>NW_022681465.1:117158561-119558561 GCF_009764315.1 Trachypithecus francoisi | reverse complement strand
AAACTCAATAGACTACTTTTGAAATGATACAGTGTTATACAGTGAGCTGAAACAGACCTGTCCTTGGCATGTTGGCATGGATTGGATTGTCAGTTTTCTAGTAATGAGTTGAACACTGGCGGCTGAGCCTGTGACAGGCAGTGTTCACTTCAGTACATGTTTATTAGGGCCCCAGCTCTAGGCTAGCCTTTGAGTGGGCCGGGGAAAAGGGGCCAGGGACAGGGCCCAGACATGGGTACAGTTTGAAGTCCCTATGATACCAGGCCAACTGGAGGTACAGAGAAAACATTCTGGAAACATTGCTAGATGGAAGCTGTCTTCATGATTTTGCTATATCCAAATGTTGCCAGTACTATCACTCACTTAATAGGTTTTAAAAAATTGGTTCACCTAAAAAATACTCAGAAAACTATAGAATATTATTAAGAGGAAGCAAAAAATGCTAAAATAAATGAATAGATATATAATTTTCACAGTGGGACCACTCAATATTTTAAATAAGTCAATTCTCTGCAAACTGATTTATAGATTCAACACATACACCTCTAATCAAAATCCTAACAGGTGTGTGTGTGTGTGTCTGTGTTTGTGCTGTGTGTGTGTGTCTCTGTGTGTGTAACTTGGAAAACAAATTATAGTTTTCAAAAAAATGTATGTAGAAACACAAAGGGTAAAGGATAGCCAATTTTTGAAAAGGAAGAACTTTTAGCCAGAAGAGTTGATAGCTCTTCTGGCTATCAACATGTATTATAAAGCAATGGTAAATAAGTGCAGTGTTGGTACAAGGATAGATAAATAGATCTATTTATGGGATAGAAGAAAAAGTCAGACATAAATGGATGCATGTTTTATGACAAATGTGACACTGCCAAGTAGTGGGAGAGAGGCCAAGCTTTTCAGTGACCGGTGCTGGGTCAATTGGCCATCCATATGGAAAAAAAATGAAGCTTGATCCTGACCTCACACCATTCACAACATCAATTTCAGGGGAATTGTAGACATACATGTTAAAGACAAAATGTAAAACTTCTAGAAAGTAGAGAATGACTTCATGCCTTCAGAGCAGTAGACAGATTCTTCAACATGGCACAGGAAGTGGTGGCCATACCAAAAGGATTGATGAAATCAACTCCATTGAAATTTAAATTTTTTCTGTCAAAAGACATTCATAGGAGAGTGAAAAGGCAGGTTACAGAGTGGGGAAAGATACTTTGCCCGCATACAACTACAAGAGAGCCTACTTTTTCCCCCTAGAATAAACACAACTAAAAATATGATAAAAACTAACAACTCAATATAAAATGAGCAAAGCCAGGTACTTCACAATAAGAATGTTCCAATAGTCAATAAATATATAAAAGATGCTGAATCTTATCAATAATCAGGAAAATAAAAATTAAAGTTACAATGAAATAACCACAGCACCCCAAGTAGGTTGGCTGAAGTTTAAAATTTTGACAATACCAAGAGTTGACAGAAATGTGAAGAAACTTTGACAATACCAAGAGTTGACAGGAATTCTTCTGCTTGGCTGATGGGAGTGTAAAATGGTACAACCACTTTAGAAAAGTATTTGGCAGTATCTATCATAGTTAAACATACTTCTACCCCCATGATCCAGCAATTCCTCTCCTAGGCGTACGCCCAACAGAAATACTTACTTATATGAACCTAAAGACCTGCTGATGAATGCATCATAGCATTCATCAAATGCTATTCAAAATGGCCCCAAACTGAGAACAACCCAAATGTCCATCCACTGTAGAATGGATCGATAAGTTAGGAGACACTTACAAAGTGGAATACTATGCCATAATGAGAAAAAAACAAATACAGCTACACACAGTGACCTGAGTAATTCACACACATAATGTTCTGTGAAAGAAGCCAGACACAGAAGAATGCATATTACGTGACTCCATTTATATGATGTTCAAAGTCCTGCATGTGTAGGTGATAAAACTCAAAAGAAAAGCAAGAAATGGCTATCATAAAATGCAGGACGGTGATTGCGTTTGAACAGGAGGGAGGAGTAGTGATTAGCAGTGGCCCAAGGCGGGGTTCTGGGGAGCTAGAAATGTTCTATTTCTTTTTTTTTTTTTTTTTTTGAGGCGGAGTCTTGCTCTGTCGCCCAGACTGGAGTGCAGTGGCCAGATCTCAGCTCACTGCAAGCTCCGCCTCCCGGGTTTACGCCATTCTCCTGCCTCAGCCTCCCAAGTAGCTGGGACTACAGGCGCCCGCCACCTCGCCCGGCTAGTTTTTGTATTTTTAGTAGAGACGGGGTTTCACCGTGTTAGCCAGGATGGTCTCGATCTCCTGACCTCATGATCCGCCCGTCTCGGCCTCCCAAAGTGCTGGGATTACAGGCTTGAGCCACCGCGCCCGGCCAAAATGTTCTATTTCTTCACTTGATGATTGCTTTTTGATAAATTATTGAACTGTGCATTTTAGTTTTCATGTGAATTTTATCCATACGCAATGGGCCCTCTCTCTGTGTGTGGAATTTCACAATAGGAAGTTTAAAAGAACATTGTCCAGGGCACTAAACGGAAGGAAATTTGCATCCAGGTGCTAAGGAAGCATCCCCAGGCAGGAGAGTGAGATAGCATCATAAGAAAGCCAGAAGGATGAAGCCTCATTCCATTCAGGTGCCAAATGCCCTGTACATCTTAGACTTAGAAATAAAATTCAGAAGACAGGATTGATGCAGACATGCACATTAGCATGTTTGTAGATTAGAAAATGAACTCATATAGTTTTCTGCCTGAAAGTCAGCCTGACTTGGCTGCATGGTGTGGCTTTGCCACTCAGTGTGCATGGAAGAGTTTTCAGGCAAATAAGTGAGCAGAATCTACGCTCCAAAGTTTTGATGAGATTTTATTTAAAGCACATGGTAAGCATACAGCATGCTAGAAATTACCTTTGCAACTATTTACACTTAAGATAAAACGTTCAGATGCCAACTAGAAGCGTTTGTGTGGGGGACGTGGTTTTCAAAATTCTCTTATGTGAACCCCAAATACCAAGAGTGCTTTCTTTTTGTTTGTCTGTTTGTTTGAGACAGAGTCTTACACTGTCAACCAGGCTGGAGTGCAGTGGCAGGCTCTTGGCTCACTGCAACCTCCGCCTCCCAGGTTCAAGAGATTCTCCTGTCTCAGCCTCCTGAGTAGCTGGGACTACAGGTGCCCATCACCATGCCCAGCTAATTTTTGTATTATTAATAGAGACAGGGTTTTTGCCATTTTGCCCAGGCTGGTCTCAAACTCCTGACCTCAGGTGACCCACCCTCCTCGGCCTCCCAAAGTGCTGGGATTACAGGTGTGAGCCACCGCGCCAGGCCAGAAGAGCTCTTTCTTAACGGGGGTATGAGTAGACTCTGACAAGTGAAGACAAGCAGGACGGGCACTCATGGGGGAAGAACAGCACAGGCAAAGGCCTGGGAGCCAAGCTGTGCACTGTGCTGAGGATTTGTGGAGGAAGAAGAGCAGATGTCCGGTGTGCAGGGAGCCCTGAGGGCCTCAGTGGGGGAGCAGGAAGAGGCTCAGGAGAGGGAGGAGGAGCCCAATGGAGTCAGCAAGAGGAGAAGGAGAGAGGCCGGAGCCTTTGGAGGAACAGGTGGCTGAGCAGGTGTGGAAGAAGAAAGCAAAGAAAGGGGCTTCTCTGGTCCCCTGTTGTGTGTGGCTGCAGCTCTTCAAAAGACCCCACAAAGCAGGCCCCTATCCTAGCAGCTGCCTTGAAAGGGCCTTGTGCCCACCCATCTGCCACCATCCTCCACCCCATCCCCTATGATCGCCAGGGTCTCCCAGCAACACAGGCCCTGTCCTCACCAGATGGGGGTCGGGGAGGGGAAAGCCACCGTGCCACCCAGCCTGGGGACAGAGACTGAGCAGGAGACTTCACACAGCAGGCCCTGGGCCACTCTGTCCTTTATATCTCTTCTCAGCAAACTGCCAATACGAAAGATAATAGTTAAATTTTAAAAAAATTCAAATAGTGCCCGGGTGGAAGAAAGATTGAAGTGATGTTGCGCGCTCAGTCAGTCTCTACTGCAGCCAGTTTGCTGTGGGTTCTAGTCATCCCCTTACCTCTTCACAAACCTCCCCAGGAGAAAATAGCCAGGGCCTCAGTCAACCAACCTGGGTGTGTACCCTTCTGTGCTCCTGCTGTGTGACCTCAGGCAAGTGCTTTACCTCTCTGAACCTCATTTCCTCACCTGCTAAATGGGGCTAGGAATAGCACCGATCTCAGAACATTCCACACTGTGAATCCCCTTTCCCCACTCCTCCCTCACCAAAGTTGAAGTCAGTGAGTGTGTCCCATAGGGAGGAAAGTTGGCCACTGACCACTGTCCTCCCCCACTCAGAGGGGAGCTGGGGTCCCTGCCCTAAGTAAGGGTGCTACGTGGAGTGAGACAAACGAATCAGCGTGATGTGTGGGTGGGGGCGGCCGCTCCAGCCGGGGTGGTCAGAGAAGGCCTCTTTGCAAACGGGGACCTGTGAGGGGATCCGTGAGGGGGCGGGAAGGAAGCCAGGTGGGTGTGTGAGGAAGGGTACACCAGGCAGAGGGGACTGCATGAGCTGGGAGGTGTCTTCTCAAATGACCTTGGTATTACCTGAGGGAAGGGTGGTGGCCAAGCTGAGAAATTTCACCCAGATCTTTCTGCACCCAAAGTCCTTGACCCTGAAGTGTCCCCAGCTGAAGCTGACGGCCAGCCTCACCATAACTGGAGGCTGAAGTGCTCCTCCCTCCCTGGAAGACTGTGGGAAAGAGGGAAAAGGTAGCTCAGAAGGAGTCTTGCCCAGCCCTGTCCTGGGGCCTCCCTAGCTCCCTCCGTTTCCCTATCTGTCCAGTCTCCCAGCCTCCCCTGAGCTGGCCCCTAGGGAAGGGGCTCTAGAACGAATGCTCCTCTGGCCCACCCTGGCCACTCTGAGCCACTGTCAGAGAGTGGAGCTCCTGCCCAGCCCAGCTGGGGGGCAAAGCCCTCCGCGGTCTAAATTTCCTGGCCTCAGATGCCCCAGTTAAGGCCTTGAACCAGGGTTGTGAAATGGCCCAAGAACAGTTGCTGCACATTAGTAAGTGAATGAATGCAAGAAAGAAGGAGTAACTGAATGAATGAATGATGGAGTAACTGAATGAATGCAAGGAATGCCCAGGCAGACAGCTAGCGTGGAGAGTGCAGGCTGGCAGGAGGCTCAGGGGAGAAGGTCAGAGGGTGACGAAGGCCGGGGCCAGGCTCAGCCAGGCCACCTTCAGCCTTGCCTCCCAGGCCTCTGTGCCATCTGTAAAATGGACTCATCTGGGTCTCTCCGAGCAGTGAGCACCTCATCCTCCTTCTGGCTCTCTTCTGGCCACTGGCCAAAGGCAGTCAGGCTCTGCAGGCCCTGCCCCCACTAGAACCAGGGAAGACCCTGGGATGAGCGGATCCGCTAATAGCGCAGATCTCACTTCTGAGCATCACCACTTCCAGCCTCTCAGCAGCCTGCAAGGTAGGCCTCACTGTCCCTGTCTTCTAGGGGTAGAAGGAACCACCTGAACCCAGCGTCCTAGCACAAGGTTACACAGGGGAACAGAGTCAGAGTCAAGCAGGGGATTGGGACTCCAAAGACCTGCCTTGCAGAGGGAGCTGATGATAGGCGTGCACTGAGTGTGTGAATTTATTCAGCAGCTGCTGACCCTGAAGCGAGGCCCCGTGGCCTCAAATCCTTTCCCAGGCAAAGCTCTGCCACAGCCAGATCTCCGTGGATCTGCTCTGCTGCTCAGCCTGAGGTGGGGGTGGGAAACGTGGGGGGTGATATTTCAGGACCCATTACATGAAAGCAGACTGAGGATCCCCCTATTTTTAGCAAACAAGCTGTGCATACCTGTTTCTTCCCGACTGGGAGCAAAAGCTCAGATAAACATCCGCTCACACCAGCCCAATAATTCCTTAAATAAATTCCTGAAATAAAAGCAGATACATTTTGGCATCCCCTGTGCTCAAAATATATGCTCCCTGGATTTTTAATATCACACGAGGTCTGCATAAATTTAACCTGAGTGCATCAGCTATTGACTGTCGCATTACATGAATCACCATTTGGGGCGTCAGGATAAGGGGAACAGATCCGCGAGCTCAGTGGGTGTGGGAGGACTGTGCTCAATCCTAGTGGTCTGTGTGAGGGATCCCAGCTCTCCTGATCCCCTAGGGAAGAGACAGTAGTCATAGTGAGATCTACACCACCGGGCCGGGCCTCCTGGATCCACTCTCTCAGGGCCAGAGTCCTCGCTCCATGGCATGGCCCTGGTTGATTCCCCCCAGTGGTGTCCCCTTGCTCTGTGGATAGAAGTCCACTTTCTGACCTGCCCACATGGCCCCCTGAGACCTGGCCCCTGCGGACCTCTTGCCCGTCTCCCACCACCCTGGCCTGTGTTCACTTTGGTCCTGCCACACCCGCCTTTTTCTGCTCTTTAAGCAACACTGAGCTTCACCCAGCCTCAGGGCCTTTGCACCTGCCGTCCCCCTGCCTGAGTGTTTTCCTCAGATCTCCAAAGCAGCTTCATCTCACCACTAGGGGCTCAGCTCAAGTGTGACCTTTTTCGAGGGGCCTCTCAGACTAGATAGATTTAAGCTTCCTGCTCCTTCTCCCTCCAGCATGGGGTTATCTCAGCCCTCTGCTTTATTTTCTTCAAAGACTCTGAATCTATATTGATACGGTTACCCATGTATTGTCTTCCTTCCCACTGGAAGGTCAGCAACACGACAGGCATCTCATCTGCCTTGTTCACAAATGTATCTTTGGAGCCTAAGTGCACACAGTGGGTGCTCAATAAATATCTGTTAAATATACAAATGAATGGTTCCTTACAGCAACTCTCATCAAAGCTCTGCTCTTTCTCCGATTTTAGAGAGAAGAAACAGGCTCAGAGAAGTTCAGTGACTTGCCCAAGGTCACAACAGCCCAGTCGTAGGCATCCTGCCTGGCCCCATGAAGCCCCAGCGTGGGTCTGGGGCTGGGAACCCAGCACTGAGCCCACACCCTCCTTTGCTCCTCAGTAATAAACCCTGATGGGACAAGGAAGGAAAGGCTGAATGTTCTCCTAATTAACTAGTGCGGGGGTTGCCAGGCAGCAAGGACAGGACTTTGATCCCAGCCCATGGGTGACGGGACAAGAACTCCACCCACACAGATGATTGTGCCATTCGGGCCAGCAGCTGTGACTAGCAGCTCACCTGAGCTCATTGTCATAAAGTCAAGTTATTACAGGGCACCGCTGGGGCCATAAAGGACATTGGAATGAAAGTGGGAGGAGAGGAGCCCTTTAAGAAATTTCCAAGCCAACTCCCAAAGGCTCTCACCAGCTCAGAGAGAGTGTAGCTCACACTGATGGGGCTCTTGCGGTGCCAAACGCCACTGAGGTGCTTTCCTTCCATTCCCCTCAAATCCTCCCAGTGGCCGTGGGAGGCAGGTATGGTCACGGCACTTCACAACCCAAGATGCTGTTTGTTGTAAAGGGCATTCTGATCTCACACAGGTTGAAATGCAAACCCATGTGTCTTGTAGAATTGACAAAACAAAAATGTATTCTCATCTCACAAAGATGATCCTGCTCAGAGCAGACCAGTGATGACCCCCAACAGTGGTCCTCCAGACCGCTTAGTATATATGGCTCCCTCTCCTCTCCATGGTGCTTTCAGCCTCCAGCCTCTGTGCAGGCTGTTCCTTCTGCCTGGAGTGCCTTTTCTGGTCATCCACTCCACTTCAGCCTGGTGAATTACAGTCCACGTTCCCCCACCCAGCCCAGACACAACCCCCTCTGCGGCTCTCCCAGCTTCAGTTCTCAGTAGGAGGAACTCTTATTTGCAGCGTGACCCAGAAAGGGGTTAATAAGTTCTCCAAGGAGAGCAACTGAGTCCGTCTGCAGCAACATAGATAGAATCCCCTGTCTGCAGCGTTACAGATAGAATCACCCTGAGGGTTTCTTCCTGTGTCAGGGCCTCTCAGGCTTCAATGGGCATAAGAGTCACGAGGGGCCATGCATTTGAAATGCAGACTCCCTGGCCCTGCCCTAGAGATCCTGATTCTGTAGGTGTGGGCAAGGCCCTGGTATCTGCATTTTGACAACCCCATCCTGTGATTCTGTTGTCGGGAATGCTGCAAAGTGCTGCTCTAAGCCTTAGAGTCGAAGTTTGTGGCCGGGCACAGTGGCTCATGCCTGTAATCTCAGCACTTTGGGAGGCTGAGGCGGGTGGATCACTTGAGTTCAGGAGTTTGAGACCAGCCTGGCCAACTTGGTGAAACCCCGTCGTTACTAAAAATACAAAAAAATTAGTCGGGCAAGTTGGTGGGCACCTGCAATCCCAGCTACTCTGGAGGCCGAGGCAGGCAGAATCACTTGAACCTGGGAGGCGGAGGTTGCAGTGAGCTGAGATCGCGCCGTTGCACTCCAGTCTAGGCAACAAGAGCGAAACTCTGTCTCAAAAAAAAAAAAAAAAAAGTCGTCTTGATCAGCAGGACGGGCCTGAAGGAGTCTCTGAAAAATGCCTAATTAGTGCCCTTCTGGTTGTAAAGCGGGAAAGCAGTACAATAGCAAGCACACTAGCCCAAACGCTTCTTAGCAGATAGCACAGTTGCACCCAGGCTGGCTACCTTCTCATTTCCACTCGAGTTCAAACTCGTTTTCCTGTTCCCACAGCCCTTCAATTTGTGCTTGCTGCAGGTTGCGAGGCAGCTGAGAACCTAGCCCTCTTTGGGCACTAGTGTACCGGTCTGCAGTGTAGGCGTGGGTTGTTCATCATTCTGCATGTTCCCAAGGGCTGCAAAGGGGCGGCTCTAATGATGGGGTTCTAGGCACTGTTGCGAGCTGCTGGTTGTAGGTGCAGGGGTGGGTAGTGCTTCTGTGTACATTCATAGCACTTAGCGGGTGGTCCAGCAATGGCTTATAGAAAAACCAAAGGGCCTGGGCCTCACTCCTGAGCTCTCCTTTTTACAGCCTTGCTTGATGTTCTTATGGCTCCTCAAACATCCTTTGTCCCAAACACGAGGCTGGAGAGGGCAGTGAGAGCCTGGCTGCTAGAGGCCCTGGTCCTGACAGGTCTGACGGAGGATGATGGGAGCTGGAGAGGGATTTTGAGCAAGTGACAAATGAATTGAAGGACAGAGAGGAAGGAGACCTGTTCCCCCATAAGCAGGCTGCTGCGATGTCACATCTATCTATCTGGCACTCACGAAGTGCCCACTGATGAATGAAGGCAGGCCCCGGCCCTCAGGGGGCCCACAGCCCTGCCATGGCAGCAGCCAGGGGGAGTGGCAGGCTGTGGCCGGGTGGACATGCACTTCGTTCTGCTCTTTCAGGAAGCACAAGTTTATTTTCCAACGAACTGACAGTGAGGCTGAGAGAATCTGCCCACTAGAACCTGCCTCAATTTTTGCTCCACTTCTTAGAGGCCAGTGACCTAAGGCAGTTCACTTCTCAGCTTCCACCTCCAACTCGCACCTCTATAAAATGGGTATCAAATACCACCTGGCTCTCAGGCCTGTTGGGGGGTGTGAGCATGTCTGGAATGTGGGGAAGTGGCCTGTAAGGGTTACAGGTGGGGACTATGTCAGGGGCCCTGGTAGGAATAATGAAAGGGACCAACATTTCTTACAAGTCTCTGAAAGAGCATGGGTGCGGGTGCAATAGAGTGATAGTGGAGAAGACTGCTTTTCCTTGTGGCTGCACTGCATGTCTGTTGTCCCAGTGCCTTCTGCCTTCCCAGCATCTGATCCAGGCAGCTTCTCCAAACTTAAAGCTAACCCGTCGCACACAAAACCTCTCCCCTCCACAGCACCTAGAGTGCCGTTCACACAAATCCGATCATCTCACACTTATGCTTACAACACTTCAGTGACTCCCTATCATCCTGGGATCAAACCTCAGTTCCCATCTGTGGCCCATTCAGCTTGGCTTGGCCTGACCTCTCTTCATCTTCTGACTTTCTCTCTTCACTCTTGGTTCTGTCTCTCCAGGCACCTGGTCTTTCCCATCTCTCCTCCTTTGTCCCGGTGGCATCCTGAAGACCTCGAGGAAGCAGTGCCTTTACCTCCCTTCCCTTCCCTCCCCACTTGCTCCAATCTCATGGACCCCTCTCCACTTGTTCTTTTTTTAAATTTTTTTTGTTTTGTTTTTTTAGATGGAATCTTGCTCTGTCACCTAGGCTTGAGTGCAGTGGTGAGATCTCAGCTTACTGTAACCTCCACCTCTTGGGTTCAAGCGATTCTCCTGCCCGAGTCTCCCAACTAGCTGGGATTACAGGCACCCGCCACCACACCTGGCTAATTTTTGTATTTTTAGTAGAGACAGGGTTTCACCATATTGGCCAGGCTGTTCTCGAACTCCTGACCTCATGATCTGCCTGCCTCGGCCTCCCAAAGTGCTGGGATTACAGGCGTGAGCCATGGTGTCCTGCCTCCATTTGTTCTTAGTGGTAGCTTTCATGGGTCCCAGTGTGCATTTATTTACGAGCTTATTTGGTTCTTGCCTTTTCCCCCAGTGTGTGAGCTCATGCAGGTAGTGGCCACAACCATCTACTAAGGTCTGCATGTTGGTGTCCCCCAGCAATTCCTCTGTTGGAAACCTAGTTCTCGATGTGATGGTATTAAGAGGTGGGACCTTTGGAAGGTGATTAGACCATAAGTGATTTGCGTCCTTATAAAAGGGACCCCAGAGAGCTGCCTTGCCCCTTCCACTGTGTGAGGACACAGCAAGAAGGTGCCATCTCTGAAACCAGAAAGCAGACCCTCCCTAGACGTGGAATCTTCTGGCGCCTTGATCTTGGACCTCCCAGCCTCCAGAACTGAGAGCAATAAATGTCTGTTGTTGTGAGCCACCCAGTCTCTGGTATTTTGTTATGGCAGCCCAAACCAACTAAGACAGCGTCTGTTCACTGCTATGTCCTTGGCTCCTACCACAGAGCCAGCACACAGTAGGTGCTCAGCAAATGAACAAAGGAATGGATGGATGAAGCACAGAAGTCATTAGGTAAGAAGGACCTACTGTGTGCACAGAGCTGAGTTAAGCAGAGTGAGATGAAGGTGAGGAAAGACCATCTTCGGCTCACTGGGCTAGTGTTTCCAGAAAGGACTCATTTAGCCTCCTGCATCCCCTAGAGGAGGAGACCCCACTCCATTTCTGAGTCAGGTCTTCTGGGCCCCATTCCTCGGCCCAGACACAACTTGCTGTGTGACCTGGGCAAGTCCCTTGGGCTCTCTGGGCCTCATCCCTCACCTGTGAAATAATCATACCTACCTTTGCATTGTTGAGGATGAAGAGAGTGATTGGAGGCAGTGGCAGGCCCTAGGCCTGACGCATAGCACATGTTCAACAAGCGTTCCTTCCCTTCTTAGCAAACAAGATGTAATTCAGTCTGTCAGAACATGTTTCTCCTAGGATTTTTATCTCTAGTCACACTAGCTAGCAGGCTTTAAAAACCACATTAATACCATTTTTTTTTTTTTTTTTTTTTTTTTTTTGAGAGGGAGCCTCGCTGTGTCGCCCAGGCTGGAGTGCAGTGGCGGGATCTCAGCTCACTGCAAGCTCCGCCCCCGGGTTTACACCATTCTCTGCCTCAGCCTCCCAAGTAGCTGGGACTACAGGTGCCCGCCACCTCACCCGGCTAGTTTTTGTATTTTTAGTAGAGACGGGGTTTCACCGTATTAGCCAGGATGGTCTCGATCTCCTGACCTCGTGATCCGCCCGTCTCGGCCTCCCAAAGTGCTGGGATTACAGGCTTGAGCCACCGCGCCCGGCCTAATACCATTTTTTTTTTTTTTTTTTTTTTGAGGCGGAGTCTCGCTCTGTCGCCCGGACTGGAGTGCAGTGGCCAGATCTCAGCTCACTGCAAGCTCCACCTCCCGGGTTTACGCCATTCTCCTGCCTCAGCCTCCCGAGTAGCTGGGACTACAGGCGCCCGCCACCTCGCCCGGCTAGTTTTTGTATTTTTAGTAGAGACGGGGTTTCACCGTGTTAACCAGGATGGTCTCGATCTCCTGACCTCGTGATCCACTCGTCTCGGCCTCCCAAAGTGCTGGGATTACAGGCTTGAGCCACCGCGCCCGGCCAATACCATATTTTTAAAAGCTGTTCTTCGAGGAGAAAATGAAGGGAAGGGAGGAAGACTTTTTTTTTTTGTGTGCCTCAGTTTAATTTTTTTTGTTTACCTATTTATTATAAAAGACATTACAAAGCACATAGATGAAGAGCCAGATGATGAGAATGATAGAGCAAGATGTGGAGTGGGGGATACAGAGCCTCCCTACTCTCTCTGGGTGTCCCACTATCCCAGCCTCGCCATGTGTTCAGCAACCCAGAAGCTCCTCAGTTTAATTTTTAACAGAAAAGAAACGTGCTGGGGACCCCACGGCCTGCGGCTCCTCCCACACGAACCCTACACCCAAGGCAGGACTCTCCTTATGTCATGTGTGCCCCCGCACAATCTGGGAAGCCGCGAGGTTGCCGGGCGGAGCTGCTCGGAGAGGGCTTCCGGGCCGCAGTCGCCAGGCAGGGGACAGAACGCCCGGGGTCTTGGCTGCTGGCCCAACCCCACCTTGAGGCCGAGGAGCCCGAGGGCCAAGCTGCACCAGAACTCGGGTCCCAAACCCCAAAGTCACCTGCAGGGAGCTTGGGGTCCTGCCACAGCCGGTTCCGGCCGTTTCCAACTAGCCCTGCTGGGTCTCAGGTAGCTGGCCCGGAACACTCACCGTTTCCAGGCTTCCAGGTGTCCTGGCTTGGGAGGAAGACATTTCTTTATGAATTCGATTTAGTGGGAAATGATGGTTTGAGTTAGGAAATTCTGTTTTTGTTGTTGTTGTTGTTTTTTGTTTGTTTATTTTTTGAGATGAGGTTTTACTCTTGTTGCCCAGGCTGGAATGCAGTGGCACGATCTTGGCTCACTGCAACCTCCGCCTCCCGGGTTCAAGCAATTCTCCTGCCTCAGCGTTCCGAGTAGCTGGGATTACTGGGACCCACCACCATGCCTGGCTAATTTTGGTATTTTTAGTAGAGACAGGGTTTCACCATGTTGGCCAGGCTGGTCTTGAACTCCTGCCCTCAGTGCATCCTCCTGCCTCAGCCTCCCAAAGTGCTGGGATTATAAGCATGAGCCACCACGCCTGGCTGAGTTAGGAAATTCTGTTTGGGTCCAGTCACAGGAACTGTGAGGAAGGCAGGATGGGAATGACCAGGGGCCCAGGGCCCGCTGGTACAGCTCGAGATACAGGGAGGCAGCCGAGCTCCCCTGGGCCTGCAGTCCCACGGTGAGGGGCACCCCAGGTATTAACTGTGTCCCTAGGAGGTATCTGTGGAAAAATAGCCAGTGTGGGTCCCTAGGGGAATAAAATAGGGGTGGGGAGACACATGGGCGTGTGTGGGTGTGTGCAGGGGGGGGATTTTGTGTTAAACCTATGAAGTATAAACCTTCTCTACCCGAAAGAAGCTGATAGAATTGGGGAAAGGGGCGCAGAAAGAAAACAGTAAGGGTTTGTTTTTCCGGGGCTTGGGTGAGACTGTGAGTCAGTGGGCGGATCAGGACGGGAGAGCTCCAGCTGGAGCCGCTCAGAGCAGCCCTGGGTCTCTCAGGTAGACTTAAGGGGGTGGCCTCAGGCTGGAACGCGCCCCTCTGCGTTCCTCCCACGCCCCCAGCGCAACTCAGCTCCCCAGGAAGCTCCATTGACCGCCTCCTGCTTCAGCGCTGATGTCATACAAAGGGAGCACCCACTGCGTGCCACACAGCATGCTGTGACAGTCACTTAGCCCCAGTGTCTCACTGAATCCTCCTAACAGCCCAAAAGGTAGGGAATAGTATTCTCCTTTTATAGATGAAGACACTGAGGCTCTGAGAAGTTACTTGTCCGAAGCAGCACAGAAAGTCAGTGGCGGGGCTTCTGGGGGCTGTAGAAACTTTCCATGGACAATACGTAGTAAAAGCCCTTTTGACCCCAGTTGCTCCACTATTACAAACTGAGGCAAGGAATATACTTGGGCATCAACATCTCAGCTCTAAGGCTATCCTGGGCAGCATTCTTCATAACAGTGAAAAACTAGAAGCCACATTTCAACCACAAGGGGTTTGTTAAATAAACTCCAGCCATGGAATACTACACAGCCACTAAAAATGGTGGACGGATGTGGCTTGCTGATGTGGAAAGCATTCACAAACCGCAGAGACAAGGTTTGAAGTTTCAAGATTCCATTCCTGGCTCACCCACTCCCTAGCTTTCAGGCCTCGGGCAATAGGTTAACACTTTCTTGATTTTAAAATGGGGATAGATCAAGCGTTAAAGAGTTTTTGTGAGAATTGCAAGTGGATGAGTTAATATGTATAAGCACTTAGATTAGCATCTGGCATGTAGTAAACAACTATGAACATTCACTATTAGATCTGGGGTTTGAACAATGTCAGCTATTCTTTCTTCAGATGTTTCTTCTGTCCTTCACTCCTCTAATTACACGTATATTAAGCTGCTTAAAGTTGTCCCGTAGCTCACTGATGTGCCATTCAATTTTTAAAAAAGTATTTTTGAATAATTTTTTTCTTTTTTTCTTTTCTTTTCTTTTTTTTTTTTTTTTTTTTTTTGATACAGAGTTTTGCTCTGTTGCCCAGGCTGGAGTGCAGTGGCTAAATCTCAGCTCACTGCAATCTCCACCTTCTGGGTTCAAGTGATTCTCCTGCCTCAGTCTCCCAAGTAGCTGACACTACAGGCACCCGCCACCATGCCTGGCTAATTTTTTGTGTTTTAAGTAGAAATGGAGTTTCACCATGTTGGCCAGGCTGGTCTTGAACTCCTGACCTCAAGTGATCCACCTGCCTTGGCCTCCTAAAGTGCTGGCATTACAGGTGTGAGCCACTGCGCCCGGCCTATTTTGGATCATTTCTATTGCTACGTCTTCAAGTTCACTAATATTTTCTTGTGCTGTTTAATCCCATCCAATGTGCCTTCTCACGCAGGAAGTTTTCATTTCTAGAAGTTTGGGAGTTTTTTTGTTATGAAATTTCTTTTTAAATTTTTAATTGACAAATACAATTGTATGATTTATGAGGTAAAACATTATGTTTTCATATATGTATACATTGTAGAATGGCTAAAGCAAGCTAATTAATACATGCATTACTGCACATATTTTTTGTGCTGAAAACACTTAAAATAGACTCTTAGCTATTTTCAAGCATAGGATGAATTGTTATTAACTGTAGTTACCATGACATACAATAGATCTCTTGAACTTACTCTTCCTGTTGAACTGATATTTTGTGTCCTTTGACCCACATCTCCCCACTTCCTCCATCCTTCAGCCTCTGCTAACCACCCTTCTACTTTCTGCTTCTATGAGTTTGGCCTTTTTAGATTTCACATATAGGTGAGAGTATGTGGTATTTGTCCTCCTGTGCCTGGCGTATTTCACTTATCATAATGTCTTCTAGGTCCATCTATGTTGTCGAAAATGATAGGATTTCCTTTTTCTAAAATGCTGAATAGTATTCCATTGTGTATATACACCACATTTTCTTTATCCATTCATCAGTGGATGGACACTTAGGTTGATTCCATAGTTTGAGTATTTTGAATCATGCTACGATGAATCTGGCAGTGCAGATATCTCTTAACATACTGACTTCATTCTCTCCTATAGGTTGTCTCTTCAGTCTGTGGATTGTTTTCTCTGGTGTTCAGAAGCTTTTGGTTTGATGTAATCCCACATCTATTTTTTTTCTGTTGTCTATGCTTTTGAGATTATATTGAAAATATCACTGCCCAGACCAATGTTGTGGAGCTTTCCCCCTGTGTTTTCTTCTTTTAGTTTAATAGTTTTATGTGTTACATTTAATTCATTTTGAGTTGATTTTTGTGCATGGTGAGAGATGAGGGTCTAATTTTATTCTTCTGCATGTGGATATCCAGTTTTCCCAATATCATTTATTAAAGAAACTGTCTTTCTTCATTGTGTGTTCTTGGCATCTTTGTTAAAAACCAATTGTTTGTAAAAGTGGAGGTTTAGGGGCCAGGCATAGTGGCTCATGCCTGCAATTCCAGCACTTTGGGAAGCCGAGGCAGGGGGATCACTTGAGGTCAGGAGTTCGAGACCAGCCTGGCCAACATGGTGAAACCCCATCTCTACTAATAATACAAAAATTAGCAGGGTGTGGTGCATACATTTGTAACCAGCTACTTAGGAGCCTGAGGCACAAGAATCACTTGAACCCGGGAGGCAGAGGTGGCAGTGAACTGGGATTGCTTCACTGAACTCTAGTCTGGGTGACAGAACGAGACTCCATCTCAAAAAAAAAACAAAAGTGTAGGTTTGTTTATGGACTCTTTATTCTGTTCCATTGATCTATGCGTCTGTTTTTATGCCAGTACCATGCTGTTTTGATTAATATAGCTTTGTAGTATATTTTGAAGTAAAGTAGTGTGATGCCTCCATCTTTGTTCTTGCTCAAGATTGCTTTGGCTCTTTTGGGTCTTTGGTGGTCCCATATGAATTTTAGAACTGTTTTTCTGTATCTGTGAAAAATGTAATTGGAATTTTGATAGAGATTGCATTGAATCTGTCAATTACATTGGGTAGTATGGACATTTTAACAATATTAATTCTTCCCTTGTGTCAACATGAGATATCTTTCCATTTATTCACGTCACTTTCAGTTTCTTTCATCAATGTTTTATAGTTTTCAGTGTACAGGCCTTCACCTCCTTGGTTAGATTTAGTACTAACTATTTTATTTCTTTTTGTAGCTATTGTCAATGGGATTGTTTTCTTGATTTGTTTTTCAGATAGCTTATTGTTAGCATATGGAAACACTACTGATTTTTGTATGTTGATTTTGCATCTTGTAACTTTACTGAATTCATTTATTCTAATAGATTTTTAGTGGACCTTTTGGGATTTTCTATATGAAGCCTCCGTGCCCTCATCGAGATTTGTCGTCTGCAACCAGAGATAGTTTTACTTCTTTCTTTTTGATTTGGATGCCTTTTCTTTCTTTCCCTTGCCTAATTGCTCTAACTAGAACTTCCAGTGCTACATTGAATAGAAGAAGTGAGAGTGGGCATCCTTGTCTTGTTCCAGATCTTAGAGGAAAAGCTTTCAACTTTTCACCATTGAGCATGGGGTCTAGAAGTTTATTTTATATCTTTCATGTCTCTAACTTTTCAAACATATGAAACACAGGTACAATAAATGTTTTAACATCATTATCTGCTAATTTTAATATCTGTGTCAGTTCTGGGTCAGTTTTTATTGATTGATTTTTCTCTTCATTATAGTTATATTTTCCTGCCTCTTTGCATGTCTGGTCATTTTTGTTGTTGTTGTTAGATGTCAGACATTGTGAATCTTACCTTGTTGGGAACTGGATATTTTTAAAGTATTCCTGTGTTCTGGGACAAAGTTAAGTTACTTAGAAACAGTTTAATCCTTTCAAGTCTTGCTTTTAAAATGTAATAGGCTAGATCTGAGCAGAGTTTAGTGCAGGGCCAACTATTCTCGGCAGCTGAGGTAAGACTTTCGTTAGTATCCTATCTAACATTCTGTCAATCATGAGGCTTTCCAGTCTGGCTGGGGAGAACAGGCGCTGGTCCTGGCCCTGTTCGAGCACCAGGTGCTGTTCCATCTAAGCCACGTGGGTGGCTCTTTCTCTGACTCAGATAGTTTCTTCACGTGCATGCACTGGTCAGTGCTCAGCTGAATACTCAGGGGAGACCCTCCAAGTTTCCCTGGAGGTCTCTCTCTCTCTCTCTCTCTCTGAGCTGTCTCCTGTCCAAAACACTGTTGTGTAAACTCTAGCAGCTTTAATCTCCTTGGCCTCTCAGCTCCGTCTCTTCAATCAGAGAGACTGTTGGGGTCACCGTTGTACTCTGTGCTATGGCCTAGAAACTCTCTCCAGCCAGTAAGTAAGCTTGGCCTCGTTTGTTTCCTGATGTTCTAGGATTGCTCTTCTTTGTTGCCTCATGACCAGTATCTTGAAAACCAACTTTTTGTACATTTTGTCTGGCTTTTGGTTGTTTCAGATGGGAGGGTAAGTGCAGACTGTGCTATTCTACTGTGGTCAGAAGCAGAAGTCCTGCATTAGCTGTTATTAATGAATGACACTAACCCCCACACTCTTATTGCCTTTTTCAGGGTCCAAGACCTTTGGAAATATGAGACACAGAGAGGTAAAGGTGGCATAGCTACTAAGCAATAGAGCCAGAATTAGCACCAGGCTTGGTTGACCCAAAGTTCCTTCTCTCTAATGCGACTACTGCCTCTGGGCAGAGTGCTGGTCTGAACCAGGGTGGCTGAGAAGCGGGGCCAGGAGCTCGGGCTCATGGTTCCAGCCCTGAGGTCACACTCATCAGCTGCAGGGTGGGCTGGGACTGAAGGCCAAGCTGAGGCAGGACAAGGCTCTGGGGGCTCTGGCACCCACGTCAGTGATCCTGCCTGCTTGCCCTATCTCCTGGACCCTGGTGTTTTGGGGATCAAGGCTGGGGCCTTGCTGGCCTTAGCAATTAGGGTGGGGCTGCTCAGTGCAGATAACAAGCAGAGGCAAGGGCAGCGGAGGGACTGTGAGGTGGCGGCCCATGCCCACAGCTCCTCTAAGCCCTGCACGGCTATGGTGTGAAGTGAAGGGAAGGAGGTCTGTCTCCCTGAGCCTCCTCATTCATCTGTGTGCTGAGTGGGCAGATCTAGAAGGCCCTTTTGAGTGTTTGGGTTGAGGTCTTGCTCAAAACTATCGTTTCTTCCACTGAGACACTACTATGTTTGCTACCAAAGAGATAACAGGGAAGGGATGAAAAAATGAATTGCCAAAGTCTGATGATTGTCACTAGCCTTGACCATCCTGCAAGAGTCCCTCAGTCTAAAAGGAAGGCATGTCCTTTCAGCAAAAGAGAACCTGCATCTACAGACAGACCTGGGCAACTGACCTTATATCCCTGGGCATCAGTTTCCTCAACTGTTTCTTGTTGTTAGAGAGAGAGTCTCACTCTGTGGCCAAGGCTGGAGTGCAGTGGTAGAATCACAGCTCACCGCAGCCTCGACTTCCCAGTCTCAAGTGATCCTCCCACCTCAGCCCCTACCTAGTAGCTGGAACTACAGGCACATGCCACCATGCCTGGCTAAATTTTTTTTTATTTTACTTTTTGTAGAGATGGGGTTTTGCTATGTTTCTCAGGCTGGTCTCAAACTCCTGGGCTCAACATTATCCTCCTGCCTCTATCTCCGAAGTGCTGGGATTACAGATGTAAACCATGGCACTCAGTCCTCAACTGTTAAATAGGAATCAGAGTTCTCAGTATGACTACAAGGATTAGTTACAATAACTTATGTCAGCTCTAACCCAGGTCTGCTCCGGAAGAGGTACCTAGGAACTATCTGTGGAATGAATGAATGAATCGATCAATTACTGAAATAATACATGCACATTTGATCACAAAGCCATCCTGCCTGCTCACCCTCAAGGTTTGCAAATCTCAAGTCCTCCCCAAGGGACGCCTAGGTCTTCTCAAGCCTGCCCCTCCCACCTGGTATCTATCCTCTCACCCTCACCCCAAGCCCATCATTTTTCCCCAGGCACAGGAGGCTGGTCACTATATTCCCTCACCTCAAATCTGTCTCAAGAAACTCACAATCATGGACCCAAGCAGCACTAGCCTTTATTTGAACTCAACCATCTTACAGGCTTCCCCTTGGAACTCCGGGGGCTGGGAAGCTGTTTTCATGGTCCAGTGTTACTTAGTTCCCAATGGATGCTGCTGACCCGTTAGAACTGTGACCCTCATTCTTCCAACACACCCTGTCCCTCTCGAAAAAAAGACTTGGCATGTTAATTGGATCGTTGTTTTTATTAAACATAATGTTTCACTGACATGCAGAAAACCCAGAAAAGCATGAAGAAAATGAAACCCGAAGACAATAAATAAATAAAACTTTAAAAGTCCCTGGTAGTCTCAGAGATAAGCCCCTGCTCACATTTTAGTGTTTATACTTCCAGCCCTGTTTTCTGTGCCGGAGTTAGTAAGGAGCAGAGATATGTTTTAATGAGGGTGGTTTTAAAAAAAGTTTACAGATAGCATGCTTGTAAGAAAGCCTTTACAGTAAAAAGAATTTGTAGTAAAAAGTAAGCTTCTATAATATTTTGTTCCTGCCTGAGTTCTCCTCTTTTCGCTCCCTGGCAATAAGTGATGCCAATGTGTGCTTGTAGAGACTTCTAGAGAGTCTGTGTGTGTACAAGTGTGTGTTCGCGTGTATGTGCGTGTGCGTGTGCAGGCATATAAGTGTGCTTGGTGTCAAAATGTGCCTGTGGTTCTGCAAATGCTTTCTTCACTTAGTGGCCCTCAAGAATGTTGTCCGTGTCAACCAAGAAACACTCCTCCCCAGTCTGATTTTTAATGGCCACACAATATTCTATGGGATGGGTGAACCTTCCTCTATTGAGCCAGTTTCCAACTGTGGGACCTTTTGGTTGTTACCAATTGTACATTCTCATGACCACCCAGGGTTGTTAAACTGGGACATGCTAGGCGCTCTCGGGGGAAGAACCCTGGTTTGCAGTGTTTGCTAATTTTCTTAGTGTGAATATCCCCACCATGACCGATTTCAAGCTACCAACATCACTGAAGCTGCCAACATGCCACCAAGAGAGCACAGTCCTCGAGAGCCTGTGTGAGCTGGCTCCAAGACACCAAAACCCCACCGATGACCCTCTTCATAACTGTGTCCCTAATTCTTTCCTTAATAAATTCCCCAGAGTGAAAGGGCCGTGTCAAAACATATGCACAACCCCAAGGCTTTTGATGTGCAATACCCGCTTGCTCTGCAGAAAGGTGTTATCAATGTGTGCTCCACCAGCCTCGTGCAGTGCGAGAGATGCCTGTTTATCCCTCCCCACCCCTCCAACAATGGCTATTATCAGGGCTTTAAATTTTGCCCATCTGGTAGATAGAATACTAGTAGCTGCTTGCTGTTTTCATTTGCATCGTTTTTAGTGAATAACTGTTTATAAACTTACGGTCAAATGAAGTGTTATTTGGGCAACTTTAGGGACATTTCATGAAGCCCTTAGGGAGTATAGGTGTCCAGAAAGCAACTTTGGAATCATGGCTTTGATACACTGCTTTGCTCATTAATGAGATCAAATAGGAGATCCATTCCTCCACCAAACAGCATCAAAGCTTTTCCCAGAAGGCACCTTGAGGCATCACTCAATCCCATATTGTCATGCTTACCTCACCCCCATATCAACACCCCCTCCTACCTTTGTTTCCAGCAGGGACACCTGGAAATGCCACACCATGCACTTAGCATGCTGTGGGAAATGACACCAAATCAGACCTGCGCTTAGGCAAGGCCAAGCTGGGCAGCACAAGATATCCAAAGTGCTTTACAAATAAAGGAGACCTAGAGAGGTGGAAGGTCGGACAGAACTCAGTAGCTGTGGGATTTTGGACAAGTTGTTTCACCTCTCTGAGCCTCTGTGCCCTCATCTGCAAAATGGGGGCAAGGTGGGGTTGGGATAGTATGGCCCATGCAAGATTGTGGTAAGAATTAAATGAGCCAAAGCATTTTAAGTGCTTAGCATAGGGCCTAGCACATAGTAGGTGGGCAGTAGGTGACAATCATCATCATCATCATCATCACACTGTCAGAGTGCTTTGTAAAATGTAGGAACGGGAAGTAGTAACATCACATACAATCCTTCATGCTTCCTCTAGCCCCTCTGCTCTGGACCAGGCAGGTCACCATGGACCTTGCACATCCAGCTCCAGTCAGTCTTCTCTGGGATGAACTGGACCCCTTTTGGATTCTTTGGCCCCAGTGCCTTCATTTGACCAAACACAACAAATTTCTGAGAGCAGATCTAAAGCCTTCTTCCAGGAGCTTCCTCTATCAGGTGCTTTTTGACTTTGCAGGGGTTGGGACAAAAATGTCCCGATGAGACTCCTGCCTCCTGTCCCTCCAGTCAATCTTCCCTCCCTGAGATGGCTTCATGAGTCTCCCAGCACACAGCCTGCCTGCTATCCATCCATCCATCCACCAATCCATCCATCCATCTATCCATCCATCCATCCATCCATCCATGCATGCATCAATCTGTCCATCATCCATCCATCCATCCATCCATCCATACATGCATGCATCAATCTGTCCATCATCCATCCATCCATTCATCCATCCATGCATCAATCTGTCCATCATCCATCCATCCATCCATCCACTCATCCTTCCAACAAATTGATTACTCATCTTATCCTTAGCTCTACAATACGGAATTACTGAAATCCATGCACTTGCCAGGAAGTCTAATTTCAAGCAAATTAAAAAACAAAACAAAACGCTCCATCCCCCTGACTGTCATGCTCTTGCTCCTGCTCATCTCTCTGATTTTGCCTGTTAACCACCCATCTATCATATTCCAGCAACTCAGTTGACTTGCAGCTCCTTGAACCCTCTAAGCTATTTATCTACTCGACCTTTCTCCATGCTCTTCCCTTGGCCTGGCAGCCTTTTGTCTCATCTCTTTGCTCTTCTTTAGTTTCCAGATTAAATGGTATTTCCTCCAGAGGGACTTGCATCACTCCAACCCAAACGAAATTATTCCCCCTTCGTTATGCCTCCTTTATAGACTTATTATAACATGTAAATATGTATTTTCTTTGCATTTTTACTCACTTAATGTCTCTCTCTTCTGTAAGACTATAAGCTTCATGAAGATGGGAATTCTGCCTGCTATGTTCATGGCGGTGGGGCCAGAGCTTTGAGCCATGCCTGGTAGTGTATCCTCAAGATGAATTTGTTGAATGAATGAAGCAATATTTAGTCAAAACTCAGCTGAAAGAAATGGTATTGAGCAAGGATTGCGTATGTCAAAGACAGGTTGTCCATCTTCCTTTCCAGATATTCTCCTATCCACCCCTAGGGGCAGCCAGATGAGAACCCACCGGGAGAAAGGACTCACCACAGGGACTACGGCTGAAACATGCATTGGCAGGAAAGCACAAATATCTGGTGAGACAGGATAAGGACATGAAACCTCTGCTGCAACCACTGCAAGAATATTGGTTATTACACAGTGTCCACACTGTGAGAACATTGGTGAGATTCTTGTCTTAGAACTAGGAGATGAGTTAGAACCCAGCTTTGAATTTAAACAATCTGTATTCCAATCCTTGTCCCACCAGTTGTATGATCGTGGGCAAGTTGTAAACTTTTCTTTTTCCATTCAGTGGGAATAATAATAGTCCCTGCCTTGTGTAGTTATATAAGGAGTAGTAAACACCGACTAGATGCTAGCTATTATTACAATTCTCTTGGGTAAATAGTTTGTTCAAATGGCATGATCATTGTGATTTGTATAATTGACCAAATTTCCATTTTCATGCTGGCTGCTAGGAAGCTCAACATCAATTCCATGGCAACCACAGCAAATATCTAGGAAATCAGGGGTTTTTTTGTGAATGGGTTTATTCATGGCTTCGTTTATGCCTCAACTTTATCATTTGTTCCTTCTCTTATTCTGCTATTTATGTGTGTAGCTTGCTCTGCTATGTTCATGGCAGTGGGGCCAGAGCTTTGAGCCATGCCTGGCAGTGTGTATCCTCAAGATGAATTTGTTGAATGAATGAAGCAATATTTAGTCAAAACTCAGCTGAAAGAAACGGTATTGAGCAAGGATTGTGTGTGTCAAAGACAGGTTGTCCATCTTCCTTTCCAAATATTCTCCTGTCCACCCCTGGGGGTCACAAGTAGATGCAAAGGCCAAGAGAAGAGCATGGAGAAAGGCCGAGTAGAGAAATAACTTAGAGGTTTCAAGGAGCTACAAGTCAACTGAGTTGCTGGAAAATGATAGATGGGTGGTTAACAGGTGAAATCAGAGAGATGAGCAGGAGCAAGAGCGTGATAGTCAGGGGGATGGAGGGTTTTGTTTTGCTTTTTAATTTGCTTGAAATATGCCCTTGAAAACTGCCTTTAATCTTTTTGGTAAGATATTGGGTATTTTGTATGAGAATGTTCTGCTTATGTGGCTACCTTTGCCTCCTTAGTGAAAGTGTGAGTCCCTGGACAGTAGGAACCACCTCTGAGGCACTTTTCAACTCTCTGCCTTAGCCCCACTGTTGAGCAGCACATTCCATGCTGAGCAGACAAGTAGATGAAAAGGCCAAAAGGCCAATGAACTCAAAGAAGCTCCCTGCCTCAGCAACAGGAGAGGAAATAGCTGACCCAGGAGGTCTCTGCTCTCTCATGTCCATAAAACTAAAAACAACTGCATGTGGGAAAGGCCAATGACCATTGCTCAAATTTCCTGTGCCTCAAGACCACAGAAAGCAGTGAGGATGTCTGGAAGAAGGGCTGGACAGCCGGGGCAAATTTGATGGTTCCAGAGCTGCCTCACTGCTGGCCAAGATGAGGAATCAAGCTTCATTTTGATTTCTGATAGTGGCACTGACTAACAGGCTCCCTCACCAACAGCCATGTCGTCCTCCTCTTCCCAGACATGCGGCACACAGACTACATTTGCCAGCCTGCCTTTCCATTAATTGTGGCAAGGAACTTATTTCTAGCCAGTGGATTATGGGCAAAATTGTGGGTTACGGGTGAAAGTGTGTCACTTCTAGTCTTAGCCACAGAAACTTCTCATGCTCAATTTTAACTTTTTTCTCCATCACCTGCTGAATGGAGGCTTTGACATTCTGGGGGAGGGCAGAACCACACATAGAAGAAGCCTAGATCCCTGAATGACTGCATGGGTTCAAGACGGCATCTATAAACACACCTGCCCTCTGTGCCTCAACAATCTACACTAGAGGATGATGTGAGCAATACATAAAATGTTATTATGTTAAGGGATGTAGGGGTTGTTTGTTATAGCAATCTCACTGATGAATCCCATGAGATCTACTATGTGCCAGAAATCATCACAGGCATTTTATTTACCTTATTCCACTTGAGCTTCTCAGCAATGTTAAGATATAGGCATTGTATCTGGTCTATTTTATAGTGAAAAAAATACAATTCAGAGGCATGAAGTAACTTGCCCACTAAAGCAATGGAGAACTCCATTCTTCAGTCTCACTTCCATTATTACTTGATCTGTTTTGATATTACATCATCAGCCTGTACAGAAGGACATTAAAGAAATAGCTATAGGAAACTGAAATGTTTTTACTAGCACATAGAATTATTGCTTATTTTATCACACAAAGGTCTTTTTAGGGAGAGCCATTAAGTAATTTTATCTCAAGCCCAGTACCAGGAAAACTGCTTCTTTGATCAACCGGTATGTTTTTATTTTCAAGGACAATAAATCACAAAAACATGATTCCTTCTTTGCTTTGGCTGCTGGGAATCCCAAGGTAATGTTTTAAGTCCAACTCTACTGGTGGTACAGGGTCATTAGAACCTATGCTCTGTAGACAAATCTTACCTTTGTTTCCATTACTTGGTGTCTCTTATTTTCCAAAGATTCTGACTTCCTACTTGATTCTATTTATCTATGTAACATTCCCCCCGCCCCCCCTTTTTTTTTTTGAGACAGGGTCTCATTCTTTGTCACCCAGGCTGGAGTGCAGTGGCTCAATCACAGTTCACTGCAGCTTCGACTCCCCGGCTCAAGTGGTTCTCCCACCTCAGCCTCCCTGGTAGCTGGGTCTACAGGTGTGCACCATAATGCCTGGATACTTTTTTTTGTTTGTTTTGTATTTTTTGTAGAGATGGGGTCTCGCCAGGTTGCCCAGGATGGTCTCGAACTCCTGAGCTCAAGCAATCCACCTGCCAAAGCGCTGGGATTATAGGCATGAGCAACTGCGCCTGGCCACATTTTGCACTGCTAATGTATTCATGGAAGAACCTGAAACACTCTTTGGAATCAGGTAAAGGATAAAGAAATATGGGACTTGCTCAGGATTTCACAGCTATTTAGCATCAGGGTTAGGATTCAAGCCCACGGCTGAAAGCTGAAGGCAAGGCCTATCAACTTTGCCAGGGTGCAGGGGCCTGAGTTTGCTCAAGCGGGTACTGACGTGCCCTCTAGAAACAAGGCTCCTGGAGGGACCATGAAGATCAGGCCTGCCTCCTCCTAAATGCTGGGCTTAGGTGGAGCCTGCTGTAACCTGGTACTTCAGAACACACCAAAGGTTAACAAACAGCAGCCGAGGACCCCACATGCCCTGCTGATGGATTTAGCTTGGCCCATCAATTTTTTAGAGTGACTAAGTCACCATCATTTGAAAATAATATTTCACCTTTAAAAAAAGTCTGCATATCCGATCTTCTTATGAAAACTTGGGCAATCAGTCACGCATGGCCATCTTTGGTACCCTCGTTGACAGGTGCACATCCTTGAGTTCCGTGCCGATACCTGGCTGGTGAGCCTCACTTACCTGTGGCCTCTGTCTTCCCCTGTTGGTGTCTGAGGCTGAACTCTGGTTGATGGTGACATGGATGATGCTGGGGTCTGGAGAGCCTTCTATGCCTTCTTGAAGGCCTTCTGCCACCTGTGCAAACTCATTGGTTCTCAGCTTCTTGGGCATCCTTGGTTTTCTTGTTTGTAAATTGCTCTCTGTGGGAGTTCAATTCCCCTTGGAAACCCCTGGCCATCCCATCCCGTTCACCTAAGCCTTTCTCACCCTTCAGATTTGAGCCATCTCCTCTAGGAGGGCCACTAGGACCACCAGGTGACCCGTGTTCACACTTGCCCTCGTGTTGTGCTGTAATTATTTACCCCGTGGTCCTGCCACACATCCGTAGACTTCGCACATGCTTGTGGAATGAATGAATGAGTGAGGGAGTGAACAGGTTGAAGCTGCCTGGGTTCCCACAGGCCCAAGTAGCCTGGCTCTGAACGCAGGGCTTAGAATCCTGTGCTCTCTCCCAATATCACATTGGCAAAGAAAGCCCCAGCCTGGGCCCTGGTTACCCTGACTGCCTCTCCAGTGCCAGGCTTTGCCGACTGAGCCACTGTCAGCCCAGCCACCCTCCCCAAGCTGACGTTCTGGGAGAAAGACGTCATAGTGCTAGACGGTCACACAAGCAGCCCCATGCACCGTCGACTCCCTTTGTTGAGAAGCAGCCCCGATAAGGAGCTTTTCTTTTCTCCTCTCCCCCCATCCTCTTCCCAGGCCTCCCCGCTCACCCAGTTCTCTCTTTAATTGCTGTTGCAGCGAGCAGGAAGAATGTCATAGATGTTGCATCTGTTTTTCTGGAAGACTGTGAAGGCGCATTAAAATATGTGCTCCGTGGGCGTCTGGTAGGCTGAGGCCTCTCTCATGGCTTAATAACGGGGGAAAGAGCTGAGGAAAGGAAGAAATGAAAGGGATAGTGAGACGGAGAGAGAAGGCGACACTCAGAGAACAAGAGAGAAAGAACACAGAGAGAGATAGAGAGAGAAGAGAGATGGAGTTAGAAACAGAGATGAGAGAGAGACATTGTGAGTCTGTGGCCATTGCCACGTTCCTCTGATTTTCAGCATTTTTCTAACGGACGGTGGACAGAGATTTACGAAGGTTTATCCTAAACATCTGCGGCGTGAGGCCGACAAGATACACACTGTGGTTATTTTTGGGAGCAACGGAGAACCGCTCACGGAAACCCTGCCTGGCCAGGGGCCCCAAGGCTGCTGGGCCAGGGCTTGCCTGCCCCCTCCCTGTCCCCTCCCTGACCCCTGTTTCTTTGTCTTCTCCAAGGCGCTGGCAGGAGGCAGGGCTGGGCTCTTTCCAAAATCCATTCGTCCTGGAGTCGCCTGGGCTGGGAAAGTGCCCTCCATGTGGGCCGAGGGGGCCTGGAGGGATGCTGGGCATATGCAAGCGGTGACCAGGATGAGGGGCATCTAGGGAAGCCTAGAGGGAGAAGGGAGGAGGGGAGGGAAGTACAGGAGGGTGAGGCGACCATTGCCACATGAGCCCCGCTGCTCCGGCAGGACAAGGAGGGGAAGATGTCTGCTGAACACAGACCTCCTACTGCTACCCCACCGGGTGACAGTTATCAATGCTCCCATTTCACAGATGGAGAAATGGAGGCTCAGAGAGTGAAGGGACTTGTCCAAGGGAACACAACCAGGGGGCCTTGGGATAGGGTAGAGTGGGTATTTGACACTTGGCCCTAAGTGACCATGTCCTGGGTCCCTCTCCCGGCAGTTCCTGTTTCTGTTGAGGGATCTCCATGGTTTGGGGGATGCTGACTCCACTGGAGACCTGAGACGAGCCCAAGGTCCAGGCTAGACCCATTCTTCCTTTTTGGCGACAGTAGCTGGGACAGCAGGCAGGAGGCAGAGCTCCAAAGATCACGATGCCTGGAAAAAGGGCTTGGATTGCTTCTTATGGGGGCAAAGGTGTAACAGGAGGAGCTCAAGCAGGGACTGGAGGGGGTCACAGCGGGGTCAGGCCAGGGTCTGGGGAACAAAGGCAAGCATTCAGATATCAACCAATCCAGCTATTCTCATGGTGTCCCAAGCCAGAGTGTGACTGATTAAAAATTAATAATCATCCTAGATATAAAGGCCTGGTCCAACTGTACCTCCATTTTACACATGAGAAACTGGGAAATAATTTTATTCAGTGCAATATGCCCAGAATGATGTCTTTATGTAGTTCACTAAGAGGAGGAGGTTGGGAGTCTCAATGATTACCTGCACAACATACCTGCACTTTCTCCCCTTCCTAGTTTTTATTCAGCAACCCATCTGCTCCCCCACATTCCCTGTATTCCATGGAAGGTCGAGCTTCACCCCAGCTCTGGGCTGCATCCTTTTGCCTTCAGACCTGTGCCCTGGTCACAGGAATTTGTTCAAGGGCAGGAGTGGCCTAAACCCATTCAATCACAGTGAATCTCAGAGTCTTGGTCAGAATGCTGAGGCAGAACACTCTTGCTGTCTCTCTGGGTATGTTGAGGATGCATCAGGAGTCCCCTGACAGATGTTAGAAGCCATCTGGCTACTTTAAGATAAATTATCTTAAGGATGAAGCTCAGCCGGGCACGGTGGCTCACACCTGTAATCCCAGCACTTTGGGAGACCGAGGAGGGCGGGTCACCTGAGGTCAGGAGTTTGAGACCAGCCTGGCCAACATGGCAAAACCACGTCTCTACTAAAAAATACAAAAATTAGCCGGGTATGTTGGTGGGTGCCTGTAATCCCAGCTGCTCAGGAGGCTGAGGCAGGGAGAATTGCTTGAAGCTGGGAGGCGGAGGTTGCAGTGAGCCAAGATTGTGCCACTGCACTCTAGCCTGGGCAACAGAGAGAGACTCTATCTCAAAATAAATAAATAAATAAATAAGATAAAAATAAAAAGGATGAAGCTCACAGACGCAAAGCGGGGTAGAGTTGAGAGAACCGCTGAAAAATGGAGCTGGAGTCCTGATCGAGCCTCACCTGAAGCCTACCCATTCTTGACTCAGCTATGTGAATCAATAAATCAATACATCTCCTCTATTATTGTCATCAGCTTTAGTTAGGGTTTTTGTCACTTGGTTCTCGAATGATACAAGTGGTATAGTAGGGTGAAGTTGCTGGCCTGAGTTTGAGACCCATCTCCAGGGGTGGGATCTTGGAGCCTGTTTCCCCACCTGTAAAATGATGATAACAGTCCCTCCTTGACTGGGCAACTGGGAGAGACACAACATAATTGGCACCACTAACACAATACTCAGCACCTAGTATGTACTGGCTCCAGAATTGTTCCCTTGGGGTACAGACCAGTCTTGCTACTGGGCTTACAAGGGGAGCCCCCTGAAATCTTATCCTATGAGTGGGATACAATTCCTGCTTAGAGTCTGGGCAGGGAGGTACACTGATTATGGTCCCTAGGACAGCCATCCTGGGAGCCTGGGCATGGTGCCCTAGCAGGCTCTCGGACCCGCCTCTGGTAGGCCAGGCAGCCAAAAATAGTTGGTTTGCTAGGTTTTGAACAGGAATCTATTTCAGGCCTGAGGAGGAGGACTTTTCGACCTGCCCTCTTGGACAGAACCACTCCCATGAGCTCAGGCGGACACATCAGCTCCCATGGAGCAAGGCCTGCTTCTCAAGGAGGGCCGGGCCAGCCCAAGGCAAGGACCAGATGCAGGGCATGTTTCCATTATCAAAGCAAGCTACATGGTGAAAATTTGACATACTGTACTTCATAGAGAAAAGGCGGCCCTCTGTGCCTCCCACTCAGTGCCCCTCCTTGAGCATCCTCAGCTGACAGTTTGTTGATGACATCTTTCCAGAGAGATTTAATGCCTACCCAATCATTTGTATGTATGCACTTTTCCTTACATATTTAGAATCATACTCTACTTACCCTTCAATTACCTGGTTTTTAAATAGCCTTATTGAAATATTATCATACCATAAAATTCACCCATTTAAAATGTACAGTTGAATGGCTTTTGGTATATTCGGAGTTCTGTAACCATTGCCACAAGCAATTTTAGAGCATTTTCAGTACTGCAAAAAGAAAACTGCACTTTTTGGCCATCAGCCACTAATTCCTCTATACTCCGCAGCCTCAGGCAACCTCTAATTTATTTTCTGTCTCTATAGATTTGCCTACTCCAGACATTTCGTAGAAATGGAATCACACAATGTGTGTCCTTTGTGTCTGGTTTATTTCACCTTGCATGTTTCCAAGGTTCATCCGTGCTGTAGCGGATGTCAGTACTTCATGCCTTTTGATGACTGAATATTATTCCACTGTATAGACAGACCACATTATGAGTCAGGCTCAGTGTCTCATGCCTGTAATGCCAGCACTTTGGGAGACCTCATTTGAGGTCAGGAGTTCAAGACCAGCCTGGCCAACACGGTGAAACCCCGTCTCTACTAAAAATACAAAAATTAGCCAGGTGTGGTGGTGCATCCCTGGAGTCCCAGTTACTCAGGAGGCTGAGGCGGGAGAATGACTTGAACCCAGGAGGCAGAGGTTCCAGTGAGCCGAGATTGTGCCACTGCAGTCTAACCTGGGTGACAGAGTGAGACTCTGTCTCAAAACAAACAAACAAACAAAACTAAAAAAAAGAAAAAACAGAAAACATAGACAACATTTTGTTTATCATTCTTGAGTTGAATAAAGCTGCTATAAGCATTCATCTACAGGTTTTTGTGTGGACATATCTTTTCATTTCTTCTGGGTATATACTTGGGGGCGAATTGCTGGGTTGCGTGATATCTCTTTTTTTAACTGCCGGAGGACCCGCCAGGCGGTTTTCCATGCAGCTGTACCATTTGACATCCCCACCAGCAGTGTCTGAGGAGTCCATCTTTCCCACTTCCTCACCAACACTTGTTATTCTTTCTTGGACTGTGACCATCCCAGTGGGTGTGACGTGGTGGCATCTCACTGTGGCCTTGATTAGTAGCCTGGCTTTTGCTCTTACTGTATCCTGAAGATTTCTCTGAGTCATAGACTCATTTCAACCTGTTCATTAGTTACCTCTTATTCCAGCATGAGACTGTTCTACTTAACCACCCCGCTATTGATAGGCACTTGGATTATTTCCTGTCAGGCTGCAATGAACCCCTCCCAAGCAGATGAGGGACCCTGAGTGGGTTCTATCCATGATTCCAGGAGAATGTTTGGAGGAGACCTCCTAGCCCGTGGCTGGGGTCTCCTCCGTAATACAGAGAGGGTTACCTGCCCCCGCTCTGCCCCAATACGCTGTGGGACCTTGAGGCAAGCCACAGAACTTCTCTGGGCCTCTTAAAGCAAGGTTCCAGCTGAGTTCCCCAGCACCTGGCTTTCCTATCCCATCCCCTTATTATTCCGGTAATCACCTGTGTCACCTTGGCAGCTGCATTAAAAACTTTTTTTTTTTTTAACCACTCAGATCAAAGATCCTCTGCTATAGTTTCAAGACCTCATTTGCCCCTCCCAAAAGTCTTGAGACAGAAGCTCCGTGGGGGCTGTGGTCTGACCGGAGGCCGAGGGTGTGCGACCAGCCCACTGACTACCAGTGGGCGGGAGTCGTCCATCAGAGCCAGGCTTCAATTCTGGCTCTGCAGCCTCCCCATGGGAGAGCTTGGGCAGTGGATATCACTATGGTGCCCACCTCCATAAAGCCAGGATGGGAGCTGCTCTGAGAGGTCTCTGCGTGCCCCTCCAGAGCCACTCCCCACCCTTCCCCACCTGCTCTGAACCCAGAGCCTGACCTCCACAGGAGCCATCACACTGGCCCCCCACCCTCTGTCTTCTGGCTGAGCTGGCCAACACCGACAGAGCTCAGAGAACAGGAGTAGAGAGCCTGCAGCGTCGGTTCTCCGGCCCCTCCTTGGTGGTCATCAGGGGGTGGCAGTGGCCACAGCCCCTGTCCAGCTCTTGCCAGTTTCATGCCAGGGAGAGGGAGGTGCCAGCTTGGTACAATTGGCAGCCCCGGGGCTCCTCTGCAATCTCCTGTTTCCTGCTGCATCCCTGACTGATCTGGTGACCCTTTCTCACAGGCATGAAAAGGATTAAATAAGAAAATGACACATGAAGGTCAGTCCTGGCCCTGTCCTCATGTCCAGAGAGCCCTCCCCACCTGATGGTCTTCCTCTCCTGGGGGCCCGGAGGAAGGTGCTGCTATTGTTCTTGGCCTCTTCCTTTGCCCATGAAGGCTGTGGCTGCGGAAAGCTCCAGAACTGAGGGATCACGCTAGCCGAAAATCTTGGCGCCAGACGGGTCCTAGCAAGTGGAAATAAGCTGGACAGGGAGGCTATGACTTGATTCTGGGGAAAGAAACTGCTCCTGGGCCTGGGCCGGCTGCCCACACGGTGCATCCCAACCTGCCATGTGCTCCTGGGACCTGCCAGTATGCACACTCTGCCCACTCATCAGTGACACCCACACCCACAAACAGCACACGTACCGCACCCCACACGCAGCATTACACACGCCGCATCCCAGGACACACACAAACCGCATCCCAGGTCACATTCTAGAGGACGTCACAGCGGACATGCCCTGTGTATCACACACACCTGGGTAATTAGCTGTTCCCCGCTCCCCTCCCACATAGACACACACCCGTCCTCAGCGTTCCACCAAGGACATGGTCACCATAGGCACGGGCTGGGGAAAGCCTTGCCCCTGGTGCATGGAAAAGCAAGCTCAGGGAAACCTGTGTGTGTGTGTGGTGTGGTGTGTGTATGTGTGTGTGTATGTTTGGTGTCTGTGTGTGGTGTCTATGTGCATGTGTGTGTGGTGTGTGTGTGTGGCGTATGTGTGTGTGGTGTGTGTGTGGTGTATGTGTGTAGTGTGTGTGTGGTGTGTGTGTGTGTGTATGGTGTGTGGTGTATGTGTGTAGTGTGTGTGTGGTGTGTGTGTGGTGTGTGTGTGGTGTATGTGTGTGTGGTGTGTGTGTGTGGTGTATGTGTGTAGTGTGTGTGTGGTGTGTGTGTGTGTATGGTGTGTGGTGTATGTGTGTAGTGTGTGTGTGGTGTGTGTGTGTGGTGTATGTGTGTGTGGTGTGTGTGTGTGGTGTATGTGGTGTGGTGTGTGTGTGTGTGTGTGTATGGGTGTGGTGTATGTGTGTAGTGTGTGTGTGGTGTGTGTGTGGTGTGTGTGTGGTGTATGTGTGTGTGGTGTGTGTGTGTGGTGTATGTGTGTAGTGTGTGTGTGGTGTGTGTGTGTGTGTATGGTGTGTGGTGTATGTGTGTAGTGTGTGTGTGGTGTGTGTGTGTGGTGTATGTGTGTGTGGTGTGTGTGTGTGGTGTATGTGTGTATGTGTGTGTGGTGTGTGTGTGTGTATGGTGTGTGGTGTATGTGTGTAGTGTGTGTGCGGTGTCTGTGTGTGTGTGGTGTGTGCAGTGTGTGTGTGTGTAGTGTGTGTGGTGTCTGTGTGTGTGGTATATGTGTGTATGTGGTGTGCGTGTGTGTGTGTGCATGGTGTGTGTAGGGGGTGTGTGTGGTGTCTGTGTGTGTGGTGTCTGTGTGTGGTGTATGTGTGAGTGTGTGTGTGTGCGCGGGTGTGTGTATGTGGTGTGTGTGGTGTGTGTACGTGTGTGTGGTGTGTGTGTGCGCGGGTGTGTGTATGTGGTGTGTGTGGTGTGTGTACGTGTGTGTGGTGTGTGTGTGGTGTGTGTGTGTGAGGGTGTGTGTGTATGTGGTGTGTGTGCATACATGTGGGGGTTTTCCCTTACACCGTGCCTGGAAGTGAACCCTTAGGCCTAGAACAGCCTAAGATTGTGTCCTTGAGGCAACTCCTGTCTCCAGCGCACCCAGGACCCCATGACAGATCCTTCCAGTGCCCGGAGGAAGGAGAAGCTTTGCTGAGGAGGCCGGGATGTACCTGCCTCTACACTCCTGTCCCTAGAAAAGAAGCAGAGGGGACAGTGGATCTGGGCCTAAACCCCCTAGTGTCTAAAACCCCTACACTGAAGGTACCCTCCTTCCCGGCTGACAGGCAGTCTGCAGCACACAGCTGGGTTGAAGGGTATGGGCTGAACTTCAGTCCTGCTCCCCTCGCATCTGGGTGCCTTGTGCAGTGACGACCTGCACAGGTACATACAGCAGCCCTGACAGCTTCGAATTGCTAAGTCAGCATAGGCAAGTCACCTCACCCTCAGCCACAGTCTCCCCATCTGTAGAATGGGGAGAAAAAATGCTGACCATGCAGTCTTGTGGAGATGAAGTTGTAAGAGGTGGTGCCTGTGGACGTCCTGGCCTATAGCAGGTGCTTGGAGATTTGGAGCTGGTTTTCCCTGGGACCCTTTGGGGCTGCACAGTGTACAAAAGCTAGAAGCTATAGGGGAAGTGGCGTTTTGAAGGGACACAATCTTGCAATCAGAAGGAAGCGGTTGAGGTTGCCTGCAGGCCCAGGACTATGGACTCAGGCAGCAGAACAGTCACAGAGGGACATTAGTTGCTTCTAAGCCTCTGCCTTGCAGTTCACCAGTGAAGTCAGCATCCCAGAAACGGGGAAGCAGCAAGCCTAGACACCCAGGCGAAAAGCCTCTGCTAGCACTTACACTCCATCGGTCACCGATAACAGCCCTGGGGAAAAGGGATTATCACTCCCATTTGATAGACGAGGAAGTTGAACCAAAGAGAAGCCAAATAGCTTGCCGGTCACAAAGCTTGTGAATTGCTGAGCAGAGATTGGGACCTGGGTGTATTAACCATGTAATTCTGGTGCTTTGACATCTGTGGCTTCGCTGACCCTGGACAGACTGACAATGCCAGGCCCGGCCATTTCCTAGGCGTAGTGAACCATTCCTCGAGAGCATGGCTTTCCTCTGCAAACTAACCAGCCCAGAGCTCACATCCACCACGTCTTCCATCCAGCTCACTCACAACGGTCACTCTCCCCCTGCCCTGATCACACCGGGGCCAGGCAAAGACAACTAGGGACGACTCCTGGGCCGCAGAACCCCCTGAAACTGTTCCAGCTAGTCAATCCTAAGCCTGCTTACCCTGCCTCACCCGTTCCTTCCTGCAAAAGTGATAATAAAGGCTCTTGCCCACATTTTCCCATCTGTCCTTCTGCCTCTCAACTGGCCTTGGTGCGTTCTGTGTGGTCCTTTGGGGTGTGGCATACCCCCTCCTCTTGAGAACTATGAGTCACAAACACGCTTTCCAATGGAAATTAGCCCTGCTCTGCTAGTCTCACCATACCTGAACAGCAATGACAAAATCTACATTTTCAGACACTGGTAATAGCTGATTCCCAAGACCTCAGCACAACCACCTCACCACAGTTCCTTTGTCAGGGCAGTGCCCGAGCACTCTGCCTCTGAGTGGGGCGTGAATGGCTTCCTGTGCCCCTGGCTTGTCTCTGCTTGGACGGCTATGTGCCCTGAGCCTGCCCGCAGTGCCCATCCCAGGGGTTTAGCTGACTAATATCTGTCCTTTCCATAGACCATGACTCCATGAGGGTGAACAGAGGACTGTTCTGCTTACCTTGTGTCTGCACACAGTAGGTGCTTAACGAACATCTGGGGTGTCTTCAAGTCCATTCCCTCATCTGACCCTCGCAGCAGCCCTCTGAGGTAGGCAGGTATGGGCTCCCCGACCCATATCATAAAGAGGAAAGAAGGGGCCCAGCAAAGTGAGGAGGCCGCCTCGTGGCCACATGGTGGGGCAGAGGCAGGGCAAGAGCTGGAATCAAGGCCTGAGCCCCCAAAGCTGGCCAATATTTTCTGGCGACTGTGTCTGATGATTTGTGTTGCAGTCTGCATACTAGAGGAGACAGGTCTGCACTCGGCCATTCTGAAGACGGTAAAAGTGAGAGGTCAGTCTGGCCCTGGGGAGGGGAAAGGACAGCAGGCTAACCAGCTAACCAGGCTAACAGCTGGGCACCTGTGTCATGATGCCCCACAGACCTTTGAAATAACATTTAAAAAGAAGACCTGATTTATAAAAAGAAAAAAAAATTCCAGCTAGGTGCAGTGGCTCACGCCTGTAATCCCAGCACTTTGGGATGCCAAGGTGGGCGGATCATTTGAACTTGGCAGTTGAGACCAGCCTGGGCAACATGAGGAAACCCTGTTCCTCCTAAAAAAGTACAAAAAAATTAGCCAGGCGTGGTGGTGCACGCCTGTAGTCCCAGCTACTCAGGAGGCTGAGGCAGAATTCCTTGAGCCTGGGAGGCAGAGCTTGCAGTGAGCCAAGATCATGCCACAGCACTCTAGCCTGGGCGACGGAAGTGAAACCCTGTCTCAAAAAAAAAAAAAAAAAAAAATCCCAAGTTAAACAACAGTGATTCTGCTATTTTTCCCCCTCTGTAGTTGTTGATGATCCCCAAAAGCAAGCTGGGCAGGTGTTGCCGGGCTTGGAGTTCCTACTCTAGCCCATCCTCGTCCCCTGCTTCTCCTCTGACTCATCCCCAGAGGACAGATGCCCACAGTTGCTCTCAGGTTAAGTTCTGCAGCAGCCTCCTTCACTTCCTCCTGCTGGTGCCTCCCCCAGTGTTGTTGGACATAACAGATGAAAGGATGGGCCGACGGAGGAACGGGTGCACATTTTCTTCACAAGCTTCCTTCTTCGTGAGACCTTCCCTGGTTGTCCCGTGTAGAATTGCCAACCCTCCTGAGTCCTGGTAGCCCCACCCCCCACCTCTGCTGTCTTTTCCTTGTGCTCCACATCCTGGTAGTCCTTGGAGAATACATCCCTTCATTATTGCCTTTCTCCCACCTGAAGTGCAGAGACAAGTGATCTTTTATTCACTGGCTGGGCCCATCCCAGGGCCTGGCCCAAAGTGGGCCCCAAAGGAAGAATGAGTGAATGAATCTGTCAGCCACTAAGCCTACCCTCTTGGCCTTTGGACAGTCGTCCCCACCAAATGTCCACAGCCGCCCCGCCTCGCTGGCCATCTGCCTCCCGCTAAAGCTGCTCTTCCACACCCTTGCCAGGCCTCACTGATGGCCACCATTCTAACCTTCCTCTTCCTCACCCCTCACCCACACCAGTATTTGGCTCTGGAAACCCTCAGCCCCACCCCTTTTCCTCCATCCCACTCTCCTCCTCGTGGTCTCCCCCACTCCAGTCCATCCTTGGGCCTCCTCTCAGCAGCCAGGGTGCTCTTCCAAAGATACAAAGCTGACTTGTCAGTCCTGTCATCAAAACCGTTCTCCATGCCTGGAAAGAGGCCCTGATTCCTTAACATCTTTGCAAAGCTCTCTATGATCTGGCCCTGCCACCCTCTGTGGTCCTCTCCCACCCTGAACCCACCCGCTCCGTGCTTAGTTCACTCCCAGCACTGAGCCATGCCTCATCTTCCTTCCGAGCCTTTGCGCATGCTGTTCCCCCTCCTGGGGCATCTGACTCCTCCTGCTCACCCTCGGCCCAGACCACTTCTGCTCCAGGAAGCCTCCCAGGATCCAAGGCTCAGTTAAATGCCTTCTGGGCTCCCAGAAATTAACAGCCTGTCAATTTCCCTTGGTCTAGCCCCGGATGCCATGGGAACAAGGACCATATCTGTTTTGCTTTTTTCTGAAGTCCCTGACCCAGTTTGTGCCTGGTACATTGAAGAAGCTTGGGACATGGCTATTGATTTCAATCAAGCTGAAATCTACTGAGCTGAGCTGTGTGAATCAAGTCTAAGTGATTGGCCCAACCAGGAATTCAAGATAACACAGTAGAAGGCAATTTTTAATCCTAGAATGCCAGAAATGGCTGCATCCTCAGGGCTTGTAGCACCCAAGCCCCTCATTTACACATGGGAAAACTAAGAGCCAGAAACAGTAAGCATCAGAGTTGGAACTAGATCCCAGAACTTATTTCTTCCAGTTCAAGACTTTTTTGGCTTTCTTTTCTTGAGACCATGGTTGCAAGAACCTGCTGGCTTTGGAAAGACCGTGAGACCGCATGAGGCAGGACAATAAAAAAGCTCAGAGAGGTGAAGCGATTCACCCAACATCTCACAGCTAGGAGGTAGCAGAGCTGGAACTGAACTCCAGGTCTGGTTGACTCCTGGTCCATTGTTCTTTGCCTACAGAACGTTCCGTGGGATGTAAAGTTGTGTGCATATCAAGGGATAGGTTGACCTAAAATAGTGTTATTCCAAGATCCTGCTTTCAGTCTGTATATCCTTTCTAGCCCAAGCTGCATCCAGGTATGGCTATTAGAGTGCCAGGCTGCCCACCTGTCAGCTCCTGCCCCTCCAACCTGGACTCAGGCAACTTCAGAAGCCTCCTAGGTGTGCATGAGACAGCCTATATCTTGTCTGCTGCCCAAGCCAGGCTAATTTAAAGTAGAGATGCTTTTTTCTTCTTCTTCTTTTAACTTTAAAAGGATAAAGAGCTCTTACAGACAACCCAATAGAAAATTGGAGCAAAGACCGTGAACAGGCAAGTCACAAAATAAGACACATCAATGGCTAATAAAAGCCAGAAGACGTTCCTCAACTGCACAGGCTCAATTGCACCAATCATTTAGTAAATAAAAATTGCAACTTCAATCAGATGTCATTTTAAACCCATCAAATCGACAAATGCCAGGGTTTGCATACTCAGAATCTATAAAAGCCAGGCAGGTCTTGCAAATGGGAGAAAGAGCCAAGTGGGACTCCCAAGAGACCAGCTTCTAGAGCGAGCAGACCCCACTTCCAGGTCATCATCTCACAGGGATGGGCTTGTCCTGCCAGATTGCCCCACCTGTCAGCCGTAGTCAGAAATCAGATTTCCTTGAGAATATGACTTTTAATTGTTGGCAACTGCTTCAAAATTAGACCCAGTCAGTTCTACTTTTGGAAATAATTGGATGAATACACAGAGATTCATGCATAAGAATATCCATGGCAGCACTAACTATGACAGTGAAAGACTAGATGCTACTAGATGTCAAGCAATATAGCACTGACTAAATAAAATATGATGCATCCCCACAGCAGAGCACTACGAAGACCCTAAGAAGGCTGGCGTGTCCCATTGGGTTATTGTCAATACTGGAGGTCTTCGTGGTAGATAAGAAAGATATGTTATAATTAGAGTAGCCAAAAGCTTTAGATTTGCCCGTATCGGGGTAAACTCCATTCACGAGAAAAGCAGTTACAGAATAAAACCACTCAGGTTATATAATATCACGAAGAAAGAACCTTCAGGAGAAACCTTTACGAAATGGTGTCATGAGCAGATATCCTCTGCAGATGAAGCATTAGGAGCAAAGGCTTGCAAAGAATGCCCATGTCAAGTCATTCAGTAGCAGTAACGGAACAAGTGCCCTTTCAAGGAAAAGATCAGGGCTGTGAACAAATCGAAATGAATCAGTTTAATTGGGGGCAATAACAGGGACCTCATTTATTTATTATTTATTTATTTATTTATTTATTTATTGAGAGAAGGTCTTGCTGCGTCACCCAGGCTGGCATACAGTGACACGATCATGGCTTGCTATAGCTTCAACCTCCTGGGCTCAAGTGATCCTCCCACCTCAGCCTCCCAAGTAGCTGGGACCACAGGCACGCACATCACAACTGGCTAATTTTTTTTTTTTTTTTTTTTTTTTGTAGAGATGAGGTCTCGCCCTATTTCTTAAGCTGGCCTTGAACTCCTGGGCTCAAGAGATCCTCCCACCTTGGCCTCCCAAAGCGTTTGGATTACAGGCATGAGCCACTGCACTGGGCCTAATGCAACAGACAGAATGCATAGAAGTCCTAAAAAGGGGTGTGCCCAGCAACGTAATGGGTGAAAGATGCACCCGAGTCTCACAAACCAGGCTCCTGAGTCATCTACCATTGGCTGCTATCTGCAGACTCAGGCAGCCTGGGAGGTAAATTTCAATTCTTTGGTTGGGTAAATAAAATCGTAGCCCCAGGAAGAAACCAGAAATAGCAAGAGATAGTAAATTAAAATAAGAATAGAAGTAATAAAAAGACAAATTGAAATCCATGGTGTTGGTCCTCCTATCACCAGTTATGGTGAAAGCGTTCTTGTCAGCTTTATCGTTATATAATTGTCTACTTTTCAAGATATTTAAAGCACTTATGAGAATTTGAAATAATAGATGTGTGCAGAGTTTATTTGGTTAAGTTTGTAATCAAAGTTTAAATGCTTGGGAACATCTAATTTATGAAATTCGTAAGTTTTAAGACCTCAGCAGCTTAATTATTAGAATGTTACATTGTTTTGAGGCGTATTAATTATGGGAAATGAAAAATTAGATGTTGGGCAATGTACAAAGTTGTAAGACTGTTTCTTACCATGAACATTCCCTTGGAGTTCAAGAAATTGTCAATAGTTGGAAAAAACGAAAAAATTTTAACAGCTGAAAAGGAAGCAAAAAATTAACCATACTTCACGCTGAGTAGAGTGTGGGGAACTGACACTCTCATACCCCCCTGGTGAGAGTGCGACTGACAGCATTGTTGCCGCATGTTAGTTTGATCCAGAGTATCAAAACTCAAAAGGACCTCACCCTGTGAAGCAGCCACCACACTTCCAGGGTATACAACATGAACACAACCATGGTGTACCATCAATTCTCATTATTTGTGACAGTCATGTTCTTTAAAGTTGCTGGGAACACCAAATTAGCAAACGTCAAAGCATTGCTCCCAGGGGAAATACAGGGTTAGGGTCCTTTAAGCCTCTAGTCACTACACATTTGTCAAGTGATCAATACGCCACCTCGTTGTATGTGTGTTTCTGTTTAAAGACACCTTATTTAGTGTATATTGCTGATTCATTCATGTTGAACTCGTGGCCGTCACTCAAACCTGGATGAAGCTTCTCTAACATGTCTTTCCTCCACAATGCTCATTGCAGCCTTTCTGTGCCTAGGGTCACTAGACAGCACGTCAGCACTGTGCTTGGGCCATTTTAACAGTGACATCACCAACAAAAAGCACAAAAATGGTGGCACTAAATATACAGCAAAAGGACGCTAATTTCCGGTGTGAGAGCTGACACAGGAAGGCAGAGCCTGGCCTTGCTCCACCTCGTCTGGGAAGTGCTCCTTGCGCGAGGCAAACTCTTGACTGCTCTGTGCGTATTTGAGAATGACTGTGAAAGTGCAGCAAATACTGCTTTTGGGGTTACAAATAAATTTTAGCAAGTAGGCAAACTTGCCAGTAGGAATCTACAAAAAATGAGGATGGACTGTGTGTGTAAAAAAGATGTTAATGGCAACATTGTAATAATCAAACGATTTGGCCACTGGATAAGGCCTAAATACTAATTAGTGGGATATTGGTCAGACCAGGGTTTCTCAATCTCAGCATCATTGACATTTGGGACCAGATAATTCTTCATTATAGGGAGCTATCCTGTCAATTGTAGATGTTTAGCAATATCTCTGACCTCTACCCACTAGATGCCAGAAGCACCCCGCCCCTCGAGTTGTGACAATCAGAAATGTCTCCAGACGCTGCCCAGTAAGAACCTTGGGTCAGATAAACTAGGAGGCAGCCATGCGACGGACTGCTGCTTTGCCTTTAAACAGCATGATGTCTAAACAGCTTGGGAAGATTCCCGTGACATTTTTGAGTAGGGAAAAAAAAAAGACAGGTGGCAAAACTGGATGTATAATAAGATTCCATTTTTACATCTGAGTGTATTTGCATGCACACACGTAGAAGAAAGAGAAGAGAAAAGGTGAAAGCTTTTCTGACTTCCTGCTGCACGGGCGTATCTGAGGCCTTCACACCAACGAAATCTTGAGTTTTTCAGAGTCCACGGGAGACACAGATTTGAGGGCCACGAGCACTTCCTGCCTGGACTCAGACCCCTGCTGGGAAGGGTTTGGTATCTGGAGTCAGGCCCCACCTCCAGCTGGTGCTCCTGGTAGCCCCTTGCCTGGCATGGAGGACCTGTCTGACGATGGCTCTCCATGGCATAGTTGGGATCAGCACTCTTCCCTAGGGATAGGACCCTGGTCCCTACTGCCAGCCCCTAAATGGGGTTGCCCTCTACTGGTCACAAGCCCTGGCACTGTGCCCCACTCCCTTGTTCCCCCAGCTAAGCCCCATCTCCAGCCTGATTCCCTGGTTCATCTAGACAGTTCCTTCCCATAGCAGAGTGCTTTGCTAGGTCCTCTACCATCTTCTAGGGTATGCGTACAGATCAGCCCAGCTGTACCCCAGTGGACAGCAGCAGCAGCGGCTGGGTGGGTTACCCCCCAGTCTCAGCATCCTCCAACTGCCCCCATCAGACATAATGGGCTCTGGAGTTGGACAAACCTGGACACAAATCCTGTCTTGGGCATTTGCCACCTGTATGGCTTTGAGCAACTTACTTTTCTTTCCTGAGCTTCATTCTCCTCATCTGCGGAACAGACTCTCTCAACACTATGAGGAGGGTTCGCTGAACTAATAAGAGTGAAGAATACAGCACAGTGCATAGTTTCTCCTGAATCAATGGTAGCTTATGGGGTTTCCACTTGGGGTGATGAAAAGTTCTGGAACTCCATGGGCATTGTATGACATTGTGCATGTCTTTAATGCCACTGAACTGTACACTTTAAAATGGTTAAGAGGGCAATTTTTATGTTATATGCATTTTACTACAATCACTCAGTCAGTCAATCAGTCAGTCAGTCAGTCAGTCCATCAATGGCAGCTTCCTTCCTATCTATTTCAGAGCTCTTTATGCTCCGGCCTATCCAGGTTTAATATTTTCATGTCTTTGCCTACTCTTTCACCTCCAGATACTCCTTAGAAAATTGCCCTGACCTTAGAGTTGAGACATCTTGTCTTTTCCTCTTCTTGGAAGGCTCAGGACCCCAGAGACCTTCCAGAGGGCAGTCCAGGGAGGGGAGGGACCCGAGGGGCCAGGGCTGACCATCCCCCATGATTCAAGCTCTGTAACTATAGTTGGCACCTGGGAGGGAGGAACAACTGGCCCAGGAGTTTGGAAGGAATCCTTCTTCTCTCTGGGGTGCTGGGGGTCAGCAGCTGGGGCCCTCCTGGGTCTGTAGCTAAGCCTGGACTGGTGAGCTCCCCCATTCAGCCTCCTCTGACCACAAGCCCCTCAGGACAACCTGCTCACGCTGAATTCATCATCGCCCCCATCCCAGCTGCCTCTTCATTTTTCTGGGATTTCAAAACCTGGGAGCAGCACCTATGTCTTTCCAGCTGCCCAAGCCAGAGACCCAGAGACCAGAACCCTCCTTCTCCCACTTCTGACCTCACTCTAGACACTCAGGAGCCCAGAATTCTCTGCCCAAACTTCCAGGGCCTGCACAGGGACCTGAGTGCCGCCTCCTGAGAGTGGACTGCACCACTGATGTGTGCATAAAGCTGCCTTCAGAGGGTGGGAGATGGGGTCCAGGCCCCACCTCCTGCTCAGGAAGGCTAAGTGGCGAGGGATGGATGAGGGAAGGGTGGGCTAGGTCCTCTGTGTGCGTGTTGAGGGGCGTGGGGCAAAGAGAAGGGTGAGCCTGCTTCCACTCCCCAGAGGGGACTTGTTTCTTCCAGTCCCCACTACCCAGCCTTCCTGAGCAGGAGGCAGGGCCTGGGCCCCATACCCCACCCTCTGGAGGGCAGTTTTCTGTCAGTCCCTAAGTGTTTAATCCTGTGTTTCCAGTACATCTGCCACACCACTTATCTCTGTGCCTTCTGTGGCGTGGAGCCAGAGCTTCCAACCAGCAAGGCCTGAGGCTTAGCTCGATGCCACCTAGGAGGTCTCCTGCCAAGAAAGAGAATGAAGGCTGTCGATCTGGCCAGCAGGGCTGAAGTGGAGTCACCCAGGGCAAGGCCCACACCTCAGCTTCGCCTGGAGACCAGAGAGCAGCTGCTGAACCTCAGGTCTTACTCTGCCTTCCCCAGCCTCACTTTTCCTCGTACAACTGGTCAACCCGCACCCCACCCCACCCCAAGCCCCCACCCTTACTCACCCTCTGGCTCCCCAATCTCTCTGCCCTGGTCAACCTCTCCCAGCCATCCTCCACCTGCAGCCAGAACGAACTCTCCAAAACGCAAACTCTCTCCCTGCTGACAGTGCCAGGGGCTCCAATCACTCTCTGGATAATGCCCAGATTCTTGCAGAACCCAGCTGACCCCGCCCGCCTTGCCCTGCCTCACCATTTGCTATAGCAAGCAGCTCATGTTTTCCTTCTCAGGGTGAGCTGGTTCCTACTTTTGTGCCCTTACATGACACCTCCTCCACCTGCCTTTTCACCTGCAAATTCTCCTTCATTCACATCCATCAAGACCTGCCAGGTGAATCTTAATAGCATCCCTGATAGAATAATACCCAAGAAGCAGCTCCATCAAAGGAGGTAGTTTCAAGTAATAACACAAAGAAACAACTCTGCTCTTTGGTGGCCCTGGGTGCAGATCTCCAGTGTGCTGTTTAGTGGCTTCGTGACCTGGGACAAGGTACTTAACCCCCTCTGAATCTATATCTTCACCTGTAAAGCAGGGCCAATAATATCGACCTATAGGGAAGTGATGAGACTGACATTAACAAGATACATATGCGGGAACCAGTGAGCGAGGCTAAGACGATATCAGTCATATTTTCTGCATCAAGAAGGGCACATAGGTAGTACATCTCAATTGTAATAGGGAAGATCTAACACAGGCTTGAAAAACAATGAGAACAGACACTGTATTTCATAAGCAGGTCCCGATGGTGTGCACAGGATAACTCAATTTTTGTAGAGAGGGAAAAACATTTAGGAGACATCCCAAAAGGTGAGAACTAAGAGGGTGGGGAGGAAGGATTCTCTCCTGGGGCCTTCAGAGGGAGCACGGCCCTGTCAACACCTTGATTTCACACTTCCGGGTTCTCTAGAATGGCAAGAGAATTAATTCCTACTGTAAGCCATCCAGCTTTTATACTCTGTTATGGCAGCCACAGGAAATTAATATAAAGAGCAAGTCTTACTTATGTACTAGAAAGTGCAAGGGTTTAAAAAGAAAAAAAAAGGAGGAGGAAGAGGAGAATACCCCATCAAGAGTGCTCTCTGGAGGGCTGGAAGTGTCTGCTCAGGACTCGGCCCAGGTGTGTAGCAAGTGTTTGTTGAGTGAATAAACATGTCTGCAGCATGTGACATTGTCTTGTCTCTCCTATCTCCTCACGGATCTCTCATTCTAGCCCAAAGCTGCCTGTCATGAAGGAGCTCCCTAGCCAGGCTGGAAGCACAGCTGGGCTTCACGCGCAGTCCCAGCCCTCAGCTCTATGGCTGGCATGGGGGAAGCAGGCAAGGACCTGAAGGACTCTAGGTCAACAGTTCTATCCCCATCAACTTTGTCAGGGTCCCTGTGTGATGGTGCTGTGCCCTCGGCCGCATACCCAGCTTCTTACTCTTTGTGACCAAGCCATACCTTGTCATTGGTCAGATCTTTGTGCTGCTTCCAAAGCAATCTACCTATAACTCAGGTTAGACCCTGCCATGCCCTCCTAAAGACCTTTGGCGGCTCCCCCATTCCTTGACATAGCATTCAAGGCCACAATCTATTCCAAGTCATTTTGGGGCTTGCTTGTCAACTCCCCACCTCCAGCCCCTCTTGCTGCCTTCTTCCCCAGCAATCCCACATGGTCAATCTCTGCCCGGGGGCCTGCCTGCCCTCCCACCTTCTCTAACCTCAGCACTGCCCGGGCCTCCCAGCACAGTGGAAATGTCATTCAGAGGGGTTGTGGAGAGCACAGTGTCCCTGGCTCTCCTTCCAGGAAGAGGGAACAGAGGGAGGGCTTTTCTGGAATGTTTCCAGGCCTATCCTCCTTAGCTGGATATGGACTCTATCTCCAGCAGGGGAAGAAACAGCAGATGTCTTCTGCTCCTCTGAGTGACCCAGTCAGCCTTGAAGAATCACAGGAAATGGCTCTTGGGACTTGCTAATGAGCTTTGGACGTCTTCCCTCTGGCCTGGCAGAGTTGGGTGGGGAGAGCTTCTGGGTCCCACTTGTTGGCCTTTCTCCTACTTTCCAAATGCCTCCTTCCTTTTCCTCCTCCAGGAGCTGGGAGGTGCAGTGCCGAGCCCCACGTAGTGAGGGGAAGCCCAGGCAGAGCAAGCCTGTTTGTTCTCCAGCTTGGGCTCGCTGTAAACAACTTTTCTTTTTCCTGATTAGGTTACACTCTTGAGCAGGGTTTTTGGGACACCTTGGCTTGGTCAGGGGCTACTTGCATCTAAGGAACAGAAAACCCAGTCAAAATAACTGAAATTAATGGGAGACTGGGAAAGGTCATGGAACCCAAGGGGAACCACCAAGCCTCAAGAGGAAGAACCATCAGATACAAAGCAAAAAGCAAACTGTCAGACACAAAGCAGATGCTTGCTCTGTCCCTCTTTGGCCCACCTCTTCCTGTCATCACCGTTTTTTCTCATTTGCTTTGGAGATCAGACCCCTCTATTTGTTCATGAGGGTCCCCAAATGGCTGTCCTCAAATGGCAGCCTTCCTTCCCAAAACTTACAGGTTCCCCAAACCCAGCCAACTAATCTAGTCTCTTCCTCTCTGGGAGCAAGAATGACCATCACGACCCAACAGCAAACTCGTGGAGCCCCAGTGACGTGCCGGCCACTGGTCCAACGTCTTTATGTGGGTTTTCTCATGTAATTCTCAAAATAACCTCACAAGGCAAGTTTTATTGTCATCCTTACTTATGAAGATAATAAACGAGGAAACAAAAGCTAGGAGGGGTTAACTTGCCCAGGATCACCTAGTTAATGGGTAAGGAAGTTGGGGTTTGAACCCAGGTTGCTGGGCTCCAAGGTCTGAGCTCTGAAATGAATTGGCCTGGCCCAGTGTCTGGACTGGGCCTTCCTGGATCAGGTGTCCTTCCCCGGCCCAGTCAGCAATGGTGGCAGGATGGGTTTAGGGGTGTGACAGAACACTCCGGGGCTGTGGGAGAAGGAGGGGACATAGCATTGTCCTGGAATGTAAGCTCCTCTGCTGCTGGGATCGTCTGTCTTGTGCCCTGATGCATTCAGTGCCTAGAACAGTTCCTGGCACACAGTAGTTGCTCAGCAAATGTTTGCTGAATGAATGAATGAACTTCATATCTTGGACTTGTCCCTGGCAGATGAAGAGGTAGAGTTGGATGTAGCCTTATTTGGGACACCTATGACCATCTCATCCTTCCAGGAAAAAAAAAGATACATTTTATTGGTGTTTGGTCATGGGGAAAAACCAACCCCAGCCCTGGTTCTCTCTCCTCCGCAGGGAGCCTCCTCCTCACTGGTTTAATCCAAGACCACCACCCAGAAGTTCTGCTCAGAGCTATGCCGCTGGATGTTAGCAGCCATCCACGCCATGGGCCCTGGCTCTGTATGTGGACACTGTGGTATCTGGTTCAATGTATTTTCACTCAGCACCTTCAATGGCTTAATGAGCTCCGTGATTTACATGTGGTTCTTCCCCAAGATATTTGACCACGAAATCCTCTTTTCCAAAGGCATCTCTTGGGACTAGTAGTTTGAACAATACATTTTGAGAAATAAAATTTTGATCAGCTTTGTTGCCTGATTTCATTTGCTCATTGGAACTGAGTTTAAGTTCCTATTGTGTGCTGGGTAATAAGGTCTCTGTTTCTCCCCAGTCCCTCTGGTTCCTTACAAGGGCTTACGAGGGCTTCTGGGGTGAGACCCTTCCCCAGGCTCTCTCTCCCATCTACTCTCATTAACCTCACTTGATGAAAATCTCCCCGGAAGCCCTTGCACCCTCAGGTCTCCTTCTTGGCCTCTAGTTGGTCTCTGGGATGGAGCTTTTCCTCCCACCCTCGGGCTGTCTGGCCCCAGCCCCTTTCTTTCACTTCGTGGTTTAAAATGCAATTATAGCACATTTCCCTAAACGGGTTCTAGGCAGAATATTAAGCTTGAAAACAATTGCAGTAGATTGCATTAATCATTTTCATTTCTTTTTGCAAATTTGGAAGTTGGGACCTTAGATTGGGATATGTCGGTGAAAGAAAATTAGATAGCATCTCATCGGTTAATGGGTTTCTATGGTGCTAGGTAGCTTGTGCTTGCTCCAAAACCCCCCCTTTGGTTCCTATCAGCTGCCTGGCACATGGTATAATCTTCCAGAACTTTCCGAAGCATGTCCTTGGACTTGGCTACTCTTCCCTTTTTAGAAGGGAATACATTATTATAAAAAATAAATTTATTATTATCAAAAACTGTTTCATTGTGTTGGTTTGTCCTTCATCACTTGTGCCAAGCAAAAATGATGGCCTGAGTATCCTGGCCTTTCCCTTCCCCTGGCCACTAAAGAGCATCCTGGCTTGGATGTCTTGTCTTTGTCTCTCCAGACCCCCTGTCCCTCCCCACCCTGCTCAATGCCACACTGTGCACCTCTTTAACTCCCAGTTGGGTTGCCCAATGGGCAGTTCTGGAGGCTGGAGGAAAGGAGGGAGGGGAGAGAGAGGTCAACCTTTTATTTCCTTGGTTTCCAGCAACCTCCTCTCTTCCCTTCAGGCCTGTGATGGTCTCTGTGGTTCTCAGCAACTTTGCAAAGAGTCGCCGCGTTAACCCCTCCTTGGGAGACTGGAGTTCCTTGTCCCATCTGTTGTCTGGGCCTGCACTGAAAGGGGCAGTCAGGTTCTTCCCCTACCCTCCTAGGAAGGCTCTACTGTCCTCAGTTCTTTGGGGGTGTTGATGATGCAGATTTGGAAGAACAGGGGAGGGGATGGACTTGGAGGCTCTGCAGGTATGGAGGCAACAGATGAAAGAGGAAAGAAGAATTTTAAGAAAAGTTGTTAGGAACCAGCAATTCCCATCATGGTGTCTGTGAAATACAAACTGGGGCCAGGCAACGTGGCTCATGCCTGTAATCCCAGCACTTTGGGAGGCCAAGATGGGCAGACTGCTTGAACTCAGGAATTTGAGACCAGCCTGGGCAACATGGCCAAACCCCATCTCTACAAAAAATACAGAAGTTAGTTGGGCATGGTGGCATGCATCTATAATCCCAGCTACAAGGGAGGCTGAGGTGGAAGGATGGCTTGAGCCCAGGAGGCAGAGGTTGCAGTGAGCCAAGATCGCACCACTGCACTCCAGCCTGGGCAACAGAGCCAGACCCTGCCTCAAACAACAGCAATAAACAAACAGAAAAACCCCAAGAAATATAAATTGAGAGGTTCAGCTACTCTGAGCACCCTTTGTGAGACTGCACTGGGTTTTTCTGACTTCATCAGCAGGCCTGAACCTTGTGGGCATGGCCTCAGCATGCAAATTTCCAGGTTTAGCTATCTTGTGGCCTCTTTGGAATGGCTGCATCTCTAAACCTTGAATCTATTTATCCTATCACTACTAAAATAGAACCCCCCCCAAACTACACAGACTTTCCAAGAGGACCTGAGACAAATTCCCAGGCTTCAAGGCAACCCAGTGAGAGCTTGGCAAAGGAAATGTCTCACCACTTCCGTGCCTAAAAGAAAATCCCTCCAAACCCTGCATCCAGGCAGAGGATGTGTTTGCTGTCCCCTTGCAGAAGATTAGGGTTAAAATACCTTAGGACCCAACTGTGCTCTGCACCCTGCCCTGCGCACCAGGGAATCAGGTGATGCAGAGAAAGCCCCCGCTCTCCAGGAGCAGCTGGGGAGATGGGCGTCCCTAGAAGACGGTGACGCAGCAGACAGCGCAGTGGGAGGTGACAGGGAAGCACCATGAAAGGCCTTGGAGGCTTCCTGGAGGATGACAGGACCCCCCCTTCCATAGGGGGTGCCAATGCCAAGTCTTACAGAGAAGCAAGTGTTTGTGGAAGCGAGGACAGGGAAGTGGAAAGGCCATTCTAGCTGTCTGAGGAGTAGGCAGAAGGCACAACAAAAATAAAGGCTTGAGGCTAGAACAGCATGGGTGTACGAGAAGCTAAGCAGGTCAGTGTTGCTGGCATGTCATATAGGAGGCAGGGCATATACAGATAGGAAGTCAGAGAGCCAGGCAGGCCAGGTCACAGAGGGTTTTGGCTGTCATGCCCCTATGACATGGCTGTGGCTCTGTGGGCTCCCAGTCTTTTACTAGAAGGGGCAGGTGGGTGAATGACAAGGTGTGGATTGGGAGGATCACTGGGGGCTCTAGGGGTGGGGCATCTGAAAGGAAGCCCTGAAAGCAGGGGTCCAGCTGGCAGGCTGCTGCCTACACCAGGGGAGAGGAGGGCTGGCCTCCTATTCTCCAGGCAGGCATCTGGATGCCAGCCAGGCTGTGCCAAGAGCACTGGTAACACTGCGCTGCTCAGAGTCAGGCACTTTACCCCAGCCCCACTTGGCAGCAGGTGAGGATGGAGGTGAGTGGGGGTGGTGTGGCATAGGGCAGTCAGATAGATCTCCCCCTTGGCGACCTGCTTGTGGGTGGCCACTTCCTGTGGTACCTGATATCCTCTGGGTTGGGTGGCCCTTGGCTGGGAGGACAGCAGGGCTGCAAAGGTCTGTCTGCCTTCACATGTCCTGTCCGCCAAGAGTTTCTGACAACTCCCAGATAGGGCTTTTGGCCCATGGAGGCAGGACAGAGTTCTGGCTGTAGCCATGGGTCCCAGTGTTGTTTCCTTTGGGAAACTGTACTGGGGATGTCAGACACAGAAGCTGTGTGCTGCTGTAACTCCCTCTCCATCCCTTCCACCAGGTCACAGTGGGGACTGACTCCAGCAAGAAAGGGCTGACTGGTGTAGATCCAGGTCTGCAGATCCAGAATTGGAAGTGCAGAGGCCTCGAGCTGGAGGAACTTCAGATGCGGAGGCCTCGAACTGGAAGCAGCAGGAGCAGAGGCACGAAGAGAGAGGAGCAGGGCCATGACAAGCTATGAGTGAACCACAAGGAGGCAGGAGCCATAAGAAAAAAGGGCAGAGAGTAGGGAGGGGAGGAATAAAATGAGGGGGAGCCAGAGTCCAGTAGGGAGAGCTCAGCTTGCCCCAGTGGGGCAGAAGAAGGGACACTGACCACCCCCAGAGGTCCCTCAAAGCTAACCTCATCCCCACAGGCAGGACTCCGCCATCTGTGAGCCTCCCCATTATCCTCTGTGTATTTTCTCAACAAATCCCCATCACCCCGGGACCAGCAGAGCCAAAGCAGGTGTGTTGGGGGTAGCTTTCCGCCTTCAGATCCCGGGCCCTGCCTGTGTCTGCACAGGTGGGGACACCCCGCCCTCTAGGTCCATTTATGCCTCAGTCCCAGACTTCAGGGATTGAAGGACCCTTGGTGGCCTCTAGGACAGCACTTCCCAGGTGTGGCCCATGAGAGGATTTTAGGGGGCAAAGAGAAGCTTTTCTTTAAACATTTAAAATGTATGCATTGGCTGGGCCCAAAGGCTCATGTCTGTAATCCCAGCGCTTTGGGAGGCCGAGGTGGGCGGATCACAAGGTCAAGAGATCAAGACCAACTTAACCAACATAGTGAAACCCTGTCTCTACTAAAAACACAAAAATTAGCTGGGTGTGATGATGGGCGCCTGTAGTCCCAGTTACTCAGAGGCTAAGGCAGGAGAATCACTTGAACCCGGGAGGCGGAGCTTGCAGTGAGCCAAGAGCACGCCACTGCTCTCCAGCCTGGCGACAGAGTAACACTCCGTCTCAAAAAAAAAAAAAAAAAAAAGACATGCATTAATTTTAAGACACATTTTAAAAAATCACATAACTAGCCTGTCGTATACATGCTTTCAAGACAGAGTTTAGAATTAGAATGGATTTAATTAAGTTTTTTTTTTTAAAGCAGGTAATAAAAAGGTAAGTGTTAGGTGTCAATGCAAGCGGAGGGCGGATTGGTGATGGTTGAACCTGAAAACTGACACTTATGGAAAACTGCTCCTGGATGATGCTTTTCTCTCTACCATGCAGGAGCCTTGAATTCTTCTTAAAATGAGCATCTCACTACTGATAAGGCAGCTGTGGCCCTCTGGAGATCCAGGAATCTGACTCACCCTGGCCCCCAAGTTTGGCTCCACAAACACACACTATCCCCTCTTGTGCACGTGGTGCTGGGCTTTGTGCTGGGGATGTGCAGTTGAAAAGGACACAGCTCTGCCTCTTTGTCCCCTGCCTTTGTCTCTTCAAGGCTTCTGTTTCCCATCTGTAAAGTGAGGAGACGTCCCTTAAATCAGGAAAGCTCCTGGCTTTCCTGCTAGGTGATCAGTAAATGCTCCTTCCCTTTTCCTTGAGCCCCTTGCCAAGTTATTTCTTGTGCAACACAAAGAATGGATGTCATAAAAAGAGTACAGTGTTAGAGACTTTTTGGATAGCTGCGTGACCTTAGGCAGGTCACTCAACCTCTCTGAGCCTCAGATTCCCCATCTATAAAGTGGGGATAACAATATCTCTTGTTGCACATTTATGCGGATATAATGAAGTATTATTTGCAAAGCACCAAGCACAACATTTGTTCAAATTTCCCCCTTAAAAACTCTTCTCACTTGGACAGAGCCTGCCTTTCTGTAGCTCTCTCTCAGGGCCAAGATAAGGGCAGGGTAACCCGGCAAGGAGGAAGGCTGACCCTTCTGGGAGCTGCTCATCCTTTGTGTTCTTTTGTTTTTTTTTTGAAACAGAGTTTCACTCTTGTTGCCTAAGCTGGAATTCAATGGCGTGATCTCGGCTCACTGCAACCTCCGCCTCCCAGGTTCAAGTGATTCTCCTGCCTCAGCTTCCCGAGTAGCTGGGACTACAGGGGATACGCCACCAGGTCCAGCTAATTTTGTATTTTTAGTAGAGATGCGGTTTCACTATGTTGGTCAGGCTGGTCTCGAAGTCCTGATCTCAAGTGATCCACCTGCCTTGGCCTCCCAAAGTGCTGGGATTACAGGCGTGAGCCATCGCGCCTGGCCCCTTTGTGTTCTTTTTCTCTTGTAGTTCGAAGTCCTCTCCCACTCCTCTTGGGCCCCTTAAGTCCCACTCAGTCTCTGACTCTCACCCCATTCTTTCATCAGCAGCTGGATCATGGGGTAGGCTGACTCCGCATGGCTGAGCCGAAAGCTGCCACTTCTACCCAAGCCCACCTTGGCTCCCTCACCACTGTGCCTCCCTCTGCCTCCTCTTTTAGGCCTTCCTGTTTTCCAGAAGCCACCTCCAACAGTCTTTTTTTTTTTTTTTTTGAGATGGAGTCTTGCTCTGTCACCCAGGCTGGAGTGCAGTGGCGTGATCTTGGCTCACTGCAAGCTCCGCCTCTTGGGTTCACACCATTCTCCTGCCTCAGCCTCTGAGTAGCTGGGACTACAGGCGCCCGCCACCACGTCCGGCTAATTTTTTTGTATTTTTAGTAGAGACAGGGTTTCACCATGTTAGCCAGGATGGTCTCGATCACAATAGTCATTTTTCAATACGCCCCGCCCTGCTGGTAGGAGATCCTACTGCATCCTGACGACAGAACCATCGAGGTCCTATAAAGTCAGTGGGACTGTGAACCCATGAGCTCCAGCCTATGACAGACAAAATACAAGGCCTGCCCCACACCTGAGAGCCCCTGCTTCCCTCTGCCCTTTGGGTGTCATTGGAGATGAGTGCTCTGAGCTTGCGGGCGTCTGGAATCCCCTTCTAATGATGTCTTCCTTGTGTTTATTCCACTTGTCATGGACAACTGAGCAGAGTGGTCCTCTCACTTTCTGGAGTCCTGGCACTGTGTCCAGCACTGAGGACCCAGTCAGGAAATGTCTGTGGAAGGGACGGAGGGAAGTCTGGTAACAATGGCATCTGCATGATGGCCAGCCTTCTTTCATCCCTGGTTGCCATTTGCTTTCTTTGCAAGGGGCTCCCTTGGGCAGCACTCTCTGGCCAGTTCTAGAAATGCACGTGGGGGCCACGGCCTGGGACGTGCCCCTGAGTCCTCCACCTCTTTGGCATTGCTTGCACAACACCAAGTGTCCTAATGCGTTCCTGAATCACATGACTGGGGGACATACCCCCTGTGGGGCTAGTGCCGTGTGCTGTGGCTGCAAACACAGGGTATCTTTGTGAGATTATTCAGGTAACAGTGGCAGCCAGCTCTTCACACGTGCCACGCCCAGGGCCCGGGGCCCTCAGGCATCTTCTCACATGTTGTCACAGCAACCCCTCGAGGGAGGAATCCATGCTAATGAGGAAACTGAAGTTCAGAGAGGCAGGGAGATTGCTCAAAGTAGCACAGCAGCAAGCACTGAGGATGGATTTGAACTCCTGTCTGCCTGATTCTCAAGTCAGCCCTCTTGATCCCATGCTGTGCTGCAAACGGGGGCTGACTGAGAAGGGACAGAGGCACTTCCCACAGCATATGGGCAACAGCTAGGGGCTGGCATACAGCGTCCTCAGTGGGCCCTGATTAGGGGACAGAGGTTGAGAAGTCCACTCGCAGGCAGGGATGGACAGAGCCAGAGTGACCCAAGGCCCACTGGAGAAGCAGAGGCCTAGCTGCACAGAGGGCTGAGGGGGAAAGGGTGGACAGAAAAGGCCCTGTGGCCCAGGCTGGGTCAGAAAGCCTGTGATCTGGGGCCCTGCTGTGCCTCTTTCTAGCTGTGTGCCACTGGGCATGTTACCTCCCCTCTTGCTGCCTCTGCTTCGACATCTGCACAGCAGGAAAGTTGTGGAGGACCAGCACCTCTGTTGGCTGGTCCTGGAGGGGGTCTGGCTGGAGGACAGCCCAGCCAAGCCTGTGCCCTCTCCCTTCCTTCCCTCTCTATGTCCATCCTCCCTCCCTCCCTTTCTTCTCTCCCTTTACCTCCCTTCCTTTATTTTCTCCCTCTCCAACCCCCTTCTTGGAAATTCCTTTTCGGAGGCTTTGCAGAGACCCTGTCCACCTTCCAGGGTGATCTCAGTGCTCCCAGTGGAGCACTGACTCTGAGGCCACCTTTCAAGGGGTTTGGGGGTGGGGTGGTGCCCTGGGGGCCCCTCCCAGGTGCTCTGGCAGCCACAAAGGCTGCCTTCCAGCAGGGCCAGAAAAAGCAGGGCTCCCAATCCCCCACAGACTAAACCTAGCAACAGCCAGGGTTCCTATGGCAACCCTCAATTTATTTTTAGTCGTACTTTAACATTAACATGATGTGAGGGGATCTGAGACTTATATTACTCGCTTTTAAACAGTGCCCAAAAAAAGAAAAGAAAAAGAAAAGAGAAAAAGAAAAGAAAGAACTTCTCTTTGGAAGGAAGCATCGGCCACTGGGGGAGGGGAGCGGGGACAAAGCCCCAGTGGTATCTACAGGGAACCGATCTCGGGGAAAAGCAGCAGCTCTTTTTCTATGGTGTAGCCAACTGGGCTTCAGGATACTCAGGCCACAAGGAGGAAGAGGGGCTGTGTGACTGGGATCGACCTAACCCACGCAGAAACAGTAGCAGCCCTCCCTGCCTCAACTTCATGGCCAGAGTTGGAGATGAACATAAAATAGTCCACTCATTTTGTGAAGGACCACTGAGCTTCCAGTGAACAAGCAAGTGAAAGGGAGGGAGGGAGAAAAAAAGAAAGGAAGGAAGGAAGGGAGGGAGAGAGGGAGGGAGGGAGGGAGGGAGAGAGGGAGGGAGGGAGGGAGGGGAAGGAGATGAAGGAAGGGAGGGAGGGAGGAAGGAAAGAAGGAAAGAAGGAAGGAAGGAAGGAAGGAAGGAAGGAAGGAAGGAAGGAAGGAAAGGAGGGCGGGGGGGAGGGTGGGAAAGGAGAGGAAGGAGAGGAAGGAAGGAAGGAAAGAAGGAAGAAAGGAAAGAAGGAAGGAAAGGAAAGATAGAAGAAAGGAAGGAAGGATCAACCATGAAGCCAATTAACCATGTGACCTGGGATACCAGCCTGACCTCGGGGACTCAGAAGGAAGGAAGGGCTGGCGTCCGCCTACCAGCCAGAGGACACAGCAGTCCTGGGAGCAGTGCCTAGAAGAAGGCAGGGCACACGAAGGCAGAGACCAGAGGGTGGGTTCAGATGGAGGCTGTGGAGAGGACACTGGACGCTGGCTGTAAAGACGTGTCAGCCCCTGCTCTGTACCCAGCCCCATAGCAGGCATGGGGACTTTGGAGATGTGGGGTCTAGTCCCATCTGGAGAAACTCGCATTTGGGGGAAGAGGATGTGGAGACAAATAATCCAGATACAGCTTGGAAGATGCTGTGCAAGGTAGGTTATGCACAGAAAGGAAGAAGCATCTGAGCTGGTTCTGGATTTTCAGTTGTTTCGCTTGGGCTTTTTTCTGGCCAGCTAGTGCTGCTTATTCTCTTGATCCTAGATGGCACTCCCCTGGCCGGAGGCCTGGCCACTTAAAATACTGCATCCCCGGCCAGCATGATTGGCCCAAGGAATGGGCACATGACCCAAACACAACCAATCAGAGCCTTCCCTGGGACTAAGCTACAGAAATCAGGAGACCGCGGCTCTCCCTCCCCTGGGTTGCTGAGCAGTGGCTTCTGAGAGCCTCAGTCTTGGCCTCCTGGAGGCAGCACAGCAGCAGGAGGAGAAATAAGGCCGATGGCAAAGAGAAGCAGAGACAGACAGAATGTTGATTCCGGCACCCACATGCTTCCTTTGCTTCTGGGCCCTTTGATGGGAGCCTTTTCAGTTTTCTTTTAAGCCAATTTGAGCTGGCTTCTGTCCCTGAGGATAGAACCAACCTGACTAATTCAGATGGTCACTGTGATTTTGCTCACATGACGGGACAGTAGCACCTTCTGAAGGAGAAAGAAAGGAAGGCTGCTTCCTGAACTTGCTATGAATCAGCACCATGCCAGTGACTTGCAGATCTTTTTCAGAGCTAATCTTCACAGCCTTCTTGGAAATTCAATATTAGTGTAATATTACCCGCAAGAAGCCTGGGGCACAGAGAGCAAATGACTCGCCTAAGGGCACACCGCCAGCAATGCCAGAGCAGGGCTGGCCCCTAGGTCTTCCTGACTCCTGACTGAGCTATACCATCTTTCCTTCCCAAGCCTGGAGTTGCAGCCCCAGGACAGATTGTCTGGGTGTAGCCTGTGATTCCCAAAGCGCAAACCTTGAACAATGCCCATGGGAAGCACCTGGTGCTGATTAAAAAGAGATTCCTGGGCTCAGGATCTCTCTCCAGCCTCCCTTCCGACCCCTATCACCACCACCCCTACCCCAGCAGCCTGTGTCCCCGCCAAGCTGTTCCCGAAACTCTCCATGAGCTCTCTGGTTACTGTGCTTCGCTGGTGCCCACCCTCTTTGTCTACCAACTGGGCTGACCTGTTACCTTCCTCACCTCAGTTTTCTGTGACCCTCATCATCCCCTGCCCCAACAAAAACATGCACATGGCTGGCCCCTCACCCTGGCCAAATCCATGCCTCCCTGCCCTGGCATCATACAACACCCCTCCCCAGCCCCCTGTCCTGGCCCCATTCTCGCGCCTCTGGGTCTCTGTATGTTGTCTGTCCTCAGCCCTGCTCCCTCCCACCCAGCTGGAAATTCCAAGACAGCAGGTTCTAGCAGGGAGCCTGGCAGACAACATGCATCTCTGCATGGCTGGGCTCTGTTTCTCGGAAAGGGCTGAGATCCTCTACTTTTAATGCTGCATCTTTTAAAGGGTTAAATTCATTCACATTTTAGTTATTTATGTTTTTAATGTAGGAAGACAGCTTCGCATGGGGCTAAGCACACAGAACTGGGACCCAGGCCTCTGGTGTGGCTTCTGTGACCCCTGGGCAAAGGACTCTCCCTCTCTGTGCCTCAGTTCTCTTATCTGGAGATGGGGAGACACAGTACCTTCTAGGGTTGTGGTGAGGAAAAAGTGAAGTGGTGCCTGTCAAATGTTAGCTTTCATCGCCAATGCTTCATGGGAGCTGAGACTCGGGTGGTAAACCCCAGAATTGCCACAGGGACACAACTTTAGACATTATCTCATTTAATCCTCTAGATAAGCATAAACGGCAGAAACATTACTATTATTAACAGTTGGTGAGTCTAAGGAACAGAGAGGTCAAGTGACTTGTCCAAGGCCACACAGCCTACAAGAGGAAGAGCTGCAATTTGAACACGTTTGTGGTTGAGCACAAACTTTGACGTTACGCAGATGTGACTTAAGATTCTGGCTCTGTTCCTTGCTAGCTTTATGATTAACACAACGTGTTTCACTTAATTGAGATGAACTGAGATCTGCCACAGGGGGACTGTTAGCTCCAACTTGAGTGTAAATCCTGGCTCAACAATAGTTGTTTTCCACCACAATGAGCTACCTCTCAGCTGCGAGGCACGCAGGAACAGATGGCTCCCCTTCTCATGGAAACCCTTAAGTCCTTGGGTTTTCCAAGCTTCCTTCCCAGGACCCTGGCCCCCTGGGCAAGAAGAAGGTAGGCCGGGAAACACTGACTCCCCTTTCTGAGCCCCAGCATCCTCATCTGTAGGATGCGGATAGCAGCGGTGCCCTCCTGGCAGGGATGTGGTGTGGCTCACGAGATGACCTCACAGGGCACTGAAGGTGCAGGTGCAGAGGCAGCCACCAGGCAGGAACACACACTGTGCCTGGAGACACAGCCCAAAGGTGCTGGGCTCTGCAAGGGGAGAAGGAAAGAGATGGGCAGGGAACAGAGAGAAAGAAATGCAGGGAGAAGGCCAGAGAGAACGAGGGCCAGGGCGGAAGGGCTGCAGTGCTGTCTCAAAGTCCCTTTCAGGAGGGGACTCCAACACTGTACCGCAGCTGTATTTCTGTGAGTAAACCCCTCCTGATCTCTCACCCCAAATGTTTAGGAAATATCCCTCACTCACAAATGTTCAGCTAGCTTGGAACGGAGGGGGCTTCTCCCTCTGCTTCTTGTTAAATTGGGTCATTCTCGTAAATCCTCCTTCCTCCCTAGGAGCCAGGGACAAGCTCCATGTTTGGGGATCTTTTTCTTTCCCCTTCCCTTCCCTTTCCCTCCCTTCCTCCTCCTTCCCTCCTTCCCTCCTTCCTTCCCTCCTTCCCTTCCCTTTCCCTCCCTCCCTTCCCTTCCCTTTCCCTCCCTCCCTTCCCTTCCCTCCTTCCCTCCTTCCCTCTTTCCTTCCCTCCTTCCCCCCTTTCCTCCTTCCTTCCCTCCTTTCTTCCCTCCTTCCCTCTTTCCTTCCCTCTTTCCCTCCTTCCTTCCTCCTTCCCTTCCCTTTCCCTCCTCCCTTCCCTTCCCTTTCCCTCCTCCCTTCCCTTCCCTTTCCCTCCTTCCTCCTCCTTCCCTCCTTCCCTCCTTCCTTCCCTCCTTCCTTCCCTCTTTCCCTCCTTCTTTCTCTCCCTCCTTCCTGGATCTTTTCTTCCTTCTCTCCCTTCCTTCCACCCTCCCTCCTTCCTTCCTTCCATCCCTCCCTTCTTCCTTCCATCTTTTCCTCCTCTTTCCTCTCTTTAACAGGGAAAAGAGAAGAAAATGTATTGGTTTAATTTTTTCAAAATATTCCTAGAAAATTGTCATCTCCATTTGACAGGTGGGAGGGGCTCAGAGCTGCACAGTGAGGACTGTGATCAGGTCGGCCTGTACTCCTAACTACAAAGCTCTCCTGCCTCCCTGGCAGGACAGGTCAAAGTTGTTGACTCTAAAAGGCCATATAGGGCTAAAGCAGTGATGACATCCCCTCCCCCTCTGCAGACTTCTAGCCGGAATCTCAGCGTCCCCATGCTGCCCAGACCTGTGGCCGCAGGGAACGATGATCTTAACAGAGTCATTCACTTCTTTGCCTTTAAAGGAAATGCCCAGTCAACAACCTTTCTGCTTTGAATCGAGCCCAGATGGTGGGATTTTAGGCACTCAAGAGGGGGATGTCTTCAGGCCAGGGTGCCGCTGAGAAGCCTCCCCAGTCACTGCCCAGGATGACAGCCTGCCCTTAAATGAACACAGTTAACCCACCAGCTTCCCTCAGAGGAACAGGACAGACAGGGCTTGGCCTCTTGGCCGGCTCCTGCTGTTCTGAGGAGACAGGTGGGACGGGGCGGGGTGGGGCGGGGGCGGGAGAGAAAGCAGATCCCCAACCCCAACCCCGGGGGAGTGTTTCCAGCAGGGTCTGGGCTGTAGTACACCTGCCTCGAATAGTTCCCTCAGCAAGGAGCTTTTCAGCCAAAATCAGGGGGACTTTTCCATCTGGACAACATCAGATTCTTGTCTAACTCAGACTCGATGTAAACGCGGTGGTGGGTGGAAGAGAGCACTGGTGACAGGTAGTCTCAATCCCACGCCACCCCCAGCACCACGAGAGTACCTCCCCACGCGGAGCCTTGGAGTCCCAGCTGTGTAGTGAGCCGGGTAGACCAGATGCTCCAGAAGGACTCTTCCCAGCTCTCCCCATTAGGATATCTGTGGTGCAAGGCGGTAACCTTCTGTGTGCATGTGTGGGTGGCGAGGAAGGTGTCTACCGCCTCCTGATCACTGGAGTCAGAAAATCCGAGGCCTCAAATAAGACTGAACATGTAGGTTTGATAGGCCATCTGAAGAAAAACAACCATCGAAGATTTTAGGAGCCAGGTTGCCCTGGGTTCAAATCCCAACTCCAACACTAAGATACTGTGTGACCTTGGGCTATCCAGGTCTGAGCCTCGGTTTCCACGCCCCCCCCCCCCCCCCCCGGTTTGCCCACACCTTCCAATGGGCAGGGCTCTGTTATGACTTGTGTGGGCCCTAGGGCATTTATCTCCATGGCCCCTTACTCCAGAAAAAATTGTTGAAAATTATGAATACATTGGTATAGAGAGGAATATATCCAGAGTACATTACATTCATTTTTTCTTGTGATTTGACAGTAAATCAGAACACTTTTGTGGCCTCTGCAGGTCTGGTGGGTTCTAAGTGCTGTACAGTGCCGGGTGGGTAAGCCACCCGCAGGGTCCTTGGATGCTTCCAACACTCAGCTGTGGGAGTTCACATCCACTGTGGAATCAAGTCTAGCAGACCTGGGAGAACCTCTCTCCTGCTACGTGTTTGTGGGGAAGCCTTGTTGAGATTAGCATTTCCCACACAGGATGGGGCTTGGAAGCTGGGAATTTCTGGGAGTGTGGATGGGGGCTGGATTAGGGCAGGAGGATCAGGAGCCTGCTGGTTTTGAGCTCAGTCAGATCCAGGAAGCCCAGCAGTCTGAGTTCCCGAGAAGCAAGAGTCTCACTCGGGCACATGTAGTGCCCCAGGACCTCGGGTCCTGCAATTGCTGGGGTGACACCGGCTCACCCCAAGTTATTTGCTGATAACCTCCCATGGGCCAGGCCTATAACACACCAAGTGCCTCCTGTGTACAATCTCATTTAACACACGCAAGATTATTATCCCAATTTCCAAATGGGGAAACTGAGGCTTAGAAGGGGCTTACCTTCTTCTTCTAACTTATCTCCCGAGCTTCTCCTGGGGTCTGATAGAGCCATTAACTGGCCCCTGATCCATCCTCTGGGCCTTTGCACATGCCATCCCTGCTGCTGGGAACTCCCTCCCTGCTGGGAACTCCCTGCTGGGAACATCTCCCCTGCTGGGAACTCCCTCACTGGTCCCTTCCATATCCTTCCTTCAAGGCCCAGGTCAAGCCCCACCTTCTCCAGGAAGCCTTCCCTTACTGCTTCTGCTCCTTGTGACCATCCTGTCCTTTGAACTCCCTGGACATTTTCCATCAGTACATTTATTTAACCCAATAAATGTTTGCTGTGCATCCACCCTGGGCTAGGCCCAGGGCATCTTGTTGGACTCAAGACACAAAGGTGACTGGGTCTAGGCTGGACTGGAAGGAGCCCCCGCCCTGTCCTGTTATGGGAGACAGGCATCCACGGCTTGTGACGTGACAGTGCAGACAGTATAGTCCAGGACTTAGTGGCAGAGGACCATGAGGCTGTTGACAAGAGGAGAGAGAGCCCCCCCTCTTCTGAAGGGGTGGGCGTTGGAGCTGGGGATGGAGGATTAGTCAGCGCTCACCTGGCCTGGAGGAAGGGATACCAGGGAATGGCTCAGGCAAAGACCCAGCGGAGGAAGGAGCGTGGCTCTTTGTGAAGGGCACACTGGCCTTGATTCTGTTCTCAGACTCACTGAGCTCAAGCCTGCCTCAACACCTTTGCACTTGCTGTTCCCTCGCCTAGAGTGCCCTCCCTCCAGAGCCTCCCATGGCTGGAGCCTGCTCCTGGTCCAGCTTGCATCTCCTCAAAGAGACCTTCCCCAGCCACCCGCTCCAGCACCTCTCCTGCCCTGAATCCCTCTCTGCCCACCCCTCTCCTTGATTTCTTCTTAGCACACATCACTCTCTGAAATGGTTTCTTTATTTGCAGGTTTCGCCTGTCTCCCCACTAGAATGTCACCTCCACAGGGCAGCAGAGACCATGTCCGTTCACTGTTGTGCCACCTGGAACAGATACTGGCACAGGGTAGATGCTCCATCAATATTTATGGCAGAAGGAAAGAGGAAAGAAGGGGGAAGGGAGGGGAAGTGGCAGGGAAGGAGGGGAGGAGAGGAAGGGAGGAAGGAAGCGGTGAATGAAGGTAATGCATCAGATAGGATTTGGAAGATAACCTAAGGTATACTCGATCTGGTAATCTGAACAGTTATTTTCAAAGGGGTGGGCAGAGTGTAGGGAAGTCAGCATGGCATAGTACAAGCCCGGAGCTGGGCAATGGGGAAGCTGGTCATGCCCTGGGCTGCAGGCAGTGTTGCCTGGACGGAAGCCAGCCTGTGGTGGCCCTATAGGGACGCAGCTGCAGCAACAGTGCCCGGGCCCCTGCCACACTCTTGTCATCTGGACCCAGCTAGAAGTCACCATGCAATGGAGCTGCTGTAGAGGCCATGGAGGTCGGCTTCCATGGGCTCAGGTCAGGGAGCTGAGTGGAAAGTGAGTCCAGAGCCACACAGGGAGAGTAGAGGTCAAGGAGGTCATCTGCAGAGACCACAGGGCCCAAACTCTGTTGTTCTGCTAGAACCCAGCTCAGGACTGCACCAGAACCAGGGACACCTCCCTCCCTGGCCATCAAGGCTCTGATGTTGGTGGGAAACGGTTGTTTCGGCAGGTGCTATCTAGCTCCAGCATTGTTAAGATGTCACTGAGTGCCATCTGAAAATAGAATGCGCCTGGGCCTGCCATGGAAACACTGTTGCAGGAGGAGGCGTGGCCTTCTGCACCCGCCTGTCGATGAAAGCGGCTTTCGTCTGAATGCCTGTTCGGCCACCAAGATAGAGCGGGCATTTTCCAAGAGCACCCACGTGCCAGGTACTGGGTTAAGCTCATTCCAGACATCATCGTGTTATTTTATTCTCACATCAGCTCTCTGTAGGTGGCCTCTTCTTCTCCCCATTTTACAGATGGGTAGCTGAGGCTCAGGAGGCAGTAACTGCTCAAGACCACATCTAATAGGTGATGGGGCTGGTATTTGGATCTGATACCAGAAGCAGGTTTCATGAGTTCTCAATGGAGAGAATGTCCAGGAAACCAATCAACTTAAGAACCATTCTATCCATCCATCCATCCATCCATCCATCCATCCATCCATCCATCTAGTGCAATAATCGGTTATAAGAAGAGTCAACATTTTTTGAGTGGTTACTGTGTGCCCAGCCCTGCGCTGAGGCTTTCTCACACTCTCTCAGCTAATCTTTATAATAACATTGGAAAGTAGGTACAATTCCTGCCTCCACTTTATTAGTTGTGAAACTGAAGCTCAGAGAGCCCAAGCAGCTTGCCCAAGGTCACACAGCAAGGAAGAGTTAGGACAGGCCTTGAAGCCAGAGCTCCTCACACTCACCAGCCAGGCCCTGTGCCAGCTGGTGTTGATTCACGTGTGAATGAGGTCTAGGCCTTTCCCTAGAGGTGTTCCAGGTGGAGGGAGGTGACCTTGAGGAGAATTTGGTGGCCTTTTTCTTGGAAAGGTGTTTCAGAAAACCCAGGCCCGCCTACCCCTTTTGACAAACTTCCAAAGATGCTAAGCCAAGTGGCGATGTCTACAGAGAGGTGGAGTGTCCCAGCCCAGCTCTGCTGGCCCCACCTCCCTGCACTGGTGCTGTGGGGCAGCTCTTCCAGCCTGTCGGAGTGCCTCACCTTCCCCTTGATGGGGAGAGGGTGTCTCTGGGGGACGGTGCTACAGACGGGAGCCCGGCCTTGCTGCAGCTTCCCAAGGACAGCAGATGGAAGAGGCCATTTCCTTCCCTCCCTAGCTGTCAGGAACTGAGCTGTGTCATCCCCAAATTTATACGTTGGAGTCCTAACCCCCAGCATCCCCAAATGGGACCTTATTTGGAGATAGGTTCTTCACAGAGGCCATCAAGTTAAAATGATGTTTTTAGGGTGGGCTATACTCCAATATGACTGGTGTCCTTATAAAAACACAAAATGCAGACACAGAGAGACAAATACAGGGAGATGTGAAGATAAAGGCCAAGATCAGGTGACATGTCCATAAGCCAAGGAACGCCAAGTGCCAGCAAACCGCCGGAAGCTCGGGGAGTGGCATGGAACAGGTCCTGCCTCACAGCCTCAGAAGGAACCGATCCTGGCAGCACCCTGATCCTGGGTTTCTGGCCTCCAGAGCAGTGAGACAATGCGCTTATGCAGTTTAGGGCCCCCAGCATGTCACACGTTGCTACAGCAGCCCTCATAAACTCGTACTTCTCCGCAAGCACTCAGCAGGAGAGAGCGGCCTTCTCTGCAAGAGGCAGGCCTTCTTTGCCAGCAATCTGGGTTTTCCCACCCCATTTCTGGAATGTTCCCTGGCAGACCACAGGAGACAAGGAGGTCCCAGAGAGAGCAAGTCTTCCAGGCCAGACAGAGCCTGTGGCAGTCCCCAGCATCCTCATTCAGTCCTCATTCAATCTTCCTGCCAACCTTAGAAGGGTTGGTGATTGCCCCCATTTTACAGATGGGAAAACAGGAAAAGAGGTCTTTGTCTCAGCTGTGGCAGAGCTGGGATTCAGATCCAATTCCCTCCTCTTCCGGGCCAAAGATAGAACCACCACGCTCTCCTGTTATCCAGGGGGCATGACAGTGGCAATCCAGGCAGAGCTGTCCTTGTTCCCCAGGAATTTGCCCACAGCTGGTGCACTGAGTCCTCCTAAAGCCCTCCCGGGGCCAGGTGCTGCCTGGGAAAAGCCACCAGCTGCCATCAGTGTAGCAGGGCCCACTAGGCTCAGACTGGCTGTCTGCCTCATCCCTGGATTTCACTTCCCGCAAAGCCCCTGGGCCACAAGCGACACGCTTCTATTCCTCTGCAGAGAGAGAGATCTTAAGAGAAATGCTGTGTCTTCCGTAGGCTCTGCACTCTTTATTTCTCCCAGTTTGCTCTTGCCAGCTCCTTCCCCAAACCCAGCCCCAGTTGGGCAGTCAGCCACCAAGTCTGATGTCCATAGAGCTGGGTTCAAATCCTGGTTTTGCTTCTGCTAGCTGGGTGGCCCTGGCTAAGTCATTGTCACTCTGAGTCCTCATTCCCTTACTGGTACAACAGGGGTAATTAGAGCACCCACTTTACAGGGCCTTTGAAGGGGAGCAAATGAAAGGATGCACGTATTGCACTCAGCACAGCACATCACGTCCTCATCTGTACAGTGGAGATGGGAATCCTCACCTCCAAGAGCTGTTGGAAGACTTGAATGAGGAAACGCGTATGTTGCTGCCTGGTCACTGGTTGGAATTTACAAACAAACCAAGAGTATCTCCTGCTGCCAAGCTGCTCCCTAGCTTTCACAGAGCAGATCAAATGAAACAATGCAGGTGAAAGCCCCCGGCGCATGGCAGGTGCCCAGCCAGCGTCTGAGCCTGAACAAACAAGTCGAGTGTTTGCCTAAGACCGTGTGTGTCTATGTGAGCGCTGCTCCTGTCGGTTCACCCACCCAGGCTGCTTAAGGTGCATTTACTCAGGCAATTGATTAGGAAAGTGATTTGATCCCTCAGGAATGGTGAGGGGCCTCCCAGGCCGTGTCTTGCAAGGGCAAGACCTACCTGGCAGCAGCAGTCCCAGTACAAACCTCAAAGGAGCCCTTTGGAGTGGTTCTGGGCTGCGTATGCAAAGCTTGTGGTGTTTTCTTTGCTTGTTTATTTGGCTTATAAGCTTCTAGGATGTTCATCTGCTGGCTCTGTTCCCCCCACTCCACCCTGTGCATGATGGGAGGGACAGGGGAGGAGGTTGTCATCAGCTCATCTCTGTCCCCACTCCTCCCGAATCTCCTTGGGAGGGTAGCCGGTCTCCTGTCTGATGAGATCTAGGAGTCGGAAGTTTCCTTCGTTGATAGATGGGGATACTGAGGCCCATGAAAGTCAGTCACAGCTAATGAGAAACCAAGGCAGCATGCAAGCCCAGGGCTTCTGATCCCACAAGAGAGAACATGCCTGAACAGAAAGAAGGGCCTCCTGACTGACCCGAAGCAAAACTTGAACAGAGACCTCTAGGGGAGTTGCAGTAGGATGCCTTTGTGGTTGGAGACAGTCTTCTCACTGAGGCTGAGAATACTAAGAAAACAAAAGCTGGGAGTTGAGGTAGCTTGCCCTGGGTCCCAGAGCCACTGGACTGAGGTAGCAGAGTCTCGGAAGGCAGATCTCTCCTGGACAGCACCTGGAGGTGTGGGCTTGCTTGGGATGTGCCGCTGCTGGGAGTGGCCTATGCTGGCCAGGGGCTCTACTTTCCGTTTCCCAAGTGGTCAATTGTGGGCATGTGTGCTTGGCTGGTGGAGTCCGGGTGGGTTGGCCTCACTCCCAGGTTCACCTGACACTGGGTCTCCACAGCCAGCCCCTTCCCAGTGGCCTTGGATGCTCTTCCTGGAACCCACTTGCTTGCTTTTGAACCCATCCCTTTTCTTTCCAGTTCCATGGAGCAAACCATGACCTGAAGTCCACCCTCTCCCCTGTCAATGCTGGCAGGAGATCACCACCATCTTGTCAGTGTGAGCACTGCCAACCATCCCCTGGTTCTTGCTGCCTGTGATGTAAATCCATTTTAACCAGCTCATAGCAGACCTGCAGAGGGTCTGCTGACTTATTTTCTACCCCAAGGGCAGAAGAGGGTGAAGGTAGCTAACACAGTGCTTGGCACAAGTGAGTGCTCAATAGCCATCTGGCCTCTGCGACCCTCTATGTCTTCTTCTCCTGCGTTTCTCTTCTGGGCTCCCTGGGCTTCCGCCTCACTGGCCTCGCCACTGTTGTTAGGCAATACCAAGCTTGTTCCTACCCCAGGGCCTTTGCATTGTGTTTCCTCAGCCTGGTACACACTTCCAAACTCATTTCTTCAAGTTTGCTGTCTCCTTCTTGTCACTTAGGGCTCAGCTCAAATGTCACCCTACTCAAATCACCTTCCCTGACCTCCCAGACTAAGGTCACAGCCACCAGCCCTGGTGGCTCTCTATCGTATCACCCTGTTTTATTTTCTTCATGGCATTTATTACTTTCTGAAATTGTTAATGTTTAGAATCTCTTTCCTCCCCCTATATGTTTAGCTCCAATATGACGGAGGCCTTGACTCTCACATCTACTACTGTGACCCCATACGAGGAACCATGCATGGTATGCTGGAGGCAATCTCTGAGTATTAACTGGGCACACAAATGAACAAATGCAGAAGTTCTGAGTGTATAGTGTCAAGTCTGAAGTAGCTGGCCTTGCTAGCAAGATGTTTCTTTGAAATTTTATGGTTTATCTTTAAACGTCACATGAATTTTGCATGGTCATGCATTATCTCCATGTTTGTTTTAATTTTTTGAAATGGATTTTTGCCTCCATAAAGATGAGTAAAATGAAGGCTCTTGGAGGGTGCAGTTCACTTCTCCTGTAGCCTTGTAAACTCTTGCACTATATTGGAGAATCACAGATCTGGCTCACATGCTGGCAAAGTGCACAGACTCTATGCATGACACATTATAGGGAAACGGTCCTTCCTGCCCACTGCCCATGGGGTGTAGACTGAACCAATCATTTAGGAGAGCAATTTGGCAGCATCCAATAAAATGGAAAATGTACATATTTAAAACCATGGTAGACTGCAAAAAATGGCCCCAATTCCTCCCCTCCTGTGTTCATACCCTTTGCAATGTGACTTGTCATTCTTCCTATCAAGAAGCAAGTTTTCCAGCCTGAGCAATATAGTGAGACCTCTACTCTACAAAAAATTTAAAAATTAGCCAAGTGTGGTGATGAGCACCTGTAGTCCCAGCCACTCGGGAGGCTGGCGTGGGAGGGTCACTTGAGCCCAGGAGACAGACTATAGTGGATTTTATTTTCCCATCTGTTGAATCTGTGTGGTTTCCTGACCTGCTCTGGCTGATAGAATGGAACATGAGTGGTGGTGAGCCAGTCCTAACCCCAGACTTCGAGAAGCCCTCAGTAATTCCACTCTCTCTCAGGCCCCTATCTCCACCATGAGAATGAACCCAAGCCAGTCTGACTGAGGAAGAGAGGTCACATAAAGCAGAGATGAGTTTCCTAGCTAAGGCCATCCAAGACCAGCTAGCCCCCAGCTGACGCACCAGCCAGTCCTGAATACATAAATAACACTCAGCTATGATCAGTTAAGCTGCGGTCAGATCAGCAGAACTACCCAACCAACAGTTGACTGATGAGAATAAATGATTGTTGTTTTAAGCCATTAAATCTTGAGTTCTTTGTTACACAGCATTGTTGTGGCAATAGATGACTGATATAAAAACTTGATGGTTCCACTCCTTAGAATCTGCCTTGAGAAACACACACATATCAGCAAAGGAAGCAAGGACAAGTATGTTTGCTGCACCATCGCAACAACAAAACACCACAAGCAAACCTAAGTATACGGCAGTAGGAAAATTGATTCATAAACTATGGCTCATCCTTACAGTGGAGTTCTAACCAACACAAAGAACAAGGCAGATCAACATGTACTGACATGGCAAGACCTCTAAGAGAGTTTGATGATTGAGAAAAGCAAGCTGAAGAATGATTTGTACAGCATTTTATCATGCATGTAAGAACATACCCATAAAAACACATACTGGATATTTGTGGTGGGGAGACGTGTCTGCAAATATAAAGAAGGGGCCAGGCATGGTAGCTCACACCTGTAACCCCAGCACTTTGGGAGGCCGAGGCAGGCAGATCGCTTGAGCTCAGGAGTTCAAGACTAGCCTGGGCAACATGGCAAAACCCTGTCTCCACACACACACACACAATACAAAAATTAGTTGGACATGGTGGCACGCGTTTGTGGTCCCAACTACTTGGGAGGCTGAGGTGGAAGGATCGCTTGAGTCTGGGAGCTGGAAGTTGCAGTGAGCTGTGATCACACCACTGCACTCCATCTTGGGCCGTAGAGCAAGACCCTGTCTCAAAAAAATAAAAATAAAGAAGGACGTTTGAGAAGAAACAGGGGGTCACGAAGGGATCTCTCCGTGCAGTCATGGGAGTCTCCAGTCTTACAGTAGGCATTTTTTCTATTCTTGCAAGGTGAATGCATTTGTGTATATTACTCATGTGATAAACCATTCCAGTTTTAAAAGTTAGGTTAGGAGAGGTAGGGATAACAGCACATGATCCTCTAATCCCCTCCCAAATTTCTAAGGTCTTCTCATGGGAGTGTCAAGGCCTTAGTTCAAGACTCCCCACATTTCATTTTCAAAATCCCCTAAGAGATGCAAGCCTGTGAAAAGATACTTAACATTATCAATCACCAGAGAAATGCAAATTGAAACCACAGTAAGATCCCACCCCCTACTAACCACATGGCTAAGATTTAAAAGATTTCCCATGTCAAGTGGTGGCAAGGATATGGAGTAACTAGAACTCTTAGACATTGCCGATGGGAATGTAAAATGGTACAACCTCTTTGGGAAAAGATCTGGAAGTTCCTTATAAAACTAAACCTACATTTATAATATGCGCCAATAACTCCACTGATATTTACTCTCCTGGTATTTACTCAAGAGAAATGAGAGCATATGTTCACCCCAAAGACTGGAAACAACCTAAAATGGTTATTAGTAAATGAATGGATAAATTAATTGTGTCATGTCCACATAAATGCAATACAACTTGGCACTAAAAAGGAATGGACTCAGCCGGGCACGATGGCTCACGCCTGTAATCTCAGCACTTTGGGGGGCCCAGGGGGTGGATCACCTGAGGTAGGGAGTTTGAGACCAGCCTGGCCAATATGGTGAAACCCTGTCTTTACTAAGAATACAAAAATTAACTGCGTGTGGTGGCACACCCCTGTCGTCCCAGCTACTAAAAACACAAAAATTAGCCAGACATGGTGGTGGGTTCCTATAATCCCAGCTATTCGGGAGACTGAGGCAGGAGAATTGCTTGAACCTGGAGGCGGAGATTGCAGTGAGGCGAGATCGTGCCACTGCACTCCAGACTGGGTGACAAAGCAAGACTCCATCTCAAAAGAAAAAAAAAAGGAATGGGACTGTGATTCACTCAACAATGTAGGTGAATCTCAGAAATATTTCGTCGCCTGAAAGTAGTCTGATGCAGAAGAGTCCATCCTAGGTGGTTTCATTTATATGAAATTTTAGAAAAGGTGAAACCAACACATAGTGACAGAAGGCAGATTAGTAATTAGTTAGGCAGAGGGGGTACTGACGGATGGGTCAAGAGCAAATGCTATTGGAGAGATCCTAAATCTTGATGGGGATGGTGATTTTTGGTTTTATGGGTTTGTAAGTTTTTAGTAGGTTTATCCAAACTGTGAATTTTATTGTACATAGATTATATCTCAATAAAGCTGAGAGCATGCAAAAGACTTTATTCCTTCCAGCCAGGTCCATGGGTCCCAGCACTGCTGCCTCCTTAACTGGTTGCAAAACAGAAACCGGCACTCTCTCCTCTCTCCTTTCTCAGGCTCCTGGGCCAGTCTCCCAAGACAGTGAGTAATTAGCCGCGAAAGAGTCTTGGATGTGAAGCCAAAAACAACAGCAGTGTCACATCAGATGCTGAGACATCTCCAGCTAAGAGCTGAGCTCAGCCCCCACCCCCTCCCTCCACCCCCAGCCACAGCCAACAGCAGAAGGAAAACAGCCCCGTGCGGCTGAGTACAACCAGGGCTGCCTTTCTCCACCGTGTCCGCCATTCTGGTCTCGTGCCGCAGAAGGCATTGCTAGATGACCGCTATCATGGCTCATACTAACAGTAAATAGGTCTTCGGGGGGACCCAGCACGCAATCCCCTTGTGCCGGGAACAGCGGCAGGCCCTTTCTGTATTCCGCTTCATTCTCCCCTCCTGGCGTGACTCAAGGAACAACTGTCCCCAAGTTACAGGTGAGGAAGCCGAGGCTCTGAAACATGACTGCGCCAAGCGGCCAGAATCTCGAGCATCCTGACTGCCTCCTGCCCCAGCCCCTGGAGGCCTCGAGTCCTCCTTTACAGGAATGCCCCCCACCCCCAGCCCAGTTCATGCCAACAGCCTCCAAGCTCCCCCTTCTCCATCCCTCCCTGCAGTCTGAGTCCGGCTTTCCCATTGTGGAAGGGGAACTGGGTGGGGTAAGATAGCTGTTTTCTCACGAAAAAGTCCCTCTCCAGGGCGGAGGCCCTGAGGAAGAAGGAAAAGCTGTGGGGACTGACCGGCCTCTGGAGGACTATCTTGCGGGGGTGGGTGTCTGGGAGTCCAGAGGCACATCCTGCCCCCTTTCAGGGGCTCCTGGTGTGGGGTCTGGAAGTGAGTGGCTGGTGCAGCCTGTGGTCTTCCTGCTAAGCCACTAGGGCTACTGGGGCCATAGCCTCCAGAGCCTGCTTACAACTGGTCTACTCAGCCTCCAGTCCAAGCCATTGAGCACAGATCTCAGGGCCCTGCACTTTCTGGGCCATGCCTCCCCACATCTGAGATGAGAACCAGCCCTCCAGGAGGCCCCATATGATGTGCCTCTGTGACCCGCATTGTCTGGAGGCAGTAGACCCGGTGGTCGGTGACCAGGAGTGGAAATCTGAACAGTGTCTCCTGTGTGTCCCTGGGCAACTTGCTCAACCTCACTGATCTCTGAAAATGGGCACGATAATAGGACCTGGGGTGGTTGAGAGTACACCACAGGACCACACGTGCCTTTCATGGCCCACACTTATCCTTCTGCCTGGAAGAATTTTCCACTTGTCAGGTGCTTCTTCACCCCAACAAGGCTCAGTCAAGTGTGTTCTTCTTTGGGAAGCTGCAGACATCTGACCCCAGGCCACAGGGTCATACCCAATCTGGCTCCCACGGCCTTCCCAGGCTGTGTGGTGTCAATGCAGTATTGTGGATGGGAACACACCTCCACCATGTTGAGCTGCTCTGAGGTTTAAATGCGTTACTGCTAATTGGGATCTTGGAACAACTCCTGGTGCATAGTGAGTACTCAGGAAAATGTGATGTCTCTTTATTCCCTTAGCAACTTCTGTCCTGGGTGAAAGTTGTCTGCCCTCCCCACCGGCCTGCAGGCTCTTCTAGGGCAGGATGGGGCTTGGTTCCTGTCTGCATGTGGAGAATCCCCTGACATACATTAGGTATCCTTACTCAAGGGAAGAGGGGCTTGCCTTTGGGACGGGGAGATGAAACTCAGCAGCCTTTGCAGGGTTTGTGGTTTAGCCTGTGTCATTTTTGTCTGTCAGCATAACTCTGGCTTGGCTTAGCTCTGTCAAACTCTGGGGGATAAGAAGAGCAGAGCATGAACCTGAAAACACACCCCAACCCCAAATGGTTTCTGTTTCCAGGACACACGCAGGACAGGCTGGAGTAAATACTGGTGGTTTATCACAGGAAGGCTGGTCTTGGCTCGGGAGAGTGAGCATGCACACATACACAGCCAGCTGATTTATTGTGACCCGAGCCAAGCACTGAGCAGAGCGAGGCCATTTATCTACTTGGTTGGAGGAGAGGTCAAGAGAGAGAAGTCAGAGATGAAGCTAAATAGTTCAGTGCCTTTGTTAACTCCTGGGGCGTCTCCACGGCTTGTGTTCCCAGGGAATACTGTCATGAGCTTCACAGGGAAGACTGGACTCCTTCTTGGGGAGACAGCCCTGGCCCCAGGGAGCAGCGTGGCCAAGGACAGCCTCTTGGATTGCCAAAAAGGAGCAGAAGCAGGAGGAGGGAGGCTGGGAGCTGGGAGGAGCACCCCATCATGGAAGACCTGCTGCCAAGGCGGGGCTGCAGTCCCACCCAGTCTCTCCCGCCACCAGACCCTGGTCAGGAGACATCACAGAGAGGCGTGCCTTCTCCCCACCTTCATTCGGGGCTCTGCTCAAACAGCCCATTTGCAATAGGACTTCCTTCAGCGTCCTGGTTAAATACCCCCACCCATGCCCCCATTGCACTCTATCCCTTCCCCTGCTTTATTTTTCTTCATGGTACTCAGCACCCTGACATATCTATGTCTGTATTTGTTTACCTGTTGTTGGGCCTGTTTTTGAATGAACTGCTGTCTCTGGTGTAAAGTCCAACGTGTGGCAGATTGTAGGTGCTCAATAAATACCTATTCAGTGAATGACGAGTTGTTGCTAATAGTTTACGGCTGCTGAATATGTGCCCAGATAAGCTTTGTAGATCTCACTGTATGTAGCAACAGTACTGTGCGGTACATACTGTCCTTAGGCTCAGAGAGGTGAAGTGGCTTGCCCATGGCCACACAGCTGGAACCAGATTCAAACCCACCTGGCACCAGGGCCTGAGCTCTCAGCCACTCTCCCAAGAGAGGACATGGCCATGGACTTGTTTAGAGAAGGATTAGTCATGCCCCAGCCCAAGGCATCCTAGGAAAAGGAACTCTCGATCTGAAAAGAAATACAAAAAGCAAAAAGTATAGAAAATTTTTTTCTAACAGTGAGATGACTTGGATGATTAAAGAGGAAACTAAATACTGAAAGCAAATTCCAGCCAGGTGCACTGGTCACGCCTGTAATCCAGCACTTTGGGAGGCTGAGGCAGGCAGATCATGAGGTCAGGAGATCAAGACCAGCCTGAAACCCCATCTCTACTAAAAATACAAAAATTAGCCAGGCATGGTGGCACACGCCTGTAGTCCCAGCTACTCGGGAGGCTGAGGCAGGAAAATCCGGGAGGCAGAGGTTGCAGTGAGCCGAGATCACGTCACTGCACTCCAGCCTGGCGACAGAGTGTGCCTCCATCTCAAGAAAAAAAATAAAAATAAAAATAAGAAAGAAAGCAAATTCCACCTAAAATGGAATCACTACTGTTTGTTGAAAAATGCCATGTGCCAGGCATCTGCCAAGAGCTTCCCATCCGTGACCCTGTTTAATATTCCTGATAACCCCAGCAGCGCATTCTGTTATTATTACCATTGTAATAATAGCATGGCAGAGGAAGCCTTAGCTATTTTCCTAGGGTTGCTGTATTAGTCAGGGTTCTCCGGAGGGACAGAACTAATGGAATAGATATACATATAAAGGGGAGTTTATTAGGTATTAACTCACATGATCACAAGGTCCCACAGTAGGCTGTCTGCAGGCTGAGAGCCAGTCCAAATTCCAAAACTGAAGAACTAGGCGTCCGATATTCGAGGGCAGGAAGCATCCAGCATGGGAGAAAGATGTAGGCTGGGAGGCTAAGCCAGTCTCTCTTTTCACATTTTTCTGCCTGCTTATATTCTAGCCATGCTGGCAGCTGATGAGATGGGCCCACCCAGATTAAGGGTGGCTCTGCCTTTCCCAGCTCACTGACTCAAATGTTAATCTCCTCTGGTAACACTCTTACAGATACACCGAGGAAAATACTTTGTATTCTTCAATCCGATCAAGTTGACACTCAGGATTAACCATCACAGCCGGTAAGTTGGTGAGCAGCCCGTCTCATTCCAAAGCCTGGGTCATCTCCTCTTTAACCTGCTGCTTTCATGCCTCGTTCTATTAGACATAAAGTTGTAAGCCCCCAAATTGTACCATGCATTTGGCAAGGGGAGAGTCGGGGTCTGGCTTATCTTTTTATTCTCAGTGCAACGCTGGCTATAGGTGGGTGCTCAGTGAGGGCTTGCAAACTGGCTGGATGAATGAATGGAGGAGGGATGTGAGTGAAAGGGGAAGTGATTTTCAACTTAATCTAAAGACATTGTCTCTAGAACACTGAGGCCTAGCCCCTAGAACAGTCTCAGGACCACTGCCTCAGAAGCCCACGTGCGGTTCGTTAAATGTTCAGGTTCCTGGACTCCATGGCAGCCTCTGGTCAGAAGACCCGAAGCCTAGAAAACTGCATTGCCAGGAGATTCTGATGTTCACCAAAGTTTGAGACCTGCAGCCCTAAGCTCGGCTCAAATATCCCCACTAAACTGCGGCCCCTTTCACACGGAGTCCCGGGATGCTGCCGACTGGCATCTGCCAGCTACATAAACGAAGGCCAGCTGGAGGTGGTCCAGGGAAAAGTGAGAGAGATTACCAAGGGCGAGGAAGATGACTTATTAGGAAAGATGGAAGGAACCGACGGGCAGCGTTTGCATGAGGAAAAACAGGAGCCACACATAAATCTTGAGGGCCAGCTGGCAGTCGAGGGGGGAGAAGCATTATACATCCTGGTGCACAGGCATTACGGGGCCTAATGGGGGCAGGGATTATACGTGAGAAACTCGAACTCTGTGCCAGGGAGACATTTATAACGGGCTACCCCATTATGATTTTGCAACGAGATTCATCAACTCTGGGCCTGGAAGACCTTTACGGAACAGCTCATCCATTTGTATTCAAGCTTTTAAAAGGTTGTTACAGCAACAGATTTCTTTGTTCAAATGAAATTTTACACACGATCCAAACATATCAGACAAATGAAAATGAAATGCTCAGTCCCCCACTCCCCCGGGGCATCTCCAGGGCCCCAAGGAACCCAGCGAGAGCCACCGATCCTCACTGGTGGATCTCATTTTGGTCCTCATTTTGCATAAGGAGAAACTGAGGCTCCAAGCAGAGATGGGACTTGCCCCAAGGCACACAGAGAGTTGGTAGCATTACCAGGAGCAGCCTGGGCTGCTGAGGGCACAGGGTGGACAGATAAGCCTCCTGCCTTAGAGGAGGGCCCAGGCAAATTGCGGAAGTAACAATAACAACAGTAAAAACAGCAAACACACACAGAGCGCCTTCTCTGTGCTGGGCTCTGTTTTGAGTCCTTGATTTGCACCATGTGGCTTCATCCTCACTATAGCCCTGCAGTAACTCCTGTTTTCAGGGGGAGGAAACAAAGCACAGAGAGGTTGGACACTGTAAATGAGGTCACACAACTAAAAGAAGTAGAGAGGGAATTGGAAACAAGGCCGAGGGGCTCCAGAACACATCCTTTCCCTACCCCTCCAGACTGCTACTCCTAAGAGCACAGAGGTTCTAAGTTGGAGCTGCCCTTGCCTCCTTCACATCATCCTCCCCAGAGAAGCCAGACTGTTGTTTTTAAAACACAAGTCTGGCTGGGCGCAGTGGCTCACGCCTGTAATTCCAGCATTTTGGGAGGCCAAGGCGGGTGGATCACCTGAGGTCAGGAGTTCGAGACCAGCCTGGCCAACATGGTGAAACCCCGTCTTTACTAAAAATACAGAAAATTAGCCAGGTGTGGTGGTGCACACCTGTAATCCCAGCTACTCAGTAGGCTGAGGCAGGAGAATCACTTGAACCTGGAAGATGGAAGTTGCAGTCAGCCAAGATCATGTCATTGCACTCCAGCCTGGCCAGCCAAAGCAAAACTCCATCTCAAAAATAAAAAAATAAAAACAAAACCACAAATCTGATATGGAGCACCTCTCCTGCTCAAGCACCTTCAGTGGCTCCCCACTGTCCCTTAAGATACCCCTCCAGCCTCATGTCAATGTACTGCCCCACTCCTTTCTGGATTCCAGCCATACCAGCCTTCCTGGTTCTTTCCAGCCTCCCCGCCTTTGTGTATATATAGCAGTGGTCTCCACATTTTGTTGACAAGCACCACATTCATAGAATTATTTTCAGCACACCCCCAATACTGGTACGTTTTTTATCTTCAAAAGTATCTACCTGTACTTCCATGCTACCATATTTTTTGCATACACTTAAAGTATACTTCAATAGTTGAAATGAATGAAAGGCAAGATAAAACATAGACATATAAGGCAAATGAAAATGAAAAGGCTCAGTCCACCACTCCCCCTGGGGCATCTCCACAGAATTCCAGGATCCTAAGGAACCCAGCGAGAGCCACTGATCCTCATTGGTGGATCCTCATTTTGATCCTTTTATTGAATGTTTATCAAGATTTTAAAAAATGTAATGATTTCTTCCTGCACCCCAAGGAATTACCTTACACATTCCCTGGAGTGCCCAGGGTCACATTCAAGGCTCCTGATCTATGCTATCCCTAGGTTGGGGCACCTGTCTGAAGCCACTGCTTCCGACCTTGGTAACCATCATTCTTCCTTCAGATCCAGGCAGTCACCTCGCTTCTTCCAAGAAACCTCCTCTGCTCCAGGGCACCCTGAGTATCTTCCAGCCCTGGTCTCTCTTGTAATCATTTAATGGAATGTTTTAAATCAATTGTTGCCTCTGTCCCCCTGTCCAAACTGTGTGTGCCCTCCAGGAGGACGAGGCTGGGGGCAGCTTTATGTGTGACCCAGCACCCATCAGTCAGGAGCTAACACTATTTGTTGACTGATTAGGTAACTAGCACAGGGCGTTACCTCATTGGTGATCTAAACTCCAGTCCAGCGGTTTTCGTACTTGAGCAGGCAGCAAAATCACCAGAGGTTCCTTACAACACAGACTGCCAGGTCCCACCCCAGGGTTTGTGATTCAGTAGGTGTTATGGGCTGAATTGCATCCCCCCCAAAAATTCACATGTTGAAGCCCTAACCTCCAGTACCTCAGAATGTGATTGTATTTGGAGATAGGGCCTTTAAAGAAGTAAATGAGGTATAATGAAGGCCCTGGGGTGGGTCCTAATCCAGTATGACTGGTATCCTTATAAGAAGAGGAGATCAGGACACAGCCACAAGACACAGAGGGATGACCACCTGAGACACAGCAGGAAGGTGGCCATCTGCAGGCCAAGCAGAGAGGCCTCAGAAGAAACCAACCTGGGCTGGGCGCGGTGGCTCACGCCTGTAATCCCAGCACTTTGGAAGGACGAGGTGGGTGCATCACAAGGTCAGGATATCGAGACCATCCTGGCCAACGTGGTGAAACCCCGTCTCTACTAAATACAAAAAAAAAAAATTAGCCGGGCATGGTGGCTCGCACCTGTAGTCCCAGCTACTTGGGAGGCTGAGGCAGGGGAATCTCTTGAACCCGGGAGGCAGAGGTTGTAGTGAGCCAAGATCGTGCCACGACACTCCAGCCCGGTGGCAGAGCAAGACCCTGTCTCGAAAGAAAGCAAGAAAGCAAGAAAGCAAGCAAGAAAACAAGCAAGCAAGCAGGGAGAGAGGGAGGGAGGGACGGAGGGAAAGAAAGAGAGAGAGAGAGAGAGAGAGAGAGAGAGAAAGATCCGGGCAGAACGAAGAGAAAAGAAGTCTCTGCTGTTTAAGCCACCCAAACTACAGGCCTTTGTTACGGCAGCCCTAGCAAATTATTATACTGGGTCTGGCATGGGGGCTGGAATGTTGCATTTCTGACAAGTATGTGGATGACACTGATGCCGCTGGTGCAGGGACCACACTCTGAGAACCGCTGCTCTGGCCTCTGAGTGATGGGGAAGGAGGGGCTGAAGAATGAGGGAAGCCTGGAGGGGTAGAGGGGAAGGTTGCTGGCCAAGAATGCTGCCCTGGCATTTCCTGGGCTCCAGGGAGCAAGCTCTCCCCAGCAGGAGTGAGCCCTGGTATCGGCCGAGGTGTTCCAAGCTGTTACTCTCCCTGCTCTTGGCTGGGGACCCTGGGAAGGAAAGGCCGGGAATGCAGGGTCTCCGCGGATATCAGCTCTCCCTGTTGGGGACTCTGGGGCCCAGTCACATGGAAGTCAGCTTGCCCAGTCTCTTCTCAAAGAGCAAGGCAGTGCTGGGCAGCAGAGGCAGGAGGAAGCCGGCAGGTTGATGGAGTCCTCAGCTCATGCCAAGAAGACAGATGTAATTTTATCTCCCAAAGCTCTGAGAGAATCTACTCATAGGATGTTATCTTGGTGGGCTTAACGGTCAGTCAAGGAAAAGACTCTCACCCAACTGTCCGTGACAGATTCTGCCCCAATGAGAGAGAGAACCAAAGCCAGCACCATTTGTGTTGGTTGGATTCCCCTAGATCTTGGATGCACGGTTCAAATCCTTTCCCACCGAGGAAGCCCCTCTCCAGTCCAGCATATGAGGCCCTGGCCTCCACGTTTTTCAGTTCCCAGAGCTTATCCGGTCTCCCACCCCAGATGACACAAGCCAGGGCTGTTTTTGGTGCAAGTGGCAGAAGCCCAACTCCAGCTAGCTTTAGCCCAAATGGGCCTTTATTGGCTCCCAAGACTGAAAAGCCCAAGGGCAGAGCTGGCCTCAGGGCCTCTACCATGTTGTCGGGAGGGGCCTCTCTGCGTGTGGCTGTGCTCTCTGTGGAGCTCCAGCCTCAGGAGGCCCTCCCCACAGGGGCAAGATGGCCAGCAGCGGCACCCCAGACCCCACTGTGCCAGCTCAGCCACCCCAGCAGATAGAGCCCTCTTCCCCAGCCTCCAGGGGGGTGGCCCTCTGAGTGGCCAAACCTGGGTCATGGAGCAGAGGAAGGTGTTTCCCCAAAGGGAGGAGAGGCCAATGGGAAGAAACGTAAAGACACGCTCTTCGGGGATTTTATCGGGCTTCGTGGCCCCCCTCCTCTTTGCCGTGTGACCTTGGACCAGTCACTTCCCGTCCTGAACCTCAATTTCTTCATTAGCAAAACAAGGATGACCTCCCGCCTGTGAGGAATGCTTGAAAGCGTTCAATGAGTTAAGGTGTACGAATTGCCTCGCGCGGCACCTGGCATGCAGGGGGCACCAGGTCTTTGCACTGCTCCCTGCCGTGTGCACCCAGACCCAGGCAGGGATGCTGCCAGCATGCAGTCGAGCTGCTCCTTAAACAGCGATTTAATTACACCCTTTCCTTCTCGCAGCATCTCTGCCTGTGAACTGTTCCAGCCGCCTTCTATCTTAGCGCTCTCCTGAGACTATGAAGCTCTAAGTGGAAGCCCCTAGAGACAGGTGACGGCAAGAACTATTCATTCAGCACACATTCCCCGAGCCGCATTAGGAGCTCAGAAGTGTCCTGGGCACTGTGGACACAGCCGAGAACAAGGCCGACCCAGGCCCTGCCCTCATGAGGTTCGCGCTCATCCACGGATGTGCCCCTCGTCGTACCGGCCTGTGTGCAGGCCATCTCTGTCCTCCTAGCAAACATGAAGTTAATGTTATCTCATTGGCTCCTTTGAGTTTCCTTGTGCTCATGTCACAGAGGAGGAAATTGAGGCGGTTGGGGGGCAAGTGCGAACTTCCCTCATGTAAGTTGATCATTCAGCAAGTGAGAGGCAGAAATGAGACACTACTTCACCCTTCCTTCCTGGACAAAGCCTGAGTCAGGCTCCACGCAGAACTCAATGAAGGTTAATTACAGTGACAGCTCCTATAAAAATCAAACAGGCCATCTCCCAGGAAGCTACAGGAGAGGAAGAAAAAAAAAAAAGACATCCATGTGCAAAGTCAGCACAGGGTCAGGGAAGAGCCGTATTGAGTCCATACATGGAAATCCACATCCACCAGGATGGGCCGTCCCAGAGGCAGGCGAGAAGCCCCCAGCAGGCGCCCAGTATCAGGAGGAACCGAGTAATTCAAACTGCGACCAGGAAGCTGAGAGCAGACAGGCCGTGTTGAAACAATTGGCCAAGCTGCCATCAGGCTCAAAGCCGCCCTTTGGGAAAGTCCTGGGTTCCAGGGGAAGGCCACGCAGTCCCTAACCCAGCCCCCCAGCAGCCACCAGCCTGGCCCACAACAAGGCCTAGGCAAGATCATCCCACAGCTCCAGTCCCTGTGTAGGTTTACGAGGATTGAAGAGCTCACTGGCTAGTCCAAGGCAGAGACTAGCAGTCAGCAGTGACTTTGTAACCCAACAGAGCATTCCTGGCTGTAGGACTTGGGGAGATTGATTTCCTCTCCAAGACTCGGTGTTCTCGAGGATGACAGGCATCCTCGGTGGATAGCCGCGGCTCATGCATCTGTCCAAGACACAGGATCTGGATAGCGAAGTTCTCATTGTACTTCCCACCCACCACTCTCTCTGAAGCTACTCACACATGCTGTTGGCTTACTCTGCTCAGGTATGAGGGCATCAGAGTGCCGGTGTGTGCAGCAGCCTGACAGCTAGCAAGGCCCAAAGAGTGAGGGTATCAGGGGACACAGAAGAGAAGGGCTGGAGGACCAACTCCCCTTCCCAAATATAGTACAAGCGGCTCCATAGAACCAAGCCCTTCACCTCCTGCAGGTAAGGGACTGCATGTTAAGTGCCAGGAGGATGGCAGAGATGGAGCTGACCTGGGCCCAGCTTTTGAGGAGCACAAGGCTGATGTGCTGCCTCAGTTTCTCCTGAGTGATCAATTTTTGGGATGCCTAAGGCAAAAGTTACAGAAATATCAGGGCTTCAGCAAGTTCAAGGTTTTTTGGCCATGCATCTTCTCTTTTCCTCCTAGTGGTTCCTGGCAAACACTCCAAGCCTGGCTCCCTTTGCAAGGGGTATCATGCCGCCAACACAGTTTGGAAATAATGGTATTCACCTTCCCAGACTATAGTGGGAGGAGTTTAAGTGGCCAGTCTCCAGCTTAACCCTTGAAGGTTCCCTGGTGTCCCTGCAGACCTGGGTTCAAATCTCAGCTCTGCCGCTTCCTCCCTGATGACTGTGGGCCATTCACGTGGTTCACGTGGCATTGCTGAGCCTCCATGTCTGCATCTGTAGCACAGGGATTGTGATAACAGTGCCTCAAAGGCTTGGTGGGGACAGATGACATCATGTGCAAAGGGCCTGGAGCAGGGCAGTCATCGGATGAACGCAGCTCTTTAGGACCACTGCCCAAAGCCCATCTTCAGTGAAAAGTGCACCCTTGTCTCACGCAGACAGCAAGAACTTGGACTGAAGACCCCCACATTTATGTCGCTATCCTGGACCTCGCCCCAGAAATGGACTCACGTATTTGATGATCTTCTGGATATTCCTGCTTGGTGGTTTAATTAGCAGCTCACACTGGATATGCACAAGGCTGATTTCTAGATTTTGCCCCTGCTCTCTTCAAACCTGCCCCTCCCCATCTCAGGAAACAGCACTTGCTCTGCCAGTTACTCTGGCCAAAAATCTTGAGACCATCTTTGATTTTCCTTGGCCCCCCTGTATCTAATTCTCCTCGGCTCTACCTTCAACATGGAGTCAGAATCCAGCTATTTTCCACCACCTTTTCACACCCTCCATGCTGCCTTTTCACACCCTCCCCCTTGCCTTTCTGGGGGATGGTTGAAAAGCCTCCCGACTGGTCTTTCTGCTTTTTCCCAAGGCTAATTTTAGCTTATTCTTTGCAGAGGAGCTGGAGGGATCTGTATTAGTTTCTTATGGCTGCTGTAACAAATTAAGGCAAACCTGATGGTCTAAAACAACATACATTTATTCTCTTACAGCTTTGGAGGCTCAAAGCCCAAAATCAGTTCACTGAATAAGGTCAAGACATCAGCAGGGTTGGTTTCTTCCAGTGGCTTCAGAGAGAATCCGGCCCTTGCCCTGTCTAAGCTTCTGGAGACTGCCCTCCTCGGCTCACGTCTCTCCACATCTTGCTTCTGCCATCACCTCCCCTCCTCCTCTGGACCAGCATCTCCTTTGCTTCCCTCTAATAAGGACACCTGTGGTTATGCCAGTGGGTAATCTCTCCATCTCAGGGACTTTGACCTTCATCACATCTGCAAAGTTCTTTCAACCATACTGACGGTTTGGAGATCGGCTGTAGATGTCTTAGGGGTGCATTTTTCAGCCTATCTAAAATGTACGTTGGAGCCTATCTCTCCTCTGTTCATCCCCCACCCCAGAAGCCCTCCATCTCAGAATAAAAGCTAGGATCTTACAACAGCCCTCCAAGCCCTCTGCAATCTGAATCCCACACTTTTCTGACTTTAAATCCTGCCCCCCTGCCCTCGCTCACTCTGCTCAGGTCATGCCAGCCTCTTTGCTGTGCCTCATCCGTGCCAGATACATTCCTGCCACAGGACCTTTGCACTGACTGTCCCCTCTGCTCAGAATGCCCTTCCCCACAGTGCCCTCATGGCTCAGTGCCCCTATCACTCCAGCCTCCACTCAAGTGACATCATCGCAGAGAGGACTTCCTAGGCCTCTCTGTAAAAAATAAAGCCCCATGTAGCCCCTATCCCTCTCTGTCCCCTCATTCTGCTTTACTTTTGTTTTTAACCTTCGTCACCCTCTGAGATAGGTTTATTGGCTATTTGCCTCCCTACTAGATTGTAAGTTTTAAAAGAGCAGGAATTTTTTTCGTTGCTGTATTCCCAGTGCTGAAATCAGTGCCTGACATGTAGTAGGTATGCCAATAAATACTTGTAGATGGATGCATCTGTGTGACCCAGACTCTCAAGCTCTGAAAGGATTGAACTCTAGCCATTGTATACTGTGTTGATCCAAAACTCCCCCAGCACTTTGGCTGGAAGATCTCAATCCAAAGGTGAAAATGCAGTCGCCAATAGAATTTGGAATGTTACGGCGCCCATCTTGCTCCGCCGCTGGTTCCTGGATGGACTCAATCCCAGACCAGGTGTAGAGCTAACAGCTGTATTAGCTCTACATCCTGGCCCCATGTGCCAGGACTAGTCTATGCCCTGCACGTGAGTTAACTCATTTAATCCTCAGCACAACTCTGGAAGGCAGGCGCTATTGTGGTCATCCTCATGTTACGGATGAGGAAAACGGAAGCTTCCGCTGTGGGCTAAGGGCACACAATGCTGTGCTTTTCCCAGGGGCAGGCTCAAGCCTGGTCCCTCCCTGAATTCCAGGGAGAAGCCCAGGAAAGGGCAGGGGGTGGGTGTTCAGAACCTCAGAACAGCGGAGAGGAAAGGAACTTGCAGGTCCATCCAGCCCAACCACCCCTCCCAGGCACCAGGCTGCCCTGCAAATGCTCAGGGGCCCCAGGTCAGGAAGGAAAGGTTGAAAGGCTTGGCCCTGAGGCGCTGGTCTCCAAGGGGTGCTCAGGCAGCCCTGAGGATGTGATCAGATGGAGACAGGGGAGCACAGACCTCCTCTCAGGCAGGGACTGGAAGGGTTGGGAGGGATCCTTCTACAGACTCCTCTGGTTGGAGGTTAGACCCCGCCCAGCCTGGGTCCTCAAGATGAGAGCCACAGAGAGGCTTTCTGAAGGGACCAGGGACAGCAGGTGAACAATGGGGCTTTGTTTTGTGGCTGAGTGTCCAAGTGGGAGCTGCAGCCCAAATGCCAACCGCAGTACGGGAGACGCTATGGCAGCCACCAGAAAAGCCCTGCCTTCCACGACACAGGGAACACAGTCTGCTCAATATGTTGAATGGATATTTAGAGAGTTTGGGTTGGAAGGCATGACAAGTCGTCTCCTGCCCAGACATCTGCGTGCTAACCCTGAATTCACAGTGGGCTCAGTCGCCCCATCAGGCAGTTGGCATCTTCTTCAGAGCCTCCTGGCGTTGCCAAGGACAATGCTATGGGTGTCAAGTAGGTTCCATCTGCCTGCATCTGGTGGGCAGCCAGCTGCACTAATAAAACTTCTCAGCCCCTGCCTGACCTCTAAGAATCTGAGCCAGATCAGTGTGACAAAGTAGAGGTTGCAAAGTGGACAAGGTCTCAGCTGAGTTTGGTGGCTTTGGGAGGGTAGTGGTAAATGGCTTTGTGGGGGTAGTGGGTAAATTTAATGAAAATATGATGAATGCGTGAATGAATGAATGATACATACCCAATAAAAGCATCACGTATCAGACCCAAATAGTGCCTATTCTCCCTGATATACTCCACTCTGTGGCTAAGACCTTCCAACATATGACCTCAAAGGTTAGTTTGCCTCTAGCTCAAAGCCTCCACCTCAATTAGAGGTAATCTCCTTGTTCATGACGATAACAACCATCTATTATTCATAACCCACCTCCCAAACCCTGTACCGAGGATTTACTAGTCAGTATTCTCAGTCATGTCAACAGCCTTCTGTGGTGGGTATTGCTAATCTTACTTCACAGATAAGGAAGCTGACATAAAGAAAGGGAAAGTCCAAGGACACGCCACTTTGAAGTGACAGACCCAGGAGATGAGTCAGCCTGGTCCTTCCAGCTCAAGATGTTGCCCTGTTCACCACTCCCCTCAGGCACTGCAAACCAGAGGCCTGGCCACAGCTTGCCCATGAACTCATGTGCTTATTTATCTGGTTGGTAGTGGTCCACACATGCATGCTGTGTGCACACACCTACACACACATCCCTCAGGAGCATATGCTCCATGCTAATGAGAACTTTGCATGTCTTGTTGCTGACACATGACTCAAATACATGCTTGTTACCGACAGAATGCCTATGCCCCTCCCCCAAACTCATGCTGAAGCCCTAATCCGTGTGGTGAGTGTATTTGGAGACAGGGCCTTTAGTAAGTAGGTAAGGTTGAATGAGGTCATGAGGGTGGGGTCCTGATCCAATAGGATTAGTGTCTTCATTAGCAGAGACACCAGAGAGCTCACTGCCCTCCCTCCATGCATGCACAGAGAAGAGTCCAAGTGAGGACACAGCCAGAAGGTGGCTGTCTGCAAGCCAGGAAGGGAGCCCTCACCAGAACCCAGCCCGGACCTTGACCTGAGACTTCCAGCCTTCAGAACTGTGAAAAAATACGTTTCTGTTGTTTAAGCCACCCAGTCCATGGTAATTGGTGGTGACAGCCGGAGCTGACTAATACAGTGCTCAATACATTTTTGTTGTGCTGCACAGATCTAGTTTGGTGCACACTATTTTTAAAAAGAGAATTTTTGTAGCTAGAAAAGAAGAGTTATAATATTCCAACACAAAGAAAAGATCAATGTTGGAGATGATGGCTATCCTTAATACCCTGATGTGATCATTACATGTTGTATAAGTGTATCAAAATATCACATGAACCCCCAAAATATGCACAACTATCATATGCCAATAAAGAAATTTTAAAGAGGATTTTGAAGGTTCCCACAGCCCTTCCTCCTCAGCATCCCTCATTCCCCTGCCCTGAGTTTGCAGGGACCCTGGGTTTGTGGGGACCCTGGGTTTGTAGCTGTGCTCTGAGCTGGGTTCAAGCTTCAGTATCAGGCCAGGTCCGAGTCAGGGTTCAATCCATGTGCATTTTTGGGTAGGTTGAGAGGAACAAGTGGTCCCTCTCATTCCCCCAAGTCTCCCTGCAAGGTGGGAGCACCCAGGCATGTATGTTGGGGACAGCTCTCTGCTGGGCCTGGGAGGCTTTCCCTACCTTGCAGCCGCTGGCAGCTCCCAGCTTTCAGCTCACTCCGCAGGGACAGGGTCTCGCAACCCCCACATGGCCTGTGGGGAGAGGTTCTCTGGGGACCTGCTCGCTCCATGGTGGCCCTGGTAAAGGGCCCAGCTCCGGCAGCACCCCTGGGGCTCAGAAAGAGCAAGGTGCGGGGAAGATGCTAAACACTTCACCAGCCCCCAAAGGCCCACCCAGCGTGCAGCCTGGAGAGTGAGGAAATCCAAGAGGGTAACTAGAGTGGCTGCAATGCCCAGGGGAGAGACCCGCCCCTCTGCCACCTGGCCCTCGGAGTCCAGCTGCCACTCACCATCCCACTGCAAAGCACAGGTGGGCAGCAGCGGGCCTGCCGGGGCGCCAGCAGGATGGTGGCCTCTCCAGCTGGGGTGGGGGATGTGGGGATGCAAAGAATGGAGCTCTGCCCCAGCATGGTCACCAGCACACCTGAGTCAGGAGGCTGTTGCTTTGCCTGGGTGAGCCTTGTTTTTCCCTTGGAGAGAAGGTCCGAGATGAGGGATGGGGGAGGGACAAATATGGACCAGGTACCTACTTGGTGCTGGGTGTTCATTCCTGTGTTAATCATCACAGCTGGTACCAACTGAGCTCTTGCAGGGCCAGGCACTGCATTCATTAACAGTGCCACACATTATCTCACTTAACCCTCACACAATAGCTATGAGTAGGTATTACTACCCTTGTTCCATGAGTGAGGAAAGTGAGACTCAGAGAAGTAATATGATGGTCCCAAGATCACACAGTTGATAAAACACAGGTTTGGGATCCAGCCAGGGCTCCCAAACACAGTTCCATATTGTCCAATGAACAACAATAAATAAGATCTCAAATTTCTGGAGTGCTTCCATGTGTTAGGAAATATTTTGAGCATTTTGCATTCATTAGCCTATTTAATTCTCCCCGTAGCCCTTTAAAGTAGGTACTTCTATTATCACCATTTCACAGATGAGGAAACTGAGGTACGAAGAGATTAAGTGACTTGCCCAAGGTCATACAGCAGGTAATGAATGGTCATAGCAGGATTTGAAGCCAGGCAGTCTGGCTCCAGCGCCCTAAAACTACAAGGCAATGCTGGCTCTCAGCTCAGCTCCTGTGATCCCCCCACTGAGCCCCAGATTGTGTAAAGTTCTCGGTCCAAGGTCACCCAGAGGGCTAAGAGCAAAGCTGGGATTAGAATCCAACCATTTCTTGCTGTATTCTTACCACAGTAATAATTATCGTTCCCATTCAATGGGCGCTTACTACCTGTCAGGTTCTTAACCAAGAGTGTTACATATATCCCCACATTGAAGTTTCACAGCCACCTCGGGAAGGAGAGATTGTCTCAGCCAGGATAGGCACAGCTGTGCTATGATAACCCATAACCCTCCACAATTTTAACAGCTTCAAATTTTAAAGCTTGCATTCATTTGCTTATTTACTCTTTTGCTGATGATACATATTTTACCTGAAGGGCTTCACTCAGAGGTCCAGATTGAGGCCCCGTTTATGTGCAGATTTACCAGGACACACAAAGAGAAGATTCATTTCAAGCAGTTAAATATTCCCCCTGGAAGTGACACATGGCACTTTTGCTCACAGCTCGTCAGCCACAGCTAGTCATATGGCCCCACTAGATCACAGGGAGGCCAGCATGTGTAATCCTACCAGGTACGCAGGAGGCAGAGAGCCCCACAGGCAGACTACCCCAGTATTATCCCCACTCTGTGGGAGGTGAAAGCCGTGCTCCCAGCTGATATGTAACAGAGCCCAGAGCCAAACCAGCCGAGAGCCCCGTTGTCTTCCGACCACATGTAGCCCCTGAGACACAAAGCAGACCCATGATAAAAACACATTTAGCCTGTAGTTTGCAATGAGTGTTCCCACTCATTATCTCAGTTAACTCACTCAGCCCTGGTGCGGGGGACAGAAGAATCTTCCCCAGTTTGCGGCAGAGGAAACGGGAAGTTCAGAGAAAAGCAATCACTTGATTAAAGCCAGGCAGATTTTGAAGGGTGGGGCAAGGATGAGAACCTGGTTCTCCTGACTGCAGCCTCTTGCTTGAGGTAACCCTCCTGCCCTCCCAGTTCAGGACAAGGAAGAGAAACTTGGGCTACTCTTCTTTTCTCCCTGCCCAAGGTGAGAATTGGAAAGAACGAAGTTGGCATTTTTATACTAAGAGATGGTAGAGAGAAAAGTCAGGCACAGACCAAGGTCAAGGAGCCTGATCATGTCTCAAAGGTCCCCACTCATGGCCAGGAACTTCCGAGAATCCAACCTTCATAAGCTCATCAACAAGCCTTCGTGGCCCCAGCATCTTATCCCGTCTTCACAACAGGCAGGTGCCATAGACATAATCATTTGGCCCATTTTATAGATGAGGAAACTGAGGCTTAGAACTTAACAGAGAGCCTGACACAGAAGACTCATCACAATTTTGTGAGCAGAGGGCCATCTGGGTCAGAGGGACTGAGAGCTTAGCTCACGGGTACCCAGCTCACGAGGACAGGAATTGGTCTCAGCCCTGGCCAGTTTGCTCAGATCTAGGTTTACTGAATGAGGGGGTGGGGGGGGAGGGGGCAAAAATCCCAACTCTGCTGCTTTCTAGCTGTGCTCTTGAGCAAATGACTTCTCACCTCAAGTTTCTCACCTGCAAAATAGAAATAAAAAGAGACTCCATAGGGTTGTCATGGGGATTAGTTAATATCTGAGAAGCACAGCCTGGCGCGGAGGAAGTGCTCCCTGAAGGTCAATTCTTTTTGCTCTTGTGGTTATCAAGTTTCCAGTTTGAAAAGGAAAACACTTCAAACATCAAAGAATAAGATATATAAACCAACAGTGATGGCCATCTATGGGCCAGAAACAACAGACAAGAAATATAAGAAGATCAATTGGCTGACAATTATGAGCAAACAGAGTAAGACTGTCTCTCCAAGTCTTTCTCTCTTTTTAAAATTAATTGGTTAATTAATTTTTAAGTTGACAGTTAAAAATATGTATATACTTACGGTGTACAACATGATGTTTTGATATATGTATACATTATTCTCCAAATCTTTTAAAGCACACATAATTATAAATGTCTCTCTTAGTCCATTTGGGCTGCTGTCGCAAAATATCATAGACGGGGTGCTTTATAAACAACAGAAATTTATTTCTCTCAGTTGTGGAGGCTGGGAAGTCCAAAATCAAGGTGAATTGGATTCTGGTCCTTCTATTTCCCAGCCATGTGGCTGTGGCCTAGTTATTCAATCTCTCTGAGACTGGAGTCTCTCTCAGTCTCCATCCCATCACTTGTAAAAAATGGGGAAAAAATCACACCTGTCTAAGATTATCATTAGAGAATCGTTAATTTTCAGAGTGGATTGCAGGTTAGCAGGCAGTCACAATTTAAGACTCTTGGTATCTATTGCCAAAATGTTTGAATTGGAGTGCAACTCTTCACCAACCCCAGCAACATTGCCACTGCTGTAGTCTGAAGGTTTGTGTTTTATGAGATTCAGTGTTTTATGAGGGTTCCTGGTTCTTGGATGGCTCTCTTTTCCCTGTGCCGTCACATGGCAGAAAGGGTAAGGGAGCTCTCTGGGGCTTCTTTTATAGGGACACTAATCTTATTCATGAGGGCTCCACCCTCATCATCTAATCACCTCCCAAAGGCCCCACCTCCAAATACCACCATCTTAGGGGGTTATGATTTCAAAATATGAGTTTTGGGGGACACAAAACTTCAGACTACAGCAGTGGCAATGTTGCTGGGCTTGGTGAAGAGTTGCACTTCAATTCAAACATTTGGCAGTAGATACCAAGAGCCTTAAAATTGTGACTGCCTGCTAATCTACAATCCCACTTCTGGAAACTAGCGACTCTCTAATGATAATCTTAGAGAGGGGTGATTTTTTTCCCCATTTTACAAGTGATGGGATGGAGGCTCAGAGAGGCCAAATAACTAGGCCACAGTCACACAGCTGGGAAATGGAAGGACCAGAATTCAACCATGTCTGACTGCAAAGTCGTGCTCTCCACAGTTACATTTTATGAAGGCAGGCCTGCAAATATAAGGATATACAAAAGTATAAGTGTTCAACATCCTGATTTGCAGTGCTACAGTTGCTCTTGGAAAATTCCAAAGTATCCATGAAAAAGCAACTTGAACTAACAGATGAATTTAGCAAGGTCACAGCATACAAAGTCAATACATAAAAATCGATTTAACTTCTATACTCCAAAAATGAACGATTGGAATTTTAAAATTTTTTGGAGTTCAATTTACAAAGTATCAAAACACATGAAATACTTAGAGATAAGTCTAGTAAAATATGTGCAAGAGCTGCATACTGAAAACTATCAAACTATAAATCACTGAGAGATATCAAAGAAAACCTAAACAGAAAAATATACTGTGTTCATGGATTGGAAGACTCAATATACTTGAGATGTCAGTTCTCCTTGAATTGATCCAAAAATTCAATGCAATAGCATTTAAAATCCAAATCAGCCTAGAAATTGATAAATTAAGATTCATATAAAAAGGCCAAGGAACTAGAATAGCCAAAACAATTTTGAAGAAGAAGAACAAACTGGAGGACTGTGTTACTTGATTTTAGGACTTCTTATAAAGCTGCAGTAATCAAGATAACATGGGACTAGCAAAAGGGTAGACCCACAGATCAATGGAACAGATTAGAATCTGTAGAAGCAGATCCACAGATATTTGGCCAATTTTGTTTTTTTGTTTTTTGTTTTGTTTTGTTTTTCGAGATGGAGTCTAGCTCTGTCACCCAGGCTGGAGTGCATGCAGTGGCACAATCTTGGCTCACTGCAACCTCCACCTCCCAGGTTCAAGAAATTCTCCTACCTCAGCCTCCTGAGTATCCAGAGGACTATAGGCGAGTGCCACCACACCTGGCTAATTTTTGTATTTTTAGTAGAGACGGGGTTTCACCATGTTGGCCAGGCTGGTCTCGAACTCCTGACCTCAGCTGATCCACCTGCCTTGGCCTCCCAAAGTGCTGAGATTACAGATGTAAGCCACCACGCCCAGCTGGCCAATTGATTTTTGACAAAGTTCCAAAGGCAATTCAATGGAGAAAGAACAGTCTTTTCAGCAAATGATGTTGAAACAGCTACACACACAAATGCAAAAAAAAAAAAAAAAAAAAAGTACCTCAACCCCTATCTCATACTATATATTAAAAAACACTTGAAATTAACCATAGACCTAAATATATAAAACCTAAAACTCTAAAACTTCTTGAAGAAAACACTGGAGAACATTCTTTGTGACTTTGGGTTAGGCAAAGATTTTTTAGGTCACAAAAAGCACAAACTAGAAAAGAAAAAAATTGATAAGTAGGACTTTATCAAATTTTAAAATTTTGCTTTTCAAAAGATGTTATTAAGGTGCCTGTAATCCCAGCACTCTGGGAGACCAAGGCTGATGAACCACTTGAGCCCAGGAGTTCGAGACCCGTGTGGGCAACCTGGTGAAACCCCTTTTCTACACAAATGTAGCCGGCTGTGGTGGCAAGTGCCTTAGTTCCAACTACTCAGCAGGCTGAGGTGGGAGGGTTGCAGGAGTCCAGGAAGTCAAGGCTGCAGTGAGCCAAGATTGCTCCACTGCACTCCAGCCTGGGCAATGGAGTGAAACCTGGTCTCAAAAAAACAAAACAAAACAAAACACATTATTTATTTATTTTTTTTTTTTTTAGACTGAGTCTCGCTCTGTTGGCAGGCTGGATTGCAGTGGCGATCTTGGCTCACTGCAACCTCTGACTCCCAGATTCAAGCGATTCTCCTGCCTCAGCTTCCTGAGTAGCTGGGACTACAGGCGCCCGCCACCAAGCCTGGCTAATTTTTATATTTTTAGTAGAGACGAGGTTTCACCGTGTTGGCCAGGATGGTCTCGATCTCCTGACCTCGTGATCTGCCCACCTCGGCCTCCCAAAGTGCTGGGATTCCAGGCGTGAGCCACCACGCCTGGCCAACAAAACACATTATTAAGGGAATGAAAAGACAAGTCACAGGCTGGAGAAAATATTTGCAAAATACAGATTTGATAAAAAAACTTGTATCCCAAATATATAAAGTACTCTCACAGTTCAGTAATAAGAAAATAAACAATCCAATTTTTAAAATAGGCAAAAGAGTTGAACATATACTTCATCAAAAAAGAGATGTGAATAAGGACACAAAAAAATGCTTGACATCATTAATCATTAGGTAAATGCACATTAAAACCACAATGAGATAACACTACATACTATTAGAATGGCAAAAAAATTCTTTAAATGCTGACAATGCTAAGTGTTGGTGAGGATGTGGAGCAACTGGAACTCTCATTACATTGCTGGTACAGCTGTTTTGAAAGCAGTTTGGCAGTGTCTTACCAAGTTAAGTATCCACTTACCCATATGACTCAGCAATGCCACTTCTGGAAAATAAAATCTATCCACACAAAGACCCACAGACAAATATAGCAGCCTAATCCATCATTGCTGAAACTAGAAACAACCCAAAAATCCGCGATTTGAGATACAGCCACACAATGGAATGCTGCTCAGCCATGATAGAAATAATGTATTAATACACACAAACAACATGGATGGATCTCAAAGATATTACACAAGTGAAAGAAAGAAGCCAGGCACAGGCCAGGCACAGTGGCTCATGCCTGAAATCCCAGCACTTTAGGAGGCCAAGGCGGGTGGATCACTTGAGGCCAGGGGTTTGAGACCCACCTGGGCAACACGGAGAAAACCCATCTCTACTAAAAGTACAAAGATTAGCCAGGTGTGGTGGCACACGCCTGTAATCCCAGCTACTGAGGTGGTTGAGGCACGAGAATTGCTTGAACTCATGAGGCGGAGGTTGCAGTGGGCCGAGATCACACAACTGCACTCCAGCCTGGGTGACAGGGCGAGACTCTATCTCAAAAAATAACAACCTTAAAAAAAGAAAAGAAAGAAAGAAGCCAGACACAAAAGGCTACATTTAGTGTGATTCCATTTATTCAATTTTCTGGAAAAAGCAAAGCTATAGAAATCAGGTCAGCGATTGCCAGGTGCTGGGGCTGGGGAAAGGATAAACTGCAAAGGGGCATAAAGGAACTTTCTATGGTGATGGAAATACTCTATGTCTTGATCGTAGTGGCAGACACAACTGTATACGTTTGTGAAACTCATAAAATAGTACAATTAAAAAGTGTGAATTTTATTTTACATAAATCATCCCTCAGTAAAACTGAAAAAACAACAAATGGGCTCGGCCAAACAAAACATTCATTTGACAACAAAAATTTATTGAGCATCTACTATGTGCCATCAACAAAATGGACAAGGGTCCTCCTCCCGTAGAGCTTCGGTCCCTCTGTAATGTGTGTGTGCATGAGTCTCAGTCAGTATATTTATTGATTTCATGGGCTGAAGTCCCTGTAACTTGTCTGCTTTTGTTTGCTCTCTGGCATCTTTAAATAGTTGTTTTAAAATTTCATCCACAGTTAACCACTGTTGTCTGTCAGAGGATTCGTCTGATACCATCTATTCCACTAAGACTAGAACTAGGACTGGGGTGAGATGAGGACACTGATGCTGAGAAAACTGTGATGACTTTGGAGGTGTGATAAAAACCCCAACAATAAGCATATATGATTCCAGAGTAATTTTAATATTCAGCTCTTCTAGTATTTCATAACATGCGTGCAATCCTGATTACACACAGCGTTGTTAGGAAATGGAAGATAATCAGTGTGTTCCATGTTTTAATAAATATGTATGTATGCATTTATTTATTTATTATTTCACTCAACAAACATGAGCTAGGACAGGGCCGGTGCAAAATGACAATTTAGAGCTCCTTGTTCAAAGATCATGAAAAAGCACTCTTAAAGGTTCTTCTTTCTTCCATGGTCTTTCTCTTGACTTCTTATGATGCTCTTCATTTGCTATTTGATGTTCTAAGTAAAGAAAAAAATAAAATTGTTTATTAGTGGCATGAATTTACTGTTCAGCTTTATATTGTGAAATTCCAATTTTAAATGCAAAAGAGCAAGCATTTAATGCATTGTCAAAATCACTGAAATTACAGTTTGTATTATGTGGCTCAACCCTATGGGGGTGCCTTAAGTGGCCACAAGAGACAAACGAGCCAGACACAAGAAGACTGAAAGGAGAAGAGGAACACACACACACACATACACCCATACATACACCCCCCTACACACACACAAACACACCTGACACAGAGCCAGCTGCTGGAGCATTCCTGGGTACAGGGATACTCTCTCTGGTATGGGGGATACTAGCAGGGAGAGGACAGAAGTTCACAAGTGCCTGGGGCCTTACCCTGCCGCATGGGACACACAGGCTTGTTTGAGTCTGAGGGCAGCTGGGTTCACCCTCAGCCAGTGACTGGACTGACAAGACCTGCCCTGGCTAGGGCGGGGTCTGGGGAAGCTGAGCCAAGCCTCCCTCTTCCCACAGCCTATTCTCCAACCCACCGCAGACAGGGATCCTTGGGAATCTTGAATGCTCCAGGCCAACATGCCCTGGGGACCTGGATCGGGGTGGGCGAAAGGCTGGACCTTGTTGAGACACAGCCTCCAGCTGGCCACCCTCCAGATGCACTGTGGTGCTTAACCCCGGGCCATGCCCCGCCGAAAGATGCCACCAAGTGTGCATGCCTGCCCCTAATCCTCCGCATGCCTGCTGAGTGGAGGACAGCCGCAGTCACAGGGCAGGGGCAGGCGGGTGGAGATGGAGGGATGGGTATCTGACCCACCCCGGGGAGGTGATGGAAGGCAGGACTGTGCTAGAGCTGAGGCTCCAAGTCCCTAAAGCATGCTCAGGGATCCCATCAGACTTCACTTACAAAACACACATTCAAAATCAATTATTAAAAATTTCAAGACAATGATGGTGACATCACACGTGGTGACCAAGGCCCCATCTTTCTAGGGCCTTATGTGATGGCACTGGTCACAAGCCCATGAAGCCAGCCCTGGGTGATGCCGACCCAGAGATGAATCAGCCACAATTCCTGCCCTGTGTTTATGTAATCAGGCAACAAGCATGCATCAGGCACTTAGGCTAGGCACCGACGACAAAGGAGAGACCACGAGGGAAGGTGTCCCTACTCTTGGAAAGCTCACAGGCTGGCTACAAGGCAGGCTGACCTCTGCTTGGTAGCCAGGAACAATGGGAGCTGAGGGGCAGGGGCTGCCAGCCCAGCCTCAGGGGTCCAGGGAGACTCCAGGGAAAAGCAGAATTCATGGGGGATCTGGATAAGGGGATCTGGGTGAAGACATGGGGCAAGAACAAGCAGTCCAGGCAAAAATTGGGTGTGCCAAAGCCCCAGGCTGGAAAGGACTTGGCATTTCGAGATACTGAAAGGAATGCCTCATTATTCAGAGTGATAAGCACTGTGCCATCCCACAGAAACGTCCACACTGAATTGTTTACTGTAATATCAGCCTCCTGTTTATTACTGTGACATGAAGTGCAGTTGCCTGATGACCCACCTGGGACACACCGAGTCTGGTGGGCGGTTATTAGAGAAAGTACAAGTAGTCCCTGACTCTGTCTAGTTTCATTTATAGCATGGTCTGTCAGCTTAAAGAGAACACGTGATCCCCCTACAGTGGTTCTGCCTGCCAGGTTTGGTCAGGGACCCTGCTGCCCACCAGATGCCCACATTAGGACCCAGGATTCTGCCCCCACTCCTGGGCTCCCCCTCCCCTACTCTGCACACCAGTTGAGCTGTAGCCTAGGCCTCCTCCTACCCCTACCTCTGTGTGGTTGCTGCAAAGACCAGAGATTCTCCTGTGGTGATATTTACAGCTTTAAATACTTCACGTGACAGTGAGGCTTGTGGCTTGTACGGGACACCTAAGCTCTTCTTGTGTCTGTCTGTGCTGTCTTCCTTTGTTGCAACTTGGCTCTGACCTGGCATTGAAACATGGATTAGTCTTTTGTACTGTTTGCAGGTTGTATAACAACAGTACAGTGTGAATAGAATAAAATAAATGCTTGCAAGCTAAAAAGAAGAAGAAGAAAGAACCTCATGCCCAGCCCTTCCAGGGCAAGCAGGAAGAAGTCCTCCGCCCAGAAGCACGTTTTCAAGCCCCAGAACTCCCTGTGATTGGACCAACTGGGGTCACGTGCCCATCTCTGACCCAATCAATTGTGTGGCCGGGGCAGTCAGTATATTGACTGGCAGAGAGTAGGGTGGGTCCCCGGGTAGGTCCCCCTCAAAGCAAGAGGATGGACGATTGGGGAGCTATGGTTTCCTAAAAACCAATTACGGGGCTAGTTCCAAAAAAGGGGTTGAATGGGTCAGCCAGAACTCCCCTCAAAAGTCAGCTATCCCTGTCCTTTCCTATTGGTGCTAATTTCCAGCTACATGGCTGGTGTAGTGGAGAGAACACAGCTAGTCTGAGACAGACCTGAGTGCTAGTTCTGGTTTCTCTCCTCTACTGTCTGCTGGTCTCTGGGCTACAACTCCCCGAGCCTAAGATCCCTCCTTTATAAAAAACGTCGGTGAGAATACACAGCAAGCTGTGAGGATTAAATGCAAGGAAAGTGCCTGAAATGCAGTAAGTGCTCAATCAATGCTAATTAGCAGCTACACAAACAGTGTCTTGCACCCACACAATTACACAGCGTTTGAAAATGCTGATTCACTTTTCTGGAATGCATTTCTCTCTGTTATCAGCACATCCTCCCAAACTCCATTCTTCCACACCCCACCCACCCTGGGTGCCTCCTCTGTGCACTGTTATAGCAGAGTGGTTAAAAACGTGCCATTTGGACCAGGCACAGTGGCTCACACCTGTAATCCCAGCGCTTTGGGAGGCCAAGGTGGGTGGATCACCTGAGGTCAGGAGTTTGAGACCAGCCTGGCCAACATGGCAAAACCCTGTCTCTACTAAAAATACAAAAAACTAGCTAGGGGTGGTGGTGGGCACCTGTAATCCCCCCAGCTACTGGGAGGCTGAGGAAAGAGAATTGCTTGAACCCGGGGAAGCGAAGGTTACACCACTGTACTCCAGCCTGGGCGAAAGAGTGAGACTCTGCCTCAAAAAAACAAAACAAACCAAAAAAAAACACACATTTGGAGTCAGACAGCACTGAGTTCAAATCCACATAACCTCTTTGAGCTCCGAGTTCTTCTTTTGTAAAATGGGCACAGCAGTATTCATTTAGAGGTTGTGAGGAGGATTGAGTTAGCATTCAGGCAAAGTGCCTACACACAGAGTAGGTACTCAATGAAGACGAGCCTTTGTTATTGTGCATCCCACCATTCTGTAAGTGCCTTGTCTATGCCAGCCTCTTAGGCTAGAATGGGAGCTTCTAGATGGCAGGGGCTCTGCTGGAGTTACAGCTTCGTTTCACTTTCACCCATGACCCTACTTCATGCCCAAGCTGGGCCTGGTGTCAACCAGGTGCCCTGGAAATGCTTACAGGATGCTTGGATGAAAGCCACCTCTCGCTGCAGGAAGACTGCCTGCCTTCTGTGAAGAGGGTAAGATAGGCCAGTTTCTTCCTTCCCACTCACCCCCATCTCACTTGCCAGCTGCTGTGACTGTTCTGCACTTGGATGGGGATGGCAGGGAGAAGGGAAGGGAGGTAAACGGGGCAGGAGAGGTTCCACTTGATGTGGACTGCCTGACACTGTCCTCTGCTCGCAAGCTTAAAGCTGACTCGTGTGAGTGCTTTTGTGAGTTCTTCAGAGACACCCCCAGTGCTAGGCCCTCAATGTGGTTGATGTCATCTCTTGAGTCTCATTGCTTCCTCTCGGAATCAGCCTTTCGGAATCAGCTGCCCCCTCCAGCTTCCAGCCGCTAAGAGCTCACCTTTTCCTGGGGAGGGGGCCTTTTGGACAGACCTCAGATGGTCTCCTTCCAGCCCTTTTGCCCTGTGGCCCCCATCTAATCCATGGGAAATGTCCATGTATGCCTTCCCCAAGAAACTCGAGAAAGTGGCCAATCCCAATGCACCCACAACCTCTCTTTCACGTCTGCTGTCGGGGTAGTCAGTGAAATCACTAAGATAGTCTTATCTTGTAGATTTTCCAAGCGAGAGCCAGACACTGCCCACTACTGTATCCCTTGACTGCAAGGGACAGGGATGAAGCCCTCCAAGTGGTCTGTTGAAATTCCTCTCTCTTGACCTGAAGTAAAAGAAAAGGTAGTCTTGGGATAGAGTTCCTCTCCCAAGCTCCCTCCCTTTTTACAGCCTCCATGTGAGTGAGGGGCTGAAGAGTCAGGTCACCAGAGGCTGGATAAATCATTTCATAAGTGCCCAGGGGAACTCATCTCACCATGTAATTTAGTTTCTGATATTTATTGTGTCATGGAGTTTCATCTGAAATTTTCAGTTTCACTTCTTATTACTTGAATGAACAAAGGACTCAAACACATTTTTGAGGATCGGTAGGCTGAATTTCCCCACCCCCACCAAGATGTCCACGTTTCTCCACCCATGGGTTAGAAAACCCTAAAGGAGTTACTGAACCTTCCCAACCGTTAAAATCAGTAAACAAGCTCTGGAATCAAACAGATTCCAGATTCTGTAGGTGACTTCTGGCTTCTCCTCTTAACGGTTGTGTGATTTTAGATAACTTATCTTACAGCTCTGTGCCTCAGTTTCCACTTCTATAAAATGAGATGGTAATAGTGTGTGCTTGACGTGTTCTACGAGGATTACCTGAGGAGTACATGGCAAGCACTGGGCTGGTGCCCGCCGAGGGCTCTCTATTGGCTCCTGCTGTGGTGCTGATGGGCCTGCCCTGAGCCTGCCTCTGCAGTGGGCATCAGCAGACCCAGCTCCTCTGGCCCCTCCTTCAGTGCTCTGCACACACAGTGAAGCTAGATGCAGGTTTGAAGGACTTGTGCACTGGCAGTTCTAACCCTTGCCACTTTCCTAGGGGGTCACTAGCCAGCTCCTGCCTCTTGACATTCATCCAATGTCTTGTCACTACTTTGTCCTTCTAGTAAAAATGGCAGCACCATCACTAGTATTTTCATTAAGTCTCTGTTGATTGTGAGGTGCTTCATCAAGTTGAATATTTGTCCTTTGGGAGGCTTCTCAGAACCTTGCCCACCACCTCAGTTTGGGAACCCCCCCGACACTGTGTATGCTCCCGGAAGATTCAGGGCCCCCATGCCTCCCCCAAATCTAAATGGGGATCTACTCTCCCTCTCACCACTCCCTGTTGACCAGGGTGTGTGAAGTGCTCCTCTGTAGAGCTTGACATTCAAAGTGCCAAGTGCCAGAGGGACACCCATGGTCAGGACAAAAGTGCCTAGGCCACCCTATTCCTGATAATGACAAAAACTAAGTGGTGTCCATGCCTCTCACCTCCTCACTCCCCCATGCTACCTCCTCTGTAGCATCAGGGTTGGCAATCTGCAAACTTTCTCTCCCAGTTTCCCTTGCAATGACCTTTTATTAGGGTCTGCCAATGGGACACATTCACAGGAAGTTAGAAGGTAGAAGAAGGGAGAAGCCATTTCTTTCAGGTTTCTGGCAATGGCTTTCAGCAGCAGCAGCAAACAACTGAGCATAACTGCAGGGGACTTCCAGTAGCATCGATGTAGTTTCAGCTGTATCTGCAGGAGTATGGCCCTGGGATTCCAACCCAGTTACAGTAAGGAGGTTTTAACAGCAGGAACAGTGGCAGCTCAGTGGGGCATGTGGGCTCTCAGGCGCCAGCCCAGGGAGTGGTGGCAGCTTCCTGTCCTGTAGGAAACAGGCTTATTCTTCCTTGTGAGTCTTCTCTCTTTCGCTTGTCAGCCCTTCCAACATCTTTGTAATGAATTCCCTGTAGTAAATACCTACTGTTTGAGATATCTAGAGTGGTTTCTGATTCTGACTGTTAGGGATTGTGTTTCCTGATTCTTTATCCCCTCCTAGATCTATTTTGTTCTGCCCATTTATCAAGGCTGAGTCTACAGCCTCCCATCAATTCTATGAGCCCTGATATGCCTTCTAAAAGTCCCCTTTCTCTTTAAAAGTCCATTTCTGCAGCTTCCAATCAAGAACCCTTACTCTAAACCATTAATCTGAGTTTAGCTTATAGGTTTACAATTGTAGCTTGCAGGTTTACAAAGATTAGATAAATAAAATCATAGCTAATATTTGCTGAGGCTTTTCTGTGTGTCCGGCATTATGCTCAATCATACTGTTTTTTAATTTACTCCTCACAATAACTAGGCGAGGTAGATGTTGTTACCAGCATCGTTTTGCATACACAAAATGGAGGTTGCTGCAGAGTTAAGTCATTTGATTTAACTTTTCTACAGCTTGGAACTGGTAGAACCAAGATTTGAACTAAATTCATCCAGTGAAAGATCTCTCATTTTTAACTAATACAGTCTATTGCCTGGTAACACATTAAATATGCACTTCAATTATAAGATGCATTCTAATTTCAGAAACATAAACTCCTACACCATTCTAAAATACAGTATATACATACTAGTTTTCACTCTGAGAATTTGCTGGTGGGGCACTGCTGGCAAAAAAGAAAAAAAGAAAAAAAAAAGATGGAGTCATTTTCAAGCTTAGAAGCCAAGTTTCTCCCAAGCCAAAAATATTTCCATTAAATTCCTGTCATAGTGCCTGAAATTCCCACCATTCCATTTCCTTGCATTAGGGCATTCTATCCTCAGAAGTCCCTTGTGAAAGTGTGAATATGTTACTTGGTAAGACAGTCAAAAGCATATTGCCTTCAATTGTCCAAAATATGCCCCCAGGAACTTCTCCTGGCAACAAATCTTAGCCCTGCTCGCCATAAAGGTAGCACGTGATTCAGTCTGGACCAATCATAGCATTCCATTCCCCCTGGCCACTGACTGGTCCAGAGAAGGACATGTGACCCAAAGTGGGCCAATCAGAGGTCTTCTCTGGGATTTTTTTTTTTTTTTTTTCTCACAAGATTTGCTGGAGAAACTCTTCTTGTCCTTTGGGCCATGGACCTGGAAGGATGTGAAGCCACAGAGCCCAGAGCTGGAGCCAGAGCCAGAGCCAGAGAGAAGGGCAAAGTTGGGAGTAGAGAGTGGCACATGAGGCCCTAAGGCCAGCTGCATTCCCGACCTTCCCTCAGATTGGCTATGAGGAGCCAATAATGTCCGTCTTTTTGGCGTAATCCCATTTGAGTTTGGTTTCTGTTCCCTGCAAACAACCTCACATCAGTTGGCTCCTACTGACACAAGCTCCTGAAACGGCAGAGCATTGGACAGATAAGCTTAGGGGAGAGAGAAGATATCAGGCATGGACTTGAGGGAGACAGGGCTGGAGGTGTGGACAAGACCAGGGACAAACCAAGCAGCCTCTCTGCAGGCTTTTGTTGGTGAGAGCCTCAAAGCCAAACAGCAAGAAATTCCATCAGCTAAAACCAGCTCCTCTATCAGCAGGTGTGATAAATGTGCAAGGTAACTTTCTTAAATACCTGCCCCTCTTTCCTATTCTATGTGAAACAGGCATTCGTTGCAAGCTCCTTCTCTTTGAGCAAAAGCCCTGGAGTGAGGACACCTGGTCCAGCTCAGTTGCGTGCCCTGGATCCAACCACTTCCCCTCTTCAGGACTCACCGGAAAAACAGGAATAATGACTGCTTCCTTCCAGGGTCATTACCAGCATGAAGCAAAATAGTACACTGATCGCGTTACACCCCAGGAGACTCTCAATATGTGGAGGTCATTTGGAGAGAAGGTTTCTCTCTAGGAAAGCTATCCCAGACACACAGAATGGGTGTGGGGAGCAGAAAAGTGCACAGGCTGAGCTGAGATTGGTTCAGCCCAGCACCACGGAGTTGGGAGGTGTGTGTTTTCTTATTTTCTGTATGCGTGATGCTCTGGTATCTGTGGCCCCACTGAGTGGGGAGAGACTGCCCTTCCCAGGGCTAGCCAGTTTTTAGAAATAGCAAACAAGCGTGCCTACTTTGCAAGTGTCCCTTCCATATGCATATCAATCAATTTAGCCCAACTGGGCTTTATTTTTTTCCAGCTACCCATCAAACTCTTCCCATATCAAGCCCCCTCTTCCCATATCCTCCTGCCCTAATCTATCCAGGGCCAAGTCTCAGACTACAAGGGGCAGTCCCTACACCCTGGAGTCCATGAAATTGTTCAAACCGGCCAGTCCTAAACCTGCTTAACCTGTCTCACCCATTTTTTCCCATGGAAACCACAATCAAGACTTTTGGATAACCCCTTCCCTCACTCCTTCTACCTCCTGCTGGACTTTGGCTCTTCCCCATGTGGCCTTGCCTGGCGTGCGATGCCTCCTGTTTCTAGGGACCTAGAATGCTTTAAACAATTGCTTTTGCAGATTAAGACAATTTATACTATCCAGTGTGGAGGAAGGGGCAGAGAGATAGGTACTCCGGCGCCCTGCTGGAAGCTGTGTGAGTATAAACACTTCGTCCTTCGTGACAGCTGTGGGTCTTACCATACCTCATTTAAACAAATCCTGGGTATGTGTTAAAACAGAAGGTGCAAGTTCAAATCCCACCTGCTCTACTGCTCACCTGCAGTGGGACTAGGTCAAGCATTTCCTCTCTCTGAGCTTCAGTTACTGCATTGAGAAAATTAAGGGCAAGAATTATAACCACTTCGTGTGGCTGTTGGGAGGAATTATGGAAACCAGGAACAATAGAAACCCCACACACTCTAAGCTTGAAACCACTGTGTCCATATGAGCTAGTATTATGTAAGACTTCACCAGGAATAGGGAGCAGCCCCGCTGAGCACAAGGAATAGGGGAGGCTTCGGGGGAAGGCCATAGATGGAGATGGCCCCATAGATAGAGATGGTTAAGGCCATAGTTTGAGATGGCCCCATAGAGTTGGTTAAGGCCATGGAGAGAGATGGCCCCATAGACAGAGATGATTATGATTAAGGCCATAGATTGAGATGGCCACATAGATAGAGATGGTTAAGGCCATAGATAGAGGTGGCCCCATAGATAGAGATGGTTAAGGCCATAGACAGAGGAGGCTCCAGCGGGAACACACCCCTGATTCCTTCACTGCCAGGGAGCAGAGCAGCCACTGAGGAAGAGAGGAGAGTTCTCAGCCACACAGAGAGGTCCACAGGACCAGGAAGCAGCAGCCCCAAAGTGGGGCCCCCGGTCTGTTCTCCAAATTCCTCTTTCTGCTCTGGCCTGGCTGAGGAGTCCACAAAGGGAGGGAGGCTCAGGGAGAGAAAATACAATGAGGCTCCAGAAGGGATACCTCAAATCCCAGGATTCAACAGCCAAAGAGAAACGCAGACACTGTGCTTTGAGCATTCCTGGCTCTTCTCTGCTAATGCTTAAAACAATTGCTTTTGCAGATTAAGACTATTTATAATATCCAGTGTGGAGGAAGGAGCAGAGAGATAGGTACTCTAGTGCCCTGCTGAAAGTTGTGTAAGTTAATATGCCTTAAAGTGGCAGTTCTGCATTAAGTATCAAAAGTCCAAAAAGGGCATGTTATTCTTTGGCCAGCAATTCCACTCTTAGAATTTCTCTTAAGGATTTACTCAGACAAGTGCACTAGGATGTATATACAAGGATATTCATCACAATGTTGTTTATAACAGCAAAACACTGGAAGTGATCTAAATATCCATCAATAAGGGATTGTCTAAATAAAGTGTTACATCCCTACTATGGAATGCCATGCAGCCTTCTAAAAAAGATGTTGCAAATTTACATTTGTTTACAGTGGAAAGACACCCATCATATGTTGCTGAGTGAAAAAAAAATGGGTTGCAAAACAGCACATATAGCATGAACATGTTTCTGTCAAATTATACACATCCATAAATCTACATGTAAATATGCAGATCGGAGGGATTATACCAAAATGAAGACTGGTTGTCTCTGGATAGTAAGACTGGGGGGGCATTTTTGCTTTCCTCTTTATACTTTTGTACTGTAACAAGATATAGACCATTTCATTCAGTACGGTTCCTAGAATGGGGCTTCTTCGCCTTGGGATTGGAAAATTCTTCCTCGTAGGAGACTGTGCATAGTACAGGATGTTTAGCAGCATCCCCAATTTCTACCTGCAAATACCAGGGGCACTTCCCTAACTCCAGCCACCAGTGTGACAATAAAAAAAGTTTCTGGACACTGCCAAATGTCCCCTGGAATACAAGATCATCCCTGATTGAGAACCACTGTCCTAGAGTAAGGGGAAGGCAGACTACATGGCAAGGCTGCTCCCAAGAAAAGACTTGGAAAGAAAGATTAGACCACACTGCCCTGCAACCAACAAGGAAAGAGCCCAGGGCGGTCTGGGGAACGGGACTGAGCGAGATGGCAGAGGGCCAGCTGGCACTTGAATCTATTACCCCTCAGGTCTTTGGTGGAATTCAAAATGCTCAGCAAGACAGGTGTGCTGTGAAAATTGTGATAAGGCCAAACCAAGATGGCAGGCTTGGGTGCAGAACAGGCCGGTAGGGATCAGTAGGACCTCGGTGGAAGCTGGCAGCATGCAGCGGGGTTGCAGGCACACACGGGCTGTGCCTTGGAGGCTTGAGGCTGCTGACGTAGAGTCGGAACAGCATGCTCAGCCTTCACTAGCTCCATGCCTCACTCCTCTTGAGTTCTCGTGTGTGATTGTTGTCTGCATCCAAAACAGGGCTGTCTGGAGTTTGTCAGGGCTTTGTGCCCATAATAGGTCTCTGAAAAATAAAAATTACTAACATTTATTTAAGATTGTAACCACATGCCAGGCACTATTCACAGACTTTTTTTTTTTTTTTTTTGGAAAGGAGTCTCGTTCTGTTGCCCAGGCTGGAGTGCAATGGCATAATCTTGGCTCACTACAACCTCCACTTCCCAGGTTCAAGCGATTCTCCTGCCTCAGCCTCCCAAGTAGCTGGGACTACAGGCGTGCAGCACCCTGCCCGGCTAATTTTTGTGTTTTTATTAGAGATGGGGTTTCACCATATTGGTCAGGCTGGTCTTGAACTCCTGACCTCGTGTTCCACCCGCCTCTGCCTCCCAAAGTGCTGGGATTACAGGCGTGAGCCACCGTGCCCGGCCTCAGAGACCTTTTAAAGCTGCTACTTGTGTAATCCTCACAGCAGCTGTGTGAGATATCATGACCACTCCCACGTTACAGATAGGGAAACTGAGGCGTGGCCACTTAAAGTATGTCAGCCAAAGCCCCCTAACTAGTATGAGTGAGAACGGGGTTTCAATCTGGCTCCAGAGCCGATGGTCTTTACTACTCCACTATTCTGTATCTGAAGAAGGGCCATGGGGCCCCAAAGCGAGAATGACAACATTCCCAACCACTGTGCTGAACGACCTCTTTAATGCCAACACCTGCCATTAGTCCAGGGCCCCACACATGCCCATACAATAGAAGGTGCTTTACATACACTATTTTTATTCCTCACAACAGCGATATGAGACAAGCACTATGACTACTACTCTCATTTTACAGATGGGGAAACTGAGGCTGGATTCCTTGTCCTTTGTGCTAACTTGGTGGCCCTTTGATCCCCATGTTGCAATGTATCATGCATCAGTATCCCATCTGGTGGCAGGGGCTGTGCCTGACTCTCCTCTCACCCTCAGTGCCCAGCACTGGAAGTACCACACTGTAGTCTGTGCTTATCACTTTTTTGTGTGCCCAACATCAGAGCCCCTTCCTGGGTTTGAAGAAACAGCCACTGTGTAAGTCCTATTGAGCCTCACCTCTCTCTGCAGAAGCCGAATGGCCCAGACATATATTTTCCTGGCCCCTGCAATTCAGCCAGCCTGTCCAATGACTCCATCTGGGACAGAAACACGTATGTGGGACAGAGAGAAGCAGAAATCCTTCCTATTTCATCACAAAGTTGGTGGCATCTGGGACCTTGAGTACTGGGCTGCAGCAGAATGGAGTTGCAAGTCCAGTGGACCAGTGGCCAGTGGCAGCCAGGACAGATCTGAGGATGACATCTCTGTGTGTCCTTGACCCACCAGCCTCTCCCTCAGTCCTTCTACAAGCTGCCAAGCCAGGATCCTTTCAATAAACCCTTTTTTTGCACAAGTAAGTCCAGATTGATTTCTGTAATAACAGTTGCAAATATGCAACTAAGATCCTAATGCTATTCAAGAGTTAAAAAAGCAGAGAGGGCAGGAAGAAAGGAGATAATGCAGGAGAGCAGGAGGGAGGGAAGCCATGCATCACTTTCACCCTGTAAGAATCACTGGGTCAAATAAAATGTCACCAGCAGTTTCTACTTTTGCCACTTGAAGCATTAGATGGTCTGAGTGGAAGCACTCACTTATGCACACTCCCCAACCAGCTGCAGATGTGGGCAAATCAGACACAGGAGATAAGGGAAAAGATCAGCTTTGGGGGACTCAGCTGAAGCCACTATTGGAAAACCCTGTTCCTACTGAAACTCCACTGTGAGCCAACCTAACTATAGAAATAGCCTGAGATTGTATTATCCTAATTGCTCCTGCAATTCAGGTATTGAGATCTCCCTTGTTCAATGCACTAGCAGGGAAATTGGTCCACGCACCTTTAATTCTATATGCTGTGGAGTCCAGGATCCCAAGCTTGCAGTGGATGAGTCAGCTGGGAATGAGAGTCATATGATACTAAATATGGCCACACCAGCCCAAAAGGTGGCCCAAGAAGGCAGCCAGTACTGGCACCTTGGGGCCAGACAGTACAGGCCAGGAAGATAAGAAGGGCTCTGTTCTCTCCTCTCTGGCTTCACCCTTATCATCCCTTCCCTTGAGACCTTCTCTGCCCTTAGCAATAAGTGGTCAAAGAAGCCTCAATTTTTATGTGGTTGTTAGGCTCATCCTGGCCTCTAAAGTTCCCCTCCTTACCCTGGCCCTTCATTACCATGGGCAGAGCCCATCCAGATATAGAACCTGCCACAAATCTTCTTGTATTTCTGCAGGAAGAACCCTTAATGTGGACAGGCTGAATGGGGCCTTCATAAACACCTAGTTATTCCTCCCTAAATAAAATTGTTAGTTTTGCCTGTTTTTTTAATGCTTTTAAAAATGGATTCATACTGTATGTATTCTTTTGTGCCTTACTCCATTTTGCTCAACATTATATTTTTAAGAATCTAGGTTGTGAGTAGTTGTAGTTCATTCATTTGCATTGTATGAATATACTGCAATTTATCCAGTGTACTCTCAATGATTATTTGGATGATTTCATATTTGGGTATTACAAATTATGCTGTGAACACTTGTGTGTTCTTAAAGCCTATTTTATAGGAATTTAACACAGCTACATCAGTTTTCCCTTGCTCAGCACTTCTATAGTATTTCATTTTCTACCTTTTTTTTTTTTTTTTTTTTTTTTGAGATGGAGTCTCACTCTGTCGCCCGGGCTGGAGTGCAGTGGCCAGATCTCAGCTCACTGCAAGCTCCGCCTCCCGGGTTCACGCCATTCTCCTGCCTCAGCCTCCCGAGTAGCTGGGACTACAGGCGCCCGCCACCTCGCCCGGCTAGTTTTTTGTATTTTTTAGTAGAGACGGGGTTTCCCAGTGTTAGCCAGGATGGTCTCTATCTCCTGACCTCGTGATCCGCCCGTCTCGGCCTCCCAAAGTGCTAGGATTACAGGCTTGAGCCACCGCGCCCGGCCTTCCTACCTTTTTATTTTTAACCATTCTGTATTCTTACGTTTTAGATGTGACCCTTATAAATAGCATACAGTTAGGTTTTGTATTTTCCCTAGTCTGATAGTGTTAATCTTTTAAGAGAATAGTTTAGTCCATTCACATGTAATATAATTGCTAATAGTTCTTTTTCCTGCCTATAACTGTTTCATTTTCTCTTATGTATTGACTTCTTTGGGATTTTTTTTCTCTTCTAATTTGGAAGTCATATACCTTTTTAGTGCTTACCCATGCATCCTTAACTTATCAGTGTCTAATTGATTTGTATTTTTATCTTCCTCACAAATAGTAGAAAGACTTTAGAACATGTTAACACCATTTGTCCCCCGCCTAACTTTCGTATTATAGTTGCTGTGTATTTTAATTCTACACATATTTTTAAGGCTCCATTGGTGTTCATTTATATTTACCACTTTCTTTGCTGTTCATTCCTTCTTTCATTTCCTTTGTGTTATGCTAGTGTTAAGGTTATGTTTACCTTTTTAAAACAACTTAATTGAGTTGTCAGTTACATACCATAAAATTCACCCATTTAAAGTGTAAAGTTCAGTAGATTTCTGTGTGCAACCATCACTACAGCCAATTTTATTACATTTAATCATCTCAAAAAAAAAAACCTTTGTACCCATTAGCTATTACCCCTTACTCTCCACTACTCCCTTCCATAGATTTCCCTACTCTGGACTATCATATGAATGGAATCATATAATATGTGAACTTTGATGATGGACTTCTTTCACTTAGCAAAACCATTTCAAGGTACATTCATGTTGTAGCATGTATCAGGACTTCATTTCTTTTTTTAAAAAAAAAAAATTAACTTTACTTTTAGAGCAGTTTTGGGTTCACAGAAAAGTGGAGCAGAAAGTATAGAGATTCTCATTTAGTCCCGGTTCCCAGATTTCTATACACTGCCTGTTCTCACTCATGCAAAATTTCCCCTCCTAGTGACGTCCCACACCACCGTGGTGTATTTTTTACAATTGAATAACCTACATTAGCACATCATTATCACCCAAAGTTCATAGTTTATATTAGGATTCACTCTTGAAGTTGTACATTCTATAGGTTTTGACAAATGTAAAATGACATATATCCACCATTGTAGTATACATCGTAGTTTCAACTGCCTTAAAAAAAATCCTTTGTGCTCTGCTATTCATCCACCTCTCCACACAGGCCCTTGGCAGTCACTAATCTTTTTAGGAACTCCATAACCTTGTCTTTTCCAGAATATCATGTAGTTGGAGCCATATAATACATAGCCTTTTCAGATTGGTTTCTTTTACTTGGTAATATACATTCAAGTTTCTTTCATGTCTTTTAATGACTTGATAGCTCAATTCTTTTTAATGTTTAATAAGTATCCCACTGTCTAGATATATAGCATATATATCTAAAAAATGGATAGTTTATACATCCATTCACCTCCCAAAGGACATCTTGGTTGCTTCCTAGTTTTAGCAATTATGAATAAAACTACCATAAACTTCCATGTATAGGAGCTACCATAAACTTCTATGTGCAGGTTTTGGGTGGACATAACTTTTCAATTCATTTGAAGATGTACCAAGAAGTATGATTGCTGAATTGCATGGTAAGAGTATACTTAGTTCTGTGAGGAAACTGCCAAATTGTCTTCCCAAAATGACTGTACCATTTTGTTTTCCCACCAGTAATGAATGAGCATTCCTGTTGCTCCACATCCTCATCAGCATTTGGTATTGTCAGTGTTTTGCATTTTGACCATTCTATTAGGGATGTAGTGGTAGTATTGTTGTCTTAATTTGCATTTTTGTAATGATATGATGTGGAACACCTTTTCACATGCTTACTTGCTATCTATATATATCTTCTCTGTTGAGATGTCTGTTCAGGTCTTTTGCCCGTTTTTAAATTGGGTTGTTTATTTTTATTGTTGGGCTTCAAGAGTTCTTTGTATATTTTGAATAAGTCATTTATCAGATGTGTTTTGCAAATATTTTCTTCTAGTCTGTGGCTTGTCTTCTCATTCTCTTGGCATTATTTTTTGGAGAGTAGAAGTTTTTAATTTTAATACAGTTCGACTTATTATTTCTCTAATGAATTATGTTTTTGGTGTTGGACCTAAAAGTCATTGCCATACCCAAAATCACCTAGATTTTTCTCCTATATTACCCTCCAGGAGTTTTGTAGTTTTGTGTTTTATATTTACTTCTATGATCCTTTGAATTAGTTGTTGTGGGAGATTTAAGGCTTACGTCTAGATTCATTTTGTAGCATGTGGATGTTCAGTTATTCCAGCACAGTTTGTGGAAAAGACTATCTTTGTGCCAGTGTATTGCCTTTGCTCCTTTGTCAAATATCAGTTGACACTATTTATGTGGGTCTATTTCTGGGCTCTCTAACCTGTTTTGTTGAACTGTTTGCCTAATCTTTCACCAATATCACACTATATTGATTTCTGTAGCTTTATCACAAGTCTTAAAGTCAAATAGTATCAGTCTTCTGATGGGGTTCTTTTCTTTCAATATCGAGTTGGCTATTCTGGGTCTTTTGCCTCTCCATATAAACTTGAGAATCAATTTGTCAATATCCACAAAATAATTTGCTGGGATTTTGACTGGGATTGCATTGAATCTATAGATCAAACTGGGGAGAACTGACATCTTGACAATATTATGTCTTTTTATCCATGAACTTGGAATATCTTTCCCTTTATTTACTTCTTTGATATCTTTCATCAGAGTTTTCTATTTTTTCTCATCTAGATCTTATACATATTTTGTTAGATTTATGTCTAAGCATTTCATTTTTCTTGGTGCTAATGCATATAGTAATTTTTAAAATTTCAAATTCCACTTGCTTTTTGCTCAATATAAAAAAAATGGACTTTTGTATATTAACTTTGTATCTTGCAACCTTGGTATAATTGCTTATTAGTTTCAAGAGTTTTGTTGTCAATTTTGGGAGGGAGGATTTTCTGTATAAATGATCACATCATCTACGGACTAAGATAATTTTATTTCTTCCTTTCCAGTGCATATACCTTTTATTTCCTTTTTTTGTCTTATTGAATTAGATAGGACTTCCAGTATGATATTGAAAAGGAGAGGGGATACTCTTGCCTTGTTCCTCATCTTAGAAGAAAAGTGTCTAGTTTCTCATCATTAAGTATGATATTAGCTGTAGGTTTTTTTGTAAATGCTCTTTATCAAGTTCAGTAAATTTCTATTCCTAGTTTTTTGAAAGTTTTTATCATGAATGGGTGTTGAATTTTGTCAAACGCTTTTTCTGCACCTATTGATATGATCATGTGATATTCTTCTTTAGCCTGTTGATGTGGTTTATTACATTAATTGATTTTTTTGAATGTTGAACCAGCCTTGAATACCTAGGGTAAATTCCACTTGGTGGTGTGCTATACATTTAATTTTTATACATTTTTTATTCAATTTGCCAATGTTTTGTTGAGGATTTTCGCATTTATGTTCATGAGATATACTAGTCTGTAGTTTTCTTGTAATGCCTTTGTCTGGTTTTGGTATTAAGGTCATACTGACCACATGGAGTGAGTGAGAGAGTTAGGAAGTATCCTGTCTAGTTTTATCTTCTGAAAAAGAGGGTAGATAATTTATATAATTTATTTGTTAAATGCTTGGTAGAATTCACCAGTGAACCCATCTGGACTTGGTGCTTTCTGTTTTGCAAGGTTATTAATGATTGATTCAATTTCATTAACAGATATAGTCCTATTCAGATTGTCCTTTTTTGCTCATGTAAGTAGTGGCAGATTGTGTCTTTTAAGGAATTGGTCATTTCATCCAGGTTATCAAATTTGTTGGCATAGTTTTTCATAATATCTTTTATTATCTTTTAAATGTCCATGAAATCTGGAGTAATGTCCCCTCCTATATTTCTGATATTAGCAAGTATCTTCTATCTTTTTTCTTAGTTAGCCTGGCTAGAGGTCTATAACCTTCATTGATCTTTTCACATAACCAGCTTTTGATTTTGATTTTCTCTATTGATTTTCTGTTTTTAATTTCACTGATTTCTACCCTAATTTTTGTTATTTCTTCTGCTTACTTTGGATTTAATATGCTCTTTTTCAAGTTTTTTAAGGTGGAAGTTTTCATCATTGATTTTAGGTCTTCTTTTCTAGTGTATGTATTCAATGTGATAAATTTTCTTCTAAGCCTTGCTTTTACTGTATTCCACAAGGTTTGATAAGTTGTATGTTCGTTTTCATTCCATTCAAAATATTTTTAAAATTTCTCATGAAAGCCAGGCATGGTGGCTCATGCCTATAATCCCAGCATTTTGGGAGGCCACAGTGGGCATATCACTTGAGCCCAGGAGCTTGAGACCAGCCTGGGCAACATGACAAGACCCCATCTCTACAAAAAATACAAAAATTAGCCAGGTGTGGTGGTGTGGCCCTGTAGTCCCAGCTACTCGGGAGGCTGAGGCAGAAGGATCAATGGAGCCCAGGAAGCTGAGGTTGTAGTGAACCATGATGGTGCCACTGCACTCCAACCTGACGGAGTAAGACCTTATCAATCAGTCAATCAATCAATTAATCAATTTCTCATGATATTTTCTTTGACCCATATGTTATTTAGAAGTTTGTTAGGGCCGGGCGCGGTGGCTCAAGCCTGTAATCCCAGCACTTTGGGAGGCCGAGACGGGCGGATCACGCGGTCAGGAGATCGAGACCATCCTGGCTAACACGGTGAAACGCCGTCTCTACTAAAAATACAAAAAAAAACTAGCCGGGCGAGGTGGCGGGCGCCTGTAGTCCCAGCTACTCCGGAGGCTGAGGCAGGAGAATGGCGTAAAACCCGGGAGGCGGAGCTTGCAGTGAGCTGAGATCCGGCCACTGCACTCCAGTCCGGGCGAAAGAGCAAGACTCCGTCTCAAAAAAAAAAAAACGAAGTTTGTTAGGCCGGGCGCAGGGCCTCACGCCTGTAATCCCAGCACTCTGGGAGGCCGAGGCAAGGGGGCACATGCCCGTACTGAAAATATGAAAATTAGCCAGGCATGGTGGCATGCACCTGTAATCCCAGCTACTCAGGAGGCTAAGGCAGGAGAATCACTTGAATCCAGGAGGCAGAGGTTGCAGTGAGCTGAGATTGTGCCACACAACAAGTGTGGGCAACAGAGAGAGACTCTGTCTCAAAAAAAAAAAAAAAAAAGTTTGTTGTTTAATGTCCAAGTTTTGGGGGAAATTTTCTAGTTATCTTTTTTGTTATTCATTTCTAGTTTAATTCCACTGTGGTTTGAGAGAAGATATTGTATGATTTTCATTCTTCCAAATTTGTTCAAGTGTGTTTTGTGACCCAGAATATGGTCTATCTTGGTGAATGTTTCATGTGATCTTGAGAAGAATGTATCATTTGCAGTTGTTGGATGAAGTAGTCTGTAGATGTCTATTATATCCAGTTAATTGATAGTGCTATCAAATTCAAGAATGTTCCTACCTGATGGATCTATCAATTTCTGGTGTTTAAATCTCCAACTATAATAATGTATTCATCTATTTCTCTTTGCAGCTCTATCAGTTTTTGTCTCATGTATTTTAACACTTTGTTGTTGTTAGTTACATATACATTACAGATTCCTGTCTTCTTGGATTATTGGCCTCCTTGTTGTTATGTAATACCCTTCTTTTTTTTTTTATTTATTTATTTTTATTTATTTATTTATTTATTTATTGAGACGGAGTCTCACTCTGTTGTCCAGGCTGGAGTGCAGTGGCACAATCTCAGCTCACTGAAAGCTCCGCCTCCTGGGTTCATGCCATTCTCCTGCCTCAGCCTCCCAAGTAGCTGGGACTACAGGCATCCGCCACCACACCCGGCTAATTTTTTGTATTTTTAGTAGAGACAGGGTTTCACCATATTAGCCAGGATGGTCTCGATCTCCTGACCTCGTGATCTGCCCGCCTCGGCCTCCCAAAGTGCTGGGATTACAGGCATGAGCCACTGCGCCCGGCCTGTAATACCCTTCTTTATCCTAATAATTTTCCTTGCTCTGAAGTCTGCTCTGTCTGAAATTAATATACCTACTCCCACTTTCTTTTGATTAGTGTGAGCATGATATATATTTCTCCATCCCTTTATTTTTAATCTATGTGTGTTTATATTTAAAGTGGTTTTCTTACAGACAATATATATTTGGGTCTTGTTTTTAGTTCACTCTTACAATCTGTCTTTTAATTGGTGTACTTAGACCAATTTTTATGTTTAAAGTAATTGTTGATCTAGTTGAATTATATCTACTGTGTTTGTTTCTGTTTTCTATTTGTTGCCCTTGTTCTTTGTTCCTACTTTAGTGCCTTTTGTGATTTTAATTGACCATTTTATATAATTCCATTTTCTCTCCCTTCTTAGCGTATCATTTGTACTTTTTTGTTTACCTCTTTTAGTGGTCGCCCTAGAGTTTGCAATATACATTTACAGCTAATCCATGTCCACTTTCAAATAAAAATATACTGCCTTGTGGATAGTGCCAGTACTGTATAGTAATAAAATATTCCTGATTCTGTCTTCCTGTCACTGATACCATTGCTGTCATTCATGTCATTTACATATAAGCATACATAAGCATATATATATATATATATATCTGAGTACATTGTTGCTATTATTATTTTGGACAAACTTATCTGTTAGATCAGTTATGACTAAGAAAACCCAAAGTTTTCATTTTACCTTCACTTATTCATTCTCTGATGCTCTTCCTTTATGTAGATCCAGCTTCCAACCTATGTATGTTCTTTCTCTCTGAAGAACTTCTTTTAACATTTCCTGCAAGGCAGGTCTACTGGCAACAAATTCCCTCAATGTTTTTTTTGAGAAAGTTTTTATTTTTATTTTTTCACTTTTGAAGAATAACTTCATAGGGTAAAAAATTCTAGGTTGGTGAGTTTTTTCTCTTAACACTTTAAATATTTCATTCTACTCTCATCTTGTTTGCATGGTTTCTGAGGAGAAGTCAGATGTAATTCTTATCTTTGCTTCTCTAGGTAAGGCATTTTTCCCCCTCCGGTTTTTTTTTAAAGATTTTTTTATTTATCTTTGGTTTTCTGAAACTTGAGTATTATATTCTAGGTGCCATTTTTCTGATGTTTATCTTACTTGGTATTCTGTGAGCTTTATGTATCTGTTTAGTGCCTGGCATTAATTTGGGGGAAATTCTTAGTCATTGCTGCTTCAAATATTGCTTCTGCTCCTGTCTCTTCTCCTGATATTCCCATTACATGTATGTTACATCTTTCTGTAAGTTCTTCATAGTCTGTTCTTGGTGAGTGTGTTCTGGGTGGGTGGGGGGTGGGAATCAGTATTTATTTTTCTCTTTGCCTTTCAGTTTTGGAAGTCTCTACTGTCATACCCTCAGTTCAGAGATTCTTTCCTCAACCATGTCCGGTCTACTCATGAGCCTATCAAAGCCATTCTTCATTTCTGTGACAGTTTTTGATGCCTAGAATTTCTTTTTTATTCTTTCTTAGGATTTCCATCCTCCTGCTTACATTATCTATTTGTTATTATATACCTTCTACCTTTTTCATTAGAGCCCTTAGCATAATAATCGTATGTTTTAAAAAATTATTTGTTTTATAATTTTAACATTCCAGCCCTATCTGACTCTTGCCCTGATGTTTGTCCAGTCTCTTCAAAATGTGTTTTTGCTTTTTAGTATGTCTTGTAATTTCTTGTTGAAAGGTGGATGTGATTGATGTACTGGGTAAAAGAACTGCAGTAAATCAGCCTTTAATGATGTAGCAATAAGGTGTAGGTGAGGGGAACTATTCTATAGTTCTATAATTAGGTCTCAATCTTCTTCTTTTTTTTTTTTTTTTTTTGCTTTTGGTGCCAGGGTGGAGTACAGTGGTGCAATCTCAGCTCACTGCAACCTCTGCCTCCCAGGTTCAAGCAATTCTCCTGTCTCAGCCTCCCAAGTAGCTGGGATTACAGGCATGCGCCACCACGCCCAGCTAATTTTGTATCTTTAGTAGAGATAGGGTTTCACCATGTTGGCCAGGCTGGTTTTGAACTCCTGACCTCAGGTGATCCACCCACCTCGGCCTCCCAAAGTGCTGTGATTACAGGAGTGAGCCACCACATGTGGCCTAGGTCTCAGTCTTTTAATAAACGTGTACCTCTGGACTGTGAACTTCATCAGTGCCTCTCAGTTTTGTTTTTTCCCCCATGTGTGACAGGATGACTAAGGCTGGCTGGAACTGGGTATTTCTCTTTCTCCAGGTCAATTAGGCTCTGACATATCCCAGCAGATTAGAGTCTGGTAAAATAGTTTCTTCTGCAGGTAACCCTTGCTAAGAAGAACATAATGCTCTAGGGCAGTGGTCCCCAATCTTTTTGGCACCTGGGACAGGCTTCATGGAAGACAGTTTTACCACAGACAGAGTTGGGCAGGGGATAGTTTTGGGATGAAACTGTTCCACCTCAGATCATCAGGCCTTCATTCTCATAAGGAACATGCAACCTAAATCCCTTGCATGAGCAGTTCACCATAGAGTTCACACTCTTATGGGAATCTAATGCCACCACCCATCTGACAGGTGACAGAGCTCAGGCCATAATGCTTGGTCACCTGCCGCTCACCTCCTGCTGTATGGGCCCAGTTCCTAACAGGCCATGGACCAGCACCGGTCCACAGTCCGGGGGTTGGGGACCCCTGCTCTGGGGCATTTCAAAATGGTTCATTTCTCCCTCCCCTGCTGGAAGCATGAAGGGATTTTCCCTCTGATTTTTCACTGTGATGACCTAGTAGAGCTCCTGGAGATAAAACTCCCAAAAGTGTGGTGGTCCCTCTATGACTGGGTTCCCCTGGAGTTTTAACTGTCAAACTAAGACTCCACACTAAGCCTCCAGCAATTCACCAGTTACAGTTTTTCCTGTCCTGGCACTGACTCTCATGGAGGTTTCTACTCATGGGTTTCTGCTCTGGTAAGTTGTGATTCTCTGTATTCACCTATCTGTCTCTCCAGTTTGGAGGCAGCAGTTTGCCCAGTGACCTCACTTCTCTTACAGATCCACAAAGAGTTATTTTTCAGTTTGTTCCGCTTTTTACTTGTTAAGACAGAGTGGCAACTTCTAAGCTCCTTATATGATGGACTGGAAACTAGAAGTCCCCCTCCTTCTTTTTATGGCCAAACAACATTCCATTGTATGGAAATACCACATTTTTAGCCATTCATCTATTGCTGGACATATGGGTTGTTTCTACCTTTTGGCTATTATGAATAATGCTGCTATAAATACGTGTACGTGTTTTTGGGAGAACATATATTTTCATTTCTTGGGCATATACCTAGGAGTGGAATTGCTGAGTCATATGGTAATTCTATGTTTAATTATTGAGGAATTGCTAAACTTTTTCTGAAGTAGCTGTGCCATTTTACTTTCCTACTAGCAGTGTATGAAAATTCCAGTTTCTCTACATCTTCACCAACATGTTATTCTTTCACTTTATTTTAGCCATTCTGGTGGGTATGAAGAGGTATCTAAAGGGTTTTGATTTGTATTTCCCTGATGACTGATAAAATTGTACATATTTTCATGTGCTTATTGCCACTTATATATCTTCCTTGGAGAAATGTCTGTTCAGATCCTTTGTTCATTTTTTAATTGGGTTATTTATTATTATTATTGAGTTGTAAGAGTTTTTAATATATTCTAAATATACATTTTTATAAGATATATGATTTGCAAATAATTTCTCCTATCCTGTGGGTTGTCTTCTTTTTTATAGTGTTCTTGGAAGCATAAAGTATTTTCAATTTTATGAAACCCAGTTTACCTATTTTTTTCCTTTGTTGCTCATCTTTCATTTCTGATCTTCTGTCTGGGATTATTTCCTTCTGAAGAATACCTTTAGTGAATGTCTACTGGTGACCAATTATCTGGGGGATGTTTGGTCAAAAATTGCATTTATTTTACTTCCACTTCTATAGGATATTTCCCTGGGTATAGAATACTAAGTTAGGGGTTTGGGGTACTTTTCCCAGTACATCAATGATGTTATTTTGTTGTTTTCTGGCTTCCATTGTTGCTATTGAGAAAAGTCAGCTGTTCTGTCACTCCTTTGAAACTACTATCCCTTTTCTCCAGCTTCTTTTAAGATTGTTTTCTTTGTGGTTTTCTTCAGATTCACTATGATATACCTAGATATAGATTTTATTTTTTTTTGTATCCTACTTGGGCTTCTTGAATTCGTGAATATTCAAATTGTTTTTTTCCTACAGACCTGAAAATTCTCAGCCATCATCTCTTTATATTTCTCTTTCTTTCTAGAACTCCACTCCAATTACAATAGTTAGATGTTCTCACTGTGCTTTATCATTCTTTCTTAAATATATTTAGTCTTTTTGTCTCTCAGGATGCATTCTGGATACTTTCTTCTGATCTGCCTTCCAGTTAATTAATTTTCTCTTCAGCTGTATCTATTGTACCATTAAATAGACTGTAAGTCCTTAATTTTTTATTATTTAGTCTTCAAAGTTTATTTTATTTTTCTTAATTTACAGTATGTTTTCTCATAGTTTTTTGTCCCCTAGTATTTCTTTAAGCATGATACACATTTTCCTTGTAGTCTGTGTCTAACAATTCTAATAACTAAAGTTTTATGTGTGTTTCTGTTGTTCTCACTCAGATGTCTTATTTCCTTAAGTATCTGACTATTTTTCACTGTGTGCCAGACATTTGATTTGAAAAATTATTTGTAAGAATGATTTGTTACCTAAAATGGTACTATTTTTCTGCAGAAAGGATTTTTGTTTGCTTTTACCAAGAGTCTGGGAACTCTACCAGCATGGAACCACCTTAATTCAAGTTCAGAGTTTGTGGTTTTCTGGATGACCCAGATGACTAGAACCTATAAGTCTGTGGGAGTTCATTTACTTATGCTTCATCATAACTTTCAGAGGTAGCCATTTGGGATCCCAGCTGAAAGGGAGGAAAGAGGAACAGTTATCACAGGCCCCACTTTTGGTAGACGCTGGGCCTTATATTTTTTTCCTGAGGCCATCAAGACCATAACTGTTTCTTCTGGATTAGTAAATGTCCTTAGGGAAAATACAACTTTGCCTATTAAGCTTACTTCTCTGGGTTCTCATTTTTTACTAGATTTTAGTCAGCTAATTCTTTATTCTCTTATTAGCTCTTTGATACATTTAAGATGTTATTTTCCATATAGCTTTTCCCATCATCCTCTTTGGATGGTTTGGTCCTAATTAACTGCCCTCCTATATATATAGTGTCTCATGCAAGCTTCACAGCTTTCACATTGGATGAGAAAGCAAAGAAACTTTTTTATCTGAGGAATGTGAGCCCCCTTTAAATTATCAGGCCCAGGAGGCATTGGAATGAGACAGTAGTCACATCCCACCCCACTCCCTTGAGCTAAGTAATCATCTCCTGAAGCCACTTGTTATTTGGACTCTAGACTCACTAATGCCCCGAGAAACTATAAATTAACCTAACAATGTTGCACATTGACATTATAACTCATAGCCTATATTAATATATAGCCAATTACTAATCAATGTTATTTCTACTAACCTATGAGAATTCCTGAGAAACACCTTTTGGAATCACCCCGTCTCCTGATTCGCCCTGTCTTCTTTTAAAGCTGGGGCCTCTCCTTTATTTTCTGGAGCACTTCCCAAGGTAACTTGGAAGTGTTTTCCAGGTTGTAGTCCTCAAATTTAACCCAAATAAGCTCTCTACTTATATTAATTTTGCCTAAATTTCTTCCTTTAGGTCGACATGAGTATACATAGGATTACTTACATTTTGTTAATGTAGAAACTGAGGCTCAGAATGGAGAAATGACTTGCTCCAGATTGCACAGAGGATGTTGTAGAGCATGAATTGGACATCAATTAGCAAAAGTTCCATTAACCACCTCCTTCACAAAACAGGTGCCAACTATATCTGCAAAACAGTCCCAATGCCCTTCTGTACCACATGTCTGGGTGGATCAACTGACATTACAGTTTTGAAAGAATTTTCCAACGTGAAAAATTCTCTGCACACTGCAGAGATGATTACAATGAAATTTTACTTAGCAATGACAATGAGCTTTTATAGAAGTGCCTTCGATACTCACTGGGAACTACATTTTTAGTTTAGGAGTTGAAATTGGGTTTAAAGTCACCTCCTCATTCATTGTATTCATGGCTTTTGCATGTAATTAGCATCTACTCTGGGCAGACCTGTGCACAGAGATCTCCAGCCTCAGGGAGAATTGGACAAGACTGTATGACATGGTGTGATTAGTGCCTGGGGAGATGCTGGGAGCAGTAGTAGGACAGCAGTGGTAATAAACAAAACAACTACCATTTATTGGGCAGTTCCATGTACCAAACACTGACTGCTCTGAATTAGATACACACACACACACACACACACACACACACACATTTGGTCCTCAAACAAGGTATGAGGAGGTATACTGGTCACTTACCAGCTGTGAGACCTTGGATAAGTTATTTTACATTTTTGCACAATGAGACTAACCATAACCTCTACCTCCTAAATGCATCAATATAAAGGGTTTGATAAAGGCAGCTATTATATACTAGTCCTGTGGTCAGATGAAAACACCAAGGCTCAGAGAGTTTAATCCACCTGCCCACCTTCCACAGCTAATAAGCAAACATTACTGAGTACCTGCTGTGTGCAGGCCACAGTGCTAGGGGCTGGGCCTTATTCAGAGCAAACATGGCCCCGTTCTCAGACGGCCAAAACAGCCCAGTATCCAACTCTAAAGGCTGTGACTTTTCCCCCAGCATGGGCAGCAGAGCATGGACAGGTCATGGCAGGCTTCCCTAGGGAAATTCCTCCAGCTGGCTTACAAAGCACAAAGAGGGGTTTTGCAGATGGAAAAGCTGAGCAGGAGTGTTTCAGGCAGGGAGAACAATGCATGCTGAAAACGAGGGCACAGACCTTTCTCTTTCTTGTTCTGTCTGGGGAGGAGCACATCCTTCACCTGTGTTTTCCATCCAAGTGCTGACGCAGCATCCTTGTTACAAGGAAGTAGGTCACATTTCCAGTCCCTCAAAAGGAAACTGCTACCTCCATTGTGACAGAGTGTGAAACAGCCACCTCCGCTGCCTCCCCCACGTGCCTGTGATCCTGGCTCCCTGGAGTTTGCTATTCCCAGAGCAGCTTTCCTCTTCCTGACCGCTGAGTGAGCCTCGCATGGGAATTCAGCAGCAGCCCCTGAGTCGGCCCTGACAGAGGTGGGGGCGCGGTGGGGAGAATCTGAGGCTGCCCTGGGTTCCACAGCCCGCTATCTGATGCAGCTGACTTGTACCAAGAGGGGAGTGGCTTTTCCCAGGGGGAGAAAAGCTCAGGCAGTGAGCATTGCAAAGGAAGTGGGGTCTCAAGCCCTACCTCGCCTATGATCTACTCACACAGAGCTTTGGAGCCTTCCTTTAGAGGACTGCAGAGACTCTGGGGACATCTCTGTATGACAGTAAACCTAAGCCTGGGCAACAGATTACACCAAGGACCTGTGGCCATGGGCTCCATGCTGCCTGCACCTGCTTCCTAGAGCTCCACAGAAATCATTGAGCCCAGGCACGAGCCATGCAGCCAAGTGTTAGATTCGAGCTAAGGATGCCGAGTTCTCTGGGCAAGAGTTGTCTGGGAGGGTGTGTGATGTGGTGGAAATGGTGAAGATTTGGAGACAGATGGGTATCATGAGCAGAACTGTCTGAAAAGGACCCCAGAATGTCTTCCCATGTCGTCTAAGCAATGAGCTACAGGAGGACCACTCTGTTTCCACAGATTAATGGCCCCCTCTTCCCACCACCATGGCAGGGGAACTATAACATCCCACTGGCCCCCAAGATCCCCAAGACCCCTGGGTGCTGGCAGTCAGCCCCGAACAACCTCTGCAAACAGCCATCTCCCCAACTCCACTCTGCCTGGATCCAAGCAGCCTGGGATGCTCCAGGGTCTGAGCCACTCTCTCATGTTTGCCCTTTCAAAGGGAGACTCCAGGGAGAGAAGGAGGGGGCACTGGGAGACCCCCTGGCTCAGAAGACTTCTGACTGGGCCACTTCCTACTCTCAGTCCTCAGGGCCCCCTCCACTCCTGCCTCTATGGAGAAGAAATGAAGCCCTGGGTGCAGACAGTGCCATCCAGGAAGGGCTCCACTGGACAGGGACCTTCCCGCTGTTGTTCTGCCCAAATTCATTCCTGTGTTAATTTCCTAGGTCTGCCATGAGAAGTTATCGCAAACTCGGTGGCTTCAAACAACAGAAATTTATTTTCTCACAGTTCTGGAGGTCAGAACTCCAAAACTGAGGTGTCAGCAGGGCCAGGCTCCCTCCGGAGGCTCTGAGGCTTCTCAGCCCGGGTAGTCTCTCTCCCAGGCTCTGGGGGCTGCCAGCCATCCTTGGTTTTCTTGCCTTGTAGCTGTGTCCCTCCAATCTCTGCCCCCATCTTCACATCACCGTCTCCTCTTTGTGTCTGTCTTCTCCTCTCTGTGTTTCTTTCAAAGACACTTGTCACTGGATTCAGGGTTCACTGGACAACCCGGGATAATCTCATCTCAAGATCCTTAACTTAAATATATATATATATTTTTTTTGAGACAGAGTCTTACTCTGTCACCCAGGCTGGAGTGCAGTGGAGCAATCTTGGCTCACTGCAACCTCTGCCTCCCAGGTTCAAGTGATCCTCCTGCCTCAGCCTCCCGAGTAGCTGGGATTACAGGCACCCACCACTACGCCCAGCTAATTTTTATATTTTTAGTAGAGATGGGATTTAGCCATGTTGGCCAGGCTGGTCTTGAACTCCTGACTTCAGGTGATCTGCTGTCCTCGGCCTCGCAAAGTGCTGGGATTACAGGTGTGAACCACTGGGCCCGGCCCAAAGATGCCATTTTCAAGTAAGGTTTCATTAGCAGGTTGCAGGGACATATCTTCTGGGGTGGCCACCATTCAACCCACTACAAGCCCCTTCCAATTTCTCCAGAAGACACAATGGGTCTAATTTCACCATTCGGAGAGAAGACAAACCTGTTACGTGTCAGGTACTTTTACGTTTACTATCTCAATTCTTCTTCCTATTCCCTCTTTCCAGATGAAGAAACAGAGGATCAGAGATGTTAAGTAACTTGTCCAAGGACACACAGCTAAAAAGTAACACCAGGGCATGACACACTAGCTCTACTTGTGTCATACAAAGGATTCCCTTCTGGGTCTTCCCTGTCACACACCAGGGCTCAAGACAAATTCTACAATATCACATGGGATAGGTTAAGATAATTTCTTGGAGAGAGGGGGCACTCATGTGAGCCAATGGTCAGTGAGAAGTGAGAAGACAGGTAGCCTCCTCAAACCTCCCATCAGTCCCCAGAGAGGAGTGGCAGGGCCAGGGCACTGAGGACAGAGGTCAGATTGTTGGTGTCGAGACAGCAGAGGGAGAGAGTTGGGCAAAGCCCTCCTGGTGAAGGGCCTGGTGGGGAGTTGGCATTTTCTCAGGATGTGGTAGCCAGCCATCGTAGGGTTGAGAGCTGGCAAGTGAGGAGATCTCCTATACCTTATTTATTTATTTATTTATTTCACTTTTTTTTTTTTTTTAATGGAGTCTCGCTCTGTCTCCCAGGCTAAAGTGCAGTGACACGACCTCAGCTCACCACAACCTCTACCTCCTGAGTTCAAGCTATTCTCCTGCCTCAGCCTCCTGAGTAGCTGGGATTCCAGGCACGTGCCACCATGCCTGGTCATTTTTTAATTTTTAGTAGAGATGAGGTTTCACCATGTTAGCCAAGCTGACCCTCAAGTGACCCACCCACCTCGGTTTCCCAAAGTTCTGGGATTACAGGCATGAGCTGCCATGCCCAGGCCCCTATTCCTTTTAAACGCTTGTTGTGTGAGGAAATATTAGACAAGCCCAAATTGAGGGACGTGCTGTAAAATAATTGGACTGTACTCAAAATGCCAAGGTCATGACAGGTGAAGACAGACAAAGGTACTGCTCCCAGGTAAAGGAGACTGAAGAGGCAGGAGGACAGAAGGTGATGCGTGAGCCAGACGCTCCTTCTGGGAGACAGGCAGCAGTGAACAGGGCTGCAGATCCGCTGCCAGGACCATGTCACAAGCACAGCTTTTGATCACCGTGCTGCAGGCAGGTGAGTGTCCTTGTGTGTCGAAATGTCCCACTAGAGTATTTAGGGGCAAAGGGGCATCATGTTTGCAACTGACTCTAATGTTCTAGAAAAAATACTTCTGTAGATAGAAAGAGACAAGCAAATGTGGGGAGTAGAGGGAAGGCTGTGTGGGAAGGCTTTGTACTACTGCCATTTGTCTGTAAGTCTAGGATTTCTGTTAAAAGTTAAAAGAAAAAGGTGAGGCTGCTGTGTGGAGAGCTGACTGTAGAAGGGGCGAGAGTGAGAGCAGGGAGTGTGGGGAGGGGTCTGTGCAGCAGAGAGCTGGGAGCATGGCAGGGTGGACCGTCGCAGTGGTGGTGGAGGTGGGGAGGGGTGAGATGACATACATGTTGATGATGGAGCCATCAGGACCTTCTGGTGGGTTGGATTTGAGGACTTGGGGGAAAGACAATAATCAAGATCCTTTAACTGAGTACAACAAAAATAGAAAGGATGAATAAGACCTACTATTTGATAGCACAATAGGGTGACTATAGCCATAGTAACTTAATTGTACATTTTAGAATAAGTTAGCATATAATTGAATTGTAACTCAAAGGATAAATGCTTGAGGGGATGGATACCCCATTCCCTATGATGTGGTTACTTCACATTGCATGGATACCCCGTACCCCATCTATGTGTGTGTATATATATATATACACACACACACACATACACACACTATGTACTCACACACACAAAAAAGATCTTACAGATGAATGGAGGCCCCTTCCCAAAATGGGAAGGGCTGGGGGTGGGGGTGCCTTTTAGGGTAAAGGCAAGGGTGTCTGGTTTCAAATGCCATCTCCAGAGCCGATGTCATGGAACAGTGTTTAATGCTGTGGAAGAGGACAAGCCCATCCAGGGAGTCGATGCAAGGAAAACAAGAGACGATGGAGTCTCACATATTTAGAAGTCTCTTAAGAGATAAAACGGGTTCATTTTAAGCCCTAGGGGTGAGTGATTTACAATGATGATTAATTAAGTGCTTCCAGGGTACCAGGCACTGAGCAAGGCATTTTCGATTTAATATCTTTTCCTCTTCTCCCAGTAGCCTTATGAGATGAGCATCATTATCCGCATGTAAAACATGATGTTACTAAGGCTCAGAGAGGTGAAGTGACTTGCCCAAGGTCACACAGCCAGCAAGCAGCAGAGCTGGGCTTTGAACCCAGTCCATCCCCTGCTAGAGAACCGGCCTGGGAGTTCCTGTTTTCCATCATGTCTTGCTCTGCTTCCCCATAGGACTGAGGTCTTACCTCCTTGAAAGGAAGCCACACAGCTGTTTTTTCCTGACAGCTGTGAGGCTACTTTCCAAGGGAGGGAGTCTTTTGTTGCCAATCCAGCCCGTTCCAGGAAAGAGTCCCTGAACTGTAGGATTCCACCCACCCTTGATCCTCTGACATACAAAACCAGACCTGGCCGCTCCCAGGGCAAACCCTTTGGCTCCCTGCATTTTCTGTTTCTCCTCCTCTGAAAACAGCTCCCAAGAGGGTGAGGCCCAGCATCCTGGGGCTCTGGTCCATTCTGTGGATGGATGCAAGTTTGCACTCCTATACTTGTGTCATGTTGTTAACAGAGATCAATAGCCGTGGCTATGAGTCATTGAGAACCTACTGTGTGTCAGGCTTTCTATGTACATTAAGTCTAATTTTCCCAGGACCAGGTAAGGTTGATATTCCCATCCTCACTTTCAATACAGAGAGCCTGTGGCTCAGAGGGTTGAAGGGGCCTCTCTGAAGTCACGAGGCTGGGAAGAGTAGCTAAGCCAGGATTCAGCCCACAGCACAGAGCTGCCCCACTGGTGCTCAGTAATGCCTTCTTCAATGGACTCAAGCTCTCTGGAGGTTCTGACCACAAAGCTCCAACCAGCTTCTGAGCTTCAGGGTCATGAACACAGGCCAAGCCAAAAGGCAAAAAAATGGTTTTGCTCCCCTGACTCCAGCCCCTGCTATAGGCCCTGGCTTTCCAATATCCATGCCTTCTGCCTGCTCTTTCTGTTCTAGCACAGCCTCACCCCGCCACACCCAGCCCAGCCCAAGCCAGACTCGGTCTGCAAAACACTCTGTTTCTCATCCCACCTTTCGTCTGCTTCTCCTCTGGGCAGCCCCAGCCTGGAAGGAGGAAGAAGTGGGCGGTAGGGGCTGAGTGCAGCTGGGCCAGAAGAACAAAGAGAACTCCTTCTCGGAGGGCTGGAAGGCTTGGCAGCCTTGCTGCTTTGGGCCCAGACACATTCCTCTGCACACTGCACAGCCCAGGAGAACAGGCCCGTTATGTCAAATTGCACAGCTGGGTACAGAGAGTCTCCACCACATCAGTCAGGGCTGTCTAACTGCTGTGATGAACGGCCCCTCATCTCAGTGGCTTAGCATGATAAAGGGTGTTTACCTTTTGGTTTTGTTTGCCCTTGTGCATGATGTCTGGTAATTACTTTAAAATACTCCAGCAAACAATTTAAAGTGGGGTCAGAGGCCAGGCGCGGTGGCTCATGCCTGTAATCCCAGCACTTTGGGAGGCTAAGGCGGGAGGATCATGAGGTCAAGAGATTGAGACCATCCTGGCCAACAGGGTGAAATGCTGTCTCTACTAAAACTACAAAAATTAGCTGGGCATGGTGGTGGGTGCCTGTAATCCCAGCTACTCAGGAGGCTGAGGCAGGAGAATCGCTTGAATCCCAGAGGCGGAGGTTGCAGTGAGCCGAGATGGCGCCACTGCACTCCAGCCTGGCGACAGAATGAGACTCTGTCAAAAAAAAATAAAATAAAATATAAAGGGCGGAGGGAGGGGGTGGTCAGAATGGTGTATTAAAGAAGACTTGGAAAAATGTTGATAATTTCTGGAAACAGAATGATAGATGGCTAGGATGAGTTATTCTAGTGTGCTCTCTGCTTCTTTTGCATATTTGAAGTCTTTATGTATGTTTATTTCTCCCTCATACAAGGTCCAATGCTGGTGTCCCTGGCTCGTGGTTCTCATGGGTGGTTTTCCTCCAGTGGTTGCCCTGAGACACAGACCACTTCTATCTTGAGGCTCCTCTACCATCTTGTGGCCCCAAGGTTGTCCTGGTGTCATCCAAACAGCCCAATGGGAGAAGAAAGAGAAGATGGCATAGCCACTACTGAACCCCGCGTCCTGACAGCACCTGGATCCCTCTGCTCACACTGCATTGGTGAAAACTAGTCATGTGGGAAGCAAGGAGTGCTGGGAAATGTAGTTCCCGGCTGGGCAGGCACCTACCAGCCAGCTCCGCAACCAAACAGATGGTGTAAGGGGAACTTGATCTTCTGTTGGTCAGTTGATCTTCTCAGCTACATCCACTGTGTGTTGGGTGGGGCCATGTCAAGGGTGGTGCCCTAGGGAAGTGGCCTGGGCTCTTGTGAGAAGATGGCAAAGGGATTGGTAAGGGGTTGAAAGGATGAACTTGTGAGTTGCGTACACCAGGCTTCCCAAACTTGCTCCATGATATACCTATGGAACAGTCTTGGTTCACAGAGAGAGGGAGGGGATGGGGAAGGAGGCAACTCTCACCAGAGCTCTCTGGGCATTTCTCCTTCAACATACTGGTGCCTGCCCGCCACCCCCCACCACCACCTCCTTCTCAAAAGCAGCAAAGGAATCGTTTTACAAAATGTGACCACCCGTGAGAAATGGGCACAAAGCACAGTCTGAGTCATTTCTTATGACTGTGAATCTGCAATTATCTCAAAGTTTGTCAATACAAAAGTCAGGGAGTGGTCGGGGACGATGGCTCATGCCTGTAATCCCAGCACTTTGGGAGGCCGAGGCGGGCGAATCAGGAGTTCGAGACCATCCTGGCCACCATGGTGAAACCCCATCTCTACTAAAAATACAAAAACTTAGCTGGCGTGGTGGTGGGCACCTGTAATTCCAGCTAGTCAAGAGGCTGAGGCAGGAGAATCGCTTGAACCCAGGAGGCGGAGGTTGCAGTGAGCTGATATCGTGCCACTGCACTCCAGCCCAGCTGACAGTGCAAGACTTTGTTTCACACACACACACACACACACAAAAAGCTGGGGGAAGTAGCACAAATAAGACCCTGGAGGACCCCAAGGCACTGGAGAGTGCCCTAGGATGAACAAAGGACCTCTGTCTCCAGTCCCTGCCCTTCCTCCCAGGTCCCCCAGCGTGGTTGCTCCAAAGTCCAGATCGACCTGGCTACTCCGCTGCCCTACTTAACTCTGTGGCTTACAAGATGGTGTCCAGTCTCTGTCACAATGCCTCATGGTCTGACTCTTCCCAAACCATCTCTCCATCCATAGCCTCTTCCCTCCACACCTGCACCCCACCAATCACTCCAGGCCTTAGCTGGTACCCAAACCCACTGTGCTTTCTTCCCCTTGGTCCTTACCATGTGCTGTCCCTTTGAGCCCCACTCCACACATGGAAAATTCCCATACATGTTCCAAAATCCCCTGCCCTGCAATGTCACCTCCTCTGGGCTCTAGGCTCTATGTTCATTTCCAATCCCAGCATTCAATTGTCTACCTCAGATTGTGGGTCTTTCTCTCTTGCTAGACTGTAAGTTCCTTGGGCGCAGACGCTGTGACCCACTCATTTTGATGTCCGTCGTTCTCAGCATAAGGCCTGGGAAGGACTAGTTCTCACTAAAATGTTAATGATTGGCTAAATTGAGGAATGAATGAATGAATGAATGAATCCGTGAGGGAATGGGGAAGACAGCACTATATCTTCTGCTTGTCTAGTAGGGTTGTTGGCAAGTTTAAATGGTCCTCAGAGGGGATCATGGGATCACTCTCAGCTGCTGCTACCACTACACTCCCATCCCACCACCTACCCACGCTTCACTGAACCCACCGGATCCTTCTAGACTCTGGCCAGGCATTGTTGTGTAGTGGGAAGACAAGGAGACCTGCAACTGGAGAGACGTGGCCTCAGAGCCTGACTCTGCCAATTCCTAGCTGTGTGTTCTTGCACACACTAGCTCAATTTTCTGGGCCTCAGTTTCCTTCTCTGTGAAATGAACACAATCACTGCTCCTCCCAGAGTTGATATGAGAATTACAGGAGGAATGTATATAGGAACACCCGGCACGGCCCAATGAATGTTTGTTCCCATCCGATAAAGCCCCTCCCCTTGCCCATTAGCGACCCTTCTTTCCCTTCAAATCTTTGGTGAATGAATGGTGAGCACTGCACAGCCCATGACTGTTAGTCCAGGATCCCCAGATGGATTATTAAAGCCTTAAAAGCAAGAGCCTATGGGGACTATTTCCTCTGTCAACCAGGGGACCCAGCACAGCAGAAAGCACGTATTGGGTTCAAGCGGGACATCGAAGCATCATTATAATCATCTTGCCCTTTCCTGGAGAAACACCCTGGAAGGTCACTGTGGCAAGATGACCAGCTCCCATTTTTAAGCACCTACTGCGTGCTTTGCATTTTACATTTATTTTTACATTTAAGCCTAACTATACAACAATTTGAAGGAGATACTCTCATTATCCTCATTTTAAAACTATTAATATTTATTTTCTGCTACATACTTTAATCACGTTAAAGGAACACAGTGAGAAGTCTCATCCTGCTCCTATTCTCCTCCTTTAAATGATAATTTGTATTAGTTTCTAGTGTATTCCCCGAGAGTCTGTTTATGTAAATACCAGAATATATTCTTAAATCCCCCCTGGCTTGGCGTGGTTGCTGACACCTGTAATCCCAGCATTTTGGGAGGCAGAGGCAGGAGGATCACTTGAGCCCAGGAGTTTGAGGCTAGCTTGGGTGACACAGTGAGACCTTGTCTCTACAAATAAATTTAAAAATCAGCCAGGCACGGTGGTGCACACCTGTAATCCCAACTATTTGGGGGTCTGAGGTGGGCGGATTGCTTGAGCCCAGGAGATCAAGGCTACAGTGACCTATGATCATGCCATTGCACTCCAGCCTGGGCAACAGAGCAAGACCCTGTCTCAAAAAAAAAAAAAAAGTCCCCCCTTTACTTACACAAAAGAGAAATACTGTCCTACACTTTGCTCTTTTCTCTCTACATTTTGTCTTAAAGGTCTTTCTATATCAATACACAGAGAATCTCTTGACTTTGTCCCACTGTCTGGAGGTAATTTTAGGCTGTAGGAACCAAAGCTCAGAGAGGCAAAGGTACTTGCTCAAGGTCACACAGACAGGAAGTGAAAAGAAGGACTTACTCCCAGGTCCCCAGGTCCTCCCCTTCTCTCTCTCTCTCTCTCTCTCCTCTCTCTCTGTAGAAACAGGGTCTCACTCTGTCACCCAGGCTGGAGTACAGTGGCATGATCATAGCTCACTATAACCTCAAACTCCTGGCTTCAAGTGATCCTCCCACCTCAGTTTCCCCAGTAGCCAGGACTATAATAGGCATATGCCACCACATCTGGTTAATTTTTTAAAAACTTTTTTTGTGGAGACAAGGTTTTGCTATCTCCCAGGCTGGTCTTGAACTTCTGGGCTCAAGGGATCCTCCTGCGTTGGCCTCCTGAAGTGCTGGAATTACAGGTGGGAGCCACGGCACCCAGCCCTCCTCTTCTTTTTTCTTTTCACACCTAGAGAAGCTTCCCCAGGTTGCTCTGGAAAACACGGTGCACAGAAGAGGGCACTTTGAAGAGGGGCTGCTTCACTCATTAGCTTCCTTGGCTAAGGAAGCCGGCTCTAGGCACCTGGACATACCTGAAGAAGGTGAAAAGACCTGGATCCCAGCATCAGCTAGGTGATCTGTAATGCTGGTCCTAGAGAGGCTGCCTGGGTTCCGGTCCCGGCCCTGCCACTGAGTGGCATATGACACTGCCCATGAGACCAAATTTCTCCGAGCCTCAGCTTCCCCATCTGTAAAATGGGAATGACAGTTGTATTAGAGTTTTCCAGAGAAACAGAACCGACAGGAGGGAATGGATAGAAATGTAGACTTATTTTAAGGAATTGGCTCATGTGACTGTGGGGGCTGGTAAGTCCAAAATCCACAGGGTGGCCCAGCAGGCTGGAAACTCAGGGAGGATTTCCTTACTACGGTTGAGGGAAAATCGTTCCTTCTTCAGGAAACCTTGGTGTCTGCTCTTAAGGCCTTCAACTGACTAGGTGAGGCCTACCCACAGTATCAAGGGTAATATTTTTTACATAAAGTCAACTGATTATAGACGTTAATCAGTTCTCACTCTGTCACCCAGGCTGGAGTCCAGGGGCACGATCATAGCTCACTATAGTCTCAAACTCCTGGCTTTACAGCAATATCTAGACTAGCAGTGGACCAAACCACTGGGCTCAGTAGACTAACCAAGGTGACCAAACCATCACAGCAGTCATACCCCACAGGAAAGTGGTGAGAAGAGGGTTGGGCACAGCATGGAAACAGATGCCATCAATGCAATTGAGTGGTAGCTGCTATATTGTTCGATGCACTACTGTGGGGTGTTTCTGTGTTTGAGGAGGCATGAGAGCAGTTACCAGGTGCCATTGAGTCAGGCCCTGGAGGGACAGAGATGATGAGGTCGGGGTAAGAGCCCTTGAAGAGCTCAGAGCAGGAGCTGTGAGGGACAGAAATGCAGAAACTCAGACCACAGACCGTGGCAACACTAAGAGAGTGCCTCTGACTGGACAGCGTACAGAAGCCTGTGGAACCCCAGCCAGTAAGAGGTGAGCGAGGGAAGGCTTCTCAGAGAAGGGGACAAAATGACTTGTTTTAAATTATTTTAAAAATAAATAAAGCAGGCCGGGCTTGGTGGCTCACACCTGCAATCCCAGCACTTTGGGAAGCCAAAGTGGGTGGATCACGAGGTCAGGAGATCGACACCATCCTGACTAACACAATGAAACCCTGTCTCTACTAAAAAAAAAAAAAAAAAAAATACAAAAAATTAGCCAGGTGTGGTGGCATGTGCCTGTAATCCCAGCTACTTGGGAGGCTGAGGCAGGAGAATCGCTTGAACCTGGGAGGCAGAGGTTTCAGTGAGCCGAGATTGCACCACTGCACTCCAGCCTGGGTGACAGAGTGAGACTCTGTTTCAATAAATAAATAAATAAAGTAGAATTAGCCAAGTGAAGAAAGAAGGAAGGGCAAAAGAATAGAAGAACATTCCAGGCAGACCAGCAAGCACTAAGCCTTGGAGGTGTGAAGGAGGGCTGAGGGACCCGGTCACTCCGGCATGGTGGGCCAGGCCAAGGAGTCAGCCTTCCTCTTCACAGTAACACAGCTTGCACAAGCACTCACTATGCGCTAAGCATGGCACTGAATAGGCCTCACAGGAATTGCTGATTTTCACCCTCGCTCTCACAGGAGGTAGGTGCTGTTAGCATCCCTGTCAGGTCGTTGCAAAGCCACGCACAGCTAGAAGTGGTGGGCTGAGCTTCGAGTCCACACCACTGGCTCCAGAGATGAGGGGGGTGACAGGGGGCTGGGGGTGAACATGGGATGCTGGGATGGCTGGGCAGGGTTTCGATTGGTTTGTTGAATTGCAGACAATGGGAACAACCGAGGTAGAGGGGTCAGGAGCACTTGGAGATGCGAATGCCAGAGACAGAAATTCAGACCCTCCACCAGCAGCAGAAGTTGGCCACGCTCTCAGCAATGTCCACCCAGCACGCGCCAGCCTAACTCCTCCCCAAATCCCTGCAGAAGGGGTATAATCATTTTCATTCCGAGATGAAGAGACTGAGGCTCTCAGCCAAGCCACCCCTGGCTATAAAGGAGGCTGGGAATGCAGAGGGCCCCAGGCTGTCTGCATCATCACCCTCAGTAGAATCAGGGTTCTGTGAGCAAGGATGACTTGGGAAACAGATATCGGGTTGGAAATTGACAGCATCTGCTCCATGGAGGCTCAGAGGGGTCAGATACCAGCCCAAGTGACACAGCTGATAAATTTCTACCAGGATTTAAACTCTGTCCAATGTTGTCTGTGCACCCCTTCCCCCGACTCAGCTGCCTTCCAGGAACTGATCTCCATTCCTCGGCATTGCACTAAAGCCAACCATTCACTCACGCATCCCGGCTCTTTGATGCCTTCACCCCCAGCACTGCCTGCCAGCGCTGGGTTCCGGCCGGCCGGCCCCCGGGCCGTCTGCCCTTGATTCTATGAGCACTTCCTGCCATGGGCTGTCCCGCCACAACGGCTGTAAAGCTCCCTTGGCCACATTCCATGCATGCCCAAAATTCGGATTCCTGTTTTTATCTGTCATTCTTTCCAGGTTCTCTGTTCTCCAGCCCTTCCTCCCCCACCCCTCTTTCCCCAGAGGCTTCCTCAGCCCCAAAGGCCACAGAGAATGAATGACATCATCTAAGCTCAGACCTCGCTGGGTCCAATTATCAGGCTATAAGTGGAAGCACCCTACATTTTCCCACAGGAAAGTGCCCTCCCGCACTCCTGACTCGCTGCTTCTGGGGACCTTGGCAGAGTCCACAGGCTCCGGCCTAAAGAAAACCGAGCCCCTTCCACATGGGCATGCTGTTCAGGTCTCTCTTCTATCCACTGGGCTTTGGAGACATTCTCAGCTCCCAACCTAGGCATGAGGCAGCTTTCTATAGAAGGAAGGCAGTACCATGGTATCATTAAAAACAGCAGCGTGGAAGCCTTTTGGACCTACCTACATTGGCGTCAGCTCCTCCTTTTTCCACCTCTGTGACCTTGGTCAAGTGGCTTCAAGGCTCTGGGATTCTATTGTCTCATTTTAAATTGGGAAAAATAACAGATATCATATCATTAAATCCTTTTAACAGTCCTCTGAGATACACATATTATTCCCATTTTAAGATGAGTAACTGTATTAGTCTGTTCTCATGCTGCTAATAAATACATACTTGAGACTGGGTAATTTATAAAGGAAAAAGGTTTAATTGACTCACGTTCCACATGGCTGGGGAGGTCTCACAATCATGGTGGAGGGCGAATGAGGAGCAGTCACGTCTTACATGGTGGCAGGCAAGAGAGCATGTGCAGGGGAACTCCCCTTTATAAAGCCATCTGATCTTGTGAGACTTACTATCATGAGAACAACACAAGAAAGACCCACCCCCATGATTCAATTACCCCCCACCGGGTCCCTCCCATGATACATGGGAATTATGGGAGCTACAGTTCAAAATAAGATTTGGGTGGGGACACAGCCAAACCATATCAGTAACCAAGGACAAAGAGTTAGACAACTGCACAAAGCCACAATTTGTCAATGGTGGCACCAGGGCCTGGATTAGAACCCCTGGCATCAGGAGAGTTCTGAACTGCCGAGGAGTGTCGGGAAGCTCATTCACTCATTCACTGGTGAAGGTGGGAGGGTGAGGGGGGAAGATACTTGGGTTCCGGACTTGGCTTGGGGCAGAGGGCAAGTTACTTTCTTGGGGACTCAGCTTTTCCAGCTGTAAAATGGGGATGACAGTCCTTGCTTCAGAGCTGCCGTGAGGAGCACAGGAGGTAAGGCTTCCTGGATCTCCACCATTCCTGCATTGCAGGCCACATTTTTCAGCTCCCCGGTGTTATTTACTAATGATTTTTTTCTTATTTAAATAGACTAAGATTTATTATTCAAGTATATGTATTGAAAATGTATTGAAATGAAACTTGCTATCACTACCATAAAAAGAAGAACAAGCATATTCACCATAAATAACAGGTAACCATGAAAATAAATACAGTGAAGCCAAAAGTCGGGCTTTGCAGCTGCAAAAGAGTGTTAAACAGGTGTTAAAGACCTGATTTCACTGACCTGCTGACCTGACCTGCCCTGGGTACACTTCCCACCCCTTCCTGACTCCTGGTTGGTGCTCAGAAATAGAAATGTTAGCTCCCTTCTCCTACCCCAGTCTCTCCCAGAACAGGCAACTCACGGGAAGAAGCTGGTCTTCCTCCTCCACAGGGCAGAGCAGCCACAGCAACAACCTCCAATTACACTCAGATGCCATCCCTACCATCACTTACTGCCTTGAAAGAGGGCTGAGGTTTACTGCTGACCATAACTAAACATGGCATGTGGCGTGGCAGACCGTGGCACGTTGTCCCCAGCAACTGTTCTGAGCCTTCTGACACTGGAGCTAAATGGCTGCCATGGGTGCTGGGAACCTGCTGTGCTCTAAGACATCTTTGGCTCCCCATTGCCTGGAGGAACAAATCCACCTCAGCCCTCCAACTGCATCCTCATTGTCCTCGGGGCATATTCTCAAGCCACCTTCCCCTAAATCTGAACCTTCCCTTAACTATCCTATAGGCTGAATGCCCTTAAGCGAAGCACTCAAACTCTCTGAGTCCCAGAGCCCCAGGAGGGCAAGATCCCCTATTTCACTGGCTCCTCCTGAGGCCCTAACAAGGGAACGTCCCTAGACAGCAGTGTCCCTGCTTCCATGGGCTGTGATCCCTCTGGCAATGTTAGCACGTGGTTTTCCAGCCAGCACTGGCTTCCCCAGCTGGGACCTCCCTGCTCAGAGTGCTTGTCCTCCACTGGCTGGCCCTGTGACCTCCCCCATGCTTGGCGCTCAGCTCAAGGTCACCTCCTCCAGGAAGTCCTTCTTGACTTCAGACTGGCTCAGGTCCCTGTTGCTGCTCCGAAAACAAGTGTCCCCTTCAGAACACCACTTTGATAATTTAAACTGCAGTCCCTGCTCCTAAGCTCCATGTAGCCCAGAACTATGTCACTTCTGTTGCTCCTGTGGCCCCAGCACCGCCTCCAGAGCCTGGCACAGGATCAGAGCCCAAAAATGGATCCTGTCATTAGAATGTTGGTACTCATCAGCCTGGGGGAAATAGGTGGTGTGTCCACCTCTCTGTCTTACTCCTGCTGTCCAGATGGTGCATGTCCTTCTCTCCTTGTTTTCTTTTTTGTTTGTTTGTTTTTGTTTGTTTGTTTGTTTGAGACAGAGTCTCATTCATGTCACCCAGGATGGTGTGCAGTGGTGCGATCTCGGCTCACTGCAACCTCTGCCTCCCGGGTTCAACCAATTCTCCTGCCTCAGCCTCCCAAGTAGCTGGGATTACAGGCACCCACCGCCAGGCCTGAATAATTTTTATATTTTTAGTGGAGACCATTTTTAGTTTCGCCATGTTGGCCAGGCTGGTGTCAAACTCCTGATCTCAGGTGATCCATCCTTCTTGGCCTCCCAAAGTGCTGGTATTACAGGCATGAGCCAATGCACCCAGCCCTTCTCCTTCTCTGACAGTACAACCCCTATCCCGTCTTGTCCCATTTACAAAGCTTTTTTCTTTGGATCCTCACAGCCTCCCTGTGAGGCAGCAAAGCAGATTTTCATTGAATTTTAGACACAGAAACTGAGACCCAAGGAGCAAACATGACTTGCCTGAGCTGCCAAAGCTAAGAAGTAAACAGACCTTGAAGCAAACTAGAACCCCTATTTTGAAACTCAGCCCTGGTTTAAGTGTCCAGCAGTGGCATAATCATGGCTCACTGTAGCCTCCACCTCCTGGGTTCAAACCACCCTTCCACCTCAGCTTCCTGAATAGCTAGGATTACAGGCACAGGCCACTGCACCCAGCTAGTTTTTTTTTATTGTTTGTAGAGACAAGATCTCTCTATGCTGCCCAGGCTGATCTTGAACTCCTGGACTCAAATGATCCTCCCACCTCGGCCTCCCAAAGTGCTGGGATTACAAGTGTGAGCCACTGCACCTGGCCTGTATTACCTTCTTTTAATTGTATATTTGTAGCACCTGCATGGTTAAACAAAGCTTTTAATGCGAACTGAAACAAACGTGAGAGTCATAGTAGAAATTTTGAACAATACAGAAAAACATTCAAATCACTGGTTTTCTCATACTGAAAGATACAGTTGGAATTAGAATGTATTTCCTTCCAGTCTTCTTTCTATGCAGGTAGCTGTGTTTTTCAAGTGCCTTGTTTTTTCTTTCATGGTTGCTCTGTTTGTATTCTTAAAGTAACCATCCTAAATCATTTTAAAAGTTTGTATGTTTGAGCCTCGGATTGCCCTGTTATCTCATGGTATTGAGATACACATCCTTTTAATTTGTTCTATTTTCTGACTCTCCCTTACGGTGATCATTTTCCTTGTGTAGTTTATTATTTTTTATTGTAACCTCATCTTTTCCCCAGGCTGTGGCTTCTATGAGACTGCATGCTGGGTTGGGAAATGTTTTTGAAAATCATCTTTCCATTTGCTCTGCTGGTGTCCTGAGCTTTCACTAGTTAAGACCAATTTTTACAGTATTTTTTTGGTTCAGTCTTCCTGTAATAGTTGGGTAGTGAATATTCAAACTCCATTCACTCACATGGTGCAGGCCTGTGATTTCAAATTATCAAAGTATATTTTTAAATTCCCATTCAGAGCCCAAATTTAAGATAATATTTTGGATGGGGTTTCTCTAGGCCCTCCATGCATAGAGGGCTGTGGCAGTTAGGATATGTGATTTGGTCTGGCTATGTCCCCACCCAAATCTCCCCTTGAATTGTAGCTCCCATAATCCCCACATGTCATGGGAGGAACCCAGTGGAAGGTAACTGAATCACGGGGACAGGTTTTTCCCATGCTGTTCTTGCGATAGTGAATAAGTCTTACAAGATCTGATGGTTTTATAAAGGGCAGTTCCCCTGCACACACTCTCTTGCCTGCCACCCCATGTAAGATGTGACTTTGCTCCTCCTTCGCCTTCCACCATGATTGTGAGACCTCCCCAGCCATGTGGAGCTGTGAGTCCATTACACCTCTTTTTCTTTATAAATTACCCAGTCTCAGGTATTTCTTCATAGTAGTATGAAAATAGACTAATACAGTAGGTGAGGTTCTGCTGTGGTAATAAACAAGCCTAAGCTCTCAGTGGCTTAACACAGCAATCAAGATCTATTTCTTACTTATACTCCATGTCTACCAGGGATCAGTTGAGATCTGTACCCTGTGTCCTCCTTCAGGGACCAAACCTGAGGAAGCAGCCAATCTCTTGAACATTCCCAGTCTGGACAACCTGCACAGGCATTGACATGCTCTGAAATGTCTGGTCAGGAAATAGGCCTTGCTGAGATCTTCGCTTCCTTCAGGCATCTCACTTCTACCTGGCTACCACAGCACATCAGAGCCGCATCTCCGACTGTCCCAATGGGGGCTTCCCTTTACTTACTTTAAGTTCAGCTACATGTTTTTAATACTTTTGTTTTATCCAGCACTTGTAGATGTTTCCATCAGTTATGGCGAGGAAGGAGAAGTGTCAGCTCAGTTTGTCATACTGCCAGGATCAGAAAACTTTACCTTGTTTCTTTAAATTGGGAACATGCTGTTTTGTAACCCTTTTCCATTTACCAATATGTATATTCCTCAGAAGCATCATTTTTTGTTTTGTTTTGTTTTGGTCTTGATTTTTGAGATGGGGTCTCCCTCCATTACCCAGGCTGGAGCGCAGTGGCACTATCTCGGCTCACTGCAACCTCTGCCTCCCAGGCTCAAGTGACCTTCCCACCTCCGCCTCCCAAGTACCTGGGACTACAGGCATACTCCACCAAGCCTGGCTAACTTTTTAATTTTTCTGTGGAGACGGGGTTTTACCATCTTGCCCAGATTGGTCTCAAACTCCTAAGCTCAAGCAGTCTGCCCGCCTCAGCAACTCAGTAATCAATCAATGGATGCGCCATAATTTATTTATCCAATCTCCTCATTGTGCGTTTAGGTCGTTTCCAGTTCCCCTCTATTGACATTACTGATACAATGAATACCCTTCTATGCAGGGATGACTTTCAAAATATGTAGCAACTGGTATGCTCTGGGCTCAGTTGGAATGGACAGGGGTCACAAATGAGTGGTTTGGCTACACTGTGTTCCCACTGCACGGACATTTATCTTTGCACATATCTTGCGATTTCTCTGGATAGATTTTAAGAGGTAGAATTGCCGAGTGGCCCAAGAGATAAGGGAACATTTTGAGACTTTTGATATCTACTTTTTTTTTCTTTTTTTCTTAGAGAGAGGGTGTCACTCTATTGCCCAGGCTGGAGTGCAATGGCCCAATCATAATGCACTGCAGCTTTGAGCTCCTGGGCTCACGTGATCCTCCCACCTCAGCCTCTGAGCAGCTGGGATTACGAACTTCAGCCACGATAGCCAGCTGACATCTCCTTCTAAATGGCTCCAACTTCATTCTCACTTTAAAGAAGCCCATTTGCCATTCTCACGGGTGCCCATCTAGTAAGGAGTCAAGAAGGCGCTAGAATGCAATTTCTCACCAAAGACTCCCTGGTCAGCAGGGCTCATAGTTCCCTAATAGAGGCTGATAATGCTAATGGCTTCACAGGATGTCCAAGGTTCCTGGAAGACCTGGAAGCCAGAAGAAGGGAAGGTGGGGGGGGTATAGCTCAGGGGTAGAGCATTGGACTGCAGAAGAAGGGAAGTTGGAGAAGCAAGCATCCATGGATAAAGCACATCACTACCTCTTCAGGGAGGGGTTGAGAGGCTCGTGGTCTGGAGGGGGTCCCAGCTGCAGACATGTCAGAGTCCTCAAAGACCTGCCCTGGGCTGAGAGCATTGTCTCAACATCTGGGCTCAGATCTGCTCCACTTCCAGCTGTGTGGCCTTGAGTAAGCCTGTCCTGGCTAAGCCTCAGTTTTCTCATGTGTCCTGTGGGAAGACAGTATGTGTGCCTCCTCCCAGGGTTGTGGAGGGGCATATAGTAAACGAGATCATGTGCATATATCTCAGGTCAGGCACAGGGCATCGCACTGAAGGAATGACAGGAGGCCAGGCTCAATGGCTCATGCCTGTAATCCCAGCACTTTGGGAGGCTGAGGCGGGCAGATCACCTGAGGTCAGGAGTTTGAGTCCATCTTGGCCAACATGGTGAACCCCCATCTCTACTAAAAATACAAAAATTAGCCAGGCATGGTGGCACACTCCTGTAATCCCTGCTACTCGGGAGGCTGAGGCAGGAGAATCGCTTGAACCCAGGATGCGGAGGTTGCAGTGAGCTGAGATTGCACCACTGCACTCCAGTCTGGGTGACAGAGTGAAAGTCAGTCTCAAGAAAATAAAAGAGAAAGAGATGATAGGAATGAGGCAGAGAGCAGTGGCAACAGCTCTTCAGGTATGTGAAGAGAGACTTGTGGGCCCCTCACCCTTTCCTTCCACAGGCTAGGAGTCCTGGTTCCTCCAGTGGTTCTTCAGGAGGGAAGGAAACCAGGAAACCTGGAATGATCTGACCTGGAAGGGGAGGAGGCCATCTCGGGTACTCTGGGGCCTCAGCATCTCATATTCCTCCTAAAGTCTCTTTCCTTACTGTGGCCTCCAAGGGCCCCCACCTCTGGTCCCAAGCCCCAATCTAAGCCCATCTCCTACCACTCTGCATGCCCTACACCAGACCAGCATCCTTGCCACACTTTGAACACACCAAGCAGCCTCCAGCCTCCGGGCCTCTGCACTTGCTGTGATCCTGCCTAGAATGTTCTTCCTGGGCCTTTAGAGTTCAGTCCCTCACTTCATTCAGGCCTCAGCTCAAATGTCACCTCTTCAGAGAGGCCCTTCCTGGCCACCCCATCTAAACTAGCAGCCCGTCCCTGCTACAGAGGTTTTTCTGCCCACGGTCCCCAACCCTCAGGCCACACAGCAGTCAGGTAAGTTGGCAGACCCCACTCCGGGGATGACCTGTGACAGGCCCAGCCACTTACAGTGCACATGGCCCTGCATGCCATCTCACCTCTCATCCTCTCTGTTCCCTCAGCCCATCGGTTAGCACTTATCCTTCCCTAAAATTATTTCATGCATCTATTTATGTGCTTGTTAATTGTCTGTTACCTCACAAATAAAATACAAGCCCTACAAGGGCAAAAGCTTTGCTTTGTTCACTGTGGTACCCACAGCACACAGAGCGGCAGTGGATGCCCAACAAATACTGACTCCCCTTCACATGAGCGCGTTCCTTTCATTCATCCCTGGTTTGGCCATTTCATAGCAGTGAGACCTTGGAAAAGTCACTTCTCCCTGCCTCTCTGTGTTCCCATTCGTGCGACGTGGCTAACCACCCCTTCTACGCTGAGTGTCACCACTGCAGCATGCAGCTGTGAAAAGAAAGGCCCCGTGCTGGGTACAGCAGGTCCTGCTTGACCCGCCTTCAGTACAGATCCTCTAGGAATGGGTGACAAGCGTTATCTCAACGCTTTTGCTTAGCTCCGGGAGGGAACCTGTCCAGAAGGCTTCTTACCATCACCCCACCCTGCTCCCCAGCTGGACTTTTTGCACGAGTTCCTGCAGACCTCATGAATAACTGATGATGCGTGGGTCCCTTTCCGATCTTCTCATTGTCCCTAGGGAAGAAAAGAAGTCTCTCTGTCTTGTTTTGATCCCTTGACTTGGCCTCCCTGTCTGCAGGTGAGTCCCCCTGTCTTCATCCTGCAGCTGCTCCCAGTGGATGCCCCGAGGCCTCCCCTTGGAACCCCAGAAGCAGGGCCAGGAAAAGAGCCTCCCCAGAGTGTGGGCAGCCCGTGGGCAGTCAGACCTCGGGAGCAGCATGCCCAAGCTGGCCTGGCATTCTAGAAGCAATTCCTGCTGACCTGCAGATACCAGGCAGAATGCCCATTCCTTTCCAGGGACCCTCAGACCCAGTCCTGAGACTAAGCCAGGACCTACCCGAGGGCACACATGTGCCCAAGGATGGACCATCTGTGCCCCTGTGGGGAGCCACGCACTGTTCCTGGGTACTGACTATGGACAGTAACTGTGCTGGACGCTTCACACATCTTGTCTCATTCCTTCCTCCCCGCCCCATAGAGAAGCAGGGTGGTTGGTCTCATTACACAGCTGAGGGGGCAACAGAGAGGTGAAGTAACTTGCCTAAAGTCACACAGCTAGCGAGTGGCAGACCGGCTCAACATCAGCAGGGAGACCTGCCACCCATTCTGGGAGAGCTTCTGGGATTGCCCGCTCTGTCAGGCCAGAGCCTAGAGTCATGCTCGACTAGTGAGGGCCCAGCTAGCTCCCTGGCAGCCCCCACCACCCACCCCAGGACATAGAAGAGACATTGCAGGAGTGACCCCCCACCATGGCCCACACTTCACCCACCTCCACTTAGGAGCATTTATTTACCGCTCCCCCCACCCCCCGGCTGCAATGAATCACACGCCTGGCTGACCACTCCCCTAAGCTGAGCACTCCCCTGGGAGTCAAAACCCCTGAATTCTGCCATCAACTCTGGCCCTGAGCTGCTGTGTGACCTGGGCAAGTCAAAACTTTCCTGTTTCCTTGCTCATAAAATGATAGATTTTGATTTTCTCTCTTGGGAAATCTAGGTTCTAAAAGCAACGATCCCCGTGGGGTGATTTTTATTTTTATCTTTTTTGTTGTTGTTCGTTGTTGCTGTTTAGATGGAGTCTTGCTCTCTTTCCCCAGGCTGGAGTACAGTGGCACAATCTTGGTTCACTGCAACCCCCGCCTCCTGGGTTCAAGTGATTCTGCTGCCTCAGCCTCCCAAGTAGCTGGAATTACAGGTGCCCGCCACCATGCCCAGCTGATTTTTTTATTTTTAGTAGAGATCGGATTTCACCATGTTGGCCAGGCTGGTCTCGAACTCCTGACCTCAGGTGATCCACCCGCCTCAGCCTCCCAAAGTGCTTGGAATACAGCTGTGAGCCACTGCACCTGGCCACCATGACCTCCTGACCTCAGGTGATCCACCCTCCTCAGCCTCCCAAAGTGCTTGGACTACAGCCATGAACCACCATGCCTGGCCACCACAGGGTGATATTTAAAGCACTGGGGTAGTTGCACCTCTCCTCCCAGGTCAGGTAGCCCGGCTCTGGGGTGTGTGTGTGGATGCAGGAACCTCCATCCTTACCTGTGATCTGACACCCACTTCATCTTCCAAACTCGCGGGCACAGGGAGAAGGCTCCATGTTCCTGTTGCTTCAGGGGTGCAGGGCTTTTGCTGCCCACTGTCCTCGAGGCAGTCTAGGAAACTGACTGACCTCACTCCACGGTGGACTTGTGACTGGCCTGGCCACCTCAAGTGCTTACGCCCCAGCTGAGCTGACCCGCTCCAGAGAGGCCCTGTGACCCTAGATGACCCATCAGAAGGACACTCAAGGCTGTGCTGGGAATGCTGCAGAGAATGTTCTTCCCACTCGATGTGAATGAAGGAAGATGTAGCTCTGGGTGCTGCTAGCAGCTATCTTCAGACCACAGAAGGAAGGTCAGCCCAACAACAGAGGCCTTGCTGAAGAAGCCAACCCCTGAAATGGAGAGAAACCCAGAAGTCCTGGAGGATGCTGCCTTGGACAGCAGAGCACAGGAGCTTTTACTCTGTCACTTGCAACCAAGGAACCCTGATACTGACTGATATGGTTTGGATTTGTGTCCCTGCCCAAATCTCACGTTAACCTGTAATCCCCAATGTTGGAGGAGGGGTCCGGTAGGAGGTGGTTGGATCATGAGAGTGGATTTCCCCTTGCTGCTCGCATGATAGTGAGTGAGTTCTCATGAGATCTTGTTGTTTACAAGTGTGCGGCACCTCCCGCTTCCCTCTCTTCCTCCTGCTCCGGCCCTGGGATGATGCTCCTTCCTCTTCACCTTCTGCCGTGATTATAAGTTTCTTGAGGCCTCCCTAACCACGCTTCCCGTACAGCCTGCAGAACTGTGAGCCAATTAAACCTCTTTTCTTCATAAATTACCCAGTTTCAGGTATTTCTTTATAGCAATGGGAAAACAGACTAAGACACATGCACATAATCAACACATATGAATCAATGAAGTCTATTCCAGAAGTCAATGCCACCATCTCACAAGTGGTAAGGCCCTTGAAGAGCAGGTGAGTTGAAGTTGGTTAAGATCCTACAGTGTGCCCAGGACACAGCCTGCTACTGCCAGGTAGGAAACATGAAGTGCTCAGAGTCAGGAAGTGTTGAGCCCAGACTGGGGCCCAGGCTGATCTGAGCATAATTCCACAGAAGTATAGGAAGTGGGTTTTCCTATTTTGTTTGGTCAAGAGGCCTATTCATATCTAAAGATGGTCTCTTTTTCCCTTCCAGACCGGTCACCAGGTCTACTTTCTCCACATGGTTGGGATGTCTGATAGACTTCTGCTGGGGAGGGCCAGGAGCCTCCCAGTGGCTGTGACCCAAGCCCCCAACATGGGCCTCCCCACGGAGGACCCTCGAGGGCCCACACCCACATCAAAGCTTGCCATTTCTTCCCCAGGGAAGCTCTGAGGAGTCCCAGCCCTGCCCTCTCCCCTCCGGATTTCCACAAAACCTTCTCCTCACACTTCTCTTCTCTCTGAGGCCACATGGCCACCCAACAAAGTTCCAGTCTCCAGGGCTGTCCCGCCCAGGAGTGCCTCTGATTGGTCACTTCCCTCTCGGTCATACCCCCAAGCCTCCCGTCTGAGGCACTATTAGGAACAGAGGCTCGTTCAGGGTCTGACACTGCAACAGAGTGCCAGTCACAAGGCCATGCCTGGAGATGGAAGCCAGGCAGAGAGGGGGCCTCGCAGACACCTGCCATGCACCAGGCAGGGAGAAACCATGAGGAACAGGATAAAGATGGAATCACCATGCGGGGCTCACAGCTCAGCAACCGGAAACTGTCATTACCCCATGCATACTGCAGGCTGAGGTCGTGTTTAACCATCTTCCACACACACCAACATCATAGAGTTCTATGAGTCCAAGTAACTCCACATAAATGCCTAGGAAAAGGTTTGGAAGGATCTGCACCAAACTGTTAACAGTGGTTACCCCTGGACAGGGGGGCTGTTTAAAGCGACTTTAGCCTCATCTATGGTGCTTGCTTTTCTTCCTGAACTCCCTTTCCCATCATGGAGAATGTATTCTTATTTTATTCATGCTCCTAAAAATTAATTTTGAAAAAATAGCAAATATGCAAACATTGTTAAATAATGAAAACTGTGCGTTTTTCTGGGAAGAGCGTGTCCAGGGTGCTGACTGCTTATCTCAAGACAAAGTGTGGGAAATGATGAAGGGGAAGAACCCCACACTCTGAAGAGGGACGCAGGGGCTCCATCCCTACCTCTGGGAGGTGGTGCACCCCCGCAGGCCTTGCCCCCAGGACTCGGGAATTTCCTGGAAGCCTGAGGCATCATGAGAAAAAGCATCTTCTCACGGCCTTCCTTTGGGCAGAAGGAGTTGAGTGAATGTCTTTTAATTAGCATTTTTATCATTTTTCTGTATTTTATAAAATCCAATGTGTGGTGGGGGAGCGGGAGCAGGGTGAGGCTTCAGAGAGGAGAGGCCAGGGTTTCAGGGGGTTTGATACCCAGGAGAGAAATTTTTTCTGGACAAATCCAGCCTCAAGGCCAAACAAGCCTTTGGAAAACAATTTTTAAAAAAATATTATGTATCCTGTGCTTTAATGACACAAGTAACACATCAAAAGCTTCTCTTAATGATTGCAACAATCCTGATGAAGTGAAGGTCCCTGTCCCACACTCCCCACCCAGTCCCCTCTGAAGTTTGACCATCCTACTCCATTTGGCTAACATCCTTCCAGAAGTTTCTCAAAGCCTTGAGAGACATACCTGGACCTACTGAAATAGGAAATCTTGCTTTGCTTCTGTTTTTTTAATAAGTATATGCTGTACACCTTCTCTTACAACATCTTTTTCTCTTAACAAGTCTTAGAAATCTAAGTTGGTTCACACAGATCTTTTTTGTTTTTTTAAATATGACAAAAGACTATAGTATTAATGTGCCATAATTATTTTACTATTTAATACAGTGATTATTTAAAACAAAGTGCTTTCACCAATTGACAAAGAAGCCTCTGCCCCTCCACCACACTTGCGTCTCTCACCTCAGTTTTCTCACCTGCAAAATGGGAGCATTTGCCAAAAAATCTCTGTGGCCATTTGCACAGCCTGTGATTATAAACATTTTCTCTGCCCCTTTTGAGGGTCCCCCTGCTGCATCTGGTTTCCTCTGGGACCCTGGCTTTCCCAGGTCTGTCTGTGAGTCAGCCGAAGGCCCCTCCTCTCCTTGTCCTGCCCCCTCTGCCCTGACTTCCAGGCTCACTCCAGCAACTCCGACAAGCCTGTGACAGGAGAACACAGGCACACCCTCGGAGCTCTTGCAGCTGCCTTAAAATAGCAGCTTTGTCTCACTCCATGCTTTTCTGACACAGCCACGCTTGGTCCTCTCTGGAACTGTCTGGAAATGGAGACAATGGGCCCAGTACACCGTCACTATCACCAACTCTCAGAACATGGAGGCCTCATGCAAAGGACAAATCTTCTGCCCCAATGTCCTTTCTGATCAACGCCAAGGGGTGGGGGACTCGGGCAGAAGAGAGAGGCTGGAACAGGCCTGACTGCACGCTCCCACCTCCAGCATGGGATGGCCAATGCTCTCGTCCTCCTGCCCGCTAAGACAGTTGTCTAACCAAGGCACTGAGTTTGGGTTTGACTCAGCACAGCTCTGCTTCCTACGAGATAATAATATATTCTATGAGCCCATTTAGTGACACAAAAACCCCATGAGGTAAGTTCTGCTGTTGCCCCTACTTGGCAGATAAAAACACTAAAACAACCCCAGGTAAACACAGCTGTTTAGGGACAGGGCCAGGCCCAGGCCCAGGCAGCCTGCACTCCAATTCACTATTCTACATGTTCTCCATGACCCTTTGGAGGGGATGGGAAGGACTTTTCAAATTGAGAGTGGTGCCAATAAAAGGCCTTACCTCAGAGGACCATGGGGTATGGTGAAAGTGCCATTTATGGAGCCTGGGTTCCAATTGCAAGCTTCTCCTCACCCCAGGGCCTTTGCATATGTGGCTTCCTGTGCCTGGAACATTCTTCCCATCCTAGTCAACCCTTCTGCCTATCCTCCCTTTGCCTAACTTTTCCAAGGCTAACCTCCTTTTATCTTTTATGTGAGGCATCAGCCAGAGTCACTGGCTCACTCATTCCATTCATTCATTCATTCATTCACTCATTCACAAAGTATGTATTATGCACCTTCTATGTGCCTGGCATTGTGTTATTGACAAGACAGACACAGCTCCCGCCCTTGAGAGGCTTATGGACCACAGTTGAGTGGAAAGTGCTCAGCCAATAGATTGGCACATAGTAGGTCTTCAGTAGACTTGGAGTCGTTATGGCAATGCACAGCTGAGGACATGGATGTGGGAGGACTCTGTTCCCGGGAGAGCACTCTCGTCACCTCCTGACACCCTGCCCCATGTTTCTGGGCACCAAGATGGTGAGAATGGAAACTGCCTTCCACTCTCCAAGCCATTTCACAGAAAAATTACTGCAAAATCTCCCAGCTCATCAATAGGACCCAGGCTGCTCTCAGTCCTCCACGCTGCAGTTGTCATAGCAGCCAAGCTGGTTCTCACCCACCCCAGTATCTTATTCATTTTGTTGATTCCCTCCAAATTCCCTGAGGCCACTCTGTGACAAGCCCCATGCCAGGTCTCGGAGATACAGAGGAAATTAGACAACGTCTTGAATCCAGGGAGAACCCAGTAGGAAGGAGTCTCAAAGATTGGTGGACTTGGTCCCCCACACACATGCATACACACACAAGCATGCACACAGCACATACATACACATACACACTAGTGTGCACTCACACACACAAGCATGCACACACACGAGTATCCACACATACACATGTGTACATGAGCATGCACACACACAAGCATGCACACATACACACACATACACATACACATCAGCTTGCACTCACACACATAAGCATGCACACATACACATAAGCATGCGCGCACACACACAAAGCATGCACTCACACACACAAGCATGCACACAGCATACACACACGAGCATGCACACACACACAAGCATGCACACACACAAGCATGCACACACACACGAGCATGCACACACACACACACACACAAGCATGCACTCATACACACACAAGCATGCACACAGCACACACACATACATACCAGCATGCACTCACACACACAAGCATGCACACACGAGTATCCACACATACACGAGCATGCACACACGCACAAGCATGCACACACACAAGCATGCACACACACACGAGCATGCACACACACACACACAAGCATGCACTCATACACACACAAGCATGCACACAGCACACACACATACATACCAGCATGCACTCACACACACAAGCATGCACACACATGAGTATCCACACATACACGAGCATGCACACACGCACAAGCATGAACACAGCACACACATACACATATACACCAGCATGCATTCACACACACCAGCATGCACACACACACACAAGCATGCACACAACACACACATACACATACACACCAGCATGCACTCACACACACCAGCATGCACACATGCACACTCCAGACCCCCGTGCACAAGCAAGTGGAAAATCAAGGCACTCACAAGCTTGTAAAGGGAACAGACAAACACAGATTATGAAACAACGCTCTGATGGCAATTTCAGGGGGCAGTGGAGTGCACCTCAGCAGCCACTGTTGTTTGCTAGCTTTATTAGTTATCTACTGTCACATAACAAGTTCCCCCAAACTTAGCAGTCCAAAACAATAGATATCTGACATCTCATGTGGTTCTAAGGGTCAGGAATCCAGAAGCACTCAGCTGGGTGGCTCTGGCTCACGGTCTCTCAGAGGGGGTGGCAGTCAAGCTCTCAGCCGCTGAAGGGACTGAGGATCTGCTCCCAGGCATGCTGGTGTGACTGTTGGCTGGAGGCTTCAGCTCCTGGCCACATGGGCCTCTCTGCGGGGTGGCTCAAGATACGGTCTCCCCCAGAATAAGCAGCCCAAGGGGAAGAGAGAGCACATGAGTTAGCAAGAGAGAAGCCAAGATGGAAACTACAGTGCTTACAACCTTATCTCCGAAGCAAAGCACCATCACCTCTGCCCCATGCTATTGGTCACACAAACCAACCCAGTGCAAGGTGAGCGGTAGCAATACAAGGCTGGGCATCACAGCAGGAAGGAGGAAGGGTCGTTGGGGGCCATCCTGGAGGCCGACAACCACACTAACTAATAACCTTTCTCCCTTCTCTCTTGCTAATAAAACCCCAATTTCGATCAGATGATGATTCCTCGTTAGCTCCAAAGAGAGAATCTGATTGGTTTGAGGGAAACGTGATCCCATATTCCTTCTCTGGAATTAGTTTTGAACGTGCCGATGACCCAGTCCTGGCCATGGGAACCTGAGGGGAAGTCTGCAGAGTGGCTCCTGAGAGAGCTTTTCCTCCCCGCTACAGAAAACAAAATACCACCCCTCTCTGGATGTCACGTGCAGATTTGTCTGGAGCTGTGGCAGCCGTTTTGTCATCATGAGGGGAGTCATCACCAACAACCTAGATGGCAAAGAAGAAACACCTGGTTGTGGCCGGGCATGGTGGCTCACGCCTATAATCCCAGCACTTTGGGAGGCTGAGGCGGGCTGATCACCTGAGGTCAGGAGTTCAAGACCAGCCTGGCCAACATGGTGAAACCCCATCTCTACAAAACTACAAAAAGTAGCCCGGCACGACAGTGGGTGCCTGTAATCCCAGCTACTCGGGAGGCTGAAGCAGGAGAATCACTTGATCCCGGGAGGCAGAGGTTGCAGTGAACCGAGATCGTGCCACTCCACTCCAGTCTGGGGGACTGAACAAGACTCCGTCTCAAAAAAAAAAAAAAGAAAAGAAAAGAAAAGAAAGACCTGGTTGTCCCTGAATCAACCAATCTTGGAACTGTCCTACCTGCAAGTTGCTTATTAAATGAAATGATCAATTCCTTATTGCTTAAGCTTCTTTTAGTTGAGGGGTCTGTTACATACTGCCAAAAGCAGACCAATAGAAACAGGCACCTCCCCAAGCATCAGGAAGTCAGGGAAGGCTTTCAGAGGAGTCATCTTTAGGTTGGGTCTTGATGAATAATCAGGAGTTCACCAGGTCAGCCAGGATAGAAAGCACTGCAGACAGTGGGAAGAGCATGACAAAGGCCAAAGGCCCAGAGGTCTGGAAGAACAGGGGCTGCCGGTTCCGGAGCACAGGACATGTGAGCGTGAGCAGCAGAGGGAAGAGGCGATGCAGGAGGGTGAGTAGGATCCGGGTCATGAGGGACCCATCAGGCAGGCAGGCTACAGTGGCCTGACTTTATCTAGAAGGTGATGGAAGCCACAGAGAGGAATGTGGTCAAGCCCTCTGGAAGGACCCCTCTGGAGGCAGCATGGAGATGCTGGGGAAGCCGAAAGCAGAAGGAAAGCAGGGCCTGGGTCTGCCGCATGCATGGACCTGTCCCAGGCCAGCAGCATGGCTGACTGCCAAGAGGTGGACGCCAGGCAGCACCCAGGACCTGGCTGGACGCACCTGCCCCACCACCCAAGAGGCTCAAAGGAGGGATTTCACTTGCTAGAGGGTGGCAAGGTGGGATCGCATCACGCTTTAAAACCATCCACTGGTTTCCCATCACACTGAGAGTAAAATCCAAATTCCTCCCCTGGCCTCAAAAGCCCCACCTCATGTTTCCTCTGCTATCCCCAGATCATGGCACAACAGTGGGCACAGAGGAATGTCTGTTTAGCTCATGCCCACATCTTCGTCTTCAGGTGGAATCTGAGGCCACTCAGAGAAGAAAACAGCCTCATCAGCAGGAAGATACCCATCGGTTTTCCCATCTTGCGGTTATGTCTGAACTGATCCCTGGCAGATTATGTAAGAAACTTAGAGAGCAGAGACTGTGACTTCTACATGCACAGGGTCTGAGTGCAGTCCTATAGATAGGCATTTAACAAGCACTTGCTGGTCGTGCAAACCAATGACGACGACGACGATGATGATGATGACGATGATCAGTCTGACAATCATCAAACCGCTGGAGACTGTGGAAAAACAGAAAGCTAAGGTGGGGCCCTAATCTTAAACAGTTTATAATCGAAACAGACAAGCCACACAGGATGCTGATTATAACAGCACAAGACAGAGGAAAGGGCACAGGCTCCAGAGTCAGACAGGCTTTCATCTCAAACTCCAGCTCCACTGCTTGCTGCTGTGTGACCTGGAAAAATCCTCAACCTCTCTGTGCCTCTTTGTTCTCACCTACAGATGAAGGTAGTCACTCGTACCTCAAAGGGCTGTAAAAGCATGGGTCAGCACACAGTAAGCCCTCCACACACGACCATCAGGATTACAATTATAATCCTGATTATAACGGTTATGTTGTAAAAGAGAAACCTTATCGTTTGGAGCGGCCGTCCCCAATCTTTTCGGCACGAGGGAGTGGTTTTGTGGAAGATGATTTTTCCATGGACAGGGCGGGGAGGGCAGGGGATGGTTTTTGGATGATTCAAGTGCATTACATGTATTGTGCACTTTGTTTCTGTTATTATTACATTGTAACGTATAATGAAATAATTACACAACTCACCATCATGTAGAATAGTGGGAGCCTGAGCTTGTTTTCCTGCAACTAGACGGTCCCATCTGGGGATGATGGGAGACAGCGACAGACCATCAGGCATTAGATTCTCATAAGGAGCCGCAACCAGATCCCTCCATGCGCAGTTCACAGTAGGGTGTGTGCTCCTATGAGAATCTAATGTTGCCGCTGATCTGACAGGAGGCAGAGTACAAGGGTAATGTGAGCAATGGGGAGTAACTGTAAATACAGGTGAAGTTTCCCTCACTCACTTACCCACTGCTCACCTCCTGCTATGCGGCCCGGTTTCTAACAGGCCACAGACTCACATCAGTCCATGGCCCCAAGGTTGGGGTCCCCTGTTTTAGAGATACATATTGTAATAGTTATAAGTAAAATCGATGAAACAAGAGGGGCCAGAAGTTGAAGACATAGCTGCAAGATCGGTACATTGGACTTCAAATTATATTATTATCTATGTTTTTATTTGTTTTTGAAATTTTTCATCATAAAAAGTCTATTAGGCCAGGTGTGGAGGCTTATGCCTGTGATCTCAGCACTTTGGGAGGCTGAGGTGGGAGGACTGCTTGAGTTCAGGAGTTTGAGACCAGCCTGAGCAATGTAGCAAGACCTCATCTCTACTAAAACAACAACAACAACAAAATTAGACAGACATGGTGGTGTGCACCTGCAGTCCCAGCTACTCAGGAGGCTGAGACCAGAGGATTGCTTGAGCCTGGGAGGCAGAAACTGCAGTGAGCTTGATCACACCACGGCCCTCCAGCCTGAGTGACAGAGTGAGACCCTGTCTCATCAAAAAAATAAAGAGTATATTAGCCAGGTACAGTGGCACACACCTGTAGTCCCAGCTACCTGGGAGGCTGAGGCAGGAGAATCACCTGAAGCCAGGAGTTCAGTGCTACAGTGTGTGAGGATCAAGCCTGTGATTAGCCTCTGTACTCCAGCCTGGGCAACATAGCCAGATCTCATCTTTAAAAAAAAAAAAAGTATATTTAAAAAGTTCTTCAAAGAACATGTAAGAAAGATACTCTAATTTCCCTATTTTTTTCAGATGAGGAATATGAGTCTCAGAGAGGTTAAGTTACTTGTCCAAAGTCACACAGCTCATGCGCAACAGGGTTTGAATTCATACCCAGGTCAACAGGACTCTAGAACTCAGACTGTAACCACACCACCAGTCATCAGGAAAAAAAATCGGCGCAAATATTCACTGAAAGATATATTTAGTCAAACAACTAAAAAAGAACTGCTTTTAAAGGCCCAAACTGAAATGTAAATTGAAGGGAAACTTAGTTCTTTCAATCATTCATTTGGGAGGAAAGAAGAAACCCTGCTCCTCTTTACTCATCTTCTTCGGTGCCTCTTTTTCTCTAAGGATCAGAGTTTGAGAGGTGGTAATAAACAATAATAGCAATAAATGTGTCCTATCTTGCCACAAGGCCGGCCACTCTCCCTGCGTCTCCCAGAGGCTTCCCACACAGGCCTGGGCACAGTATAGACACTCCACAAAAGGCTGCCAATCGAACACCAGTGGCAGTGAGAGGGGTGCATCCCACCATGGTTCCCTGGAGCCCCAGAATCTGGGTTCGAATCCAGTTTGCCCCTTCCAGCTGTGTGACCTTGAGCAAGTCACTCTACCCAGGGACCCTTGCAGGGCCCTAAGCACTGTGCTGGACGACTAGGCCTCACCAACGAAGGGTTTCCCCCACCACCACCACTGCTCCTCCCTCTCGCAGAAGCAAGCCTTGCTGAGTAACATGAAGCATCAATCCAGCACCCTGTGTGAAACCATCGTAAGTTGTGAATGAGTGGAAATTGACTTACTAAGGCTGGGGCTGAATCATTCTCTGCATCTTCCGCATCTGCGGGGGCTCCCGGCGCAGAAGGCAGATGAATGGGCAGGGCATGCATCCCTGACAGCAGCAGCTCCAGCATCTTCAGGTGCCACACTGCCTCCAGACGGCTTCCCTTTCACGTGGAGTGCATGGCGGGAACTCACCTGTGTGCCTGGGCATGTTCTTTGGAAGGTGGGGTTCCCAGCAGGATGCTGGGAATGGAGGCAGAGGTTCCAGCCATGGGCAGCTCAGAGAGATCAGCTGCCTAACACCTCATTTCACATGAGGAAGCAACTGATTGAGAAACAAATTAGAATCTGAAAGGTTTGCCATTCATCCAGGACTCCCTCTGTCTGTCTGTCTGCCTGCCTGCCTGAGGATGGTTTGAAAGGCAGTGACAAAGCCCTCTGGTGGCGAGTCAGCCCACTTCTCAGGGATGTCCCTCTGAGCACACAAGGAATAAGAAGGCAGTGAGTGCCCCCATCTGGCGGGAGTCAGGAATGTAGGACGCCTGATAAAAGACCCTAGAGGAGGCCGGGCGCGGTGGCTCAAGCCTGTAATCCCAGCACTCTGGGAGGACGAGGCGGGCGGATTGCGAGGTCAGGAGATCGAGACCATCCTGGCTAACACGGTGAAACCCCGTCTCTACTAAAAACACAAAAAATTAGCTGGGCGTGGTGGCGGGCGCCTATAGTCCCAGCTACTCGGGAGGCTGAGGCAGGAGAACGGCATGAACCTGGGAGGCAGAGCTAGCAGTGAGCAGAGATCGCACCTCTGCACTCCAGCCTGGGCGACAGAGCGAGACTCTGTCTCAAAAAAAGAAAAAGAAAAAGAAAAAAAATCCCAGAGGAGTGACAACAGCCCCAAGGTGATATCATAGCAGGTTTAATGAGCACCTACTGTGTGCCAGGTTCTTTTCATATTCTATCTCATTTAATCCTCACAATCACCCCCATGAAGCCCCATTTTACAGAAAAGAAAACTGAGGCCCCAAGGGGTTTGCTGCTCTGGCCAAGGTCACTCAGTTATTCCATAGCACAACCACAATTAAACTCAGGGTCCGGGCTTTATTTGCCAGATGGAGAAGAAGAGATGAAAAGAATGAAAATAACATTTATTGAGCATCACCTGTGTCACACTTCTATGGGCTGAATGGTGGCCCCCCAAAATTCATGTTGAATCCCTAACACCCAATGTGATGGTATTTGGAGATGGGCCTTTGGAAGGTAATGAGGGTTAGATGATGTCATGAGGGCGAGGAATTAACACCCTTGTGATGGAATTAACACCCTTATAAGAAGAGATACCAGAGAGCTCCCTCTCGTTCTCCATCTTGTGAGGACACAGCAAGAAGGTGGCTGTCTGCAAGTCAGGAAGAGAGTCCTTACCAGGATCTGAATTGGCCAGCACCCCCAACTTGAACTTCTAGCCTTCAGAACTTTGAGAAATAAATGTCTGTTGTTCCAGCCATGCAGTCTATGGTATTTTGTTACGGCAGCCTGAGCTGATAAGACAGCAAATAGCATGGTCCTCATGATAAGAGCAGCCCACTTACCAAGTGCTTACTGTGTGCCATGCATGCAGTCAAGTGTCTAAGGACATTATCCAAACCACTGGTTTTCATTAATCCTCACAATAACCCTGCAAAGTAAGTATAATACATATCCTGATTTAGAAATGAGACATATGGAAGATAAGTAACCCACCCTGGAGTCAGAGCCTGTGTATGTAAGGGGCAGAACCAGCAAACCGAAATTACTGGCAGTGCTAAATGTGATCATGTGGCATGCCAGTTCAGGTCCTCCAGGAAGCAGATGCCAAGATAGGATTCAATGTGCAAGAGATGTATTGGTGGAAACACCTGTGTAGGACAGAGAGGGCGCAGGAGGCAGCAGGGAGAGTTTGGCTGCTGTGTACATCCAACACCTAGGAAAGGAGAGCAAGAGGGAAGGACTGGGGAGGAAGAGCACCAGACAGCAGCAGAATTCCGGGAATGTCTTGGCTAGGCTGATGGGGAGTTCCCAAGTCAAGGCGCCAATAGAGGAATCCCACGTAGGGCAGGAATGGCCTGGTTCTAGTATTCCCACTGTGTTCAGTTGTGGCTGTGTTAAGTGTGACAGCAAAGTAGGCCATTGGTGGGTCAAAAGGTATGGCCACTGAACTATCCGTCAAACGTGCTTCCCACAGCGGATCCTCTTGAAGGGAGAGCTGAACAGAGCACCTCAGGGGCTGTCATGCTTGGTGTAGGGTGGCATCCACCAGACCACCAGGCCACTCCATTGTACCCTATACCTATTGTGATTATGTCATGTGTGGGACAATTCTTTGAGACCATGTGAATATTCTATACTCCAACAACCTATTGGTTTACTGATATGATCTTTGAGCCAATTATGGATTGCAAAATGATGACTTTCTGGTTCTTTCACGGCTTTTGAACGTATCGTTCTGTTGTTCTGTAAGACAGAACTCCCTTGTGCCTTTTTTAGTGTCACCATGAACTCATGGGGTTTTTCATGTAATCTGTGATAACCCATTCCCATCACTCCTCTTTCAATATTTCAGTTGTTCTTGGGTGGACCGTCGGAGCCCCTTCCAACAGATCTTGTGTCCTGTTTGTCCTTTTATTAATAGTTTGTCCACATCGGTCTTTGAGCCCTTCCTTTTGCTCCAGACTCACCTTGTATGTTCCCTGTTCATTTCTTTGAGGAGTTGGTGGGGAATGGTCTTTGGAAACCAGGATCTGTGGAAAGGTATCCTCACTGCTGTTTTAGTTAAATTTTAAGTATTAGCTTACAATGATTGCTCCAAATCAAATTCAACACCACAGGTTTCTCCCATGCTTTCCCTATGCCATACTTGAACCTCTCTTCTTCCACAGTGAGAACTCTGGCAGACAGTAACATCCATATATTAACTCCACTTCACGGGGCAAACGAATAACTACACCAATGACACTACCAACAACAACTGCTCCACCAAAGTCATGATTTAATGGCGGTTATTTCATCCTTAAAATATAGCCCACTAAGAGTGTGCACCTACAGTCCTGGAATTACTTACACTGTCTGTGGTTGCTATCAATTTGACAGGCAGGTTCGTTTGTTGCTGTTTGTATTCAAGTCTAGGGTTGCTTTTCCCATTATTTTCTTTTTCTTTTTTTTTGAGACGGAGTCTAGGGTTGCTTTTCCCATCATTTTCTTTTTCCTTTTTTTTTTTTCCTTTTTTTTATTTGAGACAGAGTCTCACTCTGTTGCCCAGACTGGAGTGCAGTGGCGCAATCTTGGCTCACTGCAACCTCCACCTCCCGGGTTCAAGCGATTCTCCTGTCTCAGCCTCGTGAGTAGCTAGCATTATAAGTGCTTGCCACCACGCCCGGCTAATTTTTGTGTTTTTAGTAGAGATGGGGTTTCACCATGTTGGCCTGGCTGGTCATGAACTCCTGACCTCATGATCCGCCCACCTCAGCCTCTCAAAGTGCTGGGATTACAGGTGTGAGTGGCTGCATGTGGCCTCCCATCATTTTTATTTATTTTTTTCTCAGTAAATTATTTATATGGCTCAAAACTTTAAAATTGTAAAGATAGTGACTCTCATCTCTACCCTTTTCTCCCCATTTATTGCTTTCATAGGTAATCATTTTCACTATTTCTGGACTTACTCTTCCCACATTCTATTTTTATAAACTGTAATGGTTTTACAAAAAAAACAACGGAACTTTTTTGCACTTAAAAATATATTTTGGAAACAACTCCATTTGGCTCATAGAAATTCTCTTCAATTTATTTTTTAATTAAATTTGAATTACCCAAGTAAACACAACTGTCATCTTTGTTTTTTAAAAGTTGAACATTGCATGCAAGGCTGAAGGCCTCTCTCACTGCCCTCCAACCTGCTAACCCTCCTAGAGCCCTCCCAGAGCTTGGTCTTCCTCCTCCAGACCATTCCCCATGCAGGTATAAATTTCTATTTATTCTTGGAGGTTTCTTTGCATAGATGGTATCACATTATAAAATTATTCTGCACCAGACACGGTGGCTCATGCCCGTAACCCCAGCACTTTGAGAGGCCAAGGCACGTGGATCACCTGAGATCAGGACTTCCAGACTAGTCTGGCCAACATGACGAAACCCCATCTTTACTAAAAATACAAAAATTAGCCAGGCATGGTGGGTGGCAGACACCTGTAATCCCAGCTACTCTGGAGGCTGAGACAGGAGAATCTCTTGAACCCGGGAGGCAGAGGTTGCAATGAGATGAGATTGCACCACTGCTCTCCAGCCTAGGTGACAGAGCAAGACTCCATCTCAAAAATAAAATATATATATATATATGTATGTGTATATATATATATATGTATGTATATATAGCTTTACTGTATTAATTATCTTGATTAGAGTCTTGGGGGGGGCACCCCCTTTAAATTTTGCGTCTGAAACCAATACCTCACTCAGCTCACCTTAATCCTGGCCCTGCCTTGTGCAATTATTTAACTCTTTTATGCCTCGGTTTCCCCATCTGTGAAATGGGAGGAATAACAGCACCTCTCTCACAGTGTAAATAAGCTAAGATATGTATAGAGCTTCAATCAGAGCTCAACAGGTGCTAGTTAAGTATTATCTATCATTATGATGGCCATCATGCCAGCCACAGAGCACACAGTTAATGCTGGACAACAAATGAAAGCTACAATAACTACTGCATGCCTAAGAGTTAGTTCAGACCTCTTATAATCATCACATCAAACAAGATTTTGCCATAATTCTCTAGGAAACACCATGTACTTGGTGGTTCTTTTTGCCCCACAGTGATTTGTTTCCAATGTAATCTCACAGTTTTATGAAGGATAAAAATTCCTCACTACAATCATTCAGCATTCTTCCAAAACCCCATTCATTGCTGGCCGTGATTACATCTTGCCTCTTCCTGCAAGCTCTCCACTGCTCCAGGATCCCTGTCTGGACCTGAGTTGCAAATGCATCTCAATTGCCTGTCAACACGGCCTTCACTGCCTGCTTTCCTCTCACACTCAGTCTAATTCACAAAAGACATTTACACAAATGCTCTTTTCACTACTTAGGTCTCCTGCCAGTGCGAAAACCTAAGGAGTGCCCAGGCAGTCCTGCCTCCCTCGTTACTTACCAGCTTTTAACTCAGTCTTCATCTTTCAACTCTTCATTCAACTTGTTACATCGTCTGCCTGTGCTAGCTTGCTTTAAAATACAGCTTAATCACTTTGGGAGGCTGAGGAGGGCGGATCACCCGAGATCAGGAGTTCAAGACCAGCCTGGTCAACATGGTAAAACCCCATTTCTGCCAAAAATACAAAAATCAGCCGGACATGGTCGCGGGCACCTGTAATCCCAGCTACCCTGGAGGCTGAGGCAGAAGAATCTCTTGAACCCGGGACGCAGAGGTTGCAGTGAGCCGAGATCATGCCATTGCACTCCAGCTTGGGTGACAGAGAGACTCCGTCTCAAAAAAATAAAGAAAAATAAAAATAGTTAATTAAATAAAACACAAGTTAATGATTAATCTTTCTCTTATTAAATTGTTCCTTTTTCCTTTTGCCCTAACATATTAATTCTTTTTCTCCCATTTTCCATGCCTTTTCTACTTGCTTTCCATTCTGTATCTTGATGTTCTATGCCTGATTCTATTCTCTGGTCTCTTGGCCCATTCAAATCAAAGCAACACATATTGATCTCCATTTCCATTCAGGACTCCCCAATTATCCCCAGTTCTATTTAATGCATCCATTTGTAAAGCCTGTATCTTCCTGGATCCATTTTCCTTTTGATTAACTTCACAATGAGGGCCACTGCCACAGCCACAGTCACTGTCACTCCTGGCCCCACGCCCAGGCAGCTCCTCTGCTTTGGCCTTCATCCCCAGATCCTCCTGCACATCTCAGCACCTGCAGGAACCTTCACATCTGACCTTAACTCTGCGGAGAAAAGAAGATAGCCCTAGGGCAGCCAGACACCAGTGAACAGAGGGACCTCTAGGCCCTGGGATCCAAAGCAGAAATGCCAACAGCTTCTTAATCACAATAAGAGTACATTTATTGATGTCCTCTTGGGTCCAAGATCCATTTAGAAGAATGCTTTTGATGTTGTTGTTGTTGTTTTCCATTTCTAAGTAGTTGGGTTTTTGCTTTTAACTTAAGCTGTGGTATTCATATCTTGATTTCATTGCTTTGTGGTCAATGAACATGGACAATAAACTTTCTGCCTTTTGTATTTAATTTAACTTTTCTTAGTGGCATCAGATAGAGTCCATCTTTGCACTTGGTCCACGGGCACCAGAAAGATTTATTCTTTATTTGCAAAGTACAAAATTGAATGTGTGTCCCTTAACTCCACCTTATAGCTCTGATGGTAACAGCCACCATCCACTGAGGGTTTGCTGTGTACATGGATCTATGCTGAGCCCTTTCCATGAATTCTCTCATTCAGGCCCCAGGACCCTGCAAGACATGTCTTTTGTGATCCTCTTTTTACTGATAAGGAAACTAAGGCTCAGAGAGGTTCAATAACTTGCCTACAGTCACACAACCAGAGGCATGTGGCTGGGATTTCAATTTAACTCTGATTCCTAAGCTTGGGCTAGTTTATCATTAAAGTCCTCCATATCAGGGACTCTTCCCTTGATATTCATGGAGCTCATGGCGGTGTAATGAACATCCCAGTTGTGTGCAAAAGACTGACAGACCTACAGATGTACACTGGGCAGAGGAGGGCCCACTGAGCTCACTCACTGCCCTGAAATGGCCAAGAACGTTGCTCCATGCTTGGATTTATTTCTTGTCTATTTGATCTAGCAAAGGATGGGATGGAGGTTGAGCGCGCCCCTCCCCTCTTGGGTTTATTTCCATGTCTTTCTTCTGCTTTGTCTATTTTGTTGCACTGTTTTTCAGCACATAAAGGCCTGTGACTGACCCACAGCGTCAGTGTAAATGATACTATCCTCCTTCTCAGCATAAAATGACTCTCCTGAACTAAATAACTATGTTTTGGAATCCAGGTTTAGCCCTTGCCGGCTGTGTTACCTTGGACCACACATTTCCCTTCTCTGAGCCTTGGTTCTCTAGTAAGGTCTCCCACTCCTGACACTAAGGCCCTTGTTAGGCTTAGCAGAAACCATCTAAGCCCACGAGGCCAGAAACATACGTCTACACCTGAGTTCCTGTTTCCTCCTAGCAGAAATATTTTTCTCCCCACATTCAACCAGAGAGCTGGCTCTGGGCTTCCTTGCACCTGGGAGATTTGAAGCAAGACATTTCCGTCTTAAACTTAAGCCCCCTGAGGAGAGCAGGATTTGAAGAAGAAAGTAAAAGAAAGAAGCAGTCCTGGCTAGGCGCAGTGGCTCACGCCTGTAATCTCAGCACTTTGGGAGGCCAAGGCAGGCAGATCACCTGAGGTCAGGAGTTCATGACCAGCTGGCCAACATGGTGAAACCCCGTCTCTACTAAAAATACAAAAATTAGCCAGGTGTGGTGGCAGGAGCCTGTAATCCCAGCTACTTGGGAGGCTGAGGCAGGAGAATCGCTTGACCCAGGAGGCGGAGGTTGCAGTAAGCCGAGATGGCGCCACTTCACTCCAGCCTGGGCAACAAGAGAGAGACTCTGTCTCAAAAAAAAAAAAAAGAAAAAAAGAAAGAAAGAAAAAAAGAAAAAGAGAGAGAGAGAGAAAGAGAAAGAAGCAGTCCTGACACCAAAAGCTGGTAACTGGCCTCCTGCTTCCAGCCAGGCTGTGCCACTCCATCCTGAACACACAGTTTCACAGAATAGCAATGTCAGATGAGGACACTGTGAAGGTGAGAAAACAGAGCAAAAAAAAGACCACTCCTTAATCATGATCTGCAGAGACAAAAATCAAGACCCTGGGCAATGCCCTAAGCAGCACGTATCCCCCTTCTGCCCAAACTGAGCAATTGGGCTATTTTCCCCCTGCCTCCTAGATAAAAAGTAGTATTAGACTCTGAATTGCCCCTGCTTCCTGACAGCGGCCCATCCAGGGCAAAACCCTACCTCTTTGACTCCTCTCCCAAATCCCCCAACACAGCCCAAGATCTAACAAGCCCCTCCTAACGGTTCAGGGTTTCTGTGTATGAGAGATGGAATCAAGGCTGGAGTACACATTTGGCACACAGAAGGTGCTCAATCAAAATGGTTGCCATTTACATGAGGGGGCGGGACAGGAAGAGAAATCAGACAGAAAGCTCAAACAAGTTTATGTCAGGGAAGATAAAATAGTACTTATCAATAATTCAAAACCTCAGACCTACTGTTATCTAGCAGTAGCTGAATGAAGAGGAAATTAACTACTAGTGCTTCCAAAATAACAAAACAATAAGAATAAGAATTGCTGGGCTGGGCATGGTGGCTCACAGCTGTAATCCCAGCATTTTGGGAGGTCGAGGTGGATGAATCACTTGAGGCCAGGAGTTAGAGACCAGCCTGCCCAACAAGGTGAAACCTCGTCTCTACTAAAAATACAAAAAAAAAAAATAGCCAGGCATGGTGGCACATGCCTGTGGTCCCAGCTACTCGGGAGGCTGAGGCAGGAGAATCACTTGAACCAGGAGGTGGAGGCTGCAGTGAACTGAGATCACACCATTGCCTGAGCAACAGAGCAAGACTCTGGGGGGAAAAAAAAAAAGAGTTGCAACATCTCTTTCTCCGCTTAACCCTTATTTGAGCACTTACTGTTTGCTCTACACTTTCTGTGCCTCATCTCTAATCCTCCCAAGAACCCAGCAGGTGAAGTAACCATTTGAGGGTTTCAATAGGTACAAAATGAAAAGAACCTTGTTCTAGAATTTCCAGAAAGATGGAATAAACATGTTTTATCCTCTTCTTCCTACAAAAAAATTAAATTAAATTAAATTAAAAATCCTAGACATTTGATATAAAACAAACGTAAGAAGACTCTGGAAGGTGGAGAGAAGAAGGCAGACCGGCTGGAATGCTAGGACCCAACTAACAGCACAGTGGTCAGTTCCCTGGCTTGTTCCCAGACTGAATACTAGACAAGCCAGAACCCAGAAACGTCAACGGGTCGACTGAAGAAGCTCCGAGAAGAGCCTGCACTCTCTAACTAGAAGACCAGGCAAGGGGCAGCTTGGCAAGACAGGAAACGTTTAGATAATAACCACTCTGCTCTAGCACAACTCCACAGAAAACACCACCCACGCCAGCAAAGGCCAAGGCGGGGCCTGGCTATAGCAAGCCTCCCCTACTGTACCACCTGGGCGGTGTCGGAGAGACCCAGAAGGAAGCTGGTGGTCCTGAGGCCTCCTCCACTGTGTCAGTGGAGACTATGGGGGGAGCCTGGCCCACCCATGGTAACAAGGTGCCCCTCGACCTCCCTACTGGAGTGGTGTCAGAGGAGACCTGAGGAGAGTCAGGACTATTACCAACACTCAGCAATGACGAGACCACCCCATATAGACAGCGGCAGTGGAGGCTGCATGGGAACCGGAATTCCCACCCCTGCCCAGCAGTAATAAGAAGCCCCCTGCTTCAGGCGTAAACATAAGCCAAGTGGGAAACCTGGATATCCACCCTCACTTGGCAATAACGAGGAAGAGTCCCCTACATCCTCTACAACATCAGAAAATCCCTGCTAAAACCTACGATTTAAATAAGACCCAGAGTCTTATGATACCCAAAATGTCCAAGTTTCTATCAGAAATCACTTATCAGGCCGGGCACAGTGGCTCACACCTGTAACCCCAGCACTTTGGGAGGCGAAGGCAGGTGAATCACTTGAGGTCAGGAGTTCGAGACCAGCCTGGCCAACACAGTGAAACCCCATCTCTACTAAAAATAAAAAAAAAAAAACCTTAGTCAGGCATGGTGGCACATGACTGTTGTCCCTCCCAGCTACTCGGGAGGCTGAGGCAGGGGAATCACTTGAACCTGGGAGGTGGAGGTTGCAACAAGCCAAAGTTGTGTCACTGCACTGCAGCCTGGGCAACAGAGTGAGACTCTGTCAAAAGAGAGAAGGAAAAAAAAATCAAAATCACTTATCATACCAAGAACCAGGAAGATCTTAAATAAAATGAGAAAAGACAATCAACAGATACTAGCATCAAGATGACACAGATGTTCGAATTATCTGACAGGGATTTTAAAGCAGAAATCCTAAAAATGCTTCAACAAACAAGAACACATTTAAAATCAAGGATAAAATAGAAAGTCTCAGCAAAAAATGTGAAGATATAAAGAACCAAGAAGAAATTTAGGAACCAAAAAAATACAATAACCAAAATTAAGAACCCAATAGATATCTCAACACCAGAATGGATATGACAAAGGGAAGGATTAGTAAACTTGATGACAGAACAAAAGAAATGACCCAACCTGAACAGCAGAGAAGAAATAAATTGGGAAAAAGATGCACAGAGCCTCGGGTACACGTACAACTGTAACAGAAGATCTAATACTCATGTCATTGGCGTTCTGGAGGGAAAAGAGAAAGAAAAGGAAAGGAAAGGATGAAAAAGGTGGCGCTGAAAAAGGATTTGAAAATGTTTCAGCTTTGGGGAAAAAAAAAAAAAAGTCTACAGATTTAAGAAGTTGAGAAAACCCCAAATAGGATCAATCCAAAGAAATCCATGAGAAGACACACATGGTCAACTTTCTGAAAGCTAAAGACAAAGTCTTAAAAGAGCCAAAGAGAAGCAACACATTGCCAATGGGGGGCGGGAGGGAATTCAAATGACAACTTATTTATCATCAGATACCATGGAGACCAGAAAGAAGTGGCAAAACATTTTTCAGATGCTAAAACTGCCAACCTAGAATTGTAGATCCAGAAAAAAAAAAAAAATCCTTCAGGAATAAAGGAGAAATCAAGACATTCTCAGATGAAGGAATACCAGAATTTGTCAACAGCAGACCTACCCTAGGAGAATGGCTAAAAGAAGTTTTCCAAACACAGGAAATGACAAAAGATAGAATATTGGAACATCAGGAATTTAAAAAAAAAAAAAACAGCATGGAGGCCAGGCACGGTGGCTCATGCCTGTAATCCCAGCACTTTGGGAGGCTGAGGCGGGCGGATCATGAGGTCAGGAGATCTAGACCATCCTGGCTAAGAGGGTGAAACCCCATCTCTACTAAAAATACAAAAAAAAAAATTAGCCGGGTGCAGTGATGGGCGCCTGTAGTCCCAGCTACTCAGGAGGCTGAGGCAGGAGAATGGCATGAACCCGGGAGGTGGAGTTTGCAGTGAGTCGAGATCACGCCACTGCACTCCAGCCTGAGTGACAGAGCGAGATTCCGTCTCAAAAAGAAAAAAAAAAAGCATGGAAACAGCAACTATATGTGTAAATAAGACAGACTTTCCTTCTTTGTTTGAGTTTTCCGAATTATGTTTGACTGTAATAAACATTATAACACTGTCTAATATGATTCTCAATGTATGAAGAGGAAATATTTAAGGCTATTATAAGCAGGGGAGGAGAGGGGACATAAAAGGAGATAATGTTTCTATACTTCATTTGAACTGATAAAATGTTAACACCAGTAGACTTTGATAAGCTTTGAATACATAATGCCTAGAGCAACCACTAAAAGCAGCTATATGAAGTTATACACTCAAAAACACTATAGATATTCTTTTCAACACATGGGGCTGAGACAACTGGATAACCGCATGTAAGAGAACGACACTGGACTCTGACCTCATAGCGCATACAAAATATTAATTCAAGATGAATCAAATGCCTAAATATAAGGAGTAAAACTATAAAACTCTTAGAAGAAAACACAGAAATAAGTTTTTATGATCTTGAATTTGGCAGTGGATTATTAGATAAAACACCAAAAGCAGCAACAAGAGAAAAAGTCGATAAAGTAGGCTTCATCAAAACTGAAGACTTTCATGCTTCATAGGACACTATCAAGAAAGTGAAAAAACAACCTACAGTATGTGAGAAAATATTTGCAAATCAGAATCTGCTAAGAGACTTGTAACTAGAATTAAAAAGAACTCTTACACTCAATACCGAGAAGACAAACAACTCAATTCAAAAATGGGCAAAGGACCCGAATAAACCCTTCTCCAAAGAAGATATATAAATGGCCAGCAAGTACATGAAAAGATGCTCAACCTCATTAGTCATTAGAGAAATGCAAATTAAAACCACACGGAAATACCACTTCATACCCATCAGGATGGCCATATCTTTTTTTTTTTTTTGAGACGGAGTCTCGCTCTGGCACCCAGGGTGGAGTGCAGTGGCGCCATCTTGGCTCACTGCAAGCTCCGCCTCCCGGGTTCAGGCCATTCTCCTGCCTCAGCCTCCTGAGTAGCTGGGACTACAGGCCCCCGCCACCACGCCCGGCTAAGATGGCCATATCAAAAAAAAAAAACAACAGTAAGTGTTTGCAAGGAAATGGAGAAATTGGAACCCTCGTACATTGCTGGTGGAACTGTTACATGATACATCCACTGTGGAAAACTATTTGACGGTTCCTCAGTACGTTAACTAATGAATGACCACATGACTCAACAATTCCACTCGTAAAGAATTGAAAACAGGTATTCAAACCAAGACTTAGACACAAATATTCATAGGGGCACTATTCACAGTTGCCAAAAGGTGAAAACAACCCAAATGGCCATCAACTTCTGAGTGACTAAACATTCACGGTGTTATAGCCACACAATGGAATATCACCACACACCTATGAGAACAGCTAAATTGAAAATAGTGGCAATATCAAATACTGGTGGGGATGGAGAGCAATTTGATTTCTCATCCATTGCTAGTGAGAATGGAAAATGATGCAGCCCTTCTGGAAAACAGTTGGCAGTTTCTTAAATAGGTACAAAACTTACCAGACTCTAAAGATATTTCAGTATTCTTGAACTGAAAGACTCTAATGGAAAATGAGACTGAAGAAGTAGTTAGAAATCTGGGGATACTGAGCAGAAATTTCACAAAGACCTTCCCTCTTGCAGGGAAGTGAGCAGAAGTAGAAGACAGCAAGCTATGGAGATTTACTCCAAGGAAAAAGAGAGTGACATCTGGCTGCACCCACCTCACTTTTTGCTCTGACCTGAGCTGGCTGCCTGTACCTGAATATTGAAGAAGCAGAGACTCATTAGGGGACAAGCAGGATTTGACTCCCACCACTGTCTTCAAAGCCACTGTCAGGTATCTGGAAGATCTGTAGCTCTTTCTCCCTGGAGCTTTCTAAGGCCTTCCAGACTCCGTCCCCTACTAAGGCCCTTTCCTACCCACTCCCTGGCATCTGTCTCTTTATGCTTCCCTTTATATTCTGCTCTGAAGTTCCACTTCTTGGCCTCTTTCCAACAGGCCCCCCTTGGAGGGCACTTGTCTTCCGGCCATGTGCTTCCAGGTGGCTCCAGCCCAGCCATGTTCCCAGCATGCACTGGACCAAAAGGAACTGCTAGCACCTTTGCCTGGCCAGATTTTGGAAGTGAGGCCACTGTCTTCTGAGTCCTCTCACTTGGCTGTGCCCTCATGGGTGGCTCCAACCCACTGTGGCCCTCAGTGTTTTCCAGAGCACAGGCAGATTCCAGCGACTTTGGCTCCGCCCCCACCCCAATTCTCCTCTCCCACGCAATGAACATCCACGCTACTGGAGCCCTCCAGGGTCTGTAACTCAACAAACGTGGGGTGGGTTGGAGGGCAATGAAGAAAGTGTCGGTTTCCCTGCTGGCTGACCCCCTACTTTCTACAAGCAGTGTCTTGAAGGCCACCCCCTTTTTGATCTGTAAGAGGGAGGGAGAGAACCAAGAGAAGAGAAAGAGAAATGTATCACCCCAAAAACTCTCTTCAAAGAAATCATCACCTCCGTGATCTTCAGCTTTCTCTGGTGTGACCTGGGGTGACGGTGAACCTCACAAACCTCTTATACCCCAGGGATTTAATTCTGCTTTAAGGCCTAAGCATACACAGTATGGGCCTATTTATCTGACCGTCACTCCTCTCTTAAAAATCCTCTAAAGTCGGCCATGCGCGGTGCCTCATGCACTTTGGGAGGCCGAGGCGGTTGGATTGCTTGAGCTCAGGAGTTTGAGACCAGGCAACATGGCGAAACCCTGTCTCTACTGAAAATACAAAAAGTTAGCCAGGCGTGGTGGTGCATGCCTGTAATTCCAGATACTCAGGAGGCTGAGACAGGAGAATCGCTTGAACACGGCAGGTGGAGATTGCAGTGAGCCGAGATCATGCCACTGCACTCCAGCCTGGGTGACAAAGCGAGACTGTCTCAAAAAAAAAAAAAAAAATCCTCTAAAGGCTTCTTAGGGACCTTCCAATAAAATCCAAAACACTGAATAGAGCCCACCTCTACCACATCCCTGCCTTATCTTACAGCATGCTCCTCCTCTGAGGCCTTCTCACCATTCCTTGAATGGCCACCTCAGGACCTTTGCACATGCTGTACCCTTGAACTGCCACCTAATCCCATGATTAAGTCAGTCACACTTATCCACCAGTTCTCCACTTAAATATGACCTTCTCAAGGCAGCCAGCAGGCCAGACAGTGCTCCTACACCTTCACAGCACCTATCACAGCTTGTGAACATAAGTTTATAAATAGCCAGGGTCATAAGTATGTGAAATCTGCAGACTGCTTTGGTTCAAATCCTGGTTCTGCCACTTACCAGCTTTTGTGAGTCATTGAACCTCTCTGTACTTCATTTCTTTGTCTGCAAAATGGGGGGAAAAAGATAGTACCTACCTGATAGCCCTGTTGTGAGGATTGAGTGGTTATATGTAGAGTGCTTAGAAGTATCTGGCCTAGGCACAGGATAAGTGCATAGTATCTGTTTAAATAAGCAAATAAGGCTGGGTGCAGTGGCTCATGTCTGTAATCTCAACACTTTGGAAGGACAAGGCAGGAGGATCACTTGAGGCCAAGAGTTTGAAACCAGCCTGGGTGACAGAGTGAGAACCTGTTTCTAAAAGCTAAAATGAATAAGCAAATAAATAAAAATGCATATATGATGCTAATGGTAGGTTATATAGTAAAATAAGTAAAAAGGCTGGAAGATATTTTTTAATGTCCCCAAATCATCAAAAAAAAACCTCACATTTGTGTCCCCAGGCAAGGAACCCTAATTGGTGACTGAAGAACTCAGGAACAGTTTTACACTGGAGGCATTTGTCAATCTGACCAGTTGAGAGGCTGAATCGCCCTCTTGTCAGCCTCAAAGTGCTAGGCGGGCACAAGTTAGAATTAGGGACTGTCAAGGGCTGAGATCTTAGTAAACCACCTCCACCTTTTGGGCTGGGACTCTGGCAGGCTGCCTTCTGGAAATAAGGGCAAATCAGAAAGAAGCCAGCCATGAAATAGACTGTGGTTTGGTTTTATAGCATCAAGCCTGGAACTTAGGCCATAGGGTCCCAAAACCCTCTCTGAGGGAAGATAATGTCATTAGGCCTCAAACTAGTTCAATAAATGTTTTTTCAATAAAGTATCCAGAAAAAAAAGATAGAAGAAGACAAAATGAATTAGAATCAGCAGAAACAATAGACATTAGAAACAGACCTATAGAATTCCAGAAGTTGGAATTCTCAGAAAAACTGTGAAACACTGTATTTTATCAACTTCAGCATGCCATTAATTATAAGAGACAGCATTATTTCATGTTCCGTGAAAGAAGAAAAACAGGCTGCCAGTCAGTCACATTAGTCTCTCATTGCTTTGAAATTTATTTTATCCATGGCAAGAGATTTGACAATTTCTCCTGCCTCCAGTTGCACAGCTTGGTGAATGATGGGCAATCTTTTGCATGGCTTCAGTAACAAAAATAATACAAGGCTTCCAGCCAAAATGGAATAACAGAGTCTAGATTTACCCTGCCTTCCGAAATAACTAAAAACTGAGACAAAATAGATCAAAGAATAGTAGTCAAGACATTAGACTTCAGAAAATAAAGGTCAATGACTCTGAAGGACAAGAAACAAATGAGGGGAGCCCTATGGTTGCCCAACCACAGCACAGGATGGGGAAACCCTGGCAGCCACCCTGAGTTATAGAGAAGAGGCTGGGAGTTCAGGGAAAGTCAAAGCAACAAAAGTTTTCAGAGCACAGTGTTGGGGAGGAGAAAGATCCACAGGGAGAACTCCAGAGACCCCCAGAGGATGCCCTTCAAAGGGCACTCCAGCTGAACGTTTATCAGCACATGCATCCGAGGAAAGGACTCCATGCCAGGGAAAGAACCACCTTTAAAGATTACAGCCAAATGCTCAAAAAGCTCGCACATGATCGGGAATAGTGCTTCTCTCCTATGGCAAGAATGGGAAGGTCATAACTCATAACTCACAGGGCATCAGTCAGATTTCTAAGAAGGATCTTGCTTCAGTAGTGGGGAAAAGTTGACCCTAGATTAAATGCAGCTCTCATTTTGCCTAACAAAATACAAAGGGAAGATCCGAAAGGATCAAGCCATTTCCAAATAGCTTTACTGCATTCCAGAACGAAGCTCGAGAATATTTATATGACTATAAAAATATCCAGCACCCAACAAGGTAAAATTCGCCATATCTAGAATCCAGCCCCATCTCAGCATCTCCACTGTTAATACCTGTCTGAGCCATCATCTCTCATCTGGACCATTGCAGTAACCTCCTAGCAGGCTGCCCCGTTCTGTGCTTGCCTCTAGCAATCAGGATAGGATAGGCTAGGCTGCAGTAAAAAATAATATCAAAAGCCCAGTCACTGAGCCAACAAAGCTTTTGCTCACACATTCGGCACATGTCCACAGGGGGACTCTGTTCCTCATTGTCCCTTCAAGACCCAGACTGACGTCATCTGCAGCACTGCCAGGCACAGAATAGAAGCAAAGTTGCCCACTGGGTCCTCCTGCCTGGAGGGGAAGCACTTTGCTTCTCTTCACATTTCAATGGCCAAGCTAGTCACAGGACCCACTCAGAGTGGTAGGGGGTGGAAAACTGCAATCCAGGCCCATCCCCAGGAGAACTGGTATCTATCCTTCCAGATGAAGTAAGCTCTCCAAAACAGAAGTTAGGTCATCAGGCTCCTCTCCCTCCAACTCTCTCAGAGTCAAAGCCAGCGTTCCCACGATCCCTGCAAAGCTCCATGTGCCCTGGTGCCTCTCTGTCCCCGTATGTCCTGCTTCTCTTCCCTCTTCTCACTCCACTCCAGCCACACTGACCTCCTTTTTCTTCCTCAGACCTTCCAGCCACATTCCCACACTTGGGCCTCTGTACTGACTGATCCCGCTTTCTGGAAAGTTCTTCCCCCAGGTGCCTGCACGACTCACTCCCTCACCTCTTTCTAGTCTTTACTCAAATGTCACTTTCCCTGAACACCTTCTACCCTATTTTAAGCTGCCTCCTATTCTCTCCACCCCAGCAGCCCCGTCCCCGTTATCACTGCGTCGTGTTTGTTGCATTCATAGCGGTATCGTGTTCATCACCTTCTAACAGGCTGTTCAATTTCCTTATGGATGATATTTATTGCTTATTGCCTGACTTCCCTGTTAGAATGTGAGTGCCACAAGAAAATGAGTCTTCGCCTGTTTAGTTCACTGATGTATCCCAAGCACCTCACACAGCACAGTGCCTGGCACGCCTCAGGCACTCTGTAAAGACGTGCTGACCTGGCGAACGTATTGACTGAACTTTTGGATCATGTTCCGAAGCACTTTCTCTGAGTAGGAAAGGCTGAACCACAACCTTTATAGACAATGGAACAAACTCATGGGGTAACAAAGCAGTTAGATTCCCCAGGGAATGCGGGTCATAGGACGCACTGGGGAGCAATTATTAAACATTAATTGTTGCTCCTTGCCAGAGTCGGTGCCTTGGCGGCCACGGCAGGCTGCCACCTTGTGGCTGCATAAGGAAATGCACTCAAGCAGCTCAAAGGTAGGTAACCTCCATCTTTTAAGCACTCTTAGTCTTTCTACAGGTATCTCCAGGCTTCTGTGAACAAGATGAGAGTCACCAGGCTTGGACGCCTCAGAGACTACTGGAGTATGTGCCCATTGACATGAAACATAAGCCAAAACTCTTTTGTGAGCAACATGATCTTTCATGCGTGCACACATCCATTCATGATTTTCTCATTCATTCATTCACCCATCCATCCATCCATTCACCCATCCATCCATTCAACAAAGATTTACTGAGCACACCAGGGGCCAGAGACTGTGGGATAGAAGGGTCCCTGCCCTTCTTGTGGGAAAGACACCCATCCACATACTCAACAACTATTAACTAAGAGCCTGCTGGCACTGTGCTGGCATTGGGTGATAAAAACTAATGAGACAGACTGGACTGCCCTCAAGGGGAGTTCCAGTTGGAAGAGAAACAAGAAAAGGATGACAACAGCAATAAATGCTGTGAAGGAAATACACGGTGTGTGTGGAGGGGCAGGGAGCTACTTTAGGGAAGGCCTCAGAAGAGCTGACATTTAAAGGAAAGCTTGAAAGATAGAGGGTTGGGGTAAATGCATTCCAGGAGGAGAGAATAGCATGTGCAAAGAGATGTGTGTTTTAAGAATAGAGAGGACAGCCGGGCACGGTGGCTCATGCCTATAATCGCAGCACTTTGGGAGACCAAGGCAGATGAATCACCTGAGGTCAGGAGTTCGAGGCCAGCCTGGTCAACATGGCGAAACCCCATCTCTATTGAAAATACAAAAATTAGCCAGGCATGGTGGCGGGTGCCTATAGTCCCAGCTCGGGAGGCTGAAGCAGGAGAATTGCTTGAACCTGGAAGGCGGAGGTTGCAGTGAGCCGAGATCGTGCCTGAGCAATAGAGCGATACTCCATGTCAAAGAAAAAAAAGAAAAAGAATGGAGAGAAGGTCAGAGTGGCTACAGGGGAGCGTGCCAGGGAGCAGGATGTTATGAGGTCGACAGGTCACGAGAGGCTAGTTCCTGCTGGGCCTTGGAAGCTGTGGTGAGGACTTTCTCTTTGTTCTAAGAGCAATGGGAAGTCATTGGAGCATTCTAAGCAAAGGTGGGGTGGGGGTGGGGATATGATATGACTTGCCTTTTCGAAAGACCCATCTGGCTAGTGATAGAGAACAGCTTAGAAAGGACAGGGGCTGGTGTCTTCCTAGTTTTGTATCCACTCCCACCTACATCATGGAGGAGAGCGGACACCAGTCCCTGTCCTCAAGGGAAATCTTGCCTCAATGGAAAGAACATAAGTCAAGCAGCCAGACAGATCTGAGTTCAAATCCCAGCTCCACAATTTTCCTGTGTTACAACCATGGGCAACTTCTGTAAGCTTCAATTTTCTCACTGGAATGGAAAAAATACTATGCACACTGTGGGCATATTAGATACAGACACTGATATAAACTACGTGGTGCTATAGACAGCGATTGGTTCGTGCACAAGAAAAGTTATATTACAACACACACATCCCTTTGCAAAGTGGGGAAAAGAGAGAGATACACAATTTTTTTTTCTTTTTTTTCTTTTTTTCTTTTTTTTTCTTTTTTTTCTTTTTTCGCTCTGTTGCCCAGGGTGGAGTACAGTGGTGCAATCTCAGCTCACTGCAACCTCTGCCTCCCAGGTTCAAGTGATTCTCCTGCCTCAGCCTCCCAAGTAGCTGGGACTATAGGCGCCCACCACCACGCCCGGCTAATTTTTTGTATTTTTAGTAGAGGCAAGATTTCACTGTGTTAGCCAGGATGGTCTCAATCTCCTGACCTCGTGATCCACCCACCTTTGCCTCCCAAAGTGCTGGGATTACAGGCATGAGCCACCGCGCCTGGCCAAGATGCACAACTTATAAATCCAAAGTAGGTACACATGACAGGAGTACTGAAGGAACCAGGTCATGGAAACGCTGAATGCCAGCCTAAAGCTCATGAACACGTGTGAGTGGTAGGAGCCAAGTGAGGGTTTCTGAGCAGGGGAGGATCCACAGAGCTTCGCTTTACGAAGATACAATTGGCAGCCAGGAAAGAAGAAGAAGATGGAATGAAGGCAGCTGGGGTCTCTTTCCCCCTGTCCCTGAGCCATCACATCACTCAACTTCCTCTCAACCCCCAAGGCTCTGCCCTGCAACCTGGGCACCTGGAATTTTGCCATAAGGTCTGTTTTCTTACAGCCTGTGGTCTATTTCATTGGACCACATGTGCCAGGCCACTGAACATTAGAAAGCGTGGCCACATTAGTTATGACCACCCTGCAACGCCAGCCAATCAGACAGCAGTCACGGAGGGAATCACTTTCCAAGCCCAGCTTCTTCCCAGAGGCTGTGGATGGAGAAAGGAAAACAAGGAGTAGACCTCAGCTCCCTGGGCCTGGCTATCTGTCCTGGGGACTTAGGATTCAGAAGAAGTGCAGCCTGCCAGCCAGGCAGACACCGAAATCATAAAAAGAGCAGAAGCTGATTCAGGTCGACGGACTCATTGCCCCTTGAACGTGTGGCCCTGATCACAAATAAACCTGCCATGTGGAATTCTGTGGTCTGTTGGCTCCAGCATTGATTTTCTATGGTCTACAGCTCTCGAGCCTGCAAAATGCACTTCTAGAACAGAAATTTAGAGGAATGAAGTCAGCTAAGGTGGAAAATTTACCTCCTTTTCTACCCTCTACACTCCACACCTCAATCGGGAAAGTGCCAGTGCTCCCAGAACAGTGTGAAACAGGGAAATGGCGTGGAGAGGTCTGGGGAATGGGCAGGGGCAACAGCAAGCCCAGCCCTGGAGGTTCAATTAATGTCCCTGAGGACTTAGGTTAGAGTTCATGAGATGGAGAGAACTTCATTCAGCCCATAGCATCTCTTTGGGGCCTCTCTTTGCTAATTCTGTGCCAAAGGGGGGAAAGTTGAGACAAATAAGGCCATTCCAGCTCCTTGGGAGCTTGGAGTCTGGCAAAGGAGTTGGATATTAAGAAAACAATTACGGCCGGGCACGGTGGCTCAAGCCTGTGATCCCAGCACTTTGGGAGGCCGAGACGGGCGGATCACAAGGTCAGGAGATCGAGACCATCCTGGCTAACCTGGTGAAACCCCGTCTCTACTAAAAAATACAAAAAACTAGCCGGGCGAGGTGGCGGGCGCCTGTAGTCCCAGCTACTTGGGAGGCTGAGGCAGGAGAATGGCGGGAACCCGGGAGGCGGAGCTTGCAGTGAGCTGAGATCCGGCCACTGCACTCCAGCCTGGGCGACAGAGCGAGACTCCGTCTCAAAAAAAAAAAAAGAAAATAATCACAGCCCTGAATGACAGCTGGGACAAAGCACAGTGGCAGCCAGGGGGAAGACAATTACCTATCTGGGAGTCAGGGCTTCCTAGAGGAAGTGATGTCAGTGACATTCAGTATGGACTTTGAAAGCTGAATGAGAGTTCACCAGCAGACAAGGTGGGGAAATGAGCGGCTTATACCAAGGCATGTCAGTGATGTTACCGGAAAGGGTCCCGATTAAGACCTCAAAGGAGGGTTCTTGGACCTCATGCAAGAAATAATTTGGGGCAAGTCCACAGAGTAAAGTGAAAGCAAGTTGATTAAGAAAGTAAAGGAATAAAGAATGGCTACTCCATAGGCAGAGCAGTGGCACGGGGTGCTCGAGTCTAAGTATACCTATAGTTATTTCTTGATCATGTGCTAAACAAGGGGTGGATTATTCATGAGTTTTCCAGGAAAGGGACAGGGATTTCTGGAACTGAGGGTCCTTCCCCTTTTTAGACTATATAGAGTAACTTCTGGACGTTGTCATGGCATTTGTAAACTGTCATGGCGCTGGTGGGAATGTCTCTTAGCATGCTAATGGATTATAACTAATGTATAATGAGTCGTGAGGACAACCAGCGATCTCTTTCTTTGCCATCTTGGTTTTGGTGGGTTCTGGCCGGCTTCTTGACCACATTCTGTTTCATCAGCAAGGTCTTTGTGACCTGTGTCTTTTTCTGACCTCCTATCTCATCCTGTGACTAAGAATGCCTTAACTTCCTGGGAATGCAACCCAGTAGGTCTCAGCCTTATTTTACCCAGTCCCTATTCAAGATGGAGTCGCTCTGGTTCACACGCCTCTGATAGTGGGAAAAAGCAGAATCTATTTTCTTCTAGAGATGACAAGTTATGTCTACTTTTGGGACATGGAGAAAGGGAGGTGACTGGTGGGAGGTGAACCTGGACACACAGCCAGGGGCTATAAAGAGGCTCCAGATGAGAAAAGAGTGAATGTGGTGCAGGGCAGCCCTAGGATTAAAATCAGCTTTGGGATTTGGATGGATAAAGATATCCATCGAAATGGATAAAGACACAGGTTAAAGGGAGATGTTTAGCTGTCAGTTTGGCCCGCAGCAAAATAATAAAAAACACATGGGGCTTTCAACATATGATCTAATTTAGACGCCAGAACAAGCCTACAGGTCTTATCCCCATCTTCCAGATAAAAATGACTGGGGCACAGAGAGGTCAAGTGGCTTGCCCAAGATCACACACCTAGCAAGTGGCCGAGCAAGTGCTATACACAGATTCCTAGCTGAACACAAAGCGTGGAGTCAGGCAGGCTCCAGACGTCTGCTCTGGACCAGCTTTGGGGCCTTAGACTCTTTCACTTCACTCAGATTCTGTTTCCCACCGGCAACTGAAAAGGATGGCATTCAACTTGCAGAGCTGTTACGATCATTCAGATCATGTATGTAAAGCACCATATCCCAGGACCAGGCCCATCAGCAAACCTCAAGAAATATTACTGGGGTGATGACCCATTTTTGGGATTTGAATTCCAGGTAGGATTTCTCTTCCATTCAAGTTCTCCCTTAGGTTTGGGCTCCCCGATGAACTTGAATTTGCAGAAGTGTTTTGTGTTTGTGACAAGGAACTAGTCCAGTTCCAGTGAATTGTAGTGACCATCTGGGTTGAGATTTTTATCAGCAGATAATCTTCAGTTCTCCCAAGCAGAGCCTAAGTAGAGCTTTCCGGTCTGAACAGCCAGCCTAAACTGCATCACCAGCCCACAATTCAGTTCTCCAAAAACTATGGTGGCCACTCAGAAAAGCCCAAGTTGTCTAGGAGGTAAATGGGTGATACAGAAAGGCAAGAAGAAAAAAACCAATAACGCAATTTTAAAATGCATAAAGGACTTGAATAGACACTTCTCCAAAGAAGATAAACAAATGGCCAACAAGCACATGAAAAGATGCTGAACATCACTCATCATTAGAGAAATGCAAATCGAAACCACAATGAGATTCCATTTCACATCCATTAGAATGGTTATTATCAAAAACAAATGAATGAATAAAGAAATAAAAACAGGCCAGACACAGTGGCTCATGCCTGTAATCCTAGCACTTTGGGAGACCAGTGCAGGAACATCACTTGAAGCCAGGAGTCCAAAACCAGCCTGGTCAACATAGTGAGATTCTGTCTCTACAAAAGGAAACTTTTAAAATTAGCCAGATGTGGTGGCAGATGCCTATAGTCCCAGCTACCAGGGAGGAGGCTGAGGCAGAGGATCCCTTGAGCCCAGGAGATCGAGGCTACAGTGAGCCATGATCAAATCACTGCACTCCAGCCTGGGTGACAGAATGAGATCCTGTCTCTTAAAAAACAAAACAAGGCTAGGGGCGGTGGCTCATGCCTGTAATTCCAGCACTTTGGGAGGCTGAGGCGGGTGGATCACCTGAGGTCAGGAGTTCAAGACCAGCCTGGCTAACACGGTGAAGCCCCATCTCTACTAAAAATACAAAAGTTAGCCAAGCGTGGTGGGCACCTATAGTCCCAGCTACTTGGGAGGCTGAAACAGGAGAACTGCTTGAACCCGGGAAGCGGGGGTTGCAGTGAGCTGAGAGATTGTGTCACTGCACTCCAGCCCGGGAGACAGAGCAAGACTCTGTCTCAAACAAAACAAACAAACAAACAAAACAGATAATAACAAGTGTTGGCAAGGATGTAGAGAAACTGGAACCTTTGTGCATTGCTGAGGGAATGCAAAATGCCACAGCCTCTGTGGAAGACAGTTTAGGGGTTCCTCAAAAAAAATTAAAAATAGAATTACCATATGATCCAACAATTCCATTTCTAGGTATATACACAAAAGAATTGACGCCAGGGACGTGAACAGACATTCTTATACCAATGCTCATTGGCATAAATGAACAGCAGCATTATTCGGACTAGCCAAAAGATGAAAACAACCCAAGTGACTGTTGACAGATGACTGGATAAAGCAAAAGTGCTATATATATATAATGGAATAGTATTCAGCCATAAAAAGGAAGGAAATTCTGACACATGCTACAACATGGATGAGCCTTGAGGACATTATGCCAAGTGAAATAAACCAGACACAAAAAGACAAACACTGTGTGATTCCACTCATATGAAGTACCTAGCGTAGTCAAACTCATAGAGATGGAAAGTAGCATGAAGGTTGCCAAGGCCTGGAGGAGGTTGAGGGGGCGGGGGAGACTCAGTGTTTAATAGGGACAGAGCTCCAGTTTAGGAAAACAAGCAAGTTCTGGGGAGGGACGGTGGTGATGGTTGTACAACAATATGCGTGTACTTAATGCCACTCAACTGTATGCTTTAAAAATGGTTGAAATGTTACATTTTCTGCTATGTATTTTTTACTACAATAAAAAATAAGACAAAGGAAAGATATGGAAAGATGCAGGGATAGCATCTTCTGCTGCAGGTGGTTGTGGGGGGATCTTTGTCTTCCCCAGGCCAGGCCTGCCACGACACAAGAGATGGACACACCCAGGAGAACCCACCTCTGCCATTCATGGTGTGGCTGGTGGCAGGTCTCTATGCCTCTCCGGAAAAACCCAGGAAGCTGGCTGATTCAGAGATGGCCTCTAGCTTACGCCTTATTAGGAAGGCTTCGCTCCTAATGAGGCAATGGACGATGTAGCAGGGACAGAAAAGCAGACCTCACTTCTTTGGAAGTGAGGCCTTAAGACCCTCTGACTTAGGAAATGTACTTCAGAAGAATGTGCCTTACACGAATTATATCAGTGAGGGTCCTGGCACCGAACAGATGCCACCCTCAAGCTGGGTCCATGAAGACAGTTTAGTAAAGGGTCAATGTATTCAGGTGTGGGTGGGGCGAAGGGAGCACTGAGGATGGCATAGTACCCAGGGCTTACAACAGCAAGACTGTCACCGTCCTGAGCAGAGAAGTGGCTTCAGGAACCCTGAGAGAGACCATGTGAGAAAGGGCACCTTTGGTGAAAACAATCGTGGAGGAGGGGCTTGGGGATTAAATACCCAGACCTCCCTCTCTCCTCTTGCCCTCAATCTCCTGCCAGGCCCTCCCACTGGCCAAGCCAAACAGGAAGACCAGGACAGAGAGCTGTCAGTGAAATCCACACAGGCCAGCCTCTGGGGCCGGAGCAGGATGGTAAAGTCTGGCAAGGAAATCAGAGGAGCAAATGGAGGGGCGGATCCAAAGTGAATCAGCCCGAATCATCCACGTGGCCTGGCTAGGGTGGCTGAGAGCCTGTCCTCCCCTGGATAAGCCCACCCTCTTCCAAAGGCTGATCCCAGACCGGGGTGGGAAGGAGTTCTGTCGTGGCATGGAACAGAGTCATATGGTTGGTTGAAAAGAGCCCCCACTTACTGGCTGTGAAAATGCTGGCCACGGGCCTAAACCTCCCATCCATGCATTATATATTCATTTATCCATTCATTCAGCCAACAACTCCTGAAAGTGACTCAGTGCCCAGCCAGTGCTAGGAGGCACTAGATGAAGAAACGAGGAGCTACCCTAGCCACAGTCGCTTCAACATGTGAGATCCATCTAGAGCCAGGCAGTGACGGGCTCCATCCACCAGCTCCCTGACTCTGGACCCTCACTGCCGGGACCCTCACGGATATAATTCCTGTAAGGCACATTCTTTTGAAATACAGTTCCCAAGTCAGAGGGTCCTAAGGCCTCATTGGAAATGTCCAAATGTCTGGAGGCTGCCCTCTGCCGTGTCCTCTGTAAAAATACCTTTTCCTCCTAGAGTGCCTGAGGATGCAAAGACAGCATTTCGGAAAAGGAGGGGCCATGGGGCCCGGCGAGCAGTAAGTGCTCTGCAACTGGCAATCGATGGCCTTGCTAACAAGCACCCAGGTGCCCCTCACACATAGTCACCACCCTTTTATCCCCTTTTCTTGCTTGCATCGCAATTGCATTGCACGTATGTGCATTCGTTGCAGTTTTTCTCTCCCTCACTCCCCATGTCCCAGACTGAGACTGGGGGAACCTGGTCACTGGCCTCTTGCTCCTCCTGAATCACCAGGGCTTGGAGTGGGTTTAGGAATGCCAGCACTCATACCATGGACTGCACTGCAGAATGGCTTCACATGCACTTAATCCTGGGTGCAGCACTGGCTGGCAGGCAGTACTACTGACACATGCTACAACATGGATGAGCCCTGAGGACATCATGCCAAGTGAAATAAGCCAGACACAAAAAGACAAACACAATGTTTGTACTACTAGGCTCATATTATAGGTGAAGAGACCCAGCCCAGAGAGGTTAACCAACTTGCCGAGGGCAGAGTGGAAAAGCGGCAAAGCCGGGATTCGAACCCGGGAGTCCGGCTCTCCAATCTGGCGGTGGACCGCGGCTGCCGGAGCGAGAGTGCGGGAATGAATCCACACGTCAATCAGTGAACGGGCGGCGGGGGCAGGCCAGTCCCCTCCCCAGGCGCGGCGGCTCAGCACCGGGACAAAGGCAGGGCGGGGGCCGGACGTGGCCGGCGGGGGTCGGGGCCGGGCCCTTTAAGGGGGGCGGGCCGGCAGCGCTGGGGGGCGGTGCGGGGGGCGGGCCGGGGGCGGGCGGCGGCGGGCGGGCCCGGCTGAAGTGCGCGCCGAGCACAGGGCGGCGACGGTGGCGGCGGCGTCTCGTGCTCGCCCCTGCTGCGATCGCGTTCCGCTCCAGGTTCCCGACCCGCGGCGGCGCGCCCCCCGTGCTCCCCGCACCCCGCGTCCCCAGCACCCGCGCTCGGCCCGCTGCGGGCAGAGGGGCGGCCATGCCGCCGCGGCGCAGCATCGTGGAGGTGAAGGTGCTGGACGTGCAGAAGCGGCGGGTGCCCAACAAGCATTATGTGAGTGCGGCGCGGCCTCCACGCCCCCTTGAGCCCGCATCCCATCGGGGGCGACCGAGGGCCCCCGGCTCGGAAAACTTCTGCCTCCGGCGCTTCCCGTCCCCTCCTCCCCTGCTCTCCCCTCGGCCCTGCCGCGGCGCTGCCCGGGTCCCTCCCGACTCCTCCTCCCTCCCTCCCCCCTCCCCTCTCCTACCCTCCCCGCTTTTGCCCCGTTCTCCCCCTCCATCCCTTCCTCCCGCCTCGCCCCTCTACTCGCCTCCCTGCGGCTCCTCTACCCCTTTCTGTCTCCTCCGTGTCCCCCCCACCCGTCCTGCTCATCTGTGGAGAAGTCTGGCCCCAGCCGGTGAGGGGGCAGAGACGGAAAGCGGGAGAGAGACAAGCGCCTGTTCTCAGGCCGCCCGCCCTGCCCCTCCTTGTGCAGAGCGCGCAGACCCGCAGTCCCCAGCCACAGGTAGCCCCTCTAGGGATGGCCGAGTTTGACTCCGTTCTTTGGCAAGAGCCGGCCTGGGCAATGGAGGAGATCTCTGGGAATGGATCATTTGAGTGGCTGCACCTTGAAAGGGTTAAAAACATCCACTGCCCCCTCTCTCCAGTAACTTCTGTCTTAAAATGTACGAAAGTTTTCTCCTGGCATCTCCCTCTAGAACATGGGAATCTTGTTTGGAGCTGGCAAGGACTTGAGAAAATGGGACAGTAGCGTCGTTTTGCAGATAGGAAGGCTGAGGCTCAGAGGTTGCAGGTCCTGGAACATAGAGCTGCATTCAGGCTTCCCTCCCTCTAGCAGAGGTGCCTGGTCTGACGGTGACCTGCAGGTGGAAAGTGGCTTCCGCAGCAACCTAGGGGACACGTCTGCAGATTCAGGAGGCCCTGGGACCACCTCGCAGCTTCTAGGTGGAGATAAAGGGAATGTGGGGTGATGGGCCCACATGAGGCCTTGGGGAGGGCCTCATTATGGCAGGGAAGGGGGCTATAGTGTCTCTGGCGGTGAGAAGTGGGCAGTGGCGGAGCCTGGCTACAGAGAAGTTAACCAGGAAGGGAAAAAGAGTAAGAGGGAGGGAAAAAAATCCTAACAAAGAAGTATAGAACAATGAATAGAAAAGGGCGTTGGCTGGCTAAATTAAGCTCCTTGGCCTCCCTGGAAGTCGTCTTCAGATCTTTTTTTTTTTTTTTTTTTGTAAGAACTAATTCTTACAAAGTAGATCTACGTGCCTTCCATGAATAGCTTATGAAATTCTGAAAGGAGATAGCCGGGAACCCACTCCGCGGCGCTCTCCACAAGAAGGGGTGTGCTGTGTGAGTCTATTGTTATTGGCTGGGCAGCCAGTTATTCAGCCCTTAGCCAGGCGGTGGGAAGCTATTTCCTGGACCTGTGGCATCTTTATATAGAGTGAAGTTTCCCTTGATTCCAGAGCTGAGCTAAATTGTCTTTTTTTTTCTTCCTTTTTTAATTTTTTGTTAACTGTTTTCAAATGCTGCCAAATCTTAGTTTCTTGTTTGAGCCTGTTAGCATGTAACTGAGTTTGCCTCTTTGGCATGAAGACAGTCTTCACCAACATGGCAACTGGAGGAAGTCTGGAATTCTCCATGCCACCTCCCACCAGGTCTGTGAGCTGGCAAAACGAAAATAGATACCGCCACCGAGGCCTGGCCATCATTGTCCACGCGCCCTCTTCTGGCCTCTCCTATCACGCCCATATCAGGCAGAGGGCCTTAAGCCCATTTGACAGATGAGAAAACCAGAGCTCCGCAAGGTGAGGTCCCACGCCTACGGTCACAGTCAAGAGCCAAGCAGGGATGTAGATCCAGGCCCACCGGACCCCAAAAGGACCACACCACTTCCCAGATCCGGTACCCCCATAGTTTCTCTGAGCAAAGTCCTCTGAAAAACTGGGAAATCTCTCACATCATTAGTGAAAACCTGGAAGCTTTTCATCCTCCGCTCTGTCAGCTCCATCCTTGCCAGTTTTTTGAAGGTTTTGCACTTTGAGAACCATCTTTTGAAGCGTTCAGCCACTTTTTGGGGGCCCCTTGAGACAAGTTTCTATGTTAAAACATAGATTGGGGTTCAGATCTTGGCCTCCCAGCTTGCAGCTGTGTCTCCTCAGCCTCAGTTTTTTCATCTGTGTAATGGGGAGATAGTGGTGTCCATTTCCTAGGGGAAGCAGCCATATGACAGGCAGGGGTGGAGTGCCCTAAAGGTTAGCTCCCTGCCTGCCTATCCCGAGGAATCTTGTCACTGATTGGGAACATGCCAAAGTCACATGGTGGGGGGGATTCATCAAGAACTTGTTTTTCTGCATGTGGATTTAGTCACTCATGTGATTCAAGGGGCCCTCTCCCTTCTAGCCCAGCCTTCTGGGTTTATCAGATGAGGAGGGGCAATGGGCTGAACTGAAGCCTGAGTCATCCACAGGAACAGAGAACATTTACTGCCCTGATGGCAGGGGCCGGACCCATTAGAAACAGATCCCTGTGGTGGGTCACCACTGCTGCTCCCATGTTCCACCCCAACCCCTCACACAGTCTGGAAAGAGCAGGCATGAAGGCAGCTATTGGAGGGCCTGGACTTTGACTCCCATTTGGTATCCCTCTTTCTGAAGCCACCCTGGAGAGACAGCATCAGCTGGGGAGTTAAACTATTCTGCTGTGTGACCTCGGACTGGTTGGTTTGCCTCTCTGAGCTCTAGCTTCTGTGTAAATACTGCTACATCCCTCAAGGGCAGAGTTTCTCAACCTCAACAGTTTTGACATTTGAGGCTGGATCATGCTTTGTTATAGGGCTGTCCTGTGGATTGTAGGATGTTTAGCAGTATCCCTGGCTTCTACCCAACGAGTCATCCCCCTTCCCAATTGTGACACCCAGAAGGCCTCCAGGCATTGATTGCTACATGTCCTCCTGGAGGCAGCACCACACACATCCCACCCCAGCCACTGCACCATAGAATACAAAGTCAGTCTTTGAGAGTCCTCTTCACTACACCGCCTCATTTCCCACTACCCCTCTCCCCATTTGCAGCCATCTCGGCCACCACCTGTGAGGGACAGGGTCACAGGTGCTGTAGATGTCATTGGAGAACTGCACCCAGAGTTCAGGGCTGCCCATCAGGGCCGGGCCACCTGCTCCCTCTGAAATGGTGCCTTCTCCATGATCGGAATGGCATCCTCTCCAGCCCCAGCCTCAGTCACCCGCAGGCAGAGACATCATCCATGGACCCAGGGGCAGAGCCACAGGCCAGGTCTGGAGAATGCAGGGCCAGAAGCTCCGGGTGCCTCTGAGATCCCGAGAGGTTGATGACAGTGTTCCATGATATTGTTTGTAGAGGGTTTCCCTGGAGCCACCGCCCTCTGTTGGAAGCAGGGAGATGAAGATGTGGGAAGCTGCTGCCTTTCTCTGCCAGCATCTTCCCTGCACTAGAGCCCGAGGGCTTGGGGATGAATGGAGAGGGGCTTTTGAGGGTGACATCCTGGGAGACCCTCCCTAGCTAGCTTGTCTTCAGCTTGAGGGGAGGAAGAAGAGCTCCAGGTAGGATTTGTGAGTTTTATTTGGATCACCCCATTTCCCACACTGGAGAGGGATGTACAGAAGCATTAGTGTCTCCGCAGCAGGGGCCTGGAGATGCTGGCCTGCTCTGTCTCAAGATCTTTAAATGTTAAGAGGAGCAGGATGGTCGGAGTATTTATGGCAGTGAATAACAGTGGTCAAAGTGTCCTCAGTAACCTGAGCAGGGCACTGGGTCCCTTTTACATAGATACATTTTTGATATAGTAATATAATATTCTGTACATATATAGATACATAGAATAAAATAGCTATCTATATCTATATATCTTCCAAGTCATCACATCTCTATATTTTACCATATTTGTTTCAAAATTTTTTATTTTTATTTTTAAGAAATAAAGCGTCGCAGATGCAAAGCCCCCTCTACGCCCACCCGGATGCTGCACCTCCCCTGTAAAACCACTATCCTGCATTTGATGTTGATCATTCCCTTGTACAAAATAGACTAATACATAGGATATTTTCTTTAACAGCTCTCTTGAGGTATAATTTACACACCATAAAATTCACCCATTGTAAGTGTGCAGTTCACTTATTTTTAAAGTAAATTTGCAGAGCTATGCAACCATCACCACAATCCAGTATTATAACATTTCCATCATCTCCAGAAAGATCCCCCACACCCATTTGCCATCAATCCCCTTCCCACCCCAGCCCATGGACCTTTTAATGTTTTTTTCCTTTTTAACATTCCCTAAAATCTTGTATCGTCGTCAATATTTTAAAACTATAAATAAGCGTTACACTTTTGAGATCTGTGTCGATCCAGGTAGCTCCAGTTCATTTTAACTGTTGTTTACTATGGCATTGATGAATATGCCGCTGTTTTTTCAAGCTCGCCCTGGGAACTGTTAGGATGTTTCCGGCAGTTGACTTTCTTACAGCTGCCTCCTTGCACAGGGACCCAAAGTAGAATTGCTGGGTCTTGGGGTTTGTGCGTTTTCAACTTTGTATTTACATCCCCTGGGTTCCCTTTGCTCTCTGTTCTTGCTAACACTCCATTATCATCAGACTTTTCAGTCTTTGCCAATCCAATAGGTGCAAAAGTGGTGCTTGTTCACACCAGCGAGGTTGAACAGCTTTTCATACCTTTATCAGCTATTTGCGTTTCCTCTTCTGTGAATTACCAGTTTTTATCCTTTGCCTCTTTTTTAATATATTGGGTTGTTTGTCTTTTATTGATTGGTGGGATTTATTTACACGTTTGGGATACTGATCCTTCAGGTAATTACATTAGTTTTTTGTTTTCCCCTTGAGGAGTCTGCAGATTCAGAGAGGTGGAGGCGTGTGCCTGAGGTCACACAGCAAGGAGTGGCTGCGTGGGAATTGGGCTAGATGCCCTTGTGTCTGGGAGAGACACAGGGGGACCCTGTGATCCCACCACGGAGCTGACTGACCTTGGATGGGTCACTTAGGCTTCTGGACCCCGGTTTCCCCTTATATGAGATACTGGGGCCATCCCAGGCCCTTCTCTGATCTCACCATTAATTCAGCCCCGACTGAAGAAGTGCAAGCCACTGCCAGCCCTTAGTCATTCTCACTCCGGGAAGCTCTGGGTAGCTTGTGCCCCTGGAGTGATGGCTCTGCAGGCTCTGTGCTGCCAGCCCTGAAACCTCCCTCCTTGATTTGCCAGGCTCCGGAAGCCTGGGGGTCACTGTGCTGAGCAGCTGAGTTTGGAAGAGTAGATCGGGCCCTTAGTAGGCATTGCTGGCATTCTCAGTCCCTTAAGGGGCCTCCCGCAGGTGAGCCCAATGGTCTAGAACAAACCGTGGATCTGCTGCCCACATTAGCTGCATTCTCTTCTCCAGCCCCCAGTTTCCTCCCTCTCCTCCTATCCCTGGCACCCGTTTTGTGGGAACACACAGGGCAGGGCAGCAAAGTTGAGCAGAAAGAACTCGGGTATTAGAGATAAACATCTGGGTTCAAGTTCTGCATGGCCTTGGACAACTGGCTGAATGCCCCCGTTAGTTTTTACATTTGTAAAATAGGGGCAGTGACTTCCTTCTGAGACGATTGTGCAGGCTTTTGGTGATGTATGCACGGAATCTGTACTCCAGCCCTGCTGCTAGGAAGAATAAAACTGCTAGCACATGTCTTTCCAACCCACCGTTACCTTCATGATGAAAAGACCTGGCTTTGAATTCTCCTCAAGCGCTCCTGAGCGGGGTTACCTTGCCCTACATGAGGATCTGTGAAATGGGAATAGTCATAGTGCCTAGCTTACAATGCTGAGCCTCATGGGTGTAAAAGGTACTCAATAAATCACTTGAACCTAGGAGGCAGAGGTTGCAGTGAGCCGAGATCGCGCCACTTCACTCCAGCCTGGGTGACAAAGGGAGACTCTGTCGGCAAAAATAAAATAAAGGTACTCAATAAATGGTAGTCACGAAAAGTGCTATTGATGATAATAATAGTCATGATCTAAATTTCTGCACCACTTTCCTGCCTGCTGCCCGGAAGACATACTACGCGGTTTTCATGGTCTTTTCATTCAAGAGGCATTTTGAGGAGTGCCTGCCCCAGGCTGGGCCCGTGCTGCTGCTGAGATAGACCCCTGGGAGCAAGGCAGAGCCATTCCTACCTACTGCATAGGGGAGTTCTTGTCCTCTACTGTGTCTGTGTCACAAGAGGTAGGGCCCTCTTTAGGCCCCTTGCGTAGGTTTGTCTTTAATGACTATTGCTTTCTTTTGATTGGGAAAATGTAGGTGCTTGTCACACAGGCAAGCTATATATGCCAAGTGAGTGGCAAGCAAAGGGCATTTCTATGTTGATGCTGTCTTTCTGGGATGCTCTGCTAGGGACTTGATCAACCATGCTCCCCCATGCCATCCCCCACCCCATAGGTGCAATGCACCAGCCCCTCAGCTCACCTCACTGGTCATCCTCAATGGGAGGAGCCCCAGCCTGCTCTGGTGCACTTTGTGCTGCTGCAGCTGTCTCAGGGTCAAAAGAGATGGAGCAGTCATATCTTCAAATTATTTAAATGTCAATTTAGTTCAGACTTTAAATCAGTGCCATTCTGTGCCTCTAGTGGGCTGAGAAGTACATCAGACAGCTTGGGTTCAAACCCCTGCTCTGCCACCTACCAACTGTGTGACCTCAGACAAGCCTCTGTGCCTCAGTTTCCTCATCTATAAAATGGGGATAAAAATAGTTCCAATTTCATAGGGCTAATGTGAGAATTAAAGGGGCCTAGCATCTAACTGAGGTTTGACAACGGTAAACTATATTAGGAGTTTACAAACCTAGGGTCATTTATGATCATAAAAGGCTGGTAACCACTTAAAAGTGCATGGGTAAAGAACAAGATAAAACGTGCTATATCCATGAGCTAGAACACCATCAAGATGGTAAAACTGTGTTCCATCTTCTATCACAAGAATATTAAATAGCTAAAGCTGGTTTGCAAAATAGCATGCTCAGGCTGATTTTCACCTGATTACAAACGAAGGATGAAAATAGGAGTCTGTGTAAGCTCAGAAATACAGCTGATAAAATATCATTCCTTTTTTTTTTTCCTGCTTGTCTGTGCTTTTCTGTTTTCCAAATGTTCTGCAATGAACACATATTCTTGTTTTTAGTAAAAATAAAAAAACAGCAAATGCTCATTTTTAAAAAGAAGCTGTGCCAAGCTGGGGCAGCTCCAGCCAGATCCCCACATCCTGTTGCCCCATCCCGTCCCAAAGGGTTCTCCTGTCCTCCTGAGGCAGGCACCAGCCTCAAAGGCTCTTTCCCACTCCTACCGCAGAGGGAGGTCTCTGGATGTGGCTTTCCAGTCCGTGAGCTAGAGAAACAGAAAGCGATGAGTTTAAAATACCACGAGGGAAGGCCTGGGCAGATGCTTTCCTAGTTAAAATGCTCCTTGCTCAGCAATTCCAGGCCCTTCCCCATCGTGCTTGCAGCCAAATAGGGCTAGGAAGAATTGTAGGCTCAAGTTCTGCAGATCTGGCATGGTCTGTACCCTAAGGTCACAGGGCACCAGAAACGTCATCCAGGTTACAGGTGTGCCCTACAACCCACTTCCTTGGGTGTTTCATGCATCCTCTTGCCTCCCACCGGAGGTGCAGGCGAGTCAGCAAGCAGCCCAGTTATCTCACTGCCAAACAAGGAAAGCTAGAGGGACTATGCCATTCCTGCCGTGACACTCACGTCCTGCTTACAAATTGTGCATCCTTTTTTCCTCGGAGAAAGAGCTGTGGTAGAGGGAACGTCAGGAGAGCAGTCTTGCTTTGCGTGACTCAGTTTTCCCCTTTCCCTCAGCAATGAAGCCAGCTGTGGGTCCCCGCAGCTGCAGGAAAGGAACCGCTGCCCCCCGAGCAGCCTGTTAGTCTGGTGGGTTCAACCAGTGAGTTGTGAGCACCCACACATGGCCAAAAGAGAAGACAGGTTTATTGAGAAGGCCCTGTGGCTTCTGCAGGCAGGGCCTGGATTCTAATTTGGTTCTGTCATTCACTCACTGTTGGCCCTGAGCCTTCTCCAGGTAGTAGGGGGCTTTGTTGGGGAGATCCAATGAGCTTTTATGCAGAATGCCTGAGGAGGGGTGCTGCTAGCCTGGGTAACACCCAGAAGCTGAAGCTCTGTGGTGCTTATCCTAGAGCCCTTGTCGGGAGGGTCAACTGGCACCTGGGTGGAGCTGGCATCCTTTGCCCACTGACGTGACATGGGAACCAGCTGACATGACAGACTCAGGAGGCTCAGTGCCTCCAGCTGTGGGCCGGGGGCAGGGCTCAGGTGGCTGCCTGCTCAGGACTCTGCCTCACAGAAACCTGCAGACCTGAGCTCCGCCACAAGCCATCGGCCTCTGCCTCATTCTCCAAACTGCAGGACTTTCTCCTCCCTTATTTGCTGGCCCAGATGCACACCTGCAGGCGGGCATGACTCTCAGCCCAGGGTCATCTTCAGGTGGTAAAGGGAGGAGAGGCTGTGGGCAGAGCTCACCTGCCTACTTCTGCAGCCCCATCTCAGGCTGTGCCAGGGCTGAGGGTGGCCAGAGTTAGCAAATGAAAATGCAGGATGCCCAGTTCAATTTCAATTTCAAATAAACATGCAATATTTGGGACATATTTATGAGAAACAATTACTCGTTGTTTATCTGAAATTCAGATTTTACTGGGCATCCTATTCTTTATCTGGCAAAGCTGCCAGAGCTACCACTTTGGAAAAACAACAGCAACCACCAAGAAAGCTTCATTCTAAGGGCTGGGCATGGTAGTTCATGCCTGTAATCCCAGCACCTTGGGAGACTGAGGCGAGAGGATCTCTTGAGCCCAGGAGTTCAATACCAGCCTGGAGAACATAGTGAGACCTCATCTCTACTAAAAATCAACAAAATTAGCTGGGTGTGATGGTTCTTGCCTGTAATCCCAGCTACTTGGGAGGCTGAGGCAGGAAGATTGCTTGAGCCCAGGAAATGGAGGCTGTAGTGAGCTGTGTTTGCACCACTGCACTCCAGCTTGGGCGATAGAGATGACATGTGGATAGGCAAAGCAGGGATTGAGACCTCAAAAAGGTCAGTGTCCTGACAGGCAGACAGATGCCCTGGGCTTCTGGGGGACCTGGTCCTGGGGAAGGCAGAGGTGACCTGAGGCCAGTCACAAAGCATGGGAGGGATGCTGCCAAGTGGGCAAGGGTAAAGGGGTTATAGGTAGAGAGAACAAGAGGGCAAAGAAATGGAAACCCTGGCACATGGCGTGTTTGAAAAAGCAGGAGAAGATGGCCGAATAGGAACAGCTCCAGTCTCCAACTCCCAGCGCGAGCGACACAGAAGACCGGTGATTTCTGCATTTTCAACTGAGGTACTGGGGTCATCTCGCTAGGGAGTGCCGGACAATCGGTGCGGGTCAGCTGCTGCAGCCTGACCAGCGTGAGCTGAAGCAGGGCGAGCATCGCCTCACCTGGAAGCGCAAGGGGGAAGGAAATCCCTTTTCCTAGCCAGGGAACTGAGACACACACCACCTGGAAAATCGGGTAACTCCCACCCCAATACTGCGCTTTAAGGAAACAGGCACACCAGGAGAATATATCCCACACCTGGCCGGGAGGGTCCCACGCCCGGAGCCTCCCTCACTGCTAACACAGCCGTCTGCGGCGATCTATCCGCAAGGCAGCAGCGAGGCTGGGGGAGGGGCGCCCGCCATTGCTGAGGCTTAAGTAGGTAAACAAAGCCGCTGGGAAGCTCGAACTGGGTGGAGCTCACAGCAGCTCAAGGAAGCCTGCCTGTCTCTGTAGACTCTACCGCTGCGGACAGCGCACAGCTGCAGTCCATTAGGGGAAAGAGCGGGCCGCTGCAGACCCGAACAACTTTGTCTGACGGCTTTGGGGAGAGCCGTGGATCTCCTAACGTGGAGGTTGAGATCTGAGAACGGACAGACTGCCTGCTCAGGTGGGTCCCTGACCCCTGAGTAGCCTAGCTGGGAGACATCCCCCACTAGGGGCAGTCTGATACCCCACACCTCACAGGGTGGCGTCACCCCTGAGAGGAAACTTCCAAAGAAAGAATCAGACAGGTACACTCGCTGTTCAGCAATATTCTATCTTCAGCAACCTCTGCTGCTGATACCCAGGCAAACAGGGTCTGGAGTGGACCTCAAGCAATCTCTAAGAGACCAACAGACAGTCCTTCTGACTGTCAGACGGAAAACTATCAAACAGGAAGGACACCTATACCAAAACCCCATCAGTACGTCACCATCATCAAAGTCCAGAGACAGATAAAACCACAAAGATGGGAAGAAGCAGGGCAGAAAAGCTGGAAATTCAAAAAATAAGAGCGCATCTCCCCCTGCAAAGGGCGCGCAGCCCATCGCCAGCAACGGATCAAAGCTGGTCAGAGAATGACTTTGACGAGATGAGAGAAGAAGGCTTCAGTCCATCAACCTCTCAGAGCTAAAGGAGGAATTACGTACCCAGCGCAAAGAAACTAAAAATCTTGAAAAAAAAGTGGAAGAATTGACAGCTAGACTAATAATGCAGAGAAGATCATAAACGAAATGACAGAGATGAAAACCATGACACGAGAAATACGTGACAAATGCACAAGCTTCGGTAACCGACTCGATCAACTGGAGGAAAGAGTATCAGCGATTGAGGATCAAATGAATGAAATGAAGCGAGAAGAGAAAACCAAAAGAAAAAAGAAGAAAAAAATGAACAAAGCCTGCAAGAAGTATGGGATTATGTAAAAGACCAAATCTACGTCTGATTGGGGTGCCTGAAGTGAGGGGGAAAATGGAACCAAGTTGGAAAACACTCTTCAGGATATCATCCAGGAGAACTTCCCCAACCTAGTAGGGCAGGCCAACATTCAAATTCAGGAAATACAGAGAACGCCACAAAGATACTCCTCCAGAAGAGCAACTCCAAGACACATAATTGCCAGATTCACCAAAGTTGAAATGAAGGAAAAAATCTTAAGGGCAGCCAGAGAGAAAGGTCGGGTTACCCACAAGGGAAGCCCATCAGAATAACAGCAGACCTCTCGGCAGAAACTCTACAAGCCAGAAGAGAGTGGGGGCCAATATTCAACGTTCTTAAAGAAAAGAATTTTCAACCGAGAATTTCATATCCAGCCAAACTAAGCTTCATCAGTGAAGGAGAAATAAAATCCTTTACAGATAAGCAAATGCTTAGAGATTTTGTCACCACCAGGCCTGCCTTACAAGAGACCCTGAAGGAAGCCCTAACATGGAAAGGAACAACCGGTACCAGCCATTGCAAAAACATGCCAAAATGTAAAGACCATCGAGGCTAGGAAGAAACTGCATCAACTAACGAGCAAAATAACCAGTTAATATCATAATGACAGGATCAAGTTCACACATAACAATATTAACCTTAATGTCAATGGACTAAATGCTCCAATTAAAAGACACAGACTGGCAAACTGGATAAAGAGTCAAGACCCATCAGTCTGCTGTATTCAGGAGACCCATCTCACATGCAGAGACATACATAGGCTCAAAATAAAGGATGGAGGAAGATCTACCAAGCAAATGGAGAACAAAAAAAAGCAGGGGTTGCAATCCTAGTCTCTGATAAAACAGACTTTAAACCATCAAAGATCAAAAGAGACAAAGAAGGCCATTACATAATGGTAAAGGGATCAATTCAACAGGAAGAGCTAACTCTCCTAAATATATATGCACCCAATACAGGAGCACCCAGATTCATAAAGCAAGTCCTTAGAGACCTACAAAGAGACTTAGACTCCCATACAATAATAATGGGAGACTTCAACACTCCACTGTCAACATTAGACAGATCAACGAGACAGAAAGTTAACAAGGATATCCAGGAATTGAACTCATCTCTGCACCAAGCGGACCTAATAGACATCTATAGAACTCTCCACCCCAAATCAACAGAATATACATTCTTCTCAGCACCACATCACACTTATTCCAAAATTGACCACATAATTGGAAGTAAAGCACTCCTCAGCAATGTACAAGAACAGAATTATAACAAACTGTCTCTCAGACCACAGTGCAATCAAACTAGAACTCAGGACTAAGAAACTCAATCAAAACCGCTCAACTACATGGAAACTGAACAACCTGCTCCTGAATGACTACTGGGTACATAACGAAATGAAAGCAGAAATAAAGATGTTCTTTGAAACCAATGAGAACAAATACAACATACCAGAATCTCTGGGACACATTTAAAGCAGTGTGTAGAGGGAATTTATAGCACTAAATGCCCACAAAGAAAGCAGGAGATCTAAAATTGACACTCTAACATCACAATTAAAAGAACTAGAGAGGCAAGAGCAAACACATTCAAAAGCTAGCAGAAGGCAAGAAATAACTAAGATCAGAGCAGAACTGAAGGAGATAGAGACACAAAAAACCCTCCAAAAAATCAATGAATCCAGGAGTTGGTTTTTTGAAAAGATAAACAAATTGACAGACCGCTAGCTAGACTAATAAAGAAGAAAAGAGAGAAAATCAATAGACGCAATAAAAAATGATAAAGGGGATATCACCACTGACCCCACAGAAATACAAACAACCATCAGAGAATACTATAAATGCCTCTACGCAAATCAACTAGAAAATCTAGAAGAAATGGATAATTTCCTGGACACTTACACTCTCCCAAGACTAAACCAGAAGAAGTTGAATCCCTGAATAGGCCAATCAGCTCTGAAATTGAGGCAACAATTAATAGCCTACCCACCAAAAAAGTCCAGGACCAGATGGATTCACAGCTGAATTCTACCAGAAGTACAAAGAGGAGCTGGTACCATTCCTTCTGAAACTATTCCAATCAATAGAAAAAGAGGGAATCCTCCCTAACTCTTTTTATGAGGCCAACATCATCCTGATACCAAAGCCTGGCAGAGACACACAAAAAAGAGAATTTTAGACAATATCCCTGATGAACATCGATGCAAAAATCCTCAATAAAATACTGGCAAACCGGATTCAGCAGCACATCAAAAAGCTTATCCACCATGATCAAGTGGGCTTCATCCCTGGGATGCAAGGCTGGTTCAACATTCGCAAATCAATAAACGTAATCCAGCATATAAACAGAACCAAAGACAAGAACCACATAATTATCTCAATAGATGCAGAAAAGGCTTTTGACAAAATTCAACAGCCTTTATGCTAAAACGCTCAATAAATTTGGTATTATGGAACGTACCTCAAAATAATAAGAGCTATTTATGACAAACCCACAGCTAATATCATACTGAATGGGCAAAAACTGGAAAAATTCCTTTGAAAACTGGCACAAGACAGGGATGCCCTCTCTCACCACTCCTATTCAACATAGTGTTGGAAGTTCTGGCTAGGGCAATCAGGCAAGAGAAAGAAATCAAGGGTATCCAGTTAGGAAAAGAAGAAGTCAAATTGTCCCTGTTTGCAGATGACATGATTGTATATTTAGAAAACCCCATCGTCTCAGCCCAAAATCTCCTTAAGCTGATAAGCAACTTCAGCAAAGTCTCAGGATACAAAATTAATGTGCAAAAATCCCAAGCATCTTATACACCAGTAACAGACAAGCAGAGAGCCAAATCAGGAATGAACTTCCATTCACAATTGCTTCAAAGAGAATAAAATACCTAGGAATCCAGCTTACAAGGGATGTAAAGGACCTCTTCAAGGAGAACTACAAACCACTGCTCAGTGAAATCAAAGAGGACACAAACAAATGGAGAACATACCATGCTCATGGATAGGAAGAATCAATATCGTGAAAATGGCCATACTGCCCAAGGTGATTTATAGATTCAATGCCATCCCCATCAAGCTACCAATGAGTTTCTTCACAGAATTGGAAAAAACGCTTTAAAGTTCATATGGAACCAAAAAAGAGCCCGCATTGCCAAGACAATCCTAAGTCAAAAGGACAAAGCTGGAGGCGTCACGCTACCTGACTTCAAACTATACTACAAGGCTACAGTAACCAAAACAGCATGGTACTGTACCACAACAGAGATATAGACCAATGGAACAGAACAGAGTCCTCAGAAATAATACCACACATCTACAGCCATCTGATCTTTGACAAACCTGAGAGAAACAAGAATGGGGAAAGGATTCCCTATTTAATAAATGGTGCTGGGAAAATTGGCTAGCCATAAGTAGAAAGCTGAAACTGGATCCTTTCCTTACCCCTTATACGAAAATTAATAGATGGATTAGAGACTTAAATGTTAGACCTAATACCATAAAAAACCTAGAAGAAAATCTAGGTAGTACCATTCAGGACATAGGCATGGCAAGGACTTCATGTCTAAAACACCAAAAGCACGGCAGCAAAAGCAAAAATTGACACATGGGATCTAATTAAACTAAAGAGCTTTTGCACAGCAAAAGAAACTACCATCAGAGTGAACAGGCAACCTACAGAATGGGAAAAAATTTTTGCAACCTACTCATCTGACAAAGGGCTAATATCCAGAATCTACAAAGAACTCCAACAATATACAAGAAAAAACAAACAACCCCATCAAAAAGTGGGAAAGGATATGAACAGACATTTCTCAAAAGAAGACATCCATACAGCCAACAGACACATGAAAAATGCTCATCATCACTCGCATCAGAGAAATGCAAATCAAAACTACAATGAGATACCATCTCACACCAGTTAGAATGGCAATCATTAAGAAGTCAGAAACAACAGTGTTGGAGAGGATGTGGAGAAATAGGAACACTTTTACACTGTTGGTGGGATTGTAACTAGTTCAACCATTATGGAAAACAGTATGGCGATTCCTCAAGGATCTAGAACTAGATGTACCATATGACCCAGCATCCCACTACTGGGGTATATCCCAAAGGTTATAATTACTCTACTACAAAGACACATGCACACGTATGTTTTTGCGGCACTATTCACAATAGCAAAGACTTGGAATCAACCCAAATGTCCATCTGTGACAGACTGGATTAAGAAAATGTGGCACATATACACCATGGAATACTATGCAGCCATAAAAAGGATGAGTTTGCATCCTTTGTAGGGACATGGATGCAGCTGGAACCATCATTCTTAGCAAACTATCACAAGAAGAGAAAACCAAACACCGCATGTTCTCACTCATAGGTGGGAACTGAACAATGAGATCACTTGGACTCGGGAAGGGGAACATCACACACTGGGCCTATCATGGGGGGTGGAGGAGGGAGGGATTGCATTGGGAGTTATACATGATATAAAAGTCATGCACATGTACCCTAGAACTTAAAGTATAATAAAAATATATATATATATAAAAAAAAAAAAAAAAAAAAAAAGAAAAAGCAGGAGAGGTTTGAATAATGGAAATGAAGCTCTGTCGGTAGGTGGGGGCCAGAAGGACCTAGGGGCTCCTGGCTGGCTTGAGAACCACAGGAGAGAAGGCATGGGCCCCCCTCAGGAAGGCCATAGCTCCAGTACAGCACACGAACGCTGAGGCCAGGGCTCGGGGCCAGAGGCAGTCCAGGATGCAAGTCACTGGAGTAGTGGGAGGAGCTGGTACTCAGAAGCACTTCCCTGGCTTGAGGGGTGGGTAGAAGAGCCCTTCATGGGTGAATCCAGGGAGCAGAGCACAGACAGACCCCAGGAGCCCCTGTCCAAATGGGGAGCCATGTGCAGACAGTGGAGATGGAAGCAGAGAGGGAAAAAGAGAGGGAAGAAAGTTATTAGAGAGGATTCTGCAAGCCAGTAGTAATCCTGAAATTCCAGGGCAATTAAATAACTCCAAATTTGTTTTCTTCCCAAGATTCAACAGTAATATTTTATTATTAACTATAGAAGAGCTGTCATTTATCTGAGCACTTACTGTGTACTCAAGGCTTTTCATGCTTTATGTCTTTGAATCCACATAGGAGCTCTGTGAGATAAGGAGTATTAGTCAGAATCCTGGGATTGCATGTGACAGAAACAGACCTGGTTAGCTTAAGCCAAACAGAATGTATTAGAAAGGTGGGGCTGGCAGAATCGGGGAAAGCTCAGCACCCAGTCTTGGAAAGAACGTGGGCAGCTGGAGCCATCCAGGGAGTGGGAGCTCCAGTAGGTATTAGGACATCGCCAGGCAGGCAGCTGATCCATCCATTTGCAGACCTTTTAGCCACTCAAGAGTCCAGTTCCAGGAGAGACCCTGACTGGCCCAGCCAGATTACCTGACCCTATGGGCCAGGAGTGAGTGGGATATTAAGATTGACAATCCCACTGAAATCACAGGTAGTGAGAAGGATAGTTGTGGAAGGAGATTCAGGGCCCTGTTGCTGGGAGAAGGGGGCATGGAGCTTGGGCAGACAAAAACAATACATGTCTGCTACGTGGATGCTGTTATTAGCCCGTTTCACAAATGTGGAAACTGAGGCTTAGAAAGGTGAAGCAGTTTGCCAGGATCACTCTTGGCTTCCCTGCCTATCACTGACTGTTAATAAGGGGACAGTCACTTTCCCAGCCCCCACCTCCATCCTGAAGGGAGAAGTTGCCTTCAAGCACATAAGTATGGTATTTTCTGTTTTGCTTAATTAAGCAGAATCGCATGGCCCCCCGCCCGCTGTGCTGGCAAAGAAAGCTAGAACCCACACAGTGGCGTCACCATTTCCTCCTCCTCAGCCAAGGTGTGAATCAGCAGCCTGTGGCTTCAGGCCACTGTTGGCTTCTAGTCAGTTCCACAGATGTGGGTTTATTGTCTGCCCTGGGCCGGCTCTGGCCCAGAGCCGGAGAGGCTTAGATGACCAGGCACAGTCTTGTCCTCACGGAGGTCACCGTCTGTTCAGAATGCATCTCCATAGGATAAGGGCTGCAACAGGGGCTGGAGTACCCATTCCTGCTGGGATAGAGAGGTGCCCTATCAGCTGGGTTCAAAAGCAAAGAGGTGTTCAGGAGCTGGGAAAGCCGACTAGCAGTGGGGTTCTTTACGTGGGTGGAATTCAGAGGGTCCTTGAAGGTGGAAGGGGAAGAATTACATCTTAATTTTCACTAACCTCCAACTGAAATTTAGCATTGCCTTCTGTTATGAATGAAGGCAGCAACCTGCAGTGATATTAGTAATACATGTGACTTTGTCACCAATAGCGATTCCCTGATATTTTCATCTCACTTGACCGTCATTGCATGGATCCCCGGAGAGCATCTTTACTCCTTACGACTTCCAAGTTGTGGTGTCATTAGACCCACCACTAGGTTCTGTTATTTGTGGTTTTAATACAAATGTACATATAGTCATAATTTTGTTTTTTGAAACATTTTGATAACTATAATTCAGTATCATTAGTTTCATTTGGGATCGATGTGTTTTACTCATTTTAAATCATTCTGAGAAGGGGTCCGTGGGTTTCCTCAGATGCCAGAGAGATTCATGGCTCCAAAAAATGATGAAAGACCCCTGGGTGGAAGAGGTGGAACTTGTGAGCCAGATGGCATGGGTTGGACCTGGCTCTGCCATGTGTGATCTGGAGTCAGTGACTGAACCTCTCCGTGCTTCAGTTTCCTCTTCTATAAAATGAGGCTAACAAGAGTATCTACTGTGGATTATTGACGTAGAGGGTTTAGAGCCCTTCCTGGCATGTAGAAGTGCTGAATAAATTACCTGTCCTTATTGTCTTTACCATCATCATCATCATTATCGTTTATCTGATTAGTGATGTGTGTTTTTAGTAAGCAGGTCCCAAATGATGTGACACAGGCCATCTGGAATGACCACATATTAAGAAACAGACTCTAATTAAGGAGGTACTCCTTAAAATTGATAGCTGTTTTCCCCCAAAGATTTACATATTTGGATATTCAGAGTATGGTAACTTAAACAATGTTCAAAGTAGCCTATATGTTTATCGTTGGAGGCATGATTAAATAAATGATATATGTAGCCTTACAATGGACTATAAAAGTGGTGTGTCCAAAGGATGTTTGATGAAATGGGGAAATGCCCACCATCTCATGCAAATGGAAAAAACCGAATCATATATACAGTGTGATCTTAATTTGGAAAAATATTTCTATGCATAGGAAAAGGGTCTGAGAAGAAGTGTGCCCAAAGCATCATCTCTGATGGTGGAAACGTGGACAGTTTTTAAGACCTCTGACTCTGCAATCAGCCCGTTTGATTCCTAGCTTGAATAAGTTACCCACCCTCCTTGGGCCTTACTTCTGCCACTGCAGAATGGAAACAACAGGACAGCGCAACCTCATAGGATTGCTAAGATAGAGCACATTAAGCACATTCTAGACTCTTAAATGTTGTTAGTGATTACAGTAAATTGTCTGCATTTTATTTATTATCCAAGTTTTCTCTAGAGGGGAGAGGACAGTGTAGGATGGCATAAAAGTCCACACAGGGCTCAAACTGGGACAGGGGCAGGGATTAGTCTCTGGCAGATTAGGAGCCCAACAAGGGAGGGGTCCAGGAGTGACTAAGCATACCCACAGAATCTGGCCTTCAGGAACTACATGTGATTTCATGGAGGAATCCCTTCTCCTCCTCTATGACACCCCTAAAAGATGGCTGTCCCCAGGGTCTGAGAGCATACTCCCTTTACATTTCTATCTAGTTCTCTTCTCCCTCTCCTGACCCCAAGCTCAGTGCAAAGGGAGGATGAGGCTGGATTCAGTTCGTACATTGTCAAGAGAGTATCCTAGACCAGTCTAGTTGGCCTGTTTCTGTGCGACCCTTCCGTTACCTCACCAGGGTACCCAGCTTTAATGCTGAGGCCCCAGTGGACCAATCCCATCATGACACGTACACATTGAGTTCATCATCGTCTAGGGTGTGACCCCCCCCATTTTGTGTTCTGGGCCTGGCCTAGAATAAATGCCCAGCCCAAGTGTGTTTCTTGAATAAAGCCATTAACTGCTTGGGCCCTGACAGTCCCAAGGTCCCATGATTCTAAGGCAATGGCCACTGACGTCCTTGGTGCTGAGACAGAATCACACGAGATGATGCCCTGCTGGCCCCAGGCCGAGCAGTCAGTGTGTCATCGTGGTTAAGCTGCAGGCTTTGGAGGCAGCCAGGCCTGAGTACAAACCCTGGCTTTGTCACTTTCCAGTTATATGATTTGGGCCAGGTTACTTAACCTCTCAGAACCTCAGTATCTTCTTCATCTCTAAATGAGGGGGAAGGAGGGTCATCGCTGTGCCTGCTACTGAAATGAAGAGTACTAATTCTTAGTCTAGTTCAGTGGACACAGATGAGGTCCTCTAGCCCCTGGGATGCTGTTAGGTTGAACCATATGAAATTGTCAGTATTTTGCCCATAAAAATGGCAATTTCACTTGGTTCATCCTAATGTTTTAGGATTGATTTGGGCCTGTGGAGCTCACTCTGCTTACATGGAAGGGGGTCATAAGCCACCCCTGTAGCAGGGGTGTTACAGACAGAATCCCATTTACACTTTACAGCAGCCCCCGAGAGACAGGTTCTTAGCACCCCCCTTTTACAGATGGGAAAACGGAGCCTCCTAACTAGCTTCTCTAGGACCCCCACTTAAGTAGTGTAGTCGGGATTGAACCCAGGTCTGTCCAGCTCAGAGTCTGTCACTTCCACCATTGCTGTCTTGAGACTTGGTTTCCTTTTGCATGTAGCATGGCCTTGCCTCGCAGCTAGGAGAGCCCTGGACATTCCCTAGGATGCCCTGGCCTGGGACCTGGTGGCTCCCTACTGAGATTCCCCATGATTCAGCCAGTCTGAGCCCCAGTTTCTAGCCCTAATTGGGAGCTTGGGTTTGAACTGTCTTGACTTCTGCAGTTTTCTGCTCTGACATTTTTGGCTTTGGTTGTGGGGCTGAAAGGTGAGAGGATGACATGTGTCAGTTCTCCTTCTGCACTTTGGGGATGTTCTCCCTGAACTCTCCTGCCTGCTTGTTAAATGCAAGTCCCAGCACCCAGACTCTGGATCCAGGCATAGCATCCCCAGGTCCCGCCCTTGCCCACAGCCCCATCGATGCAGGGCCAACATGGCTGCTGGAGGCAGGAGGCCAGACCTGGGGGATGTGGGGTGGGGTGGCAGAAACCCAGGCAGGTGATTGTGTAGGAGGACTTGCAGGATTGCTGTTCTGTCCTTGAAGACAGCTTTGATGCTACTGCCTTGTGCATAGTGGGTGCTCTTGTTGGCGGCTCCATTCACTCTGGACAGCTCTGTCAACACGAGAGAGGCCCTCACTTGAAATATTTCACCCAGGTCTGTTTCCTTCATTGCCCAGGCTCCTCTGAGGCCTGGCAGCCTTGGAGATCTCAACGAGCCCTAAGTGCTTGCCCTGGAGACTTTCCTAGAAAGCCAGCCTTCAGGTTGGTTCCGGCTGAGCCTGGGCTCCAGCTGCCAGCACCTCTGCTTGCCATTGGAAAGTTCCCCACGCCGTCTCGCGCCAGATGTGTGCGAGTAGCAGTGCGTGAGCTGGCAGCCAGAGGCCTGGGCTGGAGCTGCACGCCTGGAGCAGGGAGTGTTTCCACCAGCCCAGTGTCTCAGTCGGCAAGAGTGGAGGTGCCTGGCCTGGCCAGCCCTGGAAATAGTTCCTGCTGCCCATGCCGCTGGATAAGATTCCATCAGTTAGGGGAGCCCAGAGGGCGGGCAGCTCTGTGTGTGTGTGTGTGTGTGTGTGTGTGTGTGTGCATGCGCGCACATACCTGGTTTTTGCAGCTTGACATTCCCGACTTGTCCTCTTAACATATCTCACTTTGCAAGATTTGAGTTGGCCCAAGGAAGGTGGTTACTCGGTTGGAGCCTCCAGTGTCTAATCTCCGTAATGGGTTTTTAGTGATGGCCCTGGAAGCTGTCTGTGACCAGATGGTGTGCCAAGCACCTGACATGCATTAGCGCCTTTAGCCCTCAGCCAACCCTATAAAGTACGTACTGTTCTCTCCATTTTCCAGGTGTGAAGAAATGGAAGCTCGGAGCTGTGAGGTGACTTGCAAAGTCACAGCAGCATCAGGCTATAGAGGCAAGATTCATAGTCGGGTAGTCTAAAGCCGATGCCTGTGGGGTTTGGTTTTTTGGGGTTTTTTTTTTTTTTCCTGCTTTTTCTGTTTCTGTGGCCCAGGCTGGAGTGCAGTGGCGTGATCTTGGCTCACTGCAACCTCCACCTCCCGGGTTCAAGTGATTCTCCCGCCTCAGCCTCCTGAGTAGCTGGGACTACAGGCGCGCACCACCACAGGCCGGCTAATTTTTGTATTTTTAGTAGAGACAGGGTTTGACCATATTGGTCAGGCTAGTCTCGAACTCCCGACCTCAGGTGATCCGCCCGCCTCGGCCTCCCAAAGTGCTGGATTACAGGCGTGAGCCACCATGCCCAGGCATCTTTTTTACAGGCGTGAACTACCACGCCCGCCGTCTTTTTTTTTTTTTTTTTTTTAATGACATTAAAGAGTGATTGTTATTTTTTATTTTTTAGTTTACGTGGATGCTGTAAAATTCCCTTTTGTGGTTTAACGCAGTAAAATTTCTTTTTTTGGTGTAGCATCTTATGATGTGTAGGTTCCTGTAACCTCCACTACAGAACAATTCCAACACCCCAAAGAATTCCCTCAGCTTTCCTGTCTCTGACATGCAATGAGATGAGACATTCCCCCTGGAGTTTCAGTTGCTCCTGGGGATCCTGTTTTTCGCCATTACCTCTTCGGAGAAACCCTGGGGTGGAATGTGAACTTCTGTTTTTGGGTTGGGTCCCATGCCTGCGTTCCCTCTGTGACAAAGCCCGCTTTGTTTCTGGTACCCTTGGCAATAGAGCTGTTCATTCAGCTATTTCACGAGCATTGTTACTCTCTGGACACACAGAGCCTTGAGTGAGGTCACCTTGGTTTTTGACTGTGTGGCCCTGTTTCGGCTTTTTGTCTCTTTTACCAGACATTTCCTGAGAGCTCATTGTCACCAGGCACTGGGGGGACCATGGTGAATAGACAAACCCGGCCCTGCCCCTGAGGGCCCCCAGGATAGTGGGGGTACAGTAATACAAACAGACCAGCACCCCTAGAGGAACAGGCTCTGAGAGAAGGTGGCCCTAGCCCTGTGGGAACTCCGAGAATGGGAGCTAGACTGAGACTTGGGGTGTCCAGGAAGGCTTCCAAGGAGAGGTGACTTCTAGGCTGATGCTAGAGAAGTGAAGAGGAACTGAGCAGGGAAAGGAGAGGAAGTGTTCCCGCCAGAGGCAGTGGCAGACATTGAGCCCTGGAGGCAAGAGAAAGCCAGCCAGGCCGGAGCAGAGAGGGGCAGGCTGCAGAGGCCCCTAAGCCCCACGTTGTGCCTGTGTGGTGTGTTCTCCTTCTCGCTGGAGGCCCTTCTAGCAGAGCCTGGTGCACAGTAGGTCTCTGTGTATATGCCGAATAAATGAATGAATGAATGAATGAGCTGAAGAGTTTGAGGCAGCGGGAGAGAGATCAGATTCCCACTTTGGAGGCTGCTCCTCTCCCCCTACTCCTACCCCCATTTCCCCATTTGGCACACCTCTGCACACAGGGATAGGCAGAGCCCTCAGCTCAACCAGCCACTGGAGCCTTCGCTGCGTGCTCTGTGGACACAGCACAGTAGGAACACAGCCCTGAAGCTAGAGCGTCTCATCTGACGCGAGACACCACAAGCACTTGTATTTGGGCCCTCATCCAAGCATTCACTTAATTGAAAAAATTGGGGGGAAAAAATATTGGCAGCCTGCCACCTCCAGTGTGTCACTTGCTGCAGAGTCTGAGCTTGGTGATTCCTGGCGCTGATGTGGAGATCGGAAAGTTCTGGCCTGGGGCCAGGAGACCCAAGGCCCTGGGATGCTGGGAGAAGAAAGTGAAGAGGCTTTGGAGGCTGGCAGGGCTGGGAATGGATCTCATGTCACCCACTTCCCAGCCTCTCGACCTTAGGCGCAGCATGGCTCTGTGCCTCAGTTTCCTCCTCTCCCCCTTCAGCACTTCTGGTGGTGATGCTGCTGTGGGGTGTTGGGAAATCAAACAAACTTTGGGTGCTGCAGTTCCAAAAAGAGGTTGGAGGGGCTGACCTGTATAGGCCAGATGTTGGGCACAAAGCTAGGGACAGTCAACAGATCAGAACCAAAGGGAACCCAGGGTCTCCACGAAGAATGACAGAGTCAGGTTTCCCGTTAGTCAAGCCCGTGGAGCTCCCTCCGACCGCCCTGCCCTCTCCTCGCTCTCCATCTCTCCCTTGCCCTTGTTTCTTGCCCTCCCCCGTCACCTACGAGGACCATACTTATCCACCTTGGGCCTGCGTGACCAAGACAGCATGTTCCCAGAGCAAGGCATCTGCAACCCAGCCGGTCACTAACTCCCAAGCTCTTCCCAGGTTCTGCCACCTGGGAACCCAACCAGTGTGGGAGCTTCATTCAAAAGCCCCTCTTACAGCTGCCTTCTGAAACTGGGGTCTGTGGATTCCTAGGAACCCTCAGACAGAGTCCTGAACCCTTCTCTGCGGGAAATGAGTTCGCCTGGATCTTGAAGCCAGCACTGCTCTTCGAGCCCAGAGCTGCATGTGCTTTGGCATTTAAGCTTGCTCTGGCTGCAGAGCAGGATGGCTTTAGCAATCATGGCCTAATGGCCTGCTGCAGAAGCTGTGTGGCTTGTGAGCGGGAAGCCCTAGCTCCTCTGTGCACTGCATGAGTGACAGCATATTTGCTCCCTTCATCTCCGCAGGCTTCTACTGTTTCGTAGGTATGAGAAACAGCAGTCTGGAACAGAGGGCCCGCATTCTCAGCACCTCCCGATGATAGCCCTGGCTTCTGGTTCCAGCTTTGCTTCCTGCTGGCTACGTGGCCTTGGGCAAGTCCCTTTCCCCTCTGGCCTCATATCCCTAACTATAGAACAAAGGGTAGTCTAGAAGAGGGTTTTCAAATGCTTTAAAGGCCTGGAACCCTTTGTTGTCTGCCTGAAGCAGGCAAAATAGGGCTGTGGCCAGTGAAGGAGCCGAGGCCCTTTATAGGGGCAGTTCTGGTGGTGATTTGGCTGCAGGCTGCTGGGTTATACCTGCAGTGTATACAGAAGAGCCAAAAGTGGCACTGCGCTATGGAAACTAGGGTGGACGGCCCAAAAGCCCACCCACAGGGCCTCTCCAGGATCCTGGGGCTTCTTGGAGGCCAGTTTCACTGCTGGCCTGAGTCACTTCTAAGAGCCCTCCAGATTAAAGCTCTCTGGGTAAGTCTCTTATGCAAGAGGCCCAGAGGGGCACAAGGAACTTGCAAAGAAATTCAGACACTGTCATAGAAGCAGAAAGAGTCCACAGCTGAGAGTGTAACCCTAAGCAAGTCACTGCACCTCTCGGCCAGCACCTCCCTATCTTCATTGGTAAAATGGAGGGATTGATCTAGACCAGGGATGCTAAGTAGGTAGCATCAGCCCCTGCCCCTGGCAGACATTGCTAATGGACCACAGAGTTCTGTCTCGCGGATGCTCCTTTCTCACAGCCCCTGCAAGGAAACCGTCCCGGCCCCATTTGTGCCTTCTCTTGAGATGTTGTCTTCAGTCACCCAATTTGTTCCTGGCTATCCACCAGCCCTGTAGAGCCAGGAGAGGGCCCTGAATTCAGAAAGGTTATAGCTGTTGATCTATAAAAAAAAACAAAACTTGGCTGTGTGTGGTGGCTCGCACCTATAATTCCAGCACTTTGGGAGGCTGAGGCAGGTAGATTGCTTGAGGCAAGGAGTTCTAGACCACCCTGGTCAGCATACTAAGATCCCATCTCTACAAAAAAAAATTTTTATTAGCCAGGCATGGTGGTACATGCCTGTAATTCCACCTACTCGGGAGACTGAGGCTGGAGAATCGCTTGAGCCTGGGAATTCGAGGCTGCTGTGATTACACCACTGTATACCAACCTGGATGACAGAGGGAGCAACACCCTGTCTCAAACACACACCTCCAGATACAGTGAGAATGGCAAGGAATTCCACGAACACAGGACCATCCTCATTCTCAATCTTACCAGCACCATCATAATTTTTGACATACCCACAAGCTCCCTACAGTCTATATTCCTAATACGGTATTATTCTTCAAATTGACTCACATTTTTACTTAAATTACTTTTAAATGGAAATTTCAGCTGTCTACTATACCTGGGGAAAACCAGGAGTAGCACTTGCTAAAAATAGAAGGAAATGAAATTCAAAAGAAAGAGAAAAATCAATGTGTTAAGTTCTTCCTGGCTAGTGTCGCCTGTTCTGAGGTCTTCTGTTCCTTCTTTAAGAAAGGAGACCTGCTGGGTGCGGTGGCTCACGTCTGTCATCCCAGCACTTTTACCTTGTTTTCCAGTTCACGTGGTGAAAACTTAGGAGCTCATAGAGCTCCGGAGGCAGGGGAAGCAGGCGGCAGCTGTTTCACATCAGCTTACCCTGGAGACAGCGCATCGATGGAGTTCTGGGGCCTTTCCAAGAGCTACAGCCCTGTGCAGAGATCTGGGCCAGTGGGTCGGCAAGGATGAGAATGTCAGCTAACCCAGGGGTGCCAGGGGCTTGCAGAGGTATCTTGGCCTGTTGATAGCCTGGCCCTGTTGTTTTTCAAGAGCCTCTAAGCTTGATACTGGCTTAAATCTTTTTATATTTTATTGATACATAATATTTGTCCATTTTCATGGGACATTTATGATATTTTGTTGCATGCGTAGAGTGTGTAATGATCAAGTCAGGGCATTTGGGGTGTCCATCCCCTCAAATATTTGTCATTTCTATGTGTTGAGAGCATTTCAAGTCCTCTCTTCTAGCTATTTTGAAATACACAATACGCTGTTGTTAACTGTAGTCAGTCTACTCTGCTATTGAATGTTAGCACTTTATTCATGGAAGAGCTGACCCCTTAGCTGTTACTGCTTGGAAATGGGGCCAAATTCCTGCATGCTTATTGGGGCCCTCTGGACACTGGCAGTCCCCATCCCCTTAGACTGGAGTTAGACCCCGCAAGGAGGTGAAGGGTTGGGAAACATTCAGTAAACATTTGCCCTCAAGTCCCATGAGCAGAGATTCCGACAACATGGATTCCTTTCTAGAGATCTTTCCATTTCTGGAGAGCTTAGCCTGCAAGGTAGGATGGACTTTATCTCTGTTTTTCAGAGAACAGAGAGGCTGTAAGAGGTCAAGGACTTAACCTCACTCCCATAGTAAGTTCCGGTTGGGGCCCATCTGCTGGCTCCACGGCTGGTGAGCCAGTGTCCTCCCACCCCCACCCCGGGCATCCCTGCGCCATCAGCTGGGCTGGCACCCGGCAGGGGCTCCTTGAGGGCCCTAGGACTGAGCCAGGGTAACGGAGAAGATGCTGGCCTGGGGTTCAAGACAAGAAAGTGCCCCCACAGACAGGTTTCTTTCAGTGCTCCTAGAAAGTGACATTTTTTTCTGATTATAAAAGAAAATAAAGTGTAAAAAATCTGGAAAGTACAAGCATCAAGAACAGAATTGTTAAAGTCCCCCATATTCATACCACCCCAAAGCGAACCACTGACATATATATGCATGGTCACGTGTCATTTAACGACAGGGATAGTTCTGAGAAATGTGTTGCTAGGCAGTTTCATCTTGTGAATATCATAGTGCGTACTTATACAAACCTAGATGGCGTAGTCTTACTACACACCTATGCTCTGTGGTATAGCTTATGGCTCCTGGCCTACAAACCTGTAAACTGTGTTACTGTACTGAATACTGTAGGCAATTGTAACACAATGGTATTTGTGTAGAATATACAAATACTTGCCATGTGTTACATAGAAAAGTTTTATAGAAATACTGTGTTATAATCTTATGGAACCACTGTTGTATATGCGGTCCATCATTGGAAAATGTTAGGTGGTGCATAACTCTGTGTGTGTGTGTATACAAACTCATAAACACACATTTAGATATGGTACAGTCAATTCCTCCCCGCCTCCTGCCCCCTTTCTTTTTTTTGAGACAGAGTTTCGCTCTTGTTGACCAGGCTGGAGTGCAAAGCATGACCTCAGCTCACTGCAATCTCCACCTCCCGGATTCAAGTGATTCTTCTCCCTCAGCCTCCCGAGTAGCTGGAATTACAGGCATGCACCACAATGCCTGGCTAATTTTTGTATTATTAGTAGAGATAGGGTTTCACCATGTTGGCCAGGCTGGTCTTGAACTCTTAACCTCAGGTGATCCGCCTGCCTCAGCCTCCCAAAATGCTGGGATTACAGGTGGACCGCGCCCAGCCAGTCAATCCTCATTATTCATAGATTTCGTGTTTGCAAATTTGCCTACTTGCTGAAATTTATTTGTAACTCAAAAGCAATACTCGAAGCACTTTTGTGGGCATTTTTGGATATGGGCATGTGCAGAGCGGTGAAAAATTTGAGTCACCCAACATGCACGTTCCCAGCTGAGGTTGAATGAGCAACACCCCCCCTCGTTTCAGTTCCCATACTCTTTTTTTTTTTTTTTTGAGACGGAGTCTCGCTGTGTCGCCTGGGCTGGAGTGCAGTGGCCGGATCTCAGCTCACTGCAAGCTCTGCCTCCCGGGTTCACGCCATTCTCCTGCCTCAGCCTCCCGAGTAGCTGGGACTACAGGCGCCCGTCACCTCGCCTGGCTAGTTTTTTGTATTTTTTAGTAGAGACGGGGTTTCACCGTGTTAGCCAGGGTGGTCTCGATCTCCTGACCTCGTGATCCACCCGTCTCGGCCTCCCAAAGTGCTGGGATTACAGGCTTGAGCCACCATGCCCGGCCAGCAGCTCCCATACTCTTAACAATAATCCGTGTCCTAGTCTATGAGTGCTGCATTTGTACATTTTTGTGCTTTTTGTTGATTTTGCTGTTTAGTATGGCCCACAAATGCCATGCTGACATGCTGTCTGGTGAGCCTAAATGCAAGATGGCTGTGATGTGCCTATGGAGAAGCTTCATTCAGGCACGAGTTGTAGTGCTGTTGACTGTGAGTTCAATGTTGATGAATTAACCATGCATATTAAATAAGGTTGGTTGGTTGGTTGTTTGAGACGGAGTCTCACTCTGTTGTCCAGGCTGGAGTGCAGTAGCACAATCTTGGCTCACTACAACCTCCGTCTCCCAGGTTCAAGCGATTCTCCTGCCCCAGCCTCTCCAGTAGCTGGGATTACAGGCGCCCACACGCCTGGGTGATTTTTGTATTTTTAGTAGAGATGGCGTTTCACCATATTGGCCAGACTGGTCTCAAACCCCTGACCTCAGGTGATCCGCTCGCCTCGGCCTCCCAAAGTGCTAGGACTACAGGCATAACCTAGGATTACAAGCCACTGCGCCCAGCCTAAATAAGGTATCTTTAAACAGAAACACACATGCAACAAAGTTATGTATTGATCACTTGACAAAAACAAAACATAGACTCAAAAGACCCTAACCCTGTATTTCTCCTAAGGTATTTGCTAAATCAGTGTTCTCAGTCACTTTACAGAACGTAACTACCGCAAACAATGAGCATCAACGGTGTGTGTGTGCAATGGGTGTCTGTGTCCACACGCATTTATATACAGTTGATATCATTACAGAATTTTTTTGAGATTGAGATTACATTGTTTTAGCTTGTTCTTTTTACCTAAGATAATGCCTGAACTTTTCCCCTGTAATTCATGGAATTGTTTTAGTTGCACAAAAACCCTCATCATGCCAAAAGTGGAATTAGCTGAAAGGCCCAGCCCCTGTTGTGCGTCATAGAAGCCTCCGGTGGGCTGGCGGGCCTGGGAAGCAGGAACTGGAGTTACTGCCCGAAGCCAAGTCAGGCTCTCCCCGTCGCTCTTCTCCTGACACCTCTCCTTCACTTATCCTCTCTGCAGACCTAGTGTTTGGAGCATGGCTCCGGGTTGCAGCTCTACTGGATGGAGCTTGCTTGCTCAGGGCTGATCCCAGATTTCTGAGAAAGAAAAAACCTGATTGGCCGGGCTTGGATCACGTGACTCCATGGGCCAATCAGCTGTGGCCATGGGGGTTAGGCAGAACAGGTGGTTACAGCCTGGAGGCGGTGGCTCAAGCCTGTAATCCCAGCACTTTGGGAGGCTGAGGCGGGTGGGTCACCTGAGACCAGAAGTTCGAGACCAGCCTTGGGAACATGGTGAAACCCTGTCTCTATTAAAAATACAAAAATTAGCCAGGAGTGGTGATGGGCATCTGTAATCCCAGCTACTTGGGAGGCTGAAGAACGAAAATCGCTTGAACCCGGGATGTGGAGGTTGCATTGAGCTGAGATCGCACCACTGCACTTCAGCCTGAGTGACAGAAGGAGACTCCATCTCAAAAAAAAAAAAAAAAAAAAAAAAAAAGAACAGGTGGTTACTTCTCAAGTGGGACGTTGGCCAGGGGTTTGGTTTTCTTTCCTGCCTTTTCAAAGTGGTCAAGTTTAAGAAAAGTGGCTTTTGGAGGCCCTGGGACAGGTTGGTCCTCAGAGGAAGAGGGTTATTCTGGCCCAGGCCACAAAACACCTAACACCATCCATGAGCCGTGTCACTGTTCCTCCCAATGTCAGCTCCTGGCAAGGTCAGGCTGACCTGGGAGAGTTCTCAACCCTAAGTAGAGGAGGAAAACCAGGGAAAATGAAGCCCAGGCGCCAGTCAGGCTCTTGAGTGTGTGGCAGTTGGCATTTGGGCCAGATAATGGCTCCCTTCCATTCAGACTGAGGCCCGGGGTGGGTGGGGGTGTCAGGGCCTTCCCCACAGGCACCCATGGGGAGGGACAGAGTCCTGACTCTCTGGCAGCTGAGAAACCTGTGCCCCGGGCTCAGGCACGGTGGGCCTGTGTTCCCAGGACTATGGGGGCCATTCCCCTGCACCCCTGTGGGACCCAGAGAACAGAAAGGACAGATGGAGAGGGCAGAGCCCAGGGAGATGGGTGTGGGATGGAGAGAGGTGGGACGGGCTGTGGAAAGTTCATTTGTAGGGAGAAGGAGCAGGGACAAGGGTTCCCTCACCTCTGTGACCCTCTGCTCATAATGATGCTGCTGCTGACAGTTTCTCTTTATGGAACATTTACCATATCCAGGCTCTGAGCGAAAGAATCTACATGCATGTTCTCATTTCATCCTCACCCCAACTTTGCAGTTAGTAGTATTGCAGACCTCATTTTTTACAGATGAGGAAACTGAGTCATGGGGGTTAAGCCACTTTCCCAAGAGCACAAAGCTAGTTGAGAAGGAAGCAGGATATAAATCCAGGCCATTGTAACCCTAGAACTCTACAACCTCACAGAACAGTAGGACGATCTGCTGGTCACTCTGACAGTTAGGAGGGTGAGCAGACATCTCCCTGCTGGCCCACGCTCCAGCTGCAGCCAAGCTGGGGCATGGCGTGGCAGGATTAGAGGTGACCTAGGTTAGAGTTCTTACTCTGCACGTCATAGCTGTGCGACTGTAGGCACTGTACTTCTGAGCCTCCGTCCCTTGCTAGGAAAACATGGGAAGTGTTAGCGTGGCCTGCTGGCTCGGGGATTTGGAAGAGACCAAGTTCAGCCATCTACCCACCTCTGCAAAAGGATCCTGGCTCAGCACACCCCACCCCAATGCCTCCCACCCTCCCTTCACCACCAGTTCGGCTTCTCACTGACTTAGAGGAAGTGAGGAAACCCAGGACTTCTGTTCCTGGTGAAACTGGGTTTGCAGTCAGGTTGGAGAGTCTGGACTTGGTTAGATTACACAGGCCCTGCTGCTGAGATTGTGTAAGAACAGATTTAAAGGGTGGATGATTCCGGCTCAAATCCTGTCTGGGAACAGAAGGAAACCTCCGTGACCCTCTAACCCCAGTTGTGGTTTCTGTGCTTCCTTGTTCCTTGAGCAGAGGGAAGGAGTCCCAGCTGCTCCCTAAAACATGTTGCTCCCATGGGGCAGGGGTGTTTGCAGATGGTGGTGAAGCAGCACAGGGGTCAGAGAGGAAAAGCAAGGGGGCAGGACCACCTCAGCAACATGGCCAGGGTCCCTTTCTACAGACCAAAGGCCTGCAGAGGAGAGGCGCTCCTCTCTGTGAGGGCTTGGCCTCCTAGCATCTTATTTTCTTCCCCATTTATTCACGAAGCATAGATTTTTCCACCCTGCCCAGTGCTGGGCATACAGCAGTCCGTTAACAAGACAGGCCAGGTCCTTGCTCGCGTGAAACTTAGAACCCAGCAGGAAATCAGACACTTGAGCAATTTCAGTAAAGAGTTAATTGGCTTTGTGATGGGAAAGTGGGTGCCAAGGAGACCTATAGCAGGGGCACCCGACCTCATACCGGTGGGCAGTGAGCAGTCACAGAGGGCTTCTGGAGGCAGTAGCATCTGAGCTGTGCCCTGCTAGTTGACTTGTAGAACATTCCCCATTCCAGATCTGTCTGCTTCCTTATGATGTCGTTTATCTTGTTCCTCTGCCTCTTGTATTTCTTGTAAATTAGAACCTAGGTCAAGAGCTTGAGCTCAAGTTAAACATTGTTGGCAACAATACCAACAGCAGATTGTGTATACTTCATATTGCATCACCTCGAGGGCCACACAGTGACTGGATTGTCCCTCTATCCACGAGGCTAGGTTTGGTCGCCTGGTTACAGTTGTAGAGTTATACATTTTTCCCCTGCCTGGCTGGGAAAGTAATCATCAGGTTATACTTTGACACCACGTGGGTGTCCTGTTCAACAACCTTTCACTTGCTGGTTCAGCGCCCACTGAGGATCTTCCCAGAGTGGCTGTGGCGTTTTGCTTCCCCACCAGCAGTGCGTGAGGGTTCCAGTTGCTGTGCATTTTCATCAGCACTTGTTATTGTCACTATTTTCATCTTAGCCATTCTGATAGATGAGTAATGGCATCTCCTCCTGGTTTCACTTTGTCTCGCTAGTGGCAGTGACCATATTTCATGTGCTCCCTTGCCCTCCATAAGTCCTCTTGGATGAAGTGTCTCTTCAAGTCTTTTGTCCATCTTGTAATCTGGTTGGTTGTTTCCTTACAACCAAGAGTTCAAGAAATATATTCTGCATAGAAGTTGTTTCTCAGATGTGAGGCTCATGTTTTGAAGGCTGTGCCGTGGAGTAAGTTTTAGTGTCATTTCCAGGGCACATGACATGGAGTATGTAAATCTCTGCAGGAAATCTGCTTTAAAAAATTGTTTCTTTGGCCGGGTGCGGTGGCTCACGCCTGTAATCCCAGCACTTTGGGAGGCTGAGGTGGGTGGATCACGAGGTCAGGAGTTCAAGATAAGCCTGGCTAAGATGGTGAAACCCCGTCTCTACTGAAAATACAAAAAATTAGCCGGGCATGGTGGCAGGCAACTGGAATCCTAGCTACTCGGGAGGCTGAGGCAGAGAATTTCTCGAACCTGGTAGGTGGAGGTTGCGGTGAGCCAAGATCACCCCACTGCACTCCAGCCTGGGTGACAGAGCAATACTCCATCTAAAAAAACAAAACAAAACAAAACAAAAAAAAACCTTTGTTTCATATTGTGGTAACACATATAACATAAAACTTAACATTTCAGTCATTTCCTAGCGTACAGTTCAGTGGCATTAAGTACACTCACACTGTTATGCAACCGTCACCACCATCTATCGCCAGAACTTTTTTCCTCTCCCTAGACTGAAACTCTGCACCCATTAAACAACAACTCCCATGGCCGGGCGCGGTGGCTCAAGCCTGTAATCCCAGCACTTTGAGAGGCCGAGACGGGCGGATCACGAGGTCAGGAGATCGAGACCATCCTGGCTAATACGGTGAAACCCCGTCTCTACTAAAAAAAATACAAAAAACTAGCCGGGCGCGGTGGCGGGCGCCTGTAGTCCCAGCTACTCCGGAGGCTGAGGCAGGAGAATGGCGGGAACCCGGGAGGCGGAGCTTGCAGTGAGCTGAGATCCGGCCACTGCACTCCAGCCTGGGCGACAGAGCGAGACTCCGTCTCAAAAAAAAAAAAAAAAAAAAAACAACAACAACTCCCAGCCAGGCCTGGTGGCTCACGGCTGTATCCTAGTACCGAGACGGGAAGATCACTTGAGCCAGGAGTTCGATACCAGCCTAGGCAATAAAGCGAGACCTTGTCTCTACAAAAAATAATAATAATAAAATTGACCAGGCATACTGGCACATGCTTGTAGTCCCAGCTACTTGCGAGGCTGAGGTGGGAGGATCTCTTGAGCCCAGGAATTTGAGGTTGCAGTGAGCTGTGATCACACCACCATACTCCACCCTGGGTGACACAGTGAGACCTCATCTCAAAACAATGAAAAGTAACCACTCCCCATTCTACCCATTCTGGCAGCCACTATTCTCCTTTCTGTCTATGAGTTTGACTACTGCAGGCACCTCCTGTAATCATACAGTATTTGTTCTATGTGACTGGCTTATTTCACAGAGCCTAATATCCTTAAGGTTCATTCATAGGGTAGCATGTGTCCGAATTTTCTTTCTTTGTAGAGCTGAATAATGTCCCATTTCATGTCTAAACCACATTTTATTTATGCACGCATCCACCAATGGACACTTGGGTGGTTTCCATCTTTGGGCTCTTGTGAATACTACTATGATGAGGAAGTCTTTAATTCCTTAGCACCAAGCCACTAAGTATTACCTGGGTTGGGGATATAAAAAAGTAAAGGTTGAGGGTGTTAGGATTGCACTGGTTGCAAGTAACAGACACCAAATCAAACTGGTGTGAACAAGAAAAGGACTCTTTTGGCTTGCATCTGGGAAATGTCCCGGATTCAGGCTGGATCCAGGGGTTCAAATGTTGCCAAGGGGTCTGAGCCCTCCTCTCTCCCTCTAGCTCTGCTTTCTTCTGTGTGACAGGCACTTTCCATGGGAAATTCCTGGTGTAGGTTCTCCCAGCAGCCACTGAGCAGGCAAAATGGTCTCTTCCCTGAGAGTGCCATCAAAAGTCCTGGAATTTGGTCTCATTCGTCATGTGCCCATCCCTGAACCATCATTCATCAGCAGGGCTGTGGTTGGCCGGGCCTGGGAGGGAGACATGCCCACTCCCATCTTGAAGACCAGAGGAGGGATTCCCCATGGGAAATCGGCATTCTGTTACAAAAAGGAGGGGAAGGTACCAGACAAGCAGGGACATGGGATGACCATTGTGAGGGGAAGCTTAACGTTGCAGTCTTTGTGCGTGCCGGGCGTTGGCCCCATCTCTGTTAGCTATTGTGGCTTACCCCTCAAGTCCTCGTTTTAGAGAGAAGGGTGGGTGGCCAGAGAGGTGAGTGCCTAGCGAGTTTCTCCAGCAGCAGAGCTGGCTCTGTGACCCAGGGTGCGTGCTCTCTCAGCAGCCCCCAAACCCAGGATGGAGACAAAGCCCTGCGCTAGGACAGCTCTCATTAAAAAATTAGGTCTCTGGGCCGGGCGCGGTGGCTCAAGCCTATAATCCCAGCACTTTGGGAGGCCGAGACGGGCGGATCACGAGGTCAGGAGATCGAGACCATCCTGGCTAACACGGTGAAACCCCGTCTCTACTAAAATAAAAAATAAAAAAACTAGCCGGGCGAGGTGGCGGGCGCCTGTAGTCCCAGCTCCTCGGGAGGCTGAGGCAGGAGAATGGCGTAAACCCGGGAGGCAGAGCTTGCAGTGAGCTGAGATCCGGCCACTGCACTCCAGTCCGGGCGACAGAGGGAGACTCCGCCTCAAAAAAAAAAAAAAAAAAATTAGGTCTCTGCCTAAAAATGCAGACGTCACGTTGTGTTCAGGGGTTGATTCCAATAAACCAATTAGGCTTGCTGCAGAATCCTTGTACCGTATGTTCAGAACTTTAAAAATTGTAAACAAGAGATCAAGGATGAAGTGTGTAAGCAGAATTTTTTTTTCCATTTATGGGAGTGTGCTTTTTGTTGGTTTTAAGAAAAAAATCCATTCTTTGACAATTTTTCTTTGTTTTTTAATCCCCGTTGGCAGTGTCCTCCTTGACAGTCATTCAAACCTTGCTTAAGCATCCCCGGAGGTGGGGACCTTTGGTACGGTATTTTCCCTTTCTGGCCCTCAGTTTACCCATCTGGCAGGTGCGGCCCTTTAATGAGCTGCATTCTGTGGTCCCCTCCAGCTCTGACTTCCTGTCAGTAGTGCAAAAGGTGCCTTACTGGTGTCCCTGCCCCTCTTCAAGCCATTTCCACACAGCAGCTGGAGGGATACGCGTGGATATTTTTAAACAGTACCCTGGATCCTGTCGCACGCCTCCCCCACCCCTTCAAACTCTTCAATAGAATGAAATCCAGACGCTTCTCTGTAGCCTGCAAGCCCCTCGTCATCAGCTGCCGCCTCCTCCCCCGCTCAGCCCCTTCCTCCCGCAGTGCTGTCGGCTCTCATAGTCTCCTGTTCCTCACACACACAGGCAAGCATTTTCCTGCCGCCGCATGTTCGTTCCCACTTTTCTTTTTGCCTGCACACCCTTTCCTCAGCTCTCAACCAGCTCCTCACCCTTCAGATCTCAGTTCAAAGGTTGCCTCCTCAGATAGGCCTTCCCTTCTAAGACCCCCACATCTAAGTAGCCGGCCCCCGCGCCTACCACCCTCATGCAGACTTTGAGGTCTTCCCCAGCATGTTGGCAGGTTTGCTGGTTTATTGCCCGTCTCTCCACTTAACAAGGGCAGGGTCTGGGTCTGCCTTGCTCCCCATAGTATCTTAGCCCCTAGCAGAGGGCCTGGCATGCAGTCAGTGCTTAATAGATGTTGAAGAGTGAATAAGTGAATGAATGTAAACCATTCAAAATCTCCATGCTGGAGTCTTGGTGAAGCAGGGTGGAAAGCTGAGAAACACATTTGAAGTATTCTTTTTAAGTAAAACTCACCACGACTGTTCAGGGTTTTTTCACATCACAAAGTCGCCTTTCTGAGATGATGAGTGACCCTTACCTCCTAAAGGATGCCTTGGCCTCTTCCCTGGCTCCGTGAGTTACCTAGGAACAGGGAGCACAGACAGGGAAGAAGGGTGGGCTGGATGCCCAAATTCTTGGTGTCAAAGGAGCCTGTTTTTATGAGCAGGGATGGGGTAGGTACTGGGCAGTCTGAGAGCAAGGTGCCGAGATTTCATGAACATTTTCTCTCTTCCTGGCAAGGTGCTCAGAGCTTTTCCTCTTGTGCTCATCACAACTCTGTAGGCTTGATGACCCCATTTTACCCGATAAGAAAGCTGAGGCTCCAGGAGTTAGGAAATTGTGTGAGTTCAGAGCTTCTTGACTCTAGAGCCCAAGCTCCCCCATCTCTGCCATGTTTTGAAATATAATCTGTATTGGGTTTGGCGAGGCCATGCCAGGTAAACTCCTTAGCTTGGCATTCAAGGTCACCTCCAATCTGTCCTGATTTATCTTAACATTTTTCATCTCTTCTCACCTGAAGAACCTTCTCCTGTAAGTCTATGATGTTCACACTGGTGTGAATAGCCCCTGAAGTTGTTCTCTCTTCTTCTGTTTGGAATGTGAATATTCTCCTAAGAACTCATTTGAAAAGAGACTCTGGCTAAAACCACTATGGAAACTGCTGCCAGGCACAGTGCGGCTTCATCCTGAGCTGGTCTTTGTTCCACCCTCATTCCCCTCTACCCGCCGCTGCTGCCTTCCTCTCCTGCTGTCTAAAATCCTATGTGACTGTCAGTTACACTGTGGTGGCTCCAGGCTTCAGAAATCTCTCTCCTGCCCCCTTCCGATATCAACCTGGACTGGATTACGTGGGTCAGAAACTGAACTTGAACTGGCTGCAAAAGTTATTCAAGAGAGTGGATGTGGCCCAAGACATAATTATTGGCCCAGGAAACTGGATAGTCCAGGAATAAATTTCGCTTCAGGCAGAGCTGGATGTAAGCTTAGACTGTGTCATCGGGATGGTGGCTCCTTTCTCAGGCAGGCTCCCCCGCACCCCCGGTGAGGATAGGTGGCCCCCAGCAGCTCCACATCCCGACAGCCTGGCAACCTCAGGAGAAGAGCTTGGCTTTCTCCAGAGTTGGAGCAGAAGTCCCAGGGTGGGGCAGGCGCGGTGGCTCAAGCATCCCAACACTTTGGGAGGCTGACGCAGGCAGATCACTTGAGGTCAGGAGTTCAAGACCAGCCTGAGCAACATGATGAAACCCCCGTCTCTACTAAAAATACAAAAATAAGCCGGGCACAGTGGTGCTCGCCTGTAATCCCAGCTACTCGGGAGGCTAAAGCACGAGAATCTCTTGAACCCAGGAGGCAGAGAGCCGAGATCGTGCCATTGCACTCCAGCATGGGCAACAGAGCTAGACTCCGTCTCAAAAAAAAAAAAAAAGTCCCAGGGCAGACTCCTACTGGCTCTGATTGGCCCAGCTCAAGTCATATGTTCTCCCTTCAACCAATCACCATGAATGGAGAATGTACCCCTCCCACCTTCTGTATCCATGGGGGTGAGCTGAAGGTGGGGAAGGAGCATCCCAGGAGTCAGTCATATTCACTTATGTATGCGTTGTGTCTCCTGCTAACCCTCAGCTCGTGGAGGACAGGGACCCTGCCTGTGAAACCCCAGGGTCTCTAACAGCACTGAGTGCCTTGTGTTTCTATGACATTTCTCTCTTTCCAAACAGCTTTCACCTATGCATGTGTTTTAATTGTCACAACTACCCTATAGCAACAGACAGTTTATACAGTCCAGGAATGGGTCACAGACGTGCTGATCCCTTAGCCCTTAAGGGTCTACCTGGTGTGTCCAGGGCCACCAAAGGCCCCAGCCAGGTGCCTCTGACCTCCAATAGTCACCTCAGTTTGCCCAGATTTGTTATCAATGTATTGTTTTCTGTGTGTGCCGTGACATGTGACACAGGTTGGAAGCACAGCCCAGTGGTTTATAAAATGATCCTTCATCCTTAATTTCCTCAGCACCTCACATCTATCCTGGGAGGCAGAGGAAGCAGGTGCCGTTAGCCCCATTCGCAGGAGAAACTGGGACTCAGGGAAAAAATAACTTGGCCCAGGTCCTCATTGGTGGAGACAGCATGATGGGCTGACCCATGGAAAATGTAAGATGGCCAAGAGCTGCACGTCTTCGTGACTTCTCCTGATGAAAGTCAAGGTTTTAGGAATGACTGGCAAGATAGCCAGCCTGTAGCTCACTGAATTGAGCGGGTAGCGAGGAATCCTGGCAGTGCTGAAAATAGCAGCTTCTCCTGAGCTGACGCGGTGCCAATGCATCCCGGTACTTGATGTCATTCATCCTTTGCACAACTCTGTTGGGGGTTATTATACCCATTTTATTGAGGAAGGAGTTGAGGCTTACAGCAAGCAACTTGTCCATTGCCAGTCATTGGCAGAGCTAAGGCTGAAACCCACGTCTTTCTGACTCTGAGTCTTGTGCTCCCCTTGGGTCCCAGAGATTGGGAGGCCATGTCTGGTGTTATGTTAACACCCATCTCATCTGTTATTCCCGCAGGTCTACATCATCCGGGTCACGTGGTCCAGCGGCTCCACCGAGGCCATTTACCGGCGCTACAGCAAGTTCTTTGACCTCCAGGTAAGGATTTGAGGTCTCTGGTGAGCTGCAGGGTGGGAAGGAGTTTAATTGGACTTACATTCTACTACGACTTTAGAGTCTAGAATTTTTTTTAATTTCCCAGACTTAAAAATGACATCCATGACTGGGCGTGATGGCTCGTGCCTATAATCCCAGCACTTTGGGAGGCCGAGGTGGGTGGATCACTTGAGGTTAGGAGTTTGAGACCAGCCCGGCCAACATGGTGAAACCCCGTCTCTATTAAAAATACAAACGTTAGCCAGGTGTGGTGATGGGCGCCTGTAATCCCAGCTACTCAGGAGGCTGAGGCAGGAGAATTGCTTGAACCCAGGAGGCAGAGGTTGTGGTGAGCCGAGATTGTGCCATTGTACTCCAGCCTGGGCAACAAGAGCAAAACTGCATCTAAAAAAAAAAAAAGAAAACCTGACATCCATTACTTTCGAGACACAAATAATGTGCTTTGTTGCTTTATGTTTTGATATTTCATATTTCCCCTTAAGAGAAAGGGTACCTGTTGGCTGCTCTAGAATGGAGGGTTATCTGCAAATCATTTCCAAATAGCTTTGGCGGGCAGTGTTTGAACTTAAGTTTTAAACGATAATCGTGTTTGCTGGTGAGCTGGGTTTGTTGAGTGTGTCTAGACTTTTGGGGCCATTCAGCTCCGAAGACAGACCTGCATCTCCTGCCTCACCTTGGCCTCTCCCTGCAGGCCTTTGCCCTCCCCACACGCCTTTGCCCTCCCCACACACTCCTGTGCCTTCCTGGTTCCCTCATGGCTCTGGTAACCCCTTCTGCCCTTCAGGACTCTCACTGCCTGGAAAGTCTTGCCTGACTTTGTTCCCTGGCCAGTGAGGGCCACCCATTCTGTGCCCCTACAGCTCTGTGCATCTCTCTGTATTGAAGCTGTCTGCTTGTCTGTGTCCCCACCTAGGCTGTGACTACCGTGGGCCGGAACCACATCTTTCTCTTCCTCTCTGTCCTTAATAATTTATTCAAGGCCTAACACACAGTATGTGTCCAGTCAGTGTTTGGTGAATGAATGAATGAATGAATGAATGACGAACACCATGTATACCCCCAGTCTTACAGGGAGCCAGACAGAATGTGAACAGCTCGGTATAAGCCCATCCCCACTAGGGTTAAACAAGTCTAACCAATGGGTCAGTGGTTTCTTCTTGCTGTCACTAATGGCGAGTAACAGAGCAAGTGTGAGAGGGAGTCATGGTTCCTCCTCGGAGGATGTAGCGGAGTTCTTTAGAAAACCTTCAGGAGATGTTGGGCACTTGCCCGGCTTTCTGAACATATATCTTCTCCCAGCCTCCTGGTAAGGGGCCTTGTCACCTCTCAGGCCAACATGAGTCTCCATCCTGACATGACAGTCTTCTTTTCAGTCAGAACGCTTCCGTTGCAAGTAACAGAAACCCAACTCAAGCTGGCTGAAGTAAACAGGAGGTTTTTTGGTGGGTGTAACTGAACGTCCTAGGGGAATAGATCTCCCAGGTTTCAAGCACATCTTAATCCAGGAGTTTTTTGGTGTCACCTGGTCTGGCTTCTTCCTCTCATTCCAATTCCTGCTTCCATGGTGTTGGCTTTATCCTCGGATCCCACACGATTGCACATTGATATAACAGCTCTGGGCTCACGCCCAGCAGGAAAGGGTAAAAGTCACTTGTCAGAAATCCCAGCAAACACATTATTGTGTGTCATAGCTTTGGCGGGCATAGGCTCAACTTGATGCCAGTCAATATGAGTGAGAAATGTGCCAGCCAATGGGCTTGCTGGGGTCCCTGCTCCACCCAGAAGTCAATAAAGGCGGAGACTGACACCTGGAGAGAGGTAGTTTGACAAACTGCTGCGATCAGCAGTAAAGTCAGCGGTAAAGTCGACATTTCCTGGCGGTCAGAAGACCGCCTCTGTCCTTTGTACATCATGCTGTCTTTTTTCACACAGGTTCTCTCAGAAGGTTGGCATCCTTCATTATTCTGACCTAATTTGCTCCTGACAGTGTCGAATAGAGAATTTTCAGACCTTGTGTTTCATTATTTTGCGGGGGAGGGGAAATAATGTGTTCCTAAGTGGTTTCCCAAAACGCCTACATAACGAACTGCCAAGAGACATTGCATAATGTAAAACAAGTGAGACACCAGTTACCTATTTAAAATGTAATGAATTCATTAGTGATGTTTTATGTTCAGTATGCAATAATATCAAACAGAATCATAAACAAATTATATTATTGCTTCTGCTCTGCAGCAAACAGAATGTAAAGAAACAAAGCAGCTATATGTTAAAACATGCTAAGATACCATCTAAAGTGAACTTGACAGGAGCGAGCACTGGGGCAGGGGAAGAAAGATCTAAACCTGGGGGAGAGGAAGGGAGGATCACAGTGCTGGTGCCCAGCATCTTTCGATGCCATGGGCAGGAGGCACAATCCTGGCTGAGAATGAATGAGATACAAATGGAGGACCCTCTACATTCTTTACCCGGATCTGTGGTGATTTATGCAGATTCACTGTAGTAGGTCTTCAAAGAGTGAGTGTTAGGTAAACATGTTTGCACGTTGCTAGACTGACTTTTCGTGCAGTGAGGGTCTAGATAGGGAGGGCTACCTGTATATTGCTTTCAGAGGCCTCTTGCCTGCCTCACACCTCCAAGGAGCAGAAGAGGAGGTAGGAAACAATAACACATGATTGTTATCCTAGGAATTATTTACATCCACCGAGCAAAGCCCACTCAGCTAGCTTAGGCACAAAGAGAGGGATGGGGTTGGATATATGGGAAAAGGCAGGTGTGTTCCTTGAAACCTAGAGCAGAAAATGCAACCAGCCTCACAGGAGCCAGGAACCCAGGCCATTTGTCCTTGTAGCCTCAGGATCTCCCATGGAGCCTGTTCTGGACCACTTCCTCCAGCTACCCACTGGCCCACATCCCGTAAGAGCATCCCCCAGTGAGCACCTTCCACCCGGAGTTGCAGTGTTCTTCCCTGTTGTCAAAGCACTAGTTTCTGGATGCTGATTCCAGTCTCCAGAAGGGAGAATCTGGTTTTCCTAAGGACCCTGGATCATAGTTTACCGCCAAGCCTGTCAGCTGTTGCCGGGGAGGTGGGGACGTAGAGTCATCTGGAAGAGATCTGATGAGAAGCGGAGTGGCAAGGGGGCCCTGGAAGTGCTTATGCAAATGTTGTTCATTGCTGACATGTCGAGGCACGCGGCCAGGCCCTGTGCAAGGTGGACTGGGTTCTCTGAGTTCCCTATTCCAGCGTAGCCTATGGCTTAAGACCTTGGCTTTCAGTCAGGCAGACCTGGGTGCAAATCTCAGCTCTGCCTGTTCAGAGCTTAGCTTGGGGTCACCACTATATGTTTCTGAGCCTCAGTCTCCTCATCTGCATAGTAGGAACGAAAGTGCCTTCCTGGTGCATTTATTATGCCAGGTAAGCAGGACACACCTGGCTCAGTAAGTGCGTTAGCTCGCAGCTGTCCCTCTGCACAGGTGTGACTTGCCCAAGCTGTTATCCTTTGGGAATGCTTGAGCCAGGGTTTGATCACAGGTCTTCCTGGCCCAAAGCCTGTTTCAACTCAACTTTCTTATTTCTACCAGAACTTAAAAGTCAGGTTTTCCTCCATGCTCAGCATAATCGGTAATAACTGGGGGGTTGTCGCGTCAGTATTCCCTCCTGTAACAAAGTTGTCTAAGGCAGGACTTCATCCAGGCTCAGAGTCCCAGATGGGTGGCTGGAGTGGGAAAGTCATGGAATTCCAGAGGGTTCTGCTCATCCTGGAAGCATCGTGGAACCGGCCTCCTCCTCCCCCACACACACCCCAGCAGGGAAAGCTGAAAGAGGTTAGGGCAGGATCGCACCAGCCCTTGCGGGCCTGCAACACCCTGGAGTTAGATGATTTCATGATTCCACCCTCCCCTCCCTCCTGTCTGGCAAGTAGCCTTGGTTTTTTCACAAGTAACTTGGCCCAAACAGTGTGGGGAGAGTCGAGCCTTGGTGGAGGAGCAGCAAGGCCAGTGTGGCGTAATGGAAAAAGCAGAGAACTCAGTCAGGAGACCTGGGGCCCAGCCACGCTCCAGCTGTGTGGCCTTGGGCACACCCCTTAACCCCTCTGTGCCTGAGAGCCCTCTTTGGTGACATGGGGTGAAAACAATAGGAACAGCTGGCATTTCTGGACCACTGAATGTGGGCCCTATCCTGCTAAACATCTAGATATAGTGACTCATTCAGTCCTCCAGACAAGCTTATCCAATTGCGCAAATGAAGAAACTCAGGCTCAGAGAGGTTAAGTTGTTTGCCCAAAGTCACACAGCTAGTGAGCCTCAGAGCTCAGATTGGAAGCTGGGCAGGCGACGCCAGTATCCACACTTTTAGCCGCTCTGCTTTCTGGGGCTCCTGTCTGTAATGGCTGCTTCACAAGGTTCTCGTGAGTTAAAACTTATCATCTGTGTCCAAAAGAGGTGAATTCATGGACAGAAAGCAGGTTCGTGGCTGCCAGAGGCTAGGGGAAAACGGGGAGATACTGCTAATGGCTACTGGGTCCACCTTTTAGCGGTAATGAAGATGTTCCAGAATGATATAGTAGTCATGGAGGCATAACCTTATGAATATATTGAAAGTTACTGCATTGTACACTTTAAAAGGGTGACTTCTATGGTATGTGAAGTATATCTCAGTGTAAAAGGGATAGTGAGTGCCAGAGCAGTTTCTAAGTTTTCAAGCACCAAGCAAATGTCTATCAGCTGTTAGGATTATTGATGGGCATGGGTGCTGCTAGGAATTGGCATAAAGATTAGAGGAGGAGCTGATGCCAGTTAATAGAGTGGTGAAGATCCTGGGCTTTGGGATTAGACAGGGCTGGGCATTGATCCAAATTCTGCCACTCGCTGGCCATGAGATCTTGTTTTCATCAGAACTCTTTTAGGTACAAATGACAGAAGCCCCGTGAATTATTCAAACAGAGCATTGATTAGCTGAATGTAACTGAGAAGTCTAAGGAAATTGGCTTCAGGTGTGGCTGGATCTAGGTGCCACACTGTCAATGAGGACTTGGCTTTCTTCACTTCTTGGCTTTGTGTCCAGGCCAGGTGGTGTCCAGCTGGTGGCAGCCACAGCTCCAGGCTGCATCCCACAGATCAGCACAGTGACTTCAGGGAAAGAGAGAACACGCCAACAGTTAAAGCAAAAGTCTCATTGGCTCATCTTGGGTCACATGACTAGACCAGGACCAGCCTGGAGACTGAAAGTAGAATCAGTGTCCTGCCAATGCATGGAGACTAACAGAGCAGTGGTAGATTCCCTGGAGGACATCATGGAAATAGCCTGTCGGTGATAGAAAACAACATGTCCCCTCCAACGGGGGCAGGACATTCAGGCAGAGAAAACAGTCTGCAGAGAGGCCACTCAGGAGTTGGAGCATGACCCAGGTTCCCTTGTGGGAAAAGAGACTCGCAGTCACAGAGTGTGATGGCTCACACCTATAATCCCACCACTTCGGGAGGCCGAGGCAGACAGAGCACTTAAGCCCAGAAATTCAAGACCAGCTTGGCCAACAAAACAAGATCCCATCTCTACAAAAAATTTAGAAATTAGCCAGGTGTGATGGTGCATACCTGTAGCCCAAGCTACTCGGGAGGCTGAGGTGGGAGGATCCCTTGAGCCTAGCAGGTCGAGGCTGCAGTGAGCTGAGATTGTGCCACTGCACTGTAGCCTAGGCAACAAAGCGAGACCCTGTCTCAAAAAAAAAAAAAAGAGAGAAAGACTCACAGCCTCTGTGAAAAGGTCCTTAAAAAAAAAAAAAAAAAAGTAGAGGCGGGGCACAGTGGCTCACGCCTGTAATCCCAGCACTTTGGAAGGCCGAGGCTGATGGATCATAAGGTCAGGAGTTCGATGCCAGCCTGGCCAACATGGTGAAATCCCGTCTCTACTAAAAATACAAAAATTAGCTAGGTGTGGTGGTGGGCGCCTGTAATCCCAGCTACTCAGGAGGCTGAGGCAGGAGAATCGTTTGAACCCGGGAGGTAGAGGTTACAGTGAGCGGAGATCACGCCATTGCACTCTAGCCTAGGCAACAAGAGTGAAACTCCGTCTCAAAAAAAAAAAAAAACTCCGTCTCAAAAAAAAAAAGTAGAGACAGGGTCTCACTTTGACACTTAGGCTGGAGTGCAGCGGCGCCATCACAGCTCACTTGCAACCTCAAACTCCTGGGTTCAAGTGATCCTCCCACCTCAGCCTCCCAAGGAGCTGAGACTACAGGTGTGTGCCACCATGCCTGACGAATTTTTTAAATTTTTGTAGAGACGGAGTCTTGCTTTATTATCCCAACGGTCTCAAACTCCTGGACTCAAGTCACCCACCCGCCTCGGCCTCCCAAAGTGCTGGGATTACAGGCCTGAGCCACCACACCCAGCTGGAAGGTCCCCTTTATGAAGATTCACCTTGCAGCTTGGTTTCCTGACTTGCTTACCTTAGAAAGGCCTGATAGTCATGCCTGATGCTATTGCTTGACATCTGACCACGCGTGTCATTCACCTGAGGGTGCAGGAGATGGGATAGAGCCCCCGGCTTGAAATAAGAATATCTGGTGTCAGGTCCTTCCCTCTGTCTTACCAGCTGTGTGACCTTGGGATGGTTACCCAGCCTCTCTGATTCTCCCTTTCTGCCCTAGCTTGGGCCTGCCCTGGAGAGTTCATCAGAGTGTGGCAGAGGAAGTTGGCATCCAGGCAGAGCACTGGGGATGACCGGAGTGCCCAGAGAGCTGAGGGCAGTGCCTAGCGGAAATGTGGCTGGATTGAGCCACATAGTAACGATATCAGCAGTCACTAACTGGAATGTGCCAGATGCCCATGTTGTATGCCATCTCATTCAGTCCTCACAGGCATGAGGTCAGTATTGTATCCATTTCACAGATGGGGAAACTGAAGCTCAGAAAGACAGAGTCACATGCCCAGAAAGCAGCATGGCTGGGATTCAAGCCCAGGTGTGGCTGGATCTAAAACTTGCACTCGTAACCTCCCTGCCTCCTTGGGCTCCGGGATTGCCTTTCAATCTGCCTATTCAAAGATAGACTTACCCATATAGCGTCCTGCCCACGGCTGCCCCTTTTTAAGGCCCATTTGGTTCCTCCCTCTAAGATACAGGCAGAGTCTATCCCAGAGGGCAGTTCTGACCAAAACATGAGCCCTTTGCAAAAAGGTCTCAGGACCGGTGAGGGGTGCACTCTACACTGCACTGTGCAACCTTTGCCGTCTGAGTTTCCCCACTGGTTCATTGTGTCCCCCAGGCCAAGGGTCATGGGCATCACTGGAGCCAGGGCTTCCCTCACGGAAGGTGCAGTTAAACATTTGCTGACCTAGAGCTCGAGCTGCCACAAGGGACCCAGATGGATCTGTGCTTTCCATAAGCCTCCAGTGTAGTGGGAATAGGCAGATGTTATTTCAATAGAGATAAACCCAGGTGTTCAGACAGGGACCTCCCTCCTAGCCAGGGAGCTCAGGCAGGGCTCACTTCCTGGAGGAGGTGACATCTGAGCAGGGTCTTGACAATGAATAAGGAATGGCCCCTCCACCGAGTGAGGGAGGGCATTGCATGCAGAGGACGCCTCACGTGCAAAGGTGCAGAGGTGCAACAGAGCAGGAGTCTTAGCTGGGCATCTTCCAGAATTCCAACATTGGCAGGGGGGCACAGAGCAAGCTGAGTCACTCTGCCCATGAAGGAGCCCTCGGGAGAAGTGCCAGCCTCATCTGTAAGAAGGAGCACTCCCTACGGGGAAGTTCATGCTGCAGGGATCCAGAGAAGCTTTTCTGGCTCCTCTCCTGCTCCGCACGCTGTGCGGCAGGGTGGCTGCTAGGCACAGGGGCTTGCGGTTTGAGCAGTTCTTAGACGCATCAAATCACAGGTGGAGGCTGCATCTTCATCTATGCCTTTGTCTGTCCGGAGACTGTCCCAAGTCATGCAGCAAAAACCACTTGTTTCCAATTTCCATTGAGCTAGGACTGACCTATCACCGCCGCCTTCTTTTTTTTTTTTTTTTTTTTTTAAGATGGAGCGTCACTCTGGAGTACAGTGGTGCCACCTCGACTCCCTGCAACCTCCGCTTCCCAGGTTCAAACGATTCCCCCGCCTCACCCTCCCGAGTAGCTGGGATTACAGGCATGCGCTACCACGCCTGGCTAATTTTTGTATTTTTAGTAGAGATGGGATTTTGCCATGTTGGTCAGGCCAGTATTGAACTCCTGACCTGAAGCAATCCACCCACCTCCGCCTCCCAAAGTGCTGAGATTGACTGGTCTTCGTCTTAGATCCTGGTCCTTCCCCACCTCGGCCCTCTTGGGAGTTTGACAGCCCCAAGTGTACTTTTTAGGATTATCTGCCCAGAAGCCCCCATGCTCCACTGCAGAGGCCAAAGGGAAGGGAGGGCTTTCTTCCAGCTTTTCCGAGGACAGGTCTAGGGGGTGGCAGAACTGAAGAGTTTTCACTCCCTAGGCAGGCCTTGCCTGGCCGGGAAGCCTTCCCAGCAAGATCCCAGCCAACATCTGGCGCGAGACTCTACCAACCATATTTATCCAAATACTGCCTTTACTCCATCCTCAGACACACTTTTTCTCCCCAACATTATCTTTGAAATTGGAGTATGCCTCCAATGTGTTGTGCATACTTAAATGGAATAGTTTTCCCTTCCCACTAAAAGCTATTACCATATGGAAGGTGTGTCGCTGGGAAAATACCGTAGTTGCCTTTTTCCACACAGTTAGCAATTCTTTATTTCTAAAATAGAAAGAGGCATGATTATCTTGGGCAGTTGCAGCTAAACTCAGGTCCAGGCCCTGTTGCTGCCACCTGGTATGTAATTTTTCCTTTCTCAGAGAGTGACTGACCAAACCAGTTAACCACTTTTTCTCATCTGTTTGTTCATTCATTCATTCATTCATTCATTTACTCATTTGTTCTTTGCACAAACATCTAACAGGTGCCTACTGTGTACCAGTGAGGAGGTAGTGGGGCAGAAGAGAGGGCAAACACTAGTAAGGGGGTTGAACTGAGAAAATACAGGCCTGGACTTAGGGGGAGCAGTAAGTATGGAGAGAAGTGGACAGACCGGAGGTGGTGGCAGCCTCCGTGCAGCATGTCCATCAGGACACCAGACATACTGATATTTAGACCAGCTCGTGGAGGGGACAGAATCCTCACAGACAACAAACCGCAGATGATAGACTAGGCCCAGGGACATCGTTGTGTTCGGGGACCTGAAAGCCCTGCCCCAGGACCCTGTGGCTTTCTGCCAGCCTTCAGCTGCACATGATGGCCCCAGGCCTTTCTCCACTTCCTGCTCTGACTCCTCTGGGACTTGGGGCTTTTGTGATATTGAGGGGGTAAACCCCTCCCAAGTCCAGCCTCTATGGCTGCTGCTAACGCAAACCACGTGCAGTGGCCAGCTTCCATGGCGTGTTGTTTGGACAACGTGTCTCGCATTCCCTCTACCGCAAGCTGATGTCTTGAAAACTGCTGATGGAGTGTTCTTTCTTCTTGGAAGCCTGTGATGTGGCAACTTGATGTGACTCCTTCTCCCTTCCTACTCCCCAAATGACTCATCTTCCTCTTCAGTTTCCAGTCCTCCTCGCCCTGAGCACCACTTCTTTTGTTATCTGGGGGGAAGCGCGGGTAGCGGGTTTTCTCATTACCAAGGATGACATTGGTTAGACTTTGAGGGGCATGCCTCTTCTCCTGCTGCTGCAGACAGCCTGGGCCTGGGCCCTTGGAGAACCTACTTCAAGGCCTTTGGATGCCTAGTATTACAGTTCTCTGCATAGACGCAATTGGTGGCCGGTAAACCTGGACACCCCAAGACCAGCTCGGCAAGGAGAGCTTGCAGGGCTCTAATCCCCCAGCTTGTTACCCTGAGTCCTAGTCTTTGCAACTAGCGAACTTACAGATGGCCGTTGACATTGACACAGTGGTGTTGAAAACGAAATAAAACTGGGTGTGGTTTAAATAGGAGGATATTGTGATAGTCCAGCCCTGCACTGTCCGGGATGGCAGCCGCTCGTCACATGAAGGTATTTAAATGTAAATTCAAGTCAATTAAAGAAAATGTTTAAATTGAGCTCCTCAGTTGCAGGAGCAGCATTTCACATGCTCAATAGCTACCAGGAGGCTAGTGGCCACTGGGTTGCACAGCAAGATGTAGAACACCTCCATCATGGCAGAAAGTGCCAGCAGACAGCCCTGCTGCAGCCACGGGACCACCTGGGCAGTCCTGAGGGGTTTTCTTGCCAACCTTAAAACACAACCTCACAATCAAATATTATTCAGCCTTAAAAAAGAAGGAAATTCTGCCACATGCTACAAAGTGGTTGGAGCTTGAGGACCTTATGCTCAGTAAAATATGTCAGATCCAAAAGGGCAAATACTGTGTGATCCACTTATTGGAGGTAGCTAGAACAGTCAGATTCATAGAGACAGAAAGCAGAGTAGTAGTTGCCAGGGCCAAGGTGTGGGGAGAGGGGGGAGTCACAGTTTCAGTTTTGAATGATGAAGAGGTTCCGGAGATGGAGGGTGGTGATATTTACACAACATTGTGAATGTGCTTAATGCCACTGAACTGTACACTCAAATGTGTTTGAAATGGTAAATCTTATATTGTGTGTATTTAACACGATTTAAAAAAAAGAAAACCACACAGCCTTACAGACTACTAAAAGTTATCCCCAAATAACTTTCAAAATAACATATTCAATATGGACAGAGTACAAGGAGCGGGGATTTCTTGCTGAGCATCTGGTGTGCTCCCCAGAGTTTCCACACGGCACTCATGTACCCAGCCCCGCTGCGGAGCAGGCTGCGTCCCTCATTCTGCAGACAGCCAAACAGGCTTAGGGGATGAAGTGTCTGACTAAGGACACACAGCTGGCATGAGGAAGCATCAGGACTGAACCCCAGGGCTGTTGGGTCCCCAGCAGTTGTCTGTGGTTAGACTATGCAGTATTTAAACTCTGATCTTCCACCTCCAACAAATTAATAACACAAAGGGAAGCCTTTCAGCTCCTTGGGCCATGCTGATCTGGGTAAAACCAAGTCAGGACAAAGGGCGAGAGAACAGCTTCCTAAGACCACGCAGTAGAGACCCCTCTGAGGACTGAAAACACAGCAGTGGCAGGGACTCATTGGCTGGCATGTACATTCAGGCAGGGACGCCAAAGGAACCCGGAGGTTGGAAATAGTCGTATTAGGGTGGACAGATTACTGGTGCATTCTTTAAAAAAAAAAAAAAAATCCTTTTAATGGTGTTTCGTTGTCTTAACAAATAAAATTGAGAAGGGAAAAAGTAGATAGTGTTAGGCAAAAACCTATAAATCTCCAAAATACTCCACAGCTGAGACTGATTAATGGCTCTGCTTTTGAAAAGAAAGCATGCTGTTCACATGTGCACAGAATATTAAACTTACCTCATCTCAGGCTGACTTTAGTGTTCATATGACACTCTGAAGCTGCCTCAAAGAGTGGTGTTAGACAAAAAGAATGGAATTTAGACAAAGATGCGTGGACTGACTGGACACACCACTTAGCTGTGTGACTTCAGGCAAGTTCACTGTCCTCTCTGCTCCCAGTTTCCTCATCTGTGACAAGGGAAATGTAACATTTATTTCACAGAGTTACTGTGAAGGTCACATGAAATCGTATATGAGAGGATGTGTTCACTGTGAACTGTTATACACATTAGTTGTGATTACTAATTATTAGTGTAATGTGAATATTATTCCTCAGAGTTACTTAGCAAACATCTCCTGACGTTGCCTCCCAAGGTGTTTGCTCAGTTGCATTCATTGGTTCAGCCAATTTTTTTAAATTAACAAACTTTAGTTTTTAGAGAAGTTTTAGGTTCTCAGAAAAATTGACTGGAAAGTACAGAGCCCCTTGTCCTCCCCACTCACAACCTCTCTTCATCAGCATCAAGTTCAGCCCGTTTTTATTGAGCACCTACTATGTGCTGGCGTTGAAGAGCTCTTGGATTCACAAAAGGAAGGCTGCCTTTTCCCACAAGGCCCCACTGTGGCCTCACCTGTCTCTGAATGACAGTGGACCAAGCATTTCCACCTCACCAGGCAACACAGAGCAGGGGGCAATGACTCCAAACCACAAATAAAACCACATGTTTAAAATACAGGCAAGGATGTAGAGAAAAGGGAACTCTTATAAGACAGTTGGCGGGAACGTAAACTAGTATAGCCACCGTGAGAAACAATGTAGAGGTTCCTCAAAACACTGCAAAGAGAACTACCATATGATCCAGCAATCTCACCACTGGGCATTTATCCAAAAGAAAGGAAATCAGTATATCTAAGAGATAATACATCCCATGTTGATTGCAGTTCTAGTCACAACAGCCAAGGTGTGGAATCAGCCTAAGTACCCATCAGCAGATGAATGGATAAAGAAATTGTGATATGGGCCGGGCGCAGTGGCTTACGCCTGTTATCCCAGCACTTTGGGATGCTCGAGGCGGGTGAATCACCTGAGATCAGGAGTTCGAGACTAGTCTGACCAACGTGGTGAAACCCCGTCTGTACTAAAAATACAAAACTTAGCCAGGTTTGGTGACCCATGCCTGTAATCTCAGCTACTGGGGAGGCTGAGGCAGGAGAATCACTTGAACCCAGGAGGTGGAAGTTGCAGTGAGCCAAGACCACACCATTGCACTCCAGCTTGGGCAACAAGAGTGAAACTCTGTCTCAAAAAAAAAAAAAAGAAGAAGAAGAAAAAGAAAATGTGGTATGCATACACAATTGATACTGTTCAGCCATCAAAAATAAGGAAATCCTGTCATTCGCAGCAACATAGATGCCACTGGAGGACATTATGTTAAGGGAAATAAGCCAGGAACATAAAGTCCTCACTTATATGTGGAAGCTAAAAAAGTTGATCTCATAAAAATAAAAAGTAGCACAGAGGATAACTAGAGGCTGGGAAGGGTAGGGGGAAGTGGGGAGATAGGGAGAGATTTGTAAAAGGATACAAAATCACAGATAGAAGGAATAAGTTCTAGTGTTTTGGGTGGTTTTGTTTTTGTTTTTGTTTTTGTTTTGAGACGGAGTTGCTCCTGTTGCCCAGGCTGTAGTGCAATGGCGCGATCTTGGCTTACTGCAACCTCCACCTCCCGGGTTCAAGCGATTCTCCTGCCTCAGCCTCCCTAGTAGCTGGAATTACAGGTGCCCGCCACCACGCCCAGCTAATTTTTTGTGTTTTTGGTAGAGACAGGGTTTCACTATGTTAGTCAGGCTGGTCTCGATCTCCTGACCTCAGGCGATCCACCCACCTTGACCTCTCAAAGTGCTGGAATTACAGGTGTGAGCCACTGCGCCTGGCCAGTTCTAGTGTTTTATAGCACTGTGGGATGACTATAGTTAACAATAGCGTATTATATAGTTTCAAATAGCTAGAAAGAAAACGTTGAATATTTCTAACACAAATAAATGATCCACGTTTGAGATGACGGATATGTAAATATGCAGATCTGATCACTACATATTATGTGAATCACAACATTACTAATGTACCCCATGAGTATATAATTATTATGTGTCAATTAAAAATTAAATTTTAGAAATTTAAAAAATAAAAAGAAACTAGAAAGTGAAAACCCAGGCCAGGCGCGGTGGCTCACGTCTGTAATCCCAGCACTTTGAGAGGCCGAGGCGGGCAGATCACTTGAGGTTAGGAATTCGAGACCAGCCTGGCCAACATGGTAAAACCCTGTCTCTACTAAAAATAAAGTTAGGCAGGTGCCTGTAATCCCAGCTACTTGGGAGGCTGAGGCAGGAGAATTGCTTGAACCTGGGAGGCGGAGGTTGCAGTGAGCTGAGACCACGCCATTGCACTCCAGCCTAGGCAACAAGAGTGAAACTCCATCTCAAAAAAAAAAAATAGTATTAATAACCCAAAGCACACAAAAGAAAAGCAATAATTAAGATAAGAAATTGACATCCTGAGCAACATGGCAAAAGCCATCTGTACAAAATACAAAAAAATTAGCCGGGCATGGAGGCACATGCCTATAGTCCCAGCTACTCTGGAGGCTGAGATGGGAGGATCACCTGAGCCCGGGGAGATTGAGGCTGTAGTGAGCCATGATTGTGCCACTGCACTCCAGCCTGAGTGACAGAGCAAGACCCTGTCTCAAAAAAGAAAAGAAATTGAGAACAGAAAAAGAATAAAGAAAATCATTGAAACTAAAAGCAAGTTCTTTGAAACAATAAAGATTAATAAACCTGTAGCTAGAGACCAAGGGAGAAAAGAGAGAAGGGAAAAAACAAAAACACAAAAACCCACAGTTTAAAAGTTTAAAGACTTCTGGGGCAAGGCCATGCATCCCAGCAGCTTCCAGGATGTCCAGCCAAGCTAAGGCTGACTCACCTGCCCAGGGCATCATGTAGAACAGCACCAAAGAGGCCGGGAGCTCCAGCATGGAAAAGCAGCCCTGTCCTTTTTAATTGTCTTCGTAGCATTTCAGAGGTGGGGTGATTTGATGATAAAGAAGCAAGTGGTCTTCAGTCTCTGGCCCCTCCGCTTTGTTGGCTACGGGCCTTCAGTTTGCTGGACAGTCATGTCCACCTTAAAGCAATGATCCAAGGTTTTAATGAGGGAATGTTTCTAAAGAATCTAGCCCGTGTCTGGCAGATAGTACGTGTTCAATATACGTATCTCATTTCTCTCCCACTTCAGGTCCTCCCTTCCCTCCCCATATGTCTGCACAATAGCTGTGTGTATTTCTCCTGGACTTTTCAAAGCTTCTTTTATTCCATGAGAGGGACAGATCTTGAGTGCCAGAGTGACTTTCCTGTGGGCAGGCTTTTCACATTCCAACCATTACTCCACGAGGGTTGGGACTGCCTTCCCATCTGCTTTGATTCCTTTTCCCAAGTACTAAACAGGGTAGGTTAAGATGCTGCTCACACAAATAACCTCACTGTACAACAAGAGCATCTTGTCGTAGCTCACTCAGGCCATGTGTCCAGCAGAGGTCACTGGGATCTTTGGACCTCATCCCATGACTACGACCAGCAAAAAGCCAGGCTCTGGAATGTGGCCAATCCCCATAAAAGGGGGAAATAGCAAGTGCGAAAGCATCCACCAGTCATCGTCTTCCACCCTGAAGTGACACATGTCTGCAGCTCACATGGAATGGCCACATCCTACTTCAAGGGACTGAGGAAAGTACAAATCTACCATGTGCTCAGAAGAAGAACCAGAAATATTTGACGACAGCGTTCATGACTTCCCAGCCCAGCTTCAGTCCATAAAATAATGCTGCAAGTTGGTGTCCCTATGGCAGACTTAAAGATGACACCCTAAAAGGTTTTGTCACTTCCCTAAGACCACATGGGGAGTAAGCAGCAGATCCTTGTAATGTTGTATGCCAAATCGGATATTTCACATGAAGTCCCTGAAGCGTTCCGAGATACATTTATGGTACTATGAAAGGTTTTTGTTTTGGGGACTCTGCCCTCTTGCTCCTCTACCCCTACAGCAGCCTACACCTCCCTCTGTTTACACCACCTTTTAATGATCAACTTTCTTCTCGTCCCCTCTCTAGATTATGAATCTTTTCCTCGCTGTACCCTGTTCCTCTAGCACAGAGCCAGGCCCAAAGCTGTCTGTTGAGCTGACCTGGGGAGCTCTTCCTGTGTCAGGGGAGTATAGTGCTCTCATAAGCATGAACCTAACCACATTGATTGGATGCTAGTGATTTATTCCTTACCTCAACCCAGCAATTGTTAGGAGCAGGATGACCTGCTGTCCATGAAATCCTGGTGGCCCGAAGGGTGTTGTTCACGTTTCAGATACTGTGGATGGAGAATCCCAGGAAAGCCGGGAACGGTTGCTCCTGACTCTGAGCCTTCACAAATCTGGCATTTGTGGATATAAACATCGTTTTCATGGGCTTTCTAGTCCAACTGAAATTGCCTTTCCCATTAGTGTGGGTTTCTGGAAAGCTGAATGAAGTGAACGTTTTGTATATCACATCACATATTTCACATATTCCTTTAAAATGTCCTAGATGGTGTTTCTTGCATTATGAAAGGTTTTTGTTTTTGGTATTCTCCCCCCACTTAGATGCAGATGTTGGACAAATTTCCCATGGAAGGAGGACAGAAGGACCCCAAGCAGCGGATCATCCCCTTTCTGCCAGGTAGGTGAGATGGCTGCTCTCAGACTGGGACACTGGGGGCTCTGGTACAGCTCCCAGAGCCCTTGGGACAGTTTATCAGCTTGTCTTCCTTTATCAGGGGACACCATCCCACTGACCAGAATCTCAGCCATTTGTAGACATTAACCCATTTATGCCGGAGGTTGCAATTTTTTGTATTTTTGCATGAGTGAAAAATCAGACCTTGGAAGTGACCTTGAGCAATAATAGATAAATAACTCCCACAGGCTTAATGTTCCAATAATGGAACACTAGGCATAAGTGGGTTAATGACTAAGTGCTTGGGTTTTGGCATTAGATGCTACACCATTTACTAGACGATGAATGACCTTGAGAAGACCCTTTACCTCTGGGATCCTCAGTTTCTCCCATCTCTAAAATGGGACTAATTCGAGCTCAGAAAGTTTTTCTAGTGAGTGCTTTCTGTTTCGATAACTATGGTATTCGTTTTCTATTCTTGCATAACAAATTACTACCAATTTAATAGCTTAAAACACCCAAATATTACCTTACAGATCTGTGGGCCAAAAATCCAGGCAGGGTTTTTGGCCCAAGTGGGTTCTGCTCAAGGTCTCATGAGGCTGAAGTCAAGATGTCAGCTGAGCCAAGCTCTTATCTGGAGGACCTAGAGAAAAGTCTACTTCCAGCCTCCACGTAGATTGTTGGCAGAGTTCAGTTTGTCACAGCTATAGGACCAAGATCTGTTTCCTTGCTGGCTGTCACCCTCTCAGCTTCTAAAAGCTTCCCACATCCCTCATCACAGGAGCCCTCTATTGCAGGATCTGGCCAGCAGCTCACAATGCAACGGGGCTCTCTCTTTGTTCCCAGGCGGATCGGCAGGTCGAGAAATAATAGACACACACAAGATAGTGAAAGCTGGGTCCAGGAGGGTCACCGCCTTCTGGTCCCGCAATGCCACCGATGCACTGGATATACCAGCATTTATTATTAAGTTTAGTGAGGGCAGAGGTAGGTTAATGAGGGATTTAGGGTCATTTGATTATGAGGTGAGATGGTCACATGGGGATGAAGCAGTTCTTTAACATAACATCTGTATGCAGAAGTACAGTAGTATACAGAGATGAGAATTTACAATATAGTGTATGCATCAGTAATTTCTAACAGAACCTTAAAACAGGAACACAGTCTTTCCATAACCTATGATTAGCAAGATATTAATCAGCAATAACAGTTGCAGCAAAAGCTGGTTACAAACAATCCATAGGAACAGGACGTGAAGCTAGACAACTGGTTAGACCAGAAATTCTCAGAAGGGAGTATGCCTTAACCCTAAAGAGGCCTAGTAGAGGCATGGCAAGATGAGGGTGTTTATAGCCCTATCGTATCCATATGAACAGGCGCCCCTCATGCGTCCATTTATAGGCTCTCCACAAGGGTCACATTCCATTCCCAGAGCTATGAACATTTGCTTTTCTGGGATAGGAATCTTGGTGATGTGAAACCTCCCTGACTGTGCGTCCGTTCATAGGCTCCCTGCAGGGGGAAGCACGTCACGCGTTCTTGGCTCATTCTGACAGTCCAACCTGGCATTGTCTTTACACAATCCTGCATGCAACTTTGTATTTACAATAATCAGGACCATTTCATCTTTTATTCCGTAGCGATAGTTTCAGGGGGTCTCCCTACAGCCCTCTCCATCTCCCAGCCAACAGTGGGGCAGCAAATCTCACTTGGCTTTCAAATCCCTCTGACTTTGCCTTCTGCTACCAGTCAGGGAAAGCTGCCTGCTTTTAAGGACCCATACGATTATTACCTGACTAATCCAGGATAATCTCTCTCTTCTGAAGTGAACGGAAGGCGTATAATAGCTCGTCACATACACAAGCTTTGGGGATTAGGGCAGCACATCTTTGGGGCATATTTTAGAAAGTTTATGAACCTACCTCACACAGCTACCACGCAGCACACCAGCTGCTGTGTAGCATTTAATGCAGTTATACCTAGTCTCTGTTCCCAAGGCAATCAGTCTCCATCCCCCCAAATTCTTACCAAAGAATACTATAACGGCTTCAGCTCAAAGAGAGGGGTTACCCAAACCAGTGTTACTGCTTCAAGTATAATAATAGCTCCCTGCTGTGGGCCGGTCACTCAGTGCTTTACTTTCATTACCTCGTTTGGTCCTCAGAGCAGCCCTGCAGCGTAGGCATTACTGCACCCATTTCACGGATGAGGAAAATTGAGGCTCAGGAAACCTATAGGCGCTTGCACAGATGGCAGAACTGGAATTCAGACACAGGTATGGCTGGCTTCAAAATTCGTGCCTGAGTCAGACAACCTGGGTTCCAATCCCAGCATGCCCCCCTCACCAACTCTGTCACCTTGGGTAGATGACTTCGTTTGCAAATTGGAGATAATAATGGTACTAAAATGATGAAGTTGTTATGATGATTCTGTAAATGCCTGGCAGGTTGCTAACAGCCATCAAGCACTTACTATGATGATTCTTACATACTGAAAATCAGCAATCTGACAATCACCGTGAGTCATAGATATTTAGAGCTGGACGGGCCCTTTAGATCCTTTTTCAAGGCCAGGAATGGTGGTTCACTCCTGTAATCCTAGCACTTTGGGAAGCCAAGGTGAGTGGATCATCTGAGGTTAGAAGTTTGAGACCAGGCTGGCCAACACAGCAAAACCCCTTCTCTACTAAAAATATAAAAGTTAACTGAACATGGTGGTAGGCACCTATAATCCCAGCTACTTGGGAGGCTGAGGCTTGAACCCAGGGAGTGGAGGTTGCAGTGAGCCGAGATCGCACCACTTCAGCCTGGATGAAAGAGCGAAACTCTGTCTCAAAAAAAAAAAAAAAAAAAAGTATCTTTTTTTCAGCAAAGGGAACAGGTCTAGAGATGGGGGGGACTCCCTGGGTCACACAAGTGCCAGTCTCTCAACCCCCTAGTCCAGAACATAGTGGGTTCTTCAGGTATTACTGTCTCTGAATGGGTTTAGAGACAGGGCACATGTGTTTGCCAGGCTTCCTCCACTGGGAGAATCCTTTACCTAAAAAAGCTAACATTTGTAGTTCCTCCACTGGCAAAGTGTACAACCATGCTGGAATTTTCTTTCCTGCTGGAGAAAACCCCGCTGGCCAACTGCAGCAGCCAAATGTCAGCGCTCCAAAGCGTGTGCTCCAGAGTCAAACAGACTAGCCTGTGACCTCAAGCAAGCGACATCCCCCTCTGAGCCTCAGTTTCCACATCTGTTACAAACGGGACAGTGACCCCTGCTTCACAAGGTCCAGTTCCTGGCACATAGTAGATTCTTGGTAAAGGCAGAAACAGGGTCCTGGGACATGCCTTCGGAATCTCTTGGTTTCACATGTTAGTGTCCTCCTTAAATGATCATTCTGGATATTAAAGGTAAACTGGACTCCAAATGCAGGTTTTTTTCACCAAGAAAGGAAAGGAAGGCAGTGAGTTCCAACTCTTTACTGGATAAAAGACAAAACCAGCTCTGGAGAACTACCCAAGACGGAGAAGAACTTGAGCCGACCCTCTCCCAAGCTCTTAAAAGCTTTCATGGTTACGTAATCCTTCTCCACCAGAGAATTAATGAAACGGCCGTTCCCAGGGACTTGGTCTCTTCTCAAGGCACCCACTTGTGGCTTGGAGAGGTCCTGCTAGGCCCCAGGACCCCGCTGGGCCCCAGGACCCCAGACCACTCCTTCTGAGCCACCTCTTAGCTTTTCCTTGAAGCCGAGGGTGAGGCCAAGACAGGGAAGCACGAGAGAAGCGCCCCCTCTCCTAGGGGTCAGTTTTCTGCCAAGACTGCCGCGTCAGCAGAACAAAAGCAAGTCTCATGTTAGCACAAAGGCGGGGGAGGGGAGAGCAGCCTGCACAGTTTTCCATCCCAGCAGGAGCTGGGGAAGCCAACTTGGCAGAGGATGCTGCCTGAAAAATAGGAATTACAGTCTGGCCTTCCTCCACAGTGGAAAACAAAAGCCGACCGTTCCCACCAAAGGCTGTGCTGGCCTCTGAACACCCTTTCCACTCCAGGAAGGCAGCCGGCTCACCCTCCTTCCCTGAGATACACACAGAAACACCTCCCGTCAGGCACAGGCCAGGGCCGCTGCCCACGGCACCTCACCATGGAGGCCCTGGCCAAGGGGGTGCTGGCTCCCATGCCTACCGCTGGCCTCACGGTTCTGCCCCATGGCCAGAACCTGAGCCACAACTCGGCCTCTGCTGTGGGTAAATGACAAATTGGCCCACTGGAGGCAGGTTTAAGAAAGCTGGGAGTTGAGGAAGGAACGTGCGCTCTGAATTGCAGAGTGCATGAATCATCTAAAGTAAAAAAATAATAAGTAATTTCTCCTTTGCAAGCACCTACTAAGGGCCATCCCTGTGCTGGGTGTCATGGAGATGGCTTCTAAGAGCTAGGGGCTGCTGTCCCATATCACAGATGAGGAGACTGAGGCTCCGGGAGGTAAATGCATTCCCCAAAATTCCCCCTAGGATTGGCCGGGGCCTCATGGACTGCAGAGCCTGTGGCCTCTCCAGCAGGCCCCACTGCTGCCACAGGGCATCTTGCCCTTGTTGCTGGCAGGACACCAGACGTGCACCGAGAGATTCCTGTCCCACTGAGGTCACACAAGTATAGGAATGACACTTATGTCCTGGAGTTGCCCCCTCAGGAAACGCTGAAGGCGCCTGAGTCTTCTGTTCCCTTTCAATTCCTGTAGACCTGTCCTTGGGTGGATCCTCGGCTTTAGTGTCTAGTTGGATGGCAGCCTCAGGACAGGCCTGTGCCTATTGTCATGGGCCAGCGCTGCCCCATGAGGGTGGAGATATTTTGAGCCTGTTCACGACCTTTTCAGTAAGACACCTGTACACCCACCCTCTACCCTTCCCCTGTTTTACAGAAGAAAAATTATATCTGAAGGGTACCAAAATAGTTTTGATTAGGGACTTGTCTCCCATTTTGAGAAATAAATTACGGAGCATTTGCTGGGCAGGATTTCTCTTCATAGGCACACATTCCTTGTTTTTCCTGAAGGTTCAGGACACTGCTGGGGTTCTACATTGCAAGTAATTCCACCTACAAGGACAATAAAATGGAGATAGGGAGTATTTGATTGTCACAATGACTGGAGGTGGGGTGGGGTTGGGAAGGCTACCAGCTTCATCTGGATTTGAACCAAGGATGCTAAACATCCTGCAGGGTGGGAGCCTCCAGTCCAGGGAAGCATTGCCCCACCCAGACTCTAGCAGGGTCCCCCCTCTGCTGCTTTTGGGAAACACCAGCTATGAGCAGCAGGAGGGCAGGCCACAGCCTTCTTGCTGCCCGCTAGCCCCAAAGCGTGGCACAGAAAGGCCTTACACAGAGACTGTACCTGTTCAGTGAGTAAGATCATCGGCTCCAGGGAAATCCAATTGCAAACCGCTTCCCACTTCCCTGCCTCATTTACTTTTTTTGCTAATGACATGAAAATTTTCTGATTCTAAAAGCAATAAATGTTTATGGCAGAAACTTTGGAGAAAGTGTAAAAAAGAAAACCAAAATTCTCTGTCTTTATTACTCAAAGACAAGCACCTTGAACTTTGTGATGTGTATTCATCTACTTTTTTTTTTCTTTTTTTTTTTGAGACAGAGTTTTGCTCTTGTTGCCCAGACTGGAGTGCAATGGCACGATCTCAGCTCACTGCAACCTCCATCTCCCAGGTTCAAGCAATTCTCCTGCCTCAGTCTCCCGAGTAACTGGTATTACAGGCATGCGCCGCCAGCTAATTTTTGTATTTTTAGTAGAGACAGGGTTTTACCACGTTGGCCAGGCAGGTCTCAAATTCCTGACCTCAGCTTATCCACCTCCCTCGACTTCCCAAAGTGTGGGGATTACAGGCGTGAGCTACCACGCCCAGCCTAGATACTTTTTTAATTGGTGAAAATCAGAAAGAAAAGAAAAAAAAGCTTTCTTTTTTTTTAATTTACTGTGTCTACCTAGTTTCCCAATAGTGTCCTTTTGCACCAGAGCAAGTTGTCCAGTTGTTTAAAATGTTGAATTAGCCATATGGTCTTTTAGGGTGCAAATCTCCGTTACCACTTTGCATTGCAAATCTTTAAAAGTCAGTAGGGTCGTTTTTCAACATCCCTTCCAGTTCTGTCATATTATGAAAATTCTGACTATACTAGCCTTTTTTTTTTTTTTTTTGAGACGGAGTCTCACTTACTCTGTCACCCACGCTGGAGTGTCATGGTGTGATCTTGGCTCACTGCATCCTCCGCCTCCCAGGCTCGAGTGATTCTCCTGCCTTAGCCTCCCGAGTAGCTGGGACTATAGGCACATGCTACCACGTCTGGCTGATTTTTATTTTTATTTTTATTTGCATTTTTAGTAGAGACGGGGTTTTGCCATGTTGGCCAGGTTGGTCTCAAACTCCTGACCTCAAGTGATCCACCCACCTTGGCCTCCCAAAGTGCTGGGATTACAGGCATGAACCACCACGCCCGACACTTACTAGACTTTTCTATGCCATCCTATCCCTGCCTGCCCGAGCTTGATCTATGGAGATAACCATCTCACCAGAAACCATCTTAGATCAATAGTAATCTCTCTTCACCTTGCCAGGCTCTTGACCCAAATTCCTCTTTTTAACCAACCTCCTACGGCCAGAAATAGAGAGAGCTCTTAGTAGGTCTCCATGTTCTGCTCTCCAGAGCAGCTGTGGTCCTCCCACGCCTTCCCCTTGACCTACCCATAGATTCCCCCTGGTCGCTCTGCACGAGCTTGGTAGAGGTGCTCATCTCCATCCCCTATATGTTTGGCCCTCCTTTATGTCTTATTTCTGATTTCCCCTGCCCCCGACTGTGGTAGATCCAGAATGGTGAGCCAGGTGGTCTTAACCTTTGGTGCGTATGCTTCACCACCATCTCTCTAAGAGAGGATAGCCTGTCTAAACTCTTGAGAACCCACTGATTTGCTTTAAACAGACCTCACCCATGACATTTCAAAGTCTTGGATATTTCCAGAGATCTCCAGTGGCATCATGTATATACCCGTGTTTTCCTGTGACCCACATTCTCTGCCCATGTGTCATATTGGTAGCCCCAGGCCCCAGAGTTTCGGATGTTGTGAAGCAGGTCGTGGACTCTCAGTTAATATTTGGTGAAATAGGAAAACTCGAAACCCTTCTCTCACGAACACGAATTGGGGAAGGAACTGGAAGAATTTGCCATCTTTGCAGGTGGAAGCCACGTTCATACATTTATCAAACATTAGTGTCACAGAATGGACTGAGACACAGTCAGTTCCTATTTGTGCAGAGCACATGACTGGTAGGACAGAAGAAGTGCTGTAAAAATAAATAATGTGTGCAGTCAGAAAGAGCTGTCTCTTAACTGCTATGAGGGATGGTGGTGGGGTTGCATGGGGAAGTGTCCGGGCAGAGGGGAGGGCTCAGCATGGGGGTTTAGGGAACATGAGGAAAAGGCAGAGGGTGAATGAGGATAAGGGAGGAGTCTGAACTATTGCTGAGGGCATGTCTGCTTGTCCACTGCACTGTTCATCCAGCCAGAATCTTGGAGTTGGACAGGACCTCACATGCTCGGGTCCAACCTTCTTTCTTCATCAGGTAGGAGTGGCTTCCTTCTGCGGTTGTTTCCAGCCTCCCTTATCTCACCAAAACTTACTCGGTGGCTCCCATTCCCCCAAGCCCTTGTGTTAAAACTGTGAACATGGTTTAGGGGGACCTCGCATGGGCTTATCCAAGCCCCGCGGAAGTCCAGCAGGGGTACCTTGATCACAGCCAGGAATTTTGGCACCACTCAGACCTACCCTAGGAACAGCCATGTCCACATCCTCTCAGGTTGCTGAGAGCTTGTCCCTGTTCCCTGACAACACTGTCTTTGCTCTTATCTTCTGCAGGTAAGATTCTCTTCAGACGAAGCCACATCCGGGACGTGGCTGTCAAACGCCTGATACCAATTGATGAATACTGTAAGGTAAGGCTTAGAAATGCCCACACAGTCTTCCCTGTAGGTGTATTCTGTTTTCTTTTCTTTTTCTGGCTACCGGATGCTCACCGATAAAAATTTATACAATTCAAAGGAATGTAAAGAAATTAGGGGGAAAAGTCACTCATTATCATTAAACTTAGAGGCAACAGTTATTAAGGGTTTTATATATATCCTTTCCACCTTTATGTGCATTTCGTAATGATGTTGAGACCATTCTGTATGTGTTATTTTGTTGCTCTTTCTCTTTTGCCATAATTATGTGAGAATTTCTCTGCTATTAAATATCCTTTTGGCTGGGCACGGTGGCTCACACCTGTAATCTCAGCACTTTGGGAGGCCAAGGCAGGTGGATCACTTGAAGTCAGGAGTTTGGGACCAGCCTGGCCAACATGTTGAAACCCCATCTGTACTAAACATAGAAAAATTAGCCAGGTGTGGTGGTGCACACCTGTAGTCCCAGCTACTTGGGAGGCTGAGGCAGGTTAATCACTTGAACCTGGGAGGTGGAGGTTGCAGTGAGCTGAGATTGGCGCCACTGCACTCCTGCCTGGGCAACAGAGTGAGACTCTATCTCAGAAAAAATAAAAATCCTCATAAGCCTACTTTTAATGACCGCATAGATTTCCCTTATACATTCGTGCTTCAAAAGTTATTTAACCAACCCCTGTTATTTGATGGTGCAGCGGCTTTAGTCCTAAATAACAAGAGACCTGCCTTTTGGTTGTATTTCGTTTGACTTGAGGCTGTAGTCAGGAAAGGAGCATGTTTTTATTTAGTTTAACAGTTTTCCTTTGGTATTTATTTCTCCAAGTTAAAATCACTAGCGATTCTGATGGGAGAGGAGTAGGAATAGCAAGAAATGTTTTTTAAATGGAGCAGTGAACGATCTCCCCCTCAGATCAGGAACAAAGCGAGTATGTTTACCCTTACATGTGTGTTCTACATTTTACTGGAGGACTAGCCGGTGTAAGCAAACAAAAAAGAAAGAAAAGGCATCCAGATTGGCAAGGAAAGAGTGTAACTCTTGACTCACAAATGACGTGATTTTCTATGTAGAAAATCATAAGAGATCCATCAAAAAATGCTAGGACAAATAAATGAGTTTAGTAAGATCAGGATTAAATGCTCAGTATACAGAAAGCAATTGTATTTCTATACCTTAGGAACAAATAATCCAGAAGTGAAATTAAGAAAACAGTCCCACTCCCAGTAGCATCAAAAAGAATAAAATACTTACAAATAAGTTTCACAAAAGAAGTGCAGGATTTATACACTGAAACTACAAAACATTTCCATGAAAATTAAAGAAGATCTAAATTCGTGGAGGTACATTCCATACTTATGGGTTAGAAGACTCAATGTTGTTAAAATGTAACACCTCCCAGAATTAATCTGCATATTCAGTACAATCCCTGTCAAAATCTTTTTCATAGGCTTTTTAATAGAAATTGACAAGCCGGCCGGGCGCGGTAGCTCAAGCCTGTAATCCCAGCACTTTGGGAGTCTGAGATGGGCGGATCACGAGGTCAGGAGATCGAGACCATCCTGGCAAACACGGTGAAACCCCATCTCTACTAAAAAAAATACAAAAAACCAGCCAGGCGAAGTGGCGGGCGCCTGTAGTCCCAGTTACTCGGGAGGCTGAGGCAGGAGAATGGCATAAACCCGGGAGGCAGAGGTTGCAGTGAGCTGAGATCCGGTCCCTGCACTCCAGCCTGGACGACAGTGCGAGACTCCGTCTCAAAAAAAAAAAAAAAAAAAGAGATTGACAAGCCAATCCTCAAGTGTATGTGGAAATATAAAGGACCCAGAATAGTCAAAACACTTTTGAAAAAGAACAACTTTAGAGGAACCATACTATCCATTTTCAAAACTCCCTACAAGGTACAGTGATCAGGATAGTATGGTACTGACAAAAATAGGTATATAGATCAGCGGAACAACACTGAGAGTCCAGAAATAAAATCTTACAAAATGTTTGATCAGTTCATATTCCACAAAGTTACCAAGACAATTCACTGGAAAAGGATAGTCTTTTTTTTTTTTTTTTTTTTTTTGAGATGGAGTCTCACCCTGTTGCCCAGGCTGGAGTGCAGTGGTGCCATCTCGGCTCACTGCAACCTCCGCCTCCTGGGTTCAAGGGATTCTCCTGCCTCAGCCTCCTGAGTAGCTGGGATTACAGGCACCCACCACTGTGCCTGGCAAATTTTTTTTTTTTTTTTTTTTGTATTTTTAGTAGAGACGGGGTTTCACTATATGTTGGCCAGGCTGGTCTCGGACTCCTGACCTCAAGAGATCCACCCACTTCAGCCTCCCAAAGTGCTGGAATTACAGGCATGAGCCACCATGCCAGGCCGAAAAGGACAGTCTTTTTAACAAACAGTTGAGATAGTCACCTGTTGCATTCATTTCCTAGGGCTGCATAGCAAAATACCACAAACTGGGTGGCTTACAACATCGTTTAGTTTCTCATGGTTCTGGAGGCTGGAAGTCTCGGCAGCAGGGCCCTCTAACCTCTCTCATTGGTTTATAGATGAGATGCCTCTTCTCCCTGTGTCTTTACAAGGTCTTTTCTGTACCTGGCTATGTCCTACTGTTCTCTTCCTATAAAGACACAGTTATATTGGATTAAGGCACATTCCTAGTGACTTCATTTTACTTTAAATCACCTTTTGAAAGATCCTGTCTCTGAATATATTCACATTCTAGGGGCTTGGGGCTTAGGACTTTAATATATGAATGGGGGGTGGAGAGCAAAACACTATAGCCCCCAACAGCTGTACACATGCAAAAAAAATGAAGTTAGACTCTTATCTCATACCATGCATGAAAATCAACTCAAAGTGGATCATAACGCTAAATATAAGAGCTGAAACTATAAAACTTCTAAAAGAAAACATAGGAGAAAGTCATCACAATCCTGAATTGGGCAGAGTTTTAGCTATGACCCCAGAAGTGTGAGCCTTTAAAGAAAAACTGATACAAATTGGATTTAATTAAATGGATTTATAGATTTCTATACTTCAAAAAGTACCATTAACAAAATGGCCAGGCCAGTGGCTCACGCCTGTAATCCCAGCTCTTCGGAGCACCAAGGCAGACAGATAACTTGAGGTCTGGGGTTCAAGACCAGCCTGGCCAACATGGTGAAACGTCTTCTCTACTAAAAATACAAAAATTAGTCAGGCATAGTGGCGCACACCTGTAATCCCAGCTGTTTGGGAGGCTGAAGTGGGAGGATTGCTTGAATCCAGGAGGTGGAGGTTGCAGTGAGCCAAAATCGTGCCACTGCACTCCAGCCTGGGACAGAGTGAGACTCCATCTCAAAAAAAGAGAAAGAAATGGTATACCATGGACTGGGAGAAAATATTTGTTAATCATATATCCGATAAAGGATTTGTATTGAACATACACAAATAATAATTGTAAGACAACCTGATTTTAAAGACTTCAGTACAAATTTTACCCAAGAAGATACAGGAATGACTAGTAAGCACATGAATAGATGCTCGATATCATTAGTCATTATGGGAATGCAAAATAAAACCATAACGAGATACCTACACAGCCACTAGAGTTGCTTATAATCAACAAGACAGACAATAGCAAGTGTTGGTGAGAACATGGAGTAACTGGAGCCTTTAAGATAGGAAGCTACAAGCTGGGCGTGGTGGCTCAAGGCTGTAATCCCAGTATTTTGGGAGGCTGAGGCAGGTGATCACCTGAGGTCGGGAGTTCGAGACCAACCTGACCAACATGGAGAAACCCTGTCTCTACTAAAAATACAAAATGAGCCAGGTGAGCTGGTGCATGCCTGTAATCCCAGCTACTCAGGAGGCTGAGGCAGGAGAATCGCTTGAACCCAGGAAGCGGAGGTTGAGGTGAGCCGCGATCATGCCATTGCACTCCAGCCTGGGAAACAAGGGCAATACTCCATCTCAAAAAAAAAAAAAAAGATGAGAAGCTACTTTGGAAGACAGTTTGGCAGTTTCCTCAAAAGTTAAACTTATCGTATGACCACTCTTAGGTATATACTCAAGAGAATTGAAAACTTATGTCCTCACAAAGACTTGGCTGCAAATGTTCATAGCAACATTAATTCATAATAGCCAACACTAGAGGTGATCCACAAGTCCATCAGCTGGTGAAAGGATACAGAAAATGCATAATATCCATACAATAGACATATCTTTTTATTTGGCAATAAAAAGCACTGGGAGCATGCCACAGTGGCTTGAGCCTGTACTCCCAGGACACAGAAGACTGAGGCAGGAGGATTGCTTGAGCCCAGGAGTTGGAGGCTGCCATGAGCCTTGCACTCCATCCTGGTGACAGAGCAAGACTCCAGCTCTAAATGAATAAATAAAGCAACGACACACTGATACACGCTGGATGAATCTCCAAAGCATAATGCTGAGTGAAAGAAGCCAGATGTGTACAACTACACATTGTATGATTCTGTTTATATGAAATGTGCAGAAAAGGCAAATTTATAGAGGCAAAAAGCAGAACAGTGGTTTCCCAGACCTGGGGGTCTGCTCATTCGAGATGGGCAGAGATGAACTGCAGATTAGGTTGGGGGACATTTTTGAAGTGATGGACAAGTTTTGAAACTAGGTCGTGGTGATTGTTGCACAACTCTGTAATTTACCAAATATCATTGATATTGTGCACCTATAATGGGTACATGTTATGGTATGTAAATTATGCCACAGTGAATCTGTTTAAAAGTATTAGTCTAGGCGCAGTGGCTCATGCCTGTAATCCCAGCACTTTGGGAGGCTGAGGTGGGAAGACTGCTTCAGGCCAGGAGTTTGAGAGTAGCCTGGGCAACATAGTGAGACCCTCATCTCTACAAAAAAAGTGTTAAACAAAAGGGGGCAGTGTGGGGACAGATGATCCTTCTCTTGGCAGGAGATGTCAAGGAAGGTCAGAAAATCTCTCCTGATTGAGCGTCTGCTCTTTGCCAAATGGGACCTTGTCTTATCTTTCCAACAACTTTGAGGAATAGGCTTTATTTTTATTATTTTGAGACAAGGTCTTGCTCTATCTCCCGGGCTGGAGTACAGTAGGGTGACCTTGGTTCACTGCAACCTCAGTCTCCTATGCTCAAGTGATCCTCCCACCTCAGCCTCCTGAGTAACTGGAACCACCAGCACGTACCAAGTTTTTGTTTTTATTTTTTGATAGAGATGGGGTTTCACCATGTTGCCAAGGCTGGTCTTGAACTCCTAGGCAGGAGTAAGTTTTATTATTCCCATTGTGTAGATGAGGAAGTGGAGGCCCAACAAAGTTAATTACAATAAGATTTTAGGTTTGAGGGTTAGAGAGCTGGACTCGAACCTTTTACACCACCACACTCACATACTACTTATGGCCTCTCTAAGATAAAGTAAAAAATGCAAGGCCGGGCGTGGTGGCTCATGCCTGTAATTCCAGCATTTTGGGAGGTTGAAGTGGGCACATCATGAGGTCAGGAGTTTGAGACCAGCCTGACCAACATGGTGAAACCCTGTCTCTACTTAAAATACAAAAATTATCCAGGTGTGGTGGCAGGGACCTGTAATCCCAGCTACTCAGGAGGCTGAGGCAGGAGAATTGATTGAACCCGGGAGGCAGAGGTTGCAGTGAGCCAAGATCGTGCCATTACACTCCAGCGTGGGTGACAGAGCAAGACTCCATCTCAAAAAAAAAGGAAAGAAAGTAAAAGTTCAAAAAGCCCAAGTATTCAAATGTGTGTTTCTTAGAGCCAGATAAACCCAGACTCTTCTGTCTGCTGAGTATCTCATGACAAAAGAAGGGCTGGGGCAAAGGGCCAGCCCTCAGAAGAAGGTTCAGCTCTTCCTTGTCCCATTCCAAACCTCTAGAGCCTGAAATTCCAATTCTGGAGATGATCTTTTGTCTAGGCTCTACTGGCAAGGACTATAGGGTCACCTTGCCCAGCTGGGAAGTTCCAGTTCGTACCTTCCCCAGAATCTGTTGTCCCTCAGCCCGAATTAGCCTATTCTGCTTCTTCCCCAGCCCACCTGACTTCTCTCCAGAGTCAGATTTTCCTTGCACCCAGAGCTTCACCAACTCCTGGACTTTTGGTTTTGAAAAGGAAATTTAAAATCCGAGAGTAATACAGGATAGCAGCAGCCTGATGCTTGGAATGGTACAGAGATAATGAATTCACCTGGGCTAACCACAGGGAGGAAACTGCTTATGTTAAATGAGCCACGTGGAAGTTACTACCCCCTGCTATTAATGAAACATAATAAATAGAGCAGATATTTGGAGTTTTGGTTGGCCAGATTCCCTGGGCTGTTTCAAGGGAACTGCCCTCCTGGAGAGAGATGAAATGATCCGCTTCTTTTATAGACTACGTAGGCTGTTACATGACATTTAGGTATCTGTTACTGACATTGCTGTGAACCGACTTAAGCCAATTTGATCTATCACAACTAACTTTATTTTAGTAGAAAATGAAAGTCTCTAATAGAGATAGATGAGGGCTATAGATGATATCCCAAAGCTAGCTCCCAGGTATATATTACAATGGAAGAAACTTTCTGTTCGCAGACCTATTGTAAAGTTACACTAAATTAACATAGTGCAGTATTAGCACAAGGATAGACAAACCCTTGAAACAAATAGAAAACCCAGAAACAGATCCGTGTGTATTTGGATGGACACTGTGACACTGACAAAGGCAACCTTGCAGGTTATTCCTCAATAAATGGATATCCACATGGGAAAAAAAACAAAAAAGATAATTAACCCCTGCCTCACACCACACATGAAATCATTTCCAAGAAAATTAAAGACATAAATGTAAGAGACAATATCACAAAAGGTTTAGGAGATAACATAGGAAAATATATTTTAATCTCTAGGTATAGGATTTCTAAAGATACAAAAAGGATACGCAGCACAAAAAGGTTGATTTATTTGAATACATTAATTTTAAGAACTTCTGTTCGTCAAAAGACAATGAAAATATGACTCAGCTGAATCCTGCCACACCTACAAGCATTTATTATCAAGCCGCCTCATAAATAGCCACTCAAGTTTTTCTGGAAGCTCCTTGAAATCCCAGCTGTCTGTCTGACATCTCTCTGCATGAATGATTCCTCAAGGCAGATGCAGCCACATTCTAGAGGCAGGATCAGCTTATCCTAACCGTGGTCTCACAGTAAAATCCTCAAGAAGAAGCTGAACCCTAAATCCTAGACCCAGGGCCCTGTTCTGAAGGATATACGGTACTGGGTTCACCAGGTTCTGTTTGTGCAAGGGACAGAGTGTCTGAGAATATTTCTAGGATCATTTCACCAGTAGAAAAACAAAATTCTTTCTAACAACAGTTAGGCTAATGAATAAAGGTTGTGGTATTGATCCACAATGAAGATAAAGCCCTGAAGCAGCCTTTTCTGAAGTATGGACTTCTGATTAGAGTCTTTCACTTGCCCCAGTGTTCATTCTCAGTGAGGGGTCTTCAGGTAGTAACTAACCATCATACGGTGTAGCTTAAATCAAACACACATGCAAATGTACACACTTGTGCGTGTGGGTGCCCATGCTGTAGTATTTTAAACTGGGAGCAACATAACAGCAGTATTTACAAGGCTCCAAACACTTGAGACTTTCCTTCTGGAATTCTGTCGTACACCACCCACTTATATTATTATTAATCTTTTTCTTCAACTCACCTTTTGAACTTCTTCACATTATAAGACTGACGTGCTGCCTACTGTGGTAAGAGGGATTCCTGACTTTTTAAACTTCTGAACACAATATATCTTAGAGGAAACTTTGTATCACAAACATAACATAAAACTGCTATCAGCTGGGCACAGTGGTTTACGCCTGTAATCCCAACACTTTGGAAGGCCGAGACAGGTGGACTACATGAGACCAGGAGTTTGAGACCAGCCTGGGCAACATGGCGAAACCCCATTTCTACTAAAAATACAAAAATTAGCCAGGCATGGTGTGCACGCCTGTAATTCCAGCTACTCAGGAGGCTGAGGTGGGAGAATCTCGAGCCCAGGAGGTGGAGGCTGCAGTGAGCTGAGATCCCACCCTGCACTGCAGCCTGGGCCACAGAGCCAGACTCTGTCTCAAAAACAAGCAAACAAAACAAATAGGTATCATGTGCCTGCCATAAAAGTAAAAAATAAAAACAATAAAACAACAACAACAACAACAGAAAATGTTTTTAAATCTAACTAGCTGCTGTTACCTGCCTACCAGAGGCTCTGCAGAGCCCGTCCTGCTCAGGAAGCAAGTTAGACAAGTGTTACTTCTCTAGGGCATTCTTTTTTAAATTACAGAAGGTTGAAAGAGAATTGAGAAAACATGAACCTTCTCCCTAGCCAAGGCATTGTCATTTAACGTAATCATCTGGCTGTCTCTGAAATCACCTTTGGAAACACTTATATTCTTGTACCTGGGGCAGTATAGAGATTATTGGGATAACGGGATTATCCAGTGTCCATCAAGCAGCTAGTATATGATGGAAACCGTACAGCCACTTCCTCACTTATTCTATGGCACAGCCCTCCAAGATGGGTGTTCTTTAGCTCCACTTTGCAGATGAGTAGACTGAGGCTCAGAGAGGCAGTGAGACTTGGCCAGAATCTCACAGCCAGGAAGTGACGAGGCCAGAATCAGGAACTGGTTCTGTCTGACCTTTATTGTTACCCTCTGCAAGCAGGACTTGCTCTCCTGTCTCGTGCCTGCATCAGCCACATCTGTCCAAAGCACCAGGATCCCTTCCAGAACAGGACTGAGTTGGCTGGAGCTGTGGTTCTTTGTCACTACTGATGGAACTCAGGACTATCCTGGAGTCTTTCAGAAGCAGAATGGTTTCTCGGCCCCGGGTCATTTTTTACTGGTAGCCACGTCCATCCCAAATGAAATGGGCCAACATCAAAGCATTCAGCCCTGCCTTTTATTAGTAACTTGACTTCTTTTATGGTTTGGGGGTTTGGTTTGGCTTTTACTGCCTAGGCATAGCTCAAAACCAGAAGAGAACTTGGCATCATCAGGAGGTTTCCATGGGCCTCGTTTGTCTCTTCCCCTCCTGGTCCATTTGGGGCCTCTGCCCATCCTGGGAGGCCCCCTCCAGGCAGAGACAGTGACCATCTCCCGGGGTCGTGCCCCACACCCACCCAGCTCTCCTCTAACAGAGACACATGGCCAGCTCCAGCCTGTTCCCTCGTGTTGTTTAGGGTCTCACCAGCACTGTCTAGGCATGTAGGGAAGGTGGAGGAGGAACAGCTGCCACCCTGCTGCCTTTTGTGGATTTAAGGTAGAGGTTTGCAGTCGGCCTTTCCTGGACTCTCAAGTCCAAGCCACCTCACCAGAGCCTCCATTTCCCCATCTTTTAAATGGGCCAGCCTTCCCGAGGTTACATAAAGTGACACAGATGAACACGTTTCAGGAGTCACCCAGTGCTGAGCCAAGGTCAGGGAGTGCTGTTATTGCAGTCTTGGGGGGAAGCCGCAAGATATTTGCACACAAAGCAGCCAGGACGCACCACAGTCCAGCATATAATCAGCTCCTTCATTATGTGGCTCCAACTGCAAGGGCTGCAGGATTTCAGAGGAAAAAGAGGCCCGTGGGGAGTGGGGAGCAGACAGCAGCTCATCCTGGCCAGGAGAACGACCACTCGCTGCTCGGAACCAGAAAAAGAAGGGCGACCAGAAACAGGAGGTGGGGGAGGGAAGGGCCTGCTCCTGTCTCTGGGACTCCCTGATTCAGCTCTGGAAACAGTCCTTAAGGATCTGCTGCAGAGCAGGAGCTACTTAAAGGCTAATTTTAAAAATTGGTGAGCCCTTTAGTCACCCCTCAGAAGGATGGAAGGGTGGACAGTGACCAGGAAAGGTCCCCTACTGAGTCATCCACATCCCTCACAATGTTTATCCATTTTGAGTCTGGAGCAGATTGCAGCTCAGGGGCTTAAAGTTAGAGCCTGACTCAAAGTAATGTAGGGTTGGCAACCCAAGTGTCCATCGACAGGTGAAGGATAAGCAAAATGTGGTGTATCCATACAATGGAATATCACTCATCCTTTAAAAGGAAGGAGGTGTTGATGCCCGGCTACAAGCATGAGCCTTGAATGGATGAGCATGCTAAATGACATCAGCCAGACTCAAAACGACAAACGCTGTATAATTCCACTTATATGAGCTACCTGGCATCATCAATCCCTAGAGACAGAAGTAGAATGGTGGTGCCGGGGGAGGGTGGAAGGGTAGTTGTTATTTAATGAGTACAGAGTTTCAGTTTTGGAAGATGAAAAGAGTTCTGTGGATGGATGGCAGTGCTGGTAGCACAGCAGTGTGAATGTATTAAATACTTAATGCACTGTAACAGTACAGTTGAAAATGGGTAAGATGGTAAGCTTTTACTGTGTTTTACACAGGTTAATTTTTTTAAACTGTGTAAAATATAGGAGAAATAATTGCGTAGGGTCAACATATCCACGAAGCCCTGTAAAAGGTACCACACTGGAGGCCTCCATTCATCTCTCCGTTGGTCCACGAGAGCCCAGTACTGCTGCAGGGTTGGCACATCACTCTCGGAGTTGGGTGGTGAGTTATTAAGGGCTGGTTATATAGAAAATGCAAGACACAGGCCGGCCGCGAGGGCACACGCCCAGCACTTTGGGAGCCAAGGTGGGCGGATCACAAGGTCAGGAGATCGAGACTATCTTGGCCAACCTGGTAAAACCCAATCTCTACTAAAATATAAAAAATTAGCCGGGCATGGTGGCATGCAGCTGTAATCCCAGCTACTAAGGAGGCTGAGGCCGGGAATCGCTTGAACCGGGGAGGCAAAGGTTGCAGTGAGCTGAGATAGCACCACTGCACTCCAGCCTGATGACAGAGCAAGACTCCGTCAAGAAAGAAAGAGAGAGAGAAAGGGGAGGGGGGTGGACCAAGGGAGGAAAGGAGGGAGGGAGGGAGGGAGGGAGGGAGGGAGGAAGGAAGGAAGGAAGGAGGAAGGAAGGAAGGAAGGAAGGAGGAAGGAAGGAAGAAGGAAGGAAGGAAATGCAAGGCACATCTCTTGAACTGCTTGGGTGGCTTGGCTGCCAGAATCACCTGTGCAATTCACGCGTATGCACATGTGTTCTCTGCACATGTGTGTGCAACAAAATGTATGTATGAACCACCTGAACCACCCTCAGATCTACATCCTCCTCACCCTGTTCCAGGGCCTGGGCCAAAGGAGGCTTCAGTAAATATTTGTTAAACCAAGCTGTTTATTCATGATGGCCATGTCTGAGTTTCAAATCCTTTAATGAGCAGATTGTACCCTGCACTTCTCTTGTATTTGGCACAGAAACTAGTGCAGTGCTGGGCACAAAGAAAATGCTCATTGAATCATTGACTGAATACCTGTTAGTAGATAAACCAGCTTTGTGGAGGGCAACTTTGTGCCCACCACCTACCCTCTGTCCAACCTATAGCCACTTGAGGCTCCGTGACAGAGCCAGTGAGTCACTGGGGCAGATTAATGTGGAATTTGGCCAGTGGAAGATCTATTTCAACCGCTCATTAACTTAGAGACTTTGAACCTCTATCCAAATCATAAAACAGTCCCTTCACTTTAATGCTTCAGATTCGTGAGTTAAGACACGTATGTGAGCATGTTGGAAATAACCTTAAGATTCACCAGTAGACGACTTGAATAAAGTATGACACAGCTGTACAAAATCCAATATCCAGTATAGGTGATGTTATAGAAGAATAATGAAATGAGCCAGCTGCAGTGGCTCAACACCTGTAATCCCAGCACTTTGGGAGGCTGAAGTGGGTGGATCACTTGAGGCCGGGAGCTCAAGACCAGCCTGGGTGACTTGCCGAAACCCCGTCTCACTAAAAATACAAAAAAAAAGAAAAAAAAAATTAGCCAGGCATGGTAGCACATGCCTATAATGCCAGCTACTCAGGAGGCTAGGGCACAAAAATTCCTTAAACCCAGGAGGCAGAGGTTGTGGTGAGCCAAGAGTGCACCACTGCACTCCAGCCTGGGTGACAGAGCAAGATCCTGTCTCAACATAAATAAGAATAATGAAATGGCATGAAGTTGACAATTTATAGTTAAGTGAAAGCATCGGTTTACAAAATAGCATGTACAGTATGGTCTGATTTTTGCCTGAATATGTACCTATTACTTGAACAAATATGCCTATAATGTATGCATGTATGTCATACATTTTGTGTGTGTGTGTATGTGTTGTTTCCCAAACATCAGCATCACCAGGAAACTTTTTTTAGAGATGCACATTCAGCCCCCTCCACAGAACTACTGAATCAGAAACTCGGGTGGGGATCCATGATCTGTGTTTTAACAAGCCCTCCAAGTGACTCTGGTGCCTTCCTGAGTTTGAGAGCCACTGGTGGTGTATGGCATTCCTAACACCCCCTCCTTCCTTTGCTTTTTGGTTGTGTGTGTGTGTGTGTGTGTGTGTGTGTGTTTGTTTGAGACAGTCTCTGTGTCACCCAGGCTGGAGTGCAGTGGCGCGATCTCAGCTCACTGCAACCTCTGCCTCCCAGGTTCAAACAATTCTCTTGCCTCAGCCTCCTGAGTAGCTGGGATTACAGGCACACGCCACCATGCCCAGCCCCCTCTCCTCCTTTGCACTCACCTGCGTCTCTCTTCTCCAGGCCCTCATCCAGCTGCCCCCCTACATCTCTCAGTGTGATGAGGTGCTGCAGTTCTTTGAGACAAGACCTGAGGACCTGAATCCCCCCAAAGAGTAAGTTCGTTTGTGGGCCTCCCCAGATGGAGCTCCACAGACCTCCCTCCTGCCAGTCCAGCCACCTCCAAATAAAGCAAAGTGCAGCCGACAGTGGGTTTCGTCGGCTGAACCCCTGTGAGACCACACTTCACTTAGCCTTCAGAGGTGCTGTAAGTGGGTAGTGATCGTCCGATTTGACAGGTGAAGGAAACTGGCCGAGTGCCACTCCTGTCATCCCGTAATACTCTGCACCTGCCCACAGCATTTAGTGAGGTGTGTCGGAACTGGGCAGAATGAGCCCACGAGGCAGGGACTGAGCTGTAGATTCATCTAGCTTCTGTCTGCAGAGGTGGGTGTGCTCAGGAACTGCCAGGGATATGAATGCGGGAGCAACCCAAACCAACGAAGACCCCACCGCCAGTGAGCAACGGGGCCAGGATTTCATCCTGACCAGCCAGGCTCCGAAGCGCTCCAAAATGCCCACCACAGCCCTGCCTCCCTGTCACTTCTCCCTGCGGTGGGCAGGCCGCTTGCCCAGATGCCTGTTGCTACAGAGCCAGCAGCCCCAGCCACACAGTGCACACCACATAAAACCCAAGCACCACCTGCCTACCTGCACTTACGCACCAACACCCTGGCCAGCCCAGGTGCTTTGGGGAAAGCAGGTGGGGATCTGGCTAATGGAGAAATAGCAGTGGGGAAAAGAGACCAGCCCAAGGTGCTGGGATTGTCCTGGGGTCACAGGAGCAAGAGCCGGCAGAGTTTGGGGTCCATCTGGGCTCATTCGAGAAGGTCTGAAAAGTACCAGCCAGGCTCTATTCCAAAAGTAGATGCTGCCACTCTTGGCACTGCGTTCACTGGATGCCCCAGGCAGCAGCCGTAACCAAGGCTGAGTTTGCCAAGCAGCCAGCGTGGAGGGAGTATGCTGAGCACTGTACGTGTATCAAGAGAGAAACACATGCTCCTTTTTGGAAGTGATCTGCTGGAGTCACAAAATTTTTTTAAATAGACTTGTGAGGAGAAAGCATCAAAGTGTTCTAACAAGTGAAGTCAGGCCATTTATATTTATACACACACACAGCGACCTCCAAAATGGAGTTCACAGACCTCCAAGTGCACCACTCAGGACTGATGGTTTGCTAGCACGCAGTTGAGTAGACCTAAGTCTCTGCAATAAATATATTCCAATATGCACCGTTTCCTGTGATGAGCACAGAGTGAGTAAATATAGCTTCTCATAGTGAGTGCACAGAAGCGTGTGGTTTTGGAGTCAAGGGAGACATTCTGTAAGAGGCAACAGTAAACCTTTGAATCAGATGTCACAAGGGAATGCTTTACCAACACGGAAGCCAAGACACGGTTTCATAAATTTAAAAATAATCATAAAGATACAGAATAATATAAATCTGATAATTTAGGGTGTTTAGCTCATGCTGGCTAATGTTTTTGTTCTTAGTGTCTTTGGCGTTAGTGTCTGGTAAGCATTTCCCAGTTTGTATCGCCATCATGAAATATGGGGAAATATTCTCAAAGCACCTTTGTCTACAGTCCTCCCAAGCTTGCAGGATTGAACTGCCATTCAGGCTCATAGCCTCTGGCTTCAATTATAATTTCTACACAAGGTAAATCAAAGGATACAGAGCTTATTGTGTTCCCTTTCCACTTCATTTTCTCACAAAACTGCCCAATAAAAACTGTCATTCCCTCACGCCTGTAATCCCAGCACTTTGGGAGACTGAGGTGGGAGGATTGCTTGAGCTCAGAAGTTCGAGACCAGCCTGAGCAACACAGTGAGACCCTGTCTCTACTAAAAATCAAAAAAAATTTTTTTGATTGTGGTACATGCCTGTAGTCCCAGATACTCAGGAAACTGAGATGGGAGAATTGCTCGGGCCAAGGAGGTTGAGGCTGCAGTGAGCAGTGATCGTTACTACTGTACTCCAGCCTGGGCGACAGAGGGAGACTCTGTCTCAAAAACAAAAAACCTGTCATTCCTCTCTTACAGATGAGGAAGCTGAGGTTCAGAATAATAAAAGGGACTTTTAACAAAATAGTAATGAAAGAGAGGCACAGTTTGGAAGAGGTGAAGGTGACTTTTCCCCAGGTCAGCCTCAGTCTGAACCTAAGCTCAGTCCCACACAAGAGGCTTACTTGATAGAAAAGAGCCTGAGTTTGCAATCTAGTACACCCAGGTTCGAATCCCGCCTCTGCCACTCCTGGCTGTGTGGCTATGCACCTCCCCTCACTTTGCTTCTGGGCTTCCACTTGCTCTATTGTGAAATGGGAGTAGCTGTACTTCTTAGGGTAATGGTGAGGACTGAGTGACTGCCACAGGGAAAAATTCTAAGACCTTGCCAGCTGCTCAGGAAGTGGTGGCTCTTGCTAGTTCCCCTCTTGGAATGTCCAGACATTGCTGTCTTTATTCCAGCGCCGTCTCTTAAGAGTTCATCAAGATGCCCAGCCTGATATACCCTCAGCAGGGAAACTTGCCTGACTACTGTCTTAGTCTGTCCCACCTGCTACGACAAAAATACCACAGACTGGGTGGCTTAACAACAAAAATGTATTTCTCACTTTCTGGAGGCTAGAAATCCAAGATCAAGGTGCCAGCTATTTCAGTGCCTGGTGAAGGCCACTTCCTGGTTTGCAGATGTGTCCCCACATGGAGGGGAGAGAGAGAGAGAGAGTTCTCATGTCTCTTCTTTTTTTTTTTTTTTCTTTTAATTTTTTGTAGAGACAGGGTCTGGCTATGTTGCCCAGGCGGGTCTGAAACTCCTAGGCTCAAGCGATCCTCTTACCTTCATGTTTCTTCTCATAAAGGTGCTAATCCCATTCTGGGGGCTCCACCTTTATGACCTAATTACCCCCAAAGGTTCCATCTCCAAGCACCATCACACTGGGGGTCAGGGTTTCAACATACGAATTCAGTTTATAGGAGCCACTTTCAAGCCGGGTGAGCTTTGGCAGGTTTTTCCGCCCCTTGCTTCCGTCTCCTCTTATGTGAGATGGGGCGATGACACCTCCCTCACAGCATTGCCTGGGGAATCAAATGAGAGGCTGTAGGGAAAATCACTTGGGTCGTGCTCTGCAGACCTTATTGCCCAAGGGCAGAGGAAGCAGCAGGCATCAGACAGCAGCCATGAGGGTAGTATTGACATTGGTGTGCGTTCCTTGGGCCCCTGGATTCAACGATAGCCAGATTTTCTTCTACTTTATCTCAGTGTCCTAGAGACTTTAACTTTGGGGAGTATCATGGACCACTTAGAGAATCCAACTTTAACTTTGGAGAGCATCATAGACCACTTAGAGATTCCAGCTGTGACTTTGGGGAACATCATGGACCACTTAGAGATTCCAACAGAAGCTTTCTTCCCTCTTCCTGGAGGAGCACCTGCAGTTTCAGGAGGTCCTCATGGGTGCAGAATCCTGTACATGGACCTGAGGTGAAGAAGCCCCGCCCTGGCGGCCCTTCCCAGTGTTAGTGCTGGGATTGCTTTGGCCTCTCCCTGGCGAGGGTGGTTGCAGTGGCCCCAGCCTCTGAGCAAGCATCAGATCAACTTAGACACACAGAGGGGAGAGGGCCAGGCCAGGAGCAGCTGCTGTGCTTGGGAGGAGTCTGGTCATCTTCATTCAAGGAGAGACACTTGGGGACACGGGGTGTAAGCCAGCCCTCGAGAGGAGGTGGGAAGTCCCGGAGGCTGCATGGTGGCTTTGTGACACTCTCTGTCTTCCTCTCTTTGGTGGCAGAGGCAGCCCCACTAGCTTGCTGTCTTGGGCTTGTAGAAATAGTGCAGGACAGGAGTTCTCAGTGCCCTTGCATCCAGCCAAGGGCACTGGGATTGTTCATTCATTCATCAGCCAGATAGGGAGGGCCTGCTGACTCCCACAGTGGTGGAAAAGCTGCGTGAACATGTGGGTACACAGGCACCCGTGCATCCACAAATAGAACAGCCACTAAAAATACAAAACACAGCCTAGACTGTACCAAAGAAAGCACCAGGTAACAGCTGAGATAAGCTAGCAAGCATCATGCTGGAGTATATGTATGTGGTTCCGAGAGCCTTCCTGGAAAGAAAGGGAAGGTTCAGATCTCTTTGTCCCTTCCCAGCTGTGTGACCTTGGACAAATGACTTGCCTTCTCTGAGCTTATTTCCTCATCAGTGAAGCGGGCATCACTATCCTGGCTCACAGCTCGGTTGTGAGGACTGAGCAAGATCCTACCCATAGAGGATGGTGTCTGGCACAGGGCAGGTGCTTACCTCGTGATGCCTTCCTTTCTTTAAGCCAGGATTTGAAAAGGAAGGAAGGTGGTGAGGTTGCCAAGGGCCCAAGGGATGGTTCCGGGGCCACAGCAGGCAGTCTCAGCTGGGCCCTGGTTGTTGGTTTAGGGATAGTGAACTTGAGGGTTATACCCAGTGGGGTTGGTCTGTTGGTCAGGATCCCGAAGGTCAACCCATGTTAGGGCTTGAGATGGACTTTGGGGGCCTTTCCCAGCCAACTGGTGCTATCGGAGGAGGGTTTTGGCCACCGTGAGTAGGAAAACTTGGGAACACCCCAAGCATATCACACCAAGATGACCCACCTGCTTGAGCAAACGCATGCTGTGGCTGCCTGAACCCAAGAGCCCCCTGCCGTCCCCACTCCCGTGCTCTGGCTGGGACAGTGGAAGCAGGGGCGCGTGGCTCAGGAGGAGCCCGGGACTTAAACGCAGACCACAGCTCAGGTCGCAGGCCTGGATGGCAGCTCTGGCAGCTGGTGCTTTCTGTAGAAGCAGCCTGGTGGAACCTGCGTTACTGCATCTTGATGCAGCAGCTAAGAGGGGAACTTTGGTCACTAGACAGTCCAGGTGGTGGTCAGGAGAGTGGGCTCCAGCCAGACTTCTGGGTTCCAGTCCCGGGCCTGGTACCTCACCTTTCTGGGCCTCAGTATCTTCATCTGCAAAATGGAGTAACCCTCAAAGGGATGTATGAGGACGCAGTGAGTCAGTCCAAGTGTAGCTTTCTGACCAGGACCCAGTGAGTGCCAGCGAAGGTGAGCCAGGACATTCCACTCTGACCCTCACCCTTCTCTGCATGGGTGCTGTGAAGGTCAACCTCAGTGATGTTATCCCTGGAGGGAGGACATCACTACCGGCCCAACCCAACCTGGCCAGACTCTGCTACGCCTCCCAGACATACAGGAGAACTGTAGTCCCTGGCTCTTGGGCTTGGCTTAGCTCCCTCCCTGCTCTCTCCCAGGTTGCTCTGAAGCATTATTACATGGTGGTTAAAAACCCAGACATTGAATAGACATTTCTCGAAAGAAAATGCACAAATAGCCAATAAGCATATGAGAAGATACTTGCATCATTATCCATCAGGAAATGCAAATCCAAGCTACAGTGAAATATCATTAGATCTAATTCACACCTGCTAGAATGGCTGTAATCAGGAAGATAGATAGATCAGGCATGGTGGCTCATACCTGTAATCCCAGCACTTTGGGAGGCCGAAGCGGGCAGATCACCTGAGGTCAGGAGTTCAAGACCAGCCTGGCCAACATAGCAAAACCCCGTCTCTACTAAAAATACAAAACTTAGCGTGGTGGCGGGTGCCTGTAATCTCAGCTACATGGGAGGCTGAGGCAGGAGAATCGTTTGAACCTGGGAGGCAGAGATTGCAGTGAGCCGAGATCACGCCACCTGCACTCCAGCCTGGGTAACAGAGCGAGACTCCACCTCAAAAAAAAAAAGAAGATATATAATAAGTATTGTCAAGGATATGAAGAAGTTGGAACCTTCATACGTTGCTGGTGGGATATAAAATGATGCAGTTGCTGTGGACATCTGCGTGGCACTTCCTTAAAAAGTTAAACCTGGAGTTACCATATGACCTAGCAATTCCTCTCTTAGGTATATAACCAAGAGAAATAAAAACATATGTCCGTACAAAAACTTGTACACAGATGTTCACAGAAACATTTTTCAAAATAGCCAAAGAGTGGAAACAACCCAAATGTCCAGCGACTCAGTAATGGGTAAACAAATTGTGGTTTATCCACACAATGGAATATTACTTAGCAACAAAAAGGAATGAAGTACTGATACATGCCACAACATGGATGAACCTCAAAGACCCTATGCCAAATGAAAGAAGCCGGCCACAAAAGGCCACACACTATATGATTCCGTTTATATGAAACATCCAGAACAGGCGAATCGTTAGAGACAGCAAGCAGATTTGTGGTTGCCAAGGGCTGGAGGACGGGGAATGGGAAGTGACTAATAACGGGTATAGGGCTTCTTTTTGGAGTGATGAAAGTGATTTGGAATTAGTGGTGATGGTTGGATAACCTTGTGAATATACTAAAAACCAGTAAATTGTATATCTTTTTTTTTTTTTTTTTTGAGACGGAGTCTCGCTCTGTCGCCCGGGCTGGAGTGCAGTGGCCCGATCTCAGGTCACTACAAGCTCCGCCTCCCGGGTTTACGCCATTCTTCTGCCTCAGCCTCCCAAGTAGCTGGGACTACAGGCGCCCGCCACCTCACCTGGCTAGTTTTTTGTATTTTTTAGTAGAGACGGGGTTTCACCATGTTAGCCAGGATGGTGTGGATCTCCTGACCTCGTGATCCGCCCGTCTCGGCCTCCCAAAGTGCTGGGATTACAGGCTTGAGCCACCGCGCCCGGCCAATTGTATATCTTTAAAGGATGAGTTTTTGTTTGTTTGTTTTGTTTTGTTTTTGACACAGAGTCTCACTCTGTCTCCCAGGCTGGAGTGCAGTGGCATGATCTCGGCTCACTGCAGCCTCCACCTCCCAGGTTCAAGCAATTCTCCTGCCTCAGCCTCCTGAGTAGCTGGTATTACAGGTGCCTGCCACCACACCTGGCTCATTTTTGTATTTTTAAATAGAGATGGGGTTTCACCATGTTGGCCAGGCTGGTCTCCAATTCCTGACCTCAGGTGATCCGCCCACCCCAGGCCTCCCAAAGTGCTGGGATTACAGGCATGAGCCACTGCTTCAGGCCTAAAGGATGAGTTTTATGGTTTGTCAATTATATCTCAGTTTTTTTAAAGTTAGTTGGATCTGGGTTCAAATTCTAGCTGTGAGGCCTTGAGCAAATTACTTAGCTTCTCTGTTTCTCGTCTGTAAAATGGGAATAAGAATAATACTTATTCCCTATGATCATTGTGAGTATTGAATGAGTGAACTACAAGTGCCTAGCAGGGTGCCGGCACTGGGTCTAGTACCATTTAATAATACTAGCTAATGCTACTGTTGCCACAATGTCCATCCCAACCCAACCACTGCAAACTTTATTAGTCTTGAGATAACTTACTTTAAAGTGCTTTGTAAGCCCTAATTTGTAATGCTGCATTTGTGATACAGTTGCTTTCCCCACCCCCCGGCCCCCGGCCCCCCAAGATGGAGTCTTGCTCTGTCACCCAGGCTAGAGTGCAGGCGCACGAGCTTGGCTCACTGCACCTCCACCTGCCAGGTTCAATTGATTCTTCTGTCTCAGCTTCCCGAGTAGCTGGGACTACAGGTGTGTGTCACTACACCCAGCTAATTTTTGTATTTTTAGTAGAGACGGGGTCTCACCATGCTGGCCAGGCTGGTCTTGAACTCCTGACCGCAGATGATCCATCCACCTCAGCCTCCCAAAGTGCTGAGATTCCAGGCGTGAAGCACCATGCCTGGCTGATACAGTTGCGTTTATAAACTCTGACATGGTCGACGAATGTAAGGGAGTCCCTATTCATTATTTCCTGTGAATTCTAGCCCCATAGTAGTGTCTCCCCTGTCACCACTAGGAAGGTGCACTGTGTTCACTGCTATCCAAACTTCTGCCCAGTTTTATGTGTTCCTTGTACACTTACTGCCAAGCACTTTCTGCCCCATGTTTATGGCTTAGGGGACCCCAAGAAATGGGGCAGGGACCTCTGCTGTGCCTGACGAGGTAGGCATCAGGCTCAGTGCAGTGTGAGGACCTAACTCCTATTTTCAAACTGTGCAACCCCCTTCAGCTCCTCCCCAGGGCTTCCAGTCTACAAATAAATGGCGACGCTGGTCCCCAGGGCACCGGAGCACTTATCAGGCAAAGGGGGAAAATTAAGAGAAATTCTTTCTCTTTGAAGAAGTCAGAGTCCCTCTAGTTGGCCTGGATTTTATTCATTCACTGATGATGTTGTAGGGGATGGAGAATCGCAGTTTCCTAGCAGAATAACTCATGTCAATACATGACAAGTACTGACTCATTACTCTTTCCCACCCCCTTTCTTTCCTGTACAGGGAGCACATTGGGAAAAAGAAATCTGGTAAGAATATTTTCTGTTTTCTTCTCTTTTCTTCAGTTTTCAGCAAACCCCAGCTGAGCACCTACTGTGTGCCAGGCCCTGGGTTCCATGCTGAGGATACAGTGATGTAGGGTGGTTGAATTGGTAGATGGATGGATGGATGGATGGATGGATGCTTGATTGATTGGTTGATACCCCATCCCATTTCCCAGAAATAGTATTTGAGGTTGTTTCATCCAATATACCAAAAAACTGCCAAGTGGTTGAGACTTGGAGTCTTCCCCAGAGAATGCCTTCATGGAGAAGGGGAGGCAGACTTCTTCCTAGCCATGCTATCGGGAGTTAAATGCCTTTGTTCCACTTCATACAGAGCAACGTGGTAGCTGAGAGCTAAGAACATTCTTCTCAGGTGTGATAAGGGATCGGAAAGGAGGGACCCTGGGTCTTTATGAAGCATCAGGAGCTTTCCATAGAGTGAAGGGCATCCCAGGCTGAGGGGATGGCCAGGCACAGGCTGGGAGGCAGGAATATGCAGTAGGTTTGGGCCGTATCCATTTGACATCCTCAGCACCAGGCCCCAGCCCTTTGTGGGCAATGACAGGCAGTGTCAAGCTATTCCCATCCCTATTGCCATTGTCCCCGAAGTACATTATATCCCCTCCTAATAATCTGTCCATTTCCTGGATGACACAACTCTTCTCTCAGAAGCAATTATGGAGAAAGAGAAGGTGGGAAGTAGGGTATGCACAGAGGAATGATTGAGCGCTCCCCTGGGGTTTATACGTTTATGTAAACAGTGGCCCAACTTTTTCTTCCTGCCACCCGAGATCATCCTCCACATCTGCCAAGGCCCGGCCCAGACCTCACCCGGAGCCAGTGTGGGCTTCAGAACTTCCAGAATCCAGGGCTCTTTAATTTCCTAGGATGGCAGGAGGTTTGAAGGGGTTGATGAGGATCAGGGGTGCAAGCAGAGATCCTAGAAGTGAAAAAGGATGCCCCCGCTCATGGGCCTCAGTTTCCTCATCTGTAAAATGGGGTTGATCATAGCAATCTGCCTTGTGGGATTATTATAGGATTTATAATCATATTTGTGAGGCACCTAGAACAGTGCCTGGCACATTGTCAGTAATGTATGTTTGATGCTGTTTTTATTACTACTACTACTGTTACTTAGAGTTCATGGGTGTCCCTGACCAGCAGTAGTGTATTAGTTCATTCTCACACTGCTGTAAAGAAATACCTGTGACTGGATGATTTGTAAAGAAAAGAGGTTTAATTGGCTCATGGTTCTGCAGGCTTTACAGGAAGTACAGTGGCTTCTGCTCAGCTTCTGGGGAGGCCTCCGGGAGCTTTCCATCATGGTGGAAGGCAAAGGCGGAGCAAGCAGTTCTTACATGGCAGGAGCAGGACCGAGAGAGAGGGGCGGTGCTACACACTTTTAAACAACCAGATCTCCTGAGAACTCCATCTCAAGACAGCACCAAAGGGATGGTGCTGAACCATTTATGAAGGACCCACCCCCATGATCCAATCACCTCCCACCAACCCCCACTTCCAACATTGGGGATTACAATTTGACATGAGATTTGGGTGGGGACACAGATCCAAACCATATCAAGTAGAAATTCCAAATTCACAAGCTCCAGTACCTTTGCTGCCCCTGGGTACAGCCCTGTGGTCAACTTTACAGGCCCCGCAGTCATTCTCTCTGCCTCAAGGAATGGCGTCGGGAATTAACTTCAGCCTTTTCCCAACCAGTTCATTTATAGCTCCTCTTTCTAGTTTAATAGGTACTGGCCAGAGCCGTGGCATCCTGCTAAAGCTGCAAATAGTTCCAGAGCCCCAGGGATAATTATATGTTTCTTAGAAAAGAGCAGAGAGAAGAGGAGCTGCCACTCTTGGGCTGGCAGAGTTTCTGGTTTCGAGTGTGCAGAGACTTTCCCTAGAAGGAATGAGTGTGGGAGGGTAGAGAAGAGAGGAAAGAGACAGCTCTGGTTTGTGACAAACACAAATGTCCATTCGGAATGGGCTTGATGAGGGGATTTGTCTGGAAAAGGGAGAAAAAGCTCTAATTTGTGGTGACTGCTGTTACATCATTCACCTGAAATGATGGGGATGGATTTATTTATAGTTCAACTGGTTGGAAAATAGCATCTTTCTTCATTCAAACTAAGAACCCAAGCTGGGATTAGCCTTATATCTTATGTGACCTTTGAACACTTCCTTTATTTTAGAATCAGCCTTTTGGATTGAATTTTAAAGGGATCTAACATTGACAGACTAACTCCTGAGATTTCTCCACCAAAACTCTGCGTTGGAGAAGGCTTATCTGCCTCTGGCATTTCCCAGTCATGACTGGCTGGCTGGCTCCTATAGACTTTGGCTAATGTGGTCTCAAATTCTGCTCATCCTGCAGAAAATGAATCTTCTCACTAAAAGTCAAGAGATCATCTGATTATTTGAGGAGCATATTTCTTCCTGATTTTTTTAACTTAAAAGCATTCTTTGTTTACTGACTCTTTCAGCAAGATCGACAGTATAGTGAATTTTTGGAAGGAAAATCCCACTTTGCCCTTCATATTAAAAATTCAAGACATGTCATCATGAAAAAAAATATATGCCCAAACAGAAAACTTCTGTGGTAGATTAGGCACTGTACATCTTGAGAATATTTTATAACACTTAAAAATCACCCTTCCAATGTCAGACTTTCCTCTTTCTCATCCCCTCTTCTCTCATATTTCCTGCTGGGCCACAAAAGTGATAATCCTTGCTTAGGAATCCTTTGATTTCACACTTGGCAACTCCTGGAATTTAGCTTTAGTTGCCTGCCTCAACATTTAGACATTGCAATTATTATGGCATTATAAAGCTTGGCTGCAATATCACCCTCCACCAGTAGGTGTCTTCACTTAACAACTAAACGGCCTGAAGCCTAATTTGAGACTCCTGGTAGATCAAATGAATGAACTTTTTTTCATCAGTTTCAGTAAGTTGAGTGCTGTGAATGAAATAAAGCAACTTACTCTGAAAGAATTGGTGCTGAAAAAGCAACTCCATGCATTCTCTGAACCACTTCATGGCAGAGAACTACAGTCTAAGTTACTGCCATGGAAAAACGTCAAGGAGATTGTAGTCTTGGACCTGGCCCCAGAGCAAGTCTTGGAGGAAGTGCCAGCCCTGAGCCCTGTGCCAGTCCTTGGTGTGCTCCAGCCAACCCAGAGTCCCAGCCCAGAGCTCTCTGCCCTCCTCATTTCCTGGCTCTCTGTCTTGCTTATAGCAAATCTCATGATTCCTTGGTTCTGTCATTCTGTCACTGCTCATAGTTTTGCCAAATCCCATTGGCAGACTGGTTAGAAGAGCTAGTGCAGAAATGCCCAGCGCATTCATCAGAGTCCTGAAAATTGTATGTGGTGCAACTGTGCCACCATCAGGTGTTAAAACTGGGTGGCAAAAGTTGAGCTTTTTGGACAGAATAACCTGACTTAACTGCATCTTCACTTAACTGAAGCCCTTTTTCTACTTATAAGCAAGAAGGAGTCATCTTTATAAGATTATAAACTTATAAGGATGTCTGGAGCCTTGCATAGAGGAGGAAGGATTTCTAGAAGTCTTCATTTATCCTTTGTTCATTCACCCCACAAATGTCTATTGTACACCTGTGCTGGATGCTGAATGAACAAGGCAGGTGCAGTTATTCATTCAATATTTATTTAATGTATAATTAATTTATAATTTATTTAAGCACCTACTAGGTGCTTAATAAATATTAAATGAGTAACTTTATCTGTACCTGGTAGTGCTCTAGGTCCCAAGGTGGAAACCATTCTCACGGTCAGGTAGAAAAGACACCTGTATAAACAAAATGAAATGTGAAGGAAGGCATTTGAATGCTCCCTGAGGTAGGAAGTCATTAAAGCTGAGGGGGGCGGGCTTTGGGTTTTTTTGTTTGTTTGTTTTTTGAGATGAAGGCTTACTCTGTTGCCCAAGCTGGAGTGCAGTGGCGCGATCTCAGCTCCCTGCAACCTCCACCTCCCAGATTCAAGCAATTCTCCTGCCTTAGCTTCCTGAGTACCTGGGATTACAGGCACACACCACCATGCCCGGCTAATTTTTGCATTTTTAGTAGAGATGGAATTTCACTATGTTGGCCAGGCTGGTCTCAAACTCCTGACCTCCTGATCCACCTGCCTTGGCCTCCCAGAGTGCTGGGATTACAGGCACCTGGCAGAGCTGAGTTTTAAACTGTTCCTTCCTTCATTCAGACACTTATTGAGCCCTAGTAAGAAGCCATCCATGTTCTAGGCCAGGGATTGACAAACTGTCTCCAAAGGGTCAGATAGTGAATATGTTAGCCTCTATAGGCCACATACAGTCTCTGTCACCACTACTGCCAATAATAACAATAATTCTTTCTCATTTTCTCCTTCCTCTTCTCCTTCTTCTTTACAGCTCTTAAAAAATATAAAAACATTCAGCCAGGCGGCTTACACCTGTAATCCCAGCAGTTTGGGAGGCCGAGGCGGGCAGGTCACCTGAGGTCAGGAGTTCGAGACCAGCCTGGCCAACATGGCAAAACCCTGTCTCTACTAAAAATATAAAAATTAGCCGTGCCTGGTGGTGCATGCCTGTAATCCCAGCTACTCAGGAGGCTGAGGCAGAATTGCCTGAACCCAGGAGGCGGAGGTTGCAGTGAACCGAGATTGCGCCATTATACTCCAGCCTGGGTGACAAGAGCAAAACTCCACCTCAAAAAAATATATATATAAATATATAATATTTTTAATATATATAAAATATATTATATATTTACATAATATATATAAAATATTTTATATGTATATAATCTATATATGTAAGCATTCTTAGCTCCCCTTGCACCAAAACACATCACAGGCCTCCAAGCCTTTAGGCAGTGTGAACATAGCAGTGAACAAGAGACTGTCCCTGCCGTTGTAGCACTTCTAGAATAGAAAAGTAAACAAGGAGACGAGTAAATATACAGAACTTAATGACAGTTTTTGAAAGCACTATGGAAGAAATAAAACTGAATGAGGCAGTGCAAGGCAGGCAGGGAAGGTCTCATTGATAAGATGCCACTTGAGCAGGAACCTGAAGGAAAGGAGAGCAAAGGCTATGCAGGTATCTGGAGAAGACTGTCCCTAGCAGAGGGAACAGCAAATGCAAAAATCTCTGTAGTAGAAACAGGCTTTGCATGAGAAGGACTGACAAGGACGCTACTGGTCAGAGACTAGCGACCAAAGATGCGAGTGAATTAGGTTTGACTGCAAGCAGCAGAAAATCGAAAATAATTGTGACTTAAACAATTGAACTTTTTTCTTCTTAGTTCACATCCCAGAGATAGTCCAGGAGTGATAGAGTGTTCAATGGTAGCAGAGACCCAGGCCCCCATCTTGCTGCTCTGCCATACAACACCAGCATTCCCAAGGCTGCTTATGACCCAAGATGGCTGCTGCAGCACCAGCCATCACATTGACATTTCAGTCAGCAGTAATGAGGAAAAGGTGACACAGAATCAGTTACCTCCTGTAAGGATTCTTACCAAGCACGTGCACACAATTCCACACTTATATCCCATTGTCTGGGGCTTAGTTACATGACCACTCCCAACTATAAAGGAGTCTTATTCCAAGTGGCCCTGTGCCCTGCCAAAACTCAGGAATTCTATTACTATAGAAGAAATAGAGAATGGGGAGTAAGTAACCATCTGTGCCACATTGGGGAGAGTGAAGGAGATGAGGTCTAATAAAGTATCAAAAGGCTGGGCGCAGTGGCTTACAGTTGTAATCCCAGCACCTTGGGAGGCTGAGGCAGGTGGATTGGTTGAGCCCAGGAGTTCAAGACCAGTCTGGACAACATGGCGAAACCCCAACTCTATTTGGAAAAAAAAAAAAAACTGATAAGAGGCGGATTAGACAGGGCCCTGTAGGCCACTGAGGGTTTTCACAAGTGAGGTGAGGACCATCACAGGACTTGACCTTTGAGAAACATGTTCTGACACATCTTTTAAAAGTATCACCCTAGCTGCTATATTGAAAACAGATGGCAGCCAGGCGCGGTGACTCAGGCCTATAATTCCAGCACTTTGGGAGGCCGAGGCAGGCCGATCACTTGAGGTCAAGAGTTCAAGACCAGCCTGGCCAACATGGGGGAGACCCTATCTCTACTAAAAATACGAAAATTAGCTGTGTGTGGTGGTGCATGCCTGTAGTCCCAGTTACTCGGGAGGCGAGAGAATCGCCTGAGCCCTAGGGGCAGAGGTTGCAGTGAGCTGAGATCGTGCCACTGCACTCCAGCCTGGGCGATAGAGCAAGGTTCTATCTCAAAAAAATAAAGTAAAATAAAATAAATGGCCAGGCGCGGTGGCTCACACCTGTAATCCCAGCACTTTGGGAGGCCACAGCGGGCAGATCACCAGGTCAGGAGATCAAGACCATCCTTGCCAACACCGTGAAACCCCGTCTCTACTGAAATACAAAAAATTAGCCAAGTGTGGTGGCGGGCGCCTGTAGTCCCAGCTACTCAGGGGGGGTGAGGCAGGAGAATCGATTGCACCCAGGAGGCAGAGGTTGCAGTGAGCCGAGATTGCACCACTGCACTCCAGCCTAGCGACAGAGCAAGACTTCGTCTCAAAAAAAAAAAAAAAAAAAGCAAACAAATAAATTGCAGGATCAAGGCTGGTGCCAGGGACCAGTTATGAGGCTAAGAATAGGTGGTTCCCATTGAAATAAGGAGGAGAGGTTGAGATATCCCAGGCAGATAAAATAGCCTCTGCAAAGGCACCTTTGTGCTTTGCAGGTGCACCAGGGATGAAGTGGCCAAAAGACAAGACCAGAAGGCAAGCCGAGCCCATGGCAGGTGCTGAGCGGGGAGTGGCATGACCAGAGTAGCATTTTTGAGCAAGCGTTCTGGCTGCTGTATGGAGGGCAGACTGGAGGGGCAGGACAGAGACCAGTTACAGCATCTGCCTCCCCTCCCCTGGCCCCAGCGAAGCCCCTTTCAGACCCTGGTGCAGAGGGTGTGGCTCCATGAGGACATGGTGAAGCCGGCTGATGGAGCGCTGCAGAGAAAATTGCCTGCGTGAAACCTGTGGCTCTGTGAGGAAATCCTCACAGCCACTCCCTGACCCCACACCAGCCGGTGACTGCCTGCCTGGAAGACGTGGGCATGTCTCTGAGCATTAAGCGGGGCAGCAGGTGCAGGCACCAACCTGGCTGTGAAGTGGGGGCTTTTTCTCTTTTCTTTCCAGTTCTTTCTCTCAAGCTGAGGGACAGGGTAGCACACTTACCTGGTCTAGCTCACCTGAGGGCCCAGATAGAAGGGAAACTGCACTCCTGGGGTTTTGAGCCCTCGGGCAGGCTGTATCCTGGGGTAGATGCTGGATTGGATTCACAGAGAAGAGTGAGTCTAGTGACCAGGACAGGTAGTCAAGAGCCTTCAAAAGCCAGCATCCTACATTCATGGATTCACTGGACAGCACCTTTAAGGAGCTAGTAAGTGCCAGGTGGTTCAGAGGCAGTCAAGGCCACTGCCCTCAAGAAGCTCATTGTGAATGGGGCCAGCAGGAAGGGGGCGTGAAGCAGCCCACTCTCAGGCCACTGCTCACGTGGCTGGGCTGGCTTGGAGGAACTGTCTTCTTGAGTCTAGAAAAGTCGGCCCTGCCACCTGGCCTCGGGAAAAGTGGAGGATGAGAAGAGGGCTGGAAATAGCAGACAAGCCTTGAGACATGCAGAGATGTCAGACTGAGCCTGACCAGGCCCTCAGAGGAGGACAGCCCGCAGGCCTCAGACCACCCTCCTTCCTCCGTCATCTTTTCTTTTCTCACTGCTGTGCCCCAACACACAGGAGAGCCTGGAGCCAAGTGGACAGAGTCCAGCATTGTCCATAGCCAGCTGTGTGATGTAGAGAAAGTCACTTAACATCTCTGAGCCTCTGTGTTCCTGCCCACAGAATGGGGGTGGCAGTACCCAGCTTGCAGGGCAGCTATGTTGAGATGGTTTCTGTGCTGTCTATAGGCTGTGATAGGCCCTCATTGAGGCTGCTTCCTGCCTGATCTTCTGAACCATCAGACTGCATCTTCTGTTTCTTTCCTGCTCTCTCTTCCTCTGTTCTCATGCTTTCTCCATGCAGAGTGCAAGCGGCAGGATTGTCCCCAGCCCAAAGGCCCTCCCATTTCCCTGTTACCCTCAGGCAGGGAGGATGAGTGGCCAGAGCATGGGCACAGAGCCAAGAAGCAGTACCCTTCACCCAGCTACGGTGCCCTGTTCTGCTTTTTGACATCAAAAATCCAGACCGCATGGTTCTAACAAGGAGCTTCTGTGCTCCTTCTGGTTGCAGAGGCTGGAGTGCAGTGGTATGCTGGTGGACACTTAACTACCAGCTCTCCAGTAGAGAAGCCCTGCTTTGTTGCATTTGCCAATTTCTGTGGTGTAAATACTCCCACCATGGCAAATTTCAAGCCAACAAGACACCACCCAACAGAGTGGGGAGAGATGCACAAAGTCATCTCTGTGTGCTGGTTCTCCCACACTGCTCCACGATTGGGTGGTTTTTGTTTTGTTTTGGTTTGGTTTGGTTTTTGTTTTTTTTGGGGGGAGTTGGGGAGGGACGGAGTTTTGTTCTATTACCCAAGCTGGAGTGCAGTAGTGCAATCTCAAGTCACTGCAACCTCTGCCTCCCAGGTTCAAGCGATCCTTGTGCCTCAGCCTCCTGTGTAGCTGGGACTACAGGTGTGCGCTAGCACGCCCAGCTTATTTTTGTATTTTTAGTAGAGACGAGGTTTCGCTCTGTTGGCCAGGCTGCTGTTAAACTCCTGACCTCAGGTGATCCACCCTCCTCAGCTTCCTAAAGCACTGGGATTACAGACGTGAGCCACCACGCCTGGCCAATTGGGTGCATTTTGACACAAAATGTGGGGTTTCCTGGATATTTTAATGATTTATGGGAACAATAGGAAAGACTATTTTGAATCAGGACTTTTAGAATACCAGGGCCCTCCTGTGACCACAAATGTCTGGGTGCCCTTCCCGCATATTTAGCCTGCTGCTCTAAAAGTCACCCAGCTGCCTGCTTCTCTCTGGAGTCTCTGAACTCAGATGTCCTTGCTATTTAAATCACCTGTATTCTGCATTATCTTTTCATTTACTTGTCAGATATGTCTTAGTGCTTAACCAGGGCTGCACGACTCCCAGGAAGCTGTCCACCCTGAATCCCATGGCATGGCCTCCCTGAAGCACCCCTCTACTTCATTCCCTCCTGCTGCCCCTACCCTGGTTCAAGCCACCGTCACCTCTTCCTTGACAACTTCATGTCCTCCAGCTACTCTCCTGCTTGCTTTCTTGCCAGCCTCTGATCCATTCTCCACATGGCAGTCAGAATTATCTTTTTAAAGATGTGACTCTTGTCATTGCTTTCTTAAAGCCCTTAAATGACTTTCTGCTTCAAGGTTAAAAGCAACCCAACTTCTTTACTTGGCCCCAAAGGCCCTGCCTGATCTGACCCGCGCTTTCCTCGGAGACCTCACTCCAAACCACTCTTTCCATGCACTTCCTCACCTAGCCTCCTTCCAGTCCCGTAGACCCCAAGTCCTTTCCCATCTCAGAGTGTGCCTACACTGCTCTTCCCCGATTCTCCTCATGACCCCTCCTCCTCTCTCAGGTCCATGTGTTATGTCACCTCCTTAAGGAGGTCTTGCCAACTACCCCATTTAATATAGCATTGTCTTTCCCCTTCATTTTCTGTCCCAGCATCCTGGTTATTTCCAGCAATTTATCATAAACTAATGCGTATATAATGCTATATCTTATTAATTACATATACTTACGTACTTGTCTGTCTCTGTGACTAGATTGAGTTACTTGAGGCTGGGAGTCATAGCTGTTTTATTCACCGTTGTACTCTTTAGAGTGTCTGGAACATCACTGGTGATTTCATAGATTAATAGGCAAGTGATTTTGGATGGATGATGAGATGGTTGATGGATGATGGTGTTTAATTGGATAGATCATGAGTGGATAGATGATTGAATGGATGGCAGATAGATGAATGTTTGGTTGGATGGATGATGGATGGATGGATAATGGAGGACAGATGGATGGATGGATGGATGGACAGACGGACAGACATATGGATGGACAAGTGGATGGATGGACAGATGGATGGAGGAATGGCTAAGTATGAATGAATGAGCTTTCCTACTAGGCTGTGAACATCTTCAGGGCAGGTACCATATCTTAATCGACTGAAACCCCAGTGCCTGCACAGAATAGCACTTGGTCAATTTGGTGGTTGAGTAAGCACATGAGTAGAAGAATGAATAGATGAAGTCACCCTTGAGACGAGTCCTGTAACTGCTTCTTTTTTATTTGGAATGTCCTGTTAACCCGCCCTACTGTTCTGGCTCCTGCTCTTTCAAGCATGGTGGTGGCCAGATGTCATGTCTGTTTCCTATCCACAGGGGGTGACCAAACCTCAGTGGACCCCATGGTCCTGGAGCAGTATGTGGTGGTGGCCAACTACCAGAAGCAGGAGAGTTCGGAGATCAGCCTCAGCGTGGGGCAGGTGGTGGACATCATCGAGAAGAATGAGTCAGGTGGGGACCTAGACCATCTCCCTCTCCCACTACCCTGTCACCAGGCCCCTAGGACAGGAAACATTTGGAAATTCAGAAACTGAAATGGCCAGTCCATACTGGCCAGTTCCCATAGATCCAGCCTAGGGTCTCCTAGAAAAAGGCCCATGTTTAATCACTGTGCTCGAATATCCCACCTGGTCACCACTCACCATTATCCTGTTGGTTCAGATGGTACCGATTTGTTCTGACGTTCACATTTTATAAACATTCCTTCTGGTTCTAAAGTACTTGCAGACACAGTCCAGCATTCACTGGAAATGTGCTCTGTTGGTTTGCCTTTGCTTACCCGTGGGAGTCTTCAAGAAGGCTCCATCGCTCTGGGCTCTAATGGGACGGACACATTCCCTGTCTCCTTAGCCTACCTGCCCATCACAGGGACCACTGGTCATGGACGCTGGCTGGGTCTGGGACAGGATGTGGTATGATTGAGCCACTTAACCTGGATTTCCATCGGAATTCCACATTTCACAGTGGTTCAGGTGGCTTCATTCTCTGACTGTTAGTTTTCTTATCTACAGAATAAAAACTTCTGCTGTGAAGAGTGATTGTAAAGATTAAGTGAGATGATATACAAAGAGTGCTTAAACTTGTGCTTAGCACACAGTAGATGCTCCAAAAAATGTGGGTTTCCTTCCCCTTTGCCTTCCTTAGCTACAAAGCAGCCATCGCACCCCATTGAAGGCGAAGAGCAGGAAATAAGCAGATCCTCCCTGGGAAAATGCAGTGGAAACCACTGGGTTTGTTGTGGCTAACGTGACGTTAGCTAATCATATCATTAGTGGATCAGTCTCTGTGACAGCCCAATGGCTAATTGAGGTCCAAAGAACGAGAAGGACGATGTTTCCAACATCATCTGGATGGTGGTGGCATTAGTCATGAGACCAGCGCCAGCCAGGCAAACTTCCTTCGTTACTCAACATAGGAGTTGCCATCCCTGCTTCACAGCTAATACAACCATGATTCCAAGTGACTCAGTCACTCACCCCACATCGCACAACAGGCTGCAGAACCGGAATTCCAAACCAACTCCAGCAGCCCCCAAGGCCATGTGACTTTCCAATTCCTGAGAATGAGTGTATGCAGCTTGTGTGCTGTGGCTAGGACACACCGTGGGGGATGTAAAGGCAGGAGTACCCACTGCCCTGGGCCCCCAGCTTGCAGGAAGTCAGGAAGCTTGGGTGACTGGGAAGAAGAGTAGGGGCCAGGAAGAGTGTTGGTATGTGCAGAGGGCAGCAAAAAGAAGGGAAGAGGGTGAGTGGGTACCTCTTCAAGTAGCCAACACACTGATGACATTTATTTTCAATTATGTTGTACTTATTCAAGTAATACATGGATACATTATTCTTAGAAGATTAATGATAAAACTAAAATCTATTTTTTCTGCCGGCTTCAACCCTAACCCCCTTTCTGAACCCCAGATAACCCTTCTATCCATTAGGTATGAATCTTTCTTGAAAATGTTATATACACTTGTGTGTATGTGTACGTGTGCATACATGTGAATATATACACTCACACATACTCATTCATACATATATACTTGTACATATACACAAACACATCATATTTTGTATGTACATATATGTATTTTTGTGGGTTTTTTAAAAACCCACTGGTGTCATTGTATACATTTTGATCTGCAACTTTTTTTAGTTGCAGTCTAGCTCCTCTGATACTTTTTCACATCTGCGTAGTATTCAATGCCCGAGTGAGCCGTGTTCATATATTCGTATTTGTACTCCAGTGTGAACACGTCTGTGTGCATGTCAGTGTTTCTTTAGGTTAGATTCCAAGAAGAGAAACAGCTGGACCCTAAGATACACCTATTTCATTTTATTTATTTAGATTTTTTGGAGATGGAGACTCGCCATGTTGCCCCAGCTGGAGTGCAGTGGTGCGATCTCAGCTCCCTGCAACCTCTACCTCCCGGGTTCAAGTGATTCTCCTGTCTCAGCCTCCTGAGTAGCTGGGACTACAGGCACATGCCACCATGCCTGGCCAAGTTTTGTATTTTTAGTAGAGACAGGGTTTCACCATACTGGTCAGACTGGTCTCAAACTCCTGGCCTCAGGTGATCCACCCACCTCGGCCTCCCAAACTGCTGGGATTACAGGCGTGAGCCACTGTACCTAGCCAAGACACACATACTTTAAATTTTAAGATACCACCAACTTATCTGCTTCCAAAACAGTGGCTGTTTTGATTTATCCTCCCTCCAGCAGTTTGTGAGGCATTAGTGAAAATGGTTAAGAGCCCAGAGACAACCTGGGTTTGAATCCTGGCTCTGCCACTTTCTATCTTTGTGACTCTGAGAGAGTCACTAAGCCTCAGCTTCCCCATCTGTAAAATGGGGGCAATAATAATACACACCTCATAAGGCTGTGGTGAAGATCTAGCAAGCTAGGAGTGGACATGCAGCACTCAGGACAGTATCTGACACATTGTTGTCATTGCTGTCGTTGTGTTACGACAGTTTCCTTATCTTCATACAAATATTTACAAATATGAATCTTTAGAAAATCGTAGAACCACCGTGCGTGAGCCACCGCGCCCGGCCAACGGCACGTATTTGTTATCTGATAGTCTGTGGGTCAGAAGTTCAGCATGGTCTCACTGACCTAAAATCAAGGGATCGACAGGGCCCCATTGCTTTCTTCAGGTTCCGAATAGGATCTGTTTCCTTGCCTTTTCCAGATCCTGGAAGCCGCCTTGGCTCACGGCCCCTTCTTCCTTCTTCAGTGCCAGCAATGTTGCACCTCTCTGTGTCTTGCCTCAACAGCCGCATCTCCCCATGACTTCTGCCTCCTTCTGGCACATTAAGGAGCCCTGGAATTACATTAGGCCCACCCAGAGAATCTGGGATCAACTCCCTATTTTTAGGTCAGCAGATTAGCAACCTTCATTCCCTAGTGCCACGTAACTTAATATGTTTACAGGTTTGAGGGATTCGGACACGGACATCTTTGCGGGACGAGGGTCATTATTGTCCCTACCACAGGCCCCATGCAGGCCCTTGTCGTTAGGCAATGTCTGAGCCTGGGTCAGAGGCCTCTGAAGCAGATGCTAAATCTGCGTCTCAGATAAGGGCAATGCCTTTAGCATCAAACAGCCCTGTGCACGCATCGCCGCTCTACCACAAGCCACGTGAACTTGGACAAATCGGTTTGCCTCTTTGAGCCTCAATTTCCTCATGTGTGCAATTGGGATAATGTGAAGATTGTATTTAATGCAAGTGAAATGATGGGTGCATCACACATCTTAGTGAAGGTGAACGTTCATTTTTTTTTTTTTTTTTTTGAGATGGGGGTCTCACTCTGTTGCCCGGGCTGGAGTGCAGTGGCACAATCATAGCTCACTGCAACCTTGACCTCCTGGGCTCAGGTGATCCTCCCAACTCAGCCTCCCGAGTAGCTGGGATTACAAGCATGCACCACCATGCCTGGCTAATTTTTTAATTTTTCATGCAGACAGGATTTTGTCATGTTGCCCCCGCTGGTCTTGAACTCCTGGGCTCAAGCAATCCACCCAAAGTGCTGGGATTACAGGCATGAGCCACTGTGCCCGGCCTCTTTATTGTTGTCATTTAAGATGACTTTACTATTCCCTGTCCCAGGCTCAGGAGCAAGTTTCTGGACTTACTTTTAGCAGTTAGCAGGTAACATTGGTAGTTGTGTTCTACCAATAAAATGGTAACTTTTGCCTTACCCTGTGCATTCACTGGTATAGTGGCTGAATAGATTGTTACATTCTGACCCCCTGGCCTCATGCTTGACGCAACTAACATCATTCTGCACTCTCGCTTCCCCAGGTTGGTGGTTCGTCAGCACTGCTGAGGAGCAAGGCTGGGTCCCCGCAACGTGCCTCGAAGGCCAGGATGGGGTGCAGGATGAGTTTTCTCTGCAGCCTGAAGAAGGTAGGGAGGAGCTCGAGCCTTTGCTCGCTGGGGAGGACCTGTGCAGTCATCACCTATACTGGGTTGCCTTTTCACCCAGTCTCTTCTTGAGGCCTCTGCCTCTGCTTCTCAGCAGCTCACTGGCTCAGGCTCCATGGCCTGTGAACCGGAAACCAGGCCATGGTATTAGTGCTGAGGGGCAAGCATGCCTGCTCTTAGGGGCCTTTGGTAGCAACCTAGGTGAGTCTTTCTGGAGCTCTAGCCCTCACCCTTTCATGGGACCCCAGGAGGACCCCAGCCTGATCCTCAAAAACAGTTCACTATTTCTCCCTAGAATGATTCTGGCGGCCAAGGTGCTGGAGCTGCTCCAGCTCATTTGCAAGACGTTTGACCCCATCTGTTTAAAAACCTCTGCTTTCTCTGTGGGTTGAAGTGGCCCTGACCAGGGGTTCCCCTCCACTCACCCACAGACACACGTCCGTTGTTGCCCAGAGAACCTTCCCCACACGTGTCCTGAATGGTGATTCCTGCCATGCCAGAAATGCTAAGTCCCAACCAACTCCCTTTCCCCCGTAGAAACATTCCTAAAAGTAGGGCAGTTAGTGAGTTCACTTCACTCATCAACAGGGGCTTAAGAATCAGACACCTGAATTTTAATCTCAGCTGTACCACTTCCTGGTTGAGTGATCTTGGGCCAGTAATTTAACCTCTCTAAGCCTCAGCCTCTCATCTAAAAATCGAAACAATGATATCTACATCATGGGATCTTTGAAAAAATGAAATGAGATCCACCTGCAAAGAACCTAGAACAGTAAGTGACCAGTAACAGTTAGTATTGTATCAGCAATACCTTACCTAGAGTTGAGTTTTTTTGGCTTTTAGTTGACTGTTACGAGAAAGCACAGAGCCACATAAAGCGTATCTTTATCAGAAAAGAGGGTGAGGAGAAGGGGGTGTTTCTATGCTCAAAGGTTAGCAAAACATTGACATATGGTTTTGCACTGAGTTGTATTACAGCCAGCGCCCCTCAGAGTAAAATATCTGTTGGTTTGCTCTGTGTTTGTGAGGCCCACCAGGCACTAGGCAGGGATAACACGGGGTTACCACCAGAATCAACTCAGATTAAGGGGTAGTGATGTGGTGCGTGGAAACTAGAACCCCTGAGATGCTGAATGATGACCACCATGACAGCATCTCTGTCAGGCACTCATTGCTGTCCTGTTTTACAGATGAGGAAACAGGCTCTGAGAGGTAGGGAGACTTGCCCAGGGTCACACAGCTAGAAGATGGGAGCGAGACCACATTTTCTTGAGTGTGTACATTTATTTTCTTCCCCGGACCACAGGTAGTACTTTTCTTTTTTTATTTATTTGTTTATGTTTTTTTTTTTTTTTTTTAAGACAGTCTTGCTCAGTTGCCCAGGCTGAAGTGCAGTAGCACAATCTCAGCTCACTGCAACCTCTGCCTCCTGGGTTCAAGCGATTCTCCTGCCTCAGCCTCTCGAGTAGCTGGGATTACAGGCGTGCACCACCATGCCCAGCTAGTTTTTTTTTTTTTTTTTTTTTTTTGAGGCGGAGTCTCGCTCTGTCGCCTGGGCTGGAGTGCAGTGGCCGGATCTCAGCTCACTGCAAGCTCCACCTCCCGGATTTACACCATTCTCCTGCCTCAGCCTCCCAAGTAGCTGGGACTACAGGCGCCCACCACCTCGCCTGGCTAGTTTTTTTTGTATTTTTAGTAGAGACGAGGTTTCACCGTGTTAGCCAGGATGGTCTCGATCTCCTGACCTCGTGATCTGCCCGTCTTGGCCTCCCAAAGTGCTGGGATTACAGGCTTGAGCCACCGCGCCCGGCCAACCCAGCTAGTTTTCGTATTTTCAGTAGAAACCGTGTTTTGCCATGTTGGCCAGGCTGATCTCAAACTCCTGACCTCAAGTGATCCACCCACCTTGGCCTCTCAAAGTGCTGGAATTACGGGATTACAGGCATGAGCGACTTCGCCTGGTCCTTTTTTTTTTTGAGATGGGGTCTCGCTCTGTCACTCAGGCTGGAATGCAGTGGCACAATCATGGCTCACTGCAACCTTGAACTCTTGGGCTCAAGTGATCCTCCCAGCTCAGCCTAGCGCCTCTTGATAATCATGCTAGGAATGGAATTATGTCTGCTAGAAGCCTCTTCACCCAAGTTCACAGTTAATATTTAGGATCTTGGTCTTCCTAAGATGCCTGGGGCTTGGAATAGACTCAGAGGTAATGCTCTCCTGGATGGGGACATGTGCTTGGTGCCACCTTTGCCTCTACACATTGTGGTGCTTTCTTCTCACCTGTGCCCTCTGCCCTTCCTCCTACATGCTGCCCATCCAGTCTCATGGAGGTATTGGTCTCTGCCCCGGCCTGTGGGCCGCCGCCGGACTCTGGGGGACTTGTATGCCATCAGCTGGCGTCAAGGTGCCTACCTCGGAGTTCTCTTCCCCGTTTGGTGTTTGGAGCCAGGTCCCTGCACCTGCATGAGCCTCCCTGCTCTGGGACTGCCCGTGCCTGTTGCATGTGAGAAACAGTGATCTCATCTGTCTTGTGTGACATGTATGTTGTTGGCATGTGGGTTTGGGAGGAGTGAGCCTTGGGTATTTCTTGGCCTTGGGGCTCTAAAGTTTCTCAGGTTAAAAAATGATGCCTGTGGGTTTCTATAAGGCTGAACCAGTGACCTGTTCCTTCATTCAGGCTCGTTTGAGTTGCAAGGGAAAGAAATCCATGTAAACCAGGTTAAGCAAAAGGGGAAGTATATTGACTTATGTCACTAAAAAGCCCAGGGTAGGGCTAGCTTCAAGCAGAGCTGGATCTGGGGGTTTGAAACTGTCATCAGGACCTGGGACTCTCTCACCACCTCTCTGCTTGTTGGCACCCTTCTCTCGTGATGACAGCAATTCCAAGTACCTTTCAGGGACATCACCAAAGAAAGAGCTTCTCCTTCAACACAAGTCCTAGGATTGTTTCCAGCTGACCCAGTAGGGTCACTTGCCATCCATAAAACCAGTCACAGTGGCCGGGAGTTGCAACGCTTTGGCCAGGCCAGGGTCCCACACTTACTCCTTCCCTCCAGGAGGTGGTGAGCTTGGCCTCACCTAAGCCATGGCGACAAAGGCTGGTAGCACCACCAGAGGAAGGGCAAATGCACGCTAGGGAGGAAGCCCCCGCAGGCCTGCAGTCTACAAGGTCTTCCACCCTCTGCCGTGTGTGCAATCACTGAGCAATCCACGGATCCCAGAGAGGAACTCAGGTGGTAGAAAATCTGTCCGTGCAACTCAGCTGAAGGGTGCGGGGCTCCAGGAATCCAGGCTCATAGGACTGACTGCCCTCATTCTGGGACCCAGGTGGCACCCTTTCCTGCCCGAACCAAACAGAACTTCTGTGCGCCTGGATTCTTCCGTCCACCCCTCCCAGCCCAGCAGCCCAGCCTGCAGCTTCCGTGAAGCAGGGGAACAGCGGACTGTGCTGAGCACAGGATATGTGCAGCTCGAGTCAGCTCAGCCCCCACCGAGCAGGTCAGCAGGCCAGATCAATCAATAAATAAACGCCCTGTGTGTTTGCCGCCTCCCTCTGTACCAGCTGGGCAGGCCGTGGACGGCATGTGGTGTTTTCCCAAAGAGATAGTGTCTGCAGCAGCATGTTAACCATGACACCAGGCCACTGTGCTGGCTCAGGCACTCACCAGGGGCAGAAAAGTAACCAAAACAGGAGAGCCCTTTCCTCTCCTTGCCGGGCTCCCTTGAGACACACATCCATTTTTCTCCACTTCAGCTGCCAGAGCAGATAACACTGGGGGTGGGAGCTGTTCTAGCTCTGTGGGACACCCAGCCAGTGAGCAACCTGCCCCGCCGAGCCCGGGCCCTCCAGGGCTACTGTGGGAGGGACACAGCTGGGAGCAGCTCTCAGGGAGGAGGGTGAGGCCGTAAGGATGGTCCCACAGTTTCAGGGGTCGGGGGACCACAGAGTGGGGTAGAAGGCATCCCAGTCACACGAATGAAAGTTGAAGCTTCAAGCATCGTTGGATTCAAAGACTTGAATATAATTAATAAAAGTGAAAATCAGCTACCAGCAAGATCATGAAAATCATGAACTGTGTCTTCCTCGGTAGTGATTTCAGCCTGAAACCCTGCGCTGCCAAAGTTCAGCTTCTCCCTGAACTCTCCACCAGCAAGAGCTGGTAAGGAGCCACAGACAGCTTAACCCCCTCTGTGTGAGCGAGGTGGCTCCCATCAGGCCTTCAGGTCTTGCTCATTTACTGCATATTGACTGATTTGCTCAACATTCCAAGCACCATGCCCAGTGCTGGAGACATAGGAATGAACAAGACAGACAAAGCCCTGCCTTCCTGGAGCTCATATTCCAGCAAAGGAAACAGACACACACTTGCAAAACACAATAAATAAGTCAAATATGTGTTGAGTTACAAGGTAATTCCTGGTATGGGTGGGGGGCAATAAACAGGGATAAGGGGGATGAGAATGCCATGGCTGGAAATACTGTAGAAGCAGGCGAGGCGTGAGACTGAGTGTGTGGCGCTGAGGAGTTTCAGAGGTACGAGACCTGCCCTTTGTCCTGTGTTCTGTTGCTGCTTGCACAGGGCTGTCCAGGGCTAGGTCAGGGCCAGGGCGGTGCCCAGAAATCTCTGAAGGAAATCTTCCCTCCGATGGGCAAGGGCATCCCAGGGATCACAGCATCCCAGGTCTCTTGGTGTCCTCTTCTGACCCCAGCTTCCTTTTGTCCCCACAGAGGAGAAGTACACGGTCATCTACCCGTACACAGCTCGGGACCAGGATGAAATGAACCTGGAGAGAGGGGCTGTGGTGGAGGTCATCCAGAAAAACCTGGAAGGCTGGTGGAAGATCAGGTACCAGCTGCTGCCTCCCACTGTTGCTGGGTGGGTTTGGGGCCACGTGGGCTCTGGCTTCACAGAGGTCAGTCAGTGATTGCATCTGGGTGAAGTTTCTGCCTGAACCATAAAAGGATACTTCTCTGTGTTGTTTGGCCTCCCTCCCTGCCCATATCCTTCCCTAAAAGTCCATAATAAGCAAAACTTTCTTCAAACACACTGAACCACAGATAGCAGCAACCCTGTTAAGCAAGGCTGGTTTCCACCTCCAGATGTTTCTCATAATGAGGAATTGGAGGCCGAAACTGCCCCATGTGAGTGACAGCCCCCTCCAGCCCCATACTGAGAACAAGATGGTGCATAAACGCTCATGGACTGTAATTCATCCTAGACTAATAATCTGCCCTCATCTCTCAAAGTTCATTGGTAAAAGCAGGGCATCTGCGTTCCAAACACCTTTGACAGCCCTTTCACCTATGTGATGAAATCAGAGCCTCCCAGGCAGGCAGGGTGGCCAGCTGGTCCTCGCCTTGCCTGGGACTTCCCCAGTTTTAGTAATGAAAGTCCTGGGAACCCCTCCTTGATCACCCCCAATAGGCAGGGTGTGACCGCGGGAAATTAGGGCAAGAGAGGAAGCCAAGGTCCCTGCGATCTAGTGTCTGTGCCGTGATGTGTAGCGGGACATTTGGGTCATTTCCAGGAGGCTGAGCACGTAGCACTGCATTCATTCATTCATTCATTCATTCAACAAACACCAAGAATCTCTGCTGGGCCCAGCCCTGTTCTGGGAGCTGAGAAGTCGACAGTGAGCAAGACACAGGAGCTCACACCACCCGGTGCAGAAGACAGACTCATAAACAGTGATAGAGCAGGTGGTTGGCCATATTGGAGGGATGCATGGGGACTTTGGTACACAGAAGAGGGGTGCAGAAGACAGACTCACAAACAGTGATAGAGCAGGTGGTTGGCCGTGTTGGAGGGATGCATGGGGACTTTGGTACACAGAAGAGGGGCTTCTCAGCCTGGGGATCAGGAAGGCTTCCTGAGGGAGATCTCAGAACTTAAATTTGAAGAAGGATAATGATAGTAATAGTGTATTAGTCTGTTTTCATGCTGCTAATAAAGATATACCCAAGACTGGGAAGAAAAAGAGGTTTAATTGGATTTACAGTTCCACATGGCTGGGGAGGCCTCAGAATCATGGCGGGAGGCAAAAAGTGCTTCTTACAGAGCATCGGCAAGAGAAAATGAGGAAGAAGCAGAAGCGGAAACCCCTAATAAACCCATCAGATCTCATGAGACTTACTATCACCAGAATAGCACAGAAAGACTGGCCCCCATGATTCAGTTACCTCCCCCTGAGTCCCTCCCACAACACGTGGGAATTCTGGGAGATACAATTCAAGTTGAGATTCCAATGGGGACACAGCCAAACCATATCAAATAGCAAACAAGGGCCGGGCACAGTGGCTCATGCCTGTAATCCCAGTACTTTAGGAGGTAAGGCAGGAGGATCACTCGAGGCCGGGAATTCAAGACCAGCCCAGGCAACATAGCAAGATCCCATCTCTGCATAAAAACCTTTTAAATTAGCCAGACATGTGATGCGTGCCTGTAGTCCTAGCTACCCAAGAGGCTGAGGCAGGGGATCACAGCCCAGGAGTTTGAAGCTGTGATGAGCCATGATGGTGCCACTCCAGCCTAGGCAACACAAGACGCCATCTCTAAAATTTAAAGACTTAATTTTTTTAAAACTTTTTTAAAAGGATAACAAACATATGTTGAATAGTATGTTATCTTGCTGCATAATAAATTGTCCCAAAACTTAGTGGCTCTGGAATTGAACAGTGGCTTAATTAGACTCAAGGTCGCTCCCGAGGTTGTAGTTAGGATGTCAGTAAAGGCTGCAGTCATCTCAAGATTTGGTTGACGCTAGAAAGTGACGGTCAGGATTTCAGCCCATTCCCTTCTCACCCCAGAGTCCACTCAGCACTGCACATCACCTCCCATCTTATGGCTCTGTGTCCCCAAACAATGAACTGTGTCAAACTGAGGGTGTGGGTTATATACAGCCTGGCACTTTCTAATTAGGATATTCCCTCTCGGAGCATATTTTAAGATTGATAGACACTAAACTGCAGATTTCTACCTAAATGTAGAGATTGGGAGAGATGTACCCAACTGGCTGTCACAGCTGGTGTGACTGACTGCAGCATACCCCTGGTCTAGATTGACCCCTCTGGTCATTGCTATTAAAACTGAATTCTGGCCAGGTGTGGTGGCTCATGCCTGTAATCCCAACATTTTGGGAGGCCGAGACAGGAAGATCACTTGAGCCCAGGAGCTCGAGACCAGCCTGGGCAACATAGCAAGACTCACCCCATCTCTACAAGAAATAAGAAATAAATAGCTGGGCATGGGGATGTGTACCTGTGATTCCAGCTACATAGGAGACTGAGATGGGAGGATCGCTTGAGCCCAGGAGTTCACGGCTGCAATGAGCTATGGTCGCACCACTGCACTCTGACGTGGGCGACAGGGAGACCCTATCTCAAAAACTGAATCTCTCCTGCAGAGGATTAAGTGATGATGACACTCATTGAATTCCGTTTTGGGAGGATACTGAGCTGATCTGTCAGGGCCTCAATCACTCTGTGTTTAGTGATGGCCAGCTGATGCTTGGCAAGCCCTGGACCCATCCCTCAACCTGCTAATCCCATATGAAAACATGTTTAATCTCCGTGTTAACCAGCATGAACAGATCTCCATCTGTCTATGCCAGGCTTTGGCCCCCAGAGCTGGGACTGCTGGGAAGGGGCAGCAAAGCACAGAGATTCAGAGCGCAGGCTGGTGCCCTGCTGGCTGGGTGGGACGTGGTGGGTGCTATGAGAGGGGCAAGTAGAGGCCGGGTTGGAAAGGCCTTGAAAATGCCAAGCTGAGGGCTTAGGCATCATCAAGAGGAAATACACAGTGTGCCAACCTCTGGCCCTGGGTAGTCACGACCCTTCGTTCCTGCTTCCTGGGACCCGTTGTGTGATTCCCAGTAGGAGCAAGGCTTCTTCCTTTGGGCCTGGCGGAGCAGTTTGACAGCATCCTTCCTCCTCCTCACAGGTACCAGGGCAAAGAAGGCTGGGCCCCCGCCTCCTACCTAAAGAAGAACAGTGGGGAGCCCTTGCCCCCGAAGCCAGGCCCCGGCTCACCCTCCCACCCAGGTGCCCTTGACTTGGATGGTGTTTCCCGGCAGCAGAATGCAGTGGGCAGGGAGAAGGAGCTGCTCAGCAGCCAGAGGGATGGGCGGTTTGAAGGCCGCCCAGTGCCCGACGGCGACACTAAGCAGAGTGAGTGACACCCGCCCGAGCTTCTAACACTCGGGACCCCCTGTGTGCCAGCTCTGTGCTCAAGGCTTCTCACGTCATCCCTCATCCTCACAGTAGCCCAGCTCCTCCCTCATCCTCTAGATAAGAAAACAGACACCCAGAAACCCTGGGTAACTTGTTCCAGATCATTCAGCCCGTGAATTGCAGAATCTGAGTCAAGAGGCATTGCTGGCTGGGCACAGTGGCTCACACCTGTAATCCTAGCACTTTGGGAGACCGAGGTGGGTGGATCACCTGAGGTCAGGAGTTCAAGACCAGCCTGGCCAACATGGTGAAACTCCATCTCTACTAAAAATACAAAAATTAGCAAGGTGTGGTGGCGGGTGCCTGAAATCCCAGCTACTCAGGAGGCTAAGGCAGGAGAATCGCTTGAACCTGGGAGGCAGAGGTTGCAGTGAGCCGAGATCGTGCCATTGCACTCCAGCCTGGGTGACGAGCAAAACTCCATTTAAAAAAAAAAAAGAAAAAAAAAGGGAGGCGTTGCTTTCCTATCCTAGGTTGCGTTCTTTCTGCTATCTCACAGTGGTCACACTGGCTACTGTTTTTCAAGCACCTGCTACATGCCAGAAACCTTCTAATTAGTGTAATTGACTCCTCATAACTACCTTCGAGGAAATTACTACTTTTTATGTTTTACAGATTGGGAGTCTGAAGGGTGAGAGGGTGTGCCCAAGGCCCCCAGCTAGCAGACAGCAGGGACGGGGACTTGAACCTGGGGAGTGCTGTGCTCTCTACTGCTCCATGTGGCCTCGTTTCTAAGCCAGAGAAAGAAGATGACCCTGTGGGCTTTACTTCAACACAGTGCCTCTCCCAGCTTGCTTTTCAAAGCCTCCTCATGTATATTTTACCATTTAATGTTTCCAACACACCTGAGAGTCGAGTTCATTGCTGTTGTCGGCCTGGTCACACTGGCTACCATACCATGTCTGCATGGGCACACTGGTGCCCAGGACTTATGCACAATGCCCATGATCCCGTCTTGGTCATGCAGGGCAGGTGGACTCTGCTGTTGAGAAAGGACTTCCAGCTGGCCACAGAGATGAGGCCGCTGCCCCTGGCTGGGCTTCTCCCACCTGTTTGTAAGTGGCAGTGAACTTCTTGAGTCCCTCAACCAAGTTTCATACTTTGCTCAGTTGCCCTGAGAAGCCACTGATCATGTTTCCTCGCATGCTGTGGCAGGAGTTCTGCCCATCCCCGAGTTTGTGTGATTCTACTCTGCCAATCATGGCCAAGAGGATAGGTGTATTCCCATTAACTCTAGAGGAGCAAATGAAAATCTGCAACCTCAATGTCTTTGTTAGTGTATAGGTTCAGGCTGGGCACAGTGGCTCACAACTGTAATCCCAGTGCTTTGGGAGGCTGAGTCTGGAGGATCACTTGAGGCCAGGAGTTTGAGACCAGCCTGGGCAACACAGTAAGACCCCCTAGCTACAAAAAAAATTGTTTTCAATTAGCTGGGCATGGTGGCACGCACCTGTAGTCCCAGCTACTAGGGTGGCTGAGGTGGGAGGATCACTTGAACCCAGGAGATTGAGGCTACGGTGAGCTGTGATTGCACCACTGCACTCTAGCCTGGGCAACAGAGTGAGACCCTGTCTCTCAAAAATAAATAGATAGATAGATAGATAGATAGATAGATAGATAGATAGAGATGCTAAAACAAAGACACCCCCCGACCACCACTGAATATACACATATACACACATCCAATAAATAATCTAGATATATATTTCTTTTTCACAAAACAGTCTGTGTGTATGTTCAGGGTTGATATGGCAGCTCCGGGCAATCAAGAGTCTTATTACTCCGCATCTATCTTGTTGCCTTCATCCACCTGGTCCAGAACAGCTCACTACTAGTCCAGCCAATGAAAAGCAGTGCATTGCACTCCAGCCTGGGTGACAAGAGCGAAACTCCATTTAAAAAAAAAAAAAAAAAGGAGGCGTTGCTTTCCTATCCCAGGTTTCATTCTTTCTGCTGTTTCACAGTGGTCACACTGGCTACTGTGTGCACAGCTCAGAAGCTACACACTTTCTACTTTGTCTTACATCCCACTGCCAAAACTGAGTCACATGGCAATAGCTGGCTGCAAGGGTGACTGGAAAATGAAGTCTATATAGACAGCTAAGTGTCTTGGCCAATCTCTGTTGCTATTTATTCTAATAGAAGAGAGGTAAATGGGAATTTAAGGGATTAGCAGTCTGCTCCACACCCCAACGCCAGACTACCCTTCTGTGTGGACCCGTGCTGAGCCTGGTCAACATTCTGCCCTTAGCCAGGAGCCTTGGACCACTGCAAAGTCCTCATCCTCCTGGCCCTGAGACCCAGAGCTAGGACAGCCGCTTCCAGAGTATAAACCCCTGAGTCATCAGCCCAAATGTGTTTGGTTCGGTGTGTTTGTGTGTGTTGTTGCATTTGGGTTGTTCTAGAGCACAAAACCGGGGCAGTTAACATTCACTGCATGCCTGCCACATGCCAAGAGCTTCACAGATGTTTCCTTTCATCCTCACCGCTGCCCTGAGTGACACACATTCTGCCAGTTCTGCAGATGAGGGCCTTGTGGCTCAGAGAATCCAATCATCTGTCCGGTGCCAGCAGCTGTGAGCCTCAGAGCTGGATTGGGACCCATCTCTGTGTTATTCTGAAGACTGCTTTTTGCCCTTTCTGGAGAATTTCCATGACTTGAGCATCCAGCACCATCCCCTTTCATTCCTGTGTAGAAAAGATCCAAGAAAAGCAACGTAGAGAGAGTCCGGAGCCAACTATGAGCCACGCGTGAGCAGCTCCTTCCTGGCCAGGCTATTCTCGTGGGAAGGGTTGCAGCGGCATGCAAACGCCTGTGTTCAATCTTCTGCAGGAGAGAGTAGATCTGTCCTGCGCCCAGCTCAGGAATCTCATCTGTAGCACTCTGCACATGAGTGTAATAAGCTCTCGTTTCTCCATAGGATCACCAAAGATGAGGCAGAGACCCCCTCCTCGCCGGGACATGACCATTGTAAGTGGACCCTTGCTACTGGGGAGTGGCCACTGACTTGAGGGCTGTGAGGGGTGTCCACTAGCCCCTCGCACACCCCTCACCCTTCCAGAAATGCTCTCTTTCCTGTGCACACAACAGCCTTTTGAAGCAGGCTGCATAAATGCTAGTCCCACCCCCAGGTGGAAAGACTGAGGTGCAGGCAGGTGAAACAATTGGCCCACGGGGCCAGAGTGCTCCTGTGACAGTTGAGCCTCGGGACCTGCTTTCTGCTCCCTGGGCCCTTCTCTTGGTCTTAGATCAATCTTCTCAAGTCAAGCGACTTGAGGTCCAAGCTGAGATGAGACACAAATATCATGTGTGGTCCCATTCTCATATTCTGCGCTCCTACTCCATTTTGTAAAATTCGCGAGGTACCTTTTAAGCCAATACTTGAAACGATGGGTTGTTGGGTTTGGGGTTTTTTTGTTTGTTTGCTTTATTTTTTGAGACGGGGTCTTGCTCTGCTGGGGTTGTATTTTTTTAATGTCTGCTATTTATCAAGCACCTGTTGCGTGCCGTGCAATGTGCTGAGTGCCTCACAACATTAATTTAACACTTGAAGCAACCCCACCAGGTAGACACTGTTATGCCCACTCTACAGGAGAGAGAACTGAGGCTTCAGAGGGGGTTGATTAGCCCAAGGTCACTCCCACCATTAGTATTTCCAACCCAGATAGATCTACTAACAAACTTCAGCTCCTTCCACAACCGTCACTGCCTCTTATTTCAGAGAATATTGTCTTGCTCCAGATTCTCACGATTGTACCCAAATGTCCCACGTTTCTTCCCATCGCCCTAAAGCTGATGGGCCAGTGAGGTCTCACTGAGGAGATGACAATCTGCGTGGTCCTATTCGTGTTGTCCCTTAGAATCCAACTAGGTCCCCAGCACCCCCTTGAGGGTGATTGCATGCCCCCGGCCCTTAGTCTCCCCCTGACACAGGGTCGCAGGAGTGCACTTAGCATTGGTGATAACCCTGTGTGTGATCATACCAGCCTCGAGGCCTCAACCTGCCGAAGCCGCCCATCCCGCCCCAAGTGGAGGAAGAGCATTACACCATCGCAGAATTCCAGACCACCATCCCAGACGGCATCAGCTTCCAGGCGGGCCTGAAGGTCGAGGTGAGCGGTCCTGGTGTTTCTTCACCTACTTGTGATTCCTGATTCCAGGCATCACCTCCTACTTCTCCCCTGTCACCTCCTACTTCACTGGGTGGGTGGAGGTGGGGCGGAGATTAACAGCTTTATAGTTCACATACCATACAGTTTACCAATTTGAAGTGTAAAATTCAGCAGCTTATGGTATTCACAGGGTTGCACAACCCTCACCGCTATCTAATTCCAGTACAAAAAGAAACTCCTTACCCATCAACAGTCACCCTCCATTTCCCCTCAACCTGCCAGCTCTAGGCAGCCACCAGTCCACTTTCTGTCTCCACAGATGTGCCTGTTTTAGACATTTCGTATAGGTGAAATCCCACAGTATGTGGTCTTGTGTGACTGGCTGTATGCCTTTCTTTACCACCTCCCACCTCCATTCTTGCTTCTCCTCTCTCCTTTTCTTCCCACGCCTCTGCTTGTCTACTTTGTTCCCTGGATTCTCTTCCTGCATTTCTCTTTCCTTTGCTCATGGGGTTAGAGCTTCAAGATATTTCTTTCTCATATTTCCAAGAAAACCTGTAAGGAAGGGGATGGCCACTAGGGCCAGGGTTTAGAAAGCTTTGGCAAAGATGGTTCTTGCACTTAGCAGGTGAGCCAGTAGGAGATCACCAAGTTCACTCTGTCTCGCGTGAGAGTTGGTCAGACCGCACCCGCCCCCAACCTCACCTTGGGAGGCCGAGGTTTAATTTACTCATCTCTGCAACAAATAAAATACTCCTGGGTCACCTACTATGGTTGTGTGTGGCGGCTGCTTTTCTAGGCCCTGAAGAGTTGGCATCACCCTCCCCTTTCCTTTAAAGAACACAGCTCTGGTCCCTGGCACAGAGCACTGTCTGACAGCCCAGGGCAGTGGGCACCACTGATCAGTTCACTGCAGCATACCTCTCTAGGGCCCCTCCCTTCCTTCCTGGCTGTACTCCGGGAAGGACTATAGCCTGCCTCTCTGCCCACCCTTCATTCCTTCCCTCCCTCCTTCCTTCCCTTCTTCCTTCCCTCCTCCTTTCCTTCCCTCCCTTCTTCCTTCCTCCTCCCTCCTTCTTTTGTTCTTTCCTTCCCTTCTTCCTTCCCTCCTTCCCTCCCTCCTTCTTTCCCTTCCCCTCTCCTTCCTCCCTCCTTCCTTCCCTCCTTCCTTTCTTCCATCCTCCTTCCTTCCTTGTTCCTTACTCCAGCTTGCCAGTAGTCCCACCAGGCACAGCATCTGGCCCAGGCCTTGCCGTGTACTACAGTCAAGAGACTAGTTCTGCATCCTCTGGCCTCTGCTTCCAGAGACGTTGATGTATCTTGATGTTTCACTAGAAAGACATCCTTTTATGTTTTCACTTTGCTGTTATCTGAGTCAAAGGCTAAAGGGATAAGATTTGGGGAAATTCTGAATTATGTTTTAATCCATTATACAAAAAACCTGCCCCTTCATACTCATTCTTTCTCTACACATGTATTGAGTGCCTAGTGTATCACAATGTAAGGGTCATCTAAGACATCATCTCCTTTTTTTTTTTTTTTTTCCTGAGACGGAGTCTCGCTCTGTCGCCCAGGCTGGAGTACAGTGGCCGGATCTCAGCTCACTGCAAGCTCCGCCTCCCGGGTTTACGCCATTCTCCTGCCTCAGCCTCCGGAGTAGCTGGGACTACACTTTTTTTTTTTTTTTTTGAGACAGCCTTGCTCCTCTGTTGCCCAGGCTGAAGTGCAATGGCTCAGTCTCAGCTCACTGCAACCTCCACTTCCCAGGTTCAAGTGATTCTCCTGCCTCAGCCTCTCAAGTAGCTGGGATTACAGGCGCCCACCATGACGCACGGCTAATTTTTGTATTTTTAGTAGAAACGGGGTTTTGCCATGTTGGCCAGGCTAGTCTCGAACTCCTGACCTCAGGTGATCTGCCCACCTCAGCCTCCCAAAGTTCTGGGATTACAGGTGTGAGCCACTGCACCTGGCTAGATATTTTTTTTCTTATGATAGATCCATATGCTCTGTTTTTCTCTTCTCCAGTTTTGCTTCCTGGCTCATTGCAACATTATCTTAGCCTTCAAAATTCATTAATGGAACCATAGCATTCTAGCAGTAGGGCTACTAGAAACACCTTAGTTACTTGTCTAGGCTATTTATCTTCAGGATGTGTGATGATGATGATGATGAGGAGGAGGAGGAGGAGGAGGATGATGAGGATGAGGATGATGATGACGAGGATGAGGATGATAATGAGGATGATGAGGAGGATGAGGATGATGAGAGGATGATGAGGATGATGATGAGGATGAGGATGATGACAAGGATGAGGATGATGACGAGGATGATGAGGATGATGATGAGGATGAGGATGATGATGAGGATGAGGAGGATGAGGATGATGATGAGGATGATGATGAGGAGGAGGAGGATGATGAGGATGAGGATGATGAGGATGAGGATGAGGATGATATAGGCACCTCTTCTATGTCAGGTACCTTACCTCCTTGATAACTAATCTTCACAGAAGTCCCAAGAGGTCAGTACCAGCAGCATGCGGTTGGTTGGTTGGTTGGTTGGTTGGTTGTTTTTTTGTTTTTTTTTCTTTCTATCAGCATGTTTTATAGATGAGACTCAGAGGGGTTAGGTAAATTAATTGCCTCTAGTAACACAGCTAGTAAGCAATGGAGTTGGGATTTGAAACCAGGTCTGTCTGCTTTTAAAGCCCACACTCTTTTCTTTCCCCTCATTCTTGTGATTTTTTTGTTGTTGTTTTGTTTTGTTTTTTTGATGTAGTCTTGCCCTGTTTCCCAGTCTGGAGTGCAATGGCGCTATCTTCACTCACTGCAACCTCTGCCTCCCGGGTTCAGATGATTCTCTTGCCTCAGCCTCCCAAGTAGCTGGGATTACAGGCACCCGCCATCATGCCCAGTTAATTTTTTTTGTATTTTTAGTAGAGACAATGTTTCACCATGTTGGCCAGGCTAGTCTCGAACTCCTGACCTCAGGTGATCTGCCTGCCTAAGCCTCCCAAAATGCTGGGATTACAGGCATGAGCCACCGCACCCAGCTTCTGATCTTGCATTTGCTTTTATTCATAGTAGCTCTTGGCTTCCCTCTGGTAAACGAAAACGCCCATTCATCATGGTTCAGAACATACATGTTCAGAGCTTCTACCACAATACTTTGCAAGGAGGGTAACCTTGACAAATCTTACTGATACATCTAATATTGATTACCCTAGTTTCAGTTCCTCACATCAGACTTAAGTATTAGTGTTGCTGAATTCATGGATGTGCTGACAATGACTTGTATGCCCAGCGTGGCCTGTAATTTTTACCAGAGCTATCAAGTGTTGATAAGATGCCGGTCATCCTCACATAAAGAGCTTACATTTATCAGTGGCCTTCCCTGGAGATTCCAGTGAGACTCATTAAGTGCTGCCTGTCAAGTGCATCCCACTGGCTCAGTGACCTCCACTCTAATTTAATCACAGGAGCGTTTACCAAGTGCACAGCATTTATCAAGGGCTGTCATATGCATTAGCTCTTGTGGCTTCAAAAATTCTACAAGTGGGTGTTAAATTGTTCTTATCATTTTCCTTCTGTGATGTGGAATCTGAGGCATGTGGCTTGCCCCAGGCCACTCAGGCAGTAAGTGGTAGAGCCAAGACTAGAACCCAGGACTGCAGGCCCAGGAGCCCAGCATATGCGTCCTGGCACTGAGTCTGTGGCTGCCATCCCTCTCCCAGAAGGGCCACAAAGTGCCTGTAGCCATCTTTGCTCCTTCTGCAGTTTCTCACCCCGGACACAGCCCCTCTCCAAGCAGGGTCTTTTTTGTTTTTTTTTTCTTTTTTTTCGAGACAGAGTCTTTCTCTGTCACCCAGGCTAGAGTACAACAGCACGATCTCAGCTCGCTGAAACCTCTGCTTCCCAGGTTCAAGCATTTCTCCTGCCTCAGCCTCCCAAGTAGCTGGGATAACAGGCGCATCCCACCATACCCAGCTAATTTTTTGTATTTTTAGTAGACACAGGGTTTTACAATGTTGGCTAGGCTGGTCTCGAACTCCTGACATCAGATGATCCACCCGCCTCGGCCTCCCAAAGTGCTGGGATTACAGGTGTGAGCCACCACCCCTGGCCAGGGGTCTCTTTTCTGAGAGGCAAGATTAGGTGACTCTGAAGCCCACCCCTCTGCCTTTGACTCTCCTCTGATCGATGGTTTTTTTTTTTTGAGATGGAGTCTCGCTCTGTTGCCCAGGTTGGGGTGCAGTGGCGTGATCTCAGCTCACTGCAAGCTCTGCCTCCCGGGTTCATGCCATTCTCCTGCCTCAGCCTCTTGAGTAGCTGGGATTACAGGTGCCCGCCACCAAGCCCGGCTAATTTTTTTGTATTTTTAGTAGATACGGGGTTTCATCATGTTAGCCAGGATGGTCTCCATCTCCTGACCTTGTGATCCACCCGCCTCAGCCTCCCAAAGTGCTGGGATTACAGGTGTGAGCCACCGCGCCCAACCACAGGTCTCTTTTCTAAGAGGCAAGATTAGGTGACTCTGAAGCCCACCCCCCTGCCTTTGACTCTCCTCCAATTGACGGGCTTTCTACAGGACCCACTGTGTGTTCCTCAGCTCTCCTGAGGCTCCGTTCTGCATGTGTAAAATGAGGTGACAGTTCCCAACTCACAGGGTGTCATGAGCGTTCATCAGATCTTCCGAGTCCAGAGAGAGCCTACCAGGGAATTGCAGTGTACATCTGTGATGGCCGCCATCACAAAATACCAGATGGGGTGGTTTAAACAACTGCAGTTTATTGTCTCACAGTTGGGGAAGCCAGAAGTTCGAGATCAAGCTGTCAGCAGGTTTGGTTCCTCCTGTGTCCTGTCTCCCTGGCTTCCATATGGCACCTTCTCGCTGTTTCTCTTGTGGTCGTCCCTCAGTCCCTGTGTGTTTTCTAATCTCCTCTTCTTATTTGGACATCAGTCATATTGAACTACGGCCCGTGTATCAGGCCTTCCTGGATTACTATAAAGAAATACCTGAGGCCGGGCGCGGTGGCTCAAGCCTGTAATCCCAGCACTTTGGGAGGCCGAGACGGGCCGATCACGAGGTCAGGAGATCGAGACCATCCTGGCTAACACGGTGAAACCCCGTCTCTACTAAAAAATACAAAAAACTAGCCGGGCGTGGTGGTGGGCGCCTGTAGTCCCAGCTACTCGGGAGGCTGAGGCAGGAGAATGGTGTGAACCTGGGAGGCGGAGCTTGCAGTGAGCTGAGATCCGGCCACTGCACTCCAGCCTGGGCGACAGAGCAAGACTCTGTCTCAAAAAAAAAAAAAGAAATACCTGAGACTGGGTGATGTATAAAGAGAAGAGGTTTGCTGGACTCACGGTTGGGCATGCTGTACAGAAAGCATGGTGCCGGCATCTGCTTGGCTTCTGGGGAGGCTCAGGGAGCTTTTACTCATGGCGGAAGGCAAAGCAGGAGTAGGCGCGTCACACAGTGAGAGCAGGAGCAAGAGAGAGTGGCGGGGAAACACCACACACTTTTAAACAACCGGATCTCATGGGAACTTATTACCATGGGAAGGACACCATGCCGTTCATGAGGGATCCGCCCCCATGACCCAAACACCTCCCACCAGGCCCCACCTTCATTATTGGGGATCACATTTCAACATGAGACTTGGGTGGGGACATACATCCAAACTCAGGCCACCTTAATGACCCATTTTAAACTTCACCACCTCTTTAAAGGCCGTATTTCCAAATACAGTCACATTTGGAGGTATGGGGGTTAGGGCTTCCACATATGAATTTGGGTAGGGAGACACAATTCAGCCCGTAATAGTGAGCACACCTTTCACCTGTGTGAATTCAGCCATGCGGTGCTGGACAAAAAAGAGACAGAGAACAAGATCTTCAACAACGTGGGTGATTCCAGCCACCATTCCATCCAACCGGCGTGTATCCCACAGGGAAGTAGGGACAAGATGAAAATCTACTGTACTCCACCAGCTCCAGGTCCCCTGTATATAAACACGAGCATCTCTTTGAGCTGAGTGTGATTCCTGTGTTCAAAGATAGGCATTTTTCAGGCCAGGCACGGTGGCTCACACCTGTAATCCCAGCTCTTTGGGAGGCCGAGGCAGGCAGATCACTTGAGGCCAGGAGTTCGAGACCAGCCTGGCCAACACGGCAAAACCCCATCTCTACCAAAAATATAAAAATTAGCCAGGTGTGGTGGTGCACGCCTGTAATCCCAGCTACTTGGGAGACTAAGGCATGAGAATCGCTTGAACCTTGGAGGCGGAGGTTGCAGGGAGCCAAGATCATGCCACTGCACTTCAGCCTGGGTGACAGAGCAAGGCTCTGTCTCAAAAAAAAGGTAGATATCTTTCATATGTTGTGGCCTCTATAAATACCAGCTAACTTCTTCATCCGATGCTCAGCCAAAGAAGCCAGGATCAAGGGTAGCTTTGACTTCTGCCTTGTCTTTAGAATTGTAGCAGACGCTGCCGGTGCCCCGATCCACCTGAATCGCCCTGTGCCTACACACACGTCCTTGCAAGCCAACAGCTTCCCAGAAGGGGAGAGGAGTTAATACCCTGGGTAGGGAGGGGCTGGGAGTCGATAGATAAATGCATGCATCCCCAGAGGGACCTGTTCTGAGGCATTCTCTTTGTGGTCTCTCAGCGGGTCCCTGGCAGATCAATCCCCATGGCCCAGAGCAGTAACTTGCTCATAATCGGCCTCTCCCCTTCCCTTCTTTCTCTCTCTACTTCCTTACGTGTATTTCCTAGGACCAACTCTCAAATTAAGTACCTATACCCAAGTCCACATCTCATGGACTGCTTTAGGGGGAATCCAGTCCGACAAGAAGCTACCCCCATGTGAGATATTCCTGGAACATGGTCACGTCTCCACTGGTGGTCCCCTGTAGACCTTGCCAGAGGAGCTGCTGAGCACACAGTGGCAGCTTCCAGAGTTCCAGTTACATGTGGGTTCTCCCAAACCATTTCGTCTGCTGGTGCTGGCATCGTACCCAAGTGCCTTTCTCTATCCTCCCTTGCAGGTGATCGAGAAAAACTTGAGTGGCTGGTGGTACATTCAGATTGAAGATAAGGAAGGGTGGGCCCCGGCAACCTTCATTGACAAATACAAGAAGACCAGCAATGCGTCAAGACCCAACTTTCTGGCTCCCCTGCCCCACGAGGTGACCCAGCTCCGGCTGGGGGAAGCAGCAGCGCTGGAGAACAACACGGGCAGTGAAGCCACGGGCCCCTCCCGGCCCCTGCCTGACGCACCACATGGTGCCATGGACTCAGGGTTGCCATGGTCTAAAGACTGGAAGGGTGGTAAGGAGGTCCTGAGGAAGGCATCTTCAGACATGTCTGCGTCAGCAGGCTATGAGGAGATCTCAGACCCCGACATGGAGGAGAAGCCCAGCCTCCCTCCGAGGAAAGAATCCATCATCAAGTCGGAGGGGGAGCTGCTGGAGCGGGAGCGGCAGAGGACAGAGCAGCTCCGGGGCCCCGCCCCCAAGCCTCCCAGCATGATTTTGCCCATGATGCCAGCCAAACACACCCCTCCAGCCCGGGACAGCAGGAGGCCAGAGCCCAAACCTGACAAAAGCAAACTGTTCCAGCTGAAAAACGACATGGGGCTGGAGTGTGGCCACAAGGTGTTGGCCAAGGAAGTGAAGAAGCCCAACCTCCGGCCCATCTCCAAATCCAAAACTGACCTGCCCGAGGAGAAGCCAGACGCCGCTCCCCAGAACCCCTTCTTGAAGTCCAGACCTCAGGTTAGGCCCAAACCAACTCCTTCCCCCAAAACAGAGCCACCTCAGGGCGAAGACCAAGTCGACATCTGCAACCTCAGGAGTAAGCTCAGGCCTGCCAAGTCCCAAGACAAGTCCTTGTTGGATGGGGAGGGCCCCCAGGCAGTAGGGGGCCAAGATGCGGCCTTCAGCCGAAGCTTCCTCCCAGGAGAGGGGCCTGGCCGCGCCCAGGACAGGACGGGCAAACAGGATGGTCTCAGCCCAAAAGAGAGTTCCTGCAGAGCCCCTCCGAGGCCAGCCAAGACCACAGATCCTGTGTCTAAGAGCGTGCCTGTTCCTCTCCAGGAGGCTCCCCAGCAGAGACCTGTGGTCCCACCCCGGAGACCACCTCCCCCCAAGAAAACCTCTTCGTCATCCAGGCCCCTCCCAGAGGTCAGAGGTCCACAGTGTGAAGGCCACGAAAACAGGGCAGCTCCCACCCCAGGCCGTGCTCTCCTCGTCCCTCCAAAAGCCAAACCTTTTCTCTCCAATTCTTTGGGGGGCCAGGATGACACGCGAGGCAAAGGCAGCCTGGGGCCACGGGGGACCGGCAAGATTGGAGAAAACAGAGAGGAAGCAGCTGCGGCCTCTGTCCCCAATGCCGACGGCCTGAAGGACTCTTTGTATGTGGCCGTGGCCGACTTTGAAGGAGATAAAGACACCAGCAGCTTCCAGGAAGGGACAGTGTTTGAAGTCCGGGAGAAGAACAGCAGTGGCTGGTGGTTCTGCCAGGTCCTGAGCGGAGCCCCTTCCTGGGAAGGGTGGATTCCTTCCAACTATCTCAGAAAGAAGCCATAGCCAACTCCCTTTCTGCCTAGAGGGCCCACTGGTCCTTGCTGGCTTTACCCACATATTTAATACGCCTCTTAATTTATCATTCTCCACACAGCTTCCAAGGCAGACAGACTCTGGGATACTGTGACTTCTTGCCTCCCATGGGTGGAGAGTGAGTTTCGGACACCTCGGGCGCCCCTGGGTCTGATCCCTCCTATCACAGCATCGCTGGAGGCTCAGAACCCACAGCCTTTGCTTTCTGTCCATGTCAGCATCCCTGCCTTAAGAGAACTCCTCCTGGCCAATGGCGTTGCGACCCAACAATGGGACCAGGACTCTCCAAGGCCTCCAGGACTGGATCCCATCGCCTGGAGAAACTCCAGCAAGGGTCTCTCATGGCTTGGACATGGCACAGTAAGGGGCAGCCCACCCAGTCCATGACGACTTGCTCCAACTTCTTCATGTTTCTAAAAGCCCAGTGGCTTTATTCACTCTTCTGAATTGCTGGTACCAGAAGGAACTTCATCCTGAAGAAGTCCATTCCATTGCCAGTCCCAGGGAAAATGTCCCCTTCCCCAAGGCCTCAGGCCCATGGGCCTCTGAGGTTCCCCTGGATGCAGCTCCCCCAGGAGTGGGCCTGGAGGTCCGCTCGGCCGCCCTGCCTCCCACCTTCTTTCTTGGGACCATGGTCAGCCCTGAAGGGTGGTTGCAGCCCCCCGTATGCTGCACTTTCCTGCTGCAGGCTCCAGTCCCTCCAGGGCTTTTCAATGAGAATTCCCACCCCAACTTGGAGCATTTCATTTCTGCCTACCTAAAGCAAGAATCTCAAAGTTCGTTTGAATAAGAGGCCCATTCACGAGTCATGCCCTTGTCGGCATCCCTTTGCTGAGTGCCTCGTGGGTGCCAAACACTGTACTCGGCGCTTTGCCTTCACAACCCTCCCTTGTGATATTATACCCACTTTATAGATGAGGAAATTCAGGCTCCATGTGCCCAAGGACATACCAGCCAGGAAGAAGAGGGAAGAGGATTTGAGTCCAGGCCTGCCTGACTTCAGTGCCTGTTCCCTCCCCTCTGTAAAAGGCAAACCATGTAGGGAAGAGATAGAAGCTGGCTAAGTGCCAGGAGCAGGTGGCCAAGTGACTTCATTGTGGTGGGGGTGAGGGGGCATTCGTGGCTGCTGCCACACCCACCATCCCTCCAGCCTATACCAAAGGCTTCCCTGGACTCAACAGCTGTGTCTCCATGACAGGAGAATGCCAGGGTCCTGGTGGTTTGGCACGAAGCCCTGTTCCCTGCTTCTAAGCTGTTGCCCCCTGGCAAATAGAGCTTATGGAGCAACAGGAGCTGAGGTGGCCTCGCGGGCCAGCCTCGAGGGGCTAGGCATAGCATGCAGCGGTCCCATAGGGAGGCAGGGAACCAAGGGCCAGGCAGAGCTGCTTCCTGTGCCTCTCCGGCATTTGTAATGTTTTTTCTTTTTTCATGCACCGCCAAATCTGTGTTCTCCCTGGAAGAAACCCAGGGCAGATGTGGTCATCTGTCCAACTGAGGCCTGGAGAGGCATGGCTAAGTCACTGCAGAAGCAAAATCAGGACCCAGCATTTCTAGCTCCCAGCCCAGCGTAAGAGAGTAGAACAGAACCCCTTCCCATTCTACCTGACCAAGGCAGCCCTGCCCTGCCTGCCCCAGAGATCTCCTGTTCACAGTGTTCATCAGCTGAGATACTTTTGGACCCACAAAGCCAGTATTTTGGGAGTCTGCTCACTGTCTACCTGCAGTGCCAAAGTTTTGCTCCAACAGCCCTCTTCCACCCCACCTCCCAGCTCCATCCCCTATCATGTGGGCGCTGGCTGCTTCTGCATGAGAAGGAGCTTCCTCTGATCACCTGTAGCATCTTTAGTCCCTTCCTCCAGTCGGCCTGCAATCCCGTTCCCCAGAGAGGCTTGGGCAGGGCCCTGGGGCACTTCTTGCAGGGCCTACTTGCCACTTGGCCCTGTGCCCAGACCCTTGGGGGCAGATGGCAGCCAGGGGAAGAAGGGAGGTGGGAAAGGGCTGCCCTCGCTCGAGGGTCCTCTCCCTTGAGAGGAGGCCCCATGGCAGTTTTCCTGAGTTCTTGATCCACTTTGGTTTAAACAACTTTCGTGAAGCTATGTGAGATTTGACTACATTTCAAAAGACAAAACTCACTTTTTTTTTCCTGATTTGCTCTCTGGCTTTCAGTGACATTTTCAGATATTTTATGAGTGCCTACTCTGTGCTAGGCTCTGAGCAGACCGGGATGTGTGTGGCTCCATCCCTGACTGGAAGAGCTTTGAGTCCTGTCTGCTGACTTCATTGAAGGAGTTTCTCTCTTGCCTCATTCCTTCCTCCCAGGGGTCAGCTGGGTAGGAACAGACTTGCCCTGACTTCCTCTAGGCAGAAAATTTTCCTGCAAGTGAAAGCATCTGCCTTTCTCTTTTGCTATGATGATAATTATTATTCTGACATGAACTATAGGTACTGAAGTCACATTCCTCTCTGTTCACTGTTGTCTCCTCGGGTCATATCTATGGCCTGAGGACGTCTGTATCCAGCTCCTTTTCCTGCAATGGTAGACACTTCCCCAGGCAGTGGGTGGGTCAGGGTGGCTAGTCACTCTCCTAGCTGTCCTGGCCTGGGGACTTAGGTTTACCCCATCCAGGACTGTGGTCACTATTCTGTGAGCAACTGATGGCACATATGCAGAACTCCCCTGGAGTCATGGCTCTAGAAAGTGTCCAGGCCCATTGTGACAGCTGTGCCAAGCACCAGGCAGGTGACCAGTGCCTAAACACACTCCCTCCTTTAATCCTTATGGCAACCCTCTGAGGCGGATAGGACCAGCCCTGATCTGTAGTGAGAAAACTAAGCTTCAGAGGGAGAAGTCACATACCCCAGCCTTGTCTAAATAGTGGCCAAGCTGGGACTCAGATCTCGAGTTTTGGTTTGTTTGTTTGTCCCTCATGCCCATGACTTTTTCTCGGAGAGCTTCCAGGGAATCAAGTGACCCTCCCTCTGAATTTCAGTGTCTCTTCCCTCCACCCCTTGGTCACACATTTCAGTAGGTCACAGGCCAAATGGCAGCCCAAAAGGTGGGCAGATTTTTTTTTTCTTCCCTTCACCCCTGCTTATCTGCAATTGCGATGACTACTTTACCTTACATCCCAGGGCAAATGGACAGCTTGTGGTACCTCCAAAAATTTGGAAAATCTGAGTCTTAGGACCACCTCTTGATAAAAGAGGCCTTTGCTCACAGTTTTTGCTCAGAATCTTTCTTTGCCATTGGTGGGTGTATGTCGTTCTGGCTAAGACTTGGGGAGAGCTGAGCTCCAGCTTAAACCACTTTTAATGGCCCTTCCCTACTGGGGGATTGCTGGAGCCCATGCCAAGTTACGTTAGTCATTTTAAACTTCTGCCATGAGGCCACGCCATAGAGTCAATTTCCAAGGCAATGTTCTTGGCCCTAAAATGTTTACGCCCACTGAGGATTTCATTACCAGGTAGAAAATGGGGGAACATATGCCATGTTAAAGAGCAAATGCTGAGTGTGCCAGGACTTGAGAAGGACCTTAGGCTGAGGAGTGGACAGTGTGGTATTCATTTCACCTCTCCCAAGTATCCAGCACAGAATGGGGAAAAAGAAGAAACTGCTCCTGCCTTCCAATAGCTGGCAACTTGACATCAAGAACAAAAACATTCGTAGCTGGGACCCCGTGCTTTCATCGTCCCCAAGTCTTCCATGTTGGGTTAAGCTGCCCCCTTGGAGGCCGTACCCTTCTCTTTGGACTGTGACAGTGGACACCTAACAGCCTGAGCCATTTGTGGCTGTCTTATCCCCCAAGGGTTGTCCAGGCCTGTTCTGCAAGGCTTTTGTGTAGACTGCAGACACCCATACCTCACCACAGACCAAAGATGACCTCATGTCAGTGGGCTGATGAAAGGTATAGCAACATGCATCGAGGCCTGAGGGTGCAGGGTGCCCTCCCTTGGCCTGGAGGAATTGCTCCTAACTAGAATAAGTTTCCACGAGGGTCCCAGGCAGAGCTGCACAGCTAGAACCGGAGGCTCCACAGTCCTTGCCTGCTCATGGACCTCCTTCAGAGCACCTTTCTACAGACTGGACTGCCCAGCTCCGTGGGGTGGCATCTGGTTTCTGGTGCTATCCTGCCAAGTTGTCGAGCTCCTCCTCATGTTTCAACATTCCATCTTCCTGTTTCTCTCCTCGACTCCAAAGTAAACCTTCTTAGCTCCAATCAGGGATGAGGGGCTCAACCTCTTTTGTCCTCAAAGAGGCAAAACACAGTGCCACAGCCAGTAGCCTTCACTTTCAGATGTCCTATTCATGTAAAAGAGAAGGTGCCCCCACCAGGCTTACATCAGCAATAAGCAATTCTAATGCAACGATGGTGTCCACATTTTACCCCAGTGTGTGCCCATGTATGCCTCTGTGCCCGTGTAATTATTGTTAGCGCCCCTTTCACTTAGAGGGGTGATGATAAACTGTGGCCACCCTGACTGCAACCCACATTTCCTGCTTTGGGGAGCTTCCAAGTAATAGGCCATTTCTTACCTCCCTCCAGGAACAGTGGGCACCACCCACCACCTGGTGCCTGCTCATAAGATGACGCTGGAGATCCCCACACTTACTCTACCCTCTTGGCAAATTGGCATTCCAGTGGTGGTTTTTGTTTCCTTTAACACATTAAATAAACGAGTATATAGGATGTGAGGGGAGGGGTGAGAACAACTAGCTGTAGCATGTATAGGCTATATACCTTACCATTAGACTTTTTTCCTTCTTTTTTTTTTTAAATAAAAAAAGTGCTTGACTGGTTTCAAGCTTCATCGTGAAGATGCAGTGTCTATGGATTTTATTTGGCAGGAGAAAGGGTACATAGCTTTGTGGCCTGGGATCTTCGGGATCAAAGAACAGAAACCTATGCCAGTTATGTTTGGGCGCTGCCGAGAAATAGGGGTGACCCCTCTAGGCCATAGTACCCCTTCATTCTCTTAACTACAGTGTCCACAAACCAAGGGAAAGCTTCCTTTATGTCCAAAGAATGGTGAACCTCTGGCTGGCATTGTCTCCTGATGGTCAAGAGTGTGCTATGGGGGTCCAGGCACAGTGACTCAGGCCTGTAATCCCAGCACTTTGGGAGGCCGAGGCCGGCAGATCACCTGAGGTCAGGAGTTCGAGACGAGCCTGGCTAATATGGCAAAACCACATATCTAGTAAATAATAACAATAATAATACAAAAATTAGCCAGGCATTCTGTCGGGTGTCTGTCACCCCAACTACTTGGGAGGCTGAGGCAGGAGAATCGTTTGAACCTGGGAGGCGGAGGTTGCAGTGAGTCCAAATCATGCCACTGCACTCCAGCCTGAGCGACAGAGCGAGACTCTGTCTCAAAAAAAAAAAAAAAAAAAAAAAAAATGCAGTGGGGGTTGGAGGCGGGAAATGCAGCCACATTTGGGCCGCAGGGACTGCCCAAGCCATCTGCTCCTGGGGGGTGAAAAATACTGCCTAATGTTTTACTACTTTCCCAAAGGCAGGGCCCAATCAAAATCGACCCGTGTGGAGCCCCCTTGTTCCCAGGTGACTAACAGGACACCACCACCTCACCTTCCTAAAGAGAGAAGAAAACCAGCAGAGTCCCCAAACAAAAGAACTTGCAGGGAAGGGATTTACATGCAATATTCATCCTTCCTTAGAAGAAACAATATAATGACCTTCTTGCAGACCTTGCTTAGGAATAATAGTCATTAATATATTAATCTGTGTCCCTATTAGAAGAAAAAAAACAAAGGGTGGTGGCTCACACCTGTAATCCCAGCACTTTGAGAGGCCAAGGCGGGAGGATCTGTTGAACCCAGGAGTTTGAGACCAGCCTGGACAGCAGAGCAAGACCTTTCCTCTACTGAAAGTTCAACAACAAAAAAAAAATAGCCAGGTGTGGTGGTGCACACCTGTAGTCCCAGCTACTTGGGAGGCTGAAGAGGGAGGATTGCTTGAGCCCAGGAGTTCGTGGCTACAATGAGCTGTGATTGCACCACTGTGCTCCAGCCTGGATGACAGAGTGAGACTGTGTCTCAAAAAAAAAAAAAAAGAAGAGAAAGGGAAAAAGTCACACGGTGTTCTGGGCCCCCATGGGAGCAGGTTCACCCAAGTTCTTGCAAACCAAGAGTGCTTAATCATAACAGGACCGGCAATGGTATGGGCTTCCCGGCTGGGTTTGGAGGGGCATCTGCCTCATGGGATGGGATGACAATGGGACTATGATTGGGAACCAAACCTGGCTTTCTCTTTGCGGGCTACATGCCCTCTCACTACATGTCTGCCCCATGACCTTCCTTCAGGTCTCAGTTGAAAGTGTCATACTCACCATCCCCGTCATACTGTTTTTTGTTTTGTTTTGCTTTGTTTTATGAAATGGAGTTTCACCCAGGCTGGAGTTCAATGGCACAATCTTGGCTCACTGCAACCTCCGCCTCCCAGGCTCAAGTGATTCTTGTATCTCAGCCTTGCGAATAGCTGGGATTACAGGCGTGTACTACCAGCTAACATTTGTATTTTTAGTAGAGACAGGGTTTCACTGTGTTGGCCAGGCTGGTCTCGAACTCCTGACCTCAGGTGATCCGCCCACCTTGGCCTCCCAACGTGCTGGGATTACAGGCATGAGCCACCATGCCCAGCCCTGTCATACTGTTTTAACTGTGCCAAACATGATCCAGCTGTCTCACCCTCACATAACCTGCAAACACTCCCTCCTCTAAGGTGAGTTTCTGAGTCCAAGATTCCCATCATGGGGACATGCTTCTCCGAGTCCTTAGCCTTCAATGTCCATTCTGTCTCTCATTCAGTATCATTTGGTCCACGTGGTATTCTTCAGCGTCTTGCAACTCACACTTCCTAATCAATGGCTCTCAAATTTTAATGACCTTAATGATTCACCAGGGAGCTTATCGAAAGACAGATTGCTCAGCTTCACTCCCTAAAAGTCAAACTCAGCAGGAATCAGCATCCTGAAAAATCCATTCTGAGGAAATAATCTGCATGCTCCATCCTGAGAAATGGCCGGGCTTTGCACCTTACATAGTATAGTCTACGTGTTCAAAAATGATATTCTGTGCTATTATTTATTATTATTATTATTATTATTATTGAAATGGAGTCTTACTTTGTTGCCCAGGCTGCAGGGCAGTGGCACAATCTCAGCTCACTGCAACCTCCGCCTTCTGGGTTCAAACAATTCTCCTACCTCACCCTCCCAAGTAGCTGGGACTACAAGTGCGTGCCACCATGCCTTGCATTTTTGTGTGTGTTTTTAGCAGAGACGGGGTTTCACTATGTTGGCCAGGATGGTCTTTATTTCCTGACTTCATGATCTGCCCACTTTGGCCTCCCAAAGTGCTAGGATTACAGGCATGAGCCACCGCGCCCAGCCTCTGTGCTATTATCATCAACTGGTCATCATTAAGCATGTACTGATTTCCAGAACTGTAAGGCATTTTTGTGTATACTGTTTTTTTGGTTTTTTTTTTTTTTTTTTTTTTGAGACAAGATCTCTCTCTCTTGCCCAGGCTGGAGTGCAGTGGTGAGACCTCAGCTCACTTCAACCTCTGCCTCCCGAGTTCAAGTGATTCTCCTGCCTCAGCCTCCCAAGTAGCTGGGATTACAGGTGTGTGGCACCATGCCCAGCTAATTTTTGTGTTTTTAATAGAGACAGGGTTTCACCATGTTGGCCAGGTTGGTCTCGAACTCCTGACCTCAAGTGATCTGCCTGCCTCAGCCTGCAAAAGTGCTGGGATTACACGCATGAGCCACCATGCCCGGCCATATGTACATCGTTTTATTCCATCCTCAAAATGCAAAATGTGAGGTAGAGGTCTACATTTTATATATGAAGGGACTGCATTTTGAAAGATGGAGGTGATGGACACAGGCTCACATAGCTAGTGTTTGGTATATCTGATCCTAAAGCTGGCCCTTTCATGGCATGCTATGTCACCTCCCCAATGTTAATCAAAGCACATCTTTCATCCTGATAAAACTATATCCCTGGGATTTCAAATCTTAAGAAAGATTTCCTCTTTCCCCAAACCTAGCTCTGTAATTAAGAAAAAGGATCTAAACTTTTTTTTTTTTTTTTTTTAAGACAAGAGTCTCGCTCTGTCACCCAGGCTGGAGTGCAGTGATGCAATCACGGCTCACTGCAGCCTCCGCCTCCCAGGTTCAAGTGATTCTCTTGCGTCAGCTTCCCAAGTAGCTGGGATTACAGTTGCCCATCACCATGCCCAGCTAATTTTTGTGTAGAGACAGGGTTTCACCATGCTGGCCAGTTGGTCACAAACTCTGGTCCTCAAGTGATCCACCCACCTTGGCTTCCCAAAGTGCTGGGATTGCAGGCGTGAGCCACTGCGCCCAGCCAGGATCTAACTTTTACTGAGTACATGCTATGTTAGTTGAGAAGCGTATAGATGCTATCTCTTTTAATCTTTACTACAATTCTTACAGATAGGAAATATTATATCCATTTTATAGGTGAGGAAATTAACAGTCTGAGAGATTAATTTACCCATGGCCACAGCTAGTAAGAGGATGAACTTGGGCATCTGAGCCCCTTACCGTAACAGTTCCCAAATCTATAATCCTCCCACTTAGCATTTCCCAAAGTGTTTTTCAGAATAAATATCGATAGGAATTTGGAAATAAGTGTTCTGCAGATATATTAGTTTGAGAACTGCTGTTTAAATAAAGTCTATTGCAGGACTTCTTAGGTAAGCATAATCAGCCTCTTACATAATAGTGTGCAACATGAATGTCTGAGAGGGGGTTTATTTATATTAGGTTTCTCAAATGTATTTGACGGTGATTCCAATCACAGAGCATCTATCAGGAGCAGCGTTTCATGTAATAAATGCTGGAAAATGTCCAATTTTCAATTTCAGCTCTGCCTTGCATTCTATCTGAACCATAGCACCTGTCTAACCTTAGCCACACCCTTCACCCACATTTTGTTTGTAACTCACTGCAACAGAGAGCTGCTCACTGACTTCAAGGTTTCCTGTTTGCTGTTGCTCTACCTTGGAGTTGCCTGTAAGGATTTTCCCATACAAATTGAGCATCCCAAAATATAAAAACCCAAAATTGAAATACTCCAAAATCTGAAGCAATGGCATGACATTCAAAGGAAATGCTCAAGGAAGCATCCAGATTACAGATTTTTTGATTAGCGCGCTCAACCGGTGTGTATTCTGCGAGTATTCCAAAATCTGAAAAACAAATTGATACCCAGAACACTTCTGGTCCTAAGCATTTTGGATAAGGGACACTCAACCTGCTGTGAGATTTCCACATACGGGAAACTTCAGAAAATAGCCACCAGGCAGGGAATTTTTCTGTCTCCTAAACACGTTTTCCTTTAGAGACTTGTAAATTAATGGCAGTGTACAGAACATACATATTTTATTTTATTTATTTATTTTTATTTTATTTATTTATTTATTTTTTTGAGACGGAGTCTCGCTCTGTCGCCCAGGCTGGAGTGCAGTGGCCGGATCTCAACTCACTGCAAGCTCCGCCTCCTGCATTTATGCCATTCTCCTGCCTCAGCCTCCCGAGTAGCTGGGACTACAGGTGCCCGCCACCTCGCCCAGCTAGTTTTTTGTATTTTTTTAGTAGAGATGGGGTTTCACCATATTAGCCAGGATGGTCTCGATCTCCTGACCTTGTGATCCGCCCGTCTCGGCCTCCCAAAGTGCTGGGATTACAGGCTTGAGCCACCGTGCCCGGCCCAAAACATACATATTTTATTAATAAAGCCCAGGTTCATCTTCTCTTACGATCCAGGAGGCCCAGATCCTATATTAAACTATGTCCTCATTCCCTTTCAGCTGCGTGAAACTTGGCCTCCGATACTTCTACAGTATAGTACAGAATAGTGGACTTCGGTTTTCATTGCATACCCCTCAATAAAAATGTTAACATGTGGCCGGGCACAGTGGCTCATGCCTGTAATCCCAGCACTTTGGGAGGCCGAGGTGATCAGATCACTTGAGGTGAGAAGTTCGTGACTAGCCTGGCCAACATGGCAAAACCTCATCTCTACTAAAAATATAAAAAAATTAGCTGGGCATGGTGGCGTGTCCCAGCTACTCAGGAGGCTGAGTCAGGAGAATCATTTGAACCGTGGAGGTGGAGGTTGCAGTGAGCCGAGATAGCACCACTGCACTCCAGCCTGGGCAACAGAGCAAGACTCTATCTCAAAAAGAAAAAAATATATATATATATATATATATATGTGTGTGTGTGTATGTGTGTATATGTGTGTGTGTGTATGTATATGTTAACATGTACAAAATACATGGATTAATAAATAAATGTCATGTACAATATTGTTAGGTGGGAAACTCTTACATACACCCCGTGTTTGGTTTGTTCCCTTCCACGTGAATGGAGCTGCAATCACGGTAAGGCTCCAGCTCTCTCTCTCCCTGGGAAAGAATGACTAATATTTAGGTGAGCAGGAACCAGGTAGGCAGAGCTCAGCCTGTCTCCTACTGGGGATCAGATGGCCCAGGGACACATATTCCACTGGGCCCCTAGCTGTGGGAGGAGGCCTGTGCCTGGGTCAGTGAGCATGTCTTAATTCTTGGATTCGAGCTCGAGACACCATGACTGCCAGGCACCACACCTAAGCTAGACTCTCCCATGGCCCTCTCAAGAATAAAGCTAACATTTTGTTCTCTCTCTGATCCCTCTCTCTCAGTTAATTCTGAACTCAAGGGAGGAGAACGGGGAGCTATTTATTAGGATTCATAAAAACTGTCTACTAGGGATGGAAGTGATGGCTAACACCTGTAATTTCAACACTTTGGGAGGCCAAGGCAGGAGGATCATTTGAGGTCAGTAGTTTAAAATCAGCCTAGGCAGCTGGGCATGGTGGCTCACACCTGTAATCCGAGCACTTTGGGAGGCCGAGGCAGGCAGATCACAAGGTCAGGAGTTCGAGACCAGCCTGGCCAATGTAGTGAAACTCCGTCTCTACTAAAAATACAAAAATTAGCCAGACGTGGTGGTATGCACCTGTAGTTCCAGCTACTCAGGAGGCTGAGGTGAAGCAGAAGTTGCAGTGAGCCAACATCGCGCCATTGCACTCCAACCTGAATGACAGAGAGAGAGAGAGACTCCGTCTCAAAAAAAAAAAAAAATCAGACTAATAGGCAATGTAGCAAGATCCCATCTCCACCATCTCTACAAAAATTACAACAATTAGCCAGTTACAACCAGGCGCAGTTGCTTACACCTATAATCCCAGCACTTTGGGAAACCGAAGCGAGGTGGATCACTTGAAGTCAGGAGTTCAAGACCTGCCTGGCCAACATGGTGAAATCCCATCTTTACTAAAAGTACAAAAAGGAGCCAGGCATGGTGCTGCATGCCTGTAATCCCAGCTACTCAGGAGGCTGATGCAGGAGAATTGCTTGAATCTGGGAGGCAGAGGTTGCAGTGAGCCAAGATTATACCACTGCACTCCAGCCTGGGTGACAGAGCAAGACTCCATCTCAAAAAAACAAAAACAAAAACAAATTCAGTGGTATGCAAATTCAGTGGTAAACAAAGTTACAGTGGTATGCACCTGTAGTTCCAGATACTCAGGAGGCTGAGACAGGAGGGTCCCTGGAGCCCAGGAGGTTGACACTACAGTGAGTTATAATCATACCACTGTACTCCAGTCTGGGTGACAGTGAGACCCTGTCTCTAAAATAAATAAAGAAACTGTCTATTGGCTACCGATTAGGCTAATTTTAGTTGATTTGTTATGTATTGGAATAAAATACATATGCAAAATTGAACATGCCTGAAGGATATGCTGAAAAATACACAATGAAAAGAGAGATGGTTGAGTGTGCTCTGTGCTCCAATGGCTCGTCTTATATACTCACTGGGATTCATGGAATCCACTTTGTAGACCACTGACAAAGAAAGAATTCTGGGCTTTAGGGTTAGACCTGGATTTGAGTTCTGGCTCTGATATGCATTTTACCTCTTTAAAACGATATCCTCATTTATAAAATAGGGACAATAGTGCCTTTCTCACATAATTGTTGTGAAGATTAATGGAAATAATGTATACCTAGCACACAGTAGGCCCTTCTAATAGCACATAATAATTTTTATTGTTTCTATAAAGAGTAGAATCTTCAGATTAACCATCTTCAGTCCAGGCATGGTGGCACCATCACGCCTGTAATCCCAACAGTTTGGGAGGCTGAGGTGGGCAGATCACCTGAGGTCAGGAGTTCGAGACCAGCATGGCCAACATGGTGAACTCTTGTCTCTAATAAAAATACAAAAATTAGCCAGGCATGGTGGTGAGTGCCTGTAATCCCAGCTACTTGGGAGGCTGAGGTGGGAGTGTAGCAGGACGAGCCGCAGACAAAACTCCTCAGATACCAGATTAAAGAAGGAAGAGGTTTATTTGGCCAGAAGCATCAGCAGATTCGCATCTTAAGAGCCGAGCTCCCCAAAAAATAAATTCATGGCTTTTTTAAAGGCTTACAGCTTTAAGGGGTCCACGTGAAAGGGTCGTGATAAATTGAGCAAGCCTGGGGAAACGTGACTAGGGACTACATGCATCAGCTAACAGAACAAAAAGTTTTGCAATGCTTTTTTCATACAGTGTCTGGGATTTACAGGTAACACAAGTAGTTTAGGTCAGGGGTCGATGTTATTGTTATTACTTTTTTTAACTCCTAGGGCCAGGTGGTGGTGCTGAGGTTATCTAGCTATTTATCTTACTTTTGTCTCTTTCTAACGTTTTGCTTTCTCTCTTTCCTCCTGTCTTGTGAACTAGGCAAGGTGGGGGGGAGGAGGGCAGCAGGAGTAGTAGTGGTCTCCTTCCTTAGGAGAATCACTTGAACCCAGGACGCTGAGGTTGCAGTGAGCCAAGATCATGCCACTTCACACCAGCTTGGGTGACAGAGTGAGACTCTGTCTCAAAAACAAACAAACAAACAAAAAAAAATCTAGAGACGTTTTCATTGCCTAGTGCAGGAGCTGGCAAACTTTTTCTTAAAGGGTCAGATAGTGAATATTTGGGGCTTTGCAAACCAAGGGGCAAAACCAGAATGTTTATGCAAGTATTTACATAACTATTCAAAATACAACCGTCTGAAAATGTACAAACCATTCTTAGCTCTGTGAAAAGAAACATGCAGCTGGGTGGGTTAGACCCAAGGACTACAGAGCTTGACAACCCCTGCCTAGTATATATTTATCTTCTATTTGATTATTTTTCTCAAAATGGACATCTTTCCAAAGTGTGTTTACGGAACACCCTCCCTCAACATGATCATGAAAAGCTGTTCTGTGGCTGAATCCACTTGACAAACACTTGTCTGAATATCTTCCAAATCTCCCTCCTTGGAGGGCCACACACCAGCACATTAAAGACTCCAAAGCCTTCAATTAACAAGCTGTTTAACCTAGTTCAATCCAGTTATTTCCAAAATACCTTTGACAACAGAATCTTCTTTTACATGTAACATTTATGAACATCCCACAGGACATACTTTAGAATATATGCTGCTGTAGATCCTAAATTTTAAGCATTATTCAGAACTTCGCTATATTAAATTTAGTTTATTCCTTACAATGAATAAATATGAGGAATCTGGGTTGGGTGGTGCATGTTAGTTACTATCCTCAGCAGAATAACCATTCTGCTATGGTTCAAATGTGTCTCCTCCTAAATTCAGATATTGCCAATGTGACATTGACCTTTAAGTATTAAGAGGCAGGGCCGCCGGCCAGGCACGGTGGCTCACGCCTGTAATCAACACTTCAGGAGGCCAAGGCAGGCAGATCACCTGAGGTCAGGAGTTCAAGACCAGCCTGACTAACATGGAGAAACCCTGTCTCTACTAAAAATACAAAATTAGCCAGGCGTGGTGGCACATGCCTATAACCCCAGCTACTTGGGAGGCTGAGGCAGGAGAATCACTTGAACCCGGGAGGCGAAGGTTGCGGTGAGCCGAGATCACGCCATTGCACTCCAGCCTTGGCAACAAGAGCGAAACGCCGTCTCAAAAAACAAAAAAGAGGCAGGGCCTTTAAGCAGTGATCAGGCCAGGAATTAGTTGCTAATGGAATTAGTTGCCCTCATAAAGGGGCTGGACAGGAAGTGTGTTCCAGCTGCTCTTCTGCCCTGCCAGGACACAGCGATCATCCCCCACTTGCCCTTCCACCTTTCACCACGTGAGGACCCAGCAAGAAGGCCGTTACCACATGCCAGGGACTTGATCATGGTCTTCCTAGACCCTAGAACTGTGAGAAATAAATCCCTGTTCTTTATCAATTACTCAGTCTACGGTATTCTGTTATAGACAAACAGATGAAGTCCCAGGCCACGTTAGTCTTTCGTTTGGAAAGAACTGAAGATTTGCTGAGTTTTCTCCCTGCATTTATCTAGGATCATAAGAATGTTCCCTTGGAGAGCCCTGTGGAAGTCGCTCTTAGAAGAATCAAGATGCGGACAGCACTTGGGAAGCACGTGGGGACTTCCATGGAGATCTGAGAACACCTCATGTCCATGCTGCTGTAGACATGAATTTGCTAAACTACTTTTACTATATTTTTTTATTGTGGCAAAATATGTATAATATAAAACTTACCATTTCAATCATTTATAAGTATACACTTCAGTAGTGTTACATACACATTGTTGGGCAACCACCACCACCATCCATCTTCAGAATTTTTTCATCTTCCCAAACTGAAACTCTGTGTCCATTAAACACTAACCTCACAATTCTCCTCTCCCCCCAGCTCCCTGGCAACCATCATTTTACTTTCTTTTTTACTTATTTTTTTTTTTTTTGAGATGGAGTTTTGCTCTTGTTGCTCAGGCTGGAGTGCACTGGTACCATCTTGACTCACTGCAACCTCCGCCTCCCATGTTCAAGCGATTCTCCTGCCTCAGCCTCCCAAGTAGCTGGGATTACAGGCATGCGCCCCCACACCCAAGTAATTTTGTATTTTTAGTAGAGATGAGGTTTCGCCATGTTGGCCAGGCTGGTCTCAAACTCCTGACCTCAGATGATCCACCTGCCTCGGTTTCCCAAATGCTGGGATTACAGGCGTGAGCCACCACGCCCAGCCCATTTTACTTTCTGGTTCTATAAGTTTGACTATTCTAGGTACCTCATATAAGTGTCTGTCCTTTTGTGATGGCTTATTTCCCCTAGCATAATATCCTCAAGGTCCATCCATTTTGTAGCATGAGTCAGAATTTCCTTCCTTTTAAGGCTGAGTAATATTCCATTGTCTTTTTAGACCATTGTGTTAAGCCATTCTTGCATTGCTGTAAAGGAATATGTGAAACTAGGTAATTTACAAAGAAAAGAGGTTTAATTGGCTCACAGTTCTGCAGGCTGTACTGTACAGAAAACATGGTGCCAAGTATCTACTCAGCTTCTGGGGAGGCCTAATGAAGCTTGCAATCATGGCGAAAGGCAAAGGGGAAGCAGGTGTCTCACATAGCAAAAGCAGGAGCAAGAAAGAGAGTGGGTGGGAGGTGCCACACAGTTTTAAGCAACTAGATCTCATGAGAACTCATTAACTCAAGGACAGCACCGAGACATGAGGGATCCTTCCTTTCTTTGCACGTGTCTCTCTTGCCCTTCTGCCTCTGCCACAGGATGACACAGCAGGAAGGCCCTCACCAGGTTCAAGCCCCTTGACCTTGGACTTCCCAGCCTCCACAACTGTGAGAATTAAATCCCTATTCTTTATAAATTACCCAGCCTGTGGTATTCTGTTATAGCAACACAGAATGGACTCAGACAACAGTTTTTCAAATTTGAGTTTGTACCCACCCATCTTAAAGATAACAAAATTCTTATAGACTCCCGGTGTTTAGACTTAAATGATTTTAACATTAATGTATATTATATACATAAGCCAGATATAAACATGTTGCCTTGTAGCTACTATGCAAATAAAAAATGAATACTGGGCCAGGCACAGTGGCTCACACCTGTAGTCTCAGCACTTTGGGAGGCCGAGGTGGGCGGATCGCCTGAGGTCAGGAGTTCAAAACCAGCCTGGCCAAAATGCTGAAACCCCTTTTCTACTAAAACTACAACAATTAGCCAGGTGTGGTGGTGCATGCCTGTATCCCCAGCTACTTGGGAAGCTGAGGCAAGAGAATCCCTTAAACCTGGAAGGCGGAGGTTGCAGTGAGCCGAGATGGCACCACTGCACGCCAGCCTGGGAGACAGAGCAAGACTCTGTCTCAAAAAAAAAAAAAAAAAAAAAAAAAGAATACTTTCACAGGTTAAACACAAAACCAACAGAGTTTACGTTAACATTAATGGGAGACCTGATGGCATTTTTTATTTTTAATTCATACATACATATATATGTGTGTGTATATATATATATATACACACACACACACAGACACACATATACACATACATACATATACTGAATTTTTTCAGCTTTGCTGAAATTGTATCTCCACTCACACTGACAGGATGGAGGCAACTGCACTGGAGTAGGTTTTTTGGAATCAATCTGCCTATATATTCTGAGTATTGTGATGACTCATTTTTCTGTAATGGAAATACTGGGAAAACCTTTGTTAAAGCAGCATATCGTGGTACATTTAACACTCGTTAGGCACAAATATATCACTAACGTATGAAGTCGGACTTGATTCTTTTCTCCTTAGCTCATGAAATTTGAAGTCCTAGCCTGAGACCCTAATTCACTTGCCAGCAGAACTCAGTTGTTGGGGCCAACGTTCAGATTCTCCAGAATATATCTATCCATCTTGTACTTCTTTTGTTTTTATAATTGTATGAGGTACAAGTGTAATTTTATTACATGGATACATTGCATAGTGTTGAATTCTGGGCTTTTACCAATTTATCTTTTTTAAAATGTCATTGAAATGGAAACTCAGAATTTAAACATTCTCATAGAGAAGAGTTTTTTCCATTTTTAAAAAAATGTATTCTCATAAGGAGGTTTTATATCCAACTTAAGAAACACTATGGGGCCAGGCGTGATGGTGCATGCCTGTAATCAATGGGCACTGAGGTGGGAGGATCACTTAGGCCCAGGAGTTCCAAGCTGCAGTGAGCTATGATTATGTCACTGCACTTCAGCCTGGGTGACAGAGCGAAATTCCATCTCTAAAAAACAGAGAGAGAGAGAGAGGAAGAAAGGAAGGGAGGGAGGGAGGGAAAGAGAGAAAGAAAGAGAGAAAGAGAGAAGGAAGGAAGGAAGGAAGGGAGGGAGGGAGGGAGGAGGGAGGCAGGGAGGGGGGGAGGCAGGGAGTGGGGGGAAGAAATAGCCGGGTGCGGTGGCTCACGCCTGTAATCCCAGCACTTTGGGAGGCCGAGACGGGCGGATCACGAGGTCAGGAGATCGAGACCATCCTGGCTAACAAAGTGAAACCCCGTCTCTACTAAAAATACAAAAAAAAAAAATTAGCTGGGCATGGTGGTGGGCGCCTGTAGTCCCAGCTACTCGGGAGGCTGAGGCAGGAGAATGGTGTGAACCTGGGAGGCAGAGCTTGCAGTGAGCTGAGATGGTGCCACTGCACTCCAACCTGAGCAACAGAGCGAGACCCTGTCACAAAAATAGAAAGAGAGAAAGAAAAGAAAAGGAGGAGGAGGAGAAGGGAGAGAGGGAGAGAGGGAGGGAGGGAGGGAGGGAGGAAGGGAGGGAGGGAGGGAGGGAGGGAGGAAGGAAGGAAGGGAGGGAGGGAGGGAGGGAGGGAGGGAGGGAAATAAAAGAGAGAAACTCTGTCGTCCTTGTTAATCCTAAACTTTCCTTTAACTGTGCCAGACTCTGGGATGAATAGGCAGGTGCTCTCTGGTTGAAAAATCTCTTTGCCAGCAGCCTCCCCTCTTCCTGTAGGAGCCTGTCCATACATGGCGTGTGTGCAGCGCTCTGTGTGTATTCTGGAAGTCATTTCAGAAACTGCTGGGATCACCCGGGGACTTACTCTCACACCCGGGCTGGCTCCCAGGAGCACACAGCAACAGTGTGTTAAGAGATACCTAAAGCTGCTCATGGAAAAACTTCATTTTTACCCAAAAATTGGAAATAGGAAAAAAAAAATGGGAATAGAGATTTAAGCAATTTAACCAGTAAGTTATTTTCGATATTTTCGTATTAAAACAAACAAGAGTATATTGTGCAGTAGAATTCAAACCTCACCTGAATTTTTAAGATAAAACTGCAGACTTGAAAGAAATGTTGGCTGCAGCAGGCTGCATCAGACCAGGCCCCTGAGGGAACTTGAGTAAGTCCAGTTTGAGAAACTAAGTGATTAAGTCCTGCCACTGGCAAGCAGGGCAAACACAATTAGAAGACTTTCTCTTTCCAGGTGTACTCTACCCTGTGGGCTTATTATCAGTGTAAACCAGATGCCCCATGGGGAATGAGCTGTAGAGATTCTCAGGAAGAGAGAAACTCTCAAATACACTCTTTGCTAGTGCTATAAGTAAAGAAAGAAAGGGTCTGTTTGTTACCACATGTTACTTAGGAGTGGGAACTGAATAAGGAGAACACATGGATGGACACAGGGGAGGGAACAACACACCGTGGGGCCTGTAGTGGGGCAAGGGGAGGGAGAGCACCAGGATAAATAGCTAATGCATGCAACCTATACCTAGGTGATGGGTTGACAGGTGCAGCAAACCACCATGACACACGTTAACCTATGTAACAAACCTGCACGTCCTGCACAGGTATTCCGGAACTTAAAACAAAATAAAAGGGTTTGGGCTGGGCACGGTGGCTCACGCCTATAATCCCAGCACTTTGGGAGGCCGAGGCGGGTGGATCACGAGGCTAAGAGATCGAGACCATCCTGGCTAACACAGTGAAACCCCGTCTCTACTAAAAATACAGAAACAAAATTAGCCAAGCGTGGTGGCAGGAGCCTGTAGTCCCAGCTACTTGGGAGGTTGAGGCAGGAGAATGGTGTGAACCCAAGGTGGAGCTTGCAGTGAGCTGAGATCGCACCACTGCACTCCAGCCTGGGCGACAGAGCAAGACTCCATCTCAAAAAATAAAAAAGTAAAATAAAAGGGTTTGTTTGTAAAAGCACACACTGGCTTGAGCCCAGGAGTTTGAGACTGTGCAACATGGTGAAACCCCATCTCTACAAAAGATACAACTGGGCATGGTGGTGCACACTTGTAGTCCCAGCTTCCTGGGAAGCTGAGGCAGGAGGATCACTTGAGCCAGGAGGCAGAAGTTGGAGTGAGCTGAGATTGTGCTACTGCACTCCAGTGTCGGCAACAGAATAAACAGGCCAGGCACAGTGGCTCACACCTGTAATCCCAGCATTTAGGGAGGGTTAGGCTGGCGGATCACCTGAGGCCAGGAGTTCCAAGCTGCAATGAGCCATGGAGTTCGAGACCAGCATGGCCCACATGGTGAAACCTCATCTCTACTAAAAATACAAAATTAGCCAGGCGTGGTGGTGTGCACCTGTAATCCCAGCTACTCGGGAGGCTGAGGCAGGAGAATCACTTGAACCTGGGGGACAGAGGTTGCAGTGAACCGAGATCGCACCATTGCACTCCAGCCTGGGCAAAAAGAGTGAAACTCTATCTCAAAGAAACAGACAAACAAACAAACAGAATGAGGAAACTGAGTCTAGAGCCTGTCTGGACAACCCTGAAACCTCCATCTTCATGAACAAGAGCACAAGAAAAACTAACCGATTCCTGGAACCCATTCTGGGCCAGGCTCGTTTCTGGAAAGATGAAGAAATGAATAAGAGAAGTTCACAGTCTAGCCAGGAGGATGCCTACTAATAGCCACGGGGGACTCTGGGTAGAGTTATGAGAACATCAGCATGAAATGTCCATGGGGTACAGAGCAAACAGAAAAATCTGGCTGGGTATGAAGGTTGTGAAAAGCTGCCTGAAGGGCCAAAACTATGGGGCCCAATAGATGGGGACACTGTCTCCCAAACTTGAGCTGTTTGAGCAGCACCATCACAAATATTGCTATGTCCACAGCCCACCTTTACCAGGATTTATTTAATAGTTCCTGTTAAATAGATTAACTCAACAGGTAAACATGTTTCTTTAAAAGCAAGCTTTATCTCTGGGAAAATAATTGGAAAACTTGTATAGTGTTCCATAATTAGAAGGTAACTGTAAAAGTAAGTAAAATGAAAGTGAAATGGTATCATTGAGTTCCAGCTAAGTATAGCTGCCTATTTAAACAGTCCTGACTCTGAGGCCTGTTCTCTCTAGAGATTAGCATGTTTTAAGGAGATGTTAAAGACAAGCTAACACTAGACTAAGAGTTTATACTTTTTTGTTTTAATAAAACAAAATAATGGCAAGACTACTGTAAATGGTAATAACTTGCACACTGTATCCCAGTCATTTCACCTTTCCCACACTTTTAAAATCACCCAAATCACCTTTCCCACACTTTGAAATCACTGGATTAATTTTAATACTTTTGTTAGGTCTAGAGGACCCAGGACAATCTAACCAGAACACAGCTATGATGGGAAATGTGAATAGGTGGACATGGTACTTGGAAGCTGGCAGTCGGGGAGAATGAAATACATTTTCATAATTAGGAAGTGAAATCTCAACAGAACCACCCCATTTGATCACCCTTTTATGGATTTAATAATGCTCAATGAAGTCTGTGGCAGAAAAAATTTTTCATTTCAACTGAAATTCTTTTATCTTCTTTTCATAACACTACTGAATTATAGTAAGATGTTTTTGAACCTTTTGTGTGGAAGGAAACAAAAGGGAGAATTCCACATACAGACGGTTGCTATAGGCCGGGCGCGGTGGCTCCTGCCTGTAATCCCGGCACTTCGGGAGGCCAACGTGGGCGGATCACGAGGTCAGGAGTTCAAGACCAGCCTGGCCAACATGGCGAAACCCTGTCTCTACTAAAAAAATACAAAAATTAGCCAGGCATGGTGGCGGACGCCTGTAACCCCAGCTACACGAGAGGCTGAGGCAGGAGAATCGCTTGAACCCAGGAGGCTGAGGTTGCAGTGAGCTGAGATTATGCCACTGCACTCTAGCCTGAGCAACAGAGCGAGACTCTATCTCAAAAAACATTTTGGTTTAATTTAAATTAAGAGACTGGGCCGGGCACAGTGGCTCACTCTTGTAATCCCAGCACCTTGGGAGGCCAAGGCTGGCGGATCACGAGGTCAGGAGATGCAGACCATCCTAGCTAACATGGTGAAAACCCGTCTCTACTAAAAATACAAAAAAAATTAGCCGGGCGTGATGGCGGGCATCTGTAGTCCCAGCTACTCGGGAGGCTGAGGCAGGAGAATGGCGTGAACCCGGGAGGCGGAGCTTGCAGTGAGCCGAGATCGTGGCACCGTACTCCAACCTGGGTGACAGAGCAAGACTCTGTCTCAAAAAAAAAAAAAAAAAAAGAGCGAGAGAGACTGTTGCTGTAAAACTTACCACACTGCCCTGTAATCTTGTGTTTATGTGTCTGTCTACCCCATCAGACCGGAACCCTCCAGGCAGGGATCTCATGTTACTTTGCTGTCTCCGGAGCACCTGGTAGACGACTTAACAGATTATGGTACTCAGTGTTTGCTGCATGAATGGGTCCACCCAGCAGGGTAGTAGGAGGGGAAGAAAAATATCAAATACCCTAGCACATTCTTTTTTTTTTTTTTTTTTTTTTTTTAGCTGGAGTTTTGCTCTTATCTCCCAGGCTGGAGTGCAGTGGCATGATCTCGACTTACTTACTGCCACCTCTGCCTCCTGGGTTCAAGCAATTCTCCTGCCTCAGCCTCTCTAACAGCTGGCAATACAGGCGCCCACCACCACGCCCAGCTGATTTTTGTATTTTTGGTAGAGACAGGGTTTCACCACATTGGCCAGGCTGGTCTCAAACTCCTGACCTTAGGTGATCTGCCCGCCTCGGCCTCACAAATTGCTGGGATTACAGGTGTGAGCCACCACGCCCAGTCCCTAGTACACTCCTGATTTATGTTTTCTAAATGTGAGACAATGTAATATAGTAACTAATTTGAGTTTAGACAGACCCAAATTTTTGCCCTTAACATGAAGACCTCATAGCACCCGCCTCATAGGGTAGTATAAGGATTACATGAGTTAATGGATGTAAAGCAGCTAGAAAGTGCTAGCACATAGTAAACTTCAGTTGATAGTAGCCTATCATTACTGTTATTGATATAATTTTAATAAAATTGATTTGTATATAATTAGCTTTTGCTTACATATATTAATTACATATGTCTGCATACATATACACAGACACACACATGACTTATCAAATGCTTATACATGGTGGACATTTGTGATTTTAGCCACCCGTAATCTATTTTCCCTTCTTCAGGTAGTATTGCCCTCATTTTCCTTTGAGGAATCCCTTTTCCCTCTACTCTCAACCCATGTGATTTAGATGGGGCTAGCCTCACTTCTTGGTCCAAGAATGGGCATGTGAACCAGACCAAGCCAACCAGTACAGCCCAGTCTCCTGGCTACAACAACTGGCTCAGTCAGGGACAGATGACCCAAGCCAAGCCAATAAGAATTGATTGATCCTTGGACCTTTGATGGAGATTCTGAGGAAGAGAAGCTTTTTTTTTTTTTTTTTGAGATGGAGTTTCACCCTTGTTGCCCAGGCTGGAGTACAGTACGCGATCTTGGCTCACTGCAACCTCTGCCCCCTGGGTTCACACGATTCTCCTGCCTCAGCCTCCCAAGTATCTGGGATTATAGGCGCGAGACATCACGCCCGGTTAATTTTTTGTATTTTTGGTAGAGACAGGGTTTCACCATGTTGGCCAGGCTGGTCTTGAACTCCTGACCTCAGGTGATCCACCCCCACTCCACCTCCTAAAGTGCTGGGATTACAGCTGTGAGCCACCATGCCCAATCTTGGGCAGCTCTTTTCTACTGTACCTGCCAAGCTGGCTGAATGTAGCTTACAGATGCTAGCAACCATATTGGTCACCTCAAGCACAGAGCCTGCAGGAGAACAAAGCCTAATACAAAGGAAAGCAGAACAAAAATAGAGTGTAGGTGACACTGTCTGAAACTCTGCATCCAGCTGTGCCTGAAGGTGAATCAGTGAACCAGCGATTTTCTTCTCTTAAGTGACGGGGTTAAGTTTCTGTCACTGGCCACAAAAGAGTCTTAATAAACATATGGATTCAGGGAGCATGTTTATTTTCAATCTTTTTTTTTTTAACCAGGCTGTTGCCAGGCACAGTGGCTCGTGGCCTATAATCCCAACTCCTTGGGAGGCTGAGGCGGGCAGATCACCTGAGGTTGGGAGTTTGAGACCAGCCTGACCAACATGGAGAAACCCTGTCTTTACTAAAAATACTAAATTAGCCGGGCGTGGTGGCGCATGCCTGTAATCTCAGCCGCTCAGGAGGCTGAGGCTGGAGAATCACATGATCCCTGGAGGAGGAGGTTGCAGTGAGCCGAGATGATGCCATTGCACTCCAGCCTGGGCAACAAGAGCAAAACTCCATCTCAAAAAAAAAAAGGAAAAGAGAAAAGAAAATCAGGCTGTTAAAGGAAAAACTGGAGCAGAATTAAATGTAAGGGAGTTTAATTGAGCAAAAAACAATTCACCAATCGGGCAGCCCCAGAATCACAGTAGATTCAGACAGACTCCAGGGATGCCTCATGGTCAGAACAAATTTATAGACAAAACAAAGGAAGCAACATACAGAAATCAGAAGTGAGGTACAGAAACAGCTGGATTGGTTACAGGTTGGCGTTTGCTTTATTTGAACCCAGTTTGAACACTTAGCAGTGTATGAGTGGTTGATGGATGGCCACTGGGATTGGCCAGGACTCAACTATTGTTACAGGCTCATATTTCTAAGTTAGGTTTTCAATCTTGTCTCTACTAAGTTAGGTTGCAGTTTGTCCACAAGGACTCAGACACAGACGTACAGAATCCTTCTCAGGCCATGTTTAGTTTGTTTTAACAAGGCCTGTTTAGAGATTACAAATTTCACCAAGTCCATTGAACAATTGGGTATTAAGGGCATTACGGGGGTGTGTATGGGACCATAAAGATGAGTAAGACTGTCCCTGCCCTCAAAGTTCACCTCTAGAAGGGAATAGAGACAAAGCAAGTCCACTTTACAGTCATGCTGTTACTGGAAAGGGGTCTCGGTCCCCAAGAAAGGGTTCTTGGATCTCAGGAAGAAAGAATTCAGGGCAAGTCCATAGAGTAGAGTGAAAGCAAGTTTATTGGGAAAGTAAAGGAATAAAAGAATGACTACTCTACAGACAGAGCAGGCCCAATGGCTGCTGTTCGCCCATTTTTATGGCTATTCCTTGATGATATGCTAAACAAGGGGTGGATTATTCATGCCTCCCCGTTTTAGACCATATAGGGTAACTCCCTAACATTACCATGGCATTTGTAAACTGTTATGAGGCTGATGGGAGTGTAGCAGTGAGGAGGACCAGAGGTCACTCTTGTGGCCATCTTGGTTTTAGTGGGTTTTGGCCGGCTTCTTCACTGCAACTGTTTCATCAGCAAGGACTTTATGACCTGTGTCTTGTGCCGATCTCCTATCTCATCCTGTGACTTAGGATGCCTTAACAGTCTGGGAATGAAGTCCAGCAGGTCTTAGCCTCACTTTACTCAGCCCCTATTCAAGATGGAATTTTTCTGGTTCACACACCTCTGACAAGATCACAATCCATGTTGCACTTGAGAGATTATGAGCACAGTAGAAGAACAAAGACAGGGAAGATCAATTCTGATGCAGGATTGTCTGGGAGAGAAGGGAATGTGGATGCTTTAACTGTACGATAATTTGCAGATATTTAACAGTGCTCTCTCGCCTGGATTCTGAAAGTTATTCCAAGAATACCTGTTTTCATTAGATTTTAATCACCCACAGGTCGTGTATTCCTTTAATGAATGCCTGATGTCACCAAGCACAATGAAACGTGCTTTACTGCCTGCTTGGAATGTGTGCAGGCCTGTCTCGTGGACCCCTAGAAGTTTCCTTCCAAAAGCAGTCCAGGTATGGTGAGAGGGAGGAAGTGGGGGGAACAGAAGCCCTATCCCTTACATACCTGTGCAGGGAGTATGTAACTCAGTTTGGGCCCTGGCCTCCTGTTGTCAGAGGGTGTGTAATTTCAGCTGGGTGGGGCTATGAGGTAAAGGTTCCATGTCTGCCACTGCTTGCTTTTGAAAGGTCTACCCACCTATAGCTCTGATGCATGAAATGCTTCATATCGCTTTGTGGCTTACAGCCCCTGAGTTACTCCTCACTTGGCGGGAATCAAGCCTAAGCCTTTTTTTTTTTTTTTTTTTTTTGAGATGGCGTCTCACTCTGCCCCCCAGGCTAGAGTGCAGTAGCGTGATCTTGGTTCACCGCAACCTCTGCCTCCCAGGTTCAAGCAATTCTCCTGTCTAAGCCTTCCGAGTAAAAGGGATTATAGACACCTGCTACCACGTCCAGCTAATTTTTGTATTTTTAGTAGAGATGACGTTTCACCACGTTGGACAGGCTGGTCTCAAACTCCTGACCTCAAGTAATTCACCCGCCTCAGCCTCCAGTGCTGGGATTACAGGAGTGAGCCACCTCGCCCAGCCCTAAGTCCTTTAATATAGCACACAAGGATGCTTCCTTATGAATTAACACTGGGTACTTGGGAGACAAAGATAAATAAAACCTTTCCTACCCTCAAGTGAGAGAAGCTCAACTGAGACTTATAGGAAATAAAATTAGAAAATACGGACTTACGAAACTGAAAATTCCAGGGGGTAGATTCAAGCATTGCTGGATTTGGCTCAGATTATTTCTCAGGGCTTGGATTCTTCCTCTTTCTCAGCTGAATTTTCCTCTATGTTAGTTTCCCGCTTGGGTAGGCTCTCGCCAATTGGAGAGAAGCCCCACTGTTTTCCCTTATAGGGACTCCAAGCAGCTGCAAGTTTACTTCCTCCAAAATTCATCGGCAGAAGAAAAGATTCTTCTAAACAATTGATTGGCCGGACATGGTGGCTCACGCCTGTAATCCCAACACTTTGGAGGCCGAGGCGGGTGGATCACTTAAGGTCAGGAGTTTAAGGCCAGCCTGGTCAACATGGCGAAACCCTGTCTCTACTAAAAATACAAAACTTGGCTGGATGTGGTAGCAGGTGCCTGTAATCCCAGCTACTCAGGAGGCTGAGGCAGGAGAATTGATTGGACTGGAGAAACAGAGGTTGCAGTGAGCCAAGATCGCGTCACTGCACACCAGTCTAGGCAACAGAGTGAGACTCCGTCTCAAAAAAAAAAAAAAAAAAAAAAATTAACAATTTATTGGTTATTTGGGGGGTTCTTTCGGGTCTTTATTGTTTGTTTTTTAAAGTCCTGAATCTGCCTCTTCTTAGCTGAATTGAATCACATGACCATCCTAGAGCAATCCTGTGTTTGAAATGCACTGATTGGCTTGAGTCTGAGACTTGGGACCACACCGGAGTGGGGATGAAGTGGGCTCCACCAGAATCAGATGGACTAAGAGTCATAGATGGGAGGAACTGGCTCTTCAAAGGGAATTCTGGGCACCACTACTGGAGGAAGAATGAGTGAATATTGGGCAGGCACAAACTACACAGATTAAAATCTAACCTTTATTCCGCTGTGGCAATAAGTCCATTGTCTGGTCATAATACAGAGTGTTCTGTATGCAGTCCAAAAAACTGTGTTGAAGAGCAAGACTTTGTTGTCTCTTCAATATTTTTCAAAGGGCACAGTACTCTGATTTCTAGGATTCCTTCCATTTATCCAAAGAAAAGTTTATCTTCTTATTTGTAGACCAGAGAAAGAAAAGTCACAAGGTAATAGGAACATTCCTTAGGAAGACCCAATTCCGGCCGGGCGCGGTGGCTCAAGCCTGTAATCCCAGCACTTTGGGAGGCCGAGACGGGCGGATCACGAGGTCAGATCGAGACCATCCTGGCTAACACGGTGAAACCCCGTCTCTACTAAAAAATACAAAAAAAAAAACTAGCCGGGCGAGGTGGCGGGCGCCTGTAGTCCCAGCTACTCGGAGGCTGAGCCAGGAGAATGGCGTAAACCCGGGAGGCGGAGCTTGCAGTGAGCTGAGAACCGGCCACTGCACTCCAGCCCGGGCGACAGAGCGAGACTCCATCTCAAAAAAAAAAAAAAAAAAAAAAAAGGAAGACCCAATTCCATCTGCTTGAATTATTTGCTTAACCAGCAACTGTCTAAACTATAGTTTGGGTTGGGCGTGGTGGCTCATGCCTATAATCCCAGTACTTTGAGAGGCTGAGGCTGGCTGATCACTTGAGGTCAGGAGTTCGAGACCAGCCTGGCCAACATGGCGAAACCCCATCTCTACTAAAAATACAAATATTAGCCAGCCATGGTGGTGGGCCCCTGTAATCCCAGGTACTCAGGAGGCTGAGGCAGGAGAATCGCTTGAACCCGGGAGGTGGAGGTTGCAGTGAGCCGAGATCACACCATTGCACTCCAACCTGGGTGGTAGAGTGAGACACCACCTCAAAAAAAAAAAAAAAAATTGGGTGTCTTGAAAGGTCCTACCTGCCACATCAGAAGGGAGACCCTGGCACAAGTGACCAGGGCTGGGTGGATGGTTAATTTCACCAGCATAAATGAACAATGTGGAATTCTATCGCATGCATCTATCTGTTCTTTGTCATTTCCCTGAGCTTGCTCCTCCCAAGGAAAGATCAAATCAGGAACTTGAATTTGGACAGCCTCCTTGCCGTGGTTTTTCAGTAAGTAGAGATGATGCCTCAATAAGGCAGGCTGGAGACGTTCTTCGCCGAGAGTCGTCGGGGTTTCCTGCTTCAACAGTGCTTGGACGGAACCCGGCGCTCGTCCCCCGTCCCGGCCGGCCGCCCATAGCCAGCCCTCCGTCACCTCTTCACCGCGTCCTCGGACCGCCCCAAGGCCCCCGCCGCCGCTCCAGCGCCGCGCAGCCACCGCCGCCGCCGCCTGTCCTTAGCCTCCGCCATGACGACCGCGTCCACCTCGCAGGTGCGCCAGAACTACCACCAGGACTCAGAGGCCGCCATCAACCGCCAGATCAACCTGGAGCTCTACGCTTCCTACGTTTACCTGTCCATGTCTTACTACTTTGACCGCGATGATGTGGCTTTGAAGAACTTTGCCAAATACTTTCTTCACCAATCTCATGAGGAAAGGGAACATGCCGAGAAACTGATGAAGCTGCAGAACCAACGAGGTGGCCGAATCTTCCTTCAGGATATTAAGAAACCAGACTATGACGACTGGGAGAGCGGGCTGAATGCGATGGAGTGTGCTTTACATTTGGAAAAAAATGTGAATCAGTCACTACTGGAACTGCACAAACTGGCCACTGACAAAAATGACCCCCATTTGTGTGACTTCATTGAGACACATTACCTGAATGAGCAGGTGAAAGCCATCAAAGAATTGGGTGACCACGTGACCAACTTGCGCAAGATGGGAGCACCCGAATCTGGCTTGGCAGAGTATCTCTTTGACAAGCACACCCTGGGAGACAGTGATAATGAAAGCTAAGCCTCAGGCTAATTTCCCCATAGCCATGGGGTGACATCCCTGGTCACCAAGGCAGTGCATGCATGTTAGGGTTTCCTTTACCTTTTCTATAAGTTGTACCAAAACATCCATTTAAGTTCTTTGATTTGTACCATTCCTTCAAATAAAGAAATTTGGTACCCAAAAAAAAAAAAAAAAAAAAAATAAGGCAGGCTGGGGGAATCAGCCTCTCTCTTTGCTACTTGTTAGCTGAGACATTGCCCTTTCAGAGCCAAAAGCAGTATTTTCATCCCTACTAACTTAGATTCCTGGCTTGCTGTAATTTAACAAATATTTTTCTAAATAGCTACTATGTATTCCCATTGGCCACCTGTGGTAGGTTGAACTATTTATTATTGGTCTTAGTTTTTCACCCCTCCATGTGTCCACACCTCTTGCCTGGGACTTTGCGCTCTCTCCCAGCAAGTACTTCCTGGCCTTCCCCTATCCTTACATCTCCCTTCCTCCACAGTGAGAACCCTAGCCTCCAATAATATCAATGTATCTGCTCATTTGCTCAATCCTATAATATACCAAAGATAATTTCTGTGTTGTTTTGCCCATTTCAGTACAAAAATCAAATCTAATGAAACAGAATTCAGGGTTTGTTTGCAATTTGCCCCCCAACCCGAACCCTGACCAAAACCAAGGACATACATATAAATAGTGTCCTCAAATGGATTCGTTCTTTTCTTTCCTTCAGTGTGGTTGTATTATTCATCGGAAATGCTGTTAAATCAATTTTAGTTTGCTTTTAAAGACAGAATGTACTTCCCCACTCTGACTTTGGGCTTGGCCATATGACTTGCTTTGGTCCGTGGGATGTTGCCAGATGTGACACAGCCGTGGGCCCCACCTGTGTTTCTGCGGTCAGCTGTGCCTCCTTTCTTGTACTAGTGCCTTAATCACGAGAGGACTATATCCCGCCTAGCCCGGGGGGTGGGGTCCAAGGAAGATGAGAAGCACCTGAGGTGGGCCTGGACGCAACCCTCTGCTGAAGTGAAATCCAACTGATATTAGTCAGCCTCAGCTGACCTGAAGACACATGCAGTACCATAAATTATTTGGAAATAATTTCAAATAATCTGTTTGAATTTCAATATACTGTTTGCAACTATTGTTAATATTTTGTCCCATCGGTTCTCTCTCTCTTTTTTTTTGTTTTTTTTTTTTTTTGAGACAGAGTCTCACTCTGTCACCCAGGCTGGAGTGCAGTGGCGAAATCTTGGCTCACTGCAACCTCTGCCTCCCAGGTTCAAGCGATTCTCCTGCCTCAGCCTCCCTAGTAGCTAAGACTACAGGTGCATGCCACCACACCCAGCTATTTTGTGTGTGTGTATTTTTAGTAGAGACGAGGTTTCACCATGTTAATCAGGCACGTCTAAAACTCCTGGCTGGCCGGGCGCGGTGGCTCAAGCCTGTAATCCCAGCACTTTGGGAGGCCGAGATGGGCGGATCACGAGGTCAGGAGATCGAGACCATCCTGGCTAACCCGGTGAAACCCCGTCTCTACTAAAAACTACAAAAAAAACTAGCCGGGCGAGGTGGTGGCGCCTGTAGTCCCAGCTACCGGGAGGCTGAGGCAGGAGAATGGAACCTGGGAGGCGGAGCTTGCAGTGAGCTGAGATCCGGCCACAGCACTCCAACCTGGGTGACAGAGAAAGACTCCGTCTCAAAAAAAAAAAAAAAGAAAGAAAGAAGGAAAAAGGAAAGAGAGAGAGAGAAAAAGAAAGAAAGGAAAGAGAGAGAGAGAAAAAGAAAGAAAGGAAAGGAAGGAAGGAAGGAAGAAAGAAAGGAAAGAAAGGAAGGAAGGAAGGAAGAAAGAACGAAAGAAAGAAAGAAAAAGAAAGAGGAAGGAAGGAAGGAAGAAAGAAAGGGAAAGAAAGGAAGGAAGGAAGAAAGAAAGAAAGAGGAAGGAAGGGAAAGAAAGGAAGGAAGGAAGGAAGGAAGGAAGGAAGGAAAAGAAAGAAAGAAAGAAAGAGAGAGAGAAAGGCACTCCTTTCCATATTCCTTCTGCTCATTCTCCACTCCCAATGCCCAGTAGATTGTAGATAACTTCATTCTTTTCAGTTATATACTTTCCGTGTTTCAGTAACGATAAACAGAAATATGTCTGTTTTCATATTTTCTCTCTTTCTAAATATACATTTTGCTTGTTTCACTGAACAAAATATCTTGGGAAGCACTCCATGTGATAAGAGGACATGAGACATGTCCTCTTTCTTTGTGCAGCTGCAGAGTATCCCTTGTAGGTATCATAGTTTATTCAATCTATTTCCTATATTTAGATATTTAGGTCATTTTCAGTGTTTTGCAATTATAAACAATGCAGCAATGAAAAATTTTCTGCATATGTATTCTCTTTTTTTTTTTTTTTTTTTGAGACAAGGTCTTACTCTGTTGCTCAAGCTGAGAGCTGTGCCACTATCCCAGCTAACTGCAGCTTCAACTTCCTGGATTCAAGCAATTCTCTTGCCTCAGCCTCCCAAGGAGCTGGGACTACAGGCGTGCACCACCATGCCTGGCTAATTTTTTATTATTTGTAGAGATGGGGGTCTCACTATGTTGCTCAGTCTGGTCTTGAACTCCTGGACTCAAGCAATCCTCCCGCATCAGCCTCCCAGAGTGCTGGGATTATAGACATGAGTGCACCTGGCCCCACTTCTGCATATGTATTTTTCTATTGTAGGAAGCATTATCTTCCAGGTAAATCACCGTAAGTGGGAATGTCAGTGGGAATGTTGGGTTAAAGGGTAAGTGCATATGTGGTTTTGTTAGGTATTGCCAAATTCCCTTCTCTAGTGGTTGTACCATAGGTGAGTGCTGGTTTCCCCGTGGACTCACCAATAGAGTGAACTGTCAAGATTTTGAATTTTTGCCAAGCTGGCAGGTGAGAAATGATATCTCAGTGTAGTTTTTTAAGAACAATTTTTTGATATATAATTTACATGCCATAAAATCCACCCATTTAAAGTGTACAATGTAATGTTTTTGTTTGTTTTTGTTGTTGTTGTTGTCGTTGTTTATTTTGAGACAGAGTCTCACTCTGTCACCTAGGCTGGGGGTGCAGTGGCATGATCTCGGCTCACTGTAACCTCCACCTCCCGGGTTCAAGCAATTCTCCTGCTTCAGCCTCCTAAGTGGCTGTGATTACAGGCACCTGCCACCACGCCCAGCTAATTTTTGTATTTTAGTAGAGATGGGGTTTCTGCATGTTGGCCAGGCTGGTCTCGAACTCCTCACATCAGGTGATCCACCTGTCTCGGCCTCCCAAAGTGCTGGGATTACAGGCGTGAGCCACCATACCTGGCCATGTTTTTTAATATCTTCACAGAGTTATGTTTTCCATCCCTGTAATCTAATTGTAGAATATTTTCATCACCCCAGAAAGAAACCTCATACACACTAAACACACTAAAGTCACTTTTCCCCTCCCGCCGATAGCACTAATCTACTTCCTTTTTTTCTTGTTTTTTTTTTTTTTTTTTGAGATGGAGTTTCGCTTTGCTGCCCAGGCTGGAGTGCAATGGTGCCATCTCAGCTCACTGCAACCCCTGCCTCCCCCAAGGCTCAAGGATTCCCCTGACTCAGACTCCCGAGTAGCTGGGATTATAGGCATATGCCACCATACCTGGCTAATTTTTGAACTTTGAGTAGACACAGGGTTTCACCATGTTGGTCAGGATGATCTGAAAGTCCTGACCTCAAGGGATCCACCTGCCTCAATCTACCAAAGCGCTAGGATTACAGGTGTTAGCCACCACACCCAGCCCTACTTTCTGTCTGCATAGATTTGTCAGTTAGGGACATTTCATATAAATGCAATCAGACACTAAGTGACCTTTTTCAACTGACTTCTATCACATAGCATAATGTTTTCAATGTTTTCTTCTAAAAATTTTATAGTTTTAACTCTTACATTTAGGTCTTTGAGTCATTTTGAGTTAATTTTGTTGCAGGATGTGAAGCAAGAGTCCAATTTCATTCTTTTTCATGTGGATATCCAGTTGTCCTGGTACTATCTGTTGAAAAGACTGTTTTTTTCCCCATTGACTTGCCTTGGCACTTTTGTGGGAAATCAATTGATAAATAAAAGCATTTATTTATGACATTCAATACTCAGTGTAGTTTTAATTTTTCTTTTATTATGAGTTGTTGAACATATTTACATATGTTTAAGGGCCATTGGATAACTTTTGTGTGTGTGAGTCATGCCTTTCCTCAAATTTTCCATAGGATGATTTTTATCTTTTTGCTTCATATATTTTGACTTTTTTTTTAACTGTGAGGCAAACTGCAAATATTTTCTCCTTGTTGGTTATTCGTCTTTTGACTTTGCTTGCATGTTTTTGGTCAGGCAAAATGTTTTATTTTTATACAGTTAAATGAATCTATTTTTCTTGCATTACACCTGGATTTTGAGACATAATTTAAAAGCTTTTCCCTACATCTAGGTTATAGAATTTACCCATATTTTCATCTAGTTCTTATCTATACATACAGTTTCATATTTTATGTTTAAAACTCTGATCTCTTTTGAGTTTATTCTTGTGTTTTGGGATTAGGAATGAATCTGATTTTATTATTTTTTCCAAATGGTTTTTCAGTTGCCCCAATACTACTTATTAAAAATTCCAGGCCTGGAATGGTGGCTCATGCCTGTAATCCCAGCACTTTGGGAAGCCAAAGTGGGTGGATCACCTGAGATCAGGAGTTCGACAACAGCCTAACCAATATGATGAAACCCTGTCTCTACCAAAAATACAAAATTAGCCAGGTGTGGTGGCATGCGCCTGTAATTCCAGCTACTTGGGGGGCTTGAGACAGGAGAATCACTTGAACCTGGGAGGCAGAGGTTGCAGTGAGCCAAGATGGTGCCATTGCACTCCAGCCTGGGCAACAAGAGTGAAACTCTGTCTCAAAAAAAAAGAATCCGCATTTTCCACCTGAAGTTAATATCAACTTGTACATATCATTAAAACAAAATTTTTTGGTATTTTTATGGGTCCCAGTTTAACATCATAAATGAATTTGGGGAGTAAGTTGAATCACTCTATCAAAGAACAAGGAATGTTTTACCATTCATTCTAGTCTGCTTTTTTTTTCCAAGAGGCTAGACTCAAAACCCTGGGCTCAAGCAATCCTCCCACCTCAGCCTCCCAAGTAGCTGGGACTAGAGGCATGCACCAGCTTCAAGTCTACTTCTTACGTTTCAAAGTTTTCCCATACACATGTTGTGTGTTTCTTGTTAACATTATTCCTAAACGTTTTATCTTCCTTGTCATCATTGTAAATGATTTTTCCTGCAAGATTATGCTCTAATTATTGTTTGTATGAAAGTTATTAATTTTTATATATATATATATTTTTTTTTTTGAGATGGAGTCTCGCTCTGTTGCCTAGGCTGGAGTGCAGTGGCCGGATCTCAGCTCACTGCAAGCTCCGCCTCCCGGGTTTACGCCATTCTCCTGCCTCAGCCTCCCGAGTAGCTGGGACTACAGGCGCCCGCCACCTCGCCCGGCTAGTTTTTTGTATTTTTTAGTAGAGACGGGGTTTCACCGGGTTAGCCAGGATGGTCTCGATCTCCTGACCTCGTGATCCGCCCGTCTCGGCCTCCCAAAGTGCTGGGATTACAGGCTTGAGCCACCGTGCCCGGCCTAATTTTTATATATTAATTGTATATACTGAACCTGCAGAATGCTATCACTGTTTGAGCATTATCAATGAATCTCTGGGATTTACCAGGTATGCTATCATACCTTTGACAAACAGAAATACTTATATATTTTTTCCAATTCTTATGCCTAACTTGACTTTTCTTGTCTAATTGCATTGGCTTATACTATCCTCCAGGACAATGTTAAATAGTAGTGAAACTAGTGAGTTTCCTTGCCTTATTCCTGATCTTTAGCATTTTCCCTTAAGTAAGATACTGGCTTTAGGACTAAGGTATATATGTTTTTATTGTGTTATAGAAATAGGAATCAATTCCTATTTCCTCAAGAGTCTTTTTGTTATTTGATTTTTGTTTGTTACTTTTTCACAACGGATGCTGGGTTTTGCCAAAGCTTTTTTGTTTGTTTGTTTGTTTTTTGTGGGATTTTTTTGAGATAGAGTCTCAAAACATTTTCTTTTCTTTTCTTTTTTTTTTTTTGAGAAGGAGTTTTGATCTTGTCACCCAGGCTGTAGTGCAGTGACTCGATCTTGGCTCACTGCAACCTCTGCCTCCCAGGCTCAAGCAATTCTCCTGCCTCAGCCTCCCGAGTAGCTGGGATTACAGGTACATGACACCACGCCTGGCTAATTATTGTAATTTTAGTATAGAATGGATTTCACCGTGGCCAGGCTGGTCTTGAACTCCTGGCCTCAAGTGATCCGCTAGCCTCAGCCCCCAAAAGTGCTGGGATTACAGGTGTGAGCCACTGCACCTGGCCAGTTTTGTCAAAGCTTTTTAAGCACATATGGGAATGATCATATGATTTTTCTTCTTAGATCTATAAATATGTTTAATTATATTAAAAGATTTTGCTGCTCAGCACGGTGGTTCATGCTTGTAATCCCAGCACTTTGAGAGGCCGAGGCGGGTGGATCACCTGAGGTTGGGAGTTCAAGACCAGCCTGACCAACATGGAGAAAGCCCTTCTCTACTAAATATACAAAATTAGCCTGGCATGGTGGCAGGCACCTGTAATCCCAGCTACTCGGAAGGCTGAGGAAGGAGAATCGCTTGAACCCAGGAGGTGGAGGTTGTCGTGAACCAAGATTGCGCCATTGCACTCCAGCCTGGCCAATAACAGCAAAACTCTGTCTCAAAAAAAAAAAAAAAAAATTGGTCTTTTCTCACATTTTCATTATTAACTCCACTTGGTTTATTATTTTCTTTTTTTTTTTTTTTTTTTTGAGACAGAGTCTCGCTCTGCCGCCCAGGCTGGAGTGCTGTGGCCGGATCTCAGCTCACTGCAAGCTCCGCCTCCCGGGTTTACGCCATTCTCCTGTCTCAGCCTCCCGAGCAGCTGGGACTACAGGCGCCCGCCACCTCGCCCGGCTAATTTTTTTGTATTTTTTTAGTAGAGACGGGGTTTCACCGTGTTAGCCAGGATGGTCTCGATCTCCTGACCTCGTGATCCGCCCGTCTCGGCCTCCCAAAGTGCTGGGATTACAGGCTTGAGCCACCGCGCCCGGCCGGTTTATTATTTTCTTAATGTGGTGTCTGAATCTGTTTGCTAACATTTTATTTAACATTATTTATTTTTATTCTCAAAGGAGGTGATGTTTAGCTTTTTTTTTTTTTTTTTTTTGAGACAGAGTTTCTCTCTTGTTGCCCAGGTTGGAATGCAATGGCACAATCTCAGCTCACTGCAAACTCCACCTTCCGGGTTCAAGGGATTCTCCTCCCTCAGCCTCCGAAGCAGCTGGGATTACAGGCATGCCCTGCCATGTCCGGCTAATTTTGTATTTTTAGTAGAGGAGGAGTTTCACCATGTTAGTCAGGCTGGTCTCAAACTCCTGACCTCAGGTGATCCACCCACTCTGGCTTCCCAAAGTGCTGGGATTACAGCTGTGAGTCACTGCACCCAGCCAATATTTAGCATTTTTTAAAATGATATTGTGTCTGCTCTCTTTATTAGCTTAGGATATCAATGTCAACCTGCTTCATAGAATTTAGAAACTTCCCTTCATTTGGTTAACGATACGGGGGAAAAAAAAATTACCTTCATTTTTCTCTTCTCTGGAGTAATTTATGTAGCAATAGCCCTATTTATTTATTAACCATTTTTACAAAAATCCTCTCGTGAAACCATCGTGAGCTTGATGTGGATGTAAGTCAGTTCCTTGATAGCATGCTATATTTCTTCCTTGAAATTCATTTAACTTTTCAGTAAGGTCGATTTTGTTCAACTGTATTTTACTAAGATATTATCCATTTCATTAGGTTTTCAAATTTCTTTGCATAAAGGTGTGGTATGGTCTGAATGTTTGTGTCCCTCCCCAAATTCCTATGTTGAAATTCTAACCCCTAAGGTGATAGTATTAAGAAGTGGAGCTTGGGAAATGATTAAGTCAGGAGGGTGGAGCCCTATGAATGTTATGTCATCCTAAATAACAAACAGAGAGGGAGACTCTCTAAATCACATTCGGAAATGGGTGTTGCAATGGGAATACACCCACAATAGTAAACTACATGCATATTGAGGGAGGTAAAGGAAGACAAAGGTTTTTTAAAGACAAAATGAGAGGGATTACATAATTCTTTTGAGATAATTATCTTTGGCTAAAAGGATCAATAACAAAGGTGGCATCAGTCCAAGTCTGGACAGGCAGTTGCCGGGCAGATGTCCTCGCAGAAGAATTATTTTGTGTAAGGTTGTGCCTTTGTGCACGGTCATGGGTTTTGCAGTCTTTTGTGATAGCTTTTGTTACCAGGCCTTCATGGCCTTCCCAGCTCTGCATTTCAGGATTTTTTTTTTTTTTAACACAAGTGACTCCATTTTGATTCTGACAATATTCACAGGGATTAGTGCCCTTATAAAGTCAGCTCAAAGGAGCTCCGTCAACTCCTCCACCATTTGAGGGCACAGCTAGAAGCCACCATCTATGAATCAGAAAACAGGTCTTCACTAGATACCAAATCTGCTTGGTTTGATCTTAGGCTCCCAGCCTTCAGAACTGTGTGACATAAATTTCTGTTGTTTGTAAGCTACCCAGTTTATGGTACTTTGTTATAGCAGCCCATATAGGTATGTGTGCAAAGGAGTCTTGTAAGACTGTCTGGCTTCCTCTGTAGTAATAGCCTCTTTCCCTTGCCATTTCTTATTCTGCATATTTGTGCTTTCTCCTCCCCCTGTATTTTTTAATTAAATTAGATCATGGCTTGACTATTTTCTGACTTTATTCAAAGAATCAGTATTTTATTTTTATCTGTTGTTTTTCAGTTCTTGGCTTTATTGCTTTTTTGTTTTGTCTTTATTCTTTTCTTCCTTGTGTTTTCTTTTGTTTTTTATAACTTGAATTGGAAATATAATTAAACTCAACTCATTGTTTAACTTTTATTGATATAGGTGTTTTATACATCTATTAAACTAAATTTGCCCTAAGGGTGCCTCCATACTTGAGTCCTTATGGAACAAACTGCAACCTAACTTAGTACATAAATTAACTAAAAGCCTAACTTAGGAGTATATTTTTGGAGCCAATATCTGAGTCTCAGCCAATCATAGCAGCCCAGCTTCAATCGCAGCCCCCAGCTGATGAGACCATGTTCAAATAAGGCAAATGCCCAGCTGTAATCAATCGAGCTGTCTCTGTACCTCCATTTTCTGTCCATAAATGCTGCCTGACCATATTGCAGGCTAGAGCTCTCTGAACCTGTTTTGGTTTTGAGGATTGCCTCATTTGTGAAGTGTTTTTTGCTCAAATAAACTCTGCTAAATTTACTTTTAACAGATTGGCATCAGAAGTGGGATCCAAAGTAAACCTCCATTGGTAGGGTGTGGTGGCTCACATCTGTGATCCCAGCTCTTTGGGAGGCTGAGGTAGGCTGATCTCTTGAGGGTAGGAGTTTGAGACCAGCCTGGCAAACATGGCGAAAGCCCAGCTCTACTAAAAATGCAAAAATTAGTGGGTGTAGTGGTGCACGCTTGTAATCCCAGCTATGTGGGAGGCTGTGGCATGGGAATCACTTGAACCCAGGAGGTGGAGTTTGCAGTGAGCTGAGATAGTGCCACTGTACTCCAGCCTGGGCCATAGAGCAAGACTCTGTCTCAAAAAAAAAAAAAAAAAAATTGGAGTTCCCACAACCCCTCTCTTCAGGTCTGATAATTTGCTGGAACAGCTCACAGAACTCAGGGATACACTTTAGTTACATATACCAGTTTATCATAAAAGATATTGGCCGGGCGCGGTGGCTCAAGCCTGTAATCCCAGCACTTTGGGAGGCCAACATAGGCGGATCACGAGGTCAGAAGATCGAGACCATCCTGGCTAACACGGTGAAACCCCGTCTCTACTAAAAAATACAAAAAAACTAGCCGGGCGAGGTGGCGGGCGCCTGTAGTCCCAGCTACTCGGGAGGCTGAGTCAGGAGAATGGCATAAACCCGGGAGGCGGAGCTTGCAGTGAGCTGAGATCCAGCCACTGCACTTCAGCCTGGGCAACAGAGCAAGACTCCGTCTCAAAAAAAAAAAAAAGATATTATGGGCGGGTGCTGTGGCTCATGCCTGTAATCCCAGTACTTTGGGAGGCCAAGGCGGCTGGATCACTTAAGGACAGGATTTTGAGACCAACCTGGCCAAAATGACAATACCCCATCTCTACTAAAAATATAAGAATTAAGCCAGGCATGGTGGCATGTGCCTGTAATCCCAGCTACTTGGGACGCTGAGGCACGAGAATCACTTGAACCTGAACCCAGGAGGCAGAGGTTCCTAGAGATCGCACTACTACACTCTAGCCTGGGCGACAGAATGAGACTCAAAAAAAAAAAAAAAAAAAAAAAAAAAAAAAGCCAGGCGCAGTGGCTCATGCCTGCAATCTCAGCCTTTTGCGAGTCCAAAGAAGGCAGATCACTTGAGGTCAGGAATTTGAGAGCAGCCTGGCTAACATAGTGAAATCCTGTCTCTACTAAAAATACAAAAATTAGCTGGGCATGGTGGCGGGCACTTGTAATCCCAGCTACTCAGGAGGCTGAGGCAGGAGAAATACTTGAACCCAGGAGGCAGAGGTTGCAGTGAGCTGAGATCATGCCACTGCACTCCAGCCTGGGCGATAAGAGCAAAACTGTCTTTAAAAAAACCCACAAAGTAAACCTCCAGCAATCCCCAGGACCAATGAATGACCAAAGTCCCCACTGGGTCCATTGACTTCATTGACCTCTCACAGCAACTGAGGTTATAAGTGAGTTCTCGGCAGGGCGCAGTGGCTCAAGCCTGTATGTAATCCCAGCACTTTGAGAGGCCGAGATGGGCGGATCACGAGGTCAGGAGATTGAGACCATCCTGGCTAACATGGTGAAACCCCGTCTCTACTAAAAAGTACAAAAAAACTAGCCGGGCGAGGCGGCGGGTGCCTGTAGTCCCAGCTACTAGGGAGACTGAGGCAGGAGAATGGCGTAAACCCGCGAGGCGGAGCTTGCAGTGAGCTGAGATCCGGCCACTGCACTCCAGCCTGGGCAAAGAGTGAGACTCCGTCTCAAAAAGGAAAAAAAAATAAGTGAGTTCTCTCTCTGAGATTCTGAGCTTCATAAAGTTATATTTTGAGCTCTTCAAGTTTATTTGAGAATGTTTGATCTGGTCCAGGTTTGGAAGTCTTGATGCAAACAGGACTGGGTCCTGTAGAGAGAGGCCTTCAGTGTTGGCTAGGTCAGACAGAAATCGGACTGGGTTCAGTAGGGGAGGTTACTAGAAGACAGGAAATATTGGGTTCATCTGGATCCAAGGAGTCTAGAACTACTCTATCTGGAACTCAAGCCAATTTCATGTGTAAGAGAAATAGGCCCAGAACCCGTGCTTTTCTAGCGAAATGGGTAAACTTTAGCAAAGGTAACTTAGGGTTACAGTGGCCAGAGTGGGGAAACTCCTCACAAAAGGCAAACAGACGTGTCTTCATAGCCACAACAGCTACAGGGACCAAGAGGACCTCCTCATGCATATTTTAAACCAAAATTGAGGGGTGCCAGGCTAAAGAACCCCGTACTCTGAAGTGTCTGCCTTTATCATAAACAGCCAGTTGCCGAGTGCAGTGGCTTATGCCTGTAATCCTAGCACTCTGGGAGGCGAAGGCGGGAGCATCATTTGAGGTCATGAGTTCGAAACCAGCCTGGCCAACATGGTGAAACCCCATCTCTAGTAAAAATACAAAAAAAAAAAAAAAAAAAAAAGCTGGGCCTGGTGGTGGATGCCAGTAATCTCAGCTACTCCTGAGGCTGTGGCAGAAGAATTGCTTGAACCTGGGGGGCGGAGCTTGCAGTGAACCGAGATCATGCCACTGCACTCCAGCCTGGGTGACAGAGTGAGACTCCATCTCAAAAAGAAAAGAAAAGAAAAAGTTAGCTGGGCGTGGTGGCATGTGCCTGTAGTCCCAGCTACTTGGGAGGCTGAGGTGGGAGAATCTTCTGAGCCTGGGATATCAAAGCTGCAGTGAACCATGATCATGCTACTGTACTTCAGCCTGAGTGATAGAGCAAGACCCTGTCTCAAAAAAACAAACAAACAAACAACAAACAAACAAACAAAAAACACCTAGAAATAATAAGGAAAACAACTCTGCAGGCAAGGAAAATAAGACACATTTTTGGTAAGTGAAGCTATGATGTATGAAAAATGTGTTTTTGTTAAGGGAAAAAGAGAGTAATGTTTTCCTAAAGTAGAATGGTTAGTTGTTCCAAATGAGAAGAGAAGTATAGGAGAAAAACGTGAACGGATAAGAAGGTTGTGGGTGTGTGGAAGATGAATCTTGTGATATAAATTTTATGTGTGATGTAGCTGGCTAAGATTAAAAGGGAATTATTTAGAATGTTTTTCCTAAAAAATTGAGCAATAATAGCAAAAGTACACTGATGCAAAACTAGAATTTGGTCCTCTCTATTAAAACAACAAGGTTTTCTTAGAGTATTGGCCTCTGCTCTTAATAGAAAATTATGAACAATTTTTCTTTACCTTTTAGATAATTGGCCTAGGGAAAAAAAAGATTCTGTGTTTTACCAAGAAATTTTCCTGGCCGGGCGCGGTGGCTCAAGCCTGTAATCCCAGCACTTTGGGAGGCCGAGACGGGCGGATCACAAGGTCAGGAGATCGAGACCATCCTGGCGAACACAGTGAAACCCCGTCTCTACTAAAAATACAAAAAACTAGCCGGGCGAGGTGGCGGGCGCCTGTAGTCCCAGCTACTTGGGAGGCTGAGGCAGGAGAATGGCGGGAACCCGGGAGGCGGAGCTTGCAGTGAGCTGAGATCCGGCCACTGCTCTCCAGCCTGGGCGACAGAGCAAGACTCCGCCTCAAAAAAAAAAAAAAAAAGAAATTTTCCTGTGCTTCTTTTTTTTTTTTTTTTTTTTTTTTGAGGTGGAGTCTCGCTCTGTCGCCCGGGCTGGAGTGCAGTGGCCGGATCTCAGCTCACTGCAAGCTCTGCCTCCCGGGTTCACGCCATTCTCCTGCCTCCCAGCCTCCCGAGTAGCTGGGACTATAGGCGCCCGCCATCTTGCCCAGCTAGTTTTTTTGCATTTTTTAGTAGAGACGGGGTTTCACCGTGTTAGCCAGGATGGTCTCGATCTGCTGACCTCATGATCCGCCCGTCTCGGCCTCCCAAAGTGCTAGGATTACAGGCTTGAGCCACCGCGCCCGGCCTTCAATTTTTTTTTTTAAGAGACAGGGTCTCACTCTGTTGCCCAGGGTGGAGTACAGTGGCATAATCATAGCTCACTGCAGCTTGAACTCCTGGGATCAAGCAATCCCCATGCCTCAGCTTCCCAAGTAGCTAGAACTACAGGTGGTCACTGCCACACCTGGCTACTTTTTTATTTTGTAAAGATTGGTCTCACTATACTCACCAGGCTGGTCTCGAACTCCTGGCCTCAACTGATCCTCCCCCATCAGCTTCCCAAGCTATTGGGATTACAGGCATAAGTCACTGCAACCAGCCTCATGTTGTCTTTATTAGGTTTTTGGTCACTTAAGAAAACTGAGTGATCAGAAAGTTGACTAAATACAGAAAGTTACATGGTTGTAAAACAAAAACCTTAGCTCCAAGCTAAGTGTATAAATGTTGTATACACTTGAGCTAAGGTTTTTTTGTTTTTGTTTTACAGCTATGTAACTTTCTGTATTTGCCTTTGAAGCCTTTTAATTGTCACTTTGGTTAAATGAATGACTATTGTTCACAGTGACCTGTGATCCTATTTTGATCAAATGTTTTAAATCTCTTATATTTTTTACAGACTCCCCAAAATCAAAATCTAAATGAAGTCTTTTTCTTTACTTTGAATTAACTTTGAAATTTTCCAGATGGGCCTTTGGAATATCTCAGAATGATACCTTTCCTTATAAAAAGAGAGATATCACATGAATTGAGCCTATTAAATATATTAAATTATATGGGAAGCATTGCCAATGATAAGTAATGCTAAACCTTCTTTGAATTATATTTATATGGATGTGTTATTAATGTGCGTTTTAGAAATTGTATGAAATTTATAGAAATCTAATAATCCTGGTAGAATGTTATGCATAATTTTAGTTACTATTTTAAAATGTATGCAAGAGAAATAATCAAATTTCGTTGTCAATTGTATTAACATTGTAATTAACTTTAATCATATCTTTAACCATTCACAAATGGTTAATCTTTGTAACTCACAAATGGTTGTTTACTCTGGTACTTTCCTGAGCAATTATAAGCCTAAAGTGTTTTATCTTCAAGGAGATTCATGGAAAGGACTCTGACAATCACAGGTTTCTGATAACTTCAAGATCATACCATTGGATTGGGTAAGAGTTCCCAGAACTCTAATGAAGAAACTGACTGGTTCATAAAACTGCTAAGCCAACATCAAGTAGAAGAAGAATCAAATACCAAAGAAATGCTGTGGCAGATTTTCATGCCATGTCAGCCAGTACTGAAATGGTTAAGATAAGCAATTTGAATGAACTCCATAAGATTGATCCAAGTCAAATTACCTATAACCTATTTAATAGACAGTGCTATGCACTTGAAGAAACAAGATTGGTGTTTAAGAGGATGTAAATCCAGTGTGAAGCGTGGATCCATGAAAAGCCTGGATGGCTGCCTGGTACTTCCTGAGTCCTTAAAGCTTCCATCATTAGGCCAGGAATGGTGGCTCACGCCTGTAATCCCTGCATTTTGGGAGGCTGAGGCAGGCAGATTGCTGGAGTCCAGAAGCTCAAGATCAGCCTGGACAACATGGCAAAACCCCATCTCTACAAAAAATACAAAAAAAAAAAAAAAAATTATCTGGATCTGGTGGTACATGCCTGTAGTCCCAGCTACTTGGGGCTGAAGTGGAAGGATCACTTGAACCCAGGAGGTTGAAGCTGCAGTGAACTGAGATCATGCCACTGTACTCCAGCCTGAGTGACAGAGTGAGACTCTATCTCAAAACACGTTTCCTTTTTTTTTTTTTTGAGACAGTGTTTCACTCTTGTTGCCCAGGCTGGAGTGCAGTGGTGCAATCTCGGCTCACTGCAACCTCCGCCTCCTGGGTTCAAGAGATTCTCCTGCCTCAGCTTCCTGAGTAGCTGGGATTACAGGTGCCTGCCACCAGGCCCGGCTAATTTTTGTATTTTTAGTAGAAACAGGGTTTCACCACGTCGGTCAGGCTGGTCTCAAACTCCTGACCTCAGGTGATCCGCCTGTCTCAGCCTCCCAAAGGAGGGATTACAGGCATGAGCCACTGCACCCAATCAAAAGTTTCCATTATTAAAAGTTATGCATGCCGGCCGGGCGCGGTGGCTCAAGCCTGTAATCCCAGCACTTTGGGAGGCCGAGCCGGGTGGATCACGAGGTCAGGAGATCAAGACCATCCTGGCTAACACGGTGAAACCCCGTCTCTACTAAAAATACAAAACACTAGCCAGGCGTGGTGGCGGGCGCCTGTAGTCCCAGCTACTCGGAGGCTGAGGCGGGAGAATGGCGTGAACCCGGGAGGCGGAGCTTGCAGTGAGCCGAGATTGCGCCACTGCACTCCAGCCTGGGCGACACAACAAGACTCTGTCTAAAAAAAAAAAAAAAAAAAAAAAAAAAAAGTTATGCATGCCATAGCTCACCATGGAGTAGAAAAAATTGATATAAATTACAGAAAAAATATTGATGTGGTAACCAATGTGTGTTTTGTCAAATCCACAATTCTGTAAAGACAAAACTTCAGGTTTTGCTTCATTTCTGCTACTTGATGGGCTATTTGAACATTTTCGGAGGGATTTTATTCAGTTGTCACCTTCGATGGGATATAAGTATGTTCTTGTATTAATCTATGTTCTTTAGCTGAATAGAAGCTTTCCATGGAGGAAGGCCAATACTATAACAGTGGCTAAAAGTTTATTCAAAAATGTGTTTCCGGGCCGGGTGCGGTGACTCAAGCCTGTAATCCCAGCACTTTGGGAGGCCGAGACGGGCGGATCACTAGGTCAGGAGATGGAGACCATCCTGGCTAACACGGTGAAACCCCGTCTCTACTAAAAAAATACAAAAAACTAGCCGGGCGTGGTGGCAGGCGCCTGTAGTCCCAGCTACTCGGGAGGCTGAGGCGAGAGAATGGCGTAAACCCGGGAGGCGGAGCTTGCAGTGAGCTGAGATCCGGCCACTGCACTCCAGCCTGGGCGACAGAGCCAGACTCCGTCTCAAAAAAAAACAAAAAAAAAACAAAAATGTGTTTCCTTTTTGGGGCATTCTTGGAGAAAAGAAAGCTCCACTGACAGAGATACCAATTTTACTGGGAAAGTTATAAAGCAATAAAATAAGTTGTTACAAACACAATGGCATTACCATTGTTGCTATCACCTTTAGTCTTCTGGAAAGGCTGAAAGGACAAATGGCATCTTGAAACTGAAACTGGCAAAGTTAAGTGAATTGACTGGATTGCCTTGGCTAACAGTATTACCATTGGCCTTGATGGCAATCAGATTCCCCTCTCAGTGGAAAATCTAACTTGACCCCTTATGAAACAGTCACTGAGCCAGGCATGGTGGCTCATGCCTGTAATCCCAGCACTTTGGGAGGCCGAGGAGGGCAGATCACCTGAGGTCAGGAGTTTGAGACCAGCCTGGTCAACATGGGGATTTCAACCCAATCTCTATTAAAAATAAAAAATTACGAGACGGGCGGATCACGAGGTCAGGAGATCGAGACCATCCTGGCTAACACGGTGAAACCCCATCTCTACTAAAAATACAAAAACTAGCCGGGCGAAGTGGCGGGCGCCTGTAGTCCCAGCTACTCGGGAGGCTGAGGCAGGAGAATGGCGTGAACCCGGGAGGCGGAGCTTGCAGTGAGCTGAGATCCGGCCACTGCACTCCAGTCAGGGCGACAGAGCGAGACTCCACCTCAAAAAAAAAAAAAAAAAATTAGCTGGGTGTTGGGGCACACACCTGTAGTCCCAGCTACTCAGGAGGCTGAGGGAGGAGAACTGCTTGAACCCGGGAGGAGGAGGTTGCAGTGAACCGGGATTGTATCACTGCACTCCAGTCCTGGCGACAGGGCGAGACTCCATCTCAAAAAAAAGAAAGAAAGAAAAGAAAAGAAGGCCAGGCGCGGTGGCTCAAGCCTGTAATCCCAGCACTTTGGGAGGCCGAGACGGGCGGATCACGAGGTCAGGAGATCGAGACCATCCTGGCTAACACGGTGAAACCCCGTCTCTACTAAAAATAAAAAATAAAAAATAAAAAATACAAAAAAACTAGCTGGGCGAGGTGGCGGGCGCCTGTAGTCCCAGCTACTCGGGAGGCTGAGGCAGGAGAATGGCGGAAACCTGGGAGGCGGAGCTTGCAGTGAGCTGAGATCTGGCCACTGCACTCCAGTCCGGGCGACAGAGCGAGACTCCGCCTCAAAAAAAAAAAAAAAAAAAGAAAAAGAAAAGAAAAAAGAGAAAAGAAACAGTCACCGGAAGGCCTATGCCCCTAAGAACAGAACCTCATGTATCTTCTACTCTTATAAACTCTGCTATGACTCAATAGTGCGAGGCTTTAATGCATTATGCCAAAGCATACTTTCACTAGGCAAAAAAAAAAAAAAAAAAAAGCCAGGCCGGGCGCACTGGTGCATGCCTGTAATCTTAGCACTTTGGGAGGCTGAAGCAGGTGGACCACGAGGTCAGGAGTTCAAGACTAGCCTGGCCAAGATGATGAAACCCTATCTCTACTAAAAATACAAAAATTAGCCAGGTGCGGTGGCAGGCGCCTGTAATCCCAGCTACTCAGGAGGCTGAGACAGGAGAATCGCTTGAACCTGGGTGGCAGAAGTTGCAGTGAGTCAAGATCACACCACTACACTCCTGCCTGGGCAATCAAGTGAGACTCTGTCTCAAAAAAAAAAAAAAAAAGGACTTTCATGACCCACCAGCAGATGACAACTAGACCTCTCAGAGTCCAAAACTCAGCCACTGACTCTTTTGGAAATGACACCAGAGAAAGACTGTCCTTGAACTCTATTGGAAGTTCTTCTCTGCTGCAAAACTTCAGTGCTCTGAGACTTGGATCCACATCCCTCAGCTCAAAGGAGCCCCTCAAGGCTCCTGGAGCTGTATACCTGTGGGAGACTTTAAGGTAAAGTTGATGAGGGAACTTTGCCCTCCAGAAGCAGAAGGATTCTAGATGTGGACTCTTTCCCAAGATCATTGGTCAAGACTTCTTTGCATCATGCAAGCCTTAACCTCCTCTGACCCCCTCTTTCCTGCTGCCCTAATCCTTTCCTTTTTTCTCCAGGAAAATCCATGGGACCATAATTTGTGGATGGCTTTAGCTAAGGTTTGTGCTCCAGCAAAAAAACAGAGCAATTGTTGGGTATATGAAGACAAGCTACTTTCCATTAAGGAACAGTTCCAATGGGGTTCTTGGGGGCTCACTCTTGAGAATAGTGGAGTATTGTTAGTATGGAATTTGAAACTAATTCATAACTTGGGGAAAAATCTTGGACTTTTTGGCCAGTCAGACCCCCCAGGGGTTCAGATGGGTAGAAGTCGCCCTCTGAAATGTAGATGACAACATACATGTTCAACAAAAGCACTTAATGGGGCTGGGTGCAGTGGCTCATACCTGTAATCCTAACACTTTGGGAAGCCGAGGTGGGTGAATCACTTGAGGTCAGGAGTTCAAGCCTAACCTGGACAATATGGTGAAACTCCATCTCTACTAAAAATACAAAAATTAGCCAAGCGTGATGGCACGTGCCTGTAATCCCAGCTGCTGGGGAGGCTGAGGCAGAAGAATTTCTTGAACCCAGGAGTCTGAGGTTACAGTGAGCTAAGATCACGTTGCTGCACTCCAGCCTGGGTGAAAGAGTGAGATTCTGTCTCAAAAAAAAAAAAAAAAAAAAGCCCTTAATGAAACATCAACAGCTTTAGTTCTTCTTTTTGCTCAGGGCTTCTGCATGTTACTAAACAAAACTGAATCTTGTACCTATCTTTCCCCTGATTTTGCTACTACAGAAAGCTTAATTTAAAAGGTGTTTGATGGTAGCTAGGCATGATGGCACACACCTGTAGTCTCAACTATTCAGTAGGCTGAGGCAGAAGGATAGCTTTGAGCCCAGGAGTTCAAGTCTAGCATAGGCAACACAGCAGGACCCCATCTCTAAAAATAAATTTTCTGGGTTTTTTGTTTTGTATTGTTTTTTGAGACAGAGTCTTGCTCTGTCGCCCAGGCTAGAGTGCAGTGGCTCTATCTCAACTCACTGCGACCTCTGGCTTCCAGGTTCAAGCGATTCTCCTGCCTCAGCCTCCCGGTGATTACAGGCAAGTGCCACCATGTCCAGGTAATTTTTGTATTTTTAGTAGAGATGGGATTCACCAGGTTGGCCAGGCTGGTCTCGAACTCCCGACCTCAGGTGATCTGCCTGCCTCGGCCTTCCAAAGTGCTGGGATTATAGGTTTGAGCCACCTTGCCCAGCTGATATTGCCACCAAATACATTAAGGAAATGTCTCAAGAAAAAGGAAACATGTATTTACAGGAGCAAATAACAGTTGGCTTGCAGACATCCTAAATGGTGGATGGCAAGCTTGACTTTTCCAAGGTTTTCCAATCTTTATGTTCTTCTAGTGGGTCTTCAGGTTACTATGACTCGTGTTAATAGGCTAACAACAAAACTGGATACCTCTTTAAATGAGACCACTCTACAGTGAATTATGGTCTTCAGTTGCCATTGTGCCCCAATAAGGAGTATGACCAAATGAGCTCAGATGCCTATACTGTATGAACTTTGACTTGTTTGATTTGGATGTTTGGTTCATAGGGGCTCCTATTGAAGAGTACTCTTCCGTCTTTTGGGATTATCCTCCTGACAGTCATCATAATAATCCCCCTAGTACACTATATCCTCTTGGTTTTTTGGTTGTTTGTTTGTTTGTTTTTGAGACAGAGTTTTGCTCTTGTTACCCAGGCTGGAGTGCAATGGCACGATCTCAGCTCACTGCAACCACCGCCTCCTGGGTTCAAGCGATTCTCCTGCCTTAGCCTCCCGAGTAGCTGGGACTACAGGCATGCACCACCACACCTGGCTAAATTTTGTATTTTTAGTAGAGACAGGGTTTCACCATGTTGGTCAGGCTGGTCTCAAACTGCTGACCTCAGGTGATCCACCCACCTCAGCCTCCCAAAGTGCTGGAATTACAGGCATGAGCCACCACGCCCATCTTAAATGTCATCTTAAATGTCTGTATGAAGCCATCCATTGAGTGTCAATCTCTCAAAAATTGAGAGGCTGACCAAAATGGAGGAATTGTTAAACTAAATTTGGCTTGAGAATGCCTCTGTACTTGAGTCCTTATGGAACAAATTGTAACCTTAGTACATAAACTAACTACAAGCCTTAGGAGGATACTTTTGTAACAGTAGTGAGTCTCAGCCGGTCACACCAGCCAAGTGTCAGTCAATCACAGTTGGGCAACTGATCAGACCATATTCAAAAAAAGCAAATGCTGAGCTGTAATCACCTGAGGTGTTCATAAATGCTGCCCGCCCACGTTGCAGGCTACAAATCTTTCAACCTGTTCTGGTTTTGAGGGTTGCCTGATTCATGAATCATTCTTTGCTTAAATAAATTCTGCTTTAATATAATTTGTCTAAAAATTTTAACAGGGCTATGAGTTTTCTTTCGATATATGAGTTTTTCTTGGGATATGTGCTTTACATATATCCCATAGGTTTGGATTTGTAACAGTTCTTTAATTTCTGTAATTCCCTATATCCAAGAGTTGTGAAGCATAGGTTTTATTTTATTTATTTATTTATTTTTGAGACAAAGTCTCGCTCTGTCGCCCGGGCTGGAGTGCAGTGGCTGGATCTCAGCTCACTTCAAGCTCCGCCTCCCGGGTTTACGCCATTCTCCTGCCTCAGCCTCCCGAGTAGCTGGGACTACAGGCGCCTGCCACCTTGCCCGGCTAGTTTTTTTTTTTTTTTTTTTTTTTTGTATTTTTAGTAGAGACGGGGTTTCACCGTGTGAGCCAGGATGGTCTCGATCTCCTGACCTCGTGATCCGCCCGTCTCAGCCTCCCAAAGTGCTGGGATTACAGGCTTGAGCCACCGCGCCGGCCGTGAAGCATAGGTTTTAAAGTTTTCAAGTAGAACATTATGCCAGTTATCAAATTGTTGAATTTCAGATACAAACTCAATCTTCATTGCCTGCTCTGTGAAAATGAATAGGGGCCCTTTAAACATTGTTTCTTTGCCAGCTGGCACAATATTTAGCTTTGACAGTAGAGGGCACTGGAGAGACACTGCAGGAGGCTCACTCATTCAGTAGGTTTCCATGGCCTGGGTGGCTTCTCCAGTGCCAGGTTCCTGCGCCATGTGCAGCCTTTCTAAGTGCCCAGCTTTTGTGGCACAAACAAGCTTCTCTAGCATAGCTCCTTCACCATGTTGCTCCAGCACCAGGCTCCTGTGGTGGTGGGCAGCTTCTTCAAGGCCCAGATCCTGCAATATGCAGAAGCCTACACCACCTAGCAACCAGCAATTTCTCCAGGTACTTCATAGTACCCGGTAGTTTCACAGCAGAATGGCTCTAAGTGGGGTACCTCCTATAATAAACAGTCTTTCAGCATTACAGGGCATATCACCAGCAGGTCCTAGAGAGGGGATTTCCAGCAACTTCCACTGGTGTGGTACAGGAGGAACTTCTCTGCCATTCACCAAACCAAGGCCATATCCCCTCCAGCAACGGGGCGCTGGCTCTCAGCCCTAGAGGGGCCTCTTCCTTAAGTGCACTGTCTCAGCCCTAGGTTTGCTGCTGCTGCTTATCTGCATTCCTCCGTTCTTTAGAATTCCTTTTACCCTTCCATAAAATCAAAATAATACCTGATATGAAAAGTGGACAAAGATCTTTAAGGAAAAAAAGTACTGAGGCAGGAGAATTGCCTGAAACCGGGAGGCGGAGGTTGCAGTAAGCTGAAATCGTGCCACCGCACTCCAGCCTGGGCGACAGAGCGAGACTCTGTCTTACAAAAAAAAAAACAAAAACAAAAAAAACAAATTAGCCAGGCGTGGTGGCACATGCCTGTAATCCTAGCTACTTGGGAGGCTGAGACAGGAGAATCGCTTGAATCCTGGGAGGTGGTTCAAGCAACAAGAGCGAAACTATGTCTAAAAGAAAAAAAAAGAACTATAGACAAATATTCATAAACAGAGATGCAATAATTTAGAACAAAATGTTATAAGGGCTAAATGATAAGAACTTATGAACATACAGAAGGAAACAAAAGAAGGAAACAGGCCAGGCGCGGTGGCTCAGCCTATAATCCCAACACTTTGGGAGGCCAAGGTGGGCGGATCACCTGAGGTCAGGAGTTTGAGACCAGCCTGGCCAACATGTAGAAACTCCATCTCTACTAAAAATACAAAAATTAGCCGGGCATGATAGTGGGCACCTGTAATCCCAACTACTCAGGAGGCTGAGGCAGGAGAATCACTTGCACTTGGAAGGTGGAGGTTGCAGTGAGCTGAGACCATGCCACTGCACTCCAGGGGTGGCAGAGGGAGACGCTGTCTCAAAAAAAGGAAGGAAACAAAAGAAGGAAACAATAGACACGGGTCTACTGGAGAAGGGAGAGGAGCAGAAAAGATAACTAGTGGGTCCTGGGCTTAATACCTGGGTAATGTAATAATATGTATAACAAACCCCTATGACACGTTTACCTATGTAACAAACCTTCACATGTACCCCCAAACCTAAAATAACAATTTTTGAAAATTGCTAAATATGCTACAAAAATCATTTTAATATAGAAATAAAAGAGCTGTTAATTACTCTGGAAAAAAAGTTAGCAAAAGGAATCCAACAGTATATAAAGAGCACAATACAACCTTGAATTTCCAACTTCAAAACTTACTGTAAAACTACAGTAATAAGACAGTGTAGTAGTACTCACATAATCATGACATAAAAGATCAGTGAGATAAAACTGACAGAAATAAACACTAATATTTATGGTCAATTGATTTTTGACAAAGGTATCAAGACAATTCAATGGGGAAAGAATGGCCAGAGGCGGTGGCTCACACCTGTAATCCCAGCACTTTAGGAGGCCAAGGCAGGCGGATCACCTGAGATCAGGAGTTTGAGACCAGCCTGGCCAACATGGTGAAACCTTGTCTCTACTAAAAATACAAAATTAGCCGGGCATGGTGGCGCATGCCTGTAATCCCAGCTACTTGGGAGGCTGAGGCAGAAGAATCACTCCAACCTGGGATGCAGAGGTTGCAGTGAGCCAAGATCGTGCCATTGCACTCCAGCCTGGGCAACAAGAGTGAAACTCCGTCTCAAAAAAAAAAAAAAGGTGGTGGGTGGGGGCATATAGAATAATCTTTTCAACAAATGATGCTGGGACACTGGAAATCCAAATGCAAAAGAATGACATTGGATACCTACTTTAAACCATTTATAAATATTAAGTCAGGCTAGGTGCAGTAGCTCACACCTGTAATCCCAGAACTTTGCGAGGCCAAGGTGGGAGGATTGCTTGAGGCCAGAAGACCAGCTTAAGCAACATAGCAAAACCCCATCTTTGTTTCAAATAAATTCACAAAAAATAAAAATAAATAAGTTATTTCATATTATATGTATTTTACCACAATAAAAATATTAATTCAAAATGAATCAAAGACCTAAATGTAAGTGCTAAAAGTATAAAACTTTTAGAGTGTAAATCTCCATGGTCTTAGACAGTGGTTTCTTTTTGCTTGTTTTTTCTTTTTCTTTTTTGGACATGGTATATTGGTTTGTCACCCAGGCTGGAGTGCAATGGCATGATCATGGCTCACTGAAGCTTCGACCTTCCATTCTCAAGTGATCCTCCCATCTCAGTCACCCAAGTAGCAGGCACACAGCACCACGCCTAGCTAATTCTTTAAACTTTTTGTAGAGACGGGGGTCTCATTATGTTGTCCAGGCTGGTCTTGAACTCTGGGATTCAAGTCATTTTGCCTCCCAAAGTGCTGGGATTACAGACACGGGCCACTGCACCCAGCCAACAATGGTTTCTTAGGTATTAGCCCCAAAGCACAAGCAACCAAAGAAAAAAATAGGTTAAATGGACTTCATTAAAATCAGCTGGTGCAGTGCTGCATGCCTGTGGTCCCAATTCCTCAGGAGGCTGAGGTGGAAGTATGGCTTGGGTCCAGGAGTCAGAGTCTAGTCTGGGTAACATAGTGAGACCTCCATCTCTAAAAGAAAAAAAAAAAGGAAACTACCTTTTGTGCTTCAAAAGACACTATCAAGAGGGTTAAGCAAGGAGCATTGGTTCATGCTTGTAATCCCAACATTCTGGGAGGCTGAGGCGGGAGGATCACTTGAGGCCAGAGTTTAAGACCAGCCTGGGTAACATAGTGAGACCTTGTCTCTACAAAAAATAAACAAAATTAGCCAGGCATGGTGTCATGCACTTGTAGTCTCAGCTACTAGAAAGGCTGAGGTGAGAAGATCACTTGATCCTGGAAAGTCAAGGCTGCAGTGAGCTGAAATCGTGACACTGCACTCCAGCCTGGGCGACAGAGCAAGATCCTGTCTCCAAAATTAAAACAAAAAAAAAAAAAAAAAAAAAAGAAAATGTTAAGCCAGGTGTGGTAGCTCACACCTGTAACCCCAGCACTTTGGGAGGCTGAGGCAGGAGGATCACTTGATCTCAGGAGTTCAAGATGGGCAACATAACAACACCCTATCTCTACAAAAAGCATTTTTTGTTTTTTGAAATGGACTTTCGCTCTTGTTGCCCAGGCTGGAGTACAATGTCGAGATCTTGGCTCACTGCAATCTCTGTCTTCCAAGTTCAAGCAATTCTCCTGCCTCAGTCTCCCAAGTAGCTGGGATTATAGGCATGTGCTACCATGTCCAGCTAATTTTGGATTTTTAGTAGAGATGGGGTTTCTTCATGTTGGTCAGGCTGGTCTCAAACTCCTGACCTCAGGCAATCCGCCCACGTTGGCCTCCCAAAGTGCTGGGATTACAGGTGTGAGTCACTGCGCCTGGCCCAAAAAGAAATTTTTTAAGTTAGCCAGGCATGGTGGTGTGCACCTGTAGACCCAGCTACTCGGTAGGCTGAAGTGGGAGGATTGCTTGAGCCAGGAGTTCAAGGCTGCAGTGAGCTATGATTGCATGACTGCACTCTAGCTTGGGCAACAGAGTGAGACTTCGTCTCAAAAAAAAAAAAAAAAAAAAAATTAGCAGGGCATGGTGGCAGGTGCCTGGAGTCCCAGCTACTCGGGAGGCTGAGGTAGGAGAATCACTTGAACTCAGGAGACAGAGGTTGCAGTCAGCCAAAATCACGTCACTGCACTCCACCCTGGGTGACAGAGCAAGACTCCATCACACACACACACATACACACACACACACACACACACACACAAGTAAAAGACCTACAATAGGCTGGGCGTGGTGGTTCACACCTGTAATCCCAGCACTTTGGGAGGCGGCCAGATCATTGAGGTCAGGAGTTCGAGACCAGCCTGGCCAACATGGTAAAACTTCATGTCTACTAAAAATACAAAAATTAGCCAGTCGTGGTGGTGGGCATCTGCAATCCCAGCTATTCGGGAGGCTGAGGCGGGAGGATCACTTGAACCTGGGAGGCAGAGGTTGCAGTGAGCCAAGATCACGTCACTGCACCACAGCCCGGCCTACAGAGTGAGACTTCATCTCAAAAAAAAAAAAAAAAAAAAAGCAAGTGGCTTGAATAGACATTTTTCCAAAATAGATACACAAGTGGCCTATAAGTACATAAAAAGATGCTCAACATTATTAGCCATTAGGAAAATCAAGTCAAATCCACTTTGGAAATAATTTGCCAATTCTTCAGAAAATTAAACAGGGTTACCATATGACCAAGCAATTCCATTCCTAGGTATAAATCCAAGACAATTAAAAACATATGGCTACACAAAAGCTTGTACAGGAATGTTCACAGCAGCTTTATTCCAATACCCAAAAAGTGGAAACAACCCAAATAACCACCAACTGCTGAAAGGATACACAAAATGTGGTGCATCCACACAACGGAATATTGTCCATTGCGAGGAATGAAGTTAGTCTCAGCTACTGGGTGTTGTGTGTACGTGGCGGGGCGGGAGGGGGTTGAGGTGGGAGGATTGCTTGAGCCTGGAAGGTTGAGTAACATGGGGAAACCCCGTCTCTATCAAAAATACAAAAAATTAGCTGGGCATGGTGGCGCACACCTGTAGTCCCAGCTACTCGGGAAGCTGAGGTAGGAGAATCACTTGAACCTCGAGGTTGCAGTGAACTGAGATTGCACCACTGCACTCTAGCCTGGGTGACAGAGCTCCGGAGACTCTGTCTCAAAAAAAAAAAAAAAGAAAAAAAGAAAAAAAAGAGAAAGGTTTGTGGTTGCCTAGGGCTGGGGTGAGACAGGGGATGGAATGAAATGGGGAGTGACTGCTAATAGATACAGGGTTTCTTTTTAGGGTGACAAAAATGTTTTAAAATTCATTGACTATTGATATTTAGTAACTATACTAAAAACCATTGACTTGTACAATGTAAATTGGTGAAGGGATGGGGGTGGATGGGGAAAAGGGAGATGTTGATTCCAGAGTACAAAGTTTCAGTTAGGTGGAATAGGCATTAGTGACCTACTGCTCAGAATGGTGACTGTAATAATGTACTGTACTTCCAAACTGTTAACAGAGTAGATCCTAAATGTTTTCACCACAAAAAAGATAAGCATGTGGGCCAGGCGTGGTGGCTCACGCCTGTAATCCCAGCACTTTAGGAAGCCAAGGTGGGTGGATCATGAGGTCAGGAATTTGAGACTAGCCTGGCCAACATGGCAAAACCCCATCTCTACTAAAAATACAAAAATTAGCTGGGCGTGGTGGCGAGCGCCTGTGATCACAGTTACTTGGGAGGCTGAGGCAGGAGAATCGCTTGAACCCGGGAGGCGGAGGCTGCAGTGAGCTGAGATCGTGCCACTGCACTCCAGCCTGGGCAACAAGAACAAGACTATGTCTCAAAAAGAAAAAAAAAAAGACAAATACGTGAGGTGATGGATTTGTTAATTAGCCTAATTTAGTCATTCCACATTGTAAACATGTATCTAAACATCATACTGTACCTCATAATACAGTTGTCAATTAAAACTAAATTGGTGAACTACATGGCATATGAATATCTTAATAAAGGTATTATAAAACAGTAGAAAAGCACATGCACACACACACAAAGAAGGAATTGTTTTGATAGAAAGTGCTATGCAGTAAATTGTTTTTTGTTTTGTTTGTTTAGTTTTATTTTTTTGAGACAGTCTCGCTCTGTGGCCCAGGCTAGAGTGCAGTGGTGCTATCTCGGCTCACTGCAACCTCTGCCTCCCAGGTTCAAGTGATTCTCCTGCCTCAGCCTCCCGATTAGCTGGGACTACAGGCACATGCCACCATGCCCAGCTAATTTTTGAATTTTTAGTAGAGACAGTGTTTCACCATATTGGTCAACCTGGTCTCGAACTCCTGACCACAAGTGGTCTGCCCGCCTCAGCCTCCCAAAGCGTTGAGATTACAGGCCTAAGCCACCATGCCCGCCTGCAGTAAGTTTAGACAGATGATGCTAGACATGACATAAAAGAGTTGATGAAGAGCCCCACACAGTTTGGAGCATTCTTTTCGGCCCAATTTTACAGGTGAGGAAACTGAACTCCACATAAACTTTTTTTTTTTTTTTTCAGATGGAGTCTCACTTTATCGCCCAGGCTGGAGTGCAGTGGCAAGATCTTGGCTCACTGCAACTTCCGCCCTCCGGGTTCAAGTGATTCTTCTGCCTCAAACTCCCGAGTAGCTGGGACTACATGTGTGAGCCACCACGCCTGGCTAATTTTTGTATTTTTAATACAGATGGGATTTCACCATATTGGCCAGGCTGGTCTCCAACTCCTGACCTCTTGATCCACCCACCTCAGCCTCCCAAAGTGCTGGGATTACAGGCGTGAGCCACCATGCCTGGCCAAACTTTCTTTTTTCTTTCCTTTTTTTTTTTTTTTTTTTTGAGACGGAGTCCGGCTCTGCCGCCCAGGCTGGAGTGCTGTGGCCGGATCTCAGCTCACTGCAAGCTCCGCCTTCCGGGTTTACGCCATTCTCCTGCCTCAGCCTCCCGAGTAGCTGGGACTACAGGCGCCCGCCACCTCACCCGGCTAGTTTTTTGTATTTTTTAGTGGAGACGGGGTTTCACCATATTAGCCAGGATGGTCTCGATCTCCTGACCTCGTGATCCGCCCGTCTCGGCCTCCCAAAGTGCTGGGATTACAGGCTTGAGCCACCGCGCCCGGCCTCTTTTTTCTTTTTTTGAGACCGGGTCTTGCTCTGTTGCCCACACTGGAGTGCAGTGGCGCGATCATAGCTCACTGCAGCCTCCACCTCTCTGAGTTCAGGTGATCTTCCCACCTCAGCCCCCTGAGTAGCTGGGACTACAGGCGCTCACCACTACGCCCCGCTAATGTTTTTGTAGAGACAGGGTCTCCCTGTGTTAAATTTTTTGTAGAGACAGGGTCTCCCTGTGTTGCTCAGGCTGGTCTGAAACTGCTGGGCTCAAGTGAGCTTCCCACCTCAGCCTCCCAAGATGCTGGGATCACAGGCGTGAGCCACCATGCCTGCCAGAAACTTCAGACCATATAGCTAGCACACGATGGAAGCCAGATTCCAATCCAGGAAGTTAATAGCCAAGCTGGGGCCCTGACTGCTACACTACACTGCCTCCTGGGAACATGCGTCTCTAAGATAAAGACAGGGTGGAGAACATCTATTGCTGAGAATCTCTCCCAGAGATTGCTCTCTCTTCCTAGTGCCAACTCCCCAGTGCTCATCGGAGAGTCCTCATCATTTGGGTGCCTACCATCTGTTTAATAGACATGGTAGAAGTCTTGGTTTCTGCAATTTCTAGAGTGAAATTTAGGACAAAGCAATCTCCTTGCAAATATTCAGCATGCAGCTTCTCTTCAGGGAAGTGATGAAGTGATGTGTCTGCCAACGTGTATACTCAGTTGAAAATGATCAGATAGAAGGCTTTGTGACACAGCCCCTGATGTCAGAGCAACCTCTGAAAACTCATAAAAACATCGATTGCATAAACTCTTTTTGGAATGTTCAGGACCATAACTGAGGACAATACTAATTCTTCGGGAAGAGTTTAATGTAGCAGATTTCTACATCTCACGACATTTTTGTGTTTTAACCTAAGTGTAGGTTTTGCTTGTTTGTCTAATGTCTGATTATCAAATGAATACGGAGATCTAAATCTTTGTATAATATCTTGGTCTATTTCTGTGAGCTAGATTCCCAGATGTGGAATAATCCCGAGTCAAAGGATATGAACATTTTTAAGGCTCTTGATCTGCATTGCCAAATTGCTTTGCAAAAAAGATTGAACCAATTTACACTCCCACCAGCAGTGTATGAGAATATATTTAAATGCAAATCCCAAGCTGCAGAACATCTCTTTCTTAGGTATTTCAACTTAAATTTTTTTTTTTCGTGCTAAGCAAAAGCTGACCCAGGATGTTAAAAAAAGAAAGTCTGACATAAAAATGGAGCAGATAGTTAAAACAGCTTCTTAGGCAGAAATAAGCTTTAGAAAGGCCCAAGCAGGATGATAAAAATTTTAAGGCATCATAGCACGAAGCACAGTTCTAAAGGGACCATTAACAGTTTGGCTGAGATTGGAAAAGTAACCGCCAAGAATGCTGGGCGTGGTCAATGCCCCAAATTCTAGACTAGAAAACGCAGGGTGTTTCACTCATTTACACTTCACTTTCGCCTAAGGACGATTTAAGATACCCAAAGGCAGGATCTTGATAAGTAGTATTGTTTGAATCAGTAATCCCGTGAAAATGAAAGAAACCCACGCCCCCTGAACTAAGGTCAGCGTTTATCTCTTCTTTCCAGGCGTTCCATCAGGACGCCTCGCCTCTAATCTCAGTTCGGTTTGCCACAACTACTGCCTCCACCCCTAATAATGGGGTCCCATGATTTTAGGGAAGACACGGATGGGCAGACAAGAGGAAGCCCAGATTCGGGGTACCAACCCACAGAGCGCCATACAAATCCAAAAAGTGCTGGGACCTCAACGTTCGGCCAGGACACCCTTCCCCGAGCCCCCGTTATTTGGGAAACCGCCCCGTCCCCGCCTGCGAGTCTTCCACGACTACTTCTCGGTTCCCCCGTGCTACCCGCTTCTATCAGCAAGAAGAAGCCGACGGCCGAGGAGCCAGGAACTCGATTTCGCCCCTTCCCACTCCTCTTTTCTCACTTTTGTTCGGCTTTTCCTGCTTTCCCTCCCTTCTCTCCTTTCTTCTTCGTGTCCTCCCTCTCTCCTCCTCCCCTCGCCTCGTCCTCCCCCAACCGAGCCTCCTGCGTCCCCTCCCCCGCCTCACCCTCGCCCCGCTCCTCTCGCAGCCCCGCCCTCAGCCAATCAGAGCGCGGCCTCCGGTGGCCCCGCCCTTCCCCGGCGATTCCGGGCGGGCCGGGCCGAGCCCAGGCCGTGGGTGCGGAGGGCGGCGCCGCGGGGCGGGGGCCGATGGGTCCTGGCTGACTGGAGGCGCCGGCGCGGGGCTCGCCTGGACGCGGGTGTGCGGGGCTGTGAGGGGGCGAGGCGGGCGCTGCGGCCCGCCCGGGATGGGCCAGCCCTGGCCTGGCGGGGCTGAGCCGAAGGCGAGGGCGACGCGCGGGCCAGGCCTGCCGAGCGGGCGGCCCGGGGGCTGAGGTAGAAGTGGGCGCGGAGGAAGGGGCCGAGCCAAGGCGGTGGGTGGAGCGGCGAGGGGGGCGGAGGCTGGGCCGCGGCGGGCAAGCGGAGCGGCGCGCCTGTCCGGAGCTCGGCGGTGGCGCCGGAGGAGGCTGCGGCGGCGGCGGCGGCGGCGGCCCGGACGAGCGTCCGGAGGTGGCGGACGAGGCGCCGGGGGCCCCCATGGGCGGGTGTGTGGGCGCCCAGCACGACTCCTCGGGCAGCCTCAACGAGAACTCGGAGGGCACCGGAGGTAGGTGAGCGCCAGGGGGCAGCCTCGGCCCCCCATTGTTCCCGGCCAGGCCCGGCCACCTGTCCCGACCCCCGCGGGCCGCGCCGGGCCCCCGCGCCCCTTTGTCATCCCCTCTTCTACGTCATTCCCCGCGCTCCGCTTCCGGCTGCCCTGCCGGCCGCGGGGATCGCCTCTTCCCGCCCCAGCTGCGAAGAAAAGTCCTCTGAGCGCCGGGGACGTAGCCCTCGGCCTCGCCGACCGGTCCGCTCAGCTCGGGGAAGTCGGACCCGAAGCTGCCCTTCTGGCCACCTCACTGCCTCTCCAGCCCGTTTAATTATTGAGGAACAGGATGGCGGCGCCGGGGTTGCGGAAAAGCGAATTGATGGCGGGGGGAGGGAGCTTGATGCGTTCCCTCCGACGGGCCCCGCCACATCTTTCCGCACCCTTCCTTGTTCAGTGGAGTTGGCTGGTCTCAGCTTTCCTGAGTTTCAGATGACAGCTGCCCCGGTTGGTTCCAAATTGGCCATTTAAACCCGCGAGTTTCAGGAGCTCGACTAGGGGAGACTCCAGGGGCCGCAGGCATTGTATTAAGGAGGGGAGGGGAAACGGTCTTCCCGGGTAAAACGTGGCTTCTTGCTAGAGCTTGGGGGTGTTAGGCCGGTGTGCTGTCGGGTTGGGCTAATCAAATTCCCATCTGTCTTACGTAGAAGGAAAATTATGTAGGATAAAAGTACAAATGCATTTGGACTCCGACTTACCCCAGTAAGATCAGTACTTTAAAAGTTTTCTAACACGGGAACGCACATCTACTTTATAGTAAAAGCGTACTGAGGATAGGTATTTTAATTCAATCAGTAGTAGTTATAGTATGGCAGTATAATAAAATTAATTCTACTTTTATTTGACCTTTGGTTACGTCCATTCTGTAAAATATTTTAGTTATAAACAGCCTTTAGGCAAAGATGATAGCGTTGGTTTGATTTTTGACCTAATGTTAGCTGCCTTAAAATGTGCATGTTTGTAAATTTTTAAATTGTTTGGGTATGGGAGGGTTTACAACTTTTTCTTTTTTTTTTTTTTTTTTTTTTTTTTTTTTTGAGACGGAGTCTTGCTCTGTCGCCCAGGCTGGAGTGCAGTGGCCAGATCTCAGCTCACTGCAAGCTCCGCCTCCCGGGTTCACGCTATTCTCCTGCCTCAGCCTCCCGAGTAGCTGGGACTACAGGCGCCGCCGCCTCGCCCGGCTAGTTTTTTGGATTTTTAGTAGAGATGGGGTTCACCGTGTTAGCCAGGATGGTCTCGATCTCCTGACCTCGTGATCCGCCCGTCTCGGCCTCCCAAAGTGCTGGGATTACAGGCTTGAGCCACCGCGCCCGGCCTACAACTTTTTCTTAACATACTGACATTTAGACCAGTTGCTTGCCATGTCTCTTAGGCTCTCTTCACAAACCATGTACACCTAAGTTTTTTGACTGATGGATTTCCTGGCTTCCATTATGGTTAGCCATGCCACTTTATTAAAATCTATGGGTATCCTGTATGACTAAATCCTGGGTAAATAACTTGAGAACTCAGTGACAGTTGTCTTGAAAAAGTCCATGAAAATACTACTTTATAGTGTATTTTATGTCGTAGCATTATTACTGGCACATTGAGATCCTCAGTGACAATAAAGCAGGAAGATAAAAAGGGCATGATTTAAAACAGCCTTGGGTTAAGGTCAAATTGGGGGTCAAAATGAATCTTCCTCTAATTGTGGTGATCATTAATGGTTCTGAAATAGTATTTGTTATAGCTAGTGTTTGGTTTTAATTAATTTTGTTCACACTCATTTTAATATTGTCATAAGCATTTTGCTCTTCTCCGTAATGCATGTGGATTAATTTATTTAAGCCTTTTGGTAGTGTGACTTATGACCAGACAGGCATTATTAATATGGACTTTAAAAAGCGTGAAATCTTAGCTTTGGGTGATTTATTACCAGTGGTATCCAGTTAGATAGCTATAGTATCAGTTTCTTTGAGGACTGAGTTCTCTGGACCATAAGCTGTGCTATACATAAAGTTTAGAAAAAGGAACATCAGCCACCAAACATCTTTATATTCTTTTGGAGAGAGGGCATGGGCCCTGATGTAACTGGGGTCGGGAAAGAGGCTCTTGGGCTAAAGGATTATTTCTGGAATTTGATTATGGACGCTTTTATTCTCCATTATCGTCGTGATAATTAAGAGTTAATTGTGGTTTAATGAAATTAACTCAGGTGTGTTGCAGGTTAACATATAAAAAAAATATTGCTTATTAAGTAGATTGTTGGGAAGGGAAAGACTTTTTCCTGAGGATGTTGGCACAGATCCCTAGCTTTTCAAACATACTGTCGTAGTGAGTTAGGTTTGGGGGGGTTGTGGGGAGCTTGGTTTGGTTTCTCCAGACAGGTTCTTGCTTTGTCGCCCAAGCTGGAGTGCAGTGGCACAAGCACAGCTCACTGCAGCCTTGACCTCCCTGGTACAAGTGATCCTTGTACCTCAGCCCCCTGAGTAACTGGGACCATGAGGTGCATTCCACCACAGCCGGCTCATTTTCTTAAAATTTTTAGTAGAGGCGGGTTTTGCCGTGCTTTTAATCTGAATGTATTTGGTTATGAAAATTGTTGTATCAACATGGAGTCTTCACATGCTTCTTATAACGGGTTTAAACTTTTCATGACAGATTTAATTACATTCACCAACCAGGCGGGGTGGCTCATGCCTGTAATCCCAGCACTTTGGGATGCTGAGGCGGGAGGATTGCTTGAGCCCAGGAGTTGGAGACCAGCCCAGGCAGCATAGTGAGACTCTGTCTTTAAAAAAATAAACAAAATAATTACATTCACAGGGTTGTGCAAACATCACCATTTTGGAATAGCCTGACCCTTTCTAAATATCAGCCAGCCTTAGTAAGAAAAAGATTTTTTAAAAAGTCTTTTGACCATTTGAAATACTATACTTTCCTTTTTCCCTCTGAATCCATCTCTTATATATGCAAGTAAGTATGTATATATCAATAAAAGCTTCCTCATTAGGTGTATTACTTCTTTGAAGGAATTTGGGAGATTTTTATAAGAGACTAGAATATGGAAGTGGCTTAATTCACATTCTAGGCTTTGCATTATCTGTTGTTTTGGAATTAATTGTTGTATTTTCCTCTGGCATATACCTTGCCTAGAATTTAGTTCTTGAGCTCCAGCTACTTAGGCTTTTTTTAAATAAAAAAAAATTTATTTTATATTTTGTTATTGAGATAGGGTCTTGCTCTGTCATCCAGGTTGAAGTACTGTGGCATGATTATAGATTACTGCAGCCTTGAACTCTTGGGCACAGGCAGTCCTCTGGTCTCAGCCACTTGAGTAGTTAGGCTGCTTTTTTTTTTTTTTTTTCCAGATGCAGTCTTGCTGTGTTGCCCAGGCTAGAGTGCAGTGGCACGGTCTCCGCTCACTGCAGCCTCTGCCTCCCAGGTTCAAGAGATTCTCCTACCTCAGCCTCAGGAGTAGCTGGGATTACAGGTGCCCACCACCACATCCAGCTACTTTTTTTGTATTTTTAGTAGAGATGGGATTTCACCATGTTGGCCTGGCTGGTCTTGAACTCCTGATCTTTAATTAATCTGCCTGCCTATGCTTTCCAAAGTGTTGGGATTACAGGTGTGAGCCCCTGTGCCCAGCCTGCTTTTTTTTTTTTTTTTTTAAATGCCTACTTTTAATCAAGGCAGGTATGTCATAGAAGTTATGTAAGATTATTTAACAGTTCTAAGCTTCCATGCTCCTAGAATTTCCCATTGGTTTGACTTTTTTTTTTTTGAGATATAGTTTCGCTCTTGTTGCCCAGACCGGAGTGCAGTGGTGTGATCTTGGCTCACTGCAACCTCCACCTCCCTGGTTCAAGCAGTTCTGCCTCAGCCTCCCAAATAGCTGGCATTACAGGCGTGCACCACCATGCCTGGCTAGTTTCATATTTTTAGTGGAGACAGGGTTTCACCTTGTTGGTCAGGCTGGTCTTGAACTCCTGACCTCAAGTGATCCACCCTCCTCGGCCTCCCAAAGTGCTGGGATCACAGGCATGAGCCACCTTGCCCAGCCTGTTTTGACATGTTTAGACATTCTGTTTGGTTCTCCGTCTTACTATAATGACACTGTGATGCTGGAGTCGGCACTTAGGACCTCTAGACAAGCCTTTAGCCATGGCATTTGCTTAGGAATTAAATCCTTTATGATTTTTTAAAATAAATATGTGGGCAGAAAATCCAATAAACTTGTATTAATTGAAGACAGCTAACAAGCTTTTCTTTTTTTTACCTCTTGAATGAAAGTATAGTAATGTACAAAGTAACTTCTCACCTTCTGAGTGTGTCATTTATTTTGTACGTTTAGTGCTGTCCTAAGAGAACTGACCGTGGTGGTCACAAGTTTTCAGGTTTACAGAGAATAACTGAATGCTGGACATTCATTCCTTTAGTCTGTATTCCAGAATGTCTTGAGAACATCACGGAGTTCTTTCAGATACCTTATAGCAACCTTACACCTACTCAATGAGCAACAATGGTTTTTGAATAGCATCTACCATTTATCCAGTATTTATTATGTAACAGGTCCTAACAACCCTATGAGGTGAATAGTATCTCTGTTTCACAGATAAAGATTGAAGCCTAGAGCTATTATTCGGTTAGAGCAAAAATGATTTTGTTCCTTGCCATTACTTTTAATGGCAAAAACCGCAATTACTTTTGCGCCAACCTTTAATAACTTGCTCATCATCACATAGCTTATAACTGGCAGTCAGAGCTTAAACCCAGAGCTGCTATAAAGAATGCTAGTTAGGCTGGGTGCGGTGGCTCAAGCCTGTAATCCCAGCACTTTGGGAGGCCGAGACGGGCGGATCATGAGGTCAGGAGATCGAGACCATCCTGGCGAACACGGTGAAACCCCGTCTCTACTAAAAAAATTCAAAAAACTAGCCGGGCGAGGTGGCAGGCGCCTGTAGTCCCAGCTACTCGGGAGGCTGAGGCAGGAGAATGGCGTGAACCTGGGAGGCTGAGCTTGCAGTGAGCCGAGATTGCGCCACTGTACTCCAGCCTGGGCGACAGAGCGAGACTCCGTCTCAAAAAAAAAAAAAAAAAAAAGAATGCTAGTTTTCTGTTTTTTCTCTAGTTTACTTTTTTAAAATTGTGGCAAAATTGGCCAGGCCCAGTAGCTCACGCCTGTAATCCCACCACATTGGGAAGCCAATGCAGGCAGATCACTTGAGGTCAGGAGTTCAAGACCAGCCTGGCCAACATGGAGAAACCCCATCTCTACTGAAAATATAAAAATTAGCCAGGCATGGTGGCAAGTGCCTGTAATCCCAGCTACTCAGGAGGCTAAGGCAGGAGAATTGCTTGAACATGGGAGGCAGAGGTTGCAGTGAGCCAGGATCATGCCATTGCACTCCAGCCTGGGTGACAGAGCGAGACTCCATCTCAAAATAAATAAAAATAAAATTGTGGCAAAACATATAACAGAATTACCATCTCAACCATTTTTGAATGTATAATTCAGTGACATTGATTATATTCACAAAGTTATATGGTGTAGAATCATATAATATTTGCTTTTGTTTGGTTTAATTACCATAATGTCTCCCGCGTTCATCCTGTGGTAGCATCTATCCTTTTTTTGGCTAAATAATATTCCATTGTATGTATATACCGCCTTTTTTTTTTTTTTTTTTCCCTCCGCAAGGCAGAGGCCCGCTCTGGCGCCCAGGCTGGAATGCAATGGTGCAATTCCATTGTAGCTCACTGCAACCTCCACCTCCCAGGTTCAAGTGATTCTCCTGTCTCAGCCTTCCGAGTAGCTGGGATTACAGGCACGCACCACCACGCCTGGCTAATTGTTTTTTTGTATTTTTAGTAGAGACAGGGTTTCACCGTGTTGGCCAGGCTGGTCTCGAACTCCTGCCCATGTATATACCACTTTTTTTTTTTTTTATCCATTCATCTGTTGATGGACATTTGGGCTGCTTCCACATTTTGGTGTGAATGATGCAGCTCTGAACTTTGGTGTACAAGTATCTGTTTTCAGTCTCTGTTTCCGGTTCTTTCAGCTGTATAGGAGTGGAATTGATGGATCATATGGTAATTCTGTGTTTACCTTTTTGAGAAACTACTAGATTATTTTCTACCACTTATTCTTACCAGCAATGTATGATGGTTCCAGTTTCTCTGTATTTTCACCATCACTTTTTTTTTTTTTTTGAGATGGAGACTCGCTCTGTCGCCCAGGCTAGAGTGCAGTGGCCGGATCTCAGCTCACTGCAAGCTCCGCCTCCCGGGTTCCTGCCATTCTCCTGCCTCAGCCTCCGGAGTAGGTGGGACTACAGGCGCCCGCCACCGCGCCCCGCTAGTTTTTTGTATTTTTTTAGTAGAGACGGGGTTTCACCGTATTAGCCAGGATGGTCTCGATCTCCTGACCTCGTGATCCGCCCGTCTCGGCCTCCCAAAGTGCTGGGATTACAGGCTTGAGCCACTGCGCCCGGCACCATCACTTGTTATATTCCATTTTTTAAGTTACAGCAATTCTGAAGTAGTATCTCGTAGTTTGATTTGCATTTTCCTGATGAGTAGTGGTGTTGAGCGCCTCTTTTCATGTCCATTTATACATCATCCCTGGAAAAATATTTATTTATGCTCTTTGCTCATTTTTTGAGTTGTTTCGCTTTTTTTTTTTTTTTTGGAGTTGTAAGAGTTTTATGTATCTTGGATATTGAACCCTTATCAAATATATGATTTGCAGATATTTTCCCCCATTCTGTGAGTTGTCTTTTCATTCTCTTGATGGTGTCTTTTCATGTACAAAGGTTTGTTGTTGTTGTTTTTTAATAGAGTCTCACTCTTATTACCCATGGTGGAGTGCAGTGGTGTAATCATGGCCTACTGCAGCCTTAACCTCCTGGGCTTAGCCAATCTTCCTGGTTCAGCCTCCTGAGTAACTGGGACCACAGGTGTGCACTACCACAGCTAGCTAATTTTAAAATTTTTTGTAGAGACAGGGTCTTCCTGTGTTGTTGAGGCTGGTCTCAAACTCCCAGACTTAAGTGATCCTCCCTCCTTGACCTCCCAAAATGCTGGGATTACAGGCGTGAGCCACTGTGCATCACCTGAAGTTTGTAATTTTAATGATGTTCTATTTATCTATTTTTTCTTCTGTTGCTTGTGCTTCTAGTTTCAGTTTTAAATATAAAGTAACCTTTCACTGATGTATATAGAATAGAGCTATAGCCAATAATTTGCAAATCTCACAGCTAACATTTGCTTTCTCAACAAGAAGTAGAAAACTTTTATTTCCTCTGTCTGATCTGATTGGATCTGATGAAAGGTTATTAGCAGTGAAATGGTTCATAAAAGTCGACAATTCAGTTAACAGGGTAGCTAAAAAAGAAAAAAAGTTGACAAAAGTAATTCATGAATGTACTTTGTCTTTTTGTTCCCATTTTTGTTTGTTTGTTTGTTTGTTTTGAGACAGAATCTGCTCTGTCACCCAGGCTGGTGTACAGTGGCATTATCTCGGCTTACTGCAGTTTCCGCCTCCCAGGTTGAAGCGATTCTCCTGCCTCAGCCTCCCAAGTAGCTGGGATTACAAGTGCGCACTACCACGCCTGGCTAATTTTTGTATGTTTAGTAGAGACAGGGTTTCACTATGTTGGCTAGACTGATCTCGAACTCCTGACCTCAAGTGATCCCCCACCTCAGCCTCTCAAAGTGCTGGAATTACAGATGTGAGCCACTGTGTCCGGCCATTTGTTTCCTTTTTTTGTCTTCTCCCTTCCCTCCCTCCCTTCTCTCCCCCTTTCTCTTTCTTCCCTCTTTCCCTCCCTCCCTTTCTTTGTCTCTGCACCCAATAATGAACCTTAAAAATGAAAGCATCTGTCCTAAGAGAACATAATGCAACTGGCCCACATGTACGGGGTCAGAAGTCTTGGGGGACTGATCTTCACCCCAGTTGATTATCTAGCTCAGTTTGTAAACTGATAGTACATGAGTCACATCCAGTCAACAAACATGCTTTATTTGGCCTGTATAATGTTTTTTAAAAACATACCAGATAGAAGAATGATTATGAAGTAAAGCTTGGACGTGGTTGTAAATAATACATGCGTGGGGTAATGGTTGATAAAGTGGCTGCTTTGGCTTGAGCAGTGTGTGTGAGAGAAAATGATGGAGAAACTGGGCAGGTATTGAGTAGGATGTTACTGTGGACTCCTGAAGAGAAGAGCTTATCATCTGATGAAAGGGGTGTACTGACTGCTAAATATCATTCACTAAATATTAGTTGAACCACTGTTATGTACTGGTTACTGGGATTACAACAGAGGGAAAAAAGGAATTTACAATTTAGTACTTTGCTGCTCAAAAAGTTTTGTCTCTGGATCAGCAATATTGGCATCACCTTGGCAGCATGTTAGATGTTCAGAGCCTCAAACCCCACCTTAGACCTACAGAATCTGCATTTTCACAAGATTCTCAAGTGATTTCCTATGTACATTAATGTTTGAGAAGCACTGGTATAGGATTGCCTAAAGTGGGAAGAGACTAGGGCGAGGAACCCATCAGGGAAAAAAATAGCATGAGTTGGTGATTTATTGGATGTAGGGATACAGAAGAGAAAAAGAGAAGTAAAATAATACGACGTTTGTGAACCTGAGTGACCAGGAATATTGAGGTAGCTTGGCAGATTTTGGGGAATAAGAAAGATAGCTGGGAGAAGCCCTGGTTTAGCATTCAGTATATGTTAAGGTATAGGTGACAGAAGAATATTTAAGTGGAGTCACCATTTAGTGTGGCACGGAAATTTAGATAGGGAACTCCTAGATGCTTAGGGCTATGATTGTGGATTTTGGGATCAGCTGGGGTGAGTTGACTGAAGGTGTAAAAGTGAATGACTGCCAATAAGTAAGTGAAAGAGGAGAAGAATACTAAGAATTGAGTCATAAGAGTTTCATAAAGGGTGAAGCAATAAGAAAATCACCTCTAATCAGGCCTGACACATAGTAAGTAGGTATTTAGTATACTGAATTTTGTTGAATTGGGAAGTAGGGAAGCAGGTCTCTGCTTGTAAAACTAATCTGGTTGCATTTAGAACAGATCATTCTTGTAATTTCAGAAAATAATTTGGTTCAGTAACTTGGTTCTAGCTGTGGTGTGATATAGTTTGACTGTGTTCCCACCCAAATCTCATCCTGAATTGTAGTTTTCATAATCTCCACGTGTCATAGGAGAGACCCGGTGGGAGGTAATTGAATCATGGGGGTGGTTACCTCCATGCTGTTCTTGAGATAGTGAGTGAGTTCTCACAAGATCTGGTTTTTTAAGGGGCTTTTCCCCGTTTCGCTGGGCACTTCTTCCTCCTGCCATGTGAACAAGGACGTGTTTGCTGCCCCTTCTACCGTGATTGTAAGTTTCCATAGGCCTCCCCAGCCCTGCGGAACTGTGAGTCAATTAAACCTCTTTCCTTTATAAATTACCCAGTCTCAGGCAGTTCTTTATAGTAGCATGAGAACGGACTAATACATGATGTTTGCAAAAATTCTAGCTGTAGTTTGTTACTCATATCCTAAAACAAGGTAGATTTCTTGGGTATACAATTCCAGAATATACCAGTAGCCCTTTTGAGGTTGGTGTGGTTCAGGACAAACACATCCTCTATAAGACTTTCTTCACCAAGAATGTCGTGTGTACTTCTTTCTTATGCATTTTCAGTGTCCATTATATTCTACACATCATCTAACTGGTTTATTGAATTTTCTTATGCTTCTGTTCTTTGAGTTGTACCAATAGTAAAGAGTAAAACAGCCAGGTGCAGTGGCTGACACCTGTAATCCCAGCACTTTGGGAGGCTGAGGTTGGCAGATCATGAGGTCAGGAGATCAAGACCATCCTGGCCAACATGGTGAAACCTTGTCTCTACTAAAAATACAAAAATTAGCTAGGCATGGTTGCACGTGCGTATAGTCCTACCTACTCAGGAGGCTGAGGCAGGATAATCACTTGAACTTGGGAGGTGGAGGTTGCAGTTAGCTGAGATTGCGCCACTGTACTCCAAACCTGGCGACACAGCGAGACGCCATCTCAAAAAAAAAAAAAAGGTAAAGCAAAATTGAGCGTGAGGAGGACTGAAGATTTAGTCTCCTTTTACCCCTAGTGTGACAGTGGAAGTAAAAATCCTTCGTATTTTCTGGGTCGGTGAACTCCGGGGCTTTATGAGAGAGGTGCCTAAAATTTCATACCACTTTGGCAAGAGACTTTTAGGGTATTTACTTGATAGAAAGCAGAAGGCAGCAAATTTTACTAGGATAAGTGGAGTTGTGGGGAGGGGACCAAAAGGAAAATGGGCAGCAAGAAGACACAGGTTGAAAATACAGTGGTACTCTGGGTAGGCAGGTCTGTCAGGTATGGGAACTTAATATATAGGTCAAAGAAGCTACAGTTGGAAAATATTGGACATGGGGAGAGCTGAATGCTCTTTGGGAAAAGTTTTAGCACTAGTGTTTACATTAAAAACTGACATGGGCCATTGTAGCTGCTCCCTGATCGTCTACCTTCCATTGGGCTAGTCCCACTCCATATTCAATTTTCTATCAATAAAGGATTGGAATTTATGTTGGAAGTTTTTTTTGTTTTGTTTTGTTTTTGAGAGGAAGTCTGTTGCCCAGGCTGGAGTGCAGTGGCAGGATCTTGGCTCACTGCAACCTCTGCCTCCCAGGTTCAAGCGATTCTCCTGCCTCAGCCTCTGAAATAGCTGGGATTTCAGGCACCCGCCACCGTACCTGGCTAATTTTTGTATTTTTAGTAGAGATGGGGTTTTACCATGTTGGCCAGGCTGGTCTCGAATTCCTAACCTCAGGTGATCCGCCCGCCTCGGCCTCCCAAAGTGCTGGGATTACAGGCGTGAGCCACCGTGCCCAGCCAGAAGGCATTTTTAAAGAAGAATCTTGCAGTGGACATTATGTGAAGATTTTTTTCATCTCTAATTTAAATTTATTTAGGAATCAGTTATTAGTGCTGCATTTTATGGACAGAAACTTTAATCCATTAGACATGATAGCAATTTTTATTCTTCTGACTTTTGATAGCCCTAGTCTATAATGCCTCTTCTTTGGACAGATTTTAATAGATAGGTTTTATTTTTAAATCTGCCTGATTTTCTTACTGTATATGCAAAGCTGTGGCAGTACCTTGTTAGTACTCATTTACCCAGGTGAGTCCTCTAATGGGAATGATTATTGAGTATTAAATCACTAGAAACAAAATTTTGCCTTTACATTGATGCATTTATCTCTTGTGGCTTTTGACCAAAACACATTCTTACCTTGTTGCAGGAAAACATCAGGTTTATTTAGTTTAAGCAACATGATCAAATTAACTGGACATGATCAATTTGCTGATTTAATGATTCTCATTTTTTCCTTACTGCAGACCACCTGAGTGATTATCTTCATTTGGGGGGCCACTGCACCTGATTCTCCTCATGCCCCTCCTCATCCCTCGCATCTTTCCGCTTCTGCTTATCTGGCAGAACTAGGCTGCCAGCAAGCTTTTTCTTGAGTCACTGGTAGTTCAAGGACCATAGGATGAGACTTTACTAATTCATATGTACTTAAAGATGCATGTGTGTTGGCCAGGAATAATCAGCATGTATTTGTCTTGCATCAGCTACTTTGACATGCCATCAGCAAGAATCGAGTTTGGTTTTTAATATATCCGTATATTGAGCTGAGCAGTTAAATACTGCTGAGTGTACATTGGGTGTTGTGATGCCATATTTTTGCATGTTTGCAGTGAAACTTAGAAGTTTCCATTATTGCTCTGTTTTCTGAAGTGGAATTTCTGTTGAAGTTAGACATCTAAGAAAAATGAAATATTTACATGTGAAAATCATTCTAAATGAATTTTATTTGAGTGTGAGGTCATAATTATATTTACATTTGCTCAAAACTTGACTAAGTAATTAATTAGTGACTATTGGGCTTTTCTGATTGAGTTCTTACCCTCACAGTAAAACCTTTAATTTTTTTTGCATTTATTGTAGTGGGCTTTTAGGTATAAGCAAGGTCAGACTATTTCTTTGCATTGGTTCGTAGTTTCCATGCTTGTGGGCTGTGTGACAGTATCAAAGGAGTGGAGTAACAAATAGTTCAGTTCATTTAGTTATGAATCTGCCTTCAACTTAGGGCAACCACTTTATTTCTTAAGTGAGTTAAGATGCTTCTTCCTGAAACTTTAAAAAATAGTCTCCATTATTCCAACTCCCAGCACTTGACCCTAGCTGTAATTAGAGATATAAATAAGGCCTACTGTGTGATATTAAGTACCTTATGGCCTACTGGCGGAATCATACATTTAGGTAGAACTTAGGTGAAGTTTAAAAAGTCTCTACAGCAATCAGTATATTATATAAGTTCAAGGAGGAGTGGGGAGCAGGGTCAGAAACCGTCACTGAAACAGTAATACAAGAAGTTGGTCTTTTTTTTGTTTTTTGAAATGGAGTCTAGCTCTGTCGCCCAGGCTGGAGTGCAGTGACGCAATCTCGGCTCACTGCAAGCTCCGCCTCCCGGGGTTACGCCAGTCTCCTGCCTCAGCCTCCCGAGTAGCTGGGACTACAGGTGCCCACCACCACGCCCGGCTAATTTTTTGTATTTTTAGTAGAGACAGGGTTTCACTGTGTTAGCCAGGATGGTCTTGATCTTCTGACCTTGTGATCCACCTGCCTCGGCCTCCCAAAGTGCTGAGATTACAGGTGTGAGCTACCTCGCCCAGCCCAAGAAATTGGTCTTAAAAGAGGATTAGATGAAGAAAAGGCAGAGAAGGGCATCATTCTGTATGTAGAGGAAATTACTTGTACAGAGATAGCATTAAAAAAAAAGTAGTATTTAGGTGGATTGCTAAGAAGCTTATAGAGGAGATAGATGAAGTGTGAAGTTATTAAGATATGTTATTAGATTTGGGAAGGCAGGATTGCCATAATCAGACCAAGTTGTGAGACTATATTATAGGTGATATTAGTTAAGTGGTTTAAAATTTTTGTTTTTTGTGCTTGTAACAGACAATTCCCATGTAATGCTGCATTTTGCAAGGTTATTTTATATAAAATTCTAATGTACTAGGTTATTATAGTCTAGCAGATTTTTATTCTGTTACAATTTTAATGCTACAGGTTGGACACCCCTAATCCAAAATTAGAGGATTTCAGGTTTTCAGATTAGGGATACTCACTATGTGTGCTGCAAGTATTCAAATCTGAAAAACTCTAAAATTCTAGGCTGGGCGCGGTGGCTCACGCCTGTAATCCCAGCACTTTGGGAGGCCGAAGTGGGCGGATCACGAGGTCAGGAGATCGAGACCATCCTGGTGAACATGGTGAAACCCCGTCTTTTACTAAAATACAAAAAAATTAGCCTGGCGTGGTGGTGGGCGCCTGTAGGCCCAGCTACTTGGGAGGCTGAGGCAAGGGAATCTGTTGAACCTGGGAGGCAGAGGTTGAAGAGCCGAGGTCACGCCATTGCACTCCAGCCTGGGCAACAAGAGCAAAACTCCATCTCAAAAAAAAAAAATCTAAAATACTCAGAACTTTTGAATAAGAGCTACTCAATCTGGGTTATCACAGATTAAGCATAAGAAATGTATTTAAATTAAAAATTAGGGCAGGTGGTGGCTGTGCCTGTAGTCCCAGCTACTTGTGAGGCTGAGGTGGGAGGATCTGTTTGAGCCCATGAGTTCAAGGCTGCAATGAGCCGTGATTGTGCCATTGCACTCCAGCCTGGGTGACAGAGCAAGACTCTGACTCTTTTTTTTTTTTTTTTTAATTGAGACAGTCTTGCTCTGTCGCCCAGGCTGGAGTGCAATGACGCAATCTTGGCTCACTGCAACTTTCGCCTCCTGGGTTCAAGTGATTCTCCTGCCTCAGCCTCCTGAGTAGCTGGGATTACAGGCATGCACCACCATGCCCAGCTAATTTTTTGTATTTTTAGTAGAGATGGGGTTTCACCATGTTGACCAGGCTGGTCTGGAACTCCTGACCTCGTGATCTGCCTGCCTCGGCCTCCCAAAGTGCTGGGATTACAGGCGTGAGCCACCGTGCCTGGCCTACCCTGACTCTAAAAAAAAAAGTGTGTTTAACTTTTTTTTTTTACATGCACTTGTATGTTTGTTACAGAATTAGTCTGTGTCTCTTAAGTCCCAATTTTCTGGCATATGGAAAGAGTTTGGTCTAAGATTCTTCAGAGCACTTGGGTTTTAATCTTGTTATGAAAAGAGGCCTCCATTAGCTGTGTTCGACTCAATTTCTTTCATTGTTGAAAGGAGTGGATGGATTAGACCATCTTTACCAAGGTTACATCTAATTCTTTTTTACAAACTTTTAATTTTTTTTTTTTTTTTTTACTCTTTTGAGACAGGGCCTCACTCTGTTGCCCAGACTGGAGCGCAGTGGTGCGATCTCGGCTCACTGCAACCTTAGCCTCCCGAGGAGCTAGGATTACAGGCACACGCCACTACCACCCGGCTAATTTTTGTATTTTTCGTAGAAATGGGGTTTCACCATGTCAGCCAGGCTGGTCTCCAACTCCTAACCTCAAGTGATCCACCCGCCTTGGCCTCCCAAAGTGCTGGGATTACAGGCATGAGCCACCCCACCCCGCCCAAACTTTTTAAATGACAATTTTCAAACATACTGAAAAGTTGGAAGACTAGTACAGAAACACTTGAACGCCTGTCACCTATATTAAACAAATGATATTTTGTCATATTTATATATCTTTTTTGATATATATTCCTTTGTACATCTCTTTTTTTTGCACTTAACTGTTCGCAAGTATAGACATTATGACACTTCAACATGAATCTCTTAAAAATAAAGCTGTTCGGCCGGGCGCGGTGGCTCAAGCCTGTAATCCCAGCACTTTGGGAGGCCGAGACGGGCGGATCACGAGGTCAGGAGATCGAGACCATCCTGGCTAACACGGTAAAACCCCGTCTCTACTAAAAATACAAAAAAAAAAAACTAGCTGGGCGAGGTGGCGGGCGCCTGTAGTCCCAGCTGCTCGGGAGGCTGAGGCAGGAGAATGGCGTGAACCCGGGAGGCGGAGCTTGCAGTGAGCTGAGATCCGGCCACTGCACTCCAGTCCAGGCGACAGAGCGAGACACCGCCTCAAAAAAAAAAAAAAAAAAAAAAAAATAAAGCTGTTCTCCTACATAACTACAGTTCCATCACTGCTAAGAAGGATTAACTATTATATCTTCATGTCCTCTGAGATCGAGTCCATAGTCCAAATCCCTTAATTGTCCTCTAAATGTCTTTTATGGCTGGGCGCGGTGGCTCACGCCTGTAATCCTAGCACTTTGGGAGGCCAAGGCGGGCGGATCACAAGGTCAGGAGATCGAGACCATCCTGGCTAACACAGTGAAACCCTGTCTCTACTAAAAATACAAAAAATTAGCTGGGCGTGTTGGTGGATGCCTGTAGTCCCAGTTACTCGGGAGGCTGAGACAGGAGAATGGCATGAACCCGGGAGGCGGAGCTTGCAGTGAGCCGAGATCGCGTCACTGCACTCTAGCCTGGGCGACAGAGCAAGACTCCATCTCAAAAAAAAAAAAAAAAAAAAATTTTCTTTTATAACTGGGATTTTTCCCCCAATCAGATCTTATCAGCATTTAGACATTGCATTTGTCACTTCAGTCTTTTAAAATCCAGAACTACTCCTCCTCTTCGTCCCTATGACATTTTCTTTTTTTAAGATGGGGTCTCACTGTGTTGCCCAGGCTGGAGTGCAGTGGCATGATCTCAGCTCACTGCAACCTCTGCCTCCCGGGTTCAAGCAATTCTTCTGCCTCATCCTCCCAAGTAGCTGGGGAATACAGGCGCACCACCATGCCCAGGTAATTTTTGTATTTTTTGGTGGAGACGGGGTTTTACCATGTTGGTCAGGCTGGTCTTGAACTCCTGACCTCAAGTGATCTGCCGTGCCCAACTGACATTGATTTTTTGAAGAGTCTTGTAGAATGTACCACAATCTGGATTTGTTGAATGTGGCCTTGTATCATTTGATGTGTGCTCTAGCCTCTGTTTTCCCTGGAAATTAGGTAGATTTAATTCTACAGAGGATGGTTTAACTATTTTCCAGGCTGCAGTAGATCCACCCTCTTCCCACTTCTCTTTTTCTATGTTCCAACTAGGATAATCTTTCATTATTGACCAACTCTGAGCCTTTTTCTCATTTTTCTACCCATAAATAATCCTGCCATTTTCTGAACTTCCTTAATACTATTCTTATAGTACTTATCCTCCCCACTCTATTAAAAAAAAAAAAAAAATTCTATCATGGCTGTTTTTATACATTACTTATCTTCACACAATGTAAGCTGCATTGGACCTGGGGCAGAGTACTGGTTCTCTCATAATGCTTTAGGCTCAATTATCATTTGTAAGGAACACATCTTTGACTTTTTTTTTTTTTTTTTTTTTTTTGAGACGGAGTCTCGCTCTGCCGCCCAGGCTGGAGTGCAGTGGCCGGATCTCAGCTCACTGCAAGCTCCGCCTCCCGGGTTTACGCCATTCTCCTGCCTCAGCCTCCCGAGTAGCTGGGACTACAGGCGCCCACCACCTCGCCCGGCTAGTTTTTTGTATTTTTAGTAGAGACGGGGTTTCACCGTGTTCGCCAGGATGGTCTCGATCTCCTGACCTCGTGATCCGCCCGCCTCGGCCTCCCAAAGTGCTGGGATTACAGGCTTGAGCCACCGCGCCCGGCCCTTTTTTTTTTTTTTTGAGACAGAGTCTCACTCTGTCGCCCAGGCTGGAGTGCAGTGGCCGGCTCTCAGCTCACTGCAAGCTCCGCCTCCCGGGTTTACGCCATTCTCCTGCCTCAGCCTCCTGAGTAGCTGGGACTACAGGCGCCTGCCACCTCACCCGGCTAGTTTTTTTTTTTTTGTATTTTTTAGTAGAGACGGGGTTTCACCGGGTTAGCCAGGATGGTCTCGATCTCCTGACCTTGTGATCCGCCCGTCTCGGCCTCCCAAAGTGCTGGGATTACAGGCTTGAGCCACCGCGCCCAGCCCATCTTTGACTTTTTAATGGCATTGGAAAGAAAATAATATGCCCTTAATAGAAGGCTTTCTTAGTTCTAGAACAGGAGCTTTGTTAAATCAGACCATATAGTATAGTGAAAAGATCTGGGAGTCAGAAGAACCCTTGAATGCTAGTTCCACTCATCTTCCATTTCTTTATGACCTTAAACAAGTCAATTGACTTCCCAGCTTTCGTTTTTAAGTATGGTAGATGAAATCAGTAGATTCAGACGTTAGCATGGAATCTTCTTTTTTTAAAATCTGACATTGAACACTAACATATCAGCCTCACTATTTGATTTCTTTATATTTTATTTTGATGGTATGGAATCAGTAAAGTCCTGGTACACAAAAAAAATTTTTAAACCTGATTTAGAGTGTCATAAAGTTCTGTAGGAGATTTTAAGTTTGAATCACCAGCATCATCAGCTGTACTCAGAGGTTAAACACATCATGTCAAGCAGTGTTATGACTTAAGTTATATTTTCTCTTGAGTATTGTTTATTTACTTTATGTTGATGAGAGCATATACTTAGCAGATGCATCTGAGCTTGCTGTGACATTTAGTGGAACCTAGACATCCATGTACTGTGTTAATGGGCTCACTTGTACAGTTTTTACACGACTGGATGTATACATGTCTGTCTTAACAAAAGACAACATGCAGACCTGTGGTTTTCCCAGTCAGTAACACATTTGCAGGAAGTTTCCTAAATTTCATATATGCGTAAAGATGACAAGAGAAACTTCATTCCAGTGCCTTTACAATCATTTTGACCCGGTGGCATAAGCTAACATGTCTCATGATGGTCTTCATATTAGAAACTTAACATTTGTGGAACTTTTTATTGTAGTTCTTAAAAATAGCAAAAATGTGTTTTACAGAGGAATCTCAGTTATGTTGATGGATCTCTGAAGCAAGTGTTTCTTTTGTTCTCTTGGGTTCTTTGGAACCAGTTTTTAAAGTCATATGGTAAGATCCTAGGGAAAATCTTTTTTTTAAAGAGAGGGTCTCACTGTGTTACCTAGTGGAGTGCAGTGGTGTGATCAAAGTTCACTGCAGTCTCAAACTCCTGGGCGGTCAAGCAATCCTCCTGCCTCAGTCAGCCTCTAGGGTAGCTAGGATTATAGGTGCATACCACTGCACCTGGCTTTTTTCTAAAATTTCTAAATTTTTTTGTATACATGGTGTCTTGCTTTGTTGCCCAGGCTGATCTTGAGGTCCTAACTTCAAGTGATCTGCCCTGCCTGGGCCTCCCAAAGTGTTAGGATCACAGTCATGAGCTATTGCAGCCAGACAGCTTTTGGCTACTTGATGTACTGTAAGTGAAGTTGTTTGTTTATGATGTGAACCTTACCTCTTAGCCCATTTGAAGCTGGAAATGCAACTTAGCACTATTAGGCCTATTCTCCCTATCTCTCACCTGACATTACTTTTCTCCTTTCTCTCGTGGGCATAAAATATTACATCTCTTTGCCTCCATTTGGAGCAGACTTGTATTATGTTTAGCCATAGGAAATTCAGACAGGAAGTACTTCATGGAAAGGGGGCCAGTGGATGAGATGTGTTTGATGGTTTGGCTGTGGCTTGTGAAGTAGGAACCAGAATAGATGGCATGCTAAGAAGGACCTGGTAGGTAACGTCTGGTGTCTGCTCTGCTGTTGTTTTAAAAATCTGACTGTTGCTTATGAAGAATGGATTAGATTCAGATGAAACAAGTGGGATGCCGATACAGTCTTTACATCTGGTGACTCACGCATAGCTTCTTCCCATTTTAGGGCTTTCATGCTGTTCCCTTTACTTGGAATCTAAACAATGTGTGGTGCTGGCTGGGCATGGTGGCTCACGCCTGTAATCCCAGCACTTTGGGAGGCTGAGGCGGGTGAATGACCTGAGGTCAGGAGTTCAAGACCAGCCTGGCTAACACAGTGAAACCCCATCTCTACTAAAAATAGAAAAATTAGTCGGGCATGGTGGTGCATGCCTGTGATCCCAGCTACTCAGGAGGCTGAGGCAGGAGAATCACTTGAACCCAGGAGACAGAGGTTGCAGAGCCGAGATCATGCCATTGCACTCCAGTCTGGGTGACAGAGCAAGACTCTATCTCAAAAAAAAAAAAAAAAAAAAGTAGTGTTTTTGTTATAGTTCTTAAAACCAGCATGCCCCTCCCATTTGCTTTAAAAAATTGCTTTTAGAAATTATTTGTTTACTTATATGCTTTCCCATCTTCTCCCAGAATATTGTAAGCACTGTGAGGGCAAGGATTTTGTCTATTTTGTTCTTTAATATATCCCTGGTATAGTGCCTTTAATATATCTGGTATAGTGCCTAGTACATCTGCAATAAATAGTAGTTGCTTGAGTAAATAAGTGAAATAATGAATAGACAGTTGTGGCTCTTTTATCATTTGGAGAATGAAAAGTTTACTACTTGGCTTTAATTATTTCATTTGGGTTTTGGGTGAAATTATTTTATTACTGACTGGTTCCTTAGTTGTACAGAAGCCTATTATCTTTAGAGAGACTCTTCACAGTAATTAACTCAGATAGATCTTTTTTTTTTTTTTTTTTTTTTTTTTTTTTGAGACGGAGTCTTGCTCTGCCACCCAGGCTGGAGTGCAGTGGCCGGATCTCAGCTCACTGCAAGCTCCACCTCCGGGTTTACGCCATTCTCCTGCCTCAGCCTCCCGAGTAGCTGGGACTATAGGCGCCCGCCTCGTCGCCCGGCTAGTTTTTTGTATTTTGAAGTAGAGACAGGGTTTCACCGTATTAGCCAGGATGGTCTCGATCTCCTGACCTCGTGATCCGCCCGTCTCGGCCTCCCAAAGTGCTGGGATTACAGGCTTGAGCCACCGCGCCCGGCCTCAGATAGATTCTTATTTGCCTGGTGAAAGGAGGCAGTGATCTAACTTGCTTGTTAACAGCTTCCTACTTATTTTGTGTTTGTGTGTTTTATTCTGTCATCCTTAGCAAACCTTGTGGTGACCTGACTTGCTTTGGAGGTGAACAGAGGGTTAATTGCATGTATAGCCTATTCAGCCCAGTGGAATAAGGTTGCCCTTGGGCTGATCTGTACTTATGTTGAATGAAGCAGAAATTCAGGCTTCATGTGCAGCCTATACTGAGTACTGTATAAATAGGAAGTAATGACAACAACTTTTAAGAATTCTCTGAATTTTTTTTCTTTTTTTTTTTTTTTGAGATGGGATCCCCCTCTATCTTCCAGGCTGGAGTGCAGTGGCACAACCACAACTGACTGCAACCTTGACCTCCTGGGCTCAAGTCATCTTCTCACCTTAGCCTTCTGAGTGGCTGGGACTATAGGCGCATGCCACTATGCCTGGTTAATTTTTTTATTTTTTGTAGAAATGGGGGTCTCACCATGCCCAGGTTGGTTTCAAACTCCTGGGCTCAGGTGATCCTCTTGTCTTAGTCTCCCAAAGTGCTGGGATTACAGGCATGAGCCACCATGTGTGCCCAGCCCCTTGGGTTATTTTTTTAAATTTTTAATTTTTTTTCTTTTTTGAGACAGAGTCTTGCTCTGTCTCCCAGGCTGGAGTTCTGTGGCGCTCTCTTGGCTCACTGCAACCTCTGCTTCCTAGGTTCAAGTGATTCTCCTGCCTCGGCCTCCCAAGTAGCTGGGATTACAGGCGTGTGCCACCACACCTGGCTATTTTTTCGTATTTTTAGTAGAGACGGGGTTTCACCATTAGCCAGGCTGGTCTTGAACTCCTGACCTCAAGTGATCCACCTGCCTCAGCCTCCCAAAGTGCTGGGATTACAGGTGTGAGCCACCGCGCCTGGCTGGGTTGCTTTATTTTAAGCAGATATTTTAGAGGATGTTGGAGGAGGAGGAAGAGAAGAATCTGAGGACGAGTTATTGCTGGTACTGATTTTTAGAATACTTGTCGAAGCTGCAGTGAGCTGTAATTGAGCCACTGCATTTCAGCCTAGGTGATGGTAAGACCCTGTTTCAAAAAAAAAAAGTAAATAAAATACTAAAGACTAATTTTATTTCAGGGGTCAGACTTATTCATCCTTGGCCGGGTGCGGTGGCTCAAGCGTGTAATCCCAGCACTTCGGGAGGCTGAGACAGGCGGGTCACAAGGTCAGGAGATCGAGACCATCCTGGCTAACGTGGTGAAACCCCGTCTCTACTAAAAAATACAAAAAATTAGCTGGGCGTGTTGGTGGATGCCTGTAGTCCCAGCTACTTGGGAGGCTGAGGCAGGAGAATGGCGTAAACCCAGGAGGCAGAGCTTGCAGTGAGCTGAGACCCGGCCACTGCACTCCGGCCTGGGCGACAGAGCGAGACTCCGTCTCAAAAAAAAAAAAAAAAAAAAAAAAAACTCATCCTTTATCTTTTTATTTGAAACCACATTTCACCATATAAAAATTAGAGCCCAGGTGTGTTGTTGTACACCTGTAGTCTCAGCTACTCTGGAGGCTGAGGGGGAGGAGTGCTTGAGTCCAACTTGGCAAGGTTCCATCTCAAAAAAATTACACACACACACGTGTGTGCATTGTATCTGGGGGAGAATTTCTCAAGTTTTTATAACTTTAGCATACAATTTAAACTTTATAACATGTTTATGCCTTTATAATACATGCTTTGTATTATGAGATGTTTAGTAATACAGATATATTTCACAACTTTCGTCCTATTTTTACTTAAAAAAGTCTCCCTTCCCAACTCTTGTTATTTTCACAACAAATGTACCCTGAATACACCTAGAGACATACTTGAACTTGTATGTAAGTATCTCAACAGTGATTTAATAAGCAATGGGTACATAATAAAATACCAGTTGAGGCCGGGTACTGTGGCTCACACCTGTAATCCTAGCACTTTGAGAGGCCAAGGTAAGCAGATTGCTTGAGCTCAGGAGTTCAAGACCAGCCTGGGCAAGATGGCGAAACCCTGCCTGTACAAAAAAATTAACTGGGTGTGGTGGTGTGCACCTGTAGTCTCAGCTACTTGGGGGGCTGAGGTGGGAGGATCGCTTGAGCCTGGAGGTCGTGGTTGCAGTGAGCCACCAAGATCGTACTACTGCATTCCACTCTAGGCAACAGAGACCCTGTCTCAAAAAAAAAAAAAAAAAAACCAGTTGAATGCATACGAGTGTATCTTATTGAAGTTATTAATAGCTTTTCATTTGTTTAAGTTTCACAAGTACAATTAATAGACATGAAAAGAACTGTGATTGTTAACAACACTTTTTTTTGAGATGGAGTCTCGCCCTGTCACATGGGTTGGAGTGCAGTGGCGTGATCTTGGCCTACTGCAACCGCCGCCTCCTGGGTTCAAGCGATTTTCCTACCTCAGCCTCCCAAGTAGCTGGGACTACAGGTGCATGCCACCACGCCCAGCTAATCTTTTTTGTATTTTTAGTAGAGATGGGGTTTCGCCTTGTTGGTCAGGCTGGTCTAGAACGCCTGACCTCAAGTGATCCGTCCACCTCAACCTCCCAAAGTGCCAGGATTATAGACATGAGCCGCCATGCCTGGCTGTTAATGATAGATTTTATTGTACATTTTTATTTTTGAAGAATCTTCATATACATTTTCTTGATTTTTCTTTTCTTTTTTGAGATGGATCTCTCTCTGTCACCCAAGCTGGAATGCAGTGGCACAATCTTGGCTTGCTGCAACCTCTGCCTCCTGGGTTTAAGTGATTCTTCTCTCTCAGCTGCCCAAGTAGGTGGGATTACAGGCGTGTGCCACCATGACCAGCTAATTTTTTGCCTTTTTAGTAGAGATGGGGTTTCACCGTGTTGGCCAGGCTGGTTTCGAACTCCTCACCTCACGTGATCCACCTGCCTCAGCCTCCCAAAGTGCTGGGATTATAGGTGTGAGCTACCGCTCCCGGCCACATTTTTTTGATTCTTAAAAAGACCCACTGACGGCCGGGCGCGGTGGCTCAAGTCTGTAATCCCAGCACTTTGGGAGGCCGAGACGGGCGGATCACGAGGTCAGGAGATCGAGACCATCCTGGCTAACACGGAGAAACCCCGTCTCTACTAAAAATACAAAAACTAGCCGGGCGAGGTGGCGGGCGCCTGTAGTCCCAGCTACTCGGGAGGCTGAGGCAGGAGAATGGCGTAAACCCGGGAGGCAGAGCTTGCAGTGAGCTGAGATCTGGCCACTGCACTCCAGTCCGGGCGACAGAGCGAGACTCCGCCTCAAAAAAAAAAAAAAAAAAAAGACCCACTGACTTTGATGAAGACTGATACTAATATTGACATCTTATAGTGGAGGAAACTGAAGCACAGGGCCTCAGTTCTGATTTTGATCTGAAAGAGAAAAAAGAGTAGCCAAAACTGTAAGCTTTGTCTCTGTTGTCTGATTCAGTATTCTCTCCACAGATGGTGGGGGTTTTTGGTTGGCTTTTCTTTCCTTGCAGTAGAAGTGTATGTGAGTGAGGCTGGGTGTGGTGGTTCATGCTTGTAATTCCAGCACTCTGGGAGGCAGAAGCAGGCGGATCACTGGAGGCCAGGAGTTTGAGACCAGACTGGCCAACATGCCGAAACCCATCTCTGTTAGAAATACAAAAATTAGCTGGATGTGGAGGCACATGCCTGTAATCCCAGCTACTAAGGAGGCTAAGGCATGAGAATCACTTGAATCTGGAAGGCGGAGCTTGCAGTGAGCTGAGATTGTGCCATTGCACTCCAGCCTGGGCAACAGAGTGAGACTCTGTCTCAAAAAAAAAAAAAAAAGTTTCCTTCATGACAGTAAACACAGTTATCTAACTGGATCAAGTAGAAAAAAGGCATAACCCTTGTGCCCCTTTACTTGGTTGTATTCTTTCTCATTATCTTTGCCTTTTATCCCAGGCTGAATGTTTTCAGCTTAAAACTCCATTCAAACTTGACTTGAATTTAGCAGTTGAACTGTGTGGGGAAAGAAGTTTCCTTGAGCTCCTTGAGGTACAAGAAAGGAAGGCATTGTTTAATCTGTAGAAAGATTAGTAAAAATTTTCTAGGCCTGTGCTCTTCAATCACTTAGTGGAGTATTGGAAAATCTATCTCAGTTATAAAGTGGTGCTTGTTCCAAGGGGTAAGTTGAAGGAGATTACATGAAAGTGTTCTCTCTGCACCTAGAATATCAGCATATGGTCATTTGGGGTCACCTTCTGGTTTTATAGTTGATAAAGGCAGCAGAGACGTTCTTGCTTCCTAAAGTATCTTACTTAGAAGTGGATGAGGGGGAACCTACAGTGGTTCTGTAATACAGAGTTTCGTTATCATAGCTTGTGCTTTTTCTGATAGTCACCCATTTTTGTATTGGGCAGTTACCTGGATAATCATTTAAACTTGATGGTGATTCAAGAGCTTTTAAGGCTTTGATCATTGTTGTATTGCTAAACATTAACACATAGGGCCTGTTGAACAGACCCTGGCTTTCACTGCTCTGGGTTTGTGATGGCTGCATCATGTCACAGAGATGCTCTTCCTAAATGAATCAGACTAGTTCATATTCTCTTTAAATTCTCATAATTTTGAAGTTGAAAGTTGAGATGTGCCACAACATATAACAAGTAGGACACAGTGAAAAGGAACTTAGAAACAATGAAATGATACCCAGTACTTCTGGAATGAACATCGAGTGAGACACTTAATCTGTAACAAGAGCTCTGAGAATGAGAAGAATTGCTTATCTGTTATTGAGTGAAATGACATGTAATAGTCTTGGAAGCAAGGAGACCATCTTTCTGCATTATATCAGTTGTAGGGTAGGAGTAGGTTATTGTGGGTGTTTGTATTTTTGTTTTTTGTATTTAAATATTAAATTTGCTGACTAGAACTTATGATATACCCTGCATAAGACAAGCACGCCGGGCGCGGTGGCTCAAGCCTGTAATCCCAGCACTTTGGGAGGCCGAGACGGGCGGATCACGAAGTCAGGAGATCGAGACCATCCTGGCTAACACTGTGAAACCCCGTCTCTACTAAAAAATACAAAAAAAAAAAACTAGCCGGGCGAGGTGGTGGGCGCCTGTAGTCCCAGCTACTTGGGAGGCTGAGGCAGGAGAATGGCGTGAACCCGGGAGGTGGAGCTTGCAGTGAGCTGAGATCCGGCCACTGCACTCCAGCCCGGGCGACAGAGTGAGACTCCGTCTCAAAAAAAAAAACAAAACCTTTTTTCTATAACAAGCAATCCTTAAGCATTTTAAGAAGGGAATAATGAGTAGGAACAGAACTTATGCTTCAGTGGTAAAGACAGGTTTTTCAGTGGGGACAAGGATGAATACTAAAAGTCTTATCCGTAGGAAGTTTCACAATTGCTCGAAGAGGGAGGAAAGAAGTTTTCAGATAAAACATTAAGAGAGAATAAAGAAAATTAAGATGTGTTAATAGAATAAAATTCAGTTTCCACCAAGAAATAGTTCTGATTTAATAATAAGTAGGAAGTATAAAATGCATTGGCAGGTTATTGTTGCAGCAGAATCTCAGGGAAATATTATAAGATTTTAATGAATAATGATGATTAATGATCATTATTCGTCTTTGCATTTACTCTTTCTTTTTTTTGTGTGAGGGGACGGGGGCGGGAGGCGGGGCAGACAGAGCCTTATAGTCATTTTTAAAGCTCTCAACAGGGCCGGGCGCGATGGCTCACTCCTGTAATCCCAGCACTTTGGGAGGCTGAGGCGAGCAGATCATGAGATCAGGAGTTCAAGACCAGCCTGGCCAAAATAGTGAAACCCCGTCTCTACTGAAAATACAAAAATTCGCCAGGTGTGGTGGTGGGCACCTGTAGTCCCAGCTACTGAGGAGGCTGAGGCAGGAGAATCACTTGAACCCAGGAGGCGGAGGTTGCAGTGAGCCAAGTTGGCATCACTGCACTCCAGCCTGAGTGACATAACGGCCACTTTTAGAAACTTTTTGTGAAAAAAAATCAGAAATATCAAAAAGGATATTTACCAGCCTGGACAACATAGCAAAACCACATCTCTACTAAAAAAAAAAAAAAAATTTGCTGGGCATGGTGGCATGCACCTGTAGTCCCAGCTGCTTGGATAGGACTATCACTTGAGACTGCAGTGAGCCCTGATGGTGCCACTGAATTCCAGCCTAGGCAACAGAATAAGACCCTGTCTCCAAAAAAAAAAAAAAAAAGTGTAAAAAGTGTAAGAAAAAATAAACCACATTTATTCTTCCTCCTAACGTAAACATTTTTGTGTGTACCCTTTCAGACTCAAGGTGTGTGTGTGTGTGTTGGGGGTGGGTATTGGGAGTACATGTTCAGAGAAATGTAAAGTGCTTATTGAGGTTATCACAGCTATGACTAGAGTGGCTTTTACCGGTGTTCTGGTTTGGGAATGTAACAGGAATGTCATTGTTAGCTTTTCATTATAGGATGGATTCTCAGTATTTTTTTGACCTTGCTATCCTTTTCTTTTTTTTCCTCTTTTGAGACAGAGTTTCGCTTTTATTGCCCAGGCTGGAGTGCAGTGGTGCAATCTTGGCTCACTGTAACCTTCGCCTCCTGTGTTCAAGCGATTCTCCTGCCTTAGCCTCCCAAGTAGCTGGGATTACAGGCACCCGCCACCAGCCCGGCTAATTTTTGTATTTTCAGTAGAGATGGGATTCACCATGTTGGCCAGGCTGGTCTCAAACTCCTGACATCAGGTAATCCGTCCGCCTCGGCCTCCCAAAGTGGTGCGATTGCAGGCATGAGCCACTGCGCCCAGCTCCTTGCTATCTATCTAAAGAATTCAACCCTGACCCTCCTACCCTGGATCCCAGCCTCTACTTACCCCTCCATCCCCGGGAGGCTTGCAGAGTGAGCAGCGAGGCTTGCAGAGTGAGCAGCGCTGGCATCACGTGACTGCCTGGAGTTGGTGAAAGGAGCCAGAGGGGAGCCGCGGGTAGCCGGGCCCAAGCCGGAGCGCAGGGAGAGCGCCCGCTGCACACCTGCCTGTCCTTGTCCCCTACCGCTGCCACCAAAGCCACCTGGACTGGAACCGTGACATTACTGCACTTGGGGGGCTCCAGGCAGCCCAGATCTGGGCCTTTATTTCTCGTTGGCGGCGTCCCTGGCCGCACCTCTCAAAGCCAAACACCAGGGCACCCTAGAAGGTTTAAAAGAATGCTCATGTTTGACCCAGTTCCTCTTAAGAGGCCCATGGACCCTGTCCAGTGTCTTACTCATCTAATTACATGGAATCCATAAAGCCCAACAAGTATGGGGTCATCTACTCCACACAATTGCCTGATAAGTTCTTTCAGACCCTCGAAGGCCTGTCGCACGGAATACAGATGGAATCAGTGGACCTCACTGTGAGCAAGTGGGGTTCACTTCTTTCAGCTGGGAATTCGCACTCCTCTCTGAAGTTCCCATCCTCACACCAGGGAGCGTCGCCTGGGTTGAGCATGCCTTCTTCCAGCCCACCGATGAAAAAATACTCACCCCCTTCTCCAGACTGGCAACCCTTCGACATGCCACTGTCCATGCTGCGGGTGATGGCAGCTACCCTCTCGTGGCACAGAATATGGAGCCCAGGATTCTGCTGGTCATCCAGCCCATGGTGGTGCAGCCCATCCCCTTTATGTACACGAGTCACCTCCAGCAGCCTTTCGTGGCCTCATGGTCTCCTTGAGGAGGAGTAGGAAGAGGTCTTTTTTTTTTTTGAGATGGAGTCTTGCTCTGTTGCCCAGGCTGGAGTGCAGTGGCCGGATCTCAGCCCACTGCAAGCTCCGCCTCCCGGGTTCACGCCATTCTCCTGCCTCAGCCTCCCAAGTAGCTGGGACTACAGGCACCCGCCACCTCGCACGGCTAGCTTTTTGTATTTTTTAGTAAAGACAGGGTTTCACTGTGTTAGCCACGATGGTCTCGATCTCCTGACCTCGTGATCCGCCCGTCTCGGCCTCCCAAAGTGCTGGGATTACAGGCTTGAGCCACCGTGCCCGGCCGAAAGAGGTCTTTTATGGAGGAGACGGAAAATTCCAGTAGTAGCCTACCTGTAATTGAATCATAAGAAAATCCTGTATCACAGAAAAAAAATTAAAATAGAACCTGGGATTCAACCACAGAGAACAGATTATCCTGAAGAAATGTCAACCCCCCTTAGTGAACTCAGTGTCCCCCTGCAAGCATTGTTGCAAGAAAATCACCCTTTGGTCATCGTGCAACCTGGGAAGAGACCTGTACCTGTGGAATCCCCGGATACGCAAAGGAAGTGGAGGATATGCAGATGTGATTACAATGGATGCAATAAAATGTGCACTGAAAGCTCCCACTTGAAAGCACACAGAAGACCACACACAGAAAAACCCTACAAATGTACATGGGAAGGATGGACATGGACGTTTGCTCCATCTGATGAACTAAAAAGATATTTAGGAAAACATATTGGAATCAAACCTTTATGGTGTCCAGACTGTAACCTCAGCTTTTCCTGATCCAACCATCTTTCCTTCCATAGGAAAGCCACATGGAGACAGTGGCTCACGCCTGTAATCCCAACACTTTGGGAGGCCGAGGCTGGCGGATCAGAGGTCAGGAGTTTGACACCAGCCTGACCAACATGGTGAAACCCTGTCTCTGCTAAAAATACAAAAATTAACTGGGTGTGGTGGTGCTCGCCGGTAATCCCAGCTACTTGGGAGGCTGAGGCAGGAGAATCTCTTGAACCTGGGAGGCGGAGGTTGCAGTGAGCCAAGATTGCCGCACTGCACTCCAGCCTGGGCGACAGAGTGGGACTCCGTCTCAAAAGAAGAAGAAAAAGAAAAAAGGAAACGCCACATGCTAGTTTGAATGCCTCTGTGTCCTGCTTCCCATTATCTAAAACATTTTAATTTGATTCAGCTGGTCTGAATCTCTGAATTTATAACATCCAAAACTTCCATATGGTCAGTAAATGTTCTCTAATCCTCCCTCTCCTTACCATGGGTCAGACCTAAAGAATGTGAATGCTTTCCGCCCCCCCCCGGGGCTGCTGAGCAAACCCTTCTTATAGATACATCTGATGTAATAAGAACAAGGGAACATGTAAACTAACATAACCAATTGTCAGTTCTCCATGTATTCCTCAAAAGAATGTCAGAGTAGGCCGGGCACAGTGGCTCAAGCCTGTAATCCCAGCACTTTGGGAGGCCGAGACGGGCGGATCACGAGGTCAGGAGATCGAGACCATCCTGGCTAACATGGTGAAACCCCGTCTCTACTAAAAATACAAAAAACTAGCCGGGCGAGGTGGCGGGCGCCTGTAGTGCCAGCTGCTTGGGAGGCTGAGGCAGGAGAATGGCGTAAACCCAGGAGGCGGAGCTTGCAGTGAGCTGAGACCCGGCCACTGCACTTCAGCCTGGGCGGCAGAGCGAGACTCCGTATCAAAAAAAAAAAAAAAAGAATGTCAGAGTAAATTTATTAGAAATAATAAAAAAAGTTAAGAATTCATAGGGTTGGGGCTATGTGCAGTGTCTCACGCCTGTAATCCCAGCACTTTGGGAGGCTGAGACAGGTGGATCATGAGGTCAAGAGATCGTGGCCAAAAAGGTGAAACCTCATCTCTACTAAAAATACAAAAATTAGCCGGGCGTGGTGGTGCGTACCTGTAGTCCCAGCTACTTGGGAGGCTGAGGCAGGAGAATTGCTTGAACTCGGGAGGTGGAGGTTGCAGTGAACGGGGATAACACCACCGCACTCCAGCCTGGCAACAGAGTGAGACTCCATCTCAAAAAAAAAAAAAAAAAGAAGGCTGGGCACGGTGGCTCACGCTTGTAATCCCAGCATTTTGGGATTTACAAATGGGAATCCACCTTTGGGAGGCCAAGGTGGACGGATCACGAGGTCAGGAGATCGAGACCAGGATCCTGGCTAACACAGTGAAACCCCTTCTCTACTAAAAATACAAAAAATTAGCTGGGCGTGGTCGCGGGCATCTGTAGTCCCAGCTACTCTGGAGGCTGAGGCAGGAGAATGGTGTGAACCCGGGAGGCAGAGCTTCCAGTGAGCTGAGATTGCACCACTGCACTCCAGCCTGGGTGACAGAACGAGACTCTGTCTCAAAAAAAAAAAAAATGGAATTTGTAGGGTTGATACTGACAATATCAATTTTGTCAATTGATTTGAGAGATTTATATCTCAGGACTTAATTTGAGGAAATACAGTATTAGAGCAAAAGGAATACCCAGCTAGTAATGGGCAAGTTTCTCAAAGCTTTTATGAGCATAGTTTGCAAGAATATGTACTTCTTATTCTTTCTGAACATTGCACTTAAGTAAGCTAAAAATAAAGCTTAGAATTTTGTGGTGATGGTAGTCATAGATAAAATTTAAAAGTAGTAAATGGCCAGGCACAGTGGCTCACACCTGTTATCCCAGCACTTTGGGATCCTGAGGTGGGAGGGTCACTTGAGCCCAGGAGTTTGAGGCTGCACTGAGCTCTGGTGGTGCCACTGCACTCCAGCCTGGGTGATAGAATGAGACCTTATCTTGAAAAACAAAACAGAAGAGGATTAAGTGACATCTAAGATATTTCTGTCTTTACCCATGAATCTAACCCCAAGAGAATAGTTTCTAGTAGTTTTTCTCTGTTTGCGTCAAAATATTTTTCTTCATAACTGGATAGAATTTAACATTTTAGTCTCAGTTCTGCTTTATTGATTTCATAGCAAAATCTTGCACAAGCTAACATACCAATATGTCTTATGGTCCTGTTGAACCTACTTTTTGATTCTTGTCCATTCTTTAAAGCAAGAGGGCTTTGACTGCAAAAACCCATTGAAGGAGAAGGACTTGACAAATGAGTGCAACTTCAAGTAAAGTATGTTTATACACATTTTTGCCAGACTTTTAACATTAGAATTTTTCAAGCAAAGGAAACTTCAAGTTGAAGAGGGAGACCACCTTGAAGAAAGAGTCCTTTGTACTCCTAGTGTATTTCTTAGGAAACAGCCCTTCCCTTGGCTGTGGTCTCAGGATAGGCAGCAATATGCTTCTGATAATTGATGTATGCTGCCTAGGAATTATTTTGTTGTTTGGTCAACAAACAACTAAAGGTCAATGCCACCCTCCCTTTCTTGGCAGGGACCAGGTATGTACGTTCCCTATCATGTCTGGAGGCAGAGGGAAAGCACTCCAGTTCCCTGGACATCATGTCATTGGCGCTGGTGGCTTCCTGTCTGCCATTTCTAACCTCAGGCACCAGGACGCAGAGCGGGGGAAGAAAAAAGACCAACTTGCTGTGCCATCCTAAGCATGGGTTCACATCTTTGAAATCTTACGGAGTCTTAAGACCTCTCAGATGGGTTGATAATGCGGTTTCACTCTGGGAGTGTAGGTGAAAATCCAGATTCGTATTAAACATTTTTTCAAGTAACTCCTAAAGCCAGGAGGCAGAATAGTCCTACTGGTTAAGAACGTGAACTTTGGAGTCAGTGTTGGTTTGAATCCCTGTTACACTGTTTAGTTCTGTGATCTTTGAGAGTTACTTCTTCTAGTTCAGTGTACATTTGTGTGTTGTTTTCTTTGTGACAGGCACTGTTCTCATTGTTTGAGAAATATTACCTCATTAAGTCTTTGTAACAGTCCTATGAAACATATTGTCATCTCCCTCATCTTCCTCTCCATCCCACCTTTACCCCAGGTAATTGACCTCTTTATTTCCAAAGTCAAATATACCCTATACTTCAGAGACCATCTGTATTCTGAATTTTACTCTATTTACTTTCACCAGTCAGTTTTATACTTTGAGATGTTTTGTGTGTCTCATTAACATCCTTTCTTTCAGCTTAAAGAATTACCTTTAGCATTTCTTGTAGGACAGGTCTGGTAATGAAGAACTCACTCAGCTTTTGTATGGGAAACCCTTTTATCTTTCCTTCATTCTGAAGAACAGCTTTGCTTGATATGGTATTCTTGGTTGCCTTTTTTTTTTTTTTTCATTCGGCACTTTGAACCTATCATCCCACTGTCTCTGGGCATGAAGGTTTCTGCTGAGATATCTGCTGCTAGCCATATTGGAAGTCCCTTATCTGTTGTTTGCTTCTTTTCTCTTGCTGCTTTCAGGATCTTCTGTCTCTGATTTTTTTTTTTTTTTTTTTTTTGACAGTTTGATGATAATGTGTTGGGGCAGTGTTTGGATTGAATATGATTGGACACTGTAGCTTTTTCTCTGTGGAACTGTTTGATTATATTTCTGGCAGGAACCCTTCTTACCTCTAAATACTTTAGTGGCTATTTTCTTTTTTTTTTTTTTTTTGAGACGGAGTCTTGCGCTGTCGCCCAGGCTGGAATGCAGTGGCCGGATCTCAGCTCACTGCAAGCTCCGCCTCCCGGGTTTACGCCATTCTCCTGCCTCAGCCTCCGGGTAGCTGGGACTACAGGTGCCCGCCACCTCGCCCGGCTAGTTTTTTGTATTTTTTTAGTAGAGACGGGGTTTCACCGTGTTAGCCAGGATGGTCTCGATTTCCTGACCTCGTGATCTGCCCATCTCGGCCTCCCAAAGTGCTGGGATTACAGGCTTGAGCCACCGCGCCCGGCCTTTAGTGGCTATTTTCTAAGAATAAGGACTTTATCTTTTCCTTCCTTCCTTCCTTTTTTCTTTCTTTCTCTCTCTCTTTCTTTTCTTTTCTTTTTTTTTTTTTTTTTTTTTTTTTTGAGACAGAGTCTCACTCTGTCGTCCAGGCTGGAATGCAGTGGTACGATCACAGCTCACTGCAGCCTCGACCTCCCTGAGCTCAGGTGATCCTCCCACCTCAGCCTCCTGAGTAGCTGGTACTACAGATGCATGCCACCGTGCCTGGCTAATTTTTTATTTTTTGTAGAGACAGAGTTTTACCATGTTGCCCAGGCTGGAAGGACGTTATCTTTCATAAGCACAATATAATTATCAAAATCAGGAAGGTGGGTATTGACATAATACTAATATCTACCTATACAGGCCTTATTCACAATTCACTATTGTCCCCATTAATAGAGTTATCCAGGATCATGCATTGTTTAGTTATGTCCCCTTAGTTTGCTTTGCTCTGGAACAGTTCTTGAGACTTTTTTGTCTTCTCATGATGTTGGCATTTTGAGGACAGGCCAATTATTTTATACACGTCTATAAATTTGAATGTTTAGATTCCTCATTATTACACAGGAATATTACAGAAGTAAATTGTGTCCTTAGTGCAGCATATCAGGAGTCACAAAATGTCTGTTTTCCCATTGTTGTGGATGTTAACTTTGATCACATAGGGCGACTGCCAAGTTTCTTCACTGTAAAGTTAACTGTTTTTCCTAATGCAAATGATAAGCATTTTATGGGAAAATATGAGTTTATGTAATTTTTTTTTTTTTTTTTTTTGAGATGGAATTTCACTGTTATTGCCCAGGCTGGAGTGCAGTGGCGCGATCTCAGCTCACTGCTACCTCCGCCTACCAGGTTCAAGCAATTCTTCTGCCTCAACCTCCTAAGTAGCTGGCATTACAGGTGCCCACCACCACGCCCAGCTAATGTTTGTATTTTTGGTAGAGACGAGGTTTCACCACATTGGCCAGGCTGGTCTCAAACTTCTGAGGTGATCCACCGACCTCAGCCTCCCAAAGTGCTGGGATTACAGGTGAGAGCCACTGTGCCTGGCCTTGTTATGTATTTTGAGGCTCAAATTGTGCTATGTTAGTTAGAGGAACCCCCTCCAAGCTGACCCCTGTAATATTTTGACATGCCTTCATTATTTGAACACTTACTTGCTTTCTGCCATAACAAATATCCCAAACTCATCTAATATTTTACTTGTCCATGACCTGAACTCAGCCAGGGATCTTTGGTTTCTTTTAATGGAGAAGAATATTTTAAATCCATGATCTAGACTCTAAGTGATGTGCTCGGTACTACTGAAGTGTCATTGCCTCTAGGTTCTCTCAGTTGTAAGAGCTAGGACACGCGCACACACACACATGTATAACACATATCTACATATGTTTATATATTAAAAACAGTGGATTTCGGCGTGGTGGCTTATGCCTTTAATCCCAGCACTTTGGGAAGCCAAGATCACTTGGGGTTGAATCACTTGGAGTTTGAGACCAGCCTGGACAACATGGTGAAACCCTGTCTCTACTAAAAATACAAAAATTATGACTGGACGTCATGCCTCACGCCTGTAATCCCAGCACTTTGGGAGGCCAAGGTGGGCAGATCACCTGAGGTGAGAGTTCAAGACCAGCCTGGCCAACATGGTGAAACCTCGTCTCTACTAAAAATATTAAAATTAGCTGGGTGTGGTGGTGCATGTCTGTAATCCCAGCTACTTGGGAGGCTGAGGCAGGAGAATCATTTGAACCCAGGAGGTGGAGGTTGTAGTGAGCCAAGATCGTGCCACTGCACTGCAGCTTGGGCGACAGAGCAAGACTCTGTCTCAAAAAAAAAAAAAGAGAAAACACAGTGGATTTCATACTAATATATCTAATTACAGCTTTACACGCTTCTTTCTAACATTCTTTTGTCGTTTTTATAACTCTTCCCTAGTAAAAACCTGGCTCCTGATTTCCACAGCATATTTACTTAGATGTTCAACCCAAGAATACACACAGTTTTGGAACTGCTAATTCGTATCATTGTGAAAAACAAAACTGTATAAAGTTCAATCCTTGTTTATAGTTCTTTTTTTCCTTGGACTGGGAGTAAAATAACTTGAAAATTTGAGTTAGGTCCATGCCCTTTCAGTTTAGTTACAGTATTCACTTGAAATACAGTTAGGTTCATTTATTTCTTTTTTTTTTTTTTTTGAGACGGAGTCTTGCTCTGCCGCCCAGGCTGGAGTGCAGTGGCCGGCTCTCAGCTCACTGCAAGCTCCACCTCCCGGGTTCACGCCATTCTCCTGTCTCAGCCTCCCGAGTAGCTGGGACTACAGGCGCCCGCCTCGTCGCCCGGCTAGTTTTTTGTATTTTTTAGTAGAAACGGGGTTTCACCGTATTAGCCAGGATGGTCTCGATCTCCTGACCTCGTGATCCGCCCGTCTCGGCCTCCCAAAGTGCTGGGATTACAGGCTTGAGCCACCGCGCCCGGCCAGGTTCATTTATTTCTATTTGTATTCCATTTTAGTTTCTCCCTCTTGGTAAATTTGTTTTTTATTTGTGTGAAATGTTAATATACTTCTGTTTATTCCTGGGACTTAGGATGCCTCATCGGCCGGGCGCGGTGGCTCAAGCCTGTAATCCCAGCACTTTGGGAGGCCGAGACGGGCGGATCACGAGGTCAGGAGATCGAGACCATCCTGGCTAACACAGTGAAACCCCATCTCTACTAAAAATACAAAAACTAGCTGGGCGAGGTGGCGAGCGCCTGTAGTCCCAGCTACTCGGGAGGCTGAGGCAGGAGAATGGCGTAAACCCGGGAGGCGGAGCTTGCAGTGAGCTGAGATCTGGCCACTGCACTCCAGTCCGGGCGACAGAGCGAGACTCCACCTCAAAAAAAAAAAAAAAAAAAAAAGATGCCTCATCAACCTTTACCTACTCTGGATATATCTGTATAAATATATAGTGATTATACATAATTAGTTTTAGATGTAGCATTTGTTATACAGTCTCATTACTTTATAGTTATACTGTCATGCACAATGACAAACTATGCTCTAAGATTTTGAATGTCTCAGAACTCCTGCTTTGAGGTGAGGCTAGTTATTTGCATTGTAGATAGTGCGTTTCTATATTGATATATATATTTTTTTATGTATTTAATTGACGTTTTTGTATATTATGTAGTTCTAACATGTCTAAAATGTTTTGAGTTCTCAAAGAATAGTAACTTTTTTTTTCTTTCTTTCTTTCTTTTTTAAGATGGAGTTTCACTGTTGTTGCCCAGGCTGGAGTGCAGTGGCGTGATCTCAGCTCACTGCAACCTTGCCTCCCAAGTTCAAGTGATTCTCCTGCCTCAGCCTCCTGAGTAGCTAGGATTACAGGCACATGCCCCCACGCCTAGCTAATTTTTATATTTTAGTAGAGACGGGGGTTTCACCATGTTGGCCAGGCTGGTTTTGAACTCCTGACTTCAGGTGATCCACCCACCTCGGCCTCCCAAAGTGCTGGGATTACAGGCATGAGCCACTGCGCCTGGCCAACATTTTTTTTTTTTCTTTGCTTGATTGTGCAATGAAGCATACATTTTGGCCCGGGCTGGTGGCTCAACGCCTGTAATCTCAGCACTTTGGGAAGCCAAGATGGGCAGATGGCTTGCGGTCAAAACCAGCCTGGGCAACATGGCAAAACCCCATCTCTCCAAAAAGTAGGAAAACTAGCTGGGCTTGGTGGTACATACCTGTAATCCCAGCTAAAGAATATATACTTTGGCCAGGCGCGGTGGCTCAAGCCTGTAATCCCAGCACTTTGGGAGGCCGAGGCAGGCGGATCACGAGGTCAGGAGATCGAGACCATCCTGGCTAACACGGTGAAACCCCGTCTCTACTAAAAAAATACAAAAAACTAGCCGGGCGAGGTGGCGGGCACCTGTAGTCCCAGCTACTCGGGAGACTGAGGCAGGAGAATGGCGTAAACCCGGGAGGCGGAGCTTGCAGTGAGCTGAGATCCGGCCACTGCACTCCAGCCTGGGCGACAGAGCGAGACTCTGTCTCAAAAAAAAAAAAAAAAAAAGAATATACACTTTAATTATGAAATTACTGCTTATAGGCCAGGCACTTCTGTTATGGATTTCTACCTTTATTCCATGTAATCATAGAAGATAACTTTGTATGATTTCAGTCCTTTAAAGTTTGTTGAGACTTGTTTTGTGGTCTAACATATAGTCTATCCTAGAGAATTTCTGTATGTTTTTTAAGAAGAATGTGTATTCTGCTCCTTTTGGGTAGAATGTTCTTTATGTCAGTTAAGTCTAGTTGGTTTATAGTGTTCAAATCTCCTGTTTCCTTATCGCTATTCTGTCTAGATGTTTCATACATTATTGAAAGTAGGATATTGAGGTTTCCAAGTATTGTTTGTACAACTGTATCTCCCTTCAATCCTATGCTTGCTTCAAATATTCTGGGGTTTTGTTGTGTATAATTGTTATGCCTTTCTGATGAATTGATTCTTTAATTATAAAACATCTCTTTTTATCTTTAGTAAAAATGTTTGTCTTAAAGTCTATTTTATTGTTTATAAATATAGCCACTGTAGTCCTCTTGTTTTTGGTGGTGGTGGTTGTTTTTTATTTGAGAAAGTGTTGCTCAGGTTGGAGTGCAGTGGTGTGATCATAGTTTTACTTTGACCTCCCGAGCTCAAGAGATCTTCCCACCTCGGCCTCCCAGAGTGCTGGGATTACAGGTGTGAGCCAGTGCACCCGTCATATTTCTTCTGTAATTCTCTCAGTTTTTGCTTGATGTCTTTATTAGGTACATACTTAATATTGCCATGTCTTCTTGGTGAATTGACTTTTACTGTTATCATTTATTTCTGGAGCTGTTCCTAGGTTCAGAAGATTACTTTGTCTGGTGCAGTATAGTCACTTCAACTTTCTTTTGATTAGTATTTGCATGATGCTATTTATCATCCTGTAATGCTAGTTATCATCCTTTTACTTCTACCTTCTCTATGTTAACATACTTACAGGGATTTCTTGTAGATAGCATGTAGTTGAATCTTTAAAAATGCAATCTCGGGCTGGATGCGGTGGCTCATGCCTGTAATCCCAGCACTTTGGGAGGCCGAGGCAAGCGGATCATGGGGTCAGGAGTTTGAGACCAGCCTGACCAACATGGTGAAACCCCGTCTCTACTAAAAATACAAAAATTAGTAGGGTATGGTGGCACAATCCCAGCTACTCGGAAGGCTGAGACAGGAAAATGGCTTGAACCTGGAAGGCAGACGTTGCAGTGAGCCAAGATCGAGCCATTGCACTCCAGCCTGGGCGACAGAGCAAGACTGTCTCAAAAAAAAGCAATCTCGGCTGGGCGTGGTGGCTCACACCTGTAATCCCAGCACTTTAGGAGGCCCAGGAGGGCAGATCACTTAAGGACAGGAGTTCGAGACCAGCCTGGCCAACATGGGGAAACCCTGTCTCTACTAAAAATACAAAAATTAGCCAGGCATGGTAGCATGCGCCTGTATTCCCAGCTTTTGGGAGGCTGAGGCAGGAGAACTGCTTGAACCTGGGAGGCGGAGGCTGCAGTGAGCCAAGATTGCACCACTGCACTGCAGCCTGGGCAATGGAGTGAACTCCATCTCAAAAAAAAAGGGAATCTCACAATGTGTTTCTTTTTAAAATTGGTTTGTTTAGACCATATAGTGACTGATATGATTGGATTTAGGTCTGACATTGTGTTAATGTGTTTTCTGTTTGTTCCCTCCAGTTTTTGTTCCTTTGCTTTCTGTTTTCTGCCTTCATTTTGGATTGTTTAAATGTTTCTATTTTTTATTTTATTTATTAAGAAATAGAAAATAGATTTTCTATTTTTCATTTATAAAATTTATATTTAGCTCTTGATTAGCGTTTCAGTTTCTCTGCTAAAAACGTTCATTTGTTTCAAGAGAGTTCCCTTTCCTCTCCCACCCCACCATGGAACATGGTTATAATAACTGCTTTGAAGTCTTTGATAATTTCAACATCTGGATCATCTCAGATTTTCCATTTGCTGATTGTCTTTTCCTTTGAAAATTGGTCACATATTTCTGGCTCTTTGTGTGTTGAGTAATTTTGGATTACATCCTGGATATTTTGAATATTATGTGAGAATCTGTTTCCTTATAAAAATCTGGAGAACTTTGATTTTGTTTTGTTTTAGCAGGCAATCAACCCTGCTAGGTTCAGCCGGCATGTTCTGCCTCTGCTTTTGTTGCTAGTGGTTCTGATGTCAGTTCACTTTTCAAAGACTTTGCTTTGTGCATAGCACATGCACCATTTAGGTTACTGTGGGGCTAGAGTGGTGGTTTATATCAGAATTCATTTCTTTTTCTTTTTCTTTTTTTTTGAGTCAGTGTCTTTTACTGTGTCACCCAGGCTAGAGTGCAGTGGTGTGATCTCTGCTCACTGCAGCCTCCGCCTCCAGGGTTCAAACGATTCTCCTGCCTCAGCTACCCAAGTAGCTGGGATTGCAGGCATGCGCCACCAGGCCCAGCCAGTTTTTGTATTTTTAGTAGAGACGAGGTTTCACCATGTTGCCCAGGCTGGTCTCGAACTCCAGAGCTCAAGCAGTCCGCCCATCTTGGCCTCCCAAATAGAATTTATTTCTCAGAGAGCCATGGCTGCATTGTTTTGGTACTGTTCCATGCATGCACAGGTTAGAGGTGAACGTAGAACTTGGGTCAGTTCAAACACAGAATTTTAGGGTATTCTCTTCTTTAGCTGTCTGCTCTGCAGTTTCCCCCATGATCTCCATTACCAAGGAGATCTTTTATCTGCCTTATGGCTAGAAAGACAAGCTCCTCTCAAGAGTTGTTACTGCCAGCGCTGCCAGGTAGTTCCATGTAACCGGAACTGCCTTTGGGGTAAAGTGGCAGTAATAAAGTGGTAAAATGCAAAGGGAGAAAAAAATACTTTCCTTATATTCCACAGTACCCTTTCTCTTGGTTTGTCTAGAATAGATTTTCTTATTGAGTTTTATGTGTCCTCCCTACCACCACTATTGCTAGGAACTTTTAAAAGACTACAAAACAGGCTGGGCCTGGTGGCTCATGCCTGTAATCCCAGCACTTTGGGAGGCCGAGGCAGGCGGATCACCTGAGGTCAGGAGTTCGTAGACCAGCCTGGCCAACATGATGAAACCCCATCTTTACTAAAAACACAAAAATTAGCCGGGCGTGGTGGTAGGTGCCTGTAATCCCAGCTACTTAGGAGGCTGAGGCAGGAGAATTGTTTGAACCTGGGAGGTGGAGGTTGCAGTGAGCCAAGATTGTGCCATTACATTCCATCCTGGGGCAATAGAGCAAGACTTCGTCTCAAAAAAAAAAACAAACAAAAAAACAGATTTTCTTCCCTCACTTCCCAAGTTTTTGGGCTTAATCAGTGAGGGAGATAGGTTCTAGTGGGCTTGTAGCATCTTGACCTGCACCAAGTGTCCAGGACATTTTAACACCAAAAACTGGGAGGGGCCGGCCACGGTGGCTCACACCTGTAATCCCCGTACTTTGGGAGGCTAAAGTGGGCAGATCACCTGAGGTTGGGAATTCAAGACCAGCCTGACCAACATGCAGAAACCCCATCTCTACTAAAAATACAAAAAATTAGCTGGGTGTGGTGGCGCATGCCTGTAATCCCAGCTGCTCAGGAGGCTGAGGCAGGAGAATTGCTTGAACCCGGGAGGCAAAGGATGCAGTGAGACAAGATTATGCAACTGTACTCCAGCCTGGGCAACAAGAGTGAAACTCTGTCTCAAAAAAAAAAGGGGGCCGGGCGCGGTGGCTCAAGCCTGTAATCCCAGCACTTTGGGAGGCCGAGGCGGGCGGATCACGAGGTCAGGAGATCGAGACCATCCTGGCTAACATGGTGAAACCCTGTCTCTACTAAAAAATACAAAAAACTAGCCGGGCGAGGTGGTGGGCGCCTGTAGTCCCAGCTACTCGGAAGACTGAGGCAGGAGAATGGCGTGAACCCGGGAGGCAGAGCTTGCAGTGAGCTGAGATCCGGCCACTGCACTCCCGCCCGGGCCACAGAGCAAGACTCCGTCTCAAAAAAAAGAAAAGAAAAGAAAAAAAAAGGATGGGGGGGAGGAAAAGGGAAAGTCTTGCTATAAATTGGTTTATCAAATAAAATTTAGCATTCTTTTAAAATAATTGTTGCTGACTTAACAGGTTTTTGTTCCAAATAAGCGCTACTCCATAGATGAGGATATTTTTTCCGTATATCCATTCAGTCGTTGAAGTCTGACTGTAGAATGCATGTTCAGGGAGCCCAAGAATATGTAGGAAAATCTTAGGCATGGGCCTAAGTAGAATGTTGCAACTAGATCAATGTTTCCTTCATGCTGAAACCCAAGATGATGGTCTCCCTTTTTGAAACCAAGGAGGCAGCACTGTTGATCTCTGATTTGCCTTCAGAGTCATTCTTCCCATGTTTTGAAAAATAGTGCACATTCTCAGCCGTATAACTCTGTGGTCCTATCCTGTAAAAAAGTTTGTCAACCTGTCTTCTTTTTGACCCATCTGCGTCCGTTCCACGTCACATTCCCAGTGTTCCGTCTGGGGTTGGTCATTAAATCCATGATTCACACCCACACTAATCACCTTATCAAACGGTTGGTCTGCCACACCCTGGGTGTACTCTTCCAAATGCTTTCTCTTTTCTTTTCTTTTTTTTTTTTTTATTATATGGACAGGCTGAGAATTTCCCAAATCCATGTTCTGGTTCCTTTTTCCTTAGCATTTCTGCCTTTATTTCTCTCTTATTGCATTTTACTATATGCAATCAGGAGGAGCCAAGCTGCTCCTTCAACACTTGGCATAGAAATGAACTCAGCTGAATAGTTTTGTTTTACCCTCCACAAAACACTAAGATATGAACAATTGAAAGACACAAACATGAACAACTTGGCTGAATTGTTCAGCCAAGTTCTTTGCCACTTTATAACAAAGATGACCTTTCCTCCAGTTTCCAATAACATATTCCTTATTTCCATCTGAGACCTCATCAGAATGGCCTTTACCATTCATATTTTATCAGTATCCTATTCGTGTATTCTTCATAGGGAATACACACATGATTATGCGTATATTCTCTAAGAAGATTGAGGCTTGGCCGGGCGCGGTGGCTCAAGCCTGTAATCCCAGCACTTTGGGAGGCCGAGACGGGCGGATCACGAGGTCAGGAGATCGAGACCATCCTGACTAACACGGTGAAACCCCGTCTCTACTAAAAAATACAAAAAAACTAGCCGGGCGAGGTGGTGGGCGCCTGTAGTCCCAGCTACTCGGGAGGCTGAGGCAGGAGAATGGCGTGAACCCGGGAGGCGGAGCTTGCAGTGAGCTGAGATCCGGCCACTGCACTCCAGCCTGGGCGACAGAGCGAGACTCCGTCTCAAAAAAAAAAAAAAAGAAGATTGAGGCTTTCTCTCCAGCTTTCATGTTTTCCTTCAGAGCCCTCACCAGAATTGCCTTTAAGAAGTCCCTTTATGGTGTTATTGGCTTTTTCTAGCCTGTACCTTAAAACTCTTCCAGTCTTCATGCGTTAAGCAGACACTTCCACATTTTTAGGTATTTGTTACATCAGCACCCTACTTCTTGGTACCAATATCTGCTTTAGCTTAGGCTGCCTAACAGAATTCCATTATCTGGGTGACTTAAACAATGCAAATTCTTTGGGAGGCCAAGGCGGGTAGATCACCTGAGGTCTGGAGTTCCAGACCAGCCTGGCCAACATAGTGAAACCCCGTCTCTACTAAAAATACGAAAATTAGCCAGGCATGTTGGCGGGCGTCTGTAATCCCAGCTACTCAGGAGGCTGAGGCAGGAGAATCACTTGAACCCTGGAGGCAGAGGTTGCAGTGAGCTGAGATCACACCATTGTAGTCCAGCCTTGGCGACAAGAGCAAAACTCCCTCTCAAAAAAATAAATAAATAAAAATTAAAAAATTGTTTCTAACAACTCTTGAGGCTGGAAAGTTTGAGTCAAGGTGCCAGCTGATTTGGTATCTGGTGGGGGCCTCCATCTGCCTGGTTTACATACAATTATCTTCTTGCTGTGTCTTCACGTGGCAAGGAAAAATCATGTCTCCTCTCTAGTCTTAATTCAGTGCCCCACCTCCAAATACTATCACATTGAGTATTAGATCTTCAGCACACAAGTTTTGTGAGGAGGACACACATGCAGTCTGTAGCCGTGTTGTTGAACTTCAGTTGTATAAACTATTGGTAAGTGATATCAGGGTCAGAACTGGAGTACCTTATTGTATTTTATGTCTTACTCTTTACAGGATTTGATGATTTTTCCCCAAAAAAAGTTTTATTGGCAAAGTATTCAAAAAAAAAAGAGGCCAGGCATGGTGGCTCACACCTGTAATCCCAGCACTTTGGGAGGCCGAGGTGGGGGAGGCTCACTTGAGCCTGGGACAGGAGTTTGAGACCAGATTCAGTAACATAGCGAGACCCTGTCTCTACAGAAAAGCAATTTGAAGGAGACAATGTGGGTCAATTTTGGAGCATGCATAGTGACTGAAATTTATTTTACTGTATCAACTAAATAAAAGTTCATGACTCCTTACTACTAAAAAGGGAATGAGGGAAGACCTTTTTCTTACCAAAGAATGCCAGTATTAAAGGATGAAAAGAATGACATACTTAGAAGAATCACCCTTTTACAACCCTATAGCTGTTTCAGGTAAGGATCATCAGTATATACACTAAAGCATCATGGGTAACAGGATATTCAAGATGTCACAGATCACCCCATGTACTGGTAATTGCCAAGGACAAATTATATCATAGGCTTGACGTTCAGTTGCCTTAACCAAGTAGCCAAACTTCGCTTCCTCATGTGTGGCAACATAAAGAGTATGAGACATATTTGAGGAATTCTTACTCAAAATGTTTTACTTGACTCTAATAAAGCTTCTAAACCTAACTTCCTATTTGTAGATTAATACAGAGGGTAAAGGAACAAGTTAAAATGTCGTCACACATTGCCATATCCCCTGGAGGGCAAAACTGTCCCCAGCTGAGAAACATTGGCCTACATCAAATGACGACACATAAGCCTTGATTGGAACTTGGTATGAAAAACATTTTGGGACAGTTGGATAAATCTAAATAAGACTTTGTGATAGATGATATAAATTTTTTAAAAATTTTTCTTAGGTATGACAACAATATTATAGTGTGTTAATCTGACTGTTTGCCTTGCCATAAAGGAATACCTGAGACTGGGTAATTTATAAAGAGTTTTATTTGGCTCATGGTTCTACAGGCTGTACAGGAAGCATGGCACTGGCCTCTGTTCCTGTTGAGGGCCTCAGGGAGCTTACAATCATGGCGGAAGGCAAAGGGGGAACCATTGTATCACATAGCAAGAGAAAAAAAGGGGAGGAAGTGCTGTATTCTTTTAAACAACCAGATCTCATGGGAGGGGCACCAAGCCATTCATGAGGGTCTTCCTGTGTTGCCCAGGCTAGAGTGCAGTAGCACGATCACAGCTCACTGCAGCCTTGACCTCCCAGGCTCAAGTGATCCTCCCACCTCAGTCTCCAAGTAGCTGGGACTACAGGTATACACAACTACACCCGGCTAATTTTTGTATTTTTCGTAGAGACGAGGTTTTGCCATGGTAGCCAGGTTGGCTGGTTTCAAACTCCTGGGCTCAGGTGATCTTTGCATCTTGACCTCCCAAAATGCTGGGATTAGAGGTATGAGCCAGCACACCCAGCCAGCCTTATACTTCTTTTCAAAAAGACTTTTTTATTTACCATAGTGAGAACAAGTGTCAGAAAAGCCTTATACTTTCAATTATAGAGGTTTAATAATACCTGGCCCTACCAGATATCAAACTATATTATACCATCTGCAATTATATATGTAATCTAATTATATCTAATTGCAGATTTGATGTGTTATCTGCAACTAATATATTATCTGCAACTAGAGCTAGTTTTATTTATTTCTGGTCCTTAAACTTCTAGTTGTTTTATTCTGTCTCATTTTGCATCTAACACTGTTTCCAAATAGTGTTAAAAGTGGAGATAGTGGGCTTTTTTTTTTTTGAGCAGAGTTTCGTTCTTGTCACCCAAGCTGGAGTGCAATGGCGTGATCTCAGCTCACTGCAACCTCCGCCTCTGGGGTTCAAGCGATTCTCCTGCCTCAGCCTCCTGAGTAGCTGGGATTACAGATGCGCACCACCACGCCTGGCTAATTTTTTTTTTTTTTTTTTTTTTGAGACGGAGTCTCGCTCTGTCGCCCAGGCTGGAGTGTAGTGGCCGGATCTCAGCTCACTGCAAGCTCCGCCTCCTGGGTTCACACCATTCTCCTGCCTCAGCCTCCCGAGTAGCTGGGACTACAGGCGCCCGCCACCTCACCCAGCTAGTTTTTTGTATTTTTTAGTAGAGACGGGGTTTCACCGTGTTAGCCAGGATGGTCTCGATCTGCTGACCTCGTGATCCGCCCGTCTCGGCCTCCCAAAGTGCTGGGATTACAGGCTTGAGCCACCGCGCCTGGCCTAATTTTGTATTTTTAGTAGAGACAGGGTTTTGCCATGTTGGCCAGGCTTGTCTCGAACTCCTGACCTCAGGTGATCCACCCACGTTGGCCTCCCAAAGTGCTGAGATTACAGGTGTGAGCCACCGTGCCCAGCCAACATCCTTTATTTATGTGTGTTCCTTTTTTCTCTTGAATTGAAAGGAAAAAAAGGTCTCTACAATCCAAAAAAAAATGTAACTCATGATAAAGCCATTGCCCCCAACCAGTAAAGTAAACCATCTTAGAGTTTATATACTACTGAAAAGTTGCAGTGGTCTCATGTTAGGTGATCATATTCTTTCATATATATATAAATCTAAATAAGATTCAGATTTTTATATAGAGAGAGTTACATATATTTCTAGGTATATAGATTTATATATATAAATCTAAATATATAAATATATATGTATTTATGATAGAGTGAGGGTCTCAGTGTGCTGCCCAGGCTGATCTTGAACTCCTTGGCTCCAGTGCTCTCTCTACCTTGGCCTTCCAAAGTGCTGGGATTACAAGCGTGAGCTACCACACCCAACTGCCTAGGCAACCATATTCTTAGTCCCAATTTCATATACTATCTTTCTCAATAAAGTTGTTTTGTGGGGTGGGGAGGACTTAGTTGTGTGCTTTCATAATACTTGTAATGAGACTCACCCATTAAGAAAAGTCTTGGCCGGGTGCGGTGGCTCACGCCTGTAATCCCAGCTCTTTGGGAGGCTGAGTGGGCGGATCACAAGGTCAGGAGATCGAGACCATCCTGGCTAACATGGTGAAACCCCGTCTCTACTAAAAGTACAAAAAATTAGCCGGGCGTGGTGGTGGGCGCCTGTAGTCCCAGCTACTTGGGAGGCTGAAGCAGGAGAATGTCGTGAACCTGGGAGGCGGAGCTTGCAGTGAGCCACTGCACTCCAGCCTAGGGGACAGAGCAAGACTCTGTCTCAAAAAAAAAGAAAAAAGAAAAAAAAAGAAAGTCTTGTAAAATCTGAGAACTATAGTTAAAAAAAAAAAGTGGGGGGAAAAGTCTTAGAACATACAATGTTGCAGTAGGCTTTACAAAATGTTGCCAGTTTGTATGCTCAGATCATTGGTAAGGGGACTACACTCTTGAGGATAAGGGCCAGGAAGTCATTATGAAGTTATGTTGATTTTTTTTTTCCCCCAATAAAGCTACCTCAAAAACATTGAAATTATATAAATGCCTTTAAAATTATTATGCTTCAGTTGGTAAGCTTTAGGATATAAGCATGGCAGAAGTTCATTTTTATTTCATTTTTAATAAAATTATAGCACTGAAGGTGGTATCTAACTTGTCTAGGCATATATTCCCACATGTGATCCTTAGTCTCTAATATGTTATAGATGCTAAGTACTTGTAAGTTGAAAGTGATAGACTGTAAAACCACGTCACCACTTCTTTACTGTAGGATTCCTCTTTAGTGATCATGCTCTCTCTACAACATGGATTAAGTGGTAGATTAGATAGGGCTAGGGAGCTGCTGCTTCTCCTTTGTTAGCTTTTCCTTTGTCCGGTCATAACCATTCCGTTGGCCATAGTGAAGCCCATGGATGGATCATTTCTGTAGAAAAACAATTCAGCATATGCTTTATTTAGAGTGAATCTTTGTTCTTGGTTTGCTGTGTAAAAACAAGTAGCCCAGTAAGACATGGAGTGCTATAATGGAAAGAGAGATCTGGACTTCGTTGTTACTGTGTTTTGTTTTGTTTTGAGACGGAGTCTTGCTCTTGTCGCCAAGGCTGGAGTACAATGGTGTGATCTCAGCTCACTGCAACCTCTGCCTCCCAGGTTCAAGTGATTCTCCTGCCTCAGCCTGCTGAGTAGCTGGGATTCCAGGTGCCTACCACACGCCTGGCTAATTTTTGTATTTTTGGTAGAGATGGAGTTTCACCAGGCCAGGCACGGTGGCTCATGCCTGTAATCGCAGCGCTTTGGGAGGCCAAGGCTGGTGGATCACCTGAGGTCAGGAGTTCGAGACCAGCCTGACCAACATGGTGAAACCTTGTCTCTACTAAAAATACAAAAATCAGCCAGGTGTGGTGGCAGGTGCCTGTAATCCCAGCTACTCAGGAGGCTGAGGCAGGAGAATCACATGAACCCGGGAGGCAGAGGTTGCAGTGAACCGAGATCATGCTGTTGCACTCCAGCGACAAGAGTGAAACTCCATCTCCAAAAAAAAAAAAAAGGGGTTTCACCATGTTAGCCAGGCTGGTCTCGAACTCCTGGCTTCAAGTGATCCTCCTGCCTCAGCCCCCCAAAGTGCTGGGATGTGAGCCACCGCGCCCAGTGAGATCTGGACTTTGAATCTGGGCATGTGCGTTCTAGTACAGGCTCATTATTTTAAGCCATCCTTGTTGCATCTTAGTTTCCTATCTGTCAGTAAGGTTGGATTGTACAATCTAAGGTCTCTTCTCCCTTTAAATTCTCAAACAGTAGAGAAGATTTGGATATCATATTGATGTTGGCATTTTAGGCATTTTAATTCCCATATCCCTATTTTTATTTTGGCAGTTAGTTGCTTTAGATAAAGGGAATATATGTATTATGCATGTATGTATATATGTGTATATATAGTGCATTCTAAATTTACGTGAAAATATTTGCAAGTGTCCTTTCAGTTTAGCACCGTCTATTATGGAAGAGTTCTAATATTCCATTTTTTCCCTCGTGCTGTTGTCTTATGGAAACTGATGCTTCCAGTTTTCAACCTGTTAAAAGCTGTTGCTTGAGTCATCTTGATATTTTTACCTTATCCATGCATTATGGCCTCTTCTTTCTTCATTTGAAGAGTTCCATCATTAAATCAAGGTTTTTCAAAGAGGAACCCAAAATAGGAAAATAATTATAATCATACTTAACTTCAAAATTGATTGTTTTTTTACCAATGTTAAAATGAGTTTTTGGTAGAATGCTTTAAATTATGTAGTAAAAATATTTAAAGTTATGTGTTACTTAGATCTGAGAAACAAGCCTTACTTGGGTTTTCTGTGTGTTAGATCTATTTATTTGTTACAGAGTGGGAAGAAGTGTTTAAAGATTACAAGGAAAGATAAAGAGTGGGTGAATATGATTAAGAGGCTTCTGAGAAAAAGATGACTTTTGGACACGTGTTGAAAGAAATGGTAAATGTGGATTGAAGGGGGAAAGGATATTTTCTAAAATAGATTGTGTAGTTGTTTAACATTAGATGGCTTTATTAATTTTTTATATCTCACAAGTTAATTCATAGAGAACTAAAGATGGTTGGTTACCTGCAATTGAAGGATAGAGAAGCAGAAATTTGGGGAATAAAAGATGTTTCCTGTCTTTAAATTCTTCACTGTTAGAGCATGGTACCTAGTCCTATATGCTATGAATGATATCAAGCATCTCTCTTTTGGTATCAGCAGTCAGAGGATGTGTGAAGCAGATAAAACGGAAAGTTTCAGAGCATAAAATGAAATCCAGTTGAGTATATATATATTCCACATCTTACAAAAATGTTGGCTTGGTACAAACATGAGGTACTTAGCTGCCAGGCTGATAATCTATGTCCAAGTACTGCATTTTCACAAATACAGGTTTGTGGCACCACCTGAACTCAGAGGATAAGATTTGGTGAACAAATGCCTATAAAGTGTACTCTGATAAGGCACAAGGAAGTGCATGGCAATCATAGGACATTTATTTAACATTTAAGGAAGGGATTTGGAAATTATGAAAAGAAGAAAGCCTGTATATTTTTGCCAAAGGACTTACAGGTGTTATTTCATACAGTACCACCAAGTTCATTTTTACTTATTTAGCAAATATTTATTTGCAGTTTTTATGAGTGGTTTATGAATATGAACTTAAGTCCTCTTAACAACCCTAATATTTTCATGTTTTCAGGAGAGGATAGTTCAAATGCTTTTGCCAAATGCTAATTTTTTTCTCAGTTACTTATTTAACAAGGGTTAATCATTTAGTTTAACATGAAGCTTGAAACCTCAGATTTTGTAGTGAAAATTCTGCACTGCTCTGTGGTTTGACTAAAGTAATTATGTTACAAAGATTTAATCATTTTAATAGTGGATATTCTATAGACAGATATTCTATATTACTTATGTTTATGATACAGGCAGAAATAGGCAAACAAAAGTAATCTTCCTTGTCATAAACATTTATTTTGTCTTTTGCAGGATTATTACTATGAAACTTTTGACAGCATGTAGATTTGAAAATGCATTTGGGGCCTGTTGCGGTGGCTCATGCCTGTAATTCCAGCACTTTGGGAGGCTGAGGTGGGCAGATCATGAAGTCAAGAGATTGAAACCATCCTGGCCAACATGGTGAAACCCCGTCTCTACTAAAAATACAAAAATTAGCTGGGCGTGGTCGCATGGGTCTGTAGTCCCAGCTACTCAGGAGGCTGAGGCAGGAGAATCACTTGAACCCAGGAGGCGGAGGTTGCAGTAAGTCGAGTCGTACCAGTGCACTCCAGCCTGGGTGACAGAGCAAGACTCTGTCTCAAATAAATAAAATTTAAAAATTAAAGATAAAGAAAATGCATTTGGAATGATTTTCCTTAAGCAACATAAATGCATCATCTGTTCTTTTTTTGGAACTTTGTTCTTCTATGCTTAGTACAAATGGAGAGAGGTGAAATGAACCTACCTCACATTTGTAAGGAAGGTGTTTTACAATTTTTCCAAGGTACTTTGATTGTTTTTCTGTTGGCTTCCTCTTTTCAAAGGCCTCTTCCTTTCATTTACTTTAGTTTTAGGTCCTGAGATTCTTCTGTAGGGGTTTTGTTGTTTCTTGTCCGTGCTCTGTAATTCTCTCAGAGTGACAGGAAAGATTATACTGAGTTATGTCTTGTGCATTTAATACATATTAGGCCAGATAATTCTGTAGAAATACTCAGACAAAAACTTTATTCAGATAAATATCTTACTGAGCCTACCTACTTACTATGCCATCTACCACTTCCTGGTCAGTAAGCTGAGTGTTGTCTGTAAACTGTCTCTAACTCATCTAAATGATAATGTAGCAGAAAATAAAGTCTATAGATAATTCTGTAGAAATACTCAGGTAGACAAAAACTTTATTCAGATAAATATCTTACTGAGTCTACCTACTTACTATGCCATCTTCCACTTCCTGGTCAATAAGCTGAGTGTTGTCCGTAAACTGTCTCTAACTCATCTAAATGATAATGTAGCAGAAAATAAAGTCTACCTTGCATTCCATCATGTTGGTGCAATCAGTGGGTTGTGGTTATCAGACCAGATTCTGAACATCTTCTAGAGAATTATGCTCTAGCTGCATTATCTGTATTATTTGGAAGAAGTAGGGAAAAATCATTAGTATAGACTGTGTTTCTCACATTTGAATTAAATAGGCGCATCTGTAGTGTTACGCCCAGTAGACACTCAGTACATATTTGTTGATTAAATAAAGAGACTTGGATTCTGTTTCCAGCTCTGCTACTTAATGGATGGGTTTCCTGTTCTGCTTCCTCACGTTTGCAGAACTCACCTGTTTTGCATTTCACTAGGACAAGTTAGAGGGCAAAAAGTATTTGAGTTAATGCTGAATGTTTTAAGTGGAAAACAGCTAGTCCTTTGGTGTGCCACCCTGAGGGGAGAGGACAGAAGAGACCTGACATGGCAGTCTCTATTGATCTTATCATCTGAGAGTATAGCCTGGAGAGTAGAGATAGCCCAGGGTCTGGAGTCATTTTATTTTCTGTTTTGCGTAACCCAAATTTCATCTGGCCCTGGGCCAATGAGGGAGTAGTCAATTTCGTGGATGCTTTAGAACTAATTTGAGAGTAATTTCTTTAAAATTGGTATTCTTTCTGCAATTAAATATAGAACATTGAATTTTGACACACACCCTCTCTCCTTCCCACCTGCTCTGTCATTTATTTCCCACCTACTCTTTTCCAACACTCTTATCTTTTCATCCAGCTTCAATTTTCTTTTTATCTTCTATCCCATCTATCAAACTATTTCCTATCAATGGCACTGTATAATCTTACAGAGCCATAAATAAGAATGGCTCTGTAGGTCAGTATGACCCATGGAAATAGATCACAGATAGTACACCAGATAGGTGTCTGGGTGCAAGGATGCTGCATCAGACTTGTTTCAGCACTACTACTACGTAACATTCTCTAAGGGGAGATGCTGCCACTTGCCCTCTGTTTTCTTCTTCTCTTGGGTTGAAACTAGGGTACGGTATTGTAGTTCTTCTGCTCCTTGTGGTTCGGACCTAATCCCTTGGCCTAGCATCAAAGATTATCTCTTTTATTCCCAGTTCCTCAAAAAAACTAAAGTACTCATTCTACCCTTTGTAAATTAGTTCCTGTTTGAGTTCCAGAGAAAGGTACTTACAGTTCCTTGACTAAAGTCCAGACAGTAGAATGCTAGAGGAAGCATTCCTCTAATCAGTTTGTTGATGATTCTGGTGGTTTGGCTCTTCTTTCTCTGGAAACTGAAAAGCAGTCTTTTGCTTCTTTGGATTTTCTCAGTTCCTACTTCCTGGTTTCATGTGTCCAAGCTACTATTGTCGTTTGGCTTCCCCAGTGTATCTTGCCTCTCTTTTATGGTGTCTCTTGACACTCATATCCTGCTCTTACAGTCTGATGAAACACTTATCTTCTAGGCAGTTCTTTTAAAATGAACAAAACAAAACTTTCATTGTATTTTTAAAAAAATTTTTAGAGCAGTTTTAGATTCATAACAGAATTGAGAGGAAGGTACAGAGATTTCCCATGTACCCCCAGTGCCTACACATACATAGCCTCCTTTCCCTGATGATCAACATCCTCCACCAGAGTGGTACATCCGTTACAACTGTAATTCTCTGGGGGTTTTTTGTTTTGTTTTGTTTTATTGGAGATGAGGTCTCACTCTTGCCCCAGCTGAAATGCAGTGGTGTGATCATGGCTCACTGCAAACACAACCTCCCGGGCTCAGGTTATCCCCCCACCTCAACCTCCCAAGTAGCTGGGACCACAGGCACATGCCAACATGCCAGACTAATTTTTGTGTATTTTGTAGAGATGGAATCTCACCATGTTGCCCAGGCTAGTCTTGAACTCCTGGATTCGAGCAATCTTTCCACCTCAGCATCCCAAAGTGCTGGGATTACAGGTGTGATCTACTGCACTCAGCCTGTAATTCTTTTAGTGATCCTGTGGAGAGGGTGTACTGAGTGGAAAAGAGCTACCAATTTGTTTTGCATAGAGCAATCTAATGTCTCTGTTCACTTTTGTAGTTCCAAAATGTGTTAGAGGAATTTCAGAATGCACAAATTAGAAGGCAAATTTCTGGCTGCAATTTTGATGAAATAATCCAAAAGAGGAATGACCAGATAACTTTTGATACATATTTTATAAAATTTGGTTTTGATCTCAGTCTTTTATTTTTCTTCTCAGTTGCTCTAGGTCGTAACCAGCCTTTGAAAAAAGAGAAACCAAAATGGAAAAGCGATTATCCTATGACAGATGGACAACTACGCAGCAAGAGGGATGAATTTTGGGATACTGCACCAGCTTTTGAAGGCCGGAAAGAGATATGGGATGCCTTGAAGGCTGCTGCACATGCTTTTGAAAGCAATGATCATGAACTTGCACAAGCAATCATTGATGGTGCAAACATAACATTACCACATGGTAGGTTTGGTGTTCCTCAAAGACAGAGGGAACATAATCAGCTTTGTTTCTGATAGCAGGAAACCAAATGGGAGAGTTTTTTTTCCTTTGCTATGAATTATTCTTTTTTTTTTTAATGTAGCAAGGAATAGCATTCCTCTTTTTTTCTTGTACATCTTTCAGGTGGAGGCAGGTTTTACTTTGTGTGTTTATATATATATTTTTTTTTTTAATATATCTTAATTTCAGAAAAGAACTCTTGATCATCTAAAAAGTTTCCGTGTAACCTAGTTCTCCATGAAGACCTCTTCTCTCCACCCTCCCACCCCCGCCTCACCAGCCTCATCCCCCTGCCAATCTATTGGAGCTTCCACTTCACTGGTTTCCTACTAGCAGCGCTAGAGATAGAGTCTCGGTTTAGATTTTGTGAGCTGTAGAGACCCAGAGGATGCTCCTTTTAGTCATTATACTTTCTTGTCAAGCCTATTTTTGGCATAATAAGCAAACCCAAACTTAGAAGTGAGTCCGGCATGTTTTTAAGGACAATTTTCCATGATTGTAGCCCTGAGCATTATTAGGAACTTCTCTCTTTGGCGTAGGAATGTGACTCTTTTAAGGATAACCATAAGCTTTGAGTATTTCCAGGGATGCGCATATGCTGGTGCCATGTACATACTCTTGTTTGTTCTCCTTGATGAGAAACATATGAAAATTTTTCATGCTACATTGAGATTTAGGTGTTAATTTTATATTTACATTTTTTTATCTGTATTAATATTCTCAGTATTCTCTTTAGTTTTTCAAGTTAATATTTTCAAGGTTGTCTTTTCAGATCTATGTAATAACCACCTTGCATTGATTTCTATTCATATTGATACCTTCATTGTTTTAATCCCCAGTATCTCCCTTTATCTATATTCTTAGAGGAACAGTGACTTTCATTGTTTAACCATCTGCTTTATGTCCTTTAACTGTATGTCAAATGACAGACTTTTATTTTTTTCTGTTCTTTCTCTCTCTCTCTTTTGAGACAGAGTCTTGCTCTGTCACCCAGCAGGCTGGAGTGCAGTGGTGCACTCCGCTCACTGCAACCTCCGCCTCCCAGGTTCAAGTGATTCTCATGCCTCAGCTTCCCCACCATGCCTGGCTAAGTTTTATATTTTTAGTAGAGATGGGGTTTCTCCATGTTAGCCAGGATGGTCTCGATCTCCTGACCTCGTGATCCACCTGCCTCGGCCTCCCAAAGTGCTGGGATTACAGGCGTGAGACACCGTGCCTGGCCCCAAAGTCCCTTTTTTTAAGAGACAGGTCTCACTCTGTCATCCAGGCTGGAGTGCACTGGCATGATCATGGTTCATTGCAACCTCGACCTCCCAGACTCAAGAGATCCTCCCACCTCAGCCTCCCAAGTACCTGGGACTGCAGGCGTGCATCACCATGCCTGGCTACATTTTGCTTTTTGTTTTTTGTTTTGTTTTGTTTTGTTTTGTTTTTTGGAGAGGCATGGTCTCACTGTGTTGCCCAGGATGGTCTCGAACTCCTGGATTCAAGCAGTCCTCTTCTTCCCTTGGCCTTCCAAAGTGCTGAGGTTATAAGCATAAGCTGCTGTGCCTGGCCAAAAGATACTTAACTTACTATATCCTTGCCAGATTCCAAATCACCAACATTAATTCCAAATTAATTTTCTGATTAATTGTGCTTCCAAGAAACATTCCTTTTTTTATGGCTGCCTGTTCATTATGAAAGTTTGTTAGCATAGTCTTTTGTTACTAATGTTATTGAGCACACACGGACCACTTTTTCTCTACATGTGTAAAAGTGATCCCTCCTACATTTGGAGAATTTATGATAGAATGCCATTTTCAGTATGACTCTTTTTTTTTTTATGACCATGAGTCTTTTTTGTTTGTTTGTTTGGAACTTATTTTATTTTTTTGAGACACAGTCTCACTCTGTTGCCCAGGCTGGAGTGCAGTGGCATGGTCTTGGCTCACTATAACCTCCACCTCCCAGGTTCAAGCAATTCTCATGCCTCAGCCTCCCAAGTAGCTGGGATTACAGACGTGCGCCATCATGCCCAGCTGATTTTTGTATTTTTTTGGTAGAGACGGGGTTTCACCATGTTGGCCAAGCTAGTCTTGAACTCCTGGCCTCAAGCTATCTGCCTGCCTTGACCCCCCAAAGTGCTGGGATTACAGGCGTGAACCACTGCACCTGGCCTCAGTATGACTCTTTAGTCCCAGTTTTCATGGGTAGTCTCTAAATTCTTTACCTTTATGTGATTGTGAGTTGGGAGGTGCTGGGCATCATCTTAGTCCATTTACCTTTTTCAGTTTTGTAATTATCGTCTTCACCTACTACCTTTATATAATATAAAGGGAAGGGGTCTTCTTTTACAAATAGTTTTATCCTCTTTTTGATGTCTATATCTTCTATTTTTCGAGGAGAATATATGTTATATAGACCTACACGTGGGTGGAAGAAGAGTCATGTATGTGTGATTGCGTGAGATCCAGAATGTTGGAACTTTTAATTTCTTATTTTGTACTTATAGTTACCTGCTGGAATACCTGGTTGCATTCTGTATATTGTACCCTCGTTTAAAAGTTCATGGAGGCAAAATAACTCTGTTGCACATAAGGCCGGGGCTTATGCATAGCCTATCGGATGTGGGCTCAGATCACTAAAGACCGAAGTCCCTTATTTCTGCTTATCTATGTAAACTGCCAAGAAAATGTTCCTGGCAGCCCCACCTACCAACAGATCAGGGAGAATTACTCTCAGAAATTCGAGAATTATTAGATGCCCCTCTGTTCCCCTCCTATGTTTAAGGAATATTTTCTGCTTAAGCGTGGAATAATCAAGCCAATGTCTGAGTTTTTCTCTTTCAGAACTCTGTGATAACTTTCTGGGTATTAATATTGTCATTGGTACCCTTGATTGAATTCTTTTGTTCATATCTGAATCTTGTCAATATTTCTTGGACCTTATAATTTTGTTTTGTCGTACACTCTAGCTCACCATCAGCTTATAACTAGGCTATTGCATGCTTTTACCTAGACTGGCTTAGTGGTATTGCTGAAATTCTTTCCATCCTTTTTGTGTAATTACATGTTTGAAATTTTACTTTGGGTCAGGTGTGGTGGCTTACGCCTGTAATCTCAGCACTTTAGGGGGCCGAGGCTGGCGGATCATGAGGTCAGGAGATCGAGACCATCCTGGCTAACACGGTGAAACCCCGTCTCTACTAAAAATACAAAAAATTAGCCAGGTGTTGTGGCAGGCGTCTATAGTCCCAGCTACTCGGGAGGCTGAGGCAGGAGAGTGGCATGAACCTAGGAGGCGGAGCTTACAGTGAGCCAAGATCGTGTCACTGCACTCCAGCCTGGGTGACAGAGCGAGACTCTGTCTCAAAAAAAAAAGAAAAAAGAAAAAAAGAAATTTTACTCTGGGCACATTGCGTTGTGCTACCCAAAGCACTTTGTATTTTAAGTTTAAGTTACTGCATATACTTGACTATTATTTAGTTCAGGTTTTGATATCAGATCTCATCTTCTGTCCCTACTGTATTACTTGCAACTGTGGGACTTTGGGCAAATCACATCTTCTGTAAGCTTCAATTCTGTCATCTGTAAAATATGGATAAGAACTGTCTACCTCTTGGGATGGTTATGTTGATTAAATGTAGTAGTAATACATGTAAGTTGCTGATCAGAGTGCTGGGTATTCAAAAAGCACTTAATAAATAATAGTGCTGATGATCTTATTTCTTGAACTCTGAAATTAATAAGTAAATTCCTAGTTCCCTGCACCAAAATTCTGAATTTATAGATTTTGATCATTTTCTAAATTATCTTTTTTTTGACACAGAGTTTCACTTTTGTCACCCAGGCTGGAGAACAAAATAACATTACACTTTTTAATTATCTTCCTCTGTTAATAACGATAAGTCTTCAGTTTATTCTCAAGTGGCAATGGGGAGAGTAAGAGGGAACTTGTCCTAACTACCTGTTAATGTTATATTTACACATACGGTATATTTTCATTCTGGAAATTGACTCATATTGAGAATGGTATGAACATATATTGTGGTAAAAGCTCCCCATGTGATTTTGATACCTGGTACCCCTTTCACAGTTTTCCTGTCCTATATGAGCTTTATTGTTCATGATTTGCACAGCATGTTGTTACTCCTTGTCTTACATTTCTTAAAGAGCTTATTTCCTTTTTCTCATTGATTGCTATTTTGCCATTACCTAGAAATCCTAAAAACATTCTTAATATAGTAGTTTACCAGTGAAACCAGGTTATAGGTTAGCGATTTGCCAAATTAGCATAAACAGGGTAAGAAAAAACAAGTAGTATTTACACTTCTCACACATTTGCTGTGTAGTGAATAGTATACTATTTAGTAATTTTCAGTGAAAGCTTATTCAGAAACTGTATCTAGTAAAGATGAACACTTAATGCTTTTTGTAATTATGATATAGAAGATTTAAAAAGATTTTAGGAATTGCCTACTCCCTTCCTCTACCTCCTGGTTTTCTAGAAAGGTAGTTGTTGATTTGTTTAGCATCTACAATTATCTCATAATTCTTAGTGAGAATATTTTTTTCTTTTTTTTTTTTTTTTTTTGTTGAGACGGAGTCTCGCTCTGTCGCCCAGGCTGGAGTGCAGTGGCCGGATCTCAGCTCACTGCAAGCTCCGCCTCCCGGGTTTACGCCATTCTCCTGCCTCAGCCTCCCGAGAAGCTGGGACTACAGGCGCCCGCCACCTCGCCCGGCTAGTTTTTTGTATTTTTAGTAGAGACGGGGTTTCACTGTGTTCGCCAGGATGGTCTCGATCTCCTGACCTCGTGATCCGCCCGTCTCGGCCTCCCAAAGTGCTGGGATTACAGGCTTGAGCCACCGCGCCCGGCCGAGAATATTTTTTTCTAACGTGTTTTCCATATCCCAGCGATTGACATGTAAAAGCTGTCCTCTTACCCTCCTTGAATAGATGGAGTAGCGCTGCTCCCTGTAACTCAAACATGCTTTTCTACTGGGAAACAGAAATTTAACCCAGATTTTATTCATACTTCCTATAGCTAAATGTCGCCAATTCTTCAGTTCGGCTTTCAGTTTTCAGTTTTCTTTTGTCCTTAACCCTTAAGAGGTATGGGAGGTAGAAAAACTTAATTCTTAGAAGACTTAACTTTTTTTATTTCTCTTTTCACAAAGTTTGTTACATGGGTGGAAAAGGAGTTCCCCAGAATGTTTTTTTCTTTATCTCAAAATATATTAAATGTGCGTTATGTATAATAAAATTTAATTTTTTAAACAACAAAGGCACTTACAAATAGTATAAAGAGCATGTTATGTGTAAGGAACCAACATATGAAAAGAACACTGGACTGAGAATCAGTAATAAAATACTCGAAACTCATGTTGTATGTATGTATGTGTGTATGTATTCATTTATTTATTTTATTTTTATTTTTTTGGAGATGGAGTCTGGCTCTGTCACCCACACAGGAATGCAGTGACACGATTTTGGCTCACTGCAACCTCTGCCTCCTGGGTTCAAGCAATTCTCATGCCTCAGCTTCCCTAAGTAGCTGAGATTATAGGTGTGCACCAGCACGCCCATCTAATTTTTGTATTTTTAGTTGAGACTGGGTTTCACCATGTTGGCCAGGATGATCTCAATCTCCTGACCTCAAGTGATCCACCTGACTTGGCCTCCCCAAGTGCTGGGATTACAAGCATGAGCCACTGTGTCCAGCCTCATGTTTTGAATTAACATTTAATTCTTATGCCTGTAATAATCACCTACAACAATCCCCATTTTGCATAGATCAGAAAACTGAAGCACAGAGAGAGGTTGCATCATTCTTCCAAAGTATAAGTCATGAAATTGGCATTTGAACTCAAGTTTTGGATCTCACAGTAACTAACGCAATTCAATGCCCTGGACAAGTCATTTCATCTCCCTGTTCTGTAAAGTGATTGCACAAGTAATCTTCAGTATTTGGTCTATGTCTAATGTTTTAGTTCCCTTGCACACTATGTAGAATACTTTAAAATGGTAAACTGTTAATATTAAAAGGAAAAAAGCAGATTCTCTTAAGACATAAACAGGAAATCCATGTGTGTAAGTCTTGTTTCTATTTTCCTTAGGTGTTTCAGATGCCCATTAAGAAGCAGGCCATGAATTTTGGTGTGGACTTTAAAGGTTCATATAAGAATTTTTCAGGCCTGGCGCGGTGGCTCTTGCCTGTAATTCCAACACTTTGGGAGGTCGAGGTGGGTGGATCATGGGGTCAGGAGTTCGAGACCAGCCTGGCCAACATGATGAAACCCTGTCTCTACTAAAAATACAAAAATTAGCTGGACGTGGTGGCGGATGCCTGTAATCCCAGCTACTCAGGAGGCTGAGGCAGGAGAATTGCTTGAACCCGGGAGGCAGAGGTTCTCAAGAGTGTGCCATTGCTCTCCAACCTGGGCAACAAGAGCCAGACTGTCTCAAAAAAAAGAATTTTTCATTTGGCCAGGCACAGTCGCTCATGCCTCTAATCCCAGCACTTTGGGAGGCCGAGGCAGGAAGATCACGAGGTCAGGAGATGGAGACCATCCTGGCTAATAGGGTAAAACCCCATCTCTACTAAAAAAAAAAAAAAGAATTTGTCATTTAACGAAGTTAATTGATAATTCATAAACATAAAGCGTAGGAATGAAGGCATGAAGATATACAGGAGATGGAATTTTTGCTGGACTGTTGTAGCGTTTAGAAATGAAAAAGACCTCCTTTTTATGCCATTCTGGGTAGTGGAGGTAGAGGAACACAGGGTTTCTATTTCTAACATGGTCCCAGGGAGTATGTTATACTGACTTCTACTTCTGTAAAGCCAGATCAGCTTTACACAGACCACTGTGTTCAGGTGCTTCTAGTCTGCTCCGTTGCCCCTTTTAGAGCACTGAAAATTAAAGATCAGTGTCCCCCTTAAAACTGTGGCGAAGTGTTACACAAGCTCTTAATCATGATTTGACTGTCATATGACATCAACAATACGTATACAGGTTAAGCCACTTTTCACTTACGTTTACTACAAGAGATGATAGACTTAGTTTTCTGAATGCCACAGTCTTGATGGCTGATTTGGTAGTTTGAGATAGCTAGACCTCCTGCTTCTAAAGCCTGATTGCCAAATATAAACTTGATATATGTAATTCCTAGCAAAATGTTTGCATGAGAGAGCCTGTAATTTGTTAGCATCCGTACAATCCTGAAAAACTGCACCTAATATCTGGGTGGAGGATGATTTTGATGGCCCTTTGGACATTAGTGTGATTCAGGTTTGTGGAAATCACCGTGAAACATGAAGCCATAGACTCAAATTTTATGAAACCTTGATCCTTTGTGACATTGCTGTTGGTGAGTGTTCCCCTGTAAGTCTGATTCTGAGATTTAAAACTTGTGAGAAGAGAGCCAACATTATTGTGTATTTTCTATGGATTTGTTATATGTACTAGGCAATTTTTCACGTGCATATTATTTAATCTTTACAACAACCTCATAAGGGAGGTACTATAATTCTTGAGGAAATAGACTCACCATGTCCAAAATCAGGGTCTAAATTCAAATAGTATGACTGACTCCAAAGCCATTGCTCCTGTCACATCTCAGTGCTTCTCCTGGAATCTTATGTCCCTCTCTCAGGCTTGAGTGTACTGCCTGAACCCCACTGTTTCATTCCTTTACATTCATTCTGTCATTTAAGTGTTCTCATTCTTTCTAGCAATTTCCAACTCAAATGTTAAGGCTTTCCTTTGCCATAGCAGGACATGGTTGCTAAGAAGTAGAAGAGTTTATAATACAAAAATTAGCCAGGGTTGGTGGCACGCGCCTGTGGTCCCAGCTACTTGGGGAGGCTAAGGCAGGAGAATTGCTTGAGCCCAGGAGGCAGAGGTTGCAGTGAGACGAGATCATGCCACTGTCCTCCAGCATGGGCGACAGAGCAAGATGCCATCTCAAAAAAATAAATAAATAAAAAATAAGCCTTCTGAGTCAGAAAAGAGAAGTCAGGAGCAAAGACATTTATTCCTACAGGCTTTGGAAGAGACCCATAGTGCTACAAAAACCTTGGTGTTCTAGAACATTGCTCTCTTCTTTCATTTTGAGAGGATGGTTTTCTATACCAGATTGCCAATGTGATCTAAATATTAAATTTGTTAACTTCATCAAGGTATATTGAAGTACACTAAACAGCATGTTTAAAGTGGACAATCTGATGAGCTTTGACATGTATATACTCCCCACAATCAAGATAACAAACATTTCCACACCCTTGCCAACATTGATTTTTAACTTTTACAAACCTGGTCATGTAGTGATGCAAGTCTCACGTGGTAAGAACTTTTCACACTGAGCTACAGTCTTAAGGGAGTGAGAGCACAGAGGGATAAACAGGCCTTTAAATGCTGAAAAATACATCTTTCTAACCTGAAAGATTGCTTGAAAAAGAGTATAAAGCATTAGACCTAATGACATTTAGTAAAGGTATTATTTGTCATCTAATTTAGTTTTATCTTTCTAATTTTCTAGTGGAATATTTTGAGGCATAATTTAAAATAATCATGGAAGAAAACAGTTGACCGAGGAAAATAGAAACATCTGAGCCAATCATCTAGATAAAAGATAAATAGAAGCAACTTCAGAAAATTATGTATGAAATCAGAACAGAAGGTGAAGACTTGGCAGCTTTCTTCCTACCATGGGGAGCTTTCAGGGCTTCCTGGCCTGGGGAAATGATGCCCTGGCACTTATTTAGCCTGGTGGCCATCTGTCTCTGCTAGGACATGAAGCCTACAATAGGTTTGTGAGAAGAAAAAAAAAAAACAAAAAAAACTGTCCTTCCACAGAGGATGTTAGGTGAGCAATCTGAGCAATCCTGATTAGAACTTTGTTAAAACTAGTGATTGCTAAATGAACTGCACCCTTGGTGGCCAGTGGGTGGTAATTATAAACCTTTTGTAAAATATTTTGTAAATGTAGCTAAAAGTGATTTTGGAAAAATAGAAAAATCCCTATGTTGTCAACTTTTAGATATTCCCTTTTGTGTTTAAACATGCTGGGTTTCTTTAAGCAAACCTGTCTGTATTAGTCCATTTTCACAGTGCTTTAAAGAACTTCCGGAGACTAGGTAATTCACAGAGAAAAGAGGTTTAATTGACTCACAGTTCCACAGGGCTGGGGAGGCCTTAGGAAACTTAGAATCACGATGGAAGGCAAAGAGGAAGCCGGGCCTTCACATGGCAGCAGGAGAGAGAAGAGTGAGGAGCAAAAGGGGAAGAGTCCCTTATAAAACCATCAGATCTTGGCCGGGCACAGTGGCTCACGTCTAATCCCAGCCCTTTGAGAGGCAGAGACAGGCAGATCACTTGAAGTCAGGAGTTTGAGACTAGCCTGGCCAACATGGTGAAATCCTAGCTCTACTAAAAATACAAAAATTAGCCAGGTATGGTGGTGTACACCTGTAATCTCAGGAGGCTGAGGCTGAGGCACGAGAATTGCTTGAACCTGGGAGGCGGAGGTTTCAGTGAACCGAGATTGCACCCCCTCACTCCAGCCTGGGCCACAGTGTGAGATTCTGTCTCAAAAAAAAAAAGAAAGAAATGAAAAACATCAGATCTCGTGAGAACTCATTATTATGAGAACAGCTTGGGGGAAGCCGCCCCCATGATCCAGTCACCTCCCACCAGTCCTCTCCCTAGGCACGTGGGGTTTACGGGGGTTACAATTCAAGATGAGATTTGGGTGGGAACAGCCAAACCATGTCACTGTCTGTCTTCTGCTGCCTCTTTTTTTTCACACACTCCTCTCAAATACTGTAGATGAGACAGCCTCATACCACTGAAACTTCTCTCAGTCACCACCATTTCCTCTGGACCAACTTGGGCTCATCTTCCATTTTCTTTTAGCTGTCGTAGGCATCATTAGCAAATACGTTGTTGGGCTCCACTGGGCACTGTTGGTTTCTTGCTCCTTGTGATTCATTTCTTGACTTTTTATCCCTTGTATTTGTCCTCTGCCTTTTGTTCTAAGTACATTTTCTCCCTCTCATTAACTAAGAACCAATCCCTGTACCTCTTATACATTATACACTTGACTACTTACTAGTTCTGTGACCCTGGACACAAGTTACTTGATTCTACTTCAATTTTTCCATCAGTAAAATGGGTAGAATAGACTTAGCTTATAGTGCTTTTGTGAGGATTAAATGTTAATATATGTAAAGTGCTTAGACAGGGTTAGCAGTAGTAAACACTCCTGTTTGCTTTTTTTTTTGACTCAGTTGCCCAGGCTGGAGTGCAGTGGCGTGATCTCAGCTCACTGCAACCTCTGCCTCCAGGTTCAAGCGATTCTCCTCCCTCAGCCTCCTGAGTAGCTGGGATTACAGGAGCACACCACCGCAACTGGCTAATTTTTGTATTTTTAGTAGAGACAGGGTTTCACCATGTTAGTCAGGCTGGTCTCGAACTCCTGACCACGTGAGCCACTGTGCCCAGCCAAGTGTTTGCTTTTTTATGTTAAATCTTGTATGTTGGAAATTATTACTCTCCAAACTTCTTTTACCCTGACTTTTCCCAATCTGCTTTAGTTGCTTGTAGCTAATTCAACTGAAGCATCTCATGGAACCTGGAGCAATTAAAAGCTAAGCAAAGAATCTTGTAACCCTAAATGATTTTTTTATGTCATTCTAGTTTCCAGTTACATGATTCTTTCCTTTTGGTTTTCCATCAAATCTAACCCATCATTTGGTTCTGCCAGTTACCTTCGAATCTCTCAGTTTGATTTTTTTTCCATTTCTGTAGTCAGGCAGTCATGACTCCAGTCAGTCTTTCTCTCTTCACGTAGATGATAAAACAGCCAGCAGGCTTTTTCTTGTTCACCAGCACAACCTTAGCACCTAGAATATGCAGTAGCATATAAAAGGCGGTGAATGTTGAATGTCTAATTTACCTGTTTTAGCCACCTCTGGTAATTTCCTGTAGTGTTAAGCCTAAACTCCTGAACCCTACTATCAGGTTTCACTATTACTGCCTATTTAGTACTTTTACATCATTGATTCTGTATTCTACTTCAACAAGGTCCCATAGTATTCTCTGTTTACCTTGTAATTATTATTTCCATATCATTTCTATTTCTTGGGATGCCCTTCACTGCTATTCCGTGTCTTTAAAATCATGCCCAGGACACACCATTTCTACAGAATTCCTCCATGTTGGCTCTACCAACTCTAGTCACTTTTCTGTTCTGCGATGTCTCAGCACCTGTGTTTGATTTTCATTGTATCCGTTTGTACTAAAATCTGTGATGGGTATACTGTATCTGCTCATGAGTATGTGCTCCTGGAGATCAGGGACAGCCTTGGTTCTCTTACAACCTTCTCAGTGTCAGTGACATGCCCTACACACTTCAAGATGATCAGTAAATGTCTATGCAGTGACTCTAGAATGTAAGAGTTGTTTCCTATTGATCCTTGTTAGGTCCTAAAGAGGTTGTGTGGTAGAAACCACTACTATCAGTGCAGTTTGTCTTTAGTAGAGATTTGGGGCCATTAAATAATGGAGGGTTAGGATTATGTTGTTCAAGAGTCTAGGCCACAAAGGAGCCAGTCTGCTCTGAATAGGTAATTCTGCGGTAATAGTTATGGACTACAATGTAAAATATTACTTTTATTGATATTTTGTGATCCCAGATATTTAATTCGGGAAGAGGGTAACCCATAAACCTATAGACTTAAAATGAAATCAAATCATATTTGAGTAAATGGTATGGATTTTGCCCTTATTTATTTTAGAGTGGTTTTAAGTTCACATTAAAATTAAGTGGAAGAAACAGAGATTCATGTACCCCCTACTCCCACACATGCATAGCCTCCCCCAATATCAACATTCACCGTTAGAGTAGTTCATTTGTTAAAATAAATGAACCTACATCGAAACGTCATTATCACTCAGAAGTCCATAGTTTAGGGTTCACTCTTTTTTTTTTTTTGAGACAGAGTCTCGCTCTGTCGCCCAGGCTGGAGTGTAGTGGCGTGATCTCAGCTCACTGCAAGCTCCGCCTCCCAGGTTTACACCATTCTCCTGCCTCAGCCTCCTGAGTAGCTGGGACTGCAGGTGCCCACCACCTTGCCTGGCTAGTTTTTTATATATTTTTTTTTAGTAGAGACGGGGTTTCACCGTATTAGCCAGGATGGTCTCGATCTTCTGACCTCGTGATCCGCCAGTCTCGGCCTCCCAAAGTGCTAGTAGGGTGCACTCTTGGTGTTGTACATTCTGTGAGTTTGGACAACTTTATATTGACATGTATCCATCATTAATAGTATCATCCAGAGTTGTTTCACTGTCCTGAAAAATCCTCTGTGTTCTACCTGTTCATCCCTCTCTCCCTCCTAACCCCATGGCAACCATTGAACTTTTTTATTGTCTTCGTAGTTTTGCCTTTCACTTAACTAATATGCATTTAAGTTTTCGCTATGTGTTTTCATGACTTACTAGCTCACTTATTTATTTTATTATTTATTTATAGATAGAGTCTTACTCTGTCACCAAGGCTGGAGTATGGTGGCCCAGACATAGCTCACTGCAGCCTCAAACTTCTGGGCTCAAGCAAATCCTTCCTCAGTCTTCCAAGTAGCTGGGACTATGGGCAGGCACCACCATGCCTGGCTAATTTTTTATTTCTTTCTTAGAGATGGGGCATTGCTCTGTTACCCAGGCTGGTTTTAAACTCTTAGCCTCAACCCATCCTCCCACCATAGCCTCCCTAAGCACTGGGATTGCAGGCATGAACCACTGTGCCCAACCTCCTGGGATTTGGATTGAGATTTGCATCAGATCTATAGACTACGCTGGGAAGAACTGATGTTTTGACAGTATTAAGTCTTCCTGTCTATGAACATGTACGCTCTCTCTATTTAGTAATTATTTTATCAAGGTTTTTTTGGTCGTTGTTTCATTTCTTATACATACTTTGTTAGACTTATACCTGTTTTCTTTTTGAGGTGCTAATGTAAATTGTGTTTTAAATTTTAGATTCTACTTGCTCATTGCTGATGTATAGGGGAGCGGTTGACTGTTGTATATTAACTTTGTATCTTGCAACCTTGCTATAATTGCTTATTAGGTCCAGTAGCTTTTATGTTGATTCTTCGTATTTTTTACATAGACAGTATATCATTTGCAAACAAAGGCAGTTTTATACCTTTTCTTGTCTTGCCTTGTTTTATTGCATTAGCTAGGATTTCCAGTACAGTGTTAAAAAGTGGTGATGAGAGGGGACATCCTCGTCTTTTTCCCAGTCTTAGTAGGAAAGCTTTGAGTTTCTCACCATTAAGTATGTCTTAGCTATAAGGTTTTTGTTGTTTTTGTTTTTGTTTTTTAAACGGAGTCTCACTTTGTGGCCCAGGCTGAGGTGCAGTGGCTCTATCTCAGCTCCCTGCAGGCTCCGCCTCCTGGGTTCAGGCATTCTCGTGCCTCAGCCTCTCAAGTAGTTGGAACTACAGGCACCTACCACCATGCCTGGCTAATTTTTTTGTATTTTTTAGTAGAGATGGGGTTTCACCGTGTTAGCCTGGATGGTCTCGATCTCCTGACCTCATGATCCGCCCGCCTTGGCCTCCCAAAGTGCTGGGGTTACAGGCGTGAGTCTTTTTTTTTTTTTTTTTAATGGAGTTTTGCTCTTCTTGCCCAGGCTGGAGTGCAGTGGTGCAATCTTGGCTCACCACAGCCTCCACATCCCGGATTCAAGCGATTCTCCTGCCTCAGCCTCCTGAATAGCTGGGATTACATGCATGTGCCACCACGCTCGGCTAATTTTGTATTTTTAGTAGAGATGGGGTGTCTCCATGTTGGCCATTCTGGTCTTGAACTCCCTACCTTAGGTGATCTGCCCACCTCAGCCACCCAAAGTGCTGGGATTACAGGCATGAACCACCATGCCTGGCCAGCTATAGCATTTTTGTAGATATTCTTTATCAAGTTAAGGAAGTTCCCTTTTATTCCTAGTGCTGATAATGAGTGTTGGGTTTTGTTATATGCTTTTTCAGCATCTATTGATATGATCATGTGATTTTTCTTCTTTAGCCTATTGATATTATGGATTATATTTATTAATTGATTTTCAAATGTTGAACCAGTCTTGAATACTTGAGACTAAAGCCCACTTGGTCGTGGTGTATAATTATTTATACAATGTTGAATTTGATTCATTAATATTTTGTTGAGGATTTTTCAGTCTATGTTCATGAAGGATATTGGTCTGTAGTTTTCTTTGCTTGTAATGTTTGGTTTTGGTATTAGGGTAATGTTGGCCTCATAGATTAGTTAGGAAGTACAGTGGTCCCCCATTATCCATGGGGGGATATGGTCTTGGAATGTTCCAGAACCCCCAGTGGATGCTTGAAACTGTGGATAGTACTGAACCTTAATGCTGTCAATTGGAACACAATTCTTTTCTTGTCTTCCACCCACAAATGTAATGCCTTTTTCATCTGAACTAATTACTTGTCATTCACTGTGTTTTAACTATTGCGGTTTGAAGTGCTACAGCAAAACTAGCATGAATTTTTTTTCCTTATTTACAACTTCACAAATAAATTTGTTCTTATCTTAGATCTTAGCAACATCAACATTCAGATTTTTTCTTTATTTGAGAACCTCCACATTTTCATTTAAAAAGAAGTACTTTATGGCTTCTCTTTGGCATATCTAAATTGCCAGCACCACTACTCTTGTGTTTTAGGGCCATTATTAAAATAAGAGTAATTTTAACATAAGCACTGTGATAATGCAACTGTTGATCTGATAACCAAGATGGCTACTAAGTGATTAATGGGCAGGTGGTGTATACCTCATGGATACTCTGGACAAAAGGTTGATTCATGTCCCAGGCCAGATGGAGCAGGATGGCAAGAGATTTTATCATGCTACTCAGAAAGTTAAACAATTTAAAACTTATGAATTATGTGATTCTGGATTTTTCAATTTAATATTTTTGGACCACAGTTGACCAAGAGAAATTGAAACTGCAGAAAGCAAAACTGTGAGTAAAGGGAGGAATGCTGTATTCCCTTTTCTGTCTGATGAGAAAGAGTGTAGAGAATTGTTATAATTTGTTTCTTAAATGTTTGATAGAATTTACCAGTGAATCCATCTGGAATTGGTGCTTTTCTGTTTTGGAAAGTTATTAATTATTGATTCAATTTCTTTAATAGATATAGGCCTATTCAGATTGTCTGTTTTGTATGAGTTTTGGCAGATCATGTCTTTCAAGGAATGGGTCCATTTTATGTAGGTTATCAAATGTGTAGGCATAGAGTTGTTCATAATATTCTTTTATTATCCTTTCAACATTGTGGGATCTGTAGTGATGTCTTCTCTTTCATTTCAGTAATTTGTGTCCTCTTTTTTTCTTGATTAGCCTGGGTAAGAGGTTTACCAATTTTATTGACCTTTTGGTCAGTAAAACCTTTTAATCGGCTTTTGGTTTTGTTGATTTTTTTTTTTTTTCTTTTTTGTGACAAGGTCTCACTCTGTTGCCCAGGCTGGAGTGAGATCACAGCTCACTGCAGTCTCAAACTCCCAGGGCAGGCAATCCTGTTAGTTTCCCAAGGTGGAAACTTACTGTTTGATTTTAGATATTTCTTCTTCTCTAATACAGGCATTATAAATTTCCCAGTGATCACTGCTTTTGCTGCATCCTGAAATTATAAGTTGTTTTCCTTTAATTAAAATATATTTTAATTTATCTTGATTTCTTCTTTGACCCCATGTGTTATTTAGAAATGTATTGTTTAATATCCATGGATTTTCAACTACCTTTCTGGTATTGATTTCTAGTTTATTTCCATTATGGTGTAAGCAGACATTGTATGATTTCATTTTTTTTTTTTTTTTTTTGAGACGGAGTCTTGCTCTGTCGCCGGGGCTGGAGTGCAGTGGCCGGATCTCAGCTCACTGCAAGCTCCGCCTCCCGGGTTCACGCCATTCTCCTGCCTCAGCCTCCCGAGTAGCTGGGACTACAGACGCCCGCCACCTCGCCCGGCTAGTTTTTTGTATTTTTTAGTAGAGACGGGGTTTCACAGTGTTCGCCAGGATGGTCTCGATCTCCTGACCGCGTGATCCGCCCATCTCGGCCTCCCAAAGTGCTGGGATTACAGGCTTGAGCCACCGCGCCCGGCCTTGATTTCATTTTGTTATGGTATGTTTTATGTTTCAGAATGTGGTCTGTCTCGGTGAATGTTCCATGTGAACTTGAGAGAAAAATGTGTATTTTGCTGTTGTTGGATGAAGTACTTTAAACATATTCATTACATTAAATCGATTGATGGTATTGTTGCGTTCAAGTATGTCACTTCTGATTTTCTGCTTGTTAGATCTGTTCATTTCTGATTGGGGGTGTTGAAGGCTTCAACTATAATAGTGGATTCATCTCTTTCTCTTTGTAGTTCTGTCAGTTTCTGCCTCACATACTTTGATACTGTGCTGTTAGGTGCATACACATTAAACATTATTATTTCTTCTTGGGCCAGGCATGGTGGCTCATGCCTGTAAATCCAGCAAGCGAGGTAGGTGGATCGTTTGCACCCAGGAGTTTGAGACCAGCCTGGACAACATGAACATGGCAAAACCCTGCCCCTACAAAAAGATACAAAAATTACCTGGGCTTGGTGGAGTATACCTGTAGTTCCAGCTACTCATGAGACTAAGGCAGGAGGATAGCCTTGAGCCAAGGAGTTCAAGGCTGCAGTGAGCTATGATCACACCAGTGTGTTATAGTCTAGGTGACAGCAAGACCCTGTCTCTAAAAATAAATAAGAAAAAAAAATGTTTTTAAAGGTTCTTATTTTACCTTCACTTATTTCTTCTCCAGTGCTTTTCCTTTCTATCTGTAGATCTGATAATATTTCTTGCAAGGCAGGTCTGTGAGCGACACATTCACTCAATTTTTGTCTATCTGAGAAAGTCATTATTTCTCCTTCAGTGTTTTGTTTTGTTTGGTTTTGTTTGGTTTTTTTGTTTGTTTTTTTGTTTTTGAAACGGAGTCTTGCGCTTGTCCCCCAGGCTGGCGTGCAATGGTGCAATCTCGGCTCACTACAACCTCCGCCTCCCGGGTTTGAGCAATTCTACTGCCTCAGCCTCCCGAGTAGCTGGGATTATAATCACCCACCACCAGGCCCGGCTAATTTTTTTTGTATTTTTACTAGATACAGGGTTTCACCATGTTGGCCAGGCTGGTCTCAAACTCCTGACCTCGGGTGATCCACCCGCCTCGGCCTCCCAAAGTGCTGGGATTATAGGCATGAGCCACCACGCTCGGCCTCTCCTTCGGTTTTGAAGGATAATTTTTTTTTTTTTTTTTTTGAGACGGAGTCTTGCTCTGCCGCCCAGGCTGGAGTGCAGTGGCCGGATCTCTGCTCACTGCAAGCTCCGCCTCCCGGGTTCACGCCATTCTCCTGCCTCAGTCTCCCGAGTAGCTGGGACTACAGGCGCCCGCCACCTCGCCCGGCTAGTTTTTTTGTATTTTTTAGTAGAGACGGGGTTTCACTGTGTTAGCCAGGATGGTCTTGATCTCCTGACCTCGTGATCCGCCCGTCTCGGCCTCCTAAAGTGCTGGGATTACAGGCTTGAGCCACCGCGCCCGGCCTTTGAAGGATAATTTAACAGCATACAGAATTGTAGGTTGGTGGGTTTTTGTATGCTTTAGATATTTAACTTCACTGTATATTTGCATCGTTCCTGAGAAGTTGAAGTTGGATATGTAATTCTGTTTTTGGGGTGTGTGTGTGTGTGTGGTGTGTGTGTGTGTGTTTTGTTTTTGTTTTGAGGCAAGGTCTGTTTCTGTTGCTAAGGCTGGAGTGCAGTGACACAATCTTAGGTCCCTGCACCCTAGACCTCCCAGGCTCAAGCGATCCCCTCACCACAGCATCCGGAGTAGCTGGAACTACAGGGACACACCACCACACCCAACTGATTTTTGTATTTTTTGTAGAAACAGGGTTTCACTATGTTGCTCAGGGTGATTTTGAACTCCTGAGCTCAGGCTGTCGCAAGCTATCTGCCCATCAAAGCCTCCCAAAGTGCTGGATTACAGGCATGAGCCACCGCGCCCAGCCATTTAATTCTTTTCTTTGCTCCTCTGTGGGTAAACTGTTTTTTTCCCCTCTGGCTTTTTGTTTTTGGTAGAGATGGGGCTTCCCTATGTTGCCCAAGCTGGCCTCAAACTCCTGGGCTCAGGCTACCCTCCTGCCTTGGCCTCTCAAAGTGCTGGAGTTACAGGCATGAATCACTATGTTTGACCAGGAGGTTTTTTTGTTTTTGTTTTTGGTTTTGGTTTTTTTTTTTAATCTTTGATTTCCTGAAGTTTGAAAACGATATGCCTAGATGTGTGTAGTTTTTCTGATATTAACTCTGGAAAATTCTCAGTCATAATTGTTTCAAATATTTTTCCTGTGTCTCTTGTTCTTCTCTGCTATTCCCATTATGTGTATGTTACAGTTTGGTTTGTCCCACAGTTTCTGGATACTCTGTTTTGTGGTGGGGTTTTTCATTTTTGGGTTTCGTGGAGTTTTTTGCGTTTTTTGTTGTTGTTGTTTGTTTTTCTTTTTTTGTTTTGTTTTGTTTTTGTTTTTGAGACAGTCTCGCTCTTGTCGCCCAGGCTGGAATGCAGTGGCGCAATCTCGGCTCACTGCACCTCTGCCTCCCAGGTTCAAGCAGTTCCTCCTGCCTCTGCCTCCTGAGTAGCAGGTGCCCGCCACCACGCTCGGCTAATTTTTGTACTTTTAGTAGAGATATGGTTTCGCTATGTTGGCCAGGCTAGTCTCAAACTCCTGACCTGAAGTGATACCCCCACCTGGACCTCCCAAGGTTTTTTGGTCTTTTTTGTCTTTGCTTTTCAGTTTTAGAGAATTTTACTGAGATATCGTCAAACTCAGATATTCCTTCCTCATTCATGTTCAGTTACCAGTAAGCCCATCAAAGGCGTTCTTTATTTCTGTTACAGTGGTTTTTGTTCTCTAGTATTTCTTTTGGTTCTTTTTTAGGATTTCCATCTCTTACTACATTCCCATTTGTTCTTTTTTTTGAGACAGAGTCTGGCTCTGTCGCCCAGGCTGGAGTGCAGTGGCCGGATCTCAGCTCACTGCAAGCTCCGCCTCCCGGGTTTACGCCATTCTCCTGCCTCAGCCTCCCGAGTAGCTGGGACTACAGGCGCCTGCCACCTCGCCCGGCTAGTTTTTTGTATTTTTTAGTAGAGACGGGGTTTCACTATGTTAGCCAGGATGGTCTCGATCTCCTGACCTCGTGATCCGCCCGTCTCGGCCTCCCAAAGTGCTGGGATTACAGGCTTGAGCCACCGCGCCCGGCCCCCATTTGTTCTTATATGCTGTCTGCTTCATCCATTAGAGCCATTAGCATATTAATCATGTTTTAAATTCCCAGTCTGATCATTCTAACACCTCTGCCATATCTGAGTCTAGTTTTGTGCTTGCTCTAAAAACTGTTTTTTTGCCTTTTGGTACATCTTGTAATTTTTTGGGAAAGGTGGATGTAATATACGGGAGCTGTGTGAAATGGGCCTTCAGTAATGTGGAGGTTTTAGTCTTTTTGTGAGCCTCTGCCTCACAAAAAGACTATGACTTGACCAGTGCTGCTCAGTCATAGTCTCTACCTTAGGTGGGACAAGATGGTTAGAAGGGGCTAGAGCTGGGTATTTCTCTTCTCCCAAATTAGTTAGGCTCGATAAAACCCCAGGAGGATAGACTCTAGTTAGTTTCTTCTGAGGGCAGAACGCTCCAGCATATTTAAAAATGGTTCCTTTTGCACCCTCCTCCAACCCAGGGAATTATTCTGGCTGTCACTACGAGGAAGTTGTAGAGGTCCAGAAGGTAAAACTCAGGAAAGTATCACTCTCCCCAGACACCCTTCACCAAGTCCCCATGGAGTTTTCTCTCTAAGACTTGCCCACACTGAGCCTTTAGCAATTCACTTAGTTACATTTGAGGTTTCCCTATCCTGCACTGGTTCCGCAGAGATTTCAGCTCCTGGGCGTCTGCTCTGGTAAATGGTGATTCTCTGTATTAGCCTGCCTGTCTCTCCTATTTTGGGGGCAGTGGTTTGCCCTGTGACCTTACTTCTCCCACAGATCTAAGAATATCTGTTGATTTTTCAGTTTGCTCAGCCTTTTACTTGTTAGGATGGAGTGGTGACTTCTACGTTTTTTGCATGCCAGACTAGAAACAGGAAGTGTGATTTTTAGTTTAATGTAAAACTAGAGCATATTTACAACTCAGATTATAATGTTATAGAAAGAAGTGCCAGAAAGAATAAATAAACTAGAAAATTCCATATTAAATAAAAACAAATTACCATTTCTAAAAGTACTGAAATATGGGAGCTTCTGTAATTGTCTAAATAGCTTGCTTCCAGCATTATGGATTGAGCGCTGGCAGAGCATGATTAAGAAGATATACACCAGCCAGCTTTAACTCTTCATGGAGTTTTTCTCTCTTGCCTTCTAGAGATTTGAAAACGAAACCCTGACTCACTGGGATGAAGGGCAGAAGGGAAAAGGGCAGTGTGAAGTTACTGGTATAGGGACTGCTAGTGATCACAACTGTGCTTGAAGTAGATCCATTTCTACAATGGTATTAGTGAATACACAGTGGCTAAACACAGAAGAGGGAAGATTCATGTGTGTTCTGCTTTCCAACTAAGCTGTCACCCCAGCACATCTTATGTAACTTAGGCAGACCAGATTGAACCTGTGGTGGGTTGGTGACCATTCCAGACTCATTTCACATATTTCATTTCATTCTTTATATTTTCATCCTATTGACATTAAACACAAATACCGGTTCATTAACTCATTTGTTCATTGATAACCATTTCTCAGTGTTCTGGATCTGGTAGACATTTCAGTTTTTTTATCCAAATTGATAATAAGCTGATATCATATTCTAGTTTGAGGAAAGGATATGTTATGTATAACCTTAAAACGTTCATTAAGTTATGCTTTTGGCCGGGCCTGGTGGCTCACGCCTGTAATCCTGGCACTTTGGGAGGTCAAAGTGAGCAGATCACCTAGGTCAGGAGTTCAAGACCAGCCTACCTGGAGAAAACCCGTCTCTACTAAAAATACAAAATTAGCTGGGCATGGTGGTGCATGCCTGTAATCCCAGCCACTCGGGAGGCTGAGGCAGGAGAATCGTTTGAACCCGGGAGGCGGGGGTTGTGGTGAGCCGATATCGCGCCATTGCACTCCAGCCTGGGCAACAAGAGCGAAACTCCATCTCAAAAAAAAAAAAAAGTTATGCTTTCAAGTTCCCCCAAGGAAGTCCTGGTAACTATAATGTAGTTTACACACCTAGTCTCAGCTACTCAGGAGGTGGAGGCAGGAGGATTGCTTGAGCCCAGGAGTTTTGAGTCCAGCCTGGGCAACATATGATTTGTAAGGAAATTAACCATTAATACATTTTTTTAAAACCATGAGTGCTTTTTCCCTTCCCTGAGCTAGCTCGTTATGTCATAGCCCTTTTGTTTTTCCTTTTTAATCCATAGCTTCTCTGTACTAGATAGACTAATTGGGATTAAATAAAACACCTCAGTCATTTCTGTGGTGATTTTACTAATGAGACTCATAGATAAGCAATGAATCTGTGGCAGCTGCTAAGGCTATCATCTCTAATTTGTGATCTCTCTGGACTAAGGACTTCTTGCCAAGTGCTTCAATTTAGAAAGTCCAGGCACTGGGCTGGGCATAGTGACTCACGCCTGTAATCTCAACACTTTGGGTGGCTGAGGCAGGTGGATCATTTGAGGTCAGGAGTTTTGAGACAGCCTGGCCAATATGGTGAGGCCCTGTCTCTCCCAAAAATACAAAAATTACCCAGGCGTGGTGGTGTGTGCCTGTAATCCCAGCTACTCAGGAGGCTAAGGCAGGAAAATTGCTTGAACCTGGGAAATGGAGGTTGCAGTGAACCGAGATCACATCCCTGCACACCAGCCTGGGCAACAGAGCAAGACTGTGTCTCAAAAAGAAAAAAAGAAGTCCAGGCACTAAGAAAACTGCTCTAGGGCCAGGCATGGTGGTTCACTCCCATAATCCTAGCACTTGGGGAGGCTGAGGTGGGTGGATCACCTGAGGTCAGGAGTTCGAGACCAGCCTGGCCAACATGGTGAAACTCCATCTATACTGAAAATACAAAAAATTAGCCGGGTGTGGTAGTGGTCGCCTGTAGTCCCAGCTACTTGGAAGGCTGAGGCAGGAGAATCACTGGAACCCAGGAGGCAGAGGTTGCAGTGAGCCAAGATGGCGCCACTGCACTCCAGTCTGGGCAACAGAGCGAGACTCCGTCTCAATAAAAAGAAAAAATAAAACTGCTGTAGAGCACTTGTGGTGAGTTAAGCTTAGAAATTCATTTTTTTTTATTTGCTTGCTTGTTTAAGGTAGCGGATTCATTTCTGTAAAAGGTATCCTAATTTAAATGTTATCTAAGTCTTGTGTAAGCATTAATAATATTAGTAGTACGTTCGAGTTGTATGTGCTTTCACTTCTGTTTTAATGAAATTGTGAAATGGATATGAAATGACTTAGAAGAGTGTGGGGTAAGGATCAGCATTCTGGTTAATATAAAATTAAATACTCAGATAATTGGGCATGGGATTTGATAATCATCATTGATGATCAGCTGACAGTGATTATCATTGTTTTATGTTTTTTTCTCTACAGTGCCATGCTAGCAAGAGAAGCTTAAGCATTTTGTAAGGTATAAGCAAAAATGCATTCATTGAGGATTAAGTTCTTATTCATATCTTCTCTTTCTGAAGGTGCACTTACAGAGTGCTATGATGAACTGGGGAACAGATATCAGCTTCCAGTGTATTGCTTGGCACCACCAATCAACATGATAGAGGAAAAGAGCGACATAGAGACTCTGGATATTCCTGAGCCACCACCCAATTCTGGATATGAATGTCAGCTTCGTTTGCGCCTTTCCACAGGCAAAGACCTCAAGCTTGTGGTTCGCAGCACAGACACAGTATTCCACATGAAGAGACGGTTGCATGCAGCAGAGGGAGTGGAACCAGGTAGTCAGCGGTGGTTCTTTTCTGGCAGACCTCTCACTGACAAAATGAAGTTTGAAGAGCTGAAGATCCCAAAGGACTATGTTGTACAGGTTATAGTGAGCCAACCTGTGCAGAACCCAACACCAGTGGAGAACTGAACTGAGCCCTGTTGGCTGGCTCCCACATCTGTCTGCTCCTTTTTGTTGTTATTGTTGTCATTTCCTACTCTATGGCGTGAAATTTATTTCACTGCTCTAAATTCCCTATGAATGGATTTAGTTCTGAGGAATTACCAGTGAAAAATTCCATCTGTGATGGAGACCAACAAAAATAATAAAACACAAAGAGCCAGGCTTTGAGACTCATGTAATTACAATTTCTAATTTGAAAGGCAGTTAAGAAATAGATAACCATTTATTTTAAAACACTCAACAACTATGTAATGGCTGTATTTCAGTGACTTGGACTGTAAATGAAACATTGCATCCATGAAGGACAGCACCAAGCACCTTTTTGAATACAGAATTTTTTTAGAAAAATATATCAAATTATATAATTTCCAGAAACCATAAATAATGGATATAAAACTTAAGTTTTCTTTTCTTTTTTTTTTTTTTTTTTTTGTTAATGGAAACTGAAAAGAGCAGTATTTGAGGTTGCTTCTGTTCTGGTTTTTTATTCTTAGCTCAATTAATATTTAGCCATAAATGAAAAGAGACTGACAAATTGTGCTTTAGTGTTGCTTCCTCATCCCACATGTCGAGCTCCTTATTTACATTCACACTAAAGTTTGGTGCCTTCCAGCACATCAGTGGCAGGCACCTTTCTGGAACACTAGGCAATAATTTCGTTAATACAGTCAGGTCTCTGATTTTCAACGGATACTCAGTTGAAAGGTCACTGTCATCTTGCTGCATAAGTATTTTGAAAGGTCTATGTAATGAAGCCGTTTTTATATCCAGGCTTAGAAGTTCACTACTATATAGTACCTTCATTGATCTATCTATTCTGCTTGGAACTTTTCATAGCTAAGTATAACCCCCAAATGCATGGTTCCTGGGCCAGGAAACACCAGAATCAAGTATAGCTGTTCCCACTACAAGTTAATAAAGTAAATGATCTCCTCCACTTTGCATGGAGGAGTGTAAGGAAAGCCTATTCTATCTGTGCCTGGGAGAACTGTGCCTATTTTCAATCTTTTAGGGGAAATTTCAACTCAAAATTTCTAAGTGTGAAAAGTTTACTGGTGTCACATAAACATTAGCAGTGAGACCAAATAATGAAACATTGCTTTATACCTTAGTGCTTTCCAGTTCACTGTTACCTCTAGTCATGGTAGATGACAATTTTCCTCCCTCATCTTTTGTAGCAAAGAAGCAAATTAAGTCTTTTGCAAGTTAGATTAGGGGACTGAAAAATCCAGGGAGATAACCTGATTCTTCTCTACTATGACTGGAGTAAAGCTGCCAAGAGTTAGGTTTAATTTGGAGCCTTTTAAAAGTTGGTTCCATAAGTGAGAAAGGGGGGCTGACATGTGACCACTGTGCCCCTGAGAATCCATGAGATGGAAAAGTACAGGCAAGAAGGCACTTAACGCTGTTCTCAGTCAGAAAATGTCAGCCCTCCACACCTATTTGGATGTGAAGTGCATTATTAATTTTAATGACAAAATGAAACTGCTAATTAGTTTAAATGTAATGTTTAAATGGTATTGAATTTCCTATAGCCTGATTAAATCTGTAATTGTAACATCACGTTTCTGAGAGCTTTAACTACTCCCTTATTTTTATGTAATCATTTTAAAGATTGTGGCTATATCTAATTTAAATTTGCTGATGATTGAATCTAAATTCAAGCAAAGACCACAGCATTAATCCCAAAGGAGAATTTTTTTTGTGTTTAGAGGTGGAGATATTAGGGTAATTCAGTGTACTGCTCCTGTCTTCAAAGTTTTTGTTCATTTGTGTGCCACATCGAATAGCAGCACTTCTCAAAGTTTGTCAATTGGAAAAGAAAAAGTGTTTAAAACTATTTTTTCTTAAGCAGATTTGGTGATGTCATCAATATTTATGATATCGATTGGTAAAAGGTCTTTGTTGAGGGTTTGAGCTCTCTTTTTTAAGAGTTTATTTTATTTTAAAGGAACATACACTTTGAATAACAATTCTCTGGGCATGTTTAACTAACCTAGATGGGAAAACCATGGTGCTGTTTAATTGTAAATAGATTGCTATAAGATTGGACCAGTACTTGATGTGTATAATTTTAGTACGTAGGGTTTATGTGCTTTTTTTAAAAAAAAAAAAAAAAAAAAAGTTCAATTTTTCTCTTTGTCTTTGCCTTTATAATTGGTTTCTAATTGTTTTTACTCTCTATATAAGGGTAATTGCCTCATTCTAAGTGAGAATTGTGAAGGTTTTCCTCCTTTTTAAAACCTTTGCTCAATAAATAACAGGTTCATTATCACCAAACTTAGGCTCTGCTATGCCAAGTCATACATGGTCATTTATAAATGTGCTTCATCTTCTGCATTGAAATCTTGGTCTAAAATAGGTTGTGCTTTTCTTTTTCTTTTTGTTTTTTAAGAATCATGCTGGCCGGGTGCCGTGGCTCATGCCTGTAATCCCAGCACTTGGGGAGGCTAAGATGCGAGGACTGCTTGGGCTCAGGAGTTCAAGACCCAGCCTGGGCAACGTAGAGGAGACCCCATCTCTACTAAAAATTAAAAAATTGGCCAGGCATGACAGAGCATGCCTGTAGTCCCAGCTATTTTGGAGGCGGAGTTGGGAGGATCGCTTGAGCTGGGATGTCAAGGCTGCAGTGACCCATGATCATGCCATTTTACTCCAGCCCGGGTACATTTCATGGAAAGTAGGTGATGCTTCATAGTTTTATGAAGTAAGCAATACACACCCATGGAAAAAGAATCCAGATATATCAAGGTGAAAAGAGTCTTTGACTCCTGTCGCTCTTGTTTCTGCTCCCCAGAGGTAACAACTTTGACCATTTTCTGGGTATCTTTAAACTTGAGCATGCATCAGAATCACGTGGAAGCTTATTAAAACAGGTTGCTTGACACTTCCCTTCAGACGTTCTGAGTCAGTAGATCTGGGTGTTGGCCTATAACTTGCATGCTTGAAAGTTCCCGGGTTGTGCTGCTGCTGCTGATCTGGCAGGCGCACTCGAGAGCCACCCTTCTAGTGTATATGGCTATATTCGCTCCACCTCATTTTTTTCCATAAATACATATACTATTCTGCACTCTGTTTTTTTCTAAAATGGTAAACCTCAGAGATCATTCAGCATACACAGATCTAGATCTGCATAATTCCTCTTAATAGGTGCAGTGGTACTCCATGGTCTGGGCATACCATAGTTACATCAGTGTCTATTCTGGTAGGCTTTGCTGTTCCAATTTTTTTGCTACTGCGAACCGTGCTGCAGTGAGTTTCCTTTGTTATAGGTAAGATCTTTGTCTGTGTATACATAGGTGTAGGAATTGCATTCTATAGATTTATGTGACTTGTCCTCCAAAGCGATTTTACCCGTTAATCCTTATACTACAGCAATATGACTGCTCTAATTTTCCTACACCCTGACCACCTTTCTGATCTTTGACAATCTGATAAGAACTTTGTCCTGTGGTTTTGCTTTGTATTTTCCTTATGAGTGAAGTTTAACATTTTACTATATTTTAAGGCCACTTTTTTTTCCGTTTTTTTTTTTTTTTTCTGTGAATGTTCTGTTTGCCCATATTCCTATTGCATTTTGGTCTTGACTCTCAAGACTTATGAGTACCCATTCTATATTCAGGGAATTAGTTCTTTTCTATCATGTGTTGCCATGTCTTTTGTTTGTGTGGAATTTACCGTGTGCAAATTTTAAGTTTTTCATGGTCAGATATGTCAGTCTCTTATTTTACAGCTTCTGGGTTTTCTTCTTAACCTCAAAAGATCTTCCCCAATCTGAGGTTATAAAAATGTTTCCCCAATCCAAGGTTAAAAAATATTTCTCATGTGTTTCCTTTTTGGTTTCATTGTTATGTGAAATTTATTTTGGTGAAAGAAGTAGGGTAGCAATCCACATGTATTTTTTCAAATAGCTGCCTCACTTTTCTGGGTAATACTTACTGAATAACTTGTATCTATCTTTTCCCCATTAATGTGAAAAAAATCCTCATTTTATGACAAATTTTTAAGACACTATAGTGTTTTAATGGTCTTATTAATTGGACAAATTAGCAGATACACATTGTGTCCACCTCCAACTCTCAAATACTGTAATTTAGTGTTTTCACTTATGGAGAGGAAAGAATGAAGCTGATAACCTCCCTTGCTATAGCCAATCTTCTGTGATGTCTGTTTGGGCCTCTTGTGGCTCGTCTGATCCTCTTGGTTCTGTAGGCTGCGAAGGTGGGTAACTGTCCCACTCAGCAGATGTCAGCACAGTGCATTTGTCTCTTTCTAATCATTGTCTTTAGTATGAGGCTTAAGATGATGAGACATGAACTCTAAGGACTGGTGGAAGATGTCGGGTTGATGCAAAGGGGATTGCGGTTTTGTCATTGCATTGAATGCTTTTAATGCCAGTGGCAAAAACTGCAGTTCCCTTTGCACCAACCTAATAAATAATCTCACTTTATTTATGGTTAGCTTCCTCCAAATGTCTTCCCTCTTTGTAGTGGATGTAGATTGTGGAGGAACCAGTCTGTTGGCCTGGGCTGAAACTGTAGCTGGGTAAGCCCTCCCTCCCATTAGGCCTGCATTCCTCTACCTCTGCAGGTGCTGCTCTCTCCCCAAGGCTGAGGCCACCTGAACACACTTGGTTGACCAAAACATTGCAACTGTGACATAGTAATAATACAGAGTGTTGGTACCATCCAAAAACATACCTAAATGTACATTGTCTAGTAAACTCTACCCTTAAAAGCATAATCTGATGGGCTAATTCACTGTGGAAATAGTGAAACTTACATTGAAGCATCTAACACATACCTACAAACACATTTAAAAATTTTTATCATGAAATGTAATTACGAAAAAGTCCTAAAGTGGCCGGGCGCGGTGGCTCATGCCTGTAATTCCAGCACTTTGGGAGGCCGAGGCAGGCAAATCACGAGGTCAGGAGATCGAGACTATCCTGGCTAACATGGTGAAACCCCGTCTCTACTAAAAATATGAAAAAATTAGCTGCGTGTGATTGCAGGCGCCTGTAGTCCCAGCTACTCGGGAGGCTGAGTCAGGAGAATGGCCTGAACCTGGGAGGTGGAGCTTGCAGTGAACCGAGATGGCACCACTGCACTCCAGCCTGGGCGACAGAGCGAGACTCTCAAAAAAAAAAAAAAAAAAAAAGTCCTAAAGTGCACATTAGTAGATTGTTTTATAAATCGTACTACTAAGTCCCAAAAGAATATCACTGAAATTGTGCATTTGAATTTTCGTTTTGACGTTAAGTTTCAGTGTGAGCAATTCAGAGAGATGCTCAGTTTACTGATACCATTCTAGAAGCATCCAGTTTAGGAAGATGCTCTTAAAAGGAAGAACATTTTAAAATCTGCTAGTTGGGCTGGGCACGGTGACTCACCTGTAATCCCAGCACTTTGGGAGGCTGAGGCAGGCAGATCACCTGAGGTCAGGAGTTCAAGACTAGCCTGACCAACATGGTGAAACCCCATCTCTACTAAAAATACAAACATTAGCTGGTCGTGGTGGCGGGCACATGTAATCCCAGCTGCTCAGGAGGCTAAAGCAGGAGAATCACTTGAACCGGGAGGTGAAGGTTGCAGTGAGCTGAGATTGCATCATTGCACTCCAGCAAGAGCGAAACTTCATCTCAAAAAAAAAAAAAAACCAAAAAACTGATAGTTGATTAATTATACCTTTTATAGCCCCCCTAAAGGTTTCCAGAGTGGAGGGGAAAACTTACAAAACTGCTCATTCCTGAAACTTCAGTCATTTGATGTGGTTTTAAATTATCCTAAATCAGTACCTATATGTACCTATTATCTTTGGCCATCTTTTCTCCCTGCCCCCATCCTGAAACAATAAAGAGTATAGTATTTTCATTGCTTGAGAGACCATGTCTGAAAAAATACATATCCATGGTTACCCTTTTGTTTTGTTTTTAATAGAGACAGGGCCTCACCATGTTGCCCAGGCTAGTCTCGAACTCCTGAGCTCAAGTGATCCACCTACCTTGGCCTCCCAAAGTGGTGGGGTTACAGGCTTGAGCCACTACACCCGGCCGTGGTTACCCTTAATATATCTCAGGACCCCTCTGGAAGATAGGAGAGAGAAGCCTTCCTGAAACCTCACTGAAATTTCTTCTCCCAAAACCATGCCTAGATCCCAAGGCTATCTGGTGGCAAAAGCCATTGAGGCTGCCACAAGAAGCAGAAACAGTTTATACCAAGATGAGCTTAGAGGGGCACTTTGGAACTATGGCTAATCTGTAGCTGCCATTTTCTGACCAGATAGTGCTCATCTTTCAGTACAGTGGGTAGATGTAGTAGCGTCCATACTTGCTTGCCAGAGAGTTTCTCCTTGGAGAATAATTGCAAACTCTACCAAATCAAAGGAAGGGAAGAGCACTGTTGTGAGATGACTTGCATCTTTTTGTTTTTCACAATTTCATGAGATACATACCATTATCCCTATATCAGAGGTCAAGTGTCTTGAGTTGTGTTTGTTTTTCTGGTACCATTGTGGGGAAGAGAAGTTTTGGCTGCTAAGTACGTTTGTCACACTTGAAAGCATGAAATCAAAATCCCATGTCTATTAAATATAGAGAGATAGTAATTATTTGCTGTTATTTACAAGTTTAACTTATGAATGACAATCTTAGATAAGCAGTATTCTGGTCTGTTGCACATTGACAAAGTGTAATTAAATTCTATTTTTGATGTTAAGTACTTTGGAACTCATGGAATTCCTTAAGGCCAGTTATATTATTTAATGTATCCTTAAGAAATCCTTGGTTTATAGTAAATGAGCTGTATTTATTTTTTGAGCTGTATTTAACTTCCTTCCTGAGAAATTTGTGGTAGCAGGAGATGTGGTGATTGATAACATTGTGCAAAATAGATTTCCAAGCCAATGAAATCCCAGCTTAAAACTTGAATCTGCTGAAACTAAAATGAGCTACTCAGATACTGGCTCTAAGCACAGGCATCTAATTGACCTTGAATTTTAATCCTGGTCCTCCCTCTTGCGAGCTATATGTAAGGTCCTTAATCTTTCTAGGTCTCAATTTTCTCATCTGCACATTGAGGATAATAATACCTAATTCATAGGGCCATAAGAATAAATCATGCATTTAAAGAACTACCTAACCCGTAGCAAGCACATGATAATATGGTAGCTGTCATCAATAACATTACAGTACAGTTGGGTAGAGAGGGTCATAAGTCCCATCCCAAAAAATATTTTTAAATTATTCAAGGCATCAAAAAATTAAAATTATGCAAGGGCATATAATAATTATTTTACCGGGCCAGGCACGATGGCTCACGCCTGTAATCCTAGCACTTTGGAAGGCCAAGGCAGGTGAGTCATGAGGTCAGGAGTTTGAGACCAACCTGGCTAATATGGTAAAACCCCATCTCTACTGAAAATACGAAAACTAGCCGAGCATGGTGGCGTGTACCTGTAGTCCCAGCTACTCGGGAGGCTGAGGCAGGGAGAATCACTTGAGCCCGGGAGGCAGAGGTTGCAGTGAGCCGAGATTGCGCCACTGCACTCCAGCCTGGGTGACAGAGCGAGACTTGGTCTCAAAAAATAATAATTATTATTTTACCCTAGTAAATTTGATACACTTGTTTAAGTACTTAACTCAGAATAATTAAGATTCTAAGAAGAACATAGCCTCCATATCCTTAAATGTCAACTACTGTGTGGTTGGAGCACTTCACCATTGGCTAATTTGAAATCTCAGGCACCTACGTGGCCTTAGCCTAGGAAGTAGGAGGCTATTGGACCACTAATGACCAGGAAAGCTGCACCTTCTTTCACCTACCTGGCTCCAATATGTTGTGTTAGCAATTAGTTGAATACAGAGGAAGCTACTGATCAGGGTTGATCTGAAAAGCAGCAGCAGAATTGAGACATGTCAACAAAATGAAAGTGGTTATTCCACATTACATTATTGTGAGTTCTGTGTGAGGTCAAGAGGTTATTAAAATTCAGAACTTGGCTGGGCACAGTGCTCACACCTATAATCCCAGCACTTTGGGAGGCTAAGGTGTGTGGATAACTTGAGGTCAGGAATTTGAGACCAGCCTGGGCAACACGGTGAAACCCCATCTCTACTAAAAATACAAAAAATTTGCTGGGTATGGTGGTAATCCCAGCTACTCGGGAGACTGAGACATGAGAATCACTTGAACCCAGGAGGCAGAGGTTGCAGTGAGCCCAGATCATGCCACTGCACTATAACCTGGGCGATACAGCAAGACTGTGTCTAAAAAAAAAAAAAAAAAATTATAAAGATACCCACTTTGATGCTCTGAATTTATTTTTAGACATGTTAACAGTCTTCATCAATGTTCATGTTCTGTACTTTCAGATCCCATGTTTTTCCAAGAGACTCTTTCGGCTTACATCTACTTGATGTGACATTTTCTTTTTGAGTAGAGACTTCTCGTTCTCTCTCCTTTTTCTGTCTCCTTTTTCTTTCTCCTCTGTTTTCTGCCTCCTCTGTAATTTGTCATTGTAGATGATTGTACACAACTTAAATTCCTGATAATTAAGAAGCTTTGGGTTGGGGGGGAAAAAAGAAAAATTATTTCAGGAAAAACTTGATACTTTGTTTCAGATGATAGCAGGATTGTATTCATTTTTGTTTTTAAAACTTGGAAAATTAAAGACACTTGGTAACTGGGACATAATTATAGTCTGATTGTAGTCGAGTACCCAGGAATAGTCTATTGTAGATGCTAAAGGAACAAGGGTCACCTTTTTTTTTGAGACGGAATCTCTCTCTGTCACCCAGGTTGGAGTGCAGTGGTGTTCTCTTGGCTCACTGCACCTCCGCCTCCCAGGTTCAAGCAATTCCCCTGCCTCAGCCTCCTGAGTAGCTGGGATTACAGATGCACACCACCACACCTGGCTAATTTTTGTATTTTTTTTTTTTTTTTTTTTTTTTTTTTGAGAGCGGAGTCTCGCTGCGTCGCCCAGGCTGGAGTGCAGTGGCGCGATCTCGGCTCACTGCAAGCTCCGCCTCCCGGGTTCCCGCCATTCTCCCGCCTCAGCCTCCGAGTAGCTGGGACTACAGGCGCCAGCCACCGCGCCCGGCTAGTTTTTTGTATTTTTAGTAGAGACGGGGTTTCACCGTGTTAGCCAGGAGGGTCTCGATCTCCTCACCTCGTGATCCACCCGCCTCGGCCTCCCAAAGTGCTGGGATTACAGGCTTGAGCCACCGCGCCCGGCCATTTTTGTATTTTTAGTAGAGATGGGGTTTCACCATGTTGGTCAGGCTGGTCTCGAACTCCTGACCTCATGACCCGCCCACCTCAGCCTCCCAAAGTGCTCGGATTACAGGCGTAAACCACTGCACCCGGCCTCTTCTTTTTTTTTTTTTTTGAGACGGGGTCTCACTCACTTGGTCACCCAAGCTGGAGTGCAGTGGTGTGATCTTAGTTCACTGCAACCTCCGCCTCCCTGGTTCAAGCAATTCTCCCATCTCAGCCTCCTGAGTAACTGGGCTTACAAGCATGTGCCACTATGCCTGGCTAATTACATTTTTAGTAGAGACAGGGTTTCACCATGTTGGCCAGGCTGATCTTGAACTCCTGGCCTCAAGTGATCCGCCCACCCCAGCCTCCCAAAGTGTTGGGATTACAGTCATGAGCCGTGGTGCCCAGCACAAAGGTCACTTTCTTCTATTAGGTTGGTACAAAAGGCAAAAGTAATTGTGGCTTTTGCCATTACTTTTCTTTTCGACACGGAGTCTTGCTCTGACGCCCAGGCTGGATAGCAGTGGTGCCATCTCGGCTCACTGCAAGCTCCGCCTTCCAGGTTTACACCATTCTCCTGCCTCAGCCTCCCGAGAAGCTGGGACTACAGGCACCCGCCATCATGCCCAGCTAATTTTTTTGTATTTTTAGTAGAGACGGAGTTTCACCATGTTAGCCAGGATGGTCTCGATCTCCTGACATCGTGATCCACCGGCCTCGGCCTCCCAAAGTGCTGGGATTACAGGCGTGAGCCACCACGCCCAGCCCCAGCCTGCCAGCTTTCAATGGCAAAAACCGCGATTACTTTTTTCACCGACCTTTACCATGTCAAGTCCAGAGGTTTCAGGCTGGCATCTAATGTTGTTCACAGTGTGATCATTGTTTTCAACCTTAGCTGCCACTTGTTTCCCCAATGTGGATTTCCTCTTTAAATAGGCAGAATTAACTCTCTTCACCATAGCTTTCTCTTAGGAATTTTTTTTTTGAGACAGGATCTCACTATGCTGCCCAGGCTGGCCTGGAACTCCTGGGCTCAAGCGATCCTCCCTTCTCAGCCTCCCAAGGAGCTGTGACTACAGGTGTACACCATAGTACCCAGCCCTTAGGATTATGCTCAGCTGCTCTCATTCATCATATAATCTCTTCCTGTTTAATTCAAATCTACAAACTCTTCCCCCAACACCAAACGACTACCATGTTATTAAATTTCCTCTAAAGTATAATTTTGTATCCATATTATATGATGTAACATTTTTTGTTTGTTTGTTTGTTGAGACGGAGTCTCCCTGTGTCCCCCAGGCTAGAGTGCAGTGGTGTGATCACGACTCACTGCAACCTCCACCTCCCGGATTCAAGCGATTCTTCTGCCTCAGCCTCCCGAGTAGCTGGGATTACAGGCGCCTGCCACCACGCCGGGCTAATTTTTGTTGTTGTTGTTGTTTTTAAGTCAGAGTTTCCCTCTTGTTGCCCAGGCTGGAGTACAATGCAATGGCATGATCTTGGCTCACCGCAACCTCCACCTCCCGGGTTCAAGCGATTCTCCTGCCTCAGCCTCCTAAGTATCTGGGATTACAGGCATGTGCCACCACACCCAGCTAATTTTGTATTTTTAGTAGGGATGGGGTTTCTCCCTATTGGTCAGGCTGGTCTCAAACTCCTGGCCTCAGGTGATCCGCCCACCTCAGCCTCCCAATTCTGGGATTAGAGGCGTAAGCCACCGTGCCCAGCCAATTTTTGTATTTTTGTGTTTTTAGTAGAGACAGGGTTTCACAATGTTGGCCAGGCTAGTCTCAAACTCCTGTCCTCAGGTGATCTTCCCGCTTCCGCCTCCCAAAGTCCTGGGATTATAGGCTTAGCCCCTGAGCCTGGCCATGATAGAGCAGTTAGTCCACCCTTTCTCTTCAAGGGCCCATAAGTCTCTTAAGTTTTTTTCTGATCCTAGTGCCATGCAATATGCTTATTTGACTAGGTTTTTCCCGCCCTCCTCCTCTCCCATCTCTCCTGTATGTAGTAAGACATTTTTCTCTGCTTATGGAAGGAAAGAGGCTGCCACACAGATGCCACATTTTGGATCTGTACTTACATTGTCACCTGTGACGTCAAAGTCATGGAAGAGATCTTTGAGTTCCTGTTTGTTAATATTGAAGAGAAATCTGTACATTCCAAAGTTTTTTGCATCAATTCTCCCATCCCCTTTCAGGTCAAGCAAGTCAAAGACAGGCCGGGAATGACGATACATAAACTGTCCTTCCAAATGGTTCTATTGCGAGAGAAATAGGTGAGATGAGCAACAGGGTTGTCGATGCTGCTTTCTAAACTTGTCTCCTCAAGACGTACCTTCACCAACCCCTTCCCTAGAGAGCTAAAAGCAAAAGAGAAAATGAGAAGCTCAGGGCTGAAAGGTTCTATCGTCGATGCAGGAAGTCTCACTTCAGCGTCTGCATTCGAAAGGAACTTGAATTCTGCCACCTGTAATGATCAATTCTGCTAGACAGAACTCTGGTTACTATAATGCATTTCCTTACGTTCAGTGAAAGTCTTGTGAAACATCATGGCACGGGTGATAAAATGATGACCTCCTTCCCTCAAAAAAACGGGAACTGAGGCCAGGTGCGGTGGCTCACACCTATAATCCCAGCACTTCAGGAGGCTCGAGGCGGGCAGATCACTTGAGGTCAGGACTTTGAGACCAGCCTGGCCAACATGGTGAAACCCCATCCCTACTAAAAATACAAAAAATTAGCCAGGTGTGGGGGTGTGCACCTGTAGTCCCAGCTACTTGATCTATTGAACCCAGATGGTGGAGGTTGCAGTGAGCTGAGATCGCGCCACTGAACTCCAGCCTGGGCCAGATCGAGACTCAGTCTCAAAAAAAAGGAACTGGGTAAGTACATACTGGAAATGTATATATGGTAAGAAAAGACCTCCGAAGGAGTGAGGCACTCAAGCTAGCTGGTGATTCTCTGAAAATCACCAGCTAGAGCGAGTGAGGAAAGGAATGCCAAGAAGGGATGCGATGGGCCACATCTGTCCTCTATGAGGAGGGGCAGAGTAGGAGGGCGGCCAAGAGGCTGGGGCTGCAGCAGGGAGAGGCTGTTGAAAAACCTGAATCATTCGGGAACCAAAACTCGTTTTCCCCACCACCCATCTTTTCTTCCTCTTTTTAGTGAAAGGAAGAAAACATGTATTCCTAATTCAGTGTTCCCATTAGCAAGAGGATGGCAGCAGCTGTGCGGTTACTTGCCTGGTGGGCCAGCAGCATACACACCAGCATGTAGAACTGCTCAAAGCCGATCTCGCCCGTAGCGTTCCAGTCCAGCAGGTCAAACACAATGTAGATCTGTGCCTTTTTCAAGTCAGTCACATGATGAAGGAAGTGATAGAACAGCACATCTGTTAAGGTGGACAGGTGAGGAGATGTGTTATTTGAATATAGCTCCAAAATGCTGAACAGCTAGAAGCCACGTAAACGGTAGTGATGTTGGAAGCTTGTTGATCTAGGAAGAATGATGGTAACATTTTGTTTCTGGCTTTGCCATTGTACTTTCTACAATTCCTCAGACCTTCATTGCCCTTGAGCTTGTGGAAAAGCACTGGACCTGGAGTTGTGGAGAATGAGATCGTGGACAGGGCTTGGCTCCTGCCCGCAGCTCACACTGCATGGAGCAGACAGATGTGCACACAGCACTAATAAAAGGCAAAGTGCTAACATATAAAACGGGCACAGAGTGCTCCTCATGTATGAAAGGGAGAGCTTAATTCTCACTGGGGACTGAGAACACTTTCTTGGAGATGCTGACATTTTTCCTGAGCCTTTCCCTTGAGATAATTAAAATGAGGAATAAAAAAATCATTCCCCCTCAGCCAGGCGCGGTGGCTCATGCCTGTAATCCCAGCACTTTGGGAGGCCAAGGCAGGTGAATCACGAGGTCAGGAGTTCGAGACCAGCCTAGCCAATATGGGGAAACCCTGTCTCCATTAAAAATACAAAAATTAGCCAGGTGTGGTAGCACGCACCTGTAGTACCAGCTACTCAGAAGGCTGAGGCAGAAGAATTGCTTGAACCCAGGAGGCAGAGGTTGCAGTGAGCTGAGATTGTGCTACCGTACTCCAGTCTGGGCAACAGAGCAAGACTCTGTCTCAAAAACAACAACAAAAGTCATTCCCCATCTATAAACGCCTTGATATGCCTCATGCTTGTATAAAGCAAATGCATTTGGCTGTAGGGGGAAGAGAACAAACCTTATTTACCACCTTATGTGTTAGGCACTTTATTTATTTTTTGGCTGGAGTGCAATGGCACATTCATAGCTCACTGCAGCCTCAACCTCCCAGGCTCAAATGATCCTCCCACCCCAGCCTCCCAAGTAGCTGGGACCACAGGTGCATGCCACCATGTCCAGGTAATTTTTAAATTTTTTGTAGACATGGGGTCTCCTTATGTTGCCCAGACTGGTCTTGAACTCCTGGGCTCAAGCAATCCACCTGCCTCTGCCTCCCAAACTGCTAAGATTATATTTATATAAAATAATATATATATATATATATATATATATGTGTGTGTGTAAGCCAGTGCACCCAGCCAGGTTAGGCACTTTAAATGCCACATTTCACTAAATCCTGATAACCCTACAGAGAAAGTGGCATCATACTGAGAGGTGAAGCCAACTGGACTTCCTGAGTTGAGTGGGGGACTTGGAGAACTTTTCTGTCTTACAAGAGGATTGTAAAAACACACCAATCAGCACTCTGTGTCTAGCTAAAGGATTGTAAATGCACCAATCAACATTGTGTAAAAAAACACCAATGAGTGCTGTATGTCTAGCTAAAGGATTGTAAATACACCAATCAGCACTCTGTAAAAATGCACCAATCAGCACTCTGTGTCTAGCTAAAGGGTTGTAAATGCAGCAATCAACACTCTGTAAAATGGACAAATCAGCACTCCGTAAAACGGACCAATCAGAACTGTAAAATGGACCAATCAGCAGGATGTGGACAGGGACAAATAACAGAATAAAAACTGGCCAGCAGTGGCAACCCACTTGGGTCCCCTTCCACGCTATGAGAGCTTTGTTCTTTTGCTCTTCACAATAAATCTTGCTGCTGCTTACTCTTTGGGTCTGTGCCACCTTTGAGAGCTGTAACATTCACTGCGAGCATCTGCAGCTTCATTCTTGAAGTCAGGGAGACCACTTGAACCCACCAGAAGGAACCAGCTCCAGACACAATACCCTTTATAGTAAGTCTCAAATATCAATTAGTGTGTATTAGCATTTCTCATACTGTAATGGGGATACACTTGGGGGATATTGTAAAACTACAGATTCTGATTGAATAAATCTGGCGTGGAACTTGAGACTGCCCATTTCTCCAAGCTCCTAGGTGATGTGGCTGCGGCTAATCTGAGGACCACACGGCTAATCTGAGGACCACACATTGAGCAGCAAAGGTGTGCCTCATGCTGGGCGCAGTGGCTCGTGCCTGCAATCCTAGCTTTGGAAGGCTGAGGCAGGCGGATTACCTGAGGTCGGGAGGAGATCAGCCTGACCTCATGGAGAAAACCCGTCTCTACTAAAAATACAAAATTAGCCAGGCATGGTGGCGCATGCCTGTAATCCCAGCTACTCGGGAGGCTGAGGCAGGAGAATTGTTTGAACCCGGGAGGCAGAAGTTGTGGTGAGCCAAGGTTGTGCCATTGCACTCCAGCCTAGGCGACAAAAGTGAAACTTTGTTTCCAAAAAAAAAAAAAAAAAAAAGTTGTGCTTCACATAGTAAATGGCAGAGCTGGGATTCCAGTGTGGATTTGCCTGACCGTGGTGTTTTTTCCATGGTGAAGCTCTTTCGTGCATTAGTTAATGCATATTTAATCATATATTCAGAAGAAAAAATACTGAAAAAGTCTTTAAAAACTGGAAAGTTTTTTGTTTTCTTTTTTGTTGTTTTCATTTACAAGATCTTGTTGCATTACCAAGTACATAGAAGTTTTTTGCCTGCCATTCTACTCATTAATCATGAATAAAAGATGAAAAAAACAAACATGGCAATACACTTAAACAGTGGTGTGTGGCTGTCTACAGTTGTATGTACAAATTATAGTAACAAGGGATTTTTACATTTATCTGCATGTGTTTCCCCTTACTCACTGATTACAGAAACTATCTCCTGCATAAGAAATGGCTCCACTGGCCAGGCGCGGTGGCTCACACCTGTAATCCCAACACTTTGGAAGGCCGAGGCAGGAGGATCACCCGAAGTCAGGAGTTTGAGACCAGCCTGACCAACATGGAGAAACCCCATCTCTACTAAAAATACAAAATTAGCCAGATGTGGTGCCACATGCCTGTAATCCCAGCTACTCGGGAGGCTGAGGCAGGAGAATCGCTGGAACCCAGGAGGCCGAGGTTGCAGTGAGCCAAGAGTGCGCCATCGCACCCCAACCTGAGCAACAAGAGTGAAACTCCATCTCAAAAAAAAAAAAGGCCAGGCACGGTGTCTCACGCCTGTAATCCCACCACTTTGGGAGGCCAAGGCGGGTGGATCACGAGGTCAGAAGATCGAGACCATCCTGGCTAACACGCTGAAACCCCGTCTCTACTAAAAATGCAAAAAATTAGCCCGGCATGGTGGCGGTCGCCTGTAGTCCCAGCTACTCAGAGGCTGAGGCAGGAGAATGGCGGGAACCCGGGGGGCGGAGCTTGCAGTAAGCCAAGATCACGCCTAGGCAACAGAGCGAGACTGGGTCTCAAAAAAAAAAAAAAGTCTCCACTGAATACGTAAAACATATCTGTGTAATGTGGAGTCCCAACTGCAGCCAGCTAAAGGCAGAGCAAATCAGGAGTCACAATACAATGTCATGATTTGGGGGCTTCTGACCGCCTCTTGATGTTCCTTCTCCACACCTCCCTGGATATGAGCACCTGGAAACAACACACCACATGTATACACAGTGATGTTTGTGTAGTTGCTCCTTGAGAAATGTTTCCAGGTGCAACTTAGTGGCTACTTAACAAAGAATGATTTGAGGCTCACGCCTGTAATCCAGCACTTTGGGTGGCTGTGGTGGGCGGATCACTTGAGGTCAAGAGTTCAAGACTAGCCTGGCCAACATAGTGAAACCCCGCCCGTCTTTACTAAAAATACAGAAATTAGCTGGAGTGGTGATGCACAGCTGTAGTCCCAGCTACTCAGGAAGCTGAGGCAGGAGAATCGTTTGAACCTGGGAGGTGGAGGCTGCAATGAGCCAAGATTGGGCCAGTGCACTCCAGCCTGGGCGACAGAGCGAGACTCCATCCCAAATAAATAAATAAATAAAGACTGTTTTGAAACCGGCGGACTCTGGCTCACCCAAGTCTCCAAGGCCTTAAGTCATTCTCCCACAGGAAGGCAAACATTAAGGCTGTGCCTTCACCCTTCCAGGTCACTCTCCAGTCCCTCTGTGACCAGAAGACATGAGCATGGCGTTACCTCCTGGGTGTTGCATCAGCAGGGAGTGATCTGGTTACCAGGGAGCTTAGACTCCTCAAGCATCCCAGCAAGACTCAGCGTGGGCTTTGCAGGCAGAGAGCCCAGCATTTCCATCTCAGCCTTTTATTTACAGTTAGGTCCCCTGCAGCTGCCTTATCTAGGGCAGGGTTATTGCGAAGATTTGGCAACGCACTGTATGTAGATCTCTATGTAAAGAGAAAAAGAAGGTGTCCTCTTTTTATTGTTTTTAAAAATTGAATGAGCTCCTTAAAATCATGGCTGAGGAACCCCTTACTCACAAATGACATTTCTCTCTCTGAGGTCAGAACGAGTGAATGGATAGGATACCTTATTTCTACTCAGTCCTAAAAATAACCTAAAGTGTTTTAATTGGACGTCTATTAGTGTGTGAACTCAACAAGCACGGCTGAGATCTGCAGTTTTTTTTTGGTCATTCACAAGTACCAGTGAGTAGAAGGGACCCTGCAGCTCATCAGATTCAAACGTCCCCTATGACAGATAAGAAGAGTCTTGCTGAGGGGTCTCCAGAGTTAGTGCCTGAGCAGGGCTCAGCTCCCAAGAATAATAATTAGAATAATAACAAACACTTATTAAGTCCTTATGATGCATCAGACACTGTGCTAAGCATTTGCCATACATTATCTCATTATCTTTTTTTTTTTTTTCCAACTATGAGATGGACTCCATTATGAGAAGCCTCACCTCTAGATGAGGAAAATGAGACTTAGAGAGGATGATGTTGTATTATCCACATCACCAAGGAATAATGGGTGTGGAGCCAGGATTCCACCAGAGTCTGCAATTTTCTCCTCCCAGCTGAACTGTCCCCAATGTCAGTTCTGAGTTGGCAACTTCTCTCTGTGCTTCAACTAGAAGATAAAATATTTACTAACAGGCCAGGTGCAGTAGCTCACACCTGTAATCCCAGCACTTAGGGAGGCCGAGGCAGGAGGATCTCCTGATGTCAGGAGTTCGAGACCAGCCTGGCCAACATGGTGAAACCCCGTCTCTACTAAAAATACGAAAAATTAGCCAGGCGTGGTGGCAGACACCTGTAATCCCAGCTACTCAGGAGGCTGAGGCAGGAGAATCGCTTGAACCCTGGAGTCGGAGATTGCAGTGAGCCGAGATTGCGCCACTGCACTCCAGCCTAGGTAACAGAGCAAGACTCCATCTCAAAAAACAAAAGTACTAACAAAATAGTTTCTGGCTCTGCAAGTTTTCCTGCACATTAGCTAAAACCCAGGTAGGGACCCAGAGGAGACATGTCTGAAAGTACTGACCATTCAAGGTGTTCTTGCCGTGCACATCCAGAATGTGAAAATATTCCGCCAAAGCCTTCACATTTCTCACGGATAATAAACAGTATGTTTTGTCCAGATCGAGGTGCCACAGAAACGATCCTTCCTTCAGTCTCATCTTCGGACTCTGTAAACTGAAGGCTCTGGCAACCAGAAATAGAATACAGAATCCTGCCTCAGAAGTAGAATGTTGGACAGGGTTTGTGAGATCTGGCAGCAGTAAAGGTAAACACGTCAGAGGAAACAGTCAAAAATTAAAATTGCTGCTGCTTAATTTTTCCAGCTATGCTATAGATAGATATCTGTTGTCCGAAACCTCTTGGTAATGTGATTATCCTCGTGTCACTAAAATACAATCAGTTCTAAAAGAGATCCACAGGCTGTTCAGAAACGAATGAGAGAATGTGCTGCATAGGAAAACTGCTACACACCCCAAGTGGTTTTCAGAACATTTATAGCCTAAATCATTTATTAGAAACAAGAAAACTTGAAAAACACATGGAAAAGTACTAAAAGAGCCTAGAATAACTACAGTATAACAATGCCAAACAGAAAAAGTTTTCTTTCTTTCTTTTTTTTTTTTTTTTGAGATGGAGTCTCGCTCTGTCACCCAGGCTAGAGTGCAGTGGCACAATCTCAGCTCACTGCAAGCTCCCCCTCCCGGGTTCACACCATTCTCCTGCCTCAGCCTCCCGAGTATGTGGGACTACAGGTGACAGGCACCCGCCAACATGCCCGGCTAATTTTATGTATTTTTAGTAGAGACAGGGTTTCATCATGTCGGCCAGGAGGGTCTCGATCTCCTGACCTTGTGATCCCCCTGTCTTGGCCTCCCAAAGTGCTGGGATTCCAGGCGTGAGCCACCGCACCCTGCCTCTTTTTTGTTTTTTTCTTTTTTTTGAAACAGGGTTTCACTCTTATCACCTAGGCTAGAGTGCAATGGCACAATCTCAACTCACCGCAACCTCTGCCTTCCAGGTTCAAATGATTCTCCTGCCTCAGCCTCCCGAGTAGCTGGGATTACAGGCATGTGCCACCACGCCCAGCTAAATTTGTGTTTTTAGTAGAGATGGGATTTCTCCATATTGGTCAGGCTGGTCTCGAACTCCCAACCTCAGGTTATCCGCCTGCCTCAGCCTCCTGAAGTGCTGGGATTACAGGTGTGAGCCCTGTGCCCAGCCCTTTTCTTTTTGAGAGAGGGTCTCACCCTGTCACTCAGGCTGGAGTACATTGGGACGATCACTGCTCACTACAGCCTCTACCGCCCAGGCTCAAACAATCTTCCCACCTCAACCCCCGAAGTAGCTGGAACCACAGACATGTGCCACCACACCCAGCTAACTTTTGCACTCTTTTAGACATGAGGTTTTGCCATATTGCACAAGCTGGTCTCAAACTTCTGGGCTCAAGCAATCCACCCTCTTTGGCATCCCAGAGTGCTGGATTTACAGGCATGAGCCACCGTGCCCGGTCATCACATTTTTAAAAAGCAAAAATGATCAAGTAAAATTGAATTTAATAACATTTTATCTAACCCAATATATCCAAAATATTATTTCAATTTCAACATTTTTTTAAAAATTAAAATCCAGTGTGTATTTTACATAAGTCACATTGCAATTTGGACTAGTTACATTCCAAGTGCTTAATAGTCTCATATGGTTAGTGGCTATCACACTGGACAGCACAGATACAGATACATAGAATAGGGCCGAGTGCGGTGGCTCACACCTGTAATCTCGGCACTTTGGGAGGCCGATGCAGGTGGATCACTTGAGGTCAGGAGTTCAAGATCAGCCTGGCCAATATGGTGAAACCCTCATCTCTACTAAAAATACAAAAATGTGGTGGGCACCTGTAATCCCAGCTACTCAGGAGACTGAAGCAGGAGAATTGCTTGAACCTGGGAGGCAGAGGTTGCAGTGAGGTGAGATTGTGACACTACACTCCAGCCTGGGTGAGAGAGCGAGACTCCATCTAAAAAAAAAATAGAGGCCGGACATGGTGGCTCACGCCTGTAATCCCAGCACTTTGGGAGGCTGAGGTGGGCGGATCATGAGGTCAGGAGTTTGAGACCAGCCTGACCAACATGGTGAAAACCTATCTCTACTAAAAAGACAAAAGTTAGCCATGCACGTGACACGTGTCTGTGGTTCCAGCTGCTTTGGGGGTTGAGGTGGGAGAATTGCTTGAGCCTGTGAGGTGGAGGCTGCAGTGAGCCAAGGTCCTGCCACTGCACTCCAGCCTGGGCCACAGAGCAAGACTCCGTCTCAAAAAAAAAAAAAAGATATAGAGAATAATTTTTCTAGAAAAACTGACTTATGAAGGAACTTAAAACTTTAATCAACCAATAACCATAAGAGTAACTAAAAACCAGTAATGAGGCTGGTCACAGTGGGTCATGCCTGTAATCCCAGCACTTTGGGAGCAGAAGCAGGTAGATTACCTGAGGTCAGGAGTTCCAGACCAGCCTGGCCAACATGGTGAAACCCCATTTCTACTAAAAATACAAAAATTAGCTGGGCATGGTGGCACATGCCTGTAATCCCAGGCACTCAGGAGGCTTAGGCAGGAGGATCACTTAAACCTGGGAGGTGGAGGCTGCAGTTAGCTGAGATTGTGCCACTGCACTCCAGCCTGGGTGATAGAGCGAGACCCCGTCTCAAAAAATAGGAGGCCGGGCATGGTGGCTCATGCCTGTAATCCCAGCACTTTGGGAGGCCGAGGCGGGCGGATCACCAGGTCAGGAGATCGCGACCATCCTGGCTAACACAGTGAAACCCCGTCTCTACTAAAAATACAAAAAATTTAGCCAGCCGTGGTGGCGGGCACCTGTAGTCCCAGATAATTGGGAGGCTGAGGCAACAGAATGGCGTGAATCCGGGAGGCAGAGCTTGCAGTGAGCTGAGATCAAGCCACTGCACTCCAGCCTGGGCGACAGAACAAGACTCTGTCCCCCAAAAAATAAATGAAAATAAAAAAATAGGCTGGGCACAGTGGCTCACACCTGTAATCCCAGCACTTTGGGAGGCCAAATGGGTGGATCACCTGAGGTCAGGAGTTTGAGACCACCCTGGCCAACATGGTGAAATCCCGTCTCTACTGAAATACAAAAATTAGCCGAGCATGGTGGTATGCGCCTATAGTGCCAGCTACTTGGGAGGCTGAGGCAGGAGAATTGCTTGAGCCCGAGAGGCGGAGGTTGCAATGAGCCAAGATCACACCACTGCACTCCAGCCTGAGTGACAGGGCGAGACTCCATCTCCACAAAATAAATAAATGTATAAATAAATATTAATTAAATTAAGCTAAAGGCTAGGCACAGTGGTTCACACCATAATCCCAGCACTATGGGAGGCCGAGGCCAGAGGATCACCTGAGGTCACGAGTTCAAGACCAGCCTGGCCAACATGGTGAAACCCCATCTCTACTAAAAATACAAAAATTAGGCTGGGCGTGGTAGCTCACGCTTGTAATCCCAGCCCTTTGGGAGGCTGAGGTGGGCAGATCATGAGGTCAAGAGATCAAGACTATCCTGGCCAACATGGGGTAACCCCATCTCTACTAAAAATACAAAAATTAGCTGGGCGTAGTGGTGGGTGCCTGTAGTCCTAGCTACTCAGGAGGCCGAGGCAGGAGAATCACTTGAACCCTGGAGGCGGAGGTTGCAGTGAGCTGAGATTATGCCATTGCACTCCAGCCTGTGTGATAAGAGGGAAACTCCATCTCAAAAACAAAACAAAACAAATAAACCTAAAGAGCTTGCACTTCTACTCAGGATATAGAAAGTTAGAATGTTACACCCATCTTAGTGAGAAAAAAGACGATCAACAAAATTGTAACTTTTCTTTTTTTTTTTTTTTTTTTTTTTTTTTTTTGAGGCGGAGTCTCGCTCTGTCGCCCGGACTGGAGTGCAGTGGCCAGATCTCAGCTCACTGCAAGCTCCGCCTCCCGGGTTCCCACCATTCTCCTGCCTCAGCCTCCCGAGTAGCTGGGACTACAGGCGCCCGCCACCTCGCCCGGCTAGTTTTTTTGTATTTTTAGTAGAGACGGGGTTTCACCGTGTTAGCCAGGATGGTCTCGATCTCCTGACCTCGTGATCCGCCCGTCTCGGCCTCCCAAAGTGCTGGGATTACAGGCTTGAGCCACCGCGCCCGGCCAACTTTTCTTAAGTATATCATAATACTGAGGTCACAAGGCAATGAATTAACCCAAACTCTAAAAAGGAACAAATTTCTGCAAGGGGAAACGGCAGATCCACTCTTTCATCTTTGGCAGAACGTGGCTGACACTGGTGGTCACCATACAAGCAGATAAGAAGAAAACAAGTAAAGTTTTAGCAAATTGTTAATGGCAAAACTTGGGATAATATGTCAGTGTGGAATATCTGGGGATCCCAAATACAAGGGCGCATCACTCCCACTTGTAAGCTCTTTCCCACAGCTCTCCAGTGGATGCTTGTGAGAAAAACTGGGAGCAAGGGAGGACATTGGAGATTACCACGCCTTATTGGAGCATGGGTGAAGGAGGTGGCTGGCTTCCACGAGATGAATGCAAAGCCTCCTCTTCTTCAGATGGCTTCTCTCCTTTACAACAACAGCCTTAGGTTGCTAGCAGAGGGGAACAAAACTCCTCACTCCCAGGGTCCAGGTAAAGATGCATGGTTCTTGGGCCGGGCGCAGTGACTCATGCCTGTAATCCCAGCACTTTGGGAGGCTGACGTGTGTAGATCATAAGGTCAGGAGTTCAAGACCAGCCTGGCCAGCATGGTGAAATCCCATCTCTACTAAAAATACAAAAATTAGCTGGGCGTGGTGGTGTGCGCCTATAGTCCCAGCTACTCGGAAGGCTAAGGCAGGAGAATCACTTGAATCCAGGAGGTGGAGGTTGCAGTGAGCCGAGATCATGCCACTACACTCCAGCCTGAGTGACAGAGTGAGACTCCCTCTCAAAAAAAAAAAAAAAAAAAAAAAAAAAACACGATTCTCCCAGGACACAGGAAAGAGATGCATTGCTACTAAGGGGGTGGGGAGAAGGGTGTTACATTTACTGAATTTCTCCAGTATATGAGTTAGGGTGAGTACTTGTTCTGTGAAAGGGCTGCCTATGCAAAGTGAACCCTAAACACAGAAGAAGCTGAGAAACCAAAGAACAAGGCAAATCCCGTTTGTCAGTAGGAGGTGATTTACTGGGGAACTTATAGACAGAAGCATGGTCTTGGGTGGCCACAGACAAACAGAACTCCGCCCCACTACTGCGCAGACCCGGGGCTCACATGCTATGGGGAAAGGAGGTATGTGCTCTAGAGACAATGAAAGGCAACCCCCCAGAAAAGGCAAGAAAACTATGTGCATCACGGCCTGTAATTTGTATGATAATATCAAGGTTGCTTTGATCTAAAGTCAGGATTCATAGTGAGTACATGTTATTTCACTCAGGACAGTAAATAAATTAGGAATCAGACTGGATGCGGTGGCTCACGCCTGTAATCCCAGTACATTGGGAGGCCAAGGCAGGTGGATCACCTGAGATCAGGAGTTCAAGACCAGCCTGACCAACAAGGTGAAACCCCGTCTCTACTAAAAATACAAAAGTTAGCTGGGTGTGGTGGCAGGTGCCTGTAATCCCAGCTACTCGGGAGGCTGAGGCAGGAGAATTGCTTGAATCTGAGAGGCGGAGGTTGCAGTGAGCCACAATCGTGCCACTGCACTCCAGCCCGGGTGACAGTGCAAGACTCCGTCTCAAAAAACAAAAAGAAAGAAACTCATAAAGGTAGCAGTCCCTAACACCCTAGCATGCAACTCTCTTGAGACACCTGCATTCCCCTTTCTTGAGTGTGTACTTTTTGCTTTGCAATAAGTCTCCATACTCTCACTACTTTCTTTTATTGATTTATTTTTATGTTTTGAGATGAAGTTTTGCTCTTGTTGCCCAGGCTGGAGTGCAATGATACAATTTTGGCTCACTGCCACCTCCGCCTCCCAGGTTCAAGCAATCCTCCTACCTCAGCCTCCCGAGTAGCTGGGATTACAGGTGCCCACCACCACACCCGGCTAATTTTTTGTATTTTTAGTAAAGATGGGGTTTCACCATGTTGGTCAGGCTGGTCTTGAACTCCTGACCTCAGGTGATCCACTTGCCTCGGCCTCCCAAAGTGCTGGGATTACAGGTGTGAGCCACTGTGCCCGGACAAACTCAGTGATTTTTATATGCATTTCCCAAATGACTAAATGATGTTGAGCATTGCTACATGTGCAAATTTGCCATCTATGTACATTGTCTATTCTCTTTCAAGACAGACGTACGGGTAGTAATGTGAGGACAGGACAGACATTTCCCATCTCAGACCCACAACACACTTCTCCAAGGAACCATGGTATCATTTAGTAAAAAATTGTATTTTTTTTTTTTTTTTTTTTTTTGAGACGGAGTCTCGCTCTGCCGCCCAGGCTGGAGTCTCAGCTCACTGCAAGCTCTGCCTCCCGAGTTTACACCATTCTCCTGCTTCAGCCTCCCGAGTAGCTGGGACTACAGGCGCCGCCACGTCGCCCGGCTAGTTTTTTGTATTTTTTAGTAGAGACGGGGTTTCACCGTGTTAGCCAGGATGGTCTCCATCTCCTGACCTCGTGATCCACCCGTCTCGGCCTCCCAAAGTGCTGGGATTACAGGCTTGAGCCACCGCGCCCGGCCTCTGCTTGGCTTTTTAGCCTGTGAGCCTATTGGCTTTGTTTTTCTCTAAGTTCTCAGGGATAAAGTAGGCTCCCTAAATAACTTAAGACCTGGCAAAACCCTAGAATAAGAAACCACCACTGTGACGTTGCAATTTATTATAAGAAACATATATTGGGTGGGCCAGGTGCGTCGGCTCCCGCCTGTAATCCCAGCACTTTGGGAGTCTGAGGCAGGCAGATCACGAGGTCAAGAGATGGAGATCATCCTGGCCATCATGGTGAAACCCCGTCTCTACGAAAAATACCACAATTAGCTGGGTGTGGTGGCGCACGCCTGTTGTCCCAGCTACTTGGGAGGCTGAGGCGGGAGAATCGCTTGAACCTGGGAGGCGGAGGTTGTGGTGAGCCGAGATGGTGCCACAGTAGTCCAACCTGGTGACAGAGTGAGACTCTGTCTCAAAAAAAAAAGGAAATATGTATTTGGTCTTCTCTCCTGGTTCCTGGCACCCAACTCCTAAACCCTATAATTTCCTAAGTGATAAGAGCTAGAAAAGTGAAAGAAGCCCATTTTGTTTTCATTCATAAAAAGCCCCCCGACTTTTTTTTTTTTTGAGATGGAGTTTCGCTCTTGTTGCCCAGGCTGGAGTGCAATGGCACAATCTTGTCTCACTGCAACCTCTGCCTCCCGGGTTCAAGCAATTCTCCTGCATCAGCCTCCTAAGTAGCTGGGATTACGCCCAGCTAATTTCTTGTATTTTTAGTAGGGATGGGGTTTCACCATGTTGGCCAGGCTGGTCTCGAACTCCTGACCTTCAGATGATCCAACTGCCTCGGCCTCCCAAAGTGCTGGGATTGCAGGCATGAGCCACCACGCCCAGCCACTTTCACTATTTTCTGACTCATCCTTGCATTCCTTCTCCCAAGAGTGTCAAGAGCCTGGACACTGGCCAGGGTTGAAGTTCCACTGGAGTTTGGGACCTCCCCTCGGCCACTGGTACCATGTTGATTATCAGAACAATTCAAGCCTGAGCGCTGACTAAAGACATGAGAATACCCTCCCTGCCAATCCATAGCATAAAAAATCAATCTTTGCTGTTTTAAGCTATGAAGACATTAAGGGTTTTGCTTGCACCCAGACTGGAGTGCAGTGGCGTGATCATAGCTCACTGCAGCTTCAAACTCCGGGGCTCAAGTGATTCTCCTGTATCAGCCCCCCAAGCAGCTAGGACTATAGGCATGTACCCCCATGGCCAGCCAAATTTTTTATTTTTTATTTTTTATTTTTTGTGAAGGTGACATCTCACTATGTTGTTCAGGCTGTTCTTAAACTTCTGACCTTAAGTGATACTCCCACCTTGGCCTCCCAAAGCACTGGGATAACAGGTGTGAGCCACCCTGCATGGCCAACTCAACTCAGTGATTTTTTTTTTTTTTTTTTTGAGATGGAGTCTTGCTCTCTTGCTTAGGCTGGAGTGCAGTGGTACAATCTTGGCTCACTGCAACCTTTGCCTCCCCGGTTCAAGCAATTCTGCCGCCTCAGCCTCCTGAGTGACTGTGATTACAGGCGCCCACCACCATGCCCAGCTACTTTTTTGTATTTTTAGTAGAGAAGGGGTTTCACCGTGTTGTTCAGGCTGGTCTTGAACTCCTGACCTCAGGTGATCCACTTGCCTCGGCCTCCCAAAGTGCTGGGATTACAGGCGTGATCCACCATGCCCGGACAAACTCAGTGATTTTTACATGCATTTCCCAAATGACTAATGATGTTGAGCATTGCTACATGTGCAAATTTGCCATCTATGTACATTGTCTATTCTCTTTCAAGACAGAGGTACGGGTAGTAATGTGAGGACAGGACAGACATTTCCCATCTCAGACCCACAACACACTTCTCCAAGGAACCATGGTATCATTTAGTAAAAAATTGTATTTGGAGGTAACAATCTGAGCTCTGCTTGGCTTTTTAGCCTGTGAGCCTATTGGCTCTGTTTTTCTTGGGCTCTTTTTCTAAGTTCTCAGGGATAAAGTAGGCTCCCTAAATAACTTAAGACCTGACAAAACCCTAGAATAAGAAACCACCACTGTGACGTTGCGATTTATTATAAGAAACATGTATTTGGTGGGCTGGGCGCATCGGCTCCCGCCTGTAATCCCAGCACTTTGGGAGTCCGAGGCAGGCAGATCACGAGGTCAAGAGATGGAGATCATCCTGGCCATCATGGTGAAACCCCGTCTCTACGAAAAATACCACAATTAGCTGGGTGTGGTGGCGCACGCCTGTTGTCCCAGCTACTTGGGAGGCTGAGGCGGGAGAATCGCTTGAACCTGGGAGGCGGAGGTTGTGGTGAGCCGAGATGGTGCCACAGTAGTCCAGCCTGGTGACAAAGTGAGACTCTGTCTCAAAAAAAAAAAAAAAAAAAAAAGTCCCTTTTAACCACACCTGAATTTATGTTAATACAGTGATTTTTGGAAATCATCAAATGGGGAGGCTGGTTGCGAGGGGAATCAGCCGTGTGATTGAAAGTCTGTCACTTACAGCACCCCACCCAATGGACCTCCAGGGAGTGGGGAAAGGCTGAAGATTGACTCAATCAATAATGGCCAATGAGTTAATTAATCATGACTATGGAATGAGCCCTCTGTAAAAAGCAAAAAGGGGCCGGGCACGGTGGCTCAAGCCTGTAATCCCAGCACTTTGGGAGGCCGAGACGGGTGGATCACGAGGTCAGGAGATCGAGACCATCCTGGCTAACACGGTGAAACCCCGTCTCTATTAAAAAATACAAAAAACTAGCCGGGCGATGTGGCGGGCGCCTGTAGTCCCAGCTACTCGGGAGGCTGAGGCAGGAGAATGGCGTAAACCCGGGAGGCAGAGCTTGCAGTGAGCTGAGATCACGCCACTGCACTTCAGCCTGGGCGACAGAGCGAGACTCCGTCTCAAAAAAAAAAAAAAAAAAGCAAAAAGGATGGGGTTCAAAGAGATTCTGGGTTGGTGAATCCAGAGCAGGTGAACAGGTGGAGTTGCTGGGAAGAGTGGTGTGCTTAGAAAGGGCAAAGAAGCTTCAGGCTGGCATGGTGGCTCACCCCGTCATCCCAGCAATTTGGTAGGCCAAGGCAGGAGGATCACTTGAGGCCAGGTGTTTGAGACCAGCTTAGGCAACATGGTGAGACTCCATCTCTACAAAATAAAAAGTTAGCCAGGCCTGTAGTCCTAGCTACTTGGGAGGCTGAGGCAGGAGGATTGCTTGAATCCAGGAGTTTGAGACTGCACTGAGCTATGGTTGAGCTACTACACTCCAGCCTGGGTGAGAGAGCAAGACCCCATCTCAAAAACAACAACAACAAACATTGCCAGGTGTGGTGGTTCACGCCTGTAATCCCAGCACTTCTAGAGGTCGAGGCGGGCAGATCATGAGGTCAGGAGTTCAAGACCAACCTGGCTAATATGGTGAAACCCCGTCTGTACTAAAAATACAAAAATTAGCCGGGTGTGATGGCGCACTCCTATAGTCCCAGCTACTTGGGAGGCTGAGGCAGAAGAATTGCTTGAACTTGGGAGGCAGAGGTTGCAGTGAGCCAAGATCATACCACTGCACTCCAGCCTGGGCGACAGAGCGAGACTCCATCTCAAAAAAAAAAAAAAAGAAAAAACAAACAAACAAACAAACAAACAAACTCCATACCCCTTCTCACATGCCTTGCCCTATGCATCTCTTCCACCTGGCTGTTACTGACTTGCATCCTTTTATAGTAAACCAGTAATCCAGTAAGTAAACTTTTCCTGAGTTCTGTGAGCTCTTCTAGCAAATTTCTGAACCTGAGGAGGGGGAGGGGATCATGAGAATCTCTGACTTATGGGCAGCCGGTCAGAAACCCAGGTAACAATTTGGATTGGATTTGCACCTGGCATCTGAAAGACTGGGTAGTCTTATGGGACTGAGTCCTTAACCTGTGGGGTCTGTGCTAACTGCATGTAGTGTCAATTGAATTGAATTACAGCACATCTTGGTGTCTGCAGAGAATACGAGAATTGCTTGGTGTGGGAGAAACCCCTATACATTTGGTGGCCAGAACTGAAATATTGAGTGTTTTGAGTTAGAATGTAGAGAGTAAACAAGAATTTTTGCTGATAATTACAGTCACCAAAATGGCTAAAACTAAAAAGACTAGGCTGGGCATGGTGGCTCATGCCTGTAATCCCAGCACTTTGGGAGGCCGAGGCAGGTGGATCACTTGAGGTCAGGAGTTCAAGACCAGACTGGCCAACATGGTGAAACCCTGACTCAATCAAAAGTATAAAAAATTAGCCGGGCATGGTGGCGTGCACCTGCAATCCCAGCTACTTGGGAGGCTGAGGCAGAAGAATCGCTTGAACCCGGGAGGTGGAGGTTGCAGTGAGCCGAGATCATGCCACTGCACCCCCAGCCTGGGTGATAGGGTGAGACTTTGTCTCAAAATAAATAAATAAATAATAAATAAATAAAATAAATTAAAAGGACTGATGATATCAGTATGTGATTGGAGCAACTGGAACTCTCTGACATCACTGTGAGAACATAAAATAATATAACCATGCTGGGTGTGGTGGCTCACGCCTATAATCCCAGCACTTTGGGAGGCTGAAGCGGGTGGATCACGAGATCAGGAGTTTGAGACCAACCTGGCCAAGATGGTGAAATGCTGTCTCTACTAAAAACATAAAAATTAGCTGGGTATGATGGTATGCTCCTATAGTCCCAGCTACTCAGGAGGCTGAGGTAGAAGAATCTCTTGAACCCAGGAGGTGGAGGTTGCTGTGAGCTGAGATTGTGCCACTGCACTCCAGCCTGGGTGACAGAGCGAGATTCTGTCTCAAATAATAATAATAATAATAAAATAATATATGTATATAACCACTTTATAAAATAGTAGCACAGTTTCTTATGAAGTTATCATGCCACTGTACTCCAGCATGGGTGAAGAGTGAGACTCTGTCTCAAAAAAAAGAAGAAAAAAAACCAAAAAACAAAATTCATGTTGAAAATCCCTAAAACAACACTATTAACAGGCATGGCCTTTGGTAGGTGAATGGGATTAATACTCTTATAAAAGGTACTCAAGGTTGAAGGAAGTACCCTCTTGTCCTTCTGTCCCTTTTTGTCATGTGAGGACATGGTACCAAGGCATCCTATTGGATGCAGAGAGCAGCCCTTAGCAGACACCAATCCTGCTGCCACCTTGATCTTGGACTTCCCAGTCTCTAGACCCATGAGAAATAAATTTACTTATCCTTCGCTCCCTCCCTAAACTAAGAAATGAGGCCGGGCGCGGTGGCTCAAGCCTGTAATCCCAGCACTTTGGGAGGCCGAGATGGGCGGATCACGAGGTCAGGAGATCGAGACCATACTGGCTAACACGGTGAAAACCCGTCTCTACTAAAAATACAAAAAACTAGCCGGGCGAGGTGGCGGGCGCCTGTAGTCCCAGCTACTCAGGAGGCTGAGGCAGGAGAATGGCGTAAACCCGGGAGGCGGAGCTTGCAGTGAGCTGAGATCCGGCCACTGCACTCCAGACCGGGCGACAGAGCAAGACTCCGTCTCAAAAAAAAAAAAACAACAAAAAAAACAAGTTAAACTAAGAAATGTAAGGATTGTTGTAACAGAAGCTGAATGTGGACTTACAGGTGTTTTCTTGGCCTTTAAGCAGGGCAGGCTGAATGAAGTCCTAAGGAGTTAGTGCCCTAGGGAGCAACCCTTGGCCAAGGACAGATGGGACTGAGAGGGAAACTTCCTATTTCCTCACCTCTCAGGTGGGCTGACTCTGCCACGTGTTTACATACTGACCTTGAGAGTTTCCTAGTATGACTGAGCCTACCGTGACTCTTGGCCACAGCAGTAATCTGCTCCCAACTGCATCCTTTACTGACTACTGATGAAGTCAGTAAAGGTTACAGAGTCACTGCAACCTCTGTCTCCTGCGTTCAAGGGGTTCTCGTGCCTGAGTCTCATGAGTAGCTGGGACCACAGGCACGCACCACCACACCTGGCTAATTTTTGTATTTTTAGTAGAGACGGGGTTTCACCATGTTGCCCAGGCTGGTCTCGAACTCTTCTTTTTAAAAAACTAATTTATTTTTATTTTATTAATAATTATTATTAATTAACTTATTTATTTTTTATTGAGACAGAGTCTCACTCTGCCACCCAGACTGGAGTGCAGTGGCGTGATCTTGGCTCACTGCAACCTCCACCTCCCAGATTCAAGTGATTCTCCTGCCTCAGCCTCCCAAGTAGCTGGGATTATGGGCAAGCGCTGTGACACCTGGCTAATTCTTGTACATTTAGTAGAGATGAGGTTTTGCCATGTTGGCCAGGCTGGTCTCAAACTCCCGACCTCAAGTGATCCACCTGCCTTAGTCTCCCAAAGTACTAGGATTACAGGCATGAGCCACTGCCCTTGGCCATTAATTTTTTTTTTTTTTTCTTGAGACAGAGTATCACTCTGTCACCCAGGCTAGAGTGCAGTGGCACGATCTTGGGCCACTGCAAACTCTACCTCTTGGTTTCAAGCAATTCTCCTGCATCAGCCTCCTGAGTAGCTGGGATTACAGGTGCCTGCCATCATGCCCGGCTAATTTTTGTATGTATGTATGTGTGTATGTATGTATATATGTATGTATGTATGTATGTATGTATGTATGTATTTATTTATTTTGAGACAGAGTCTTGCTCTGTGGCCCAGGCTGGAGTTTAGCAGTACAATCTCAGCTCACTGTAACCTCTGCTGTCTGGTTTCAAGCAATTCTGCGTCAGCCTCCCAAGTAGCTGGGATTACAGGCGTTTGCCATCGCGCCCTGCTAATTTTTGTATTTTTAGTAGAGACAGGGTTTTACCGTCTTGGCCAGGCTGGTCTTGAACTCCTGACCTTGTGATCCACCTGCCTTGGCCTCCCAAAGTGCTGGGATTACAGGCATGAGCCCCTGCACCCATCCCAATTTTTGTAATTTTTTTTTTTTTTTTGAGATGGAGTCTCACACTGTGACCCAGGGCAGAGTGCAGTGGCACGATCTTGGCTCACTGCAACTTCCGCCTCCCGGGTTCAAGTGATTCTCCTGCCTCAGCCTCCTGAGTAGCTGGGATTACAGGCACCCACCACCATGCCCGGCTAAATTTTTTTTGTATTTTTAGTAGAGACAGGATTTCACCATGTTGGCCGGGCTGGTCTTGGACTCCTGACCTCATGATTCACCCGCCTCGGCTTCCCCAAGTGCTGAGATTACAGGCGTGAGCCACTGTGCCCAGCCCAGTTTTTGTATTTTTAGTAGAGACAAGGTTTAACCATGTTGGCCAGGCTGGTCTTGAATATCTGCCTTCAAGTGAACTGCCCACCTTGGCCTCACAAAGTGCTGGGATTACAAGTGTGAGCCACTGTGCCTGGCCATGATTATTTCTATTCTTCTTCTTATTATTTTGAGACAGGGTCTCACTCTGTCTCCCAGGCTGCAGTGCAGTGGTGTGGTCATACCTCACTGCAGCCTTGAATCCCAGGCTCAAGCCATCCTCCCACCTCTACCTCCTGATAGCTGGGATTATGCCCATGTGCCACCACGCCCCTGGCTAACTTTGGTATTTTTTGGAGAGACAGGGGATCTTGCTACATTGCCAAGGCTGGTCTTGAACTCCTGGCCTCAAGCTATCCTCCCACCACAGCCTCCCAAAGTGTTGGGGATTACAGGTGTGAGCTATGGTGCCCAGTCCCTCCTCTGTCTTAATTTTCCACTCCCTACTCATTCCCAAATAAACCACTTACACTCAAATCCTTGCCTCAGGGTCAGTCTCTAAAGGAGTCCAACCTAAGAATACTATCGAATGCTTTTTCTGTGACTATTAAGACTGATTTTTCTCCTTTACTCTGCCAATGCAGTGCTATTGTAGTAGATTTTCTGATGTAGAACCATTCTCTTATTTCTGGATTAACCTTTCGTGGTTATGATATTTTTATTCACCTCTGGTTTGATCTTGCTAGTATTGATATTTTCCCTGTCTTTTTAAGAACTGAAATTAGGCTGGGCATGGTGGATCACGCCTGTAATCCCAGCACTTTGGGAGGCTGAGGCGGGCAGATCATGAGGTCAAGAGATTGAGACCATCCTGGCCAACACGATGAAATCTCATCTCTACTAAAAATACAAAAATTAGCTGGGCATGGTGGCACGTGCCTGTAGTCCCAGCCACTGGAGACGCTGAAGCAGGAGAATCGCTTGAATCTGGGAGGAGAGGGTTGCAGTGAGGTGAGATCACGCCACCGCACTCCAGCCTGGCGACACAGCGAGACTCTCTGTCTAAAAAAAAAAAAAAAAAGAGAAATGAAATTAATCTACAATTTTCTTTTTCTCTCTCTCTTTCCTCCCCTTCCTTTTTAAGACAGGGTCTCACTGTAGACCAGGCTGGAGTGCAGTGGTGAAATCACTGTTCACTGCAGCCTCGGCCTCCTGGGCTCAAGGAATCCTCCTGCCTCAACCCCCCACTGAGTAGCTGGGACCACCGGTGTGCACCACCACACCTGGCTAATTTTTTGGCTTTTTGTAGAAACAGGGTCTCACTTTGTAGCCCAGGCTGGTCTCAAACTTCTGGGCTCAAGTGATCCTCCCACCTCAGCCTCCCAAAGTGCTGGAATTACAGGTATAAGCCACTGTGCCTGGCTTACAATTTTCTTTTACTGTCCTTATCTAGTAATACTAAAACTCATCTCATAAAATAAACTGGCAGATTTCCTTCATTTTCTTTATTTTATTTTATTTTTATTTTTTATTTATTTATTTATTTATTTATTTATTTTTTTTGTTGAGACAGAGTCTCGCTCTGTCGCCCAGGCTGGAGTGCAGTGGCCGGATCTCAGCTCACTGCACGCTCCGCCTCCCGGGTTTACGCCATTCTCCTGCCTCAGCCTCCCGAGTAGCTGGGACTACAGGCCCCCGCCACGTCGCCCGGCTAGTTTTTTGTATTTTTTAGTAGAGACGGGGTTTCACCGTGTTAGCCAGGATGGTCTCGATCTCCTGACCTCGTGATCCGCCCGTCTTTTCTATCTTTTAAAATAATTTATATAAAGAAAGCAATTATTCGTAAAATCACACAGACTAATGTCTTTCAGCAAGGACAAGCTTTTGATTCTTTATTTTCATTGTTGGTTTTTGGGTTTTTGTTTGTTTGTTTTTGTTTTGAGACAGAGTCTCACTCTGTTGCCCAGGCTTGAGTGCAGTGGTGTGATCTTGGCTCACTGCAACCTCCGTCTCCTGGGTTCAAGGGATTCTCGTGCCTGAGTCTCATGAGTAGCTGGGACCACAGGCACGCACCACCACACCCAGCTAATTTTTGTATTTTTAGTAGAGACGGGGTTTCACCATGTTGCCCAGGCTGGTCTCGAACTCCTAACCTCAGGTGATCCACCAACCTCAGCCTCTCAAAGTGCTTGGATTACAGGCATGAGCTACTGTGCCCGGCCTGATTCTTGATTTGATTTCTTTATTGGTTACTAGTTTATTTTTTATTTCTTATTGAAATTATTTATCTTTTACCTATCATTTATATTTTCTTCTCAATAATTACCCATTTTATGTAAATTAAAACATTTATTCACATAAATTTGTCTAAAATATCACTTTATGATTATCAAAATATCTACAGTATCTAATATTATGTTCTCTTTTCATTTTTATTTCTTCCAGTGAATATTTCTTTCACCAATTTTTTTTTCTTTTTCTTTTTTCTTTTTTTTTTTCTTTTGAGGCAGAGTCTCGCTCTGTCGCCCGGACTGGAGTGCAGTGGCCAGATCTCAGCTAACTGCAAGCTCCGCCTCCCGCGTTTACGCCATTCTCCTGCCTCAGCCTCCCGAGTAGCTGGGACTACAGGCGCCCACCACCTCGCCTGGCTAGTTTTTGTATTTTTAGTAGAGACGGGGTTTCACCGTGTTAGCCAGTATGGTCTCGATCTCCTGACCTCGTGATCCGCCCGTCTCGGCCTCCCAAAGTGCTTGGATTACAGGCTTGAGCCACCGCACCCGGCTTTCTTTTTCTTTTCTTTCTTTCTTTTTTTTTTTGAGATGGAGTCTTGCTCTATTGCTTAGACTGGAGTGCAATGGCATGATCTCGGCTTACTGCAACCTCCATCTTCTGGGTTCAAGTGATTCTTCTGCCTCAGCCTCCCAAGTAGCTTGGATTACAGGCGTGCACCACCCCACCCCGCTAAGTTTTGTCTTTTTCGTAGAGCTGGGGTTTTGCCATGTTGGCCAGGCTGGTCTTGAACTCCTAACCTCAGGTGATCCACCCAGCTTGGCCTCCCAAAGTGCTGGGATTACAGGTGTGAGCCACCGTGCCCGATCCTTTTTTTCTTTTTCTTTGACTAGTCTTGTCTATTAGTTATTTCAAAGAAGTAGCTTTGATTCTATTGAACCTCAATGTATTTCTTACAATGCTATTGAGGTATAATTTACACATAAAATTCATTTATTTACAAAAATGAAAGTTTGAAATTCAGTTATTTTTGGCAAATTTACCAAGTTATGAAATTGTCACCATTGTGCAGTTTGAGAACATTTTCATCACCCCAGTTAGACTGTTTATTGTTCATGTACAGTTAATTCCCATTTCTTTCTTTTTTTTTTTTTTTGAGGCGGAGTCTCGCTCTATCGCCCGGACTGGAGTGCAGTGGCCAGATCTCAGCTCACTGCAAGCTCCGCCTCCTGGGTTTACGCCATTCTCCTGCCTCAGCCTCCCGAGTAGCTGGGACTACAGGCACCCGCCACCTCGCCCGGCTAGTTTTTGTATTTTTAGTAGAGACGGGGTTTCACCGTGTTAGCCAGGATGGTCTCGATCTCCTGACCTCGTGATCCGCCCGTCTCGGCCTCCCAAAGTGCTGGGATTACAGGCTTGAGCCACCGCGCCCAGCCAGTTAATTCCCATTTCATACCCTGTTCCAGGCAACCATTAATCTACTTTCTGTCTGTATGGATTTGCCTTTTCTAGACATTTCATATAAATGGAAATTTATAGAACACAGGACCTTCTGTGTCTGGCTTCTTTCACTTAATGTTATTGAATGAATGAACCTCTCCATTTTTCTTTCCCTCCCTCCCTCCCTCCCTCCCTCCCTTTCCTCCTTCTTTTTTTCTTGTCTCTCTCTCTCTCTCTGTCTGTCTCTGTCTCTCTCTCTCTTCTGAAGCTCTTAGAGCTGGTCAGAGACCTCTGACCTTCACAGCCCTCCAGGCCTACAGCTTCCGGGGAGTCAGAGCCTTCATCTCCTAGTACGGAAGCAACCTTCTTGGTCTCCCCACCCGCTTCGTATGGTTAGTTGGCCAAATGGTCTGAAACAAATGAAAGACCTGCCTTTCAGCATGTTCTGGGAGGTTCAGACAGCGCCTAACTCAATGAGAACGGTCAGCGATGAGCAGCATTTCCTTCTTTTAAAGATCCTCTACAATTCCAGGCACTCCTGCAGCTGTGGAAACATTCCGAACGGCTTAGCAACCTTTAGTCAGGACACCCTCTGCGCCGACCACTACCAGCATCGCAGGCTTCTTTAGCTGGCTTTCCCAGTGGAAAACCATGCTTGGTGTTTGAAGGCTGCTCAAGAGATATTTTCGAACAAAGCACCGAAGAAGGGGCGAAAATACCTCAACGCAGCCATTCTCTGGGTTTGGAGCTACTGAAGTGTGACATTCGCGAAGACTCAACTTGTTTATGACACAGGGTCCAAATAATAAGCCTTGCAGACTGCCCGCCCCCCAGCACTCTCCTTAGATTCAGGTAAAAGCATGTTATAACCGTTTATAGGACAAACAGGCAACAGTAGCAGTGAAGTGACTCAGGTGGCCAGGATCGAGAAAGGTGCTCAAAGAAGACTTTAGTTTGATCTGTATGTAGTGCGCTCATCTTTTTTGAAACCAGGAAATTAAAAATTGGAATAAAGTTTTTATTTAATATGCAAATACATCTGCAAACCCATCATGAAGCATAAGATAAATCAGTGCCAAAGGAGCTCTTTCTTCCAGCCCTTTAATCATGGCAGGTTTGTGGATCGCGGACCGGGAGCCCCTGGAAAGCAGGACCGCGCCAGGAAGCCGGGGCCTGCAGGGACTGGCCGCGGCTCCACAGGCGCTGCCCGTCGCACACTAGGAGGCAGCACCGCGCCGAGGAACACGCAGCAGACGAGCAGCCAGCGTGTGTGTCCGGGGCGACTGCCCTCGCCTGCCGGCGTCCCCATAGGAAAAGTGGGGGCGAGGGCAGCTTCGCGGGATAGCTGCGGGAGGATTAAATGAACGAGTGCAGGTTCACCTTCTGGGCGCTGACAACGATCCGTGGGCTCTCGCGAAATGCCAAGTCGCCGTCCCCTTCGCGCCCACAAAAGTTCTGGGAGCCACGCGGCGTGGCGGGAGGGCTGCTAAGTCCATGAGCGGTCCCACCGAGCGGTCCCCGAAGCTTCTCCAAAGCCCAGCCCGCGGCTCGCGGCGCGTGGTGTGCGGGGACTACAGTTTCCAGAGTGCCCTGCGGCGACGGGCGGAGCCGGGGAGCGCCCGCAGCCAATTAGGGGGTCTCGGAGCTCTGCCGGGGAGCGGCAGGTGGAGCCCGGCCGCTGGGCGGGCGCGGGGACGGTCCCCCGGAACGGGTCCGAGGCTCTCGCAGGCAGGGCTGCGCCGGGCGGGGGCTGCGGGGCCGGCACAAGGGAGGCGGCCCCGGGGACCGGACAGGGCAGGGGCGGGGACGCCGCCGCCTGCGCGGTTCCGGGTGTTCCCGGCGCGGCGCTGCTCAGGGCACACTTGACCGGGGCCGGGCTGCAGGGAAGGGCGGGTCTGGGGAGAACCCCGAGAGCCGCGGCGCCCGCCAACTCCTCCTCCTCCTTCTCCTCGCGGCCGCCGAAGCCACAGCCCAAGCCCGAGCCCGAGCCCGAGCCCGAGCCCGAACCGGCGCCACCGCGCCCCCGGCCATGGCTTTTGCCAATTTCCGCCGCATCCTGCGCCTGTCTACCTTCGAGAAGAGAAAGTCCCGCGAATATGAGCACGTCCGCCGCGACCTGGACCCCAACGAGGTGTGGGAGATCGTGGGCGAGCTGGGCGACGGCGCCTTCGGCAAGGTTTACAAGGTGAGGGCGCTGAGGTGGGTGGCCGGACGCGCGTCGAGGGGCTCCGGAAGGAAGGGATGCCCGCCCCGGCCCCGGCCAGCCCGGCTCCGGCTCCGAGGGCTGCCTGGCTCTGAACTCGGGGTCTCTGGCCCTCAATGCCGGTGACTCTTGTTTTTTGCGGGGAACGGCACTCGGCCCGGCCGAGTCCCTGCGCTCTGAGCGCCCCCTCCGGGCACGGCTGCTGCCCCCACCTTAGCCCTGTTTCGGAGCACTTCCTGTGTGTGTCCTGCACTGCGCTCGGCGCCGCACGGGGAGACAAAGGGGCGCTGACAGGACCTCAGCATCCGAGAGGGCCACTCGAGGAACCTTCCAGGGACCTTCCGTAAAACGGCGATAGGGGCACACACTTTTTTTTTTTTTTTTTTTTTTTTAAGAGAGACCACACAGATGCTGTGGGAATATCGAGGCGATGTGGACCGAGAAACTCGGCTGCGCTTGGAAGGGTTGGGAGCTGGGGACACATCTGAAGATGAGCCAGAGACAGGGAAGTGGGGTGGGCGAGGGGTGGCCCCTGGAGTGAGAGGTGGGGCTTGGAAAGGTGGGTTGGGGCCGGGCAGAGGGGGAGGTCAGGATCTGGTGAATGCCGAGCCTCGGGGAACAGATTTGATTCCGTCGGTCTGAGTCACAGCTGGGGAGTCTCCCAGCCTGCAGTCACCTCTCCCCTAGAGGAAGACGCGGCAGAGAGCTTTTGTGGAGTGGGTGGGGCAGAGCTGATTTTTGTCTAGAGAAGTGTGGCAGCAGGACGTTAGTTTCTTTCTGCTCCTGAGAGCTAATTTTGAGGTGCTGAGTTGTTTAAGGGAGCGAACACCTACAGCTTGACTCCCCCCTTTCCCCTAAGAAAATTTTTACTGGAGACTCCTTCTTGTTAAATTGGCGTATACCTCCAGGAGACCACCTCTCTCCTAAGCCACTGTCCTCCTTGGGGCTCCTGTGGCTTGTAGGCCACTCTGACCCTAGGATTGCCCTTCTATGAGGCTGGACCACAGAGAAGGCTTCTCCAGCCTTCTCCTCTGACTTGAAAGTAGTCTCACCTAGTTATCAGGGTAATTCCTAGATGACCAGTGTTAGAATAGCATCATTTGGGAGCTTGTTAGAAGTGAACAATCTCAGGCCCAACCCAGACTGCTGAATTAGAGTCTGCATTTTAATAAGATCCCAGGTGATTCCTAAGCAAATAGGTTTGATAAGTACTGCCCTAGAGGCTTGGAGTGGTGGCAGTTTTTTCCTTTTTCTTCTTTTTTTTGAGACAGGGTTTCCCTCTGTTGCCCAGTCTGGAGTGCAGTGGCATGATTCGGTTCACTGCAACGTCTGCCTCCTGGTCTCAAGTGGTTCTCCTGCCTCAGCCTCCCGAGTAGCTAGGTCTACAGGTGCACACCACAACCCGGCTAATTTTTCTATTTTTTGTAGAGCTAGGTTTTCGCCACGTTGCCCAGGCTTGTCCTGAACTCCTGAGCTCATGAAGTCAGCTCGTTTCAGCCTCCCAAAGTGTTGGGATTACGGGCGTGAGTCACCCTGCCTGACCTGGAGCGGTGGCAATTTTGAGACCAACCAGGCCCACCTGGTGCCTCTTTTTTTTTTTCTTTGAGACGGTGTCTCACTCTCTTGCCCAAGCTGGAGTGCAGTGGTTCGATCTTGGCCCTCACTGCAATCTTCACTTCCCGGGTTCAAGTGATTCTCCTACCTCAGCCTCCCGAGTAGCTGGGATTACAGGCACACGCCACCACGCCTGGCTAATTTTTTTATTTTTAGTAGAGATGGGGTTTCACCATGTTGTCTAAGCTGGTCTCGAACTCCTGACCTCAAGTGATCCACCCGTGTTGACCTCCCAAAGTGCTGGGATTACAGGCGTGAGCCACTGAGCCTGGCCTGGTGCCTCTTTTGTTACCTTACCACCTCCTCTCTGAGCCCACACTTCCTGTTCGGGGTGGGGAGAGGTCTTGTGATCCGAGAGGCAGTGCTTTTGGACTGCCCGATTTGCTGACCTCCTTTGCCTGAGGGCCTTGCCCATATTTGAGGGCAGGTAGCGCACCCTCTCCTCAGCACATCTTTTCTTTATTCTCCTCAGAGCTGCATCTTCCTCCTAGTGGCACCGGAGAATGGTCCTCAGCCTTGCACTTCTCCCTGGACACTGCTATTGTCCTTGACTGTCTTAGAGCCTGCTCCTGCAGCTGTGCTCTGACTGCCGTGAGGGCAGCTGGACCCTTGGTCAGCTCACCACAGGACCCACTTTCTCCAGAAGGCTCAGTTGGTGTTTTTAGTGTATGCTTTTAAACATGGGTTTTTTGGCTGGGTGCGGTTGCTCACCCCTGTAATCCTAGCACGTTGGGAGGCCGAGGCGGGAGGATCACGAGTCAGGAGATTGAGACCATCCTGGCCAACATGGTGAAGCTCTGTCTCTACTAAAAATACAAAAATTAGCTGGGCTGGGCGCGGTGGCTCAGGCCTGTAATCCCAGCACTTTGGGAGGCCGAGACGGGCGGATCACGAGGTCAGAAGATCAAGACCATCCTGGCTAATACGGTGAAACCCCGTCTCTACTAAAAAATACAAAAAAAAAACTAGCTGGGCGAGGTGGTGGGCGCCTGTAGTCCCAGCTACACGGGAGGCTGAGGCAGGAGAATGGCCTAAACCTGGGAGGTGGAGCTTGCAGTGAGCTGAGATCCGGCCACTGTACTCCAGCCCAGGCGACAGAGCAAGACTCCGTCTCAAAAAAACAAAAAAAAAATTATCTGGGAATGGTGATACGTGCCTGTAATTCCAGCTACTCAGGAGGCTGAGGCAAGAGAATTGCTTGAACCCGGGAGGCGGAGGTTGCAGTGAGCCGAGATACCACCACTGCACTCCAGCCTGGCAACAGAGTGAGACTCCATCTCAAAAACAAAACAAAACAAACGTATGGGCTTTTTTTTTTCTCCGTTAGGGGCTTTCAATTGCATTCTTGTCCCATTCCCTGCAATGTATCCTGGCTTCACAGGGTTCATCTTCCTTTAAACTGAAATGCAGAACTTTGCTTTTTTTTTTTTTTTTTCTTTTTTTTTTTTTTGAGACGGAGTCTCGCTCTGTCGCCCGGGCTGGAGTGCAGTGGCTGGATCTCAGCTCACTGCAAGCTCCGCCTTCCGGGTTCACGCCATTCTCCTGCCTCAGCCTCCCGAGTAGCTGGGACTACAGGCGCCCGCCACGTCGCCCGGCTAGTTTTTTGTATTTTTTAGTAGAGACGGGGTTTCACCGTGTTAGCCAGGATGGTCTCGATCTCCTGACCTCGTGATCCGCCCGTCTCGGCCTCCCAAAGTGCTGGGATTACAGGCTTGAGCCACCGCGCCCGGCCAGAACTTTGCTTTTATGCTGGTAAGATTTCCCCTTGTCATTTTCAGTTGTGTTTCCTCCTGCTTTAGTCCCTAATAACTCCCCTGCTACTCTGAAAGTTTCATACAAGGGAGCTCATCCGATTCACAATCTGTACTGTCTCCTCTTGGTTCTCCAAAGCATGTGGAAAGTCAGTTTTTAAAAAAGTGACTCCAGGGCCAGGCGCTGTGGCTCACTCCTGTAATCCTAGCACTTCAGGTGGCCAAGGTGGGTGGATCACTTGAGGTTAGGAGTTTGAGACCAGCTGGGGCAACATGGCGAAACCCCATCTCTATTAAAAATGCAAAAATAAAAAATTAGCTGGGCGTGGTGGCACATGTCTATAATCCCAGCTACTTGGGAGGCTGAGGCAGGAGAATTGCTTGAACCCTTGAGGCAGAGGTTGCAGTGAGCTGAGATTGCGCCACTGCACTCAAACCTGGGGGACAGAGGGAGACTCCGTCTCAAAAACGACAACAAAAAGTGACTTTAATTCTCGAAGTTGTGAGCTGGCTCCACCATAGCCCTCTCCACCTACCTCTGAATCCACGATTTCTCTTAATTAAGGGAGAGCCAGACCAAGAGAGTGGTGTGATGGCTGATAGACCTAACAATCTATTCTGTTACCTACTTGGCCTTTGCATGCTCTGACGTAAGCCAACCCTGTATGCCCTGGTGCCCAGAGAAGAGAAGGGACTAGAACCCAGGGCTCTGGGCTTCAGTTGAACCTTTTTTCCTTAGTCACCAGCTAAGGAAGACCCATCCTGGATCAGAGATCCCGTCACCCAGGCTGCCTACTCAAGAGGTGCTGTTTACTCACCCCTCCTGCTTGAAGTCGAAGCAGGTATCGCTTTTACTTTTTTTTTTTTTTTTTTTTTTTGAGACGGCGGAGTCTTGCTCTGTCGCCCAGGCTGGAGTGCAGTGGCCAGATCTCAGCTCACTGCAAGCTCCGCGTCCCGGGTTTACGCCATTCTCCTGCCTCAGCCTCCCGAGTAGCTGGGACTACAGGCGCCCACCAACTCGCCCGGCTATTTTTTTTTTTTTGTATTTTTTTAGTAGAGACGGGGTTTCACCGTGTTAGCCAGGATGGTCTCGATCTCCTGACCTCGTGATCCGCCCGCCTCCACCTCCCAAAGTGCTGGGATTACAGGCTTGAGCCACTGCGCCCGGCCTGGTATCGCTTTTACTAAAGACCCTTGTAATCAAGGACCACGACTCCTACCTACTTGGTTGTTCCCTGGCCTGGTCACTGAAGTAACCCAAACCAAAAATTCCATCTTGGTTTTATGGCTGGAACCAGAGATTTCATTTTGGCACAACACCTGAGAAAGCAATTGGTAGGGCGCTGAGGAGGGACTGCCAGCAGCGCTGTTTTTCTTCTGACAGCCTAAGTGTTGAAGGCTTCCTGAGGTCTTTCTGGGCCTTGGAAGTCTGAATTTGTCAACAGTGTCAGGAGAGGACTTTCTGATTCCAGATTTCCTGATGAGTCTTCAAGTTAGCGGTCTCCAAGATATCAAACCTCTTTTTCCTCCTCTCCCTGATAAACCTTAATCTGTCTGCCTCAGGAGAAAAAGAGGGGAGGATAGGATTGATTTTGTGCAAAGTCAAGCTCATTCTCACCCAGTACCTGTGTGAATGCAAATGGTTTCAAAAGAAAACTATTCCTACAAATTGGTTTCAAAAGAAAACCATTCCTAGTTAATTACTAGAATACAAAGCAGACTGTAATCCCAGCACTTCTGGGAGGCCGAGGCTGGTGGATCACTTGATGTCAGGAGTTCAAGACCAACCTGGCCAACATGGTAAAACCCCATCTCTACTAAAAATACAAAAAATTAGCTGGGCGTGGTGGCACACGCCTGTAAACCTGTAATCCCAGCTACTCGGGAGGCTGGGGCAGGAGAATTGCTTGAATCTGGGAGGCAGAGGTTGCAGAGAGCAGAGATTGTGCCACTGGCACTCTAGCCTGGACAACAGAGTGAGACTCTGTCTCAAAAAACAAAACAAAACAAAACAAAAACCAAAGTAAAGTTTACAAGCTGTATGGTTTCAAAATTCTTATCACAGAAAATCTTCATTTTGAAGAGGAGGTGGAAAGGGTAAAAGGTGATAGGTTGAGTGGGAAGAGCTGATTTTAGCGGGGTGTGCTTGCTGTCATAGCAGTAGGCAGCACAGGTACTCATGCACCCGTTGTGGACAGGGAACACAGGTACTCAGTTAACAGGCTGAGACGATTTTTCTGCTTCTTTTTGTTTCTTTTTGGAGATAGTGTCTTAGTCTGTTGCAAGGATTGGAGTGCAGCGGCACCATCACTGCTCACTTCCGTCTCGAACTCCTGGGCTCAAGGGATCCTCCTGTCTTAGCCGCTAGAGTAGTTGGGACTACAGGCATGCGCCACCACACCTGGCTAGTTTTTAAATATTTTGTGGAGATGGGGTCTTGCTCTATTGTCCAGGTTGGTCTTGAACTCCTAGGCTCAAGTGATCCTCCTGCCTCAGCCATCCAAAGTGCTGGGATTATAGGTATGAGCCACTGAGCCTGGTATCCTTCCTAAAAATTGCTTTGTTGGCCGGGCATAGTGGCTCACGCCTATAATCCCAGCACTTTGGGAGGCTGAGGTGGGTGGGTCACAAGGTCAGCAGATTGAGACCATCTTGGCTAACACGGTGAAACCCCGTCTCTACTAAAATAGAAAAAATTAGCCGGGCGTGGTGGCGGGCGCCTGTAGTCCCAGCTACTCAGGAGGCTGAGGCAGGAGAATGGCATGAACCCAGGAGGCAGAGCTTGCAGTGAGCGGAGATTGCGCCGCTGCACTCCAGCCTGGGCAACAGAGCAAGACTCCATCTCAGAAAAAAAAAATACTGCTTTCCAGCCTGAGGAACATGACGAAACCCCATCTCCATGAAAAATACAAAAAATTGGCCGGGCACGGTGGCTCACACCTGTAATCTCTGCACTTTGGGAGGCCGAGGCAGGCAGATCACCTGAGGTCAGGAGTTCAAGACCAGCCTGGACAACATGGCGAAACCCCCTCTCTACTAAAAATACAAAAATCAGCCTGGCATGGTGGTGGGCGCCTGTAATCTCAGCTACTCCGGAGGCTGAGGCAAGAGAATCGCTTGAAATTGGAAGGTGGAGGTTGCAGTGAGCCAAGATCGTGCCACTGCACACCAGCCTGGGTGAAAGAGCGAAACTCTGTCTCAAAAAAAATTAGCTGGGCGTGGTGACATGCCCCTGTGGTCCCAGCTACGCAGGAGACTGAGGTGGGAGGATTACTTGAGCCTGGGAGGCAGAAGTTGCAGTGAGCCACTGTGCTCACGCCTGTGCACTCCAGCCTGGGCAACAGAATGAGACCCTGAGACCCTGTCTCAAAACAAAACAAAACAAAACTAGAAAATTGCTCTGGTTTTGATTTTTTGTTGTTTTTAAGTTTTTTTTTTTTTTTTTTTTTGAGACAGAGTCTTGCTCTGTCACCCAGGCTGGAGTACAGTGGTGCGATCTCAGCTCACTGCAACCTCCGCTTTCCGGGGTCAAGCAATTCTCCTGCCTCAGCCTCCCAAGTAGCTAGGATTACAGGTGCACACTACCACACCCGACTAATTTTTGTATTTTTAGTAGAAATGGGGTTTTACCATGCTGGCCAGGCTGGTGTTGAACTCCTGACCTTGTGATCCGCCCGCCTCAGAGTGCTGGGATTGCAGGCGTGAGCCACTGAGCCCGGCCTTTTTAAACTTTTAAAAGATGTATTATTTTGCAAAATTGGGAGTTTACCAAACAAATAGCAACAGTTAAACAGAAAAAAATTACCCTAGGTTCCGTCAATGTCTGTTGACATATTTCCTTCTAGACTTTTGATGTTGTGATAAATTTTTTTTCCTGCCTGATTCTAATCGTATGTATCAGTAGCATTTTATTTCTTTTTTTTTTTTTCTTTCTTTTTTTTTTTTTGTGAGACAGAGTCTGGCTGTGTCGCCCGGGCTGGAGTGCAGTGGCCGGATCTCAGCTCACTGTAAGCTCTGCCTCCCGGGTTTACGCCATTCTCCTGCCTCAGCCTCCCGAGTAGCTGGGACTACAGGCGCCTGCCACCTCGCCCGGCTAGTTTTTTGTATTTTTTTAGTAGAGACGGGGTTTCACCGTGTTAGCCAGGATGGTCTTGATCTCCTGACCTCGTGATCCGCCTGTCTCGGCCTCCCAAAGTGCTGGGATTACAGGCTTGAGCCACCGTGCCCGGCTTTTTTTTTCTTTTAGACAGAGTCTTGCTCTGTCACCCAGGCTGGAGTGCAATGGCGCGATCTTGACTTACTGCAACTTCCACCTCCTGAGGTGGGAGGATCACCTGAGGTCAGGAGTTTGAGACCAGCCTGGCCAACATGGCGAAACCCCCTCTCTACTAAAAATACAAAAATCAGCCTGGCATGGTGGTGGGTGCCTGTAATCTCAGCTACTCAGGGAGGGTGAGGCAGGAGAATCTCTTGTACCTGGGAGGTGGAGGTTGCAATGAGCCAAGACTGTGTCACTGTTCTCCAGCCTCAGTGACAGAGAGAGACTCTGTCTCAAAAAAAAAAAAAAAAGTAAAATAGATTAAATAATTGTATGCCAGGCACTGTGCTAGGTGCTTTACTTAATATGTAATAGAAGACAATTATGTCTTTGTAAAAATCACAGAGCTGTATAATATCATGCAGTAAAAACTAGAGGCCTTATGGGAAAAATGGGGTTGAGGGCACAGCACTCAAAAACTTCATCAGTGGCACCTTTTAAAAAAAGTTCAAAATCTCAAAACCAATAGTGCAGTTTTACGCAAGTTACACAGAGAAGAAATACACACATGCTGTGGTACATAGGCATTTTATCTGAAAAGAGATGCACCACGTGGGTGGACGTGGGTGCTGGGAAGGCAGCAGCGTAGGGCGCTGTGGAAGGAGGTGTGCGTGCAATCTGATGGCAGATGCACATGGGTGTGGCTTAGAGGTGGTTGATGGATGTCAGAGGTGTGTGCCTGTGTGTTTTGTGCATTCCTTCAACACCCGAGTCAGTGCAGTTTTCTGCATTCATCTATGGCTTTCACTTGCTGTTTCTGTATGTAACCAAACATGACCTTAGCATTATAGCAGAATCACTCCCTGGTATGTCGATGGTGTTGGAGCAAAGTTGGCAGGTTCAAAATAAGGGTTCTCACAGAGCTGACTGTATCTTGATGAACAGTTTTGTAGCGTTCTTGCTGTATTTTATTTTAGACAGTCTTACTCTGTCGCCCAGGCTGAGTGCAGTGGTGCAATCTCAGCTCACTGAAACCTCTGCTTCCTGGGTTCAAGTGATTCTCCTGCCTCAGCCTCCTGAGTAGCTGGGATTACAGGTGTGTGCCACCACGCCCGGCTAATTTTTTTTTGTATTTTTAGTAGAGACGGGGTTTCACCATGTCGGCCAGCCTGGTCTTGAACTCCTGACCTCAAGCGATCCGCTTGCCTCAGCCTCCCAAAGTGCTGGGATTACAGGCGTGAGCCACTGCACCTGGCTGTTGCTGTATTTTAATTTACTTTTTAGGCTATACTTTCTTGTTTTTTTTTTTTTGAGACGAAGTCTTGCTCTGTCACCCAGGCTGGAGTGCAGTGGCACGATCTCGGCTCACTGCAACCTCCACTTCCCAGGTTCAAGCACTTCTCCTGCACTGGCCTCCCAAGTAGCTGGGATTATAGGCGCCTGTCACCATGCCCGGCTAATTTTTGTATTTTTTAGTAGAGACGGGATTTTGCCATGTTGTCCAGGCTGGTCTTGAAGTCCTGACTTCTGGTGATCTGCCCACCTCGGCCTCCCAAAGTGTTGGGATTACAGGCGTGAGCCACCGCGCCTGGCCTAGGCTGGACTTTCAAAGGGAATTACTAGGTCAAAGCATATGCCTATTTGAGGGTGATTTTAAAAATAAAATGAGATAAATTAATACAGGTCCCCTTTGTCTCTTGCTATTGCTGAGGGCCAATCCCCAAGTCCTCTTAACACCTCAAGCGCGCAGGGGGCCTTGGCAGCTGCTACTCAGAACTTGGGTGCCTCTGCCGTGTGCTGGCTTTAGGAATGATGTGACATTCTGCCCTCCCTGCCTGGCTGAGAGGAAGCCCAGGTTAAGTGAGGTAGGAACCCTCCCAGGCCTTCTTGCCGGTCCTTGAGCCACAGCCTTCTCCTTTCACCTCCTCTCCTGCCTACTAGATGGAAAGCCTGGGTTTCCACTTCCTCTGGGGATGGGGAAGGTCTCAGTGCTCCCCTCCTCCTCCGGAAAGAGATCTGGCCCCAGGCAGTAACCTTGTTTCCGCTCAGCCAAGTATTTTTAAACCCAAGTCCATGCTATTGTGAGTGGGTTTCTGACTGGGGACTCAGCCCCCAATCCAAGGGGGTCTGAACTTCCTGTGGATGATGCCCTTCAAGGGGGCCGCATTCTGCGTGGGGCCGTGCCCGCAGCCCTGTGGGTCTGACTTTGCACTGGCCGTTCGGGGAATTTGTTTTGGCTGATGCGAAAGCAAGCGTGGGGAAGGGATCGGAACAAACAGATGGACCCGCCCGCCATCCAGGGCTCTCGCATGGCCTGGCCTCCCGAAGTTACCTAGACTAGGGGATTTCTCCAGAGGCTGTCACCCCACAGCCCCCAGAACAGCCTTGGGTGGTCGCTCCCAGGCCCCCTGCTGCTGAGGGTCGTGGAACAGGGTGGTGGTGAAGGGAAGAGATTTGGGGTTCAGTAGGATCTTGGTCCTAGTCCTGGTCCTGTTTGAACCCCAAATAGGCAACCACCTCCTCCTCTGAACCTGAGTCTTGTGTCTGCAAAATGGAGTTGGCCACAGGGCTGAGGGGAGTTGAGGAGGTGATGTGTTTAGCGTCTGATTCTCACCCAGGAAGGGCTCAGGAAATGACGATGAGCTGTTATGATTAATGCTCTTGGTGTCAGATGGAGAAGCTCCTGATCCGCCACTACAACTTTAGGGACAAGGCAGGGATACTTCAGTGTTTATAGCATAGCCCTCATACCAGCGCTTCCTCACCTGGCACTACTGGCATTTTGGGCGGGGTCATTCTTTGTTATGGAGCTGTCCTGTGCATTCTAGGGTGTTCACAGGATCCCTGGCTTCAACCCACTGGGTGCCAGAACGCCTCCTTGCAGTGTGGCAACTAGAAGTGTCCCCAGATGTTGCCACATGCTCCGTGGGGGAGGGAGGCATAATGGCTCCAGCTGAGAACCACTGCCTTGTACAGATGAGCGTTCCTTTATTCGGCCCGGCAGACAGTATTTGTTGACCTCCTCTGTCAGGTCTCTGAGTGTGCAATGAAAGAGTTGGGCCTTGCAGTCAGAGAAGCCAGGGTTTGCATCCTGGCTGTGCCATTTAGCCACTGTGTCCTTTCAGGCAAGTGGCTTGTCTCAGCCTCCCTCAGCTTCCCCATGAGTACAGTGGGGCTGAGTACACCTGCGGGAGCTGTTGTGAGACCTGCTCCAGTAGCTCACACAGCGGGTATCCAGTTGGCCACAGTAGGTGCTCAGGATAAGAAGGCGGCCTCCCTGGCCGGGCGCGGTGGCTCAAGCCTGTAATCCCAGCACTTTGGGAGGCCGAGACGGGTGGATCACGAGGTCAGGAGATCAAGACCATCCTGACTAACACGGTGAAACCCCTTCTCTACTAAAAATACAAAAACTAGCTGGGCGAGGTGGCGGGCGCCTGTAGTCCCAGCTACTCGGGAGGCTGAGGCAGGAGAATGGCGTAAACCCGGGAGGCGGAGCTTGCAGTGAGCTGAGATCAGGCCACTGCACTCCAGTCCGGGAGACAGAGCGAGACTACGCCTCAAAAAAAAAAAAAAAAAAAAAAAAAAAAAAAAAAGAAGGCGGCCTCCCCTGCTGCTTCCCTTGTGTCGTAGGGGAGGAGACAGGAACGTGCTGCCTGCGATGAGAGTTGTACAGGGCAGATAGGCAGCCAGCCGAGAGCGGGGAAGGTTCCACCTGGTACAGCAGGCGGGATGGTGATAAGGTGGAGAGAAGGAAGTCCAGGTCAGGAGAGAGGCTGGCCCATGAGGCCCGAGGTTGCTGACTGCTGGCCGTTGGGCCTGATGTGGCCTGAGGATGGGGCCACACAGTGTGGCCCCCACGGGGGTTGAACCAAATTTGACTTGATTGCCAGTATTTTTAAATGAAGAGATTTCACAGAAAATCCCAGATTTTTGTCTTCTCTGTGAGTATCAGATAATTTGATCCTGGGCTGGGCTCACACCTTTAATCCCAGCACTTTGGGAGGCCGAGGCAGGTGAATCACCTGAGGTCAGGAGTTCGAGACCAGCCCGGCAACATGGTGAACCCTCGTCTCTACTAAAATTATAAAAAATTATCTGGGCGTGGTGGCTCGTGCCTGTAGTCCCAGCTACTTGGGAGGCTGAGGCACAAGAATCACCTGAATCCTGGGAGGCAGAGGTTGCAGTGAGCTGAGAAAGCGTCATTGCACTCCAGCTCTGTTGCACTCTGGCAACAGAGAAAGACTCTGTCTCAAAAAAACAAAACAAAACAAAACAAAAACAGATAAGTTGGTCCCTTCTGCGTCTGGGCCAATGATGCTGTCCAAGGGAGCATTACACAGGCTATACAGGCAATGGCAGGTTTCCTAGTCACCTCATTCAAACCAGAGGAAAAATAGGGAAATGAATTTTAATGGTATATTTATCACTTCAGCATGTAGTAAAGCGGAATTAAAGCAATGTGTTATATTCTTTTTCATGAAGTCTTTGAAATCGGTGGGTGTTGTGCTTATGGCCCATCTCCATCTGCACCGGCCACATGCCAGGTGCTCGGTAGTGACATGTGACTAGTGACTACTGTGTTGGGCATGACAGATCTGACCTCTACTTTTGCCTCCTCAATCCCAGCGGTCATTGGATTTGGGAAGTGGGCATGGGCCAGGGCTGGGCCAGGTCAGCAATAGCATTTGGGGGCGTGGCTCATTCGGGCTGCTGTAACAAAGTACGGTAGGCTGAGTGGCTTGCCAACAATAAACATTCTATTTCTCCTAGCTTGGAGGCTGGGAAGTCCAAGATCAAGGCTCCCACAGAGTTGGTGTCTGATGAGGGCCTGCTCTGCTTCACAGATGGTGCCTTCTCGCTGTGACCTCACGTAGTAGGAGGGACAGCAGGAGAGCTAGCCTTCTAAGGTCTTTCTTTTTTTTTTTTTTTGAGACAGAGTCTCACTCCTTCGTCCAGGCTGGAGTGCAGTGGCATGACCTCGGCTCACTGCAACCTCCACCTCCTGGGTTCAAGTGATTCTTGTGCCTCAGCCTCCAGAGTAGCTGGGATCACAGGCATGCACCACCACATCTGGCTAATTTTTGTATTTTTAGTAGAGATGGCGTTTTACCATGTTGGCCAGTCTAGTTTCAAGCTCCTGGCTTCAAGATATCCACCCACCTCGGCCTCCCAAAGTGCTGGGATTACAGGCGTGAGCCACCACACCGGCCTCTGCGGTCTTTTTTTTTTTTTTTTTTTTTTTACAAGAACACTAATCTCATTAAGACCTAATCATTTCCCAAAAGGCCCCTCCTTCTAATGCTATCACCTTGGAGGTTGGGATTTCAACATAAGAATTTTGCAGGGACACAGAATCTCGGACCATAGCAGGGACCAAGTCAAGAGGGCTTTGAAGGCCAAGCCGATGAATTTAGACTTGGCAGTTTTGACCTCAAAAAATGTCCTGCCTGCCTTAAGTCCCCCAGAGCCTGACCAGGTCAGCCCATGTAACATTAGAGAGGGACTCTCTTTTGATGGGGGAGGAGGCCTTGACCAAAGAGGTGACACAATTGCAGGGTGCCAGAGCCAGGATCCCTGGCTGCTCAAGACTAAGGAGGTCCATGCTGAATGGAGGCTGAGCCAGAGTGGCCAGCCCTGCTGACTGAACCAGGCAGGTGTGGGAGGGAAGGCCAGAGCTATAGTTGGAACCCAAATCGGAGCCGAGGGAGTGTAGGTGACCAGCCTGAGAAGGGGATGTTTGTGAGACGGGAGGCATGGAAGAGTCTAGGGCATCTTAGTCAGGAGGTGGAAAGAGAGCAGAGAAGATGAGACAGGAAGGCAAGCTCGTGTCTGCTGGGGATCAGAGGTGGTCCGGGAACCTGGAGGAATTCCTGCAGTTCAAGCCTGGCTCTACCTCTTGCAGTCTGTGTGATGCTGAGGAATTTACTTATCTCTGCCTCAGTTTCTTAAGCTGTGAAATGGTGATGGTAATGGTACAATCGCATAGGGCTGTTGGAAGATGAAATGAGATAATCCATGGAAACCACTTAGTCTAGAACACTGGAAGATGTCACGTAAGTGTTAGCTTTAGATTGTTTATTGAGCACCTACTTGTGTGAGGCCCTGTGGGTTCCAAAGTGAAAAAGATAGATGAGTAGGGAGTTGACTTTTGCTCAGTTGCTACCTGTCCATCATTTATTCTTCTCTTATCCCCATGAAAGGCAGGGGAATATCCTCACTCTACACCTGATGAAGCAGAGGCCCAGAGCGGTACGGTGACTTACTCAGGGTCACACAGCTTTTTTATGGCAGGACTGGGACTTGCACCCAGATGTTTCTGGCCAGGAGTCTGTCTCTTTTCTCTTGTGGCACAGAGAGAAAGACAAACAGGTTTATTGGGCAGTCCATGGTCACTTCAATGCGGTGTCTGCTCTTGGCCTTGTGGTTTCTGTGCCCAGGAACATAACCCTTCTTTGCAAGCCTGCCTCAGCTGGATGGCGATGGATGGTGGCCTCTCATGCAGAGGAAGTGGTGAGGGGTGCAGGCAGGACTAGCACAGGAAGTGGCAGGGGAAAGGGGTGGGTGTCAGGGCGGGGAAGCCAAGTGCTCCTGGGGCCCCTCCTGGTGCCCTGGTGGGTGGGGCTGCTGGGACCGCAGCAGGCTGCAGTGCAGGGCGTCTCTGGGGCCTGTCAGCAGAGCAGGGAGGGCGGGTGCTGAAAGGCTTCCTTCTCCCTTCTCCTTCTCTCCACCACACTCACCTTCCACTTCACTCTTTCTCTTCCCCTTTCTCTCTGCTTCCCCTGTGATGCAGTTTTTCCCTTCTTCCCCCATAGCTTACCGATGTTTTCATACTGACAGACTATACTAGGGCTGGCACAGTGGGTCACTTCTGTAATCCTAATACTTTGAGTGGCTAGGAGTTCACGACCAGCCTGGGAAATGTAGGAAGACTCCATCTCTTCCAAAAAATTTTTAAACATTAGCCAGGTGTGGTGGCACCAACTGTAGTCTGGAGGCTGCTATTCTGGAGGCTGAGGCGGGAGGATCACTTGAGGCCAGGAGTTCAAGACTGCAGCAAGCTGTGATCACACCAGTGCACTCCAGTCTGGGTGACAGAGCAAGACCTGACTGAAAAACTGGTTGTCTGAAAGCAACAATAACAAGAAAAAACAGGCTATACCAGAGCCAGAATTAGACACCTAAGACTTGGGGAGAAGGATGGGGAAGAGGAGGGACTTGACCAGTACACGGATGACTGAAGAGGTAACTCCAGCCAGCCAGGGTCAGGTGGTGGAGGGTGGTGGAGGCCAGTGATGCCTCTGGGAGGAGCTGAGGGAAGTGCAGCTCCTTTCTGCTTCCGGACCGTTGCACTGGCGGTTCCCCTGCCTGCCACTCTACCTGTGACTGCACAGCTGCTCCTCCTCATTCTCCAGGTCTCAACTCAGATTCCTTCCTCAGAAAGGCCTGTCCCGACCACCCCTCCCTGACCATGGTGGCAGCTGCCTATAGATTTCCTTCAGGGCTATTGTAACAAACTGGGATTCTCTTGTGTGTTTCCTTGTTTATTTTCTGTCCCCTCCAACAGATGCGAAGTCCCTGAGGGTAAGGAATGATCTTTGTGTCCCCAGCATTTGGAACAGGGCCTGCGGAGGATAGATGTTCAGTTCATACCTGCTGAGCCGCAGGCGTGCGGTGGCTGATGCCTGTAATCCCAGCACTTGGGGAGGCCGAGGCGGGTGGGTCACCTGAGGTCAGGAGTTCGAGACCAGCCTAGCCAACATGGGGAAACCTCATCTCTACTAAAAATACAAAAATTAGCTGGGCATGGTGGTGGGTGCCTGTAATCCCAGCTACTCAGGAGGCTGAGGCAGGAGGATCACTTGAACCTGAAAGGCAGAAGTTTTAGTGAGCTGAGATTGTGCCATTGTACTCCAGCCTGGTCAACAAGGGCGAAACTCCGTCTCAAAAAAAATTAAACAACAATAACAAAAAATACCTGCTGAGCAAATGAAAGGATGAGTGAGTGAATGCTGGGCCCCGCTTAGTCCCTCTCCCTAGGCAGGCCCCGCTTAGTCCCTCTCCCTGGGCAGGCCCCACTTAGTCCCTCTCCCTGGGCAGGCCCCTCTTAGTCCCTCTCCCTGGGCAGGCCCCACTTAGTCCCTCTCCCTGGACAGGCCCGGCGTTGTAGTTACAATGTGGCTACACTCAGGAGGCCGCACTGTGGTTATGATGTAGCGCTGGAATCAATTCTGAGCTTCCTCCTAGCTTCCCTGCCTGTTTGCTCTGTGACTTTGGGCAAGTCACCTCGCCCCTCTGATCCTCAGCATCTTGAGCTGTGACATTTAAACCAAAACAGCACTTTGCCCGATTTTGTGAAGATTGATGCTTGTGGCCAGCCCTTACTGTCCTGCCTCGCACAGAAGATGTAAATGTGGCTGTTGTTACTGTGATTGTTACCATTTCTGTGGGGTGACTTAAGCTGATCGTCCTCTTCCTGGGGCTTCACAGAGGCAGATTCCCTTGAGGCCCTGAACCCCTCCCTGCGTGTTACACTGGAGGGTGCTTCTGGGTGGAGGCCTGTGAAGAGTTCTGGGATCAGCCTGAAGTTTGTTGCTTTCTCTCTGTTATGGAGATAAAAGAAGTCTGCATCCCAGCCTGGAGGCAGCACAGGGGTCTGGAGACGGCACAGGGGCCTGGGCATGAGCCACTGTGCCCGGCCGCCTCAGAAGCTTTTGACCTGGGGATGCCATTCATCTTATAAGTCACAGTTCAGCTGTTGGCCTTGCTGTGTAGCCCTGGCCAAGTGATGTCACCCCTCTGAACCTTGGTTTTCTTTTCTGCAAAATAGGGACGGTAGTGCCTCTCACAGTGGGACATAGGCATCTTTACACCTGCACCATCATGAGCCCAGTGCCAAGGACACACAGCCAGATGTGGCAGAACCGACCCAAGCCCAACATCACATCTGAATTCAATCTAGTGTTGGTGGAACACAGGGGTATAGCTTGGTCCTGCCATTTGGTGAGCATTTGACAACATGTAAATCAAGACTGAGGCTTTTGGAGGTGGCACCACGCGACCAGTGTGGCATGGCTACATGATAGGGAGCTGCTCAAATAGAGGTGGGTCCCGTCACTCAGTGGAACATTCTGCCACCCTTGGAGATGACGTTGGGGAACAGCGTTTTGTGCTGTGAAGGGCTGTTCATGCCATACTGTTTGCTTTTTTTTTTTGAGATGGAGTTTTGCTCTTGTTGCCTGGGCTGGAGTGCGATGGTGCCATCTCAGCTCACTGCAGCCTCCACTGCCCAGGTTCAAGCGATTCTCTTGCCTCAGCCTCCCGAGTTGCTGGGACTATAGGTGCATGCCACCATGCTCGGCTAATTTTGTATTTTTAGTAGAGACGGAGTTTCACCATGTTGGTCAGCCTGTCTCAAATTCCTAACCTCAGATGATCCACCTGCCTCGGCCTCCCAAAGTGCTGGGATTACAGGGGGATTACAGGTGTGAGCCACTGTGCCCAGCCATGCCATACTGTTAAGGGAAAGTAAGAATGACCAGTGTAGACAGTTTAATACCTATTTTGTAAAGTATGGAAGAATATGTTTGTGGCCAGAGCGATTATAATGAGTGAATATTTATAGACTTTCACTCTGGACCCAGCCTAGCCTAGCCTAGCCTAGCCTAGCCTATCCTAGCCTATCCTAGTCTAGTCTAGTCCAGTCCAGTCTATTCTATTCTATTCTATTCTGTTCTATTCATTTTGTTTTAAGACAAGAGTCTCACTCTGTCACTCAGGTTGGAGTGCAGTGATGTGATCTTGGTTTAATGCAGCCTCTCCCTCACAGGTCCAAGTGATTCTCCTGCCTCTGCCTCCTCAAGTAGCTGGGACTATAGGCGTGTGCCACCACGCCTGGCTAATTTTTGTATTTTTAGTAGCGACAGAGTTTCACTCTGTTGGCCAGACTGGTTTTGAATTTCTGACCTCAGGTGATCCACCTACCTCAGCCTCCCAAACTGCTGGGATGACACGTTTGAGCCACAACGCCCAGCCAAGGACCCAGCCTCTTCTAAGCGTCTTTCACATATGAACTCATTAAATACTCACAACAGCCTCTGGAGGAGGAGTGGTTACATCGTCATTAGATAAAGGTATAAAAGGCTGGGAAGTGAGGGCAAAGAAGTCCCCTCAGGGGCACACAGCTGGGAAGTGTTAGAGCTGGGATTGGGAAACAGTTCCAAGAATGTCACACCACAGATTACCAAAGGCGAGTCTATTTTGGATTATGAAAGGTTTTGATTTTCTTCTTTGTACCATTATATTTCTAAGATTGTTTTTAATGCACAGATGTTACTTTAGCACCACAAAGACTGTTGATGGAATAAACAGGCTGACCTTAACCTCTCTGAGGATTGATATTGTCTCTAAAACAGAGTTCATGAAAGGACATGAGCCCCAAAGTTGTGGTGAGGATTAAATGAGTGTCTTAAACACTGGCAGGCAGGGGCCATAGGTGGCCCTCCATAAAGTGCTTCCTTCCTCACTTCCTCCTCTCTTCTGTGGACCCCGGAGTACTCTCCCCTCTGCAACTCCGCATTGAGTATCGCTGTCCTCCTCTGGGTAGAGAGGAGCCTGGGAAAGGTGGGAGTGGTCTCCTGCAAGGAGGTAGAGCCCATGGGCACCTTTCACGCCTCCCTTATCAGTGATATGTGGGTTGGATTCCCCATTGTTTTTGGAGAGCTGAGATCTGAGGGCTCCCATATCCCCAGCCAAGTTGGACAGGTTGCTCCAGTTTTCAGCCAAGGCCAAGACTTGGTTTCTTTGGACCAATCCTGTTTGGGTTTCCGTTTTTTTATTTGCTGGTTCACAAGAACTTTTGCGGCTCAACATTTCCCTGAGCTGTGCCAGGGTGGCTGGCTGGCCAGGCTTCTCCTCCCTGAGGGAGACAGTGTTCAAGGCACGTCTTTGGAAGCCGTGTCCCTCTGCTTTTGGGCTTCATAATCTTTGCCATCCTTAAGTGTCACTTGTTCTGAAACTTGGCCGTCTCGTTTGTCATTGAGCTGAAACTTGGCATGGTGATGATTAATTGGGAAGTGGTTTCTCTCTGCTTGACAGAACTCAGCTGTGTACATCCTGGCCCAATTGAAGGCTTTGGCTCCGGCAAGGTAAAGAGGTGCCATCTTTCAAAACTGGAGAACAGCCAGAGATTCAGAAATAGAAATATGTTATGGAGAAAGTCGACTTCTTATCACTTTCCTTTCATCTCTTATGTGGAGGACCTCATTTCTCTCTGTTTGCAGGGAAGCATAAACACGGATTCTATTCATTCATTCATTAGTCGTTTAAGAATACACACTGAGTGTCTGCCGTGACCAGACAGAGTAGTAGATACATTGATGAACAAAATAAACGTGCTTTTAGGCTTTCAAAAACAAAAAATACACCGTTTCAAGAGAGAACAGTAACAACCAATAGTCAACTGGCTAACCCATAGTGGCTTATAAATTTTCCCATGCATCGCTGAAATTGTCTACATCTTTATCAGGATATGAAGGCCTGGTGTCCTGGCTTCCGCAAGCACACTTAGCTAGTAAGTAGTAGAGTTGGGACTTGAGCCTAGGTACTGTGCTGTTTCCACAAATTGCTCGATAGAAATTTGCTCATTTCTAAGTTTGCCAAGATGGGGACATCGGATGGAGTGGGGTCCGTTCCTGTAACAATAACTTTAATGGCTACAGGATTGAGAGAGACTGATGTTCATAGAACCCAGCAGGGGTGGGCTCAAGTGCCTTTTGGAAAGAAGGGAAGATGATAATTGTCTACTCCCTGGACATACATGTCATTCCTTTATCCCTCTCACACCCACCTAGTCTCATGTACCCATTCATGCCCCTGCCAACTCATTCTCCCATCCATCTGTCCATCCTTCCATTCATCTGCCCATCCACCCACCCTCCCATTCTTCTGCCCACCCATCCATGCACCCAACCTCTCATCCATTCGCCATCCCACTTAACTCATTTTCCCATCCATTCATTCCTCCAGCCCCTACCTCCCATCCATCCACTCCTCCATCTGCTTGTCTGCCCACCCATCTTCCCATTCACTCACACTCCCACTGTTCCATCTACCCACTGGCTCTTCTGTGCCAGGTTCTCTGGGGTAGACTGAGAGGAGTCAGGTGGGCTGAGCCTTTCAGAGATTACAGCCAGGTCAGAGAATCTGTGATGCAGATGCCCAGGGGACAGGGCAGTCTGCGATGAAAGCCTTAACAAGGTGCAAAGAAATTCTAGTGGGAGAGGTGGACTGGGGTTCTGGGGAAGATGTCGTGGGCTAGGCTGGGGTTGAGTTAGATTTTGCTGGCTGATTAAACGCAGGTAGGGAGGAGGCCTTCTCTGTGGAGGAGGGAGCATGAAGAGGGCCGGGAGGTAGGGAGCAGGCATGGGGCTGAGTGAGAGGGAGTGGCGGGACCCTGGGGAAGTGGGCAGGGGCAGGTCATGAGGGCTGTGAGTGCTGGGCCAGGGAGCTCGGGCATTAGCTTGTCAGCAGCAAGGAGCCCTTGAGGGTTCACCCTGGGTGTGTCTGGTTGAAGGCCACGGAGGGAAAGATGGGAAGGAGGGCTGTCACACTGAGCAGCTGGGTGGGAGACCCCTGGCATGATAACTTTGGTGGGCTGCTGAGGGGAGAGAGCACTGGGCAGAGAACCAGAGCTGAGCTCCAGGCCTGCCACTGCCTCCTAGCTGTGTGACCTGGGACAAGTCAGTTTCTCTGCCTGGGCCTCCCTTTTCTCTTCAATAAAAGGAGATGGTGGTACCTCTGTGTACTTCGTGTCCCTGTACTGGAGAAAGGCGAACTGCTCATTGCCCTGCAGCAAGAGACCATAAGAGGCTTTGGCAGGCCTTTTTCATCCTGAGCCCGCAAGGACCTGGGTCTCCCAAAGCCCAGGCCCATGGTACATAAGGCATAAGGCTTCCGTCCTCTGCTGGCTGATGCCTGCCAGCCAGGGGCCTTAGTGGGCTCTAAACTCAAGCCCATGTCAGCTGGCCACCCCGGCCCATGTCAGCTGGCCACCCTGGCTCTGTGTCTGCTGTCCTCAGATCACCCCCTTTGGCTTTATGTTGGGCCCTTTTCCTGCACATAGTCAGTTCTGCTGTGACCCTGGTTTTCTCTGGGGCCAGATTTTCTCTCTCCTAAATAGAGTCACAGCCCTTCCTGCGATTGACAACATTCATCACCATGCAAAGATTAACTATGTTCAGGCAGGGACAGAACAGCTGTACATTGTGTGACACCCAGACCAAGCCCTGCTTTGGTTCCAGTGGCCTGAACCATATTTGATACATGCCTGGCACGGCTGTCCAGAATAAAGTCCAGGAAATAGGAACCCTGAGCCCCGACTGCCCCGTACTTTGGCTCTGACCCACGCCCAGGCTGTTCATCTGACAGGTCAGCTGGGAGCCTTCGCTCACGCCTGCCACCCAGCCAGGTTGCTAGGAGACTTCCCTAGCAAATGATCGTTGGGTGGGGTTCCTCTGCTGATTCCTTGCACTTGTCCCCTTTTGCTTCCTAGAAAAAGAAACCCATGTTTCCGAGGCTGGGTCTGGGACAGTGGAGTGAGTTGTAGATGCCCCCTTACCTCTGAAGAGGCATTTTCTGCCAGAGGGCTGGGACTGAACTTTCTACAGTGATGGAAGTGTTTGTATGTACCTGCGCTATTCAGTACGGTAGCCACAGTGTGGGAGTGCGTGAAATGTGGCTAATGCAACTGAGGAACTCCATTTTTGTTTCATATCTATTAATTTAAATAGCCAAGTGCGGCTAGTCGCTGCTGTATCAGACAGTGCAGCTCATGTGAGTTCCGAAAGAACGAGGGTGTCTGTCTCTGGAACGTTTAAGGCAAGGTCGGATGAAGTGGTCTCTTTCTATGTGGGAGGCTTCTTTGCACCTGCCCCAGTCTGCCCTCACTGGGACCCCTGTGGATAATTGCCAGATGTCACTGGGTAAAAATTGTAAACTGCTTGACTTTATAAACTGCTTGACTCCATTATGCTGTGTTTTAGCTCGTCCCTGTCCATAGGCACGTGCAGTTTTCCCAAAGGAAAATTGTAGCCTCGTTACAATTTCATTATCCTATTTTGCTGTTTACTATTATGGCTTAAGAATTTTTTCTCATTACTGTATTATCTTCTTGTTTGTCATTTAAGGGTTACTTAATATCCCATTAAGTTAATTTAAGCATTGTGTTTAGGTGATTTCACCTTTTTCCATTATTATGGACTAATATAAACTGAACATGATCCTAGTACATTTCTTTTGTCTCTTTTTTTTTTTTTTTTGAGGCGGAGTCTCGCTCTGTCGCCCAGACTGGAGTGCAGTGGCCAGATCTCAGCTCACTGCAAGCTCCGCCTCCCGGGTTTCCCCCATTCTCCTGCCTCAGCCTCCCGAGTAGCTGGGACTACAGGCGCCCGCCACCTCGCCCGGCTAGTTTTTTTTTTGTATTTTTAGTAGAGACGGGGTTTCACCGTATTAGCCAGGATGGTCTCGATCTCCTGACCTCGTGATCCGCCCGTCTCGGCCTCCCAAAGTGCTGGGATTACAGGCTTGAGCCACCGCGCCCGGCCTTTTTTTTTTTTTTGAGACGCATTCTCGCTCTGTGCCCAGGCTGGAGTGCAGTGGCACGATCTCGGCTCACCAGAACCTCTCCCTCCCAGGTTCAGGCGATTCTCCTGCCACAGCCTCCTGAGTAGCTGGCACTACAGGTGAGTGCCATCATGCCCGGCTAATTTTTGTATTTTTAATATAGATGGGATTTCACTATGTTGGTCAGGTTGGCCTCGAACTTCTGACCTTGTGATCCGCCCGCCTCGGCCTCCCAAAATGCTGGGATTACAGGCATGAGCCACCATGCCCAGCCGATTGTCTTTTTAAAAGTATTTCCTGGCCTTAAATTCTCAGGAATGAGGGACAATAGGCTGAAAAGGTATTTTCATGACTTTTAAAACCTATTGCCAGTTGTTGTCTTTGAAAGATTGAAGCAGTTTCTATTCTTGTCAGTAATGAGTTCACCCATTTTACTACATTGTCTCCAGCGCGGGAGCAGTGGGCGGGGGGTGGGGGGGGGGTTGTCACAACTGCATGCTTTTGCTAATTTATTAAGTATAAAATGATCCTTTCCACTTTTTTGGAAAGATTCTTTTGGCAGAAGAATTCCATAGTTTCTGTTGGCCTGTGTCCTACACGTTTTCCATGTAGGTCTCCAAATTCTAAATTATCAGTCAGCTCTTTGGTGAGGTCTCAGTGAATGTCATCTTATAGATTATGGTGGGCTTGGGAATGAAGGTGGCCCTTGATACACATGTGTTGTGTGGGGAGGCACTCCTCTGGATATCTGTTCCTTGCTGGAACACCCCCAGAGAGAGGGAACTCATCTCCTTCTTGGTGACAAATGGCAGGAATCCAAAAGGGAGTTTATTGGCTCATGCAACTGAGAAGTCTATGGGAGAGTCTGCCTTCAGGTATAGCTGTCTCCAGGTGTTCCTCAGAGCCAGTAGCACTCCATTTGTGAGCCCTGCTTCTGCCATCTTGGCCTTACCCTCTGGCAGCCACTCTGAAGGAGTGAGAAGATGGGCTGCAAGACCCTGCAGCCTTTCATTCTACCGATTTAGCAGCGCCAGAGAAAGAAAAAGCTGCTTTCCTGATAACTTCAGCAAAAATGCAAACAACTGACCGGGCGCATGGCTCATGCCTGTAATCCTAGCGCTTTGGGAGGCCGAGGTGGGTGGATCACCTGAGGTCGGAAGTTCGAGACCAGCCTGACCAACAGGGAGAAACCCCGTCGCCACTAAAAATACAAAAATAGCCAGGCGTGGTGGTGCCTGTCTTTAATCCCAGCTACTGGGGAGGCTGAGGCAGGAGAATCACTTGAATCCAGGAGGCGGAGGTTGTGGTGAGCCGAGATCACGCCATTGCACTCCAACCTGGGCAACAAAGAGCGAAACTCCAGCTCAGAAAAAAAAAAAAAAAAGCAAACAACCAAAAACAAATTTAAAGAGCTGCCCAGGCACGACCCTGTTGGCCTGCCTTGGGACCATGCCCAGGCATCTCTGAACCAGTGACTGTGGCAAGTTTCATTTTCAGGCACCCTTGGTTCAGTCCTCTGATTGGCTGGACCTGGGGTATGCCCCTGGCCCAGGGAGAGGTCAGCCTGCTATGAATCCCTTGGACTCAGAGCGAGGGAGAGGCAGTGTCCAAAGGCAACTAGAGGTTTTTTTTTGTTTTTTTTTTGAGATAGAGTTTCACTCTTGTTGCCCAGGCTGGAGTGCAATGGTGCAATCTTGGCTCACTGCAACCTGCGCCTCCCAGGTTCAAGCAATTCTCCTGCCTCAGCCTCCCTAGTAGCTGGGATTACAGACATGCACCACTACGCCTGGCTAATTTTGTATTTTTTTTTTTTTTTTAGTGGAGGCGGGGTTTCTCCATGTTGAGGCTGGTCTTGAACTCCTGACCTCAGATGATCTGCCCACCGCGGCCTCCCAGAGTGCTGAGATTATAGGTGTGAGCCACCGCGCCCGACCGGCAACTAGAGTTTTGAATCCACAAGGGAATTGATGCTGGCCAAGTCCCCTACTGCTGACCCCCCAGGGTCAATTTCCCAGCAGCTCCAGTGGCTCCCAGGCCTGAGGTTAGGGGTGCCCCCAGGAACAGGCCCCTCTAGGCTCTTTGCTCTTGTGTTCTCATTTACTCTTCTTGAGACATTTCTACCTGGTTCACAGATGAGGCAAGTGTCACAGATTGGACCCTGGTCTCTGCATTCGCCTTGGTGGACTCAGTTTCCTCATCTGCAGAGTAGGGTTGGGGAGCTGGGTTAAGGAGGGGTGGCTACAGTTTTCTCATTTTCCTGAGGTCTGTGATATCAGTTATTTCCCGGGAGGAGGCGGGAGCAACACACCGATCCGTGGGCAGTCAGGAGGGAAGCGGAGGGCCTGGGGGTGGGTCCCCTGCTGGCCTCTGTGTGGCTGACTCTCAGGAAGCCCCCAGCCCCTGCCTGGGCTGACTGGGCCCCTTGGGTGAAGCAGTGCCCCCGGCTGGGAGGGTTGTCCCCACCTCTTCCGGGCTGGGCCCCTTGCGGGCACAAGAGGGAGGATTGTTCCCACAGAGGTGCTTGGGCCAGAAAACACAAGTGGCCACTGTGTATCTGCTCACAAGGGTGTGGGCTGAGGCGTTAGTCACTGCTGGCCAGCAGTGGAAGGCTGGACCGAGGCTCCCCTCATCGTGCACTGGAACCCGGCCTTGCTTCAGCCGGTGGGAGAGACAAGACGTCAGAGGTCATAGACAGCCACTTGTTCTTTATGCTATTCCTTGCCTGCCAGCTCCCACGTGGGTCTCATATACTTGGACCACCCTTAGCTTTCCAAGACTCACTCACTCCCTAAGATGGCTCTCATCAGAGCGTGGAGAGGGTTGGACATCATTTCACCATCCATCCTCCCCCATATAGGGGGGTGACTGAGGCCCAGACGGGACTTGCAGAATATGCAGGCATCTCTGGCAAAACTGTCAGATACATGGAATTTGAACCCACATTGGCCAGAATTCAATTCCTAATCCTTTGAACCTGCTATGTGACCTTGGGCAGGCGACTTCATCTCTCTAAGCATCGGTTTTCTTATATATAAAATCAAGCCCTTAATAGACAGTTGTAAAAGTTAATTGAAGGGATCAAACTGTCTTCTCAGGTCCTCTCTCAGCTTTAGCGCCTCAGACCTAGTTTGATTTTCAGGCCTCCTTAGGGGCAGGATGGCTTTAGGCTGGAGGCTAGAAGTCAAGGAGGGCTTGCAGCAATGTCGGCTGTCTCAGCAATTGTTCTGAGAATGCATTTCATTGGCTGACTTGATCACATGCCAATTTTTTTTTTTTTTTTTAAGACAGAGTTTTGCTCTTGTTGCCCAGGCTAGAGTGCAATGGCGTGATCTTGGCTTACTGTAACCTCTGCCTCCTGGGTTCAAGTGATTCTCCTGCCTCAGCCTCCTGAGTAGCTGGGATTACAGGCATGCGCCATCACGCCCAGCTAATTTTTGTCTTTTTAGTAGAGATGGGGTTTCACCATATTGGCCAGGCTGGTCTCAAACTCCTGACCTCAGGTGATCTACCTGCCTCAGCTTCCCAAAGTGCTGGGATCACAGGTGTGAGCCACCGTACCTGGCCACGTGCCTATTCTTGAGCCAATCACTGTGACCAGAGGGAGTGCTGTATTCTGATTGGCCAAGATGAGTTCCTACCCACTTCTAGATATTGTCGTTTAGGGACTGGAAATGAGGGCAGGTTGGCCCCTGCTGAAGAAAAATCAGGGAAGGGTGAATTATGATATGGGAGGGCAGTGATTCCCTCATGCAAATTTTCCTCGGCAGAAACTGCTTGTCTTGTTCACTAGAATTTAGCCAAATAAATAATGGTTGAATGAATGAATAGGGAATAAGCTGCTTCTCGGCAGCGTGGTGTAGTGAACACTAGGCCGGGAGTCAGGAGGCCACTGTGACAGCTCACAGTCCTGCTGGATTCCCAGGCCTCAGTCTGCTCGCTTGGGAAATGGGCAGCAAGGCTAACGCTGGCCTTAAAGGTGTGTTGGCGGCCTGAGCACTCCTCAGCTGTAGGCACTCCCTTGCTGTGAGTGGTTGCTGTTGGCTGTGATTGTCATTTATCTTTTATTTATTTATTTATTTATTTTGAGACGGAGTCTCGCTCTGTCACCCAGGCTGGAGTGCAGTGGCCGGATCTCAGCTCACTGCAAGCTCCACCTCCCGGGTTTACGCCATTCTCCTGCCTCAGCCTCCCGAGTAGCTGGGACTACAGGCGCCCGCCACCTTGCCCGGCTAGTTTTTCATATTTTTTTAGTAGAGACGGGGTTTCACCATGTTAGCCAGGATGGTCTCGATCTCCTGACCTCGTGATCCGCCCGCCTCGGCCTCCCAAAGTGCTGGGATTATAGGCTTGAGCCACCGCGCCCGGCCGATTGTCATTCATCTTTAACAAAGGGAGATAGAACGGGGAGTACTGGATAGTCATCAGGAAAGGTCTTTGGGGGAAATGTTTTAGAGCTAAGGGAAGGCTTGAATTTGGATCCAGCCTTCACCCTCCACCCCCACTCGCCGTGTGACCTGAGGCGCATCACCCCACCTCTCTGAATCTTTTTCCTCATCTGTAAACTGGCAATCATATTTGTCTTTAAGGGCTAGATGGAGGATGAACTGAAAAATTCCGTTTCAGTCCCGTCCTGGAACACAGAGAGTACTCAGTGTCAGCTGTTTTTATCATCAGCAGTATTACATCCCCTGTGGCCTCAAGGTGATGGATTGCTGCCTCAACGAGGCTTTGAAAGAATTTAATTTTGGCCAAGTCACTTTTTGGTCCACGGTGCCTACTAACCTCTGTCTGGCAGGTTCTGGTCTCCGTGGAATCTAAGTGAGGTGCTGGGTAGCGGGTGTGCCTTGTGTTGACACTGGCACTGGCTGGGGCCTGGCTGTCTGGTCAATGCTGCCTTTCAGGATGGTGGGCAAGGCAAGGTTTGTGCACTCCCGGAAAATGGTCCCCACCTGGGCCTCCTCCACCCTCAGGAGAAAACATCCCTTTTCAGGAAACCCAGGTAAAGGTGACATGTGGCCTTCTTTCCAGCTCTCAGGACTGAAAGATGAATGATTGAAGGGGGGCCGTTGGCCAGCTCAGCATGGTCAAGATAGTTGCCTTGGTCACTGACCCTGGCTCTAGCCACTCCACTAAGCCCTCAACTTTCCTCTCAGGAAAGGAGCAGAGCTGGCCTAACCTCTCTTCTGGGTTTGGAGAGGAAGGGGAGGAGGAGTAGGAAGAGAAAGAGGAATGTATGCAGAAGGAAAGGATTCTTTGCCAGACCTCTGGTCGGGATGTATAAAAATCAGCTTTACAAGGAGTGAAAAGGCAGGGACACAATCAGTTAAGACTGTGTGTGTGTGTGTGTGTGTGTGTGTGTGAGAGAGAGAGAGAGAGCGAGCGAGAGAGCGAGTGAGCGCACTGGATAACTTAATTGATGGGTTGCTAAGGCATTCTAAACAAGCTTTTTTTTTTTTTTTTTTTTTTGAGACAGTGTCTTGCTCTGTTGTCCGGGCTGGATTGCAGTGGCACAGTCAGCTCACTGCACCTCCACCTTCTGGATTCAAGCAATTCTCCTGCCCCAGCCTCCCTAGTAGCTGGGATTATAGGCACACACCACCCTGCCTAGCTAGATTTTGTATTTTTAGTAGAGATGGGGTTTTACCGTATGGGTCAGGCTGGCCCCCAACTCCTGACTTCAGGTGATCCCCCCTCCCCGGCCTCCCAAAGTGCTGGGATTACAATCGTGAGCCACTGTGCCTGGCCTAAACAAACTTTCAAAATTGAGTTTAGGGGAGAAGACCCCACAGAGTTAGAGCCATGTGAGCTGGTAAATCCTAGGACAAGGACTGGCTCTGGAAAATGGCCCATCATGAAATTGCCTTCCCTGAACTGGGCTCCTGGGCCCGATACGGGAGGCATCCCAGACTCTGGCATGCAGGGAACTTGGATGGAGGAAGAATGTGGCCACCAAGAGTGTGCACACCTGGGCATGGGACTGCCTTAGTTCCAAGCCACTCTGCCGCCTCCTTCCTCGGGTACTCTGCCTCGGATCAGTCTCCTCATCTGTCTGTGAGATACTGATAGCACCACATTGTAGGGTGATCCAGGAGATAAATGCACTAACCTATAAGCAGCACAGACTAGTACTGCATAACAAATGACATATTATCATCACTACATGGGATCCTGAGGACTTTGCAGCTCAGTTGATGAAAGAAATATTTGTCTAAACTGAGAATGAGTGTACAGAAAGCAAATGTGCAGAGAAATTGTCTGCTTGCTCCACTCCTCAGTATTTTTTTTATTATTTTTTTGAGATGGAGTCTCACTATGTCACTCAGGCTGGAGTGCAGTGGTGTGATCTCAGATCACTGCAGTCTCCACCTCCTGGGTTCCAGTGATTCTCCTGCCTCAGCCTCCTGAGTAGTTAGGACTACAGGCGTGCACCACCATGTCTGGCTAATTTTTTGTATTTTTAGTAGAGACGAAGTTTCACCATGTTGGCCAGGCTGGTCTCAAACTCCTGACCTCAAGCCATCCACCCACCTCGGCCTCCCAAAGTGCTGGGATAACAGGCGTGAGCCACCATGCCTGTTGCTTCCTTCCAGAAGTCTCCTTGGTGGGGTTAGGTGCCCTCTCCCTCACCCCATCATAAGCATGCTGTCTCATCACTCTCAGCTAGAGGGCTGTGAGAGGGTCGCTCTGTGTCTGTATTGTGGGCGCCCTGTGCAGGGTGGCCCAGTAGTGCTCTGTTAAGTGTCTGTTGGCATCTGGTCTTAGAGGCTTCTAAGTGGTGTGTATGGTGGCTCAAAGTTTAGAGAATTTTGACGTTAGAGGATCCAGATGCAAATTCTGGTGCCACTCCCCTAGTTCCAATCACATTTCCCCTCTAAACCTGGACTTGCGTGTCCATCTGTGGAATGGGGGAAACCTCAAGCCTCAGGTCCCTGTGATGACAGGAATGAATGCGCATTGTCATCCGTGGGCACTAGATGTGCAGGAATAACTTGGCCAGCCGGAATTCCCGGTGCAGTCAGGTTCCAGAGTTGTTATGGAAGGCAAGGGTGGAGCATGATCAATATTATCCTTAGGAAGGCGCCGTGGTGGAGACTAAGCTCTAATGTGTTCATCCAGTCCAGAGGAGCTCGTTTTCCCTGTGCTTTGCAGTAGATGGCGTTTAAGGTCTCCAGATGAGCAGCGGGCTTTTAGGGGCCTTTTTTTTTTTTTTTTTTTGAGATGGCGTCTCACTCTGTCACCCAGGCTGGAGTGCAGTGCTGCAATCTCAGCTCACTGCAACCTCCACCTCCCAGGTTCAAGCAGTTCTCCTGCCTCAGCCTCCTGAGTAGCTGAGATTACAGGCATGTGCTTGGCTAATTTTTGTACTCTTTAGTAGAGACTTGTTGGCCAGGCTGGTTTGAATTCCTGACCTCAGGTGATCCACCTTGGCCTCCCAAAATGCTGGGATTACAGGCATGAGCCACCGCACCTGGCTAGGGGCCATTTTGTAGGGAAATGTGTTTGTATGTGTTTTTTTTTTTCTTTCTTTCTTTTTTCTTTATTTAATTTTTTTGAGACAGAGTTTTGCTTTGTTATCCAGTCTGGGGTGCAATGGTGCCATCTTGGCTCACTGCAACCTCTGCCCCCCAGGTGCAAGCAATTCTTGTGCCTCAGCCTCCTGAGTAGCTGGGATTATAGGCGCCTACCATGCCCAGCTGATTTTTTGTATTTTAGTAGAAACGAAATTTCACCGTCTTGCCTAGGCTGGTGTCAAACTCCTGAGCTCAGGCAGTCCGCCTGTCTCGGCCTCCCAAAGTGCTAGGATTACAGGCATGAGCCACTGTGCCCGGCTGTTTTTTTTTTTTTTTTCTGTCACCCAGGCTAGAGTGCAGTGGCAAGATCTCAGCTCACTGCAGCCTCCGTCTCCTGGGCTCAAGCGATTCTCAAGCCTCAGCTTCTCAAGCAGCTGGGACTACAGGTTCATGCCATCACACCCAGCTAGTTTTTGCTTTTTTTTTTTTTTGTAGAGGTAGGATTTCGCTCTGTTGCCTGGGCTATTCTTAAACTCATGGACTCAAGCAAGCCACCTGCCTCGGCTTCCCAAATGCTGGGATTATAGGCATGAGCCACTGTGCCTGGCCATGTGTACTTGAACTCAACACGAGAACCCCATGCAGCAGAGTGGGTGAGATGCTTGCTGTAGCATTCCCCACTGACGCCCTCGCAGGACCCCTGGGGAGCTGTGGGTCCTCACCTCCTGTTTCCCAGACACCAGCTCCTGTGTGCAATGGGGTGGGATTGCTTGCTCCATTTACATGGTTATTTCTCTCTCTTTTGAATTGTGGTAAAATATACGGAACATTATATTTATCATTTTGGCCAATTGTAAGTGTAAATTTAATGGCATTAAATCATTCACAAGTGTGTAGCCATCACCACTGTCTACACCTCAAAGTTTTCATCCTCTACAAAAACTCTGTACCCACTAAACAATAACTCCCCGTTTCCCCTTTCTAACCCCTGGAAACCTCTATTCTACTTTGCACTTCTATGATTTCAGCTACTCTGGCTACTTCTACTATAATTCCACTTCTACTATAAGTGGAATTATACAATATGTATCCTTTTGTGTCTGGCTTATTTCACTTTAAGTAATGTTTTCAGGATTCATCCGTGTAGCTTGTGTCAGAATTGCCTTCCTTTTGATTCCTTTTTCTGGTGGAATATTTTAGTGTGTGGATATACCACATTTTGTTATGCATTCATTTCTTTTTTTTTTTTTTTTTTTGAGGTAGAGTCTCACTGTTATCCAGGCTGGAGTGCAGTGGTGTGATATCGGCTCACTGCATCCCCTGCCTCCTGGGTTCAAGTGATTCTACTGCCTCAGCCTCCTGAGTAGCTGGCATTACAGGCGCACACCACCAAACCCGGCTAATTTTTGTGTTTTTAGTGAGATGAGGTTTCACCATGTTGGCCAGGCTGGTCTTGAACCTCAAGTGATCTGCCTGCCTCGGCCTCCCAAATATTCTTCCATCTATTGATGAACACTTGGGTTGTTTCCACACTTTGGCTACTGTGAGTATATAAATAGCTCCCTGAGTCCCTGCTTTGAGCTTTTTTGGGGTGTATACCTATGAGCAGAATTGCTAGGTCCTAGGGTATGTCTATGTTTAACCTTTTGAGAAACCGGCAAACTGTTTTCCACACTGGCTGCACCGTTTTACTTTCCCACCAACAATGCACAAGGCTTCTAACTTCTCCAGTCCTCACCAGCACTTGTTATTTTCCATGTTTTAAAATTATAGCCATCTTAGTGTGTGTGGAGTTTTCTTACCCTCTTACTCCTCAGATAAGGAAGACTTGTTTTGTCTAGGTGACGTGCATCTACGAAACAGTTCCACTGTAACTGGTGGGCACTTCCTCTGACTGCCTTTTCATTCTACTGTTAATACATATGAAATGTTGCAAATAAACACATCAAACATTCCTATTAAAGTTTTTTTTTTTTTTTTTTGAGACCTAGTCTTGCTCTGTCACGCGGGCTGGAGTGCAGTGGCTGGATCTCAGCTCACTGCAAGCTCCGCCTCCTGGGTTTATGCCATTCTCCTGCCTCAGCCTCCCGAGTAGCTGGGACTACAGGCGCCTGCCACCTCGCCCGGCTAGTTTTTTGTATTTTTTAGTGGAGACGGGGTTTCACCGTGTTAGCCAGGATGGTCTCGATCTCCTGACCTCGTGATCCGCCCGTCTCGGCTTCCCAAAGTGCTGGGATTACAGGCTTGAGCCACCGCGCCTGGCTCCTATTAAAAATTTAAACAAATTTTAGGCCAGGCACAGTGACACACATCTGTAATCCCAGCACTTTGGGAGGCCGAGGTGGGCAGATCACTTGAGGCCAGGAGTTCTAGACCAGCCCAGCCAATATGCTAAAACACTGTCTCTACTAAAAACACAAAATTTAGCCAGGCGTGGTGGTACACACCTGTAGTTCCAGTTCTCAGGAGGCTGAGGCAGGAGAATTAGCTTGAACCTGGAAGGTAGAGGCTGCAGTAAACAGTGATCATGCCACTGCACTTCAGCCTGGGCGACAGAGTGAGACTGCATCTCAAAAAACAACGAAAAACGTATTTTAAAACAGATTAAAATTTTTTTTTTCTTTTGGGATGGAGTCTCACTCTGTCATCCAGGCTGGAGTGCAGTGGTGTGGTCTCTGCTCACTGCAACCTCCGCCTCCCAGGTTCAAGCGATTCTCCTGCCTCAGCGTCCCCAGTAGCTGGGACTACAGGCGCATGCCACCACACCCAGCTAATTTTTGTATTTTTGGTAGAGATGGGGTTTCACTGTGTTGGCCAGGCTGGTCTCGAACTCTTGACCTTGTGATCTCCCTGCCTTGGCCTCCCAAAGTGCTGGGATTACAGGTGTGAGCCTCCATGCCCGGCCTCGATTTTAAATTTTAAACAGAGTGAAAGTACCCTTTGAATGCCTCCCTATTTCTGGCCCCTCCCCAGCCTGCTGTCAGGCAGTATCTCTCCTGAGTTTTCCATGCATTCACAGACACTTGTGAGCATGTATGAAGGCGTAGTTTTCCATTTTTTTATGCAAAAGTATTATGCCATTTTTATTGTTCAATGACTTGGGGTTTTTTTTTGTTTGTTTTTTAGTGACCAACAGTCTTTCCATGTTGGTATTTGTAGAACTGTCTCATTCTTGTATTTTTGTTTATTCCATAGTGTTGTGGGGTGTATTGTACTTATTATTAAGTACAGAAATGATGTGTGGCACTGGCTATTGTTAAGAACAGTGTACGTTCAGCATCTGGACATCCGGCCTCTGTTTTCACACTCATGCAGGGCTCTGGGCTCACATCCAGAGGTCAGTTTCCTGCCGAGCATGCCTTGTTGACCTCCTGTATCGCCTCTTTGCAGGCCAAGAATAAGGAGACGGGTACTTTGGCTGCGGCCAAAGTCATTGAAACCAAGAGTGAGGAGGAGCTGGAGGACTACATCGTGGAGATTGAGATCCTGGCCACCTGTGACCACCCCTACATCGTGAAGCTCCTGGGAGCCTACTATCACGACGGGAAGCTGTGGGTAAGGCTGCCGCCCCACCTGCCCCGGCTCAGCCCCCGTGGCCTGGTGCTCTGGAGCTAGCCTGGTCCTGAAGTCTTCAGCTCTTTCTTAGCATCTGCTTTGAGGGCGAGGGCTAGGGCAAGGAGATGGTGAAGTAGGGAGCTCCTGGCCACCTGCTCTCCCCTTCCTGTGGTGCCTCCCCCTTTGGAGTAGCACCAGTGATTTGGAGCAGAAAGCTCTACTGCCTGATCTCGAATCCCAGCCCTGCTGTTTACGAGCTCAGTAATCTTAACCAAGTTCCTAACCTCTCCATCCTTAGTTTCTCCATCTGTAAGGTGGGGCTAATACTAGTACCTAGCTCATAGAGTGATTACTGCGATTAAGTGAGTTAATTTATGATACGTGCTTAGAAGAGTGCTGGGCACATGTAAGGGCCCAGTAAGTGTTGGCTGTTTTATTATTTGTCATAGTAGCACTTCTGCTACTGCTACAGCTGCTACATGGAGATCCTTCTCGATGGCTGTACTAAAGAAGGGGGCTCGACCAGCCTGGGCAACATGGTGAAACCCCATCTCTACTAAAAATACAAAAATTAGCTGGGCATGGTGGCACGTGCCTGTAGTCCCAGCTATTCGGGAAGCTGAGGCAGGAGAATCGCTTGAACCCCAGAGGCGGAGGTTGCAGTGAGTCGAGATCGCGCCACTGCACTCCAGCCTGGGCGACAGAGCAAGAGTCTGTTTCAAAAAAAAAAAGAAGAAAAAAAGTGGGGGTTCTTTACCAGTCCCCTATTCTCCATCAGCATCCTCACCCTTTGATGAGCAGTGTGGATGCAGCTTCAAGCCCTGTCTTCCAAACTCAGCAACACCCCTCAACTTCTTTTTTTTTTTTTTTTTGAGACGGAGTCTCGCTCTGTTGCTCAGGCTGGAATGCAGTGGTGTGATCTTGGTTCACTGCAAGCTCCGCCTCCTGGGTTCAAGTGATTCTCCTGTCTCAGCTTCCTGAGTAGCTGGGATTATAGGCATGCGCCACCATGCCCGGTTAATTTTTGTATTTTTAGTAGAGACGGGGTTTTGCCATGTTGGTCAGGCTGGTCTCAAACTCATGACCTCAGGTGATCTGCCAGCCTCAGCCTCCCAAAGTGCTGGGATTGCAGGTGTGAGCCACCATGCCCAGCCCTCTTCATTTTTTTTATTCTTCCAAAGAAATCTATCTTCTGACTGTGCCCTTCTCTGTTGTTGGACATTTAGGCTATTTCCTTTTTTTTTTCTTTCTTTCTTTCTTTTTCTTTTTTTTTATTTTATTTTTTGCTGTTATAAACAACTCTGTGATGGACATCTTTGGATTTGTTTTGTGTTCTTGTCTGAGAGTCTTCTTATGAGATTTTTTTTTTTTTTTTTGAGATGGAGTCTCATTCTGTTGCCCAGGCTGGAGTGCAGTGGCATGATCTCAGCTGACTGCAACCTCCACCTCTCAGGTTCAAGCAATTCTCCTGCCTCAGCCTCCTGAGCAGCTGGGACTACAGGTACCCACCCCCACGCCTGGCTGATTTTTATATTTTTAGTAGAGACAGGGTTTCACCGTCTTGGTCAGGCTCTTCTCGAACTCCTGACCTCAGGAGATTTACCTGCCTCAGCTGTCCAAAGTGCTGGGATTACAGGCATGAGGCACTGTGCCCGGAGAGAAATTTAAGATTCTTAAGTGTCTGTTGCCAAACTGGCCTCACAGAGCCACTTTTGATATTAACCAAAGGAGATCTCCCATTGACCCACCCACCCAGCCACCCACTTTCCTGTCCATTCATCTTCCTCTCTGTACATGCAGCATTTGTTGGACTGCTGACTCTGTACCCATTAAGAAAAATACCGGCTGGGCGCGGTGGCTCAAGCCTGTAATCCCAGCACTTTGGGAGGCCGAGACGGGCGGATCACGAGGTCAGGAGATCGAGACCATCCTGGCTAATACGCTGAAACCCCGTCTCTACTAAAAATACAAAAACTAGCCGGGCGAGGTGGCTGGCGCCTGTAGTCCCAGCTACTCGGGAGGCTGAGGCAGGAGAATGGCGTAAACCCAGGAGGCAGAGCTTGCAGTGAGCTGAGATCTGGCCACTGCACTCCAGTCCGGGCGACAGAGCGAGACTCCGTCTCAAAAAAAAAAAAAAAAAAGAAAAATACCTATTATGTTTCTATTCCTGTTATTGATTGTAGCTGGATACCAGGTTTATAACTTTCCCAGGTCCAGAACTACTGATAATAGCTAGCATTTATTGAGAGTTTACTGTGTGCTGGGCCTTTTGCTGTGAGTTTCACTTGCATTATGTGGTTTAATCTTCATTCTGTGAGGTTGTTGCTTTTTATCCCATCTTACAAAAGAAAATGAGAAACAAAAAAGCTATGTGAGCTGCTCCCTAGGCCACACAGCTAGCAAGTGGCAGAGCTGGAAAACCAGATAGAGCCAACCACACTTTGTAAGTAGATTGTGACTGTCATGCTGTTACTTAAATAAATACACTAGACTTTTCTGTCCCTAAGTTGTCACTTTAGGCTGGTGCTTTCTCCTCCAGGCCCACTGCTGTGGCCAAGACCATCTCTTACCCTCCTCTTTTGTAGCTGCCCTGACAGCCTGCATTTATTACTTTGTAGAAGGCACTACCTCCTCCAATTTGCCGTTTAGACACTATGAGATCAAAGAAGGTGGCCCTGGAGCTGGGTAGATAAAGAGGGGGAAAGGATGGCAGACAGGAGAGACAGCATGGGCAGCGGTGTGGAGGCATGAAAGGTTCAGCACGTTTGGGAGATGGCTAGTCTAGGGCCAGGGCAGCAGGTGGTGAAAGATGAGGGTGGTAAAGTAATTGGGGGTCATGTTGTAGAAGGCCCTGCATGCCAAGGGGAAGACTTTGCCCTCAATCTTTTACTGCAGTGGTTCTCAAAGTACAACCCTTGGATCAGCACATCAGCCTCAGCTGGAACTTTGTTAGACATGCAGGTTATCAGACCCCTCCTGAGGCCCATTGAGTCAGTAACTTTGAGGTGAGGCCCAGCAATTGGCGTTTTAAGGTAGGGCCCAGCAATCAAAGTGACTCTGATGCTCGTTTAAGCTTGAGAATTACTGTTTTCGGTAATGGAGACCTAGTGGTACTTTTCAGGGGAGAGGCATATTCTGTGTTATAAAAAGAAGTCAGGTTTGAGGACAAGAGAAAAACTTGAGGCAGTTTGAGAAGTGGTAAGGATAGACTAGGCCAGGAGCCCAAGGATGTGATGTGGAACATCATCTGGTCAAGGGAGGCTTCAGAGGAAGGGACATTTGAATGGGGTCTTGCAGGATGCATAGGAGTCCTCTGGGGAGCTAAGAGAAGGAAGAGCAGTCAAAGTAGAGGGACCAGCAAATGGGCAGAAGTGTAGAAGGGAGAAGTCCAGAAATACAGGTTGAAGGATGCACCAACCCTTTGATTTTCCTTCTGTGTGATGGTTCTCAGGCCCATCTTGTGAACAGGCCTGGGCTTCTATGTGGCTCTAGGAGCCAACTTTTCCATGTTGATATCTGGACCTGGGGTCTGCTCTCAGGGACTTTGGGATGAGAAACTGGCTGTTCCCCAAGTGTCTTGGGTGCCTTCTGTGGCCATGGCTGAGACAGACTTTCCCCTGAGTGGGGTGGAGGTCATTCACCACCCCACCCCATGTGCAATTTGACAAGATTAGCTCATTTTTGTTCAGAATTTATAATCATGGCAAAATCCGTCTGTGCTTCCTTATCACTACTTCCGCTTTTGAATATCAAATGGTGCAAGTTGGAGAAAAACAAGCCAAAATGCTCTAGACCAGTAGAACTATAATGTGAGCCACATGCATCATTTTACATTTCTTTTCTTTTCTTTTTTTTTTTTTTTGTGATGAAGTTTTGCTCCTGTTCCCCAGGCTGGAGTGCAGTGGCACAATGTCGGCTCACCACAACCTCCACCTCCTGTGTTCAAGCGATTCTCCTGTCTCAGCCTCCCGAGTAGCTAGGATTATAGGCATGCGCCACCACGCCTGGCTAATTTTGTATTTTTAATGGAGACAGGGTTTCTCCATGTTGGTCAGGCTGGTCTTGAATTCCCGACTTCAGTTGATCTGCCTGCCTTGGCCTCCCAAAGTGCTGGGATTCAGGTGTGAGTCACTGCGCTCGGCCTATGTGTATCATTTTATATTTCTAACAGCCACATCCAAAAGAGCAAAAGGAAACAGATGAAATTAATTTCAATAATATAATTTATTTAACACAGTATATAAAAATATGATCATTTTAACATGTGATCCATATAAAGAGTTATTGAGCTATTTTACTTTTTTCATTCTAAGTCTTCAAATCCAGTGTGTATTTTACACTTTTAGCACATCTCAACTCCGTAGCTATATTTTCATCAGAAATCCTTGATCTGTATTTAGATGTCTTTTTTTTTTTTTGAGACGGAGTCTCGCTCTGTCGCCCAGGCTGGAGTGTAGTGGCCAGATCTCAGCTCACTGCAAGCTCCGCCTCCTGGGTTTACGCCATTCTCCTGCCTCAGCCTCCCGAGTAAGCTGGGACTACAGGCGCCTGCCACCTCGCCTGGCTAGTTTTTTGTATTTTTTAGTAGAGACGGGATTTCACCATGTTAGCCAGGATGGTCTCGATCTCCTGACCTCGTGATCCGCCCGTCTCGGCCTCCCAAAGTGCTGGGATTACAGGCTTGAGCCACCGCGCCCGGCCTTTAGATGTCTTATAGTCGAGAAAGGTAGATTCACATACCCAAATTGTTCCAATATTCTTAAACGTTTCCCAGTGACTGAACCAAGTCTCAGTTTTCAAATTTAAATGAATTAGAAGAGAATGGAATAATACATTTAGGTCTCTACCCTCACCACATTTCGAACGCTCAGTAGCATGTGTGTTAGTGCCTCCTGTATTGGACGGCATAGACAGTGAAACTCTAGATGATAGCCAGGGCCCAAAATGAATGACTGCAAGAAGGCCTGGGCTGACCTCGTGAATGTCCTCTGCTCGTAACTACCCCCATCCTCCACCCCCAGCCCTGAGCCAGATTTTGGCCTCTGGGCAAATCTTTAAAGGGTGAGGTGGGGAGCAGTGGTCTCTTTTCCACCGTGTATTACAGGAGCGAGAGTGAGTTCTTCGGGAAGAAAAGCTCTGGTGTCTGGCATTTGGCCCATTTCTGAATGTACATATCTCCACTATGGTCAGTTTCAAGCTGCCAACTCGATGTCACTAACAGAGTTGGGAAGACCCCTGGCCTCACAGAGCTCAAAGTCTAGTGGCAGAAACATGGTATGAAAGCCAGTGAAGAAGTAGATGAGAGGACTTGGGCAAGTGACAAGTGAGTGGAAGAAAACTCAGTGGGGAGATGCAGTAGGCATTCCTGGGTAGGGTCAGGAGCAGGTGCTGTAAACATGATGGACAGAGAAAGCCTCTCTCATGAGGTGACATTTTAGCTGAGAGCCAAAAGACCAAGTGGAGGCAGACCTCCAAATGTGTGGGGGCAGAAAAGTGCCAAGTAGAGGGAATCGGAAGTGCACAGGCCCTGAGGCAGGAGCCTGCAGAGGACCCCACAGAAGGTGTTGTGGCTGGCGCGTGGTGGAGGGAGAGCGGCAGAGTAACGTGAACCGAGGCTAGACTGTCCTCGGCACATGCTGCTGAGAAGCTGCTAAGTGGAAGGCCCCGTTGTAGGGGCTGGGGATTCATCAGTGAGCAAGGGGAGACGGTCCTCATCCTCATGGAGCCTCCAGTCTACATGCGGGAGACAGCTAACAGCTCATGAACACAGAACTCCAGCGGTGATCAGGATGGATATAAAATTGGGTAGTAGGCTGGGCGTGGTGGCTCACACCTGTAATCCTAGCACTTTGGGAGGCCAAGACGGGTGGATCACCTGAGGTCAGGAATTCAAGACCAGCCTGGCCAACATGGTGAAACCCCTCTACTAAAAATACAAAAATTAGCCAGGCGTGGTGGCGGGCGCCTGTAGTCTCAGCTACTTGGGAGGCTGAGGCAGGAGAGTTGCTTGAACTCAGGAGGCGGAGATTATAGTAAGCCGAGATCTCACCACTGCACACCAGCCTGGGTAACAGAGTGAGACTCTGTCTCAAAAAACCAAAAAGCAAAAAAACCAAAAACAAAATTGGGAGGTGTGTTCCAGGGACAAGACAAGCCACTTTGGTTGTGGGCCAGGGGACGCCCCTCTGAGGAGGTGGTGTTTGAGAGGGAGTGGTCGAGGGAAGATCAGGAAAACTACCAGTGTGAAGGCCCAGAGGCCAGAGCATGCCTACTGCCTTCAGAGACATTGAGGGGGCCAGGGTGGGGCGGTAGGAGCCGGGGTCAGGGGTGGAGTTGTGGCCTCACTGTAGGTGTTGGGAAACCTCTGGGGTTGTTGAGCCAGGTACCTTGCCCTCCCCGCAGCTATTAATGGGATCATTTTCTGACTCTGCTCTCCTCTTCCCTGCCACGTGGTGGAGGAACTGGATCCACTCCTGGTTCTTGGCACTAACTGGGATTTTAGTTCATCTCTGAGTGTCTGTTTCTTTATCTCTGAAACGGGGACCATGATGATAAAAACCCTGCCTGTAGCATTGAAGGATTAAGGGGGAAGTGCAGGTTAGATGCGACCCTGCCTGTAGCATTGAAGGATTAAGGGGGAAGTGCAGGTTGGATGCAGGCAGCAGTGTCTGGTGCAGAGTGGGTGCGTGGGAAATGCCACTGTCCCTGTCTCCCCTCTCCCCCAGCTCTGTCTTCTCATTCTCACTACCCCCTCTGAGTCCTCCATTTCCTGCAGCCCCTTCTCTTCTGGCTTCTCCGCCTTTGACCTGGTGAACTTTTCTGAGGCTTTGCTGTCATCATGTCACCCCCAAATGATAAGAAAGGTGATGTCAGGGTGAGGGTGGGTGAGGACATCAGCTGAGAGTGAGGAAAGCGCCCCTACCCACCCTGGAGACCCAGCACAGGTCAAGTTCAAAAGTCTGTCTATCCCAGGCTTCCCCTGGTCAGACGCTTTTTTCAGCAGGTTTATCTGCCCAGGCATCTGTCTCACTGTTGACTACCGAGGCAATTAGTCCTTTGCTTGGCATTGAAGGCCTTGGAGCCTTGGAGTCTTCCTGGGTGTTTCCTGTGGATAGAAACTTGCTGTTCTCGCCTCTGAATATCAGCAATAACAGTGTGCTCTATGAGACCCTCTTGGGGCCGGGCATAATGGCGTGGGCCTGTAATCTCAGCATTTGGGGAGACTGAGACAGGAGGATCATTTGAGCCCAGGAGTTTGAGACCAGCCTGGGCAGCACAGGGATACCCCCTCTCTACAAGAAATGAAAAATTATCTGGATGTGGTGGTGTGCACCTATGGTCCCAGCTGCTCAAGAGGTTGAGCCTGGGAGGTGGAGGCTGCAGTGAGCCATGATCACACCACTGCACTCAGCCTGGGCAACAGAGCGAGATCCTGTTTAGAAAAAAAACAGGCTGGGCACGGTGGCTCACGCCTGTAATCCCAGCACTTTGGGAGGCTGAGGCAGGTGGATCATGAGGTCAGGAGATCGAGACCATCCTGGCTAACATGGTGAAACCCCGTCTGTACTAAAAATTCAAAAAAATTAGCTGGGCGTGGTGACAGGCACCTGTAGCTCCAGCTACCCAGGAGGCTGAGGCAGGAGAATGCTGTGAACCCAGGAGGCGGAGCTTGCTGTGAGCTGAGATTGCACCACTGCACTCCAGGCTGGGTGACAGAGTGAGACTCTGTCTCAAAAAAAAAAAAAAAAAAGAAAAGAAAAGAAAAAACATAGAGCTTCATAGGGTTGCGTCTTTCAGACTCATTCATTCTCCTCTCTACCTCCTTAATAGTTTATGTATATAGTAAGGTGACTCACTTTTCAGAAACTGAATATATTTATTTAAAAAGAAACCTTTGTCTTCCTCCCTAAATGGAAAACTAGGACCCACTTGCCATAAACAGAAATAAAAGAAAATGAACGGATTCCGTTGAGTAATAGCCTGATCCTTTTGCCTGCCAAAGCCTTCAGCCTGGGCACAGCCCTCCTGGGAGAGTGTCAGGATGGGGCTCTGTAGTGTGTCAGTGCCAGCTAGATGTGGAAGGGTGAGAGGAAACTGAGGAGGACTACTTTCGGCCGTGCTCCCGTGTGGAGCCCCCAAATTCACCTCCTGATCTTAGGGCCTCTACTGGGGGACATGCCCCAAGACGGGGCCATTTGGGCCAGGCCCCATGATGTCATGCTTGCTTGGGGAAGGTCTTCTTGGGGATGAGGTGATGAGGGTCAGGGTGACTTATCCAGGATCAGTTGGCGGGGGACACAGTCTGGTCTCGGACCCACCCCTCCCGATCCTGAGGCCAGTGGTCTTGCCCCCACTGGCTTAGTTCTCGACTTTCACTGTCCACACCTGGGCCACAGTGTTTTCAGCTACAGAATCCTCTTCTATTGAAATAAATGTAGACGTCCTTGTGGGCCACAGAGAAAACAGCACAGAGATGCTGCCTAAGTTGGGGTACCAGGCCTCCTCCCAGCCCCCGCTCCTGCAGTGGTCCCCAGAGCAGCTCCTGACGTTTTGGGCTCTGGTCTGTCCTGGGGTTCCTCAGCCTTGGCACTGTGGACATTCTGGGTGGGAAGACTCTTAGCGGTGGGGCTGTCTTGTGCTTTGCAGGTTGTGCAGCATCCCTGGCCTCCACCTATTAGGTGCCAGTACCATCTTCCACCGTAGTTGGTACAATCAAAAGTCTCTCCAGATGTTGCCGAATGTTCCTTGGGGGATAAGGTCACCCTGGTTGAGAAGCACTGCTCCCTACCACTCACAGCCTTTTGCTGTTGGGGGTGGCAACATGTCTACCACACCAGACAGGCTATGAGCCATGGCCCCCGACCTATGTGTATGAACCCTTAGAGCAAGGTCATCAACTGAGCCAGATCAGGGCTGCAGCCACTATTTTGTTTAGTGTGCATGATGTTTTTGGAAATTTGTTGCTAACATTTTGTCAGATTCCACGTAAAATCCTGGCCTCTGACTTGCCTTGAACGATCTGGAGATGTTTCTGCATGGTAGCCCCTGCCTGGGGCTGAACAGCCACTACCCATCAGGCAGATGTGCCCTCCAGTTAGCCTCAGACCTCACCACTCCCTAACGTGCTCCAATACTGAGGCTGAGGGCTGTTTGTCATTGGTGTGTGCCATGTGCTATTTTTCTCGTTGTAAAATTAAAATGAAATGAAATGTTTCTCACCCCATATCTCCATCAAAACTGAGGAAAGTAGGTAATGAAGAGTTCCAGAAAAGTGTGTTAGAAGACATTTGTTTTCCTATAGGCAGCCTGTAGTACACTTATAAGTTAGCTACCCTGGAGGACATTTAACCAGGACTCCTGGCCTGGGGAGTCCAAAAATAGGCTAATGAGGGGCCTGTGAACTTCTGAACATGTATGTCAAGATGTGTATGTGTGTGTTCGGGAGGTGATGGTTGTGGGGGTGAGAGGCAGGGGCCCAGAAATGGTGCCAGATCTTCGCTTTGAAAAATGCAAAGGTAGGCCGGGCGTGGTGGCTCACACCTGTAATCTCAGCACTTTGGGAGGCCGAGGCAGGTGGATCACATGATCAGGCGTTGGAGACCAGCCTGGCCAATATGGTGAAACCCCGTCTCTACTAAAAATACAAAAATTAGCCGGGTGTGGTGGCAGCTGCCTGTAATCCCAACTACTCAGGAGGCTGAGGCAGAATTGCTTGAACCCGGGAGGCGGAGGTTGCAGTGAGCCAAAGATCATGCCATTGCACTCCAGCCTGGGTAACAGAGTGAGACTCTGACTCAATTAAAAAAAAAAGAAAAGAAAAACGCAAAGGTCAGCCTCTGGAGCCTGCAGGTTTGCAATCCCTCTCCTGCCTGCCGCTTACTGTGAGACCAGAGCCAGTTCCTTCTGTCCTTGTGTCTCAGTTTTCTCAACTGTAAAATGGGGATCTTCATAGTAGTGCCTGTAGGAATAATTGAGCTAATAGTTGTTTACAAATAGAAAAGGTCTACAGCAGGGCTGGGCACACAGAAAAGCTTTGGTAAGTATCAGCTGTCACCTTCATCGTGCCTCTCCTTTGCTTTCTGTTCTCCTTGCCCTGGCACGGGGCCTGGCGTGAAATCTGTCCATGGTAGATATGCATTGGTGAGACGAAAGGAGACAGGACGTGCCTGCCCTTGGTGGGGCAGGGGTCTGTTGAGAGCAGCCGAAGTCCCTTTAGGGTGACCGAGCCCAAGAACGCTCCCTAAGACTTCCTAATGAGGAAGTTGGCTGGCACCGTGGTTACCCTCCCTGAAGGAGTGACTGTGGGCCTTTCTCAGTGTGACTTCTTGCCTCAAACTGAGCATTCTGCAAAGAGGAAGTACTGGTCCCAGGATCAAGAGCAGGGCATGGATGGGATGGGCCTGCTGTCCACATGTGTCCCCACATGACCACATGTTGCTGGCCAGGGTTTCTGTGGCTTGTCGTCCTGGGCTCAGAGGCCAGCCCTTGGTCACCAACAGAGATTGCATATCTGACCTCAAAACAGCCAAAACTGTAAAGAGAATGTGACACCCAGAAGTAGCTGACAGTGCTTTGTGTTTTAGAAAGTTACTCAGTATGGCAGAAGGGATTCAGGGCTGGAGTCAGGAGACTTGAGTTCTTCTTTCTTTCTTCCTTTCTTTCTTTTTTGAGATGTTGTTTTGCTCTTGTCACCTGGCTGGGTACAGTGGCGCAATCTCGGCTCACTGCAACCTCTGCCTCCCAGGTGCAAGCGATTCTCCTGTCTCAGCCTCCCAACTAGCTGGGATTACAGCCTGTACCACCACACCCGGCTAATTTTTGTATTTTTAGCGTAGATGGGGTTTCGCCATATTGGCCAGGCTGTTCTTGAACTCCTGACTTCAGATGATCCACCCTCCTCAGCCTCCCAAAGTGCTGGGATTACAGGCGTGAGCCACCGCGCCCAGCCTAGGAGACCTGGGTTCTGCCTGGACCTGGGACCAACTAGCTGTGTGACCCCAGACAAGCACCGTCCCTTTCCTGGGCCCTGTTTCCTGATTCCTAGCTCTAAGGGCGGATCCCAAGGAGGTCTTTCAACAGAGTCTGCCCATTTTATCCCATCCCTTGTATCCCTTGCAGTTCTGAAGTCTGGATCTGTGGTCACCTGGCCCGGGGCAGCCCTTTTTGGCAGTTTTGGGTGCCAGGACCCTTTCCATGGGCTGTGGGGACCTGATCCTCCTGGGGCTCCCCGGCACTCACCAACCCCTGCCCTCTGCCTGTATTGGGCCTTTGGGGCACCTGGTTGTTGGGACGCGCACACACACACACACACACGCACACACACACGCACACACACAGGAGTACTTTGTAAAGCACTTTAAAGTGTGCACAGGCTCTGCGGCCCTGGAGGTGGGTGTATTATTACTCTATCGACATGCCCATTTTACAGAGGGGATACCCTAAGGCTCAGGGAGAAAAGTGGGGGAGGAGGCTGGCAGCTCCTTGGCCCAGAGGGTGAATCAGGAGGCAGGGGGTGGTAACAAAAGGAAGGAGGCAGCAACATGATGACATGGATAGTTGGCCTCGTCAGGAATGTTTTCTGGGCTAAGCCTGTGCCAGGTGGGCTCTTTCTTGACCATCTCACCAAATCCTCACAGTTCTGTGGGATTGAGTTTTGTCTGTTTGCTTCTCTCTTGCTCTGTCACCCAGGCTGGAGTGCAGTGGCATGATCTCAGCTCACTGCAACCTCTGCCTCCCAGGCTCAAGCAGTCCTCCCTCCTTAGCCTCCCAAGTAGCTGGGATTACAAGCATGTGCCACCACACCCAGCCAATTTTTGTATTTTTTGTATAGACAGGGCTGGTCTCCAATTCCTGGACTCAAGCGATTTGCCTGCCTCAGCCTCCCAAAGTGCTGGGATTATGGGCGTGAGCCACCATGCCTGGCCTGAGGTTGAGATGTTGTCACCCCCGTTTTACAGATGTGAAGACCAAGGGTTAGAAAGGTGGAGTGGAGTGGCTCGTCCCACGTGTCATAGCCAGGCTCCAGCCCAGGTCTGCCTAGCTCCCAAGCCTTCTCTCCTGCCCCCTGCAGTGCCCCTCTCTGGGTGCCAGGCTCTGGGCATCACTGGAAACAGTTCAAAGGACAGTCTGTGACCCCCACCCTTCCACTTGAGGAGCCATTGTCTGCCAGAATGTTTTTTGGCAGGGTTTGGTGGTAAGGAGGCCTGTGCCAGGGGACCTGTCCAGCTGCTCCCTTGGGCAGTGACCCTGTGGGTGCGGCTGGTGGCTCACAGCAGATGGAGTTGTGAAGCAGCAGGTGGATAACTGAGGGCTTTGCTGGGATCCTGCTGTTGGAACAGCCGGCCTGGGCTGTCTGTGTCATATACACAAGGAGCAAGGGTGATTGTCATTCCGGGATTTGCCCACTGTGTCACCAAGCATCTCCATGTGGCCCTTCCTGTCAGGTCAGTGCACCATCTGACTGTGTCCTTCCCCTGTGGCAGTACTCTCCGGGCCCCTCCCAGCCCTGCTTCCCTCCGCCCCTGACCCTGTCACTCACACCCTCATTCCTTCAGTTGATCATGCACAGAGTGGGATTGGAATCTGGCTGCACCCTGTCCTGCTGTGTGACTCCGGACACGCCTCTTCGTGCCTCTGAGCTCCAGGCTCCTCAGCTGGACATCGGGGATGATGGTGCTGGCAACCACAGTGTGTCCAGGGTTGGAAACCCAGCTGGCAGACAGCAGCAGTGTAGGAGGGTCCCAAACCTGCTTGTGGCTTTCACGGTGTGACTCCAAGCCAGGCATCTTAACTAGCGGGACAGGCGTGTCGCTCATAGTCCATATCAGCCAACAGATGTGTGAACCACGCCCACAGGCTACGCGGACGGCAGGTGTGAAACGATCACATGTATATTGGTTTTCATCCACAGTTCCCGGCTCATAACTCCCATAGCCCTCGTTACAATGTTTTGTTATCATGGTGGGTGAGTTAGGCCTCAGGAGCAGGCCTCAGGAAACAGTGTCTCTCTCTCTCTGACCTTCTCCTGTCACCTGTCACCTGCCTAAGGCAGGACTCGAATCCGATTGTGGGTCAAGTGACTGATTCCAGAGGGGTCTTAGAGGAAGGAATGCCACACAGAGAGGCCAAGAAAAGTCTGAGGCTGGGCGTGGTGGCTCACGCCTGTAATCCCAGCACGTTGGGAGGCCGAGGCGAGCGGATCACGAGGTCAGAAGTTCGAGACCACCCTGGCCAATATGGTGAAACTCCATCTCTACTAAAAATACAAAAAAATTAGCCAGGCATGGTGGCGTGTGCCTGTAGTCCCAGCTACTTGGGAGGCTGAGGTAGGAGAATGGCTTGAACCCAGGAAGTGAAGGTTGCAGTGAGCCAAGATGGCACCACTGCCCTCCAGCCTGGACAACAGAGCAAGACTCTATCTCAAAAAAAAAAAAAAAAAAAAAGTCTGAGCAGCAGGGCTTGTTGGGTTTAGACCATGTGCTTTTTTTCCAATCACATCTCTATATACGGTTGTCAGTCATGCCTGTGTAATGAAATCTCCATAAAATCCCAAGAGGATAGGGTTCAGGGAGCCTCTGGACAGCTGGCCAGGTGGAGCTTCCTGGAGGGTGGTGTGCCCAGGGAGGGCGTGGAAACCCTGTGCCCCTTCCCCCAGCCTCACCATCCACATCCCTTCATCAGTATCCTTTGTAATATCTTCTATAATGAATCAGTAAACATAAGTAAATGTTTCCGTGAGTTCTGTAAGCTGGTTCCAGCAAATTAACCAAACCCAAAGCAGGGGTCTTGGGAACCCCAACTGGAAGCCAGTATCTCAGAAGGTCCAGAGGCCTGGACTTGCAACTGGTATGTGGGGTGGAGGGGCGCAGTCTTGAGGCCTGAGCCCTCAGCCTGTGAGATCTGATGCTGTCTCCCAGTCGGAGAACACACAGCTGGTGTCCGCTGCGTGTGTGTGGGGAAAACCCCCACATTTGGTCACAGATGTCTTCTGTGTTGATGACTGTGCTGTGAGAACAGAGGAAAAACAAGGTTTGAAAGTTATTCTTCAACAGCAAGCTTTTTGTACTATATACATTGGTGTGGCCCTTTATACATCCACACCTTTCATGTAAGAATCTAGACGTCTGACTTGGCCTGAAGGATCAGCGGCTCTGGCCCCACGGGCCCTATTCCCTCACACGCTCTGTGCGCCAGGCTGGGTGTGGTTGCCCCTCTACATTGGCACACGCTCCCTGGTTTGCCCTGCCCCGGCCAGGTGATCCCTCTGGATGCATGCTCCTTCCTGGTACCAGATAGGAGCAGATGATTCCAGTGCTGCGGGAAGGAGTGTGGAGACATGGGAGGTGCGGGGGGCTGTGGGGCTGTGTTACATTTTCCTTGTGTTTCTTGAGCTGCTTCTTTCTTCCTGGACTTGGGGGTGGGTTGTCTCTGGTGGAATCTTTAGCACTTGCAGCTGTCGTGGCCTCTGTCCCCATCATGATAACACCTACCTGTGTCTGGCATTCCACATGCATGATCATGTGATTGGCCTCCCACCTCCCTCGGGTAGACAGGATAGCAGTGATTCACTCAGTCATTCATTCACTCACCAACACACGTTTCCCCAGGGAGTACCGACTGTGTGCCAGGCAGTTTAGGTGCTGGGGCACAGACACAAAGGCCTGCCCTCTGGAAATTGGAAATTTACATTCTACAGGGGGCGGGGAGGAGAGGGAGGTAGACAACAGACAATAACAGTAAGGCGTATAGTATATGAGTTGGTGACGTGTGCTGTGGACAACAGATGGACGCCACGCAGTGTGTGTGTTCACGCAGTGTTTTATTGTCCTGTGGGAGGTGTGAGCTTGCCCAGGACACCTGTTGCTTCTCCAGCCTTGCACGGGGCCGGCGCTGGTGCAGGGCTGTCTCTAAGCGTGGTGATTTCGGTTTCCAGCATGGACACGGCATGGGCATGCTACTGAATGGCTGTGCTGTACTCACTGGACGCTGGGTTCTGAGCTACAGGCTTTCCCTGTGTGATCCCATGTGATCCCAACCAGGGAGGCAGCCTCTGCCATCACCCCCACTTTATAGATGAGCAAACTGAAGCTTGGATCTCCGAAGTTACTTGTCCCAAGGTCATTCTGTTAGTCTCTGGCCAGAATTGGGACCCAGGTGTGTCTGGCCCCAGAGTGGAAACCCAGTGCTCACCTTGGTTCACGCGGGTACTTTGGTTCTTTGGAGACGTATGTCCCTTGAGTAATGAATCCGGGAAGGCTGGGGTTGCCCTTAGAGAAGTGGTTCTTCCCTGGCTTTCTGAGCGGGCTCTGAGCGGGCCAGCGCGTGCTCTGCCTGTAGTGGCCACCGTCCTGCACTGCCACCCCCTCTCTTGGTTTGAGTCCTACGTGTCCCTCAAGGATCAACTCAAAGGTTACAAAACCTTTAGCAATTTGAGTTGAATGTGCCACCTTCCAGCAGCTTGTGTGCTTTTCCCTGTCCCTTCTTATGCTTGTCCTGGGTTTTGTGAGTCCATCTCCTGACCTCCTCCCTGGGGGTCACTTCCCTCAGGGCAGGGGCATGGGCCTGGCTCCTTCCCCTTTGTGTCCAGCACTGTTCTTAGCAGAGCTGGCTTTAGAGAACAGTGGCCAGAGAGACAGACGGTCAAATGGATGAAAAATGTCCCTGCAGACACACAACTGCCTTTGCCTCTTTGCTAGGGCTGAAGTCCGTTTAGCATCTACACAGAGTCTGATCTTAGCCCTGATCTTGGCATTTCTGAAAGATGGGATGGACTCAAGCTCAGGGGACTTTGACCCCAGAGCCAGCGCTTGTGACCTGTGGGCCACATAGTACCCAAGGGAGTTAGGCCCCCTGAAATGGGATTGCCTTGGTTCCATCCTGAGGTGCCTTGGGACTTGGGCACGCATGGTTAGGTGTGGAACCACCTGAGTCTCTGCATCTGTAAAAGGAGTGGGGTGTATCTAAGTCATCCCGGAGATGATCCCTCCCCTTTGCCTTGGCAGGACTCCCTCCACCCCACCCCCTGGCACGTACACACTTAGGAACCTGAAGGTCACTCCCTCTGTTCCAGATGCCCTTGCCCATGGGTGAACTCAGTTCACCTGCTCAAGGGCAGCCCTCATTCCTTCCCCAGGCTTCCTTCGAATGTGGTGGGTGGTGGGTGAGGCCGGGGGTGGAGGAACATGACCAGCCCAGCGTTCCTGGGAGGCCTGGGGGTGTAGGCTGCCTCGTCAATGGCAGCATTGTTTGTCCTGAAACTCAGAGATGGGGAGATTCTGGGACTCCACCCACAGCAGCTGGCTGCTGATATGCTGAGGACATTTCTGTGTTGACTGTTGTGTTTTTTGGTGTCTGCCTCCAGGGACTTGCTTCGCAGGCGGAGGCCTTGGTTGGATAACTTTTGGCTTCTGGGCTGTATCGGGGAGGCTAAGGAAGTTCCCAGCACCGCCCCACTGACAGCAGGGAGGCCTGGGGGGCTGATGGCCTTGCCTACCTCTGCTTCCGCAGGAAGGAACAAGCCCAGAGAGGGAAAGCGGCTTGCCCATGGCTACACAGTTAGGCTGTCTATGTGTCTTGGAGTAGGACTAGCCTTGGTCTGCACCCTGGTTCTGTCACTTATGAGCTGAGTGGCTTTGGGGAAGCCCCTTCCCCATAAAACCTCAGTTTCCCCATCTATAAAACAGGAATATGTGTAGTTGCTCATGAGATTAAGTGAAGGAATGCTTATCAAACACTTAGCGCCATGCCAGGTATGCACTAGTGGCTCAATAATGGCAGCCATCATCTCTTCTCTCTTCGTTGGCAGTAGAGGGAGGGACTCACTTGCCTTTGTCCTGCTTCGTTTGCACAATCTGGCTGTCATCTCTGTTAGCCATCTTTTGGCTGTTCTGCCCTGATTTCTGGGTATCTTAAGGCTACTGAAATTTTTCATTCATGTTTACTCATTCATTTATTCAGCAAACACTTAGGATGATGTACTAGGTCCCGGGCTTTCATAATGGGTCATATGAAGGGAGTTTTTCAGATGTAAACTGCTTCTTCAAGGATCAAGTGACTTCTGTCACTTTGAACCTACACAGTCCATGTTGCAAATGACCTTATCGTTGTTGAGAGCTTCATTTTCCAGATGGGAAAACCGCAGAGGCTCAGAGCAGGAAAGAGGTCAGGACAGCCCCACAGAAGGACGGTGGCAGACCCAGGACCATGTCCACATCTTCTGGCTGTGGCTTATTTAATTTGAGTTCTAGGAGTTTTGCTAACATTTGTTTATTGAGCACCTTTGTGTACCCAGGACATGCTCTTGGCCTCAGGAAAGCCCGGGGAGGTGAGGGGACCCAGGCCCAGAGCACGGTGTGGCCACTGGGTATTGATGCCTCACCTCTGGAGTGAATGTGCCTTTAATTTTCTTGCTTTCTTTTTTCTTTTTCTTTCTTTCTTTCTTTTTCTTTTTCTTTTTTTTTTTTTTTTTTTGAGACAGTGTCTTGCTGTGTTGCTCAGCCTGGAGTGCAGTGGCACGATCTCGCCTCACCGCAGCCTCTGCCTCCCAGTTCAAGCGATTCTCCTGCCTCAGCCTCCCGAGTAGCTGGGATTATAGACATGTGCCACCACACCTGGCTGACTTTTGTATTTTTAGTAGAGACAGGGTTTGGCCTTGTTGCCCAGGCTGGTCTCGAACTCCTGAGCTCATGAGCCACTGCACCTAGCACTTGGTTTTCTCTTGAGGACAGCTGGGGCTGTGACAGTGCTAACCCAATTCCTGCTGGCCCTACTGCCTATGGGCTGTAAAAGTTTATGTCTAAACCCCGTGGATGGTTCAGGCTCACCCTTATCTGGGCTGGGACATCCTGGCTTCCTTATCTCTGGTGAGCAAGCTCACTTGGTATGTGTGTGCTGACCAGTAGGGCCCAGAGAGGGCTGCAGCAAAGAGACAGAGTGGCCTTTCCCCCCACCCAACCGAGGGCTGGGACCCAGCTTGTTTGTGGCTTCCTCCTTGAGGCATGAGGAGGGATGGGGTGCTTAATAGATCTCTGCCACTTATCTGTGACCTTAATCTTCCTGAGCCTTAGTTTCCCCATACATAAAATGGGAATAAAATAATACCTAGTGCTGGTAGTACTTGATAACATTTTTCAGGCATTGACTTACTGTGTACCAGGCAATGTCTTTTGTTCTGACATACGTTATCCTACTTAATCCTCACAATAAATCTTATGAGGTCCAGGCATTTTTAGGATACCTACCTCAAATAATGAGTGTGATATAATCCATGGAAAGCACTTAGCATACGGCCTGGCACAGAGTAAGCTCTCAAATTGCATTAGGTGTCGTGAATGGGGATACCGAGGCTGTCCCAGGTTAACGTGCTAACTGCCTGCCTTGTGGGGATTTTGAGGACATGATGTAAAACCGTAGAATGCCTGCACACATTGTGTTTTCTTTGTGCGCATTACTTAGAAGGGCGGAGATCAACTTGGCACAGCGCTTTGGTGTCAATATTTATTCCCAGAGGATTGGTCTGGTGGAGAAGAGAGATTATAAAATCCTGGCTCTGTCAGTCCTGAGCAGTGTTCAGCTGATTCCTAATTTGCACCAAAAGATGTTTGTGTAGTAGTCAGCCCCACGGCAGGTCTAACTGGACACTGTGCCAAGAAGGCAAATAATTACTTAAATTGAGGCGTGCAGGTCTAATGCTGGGCGCGTGACGTGTGCTGTCTCATTTATCCCCGCCTGGCAGGTAGAGATAACCACCCAGACCCATATATTGGCCTCCTTAATGTGAACTCCCGGGAGACAGAAGCTGTTTCTTCACTGCTGCATTCCCAGCAGCTAAAACAATGCCTGGTACAGGGCAGGTGCCTGATACATTTATGAATGGATGGACGAGTTACCTTAGAGGTGATGCGGCCTGCCAGGATCACGTAGCAAGGCCGCAGCCCTTACACGGCACCACGACAGCTGCTCAGTCTAAACTGATGGGGGTCATGGAACACAGGTGTCCAGTTTCCTTTGGCCTTCAGCCAGAGAAGAAAGCCGGCGATTACAGGCTGCTGTGACATCCCCCATCAGACACCCTCTGAGAGTGCATATGGGCTGAGGTCGCCAGGGAAACAAGGAGCTCCTAGGTGCAGAGACCATGCCTCTGATGAGAGGACCCGGATACAGCAGGCACCTGCCTTACCAGAATGTGTTACCTGTATCTCAGCCCTTGCAGGACCACCTTCTTTTTCTCTCTTTTAAATTGTTTTTTGAGATAGGGTCTGGCTCTGTCACCAAGGCTGGAATGTATGTAGTGGCACAATTGGCTCACTACAACCTCTGATTCCTGGGCGCAAGCCATCCTCCCACCTCAGCCCCCTGAGTAGCTAGGACCGCAGGCATGCACCACCATGCCTGGCTAGTTTTTTTTTTTTTTTTTTTTGTATTTTTTGTAGAGACGGGGGTCTCACTTTGTTGCCCAGGTTGGTCTCGAACTCCTGAGCTCAAGCAGTCTTCCCACCTTGGCCTCCCAGAGTGCTGGGATTACAGGCATGAGCCACCGCGCCTGGCCCTAAATTGTATTTTATTGTGATAAGAACACTTAACGTGAGACTACCCTTTAAACACATTTTAACATGTACAGCACATTGTTACAGACATAGGTGTAGTGTTGTCCAGCAGATCTCCGGAGCTTATTCATCTGGCTTAACTGAAACTTGGTGCCCAGTAATGAGTAACTCCCCATTTCCCCCACATCAGCCCCTGGCAACTGCCATTCCACTCTTGATTCTAGGAGTTTGACTGTTTTACCGGATTCCTCATTTAAGTGGAATCTGCAGTACTTGTCTTTCCGTGACTGGCTTATTTCATGTAGCATAATGTCCTCAGGGTTCATTCGTATTGTCTCACTTTGCAGAATTTCCTTCTTAAGGCAGAATAGGGATCCATTATGTGTACATACCACATTTTCTTTATCCATTCATCTGTTGGTGGACATTTAGGTTGTTTCTACATCTTGGCTTTTATGAATAGAGCTGCGATGAACATAGGGGTGCAGGTATCTCTTCAGGATTCTGCTTTTAATGCTTTTGGATAAATACCCAGGCGTGGCATTGCTGGATCATATAGTAGTTCTATTTTTATTATTTATTATTTATTATTTATTTATTTTTGAGACAGAATCTTACTCAATTGCCCAGGCTGGAGTGCAGTGGCATGATCTTGGCTCAGTGCAACCTCTGCCTCCCGGATTCAAGCAATTCTCCTGCCTAAGCCTCCTGAGTAGCTGGGATTACAGGCATGCACCACTACTCCAGGCTAATTTTTGTATTTTTAGTAGAGACGAGGTTTTGCCATGTTGGCCAGGCTGGTCTCGAAATCCTGACCCCAGGTGATCCACCGCCTTGGCCTCCCAAAGTGCCAGGATTACAGGCATGCACCACCACACCTGGCCAAGTAGTTCTGTTTTTAATTTTTGAGGAACTTCCATACTGTTTTCTATAGCAGCTGCACCGTTCTGTATACCCACCAACAGTGTGCAAGCGCTTCCTTTTCTCCACATCCTCATCAACACGTGTCATCTTTGGTCTTCTTGATGATAGCCATTTTTACAGGTGTAAGATGATCGCTCACTGTGGTTTTGATTTGCCTTTCCGTGATGATTAGTGATGTTGAGCATCTTTTTATTTACCTGTTGGACATTTGTATGTCGTCTTTGAAGAGGTGTCCATTCAAGTCCTTCATTCATTTTTTAATTGGGATATTAGGGTTTTTTTTGCAATTGAGTTGTAGGAGTTCCTTATGTATTTTGGAGATTAACCCCATGTTAAATATATGGTTTGCAATATTTCTCCCCATTTTGTAGGCTGCCTTTTCATTCTACTGATTGTCTCCTTTGCTGTGCAGAACTTTTTAGTTTAATGTATCCCACTTGTTTATGTTTGGGTTTTTTGTTTTTTGTTGTTGTTTTTTTTTTGCCTGTGCTTTTGATGTAATATCCATGAAATCATTGCCAAGATCGATGTTATGAAGCTTTTCCCCTATGATTTCTTCCAGGAGTTTTATGACACATTTATATGTGTCATCTTTAATTTCTTAAGTTTAACACTTAACTTTTTAATTCATTTTGAGTTGCTTTTTGTGTATGGGGTAAAGTAGGGCTCCTTTTCTCTCTTTAATATATATCCAGTTTTCCCAGCTCCATTTATCAAAAAGACTGCTCCTTCCTTATTGATTGGTCTTGTTGGCATCATTGCCAAAACCCATTTGACTGTATATGTGAAGGTTTATTTCTGGACTCCCCCCCCACCCCCCGTCTCTCGCTCTCTTTTTTTTTTTTTTTTTTTAAGAGATGGGGTCTCACTGTATTGACCAGGCTGATCTTGAATTCCTGGGCTCAAGCAATCCTCTCACCTTGGCCTCCCAAGATGCTGAGATTACAAGTGTGAGCCACCATGCCCAGCCTTATTTCTGGACTCTCCATTCTGTTATCTTGATCGATATGTCTGTCTTTATGCCAGTACCACACCGTATTGATTACTGTAGCATTGTAGTACATTTTGAAATCTGGAAGTGTGCGACCTCCACCTTTGTTTTTCTTTTTCAAAATTGTTTTGGCCATTTAGGATCCCTTGAGATTCCATAGATATTTTAGGATAGATTTTTCTGTTTCTGTAAAAGCTGCCATCAGGGTTTGACAGGGATTACACTCCATCTGTAGATCATGTTGGGTAGTATTTGACATCTTAACAATATTAAGTCTTCAATCCGTAAACCTGGGATGTCTTCCATTTATATGTGTTGTAATTTTTTTTTTTTTGAGATGGAGTCTTGCTCTGTTGCCTAGGCTGGGGTGCAGTGGCACGATCTCAGCTCACTGCAAGCTCCGCCTCCCAGGTTCACTCCTTTCTCCTGCCTCAGCCTCCTGAGTAGCTGGGACTACAGGCACCCGCCACCACGTCTGGCTGATTTTTTGTATTTTTTTAGTAGAAGCGGGGTTTCACTGTATTAGCCAGGATGGTCTCGATCTCCTGAACTCCTGATCCGTCCGCCTTGGCCTCCAAAGTGCTGGGATTACAGGTGTGAGCCACCGTGCCCGGCCAATCTTTAATTTTTTTTTGCAACAATTTATAGTTTTCAGTGCACAGGACTTTTGCCTCCTTTTTAAAGTTTATTTCTTCTTAAGTTTTTGGGAATACTATATACATATTCCTAAGTATATTCATTTTTTTGATGCTGTTGTAAATTGAATTTTTTGTTTATTCATTGTTAGTACGTAGAAACACAATTGATTTTTGTATGCTTATCTCATACCTGCAACTAAATGTGTTTATTAATTCTAACTTTTTTGCATAATCTTTAGCATTTTCTTTTTTTTTGAGACGGAGTCTTGCTCTGCCACCCAGGCTGGAGTGCAGTGGCCGGATCTCAGCTCACTGCAAGCTCCGCCTCCCGGGTTTACGCCATTCTCCTGCCTCAGCCTCCCGAGTAGCTGGGACTACAGGCGCCCGCCTCGTCGCCCAGCTAGTTTTTTGTATTTTTAAGTAGAGACAGGGTTTCACCATATTAGCCAGGATGGTCTCGATCTCCTGACCTCGTGATCCGCCCGTCTCGGCCTCCCAAAGTGCTGGAATTACAGGCTTGAGCCACCGTGCCCGGCCATCTTTAGCATTTTCAACATATAAGATTATGTTGTATACTAACAGAAGTAATTTTATTGGCTGGGCGCAGTTGCTCACGCCTGCAATCCCAGCACTTTGGGAGGCCAAGGCGGGGGGATCACAAGGTCAGGAGTTCGAGACCAGCCTGGCCATATGGTGAAACCCCCTCTCTACTAAAAATACAAAAAAAAAGTTATTAGCCAGGCATTGTGGCGCATGCCTGTAATTCCAGCTCCTCAGGAGGCTGAAGCAGGAGAATTGCTTGAACTTGGGAGGCGGAAGTTACAATGAGCCAAGATTGTACCACTGCCCTCAGGCCTGGGTGACAGAGTGAGATTCCATCTCAATTTTAAAAAATAATAATAATTTTATTTCTCCTTTCCAATTTAGATGTCTTTTATTTCATTTTGTTGCCTAAGTGCTATGTTGTATAGGAGTGGTGAGCGTGGCATTTTTGCCTTGTTCCTGATCTTGGAGGAAAAGCTTTCAGTTGTTCACCATTAAGTGTGATGTTAACTGTGCATTTTTAATATATGGCCTTTAATATAGCTTTTTTTTTTTTTTTTTTTTTTTTTTTGAGACGGAGTCTCACTCTGTTGCCCAGGCTGGAGTGCAGTGGCGCGATCTCAGCTCACTGCACGCTCCGCCTCCTGGATTCACACCATTCTCCTGCCTCAGCCTCCGAGTAGCTGGGACTACAGGCGCCTGCCACCATGCCCAGCTAAATTTTCTTTTTCTTTTTTTATTTTTAGTAGTGATGGCGTTTCACCGTGTTAGCCAGGATGGTCTCGATCTCCTGACCTTGTGATACACCCACCTGGGCCTCCCAAAGTGCTGAGATTACATGCGTGAGCCACTGCTCCTGGCCCGATATACAACCTTTTAATATATGACTTTTATATATGTTGAGGTTGTTTTCTTCAATTTTGTTTGTTGAGTATTTCTCATGAAGTGGTGTTTAACTTTGCCAAATGCTTTTTCTGCTTTAATTGAGATGATCATGTGGTTTTTTAAAATCTCCTTTCATCGTGTTAATGTGGTATATTACGTTGATAGGTTTTTGTGTGTTGAACCATCTTTACATTCCAGGAGTAAATCCCAGTTGGTCATGGTGTAATCTCTCTTTTAATATTTGAATATGATTTGCAAGTGTTTTGTTGAGTATCTTTGCATCAGTATGTCAGAGGCATTCAAACCAGAGTGACTTCATCTTGAATAGGGGCTGGGTAAAATGAGGCTGAGGCCTGCTGGGTCACATTCTCAGGAGGTTAGGTATTCTTAGCCATAAGGTGTTTATGGTTAAGGGAACAGAAACAGACCCAGGATGTAACAGACCCAGGAAGTGTCCTGATGTCCTGATATCTTAAGAACAAAAGCATTCCTAGTTTTAAAATAAGTCTCACTTTAAAGATAATAATATATGAACAGTGAGAACACATGGACACCGGGAGGGGAACATCACACACTGGGGCCTGTCAGGGGTTGGGAGGCTAGGGGAGGGATAGCATTAGGAGAAATATCTAATGTAGATGATGGGTTGATGGGTGCAGCAAACCACCATGGCGTGTATACCTACATAACAAACCTACATGTTCTGCACGTGTATCCCAGAACTTAAAGTATAATTAAAAAAAAATAAAGATAATAATAAAGGCTCTTGTGAAAGACAGTAGTTACACAAAGATTAGCAATCCTTTATCATAAACCCTTGTAGTAGAGCACATCTCCTCCATGATTTTTGTTACCTTTTATATAAGCAAGCATTGTACCTAGGTGGGCGCGTTCCTCCTCTTATTTTTTGGAATGCCCTGCTCTGCCTATGGAATAGCTATTCTTTCACTTCTTTACTTTATTTATTTATTTATTTTTTTGAGACGAAGTCTCGCTCTGTCGCCCAGGCTGGAGTACAGTGGCGTGATCTTGGTTCTCTGCAAGCTCCGCCTCCTGGGTTCACGCCATTCTCCTGCCTCATCCTCCCGAGTTGCTGGGACTACAGGTGCCCACCACCATGCCTGGCTAAGTTTTTGTATTTTTAATAGAGACGGGGTTTCACCATGTTGGCCAGGATGGTCTTGAACTCCTGACCTCATGTGATCCGCTGGCCTTGGCCTCCCAAAGTGCTGGGATAACAGGCATGAGCCACCGCGCCCAGCCTGTTTGGAGGTTTTAAATTACTGCTCAGTCTCCTTAGCAGTTACATCTGTTCAGATCTTCTGTTTCTTCATGATTCAGGCTTGCCAGGTTGTGTTTCTAGGAATTTTTCCATGTCATCTAGTTTTTTTTTTTTTTTTTTTTTTTTTTTGAGACGGAGTCTCGCTCTGTCGCCCAGGCTGGAGTGCAGTGGCCGGATCTCAGCTCACTGCAAGCTCCGCCTCCCGGGTTTACGCCATTCTCTCGCCTCAGCCTCCCGAGTAGCTGGGACTACAGGCGCCCGCCATCTCGCCCGGCTAATTTTTTGTATATTTTAGTAGAGACGGGGTTTCACCGTGTTAGCCAGGATGGTCTCGATCTCCTGACCTCGTGATCCGCCCGTCTCGGCCTCCCAAAGTGCTGGGATTACAGGCTTGAGCCACCGCGCCCGGCCGCCATGTCATCTAGTTTATCCAATTTGTTGTCATACAGTTGTTCATAGTACTCTCTGATAGTCTTTTCTGTCACATCAGTAGTAATATGCCCCCTGTTTCATTTCTGATGGTAGTAATTTGAAGGTTTTTTTCTTTTTCTTTTTCTTTCGTTTATTTATTTATTTATTTTTTGAGACAGTCTCACTCTGTTGCCTAGGCTGGAGTGCAGTGATGTGAGCACGGCTCACTGTAACCTCCGCCTCCTGGGTTCAAGCGATTCTCCTGCCTCAGCCACCCAAGTAGCTGGGATTACAGGCGTGCGCCACCAAGCCTGGCTAGTTTTTGTGTTTTTAGTAGAGACAGGGTTTCTCTGTGTTGGCCAGGCTGGTCTCGAATGCCTGACCTCAGGTGATCTACCCGCCTTGGCCTCCCAAAGTGCTGGGATTACAGGCGTGAGCCAGCGTGCCTGGCCGTAATTTGAGTTTTTATCTTAGTCTGTTCAGCTAATGAACATATTTTAAAAATTCTTTTGGGTCTATATCTAGGAGGGGATTGCCATTTGGATCAATGGTAATGCTACGTTTAACATATTGAGGAACTTCTGGACTCTTTCCCAAAGTGCCTGGACTGCACATTTTACATTACCACCATCAGCGTATCAAGGTTCCAATTTCTCCATATTCCTGCCAACACTTACTGTTGTTTATCTTTTGTTTTTTGAGATGGCGTCTCGTTCTGTCTCCCAAGCTGGAGTGCAGTGACGTGATCTTGGCTCACTGCAACCTCTGCCTCCTGGGTTCAAATGATTCTTTTGTCTCAGCCTCCCAAGTAACTGGGACTACAGGCGTGTGCCACCACACCTAATTTTTGTATTTTTATTAGAGACAGGGTTTCACTGTGTTGGCCAGGCTGATCTGGAACTCCTGACCTCAGGTGATCCACCCATCTCAGCCTCCCAAAGTGCTGCGATTACAGACATGAGCCACCATGCCTGGCCTTGTTGTTCATGTTTTTAATTCTAAGCATTCTGGCATGTGTGAAGTGGTATCTCATTTTGGTTTTGATTAGTGTTTCCCTAATGACTAGTAATGTTAAGCGTCTTTTCATATGCTTATTGGCCATTTGTACATCTTTGGAAAAACATGTATTCAAATCTTTTGCCTATTTTAAGATTGGGTTATTTGCTCTTTTATTGTTGAGTGCTATGAGTTCTTTATGTATTCTGGATACTGGTCCTTTATCAGATATATGATTTGCAAATATTTTCCATTTGTGGCTTTCTTTTTCTTGTCTTTTTTTTTTTGAGACGGAGTCTTGTTCTTTCTCCCAGGCTGGAGTGCAGTGGCACAGTCATTGCACACTGCATTCTCGACCTCCTAAGCTCAAATGATCCCTCTACCTCAGCCCCCCAAGTATCTGGGACCACAGGTGTGTGCCACATGCCTAGCTAATTAAAATTTTTTTCCTTTTTTCCTTTTTTTTTTTTTTTGGGTAAAGATGAGGTCTCCCTATGTTGCCCAGGCTGGTCTCAAACTCCTGGGCTCAAGTGATCCTTCCACCTCAGCCTCCCAGAATGCTGAGATTACAGGCGTGAGCCATTGCACCCAGGCTTTGTTTTCTTGATACTGTCCTTTGATGCACAATATACTTAATGTTGATGAAGTCCAGTGTATCTATTTTTTCTTTGGTTGCTTGTGCTTTTGGTGTCATTTTTATCCATCTGGTCTTTTACTAACCCCTATATACCCTTTGACACATATTTAGAGGTCCTCAAAGTTTTTATTTAAAATGGGAGGATATGGAAATAATTTTTTTTAAAAACACTCATTGAAACAGACTGCAGTACTGTCTTTAATCATGAAGATCCCCAAAGCGTCTATGTGAATACTCAGGGCTTCTCAAACCATCTCTTGGTAAAGGCTGATGAGGATGATCATACATCCTACTGAAGCCCCTTGCTCTGTGGTTTGAGGCAAGAGAAAAAGGAACACTGATGATGAGATTTAGGATAACAAGGAGCATAAAAGAGACAGTACTTCTGCCAGGTTGCCCCCAAGTTTCTCTATCGTCTTACAGTGTATTTTGTTAAGGGGAGGAGAGATGTGGTCCCAGGGTCCAGGCATCTTGCTCTTATAAATTCCCATTAAGCAGTAGTTCTCAAAATGTGGCCGGGGTCCAGCAACAGCAGCAGCATCTGAGCACTTGTTGGAAACCAGATTCTTGGACCTTACTTCGGACCCACTGAATCAGAAGCTCTAGGGTGGGACCCAGTGATCTGTTTTAACAAGCAGTCTGCCGAACGTTCAAGTTGGAGAGCCATTGGTGTCGCATTTTCAGCTGGTACAACCTGGAGTCTGCCTCCCGGCGAATGTGATTACTCATCATCTCCTGCCAAGTGTGGGATCAGGTACTTCGGGTAACAAGTGACAGCAAACCTTAAACTAACCTACTAAACAGCTGCAGAAATTAATTCGTTTGCATATTCTGCCTAAAAAGTCAGTAGGGAGCAGGCTTGTTCTCCATTTTCCTGTGATTCTCTGTCTTCCTCTGTGTATTAGCTTTGTCTTCACACCCACTTCTCTCGTGGTTGCAACGTGACGTGGCTTCCTGCAACCATCAGAGCAGTGTGCTTCCTGATTAGCTCCAGAGTGAGATGACGTGTCATTCCATACCAGCAAGCACAATTCAGCAGCTTAGCTCTGATGACACCAGCCCTGAATCAGGGCAAGAGGCAGAACATTTTTCTGACTGGCTTAGTACCCTGCTTCTACCCCTCCCTTGCAGGGGATGGGTAAGTCCTACCCAGTTCTCATGGCTGTTTCACAAAGGGGAAGGAAGAAATGCTGTATGTGGAGGGGGAGGTAGCCATGGTGCCCAGAACACCAGGACTCATGAAATGGCCTCTTTGCTGTTTGTCCCAAACCCACTGTTTTTTCCTTCTTTAATAATGCATCCAGAGGGATCTTTCTGAAGCAAAAGCCTGTCTACAACACCCCTTGCTTAAACCCTTTGGTGTATCTCCTCAGACACACACACACACACACACACACACACACAGCTCTCCAGATTAGGTTCATACTTTGAGATGTTCAAGTTCTAGTTCCAGTTGACCACCAGCCTGCTGGATTCCCATCCTTTGGAACCCCATGGAATGCTCCATCAATACCCCCTTCCACACTTTTCCATGCTGTCCCACCTCTGCTTCTGTGTTCTGCCAGGAATGCCTTTACCCTTCCCCGTGTGGTAAATTCACCCTTCAAAACTCAGCCTGGATATCTGCTTCCTCTGGGATAGCTCTAAGGCAGGTTAATGACTGTGTCCACAGGCTTCTGGGTTACACAGTCACCGTGCGCCTGCACCACTCATCCTACATCTCTCTCAGCTGGTGATCTTGGAGCAGGAACCTGTTTGATTCTCCTGGGTCCTCAGTCCCCAGGCTTGCCACGCACTAGGAGCTCAGATAGTGCTGGTTGATCACATACTACTTTTGTGGCCCCTGCTGTTGCCTAGCAAAGTAGAGCCCCTGGTAGACACTCAGTTGATACTTACCAGTGCATTAAACTGACCACAAACCTCAGTTCTTCAGGTCCTGGGAAAACCCTGAGCCACCTGCAAATACAGGCTGCTTATGCCCTTGACAGGTTCAAGGAATCAGTCCTTGACACTGGAGCGGGCTTCACTTTGGACTTGGTGAGGGCTTAGAGGCCTTTAGCTTTGAATCCTGAGGAGCCTCCCTTTATCCAGGAAGCAGGGGGCTGGACCACTGGGACCTTCATCAGAAGAATAGATATATCTGTAGAAGTAGGTTATTCTAGGCCAGTTCTTTCCATTAAAAAAAAAAAAAAAAAGTAAGCCAGGTGCAGTGGCTCACACATGTAATCCCACCACTTTGGTAGGCTGAGGCGGGCGGATCATGGGGTCAGGAGATCGAGACCTTCCTGGCTAACGTGGTGAAACCCCGTCTCTACCAAAAATACAAAAAAAATTAACTGGGCATGGTGGCAGGCGCCTGTAGTCCCAGCTACTCGGGAGGCTGAGGCAGGAGAATGGTGTGAACCCGGGAGGTGGAGCTTGCAGTGAGCCGAGATCGTGCCACTGCACTCCAGCCTGGGCAACAGAGTGAGACTCCATCTCAAAAAAAAAAAAACCAAAAAATTAGAGCCCCTAGGTTGAATTAAAAAAATAAAAAAATTAAAAATTTAAAAATCATGTTTATTTCTAATATACAATTTGATAATACATAGTTATTGAATATAATACATAAAGATACAAACTACCTGTAATCCTCCTATGGGTTTTGTGCTTCCAGTCTTTCTTCTAAGCATGCATATTTAGTAATTTCCTAAAGCATTGAGATTATTACTTTATTCGTATTTATTGCCATTGTCTTAGTGTATTTTATGATGCTATAACAGAATATCTGAGACTGGGCAATTTGTAAACAATAGAAATTTATTTAGCTCATGGCTCTGGAGGCTGGGAAGTCCAAGGTTGAGGGCCCTGCATTTGGCGAGGGCCTTCTTGCCGTGGCGGAAGGTGGAAAGGGCAAGAGAGCATGTATGAGAGAGCCAGCAACTGAACTCACAGCCTCTAGCTCCTTTTTTTATTTTTATTTTTTTGAGACGAAGTCTCCCTCTGTCGCCCAGGCTGGAGCGCAGTGGTGCTGATCTCGGCTCACTGCAGGCTCTGCCTCCTGGGTTCATGCCAGTCTCCTGCCTCAGCCTCCCGAGTAGCTGGGACAACAGGCGCCTGCCACCACGCCAGGCTAATTTTTTGTATTTTTAGTTGAGACGGGGTTTCACCGTGTTAGCCAGGATGGTCTCAATCTCCTGACCTTGTGATCCACCCTCCTTGGCCTCCCAAAGTGCTGGGATTACAGGCGTGAGCCACAACGCCTGGCCGCCTCTAGCCCTTTTATAATCAGCACTAATTCATTCATGAGGGTGGAGCCCTCATGATCTAAACACCTCCCATTACTGTTGGCCCCACCTCCCAACACTGGAGATTCAGTTTCCAACACATGCCTTCTGGGAGACACATTCAACTATTATTTTATCGGTTACTATTGATACTATTGTTTTATTAATTAATTCCCATGTGTTTCTGCAAAAAACCTGGACAAGTTTATAATACCAGTTCCCTGTAGTCCTCCAGCCACTGATAAGCTGAAGGTAAAAATGTTAAGACCCAGTTACTAAAAAAAGCAAGTAAGACCTGGGAGTCAAACCAAAGCTGAGGAACTTAACCCAGAGCTTCCCAGCAGCCAAGACAAAAAAATAAATAAATAAATAAAAGGGAAACTCAAGGGGTTATGGAGCTCTTGAACTGCAGAAGAGGAAGCAAGCCAGGTTGTCAGAATGCATGAGCTTTCCTAACGCTGACCTCTGGAGAGGGCACAGGGACCTTGTGTAAGTGTGTTGTGTAAGGGACAGCTTCACTGAAAGATGCAGGAACTGCCTAGGTTTCGTCACTTCTCATACTGACTCTTAAGAACAGCTGATGGCAGCTGGGCGCGGTGGTTCACGCCTGGAATCCCAGCACTTTGGGAGGCCGAGGTGGGCGGATCGCGAGGTCAGGAGATCGAGACCATCCTGGCTAACATGGTGAAACCCCATCTCTACTAAAAATACAAAAAATTAGCCGGGCGTGGTGGCGGATGCCTGTAGTCCCAGCTACTCGGGAGACTGAGGCAGGAGAATGGCGTGAACCTGGGAGGCGAAGCTTGCAGTGAGCCGAGATAGCGCCACTGTGCTCCAGCCTGGGAGACAGAGCAAAACTCCGTCCCAAAAAAAAAAAAACAGCTGATGGCACGTCCATAAATTTTAGTTCTCAAAAATAAATAAATACATAAATAAATTGTAGTTCTGGGAAAGCATTTCTTTGTTTTATTTTGTTTTCCCTGGGAATCAGACTGAGAGGAAGGCATATTTTTGTAGGAAGCCTAAGTAACATGCTCTAAGCATGAAACTTTCTGGTGATTTCATTTGTTAGAGATTTAGCAAACACATATTAACTGTGTGGCTTTCATGCTGTTCTCTCATGTAAGGTATCTCATTTAACTTTCTCAATGAAGTTGGAGGCAAGAGATTATTAGGCCATTTTACAGATGGGGCAATGGAGGCTCAGGGAGATTGACTTATCCAGGGTCACGTAGTCAATTAACTGGCACACCAGGACTCGACCCCAAGTTTACAACCTTTTCCTTTGTGTTGGCACCTTGTTGGAGAAGGGGGAAGTGTCTGACCTGGTTACATATCCACGGTGTATTAGGACTGGGTCTTTTTTTTTTTTGAGAGAGAGTCTCACTCTGTCACCCAGACTGGAATGCAGTGGTGTGATTTTGGCTCACTGCAACCTCCACCCTCCGCCTCCTGGGTTCAAATGATTTTCCTGCCTTAGCCTCCTGAGTAGCTGGGATTACAGGCGCCCGCCACCACGCCTGGCTACTTTTTGTATTTTTAGTAGAGACGAGGTTTCACCATGTTGGCCAGGCTGGTCTCGAACTCCCGACCTCAGGTGTTCTGCCTGCCTTGGCTTCCCAATGTGCTGGGATTACAGGAGTGAGCCACCGCCCCCAGCCTAGAACTGGGTCTTTATAAGTACCACCTCATCTGTTCCTTACAGTAAATCCTAGAGCCACGTAATATTAGTCCATTTTACAGAGAGGATTGGTGGTTGTCCAAGGCCATACAGATAGTAGGTGTTAGGGAAGCTAAGCAGGGGTTCCCAACCAGGGCTTGGTGATGGAACGTCAGGATATGCAAGGATTCAATAGAATGGCACAGGAACATTTCTGGGTGAGAGGGGAGAGGATGGCTTTCATGGAGCCTCAAAAAACCCAAACAAAAATAAATGAGAAAAACAGAAAGAATCATAGTGACAGCTCACATAACTGAGTCCCAACCTGGAACCAGGCACCTGGCAAGGCCTGGATGAGCTTATCATTCCCATGAGGGTTAGGGTGTATCATCCCCATCTCACAGGTCACCCAGCTGGTCGGTGGCCTTGCATGGTGACTGAGTTTTGCCTCTTCTCCATCGTCACCTCTTGTGACTTGGTTTTTTTCTAGCAGTTAGTGGAATTTTTCTTCCTCTTTTGTGGAGCTGAGAATTACTACAAGGCAGAATGATACGCTGTGCTTCAGAAGGTCACTGCCTTCCTGTTTCCAAGTCACCTCTGTCTGTTCCCTTGCCTCTGGGAACAAGCTGGTTGGATGGTGGTTGGGTAAGAGTGAACAAATGAATGGACGAATGAATGAGTGAACAAGTGGATGGAGGAAGTACCACTTCCTTGGCGTTCGGGATCAGCATGCATGGATGCATTTCTGATGACTTTATTCAAGGCTGACAGGTCACTGTAGTGTTAGAGAGGAGTCTTGGGGAAGCTGAGTTCAGGCCCGTTCACGACCAGGCAGGACCAGAGTGACCCAGAAAGCCTCCGTCCTCCTCAGCAGGCAGTGGTGTGGAAGTGGGCCGTGCCGCCTTCCACAGCTCTCTGCCATGGCATGCAGCCCTCCACAGCATGTGGCAAGACTGGCAGGGCCTGGAATGGTTGCTACCCCTGGAACCTAGTATCTCTAGTATCCCTGGCCCACGTTAAAGTCCCCTATTTCATCTACTGTGGTTTCTTGCATCCCAGCCCGGCTTATACCCCTAGTGTAGCCCAGTGGTGGGGTCCCAGTTCAGAGCAACGGCATCAGCAGCCCTATTTTCCAGCTGAGGACACAGTCTCAGAGGATTGAAGTGACCTGTCCACGGCCACACTAGTGAGTGGTGGACCTGGGCCATGGGCCCAGCCGTGGCTGGCTCGAAAGCCATACATCACCACATCCTCATAGGACCCACATGACCTCAGGGTCATATTTACATTGCCAGGAGGCCCCTGGAAGGTAAGCCACAAACTGGAGGCCTCATCAGATTCCTGAGTCTGCTCCACCCTCCTCTGGCTGGAGAGCTGTCTCTGGTCCAGCTGGACCGTGGCCGAGGGTTTCTTTCCTGTTTAGAGAGAGCATGGGTCTTCCTGACTGCCCCACTCTCCAGGGCCTCTGCTGAGCTGGGTTGAAGGAACTTCACAACAAGCAGGGGCCAGGAGCTGGAAGCTCAGAGGTGATTCTGCCTGTCCTGAAGTTTGTGACGCCATCCCCCTTCCTCAGCCACCTGTAGCCCTACGTTAAGAAAAAAGAGGTCAGGCAGGGTGGCTCACACCTGTAATCCCAGCACTTTGGGAGGCCAGGGTGGGCGGATGACCTGAGGTCAGATGTTCGAGACCAGCCTGGCCAACATGGTGAAACCTCATCGCTACTAAAAATACAAACATTAGCCAGGTGTGGTGGCAGGTGCCTTTAATCCCAGCTGCTCAGGAGGCTGAGGCAGGAGAATCACTTGAACCTGAGAGGTAAAGCCAAGATTGCGCCATTGCATGCTAGCCTGGGCTACAAGAGTGAGACTCTGTCTAAAAAAAAAAGAGAGAGAGAGAGAAAGAAAGAGAAAAGAAAAAGAGAAAGCATCTATGCAAAGAGCCCAGAGTGGGCCAGAAAGAGTGAGAATGGGAGTGAACCAGGGCTGGAAGAGCCTTTCTACTGTAATCGTCCTTTCTGTCCCTCCACTAAGCTGGGAGCCCCTGAGGGCCTGGACCTGGCTGTTCTCCCAGGGCCTGCAACCTGTCAGTGTATGATGAATGAATGAATGACCTGAGGGTTTGGAGCTCTGCTTCCAGTCCAGGAACAATCTCTATGGCCTTGGTCAGTTACATCCCCTTTCTTGGCCTCAGTTTCTCCATCTGAGCTGATCTTCGAGGCCCTGGTGTTCTGAGCCAGCAAGGTCCAGGGCTCTGGAAGATGGAGGGAGCCTGAGACAGGTGCTGGGATTCTGAGAGGACTTGGCCAGCTTGGCCGGGGGGAAGGCGTCCTGAGGTTCTTGGCTGTGGAGCATAGGAAACAGGGCAGCTGGCAGGTGGGCACCAGGCGCACAGGTGGAGCGAGGAGGGAGGGTGTGGGCTTGGCTGAAGAGGTGTTTGCTGAAGCTTCGGGTCTTCATAGCGACTTAGTTTTCCTTCTTCAGAAAATGAAGCACTCCAGCAACTCCTCTGGGTGTGAGAGCCTCCTGTGAGGGTTGAGGCCCACTGGGGGAGGGGGACGGGTTCCCAAGGCAGGAGGAGGAGGGGCTGAGGAGCAGGGGTACCCAGGTATTGGGCATATTGGACCTTGCCTGGCTGTGCCCTGTGGGGTTCCATCTCGACGGCTAGGCAGCCCCACTCATGTCACTTTGCCCTGTGTTTTCTGCAGATCATGATTGAGTTTTGTCCAGGGGGAGCCGTGGACGCCATCATGCTGGGTGAGTCTTACTTGATTCGTTGCATTGCCGGGACCAGACCACACGTTTGGAGTCCTAAGCCTGACTGCTGGACGGCTCTGTCTAGGGAACTGGGACCTCCATTCTCCCACTCTGTCAGTTCCCATGGCCTCTTTGAGCACTTCTCTGCTTTGTCTGCTTTTAGGAGCAGGGTTTAGGTTCTTTTTTTTCTTTCTTTCCTTTTTTGAGACAGAGTCTTGCTCTGTTGCCCAAGCTGGAGTGCAGTGGTGCGATCTCAGCTCACTCACTGCAACCCCTGCCTCCTGGGTTCAAATGACTCTACTGCCTCAGCCTCCCAAGGAGCCTGGGATTACAGGTGTGTGCCACCACACATGGCTTGTTTTTGTATTTTTAGTAGAGACGGGGGTTTGGGTTCTTGAAGAGAATGCAGGACATTCGCTGGAAGTCCATCACTCCCCATTCCAGAAGCCGTGTGTCCTTGAACTGGCCACTCTCCCTCTTGAGGCCTCTTGACCTAAGATGGGTGTGATGCCTTCTTTGCTGGACCCCACAGCACTCTCAGGAGGTGAAACTGAGATACCCAAGAAAGGTTGTTAAAAGTGGGGATACCCACATTCATTAAATGCTCTGTGGGGACAGTGTCAGGTCTCAATGTCCTGGGCAAGCTTGAGCAGTAACAACGCCGATGACCACAGTGAAATGTTAGTAGTGGCCATTCCTTTGTGAATAGTCACTATATGCCAGAGAGTGTGGTAGCCACGTTCCCATATGTGGTCCTCCTCTAATCCTCAGGAATAAAATCAGGAAGAGCATTTTATTTATTTATTTATTTATATTTATTTTGAGATGGAGTCTCGCTCTCTTGCCCAGGCTGGAGTGCAGTGGCATGATCTCAGCTCACTGTAATCTCCACCTCCCAGGTTCAGGTGATTCTCCTGCCCCCGTCTCTCAAGTAGCTGCGACTACGTGGCTACCACCACGTCCAGCTAATTTTTGTATGTTAGTAGTGATGGGGTTTCACCATGTTGGCCAGACTGGTCTCAAACTCCTGACCTCGGGTGATCCACCCACCTCGGCCTCCCAAAGTGCTGGAATGACAGGTAAGTATCACTTTTATTTTTGATTGGGTTGACACTTGAAAGGTTAAGGGACTCACCCAGATCACACAGGAGAGCTGTGAACCCAGGTCTGGCTGACCCACTCCTAACCATGGCCCGTCCCACAGCATCCCCGGCTCATGCCACCCTGCATGGAGTGCAGAGAGGCTGAGGAGAGGCCTGGAAGTTTGAGTGACATGTCAAGGATTCTGGGATGGCCCAGAAGAGGAGAGGTGCTCAGTATAATGTCATACCATTCAAGGTATTTTCCCTGAGTTTACATCAGGAGGGAGCCAATCGTAATCCTGACACAGTGTTCAGTGCCATAAACCTGAATGTTGAAATCCCAAAAGAGCAAAATGCCCAAAGTCTCAAATCCTGTCAAGTACAATCCTGAAAGATCAAAATCCCAAAAATACAATTTTAAAAACCTTTTTAAAAAATTATTGGTATTTATATTTTAAAGGGGAATTTGAGAAACATAAAAACATGAAGGTGCTTCACAGGCCACTGTACACTGTCAAATAGTAATAATGTACATATTTTGCACGCGTAAACAGCTATACCAAGGATGGTTGCACAGGTGTAACAATTATGAACAGACTGGCCGGGCGCAGTGGCTCACGCCTGTAGTCCCAGCACTTTGGGAGGCCGAGGTGGGCAGATCACCTGAGGCCACGAGTTTGAGACCAGCCTGGCCAACATGGCAAAACCCCATCTCTACTAAATATATGAAAATTAGATGGGCGTGGTGGCAGGCGCCTGTAATCTCAGCTACTTGGGAGGCTGAGGCAAGAGAATCACTTGAACCCAGAAGGTAAAGGTTGCAGTGAGCCGAGATGATGCCACTGCACTCCAGCCTGGGTGACAGAGTGAGACTCCATCTCAAAAAAAAGAAAAAAAATGATGAGCAGATGACCCGCACCCATAAAGAAATAGGTCAAAAAGGAAAATGTATAAATGCATATCACCAGGATTGGTGATTGTGTACACACAGCTTTATAGCTGTTGTGTGAAATACTGTAATGAACAACCGAAGCCTGTTGATGAGATCAACCAAAACCCTCAGCGGGTCACTAGGGCATATGCAGATGCCGAAAGAGCCGGAATCTGGAGAAAGTTTATCTTTCACAAATGCAGATGCACTCAAAGGACATCCCTATATTCACTGAGGAACTTTCAACCTTTTTACATACATGCACAATGCTTACACACCAGCAATGCCGAGATAATACACTTTCAGGGAGTCAAATTTGCAACAAACGCATAAAAGGAATTAGAACTCTCTCAAAGTCTCTACACCATTTATACCTGCAGCATTGAAAATGATGTGAAGATGAAATACATAGCGTAGTGAATTGCAAAAAGTAATGCTGACTATTTAAAACAGTGGGGAAATATATATATATTTATTTATATATGCTGAAGACCATTGAGTTTTTTCAAATTTAACATAGGACCAAGTGTATTGCAGGGAGAGATTATGGGCAGTTGCGCAGAGACCGTTCATAAGAGTTGGCCTAACAGGATACAACTATCCTGTGATTGAGATTTTTAGGATTTTAGACTTTAGGGATTTTGATCTTTGGGATTTCAACATTTGGAATTATGGTATTTGAGATTATGTATACTTTTAGGATTATGATCCAAACCCATGTCAGGAATGTGTGAAATTTACAGTAGTCCATCCCCACCCCGGGCTGTAGAAATGTAGGACCCACAGGGGCTGGGCGTGGTGCCTCACGCCTGTAATCCCAGCACTTTGGAAGGCCGAGGTGGGTGGATCACGAGGTCAGGAGATCAAGACCATCCTGGCTAACACAGTGAAACCTTGCCTCTACTAAAAAGACAAAAAAATAGCCGGGAGTGGTGGTGGGCACCTGTAGTCCCAGCTACTCAGGAGGCTGAGGCAGGAGAATGGCGTGAACCCGGGAGGCGGTGCTTGCAGTGAGCAGAGATTGCGCCACTGCACTCCAGCCTGGGCGACAGAGCGAGACTCCATCTCAAAAAAAAAAAAAAAAGGAAATGTAGGGCCCACAGCCTTCGTTACAGAGCCACTTACTGCCCCACTGAGTTCCCAGGTAGACGACAGTATGGGGAAGGATACATGGCACATGTTACATGGCTCTTGGGTGTGCCTTCTCTCAGTAGGCAGGCACTGCCTTTGAAGGTTATCATTTGGGAGATAGAATCTAACAGTATAAAAGTGATAATCTGGTATGAATTGAGACTTTAGGTTATAAGGAGCCAAAATACTCAAACTTTTTTAGGTGGGGGAAAGGTGGGGGATATGGGAGGTGGAATTTATTTGCACAAATAACTGAAGACTTCAAGGATGGCTAGCTTCAGGCACAGCTTGTTCCAGGAGTTTTAAAGAGTTATGATAAGGGGTGGAGTGTGGTGGCTCACGCCTGTAATCCTAGCACTTTGGGAGGCCGAGGCAGGTGGATCACTTTGAGCTCAGGAGTTTGAGACCAGCCTGGGCAACAGGGCAAAACCCTGTCTCTACAAAAAATACAAAAATGAGCTGGGCATTAGTGGTTGCGCCTGTAATCCCAGCTACTTGGGAGGCTGAGGCTGGAGGATTACTTGAGCCCAGGAAGCAGAGGTTGCAGTGAACTAAGATCATGCCAGTGCACTCCAGCCCAGGTGACAGAGTGAGACCCTGCCTCAAAAAAAAAAAATAGTTCTGATATGGACTTGATTTCTTTATCCAACTCTTGGCCCCCTATCCTCTGTGTTAGCCCCATTCTCATGCTGGTTTTCTGCCCTTGATGACAAGATGGCATGGGAGCTCCAGCCATCACATCTGAATTCCAAGCAGCAGAATGGAAGACAAGAGGGTAGAATAACCACCCATCCCTACGCCACACTGAAGACTCTTTTAAAGAGACTTCAGAAAAGCTCCACATGGCACCTTGATTTATGTCTCATTGGCTGTAGCATATCACACACAGCTGGAATGGAGGCTGGGGAATGTGGTTTTTTTTAGCTGGGTAGCCATATGTTCTGATACCAAAAAAAGAAGGGGGAAATGGAAGCCAGCTAGCACCCTCTGTGTCCCCTGGTATGCAGCTTAACTGAATGAGCTTAGCTGGAGGGGAGTATCAGAGATGGAAAAGGCATTGAAGTATACTGTGTCCTCGACCTCATTCACAGCTGGGGCGTGACCTAGACTACAGCTCAGCCAGCAGATAAACCCTGCTCTGGCTCCCGCTCCAGTTCTCCTTGTGGCCCTGACTGTTCCAGCCTTAGGCAGCTTTCTCCCTGTTGGTGGCAGCAGTTAAAGGAACATTTTGCATATCGTGATGTATGAAGAGAAGCTGAAATGGGAACAGCCGACAGGTTCAGAGCCAGGTCCTCATTGCAGCTCTGTGTTTAGGGTTGACTTCCCTGCAGATGCCTGCCCTGCTTAGAGGGGCTTTCTGCCCCTCCATCCATCTCCCCTTTGCCCCGCATGGCTGGTTGCATTACTGGCCTGAGCTTGGGGCCCTGGGGTCCGTTCCCTGACGTCCATTCCAGGTTCCTCTTTTTGGAGGCTTTGGGGCACAGGACTGGCCCTTTTGTGAGATGGAGAGAATACCCACGTGGTATGTCACCGTGGGGCCATTCTGTGTAACACCCAGGGCCTGTTCTGATTGGAATGGATATGGTTGGCCATGCCTTGCTGGCTACTAAACATCTTGGGTCTCCACCCTCTTATCGTGGAAAGGATGAGAGGCTAGGATTAGATGTGGTGTCAAAGGGGACTTTGCCGTGTTGTAGTTTCTTTAATAAGGAGAAGGTATTCATGCGTTGCTGTGTAATTAAAAACTGTTTCTAAAAATGTATTGGACTCAAAGGGCTGCATATTGTATGATTCCAATTATATGACACTTTAGAAAAAGGCAAGGCCGGCCGGGCGCGGTGGCTCAAGCCTGTAATCCCAGCACTTTGGGAGGCCGAGACGGGCGAATCACGAGGTCAGGAGTTCGAGACCATCCTGGCTAACACAGTGAAACCCCGTCTCTACTAAAAAAATACAAAAAGCTAGCCGGGCGAGGTGGCTGGCGCCTGTAGTCCCAGCTACTCGGGAGGCTGAGGCAGGAGAATGGCGTAAACCCGGGAGGCGGAGCTTGCAGTGAGCTGAGATCCGGCCACTGCACTCCAGGCCGGGCGACAGAGCGAGACTCCGTCTCAAAAAAAAAAAAAAAAAAAAAAAAAAAAAGAAAAAGGCAAGGCCATAGGCATAGAAAACAAATTAGTGATTACATAGGGACTGGAAAAGGGAAGAGTTTACTACAAAGGTCATAGGGGAACCTTGGAGGATGATGGATGGATTTTGTATCTAAATTGTGATGGGGGTTCCATGACTGAATATGTTTGTCAAAATTTATAAAACTGTATACCTTTAAAAAAGTGAATTTTTTTCCATATGTAAATTATCCCTCAATAATCCTGACTTTAAAAAGTGTATCAGGCCGGGCATGGTGGGTCACGCCTGTAATGCCAGCACTTTGGGAGGCTGCAGCGGGTGGATCATGAGGTCAGGAGTTCAAGACCAGCCTGGCCAAGACAGTGAAAGCCCATCTGTACTAAAAATACAAAAATTAGCTGGGCACGGCGGCAGATTCCTGTAATCCCAGCTACTCGGAGGCTGAGGCAGGAGAATGGCGTAAACCCGGGAGGCGGAGCTTGCAGTGAGCTGAGATCCGGCCACTGCACTCCAGGCCGGGCGACAGAGCGAGACTCCGTCTCAAAAAAAAAAAAAAAAAAAAAAAAAGAAAAAGGCAAGGCCATAGGCATAGAAAACAAATTAGTGATTACATAGGGACTGGAAAAGGGAAGAGTTTACTACAAAGGTCATAGGGGAACCTTGGAGGATGATGGATGGATTTTGTATCTAAATTGTGATGGGGGTTCCATGACTGAATATGTTTGTCAAAATTTATAAAACTGTATACCTTTAAAAAAGTGAATTTTTTTCCATATGTAATTATCCCTCAATAATCCTGACTTTAAAAAGTGTATCAGGCCGGGCATGGTGGGTCACGCCTGTAATGCCAGCACTTTGGGAGGCTGCAGCGGGTGGATCATGAGGTCAGGAGTTCAAGACCAGCCTGGCCAAGACAGTGAAAGCCCATCTGTACTAAAAATACAAAAATTAGCTGGGCACGGCGGCAGATTCCTGTAATCCCAGCTACTCGGGAGACTGAGGCAGGAGAATCATTTGAACCCAGGTGGCAGAGGTTGCAGTGAGCCAAGATCACGCCACTGAATTCCAGCCTGGGTGACAGAGACTCCGTCTCAAAAAAAAAAAAAAAGAAAAAAAAAAAAAGAAATGCATTAACTAGGCATAGTGGCACATGCCTGTAATCCCAACACTTTGGGAAACCAAGGTAGGAGATTGCTTGTGGCTAGAAGTTCAAGACTACCAGCTTGGACAACGTAGTGAGACTCTGTCTCCGCAAAACAAAAAATTATTTATTTATTTATTTTGAGACAGAGTTTTGCTCTTGTTGCCCAGGCAACAATTGTGCAATGGTACAATCTCGGCTCACTGCAGCTTCTGCCTCCTGGGTTCAATCAGTTCTTCTGCCTCAGCCTCCCAAGTAGCTGGGATTACAGGCACGCGCCACCACGCCTGGCTAATTTTGTATTTTTAGTGGAGACGGGGTTTCTCCATGTCGGTCAGGCTGGTCTTGAACTCCCAACCTCAGGTGATCCGCCTGCCTCGGTCTCCCAAAGTGCTGGGATTACAGGCGTGAGCCACCACGCCCAGCCAAAAAATTTTTTTTATAAACTAGCTGAGCGCGGTGGCACACACCTGTGGTTCCAGCTACTCAGGAGGCTGAGGTCAGAAGACTGCTTGAGCCTGGGAGGTCAAGGCTGCAGTGGACCATGATCCACTGCACTCCAGCCTGGGCAACAGAGTGGGACCCTGTCTCAAACAAACAAAACAAAATTAGGCTGGGCACAGTGGCTCATGCCTGTAATCCCAGCACTTTGGGAGGCCGAGGTGAATGGATCACCCCGAGGTCAGGAGTTCAAAATCAGCCTGGCCAACATGGTAAAACCTTGTCTCTACCAATAATACAATTAGCCTGGCGTAGTGGCACATGCCTGTCATCCCAGCTACTAGGGAGGCTGAGGCAGGAGAATCGCTTGAACCCAGAAGGTGGAGGTTGTAGTGAGCCAAGATCATGCTACTGCACTCCAGCCTAGGCAACACAGCAAGACTCAAGAAAGAAAGAAAGAGAGAGAGAGAGAAAGAAAGAGAGAGGGAGAGAGGGAGGGAAGGAGGGAGGGAGAAAGAGAGAGAAGGAAGGGAAGGAGGGAGGGAGGAAGGAAGGAAGGAAACCCAACAATAATAAAACAAAATTAAAGAGTGTATCCTACCCACCTCACTGGGTTACTATGAGGATTAAATGACAATATGCACCGTGTCCTTATCCTCATGCCTGGCACATTATAAGGGCTCAAAAAATGATGGTGATTAGATCATAATTATCTTCATCATCACCATCAGTATTTTTATCATTCCTATTTCATTTATATCAGTAAATTAGACATAAGCAAGACACATTTTGCCATTAAAAAAATTGCGGCAGATATTCCAGTCCTGGACTCATCTTAGAACCAACATAGCAAGAATCCCCTTTTATTGCCTATTTTCCACACTAAGAACTGGACATGGCTGATGGCTGGAGCCCTGCCTATGTCGATTATAATCATCCCATTTCACAGACCAGGAAGTGAAGGGCCAGAGAGCTTGGGTGACTTGCCAGTAACCACACAGCTAGTGAGAGGCATCACCTGGGTACAGCCTCAGTCTGTGTGGTTCTGAAGCCCATGCAGGCTCTGATCCTGGCCCCTGGCTGGAGACACAGAGGTTCAGGATGAGGCCACAGGGACAGGGGGCAGGCAGCTTGCAGACTCCAGAGAGAAGGGTCCCTGGTCCAGGAGCCCTGGTCTGGGGCTTGGCTTCCCAGAGCAGGGCAGTTGGTACTTGCATTCCTGGCTGGCATGTCTATTATACCACTCCTGAGAGCCTGGCTGGGAGAACTGAGCCTTGTGGATTCCTGGCCAGGCACCACTGGGCAAGCTGGACACAGCAGTGCTGTTGTGGGCAGAGGGAGGACTCAGAGCAGTGCCCTTGGGTGACCAGGCTTAGAAGCCGACAGCCTGGGAACCTGGCAGGCCAAGGGAGGTAGCTCCCCTGCTCACAGCGGTCTTGGGTAGTAACAGTGACTCAATCAGGACAGTCCCGTGGGATGCGGAGCACAAGGCTGTCACCCTGGAATCTTCTCACTCCACCTCCCCAATCCATCCATTGAGCAACTGTCTTTCTCTCTGCCTTGGCTGCTATCTGGACCACTGTGATGACCTTCAGCTGAGCCCCTGCCCCTGCTGCCCAGCAAGCTCTTTGCTGTGCTAGAGGGAATTATTTGTTTATTTATTTTATTTTATTTTATTTTATTTATAACATAATAAATGTTACAAGCATAGCTGGATCTCGCTATGTTGCCCAGGCTGGCCTTGAACTCCTGGCCTCAAGTGATTCTCCCACCTTTGCCTCCTAAGTAGCTGGCCCTACGGCATTGAGCCCCTGCTTTCAGCCATGGGAATTTTTTTAAATGCAAAGACCAGACTGTGTCTGCCCCACTCAGAACCTCTCATGAACTGCCCACTGTATTTCAAATAAAATGCACCCTCCACAGCGTGGCCCAGAGGTCCTGCAGAGTCAAGGTCTGCTGACCTCTGACCTGTGACCTCAAGTCACTTTCCCTTCATCTGCCCCCTCCCACCACACAAGTCTGTTCCCGTTTCCAGGAATATTCTTCCTGCTTCCCACCTTCCTGCTCCCTGCCTGCTCAGACCCACTCAACCTATGAACCTCAGGGAGGAAGGACCCTGGCATTGAGCTGTCTGCTGCGTGTGCATGTGGACACTTGTGTCTCCCTGCTGATTAGCACATAAAAGACTCTTGGCTACCAGCCCTCTGGCCTCTCTGGCCCTTCCCTTTCTGCATCCCCTGGTGCCACCACCAACAGCCAGTGGAAAGTTTAATAGGCAAAAAAGAGACCGAGTCTCGCTCTGCCACCCAGGCTGGAGTGCAGTGGTGTGATCTTGGCTCACTGCAACCTCCGCCTCCTGGGTTCAAGCGATTCTCCTGCCTCAGCCTCCTGAGTAGCTGGGATTACAGGCACCCACCACCACGCCCAGCTAATTTTTGTATTTTTAGTAGAGACAGGGTTTCATCATGTTGGCCAGAATGGTCTTGAACTCCTGACCTCATGATCTACCTGCCTCTGCCTCCCAAAGTGCTGGGATTACAGGCATGAGCCACTGCGCCCGGCCCCAGTGGACATTTTGTAAACACCAGCTCATGTCAGCCATTACCTCTGCTGGCTCCTTGACCTAGAGTGCCCTTGCTCCACCTATTCTGTTCCTTTAAGACACAACCTAAATGTCATTTCTTCTGGGCAGCCTCCCAGTTCCCTCAGCTATAAGGGATTCCTGCGCATTCTGACCTCCCACATGCCTGCACCTCACTCTGTTCCAAGTGTCGCTCACTGTTTCCATGTCCCCTCTGCCTTCCTGCTCCAAGCACAGAGCCAGACGCGTGGTAAGTGCCCTCCCAGTGTCTGCAGACACAACAGATCTCTATGTCTCAGTTGGGCTTATGTTTACAAACCTGAACTCTAAAGCCAGATCCTGGTTTGAATCTCAGATCTGTGACTTCCCACCTGCATGACCTTGAGCAAGTGGCTTAACCTTTCCAAGCCTCAATTTCTTCTTCTGTAAAATGGGGACAATAATTGTGCCTGCTTCATAGGACTGTTATGAAGACAAAATGGGTCAGTGTGCATGACCTGCTTAGAAATGAATCCAGTACACGGTGAGCACTCCTTAATATTGGTGGCTTTTTTTTTTTTGAGATAGAGTCTCACTGAGTCGCACAGGCTGGAGTGCAGTAGTGCGATCTCAGCTCACTGCAACCTCTGCTGCCCAGATTTAAGCAATTTTCCTGCCTCAGCCTTGTGAGTAGCTGGGATTACAGGTGCCTGCCACCACCCTTGGCTAATTTTTGTATTTTTAGTAGAGACGGGATTTCAACATCTTGGCCAGGCTGGCCTTGAACTCCTGACCTCGTAATCCACCTGCCTCGGCCTCCCAAAGTGCTGGGATTACAGGTGTGAGCCACCGCGCCTGGCCTAATATTGGTGGCTTTTATATTTCTCCCTGGCGTGGGCCTGACATTTCAGCTGCCTGTGGCAAGTGCTTCCTGAATTGACAGCCGTTCTCCTCCATTTCCAGAGCTGGACAGAGGCCTCACAGAGCCCCAGATACAGGTTGTTTGCCGCCAGATGCTAGAAGCCCTCAACTTCCTGCACAGCAAGAGGATCATCCACCGAGATCTGAAAGCTGGCAACGTGCTGATGACCCTTGAGGGAGACATCAGGCTGGGTAAGGGACTCAGGGTGGGAAAGGTGGAGCCACAGGGTGCCTGCCTAGGGGTGTCGGCCTGGCCTCTGCAGGCCAGTGGGAGTGTGGACCTCGTGGGGGTGTGAGGTCCTCACGCCTACGCCCTCTTGGCATGTCAGCAGTTCTCCCCTTCCTACTCTTCATTCTTTTTTAAAAAGTTATTTTATTTTATTTTATTTTTTTGAGACAGTCTTGGTGTCACCCAGGCTGGTGTGCAGTGGTGCATTCTTGGCTCACTGCAACCTCCACCTCCCAGGTTCAAGTGATTCTTGTGTTTCAGCTTCCCAAGTAGCTGGGATCACAGGCGCCTGCTGCCATGCCTGGCTGCTTTTTACACTTTTAGTAGAGATGAGGTTTCACCATGTTGGCCAAGCTGGTCTCAAACTCCTGATCTCAAGTGATATGCCCGCCTTGGCCTCCCAAAATGCTGAGATTACAGGTGTGCACCACTGTGCCTGGCCAGCTTCTTTCTAATCAAGAGAATTCAAGTGAGAGTGATGGATGGAGGGATGACCCAGCTCCATCCCCAGGTGGAAAACAGTAGGACATTAAGCACATATATCAAAACGTTCTTTTTTTTTTTTTTTTTTGGACAGAGTCTCACTCTGTTGCCCAGGCTGGAGTGCAGTGGCGAAATCTCGGCTCACTGCAGCCTCCACCTCCTGGGTTCAAGTGATTCTCCTGCCTCAGCCTCCTGAGTAGCTGGGATTACAGGCGCCCGCCACCATGGCTGGCTAATTTTTGTATTTTTAGTAGAGACCAGGTTTCACCATGTTGGCCAGGCTGGTCTTGAGCTCCTGACCACAAGTGAACCACCCACCTCAGCCTCCCAAGGTGCTGGGATTACAGGTGTGAACCACCACTCCCGGCTCAAAACCTTCTTCTTTAAATGTCTCTTTGTATTTTTAATGTTTTTATTTTTTTAACCAAAGTGACATATACGTGTGTCATCTCCTCATGTGTCTCCTTTTGCCATCCACCTGCAGAGACAAGCGCTTTGAGCTCTTCTCCTGTGTACTTCTGCATCACCAAATTATATGGCTGCAATGCATTTTTGAAAGTAATGATTTTTGGCTGCGCGCAATGGCTCACGCCTGTAATCCCAGCACTTTGGAAGGCCGAGGTGGGTGGATCGCCTGAGGTCAGGAGTTTGAGACCAGCCTGGCCAATGTCTTGAAACCCCAATCTCTACTAAAAATATAAAAATTAGCCGGGCATGGTGGCACACGCCTATAGTCCCAGCTACTCGGGAGGCTGAGGCAGGAGAATCGCTTAAACCCAGGAGGTGGAAGTTGCAGTGAGTTGAGATTGCACCACTGCACTCCAGTCTGGGCAACAGAGTAAGACTCTGTTTCACGAGAAAAAAAAACAAAAAACCACATAGTTGGTACTCAATAAACACTCACTTCCAGCATTACCATCACTTTAGCCTATGGTTAGTTACTTCAGCATCCCCAACTCCCAACCCCCCCGCCCCGGCCCTGCCCAATGTGCTGGAGACCCTGGCAGGTGGACCAGTCAGGAAGCCAAATGCCCATCTCTCACTACTGCCTTCACCCAGCCTAGCATTGCTATTTCCTGCTACCAGCAGCCTGGGGGCCTGGTTCTTTCACTAGAGCTACCATGCACTGAGCCAGCATCTGATATGTGTTAACTCATTCCATTCTCAAAGGCCACGGATAACATCTTGCAGGACGGATTTGGGACCTAGCAAGACTGACTTATCCAGGGTCACTCTGCTGATAAGAGGAACAACTGGGGTTCAAACCAAGGCAGCTGGCTCCAGAGCCTGTGCGCTTAACCACTACCCTCTTTCGCCTCTCTTAGTGGCAAATGATAAAAACCCACTTCCTAAGAGTTAAGGCAGACAGGAAAATGTGTACATCATGGAGCCAAATTGGAGAAGAAATACAGCTGGGTGGGCTTTAAAGTTAATTGGAACCTGGAACATAAACGCTGCCAGGACCGTCTCCCTGGCCCTTGGCTTTCTGTGCATGTAGGTTAGGCTCCCAGACCAACCCTCTCCACCAAGCTCAGGATACCATCTAGTTTCACCTTTCCCAGCATCACCACCTGCTGCATGAGCCTGAACTCACCATTGGAGGCTTTGGCATCAATAATCCTGGGGGAGGGCTCTGATTGGCCCCCCCTTGGCCCAGATAGTAATCCTTGGACCAAGCAGTGAGGCCCAGGAAGGAGGGTGTCTCCCACAGGCCCGGCTTATCTTCAGTCTCTGGCATGGAGGGTGGGATCACGTGACAACGCGGAAGTAGCCCTTGCCCCCACAGTGAGGCAGTGTGGTGGGTGGGGAGATGGTTTTTCAGAGGAAGGGAGGGTTTGGACTGGCCAGAAAAACAAATTGCTGTCCACCTACTCTGCCCAGCCTATGACAATCACAGAGGCCCAGCAGAGGGAAAGTAAGTGAGGCAGAAGCTTGAGGGATGGGAAGCAAGAACAAAGGGCTGTGTTGGTGATGAGTGTGGGGAGAGTGTCAGGAAGACAGTGCAGTGTGATGCGGGGAGGAGAGTCAGTGAAGGCCAAAGGTGGGGGGTCAGACTGGAAGACGAAGCCCTCATCAAATGGGCACGTGTCTCTAGGTTCCTAAAAAAACAAAAGAAAATAAAAATAACCTTACTGTAAGCACACCATGGGTTCACCTTGCTCACTGCCTTGACAGAGCTGATTTATCAAGACAGGGGAATTGCAATGGAGAAAGAATAATTTATGCAGAGCCGCTGTGCAGGAGACTGGAGTTTTATTATTACCCAAATCAGCCTCCCCAAGCATTCTGGGATCAGAGTTTTTAAAGATAATTTGGTGGGCAGGGGCTTGGGAAGTGGGGGGTGCTGATTGGTCAGGTTGGAGATGGAATTGTAGGGGGTCAATGTGAGTTTTTCTGGCTGTTTTCTATTCCTGGGTGTGATGGAAGAACTGGTGGCGCTGGATTACCGCCTGGGTGGTGTCAACTCATCCATCGAATGTAGGGTCTACAAAATAACTCAAGGCTGATCTGAGGTTTGACAATAGTGATGTTATCCCCGGAGCAATTTGGGGAGTTCAGACTGTTGAAGCCAGAGGCTGCGTGACCCCTAAACTGTAATTTCTAATCTTGTAGCTAATTTGCTAGTCCTGCAAAGGCAGACTGGTCCTCTTCTTCAAGAAGAGGGTCTTTTCGGGAAAGGGCTGTTATCACTTTTGTTTCAGAGTCAAACCGTGAACTGATTTTTTTCCCACAGTTTGCCCTACACCCAGGAATGAACACGGACAGCTTCAAGGTTAGAAGCAAGATGGAGTCGGTTAGGTCTGATTTCTTTCACTGTCATCATTTCCTCAGTTATAATTTTGCAAAGACAGTTTCATGACCATGATAGAGCAGTTCTTCCCGTCTCACATTTGGCTAAATAATATGATCCCTATTTAATAGGTGAGGAAACTGATGCTCAGAGGCATTTAGCAATTGATCTACAATCAAGCTAGAATCTTCTCACTTCCCTGTCCGCACTGTTTCCCTGACACTTCCGGGAGGGCAGGTCATCCCTCTCATGAGAAGAAGCCACTTTCTTAATGAGCTCAGGTGTGCACTGGCTGCCGCGAGCTGGAGATCCCAGGGCTGAGGGTAGAAGCATTTGCTCTCTTCTGTCCCCATCTCAGTTTCAGCAGGTCCCAGCACCTCTCTGCCCTTTGCTTTCCTGCTTGTACCATGGGGGAACCTGGCTAGTGTTTGTCCACAGGAGCACTGTTGGGATTTTGGACTGGATGGTTTTCACTGTTTTCTGAATGACAAGGTTCCTCCTACCTTGGATTCATCCTTTTGGTAACCCACAGTCAAGGGGACAGACAGATGAGAGACTCCCTTGTAAGTGTGCATACATGCTAAGTTCACTGTTTTTGTGCATGTTATAATGTATTTTACACTGTTTATATAATTTTTTCATTATAAAGGTAATTATGGTATTGATACCTGTATAGAAAGATGTATACAAAGATAGACATTGCAACAGTATTTGTAAGAGCAAGAAATCAGAAGTGATCCAAGTGTATGTACTTCAGTAGAGGATTAAATAGGTTATGGTGCTATCAAACAGTGGAATCTTTTTCACCTATTGAAATTAAGTTGCAGAAAATGTGTAATCTCTTACAAAGATGTGTAATACATACTTTGAAGGGGAAAAGTGACTGCAAAATAGCATGTTTAATCTGATTACATTTTTAAAAGTAGCAAATACATAAAAATTAAGTATATGTAATTTTTGTCTGTTTCTACTTATATGTAATTTTTAGGTAGGGCATGTTGGCTCACACCTGTAACCCCAGCACTTTGGGAGGCGAAGGTGACGGGATTGCTAGACCAGGCATTCGAGACCAGCCTGGGCAACATCGTGAGACCCTGTCACTATAAAAATTTGTTTTAATTAAAAAAATATATATATAATTGTAATACAAATAAATCTGGAGCTATACACAGCAAACCCCTAAATGTTTAGCTGTATTATAGTTTTTTTTTTTTTTTTTTGGAGATGGAGTCTTGCTTTGTCGCCCAGGCTGGAGTGCAGTGGCGTGATCTCGGCTCACTGCAAGCTCTGCCTCCCGGGTTCACGCCATTCTCCTGCCTCAGCCTCTGAGTAGCTGGGACTACAGGCACCCGCCACCTCGCCCGGCTAATTTTTTGTATTTTTAGTAGAGACGGGGTTTCACCGTGTTAGCCAGGACGGTCTAGATCTCCTGACCTCGTGATCCGCCGCCTTGGCCTCCCAAAGTGCTGGGATTACAGGCTTGAGCCACTGTGCCCAGCCAGTATTATAGTTTTTAATGTGAAAAATAATGAGTTTCTAATAAGCAACATAACTTTGGTAATCAGAAAACACACACACACACACGAGAGTAGCTAGAGTCCTGTACACAATTTGGAGTAAGACCCACAAAAAGGAGAATTAAAGTCCCTCCTAATCCTGCCAGAATAAACCACCACTCGCCGTGGGCTTCCCTCCAAGTCTTTTTTTTGTCTGCAGAAAAGTCAGATCAGATAGTGGGAAAGAGCACAGCTGGGTAGCCTTCTGCACGTTACTTAGTCTCTCTTAACTTAAGCTTCCTTATCTGTAAAATGGGAGTCATAATTTCCCCTGCCTTAAGGGTCATAGATATAAATGATGTGTAGGAAGAGATATGCACATAATATGCATAAGTTTCTTTGCACAGTGAGTGCTATGCATGTGGTAAGTTCTCAGTAAATACTAGTTTTTCCTTTCCTTTTTTGAGATGGAATTTCGCTCTTGTTGCCCAGGCTGGAGTGCAGTGGCACACTCTCGGCTCACCGCAACCTCTGCCTCCCGGGTTCAAGCGATTCTCCTCATTAGCCTCCTGAGCAGCTGGGATTACAGGCATGTGCCACCACGCCCGGCTAATTTTGTATTTTTAGTAGAGAGGGGGTTTTTCCATGTTGGTTTTTGTCTGGAACTCCTGACCTCAGGTGATCTGCCTGCCTCAGCCTCCCAAAGTGCTGGGATTACAGGCATGAGCCACCGTGTCTGGTGACAATATTAGTTTTTATAAGATAAACTAGGTTCATTATATATATATACAGTTTCCTAGTCTGGTTTTTAACATTGAATATCAGCGTATTCCTCCATATCCTTAAAGATTCCTCAGAAACATGATTATTTTCGTGTTTTTCTTGTACCTATCACAGGCACAAACTGTAATTTACCTTTCAGAGCCCTGAGGAAAGCCCTGAATTGGATACTTAGGTTTCTCATGAGGTTTATCATCTTCTTTACTAAATCATGCAGTGATGATTGTGCTTGTTCATGGATCTTTGAGTCTCTTTCTGTAACATACGTTGAGGAGGAATTCTCAGAAGCAGAGTGCTGGGTGTGTGCAGTGGGTCGGGGTTTTGTTCGTCCCGCATCCGGCATGCCCTCCGTGCCGGTCGTACCAGTTGACACACCCCCCAGTGGACTGTGCAGTTCTCTTTTCACCACATCCTGTGGCCCTACTGGGTTTTACTTAATAGAGAAAAAACAAAAAACCCACAAAACCAAAAAACTTCGCTACATATGCATTTCAGTTTTTTTTTTTTTTTTTTTTTTTGAGACGGAGTCTTGCTCTGTCGCCCGGGCTGGAGTGCGGTGGCCGGATCTCAGCTCACTGCAAGCTCCACCTCCTGGGTTTACACCATTCTCCTGCCTCAGCCTCCCAAGTAGCTGGGACTACAGGCGCCAGCCACCTCGCCCAGCTAGTTTTTTGTATTTTTAGTAGAGACGGGGGTTTCACCGTGTTAGCCAGGATGGTCTCGATCTCCTGACCTCGTGATCTGCCCGTCTCGGCCTCCCAAAGTGCTGGGATTACAGGCTTGAGCCACCGCGCCCGGCCGCATTTCAGTTTTTTAAACCATAGAAACAATACACTCTTATCAAAAACATTTTGAAGAATAAAAGTGGGCCGGGTGCGGTGACTCACGCCTGTAATCCCAGCACTTTGGGAGGCCGAGGCAGGTGGATCACCTGAGGTCGGGAGTTTGAGACCAGCCTGACCAACATAATGAAACCACGTCTCTACTAAAAATACAAAATTTGCCAGGCGTGGTGGTGCATGCCTGTAATCCCAGATGCTTGGGAGGCTGAGGCAGGAGAATTGCTTGAACCCGGGAGGCGGAGGTTGCAGTGAGCCAAGATCATGCCATTGCACTCCAGCCTGGGCAACAAGAACGAAACTCCATCTCAAAAAAAAAAAGAATAAAAGTGTGTAAAGTGAAAAATGTAAGATCCCTTCTGTGCACTGCCTCCACCAAAATCCCACTTCCAGGGAGATGAACATTAAGTTTGATGTGCAAACTTCCAGACCGGTGTGTGTGTGTGTGTGTGTGTATGCATGCACATGCATGCAGACATGTACACACAATAGGCATATTTTATTCTTTTAAAGATAATCTTCTACTGGAGTACCTTCTCTTGGATCATTTCTGGAATCATGTTACACATTTTATAAGACTCATCGGTCAATCAGCAACATCTTTGGGACATGTATTAGGGATAAACTTCCAAGTTAGTCCATACAAATACAGCCTCATTCTTTTTAAGAGCTGCATGTTATTTCATAGCTGGGGTGAACCACAATTTATCTAACCATTCAGCAACGAAGCTCCAGCAACGCTTTGGATGATTTCCAATTTTTCATTCTTTTTGGCTGTTGCTTTTATAAGCATCCATATATATTATAGATCTGGTTTTGGAGATGGATTTCTACAAATAGAATTGCTGGCACACAAGTTTTTAAAACTCGGTTTTATTTTTTACATATATGAGTAAAGGCACTTTAGCAAATTCTGTCTGTTTATTCATGAGCATGCTCATTCGATAAACCTGTTGAGTGTTTCCTGCTCCAGATATTGTGCCAGGGATACAACTGTGGACACAGTAGAAATGATCTCTTTCTTTATGGAAATTATAGCCAAGAAAGGGAGATTTGCCATATCTCCATTGCCCTTGTCTCTAACACATTTTAAAATGGGAGGAGAAGGGGGAGTGTTTTCATCAGAAGAGACTGCATGGTGAAAATCCCTTTTGAATTGCTCCAAGGGCAGCCATCAGCTATCAAGGGACATAAACTCATAAACTCTGTGCAGGGAGCAACCAGGTTCAGTTCTCTGGGCTGCAAGGTGGGGCTGCCCCGCTCTCCCATCTGGGCCCCATCATGTGGGCAGAAGGGGAAGTAGCAGCTACCCAAAGAGCTGGCTGGTGCGTGCCTGAGGGAGGGCCCTGGGGACCTACGGTGTGTCATTGTGCGTTGGTGGTTTCTGTTTTTCCTCTCTCTTCTCAGGAAGGTATCAGCAGGGCCTATGGTGGGGGAGTGGCCACCTTCTGGGATCCTCGCCCTGGGCCTGAGAGGCAATCACTGTTCCCAAAAGGTTTCTTGGGATGGGATGATGTGCTGGCCCTGGGTGGTGTTTGCCGGGGAGCCAGGGCCCCGAAGGTGGGGCCAGCTTCCCATTCGTACCCTGGAGGCCCAGGGGAGCCTCTCACCAGGTCATCAGCAGAGCCAGGCTCTACCTGGGTTTCCTGCTTTTCCACCCCACTTGCAGTACCTGTTGGTCCTACCTCAGGAGGCTGAGGGCTCCCTGTCCCCTCTTGCTGGCCAGACTGTCCCCCGATATAGCAACTGCTGTCCAGTTAGCACTAACCGGGGCTCAGAAGCCAGCTTTCCTGACCACTCCCAGGAGGTGGTGGGGATCTTAGTTCAGCCTCAGCCTCGCCCCAGCCTGAAAAAGGCTGGACTGGCTCATGGGCCGGTGAAGTAATCACCATCATCTCACTTTTGCCACGAGTGGGCCTTGCAGCACAGTGCTTTGCATTTGTCATTTAATCCTCAGGAAAACCTACGCAATGGGTCTGTGGTATCACCCCCATGTCACAGATGGGGAAACTGAGGGTGAGGGTCAGAGGCTTTGTAACTGCCCTGTCTGTCTCCTGCCTTATCTGCTTCCACCCCCAGCCCCCTCCTTCCGGCCAGGCTGTGTCCTGTCCCTGCTGGTCCCTCCAGCCTGCTGTTTCCTGCCTCCCAGTCTATGTGCAGTTTTCTCTGCCTGGAAATACCTCCCCCGGATCCTGAGTTTGTGTCTGAAGTGGCTCCCCACCCCACACCCCAGCACTGTGTTCCTTCGCCCTGCCTTCTCAGCCCTGGGCCCTTCTCGCTGCCAGGCATTTGGGGGGTTTTGCCAGGTGCCTGTCTCCACCACGGGAATAACGTGGCATGTCGGGCAGGACTTGGTCACTTTCATCTCTGTGCTTAGAACAGTGTCTGGCACATAATAGATGTCCAGTTAGTGCATGCTGAATAAAACTGTCCTTCCTCCCAGGCCCCCAGTCCTCCCTCCATGACTGTTCACTCCAGGTTGCACCCCGCACTGCACGCTCTCGAGTAGCCCCATGCTCCTGTCTTCCCAACACTTTCCAATGTTAGGAGCAGATGTTTATTTGCTTACTCTCTGCTTCCTCAACTAAACTGTGGATTCCCCGAGGGTCCTCGTTGTATTCTCTGATCCCGGCTGGTGTCTCGCTCCTGATGGAGCTTGGTGAGCACGTGAATGAATGGGTGAGTGGACAGTGAAGCAGAAGAGCAGAGGCTGGAACCAAGTTCTCCCGTATTCAGGCCCAGCCTCTTGGCATTGTGCTGCCTCCTCGTTTCAAATTGCGAGTCTGAAAGGAGCTCCTGGAGCTCATTTCCAGACCAGGAACAGGTGCCCAGGGTGGCCAGAAGTTGTCACAATGCTGCAGCTTCTTGGGATGAATCGTCCAAGGGCAGCCATCAGCTCGCAGGGGACACCCCTCATAAATTCCATTCCGGGAGTTTCAGATGGAGCATCCCGGCTTCTCTCCAAATGTTGTTTCATTCTGAATCTGTTTTTCAGTCAAGACGAAACTTCGCCCCGGAAGGCGGGAGCCCTGGAGCAAATTTCTCTTGGTAGCCCTGAATTCTTCTCTTAGCAGTGGGTGTGTGAGGAAAGACTGATAGTGTTGGAGGACATGTAAACATACATCTTACTGGCTGGGCCTGGTGCCTCACGTCTGTAATCCTAGCATTTTGGGAGGCCAAGGCAGGAGGATTGGTTGAACCCAGGGTTTGAGACCAGCCTGGGCAACATAGAGACTCTATCTCTACAAAAAAATACAAAAATGAGCTGGGTGTGCTGGCATGCACCTGTAGTCCCAGCTACTTAGGATGCTGAGGTGGGAGGATTGCTTGAGCCTGGGAGGTTGAGGCTGCAGTGAGCCATGATTGCACCACTACACTGCAGCTTGGGTGACAGGGTGAGACTCTGTCTTGAAAAAAAAAAAAGTATTCATTTATTTTTGCTAGTCCTGCAAATAATACACGTTTATCATAGCAAAGTTGTGGAAGCCTCACCACCCACAGACAGCCATTTAAGTAGTGTGGTATATTTCCTCCAAGTCAGTTCAGTGTGTATTTTTGCCCTTTTTGGGGTGAGAGGGGCATAATTCTGACCAGGCAATATATTCAACTCTATATCACCCTTCTCCCCACTTAACCTTATATAGTAATATAAATAGTAATCAATAAAGCCAGGTGCAGTGGCTCACGCCTATAATCCCAGCCCTTTGGAAGGCCAAGGCAGGTGGATCTCCTGAGGTTAGGAGTTCGAGACCAGCCTGGGCAACATAGTGAAACCCCATCTCTACTAAAAATACAAAAATTTGCCGGGCATGGTGGTGCATGCCTGTAATCCCAGCTACTCGGGGAGCTGAGACATGAGAATCACTTGAACCCGGGAGACAGAGGTTGCAGTAAGCCAAGATTGCGCCATTGCACTCTAGCCTGGGTGACAGAGCAAGACTCCATCTCAAAAATAAATAAATAAATAAAAACAAATAGTAATCAATAAATACCGCCCAGCTTGGAGTGCAGTGGCACAATCCTGGGTCACTGCAGCCTCTGCCTCCTGGGTTCAAGCGATTCTCTCACCTCACCTCCCAAGTAATTTGGACTATAGGCACATGCCACTACACCTGGCTAATTTTTTTTTTTTTTGAGACAGTCTCGCTCTATTGCCTGGGCTGGAGTGCAGTGGTGCGATCGCGGCTCACTGCAGCCTCCACCTCCCAGGTTCAAGCAATTCTTGTGCCTCAGCCTCCCAAGTATCTGGGATTATAGGCGCACACCACCACACCTGGCTAATTTTTATATTTTTAGTAGAGACTGGGTTTTGCCATGTTGACCAGGCTGATCTCAAACTCCTAGCCTCAAGTGATCTGCCTGTTTTGGCCTCCCAAAGTGTTGGGATTACAGGTGTGAGCCACGCTGCCTGGGTGCAGCAGGACGTGGTGGGGAGCCTGGCCTCCATTTTTCTCAATCTATATAATAAGTTTTAAAATCACTCCCTGATAGCCAAGCAATTATGGTTGTTTTTAGTATGTCACTATTATAATTTTATAATGGCACTGTTATTATAATGGGATTTTGATTAACATCATTACGCATTTTTTTTTAATTTAAGACTTTAATTAGGGCAGAGTCTTAGATTTGAAATTATTGGATTAAAATGGTATGGATATTTTAAAGGTTCTTGCTGCTTATTGCCAAGTTGCCTTCCTGAAGGCTCTTGCCAGTGCAGGCTCTCGTTAGTAGAAAGTGTTCATCTCAGTGCTTCCTCACAGCAGCAGATATTCATATATATATATATATATATATAGTTTTTGAGACAGAGTCTCGCTGTGTCGCCCGGGCTGGAGTACAGTGGCTGGATCTCAGCTCACTGCAAACTCTGCCTCCCAGGTTTACACCATTCTCCTGCCTCAGCCTCCCGAGTAGCTGAGACTACAGGCGCCCGCCACCTCGCCTGGCTAGTTTTTTGTATTTTTTAGTAGAGACGGGGTTTCACCGTGTTAGCCACTATGGTCTCGATCTCCTGACCTCGTGATCTGCCCACCTCGGCCTCCCAAAGTGCTGGGATTACCGGCTTGAGCCACCGCGCCTGGCCTATTCTTATATTTTTAATGCTCTCTAATTTGCTAGATAGAAAATGGCATCTGTTAGTCGACTTGGAATGTGTATCCCTGAGTCTGCCTCCCCGGCTTTTACCCCAGGGCTGTGGGTAGAGGAATGTCCATGGAAAATGCTATCTGAGATTTTGTCTTGCAGCTGACTTCGGTGTGTCTGCCAAGAATCTGAAGACTCTACAGAAACGAGATTCCTTCATCGGCACTCCTTACTGGTGAGTCGTGTAGCTTCTAGAAATGGAATGAACTGGACGTTAAAACTCTCCGAGGTGACCACTAGGCGCTTTAGACAGAGAGGGGCCGGGAGACAAGAGCTGCCAGGTCAGCCAGTGGGCGCACGCCCAGCCCTGTGGCTTACTAGCCATGTGACCTTGGACAAGCTGCTTAGTTTTCCCGTGCCTCAGTTTCTTCATCCATAAAATTAGGGATATAATAGCCCCTACTTAATAAGGCTACTGTGAGAATGAAATGAAATGGTGCACATAGAAGGCACTCCACTGATAACTGAACTAGAACCCCTAAAACAGGATTCAGTTCGTGATTTATTCACCACGTATGTATTGAGGACCGGGGATGGGGGTTGTGAAGGTGAACAGTACCAGTTCAGTTCCTACCCTCATGTGAAGTCTTCCTGGACTTCTCTAGTCTGTCGTGTTTCCTTCTTTTCCAGAACTATTACTTTAAAAACAAAACACTGTCACTCAATTTCACGCCTGACTACTCTCTGTTTGCCTTGTTTTCAGTTTTTTCATGTGCATTACGTGCCATTGTGGAGTTTGGGCTCCTTTCTTGCTTGCTTGTTACTCACCCTTGCTCTCTCTCTCTCCCCTTTTATACCTGTTTCTCCTTCTCTCTGTGCTGTTGTCTTCTCACCCACCCACCTCCACGCCCTGGTTTTTTGCTCCGCACCTTCCCTCCACTCCCACCCGACCCCTCCCCAGGACTCTGTGTTCCGGGTTGCTGCTGCCATCTCGTGGTAGGCATCGGAACTGCAGCAGGACGTGGCGGGGAGCTGCGTGGAGGCGTTTTTCTGTGGAAGAGCGTCCTAAGGAAGACAGTGGGATGCAAAGTCGTGCAGATCATGATTCGGGAGTGCTGCCAACCCCCGACAGTGGCTGGTGGTGGCCCTTGACCCTGAATATCCAAGAAGCACCTGTGGAGGCCAGATTCTTAGCCCTATGTTGTCCCTTGGTTGGTTCAGGATGGCCCCCGAGGTGGTCATGTGTGAGACCATGAAGGACACGCCGTACGACTACAAAGCCGACATCTGGTCCCTGGGCATCACGCTGATTGAGATGGCCCAGATCGAGCCTCCACACCACGAGCTCAACCCCATGCGGGTCCTGCTAAAGATCGCCAAGTCGGACCCTCCCACGCTGCTGACGCCCTCTAAGTGGTGAGGAGCAGGGGCAGGGTCACCTGCCGGGCTGCCTGCGCGGGGTTAGGGCTGGGATATGCGGTGGGCGGAGCTGGGGAGGTGCAGTGGTAGGGTTCTCCTGGTGCTGCTAGCCCCAAGAGGAGACTGGGGCCTGGGGGTCTTCAGCCTTTCTGAGTGCCCCCGGGCCCTTCGTGCCTCTTTTTCCCTTTGTGTTCCTTTTTTTTTTTTTTTTTTTTTTTTTTTGAGATAGGGCCTCACTCTTTTGCTCAGGCTGGAGTATAGTGGTGCAGTGATAGCTCACTGCAACCTCGACCTCCTAGGCTCAAGAGATCCTCGCATCTCAGCCTCGCTTGTAGCTGGGACTGTAGGCACCCACCACTATGCCTGGCTAATTTTCTGTAGAGACGAGGTCTCCTGTGTGGCCCAGGCTGGTCTTGAATTCCTGGCCTTAAAGGGATGCGCCTGCCTCGGCCTCCCAAAGTGCTGGGATTACAGGCGTGAGCTACCAAGCCCTCTCTGTGCTCTTGACATGAGATCTTCACCAGCGCAAACCAAGTCACCCAAATAAGCCAGCTCCCACTGGGAGAACAGGAGCTCCAGCTGAGCCGCAGGAGCCACATGGCACAACCCTGGGCGGGACATCGGGGCCTGGGTTCAAATCCCGGCACTGCTGAGTCTCCTCATTGTGCGGCCTGGGCAAGTCCCTGCTCCCCTCTGATTTCTGGGTCGCCATCTGGACAGGGATGTCCATGATGAAAAGGGCGTCGTGTAGGCCCTTTCGCTGTTGTAGCTTGTGAAAGTTCCCTCTGTCCTTTGAGGGGAGTGATTGGGACAGTGGAGTCTGTGACGTGGGGGACTTCTCTCTGCTCTTGCCTCCTCCATGCTTACCTCTGACGCTTGTCTTCCCAGGTCTGTAGAGTTCCGTGACTTCCTGAAGATAGCGCTGGATAAGAACCCAGAAACCCGGCCCAGCGCCGCGCAGCTGCTGGAGGTGAGTGGATTCCCCTCCCAGTCTGCTCCCTGAAGGGCGGAGCCTAATGAACTCACCGGTGACCTGGACACTGGGCGTGTTCTCACCCTACCCAGGGGACAGCATGGACAGCTGTGCGTCCATCAGCCGGTATTCCCCAGGCACCTCCTGAATGCCAGCTCTGTGTTGGGAGTGCCTTGGGGAACGAAGCCACCCAGAACCTGTCCTCATGGAGCGTATGCTCCAGTGGGGAGACAGGTGGCAAATAAGCAAGTATGTGCGCATGGCGGAGGGCGGCCAGTGCCACGGAAGGAGATCCACAGTGCGGGGTGGGGCGCCTGGGAGCGGCTGTTGTCTTGTAAGGGAGGATAAGGAAGGGCTCTCCAGGTGAGCAGATGCCCACAGAAAGGGAAGGAGCGAGGCCAGTGGCCCAGAGAGGGAGGAGGCAAAGGCCTGGGACTGCAGCATGTTCCGCACATGCTGGGAAGAGCCAGGGGGTGGGGGTGGGAGTTGGGGAAGCAGGAGCACAGGGGCCAGGGGAGGGGAGGGGAGAGAAGGGGAGATGAGAGCGGAGAGGCACTGGGGCGTCCGTCCCAAGGCTCGATGGTTTCCTAGGAGAACACCTGACCTCAGCATATTCTCTCCCCCCGGAGACTTAGGACAGCAAAAGCTCAGAGAGAACTCAGCTCAAGGAGGAGGCGCATGGGAAAAGGTCTCCGGAGCCAGGTGCAAGCTTCCAGGGCCCTCTCCCAGTACAGTCACCAGAACAGCTTAATTCTCTGTGCTGTCCACCAGGGAAGCCCCTTAGGACTTTACTGGGTAGTGGTCACATAGGCACCCCCTGGCTGGCACAGACCAAAGTTCCAGACTCTAGAAGGAGAACAGGTATTCAACCTAAGCCATATTGTTTGCAGAACAGTTTAGGCAGAGCGGGCCACTCTTATCAGTTAATGGTGGGAGCCCTTGCCTAGTCTGCAGAGACCAGCTGAGGATCCAACCTTGTTAGCGGCCCTTTCTGAAGCTTGCGGTGCTATTTTCTGCACACAGGGTCCTGCAGGGCCTTGCAAGCCAGAGCCAGGTCTTGGGCTTTATCTGTGCATTAGGGGAGACACAGTATCCGACCTCCATTTACAAGGGTCCTTCTGCCTTCTGGCTGCTGTGTGCGGGATCAGGAGACTCTGAGCATCTCATTAGCTGGCAGTATTATCTTAGAGTGGGCAGGTGGATGATGGTTTCCTTGAAGCTTTTTGAATGGTTGGAGGGAGCTGTGAGCCACCCTTTGCCTCAGCGCGTGCCTCGTGTTAGGCGTCATGGCTGGCGGCTGGGTGAGGTTGGTGTGTTCACAGCAGTGTTCTGAAGGCTGTGCACAGCACTTGCCCAGCCGTCTGCAAATCTGCCGACCACTATCCCCATGTCACTGCCACTGATGGAAGAGGGAGGAATGGGCCTAGGTGATGCAACAGGTCTGCCCTTTCACTGCTCTGTCCGCTCCGGTTCTACCCTCAGCATGACAGTCTTAGAGGTGCAGTGGCAGGAAGGGGAGGAAGCGGCCACACCAGGCGCTTGAGTCTTTATATTCACCCAGCTTTTCCCAGCTTCCTCCTGTGTGCCATGCACGGGGCCTGTGGTCGGCATTCTGAGCCACTGTGTGTCCTTCTGGGGTAGCAGCTTAGTTATTATGAGGGTGAGCAGGAAAGTCCAGGGTTTGAATCCCAGCTCTGCCACTTACTGGCTGTGAGCCCCTGGGCGAACGGCTTAACCTCTCTGTGACTCACTTGTCACTCTGAAATGGGAGTGAATAGCAGCAGTGCCTTTACTGGGTGGTTGTGAGGATTAAATGAAGAGGTGCTATGAAGCGCTTAGCTTAACTCTTAAGCACAGTGCTCAAGGAACGCTTGATGCATAGGACTGATGTATTTATTTTTTAAAAAATGAAAGGAACCAGAATGCAAAATGGGGTCTGTCTACTGCCGGAGGTGGGGGGGTCACAGCTGTTCCTTTTACATTTCTATAATGTATTGGAAAGCAAATTTCTGGAGTGCCCAAAGGCCTCATTTTCTGGGTATTGTGGGGAGTGGGCTGGGGCCTCCTGAAATGGGTGGGGTTGAGTGGGGCTGTTGTCACTGTCCAAGCCGCTTGGGGCCAATTGTTTCCTGTAAGAGGCACCTCCTGCCCTGATGCATCCGGCCTCCAGGACATTCCACGGAGAGACCAGCTGTCCCCCATCCCCACATGGCAGCTCCCGAGCTGCAGCCTCAGCCAGGAATTTCCGCTCCATACTTGGAAAAAATGTCGTGCCAGAGGATTCTTACCGTGCAACAGAAAGGGTTGCAGAACAAAAGGGCGATCTCTGGAGATGAATAAAGCGCCTTTCATGCCTGCTGCGCTGCTGCTGCTTCACCCACGCGCCTTTTCCTCTCCAGTGAGAGAGGGTGGGCATGGTGTTACCCCCTCGGGAGGGCACCAGGATCTGAGCAGGGAGGTGACCGGCCCAAGGCGGCTTGGCTTTGAGTGACAGAGGTGGGCCGGGCTCTTGGCTTCCCAGCCCCTACTCCAGTGCTGTCAGCCTTCAGGGTGTCTGCCTGCTCCAAGAAGCGTCAGGCCCTCACATCTCCCTGTGTCCTGCCCTGGGCGGAGTGAGTCACGCCCCCATTGGTTTGTGATTCATTCATTGACTCCTGCAGACATTCTTTGGGCCCAGACCAAGGTGTGGGTAGTAACCAGGCTCTGAAATCAGACACGCCACCCCCCCTCCCCGCCCCAGCATCTGCATGGTTCTCACTCTGTGCCTCAGTTTCCTCATCTGTACGGTAGAGAGTGCTGGCTGCGCAGAATTGTGTGAGTGAATGAGATTTTGTATGGAACACTGTTAACACCACAGCTGTCACATATGAGATGCTGAGTAGATACTGGCTGAATTTGCTCTTAAACCCGTCCACTCTGTCACAGCTGCTCTGGTCAAGGTCATCAGAGATTTCTGTGCCATGGGTCAGCCTCGGTCTTTGTCTCACCGGACCCATCAACGGCACCAGCCCAGTCGATCTCCTCCTCCTCCTGTCGGCACTCGACCTCCAGACCTCCACACACCCTTGGTCATCAGCCTCTCCTTCTCCGTTGCCTTTGCTCGCTCCACTTTGGCCCAGCTTGTTAGCTAGCGTGAGAGTGCACAGGGCCCTCCCTCCGTCTCCAGGCACCCAGCGCGCAGCACTCCCAGCTCGATGCCTCGGCCCGCATCCAGCTGTTTACTCCCCGGATGTCCAGTGGGCATCTCACACTGAACTCTGAGCACTTGGATCTTTTTGCCTTCGTGCTCCACCACTGGCTTTCCCATCTTAGCCAATGGCAGCTCCACCCTTCCAGTGGCTCAGGCCCTAAACCATGCAGGCACCCTTGCTTCTCTTTCTTCCATACACCTAGCCCACCTATCAGGAAATCCCGTTGTCCCTGCCCTCAGCACATGTCTAGACTTCAACCATTTCCCGCCCTTCCACTGTAGCCACTACCTGGGCTGCCCCACCTCTCACTCGGGCTGCTGCCTCCTCGCTGTCCCCTGCCCTCTCCGTTGGGTCTGGGCCGAGCACAGCAGCCAGAGGGAACCTTCTCAACCGGGGCCAGCGCATGTCCTCCCCTGGCCGAAGCTCCCCAGTGGCTGCCATTTCACTCTAGGGAAAAACCCAGAGTCTCAGGGCCGTTAGAGTGCTGTGTGATCCGCCCTCCCACCCTTCTGACCCCCTCGCCTCTCTCACTCCCACACTCCAGCCTCACTCTGCTCCAGCCTGCCCAGCCCCCTTGTTGTGCTCCAAACACAGCAGGCATGTTCCTGCCTCAGGGCCTTGGCACTGGCTGTCCGTGCTGCCTGGAATGGCCTTCCTCCGGATCTCTCTGTGACTCACTCTCCCTCTTCAAGTCATTGCTGTAATGTCAGCCTTGTGGGGAGGCCTCCCCCAACCACCCACATGAAACTGTGAACCCACTACACTCCCCACATTCCTGGTCCCCTTTCCCTGCCCTACTTCTTCCTTCTTCCATGGCCCATGGCACTCAGGATGTAACTCGCTTATTAGGTTTGTTGTCAAGCTCCTCGCCTAGCACGTCAGTGCTCCGAGGACAGCGTCTTTGTTTCCTTCACCCATAGCTCCCAGGAACAGTGCCTGCTCTACAGAGAGCCCTCAGCAAATATTTGCTAAATAAATTGACTTTTTTTTTTTTTTTTTTTTTGAGACGGAGTCTCCCTGTGTCTCCAGGCTGAAGTGCAGTGGAGGTATCTCAGCTCACTGCAACCTCCACCCCCTGGGTTCAAGTGATTCTCCTGTCTCAGCCTCCCAAGTAGTTGGGATTGCAGGCATGTGCCACGACGCCTGGGTAATTTTTGTGTTTTTAGTAGAGATGGGGTTTCACCATGTTGGCCAGGCTAGTCTCGAACTCCTGACCTGAGGAGATCTGCCTGCCTCGGCCTCCCAAAGTGTTGGGATTACAGATGTGAGCCACCACGCCTGGCCAAAATTGACTTATTTTTACCTAACAAACGGTTACATAACCCTTTCTCCAGAGATGGTGATGGTGATGGGGACGATGGTGGTGATGACGGTGCTGGTGATGATGGTGGTGATGGTAATGATGGTGGTGATGGTAGTGGTGATGGTAGTGAAGGTGATGATGGTGGTAGTACCTCCATGCCAGGTACTACTCTAAGTACTTAGCAAATGTCACCAAATTTAATCCTCATACCAACGCTCTGAAGTAGGTGCTGTTCAGCTCTCCATTGAGCCGATGGTAAAACTGAGGCACACAGTGGTGAAGTAGGCTACACAAGGTCACATAGCCTGTAAGCCACAGAGCTGGGTTCTGAACCTGGTCCTCGGGTTCAAGAGTCTGTGCTCTTGACCTCTCTGGCAAGCTGCCTCTCCGAATGAATGAAAGAGCGAGAGGGAGGGAAGGAGACCAGAAGAGAGGGAGAGAGGATTCAAAGAGATGCCAGTGCCTGGAAACTGCAAGCGTTATTTGGTGTTTTTATTTTTATTTTTATAATGGAGTCTTGCTGTGTCGCCAGGCTGGAGTGCAGTGGCCTGATCTCAGTTCACTGCAGTCTCCGCCTCTTGGGTTCAAGCGATTCTCCTGCTTCAGCCTCCCAAGTAGCTGGGATTACAGGCGCCCGCCACCACGCCCGGCTAATTTTTGTATTTTTAGTAGAGATGGGGTTTCGTCATATTGGCCAGGGTGGTCTCGAACTCCTGACCTCAAGTGATCTGCCCACCTCGGCCCCCCCAAAGTGCTGGTGTGAGCCACTGTGCCCGGCCTATTCAGCGTTTTTTAAAGCCCATCTTGGAGTATAGGACCCCTCTGGCTGATGGTTTCTAAGCACATAGAGGAAAAGTAGGCTCAAGTTCTTGGAAAGAATGTCTGTTTAGATGGCAGGGGAGGCCCTGGCTAGAGGGCAGGTGCCGGTTGGCGAGCTGTGTGACGCCACCTGTTTTGGCCTTTTTCAGCAAAGATGGCACTGAACAGCCAGCCAGTGCCTCTTACTGGAGGACTGGGCGGTCAAGTTCCTCTGTCATCTAGCCTTCCACTGGGGACACGTGTGCCCAGACCAGCCTACCTGGTGCAGGCTAGCATTCTCCCTTGCAGCATAGGCAGGGTGTTATCTCTTTAATGGGCCTTTAAACACTTCTCTGCAGGTGGAGCTGATGCAGTGTCGGAGGTGGTCTGTGTTTTGTGTCCCAGAGCAGTCTGTAAAACAGTGTTTGGGCCTAATTAGCCACAGGACTGGTGGCCCTGTGTGCCAGCCTTGCTTGCTCTGGTGCCCGGCAGAGCTGCCCTGCTCACCTGCCTATCACAGGCTTTCTTCCCCAAGGCCCCCCTTCCTCCTCCTAAGGACGCTGGGGTGGTCAGGGGAGGCAGTGGAGCAGATGGTTCTGCCTCAAGAAAGCAGAGTTCCTGGCCGTGCTGAAAAGCCACTGATTTGATCGATACATGGGGTGGCCCGATGAAAACCTGGTGTTTCCAGAAGCCCATGTCTGCATTTATTTATTTCTGCCGCATCTGCTTCAGCCACTGTGGTGAAGTGTCCTGTGGCATTTTACTCAAGTTCACTTGTATTCGATTGTGCAACGTGGAGCTCAGGAACCTTTGACATCTTGATTCTCACCTTTGGTTCCAAAGAGCTGTACTCTGGGGGCATTTGGGAGGGAATAGGAGTGGCTAGGAATGCAAAACAGGCTTTTCTTTTTTTGTTGTTGTTTTTGAGACAGTCTCCCTCTGTCACCCAGGCTGAAGTGCGGTGGCATGATCTTGGTTCACTGTAACCTCTGCCTCCTGGGTTCAAGCAATTCTTCTGCCTCAGCCTCCTGAGTAGCTGGGATTGCAGGCATGTGCCACCATGCCCGGCTAATTTTTGTTATTTTTAGTAGAGGCTGGGTTTCTCCATGTTGGCCAGGCTGATCTTGAACTCCTGACCTCAGGTGATCCACCGCCTTGGCCTCCCAAAGTGCTGGGATTACAGATGTGAGCCACTGCACCCAGCCATAACAGGCTTTTCTGATTGTGCTGCTGCTCCTGGTGCTGATGGGGGTGATGGTGGTGATGGTAATGGTCGTGGTGATGGTGATGATAGTGGTGACGGGGGTAATGGTGATGGTGATGGTGATGGGGATGATGGTGGTGATGATGGTGGTGATGGTGGTGAAGGTGATGGTGGTGAAGGAAGATGGTGGTGGTGGTGATGGTGATGATGATGGCTGCCATATCTGAGCATTTACCATAATGCTTATAACAGCTGCTCCTAGTATATAGATGAGCGAACTGAGACTAAAGGTTAAGTGACTTGCCCCAGTTGGTGGAGGCTGGATTTTACCAGGTGCCTTGGTTCTAGAGTCTATAGCCAGCACTCTTAACTTCTATGCTACTTTGCCTCCCATGATTAGTAAACCCTTAATGCCCCACTCAAGACCTCTTAAGAGTACAGAGCAGCCAGAATGACATCTTTAAAGGGTAGTAGTATCACTGCTGCACTGCAGCCTGTTGTTGGCTTGTGAGGACAGTCTCTGTGGCTCACCTGCATACACAGCCCATCTTTCCTCTGCGTCCTGTGTCCCACCATCCCGCCTGTCTTGTGGCTCCTGCCACCAAGCTCAGTCCAGTCTCTAGGCCTTCTTTGTACCAGCTGCTCCCTCTGCCTGGAATTCTCTGTGCCCAGATCTTTCCCTGGGGAACCCCTTCGTATCCCTTGAATTCGACCTTGAATGAGGCCCCTCTGCCTGCAGACTTTAGTCTCCACCAGCCTCAGCTATACAAGATCTGGAATTCTCTTGTTTATCATTTGAGCCCCCGCCCAGCCAATTGAACTGTTTTAAATGAACAAACAGATAAGAATGATTTGTGATGAACATATCTTTCTGAATGTATTTTCCAGGTGCTAGAAATTTGTTTTTTAGTCATTTAAATACTTCCCTAGCAATCTTGTTGACACTTCCTCCCTGGATAAATTTTCTGAGAGTAAAAACAGTGAATTTCTTCAGAGCCTTCCTGTAAATTGTAAATGAGCAAATTCTAGCTTCATCATGCTCCCACCCCACCCCATCACTCCTTTCCCAGTGGCCCTGGGTGAGCATGGTGGGTTGAGGAATCCCACATCCCTGGCTACACCCAGGTGTCTTCACCCACAATACCTCACACTGACTTAATACCGCTAAGACCTTTTGCTTTGGCGTTTTGCAAGGTCCGTAAAAGAACATTCACTTTTAAAGACTCTTGACATTTCTGTAAAAACCTAGAATAGAACATACACCACTCTGCCTCAAGATCTTGTATTTCCTTTCTTAAAACCAAACACATATGTCCACCCAAAGACATATACGAGAATGTCTCTAGCAGCTTTATTCATAGTTGCCAAAAATGAGAAACAGCCCAGATGTCCGGCAGCAGTAGGATGAATAAACAAACTGCCATATTCGTACAGTGAGACCCTGCACAGAAATAAAACAGGAACAGTTTACTGAAATAGACGACAATGTAGGTGAATCTCACAGTCATGACGCCGAGTAAAGGAAGCCAGCGCGAAAGACGGCACACACGATGCTCTGATTCTAGGAAGCTGAGGAGCAGGCTCCCGAGGCTGCGGCGTGGGAGTGGGGTTGCCTGCCAAGGGAGACGGGAGCCTTCCCCAGTGATGGAAATGTTCTGTATCTTGAGCTGGATGGCAGTTACGCTGGGTGCATATATATGTAAAAAGTCATTGAGGCTGGGCATGGTGGCTCACGCCTGTAATCCCAGCACTTTGGGAGGCTGAGGTGGGTGGATCACTTAAAGTCAGGAGTTTGAGACCAGCCTGGCCAACATGTTGAAATTCCACCTCTACTGAACATACAAAAAATTGACCTGGCATGGTGGTGCATGCCTGTAATCCCAGCTACTTGGGAGGCTGAGGCAGGAGAATCCCTTGAACCTGGTCGGTGGAGCTTGCAGTGAGCCGAGATTGCGCCACTGCACTCCAGCCTGGGCAACAAGAGTGAAACTCTGTCTCAAAAAAAAAAAGTCATTGAGCTTTACAACCTGTGAACTTTGCGGTAGGAATGTTATTCCTCAACAAAATGTATGTGGCATATTTTGTAAAACTATATATTAAAACCATTTAAAAAGGAAAAAGGAAAATAGACACCCTCCCTTGCAAACACGGCCTGAGCTCCTACTTTGGGCTAAGCATTTTCAAGTGCATGATCTCATTTAATCCACATGACCTCCGTGTGGGTTCATTGTTAAATTGTGTCTGCTTGAGCGATGAGGAGCCTGTGGCTCAGAGAGGTTAAGTGACATGCTCAAGGTCACACAGCCACTGAGAGACAGCTGGGATCTGCCCTTTTTCCAACACACTTGGGACTTTCCAGGCTGTCTCTGTGTCTCCAAGTTCATGTGTTCATTTTGCTCAGGAATGAGGCTGGCCTTTTCTGCCCTGGGGGGTAAGCTCCCCCAGCCTCTTCCACCCCACCCTGACCCCAGAGTGGTTCTAATCTAGGTGCATTTTGCCCCCTCAGCATCCCTTTGTCAGCAGCATCACCAGTAACAAGGCTCTGCGGGAGCTGGTGGCTGAGGCCAAGGCCGAGGTGATGGAAGAGATTGAAGACGGCCGGGATGAGGGGGAAGAGGAGGACGCCGTGGATGCCACCTCCGTAAGGCCAGGGAGAGTGGGGCTTAGTGGGGGCTGGGAGGATGGGATCTCAGCTGGCCCTGCTGGTGTGGGAGGGGCAAGGAAAGCCGGGACTGTGGCTCAGGCAGTTTCTTCCCAGCTCAGAGGTTGCAGATGCCAATGCTCCAGGTAATGTAAGTTGGCCTGTGGGCCAGGGCGGGGGGTGGCGGCAGAGGGTGTTGGCCGGATCCTGATCCTGTGAGTTTTCAGGGATACCAGGGATCTAGATTTTCACATGAAATCTTCCAATTTTTAAAAGTTGGTAACTGATTCATGGCTTCCCATCCTTTGTTCCCGTCACGGCTCCCATCCCAAATGAGACTGTTTTTAGCTCACTTTGGGATAAATACGTGAGGCTGCATATGGCCACAGGCAACACTCTGGCCCCCCTCTAGCTGTGCTCAGTGCCAAGGGAACCCATGTCTGGGCACATTTGGAATGCTTTTGCAGCTTCAGTGCTTGCTGGATTTAGATTGAAATTAAAGCTGATTTAAATTTGTAAAAACCCTCTGAGCCAAGGAAAACATGTCTATGGGCTGGATTCTGGCCCGAGCTGTTGCTCTGTAGTCCCTGGTCTTGCTGCTGGGGGAGGCCTCTTCCCAGGGATAGGGTGGCCGTCCCGATGGCTCCCTGTACCTAGAGAAGCAAGGGCTGGGCTTACCCATCACGGGATGGAGCTGGCCCACATCCTTGTGCTGTGGACGGCACTGCGGCTTTCTCAGATTTAATTCAGTCCTGAGTGGAGCCTGAGGCTGGCGCAGACCCTCACTAGGGTGAAGAAGGAAAGGCCCGAGGGGCGGGGCAAGCAGAATCATCACAACCACCCCAGACATGCATGGAGCCCCTGGTGGCTGCCGGGCACCACTCTACAGCTCTGACACAGGGTAACCAAGCTCCGTTTTACAGACAGGAAAACTGAGATCGCTGCAGTGAAGTGGCTGGCTGAGCCGATAGATGACAGGGCCAGGGGTGGATGTGGAGTAGGAGAACCTCAGTGGGGCCTGGCTCCAGGAGGAGGCGGAAAGCGCTCACACCCAGCCTCATTGTCTACCGGCAGGAGGCTGATCTTTGTCCTGAGGGTAGTGGGAGCCCTGAAGGGTTTCAGGCGGGGACTGGGTACTCTGGAGGTGACAGAATCAGATCTGAGTTTTTGAGCCATCACTGTGGGTGCTGACTAGAAGGTAGATTGGAGTTGCTTCTACCAGCTGCCATAGCTGAGGTTAAAAACCAGTGGCTGGCAAGACCCAAAGGAATGCTGATAGTATAAATCCATTCATACCACATTTATAAGCAAGCACAGCTCACCTGTAGCACTTAGAGACCACAGAACAGTGACTACGTCAAGAGGTGGGAGAGCATTGCCACTGAGAAGGACGGGGCGGCAGGGGATGGCCCTCTGGGGCAAAGCAGTGGTCCCCTCCTGACCTGGAAAGTGGCTACATGGATACTGACTCTGTTCACCAAGTTGGATGTTTATGTTTTATACACAGGAAGGATGTTCTGTTTCACCATAGCATAGCAACATTTCCAGTACTTTCCACCCAACAAAGACTCTAAAAAACAAAAATGAAACTGAAAACTTAGTGGCCACGAGGGCTGAATCCAGCCCCCAGACAGGCTTGGCTTGGCCTTTATGTGACTTTTTAAAAAATATGAGTTAGTTGCCACCTAAAAATTAAGAGGTGTCCTAATTAAAAACCTAGATTTCCAACTTGTCTTTAAAAATTGGAAGGTTTTGCTGGGTGCGGTGGCACACACCTGTAATCCCAGCACTTTGGGAGGCCGAGGCAGGCAGATCACTTGAGTCCAGGAGTTTGAGACCAGCCTGGGTGACATATCGAAACCCTGTCTCTACTAAAAAATGCAAATAGGCCGGGCGCAGTGGCTCAAGCCTGTAATCCCAGCACTTTGGGAGGCCGAGACGGGTGGATCACGAGGTCAGGAGATCGAGACCATCCTGGCTAACACGGTGAAACCCCGTCTCTACTAAAAAAATACAAAAAACTAGCTGGGCGAGGTGGCGGGCACCTGTAGTCCCAGCTACTCGGGAGGCTGAGGCAGGAGAATGGCGTGAACCCGGGAGGCGGAGCTTGCAGTTAGCTGAGATCCAGCCACTGCACTCCAGCCCAGGCGACAGAGCGAGACTCCGTCTCAAAAAATAAATAAATAAATAAATAAATAAAAAATGCAAATATTGACTGGGTGTGGTGGCGTGCACTTGTAGTCCCAGCTACTCAGGAGGCTCCTCAGGAGGCTGAGGTGGGAGGACCACTCCCAGGTGGCAGCCTGGGAGGCAGAGGTTCCACTGAGCCAAAATGGCTCCACTACACTCCAGCCTGGGTGACAGCAAGACCCTGTCTCAAAAAAATAGATAAATAAAATAAAAAAATTAAAATTTAAAAACTGGGAAGGTTGGGGCACAGAGGAGCCGTTTTCCCACATTGTCACAATTGGCTGGAATGGAGTGGCCACTGACCCCTCCCTATGGGCCATCAGCTGGCCAGCTGGCCACAGCTGCCTCCTAGGAGGAATAACAGCTATTACATTCAGCTAAGATGGGAGTTGGCGAGGAGATTGCTATGCCTCAAAATAAATAGTAATTTTTTATGGTTAGGCAGTAGGGAGTGATAAAGACCGTGGCTAGGGAGATGTCTGCTCTCCTTTCTTGGCCCTAGCCCACTTCATCTTGAGGGTGTCCGACTCTCTCCATTGCATCTCTGACTCTTGCCTTGAACATACAGCAGCATGGCCTTGACTATCTTTTTTTTTCTCCTAGACTCTGGAGAACCATACTCAGAACTCCTCTGAGGTGAGTCCGCCAAGCCTCAATGCTGACAAGCCTCTCATGGAGTCATCTTCCACCCCGCTGGCACCCAGCCAGTCTCAGGACAGTGTGAATGAGCCCTGCAGCCAGCCCTCTGGGGACGAATCCCCCCAAACCACCAGCGCCCCAGTCGTGGCCCCTGGAAATGAGAACGGCCTAGCAGTGCCTGTGCCCCTGCGCAAGTCCCGACCTGTGTCAATGGATGCCAGAATTCAGGTAGCCCAGGAGAAGCAAGCTGCTGAGCAGGGTGGGGACCTCAGCCCAGCAGCCAACAGATCTCAAAAGACCAGCCAGAGCCGGCCCAACAGCAGCGCCCTGGAGACTTTGGGTGGGGAGAAGCTGGCCAATGGCAGCCTGGAGCCCCCTGCCCAGGCAGCTCCAGGCCCTTCCAAGAGGGACTCGGACTGCAGCAGCCTCTGCACCTCTGAGAGCATGGACTACGGTACCAATCTCTCTGCCGACCTGTCGCTGAACAAAGAGATGGGCTCTCTGTCCATCAAGGTAACGCTGCCTCTCCCACCACGGGCTTGCAGCGAGACCATTGCAGGATGTGCTGCAGTTTCATTTTGCTTTCAAAAGCGTTTAGGGGCTTCCTTGCATTTTAAGTGGTTCATTAGGGAGTTTTGGTTTGATTCATAGTTTAATTTCCAGAATATCTGAGTTCAGTGTGGGATTTAGGAACATCAAGCAGTTGGTCTGGGTTTAAATTTCAAAGCTTGGTAAAATGCGTTGGTAAAATTTGGGAGCGAGAACTCTCAGGCCTTAGCTACAAATGAATTTCTGTCATCGGGAGGTCAACCACGAGACCCAGCTGGTAACTGGTAAATCCAACTAAAGAAACAGCTCAAAGCTGTCTTCCCTGCCTCCGGGGCCTTTCTGGAGGTGGGCAGTGTTGTCAATGACAGTAGCCACCGCACTAGAGGCCTGGGCATGAGGCGAACCCTGTACAAGTGCTTTAAAAAGAACAGACAGCCTCCTTCATCCTCTTGCATTACGGACAAGCCGATGGAGGCTCAGAGAAGTGAGGAGCCAGCCCAGGGCCAGGTAGGAGTGGGAAGGTGGTCAGACCCTAGGCTCCGAACTCTAAACTCTCCCACTGGGAGCCATGGCCTCCTTCTTAGGCAGCTGGAAGGGGCTGACTCCTTCCTGGCCTCCCCAATAAATCCCAGGGTGTTATTAAACTCACGATGGGTCACCTGACCCTCTACCCAAGGCTCATTTTAGAGGAAATACTGTATGGTTTTGTTTTTCCTTCCCAAATTTACTTGGTGAAAAACACGCAGTAGAGGCTCGAACATATTTGCTAAGCAAAGGGGAGTGACAGGAGCCGCAACGGCCAATCAGCTTTAGGCAGGGAAGGGAAGCACAGTTCCAACAGGCCATGTGACAAGCATGCACAGCAGCTGTTATCTATGAGCAGCGTCTTCCTTCGGACAGGCGTCCTGCCACTTTTCATCCTAAAGACACTAGGTGAACAAAAGGGTTTTTTGTTTGGCTTTTTAATGAGGCAGACACACCTAGAGTAGGGGCTCCCCTGCTCTTCTCAAGGCTGTGGAGAATGTTCCTGGTTGACTGCAGTGTGTCAAGGACCTCAGGCTGTTCTAATGAGAGTCCCCCGCTGCGCCAGCACCCCCGGGCGTGACTAGGAGCCTGTTCCTTCAGGGATGGAGGCCCCCTGGCCAGGAGCAATTCTCAGCAGAGGGCTGTGGCTGTGGATGCCCTTTCTTCGCCTCCGCTCTCACTCCTGCCAGCCTCCACTTCTCACTGCCGGTCTGACCCATCCTGCCTGGGTCCTGGCACATGTGAGCTGGCCACCATAGGGAGATGAGGGTTGGGCATGCTGGGTCTATGCTGATGCTGTCCAGCGCCCCTGGGCGAGGTGCAATGGGCAGGAGACAGGGGCCCAGACTTCAGGGAGCAAGAACAGTCTGCCCCTCTTGACTCAGCAGGAGTGGGGCTCAGCATCCTGCCACGCTGGTTCCTCACTCTTCTTTCAGGGGCTGGGAGGCCCTTCGTTAGGAACAGGGCTGGGCTACACCAAAAAGAGTCTCTGGGCCAGGCGCTGTGGCTCTCGCCTGTAATCTCAGGACTTTGGGAGGCTGAGGCGGGTGGATCACGAGGTCAGGAGTTCAAGACCAGCCTTACCAACATGGTGAAACCCTGTCTCTACTAAAAAAAAAAAATTAAAAAATTAGCCTGGCATGGCCGGGCGCAATGGCTCATGCCTCTAATCCCAGCACTTTGGGAGGCCGAGGCGGGTGGATCACGAAGTAAAGAGATCGAGACCATCCTGGCCGACATGGTGAAACCCTGTCTCTACTAAAAAAAAAAAATTAAAAAATTAGCCTGGCATGGCCGGGCGCAATGGCTCATGCCTCTAATCCCAGCACTTTGGGAGGCCGAGGCGGGTGGATCACGAAGTAAAGAGATCGAGACCATCCTGGCCGACATGGTGAAACCCTGTCTCTACTAAAAATACGAAAGTTAGCCGGGCGTGGTGGCAGGCACCTGTAGTCCCAGCTACTCGGGAGGCTGAGGCAGGAGAATTGCTTGAATCTGGGAGGCGGAGGTTACAGTGAGCCAAGGTCGCGCCACTGCACTCCAGCCTGCCAATAGAGTAAGACTCTGTCCCCGCCCCCCCCCAAAAAAATTAGCCGGGCGTGTAATCCGGGATTACATGCCTGTAATCCCAGCTACTCAGGAGGCTAAGGCAGGAGAATCGCTTGAACCCGGGAGGCAGAGGTTGCCGTGAGCTGAGACTGCGCCACTGCACTCCAGCCTGGGCGACAGAGCGAGGCACCATCTTAAAAAAAAGGAGCTTTTGAAATCAGCCAAGAGGCCAGAGGCAGTGGGCAGAGTGGGAGGGTTATGGGGACACCTTCAGAATCAGAGCTGAGAACTTCCAGAGGGAACCACGTATTATGACACTGACACCTCCAGGATTCCGGGTGGCACCTGCACAACCACTTGTGGCATGTGCGATTCCTCGCAGTAAAAGATCACGATGATGCATAATCTCACAGTGGCTCCCAGCAGGTGGGGAGCTCAGGCCAGGTCAGCTTTGGCTACCAAACCAGTTATGAAAACAGCCTTTAATTTTTGAGCTCCTTGGGATTTTGGCACCATGCGCGAGGGTTGTGTGTGGTCTGCAATAATAACCGTCAGAAAGAAATGCCAAGCATGGAACGTGCGTTGGGAGTGGGCACTGCTCTGTGGATCCACCGCGTGTTCTCTCAATGGATTTCACAACCGCCCTAGGAGGCAAGTAGTGTGATTATCCTCCCTGAACAGGTGAGGAAGCTGAGGCTCAGACAGGACAAGAAGCTGACCCAGAGACACAGAGCCAGTAAGTGGTGGAGTGAGGGTTAGAATGCAGCTCTTTCTGACACCATGTCCTGGATGCATGAGAGGTGCTGGCAGCAAGGTGGGGGAGGCCTCAGCACAGTGTCCGAAGACTGAGACCTGGGAAAGGCAAGGGAATAAGCTCAGACCCTCCAGCTCCTAGGTTAAGTTGAGGCAAGAGGGAAGATGGATAGCTACATCTCTCTGGGGGTGGTGCTGAAGCTGTGGGCCCAGCAGAGCTGTGGCCTCACCTGCCGTGGCAGGTCGTCCTTAGCTGCAATTCTGAGACTTGTCTAATGGTTTTCCCTGGCCAGGACCCGAAGCTGCACAAAAAAACCCTCAAGCGGACACGCAAATTTGTGGTGGATGGTGTGGAGGTGAGCATCACCACCTCCAAGATCATCAGCGAAGATGAGAAGAAGGATGAGGAGATGAGATTTCTCAGGCAAGCCTGGGAAGGGCCACCAATGGTGGTAAGAGGGTGGGGCTATGGTAAGAGGAGTGGGCATTGGCCCTTTTGGTGAGAGGGCTGTCTGTCTATAGCATGAAGTGGGGGAATCAAGGAGACAAAAGGAAACTCATTTTGCCTTAGATCCTGCACTCCCCCATCTATCCAACCATTCATCTATCTATCCACCCATCCATTCATTTATTCACCCATCTATCCCCCTGTTCACCTATCTATCTATTCATCTATCCACCCATCTGTCTACCCACTCTTCCACCCACTCACCCCTCCACCCATCCACCTATCTACCTACTCACCTTTCCATCCATCCATCCAACTGTGCACCCATTCATCTACCCGTCTACTTAATCATCCATCCTTCCATTCATTTATCCACCCATCTATCCACCTACTCAGCTATCTGCCTGTCCATCTGTCCACCCAGTCGTTCACCCATCCATTCATCCATCCATCCATCCAGTCATCTACTCATTCATCTACCCACTCACTTACCTTCCATTTTTCCATCTAACCATCCACCCATCCATCTACTCACTCACCATTCCATCCTTCCCTCCATCTGCCCAAGTATCCATCTGTTTATCTATCCATCCACCCAATCACTCATCCGTCCATTTATTCTTCCATTCATTTATCTATCCATCCATCTATTTATGTCCTCCCTATCTACCTTTCCATCTGTCCACCCAGTCATCCACCCAGTCACCCGCCATCCACCCACCACCCATCTACCCATTCAGCCCTCCACCTATCTACCTAACCATTTATCCATCTATCCATCCATGTATCCACCAACCCACCAGGTTGGAGACAAGGTGGTGACCCAAATAGATAAGGCCATTGCCCTTGTAGAACTTAACACCTAATGGGCCAACATACAGTACACAAGATAATCCCTGATTGTCCTACGTGCCGTGAAGGAAGTAACAGGTGACATGATGGTGAGTGCTTGGAGTGGGGAAGGCTGCTCCAAGGGAAGGCCCTGAGCCAGGCCTAAAGGATAAGGGGAGGAGAGCTCGGGGAGCCCAAGGGAAACTGCAGTTGCTGAGACCCTGAGTAATAACTACTCAGCTTCTTTAAGGGGGACTGGTGGAGGGAGACAGGGAGATCTTGACTCTCTGGGCAGGCTCTGGGCTCAGGCTGGGGCAGTGGACGGGAAGAGGGAAAAACATGGTCAGATTTGACCTACATTTTGGAGGCAAAACCAGTGAGCTGGTGAAAGATTGGAACAGGGAGGAAGGTGTGAGGTGAAGCTGTTTGCTGGGATCCGTCTTTATACTTTTCAGTTCTTCATCCCCCACTTGCAGCCCTCCTTCGGGAGACCCTATTACCACATTTTGTAAACAAAGGAGGAAACACTGTTTCTGGGCAAGTAAGTCACTTGCCCCGGGTCTTCCAGTTGGGCAGGGGTAAAGTTGGGATTCCAACGGGGTCTGTCTGTGTGAGAATTCCTTCAGGTTTCACTGGACCGTGTAGCTGGCAGGGGTTGGGGGAGCTTAACACTTAGGGACGCCGTGGAGCCACGGAGTTCCCTGGGGGCCAGGCCTTTGCAGGGTAAATTCATGGTTAGTGTAGAGAAAATTTCTGGAACATTAATCACATGTTTTTATACATGTGAATTAAAATTTTTTAAATTTTATTTATTTATTTTTATTTTTTGAGACGGAGTCTCGCTCTGTCACCCAGGCTGGAGTGCAGTGGCGTGATCTCAGCTCAGTGCAACCTCTGCCTCCTAGGTTCAAGCAATTGTCCTGCCTAAGCCTCCTGAGTAGCTGGGACTACAGGTGCCCACCACCACGCCCCACTAATTTTTGTATGTTTGGTAGAGACGGGATTTTACCATATTGGCCAGGCTGGTCTCGAACTCCTGACCTTGTGATTTGCCTGCCTCGGCCTCCCAAAGTCCTAGAATTACAGGTGTGAGCCACCATGCTTGGCCTAATATTCATATTCTTTTAAAAGCATAAGCATGCAGCCTGGCACAGCAGCACACACCTGTAATTTCAGCACTTTGGGAGGCTGAAGTGAGAGGATTGCTTGAACCCAGGAATTCGAGACCATCCTGGGCAACATAGTGTCTCTACAAAATATTTTAAAATTAGCTGGGCACATACCTGTAGTCCCAGCTACTCGGGAGGTTGAGGTGGGAGGATCACTTGAGCCTAGGAGGTCAAGGCTGCAGTGAGCTGCGATCATGCTACCCCGCTCCAGCCTGGGCAACAGAGCAAGACACTGTCTCTCAAAAATAAATTTTAAAACTAAATTGTAAAAAATAAAAGCATAGGCCAGGCGCATTGGCTCACACCTGTAATCCCAGCACTTTGGGAGACCTAGGCGAATGGATCACCTGAGGTCAGGAGTTCGAGACAAGCCTGGCCAACATGGCAAAACCTGGTCTCTACTAAAAATTCAAAAATTAGCCAGGCGTGGTGACGGGTGTCTATAATCCCAGCTACTCGGGAGGCTGAGACAGGAGAATCACTTGAATCCAGGAGGTGGAGGTTACAGTGAGCCGGGATTGTGCCACTACACTCCAGCCTGGGCGACAGAGTGAGATTCTGTCTCAAAATAAAAATAAAAATAAAAAAATAAATAAATAAGCCAAAACCAAATAAAAGAAGTTTTAAATGTTCTGGATCACTTCTCCCTCTGGGAACAGGGAGAGGAAAGACAGATTTTTCACTAGTTAGTGTGGTATCTGCATACACCACACACACACACACACACACACACACACACACACACTGGTGTCATCTGTGTGGATTGGTGGATTGGGAGGCTAGGGCACAGGTTGTTTTGGCAGATGACACCACCTTCTGTTCTAATGGTCACCTCAGAGGCACTCTGGACTCTGAGCTTCAGCCTCAAGAGGTGGGTTTTCATCACCTCCCCTCTGGGCAGTTGAAGTTCCCAGGGATAAAATTCTAGATTGGCCACACCCCATGAAGAAGCAGTGCTCTCCCGCCCTGGCTGTGGGTCCCCACCTACCTCCTAAGCAGAGCCGCTGTGTGCTACTCAGGGTCAAAAGGTGAGACTTGGAGGAGGTGAAGAGGTGCTCGTCAGGAATCAGGATTTTCTCGTTTGCCTGCCGTGGTCTGGAGGTCTGAGCGGCTGTAAACCAGGCCAGGCTGCCAGACCCCAGGGGTGTGGATGGCCCTGATCATTCCCTGCTGGCCCAGGCCCCTGGCCATACCTGACCCCTGGCATTTTTGGAGAATTGGGTCACACCTCGGCTTTTGAACTATGTGGTTGAGCATTTATCACATTCCCAGATTAACGAGGCTTCCGGGCAGAGCTCTTCCTTTCCCTCCCTAAAACCACTTCTGCCGTTCCCTTGCCTTTGAGCCCCAGTCTTCTCCTTGCCTGCCTTTTCTTCTGAGAGCACAGGTGGGCCAGGGAGCGCTAGAGTCTGGCTGCCTGCCTTCTTTCTGTACTCCTTTTTATGCTTTTTGTCAATTCTTCTCTAAACCTTAGTTTCTCTTGAGTCAGGATTTCCATTTCCTCATTAATACTCACAAAAACTGCCTCTTCTCTTCTCGCTTTCCAGAGAAGCAGAGGCTCAGTCTTCCCTCTGTGGCTGTAGAAAGCATCTCTGGCTTTTCCCAGAGGCAGGGCAGCCATTGCCTCTTCTTCCTTGGTACAATTCGAGCAGTTGCCACTTACAGAGTGCTGGTCATGTGCCACGTGGGCACCTGACCTGTGTCATCTCATTTATCCTACAAAGGACCCAAGCGGTAAAGATCGTTAGCCTCATTTTGCAGAGGAGGGAATGAGTGCCACGAGGATGAGTGACTCTCCAAGAGGTCACCCAGCTGGAAAGCTGACTGAGCCTAGATTCAGACGGGCGCTGTGACCCCAGAGAATGTGCTTGGCCTCACTGCACTGCCCAACCCCTCCTTGTGCTGCTCTTGGGGGGCAGTTCTGTAAGCAGTTATGGTCCCTCCGAGCCATGAGGAAGGCCGCTGGGGTCAGAGCGTGGCCTCATGGGAATCAGCATGGCACTGCACTGGACTAGGACACAGGCCTCACGGACCCCGACCCCAAGAGGCCGCCAGGAGTCCCCAGTTCAGTCAGGAGGCCCAGGTTCTTTCTGTAGTAGTTTGATTTTTTTTTCTGATTATATAAATGACATGTAGCAATTTTTTCTTTTCTTTTTTTTTTTTTTGAAACAGAGTCTGACAGAGTGCAGTGGCACAATCTCGGCTCACTGCAACCTCTGCCTCCCAGATTCACACCATTCTCCTGTCTCAGCCTCCGAGTAGCTGGGATTACAGACGTGCACCACCACACCTGGCTAATTTTTGTATTTTTTGTAGATGGGGTTTCACTATGTTGGCCAGGCTGGTTTTCAACTGACCTCAAATGATCCGCCAACCTCGGCCTCCCAAAGTGCTGGGATTACAGGTGTGAGCCACCACACCCGGCCTACATAGCAATTTTTAATGGATTTGCTCATTAAGAAACATGGTTAACACTTGGGGCTTATCCCTCCAATATTTTTTCTATGAGTACACACATATACATACTGGCAATATAGATATAAAATTAGGGCATGTGGCTTAGGTCAATTTTTTTTCTTTTTTTTTTTTTTTTTTTTTGAGACGGAGTCTCGCTCTGCCGCCCAGGCTGGAGTGCAGTGGCCGGGTCTCAGCTCACTGCAAGCTCCGCCTCCTGGGTTTACGCCATTCTCCTGCCTCAGCCTCCCAAGCAGCTGGGACTACAGGCGCCCGCCATGTCGCCCGGCTAGTTTTTTGTATTTTTTAGTAGAGACGGGGTTTCACCATGTTAGCCAGGATGGTCTCGATCTCCTGACCTCGTGATCCGCCCGTCTCGGCCTCCCAAAGTGCTGGGATTACAGGCTTGAGCCACTGCGCCCGGCCTTTCTTTTTTTAACACAGGATCTTGCTCTGTTGCCCAGGCTGGAGTGCAAGTGGCATAGTCATGGCCCGCTGCAGCCTGGACCTCCTGGGCTCAAGTAATCTTCCAGCCTCAGCCTTTTAAGTAGCTGGGACCACACAGATGCACCCCCATGCCCAGCTAATTTTTGTCTTTTGGGCAGAGATGAGGTCTCACTGTGTTGCCCAGGCTGCTCTCGAACTTCTGAGCTCAAGTGATCCTCCCAATTCGGCCTCCCAAAGTGCTGGGATTATAGGCCTGGGCCACCACGTATGGCCTACGTAAAATTTTTGTTTTTTAGCATGTAATAAAGGTTGAACATCCCAAATCAAAAATCCAAAATGCAAAATGCTCTAAAATCTGCAACTTTTTGAGCACTGACATCACATTCTCACTGGAACATTTCGGACTTCAGATTTTCAGATTAGGGTTGCTCGTTCAGGAAGTATAATATTCTAAAATCTAACAAAATCTGAAACCCAAAACACTTTTGGTCCCAAGCTTTTTCGGTAAAGGATACTCGACCTGTATAAGATCATGGTTCAAAATTTTTTTTTTTTTTTTGAGACGGAGTCTCGCTCTGTCGCCCAGGCTGGGGTGCAGTGGCCGGTTCTCAGCTCACTGTAAGCTCCGCCTCCCGGGTTTTACGGCATTCTCCTGCCTCAGCCTCCGAGTAGCTGGGACTACAGGCGCCCGCCACCTTGCCCGGCTAGTTTTTTGTATTTTTTAGTAGAGACGGGGTTTCACCGTGTTAGCCAGGATGGTGTCGATCTCCTGACCTCGTGATCCGCCCGTCTCGGCCTCCCAAAGTGCTGGGATTACAGGCTTGAGCCACCGCGCCTGGCGGTTCAAAATTTTTTTAAAAAAAGAAAGAAGATAAACAGTGAAAAATTTCCCTCCCTCATTTTTCTACCAGAAATCCAGTTCTCTTTCCTGCGTTAATGTTTTATGATTTAATCCTTCCAGAGATACTAGAAAAGTAAACAATACATATGTGTGTGAACAGACAGATATTGTTGTCCTTTTTTCTCCCAGATAAGATGGCATAAGAGACCTATTCTTTAATGTCTTGCTTTTTTTTTAACCTAGAGATTATTCCATATCTGTTCATAAATATTATTATTATTATTATTATTTGAGACAGAGTTTTGCTCTTGTTGCCCAGGCTGGAGTGCAATGGCACAATCTTGGCTCACTACAGACTCCGCCTCCTGGGTTTAGGTGATTCTCCTGCCTCAGCCTCCCCAGTAGCTGAGATTACAGGCATGCACCACCACGCCTGGCTAATTTTGTATTTTTAGTAGAGATGGGGTTCTCCAAGTTGGTCAGGTTGGTCTTGAACTCCCGACCTCAGGTAATCTGCCCTCCTCGGCCTCCCAAAGTGCTGGGATTACAGGTGTGAGCCACCGTGCCTGGCCGAATTATTTTTATTTTTAATAGATGTTTCCTTATATAATTAAACATTTTCTAAAACTTGATTTTTTTTTTTTTTTTTTTGAGACGGAATCTCGCTCTGTCGCCCAGGCTGGAGTGCAGTGACCGGATCTTGGCTCACTGCAAGCTCCACCTCCCAGGTTTACGCCATTCTCCTGCCTCAGCCTCCCCAGTAGCTGGGACTACAGGTGCCCGCCGCCTCGCCTGGCTAGTTTTTTTGTATTTTTTTAGTAGAGATGGGGTTTCACCGGGTTAGCCAGGATGGTCTCGATCTCCTGACCTCATGATCCGCCTGTCTCGGCCTCCCAAAGTGCTGGGATTACAGGCTTGAGCCACCGCGCCCGGCCAATTTTTTTAAGGTTGTATAGAATTCCATCATACCGATGTACTTTATTTACATAGACCTATATTGATGGACATTTGCTTCCAATTTTTTGCTAAATAACATTGATTTTAAATAACTGCATACTCTTTTTTTTTTCCTTTTTTTGTGGTGGTGTTGTTGAGATGGAGTTTTGCTCTTGTAGCCCAGGCTGGAGTGCAATGGCATGATCTCGGCTCACTACAACCTCCACCTCCCAGGTTCAAGTGATTCTCCTGCCTCAGCCTCCTGAGTAGCTGGGAGTACAAGTGCATGCCACTATGTCCAGCTAATTTTTGTATTTTTAGTAGAGGTGGGGTTTCGCCGTGTTGGCCAGGCTGGTCTCGAACTCCAGACCTCAGGTGATTCTTCTGCTTTGGCCTCCCAAAGTGCTGGGATTACAGGTGTGAGCCACGATGCCTGGCTGACTATTGTTATTCAGTGCTCTTGTGCATGTATAAATATTTCTTTAAAATCAGCATCCAGAAGTGAAACTACTGTGTCAAAAGACATAAACTTATTACCAAATTGTCCTCCAGAAATGTACCAGTTTCTACCGTCAAATTTTCTACATCATGAAAATGTAGTTTCTACATCAAATTTTCTGCATCATGTTTTCTACATCATGAAATTGTGGTTTCTTTTTAATTTGTGTTTTATATCTATATAGGTGATTCTAAAATTTCTTTTTATCTTTTGCTTCATGTCTGTTCATGTTCTTTGCCACTTTTTTTGGTTAGGATAGTCTTCCTTTTTATTGATTTGTAGGTACCCTTTATTTATTATTAAGGTTTTGTCCGTCAATAAATATCAAATGAAGCCTGAGTTCTAGTCATGCCTATGACCAAGACTTGTGTGATTTTGCTCCATGATCCAACCCTCAGTGTTACAAGTTGCAAATATTGTGATCCCTGAGGCCAGTTTCTTACTATGACATATCTGTATCCTTTAACCTTTCAGGCGCCAGGAACTCCGAGAGCTTCGGCTGCTCCAGAAAGAAGAGCATCGGAACCAGACCCAGCTGAGTAACAAGCACGAGCTGCAGCTGGAGCAAATGCACAAACGTTTTGAACAGGAAATCAACGTGAGTGCAAGAAAAGATGGGACCCTGGAGGGCTTCTTGCCTCTGTGTGTTCTCTCAGTGGAAGCTACATAGTGGGAATGATTGGGTAGTGGAGAGTAATTCACAATTGCCCAATTCCTGGAGGCTTCCTGATCTTGTTAGGCGGTGACTTGTTAACACAGAATCCCATGAAGGTCACAGTGATCCCGAGTCCCACGGGAGGATCTCCAGAGGGGAAATAACCTTTACTGAGCACCGTGCAACAACACATGGTCTGGTCTCCCGTTTGCAGATGAGGAAATGGAGACTCAGGCTAAGTAACTTGCCCCGGGTCACACAGCAAGGGGGTGGTAGAGCTGGGATTCAAGCCTTGGTCTGATCACAGGCTCTGAGTTCTCCCCATCCCACTCCCCATGTCCCTCCCAGGTACAAAGTGACTTTGCTGAATTTCTCGGAATTTCTGCTCCTTTCAGGCCAAGAAGAAGTTCTTTGACGTGGAATTAGAGAACCTGGAGCGTCAGCAGAAGCAGCAAGTGGAGAAGATGGAGCAAGACCATGCCGTACGCCGCCGGGAAGAGGCCAAGCGGATCCGCCTGGAGCAGGATCGGGACTACGCCAGGTTCCAAGAGCAGCTCAAACTGATGAAGAAAGAGGTGAGTGTGTGCTGGGCGGGGGCAGGGGCAGCTCGGAGTATTAGTGCCTTCTTGGTTGCAAGTGATTGTGGCCCCAGCTCAACCTCACCTTGGCAACAAAGGGGTATGGCTGAAGAGCTCGGGAGCAGGTGAGCCTGGATCTGTGTGCCCAAGCTGCGCCACGAGGAGTCACTTCTCCATCCTGTGAACTCTGCTTTCCTCTGTGTTGCTGTGGCTTAGGGCAGGCCCTCACCGTGTGGCCTCAGGCAGCTTCCTTTACATCCTCCTAGCTTAGCAACCCCTGCTGAGAAAGAGCTGGGAATAAGGAAGGGCTGGTGGCCCAGGAGAATTTGAGATGCTGTTCCCAGAAGGGCCAGTGGGTGCTGGGTGGGTGGGCACATACAGCGTGCCCTCTACGCTGCACCCTCTCTACCTCCTCCTCCTCCCCATGTTGGAAGGGGAAGGGGAGGGTGGAAGGAGGAGTCTGGTCCTGAGGCACATCTCTTGGGCTGCTCTGGAGAGAGGCATCTGGGTGTCAAAGAACAGCCTATGCCTTCCTTTGTGGAGGACGGAGACAAGCAGGAACACCAGGGCAGGCTGTCCCCTGTCTCCCAGCTGGCAGCAGTGGATGAGCAGCCACTGAGGGTGGTCCTCAGGACCTCAGAGCCCAGATTCCATGGTGGACATGACATTTGGGGCATCCCAGAGACCTTGGGCAGCTGCCTCTGGGAGCCAGGGCTCCTGGCCAGCTGAGCAGTTGAGGCAGTCACCTTAAGCACAGATGTACCTCGGAGATACCACAAGTTTGGTTCCATACCCCTGCAATAAAGTGAATAAAAAATAAAGCCAGTCAGTATTCAGTAAACCATGCTGTACACAGATGTGCTGTCACCTGGGCTTTGTGGCTCCATTTTTAGAGCACAGGCAGAGTAGATTTAGCCTGTTTTTTTTTTTTTTTTTGGAGACGGAGTCTTGCTCTGTCACCGAGGCTGGAGTGCAGTGGTGCAGTCTCGGCTCACTGCAACCTCTGCCTCCTGGGTTCAAGCAGTTGGTCTGCCTCAGCCTCCCAAGTAGCTGGGACTACAGGCGTGCACCACCACGCTTGGCTAATTTTTGTATTTTTAGTAGAGATGGGGTTTCACCATATTAGCCAGGCTGGTCTCAAACTTCTGACCTCATGATCTGCCCGCCTTGGCCTCTCGAAGTGGTGGGATTTCAGGCATGAGCCACCGTGCCCAGCTTAGCATGATTCTTAAGGGCCCCTAGGATTTTCAAAATGGTAAATGAGCATTGGCTTCAACTTCAAGTCATCATCAGCATTAACCCCTAACAAGAGAATCAGCCTGTCCTTTGAAGCTTTGAAGCCAGGCATTGACTTCTCCTCTGTAGCTTTGAGAGTCCTAGATGGCATCTTCTACCAAGAGAAAGCTGTTTCATCTACACTGAAAATCTCTTGTTTAGTGCAGCCACTTTCATCAATGATCTTAGCTAAGTCTTCAGGATAACTCACTGCAGCTTCTTTTTTTTTATTTTTATTTTTATTTTTTTTTACTATGGCTGGTCTTTCCATTTATTCAGGTGTCACACAGTTTCACTTAGAGGGTGTTGATGGCAACTGAACATATGGAGGGTAAAGGGAACAATACATCAAATTGTGGGCAAAGCCACATCTTATTTTCTGTTTTTTTTTTTTTTTTGAGATGGAGTCTCGCTCTGCCGCCCGGGCTGGAGTGCAGTGGCCGGATCTCAGCTCACTTCAGCTCACTGCAAGCTCCGCCTCCCGGGTTCACGCCATTCTCCTGCCTCAGCCTCCCGAGTAGCTGGGACTACAGGAGCCCGCCACCACGCCCGGCTAGTTTTTTGTATTTTTTAGTAGAGACGGGGTTTCACCGTGTTAGCCAGGATAGTCTCGATCTCCTGACCTCGTGATCCACCCGTCTCGGCCTCCCAAAGTGCTGGGATTACAGGCTTGAGCCACCGCGCCCGGCCGACTCACTGCAGCTTCTCCATCAGCACTTGCTGCTTTACCTTGCACTTTCATATTATGGAGTTGGCATCTTTTCTTGAACATCATGAACCAGCCTCTGCTAGCTTCCAGCCTTTCTTCTTCAGCTTCCTCACCTCTCTCAGCCTTCACAGAATTGAAGAGTTAGGGCCTTGCCCTGGATTGGGCTTTGGCATAAGGGAGTGTTGTAGCTGGTTTATCATCTACCCAGATCACTCAGACTTTATCTCAGCATAGGCCGTTTTGCTTTCTCATCATTCATGTTCATTGGAGTAGCACTTTTATCTTTCGAGAACTTTTCCTTTGTATTCACAACTTGGCTGACCGTCTGGTGTAGGAGGCCTAGCTTTTGACCCAGTAAATTTTCTCCATGCCTTTCTCACTAAGCTTCATCATTTCTAGCTTTTGATTTAAAGTGAGAGACAGGGCAACTCCTGCTTTCACGTGAACACTTGGAGGCCATTGTAGGGATATTAATTGGCCTCATTTCAATATCATTGTGTCTCGGAGAATAGGGAGGCCTGAGGATAGGGGAAGAGACAGCAGAAAGGCCAGTCTGTGGAGCAGTCAGGTCACATTCAACATCGATTGATTAAGTTTGCTGTCTTATATGGGCTCGTGGCACCCTACAACAATTACAGTAGTGACATCAGACGTCACTCATCACAGGTTGTCATAATAGAGATAATAATAATGAAAAAATGTGAAATATTGCGAGAATTACCAAAACGTGGACAGGAAGTGAGAACATACTTTTGGAAAAATGACGCTGATAGACTTGCTCGACACAGAGTTGCCACAAACCTTCAATCTGTAAAAATCACAGTATCTGCAAAGTGTAATAAAGTGAAGCATGAAAAAATGAGGTATACCTGCACAACATTTCAGAGGACCCAAAAACTCAGTCAACAAGATAAAATAAATTTTAATGCAGCCGGGTGCTGTGGCTCACACATGTAATCCCAGCACTTTGGGAGGCCCAGCCGGGCGGATCACTTGAGGTCAGGAGTTCAAAACCAGTCTGGCCAACATGGTGAAACCGCATCTTTACTAAAAATACAAAAAAATTAGTCGGGCGTGGTGGCGGGTGCCTTAATCCCAGCTACTCGGGAGGCTGAGCAGGAGAATTGCTCGAACCCAGGAGGCAGAGGTTACAGTGAGCCGAGATCATGCCATTGCAATCCAGCCTGGGCAACAAGAGCAAAACTCCATCTCAAATATATATATATATATGTATATATATTCTGTTCATTTCTGGATTTGTTCATTTCCAGAGAAGTCAGACAAACAAAAAGTCCAATATTGAATAAATAAAACAGCTACCAACATGCTAGGGAAGCATATAGACTGGCTGACTAGAGATCTAGAGAGACCTGCTTTAGACAGGTCTGGGAAAGCCTCTCAGTGTTTGACACGTAAACTGAGTACAGAAGGATGCTGGCAGGCCTAAGAACCTTCCAGGAGGGGGGATAGCACCTGCAAAGGCCCTGAGGTATGGGAAAGAGCTTGGAGTGTTCAAAGAGCTGGAAAACCATCCATGTAGCAGGAGCTTAGGAAGCAAAGGGGAGATTGGCACAAGATGGAATCAGACAGGTAGGCAGAGACCAGCTCACGTAGGGCAGTGGGCCACAGGCAGGAGTGTGCTATTTTAATAATCCTGTTAACATCCAGTCCTTACATAGATGTTTTAGCATTAAATGAGAAGTACATTCAGGGTTAGACGCAGTATCTGCTCGGAATAAGAGCTGGGTAGATGCCCATTCCCTCCTTGGCTCTGCGCCCTGTCACACGTGCACATCTCGTGTGTGTGTGTGTGTGTGTGTGTGTGTGTGTGTGTATGTATAAGGACTTGTAAGAGTGGAAGAGAGAGGAGGCGACTGAGGAAGTTGCCTAGTTTAGGAGGGGGTGGGGGAAGCCGCAGATCTCCTCACCCTTTCCCAGAACATGCCCTTAACAAAGTTGGACTTCTCACCAGCAGGGTTCCAGGAAGGCTCTCAAGCCTGCCGCTGAACGCTGAGGCAGAGTGTGGGATTTGGCACCTGGGGTTCTAATCACATTCAGTTTTTTAAAATATCTTTTTCTATGGGTGTTTTTCTTCAAGAAGTTTTCATGGAAAGAAAAAGTTTAACTTCTTTGCTCTTTTGGCTTTTTTTTTTTTTTTTTAAATGATGAGGCTGGAGTGCAGTGGTGCAATCACAGGTCACTGCAGCCTTGAACTCCTGGGCTCAAGTGATCCTCCTGCCTAGGCCTCCTGAGTATTTGGGACCCTGCTAATGTTTTAAAAAAAAATTTTTGTAGGAATGGGGGTCTCACCTATTTGCCCAGGCTGGTCTTGAATTCCTGGCCTCAAGTGATCCTCCTGCCTCGGCCTCCCAAAGTGTTGGGATTACAGGCGTGAGCCATTGCACTCAGACTCTTTTGGCTTTTTGAGGAGGACAGGGCTCCCACCATTTAGTAAGATAGTGTCCCAGTTACTGGTCTTTTTGTGTAGACAAACTTGCTTGCTTTGATTCTGCAGCTCACTTATGTAACAGATAGCGATGGCAGGAGGCCAGTGAGAGGGTTTGCCCCATGGCAACCCCAGATATCCCAGATAGCACTGTCTTGCCATTGCCTTCTCCACACTCCTAAGAACTCCTTCTCTATTCCAAAGGTCATGTGAGGGCTGCAAGGTGCTGGGTGAGGAAGTAAGAATTCCAAGTAGGAATGGGAGGTCTGGCTCATTGCCCTTGACATAGTAGTCAGGATGCAGCAGCAGGGGTGAAGGACAAAATTAGAAGGGATGAGACCCCCCGCCTCAGGTGAGCAGCCTCTGAACTACCTACAGATGCATCAGCAATTCCAGTGCTGCAACAGACTAATTCACACATGGATACTGGAGAGGGAGACCATACACAGATGCAACAGGCACTTTCCTTTAACCAGCCCAGAGCAAGGAAGAGTGTACCTGTCCATTTCCCTACGATCTATTCAGTGTCATAATTTAAATTCAGGCATGGAAAACACACACCAAAAAAATAAAATAAAATTTGAGAAGCCTCCTGGGACCCTCTTCAGAATTACAGCAATTGGTGTGGAATATTTATCATGCTAATCACTTTTCAATAAGGAGATATGTATATAGGAACAATAATTATTAGCAAGGTAGTCGAACCTATTTATTCTTCGTGTCAATTTCTTTTCTTTTTTTTTTTTTTGAGACGGAGTCTCGCTCTGTCACCCAGGCTGGAGTGCAGTGGTGCTATCTTGGCTCACTGCAAGCTCCGCCTCCTGGGTTCATACCATTCTCCTGCCCCAGCGTCCCGAGTAGCTGGGACTACAGGCACCCGCCACCATGCCTGGCTAATTTTTTATATTTTTAGTAGAGACGGAGTTTCACCGTGTTAACCAGGATGGTCTCAATCTCCTGACCTCGTGATCCGCCCACCTTGGCCTCCCAACGTGCTGGGATTACAGGTGTGAGCCACCGCGCCCGGCCATTCATGTCAATTTCAAGTAATTTACTACATCTTCCTGTATATATGCATATATGCATATACAATTAATGTGGATACATTCTTACAACTCTGTAAGAAGGGACTTGATGGTCTGCTACTCAGTTCCTATAAACCCAGTAATCTTTAGCATCCATGAGAAACTGGCTTGACAGTTGTAACTCCTTAGATCACTGAAATCTGAAAACAAACCTAACCAGTCTTGAAGGAAATCTTTCCAGAACTCTGTTTCCCTGCCTTCCCAGGCAAAGTTCGTTAAACAGAATTTAGCTATTAAATAGTTTGGATCTCCATAACACCACAGAATTGTAACCCTCAAAGGATCCCTAAAGAAATTTTAGTTGAAAGCCAGATTGTTTTTCCTGATGAGAAAATAAGGAACTCTAACAAGTTCAATAACTTTTCTGAAGACATGTAGCTGGACTAGAATGCAGGTTTTCTGACATCCAGCAGAATGCAGTTCCCCTACCCCTGCCTCTCAGTAGATCTCAGCGGGAGAGCAGTGCTGGTACGTGCATGTCCTCCGGGGATACTGATGGATGGAAGTCCTGTGCTCCTTTGTCAAGTGGCCCCATGTGGCTCTACTTTTACTGTTCCTTTGCCTTCGCCCTCCATGGTCAATGGTGTGACGTTTCTTAGTGTTTTCAGTGCCTTTGGCAGAAATCCTTTGCTAAACTGCTGCTTCTAATCTTCCGTCCTGGAAAATCAAGAAATCATGCTTGAAACAGCACAATTTTAAGCTCATGAGGCCTTTAAATTGTATGATGCCTGAGATGGTGCTGTCGAAAGGCGTTTTGGCAGACACCGCAGCCAGATGCTGAACTAGGGTTATATAGCATCTCCAAGGCGACCCTTTGATGTGGAAGCAGAAGTGGCACAAATAAGATTTTAGATATTTTGCTGGGACTTCTAAGACAGTGATTCTCAACCAGGGACTGCTTTGTTCTGTAGGGGCCAATTGGCAATATCTGGAAACATTTTGGTTGTCACCACTGGGGAAGCAAAGGAGAGGTGCTACTGGCATTGAGCAGGTAGAAGCCAGGGATGCTGCTAACTTCCTAAAATTCACAGGACAACCCCCACAACAAATGCACAGGACAGCCCCCACAATAAAGAATTCTCCACCCACAAGGTCAGTAGTGCTGAAGTTGCAAAACCCTGATCTAAGACCATTAAGGCCAAAGAACATAGGAGAAGGATTCAGATTACAAATCTTTTTTTTTTTTTTTTTTTTTTTTTTTTTTTTGTTGAGACGGAGTCTCGCTCTGTCGCCCAGGCTGGAGTGCAGTGGCCGGATCTCAGCTCACTGCAAGCTCCGCCTCCCGGGTTTACGCCATTCTCCTGCCTCAGCCTCCCGAGAAGCTGGGACTACAGGCGCCCGCCACCTCGCCCGGCTAGTTTTTTTTTTTTGTATTTTTAGTAGAGACGGGGTTTCACTGTGTTCGCCAGGATGGTCTCGATCTCCTGACCTCGTGATCCGCCCGTCTCGGCCTCCCAAAGTGCTGGGATTACAGGCTTGAGCCACCGCGCCCGGCCCAGATTACAAATCTAAGACCATGAAAAAAAAAATCCAACAGTTGAAAGAAGAGACAATGAAGAATAGCTGCTGGGATTTTGGGGTCAGATGCTAAGTACATGTTTGACTTTATGAGAGACTGCCAGACTGTTCCAAAAAGGGCTGGATCATTTTACATCACAATGAAGTGCAAGAGTTCCAGTTGCTCCATGTCCTCACCATGTCCTCACCAGCACTTGCAACTGTCAGGTTTTTTTCATTGTGGTTTTTAATTCACATTTCACTAACAACTAATGATTTGAGTATCTTTTTGTGTGCTCACTTACTATCCATAAGTATTTATTTTATTTTATTTTATTTATTTATTTATTTATTTTGAGATGCAGTTTTGCTCTTGTCACCCAGGCTGGAGTGCACTGGCACGATCTCGGCTCACTGCAGGCAAACTCCACCTCCCAGATTCACGCCATTCTCCTGCCTCAGCCTCCCGAGTAGCTGGGACTACAGGCACCCGCCACCACGCCCGGCTGATTTTTTGTATTTTTAGTAGAGACAGGGTTTCACCGTGTTAGCCAGGATGGTCTCGATCTCCTGACCTCAAGTGATCTACCTGCCTCGGCCTCCCAAAGTGCTGGGATTATAGGCATGAGCCACCGCACCCGGCGCTTTTTATTTTTTTATTGCTTTATTGTGCTAGCCAGGACCTCCAGCAGGATGTTGAGTAGGAATAGTAGAGAGGACATCTTTGCCTTGTTCCCATTTTATTTTTTTATTTTTATTTTTTTTGAGACGGAGTCTTGCTCTGTCGCCGGGGCTGGAGTGCAGTGGCCGGATCTCAGCTCACTGCAAGCTCCGCCTCCCGGGTTCACGCCATTCTCCTGCCTCAGCCTCCCGAGTAGCTGGGACTACAGACGCCCGCCACCTCGCCCGGCTAGTTTTTTGTATTTTTTAGTAGAGACGGGGTTTCACAGTGTTCGCCAGGATGGTCTCGATCTCCTGACCTCGTGATCCGCCCGTCTCGGCCTCCCAAAGTGCTGGGATTACAGGCTTGAGCCACCGCGCCCGGCCGCCTTGTTCCCATTTTAAGGGGAAGGCATTCAATATTTCATCATTAAGTATGATGTTAGCAATAGGACTTTTTATAGCTGCCCTCATCGGATTAAGAAAGTCTCTTTCTACAGATGCAGAAGCTGAGGTTAAAAAGAAAGAAAAGAGGCCGGGGTGGTGGCTCACGCCTGTAATCCCAGCACTTTGGGAGGCCAAGGTGGGTGGATCACAGGGTCAGGAGATCGAGACCATCCTGGCTAACACGGTAAAACCCCGTCTCTACTAAAAATACAAAAAATTAGCTGGGCGTTGTGGCGGGCGCCTGTAGTCCCAGCTACTCGGGAGGCTGAGGCAGGAGAATGGTGTGAACCTGGGAGGCGGAGCTTGCAGTGAGCTGAGATTACGCCACTGCACTCCAGCCTGGGTGACAGAGCGAGACTCCGTATCAAAAAAGAAAAGAAAAAAGTTTTTTAAAGTCTCCTATTCCTAGTATGCTAATCGATTTTATTATGAATAGGTGTTGAATTTTATCAAATGGGTTTCATACATCAATTGATATAATCATACGGTTTTTCTTCTGTTAGTCTGTTGATATAAATTATGTTGCTTGATTTTAAAATATGCATCAGCTTTGCCTTTTTGGGGTAAGAACCACTTGGTTATTGTATATTTTCCTTTTTCTATATTACTGGACTCAATTTGCTGACATTTTGGTGAGGATTTTGGGCTCTATGGTCATAAGGGATGTTGATCTGGTTTTGTTGACAGCTGTTGTGATACCTCGGTTCTTGTCTTCTTGGCTTTAAGGAATTTAAACATGAGACACACAGCAAAGGAGCTGCAGCATAGAGTCGTTTATTGCAAAAGAAAAATAGTATTTTGAAAGTTAGGTATAGAATAGACAGCATACCCTGAGAGAGAGAGAATTCAGAGTGGGCTGCTTATAAGGATGAGACAGCAAAGACTGGCACGAGGGAGACTCTTTTAATGGGAGTCTTACATGATGAGTCATAAGTAGGTGGGAAGAGGTGTTGCCAGGAAGCATGTTCTGTGTGGTCCTCTGGGTGCGCATGTGCAGTAGCTGTACATGCTTGTTCGTATGTCACTGTCTCATTAGCATCTTAAACCTCTACCTGGGGTGTGTTTTTTACTATTAATAATGAACAAAGAGTCAGTCTGAGGACAGGTAAAATCAAAATGTGCATGCTCTCTACAGAGAAAATTCCCTACTAAAAATAGCTGTGCTTGAATGAGCTCAATTACAATGAGAATGCTGAGGCTTATGGTGTTGACCGTATAGTCCTCATAGTTGCTGTGTCCAGAGAACCTGGTCATTTTTTTTGACTACCTATCCTGCCTCAGTTTTAGTTATCTATTTCTTCTTTTTAATTTTTTTTTTATTTTTTAACTTTTCCTTGTTACATGGCCTTCCAATACCTATTTCTTTTCTCGTTTTTTTTTTTTTTTTGAGAGAGTCTCACTCTGTCGCCCAGGCTGGAGTGCAGTGGTAAAATCTCAGCTCACTGCAACCTCTGCCTCCCAGGTTCAAGCGATTCTCGTGCCTCAGCCTCCTGAGTAGCTGGGATTACAGGTGCGTGCCACCATGCCTGGCTAATTTTTTTGTATTTTTAGTAGACACGGGCTCTCACCATGTTAGCCAGGCTGGTCTTAAACTCCTGACCTCAGGCGATCCACCCGCCTCAGCTTCCCAAAGTGCTGGGATACAGGCATGAGCCACCGCGCCTGGCCTGTTTCTTCTTAAGTAAGCTTTAGTAGTTTCTGTCTTTCAAGGAATTTGTAGATTTCATTTTAATGCTCAAATTTATTGGCATTAAATATTTCCTGACTGTCCTTTGAATGCCTGTAGCATCTGTAGTGATGTTCTTTCTTTCATCTCTCATACTGGTATTTTGTATTGTCATCTTCTCCTCCCCCTCCTCCTTTTCCTCTCCTCCTCCTTCCCTGTCAGTCTGACTAATTGTTTATTAATTTTTTTGACCTTCTCAACCAACCAGCTTTTGGTTTCATTGATTTTTCTTTTCAGTGTTATTGATTTCTGCTGTTATATTAGGCTTGGGTTTAAATTGCTCTTCTTTTTATGGTTTCTTAATGTAGACGCTCATTTAGAACATTGATTTGAGACTATTCTTTAAGCACTTAATGCCATAAATTTCACTTAATGCTATAAATGGAGCACTGTTTTAGCTTCATTCCACAAATCTTTATATGTTGTATTTTCATTTTTATTCATACCAATTACTTTTTAATTTCCTTTGCAACTTCCTCTTTGACCCAGGTTATTTAAAAGCTTGTTGTTTAATTTTAAAATGTTTTGGGGCTCTCATATCTTTCTCTTGTTTTTTAGTTTGATTTCATTATGATCAAATCAAATAATATATATATTTTATATATATATATAATATATATATTATTATTATTTTTTGAGATGGAAGTTTGCTCTTGTTCCCCAGGCTGGAGTACAATGGCATGATCTTGGCTCACTGCAACCTCTGCTTCCTGGGTTCAAGTGATTCACCTGCCTCAGCCCCCCAAGTAGCTGGGATTACAGGCACGTGCCACAACACCCAGCTAATTTTTGTATTTTTTTTTTTTTTTTTTTTTGAGACGGAGTCTCACTCTGTCACCCGGGCTGGAGTGCAGTGGCTGGATCTCGGCTCACTGCAAGCTCCGCCTCCCGGGTTCACGCCATTCTCCTGCCTCAGCCTCCCGAGTAGCTGGGACTACAGGCGCCCACTACCTCGCCCGGCTAGTTTTTTGTATTTTTTAGTAGAGACGGGGTTTCACCGTGTTAGCCAGGATGGTCTCGATCTCCTGACCTCGTGATCTGCCTGTCTCGGCCTCCGAAAGTGCTGGGATTACAGGCTTGAGCCACTGCGCCCGGCCATTTTTGTATTTTTAGTAGAGTCAGCGTTTCACCATGTTGACCAGGCTGGTCTTGAACTCTTGACCCCAGGTGATCCACGTGCCTCAGCCTCCCAAAATACTGGGATTACAGGCGTGAGCCACCATGCCCGGCCCATATATTATTTAAGATTTCAATTTTTAAAAATGTGGTATGGTTTGTTTTGTGGTCTGGGATGTGGTCTGTGTTACTGAGTGTTCCGTGTGCACTTGAAAAGGATGTGTATTCTACTGTTGTTGAGTGGAGTATTCTAAAAATGTCAAGGAGGTCAAGTTAATTGATAGTATTGTTCAGGTCTTCTGTATTCTTACTGATTTTCTGCCACTTGTTCTACTGGCTGCCAAGAAAGGAATGTTAACATCTCCAACTGTAATTGTGGATTTGTCTATTTCTCATTCAGTCCTGTCAGCTTTTGTTTCACATTTTTGAAATTATTTTGTTATTTTAAATAGTCACATTTTCTTTTATTTATTTATTTGTTTATTTCTTTTGCAGTGGAAGTCTCACTGTGTTGCCCAGACTGCCCTCAAACCGCTGGGCTCAAGGAATCCTCAGCCTCCTAGACTTTAGCTAAGACTAAAATAGTCATATTTTCTTACCGAACTGACTCTTCCTTTTATGATTATATAATGCCCATCATTATTCCTGATAATATTCCTTGTTCTGAAGTCTGCCTTGTCTAATAAATAGCCAATCCTACTTTCTTTTGATAAGTATTTGCATACAGTATCTTTTCCCATCCTTTCAATTTAACCTGTCTAAATCTTTATATTTAGTATGCGTTTCTTGTTGACAGCATGTAGTTGTGCTTTCATATTTTTTAATCCTATCTGAAAATCTTTGTTTTTTAATAGACATGTTTATGCCATTTGTATTTAATTAAATTATTACCTGTTTTGTTGCCTTTGGTTTTTGTTCCTCTCTTCCCCGTTTTCCTACCTCCTTTTGGAGTATTTGAATATTTTTAACTTCACGAATTAGTTTATCTTTGTGTGTGTGTGTGTGTGTGTGTGTGTGTGTGTGTGTTTAATGGTTGCTCTGGGGCGTTATAATATACCTACCTATCTCAGCATCTATTTAGAGTTGATATTGTAATTCTTTAAGTAAAATGTACCTTTACAACCATGTAAATTTCTTGATACTTTCCCAATTTTGTTATAATTGTCACATTTTTGGCCTTTTTTTTTTTTGAGACAGTCTTGCTCTGTCGCCCAGGCTGCAGTGTAATGATATGCTCTCCGCTCACTGCAACCTCTACCTCCTGGGTTCAAGCACTTCTCACGCCTAGAGACAGGGTTTCACCATGTTGGCCAGGCTGGTCTTGCCTGGCCTCAAGCAGTCCGGCCACCTCAGCCTCCGAAAGTGCTGGCATTACAGGCTTGAGCCACCACACTTGGCCTATCACGGATAATGTATTACATCTACATAAATTAAAAACCATACCAGACAATGTGACTACTTTTGCTTTAAATGGTCATTGAGATTTTAAAGATCTTAAGGGGAAAATTGTTCACTATGTTTATCCGGATATTCACCATTTCTGTCACTCTTTCTTTTTACTGAAGATACAAGTTTTCTCCTCAGCTCACTTCTTTTTAACCTGAAGAACTTCCAGTGTAGCCTTTCTTCCCGACCACAAAGTTTCCTACTTTCCTTCATCTGAAAATGTCTTTATTTTGCTTTCATTTCTGAAGGATAGTTCCACTAGACATACCTATTCCTGTTCTTTAATTTTGGTACTTTTTTTTTTTTTTGAGATAGAGTCTTCCCTTGTCACCCAGGCTGGAGTGCAGTAGTGTGATCTCGGCTCACTGCAACCTGCGCCTCCTGGGTTCAAGCAGTTCTCTGCCTCAGCCTCCTGAGTAGCTGGGATTACAGGCGCCCATCACCACACCCGGCTAATTTTAAAAATATTTTTAGTAGAGACGGGGTTTCACCATCTTGGCCAGTCTGGTCTTAAATTCCTGACCTTGTGATCCCCACGCCTCAGCCTCCCAAAGTGCTGGGCCAAGGCGGGTGGATCACTTGAGGTCAGGAGTTCAAGACCAGCCGGGCCAACATGGTGAAACTCCATCTCTGCTAAAAATACAAAAATTAGCCAGGCACCCAAATAACCCAGTTATTCTGGAGGCTGAGACAGGAGAATCACTTGAGCCCAGGAGGTGGAGGTTGCAGTGAGTGGAGATCACACCATTGCACTCTAGGCTGGGCGACAGAGCGAGACTCTGTCTCAAAAAAAAAAAAAATAGTTTTTCTGTGCTGTGAACTTTAATCATTCCATATTTGAAATATTAAAGGGCTTTACCTCATGGAGTATAGTTATAGTAGCTGCTTTAAAGTTTCTTTCTGTCAACATCTGTATCATCCCAGAGCTGACATCTATTGATTGTCTTTTTCTTTGAAAATTGGTTCTATTTTCTGGTTCTTTGTATGCAGAGTAATTTTTTATTGTTTCCTTGACATTTTATTTATTTATTTATTTATTTAGAGACAGGGTTTTGCTTCTTGCTCTGTTGCCCAGGCTGGAGTGCAGTGGTGCAGTCACAGCCCACTGCAGCCTCAACCTCCTGGGCTAAAGTGATCCTCCCATTTCAGCCTCCTGAGTAGCTGAGACTACAGGTGCACTGGCACCACACCCAGCTAGTTTTTTGTATTAATATTTTCTGTAGAGATGGGGTTTTGCCATGTTGCCCAGGTTGGTCTCGAACTCCTGAGCTTAGGTGATCCACTCAGCCTCCCAGAGTGCTGGGATTACAGGCATGAGCCACCGCGCCTGGCTATCCTTGATATTTTAGTGTTATGTTCTGTAGACTGTGGGTCCGTATTATAATCTTTTGGAGAATATAGATGTTTTTTGTTTAACAGGAAACCCTGTAGACCACAGGTTCTGTGTGATCTTCTGTGGGTAGTGGTTTCAGTCTTAGTTTAGTTAGGTCTTTGCTTCTTTGGTTTTTTGCTATACTGCTTGGCACCTGTCTCACTCATGCTTAGCTTAGGGGTGAATCTCTGTGTTTACACACAGAATTAGGAATTTCCCTTTTCCTACGCTCTTCTCTTTTTTTTTTTTTTTTGAGACGGAATCTCGCTCTGTCATTCAGGCTGGAGTTCAGTGGTGCGATCTCGGCTCACTGCAGACTCCGCCTCCTAAGTTCAAGTGATTTTCGTGCCTCCTTCCCGAGGAGCTGGGATTACAGGCATGTGCCACCACGCCCGGCTAATTTTTGTATTTTTAGTAGAGATGGGATTTCACCATGTTGCCCAAGCTGGTCTTGAACTCCTGACCTCAAGTGATCCACCTTCCTTGGCCTCCCAAAGTGCTGGGAATACAGGTGTGAGCCACTACGCCTGGCCTTCTGTACCCTTCTCTTTGGGATTCATCCCATACTCACTGGACTGCACAGGCCTCTTTTCCTGATTCTCTGGCCAGAAATACAAGGTTTCTTATGGAGTTTTAGCCAGCTTTTCTACTGCACCACTGAGCAGGTCTGGGATTGGTGCAAAGCCAGGAGAGCAAAAGGATGAAACAACAACAACAAAAAAAAATAGGAAACTTATACCCTGAACCAGTCTTGTCTGCAAATTTTGACTCCCCTTCATGTCACCTGCTTTTGTTTGGTTTTCAGAGTCCTCAAGTAGTTGCTTCCATATTTGATGCAGTGTTTTCACTGTAATTATCAGGAGACACAGCCTGTCTTGGCTTACCTCACCATGCCAGAACTCCCCAGAATGTTCTTTTTTTGATCACACGCAGGCCTTTTCCCCCATCAGATGCTCCTAAGAGCCCTCTGTCAGTGCAGGTTTTGGGTTATTAGGCAGCTGTAAAGGTGTAGGTTTCTTGGGAAGGAAATGTCTGAGGAACTCCAGGGTCCTTAGAGAGAAGTGGCGTGGATCTCTTCTCCCTCCTGTTACAAAAGACAGAAACCTAATCCCAGCCGGCTTAAGGAGGAAAGAATACTTGCTGGCGTCTGACCAGGAGGGCAGGAGTGTTGCCAGGAATTCTTTCTCCTCTCTTGGCATTGCTTCCCTGCATCGAGTTAATCTCAGGCAGTCCCCTCCAGGGGTGACAAGGTGACTCACCTTGGCCTTCATCCCCCCAGTTTAACAGCCCCAGAGGACAGCAGGCAGCTTTCCTTCAGTAGTTCCAGCAAACGTCCCAAAGTTCGCACTGGACCAGTGAGGGTCACGTGCTTATCTCTGAATCAGTTCCTGAGGCTGAGGGCATGGAATGTGCTGCTTGGCCAGCCTGGGTCAGATGCTCAGCCCAGGGCCAGTGGGGGTAGGGATGTCAGTTCACCTGGACCTCAGGGACTGACAAGGGGGATACTAAAGTATGCATTCTCGGCCGGGCGCGGTGGCACATGCCTGTAATCCCTGCACTTTGGGAGGCCGAGGCAGGCAGATCACTTGAGGTCAGCAGTTTGAGACCAGCCTGGCCAACATGGTGAAACCCCATCTCTCCTATAAATACAAAAATTAGCTGGGTGTGGTGTCATACACTTGTAATCCCAGCTACTTGGGAGGCTGAGGCGGGAGAATTGCTTGATTACATCTCAAAAAAACAAAAGATATGCATTCTCAGCCAGGCTAATATTACCGCAAAGGAAGCCAAATACCTGAGATGTGACAATGGTTTATCAGATTGACAGTATTGTCTGTTGGACTAATTTCATGGGGGGAGAGGGATTAAGAAAAAATGTCTAAAAGAACTTCTGTGGGGACTGTAATTTTTTAAAAAGGTTGAGAAACACTGCCCTGCAGGAATCCGGGCGCTGTTACCAGAAGAGGAGGGAGGATACCACGCAGCTGAAAACAGCACCTGCCCGCTCTAGGGGAGTTGGAAGCTGAAACCAGTGGCAGGCAGGAGTAGGCCAGTGTGAGGCACCTGCTCAGAGGGGTTTGGTGGGAGCCACATAGGGTGCTGGCCCCGCAACGCTGAGCCTCTTCTCCAGTCTCTGGCCCAGGAGTTCTGGGTTGAAGAATATACTGCAGGAAGCATGGAGAGGACCCTGACCCAGCCCCTCTCTGCTGTCTCTGTTGCAGGTGAAGAATGAGGTGGAGAAGCTCCCCCGACAGCAGCGGAAGGAGAGCATGAAGCAAAAGATGGAGGAGCATACGCAGAAAAAGCAGCTTCTTGTGAGTCCCTGGCCTCAGCTGGGGAGTGCAGGGACTGGTGTGAGACCTGGAATGGTGACCAGGCCCCCTCTCTGCCTTTGCCCAGTCACTGCCCCTCAAATACCCTGTTCTGAATACCTAAATCTGGCCTCATCCTTCATGGCCCCATTATCCCCTCTTCCATGCAGCCTTCCTTGATTGCCTTGCCTCCAACTGGAAGCGAGCTCTTCCATCTCTGAATACCCCAACACTTTACATTGACCACCCTCCCAAACCCTTAGCACCTCTTACCTTGTTTTAGGGTTATTTATTTGTAAGTCGCATCTTCTTGACCAACCAAGTATATTCCCCTGCCCTCTTGGCATCTTTAAGTCTAAAGGACATCAAACTCATGATGTCTCAGACCTGGTCCTGTCATGCTCTGAAGGGTGCCATTTTCCTTCCTTTGTGGCCCATCATTCCTGACCCCTCCTTTCCCTCCAGTCCTTCATCACCTCCTGAAGCATGGTATGTATATTTCTTATCTCCTGTCTCTGGATCTATCAACTTGTCACCATCTCCATGACCTCCCAGCCACTGTCCATTGGCCTCCCAAGGAGGCTTCCTGTTGCTGTTTTTCCCCTGCAGTTTCTTCTCTTTTGCCTGCAGGTGTGATCAATTTGAATTCCAAGTCTGATAACAGCACCCTTCCCCCCACAGCCCTGTGCCTTAAAAGCCTTCAGTGGCTCCCGCATTGTCCCTAAGATAAGCGCTGCCTCTTTGCTGTGCCCTGGCTGCCCTCCCCAGCCTCCTTTTCATCCCGTGCTGGAATGCTTCCATTTTCCCCACGAGGGGGGTCTTTGTGTGTTCTGCTTCCTCAGCCTCCAAAGCAGAGAATCTTTGAGTCCACATTTACAAATGCTTTCTACATTACCTGGTTCAGCGTTCATAGCTTACCATGGTAGGAGCTGTTCATTTTCCCATTCACAGAAGAGGAAACAAAGACCGAGAGAGGTGACATTGCTAAGTTCACAGTCGGGGAGGGGGTCGAGGCCTCAAGCTTGTGTTCTCTCCGGAACACCCTATGAGCTGTCCTGTTACAACGCAATTAGGAAGAGACTGCGGACTGGTGAGGCGGGGCACACAGGCCCTGGTCCACGCAGAGGGACAGTAGACGGTGTGGCCTGGAGGAGGCAGTTGCATGGAGAGCTTTGAAGATATGCACATTTTTTGGCTTGGATTTTCTGCTTCTAGAAATCCTGAGGGAATCTAAAAATCCTGAAGGAGTCATCACAGAGGTTCACACTTAACTACCAGAATATGAAGTAGCACTACTTTAAATATATATAAAACCTGGAAACACCGTGTTGTTTATTGGATAAATAACATCCATAGCATGAAATTTTTCAGCCACTGAACACATATGATAGAAGATCACATTATTTATTTGAGATGGAGTTTCAAAAGTGGGAGTTTCATCCCAGTTTTTTTTTTTTTTTTTTTGAGATGGAGTCTCACTCTGTTGCCCAGGCTGGAGTGTGGTGGCACAATCTCAGCTCATTGCAACCTCCACCTCCAGGGTTCAAGCAGTTCTCCTGCCTCAGCCTCCCAAGTAGCTGGGACTACAGGTCCATGCCACCACACCTGGCTAATTTTTGTATTTTTAGTAGAGATGGGGTTTCACCATGTTGGCCAGGCTGGTCTCGAACTCCTGACCTTAGGTGATCCGCCTGCCTCAGCCTTCCAGCGTGCTGGGATTACAGGCGTGAGCCACTGTGCCTGGCCAGAAGATCACATTATAACATGGAAAGATTTTTAAAATAATTGTTTAAAATTGTGGTAAAATAGTCATAACATAAAATTTACCATCTTTCCTATTATTAAGTGTACAAAGTAGCGGTGTTAAGCATGGTCTCACTGTGCGGCCATCACCACCATCTATCCCCAGAACTCTCTCATCTTGTAAAACTGAAACTCTGCACCCATCAAACCGTAACTCTCCATTTCTTCTCCTCCAACCCTTGCTAACTTTATTCTGCTTTCGCTATGAATTTGACTATTCTAGGTACCTCATATAAGTGGAATCATAGAATATTTGTCGTTTTGTGATTGGCTTATTTCATCTAGTGTAATGTCCTCAAGGTTCATCCATGTTGTTGCATGTGTCAGAATTTCCTTCCTTTTTAAGGCTGAATAATATTCCATTGTATGGATATAACACATGATGTTTATCCATTTATCTGTGGACGGACACGTGGGCTGTTTTCATCCCTTGACTATTGTGAAGAATGCTGCTGTGAACTTGGGTGCTCACATAATCTCTTTGAGCCCTTTTTAATAATTTTTGTAACACAACAATAACAACAGCTATAAATACACTTGTAGAGACATACAGTTGCCAACTCTGGGTGATAGGATGAGTGGAGAGTTTTACTAATTCTGTGATTTCTAAATTTTTTTATTTTAATTTTTTTTACTCTTTATTATGGAAAATTAAAAACATAGGAATAGGGAGGCCAAGGTGGGCAGATCACTTGAGGCCAGGAATTCAAGACCAGCCTGGCCAACATGGTGAAACCCCGTCTTTACTAAAAATACAAAAGTTAGCCGGGCGTGGTAGTGCGCACCTGTAGTCCCAGCTACTCCGGAAGCTGAGATGGGAGAATCACTTGAACCTGGGAGGCCAAGGTTGCAGTGAGTCGAGATCATGCCATTGCACTCCAGCCTGGGTGACAGAACGAGACTCTGTCTCTCAAAAAAAAAATAAATAAATAAATAAGAAAGAAAAGAAAAGAAACATAGGAATAGGTATAATGGCATAATGAACCACCGAATACCTATCACCTAATCTCAGTAAGATCACCTCATGCCCACTCATTCACTTCCTGACCCCAAGGTATTATTTTTAATCAAATCCCAGACATCATATTATTTTACCTGTCAAACGTCAGAGAAATAACTACCATACCATAAACACACGTAGCAAATTCAACTGTAATTGCTGAACAACATAATATTGTCAGGATTCCAGTTTCCAATTGTTTCATGAATGTCATCCTTTAAAAAAAAAACATTGGCCAGGCACAGTGGCTCAGCCTGTAATCCCAGCACTTTAGGAGGCCGAGACAGGCAGATCACGAGGTCAGGTGTTCGAGACTAGCCTGGCGAACATGGTGAAACCCCGTCTCTACTAAAAATACAAAAATTAGCCAGGTGTGGTGGTACACGCCTGTAATCCCAGCTACTCAGGAGGCTGAGGCAGGAGAATCGCTTGAACCTGGGAGGCGGAGATTGCAGTGAGCCGAGATTGTGCCACCGCACTCCAGCCCTGGTGATAGACCGAGACTCCATCTCAAAAAAAAAAAAAAAATTGTTCTTTGATCCAGGATCCAGATGAAGCCCACGTGTTGAAATTGGTTGATGTGTCTCTAAGTCTCTCTTAAATTTACCCTCCACTAATTTCTTTTCTGTTTCTGAATTTTCTTCTCTGATCACGCAGGCTTTTCTTCCATAATAGGAAGAGACATTGAGGTGCCCAAGCCAGCTCTGGATAAAGGCCTGTCCTCCTCTCTCACCACAGGACCGGGACTTTGTAGCCAAGCAGAAGGAGGACCTGGAGCTGGCCATGAAGAGGCTCACCACCGACAACAGGCGGGAGATCTGTGGCAAGGAGCGTGAGTGCCTCATGAAGAAGCAGGAGCTCCTTCGAGGTGGGGGCGTGCGAGTGGCAGCGCTGTCTTGGCCCAGAGTCGCTGTGGACATCCCAGCCCTGGGAAGTGGGGTGGGCAAGAAAAACCTCCCAGTCCTTCTCCATCCCCACAACTAAACATCATTCTTCCTGGTGAAACCTGGAGTAAGGAACGAGACAAGGACACCAGTTGTCACCAAGACTATTTGACATTATTCCAGAAGTCAAGAGAAGAAAGGAACAGGCATAGTGTAGGTTAATAAGTGAGCTGGGTTTACGGGAGGTGGAGACAGCTTGGCAGGGACTGGGCAACCAGTCTGCCAGGCCATGTGCCAGTCCATTTTTCCACCTTTATCTCACCAAATCCTCGCCTAACACTGTGGGGCAGGGCCTGGGTTATCCCCATTTCTGTAGATGAGGAAACTGAGGCCTGGAGAGTTACTATTCTTTGGCCAAGTATCTTAGTTCATTCAGCTGCTCTAACAAAATACCACTGACTGGGTGGCTTATCAACAACAGACATTCGTTTCTCACACTTCTGGAGGCTGGGAAATCACAGTCAAGGTGCCAGCACATGTGTGGTCTGGGGAGGGCTTACCCTCTGCTTCATAGATGGCACCTTCTCCCTGTATCCTCACATAGCGGAGGGGAGACTAGCTCTGGGGTCTCTGGGTTTTTGGGGTTTTGTAGTTTTTTGTTTTTTTTGTTTTGTTTTGTTTTGTTTTGAGACAGGGTCTTGCTCAGTGGCCAAGGCTGGAGTGCAGTGGCACAGTCATGGCTCACGGTGACCTCTGCCTCTGAGGCTCAAGCAGTCCTCCCACCTCAGCCTCCCAGGTAGCTGGGACTACAGGCATGTGCTCCCACACTTGGCTAATTTGTGTTTTTTGTATAAATGGGGTCTTCTGTGTTGTCCAGGCTGGTCTCAAAGTCCTGGGCTCAAGTGATCTGCCTGCCTCGGCCTCCCAAAGTGCTGGGATTACAGGCATAAGCCAACGTTCCCAGCCTGGGGTCTCTTTTATTAATAAAAAGGCACTGATTCTATTCACGAGGGCTCCACCCTCATGACCTAATCACCTCCCAAAAGGCCCCACCTCCTAATACCCTCACCTCAGGGGTTAAGATTTCAACATACACATTTGGAGGGGATGGAAACATTCAGATCGTAGCACTGAGGTTGCACAGTTAATGGGTGATAGAGCTGGGCCTTGGATGACAGTATCAGGCAGCCGGGCATTTCAGGGCTGATTGAGAAAAAAATAAATGACCACAAGATGGCAGTAGCATACAAGCAGCTTTGCTTGAGGGGCATTTTGACAGGTTTACATGCTCAGGGGGTCCCTTACAGAATGAGGCCTTCTAGAGATGATGGTGCAGGCCACCATCCAGCAGGGGAAGAAGGCAAAAGAACTCTTGGGCAAGAAGGGGACCTGAGAGGGGGCTCACATGTCTAGATGATGTTGTCCAGTGTGGGGAGCTCAGATGGGGCATCTCTAGGTCAGAAAACTGCAAAGGGCAGCGGTGGCTTGGGGTCTTTCTGGAGCCCTTGGGTCTGTTTTCTCTATGGCTAGCAGATGTTAGGTGCAGTTTCATGCGGTATGCAAAGTAGGCAGGCTCCAAATGGCTAAATATCTGCTTGGTTTGAACTTTTTTTTTTCTTTGGAGATGAAGTCTCACTGTGTCATCCAGGCTGGAGTGCAGTGGCACAATCTTGGCTCACTGCAGCCTCCACCTCCCAGGTTCAAGCAGTTCTTCTGTCTCAGCCTCTTTCATAGCTGGGATGATTACAGGTTTGTGCCACCACATCCAGCTAATTTTTTATATTTTTAGTAGAGATGGGGTTTCACCATGTTGGTCAGGCTGGTCTTGAACTCCTGACCTCAAGTAATCCACCCACCTTGGCTTCCCAAAGTGCTGGGATTACAAGTGTGAGCCACCGCGCCCGCCCCTGTTTGAGCTTTTTTCTGTAGCTATATACATGGGTTTTGTTTTTGTTTTTTGAGACCAAGTCTCACTCTGTCACCCAGGCTGGAGTGCAGTGGCACAATACTGGCTCACTGCAGCCTCTGCCTCCCCTGTTCAAGTGATTCTCGTGCCATAGGCTTCTGAGTAGCTGTGATTACAGGTGCACGCCACCACACCCAGCTAATTTTTGTATTTTTAGTAGAGACAGGGTTTTGCCATTTTGCCTAGGCTGGTCTCAAGTTCCTGGGCTCAAGCAATCTGCCCACCTCAGCCTCCCAAAATGCTGGGTCTATAGGCGTGAGCCACTGTGCCTGGCCGTACATACTATGTTTTAGAAATAGCAAGAGGATAGGTATACATTTGAGTTTGGTGCCTGTGGACTTTTGGTGGTCCGGGCCTGCTGTGAGGAAGTAAACAACATGAGGCCAACATCCCAGGGCCATTTTTGGCTCGCTTATAAAACACGCCTCCTCCAGGCCTTTGATGACCAGTGCAGTTAAGCAGCATAAACCTGTTATTTAATTAGTGTGGATCAGCAAAACAGGCTTCTTGAGTTTTCGATATTCTGAATAGGGCACAGTTGTTTTGAGAAAAGCCCTCACTTGCTTTTCCTATTCCATGATGTTGGTAAGAACCGCCCTATTTACGGAACTGTGGTTCTGATTTTGGGGTGGAAGCCAGAATCACTATTCTGATATAGCAAAAGCAGATACCATTTTGCACAGAACAGGAATGCAGTGAAATAAACAACATTCGCACTGAGCCAAGCATAATCTCCTGTCTCCAAGGGCATGAGAGTCTCCCTTTGACTCCAGGTCCCCACCCGGGTGCTGTGCACAAGGGTGGATTAATAGACCTCCAGTGATAAGATGCCAGATGCCATTGTCTGCATAACGCATGCGTGGGACATGCAGGGGACGAGGATCTCACCTGTTTTTCAAAGGAGGAAATAATGACAAGAGGCCATTCTGTCTTTTTCACGGGGTCTGCATCTGAGCCCTTCCCACGTGTGCATCAGGAAAGTAGAGATGCAGTGTGGATTGCACTTCAAAGTATCTCCCAAGGATGTCCCCTCCCTCCATAGTATAGCTGTGTTCATCTGGCAGAGATGGCAGCTGATGCCTAGAGAACCTCTCCATTCCTAATCCCACCGATGGAGCTGGGTTCCAGCCTATATCTGCAGTTTCTCTGGCTCCTGACTTTGAGCACTTCCTGCTCTACCATGCTGCTGGGAGCTATCATTCCTTAGCTTTAAAGGAAGTTTCTAGGCCTCAGCTCAGGTCAGCCAACATGGTCTAATGAGGTAGCACATGTGGCGATTCCTGAGCCTAGCAGGTTGGTGATCTCCAGCATGAGGAGGCCAGGTAGAGGGGCGGGGCAGAGAGCCTGTCGGGTCTCTGGATGTCAGCACCTCACCAGGTGTGTGGCATGTCCTCCGCAGACCGGGAAGCAGCCCTGTGGGAGATGGAGGAGCACCAGCTGCAGGAGAGGCACCAGCTGGTGAAGCAGCAGCTCAAAGACCAGTACTTCCTCCAGCGGCACGAGCTGCTGCGCAAGCATGAGAAGGTGAGGCTGCCAGCGGCCTGGGGCTCGGGTCTGCTGCCCGGCCGACCTGGGAGGGCCGTGAGGCTGGATGTGATGGGGCACCTCTTGGGTGCACACTTTGGATGACAAGTGCCCCCAAGAGGAGCCAGGGCTGGCTGCAGTGAGGCCCCAAGAGGTTCTCCAGGGGTGTCCTGCTTCAGCTCAAGGGACCAGGAATAGGGCAAACCATGCAGGGAAGCCGATGGCCCAAGCAGCTCCCTCGCTGACTCTGTTACTAGCTGTATGTGTCCTTTTTTTCTTCTTCTCTTTTGAGATGGAGTCTTGCTCTGTTGCTCAGGCTGGAGTGCAGTGGCGCCATCTAGACTCACTGCAACCTCCGCCTCTGGGGTTCAAGCGATTCTCCTGCCTCAGCTTCCCAAGTAGCTGGGATTACAGGTGCTTACCACCATGCCCGGCTAATTTTTGTATTTTTTTTTTTAGTAGAGTTGGGCTTAACCTTGTTGGCCAGGCTGGTCTCAAACCTCTGACCTCAAGTGATCTGCCCGCCTCGGCCTCCCACAGTGCCGGGATTACAGGCGTGAGCCACCGCGCCCGCCCGGTGTGTCTTTCTTTTCCTCTTTCTTCTCTTTTCCCTCTTCTTGTCCTCCCTTTCCATTTTCTGTTTCTCTCTTTCTTGTGCATTCCCTCAGAATACTCTTACGTCTCCACTTAAACACCACCTCTGCCGGGAAGCCTTCCCTGAACTCCCCAGAGCTGGTGAGGGCCCCTGATCTGTGTGGCCAAAGCACCCTCTCCTGCGGGAATTGTCTGTCTCAGTTCAGCCTTCATAGTGGGACAGTGACAGACAAACCAAGGTCTGGATGCACAGCAGCTGTGTATAATTCCAGTTTCTTATCTAAATGCAGTGATGGAAGTCAGTATAGGGCCATGGGAGTTCAGAATAAGGCTACCCAACCAGGTGAAGAAATCAGGGAAGACTTCTTGGAGGAGGTGATACCCCTGCTGAGCTTTGAAATACAAATAGGTGTTAGGGGAAGGAAAAAATTCAAATGTATCAGGGTTTTTTAAAATATAAATTCACATCTGCCATCACTAATGAGAAACCATCCCCTTTCGTGTACATTTTGCTTTGAGATATTAGCTAATGATGGCATGCCATCATTGATTAGATGAAAAGGCATTTAGAAGGTAAGAATCCAAGATATTATTAACAAGAATTTTTAAAGTGAGAACAAAAAAAAATGTTATTAGCGTAGAAGCCTTGCTCTGTTGAACATCGTGGGCCGCGTTGGTCCTGGGCCCCTGAGTGGCGTGTGGGGACCTCTAGCCTGTGTCCACACTCCAAGTCCGGAGTGCAGCTGACCCCAGCCCCCCTGGATATTCCTCTCCAGGAGCGGGAGCAGATGCAGCGCTACAACCAGCGCATGATAGAGCAGCTGAAGGTGCGGCAGCAGCAGGAAAAGGCACGGCTGCCCAAGATCCAGAGGAGTGAGGGCAAGACGCGCATGGCCATGTACAAGAAGAGCCTCCACATCAACGGCGGCGGCAGCGCAGCCGAGCAGCGCGAGAAGATCAAGCAGGTGGGGGCCGGGCCTGCGGGGTCTGCCAGTGTGCTGGGGTGCAGGCAGGGCCAGGTTTGGTCGGGCCTGGGCCTTACACGATTTTGGAGAATATGAAACAAGATGCAGGCTGGCTCACGTCTGTAAACCCAACACTTTGAGAGGTCGAGGTGAGTGGGTCACTTGAGCCCAGGAGTTTGAGAGCAGCCTGGGCAACATAGCAAAACCCCATCTCTTCAGAAAATAATAATAATAAAATTAGCCAGGTGTGTTGGCTTCTTGGAAGGCCGAGATGGGAGAATCGCTTGAGCCTGGGAGGCGGAGGTTGCAGTGAACCGAGATTGAGCCACTGCACTCCAGCCTGGGCAACAGAGCAAGACTCTGTCTCAAAATAAAAAGGCTGGGCTCGGTGACTCATGCCTGTAATCCCAGCACTTTGGGAGGCTGAGGCAGGGGGCTCCCCTGAGTTCAGGAGTTCAAGACCCGTCTGGCCAACATGGTGAAACCCTGTCTCTACTAAATACTAAAACTAGCTGGGCATGGTGGCACGGGCCCGTAATCCCAGCTACTCAGGAGGCTGAGGGAGGAGAATGGCTTGGAAGGCTGCAGTGAGCCGAGATTGCACCATTGCCCTGCAGCCTGAGCGACAGAGCGAGACTCTATCTTAAAAAAAAAAAAAAAGAAAGATGCACCTCGACCTGCTCGCCATAAGGTCTTGGGAGGGGGTGTGTGAGTCGCCAGGCGTGCCCTGGAAGCTTCGTCAGCCTCATGGTGAATTCACCTCTGTGTGTGGACAGAGGGAGCTTGGTGCTGTGTTGCTGATTCTCCTGCGCCCTTCCCTGCCGCACTCCCACGCTTTTATTTGGCCAGCTTCCCCACATCCTGTGTTGCCCTTGTGGCTCGGGCACACGGGCCCTTGTGATTCCTGCCTGGTACACACACTTTCCTGGCATGTGTCAATTATAGTGTCATGTCCCCACCAGCCGGGGGGCTCCTCAAGGGCAGGGGCTGGGTCTCAGCTCAGGGTGAGGACTTAGCACGGGCACAGGTGGTGCTGGGTACTGGAGCTGTGCACAGACCAGTCCCCCTGAGGGATCTCCCTGGGCCAAGGCTGAGGTGGGCTCCCTACCCAACCAGCCAGGCCCTGGCCCTCTGAGGCACCCACCCTCTCTCTGGTGCAGTTCTCCCAGCAGGAGGAGAAGAGGCAGAAGTCGGAGCGGCTGCAGCAACAGCAGAAACACGAGAACCAGATGCGGGACATGCTGGCGCAGTGCGAGAGCAACATGAGCGAGCTGCAGCAGCTGCAGGTACCGCCCTGCCTGCCCCTGCCCCAGGCTGCCTCAGTTTCCCCAAGGCCATCAGCTCTCAGGGGGCCAGAAACTCCACAGCAGGGAACAGTCTTCATCAGACAAGCCTGGGGTGGACAGGTTCCAGTCCTGCCATGCTGCTCTAGAGCTGTGTGAGGTTGGGCAAATCACATGACCCTCCTAAGCCAAAGCTCTCACAGCCCTAAAATGGGTGTGGGGATGACCATTCCTGCTGTGCAGGACTGGGGCAAGGGCTTGTGAGTGAAGTGACGGAGCTGGCAGTGGGCTGCTGCAGGGTTTCTGAGTCATCACTGTGTTTTGGGCAAAGGTGGTCGGGGTGTGGCCGAGCCCCTTGTGGGCTGCTTTTCCTGTGGTAATTCCTGACCTCTTCAAGCTTCCTGGCCCCTGGGTTTGCTCCACGCTTGAGGGTCCTGGCCCCAGGAGCTGGTACTTGAAGCCCCTTTGTGGGGACGGGGCCGATTCGAACCTCAGAAACTGCTCAGGCTGTTGGACTCATCGGGCATTTTCTGGAGAGGCGGGGAGGCGTGGAGGAAACATTCCAGGTGTTGACGCCTGCCCAGCAGGGCTCTCCTGATTGTCACTGTGTGACTTTTGACCAAGCCATTCACCTTCTGCATCTGTTTTCCTATCCCTGCCTCGGGTTTCTGTGAGCACTGGGAGAGCCCATGTGAAGTGCCGAGCACAGCTCCTGGCAGGCCGCAGGAACTCAGCGCTGCTGCGAGTATTACTTCTCACTCAGCCAAGTTCTAAACTCCCAGAAGCCTCTAGCATGAAACCCAAAATGAAAATCTCCCAAAGGATTCTACTTTTCCAACCCAGTAGGGTCGTGGTATCTGGATAGAGGCATTTCCCCCCTGCTTTATAAGCTCCTCATGACAAGACTGATTCCCTGCAAGAAATCAACAGGGATTTGTCACTGCTGCCTATGAGAGAGATTTACATTTTATAAAGCAGATAACTTACCTCAGAGAAAGAACAGTGAGGTTGGAAGAGTCTCACCCGTGTCAGTGACCCTCATTCCTTGCCACAGATTTCCCTGAGGAAATTATATGTGATACATACAGAGTATCTTAGCTCAGGCTGCCATAACAAAGTACCATGATGCTTTGAACAACCGAAACTTCTCTCACAGTTCTGGGGGCTGGAAGTCTGAGATCAGGGCGCCAGCATGTTTGGGTTCTGGTGAGGGCTCCCTTCCTGGCTTGCGGACAGCTGCCTTCTTGCTGTATCCTCACAGAAAGTTGCAAATTTACTGCACATCCCCACCACAGAGTTAATAAGAACTATGAACATATTCTGGACTATTCCTCCAGGCACTTCTTGGTGCGTGTGATTTACATATAGAGTTTGAATAAATGGGATTTATAGTCAAGAAGAAGAAATAACAATTGAACGATGCGGGTGCCCTCGTGGCCACAGCATGAGGTGTGTCTCAGTCTTCAGGGCCTGTGTCTTCTGATTTCTCACCTGTTCTGCCTGGAATTTGTTCCAGAATGAAAAGTGCCACCTCCTGGTAGAGCACGAAACCCAGAAGCTGAAGGCCCTGGATGAGAGCCATAATCAGAACCTGAAGGAATGGCGGGACAAGCTTCGGCCGCGCAAGAAGGTAACCTTGTCCGAGCTGGTGGGCTCAGTCTCGGGCTCTGCTCTGTGCCATGCACAGGCCTCTGGCCAGGACATGTTAGGTCTCCTTATTTTGGTGGACTCTTGCTTTGTGGCACCATCAAATGGATCTCCAGCCTGAGAGAGAGAGGAACTTTCTAACCCTTCATGGCTAAACACCCTGCACCTTCCAGCTCTGGAAGGGCAGCCTCTTGTTTAGCTCCCTCTCGTGGACCAAAGGACTCCTGCCATGTGGTGTCCACAGAGCATGCTGCAGTGAGTCAAACCAGCCATGCTGCTGGGCCAGAAGCCCAGCCTGTGGGGATTTTCTCTTAGAGGAAGTTATTCTCAGAAGTCAGAACCCAGCACCAGATAGACGACTTGCCAATTTAGTTTTCTGTTGCTGTGTGATGAACACACTAAGCAGCTTAAACCAACACCCGTTCACTCTCTCCTGGTAATGGAGTTCAAGAGTCTGGGTGGGCTCACCTGGGTTCTCTTCTCAGGGTCTCACCAGGCTGCAATCAACGTTGTCAGCGTGGCTGGGCTCTTAGCTGAAGTTTCTGGGGAAGAATCACTTCCAAACCCATTCAGCTTTTGACAGAATCCAGTTCCTTGTGGCTGTAGGTCTGAGGTCCCTATTTCCTTGCTGACCTCGGACAGGGGTTACTTTATTTTCTAGAGGCCGCCGGCATTCCTTATCATGTGGCCTCTTCCACCTCCAAATAGCAAGCATGCATTCAGACCTTCTTGTGCTTTGAATGTTTGAATGTCTCTGATATCCCCTTCTGCCACCAGCAGGAGAAAACCCTTTTGTGCTCACGTGATTAAATGCGGGTCACGGGATAGCCTCCCTGCTTGCAGGAATGATATCACATTCAGAGGTTCCACCCACACTCAGAGGAGCGGGGAGAGTTATAGGAGAGTCACCGGGGTCATTTTTGAATTGTGCCTGCCATACTTTCACCTTCAAAACCCATGCCCTCGCTCAGTCCCGCATCTTTCTTTACTGCCCTGTCACTCTCCTTCTCTGTGAAGCCCTCTCACAATTTCTTCCTCCGCCCACTGAGAAATTCCTTTCTCAGCCCACTGCAGCCTCTCCGGCAAGGTCAATAACAGCATCCTGGTGGCTGACTCCCATGGATATGACTTGCTGGACTTGACCTCCTGGTGGCAGTCAGTGCTAGTCACTCTCTTCCTCGCCTGCCTTGTCCTCCTAAGCCCACGTTCTGCTGGGTTTCTTCTCTGTCACTCGCCCCTCTGCAACGTCCCTCCTGACCCATCTGTTGATTTCTTTATTTAATTTTTTATTTTAGAGATAGACTTTTACTCTGTCACCCGAGGCTGGAGTGCAGTGGCTGATCTCGGCTCACTGCAACCTCTGCCTCCTGGGTTCCAATGATTTTCCTGCCTCAGCCTCCTGAGTAGCTGGGATTACAGGCACATGGCACTACACCTGGCTAGTTTTTCTGTTTTTAGTAGAGACAGGGTTTCACCATGTTGTCCAGGCTGGTCTTGAACTCCTGACCTCAAGTGATCCACCCGCCTCGGCCTCCCAAAGTGCTGGGATTACAGGCACGGGAACTTGGCTCTCTGCAACCTCTGCCTCCTGGGTTCAAGTGATTCTCCTGCCTCAGCTTCCCGAGTAGCTGGGACTACAGGTGTGCACCACTGTGCCTGGCGGATATAATTTTTAAAAAATATTGTGTAAGATGTCAACTTTTGGAAGATGGCATAACACAGTAAACCAATATTTTCTAAGTGACCAGTGCACAGTGTTACAGGATCATGGGTGGGGCAAAGTTACATCCAAGTGCAAGTAGAGTGGCGCTGTCTCGGCTCACTGCAACCTCCACCTCCTAGGTTCAAGCGAATTCTCCTGCCTCAGCCTTCCTGAGTAGCTGGGATTACAGGCGCCCGCCACCACTCCTAAAGTGCTGGGATTACAGGTGTGAGCCCAGGAGTTTGAGACCAGCCTGGGCAGCATGGTGAAACCTCATCTCTACAAAAAATACAAAAATTAGCTGGGCACAGTGGCACACGCCTATAGTCCCAGATATGTTAAAACCTGAGGTGGGAGGATCACTTGAGGCCAGGAAGTCAAGGCTGCAGTGAGCCATGATTGCACCACTGCACTCCAGCCTGGGTGACAGATTGAGACCTTGTCAAAAAGAAAAAAAAAAAAAAAAATTGAGAAGCTGTCACGTTCAGGCTGGTGGACACACGTTTTCCAAAGTTCTCATTTTTGCTTGAATGCTCAGATTTTGTCATTGGCAATAAATATCTTTAGTTTGTTTCCCTTGAAGTGATCAGCTCAGTTTGTTCATTTTTAAGAGAGTATTTGCTAAATGCCCATATTCGTCAGTTTTTTTTTTGAAATGGGGTCTTGCTATGTTGTCCAGGCTGGTTCCGACTGCCTGGGCTCAAGCAGTTCTCCTGTCCCAGCCTCCCAAGTAGCTGGAATTACAGACGCATGCCACCATGCCCAGTTGTCAGTTGTTTTTTAATAAAAATGATATTCTGCAAAATAAAGTGGCTAGTTCAGCCCACAACTCAAGACAATTGCACAAGAACAAGATCAGGCACAAGAACAAGATCTATAGACAGCCATCATGCTTTCATGGGCGGCAGGCATGCTTTATGCATAGTTCTCATTTCCTCACACAGGACGTTAAAGGGCAGTGACCTTGAAGGTCAGGATTTAATAAAGTGAACCATTTGCGTTCAAGGTGATCTTAAGTGCCGTTGGCTTTATTGTTTTAATTGAAAAACTTTCTAAAATACTGTGAGTGGGCCTGGTGTGGTGGCTCACACCTGTAATCCCAGCACTTTGGGAGGCCAAGGCGGGTGGATCACCTGAGGTCAGGAGTTCGAGACCAGCCTGGCCAACATGGCAAAACCCCGTCTCTACTAAAAATACAAAAATTAGCCAGGTGTGGTGGTGCATACCTGTAATCCCAGCTACTCTGGAGGCTGAGGCAGGAGAATCACTTGAACCCGGCAGGCAGAAGTTGCAGCGAGCCAAGATCTCATCACCATTTCAATCCAGCCTGGGCGAAAGAGTGAAACTCCATCTCAAAAAAAAAAAAATAAATAAAAATAAAAATAAACACTGTGAGTGCACGGTGGTGAAGAATACTCATTCAGTTTGGAGGGGCCATTGTCTGAATCCTCCAGAAGCTCCAGAAGTTTTACCCATCATTGCTTTTGTACCATTAGCACAAATATCAAAACACTGAAAAAGCAAACTGTGTCTCAGTAGGAAACTAGAGCTTGCTGCCCCTTCCTCACCCCCAGAAAGTGTTCTGGGCCCCCTAGGGGTTCATGGACCACACTTTGAGAACTACTGTTCTTGCCTTATCTCCTGTGAGTCTCATCCCCGACTTGTGCTCTGAACAGATTTCGGTACCCAAATAGATCTCCATACCATCTGCGCTTCTCTCGTTCTCTGCTGGGCTTTTGCCCAGCCTGTTCCCCTTGCCAGGAATTCTCTACCCACCAGCCTTTGCTTGGCCAGCTTCTGTGTGTCTTCATTTTTCAGGCATTCCCCACGGAGGCTGTATGCTGTCTCTTCTGGGCTCCCCGTCCTTGCCCCTGTCATGGCACTTAGCACGTGGGATTGCATTTGTGTGCCATCGTTAGCTTGATCATTCATTCATTTGCTCATTCATTTGTGTATTAATGCAACATGTATTTCTTGAGCACCTGCTCAGTACCCCACACTGTTTCAGACACTAGAGACACTGCATTGAACAAAAGGGACAAGTCCCTGCCCTCAGGAAGAACTGACCTTCTAGTGAGGGGACAGGAAGCAGGGAGGGAAACAGCATGGGGGGCGGTCACAAAGCGGGGCTGCTTCAGGCAGTGTGGCAGGAAGATGTCATCTAAGAATATGGCATCTGAGCCCAGATCTGAAGGACCTGAGGAAGGGAGCCGTGCAGCTCTGGGGGGTTTCAGGGGGACATTCCCAGCACAGGGAAGAGCAACTGCAAAGGCCTGGACACCTTGCTTGTGAAAGAAGGAGGCCCCTGCGCCAGAGAGAGTGGTGGTGATGGTGGGAGGTGACAGGAGGTAAAGTCAGAGGGGTGGGGGGACCTATGTAAAGCCTGGCTTTTACTCTGTGTGAGATGGGAGCCACTGGAGGGTTCTGAGCAGAGGACAGGGTGGTCTGACTCATGTTTTGAAAAGGATCCCACTGGCTTCCCTCAGGGGTCAAGAGTGGAGGCAGAGAGACCAGTAAGGAAACCATTGTGATAATCTTGGTGAGAAATGATGGCAGCTTGGATTAGGACGGTATCAGAGGTGGGGGGAATTCATCCATTTCCTCTCTAGCTGGCACTCTAGACGTTCTTGCTAGTCACCAGCTTTAGGATCTTGGGCAAGCCATCTTCCCCGCTCTGGGCCTGTATTAGTCTGGATTCTTTAGAGAAACAGAACTAATATAGAGAGAGGGTGCGTGCGTGTTGTGTGTGTGTGGAGGGAGAGGGAGAGGGAAATGGATTTAGTTATTTGAAGGAATTGGCTCACATGGTTGTGGGGGCTGGTGAGTCTGAAATCGGCAGGACAGGTCAGTAGGCTGGAGACCCAGTTGTTGTTGCTGTCTAGAGGAAGAATTCCTTCTCTCTTTTCTCTGAAGGCCTTCAACTGATTGAGTCCCACCCACATCATGAAGGGTAGTTTGTTTTACTCAGAGTTTACTGATTTAAATGCTAATCACATCTAGAAAATACCTTCATAGTGACATCTAGTCTGGTGTGTGACCAAACAGGTAGGTAGATACCATGGCCTTGCCAAGTTGACACATAAAATTAACCATCACGGAAATTAGTCGGGCACAGTGGCATAAGCCTGTAATCCCAGCTACATGGGAGGCTGAGGCAGCAGAATTGCTTGAACCCAGGAGGCAGAGCCTGTAGTGAGCCAAGATCGCATCACTGCACTCCAGCCTGGGTGACAGAGCAAGACTGCGTCAAAAAAAAACCAAAAACAAAACATGGGGCCTCCTTGTGGTTGGTTGTACAGTGAAGCTATCAATACTGCAATGTTATGCCAGAAGTCGCCAGTACATAGTACAGACCAAGGACATACTCATCCCCCTAACCTCTCTGAGGAGAGAGCTGCCCAGGTTACCCTTAATCTCATGCCCACGGGTCCTGAAGTCCTGAGGTTTGTTCTGCCATCGTACATCAGTTCTGCTTACTGTAACTGTGGTCTGCACAGGAGGCAGCTGCCCATCTCATCTGTGTAATGGCCTTGGGAGTCCTTGACTTGAGGCCTCCCTCTCTGCGCTAATGGAGCTTTCTGGCTGGAAGCTGGCCAGGGCCCAGACTTCCTGTTAGCAGGCCCACGCTCATCAGTTTCTGTAACCATGGTCTGCTGAGACTTTCAGTACTTGACACTCAAATCAATAATGTTCCTGCTGACATAGGTTGGTTCTGCAATCAGGAAATAAACGTTCACCTGGTTATCTTATCTGGGCATTCTATACCCTTGGCATATCCTGAGAGTTTGAAAAATGAATGATCACGTTGCCTCTAGCTATTGCCTTATGTCTCAGATCGCTTCAAAGAGGGTCCTGGGCTCGGGGGAGGCACCACAGGTGTGCAGTTGGGAAGCTGGCGTTGGACTTTGCCTGTGGGGGCTACCTCTTTGCAGAATTCTTTTTTTTTTTTTTTTTTCAGCCCAGAGGTCTTTTATTTATTTATTTTTTTAACACCTATGATGCCATGAATTCATGGGGAATCGGTTCCAGCAGCTCAGGCTGCTTCCCATTGGTTCTCACAAAGTGTGCTTCTCTGGGTGGGGCAGGCTGGCGCTTCAGTTGAACCCAGGTACCTTTCTCTTTGGCTTCTTTCTTTTTCTGATCATTTTCCGTCACGCGTTTCAGGAAGCTGTCTCGGCTCTTAGAGTGCTTAATGTGCTCAATACGCACATTAATTCTCTTGCCAAGAATCTTGCCCTTAACTTGTTTGTTTACAACAATGCCAACAGCATGCTGGGTAACGTTGTAGACTCTCCCAGTTTCGCCATGGTAACACTTGTGGGCCATTCCTTTTTGAACAGTACTCATTCCCTTGATGTCTACGGTATCACCTTTCTTATAGATTCGCATATACGTGGCCAAAGGAACAACTCCATGTTTTCTAAAAGGCCTAGAGAACATATATCGGGTGCCTCTCCTCTTTCCCTTTGTGTTCGTCATTTTGGCAAATTACTGGAAGATGGCGGTTCTGGCCGAAAGGCCAGAATTCTTTATAGAATTCTTCTGTCATTAGCTATTTGGGTTTCTGCTGGAACAATGACCCGGAGGTGATGATTTTCATTCAAGAATAAATGGTCTTTTACATTCTTGCATTGCAGTCAGCAGCCTGTGAAACCCCTGCCTTGTATGGAGGCGGGGAGATGATTGTACATTGTGGAGTATTTTTAGAAAAAATCAGATGTATTTCAAGTAAATACGGAATATCTGATGGAGTCAATAAAGTGTTGCTTGGGTCAGTGTTAACACACAATGTGGCCTCAAACGAGTCAAATCTTCCCTCCTGAACTCTGGCTTTTCGGGCTGTAAAATGTAGATATTTATTTCCTTAAAGTAGATGTTAGCAAACTACTGCCAATGTCCTAATCTGGCCCGCCACCTGTATTTGTAAATAAAGTTTTATTGGAACACAGCCATGCTTGTTCATTTACAGATTGTCTGTGGCTGATTTTGTACCACAGTGGCAGTTGAGTAGTCACAATAGAGACCAAATGTGTCCTGCAATGCCAAGAATGTTTACTATCTGTCACATAACAGAAAAAAGATCGCTGACTCTGGCCTTAGAAGCTTGTATTGAGAAATATATGTGCGGGGGTAGAACAGAGTAATGCTTAAACAGCCAAGGCTTTGGAGTCACACAGGTGGGATGAAGTCCTAACTTCTCCATTACTAGTTGTGAGACCTTGGGCAAGTTACTAAACCATTATGTGCTCAAAAAGTAGTAGCTATTATTATTAAATTGTTGGTATTCCTAGAGCAGAGGTCCCAAACTGATAGCCTATGTGCTGGAATTGGCTTACAGGCATGGTATGTTTGGCCAACCAACATAGTGATATAAAAAAAATTTTTTTCTGAGACAGAGTCTCGCTCTGTCACCCAGGCTGGAGTGCAGTGGCGCAATCTTGTCTCACTGCAACTTCCACCTCCCCTCAAGTGATTCTCCTGCCTCAGCCTCCCAAGTAGCTGGGATTACAGGCACACACCACCAGGCCTGGCTAGCTTTTGTGTTTTTAGTAGAGATGGAGTTCGCCATGTTGGCCGAGCTGGTCTTGAACTCCTGACCTCAGGTGATCCTCCTGCCTTGGCCTCCCAAAGTGCTGCGATTACAGGCGTGAGCCACCATGCCTGGCCTATAATTTTTTTAAAAGATGTCCACTTTTAAGTATATAAGGAGATTTTACATTAAAATCTTGATTTCCAGTTTCTTTAGAAAATCCTAGGCCAGGCACGGTGGCTCACGCCTGTAATCCCAGCACTTTGGGAGGCCGAGGCAGACGGATCACAAGATCAGGAGATCGAGACCATCCTGGCTAACATGGCAGAATCCCTTCTCTACTAAAAATACAAAAAATTAGCAGGGCATGGTGGCAGGCGCCTGTAGTCCCAGCTATTCGGGAGGCTGAGGCAGGAGAATGGTGTGAACCCGGGAGGTGGAGCTTGCAGTGAGCCAAGATTGCACCACTGCACTCCAGCCTGGGCAACAGAGCAAGACTCCATCTCAAAAAAAAAAAAGACAATCCTGGAGCTCTGACAATGTCGTCTGACCACCAAGCCCATGTTCTTTCCGCTGCGGTTGGCGTCCTTTCTTACTTGAATGCTTATTATTGGAGAGCCCTTAAGAAGTCTCTCAGGTCCAGGCGTGGTGGCTGACGCCTGTAATCCCAGCACTTTGGGAGGCCGAGGTGGGTGGATTGCCTGAGGTCAGGAGTTTGAGACCAGCCTGACCAACATGGTGAAACCCCATCTCTACTAAAAATACAAAAATTAGCCAGGTGATACAGGTGACATGCCTGTCATCCTGGCTACTCGGGAGGCTGAGGTAGGAGAATCACTTGAACATGGGAGGCGGAGGTTGCAGTGAGCCGAGATCGCGTCACTGCACTCCAGCCTGGGCAACAGAGTGAGATTCCGTCTCAAAAAAAAAAGAAAAGAAATTTTTCTGTGCTGGGCACGGTGGCTCAAGCCTGTAATCTGTTATGTGGGAGGCCAAGGTGGGTGGATCACCTGAAGTCAGGAGTTCGAGACCAGTCTGGCCAACATGGTGAAACCTCTTCTCTACTAAAAATACAAAAATTAGCCAGTCATGGTGGCGGGTGCCTGTAATCCCAGCTACTGGGGAGGCTGAGGCAGGAGAATCACTTGAACCTGTGAGGCTGAATTTGCAGTGAGCCACTGCACTCCATCCTGCGTGACAGAGCTTAACTCTATTCGAAAAAAAGAAAAGAAAAATATTTCTAGTAGGATCCAATGTACCTAGATAAGCTTGTGCTCAAGGGAACCTCCCGCAGTGCTTTTCAACTAGAGTTCTCCTCTGAGTTAACCTGAAGACTTTGTACAGTGCAGAAGCCCTTGGTCCCACCACAAATCTTCAAAATCAGAACCTCTGGGTTTAGGCAAAAGCTAATGTATATTTAAAACAACAACAACAACAAAAAGAAAAGCAAAACTCAATCTCTGCTTCCTTTGCTGCTAAATCTCTCTCCCTCTTCTCTCTCGGATTTTTCTCCAGTCATCTGGCTGTTTTCCTGCCAGGGGATTTGCATCTGCTTTTTTCCTCCCTGCCCCATCTAGATTGGCATTTCCCCCAACTGTACCCTCTGGTCCACAGGGAGCTTCTGAGTGGCAGTGGCAGGAGGTGGTGCTTACCTCCTGAGGGAGGAGCTCTAGGGTAGGAAAGAGGGAAGACCTAGTTTCTCAAGCAGTGAGGCCTGGAAGGGAACGTTCCAGAGAAGGCCATATCAGTGGGGGTCCTGTGAGTGGGGGACCCTTGTGTGGCCTGCAGATCTGACCAAGCGCCATCCGTCCTCTCTTCCCTAGGCCCTGGAAGAGGATCTGAACCAGAAGAAGCGGGAGCAGGAGATGTTCTTCAAGCTGAGCGAGGAGGCGGAGTGCCCAAACCCCACCACCCCAAGCAAGGCCGCCAAGTTCTTCCCCTACAATTCTGCGGATGCTTCTTAACAACCGCCCGGGCCTGTGCTGGCAACTTGGTGGGCCCCAGGGCCTTCTCCTTCATTCTCTGTGAACATGTAACTCAGGACCCCTTTTCCCTCTTGCGTCTGTGCCAGCTCAAATCCAGCCCCTCACCCTGTGCCACCCCAGCTGTGCCCGATAGACCCACCGCAGTGTTCCTGACTTCTCTTTGGCCTGTGGAGGGTGAGGTGTAATGATGACCCTAATGTATGTTCTCCTTGAGCCCCAGATCCCTTCAAGCTGGAAGGGATGGGACTGCTGGTGGGGTCAGGGTCCAGGAGGAATGGGTGTTCCATGGCCTTGAGTCCTCTCCTGTTTGCCAAAATACCAGTTTTGCTCTGTGTGGGAACAAAGCACTGCTGATGAAGTCTCCATGGGCTCATCCAGGCTGGAATTCTCTGCAGCCATTCCCTGCAGAGTCACTGAATCAAGTCTCTCAGAGCCATTTGTTTCCAGTGGAGCCTGGCCTGCAGCTGGCTGCTCGGGAGATGGCCTCATTCTTCCTGTTCTCCCAATTTGCTTTCCACTTAAGACTAGGCCATGTCTTTGTGGGGGGTGGGGACCGGGGAAAGAGGGAGGCTGAGATGTTTATTCTGCTTCTCCAGTGTTTCATGCCATCTCGTGTCCCCCTTCCTGCACATGTGTGTGAACGTACACACACATGCATACATACACACAGGACTTGGTCTGCTGGCCTGGCCTCTTCTGCCCAGGTGGGTTGGAACACATTTGCTGCCTGAGCCTGTGCCACTGAGCATGTTAGGTGGAGCAGTTGGTGTGGCGCATGCTGGGTGTTGGCACCGGAGGCACAGAGAAGCACAGGCTGTACTGCCAGGCTGCGATTCATGCTGGCCCCCGCACAGGCTCCTGTGTTCAGGGACTAATTCCTCAGCACACAAGGCTTCCACAACCCAGTCTGCTCCATAGCACTCTTGCCCACCCTGTCTGCAGGTGAAACAGGAGGGCTGTATCCCTCTGCTCCGTCCCCCCGACTGTGTTCAGGAGTCCCACCTTGCATTTCAGACCTGGGCTGGCAGTCTCTTGGACTTCTCTTCAGGAAGAAAAAGCATCAGGGGGAAATGGAATGCCCCCTGCCCCAGGAACATGGCGGAAGCACAGGTTCTGTACCTCAGATGGACCCCTGGGACTTCAGGTTCTCAGTTGGCTTCCCCCAGATTCTGATCCTACAGCTGCAGAGTGTATATAATGAAATAAAAGCAAATGTTTGAACTAGTATGCGGTCTTACTTACAAAGAAACCCTTTTTTCACCCTGATTTCTAATTGTTTCATTGAAACAGCTGTAAAATGTATGGTTTCTCTGGGAAGATATCTCAACAACACAAAACTGGTAATGATTTGGAGTCATCATATGGGCATATTGAATCTGGGTAGTGTTTTGCTGGTGGTAGAGTGGTTGAGACTCCCTGGGAGGACTTTTTCCGCCTTTGCTCCTACAGGTTTAAGATTCTTTTTAAGCCAGGCATGGTGGCTCACCTGAGGTCAGGAGTTCGAGACTAGCCTGGCCAACATGGCGAAACCCTGTCTCTGCTAAAAATACAAAATTATTTTTGTATTTTTAGCCAGGCGTGGTGGTGCATGCCTGTAATCCCAGCTACTCAGGAGGCTGAGATAGGAGAATTGCTTGAACCCAGGAGGCAGGGGTTGCAGTGAGCCAAGATCATGCCACTGCACTCCAGCCTAGGTGAAGAGCGAGACTGTCTCAAAAAAAAAAAAAAAAATTCTTTGTGACAGGGTCTCTCATATGTTCCCCAATTGATCTCAAACTCGTGGCTCAACTGATTCCCCCCCTTCAACCTCAAGAGTAGCTGGGACGACAGACATGTGCCACTGTGTCCAGCTAGGTTAAGGTTCTGTATACTCTGTCTTTCTAAAGCAATTCCCTGGAAATTTTCTCAACATTGGTTATAACTAGATGCTTGGGAAGGGAGGGGCAGCCCTTCAACAGGAAAAGGGGACTGCCCAAATCTTAAATATGCAGTAAAGATGCTCTTGGAACTAGCAATGGTTCTCAGGTTAGTGAGCATTTAACTTGCCTGCTGCAGAATTTGACCCAGATAGGACATTTTTCAGGTCTCTCACGAATGAGACAAGCAAAACAATTGTCTCCTTTTATTCTCTTTGGTGCACAGGTGCTGGGGAAACATGAACTAGCAGCAGTGTAACTGCAGAACATAGACCTAGTTCTACCAGACCAGTCCGGCATTGGAAACTGTGAGACAGGGCTGCTTTGGGCTTTGCTTGCAGTATTTCTGTTTGTAGCCTGGCGTGTGAGAAAGTGTTAGGTGAAATGCCAGTTTCATGGTTCAGGTGAAAGTCTATGATCATTCCTCTTGCGGCTTGTCCTTCATATCACCTTTGCCCTTCAAGGAGTTGCTGCGTCCCTGCTCAGTGCCGCCTGAGCCCTCAGAGCGCCCCTGTGCTTTTCTGGATGGGGACTGGTGGGGTCACCTAGCCTCACAATGGAGCCACCGTGCAATGCCCATCTCTGAGAGGCCCACGCAGTATTCCTCGTGCCCCGTGTTAGTGTTTTCTGTATAAGGGACAGACAGAACTGGTTTTTTTTTTCTCTGTCTGGTTTTAGAGTAAATGTAACTAACTTATATTTTCCCTTTATGAAAGATGAAATTATTTTTATGTAGTTTCCAGACTTTATACAAAATTTTTATAAAACGTTCTCTGGAAAGTTAACTACAAGAATGTAAATATGCTTCTTCTAATAAAGTAACAAGGTTATTTGCTGTTCGGGTTGTTCTTTTGGATTGGGGTGGAAAGCGGGGCACACTTAGCCATATTCACCCGGCAAGAAAGGGCTTATCTTCCAAGTACACAGCGGCCTCCCAGGTCATACGGCAGCTCAGACTTTGGGTTTCTCTTTGGAAAGACATTATGCTTGGCTGAGGGAAAGTGTGTCATGGGGCATGTTCTCTATAGACATTTAATATCATTCTTACTTAACAACAAACATTCATTGACCCCCAAAAAGTTTTCACCTGTTAATGTACTGAATCCTTTCAACAATTGGAGGAAGACACCGTCATTCCCATTTTATGTATTTATTACTTTTTTAGAGACAGGGTCTCCCTGTCGCCCAGGCTGGAGTGCAGTGGCATGATCATGGTTCACTGTAACCTCAAACTCTTGGGCTCAGACGCTCCTCCCACCTTATCCTCCTGAGTAGCTAGGATTACAGGCATGAGCCACGGTGCCTGGCTAACTTTTTGTGGAGACAGGCGACAGGGCAGGGGAGATCACTATGTTGCCCAGGCTGGTCTGAAACTCCTGGTCTCAAGCAATCCTCCTGCCTCAGCCTCCCAAACAGCTGGAATTACAGGTGTGAGCCACCATACACCACACCAGGCTCATTCTCATTTTACAGATGAGGAAATGGGCACTAGGCAAAGGGAAGGGTCAAGCCAGTTCTCATAAACCCTGGTAAGTGATACCTATGGGATTCAAACTTGGACCTTCTGCCAGAGGTGTTTCTGGCAGACCTCCTGTTTCTCACTCCACTGCCACTTGAACTAATCAAGGGTCGTACAGACACCTAGCCACTAGCCATCCCTGCCGTATTTAATCTCTCTGCCATGCCTCTGAAACACAATTCAGGCTTTCTTTTTTTTTTTTTTTTTTTTTGAGACGGAGTCTCGCTCTGTCGCCCAGTCTGGAGTGCAGTGGCGCAATCTCGGCTCACTGCAAGCTCCGCCGCCCGGGTTACGCCATTCTCCTGCCTCAGCCTCCCGAGTAGCTGGGACTACAGGCGCCCGCCATCTCGCCCGGCTAGTTTTTTTTGTATTTTTTAGTAGAGACGGGGTTTCACCGTGTTAGCCAGGATGGTCTCGATCTCCTGACCTCGTGATCCACCCGTCTCGGCCTCCCAAAGTGCTGGGATTACAGGCTTGAGCCACCACGCCCGGCCAATTCAGGCTTTCTTAACTTTGGGTCCATAGACTCTCCCTACAACGGATCCATATGTAGAATTCAGGGTGTCTTGGTATTTGGATGGTGAAAGATTTGGTCTTAAGTTTTACTGTCCTCTAACTGAAATTAAGCATTTCCTTTCATTATGGATGTAGCCAACAAACTCTAGTAGTAGTAGCAGTAGCTGTGACTGTCACCAATAGAAATCCCAGATATTTCATATCACCTTGCAGCTGCTGTAGATATCTCAAAATATTTTTATCACTTTGAAATTACAGTAGTTATTAGACCTATTAGTAGATCTTATTTAATGTGCATATGTGTATATACATCCATATATCACATTACATGGGCATATATATCACATACATAGTATATACAGGTTTTCTAGTATTTTGTTACCTGTACTCCATATGATTGGTTTCATTTGTAATCTATGTGCTTTATATTGCACACTTGAAAATATCATTCTGAGAAGCCACCAGGCGCAGTGGCTCAAGCCTGTAATCCTAGCACTTTGGGAGGCCGAGTCCGGCAGATCACTTGAGGTCAGGAGTTTGAGACCAGCCTGGCTGATGTGGTGAAACCCCGTCTCTACTAAAAATACAAAAATTTGCCAGGCGTGGTGGTGCACCTGTATTCCCAGCTACTTGGGAGGCTGAGGCACAAGAATCGCTTGAACCCGGGAGGCAGAGGTTGCAGTGAGCCACTCAAGCCTGGGCGACAGAGCAAGACTCTGTCTCAAAAAATATATGTTATTCTGAGAAGAGAGTCATATTCTTTGTGGAATGCCAAAGGAGTCCATGGCACAAAAAATGATTTGGAACCCCTGTTTCTTCAGCCTTGAGTTGTCTCTGGCCTAGATACCTTCTGACCAGCAGGGGGCAGGCCGCAGCCACAAGGTCAGTGCGGAGTTCACATTGATTACTGTCTGGGGGATGCAAAGAAATAAGCAGCCGGCCTGCCTGCCATTAAGGGCTAGAAAAATGACTGGGATTCTTGTGAAAAATAATTCATGAAACTGACAAAACAGCAGTGCATGAGGGGGTTCATGGGACTTGGGAAATGAGATCATTCCACATTCATTGACACCTCTTAAGCACCATGTGCTAGAGATGCCAAGATGAGTAAGACACTGACATGGTCTCCCTGTCCTTGTGGGGAAACAGACCTGGAAAAGCAGAGTGTAAGTTCAGACTGACGTTGCCTGGGAGAATCAGGGAAGACTTCCCAGAGAAGCTGATGCTGAGTCTTGGAAGACAAAACTAGGATGTGCCAGAACACGTGCATTCTGGGCCTGGGGTATTGTTTAGGGTAAATGCTTTATGGGTTATGAGGCTGAAGAAATGGACAGGTCCAGACTAACATGCCAGGCTAAAACACCTCTATCTGTCCCAAGGGCAGTCAGAAGAAGGGGAGTTCACTCAGGGGAAGGGCAGTTGAAATCATGGCCTTATCAATTCAAGAGACGAGCTGAAAAGGACTGAGATTATGTTGAAAGAGTTTTTTGGCCCACAGAGGTTGGAGGCTTTCAGAAGGAAAGGGAAGACTACAGGCTCCATGAGGGCACGAAGTAAGACTTTTTTTTTTTAGATGGAATCAAGCTCTGTTGCTCAGCCTGGAGTGCAGTAGCATGATCTTGGCTCACTACAACGTCCACCTCTTGGGTTCAAGCGATTCTCCTGCCTCAGCCTCCTGAGTAGCTGGGATTACAGGTATACACCACCACGCCCGACTAATTTTTGTATTTTTAGTAGAGACAGGGTTTTACCATGTTGGTCAGGCTGGTCTCGAACGCCTGACCTCATGATCCACCTGCCTCAGCCTCCCAAAGTAGTGGGATTACAGGCGTGAGCCACTGCACCCAGCCGGAAGTAGGGCTTTTTAGCTGACCCCTTGCTATGGTGTAAATGTCCCCTCCAAAACTCATTGAAATTGCCACTGTAAGGATATTAAGAGGTGGAACCTGTAAGAGGTGATTATGTCAGAATGGACTAATACCATTATTGCAGAAGTGGGTTAGTTATCATGGGAATGGATTCCTGATAAAAAGGATGAGTTGGCCCAACATGGTGGCTCACGCCTGTAATCCCAGCACTTTGGGAGGCCTAGGTGGGTGGATTGCCTGAAGTCAGAAGTTCAAGACCAGCCTGACCAACATGGTGAAACTCCATCTCTACTAAAAATACAAAAATTAGCCAGGTGTGGTGGTGGGCACCTGTAATCCCAGCTACTCAGGAGGCTAAGGCAGGAGAATCGCTTGAACCCAAGAGGCGGAGGTTGCAGTGAGCCGAGATTGTACCACTGCATTCCTCTACCTGGGTGACAGAGCAAGATTCCATCTCCGCCCCCCTGCCCCCCCCAAAAAAAGGATAAGTCTGCCTAATTCCCTCTCTCTGTCTCATGTGCTCACTTTCGTCTTCCATTTTGTGCCATGGGATGACCCTTGCCAGACTCTGGCACTATGCTCTTGGACATCCCAGCCTCCAGAACTGTGAGCCAAATAAACTTCTGTTCTTTATAAATTTACCTAGTCTATGGTATTCTGTTATAGCAGCAGAAAACTGACTAAGACAGAAAATTGGTACTGAGTAGTGGTCTGTCGATATAACAAACACCTGTGAAAAATGTAGAAGCCACTCTGGAACTGGGTAATGGGTAGAGGCTGGAAAAATTGGAAGGAGCAGGCTAGAAAAAGCCTACACTGCCACGAATGGAGCATTAAGGGTGATTCTGGTGAGGGCTCAGGAGAGAACAGCAGTGGGGAAAGTCTGAATCTTCTAAGAGATTACTTAAATGCTCGTGACCAGGATGTTGATAGAAATATGGACAGTAAACACCATTCTGTTGAGGTCTCAAATGGAAATGAGGAACAAGGTATTAGAAACTGGAGTAAAGGCCATTCTTGTTACATAGTTGAAAATAATTTGGTGGACTTGTGTTTGTGTCCTAGGACTTTATGGAATTTAGGAGCAATGAACTAGGATATCTGGCAAAAACAAACAAACAAACAAACAGACACAGTTAGGGAGCAAAGCATTCAGGCTGCTGCATGGCTGCTTTCAATGACATACAGTGAGATGCAAGAGCAAAGACATGACTTAAAGACAGAATTTATAATTAAAAGAGAAGCAGAATAGATCTGGAAAGTTCTCAGCTTGGCCATGTAGAGTGAAAAAGTAAGTTTGCGAGAGAATGGTAAGGGTATGGCTAAGTGACAATTTCCTAAAGAGATTAAATGGCTAGAAGGGAGCCAAGTACTATTCATCAAGGCAATGGGAGAAAGACCTTGAAGAGTGAAACTTCCTCTCACAAAATAAGTAAAATAATAAATTTGATGCCTACGAGACATCCACGGAGGGATGTCATTTGTGTACACACATCTGGTGCTCAGAGGAAATATCTGGGCTGGGAAGTTGTAAGTTTGAGACTAGAGTGTAAGATGGGTAGTTGACAAAAATAAAGTTGGAGAGGAGGCTTGACCAGGGAGAGATATACGCAAACCATGAAAAGGAATTTGGATTTTATCCTGCAATAAGGTATGGCCTCTGCTTGATATTGTAGGCAGACGATTGGCTGCACTATAAAAAAACACATTGGAGGCCAGGCGCGGTGGCTCACGCCTGTAATCCCAGCACTTTGGGAGGCCAAGGCGGGTGGATCATGAGGTCAGGAAATTGAGACCATCCTGGCTAACACGGTGAAACCCTGTCTCTACTAAAAATACAAAAAATTAGCCAGGCATGGTGGTGGGCGCCTGTAGTCCCAGCTACTCGGGAGGCTGAGGCAAGAGCATGGTGTGAGCCCAGATTGCGCCACTGCACTCCAGCCTGGGCGACAGAGCAAGACTCCATCTCAAAAACAAAAACAAAACACATTGGAGGGACATGAGCTGGAGCGTGGCTGACGGTCAGGGTCCTTACAGTGATCTAGGTAAAAGATGGGAAGGGATTTTCATATAGTTTTATATCCTGACTTTTTTCACTTACATGATATTATGAACATTTAACAATGTCACTAAAAGTTCTCTGGAAACATCATTTTATTTATTTATTTATTATTTATTTATTTTTGAGATGGGGTTTCACTCTTGTTGCCCAGGCTGGAGTGCAGTGGCGCTATCTTGGCTCACCACAACCTCCGCCTCCTGGGTTCAAGCGATTCTCCTGCCTCAGCCTCCTGAGTAGCTGGGATTACAAGCATGAACCCCCACGCCCAGCTAATTTTGTATTTTTAGTAGAGACAGGGTTTCTCCATGTTGGTCAGGCTGATCTCGAACTCCCGATCTCAGGTGATCTGCCCACCTCAGCCTCCCAAAGTGTGAACCACTGCACCCAGCTGGAAACATCGTTTTAAGTGGCTAATTAACCCACCGACCTATGCATGTTTATTATCTACTTAATCAGTACTATAGAGTTAGGGATTCTGGCTATTTTCTGGTTTTTTATTAGGAACCTTATTCTTTCATATAACTACGTATCTTCTGTGCTAGGTAAAACCATTTCCCTCTACCTTGATGATTAAAAAAAAATTATCTGGCAAATCTCATAGCATTTCCAAAATTATTTTGTAAAGTCTAGTTACCAAGTTTTACTTTCACATTGATTTAAAACTTTTACTCAGGCTAGTCATGGTGGCTCACGCCAATAATCCCAGCACTTTGGAAGGCCAAGGCGAGTGGATACCTTCAACTCAGGAGTTTGAGACCAGCCTGGGTGAGCAACATGATGAAACTCTGTTTCTACAAGAAATACAAAAAATTAGCTGGGCATGGTGGCACACACTTGTTGTCTTAGCTACTCGGGAGACTGAGGTGGGAGGATAGCTTGAGCCAGGGAGGTGGAGGTTGCAGTGAGCCAAGATCACTCCATTGCACTCCAACCCGGGTGACAGAAAAATAATAACCTTTTTCTCACCCAGCTCAAGCTCGAACTACACTTAGAAGCTCATAGTGACAAAGACTGGTATGGTTGGGGCAATTCTCACCAAATGCACTGTTTGGATCCTCTGCATTTCTGGCCTCCCTGCAGTCAGGCAGATCCCAGTGACCCATTCTGCCTAATGACATGATTGTCACACCTATGGTGAAGCACACTGAAAAGCCAAGTGCGACCCTCTGGTCTGTCTCTTCCTATCAAAGCACATGAGGAGGCTGTGAATTTTAGATGGTGCAGAACAAGGCGGCAGAACTTCCAACAACTTTAGCCCTGGTGACCATGGAGAGCAGGGCCCCTCACAATCTACACAGGACACAAGGCATAAGCAAAACGTAAACTGAATGGTGACAAGCTGCTGAGATTTTAGGGTTGTTACTATAGCATTAGTATAACCTAGCCTATTCTAATGTAGTTTGTGTCTTCACTGTTTCTGCCACTTTGCTCCTCTCCTTCAGGGTCAGAGGAGTGAAAAGAGAGTTGGGGAGGAAAAATAACAAGCACATAGTGGATACTGTTCAGGCTCTACCCAGATCCCTTTTTATGGTTTCTGTTTGCCTTGCCCCAGTTCCTGAGGCTTTTGCTTCTAACCGTCCACACCTGAGGCTCTCTTCAAAGGCCTGCTCTTGGCTGCTGGAGCCAGAAGTGCCTGAGAATTTACATCTACCCACCCTGAGATGGGTGGGTCTCAGCCAGTGACTGACTGGTGTGGGAGTATGAAAGCCTAGCCCCCTTGCAACAAGTCAGGACAAACTCTGAGGCACAATTTATATTCTGAAATTCCCCTGTGGGATCAGGCTGAAGTTACCCACCATGGGACTTTGCTTGAGATTGCACTCTTGCTTTGCATTTTGCCTGCATTATCCTCCTTCTCCTATTCATTTTCCAATTTCTCCCGGGAGCATTTCCTTAACAGATTACTTGCACACAAGTTCTCATTTCATATTCTGCTTCTGAATAACCCTACTTAAGACATTTGGAACTGGTAATAGTCCTAGGAAATGGACTCTAAAGATGAGACTTGGAATTCAATCACTTGCTGGCCAGATAGCAATAAGGACCCTATTACTGATCATAAGGGAAGTGTCATTAGTGCCTGGTATGCTGTATCGTTGCCATTAGTGAAATATGTGCCTGTGGAAAATTAGAATTGAATACAGTTGGAAGGGGTCGCATTGGCTTGTGCAATTCAGAGGAAGCAATAAGTTAAGGGACTGCAGAATTCGTTTATTGTTGCCAGACGCTATTGATGCATGAGAGAAAATGACAGGCTCAGGTGAGACAGTTACCAGTTTAAGGCAAGATGTGAAGTCAGAAGGCCTCTTCAGCAGCATTGACTGGGCATAGTGGCTCACGTCTGTAATCCCAACACTTTGGGAGGCTAAGACAGGCAGATCACCTGAGGTCAGGATTTCGAGACCAGACTGGCCAACATGGTAAAGCCTCATCTCTACTAAAGATACAAAATTAGCTGGGTGTGGTGGCAGGCACTTGTAATCCCAGCTACTCGGGAGGTTGAGGTACAAGAATCGTTTGAACCTGGGACGCAGAGGTTGCAGTGACCTAAGATGGTGCCACAGCACTCCAGCCTGGGTGACAGAGTGTTGCAGGAAGTCAGGGACCACAAACAGAGGGACTGGCTGGACCCAGGGCAGAAGAACATGAATTGTGAAAATTTCATGGACATTTCTCAATTCCCCAAATTAATACTTTTATAATTTCTTACGCCTGTCTTTACTGCAATCTCTGAACATAAATTGTGAAAATTTCATGGACATTTATCACTTCCCTAATAATAGTCTTATAATTTCTTATGCCTGTCTTTAATCTCTTAATCTTGTTATCTTCGTAAGCTGAGAATGTACGTCACCTCAGGACCACTACTGTACAAATTGATTGTAGAACATGTGTGTTTGAACAATATGAAATCTGATTGTAAAACATGTGTGTTTGAACAATATGAAATCAGTGCACCCTGAAAAAAAACAGAATAACAGCAATTTTCAGGAAACAAGGGAAGATAACCATAAGGTGTGACTGCCTATAGGGTCGGGCAGAATACGGCCATATTTTTCTTCTTGCAGAAAGCCTATAAACGGATGTGCAAGAAGGGGAGATATTGCTGAATTCTTTTCCCAGCAAGGAATAACCCTGGGAAGGAATGCATTCCTCAGGGGAAGTCTGTAGATGGCTGCTCTGGGAGTGTCTGTCTTATGCAGTTGAGATAAGGACTGAAATATGTCCTGGTCTCCTGCAGTACCCTCAGGCTTACTAGGATTGGGAAATCCCAGTCTGGTAAATTCTAGTCAGACCATTTCTCTTTTCTTGAACCCTGTTTCCTGTTAGGATGTTTATCAAGACAATGAGTGCACAGTGAGACATAGACCCTCATCAGTAGTTCTAATTTTCTCTTTGCCTCGTGATCTTTATTGCCCTTTGAAGCATGTGATCCTTGTGACCTACTCCCTGTTCAAACACCCCCTCCCCTTTTAAAATCCCTAATAGAAACTTGCTGGTTTTGCAGCTTGGGGTTGTCATCATGGTCCTACCAATATGTGATGTCACCCCTGGAGACCCAGCTGTAAAATTTCTCTTTGTACTCTTTCTCTTTATTTCTCAGACTGGCCAAAACTTAGGGAAAATAGAAAGGACCTACATTGAAATATTGGGAGCTGGTTTCCCTGATAAGGGAGCAAGACTCCATCTAAAAAAAAAACTGTCATATACTGTAGCTGGAAAGCAAACTGTGCTGAAGACCAGGCATAGGACTGTATTGTATTGTAAGAGTGGCAGAACTTCAGCAATGGCTAACTCTGTAGTCCCAGTACATTTTCTCCATGAAAATCAGGCCCCTGATAAGGGAGAAATGGAACCCTGAGATTTGGATGGGGACACCTGCGAAGACACACTTGAGAACATTTAACTCTTAGATTCCCTTGAACATTCTAGGCAAACATTCCCCCTTGTTAGAGGACAATAGCAGCCCCCTCCTTGCAGAAACTGTGCAAGGGCCTGAACTGAGGCAGATAACCTGCAAAACAATATCTGCCTTCCTCAAGATCTTCCCCCACACCCCTCCTGGACAGTAGGCAAACAACTAGGGTTAAGTCTCAGCATGACCCACCTGGGGAAGTGCTGGTTCTGCTAAGGGTAGAAAAGGATTATTCACCAAAGGATCCATAGGACCAGACTAGTATGTATCAGCAAGAACAGGGAGTGCTTGCTTACAAATGTACCTTGAGGATGCTGAAACAGAAATTGGGCTGGTAGAATATTTATCTGGCTAAAGGAGTGTTTGCTGATATGGGGATACTCTTCCACAACTCAATATTTAACAGCCTGACAAGGGGCCTTGAAGTTAGAATTAACAGAGGAATAGTATTTAGGTACTTGGAAAAAATAATGGCCTGTGTTAAATGAGGTAATATTCTGGAACTACCATGACAGAGTGCTAAGGAGATCAAAAGTTCCAAAACTAAAGCACCATCAAAGACTCATCATTAGAGTAGGGATTCTACAGGTCAGGCATAAATGTAGTCCTGACCCAGGTCTTTCTTACCATGGGTCCATAAGACTTCACAGATAACACCTGTTAATCATTTTCTTGATGATTTGGGTGTCCTCACCCAAATCTCATCTTCAATTGTAGTTCCCATAGTCCCCACGTGTCATGGGAGGGACCTGGTGGGAGGTAATTGAATCATGGGGACAGTGACTCCCATATTGTTCTCGTGATAGTGAGTTCTTATGATAGCTGATGGTTTTATAAGGTGCTTTGCCCCCTTTGCTTGGCACTTCTCCTTGTGAAGAAGGACATGTGCCATGTGAAGTCCAGGCATAGGACTGTATTGTATTGTAAAAGTAGTGGAACTTCAGAATGAGTAACTTTGTAGTCCCAGTAAGTTTTCTCCATGAAAATCAGGCCCCTGATAGGGGAGAAATGGAACCCTGAGACTTGGATGGGGATACCTGGGAAGATGCACTTGAGAACCAAATGAAGCCATGTGAAGAAGGACCTGCCATGATTCTAAGTTTCCTGAGGCTTCCCTAGCCCTGTAGAACTGTGAGTCAATTAAATTACTTTCCTTTATAACTTACCCAGTCTCGGGCAATTCTTTGTAGGAGTGTGAGAACAGATGAATAAGTAAATTGGTACAACAGAGACTGAGGTACTGCTATAAAGATACCCAAAAATGTGGAAGTGACTTTGGAACTGGGTAACAGGCAGAGGTTGGAACAGTTTAGAGGGTTCAGAAGAAGACAAGAAGATGGGGGAAAGTTTGGAACTTCCTAGAGACCTGTTGAATGGCTTTGACCAAAATGCTGATAATGATATGGACAATGGAGTCCAAGCTGAGGTGATCTCAGATGAAGATGACAAATGTGTTGGGAACTGGAATAAAGGTGATTCTTGCTATGTTTTAGTAAAAAGACTGGTGGCATATTACCCCCACCCTAGAGATCTGTGGAACTTGAACTTGAGAGAGATGATCTAGGGTATCTGGTGAAAGAAATTTCTAAGCAGCAAAGTGTTCAAGAGAAAGCAGAGCAAAAAAGCTTGGAAAATTTGCAGTCTGATGATGTAATAGAAAAAAAAATACCGGCCGGGCGCGGTGGCTCATGCCTGTAATCCCAGCACTTTGGGAGGCCCAGGCAGGCGGATCACGAGGTCAGGAGATCAAGATCATCCTGGCAAACACGGTGAAACCCCGTCTCTACTAAAATGCAAAAAAATTAGCTGCGACAGCTTAACTAGATTTACATTTATAGAAGGTCAACTCCTTGGAAAAAAAATCCCTTAATATACTCTCGTTGGTTCTAATTCTTTGGCTGAATTGTGACTGAGAGGCAGGGTTCATCTGCTACTGTGGCATAGCATATTCTTTTTTTGAGAGGGTCTTGCTCTGTTGCCCAGGCTAGAGTATGGTGGGTGTGATCTCAGCTCACTGTGGCCTCAACCTCCCCGTCTCAAGTGATTCTCCCACCTCAGTTTCTCTAGTAGCTGGGACTATAGGCGCACACTACTGGTCCTGGATAATTTTGTATTTTTTTGTAGAGATGGAGTTTTCCCATGTTGCCCAGGCTGGTCTTGTATTCTTGGGCTCAAGCAATCCTCCTGCCTCAGCCTCCCAAAGTGCTGGGATTATAGGCATGAGGCACTGCGCCTGCCAGCATATTCTATTCTAATACAACTTGTCTCTACTCTTTCACTTGGAGGTATCTTATTTAACCTGATAAGCTCAAAAAGGGTTAGAAAAATACAAATATTAATTTTAATACATGTTTGCGAACAAATTAACTGATGAAATGTTTTTAGGCGCTTTAAATATATCTTCCTTAAAGTCATGGAACTAAAGATTTAACTCACCTAAAATCAATTATCGGTAAAGCCAGTCCTTAATAACAAACAGCTAAATTAGACTCTGTAAGAAAAAGTTGAATAAATGTGCCAATAATGTATTTCATAATTATCCTTTTTTCTGGGTTCTATAGATAGAGGGATAAGGTACGGAGCCTTGTCATGTGGTTAAAATAGGGTGCTACCACCTTTAATACGTCTTTTCTTCTTTTTTTGAGCCAGGGTTTCACTTTGTCACATGGGCTGGAGTGCAGTGGAGTGATCTCAGCTCAGTGCAACCTCTGCCTCCCAGGTTCAAGTGATTCTCCTGCCTCAGCCTCCAGAGTAGCTAGGACTACAGGCGCCCGCCACCATGCCTGGTTAATTTTTGTATTTTTTTGGCAGAGATGGGGTTTCACCATATTGACCAGGCTGGTCTTGAACTCCTGGCCTCAAGGGATCCGCCTGCCTCCACCTCCCAAAATGCAGGGATTCAGGCGTGAGCCACCGTGCCCAGACAAATTTCTTACCAATACCTCTTTCCTATGTTTCACAATATTCCCCCTCAAGAAAATTCATTCTCGGATATTAGCTGGAAATGAGTTAAGTCAAAATTTCACTACACTATCCCTCTTTATACTGTATCTAAATTCAGAAAACTCTTCAAAGGTTAAAATACACCATTTAAAAAATGTCACTCTTGGCCAGGCATGATGGCTCATGCCTGTAATCCCAGCACTTTGGGAGGCCGAGGCAGGCAGGTCACCTGAGGTCAGGCATTTGAGACTAGCCTGGCCAACATGCCAAAACCCCATCTCTACTAAAAATACAAAAAGGGCTGGGCGTGGTGGCGTGCGCCTGTAATCCCAGGTATTCGGGAGGCTGAGGCAGGAGAATTGCTTGAACCTGGGAGGCAGAGATTGCAATGAGCTGATATCATGCCACTGCACTCCAGCCTGGGTGACAGAGTCAGACTCTGTCTCAAAAAAAAAAAAAAAAAGTCACTCTTTACCTTCAATAGCATTCATAAAAAAGGGAGACACTGATATGGTTTGGATGTTTGTCCCCACCAAATCTCACGTTGAAATGTGATTCTCAATGCTGGAAGTGGGACCTGGTGGGAGGTGACTGGGTCATGGGGGCAGATCCCTCAAGAACGTTTAGCATCAACCCCTTGGTAATAAGTGAATTCTTGCTCACTAGTTCATGTGAGATATGGTTGTTCACTGCGACCTACCCGCCTTGCTCTCTTGCTCCCACGCTTGTGATGTGGCACACCTGTTCCCCCTTCTGCTGTGATAGTAAGTTTCCTGAGGCCCTTACCAGGAGCAGATGCCAGCACCATGCTTTTTGTATACCCTGCAAAATAGCCAATAAACCTATTTTCTTTTTTTTTTTTCTTTTTCGAGATGGAGTTTTGCTCTTGTTGCCCAGACTGGAATGCAATGGTGCAACCTTGGCTCACCGCAACCTCTGCCTCAGCCTTCCGAGTAGCTGAGATTACAGGCATGTACCACCACGCCCAGCTAATTTTATGTTTTTAGTACAAACAGGGTTTCTCCATGTTGGTCAGGCTGGTCTTGAACTCCCAACCTCAGGTGATCCGCCCGCCTCAGCCTCCTATAGTGCTGGGATTACAGGCATGAGCCACTGTGCCCAGCCCAAACCACTTTTCTTTATAAAATATCAAGTCTCAGGTATTCCTTTATAGTAATGCAAACAGACTAATACAGACATAAAGCCCTATGCAAAGTTTTATGATGCCTTCATTAAAAGTGGTCTCCCTACATAGGCTCAAAATAAAGGGATGGAAGAAGATCTACCAAGCAAATGAAAAAGAAAAATAGGCAGGGGTTGCAATCCTAGTCTCTGATAAAACAGACTTTAAACCAACAAAGATCAAAAGAGACAAAGAAGGCCATTACATAATGGTAAAGGGATCAATTCAACAAGAAGAGCTAACTATCCTAAATATATATGCACCCAATACAGGAGCACCCAGATTCATAAAGCAAGTCCTTAGAGACTTACAAAGAGACTTAGACTCCCATACAATAATAATGGGAGACTTTAACACCCCACTGTTAACATTAGACAGATCAACAAGATAGAAAGTTAACAAGGATATCCAGGAACTGAACTCAACTCTGCACCAAGCGGACCTAATAGACATCTACAGAACTCTCCACCCCAAATCAACAGAATATACATTCTTCTCAGCACCACATCACACTTATTCCAAAATTGACCACATAGTTGGAAGTAAAGCACTCCTCAGCAAATGTAAAATAACAGAAATTATAACAAACTGTCTCTCAGACCACAGTGCAATCAAACTGGAACTCAGGACTAAGAAACTCAATCAAAACCGCTCAACTACATGGAAACTGAACAACCTGCTCCTGAATGACTACTGGGTGCATAATGAAAACAAGGCAGAAATAAAGATGTTCTTTGAAACCAATGAGAACAAAGATACAACATACCAGAATCTCTGGGACACAGCTAAAGCAGTGTGTAGAGGGAAATTTATAGCACTAAATGCCCACAAGAGAAAGCAGGAAAGATCTAAAATTGACACCCTAACATCACAATTCAAAGAACTAGAGAAGCAAGAGCAAACACATTCAAAAGCTAGCAGAAGGCAAGAAATAACTAAGATCAGAGCAGAACTGAAGGAGACAGAGACACAAAAAACCCTTCAAAAAAATCAATGAATCCAGGAGCTGGTTTTTTTTTTTTTTTTTTTTTTTGAGACGGAGTCTCGCTCTGCCGCCCAGGCTGGAGTACAGTGGCCGGATCTCAGCTCACTGCAAGCTCCGCCTCCTGGGTTCACGCCATTCTCCTGCCTCAGCCTCCTGAGTAGCTGGGACTATAGGCGCCCGCCACCGCGCCCGGCTAATTTTTTTGTATTTTTAGTAGAGACGGGGTTTCACTGTGGTCTCGATCTCCTGACCTTGTGATCCGCCCGCCTCGGCCTCCCAAAGTGCTGGGATTACAGGCGTGAGCCACCGCGCCCGGCCAGGAGCTGGTTTTTTAAAAAGATCAACAAAATTGATAGACCACTAGCAAGAGTAATAAAGAAGAAAAGACAGAAGAATCAAATAGATGCAATACAAAATGATAAATGGGATATCACCACCAACCCCACAGAAATACAAACTACCATCAGAGAATACTATAAACACCTCTACGCAAATAAACTAGAAAACCTAGAAGAAATGGGTAAATTCCTGGACATATACACTCTCCCAAGACTAAACCAGGAAGAAGTTGAATCCCTGAATAGTCCAATAGCAGGCTCTGAAATCGAGGCAATAATTAATAACCTACCAACCAAAAAAGTCCAGGACCAGACGGATTCACAGTCGAATTCTACCAGAGGTACAAGGAGGAGCTGGTACCATTCCTTCTGAAACTATTCCAATCAATAGAAAAAGAGGGAATCCTCCCTAACTCATTTTATGAGGCCAACATCATCCTGATACCAAAGCCTGGCAGAGACACAATAAAGAAAGAGAATTTTAGACCAATATCCCTGATGAACATTGATGCAAAAATCCTCAATAAAATACTGGCAAACCGAATCCAGTAGCACATCAAAAAGCTTATCCACCATGATCAAGTGGGCTTCATCCCAGGGATGCAAGGCTGGTTCAACATACGTGAATCAATAAACGTAATCCAGCATATAAACAGAACCAAAGACAAAAACCACGTGATTATCTCAACAGCTGCAGAAAAGGCCTTTCACAAAATTCAACAGCCCTTCATGCTAAAAACTCTCAATAAATTAGGTATTGATGGAACGTATCTCAAAATAATAAGAGCTATTTATTACAAACCCACAGCCAATATCATACTGAATGGGCAAAACTGGAAGCATTCCCTTTGAAAACTGGCACAAGACAGTCCTCTCAAGACAAGACAGCCCTCTCTCACCACTCCTATTCAACATGGTGTTGGAAGTTCTGGCTAGGGCAATCAGGCAAGAGAAATAAATAAAGGGTATTCAATTAGGAAAAGAAGAAGTCAAATTGTCCCTGTTTGCAGATGACATGATTGTATATTTAGACAACTCCATCGTCTCAGCCCAAAATCTCCTTAAGCTGATAAGCAACTTCAGCAAAGTCTCAGGATACAAAAGCAATGTGCAAAAATCACAAGCATTCTTATACACCAATAACAGACAAACAGAGAGCCAAATCATGAATGAACTCCCATTCACAATTGCTTCAAAAAGGATAAAATACCTAGGAATCCAAATTACAAGAGATGTGAAGGACCTCTTCAAGAAGACCTACAAACCACTGCTCAGTGAAATAAAAGAGGACACAAACAAATGGAAGAACATACCATGCTCATGGATAGGAAGAATCAATATCGTGAAAATGGCCACAGTGCCCAAGGTAATTTATAGATTTAGTGCCATCCCCATTAAGCTACCAATGACTTTCTTCACAGAATTGGAAAAAACTGCTTTAAAGTTCATATGGAACCAAAAAAGAGCCCACATTGCCAAGACAATCCTAAGCCAAAAGAACAAAGCTGGAGCATCAAGCTACCTGACTTCAAACTATACTACAAGGCTACAGTAACCAAAACAGCATGGTACTGGTACCAAAACAGAGATATAGACCAATGGAACAGAACAGAGCCCTCAGAAATAGCACCACACATCTACAGCCATCTGATCTTTGACAAACCTGACAAAAACAAGAAATGGGGAAAGAATTCCCTATTTAGTAAATGGTGCTGGGAAAATTGGCTAGCCATAAGTAGAAAGTTGAAACTGGATCCTTTCTTTATAAGAAAATTAATTCAAGATGGATTAGAGACTTAAATGTTAGACCTAAAACCATAAAAACCCAAGAATAAAACCTAGGTAATACCATTCATGACACAGGCATGGGTAAGGACTTCATGTGTAAAACACCAAATGCAACAGCAACAAAAGCCAAAATTGACAAATGGGATCTAATTAAACTAAAGAGCTTCTGTACAGCAAAAGAAACTACCATCAGAGTGAACAGGCAACCTACAGAATGGGAGAACATTTTTGCAATCTACTCATCTGACAAAGAGCTAATATCCAGAACCTATAAAGAACTCAAATTTACAAGAAAAAAGCAAACAACTCCATCAAAAAGTGGGCAAAGGATATGAACAGACTCTTCTCAAAAGAAGACATTTATACAGCCAACAGACACATTAAAAAATGCTCATCATCACTTGCCATTAGAGAAATGCAAATCAAAACCACAATGAGATACCATCTCACACCAGTTAGAATGGCAATCATTAAAAAGTCAGGAAACAACAGGCGCTGGAGAGGATGTGGAGAAATAGGAACACTTTTACACTGTTGGTGGGACTGTAAACTAGTTCAACCATTGTGGAAAACAGTATGGTGATTCCTCAAGGATCTAGAACTAGAAATACCATTTGACCAAGGCATCCCATTACTGGGTATATACCCAAAGGATTATAAATCATGCTGCTATAAAGACACATGCACATGTATGTTTATTGCGGCACTATTCACAATAGCAAAGACTTGGAATCAATCCAAATGTCCATCAGTGACAGACGGGATTAAGAAAATGTGGCACATATACACCATGGAATACTATGCAGCCATAAAAAAGGATGAGTTTGTGTCCTTTGTAGGGATATGGATGCAGCTGGAAACCATCATTCTCAGCAAACTACCGCAAGAACAGAAAACCAAACACCCCATGTTCTCACTCATACGTGAGAACTGAACAATGAGGTTACTTGGACGCAGGAAGGGGAACATCACACACCGGGCCCTATTGTGGGGAGGGGGGAGGGGAGAGGGATAGCATTAGGAGATACATCTAATGTAAATGACTAGTTATTGGGTGCAGCACACGAACATGGCACATATATACATACATATGTAACAAATCTGCACATTGTGCACATGTACCCTAGAACTTAAAGTATTAAAAAAAAAAAAAAAGTGGTCTCCCTGAGTCTAGTATTTTGAAGTAGCTCTTGTTTTGGGGTCTTTATTAGTTATCTATTGTTGTGTAACAGATTATCTCAACACTTAGTAGTTTAAAATAAGAATATTTGGCCGGGCAAGGTGGCTCACATCTGTAATCCCAGCACTTTGGGAGGCTGAGGCAGATGGATCACCTGAGGTCAGGAGTTCGACACCAGCCATGGCCAACATGGTGAAACCCCCATCTCTACTGAAAATACAAAAAATCAGCTGGGTGTGGTCGTGGGGGCCTGTAATCCCAGCTACTGGGAAGGCTAAGGCAGGAGAATCGCTTGAACCCAGGAAGCGGATGTTGCAGTTAGCCGGGATCACGCCACTGCACTCCAGCCTGGGCAATAAGAGCAAAACTCCTTCTCAAAAAAAAAAAAAAAAAAAAAAAATTATTCTCTCATATAGTCTCTGTGGGTAAGGGATCCAGAAATGGCTTAGATGGGTGGTTCTGACTCAGAGTCTCTCATGAGGTCAAGACTATTGAATGGGGCCGGGGAAGCCACTTCCAAGGCGGCTCACTTACAGGCCTGGCAAGTTAGTGTTAGTTGTTGGCAGATGGCCTTAGTTCCTTACCACATGGACCCATCCACAGGACTGCTTGATTGTCCCTATGACCCGGCAGCTCACTTCCTCCAGAGTAAACGACCTGAGAGAAAGAGAGCAAAGAGGAAGCCACATGACTCTTATAATCTGCTCCTGGAACTCACACCCCATCACTTCCGCCATGCACTCCATTGGGAAAATTTAATATAAAGAATTATTATGGAGGATTAAGTACAAAGAGGCAAAGACAACTGTAAAGAAACAGGGCAGGGCACAGTGGCTCATGCCTGTAATCCTAGCACTTTGGGAGGCTGAGGCAGGAGGATCACTTGAGGTCGGGACTTCAGGACCAGCCTGACAACCTGGCAAGACTCTGTGTCTACAAAAACTAAAAAAAAAAATTAGGCGTGTGGGGTGGCATGCCCCTGTGGTCCCAGCTACTCAGGAGGCTGTGGTGAGAGGACTCCTTGAGCCCAGGAGTTCATGGCTGCAGTGAGCTATCATGGTGCCACTGCACTCCCACCTGGGTGACATTGCAAGACCCTGTCTCAAAAAAAAACAAAAAACAAAAAACAAAAAAAAAAAAAACAGAATTAGCAGTTACAGGGAATAGCCAATAACTTTAGGGCTAAGCAAGTGCCCAAGGAAGGAACAAACTTGGAAGTCTCTTCATTCACCGCCCCCCACTCCTAGGCTGAGATTCAGACCTCACAGGAGAGAGGCTGGTTGTGGACCACCGCACAAAGTTTGCTTAAGAGTTACAGGAGGTCAGGCAGGGCGTGGTGGCCTACACCTGTAATCCCAGCACTTTGGGGGACTGAGGCGGGTGGATCACGAGGTCAACAGTTCAAGACCAGCCTGGCCAACATGGTGTAAACCCCGTCTCTACTCAAAATACAAAGATTAGCTGGGCGTGGTGGTATGCACCTGTAATCTCAGCCACTTGGGAGGCTGAGGCAGGAGACCAGCTTGAACCCAGGAGGCAGAGGTTGTGGTGAGCTGAGATCGCACTATTGCACTCCAGCCTGGGTGACAGAGCAAGACTCCATCTCGAAAAAAAAAAAAGTTACAGTAGGTCGCAACCCAGCAAGGTGGCTCATGCCTGTAATCCCAGCACTTTGGGAGGCCAAGGCGGGTGGATCACCTGAGGTCAGGAGTTCAAGACCAGCCTGACCAACATGGTGAAACCCTGTCTCTACTAAAAATACAAAAAATTACCCAAGTGTGGTTGAGGACGCCTGTAATCCCAGCTACTCGGGAGGCTGAGGCAGGTAAATCGCTTGAACCCAGGAGGCGGAGGTTGCAGTGAGCCGAGATTGCGCCACTGCACTCCAGCCTGGGCGACAAGGGCAAAACTCCGTCTCAACAAACAAACAACCCCCCAAATTAGCTGGGTGTGGTGGCATGCACCTGTAATCCCAGCTACTTGCAGGAGGCTGAGGCAGGAGAATCTCTTGAACCTGGGAGGCGGAGATTGCAGTGAGCCGAGATTGTGCCACTGCACTCCAGCCTGAGCAACAGAGTAAGACTCTGTCTCAGAAAAACAAAAAAAAGCCCGGGCGCAGTGGCTCACGCCTGTATTCCCAGCACTTTGGGAGTCCAAGGCAGGTGGATCACGAAGTCAGGAGTTCAAAACCAGCCTGGCCAACATGGTGAAACCCTGTCTCTACTAAAGATACAAAAAATTAGCCGGGCCTGGTGGCGCGTGCCTGTAATCCCAGCTACTCAGGAGGCTGAGGCAGGAGAATTGCTTGAACCCAGGAGGCAGAGGTTGCAGTGAGCCAAGGTCACGATGACTGTACTCCAGTCTGGGTGACAGGGCGAGACTCCATATATTAAAAAAAAAAAAAAAAAAAAAGTTATAGGTCGAGGCTGGCAAGCAGGAAATTGCCTACTGAGGTGCCACTAAACTCACTGGGAAGCCACCACCCTCTGAATGTCCCAGCCCCCTTTGTGTGTGGGGAGGAAGGGATGGTTCTATAAGCCATTTGCTGTCATGTGCCACAGAGCAAGAAGGAAAAGAAAGTACACTGGAACCAGGATGAAAAGCCCTTCATTCTGCTGTGTTCCTCTAGTGCTCTCTACTGACAGAGTTAAACACAGTGCCAGCTGCCAGAGAAATATTTACAGGATCCTGCTCCAGTATCTCCAAGCATGGAAAAGAAGGGTAGATTTGGAGCTATGAGGTTATAAATTGATGACAGGCACATACATGTTCTGCTGCAGAAGAATGTATTTGATTACAGAGTGCTGTCCTGAGACCCCAGCAAGAGTGTTACATTGTATACAGTTTATGTTATGCACCATTGTGCCTTTCTTTTTTTTTTTTTTTTTTTTTGAGACGGAGTCTCGCTCTGTTGCCCAGGCTGGAGTGCAGTGGCGGTATCTCGGCTCACTGCAAGCTCCGCCTCCCCGGTTCACGCCATTCTCCTGCCTCAGCCTCCCAAGTAGCTGGGACTACAGACGCCCACCACCTCGCCCAGCTAGTTTTTTGTATTTTTTAGTAGAGACAGGGTTTCCCCGTGTTTGCCAGGATGGTCTCGATCTCCTGACCTCGTGATCCGCCTGTCTCGGCCTCCCAAAGTGCTGGGATTACAGGCTTGAGCCACCGCGCCCGGCCCATTCTACAATCTAAGCAACTCTGGGTTCTGAACTGGACCTCAGGGGAATCACTTTGTTATGATCACGTCTTGCAAATCTCAGCCAAGAGCTATCTGAAACACTGTGGGAAATATGCCTCAAGGTGTTCTGCCTTTGTCTACGACCAAATCTAATCAACAGCTGCCATCAAGCCTGAAGCAATAAGAGCACCTGAGTTCTTGTTTGAGAAGAGGTGAGAGCAAGGTGATAAAGCCTTCGCTGGGCTAGGCTCTTATATAGCTTGGATAAGACTTCTTTTTACCAAATATACAGTGGGTTTTTTTTTTTTTTTTTAATTGTTGTTGTTTTGAGACAGGGTCTTGTTTTGTCACGGAAGCTGGTCTGGTACCTAAGCTGGTCATTCTTTCACCCAGGCTGGAATACAGTGGTGCAATCATGGCTCACTGCACCCTTAACCTCTCAGACTCAAGTGATCCTCCCACCTCAGCCTCCCAAGTAGCTGGAGCCACAAGTGTGAGCCACTATACTTGGCTAATTCCTATGTATGAGTTTTTAACCCCACTGAGCTCCTGGAATTTGACCTAATAATATTAGTACTTTTTTCCTTTTAAGGCAGGATACAATTTTCTTTTCTTTTTTTTTTGGTTGATCATGGTGCAGCCACAGAGATGGCAGCCCCTCTCCATGCTCCCAGGGATATGATTTTAATAAAAGGACAGAAACCTTGATTTATCTCCACGACAGTTCCAATGTCAGGGGATGAAACTCAAATACCTATACAGGTTAGGGATGCAACTTAAATGAGTGAAGCACGCACATATAAGACAAAAAGGAGTGATGGCAACTGTGAAAAACCATAGAATATACGGTTAAATAAAGGTAGTTGCTATTTTAACCCCTGCATATTGTTGCCATGTAGATCTAATTGTCAGATATTCTAATTTTTCAAGAAAAGCTGGAAATTCAGATTTTTAAAACCTGAAACTATTAATTTTTTAAAACAGTAAAAAAGATGGTGTAGGATAAACATATGTATGTGAGGGGTCACATCCAGGTGTGACTCCTACCCCATGCCTGTTTTTATACCCCTGTACAATCCCTTCCTACACTAACTATGGGTTTGGCCATACTACTAGTTTTGGTCAGTGGGACATTACCAAGTGTGGTGCAACCAGAGGTTTGATAAGCATTTGTTCACGGGGGCTTGTCCTTTCTCAAGTCACTATGCAGACGTTTGATTGATAAAAAGCCACATGGTGGAGAGGCCCTAGAGGATGAAGTCATTTTGAATGAGATCCCAGCTGATTGCAGCCCAATTTGTAACCTCAGCTAATACCACGTGGGCGCGGGCTGAGCCCGGGTTAGCCCACACAACTGTAAAATCATAATAAACCATTGTTATTCTAAGCTACTAAGTCTTGAGCGGTTTGTTGTGTTGCAATAGGTAACTGAAACAGAGGTCATATCTAACTCCTTTGTTCTACTAATGAATGTCCTAAGGGCCATAGTGGAAGGGACCTGGTGAAATTCAGATAGCATGACAGTGGCAAGAACTTTCCAATTCTGTGCTCTTCCTATTGCTTTTCTTTCAATTCCCTTGGTGAAAAGCACCAGGTAAGGACTATGAAACTTCAAAGTCTACCTGCAGGGAACTTATACTGTGTCCTGAATGCATGCAAATTACTGTAGCTTGGTCCTTGGTAATGGGAAGATTTCTAGGTCATCCAGCCCCTTTCACTTTATAGGTAGGTGCAGAGAATGCAAAAACAATTTGAGAAGGTGAAAAGCAGCCTCTGATATCTGGAAGCTGGCCTGGTACAATCAGACACGCCATGATGTTACTAGACCATAGCCTGGCCCTTATACCTTGGCTTTGTGTTTTCCTGTAGAACAAAAACAATTCCAAAGAACATCAACATCAGACGAGGTCACTCTGTGACCATGATAGATCTAGACAAATACAAGACCACTCTATAATCAGGTCTAAACACAGATAAAAAGATAAAACCTGATGATTGTCCAAACCACAAAAAATGACTCAACATCCCCACTTGGCTAATATGAGGGAGTTGCTGCTGCATTTTTTTTTTTTCCCCCGTTTTTGAGACAAGGTCTGGCTCTATCACTCAGGGTACAGTGGAGTGGTGCGATCTCCATTCACTGAAACCTCCACTTCTTGGGCTCAAGCTATACTCCCACCTCAGCCTCCCAAGTAACTGAGATAGCAGGCGGGCACCACTAGGCCCGGTTCATTTTTGTATTTTTTGTAGAGACGAGTTTCACCATGTTGCCCAGGCTGGTCTGGAACTCCTGGGCTCAAGCAGTTCGCCTGCCTCGGTCTACCAAAGTGCTGGGACTACAGGCGTGAGCCACCGCGCCCGGCCAGGCTGCTGTTTCTTTACCTGTACAAGCTTTTACCTCAATCTAGAATTCCCTTCCTCTAGACAAGATGAACTGAGAGGCTCAATCACGGAACGACCCTCTCTTCTTGACAGTATCTAATCCAGTGAAGCTCTCACTTCCTTAAACCTCTCCCAAATCACAAACAACTCTTACTGAGAGCCCCATCTTTCCTCAGTGTGTGTTCTCAGTCACTGCAACTAGTAATAAACCCAGTTTGTTCAACGATCCTTGTGTTCCTGGTGGGATTTGGTTAGAGGGCACTGACAGACCTAAGTTACACAGAGTTGGAGGCTGAGTTCACTAGAAGCAGTCTCCGCTTGTGTGTTCCTTCTTAGCCACTCTTTCGGTTAATGTCTGTCGTCCCTCTACCAGAATTAAGCTCCATGAGAACAGGGGCATTGTCTCTCATGTTCAGAGCTGTTTCTCAGTGCCTAGAACGGTACGCAGCAGAAGCTGGATGCTTAAAAAATAATCATTTTCTGAAAGAATGAATAAGGGGCTCGATATACGCAGGTTCCCTTTAATCTCTTAGCTCCTCGTAGATCGTGTGACATACAGACAGCACCACAGCACATTTCCCCAAACCCCCATTTTCCCGAAGAAATCTCGAAACCCTCACTCCTGGGGTGCCCATCCTCTCAGAGCCTCTTCCCCGGGCAGAGTTTCTCTCACTCGCTGGTCCTTTCACACCTGAGCCCCAGGCCTATACACCTTCCTAACGCCCCTCGAACCCACCTGTCTCCACCATCTGCCCCTACCACCAGACACTGGCGGACGGGCAGCGCAGCTACCTAGGCGTCGAGTGGGCACTGCGGCATGGACCGCGCATGTGCGGAAATGGGTCGCACAAGCAGGATCTCCGACAAGCGAGGAGTTGCTTCGGAGTTTCCGTCCCGGTCTGGGCAGCCTTGGGCTGCCAGGAAGTCAGGAGAAGCTAGCCGGAAAGAGAACCCGGGCGCACGGCTTTCTGGGACACGTAGTCGTGGCGCTCTCGAGGCCCTACCATGAGCAAGCTCTTAACTCTTCAGGTGTGCAAGTCCTACGTCCACAGTCCAGTGCTACTGTCAGCTCGGAGTTCAGCTTCGGGCTGCCAAGAGCCAGCAGCCCAGTGTCAGAGGCTCGGTCCCACAACGCTCTGCGGGCCGCGGCGCCTGCTGGGAGGTGTAGTCCCCGCTCTGCGTACTGCGTTCGCCGAGGGGGAGGGCGGAGCTGCCGGCGGCCCGGGCGGGCTGGCAGCTAGAGTGGGTGCGATAGCCGCCTCCGCCTCTGCCGCCTCCGCCGTCGCCTCCTCCGCCCGGGCCGTTCGCTGCTGCGCGGGGAGAGCGAGGCGGGGCCGCCGGGGCCGCCATGGAGCCCGACTCGGTGATTGAGGACAAGACCATCGAGCTCATGGTGAGTGCGGCCCGCTGGACCGTCTGCGCTTCCGTCCGTCCGGCCCCGGGCGGGCCTGCCCACCTCAACGTCCGGTGCGAGGCTGGCTCTGGCCCTTCCCAGAAGCCTCGGCCCAGACCTGGGCCCCCGGTCTTCCCTGGCCTTGGACCCGGCGCGGGCTCTTCTGATCCCTCGACACCTCCGGCCGGTCCTGGCCCGGCCCCCTCTATGCCCCTCGTTTCTCCCCCACCCCCTGTCCCGTCTCCGGTCCCAGCTTTCGGACGACCCTCGCTCGTTTATGCTGTAGACTTCGGTCGCACTCGCTCTACCACCCCATTCTCCTTCTTTTAGAAAGGGATTTTTTTTTTCTTTCCTCTGTTTCGGCCCAGGCCCGCACCGCGCTTGCAAGCCCCGCTCAGGCCGAGTGAGGTGGTGGGAAGGAGTACGGAGGAGATGGGTCAGGGCCGCCTGGGCCTCCGCGTCCTAGGAGGGGTCTCAGCACCCACTCCCCAGCCTAGGTCTGTGTGGATGCCAGGATAGGCCCTACAGAGCTGGGGGGCAGGGAGCTTTCGGGTTTGAAGCTGTGGCGAATAAGGAGGCCTCTTTCCCGGGCCCTTGTGGTGTCCGACTTCTCGGACAAAGGGTTTCCTACCCGTCGGAGAGGGATGTTTGTATAGCAAGGCCCCAGGTACTCTGGATTCCATCCCCCAGGAAAGAGAAGCCGTAACTTCACGTTTTCCAGAGCTGCTTTGGGAAATTGGGGATGAGTGGGGAGGGAGCCATCCTTATCACTGCCGCGAGTTCTTTCTTCTCAGAAAGAAAAGAATCCTTGGCCCCCAGGGGAAGCCACCACTCTTCTGTTAGAAACCACTGGCAGTCAGGCCAGACTCCCCGGTCCGTGGACACCCTCCACCTTCCTCCAAAGCTTTAGGATTTGAAGCCAGAAGGGGTTTTTAGGAACAGGACCGTGAGAGAGTGGCTAGAAGTGAAGAATTTGCTAATTGTTGGATGATTTGGTGGAAGAAATAAAATATGGCAGATATTACCTGCCAATGTGAGCATTAGGGAAATCAAACTGGGCTCTGGAGAGTTGGGAAGAGGAAGTCTGCATCAGCAAATGGACATGTCCAGGATTTCTTCCTGTGGAAGCCTTGACAGTTTCTTTGTATCTCTCCTAACACGGTAACAACTTCTTCCCCAGGGTTGAGAGGAGAGAGGTGGAAGAATCTACTTAACCCAGCAAAATGTTTTCCCAGCCAGATTTTCTTCAATGTGAAAATGTTTATTGAGTCAGTGATTCCACTGGGTAGGGTTGGTGACATCAGAGCCACTTCCCCCATTTAACGCTATAAATAATAAATGGTGACACTGAAAGTCTGTTGGATAGCTGCATGGTTTCTGTGGATGATGGTGTCTGGGGAGTTGAGATGCTTGCTTTAAAAATGGAAGTACGGTAGCATAAATATGGAGGCAGTTTAATGTTTGCTGTCCTTTGCGTAATTCACAGAACATGACTTCTCTAGCATTCTTGAAAACTAGGAGGAAAAAAGAGAAACTGATAGTTTTTGATTTTTGCGTGCGTGTGTGTGTGCACGTGGGGTTGTTTTCAAAGGGATAATGTCACATGCTGAATGATTTTTCCTTTTCCGCATAATTTATCATACTTGTAGTCAAGTGTTTGGTATTCTGTAACTTTTGTAGTGGGTTATTTTGGTAAATATCTTAAATCGACTAAGTGTATTACATATTCTTAAAAATGTACACACAATGCATGTACTTACAACAGAAGTACTTCATATCGAAAAATTGTAACTTGGTGACTCTTTGAAATTGGCTGTTCCCAGCTCCTTCCATTTCTATTCCTTTTAAAAATAACGAAAATGTATTTGTTTTCAAAAGAATTATAAGAAATACATTGTAACCCAAGTCAGTGTATGGTAAAAAACAAACAAACAAACAAACAAAAACCCAAGAAAACAAAAAAAACCTTTGGCCTAAATTCACTGGCTTCCTATGCTTATAACTTAAAAAGTTTTGATTTTACATGATAGCACTTAGATTTGATCTGAAAAGAGATTTCAGCCTGTTAAGGACATTGTAAACTGGGATTTAAACTGGAATTCTTAGAAAATTTAACAAAGAGTTCAGTTATATTACGATTAATTTTAAAATGGCCTTTTATTTCAGGATTTTGATATTTCCTGAAAGGGATACCAGTTAAGACTCTTAGACAACCCTTATCGTAAATTAAATATATGTATTTATTTTAGTAAAATAGCACAGGTGCTTAACAACTGATTGAGTAAATCCAGAATCAAATGTAGGAATGATAATGCCTTAGAATCTAATTGCATGTGGCTTTCTGTTTTCACTGCGTTTAAATTACAGTTTCCAGAACTGGGTTAAAAATATTTTTTACGTTGGTTTCAAGATAATCCGATTGATGGAAGAAAAGGGGTTAAACTGATGGTGTTTTGAAAGCCTAAAGCATGAAATATTTTTAGATTTTTATGAGTCAGCTTCAGTTCTCAAATATTTGTGATTGTGCTGCTTGTACCAGTTTGGCACTTAATGCTTAACAAGATAACTTTCATTTGCTATTCCAAAGTGTGCTGTATTAAAAAGAGGAAACAGACTTCTTGGTTATGTCCCTTTTCTAATCTTCATCCCTCTACTTTCCTTAATATTGATTCTTCTGTTTTTCCTTGCATTTTTGATAAGTATATTAGGAAATAAAGCTGGTAATAGCAGAATAATTAAATTTCTAAAATATAACCCCCCACTTTGACTCCTATCCCTGCCTGAGGCCTGGGTCCACAAAGGTTGCTTCTCCTACTGACCCGCTCTATAGGATTCAGATTTTAGTATTATTTAAATCTATAAACTCTTAATTTAGACCCAGAATTTACAGTTATTAATGGTAAATAATTTAACCACCAGATGACTGTTAGGGCCTTATATTGGCCCGGTGCTATACCTGTTAGTGGGCCTGTTTTTCCAAACTTCTGAGTTTGGTAAAATACACCTTATGAATGAGGTAGAAAACTAGTCATTCATTTTGGAAATTAATGTAGAGTTTATCAGGCTATGTTCAATGGACTTCATTGGGAAGAATGAGAACTGTACAATATGTATCACATGGTATTTAACAGCCCTTGAGTTAGGAATATGACTTGATTTTCAGTCACCTATCACTAGAAAGCACTCACAAGAGCTTCTGATTGGAAGAGAAAGATGATTAGATTACCCTGTAAGGAAACAGCAGAAATTGGTGCTATCACTTTAGGAAAGACGGTCCTGCCTCCTCTACAGGTGGGAGTGAATCCCCTCTTCCCTGTACACAATTAATGGACGGTTTATAATTAATTGGTAAATGACTTCCCTTTTTGCTAAGTGACCTTAAGTGAGTCATTTCCTTTCTGTCTTATCTCTTAAGTGGTTGTATTACTTGTTGAATGAAGTAATATAGGTTAAAATACACCGATCCTTATTAAGAAGGTGTGGGCAGGTGCGGTGGTTCATGCCTGCAATCCCAGCACTTTAGGAGGTGGGAGGATTGCTTGAGCCCAGGAGTTTGAGACCAGCCTAGGCAACATAGCAAGACCCTGTCTCTACAAAAAGTAAAAAAAATTAGCCAGGCATAGTGGTGCACTCCTATAGTGCCTACTACTCAGGAGCCTGAGGTGGGGAGGGTCTCTTGAGCCAAGGAGTTTGAGGTTGCAGTGAGCTGTGATTGTGCCACTGCACTCCAGCCTGGGTAACAGAGCAAGACGCTCTCCAAAAAAAAAATAAATAAATAAATAAATAAATGAGGTTGCTGGAAATGTCTTGTTTTCTTTTTGGATCATTTTTTTTCTTCCTGTCATTGACTTTCTAAGGGGGTGAGTGGGGTTGTTTAGTGACTTCATCAAGAAACTGGATATTACTTTGTCACCATCCCTCTCCTCATGTAGCACACCACTAGAGGTGCTGACTTACTGAATGCACACTCAGTGGACCCAGGTTTCAATAGGGTCCAAATGAATAAACCACACACACACACAAATTTATATAAAATATATGGACCTCACTGACCTGCCTAAAGAGGCTGTGGCCCAAATATATCAATTTTTGCCCCTGATTTTGCAGTAGGTTAGATATCCTTTCAGATTTGGCATGGATAAACATGTTCCTGCACACAAATCTTGGCATTCTGGGCTCTTGACTGCTATAGTCTGTCTCCTGCAAACAGAGAGCTAGCCCAGGAGAATCACTTGGCCATTACATAGATTCACAAAACAGCACATATATGCCTTTTACTAGTGTTGTTTGAGCCTATGAATTCTAGAAACAAAATTATCTGCCTTGTAAGATCTGTGGGATCCTGGGTTCCACCTTGTGATATTTGTTCTTCATAGAAAAGAAAGCATTTCAAGTCCTAGTGATTCCAATTCCAGTCTTCCTTTCTATTCTGTTCTCCCTTATGGCTTTTCTGCCTACTTTCCTTGCTTGCTGTATATTCTAGCCAACGCATGGAGGACCATGGTCTTCCAAATTCTGCTCACACGTTTCCTTTGTCAGCATCGATAGAAATGGACCTAAGCCCGTTTATTGAAGGCTACTGATGTTTATCAAAAGGATCTAATAGGTGGTTCTCTGGCCAAATTGGCTCAGGTTACATCTCAGCAATCTTTTCTTTGATTTATGCTGATGAAGTCCTGTCCACCCCCAATAAAACACAATAGGTGCCACCTGTTTTGATGTCAGTTTATATTATGGTAGCAGATACCATCTTGTTTTTGTGTCTATATAGCACTGCCTATATGACACTCATTGTTAAATGAAATGAATGAATTTTGGCACTTTGTATTTATCCTGTAGCACTTAACATATTTCAGGCTTGTATTATAGTTACCTGTTTGTGTCCTCTGTTGAATGATAAACTCCTCATGGGAAGGGCTGGGGCCGTATTTATCTTCCTGTGACACACCATTCCTTCATACCACACGGCATCTTCTTTGTGGTAGGCTTTCAGGAAATGTTGGGTTGAATTTTCCTGGTGATCATTTTCAGACATTAATGCCTTTTGCCTGTGTCTTAACTATCCTCTTTTCTAAGCATTTTCACCTTTCTAAGCATTTCTAAGCAATTTCAGATTAGTAATCTAAGGATTACTAATCCACATAATAATCCACACAATAATCAGTTCCTAAGTTTTATGGGACTTATGTCATCCTCTATATTATAAAAACTTGTGGTTGCGCCTAAACTCTTCTTCTAAAGGCTGTGTTTGATTGCCCTGTTACCCCTTCACAGGGCTCAGCACATGGGTGCTCAATGTGGACTTAAATTAATGTTAGGTTTTCTTTTTTTCGTGCAGTGAAACCTTTTAAGATTTCCTTTTGAATATCTTAAGACAAAGGTAGAGATGAATAGAGAAGTAAGATGGGGAGGGGGAAGAGGTGGGTGGTGTGTGGTCCATAGGATATCCATAGACACAGTAACCTTTATTTACAGACTTTCCACACATACAGATTGATTTACATAGAACTCAGAGAGTGGTTGTTAGCAAAGAATTGAGGAAACTGAATACTTTTTGCATCAGTAGGTGCAGGTTTGCCAAATAGTTGATCAGCTCCAAGGGCTCCATGACCTTAAAAGAGCATGATTTAGCAGAAAGGGCATGGGCTTTGAAGTACAACACCTGAGTTTGTATCCTAGCTCTGTCACTTGCTAGCTGTGTGACCTAAAGAAAGATAACCTTTCTGCAGTATGATTTTATTATATGTAAAAATAAGAAAACTTAGGTATTGGTCTGAGTTGTTGGGAGGATTATATGAGAGAGGTGTGTGAAAGGACTTTGCAGAGGCTTGCTTTTCTTCAAATGCTGACCATACTAACTTCCCCCACAAGTACAGGGACCTTAAAGCAAAGTCAAGACAGATGGTGTGGAAAAGGTTTTTATTTTTTTCTCCTGAGTTGCGCATGTATTTATTTGTGAGGCTTTACAGAAGACTAATATTTAGTTGCTTTTAGCCATACATTTAATGAGCCATCTTTGGGAGAAACAATGAAATCATACAGAGTCAATACTGTCTTGGAAAATCTGGGAGATACTATTACAATGACTACCAATTTGGCGTAATTAGGTCTATGCTGTAACTACAGAGAGAACCACCCCCAGTCCTATTTTTATACCTGGTATCCTGACAGAAAGAGACTGGTGATTAGTTTATGTTGACATTGAGCATTGGGATTTATGTTTAATCGGTTTAGTTTAGAATGACAAATTGTGATTTTTGAATTCTTGTTCTTTTCATCATCAAAGCTGATGGTTTTGACCTTAACAGAATAAGCAGTGAGAATTCATACAAGATTTCCTTATGAGTTGTATTGTTCATTAAATTAGTTGACAATGGGGGAAGAAACTTGTTGGTTAAGAATGTGCTCGTTACCCTTGGTTAGTTTCTGCTGATCACAATTGCTTAAGAGGAAGTTTGTCTTTGTAGGCAAATGAGAGACAGACCAGGAAGACCTGACAATCCAGTAGGGTGTCTCTAACCTGGTTCTTACTGTTTTAATGAAACTAAAAGATGGAAGAGTTCTGTGATGTCAGCGGGAAGCATTTTTAGGAAATTCCCTCTCAGGTTGAGTCAACAATGAAGATCTTCACAAAATGGAAAGCTGTGAAGTAGAAACACTGGGACATTAACATGAAAAATGAAAAAAAAAAAAAAAAAGCTTTGGCTCTTTGGCTCGTGATAGAGAGGTATGTAAATATAAGTATATTGAATGTAGGAAACTATTGTATAATAAAAAGCCTCTGATCCACAGAAGAAAAAGAAAGACTGAGGCTCTACTATTGTGGAAAAGGAACTTGAGTAATTTTTAATGTTTATTTTTTTAGGAGTTAACTTGAGAACATTGAACCGGTTTTGGTAACTAACAATGAAATATGTTTTGGCTCTCTGAAATGACTACATGATAGATTCAAAGAGAAAGGGGGCAGAGGGGCAGGAAGAACTCAGTCCTGACACTCCTCACTTGGCATCTGTTAATCTTTGTATTACTAGCATAAGGCCTGCCAGCAATTAGGCATTGAAGAAATATATATATATATTCTTTATTATATATTATATATATTATATTATATATATATATAATATATAATAAAGAATATATATATTTTTTTTAAGAGAAGGGAGAAAAATTAACTCACTAGTACAGGAGAAAAGCCTGAGGATTCAAGAGGTCCAGAAATGAGTCTGTTAGTCAAATTGCTGTGGTTGTGTTTTGCTATAACTTGTTTTGCATTTTGGATAGTTGTACCTTGAAAAGCATAGTATACTGTTTTAGCAGTGAGCTACTGGCTATAGTTCACTAGCTACTTTTGTCAAAATTGGGTTTCCAGTTTATTCTTAGGCTTAAGAGTAATACCACTTAATGGGAAAAACTTGAGACCTCATTATTTGCTTGGGATTTTACTTTTGTGATCTCCTTAAAGTTGTGAGTCTTAAGGTATTTTCATCTGATTGTTATGGTGAGGTTAATCATAGACTGGCATTTCAGTCACTTTAATTGCTTTACCTACAATATGAACAATCAGAACATCTTTAAGAGTCATTGCCTGTGGACTGTCAACGCATCTTAGAATTTAAAAATTACTTGGGTTCAGCTGGATTTGAGATTCTTTTTCACAGTTACAATCTTTGCTGCTAAACACAAAGACTACTTGAGTACCATTATAGTGTGTCTTGCCACAATCTTTTTCTTTTTTTTTTGTTTTTGAGATGGAATCTTGCTCGGTAGCCCAGGCTGCAGTACAGTGGCACGATCTCGGCTCACTGCAACCTCTGTCTCCCCAGTTCAAGTGATTCTCCTTCCTCAGCCTCCCAAGTAGCTGGGATTGTAGGCATGTGCCACCAGGCCCAGCTAATTTTTGTATTTTTAGTAGAGGCAGGGTTTCACCATGTAGGTCAGAATGGCTTCAAACTCCTGACCTCAAGTGATCCGCCCGCCTTGGCCTCCCAAAGTGTTGGGACTGTAGGTGTGAGCCACCCAGCCCAGCCTATAATGTGTTTTGTTTTAGCATTAATGTTGTAGGTTTTAGGCTGGGCATGGGGGCTTACACCTGTAATCCTAGCCCTTTGGGAGGCCAAGGTAGGCAGATCGCTTGAGCTAAGGAGTTTGAGGCCAGCCTGGGCAACATGGTGAAATCCTGTCTCTACTTAAAAAAGAGAAAAGAAAAGAAAAGAAAAAAAATATCATGGGCCTTAGAATTGCATGGCTTTTTGTTAATTAAATGCTTTTTTAAGTGGCAAGATCTAGGGAATTAACCCGTTCAGGATGGCCCAACTGATTAATCTAGGCTGAAATATTTACTCTTCTGTATTTTCATAGTACTCCATTTTCATGTTAATTAATTTAGGACCTTTGAGAGTAAAGCTTGATTTCTTCTCCTCTCTCAGAAATCGTGGGCTTTCTGACCCTTGAACTGTGGAGTCCATAGTGCTCCATGAAAAGGTCATGGGCTCTACTACCTAGTAGATGTGAGACTTTGGACAGGTTACTTCTTTCTGCTCATCTTTTTTGAGAATTAAATATGGGTAATTAATGTGAAGGACTTGGCCAATTAGTAGCTCTTCAATAAGGTAGGTATTACTATAATTACTGCAGGAGCATTTTGGCTGTAATGTAGCAATTGAGGAAGTAGCAAATTTATGTTCGAGTGAGTTCAGTCTTTTTGTTTTTATCTTTGCTGTCCTGTTGAATGCCTTTTCTCTCTCCCTTTTAGTTTGTTTAGAATTTGCAGTCTGATATGGTAGAAAAAGAATGTTGATATAATGTGGATAGGACTTAATATTTAATAGTGTCACCTAGTAAATTGTTTATTAGCATTCTTTATGATTCTTCCCCGTTTATCTGATGATTGGCCATTGTACGGGACTGGCCTTTATTGAGTCAGAAGTTCACTCTTAAGTTATATGTTTTGAAGCACACTATATTTTAGGTAGAGGATTTGGGTAATATGTAGATAGGATGTCTTATATGTAGCAAACCAAAACATTTCTTTGTTAGGTACGTAAATAAATATCTTTATGGTAGAGATTTGAGCCCTCTCATATCATTATTTTTGGCTGACAAACTTTTTATAATGGTGGAGGAGCTATCTTAGAAAATGGATAAGAAAGTTCAGTGTAGCCGAGTGATCTAGGACAATTTATATGGATGATAGGGTAAGTTTTTTTAGCTGCTGTCATTTGGAAGTTGCACGCTATTTAGTCATGAGTAAATATTAATATTAGGGATGTTCCACTATTTGTTAATGAGTTTTGTATCCTTTCAACACAGAGGTGAGGAATGCTGCTGCAGGCATTTTCTGCCAAATAGCTGACTCAGGGGTTATAACTTTTTTCCTGTGCTTCAGATCCACCATTCCATTGACCCTTCCTTCCATTTCTTGGAGGCTGTCCTTTGCCGCTGGTGCCACGGTGGGTGTATGGATTGCTTTCTGTCTTTCAACAGTTACCGAAGTGCATGTTTGGGATTTTGTTGAAGAAAGCTGGATACAGTAAACGGAAAGAATCTTGGAAGATGCTTGACTGCTGTCTTTTCTCAGACTAGTCTGAAAGGGAAAACCCCCATTCATTCTGGATTGGTGGATCTGAAGTACAAAATATTTTCCAGGTAAGCAATTACCCTGTATTGTTTTGTTTTGTGGAACTCAACTCGCTGAAAGAAATTTTGAAAAATATTTTTCCTGATTTCTTTTGTCCATTAATAGGGAAAGGGAGAAATATTAGATGTTTGTGCGTAGTGTCATGTTTGACCATGTTTGGATGTGGATCAGTGAAGGTATATGTGGCTGAATTGCTGCTAAAAACTTTGTTTTACTGTAAGAAGTGCAGTTATTATTATTTTGAGACATTCTGTCGCCCAGGCTGGACTGCAGTGGCATGAACATGGCTTCCTGCAGCCTTGACCTCTTGGCCTCACACGATCTTCCCGCCTTATCCTCTCAGGTAGCTGGGACCACAGGCATGTGTCACCATGCTCAGCTAATTTCTTTTTTGTAGAGACAGGATCTCGCCATGTTGCCCAGACTGGTCTTGAATTCCTGGGCTCAAGTGATTTGCCTGCCTTGGCCTCCCAAAGTGTTGGGATTACAGACATGAGCCACCACGCCTAACTCAGTTATTTTTATTTTAAGCCCAAATAGTTTTTATTCATAGTCTAATAGGAAATACAGTAAACAGGGACATATATTGTTTAGGGAATAGCTTGTAAAATATGGAAAACAAATGGTAACTTTGAGGCATTCTCACATGATTTATGTAATAGTTAATACCCGGTCAAAATATTTTTTGCAGTTTCACGTAAAGTGATTTTATTCTGAGGTCTCTTGTAGGGTCTTCTTGGGGAGGTTTACTAACTGTAGCAATTGCTTATTGAGAGCATGTGCTACATGCCAGTTACCTTTGTATGCACTTTACCTATAGTACGTCATTGGCACAGTGCTTCACCTGCATTTTACAGCTAGTGAAATGGAGCTCATAAGCATAAAGTGCCAGTTTCTCAGGTCGTGCAGCTGGTAAATGGTAGAACCAAGCTTTAAACTTGTTATTAGGTGTCCTCAAAGTTCTCACTCTTTCTGACGTATTACACTTGCTGAAGTTTGTACTTCAGCCTTTAGATTTTCAAATTGCCTGTCTGTAAGAGCAAGGTGTGATTTTCTTCAACATGTTTCCACTCAAAGAACATAGACTGGGTCATTGTTTGGCATGGTATTTTAATCCATGATTAAATGCTTGCTTACTGAAAAATCAGATCTTCAATCAGTTCATCAAGTGAACATAAAGGTAATTTAGGGAGTATAGGAGAGACAGTGCATTTAAATATCAAGATGTGCTTTATACAGGGAAGTATCACTTGGTCCAGTGAACTCAAACCTGTATCTTCTCAGTTCCTCCTCAGTATTTATTATTTAAATAGCCCAGTAGCTCATTATGTAGACTTCTTTTGGCCTGTGGTTTGTCATTCTTACAAGTAAGGCATTGTCAGGCAACATTCTTGAAAACATGACTTTTTTCAGTATTTAATATTCTTTCTGGAGAACATCCTACTCCCTTTCATCTTAAAAAAAATTTCTTTTTATCATAGATGGACACTCTGACTTCGTGATCCTTGTTTTAATTTAATACTTTCACATTTGCTAATGTTTCTCGTCTGGTGAGATTGTGGCTCACTGCAACCTTTGCCTCCCAGGTTCAAGTGATTCTGGTGCCTCAGCTGCCCAAGTAGCTGGGATTACAGGCGCGTGCCACCGTGCCCAGCTGATTTTTGTATTTTTAGTAGGGATGGGGTTTCGCCATGTTGGCCAGGCTGGTGTCGAACTCCTGGCCTCAAGTAATCTGCCTGACTCGGCCTCCTGAACTGTTGGGATTACAGGCGTGAGCCGTTTTTCACCTTGTCTTCTGAAGGATGGTCAGGACAGTCAGGTGGTGGTGGTGGTGGTGGTGGTGGTAATGGTACTAGTAGGAGAAGTAATCGTTAACATTGGGCACTTATTCTTTACTGGGCATGATTCTAGATATTTTATACTTATAAACTTATTTTATCCTTATACAGGTTGAGTGTCCCTTGTCTAAAATGCTTGGGATCAGAAGTGTTGAGAATTTTGGATTTTTTTCAGATTTTCAAATATCTGCTGTATACTGATTCAGCATCCCTAATCTAAAATCTGAAATCCGAAAAGTTTCAATGAGCATTTCCTTTGAGCGTCATGTTGGCACTCAAAACATTTTGGATTTTGGAGCACTTTGGATTTTGTATTCTTGGATTAGGGATACTCAACCTGTAGTAACCTCATGAGGTAGCTACCATTATTTCCACCCTGCTGGTGAGGAAACTAAAGGATAGAGTAGTTAAATAACATGCTCTAGATCACACATCTTGTAAGGGACAAAGGTGAGATACGAACCCCGGCAGTCTGGCTTCAGAGAATGTGCTTCTTACCTCTATTCTGTATTATCTGTAGATTAGAGAGGATCATCTAGTAATAGAGGGGTGGAAGTCCTAAAGACTAAAACTATATATTCTGATTTCAAGAAATCATTGCAAAAGGAAAGGAAACAGTTTTATATATTTCTTACCTTCTGTAGAAAACAGTCTAGCTCTCAGGTTCTGCATTAGCCATCTAGGGCTGTCAGGCTGTTTCCTAAGGCAACTTGGAATAGGTTAGTTCGAGGTTACCTTTTAGTACAGTGCTGTCCCATAGAACTTTTTGCAATGATTGAAATGTTCAGTGTCTGCACTGTTCAATATGGCACAGTTTTGAAGTGTGGCTCAAAGTAACTGAATTTTTAATCTTAATTTTAATTAAATTGACATTTAAATAGTTACATGTGGAGATTATAACCTGCCATCATCCTAGGTCCAGTCCTTGGTTTAATACAGAAATTTGATCTGCTGAGCATGCTCAAACATCCCCTTATCCCAGGGTTGGACTAACATTAACCAACCTTACAAGACTGATGTGTAAAACCTAAATCTTAATTTATTTATGATGATTTAAATGTGTTGGCATGTTTAGTATATTCTTTTTTATTTATTTATTTATTTTTTTGAGACAGAGTCTTGCTCTGTCACCCAGGCTGGAGTGCAGTGGCCGGATCTCAGCTCACTGCAAGCTCCGCCTCCCGGGTTCACGCCATTCTCCTGCCTCAGCCTCCCGAGTAGCTGGGACTACAGGCGCCCGCCACCTCGCCCGGCTAGTTTTTTGTATTTTTTAGTAGAGACGGGGTTTCACCATGTTAGCCAAGATGGTCTCGATCTCCTGGCCTCGTGATCTGCCCGTCTCGGCCTCCCAAAGTGCTGGGATTACAGGCCTGAGCCACCGCGCCCGGCCTTTTTTTTTGTTTGTTTGTTTGAGACAGTCTGTCGCTGTCGCCAGGCTGGAGTGCCATGGTGCGATCGTGGCTCACTGCAACCTCCGCCTACCAGGTTCAGTCAATTCTCCTGCCTCAGCCTCCTGAGTAGTTGGACTACAGGTGCACATCAGTTGGACTACAGGTGCACATCACCACGCCCAGCTGATTTTTGTATTTTTAGTAGAGAGGGGGTTTTACCATTGTTGGCCAGGATGGTCTCGGTCTCTTGACCTTGTGATCCACCCGCCTGGGGCTTCCATAGTGCTGGGATTACAGGCGTGAGCCACTGCGCCCGGCCCAGTATATTGTTTTTTGATAGGCAGATGTACTTACTAGGTCCTAATTAATATGCTAGTTTAATTTTTTCAAACAAGTCAGAGAGACCTGAAGACTCTAGCCAAATGACTGGAGTGTTCTCTTTATATAAGAAGATTTCATCTGGGAAGAAAGACGTCTCTGCTGGCCTGGGACTGAGACACCTTCTTTCAGCTTACTTTTAGGGATGGTGGTTTTTCCCTGTGGCAAAGCCTCTCGAACTCTTCTGCTTGCTGTTGCTTCCCAGATCCTTTTATGATTAAGGCATTTGTTTTTAGACAGATTAGTACATTCAGCTTGAATGCACCCTTGACTTATAGGTCTGAGAAGCCCTTTGTTTTCATTAAAGTTCCTTTATCACTGCTGTAATCCATTTTGTGTTCCTTTGCAACTCTGAGAAAACAGTTGAATTTTCCTTGCTTCCGTGTGGCGTCTTTATATTAAAGTGAGTTCAGTTTGGGTTATGGCGAATTTGAGTTGCCTATGGATGAATTGTCTAAGAGAAGTATCTAGTAGAAATACTGGCCTGGAGTTCATTAGAGAGGGTGGGGTTAGAGAGAAATACTGGGGAGTTTTTAGGTGCAGTTGTAGCTGACTAGACTTTAGTACAGTTATATGATTACTCAGAGTATAGACCGAAGAATGTATATATTGGTGTATGGGAATGCCAACATAAAAGAATGGGCTACAGCTAAGGTCAGAACCTGAGATCATATGTGATGTTCACCAAGAGGTGTTATTACCACCCTCTCCTTTTTTCCCCTTCCCTTCCCTTCCCTTCCCTCCCCTCCCCTCCCCTTCCCCCTTCCCCCTCCCCTCCCCTCCCCTTCCCCTCCCCCTCCCTCCCTTCCTTCCTTCTCTCTCTCTCTCTTTTCTTTCTCTCTCTCTCTCTCTCTCTTTCACAGAATCTCACTGTCACCCAGGCTGGAGTGTCATGGCATGGCCTCGGCTCACTGCAACCTCTGCCTCCCAGGTTCAAGTGATTCTCCCACCTCAGCCTCCTAAGTAGCTGGGACTACAGGCGCATGCCAACACACCTGGCTAATTTTTGTATTTTTAGTAGAGATGGGGTTTCACTATGTTGGCTAGGCTGGTCTCAAACTCCGGACCTCGTGGTCTGCCTGCCTTGGCCTCCAAAAGTGCTGGGATTACAGGCATGAGCCACCGCCTCTGGCCTCTTTTTTTTTTGAGGTGGTGTCTCGCTCTGTTGCCCAGGCTGGAGTGTCATGGCATGGCCTCGGCTCACTGCAACCTCCATCTCCCGGGTTCAAGTGATTCTCCCACCTCAGCCTCCCGAGTAGCTGGGACTACAGGCGTGCTCAGCTAATTTTTGTATTTTTAGTAGAGATAGGGTTTCGCCATGTTGGCCAGACTGGTCTGTAATTCTGACCTCAAGTGATCCTCCCACCTAGGCCTCCCAAGGTGCTGGGATTACGGACGTGAGCCAACCTCCCGGCCACACCCTCTCCTTTTCATCTTGACTTGAGAATTTTGTTACAGCCTGCTAGTACTTATTCCTAGTCAGCAAACATTTGGGTTGTGACTTTCTCTTCTACTGTAATAGTTTGCTTAATTTTTGAAATGTGTTTTTGAGAACATATCTTATGTACATTTATGCAAACTCAAATTTTACGCATCTGGTGACAAAAATAAGAGAAACAGAACCTAAACAGTAAAGATGGGAACCTAAAACGTAAGATGGGAAATGGGAATCTGTTCTTTCAGTCTGTCTCATTTCCTGAGTGCCTTTTATCTATGATTATGGTATTTTAAAGACACACACTTTTAACGTCACAACATGAGGCCTAAATACAAGCCAGCTATTTTATCCGCTAGTCAGTTGAAGAAACAGTGAACTGTTCCAATGCTGGAGTAAAAATTAGTGGTGTTAAAATTATTGGGATGCTGTATTGGTCTCAAGTATGGCATATCCTTAAGAGATTTTTGAGGCATATTTTTGTCTTATGCTATTTTCACCTTACATATTCACTTCAGACTCTCCTGCAACCACACTGTAACTAAGTTTTGATAGTGAAAGCATGGAGACATGAAGAGTTCATTATAGCTGCAGTCAATCAATACTTGACAAATTGTTTGAATGAATTACTGTATCTGTGATACAAAATTAAGGTACAAAAGGAGCTGGGTGCCATGGCTCACTCCTGTAATCCCAGCAAGCACTTTGGGAAGCCAAGGCAGGTGGAGCACCTGAGGATAGGAGTTCAAGACCAGCCTGACCAACATGACGAAACCCCGTCTCTACTATAAATACGAAAATTAGCCGGGCATGGTGGCACGTGCCTGTAATCCCGGCTACTTGGGAGGCTGAAGTAGGAGAATCGCTTGAACCTGGGAGGCGGGGATTGCAGTGAGTCAAGATCGCGTCATTGCACTCCAGCCTGGGCAACAGAGCAAGACTTGGTCTTAAGAAGAAAAAAGAAAGTGCAAAAGAGAGTACACAGCAAAAAAAAAAAAAAAAAGTTTCTCATTCCTTCTAGCCACCCAACTACATTCTTGTGTAACCTTCTTATACATATGTGTATCCTGTACACATTATTTTTGCACCTTGATTTTTTAAGTAAAATATGACTCAGTTATCTTTCATATCAGTTCCCAAAGAGCTGTCATATTTTTTGAGGAGATAATGTAATTTAAAAAATAGGTGCTGATTTATTGTACAAATATGCCATAATTTGTGTAACCAGTTTGGACTGATGCATGTGTAGGTGATTTTTAGTCTTTTGCTGTTATAGTTAATGCTATAAAGAAGAACTGTGCATATGGAATGTGTCTTCAGGACAGGATCTTGGGCATACTTACTAGGTGCTTTTATGAATCTGATAGACATTGCCACATTGTTCTCCAGTCACATTGCAACAATTTATACTCTCACAGACCTTGAGTAAGAGTGCTGTTATTTCCCCGACAGTCTCATGGTATTATATGAATTTTAAACTGTTTGCTTTTTAAATTGTTCTTCTCTTTTTTCTCTGTTAACTTTTTGTTATGAAAAATATCATATACATCTAAGAGTTGGGGTAAAAAAGTACAACAAACATTTATATACTCTGTCCACCTACATTCGACAATTGTTAATATTTTGTCATATTTGAGTCATTTCTCTGCTACCCTCTCTCCCTTCTCTTCCTCTTTCCCCTTCTTCCCTCCTTCCCATTTCTCTCCTTTTCTCCTTACCTCTCTTACTGTCTTTTCCTTCCTCCCTTTTTTGTTGTTAAAAATTTGAAAGTAAGTTGCAAACATTGTGATACTTAACCCCTAAGTTTTCAGCACATAACTCCCAAAAATAAGGATAGTGTCTCTCTCTTTCTCTCAAAGCATTGCATGCATACACACAACCATATCTCCAGGTATACAAGCACATTATATATAATCACATATACTTTATACATGTGTAACTACAATACCGTTTTCACATCTAAGAAAATTAAAGTAATTCCATAATATAATATCAAACATCAATTAAATCTAAATTTTCCTAATTGTCTCAAGAATGTCTTTTATACCACCCTCACTTCTTTAAAACAAACTGACAAAACAGGATCCAAACAAAGTACACCCTTTGTATTTGGTTATGTTTCTTGTACTCTCTTTTAAGAACAGTTCCTTTACCCTTTTCCCTCCTTTCCCTGCATTAACTTGTTTGAAGAGACCAGCTCTGGTTGTCTTGTAGGTTGTGTAACCTTGTGCATTCATTATTTCCTCGTGATGTCTTTTAACTTGTTTCTCTAGCTCCTCTACTTCCTGTAAACTGGAAGTTAATTGAGATGCATCCAGGTTAAACATTTTGACGAGAATGCTTCATCACAGGTGAAGTGCACTTCACATTGAGTCATATCAGGAGGCACTTAATGACGATTATCCCGTTATGAGCAATGCTAACTTTGATTCCTTGGCTGAGGTGGCAGCAGCCAGATCTTTCCATAATGAAGGTAAAATTTTCTCCTCTGCTATTAGAGAGGAATCTATGGGATACTGTTTTGGCACCTTGTAAATATCCTGTTTCATTACAGCCTTTCACCCATTGGTTGCATTATCCTGATCCTGAAATCGGTTATTACAATAGGGGTTGCAAAATTATGGATTTTTTATTTCTTTAGACAGTCTCACTCTGTTGCCCAGGCTGGAGTGCAGTGGCACAGTTTCAGTTTACTGCCACCTCTGCCTCCCGGGTTCAAGTGATTTTCCTGCCTCAGCCTCCTGAGTAATTTGAAGTACAGGTGCGTGCCACCACGCCCGGCTAATTTTCATATTTTTAGTAGAGATAGGGTTTTGCCATGTTGGCCAGGTTGGTCTTGAACTCCTGACCTCAGGAGATCCGTCCACCTTGGCCTCCCCAAGTGCTGGGATTACAGGCGTGAGCTACCATGCTGAGCCAAAATTGTAGTATGAATGTATGTATGTATATATTTATTTATTTATTGAAGTGGAATCTCACTCTGTTGCCCAGACAAGTGCAGTGGCATGATCTCAGCTCACTGCAGCCTCTGCCTCCTGGGGTCAAGCATTTCTCCTGCCTCAGCCTCCTGAGTAATTTGAAGTACAGGTGCGTGCCACCACGCCGGCTAATTTTCATATTTTTAGTAGAGATAGGGTTTTGCCATGTTGGCCAGGTTGGTCTTGAACTCCTGACCTCAGGAGATCCGTCCACCTTGGCCTCCCCAAGTGCTGGGATTACAGGCGTGAGCTACCATGCTGAGCCAAAATTGTAGTATGAATGTATGTATGTATATATTTATTTATTTATTGAAGTGGAATCTCACTCTGTTGCCCAGACAAGTGCAGTGGCATGATCTCAGCTCACTGCAGCCTCTGCCTCCTGGGGTCAAGCATTTCTCCTGCCTCAGCCTCCCGAGTAACTGGGATTATAGGCACCTGCCACCATACGTGGCTAATTTTTGTATTTTTATTAGAGACAGGATTTTGCCATGTTGGCCAGACTGGTCTCAAACTCCTGACTTCAAGTGATCCGCCTGCCTCGGCCTCCCAAAGTGCTGGGATTACAGGCGTGAGCCACTGTGCCTGGCCAGAATTGTAGTTTTTAAATTGCCATTCCCACAGGCTGCCCCCATTTTTCTTCCTTCCTTTTCTATATCACCGTACTCTCCTGGACTTTTATTTATTCAGTGTTAACAATCAATTACAGTCTTTGCCGATGCTCAGATTGTCTCAGGTTTGGCTACTGATAGCTTTTTCTAGGTAGCTCCTGTTTCATTTTGACATGACCCCATCAGTGTTTTTTTTTTTCCCCTTGGCTTTTTTGGCACAACAAGTTGTCCCAGACTCACGTTTTATTTCCATAAGGTGATCAGGAATCAGCCATTTCTCCAAGGCTCTGGTTCTTTTTAGTGAGGAATGGTATTTAGAAACTAAAATCATTGCTGTGGATTGTCATTGCTTCTAGACCCTTTCAGTGGACAGAACTAAGAAATATGTTTAAAAAGAACCATGAGTTCATGTTATTTCTCATTCAGATGTAATATTAGAAATTTTTTTCTGACTCTATTGGCCTTTTAGGTTTCCAAATCTAAGGGACCTTATCAGTGTCATGGCCCCATCAAATTGAGGTACACATAGTGACTTAAATAGGCAGATAAATGGTTTCATCCATTCATTATTGAGCATGTACTCTGTTCTAGATACTGTTTGGGGAATACAGAACAGAATCAAATGTATACCTTGCTTCCAGAAGCTTGTAGTCTTTTACATAAAAAAGTATAGCATAGTGTGAAAACTTGTAAGGATCATGGGAGGTAGACAAACAGTGTTGTAGGAATTAGAAAAGGAAGGAAATTTCATAAGGGATATTTTAAAAACTTACCATTGGCCGGGTGTGGTGGCTCACACCCGTAATCCCAGCACTTTGGGAGGCTGAGGTGGGTGGATCACCTGAGGTCAGGAGTTTGAGACCAGGCTGGCCAACATGGCGAAACCTGTCTCACTAAAAATGCAAAAAAATTAGCTGGGCATGGTAGTGGGCGCCTGTAATCCCAGCTGTTCAGGAGGCTGAGGCAAGAGAATCGCTTGAATCTGGGAGCTGGAGGTTGCAGTGAGCGGAGATTGTGCCACTGCACTCCAGCCTGGGCAATAGAGTGGGACTCCGCCTCAAAAACAAAAACAAAACAAAACAAAACAAAACAAAAAAACAACGTACCTTTTGAGGCTCGAGCAAAAGTTAGACGTAAACATGGATGTATTGAAATAGTGGAGCTTCATAGCAAAGGGAACCAGGTGAACAACGGTTTGCAGACAGTGGTGTTTGTTGTCTATCTGGGGGACAAGTAATTCTGTGTATTGCCGGAGTATTGCTTGTGTGGAAGGGAGTATGGATGATGAATTTGAAAAGTCAGGTTATAACCAAATCTTGAACTTTATCCCATTAGGTTATTGGTCTCCAACCTTTTTGGCACCAGGGACCAGTTTCCTGGAAGACAGTTTTTCCACAGACTAAGCAGGGGGAGTGGGGATGGAACTGTTCCACCTTAGATCATCAGGCATTAGTTAGATTCTCATAAGGAGCATGCAGCCTAGATCCCTCACATGCACAGTTCACAATAGGGTTCCTGCTTCTGTGAGACTCTAGTGCCTGGGCTGATCCATCTGACAGGAGGCAGAGCTCAGGTGGTAATGCCAGTGTTAGGGAACAGCTGTAAATACAGATAAAGCTTCGCCTCTTGCTCACCTCCTGCTGTGAGACCCAGTTCTTAATAGGTCACAGACTGGTACCAGTCCACAGCCCAGGGTTGGGGTGCCTGCTTTAGGTCGTAAGATGCAAACTAATAACCTGTGGATAGGTAGAGCTTCACAAACATATTTTACGTGGTCCACACGGATTTTTTTTTTTTTTTTTGAGATGGAGTCTCTGTCGCCCAGGCTGGAGTGCAGTGGTGCGATCTCGGCTCACTGCAACCCTTGCTTCCTGGGTTCAAGCGATTCTCCTATCTCAGCCTCCCAAGTAGCTTGGACTACAGGCATGCACCACCATGTCTGGCTAATTTTTGTATTTTGAGTAGAGATGGGGCTTTGCCATGTTGGCCAGGCTGGTCTTGAACTCCTGGCCTCATGTGATTCACCCTCCTTGGCCTCCGAAAGTGTTGGGATTACAGGGGTGAGCCACCACACCCGGCCTGGTCCACACGGATTTTATTTATTTATTATTTGTTTTTGAGACAGAGTCTCGCTCTGTCACCCAGGCTGGAGTACAATGGTGTGATCTCACTGCAACCTCCACCTCCCAGATTCAAGTGATTCTCATGCCTCAGCCTTCTGAGTAGCTGGAACTACAGGTGCATACCACCATGCCCGGCTAATTTTCGTATTTTTAGTAGAGATGGAGTTTCACCGTGTTGGCCAGGCTGGTCTCAAACTCCTGGCCTCAAGTGATCCACCTGCTTTGGCCTCGCCAAGCGCTGGAATTATAGGTGTGAGCCATCACTCCTGACCAGATTTTAAAAATTGGTACATTTCATATGAAAACACTAATCTGTGGTTTTGTTTGAAAATTGGAGCTCAGTAGTAGCTGTCCTTTTGAGTCAGAGCTTGTACTTTCCTGTACGTAACTCCTATGAGACCAATTTCACTTTATCTAATTGGTCATACACATTTTTAATTTTTATTTTTTTGGGTCAGAATCTTGCTCTCTCACCCAGGCTGGAGTACAGTGGTGTCATCATGGCTCATAGCAGCCTTGACCTCCTGGACTTAAGCTATCCTCCTGCCTTAGCCTCCCAAGTAGTTGGGACTGCTGGTGCACGCCACCATGTCTGGCTAAGTTTTAAAATCATTTTTTATTTTTCGGTACAGGGTCTTCTTGCTCTGTTGCCCAGACTGGAGTGGTACAGAGGTACAGTCATAGCTTACTGCAGCCTCTAATTTCTGGGCTCAAACCATCCTCCCACCTCAGCCTCCAAGTAGCTGGGACTACAGGGGCATGCCACCATGCCTAGCTAATTTTTTATTTTTTTATTTTTTTTGTAGAGATGAAGTCTTGCTATGTTGCACAGGCTAGTCTTGAACTGACTTCAGATGATCCTCATCTCTCAACCTCCTGAAGTGTTAGGATTATAGGCATGAGCCACTGCATCTTGTCTATTTTTATTTTTTTTTAATATACTGGGTCTCGCTGTTGCCCAGGCTGATCTCAAACTCCTGGCCTCAAGCAATCCTCCTGCCCAGGCCTCCTGAGCTGTTGAGGTTACAGGTGTGAGCTACATTGTAAGTTTTTGAGCGTGTGATCCCTGCCTAGATTGGAGGAGATATGAGGGTGGTGGATGTGGTTGAGAAGGGAGTTGACTGTGAACATTTGAGCAAGATCTATGGTTTTCAAAGATCACTCCGATTGTCAGATTAGAGGATACATTAGAGCAGGACGAATTGGAGCAGGGGGACTAATTCATTCACTGTTGGAATGTCCCAGGGAAGAAATGATGAGATAGTAGCAGATGGTATGAAGAGGAGGAAATGAGACATTTTAGATGTAGAGTAGGTGACTGTGTTGATAGCGGTGTGTATATGTGTGTATGTATTGATATGAATGTAAATCAGACTATTAAGAGAGCCCTGTTTCTGAAAAGCTTTGCCTTCATAAATCAGTGTCTGAAAGTTAACTACTTGTTTTCATAACCTGGTGGTTGATTTTGGAAGGCAGTAGTCATAGTTTTAGGCATGTCATCACCGTAAAGCTTAGTTTTATAATACGCAAATAACATGCTTCGGCAAAAAATGTAACTTCGACCTGGCTTTATTTTTGAAAATTGTGTATAAAGTAAATATTTATAATGCGATTCTTTTTTTTCTATAATTTTCCTTATAATTATGGAGCTACATTTTTAAACAAGAATATTGGAAAGCTATATACTTATTTTTAAGGAGCTTGCTGCATGTATTTCATTTTCCTACAATCTCTACTAGAAGTTAATCAAAAGGATAGTGAATTCATAATGTCCTTTCCCCCACACTTAAAATTATACCATATTAGGATCATCTAGGCTGTTAATAATTATTTTGTCAGAAATTCTCCCTGATTGGAGCATGACTTTATCTAGTTCCATTAGCAGTGCTGTTATTCTGGATGTTTAGTATTACCTCCAGCGCACATGTGCTGAGGGAGATAGACATGAAGTACGTGTGAATGGGTAGACTAGAAGTGAGATCGACTGACACGCCACACCTGGCTACTGTGTAATAAGCTTCTGGCTTTGGAGGATGAACAGAGATTGGTTAAGAGAGCATTTGTGTATGGATGTTTTATTGTGTATAACTTACATTAAAGAACACATGTCTTAAGTGTACAGCTCAATGCATGTTTATATATGTGCACAGCACATTGTGTAACCTCTACCCAGATCAAATGATAGACCTTTTCCAGAGCATTTCGAGGCTTCCTCTTGCCTGCACCTCACCTAGTCAATGAACTCTCTTTTTAAAGGTCTTTTCTGACCTCTTTCACTATAGACTAGTTATGCCTGTTTTTGAATTTTATGTAAATATGGTTATAGAATATATACCCTTGTGGTTTTGTTCCCCCACTCATTATTATTATGTCTGTAAAATTCATCCATTTTGTTATGTGTAGCTGTAGTTTTTTTTTTTTTTCTATGCATTATTCCATTGTAGATATTCACAGTTTGTTTGTTTTACTTGGTTGATGAAGTGCTTGGATTGGTGAGTATTTGCCTGTTACTGATGAATACATGAGTTGCTTCTAATTTTTATCTGCTACTGTGGATAGCAATTCTAAGGTAGACATAAGCACTTGTTTCTCTTGGGTATAAAAACCCAACAGGATTACTGGGTCATGGGGGTAGGCATGTATTTAGCTTTAATAGATACTGCTTGTTTTGGGAAAAACTCTCAAACCATGTTTTTCCTCTGCTCTCAAACCAGTCTAACAGTAATCATCAACACAGAAGAAGGCTTCTGTGACCAAATGTGTGGGAGTGGGTTTCTCTCCACCACTAGTGAGCAGTCAGTTCTGCAGCGGACACCAGCTGTATGTTCCCCAATTCATTTCTGACACTGTCTACCTAGAGATAGTGTCAGATCCCGCAGATTGAGGGCTCGGCCCCCGAATTTGCCCCCCTACCCCACATACCAGTGGCAAGCCTGGGCTTCTGGTCCTTCTGACCAACTTGCTTCAAGTTGGGGTTCCTGCTACCCCTACTATGGGTTCAATTAATTTGCTGGAAGGGCTCACAGAATTCAGGGAAACAGGTAACATTACCAGTTTATCATAAAGGATATTATTACAAAGGGTATAGACGAAGATACGCATAGGGTGAGGTATAGGGCAGAGCTTCCATGCCCTCTGTGAGTGTACCACCCTCTGGGAACCTCCACCTGTTCATCTGTCTAGAACCCTGTCCTCTTAGTGTTTTTGTTTTGTTTTGTTTTTGTTTTTGTTTTTGAGACAGGGTCTTGCTCTGTTGCCTAGGCTGGAGTGTAGTGGCACAAACACAGCTCACCACAGCCTTGACCTTTCGGGCTCAAGCAGTCCTTCTGCCTCAGTCTCCCGAGTAGCTTGGATCACAGGTGTGCACTCAGTTAATTTTTTATTGTTTTGTATAGACCAGGTTTTCCATGTTTCCCAGGCTGATCTGAAACTCCTGGGCTCGACTGACCCACCTGCCTTGGCCTCCCAAAGTGGTGGCATTACAGGAATGAGCCACTGCTCACATCTTAGATTTTTATGAAAGCTTCGTGACATCAGCATGCCTTCCCCCAGGGTATAGGGCAGGACCCTCTCTGGGGAGGATCTTAAGAAAGATTAGAGTCCCACCTTGGGTCAGGTCAAAGGAGGGCTGGAGAAGGTCACAGAGATTCTGTTTCCTGAGGCCTAACTTACCTAACATTATAACAAAACACTGTAACAAGGGCTGTGGGAGTTTTGCGCCATTGGATGAAAACCAGTATGTATGTATCATAACACCGCACTGCTAAACTTTTTTCTAAATGCCTGTACTCCAGTTACTTCCATCTCTAATGTAGAGAGTTCTAGCCATCACTTGGTATTTTCAGTCCTTTAAAATTTAGCCCTTCTGGCTGGGCGTGGTGGCTCACACCTGTAATCCCAGCACTTTAGGAGCAGATCGCCTGAGGTCAGGAGTTTGAGACCAGCCCAACCAACAAGATGAAACTAAAAATACAAAATTATCTGGGTGGTGGTGCATTCCTATAATCCCAGCTACTTGGTGGAAGGCTAAGGCAGGAGAATCTCTTGAAGCCAGGAGGCGGAGGTTGCAGTGAGCTGAGATTGTGCCATTGCATGCCAGCCTGGGCAACAAGAACAAAACTCTGTCTCAAAATAAATAAATAAATAAAATAAAATAAAATAAAATTTAGCCCTTTTAATGGGTATATAGTAGTATCTATATTGTAGTTTTTTGTTTTATCAGCTTTATTATGGTTTACATTCAATAAAACCTACTCATTTTAAGTATACTGTTTGAGTTTTGAGAAATATATATACTCATATAACCACTACTGCTATCAAGATATGGAACATTCCCATCACCCCAAAAAACTTCCCTGTTCCCCTTTTCAGGCATTTCTCTGCCCCAGCCCTAAATAACCTGCCTTCTATAACTATAGATTAGTTAAATGTGTTCTGGAATTTCATATAAGATGGAATCATACAGGATGTACATACTGTATGCACTCTATTATGTTTGACTTAGATTCATTCTTGTTATATCAGTTCATTCCTTTGTATTGCTTAATGGCATTGCATTATATTAGTATTTAACTGTTTACCAATTCTACTGATGGATGTTGAGGCTGTTGCCTGCGTTTGGCTGTTAGGAATAAAACTTGGGTGAGCATTTGTATTCAGATCTTTTTTCTCTTGGGTATACTTAGTAGTGGAATTGCTGAGATAGAGTAAATGTAAAGGAACAAGCTATTTTTCTATACTGTAACATCATTCCTGACTCCAAATGTTTTTTGCTTGCCACACCAAGGCAATTCTTCAGTTATTTGCAGACACCAATTGGGTGTCCTATAGTTCAATTCAATTCTGACTTTATTTACCTGGAGCTAGTGAGATTCCTTAAATTAACCACAAGACTGCCCCCACTTAAGGTATCAGTCACAAGTCCTAAGTTGCCAGGGTACTTTTGGTTATAACTTGAGGGGTCTCATGATCACCTACTCATGGTCAGTAATTTGCTGTAAAGGCTCACAGAACTCAGGGAAATACTTTACTTACATTTATCAGTTTTTAAAAAGTACATTATAAGGGATACAACTGAATAGTCAGACTAGGAGGTATGTAGGGAGAGGTCTGGAAGGGTCCTGGGTACAGGAGCTTTTGTCTGTGTGGAGTTGGGGTATAACACCCTCCTGGTATAGGCATGTGTTTGCCATCCCAGAAGTTCTCTGAACCCTGACCTTTGAGATTTTTTTTTAGTGGAGGTCACATTACCTAGGAATGATTAATGATTAATTAATGATTAATCTTTGGGCAATGGTGATTAACTCAATTCCTAGCTCCTCCCCTCTCTCCAGCCCCTTTTCTTTCCCCAGAGATGGTGGTGGGGGCGGTGAAAATTTGGATCCTCGAATCACATGGTTCCTCTGGCAGCCAGCCCCCATCTTCCAAGAGTCACCTCATTAACATAAACTCTAGTATGCTTATTTTGAATAACAAAAGATGTTCGTCTCAATACTATCACTCAGACAATTCCAAGAATTTTCCCTTTTGTGCCAGTAACGGGGGTCATCAGGGCAGCAAAGATCAAATATATGTTTCTTATGTCACAAGATGTATATTTTGTGTTTCAGGAAACTGCCAGATCTTTTCCCAAAGTGGTTGTACATCTTATACTTCCTCTGGCAATACGAGTTTAGTTGCTCTACATCCTAGTCAGCAATTGGCACTGTCAGTCTTTTTAATTTTAGCCATTCTCATAGGTGTGAAATGGTATTTCATTGTGGTTTTAATTTACATTTCTATGTGCCTATTACCCATTTGAATATCCTTTTTAGAGATATGCCTTTTTTGAACTTATTAAAAAAACTGAGTTTTCTTCTTACTAATTTAAGAGTCTTTTTATAGTCTGGAAATGAGTCGTTTGTCAGATGCATATATTGCAGACATCTCCTGTTTTGTGGCTTGCCTTTTTACTGTCTTATGTTTTTTGATGGATAGAAGGTCTTAATACTAATGAAGTCCAATTTTTTTGTTTCATAGTTACTATATTTCATGTCCTGTTTAATAAATTTTAAGGTCTTCAAGGTAATGTTGTTTCTTTCTAGAAGTCTGTAGAAAGTGAAGTAGAGGTTCCTCTTCAAAGACTTTGCTCCCCATCTAAGAAAATAAATAGTAACTTCTCTTAAAAGGAAAATTTGTTCAAAGACCTGTACTATCATTCTTAAATATCTGCTAGCCGTAATAAACAAATCAATGTACTTTATGTTCTTAGCTCCCACAATTTGGCTTAAATATTTGCCCTGGCATGCTTATACTGGTCCAAGCAAGCATTAGGTCATAGCCTGTTCCTCTTCCTTATTTGAACGTGTTTTTACCTTTCTCAGCATTCCACAAGTTACTTCCTCCTTCCTTTGTTCTCCTCTGCCTTTGCCTCTTTTAAAAAGTTCTAAGTTGCTAGCCAATTGGGACAAATACAAAATGTGAGGTATTCACATTTTGTTCCAGCCAGTGGAAACTGGACACAGCAGTAGGGTGGACGCGTCAGGTTATAAATGACCCTGTTTCCTTTGTTCAGTGTACTCTTGTGGCTAAACTGCTGGCAAGTGTACCCTTTCTGCAGAAAATACAAAAATGGCCTTGCTGAGAAAATTAAATTTATGTTCAAATGCTATTTCTTTATGGCACCGGGGAACAAGCATTTCTTTCAAACAAGTCAGGGTTTTACTATCTCAAAATAATTGTTTTTTATGGTTGAGATAGGGATCAAAGTTCATTTTTCACCTATATTGTTAACCAGTTAGTCCACCACCATTATTTACACATACATTAAAAAATAATTGCAAAATTATTGAATAGGAACTTACCTTTTTTTGCAGCGGCGATTCACATTTATTATAGAAAAAATGAAAATAAATATAATGTAAAATAAGACAGAAAAATGTAATGAAAAATGTAATGTAAAGTAAGATGGAAAAAGAACAGTTTCCCTTGCAACTACTATTAATATATGGTATGTATTCTTCCCTTTCTTCATCTATACGTATATATACACACACATATATACGTATGTATGTATGTATGTATTATGTGTGTTTATTTTTGAGAGAGGGTCTTTGTTACCCAGGCTGGAATGCACCCAGGCTCAAGTGGTCCTCCCACCTCAGTTGACTGAGAAGCTGGGACTACAGGCATACAACACCATGCCTGGCTAATTTTGAAGTTTTGTAGAGACAAAATACAGGGTTTTTGTAGAGACAAAATAGGGTCTTCATATGTTGCGCAGGATGGTCTCGAACTTTTTTTAAGAGCATGAGTATTTCATATAGCCAAAGGTTTTACCCACTGTTCTTAACCTTTATGAACATGATGTGACATGACAGACGATATTCTCTGTATGAAACGTGCTTTCTTCATATCTATGCCATTTTAGGGTTTTGGTAAATCTTAAATCTCAGTTTGATTAAAGATTGAAAGATTTAAGTTACTAGTGACATTGGACATATTGTTTGTGGCTATTCGTATTTCTTTTGTGAAGAAAGAGAACTGTTAAAATTAGCTGTAGTTCTGCTCTGCTGATTCTAGGTGCATGGGGGAGTGTGGCGGAAGGAAATCACCAGGGTGAGGAACTTCTGATTTTGTTGTGGCTGGGTCACTGCTGCTGCCCTTTTGTGATTGAAATGGCCATTTTTGTTAGAAGCCAGCTGTGGAAGTGTTTGCCTCACTCTGCATACTGTCCATGGCAAATGGAAATTGGGTCCCTTCTCTGGGTAGACCCTGGCTCTGGATACTCTTTATGAAACACTTTAGGATCAGTTGCTATTGGCCTCACTGACAGCTTCAAGGACTCTCACTCCTACTACTAGCCTTTGCTGCTTTGAGATGGGGTTCTGCTGGGAATTCCTTCCCCTTCTCAGGTGGGCTTTTCTTTCTTTATGTGAATCCTGTTTCTCGTTCAATTTTTTCCTGTATTATATTTATAGAAATACCTTGAGAAGTCTCATGTATGTGGAGGGCACCACTGGACAGGTTTCAAGTGCCAATGTAGTTTGTCTTTTATTTTGATATTCCTTTGATGAATTTGGTTGCATCAGTCAGTAACCCTAACTTTGACACCTCTGTTTTCCTCCTGAGTCTTGTCTGTTTTTGCTCTTTTTCACTCTCGCTTTCTGCACTTGAGTCATATTTCTTTTTTCTTTTTCTCTGTTCCTCTGAACCCTGCTTGAGGGTTACAAGAGGCATTATAATTTGTTCTCATTATTAGGGAGAGGTCACCCTTTCTTCCTTGTCCAGTTAACCTCTGCTTGTCCTTTAGAGTTGAGCTCAAGCGTCAACTCCTTAGGATGCATGTCTGGCTGGGTCCCCTAGTTACCCTTATGGATTCAGTTCCCTTGTCATGCTCCAGCAGCAGTCAGTTCTTTTTTTATTTTTACAGCTGTTAACAACGTAACTGTAGTTGACACATTGATATGGTTTGGCTGTGTCCCCACCCATATCTCATCTTGAATTCCCATGTGTTGTGGGAGGGACCCCGTGGAAGGTGATTGAATCATGGGAGCAGGTCTTTCCCATGCTGTTCTCGTGATAGTGAATAAGTCTCACGAGATCTGATGTTTTTAAAAAAGGGGAGTTTCCCTGCACAAGCTTCTCTCTCTCTCTTTGCTTGCTGCCATTCTACGTAAGATGTGGCCTGCTCCTCCTTGCTTTCTGCTGTGATTATGAGGCCTCCCCAGCCATGTGGAACTGTAAGTCCAGTTACACTTTTTTCTTTTGTAACTTGCCCAGTCTCAGGTATATCTTTATTAGCAGCATGAAACGGACTAATACACAAATGTATTGTGTAATCCCCTGCTAGACAATCAACTCTTATTATAGAGTGATCTCCATGGGGGCAAGGATCATACCTGTTGTGTCATCTTCAGTTTATGGCATATTCATTCCCAGCATCTGTCTTAGTTTGTTTTGTGCTGCTATAACAAAATACTGGAAATTTATAAAGAATGGAGATTTCTTTCTCTTCCTCTGTCTTTTTTCTTTTCTTTTTCTTTTTTTCCTTTTTTTTTTTTTTGGAGACATGGTCTCGCTCTGTTGCCCAGGCTGGAGTGCAGTGGTGCAGTCATGGTTCATTACAGCCTCAACTTTCTAGGCTGGGTTCAAGTGATCCACATGCGCCACCATGCCTGACTGATTTTTAAATGTTCTGTGGAGGTGGGGTCTCCCTATGTTGCCCAGGCTGGTCTTAAACTCTTGGGCTCAAGTAGTCTTCCTGTCTCATCCTCCTAAAGTGCTGGGATTACAGGCGTGAGCCACCCTGCCTGGCCAGAGATTTCTTTCTTTTTTTTGCGATGGAGTTTTACTTTTGTTGCCTAGGCTGCACCATCTCAGCTCACTGCAGCCTCCGCCTCCGGTTCAAGCTACTCTCCTACCTCAGCCTCCCAAGTAGCTGGGATTACAGACATGCACCACCATGCCTGGCTAATTTTGTAGGTTTAGTAGAGATGGGATTTCACTATGTTGGTCAGGCTAGTCTGAAACTCCTGACCTCAGGTGATCCACCCGCCTTGGGCTCCCAAATTGCTGGGATTACAGGCATGAGCGACCACGCCTGGCCCAGAGATTTATTTCTTAGAGCTCACCTGGAGGCTGGGAAGTTCAAGGTTAAGGGACCTGAATCTCAAAAGGACCTTCTTGCTGCATTATCCCAGCAGAAGATGGAAGGGCGTGAGAGAGCCTTGTTTGATAGAGCAAGAGATTGAGCTTGCAGCCTCAGACCCTTTTATAATTAGCATTGATCCATTCATGATAGTGGAGCCCTCATGACCTAAACACTTACCATTAAGCCCCACCTCCCAACACTGTTAGGTTTGGGATTAAGTTTCCAACACATGCTTTTTGGAGGACACATGCAATCCATAACAGCATCTATCACAGTGCTTGCCAAGCAGTTGCCTAGTTGAATGAGGGAATATATTTGGAAGAGCAAATGAGAATTACCATCTTATATCAAAAGGCTATTTCAATACTTACAAAGTGAGTATATTTGCTACTTAAACTCTTGGTGTTTTCTATTTCAGTACCATCTCGTAATTGACTTGATCCTGAAAATTAAATAATTCGCATCAGAAACTTCTTTCAGAAGTAGAAAAAGCACCCCCTCTCCCCTCTCTGCCTCTAAACCAGATTTTAAAACTGTCTGTTGATGGCTGGGCGCGGTGGCTCACGCCTGTAATCCCAGCACTTTGGGAGGGTGAGGTGGGTGGATCACTGAGGTCAGGAGATTGAGACCATTCTGGCTCACATGGTGAAACCCTGTCTCTACTAAAAATACTAAAAATTAGCCAGGCATGGTGTCGGGCCCCTGTAGTCCCAGCTACTTGGGAGGCTGAGGCAGGAGAATGGCATGAATCCGGGAGGCAGAGGTTACAGTGAGCCGAGATTGTGCCACTGCACTCCAGCCTGGGCAACAGAGCGAGACTCCGTATTAAAACAAACAAACAAAAAAACAAAAAACTGTTGTTGACTTGTAAGTTGTCCAGATAGTTTTATCTTACTGTTACTTCAACTGTCATTTTGAAGTTGTCATGGCCTTAACTGCTGCCTTCCCCTCCTTCTTCCTCCCTCCCTTCCTCCACTCCCTCTCTCCATCCCTCCATCCTTGTGTGTTTTAGTGATTAATAGGTTGATTATACCTGTGAGTTGTTGGTAAATGCTGTGTATAATCTCCTCTTGGAAACTCACCTGATAATTGTTATTTTAATAATGTATTTCCCAGTATTTCCCAAATTTTCTGATCCAGAATTCCTCCCCCCATATATTTTGGTTCGAAATCTGTGTAATCCAAGAGACACACTTTTGGAAATGCTGTTCTTTATGATTTTTGTTCACCCTAATCCCTTTTATTCATGAAGAGTTTCTCTGTCATCCTGCCAAACTAAGGAGGGAGGAGAGAACTAGTATTTGTTAAATACCTACTGTTTGCCAGATTTATATCCACTGTTTCTTTTAACCTTTACTGTAACCTTGAAAGGTAGACTTACTTGTTTTCCAAATTTTAGCATGTGAAGAAGTAGGAACTGGAGAAGGTGATTAATTTTTGCCCAAGGTCTCGAAGCTAACAAAGTGATAGATTTTATTTACTTAATTTACATTTTATTTATTCATTTTTACTATAATGCCTATGCTCTTTCTCACACCAGCTTGGGGTAAGAAAAACTCTTCTGATTATTCGAGAGGCCCCACCTCTATAATAACCAGGTCTTAGCCAGCAGCACTTAAGAGAGCCTGAGGCTCAGGAGCAGCAGGATCTCCAGGCTGTGGCTGGCCAGCAGCAGATTCTTAGCATTTGGGGAGATTGAGAAGAAAAGGGGGAAGCCTTGACTGCCCCTGCCTAAACTGCCTCTGTAAACTCTCATGCTCCTTCCCTTGTTCTCCCCGTTCCATTCTTTTCTAGTGGCATATGGCTCCTTTTTGGAGTTTTAGGTTGATTTTTATCAGTAATTTCGTAGCTATTGTTTATTGGATGCCTCTTTTGATATAGCAGTTCTTATACCTCTCCAGCCATTTAAACAGCTGACTCTTAGGTTATATAACTTGCTTGAGGTCACATAGTATTGCCGGGCGTGGTGGCTCATGCCTGTAATCACAGCACTTTGAGAGGCCAAGGCAGGTGGATCACTTGAGGTCAGGAGTTCGAGACTAGCCTGACCAACACAGTGAAACCCCGTCTCTACTAAAAATACAAAATTAGCTGGGCGTGGTGGCGCGCGCCTGTAGTCCCAGCTACTTGGGAGGCTGAGGCAGGAGAATCACTTGAACCCGGGAGGCGGAGGTTGCAGTGAGCTGAGATCATGCCATTGCACTCCAGCCTGGGCAACAAGATCGAAACTGTGTCTCAAAAGAGGTCACATAGTGTTAGACCTGGGATCTTAACGTACCTTTGCATGTTTTTTTGACATTGATCTGTCTGTCTCTGTTTTTAAGAGATGAGGTCTTGGTATGTTGCCCAGGCTGAAGTACAGTGAATATTTATAGGTGTAGTCATAGTACACTGCAGCCTCTAACTCCTGGCCTCAAGTGATCTTCTTGCCTTAGCCTCTTGAGTAGCTGCAACTATAGGCATCTATAGGCATAGGTTACCATGCTCGGCCTCTTCCTGTTTTTTTTTTAGTTTCAATAAATTATTAGGAAACCTTATAAACAATTAAAATCTATAAAATCATGTGTTTGATGTGCTACCTGTATATATATGTATATGTGTGTGTGTGTGTGTGTGTGTGTATGTATGTATTTTTTTTTTTACTTTTGAGACGGAGTTTCACTCTTGTTATCCAGGCTGGAGTGCAATGGCGTGATCTCGGCTCACCACAACCTCTGCCTCCTGGGTTCCAGTGATTCTCCTGCCTCAGCCTTCCAGGGAGCTGGGATTACAGGCATTTGCCACCACGCACGGCTAATTTTGTATTTTTAGTAGAGATGGGATTTCTCCATGTTGGTCAGGCTAGTCTCAAACTCCTGATCTCCGGTGATCTGCCCACCTCAGCCTCCCAAAGTGCTGGGATTATAGGTGTGAGTCACCGCGCCCAACCTATGTTTTTACAGTATAGATTTAAATTAAACATACAGCTATGAAACATTAAAAGAATCTTCATGTACCACCAAAAATCATCTTGAGTACCAAACTTTGGGAAACATTGCTCTAATCTCCCCTCTTAACTTGATCCATCCATCTATCCATGAATAGTTCAGTATGTTTCTGTAAAAGATAAGTACTCAAAAACAAAAACTTAAAAACATCCACATATGTACATATCATTCCATTATTTGCATCTAAAAAACTAATAATTTTTAAATATCCAAGTGTTCATATTTGCCTGTCTCATAAATATATCTTAAATTAATAGTCTGTTTTTTTAGAACAGTTTTAGATTTACAGAAACTTAGAGAAAAGTTGAGTAGGTTGTACAGAATTCTCAATCCCCCTTAGCTCCCCCCACACTCCCCAATTTTCATTATGATTAGCATTTATGTTAGTGTGATACATTGTTACAATCAATGAACCAATATCGATGCATTATTACTAACTGAAGTCCAAGATTTATTCACATTTCTTGTTTTTACTTAATGTCCTTTTTCTGGTCTATGATCTCATCCAGGATACCATCCTTACACTTTGCTGTTGTGTGTCCTTAGGCTTCTTTTGACTGTGATGGTTTCTCAGACTGTCCTCCTTTTTTATGACCTTGACTGTTTTGAGGAGTACCACTCAGGTACATTCTAAGATGCCCTCTATTGGGATTTGTCTGCTGCTTTCCTCAAATTATTGCTTTAGGTCGCTTTTTGAATTCAGGATTCAGATTTAGGTCACAGATTGCTTATAGTGAATAGTTTCTTGTATCTCTTTGAATCTATAAAAATCGCCTCTCCCATCTTTTTTTTCCTTGCCATTTATTTATTTAAAAAATTAGGTTGCTTATTTGTTCTGTATAACTTCCCACTTTCTGGGTTTTGCAGATTATGTTCTCATTTGGTCTACATATTTTGTTCCTCTTTGTATTTCTTATAAATTTTAGCGAGATCTAGAGGCTGGTTAGATTCAAGTTCAGTGTGTTTTTGCCTCAATTAAAAAACAGAATGAAATAAAACACAAAACCTGTGATCTTACCACTGTGCCACAGTACTCTTCTCTTTTGTGATATTCTGTATTCTTTCCAAGTAAGCAGTCATTGAAAACACAGCACTTCTGTGCATATGCATTCTTCTGAGTTAAAGCCCACACAGTTTATTTATGATAGATAGTGAAGCAATAACCTGGCTGATGGAATGTCTACAGGTGGTTGTTACTTTTGCCAAAGTTAGTGATGACACATTTTATGGTACTAACAACTGGTATTAAAGTTTTAGTCCTGGCCAGGCGCGGTGGCTCACGTCTGTAATCCCAGCACTTTGGGAGGCCGAGGCGGGTGGATCACCTGATGTCAGGAGTTCAAGACCAGCCTGGCCAACATGGGGAAACCCCATCTCTACTAAAAATACAAAAATTAGCTAGGTGTGGCAGTGGGCACCTGTAATTCCAGCTACTCGGGAGGCTGAGGCAGGAGAATCGCTTGAAGCTGGGAAGCAGAGGTTGCAGTGAGCCAAGATTGTGCCATTGCACTCCAGCCTGGGTGACAGAGTGAGGCTCTGTCTTACAAAAAAAAAAAAGTTTTAGTGCTATAGTTTTACTTTTTTTTTTTTTTTTTTTTTTTTCAGGGTGGAGTGCAGTGGCATGATCTTGGCTCACTGTAACCTTGACCTCCAGGGCTCAAGTGATCCTCCTACTTCAGCTTCCCTAGTAGCTGGGACCAGAGATGTGCACTACCACACCTGGCTTGCTTATTTATTTATTTATTTATTTATTTTTGTAGAGATGAGGTCTCATTATGTTGCCCAGGCTGGTCTCGAACTCCTGGGCTCAAGCAATTCTCCTGCCTCAGCCTCCCAAAATTCTGGGATTACAGGTGTGAGCTGTCCAGGCTGGGATGCAATAACACAATCTCAGCTCACTGCAGCCTTGACTTCCCAGGCTCAGGTGATTTTCCCACCTCAGCCTTCTGAGTAGCTGGTGCTACAGGTGTACACCACCACGCCCAGCTAATTTTTTATATCTTTTGTAGAGACAGGGTTTCACCGTGTTGCCCAGGCTGGTGTTGAACTCCTGCGCTCAAGCAATCCACCCTCCTTGGCCTGCCAAAGTGCTGGGATTACAGGTGTGAGCCACCATGCCCAGCCTCCCTATAGTTGTTAACTTTCAACTTTTCCCTTTTTCTCAGTTCAAAATGTAATAACTTTTTTTTTTTTTTCCTCTTCACTGTCTGCAAAAATGTAATGACTTTTACTGCTGGCAGCATATACAGAAACCTTAGTTTATTTCAGAAAAAGGATTTGAGTGATTACAGTGACATATACAGTGTAGGAAGATTAAAAACAAAATAAGTGGGGAAATGAAGATGAAAGGAAAAATAGGACAAAAAGCTGAAGTCGGATAAAAGTACATACAATGCATGGACAAAGGGTCTTAAAGGAGGGCGCAGATGAGGCTCTGCTTGTGATAGTAGAACTCTGTTTCTGCAGTAGTTTGTAAGACTTCTGTAATCTTAGATGATAAATATATTCCTTTGTGAGAAGGTCCAGAGTGTTGTTTTCTGTCCATATTCATGTGTGCACATGCAAAAAGCATCATGCAAAAACCTATAGATTGACTTCATTGTTGCAGGTGTTTAGCCGTAACTATTTGCTATTAAGACTGGATGCTTTCAAGTGGTATTTACTGACAGCACAGTGTGATAGATTTAGAGGAACTAGGCTAGAAAAATATTTTAAGAACATGGACAAAATGGTCTGTGAAGTTCCTTTCAGCTCCAGCATTTAGCGAAATTCCTTGCTTCAAGTCGTGAGAACTCCCTTTTTCTAGTTGCCTGCAAGATTCGAACAATGTGAAGGGAATCAAAGACATCCTTGCTGTGCAGCAAGCAGCAGGAGTCCCTTACTCTAAGGCTGTCCTAACCCCTGCCTGAAAGACAAATTAATTTCTTAGAGCCCAGTGGACTGTAAGGCACACATTTTATTTTTATTTGAAGCCAAGGTCAGCTTAGGATATAAGAACAATGAACTATGTGAAGAAGAAGGGCAAGTGTAAACTTTACTGTAAAATTAAGGGATGATAAAATGTGCCACTTTATATCTGTTAGATTTGACAACTCACTTTTCATGCTGTTCTTAGCTAAAGAAGCAAAATTTTTATTACCATTGTTTTCCAAATCTCTGTGTGGGTGTATGTATATAAAATTGAAACACTACTAACTTGGAACATGTGTTTATTTTCTGTAGGGGCCCGTTAGGTCTTTGAAAATAAATGCTGTATGTATTCAAGAAATGAGCAGTGTTTATAAAATAGTAGAGGGCTTGTTTAAATGATGTAAGGTTTGAATTTGTATTAGTTGGTTCTCACACTGCTATAAAGAGCTGCCCGAGACTGGGTGATTTATAAATATAAAGAAAAGGGGTTTAATTGGCTCACAGTTCTGCATGACTGGGGAGGCCTCAGGAAACTTGCAAGCATGGTGGAAGGGGAAGCAGGCATGTCTTACATGGCGGCAGGTGAGAGAGGAGGAACTGTCAAACACTCATAAAACCATCAGATCTCCTGAGAACTCTCACTATCACAAGAACAGAATGGGGGAGACCGCCTCCATGATCCAGTCATCTCCCACCAGGTCCCTCCTTCGATGTCTGGGGATTATGGGGATTACAATTCGAGATGAGATTTGGGTGGGGACATGAAGCCAAAACATATCAGAATTCAAAAGATTTTTTAACAGGGTCAACTTTTATTCTGCAGGTACTTCCAGAGCTCTCAATGAGACAAGTAGCATGTTAGATGGACTTTCAAAGTCTTTGGAAGTGATAGGTCTACAAAAGATGTTAAAAATGCCACTAATTAAGCCAGGCTTGGTTGCTCATGCCTGTAATCCCAGCACTTTGGGAAGCTGAAGTGGGTGGATCATTGGAGGCCAAAAGTTCGAAACCATCTTGGCCAACACAGTGAAACCTTGTCTCTACTGAAAATAGAAAAAATTAGCTGGGCGTGGTGGTGCACACCTTTAGTCCCAACTTTACTTGGGAGGCTGAGGCATGAGAAACACTTGAACCTGGGAGGCAGAGGTTGCAGTGAGTTGAGATCATGCCACTGTACTCCAGCCTGGGTGACAGAGCGTGATTTTGTCTCAAAAACAAAAACAAAAACAGCTACTAGTTAAGTTTTAATACTCTTGAAGGCAGTGAAACTGCATTTATTTAAAATGTTTCATACTTTTGGAATTTAGCCATCTTTTTCCCTTTAGCAAACCAGGAAATAATTTAAGCAATATGGCTTTATTTGCAGAAATAATTTTTAATACCAGAATATATAGTTTTGAGAATTTTTGTCTATCAAAGCATTTAGTATACTTGATGTTTAGTAAACTTTTTAAAATGAATAAGCAGTTTAAAATAAGAAAGATAAAATAGAAATATGATGTAGTCCGACTATAATTAGGTCAAACCTTTATTGAGAGAAGATACATCTTCCAGAAAGTGGTATCTCTTCTTAGAAAAAAATGAGAATGTTTATTATATCAGGAGAAAAAGTTTTCCCTTCCATATATTCTTTTTTTGGGGGAGTAATGGGGGACAGAGTCTTACTATTTTGCCCAGGCTGGAGTGCAGTGGCATGATCTCAGCTTACTGCAACCTCCACCTCCTGGGTTCAGGCGATTATTCTGCCTCAGCCTCCTGAGCACCTGGGGTTACAGGCATGTGCCACCACGCCTGGCTAATTTTTGTATTTTTAGTAGAGACGGGGTTTCACCATGTTGGCCAGGCTGGTGTCAAACTCCTGACCTCGTGATCCATCTGCCTTGGCCTCCCAAAGTGCTGGGATTACAGGCATAAGCCACCACGCCCAGCTGCTTCTGTGTGTTCTAATGTTCTTTTAAAAACATAGTCAACTTTGCCCTCTCTTAAATGGAAGTAGGGTAAGGATTTTGGCTTGGTATATTAGAGGACAATCAGGATCTCGTGCACATATTTCCAGAAATTCTCTGATTAAAGTCTTTTGACTCATGATGGTGGGTAGAAGGAGCAGGAAGCGATGCAGCCAGCACCAGTGTCTTAGATGTTAGGGAAGGGGAAGTAGGAGTAACTCAAGGTGCGGACAGGGCCACTAGTATAAATGAGAGCAGATGTCTCTCAGTTCCTAGAAAATGTCTAAAAAACAAGTTGGGTTTTTAGTTTTGTCACCTGGAAGACCTCTCAGATGTCATGCAGTATGGACTATGTACTGTCACATATTTAAAAGTGGTAACTTAGAAGACACCTTACTTAGGAGTTTTCTGACTTGAGATCCTCTGTTAGCTATCTAGAAGCCACAGGCATTGAAATGAATGGAGGATAGTGTCTTTGTTACCTCAGAGTGCAACCAAATTCTTATAGCTGCCCTAACCCTACCTGCTCTCCACCTTCATTAGGAGAATGGTCTACTACAATCAGGGGGCGAGTTGCTATGATGAGATCCCCAAGTAACTGTGGAAATGCCAATATTCTGTTTAGAGGTGGCTTAGGAGAGGGAATTGAGAAGTCTGAGTTGTTAGTTGTATGGCCTCATCTGAAAAAATGTAATAAAAGAATAAAACAAAAGAATAGCCAAAAGAATAAAATAAAAATCACCTGTATTTAATTCCAGATTTTTATTTATATCTATCTCTATCTATCTATCTATTTTTTTTGAGACAGAGTCTTGCTCTTGTTGCCCAGGCTAGAGTGCGGTGGCATGATCTTGGCTCACTGCAAACTCCACCTCCCAGGTTCAAGCGACTTTCCTGCCTCAGCCTCCCAAGTAGCTGGGACTCAGGCACACACCACCACACCAGGCTAATTTTGTATTTTTAGTAGAAACGGAGTTTCTGCATGTTGGTCAGGCTGGTCTCAAACTCCCAACCTCAGGTGATCTGCCCTCCTCAGCCTCCCTAAAGTGCTGGGATTACAGGCGTGAGCCACCGTGCCTGGCCTATATATATATTTATTAAATGAACATGGGATCATAATATAAGTCCTGGTTTGTTGCCTTTATTCACTTAGTGTTTCTTGAACTCTTTCCATGTATTGTAACTTTCTTTCTACATATTAAACTTCCTTTAGTGTGTATACATATATTCCTACAGCATGATTTCTGTTTGGCGGAAACACAGTATTTTGTCTTATGGGTAATCCCTAATTTGTGGAACCAGTCCCTTTGGTTGACATTTTCCTTTTGCTATTATGAACAGTGATGTGAATGACATCTTCTTGGCCATATTTTTGTTCATTTCTTTATTTTTTTCTCCTTGATACAGTTTCTTACATGTGAAATTGCTGAGTCAAATGATGTGCATGAGTTTCAAGTCTTGACTATGTATTGCGGAGTTGCACACCGGAGATTGTATCAATTACACAATTCCACTCCCATCAGCAATATAGATGAGTGACAGGCAGATAAAATTTGAAGGTAAATCATGGAAACTTGCTGCTCTACAGAGTTTAATGTCAGGCAAAGGAAGTGACAGGCAATATAGATCAGGGAAGAAAGCAGGGATTTTGGAGTCAGACAGAATGCAGTTCTGCCATTCTTGACCTCTGGCAAGTGATTTGATGTCTCTGGTCCTTAGTTTTTCTCATCTGTAAAACTCAGCTGCTTGTTTGGCCAGAGGTGTTATGAGACTTTATGAGTACAGTATAGCCATACTACTTTGTACCCCCTCCCAATATATCCTTCTTTGTTAATGTTATTTAACTTCTTTTTTTTTTTTTTTTGAGATGGAGTCTCGCTCTGTCGCCCAGGCTGGAGTGCAGTGGCCGGATCTCAGCTCACTGCAAGCTCCGCCTCCCGGGTTTAAGCCATTCTCCTGCCTCAGCTTCCCAAGTAGCTGGGACTACAGGCGCCCGCCACCTCGCCCGGCTAGATTTTTGTATTTTTTAGTAGAGACGGGTTTCACCGTGTTTGCCAGGATGGTCTCGATCTGCTGACCTCGTGATCCGCCCGTCCCGGCCTCCCAAAGTGCTGGGATTACAGGCTTGAGCCACCGCGCCCGGCCTAACTTTTTTTTTTTTGAGATGGAGTCTCGCTCTGTCGCCCAGGCTGGAGTGCAGTGGCCGGATCTCAGCTCACTGCAAGCTCCGCCTCCTGGGATTACAGGCTTGAGCCACCGTGCCCGGCCTGTTATTTAACATTTTTATTGAAAAAGGTTAAACTTAGGGTCGAGAGGTCTCGCCCTATTCCTGAACAACTTTCCTAGTTGGACCACAGCGGCTAACCAACGAAGGCCCAGATGTACTTAGGTGTTAAATTATCTCCGGGCTCAGGATTTATGACTCTTGGAGAAATCTCATTGGGATTGGGTTCAGACTGATTTAACCTTGAGCTTGCTGGGGGATTCTGTTCCCCCTTGGCAACTGAACCTCAAACTGGTCCTAGTACAACTGAGGATCCCTGTGGCTATGCCGGAAATAGATTATTTTGTTACATCCTGTTCTCTGTCATGCTGCTTAGAATAGAGATTCCACTTCCCACCTCAAACATCTAATTCTTTCCTCCTCCAGCTTCTGTAAGAGCTCTGAAAAACCTGGTGACATTTTTGAGTCATGGGTGGTGGCTGTAAAGTGGACAAGGATGATTTTTTTTTTCCTTTGGATTTCCTCAGGAATAAACCGTTATGATTTTGATGTTCACTGCTGTTTCCAAGGGCCACTAGGTGAAATATTTTTCTAGCACTTAGCATTTAAACACTTTTTAAACTGTAGGTGTTTAAGATGGACTCAAAATTAATTCCTGGTAAAAGAATATGTTTTTATTTAAATTGTGTATTGGTCCATTCTCATACTGCTGCAAAGAACTATCTGAGACTGGGTAATTCACAAAGAAAAGAGGTTTAATTGACTCACAGTTCTGCAGGCTTAACAGGAAGCATGATTGGGAGGCCTTAGGAAACTTAAAATCATGGCTGAAGGCAAAGGGGAAACAAGCATGTCTTACCACTTCGATGCAGGAGAGCGAGCAAGAAGGGGAAAGTTTCACACACATTCAAACAATGAGATTCCGTGAGAACTCACTATCGCAAGAACAGCCAAGGGGGATGTCTACCCCCATGATTCAATCACCTCCTACCAGGCCCCTCCCCTGACACGTGGGGATTACAATTCTAGATGTGATTTGGGTGAGGACACAGAGCCAAACCACATGAATATGTTGTGAACTGCCCCATTAAAAAAAAAATTGTCAAGTTACTGTTTATAATTAAACAAAATAAAGCATCACTTAAAATCACACAAGGTAGTATTAAGGTATTAATGTGAGTACTAGGTGGTCATTGGAGAAAAATCGGAAAATATGGATGAATAAAAATTTGAGAGAACATTTCCCTTCATCTGTCTACCAGAGAGATTACGGTGAAGATCCATTTTAGTTTTAATGCTTTTGGGTTCTGATATCTTTTTTTTTTTTTTTTTTTGAGACAAGTCTCACTCTGTTGCCCAGGCTGGAGTACAGTAGCACCATCTTGGTTCCCTGCAGTCTCTGCCTCCTGGGTTCAAGCAATTCTCGTGCCTCAGCCTCCTGAGTAGCTGGGACCATAGATGCGTGCCACCATGCCCGGCTAATTTTTTGTAATTTTGGTAGAGACAGACTTTCACCATGTTGGCCTGGCTGGTCTCAGACTCCTGACATCAAGTAATCCCCTGCTTTGGCCTCCCACAGTGCTGGGATTATAGGCATGAGCCACCTTGCCTGGCCGGGTTCTAATATCTTAGAATAATTCAAGATGAAAATTGTGTGGACATTAATTAAAAAATTATAGTAGTGCTTAAGCAAAGTTTGGCCTCTGAGTTTGAGACTTTTGGGCTGTTCTTCAATCTCTAAAAACTTGGTAGATAGTACATTTTGGTTTTCCTCATTCTTCTCATCCTTACTTTTTTCTCCCCTCTCTACCTACTTCTCTACATCCCCTTTTCTTCCTTTAACATATATCCCAGCCTGAATATACCTTGTGGTATAATATTATGACAAGAATATAATTCTAGAATACAATTGCTAAGAATTAAAATGTAAATTTTTTTGGTTACATGTCACATGTTTGCTATCAAAATCTGTTATAATAAAATGCCATTATAAGGAAAAGAAAATATTTTGCTCATTAAGGTAATGGGCCAATATTCAGTTCTATAAAAGGTTATAGAAAATGCCTTTAAACTGTGAGATAACTTTTATTTTACAACCTGATTGCTACATTGTGATTCTTGGTTTTGAAAACAATGCATTTATGTTGGTGAGAGTGCTATTTCTTTTAGGTTGCCATCAGACATTAACAGTGGAAACCTAGGTTCTGAATTTTAGAAGACTCTTCTGAATGCTTTGTGGCTTTATTTTAATTTAAAAACACTGCTGCTTCTTGAAAAGCAACAGGCTGAGAGATGAGACACAATAGGATAATTCCTCAGTTGGATTAACTTTAATGCTTAGTTTATTTGGCAGTCTTCAGCAGAACTGAATGGGGACTCTAGATGTCAAATCCAGGTTTAGAGAGCTGGAGTTATGTATCTCCCCTTGAGCCCACGTACTGTCTGATTCTTCAGGATTCCCAGTGGAAAGGGCATTACTGCCAAATGGTTACCATGAAATGGATCTTTTATTTCTCTTCTTCATCATTATCATGGCACTCTTCGTTTGATATCCTATCAGTAGGGCCTGGTGGATGTTTTATGGCGGGCGGGGGAAGGACCTAGACTGAGTATGAAAGCTGGCAAGTGCTGGGCCTTGTGTCTACTCGTTGTGCCCATCTGAAAGAAATTGCATTGGTTGTAAAACAGAAATGAGCTGCTATCTTGTAGATTCTCTAAGAGACTTACCCTTCTTCCTTCTCTGTAAATCATGCTTGGCTGCAGCTGCCAGGGGTCATTCCTTTGCTTAAAACAGTTTAATAGCTCTCATCGTTGTCTGTAGCAGTGATTTGAATATTAAAATTTTGGATCTCACTTAAAGGAATTTAACACATTCAAAACACTCTTTCTGGTCTTTTACAAAATCCATAATATAATATCTATAAAAACATCCTTGGTTTTTGTACTATCTGCTTATACTCTTTATCATTGGGTTATTGTTGAGCAGACTTTTATCATTTGTGGCAAATATTCTCCACATGTTCTAGAAAACATGGGATCTTTCTTTGATGCTGGCTTGATTTGGCTTGGCTTTGGCTTGATGTTGTGCTTCACTCCTTACCTCTTAGTCTAAAAACTCCCATCCCCTGTCCACCTCCATCTCTGTGTTGCGCAATCTGCTTCTATTCCTCTCTGACAGACATTGTACAAACTGTGTATGTGCTGAGTTGCAGGAAAAAAAGTCATACACATTGATGTAAAATTGGATGACATAGCTGAGTATTGGGCCAACTGCTGGTGGGCTGTAGCACAGAGTTTAAGACCTGTTGTTCTACAGGATTCATGAAGTCCCAAGTTTGATAGAATGGTATAAGAGAGACCTCTGTTTTGCCCCTCCCTATCTCTCTAATTAAGCCTTTCTCATCTCACACTTAAGTATTTTAATGCTAAATTAATTGCAGATACTTGCATAGGATGTTTCATTTTTTACCTCTTTGAGTTTGCTTATGTTATGTATTCTTCTTGGAATGACTTTCTCTCTCTTTTTTCCCCTGGCTGCCTCTGACTTACCCTTTATGAATTAGTTCAGGCATCCTCTTCCTTTGGGTGGGTTAAGTTCATATTTGTGTGTGTATGTATATATATGTGTGTGTGTGTATTTATATATATATGTGTGTGTGTGTGTATGTGTATGTGTATTTACATTGTAAGTTTAAGATTCCCTCCTGTGAGCTCCTGGAGGTTAAAGAGAATGTCTTAATTGCTTTACTATGTGCAGATAGATATAAGTTGAGATAAGTTTTTTGCTTAATGGAACAGTATATTTAAGCCACTCAACTTGGTTACTTCAATCATGATGACAGGAATGAGAAGAAGCTGGTAATGATTCTGTGGGAAGTGGATTAAATAAAAAGATTGGTAGGGGGGAAGTTATAGAAAACCTGTAATAAGGCAGATTTCTAAATCAGAGGTTATAACATTAGAGAGATGATTAACATAAAATGCCACTTTGGAGAACTTTTAAAAGAATTGCTTCTTTGAGAAGGAATCAGGGCAGGAGATTCAAAACAATCTCATCTAAAAACAGACCGAAGTTGGCTTTTGTGAGTTCTTCAAGTGAGCCAATCAGAATACAAGGTGCCTGCAACCACTTTTTCCTTTTGATTTGTGGTTCCTATGGCAATAGGAAGAGAGCCTAGGACATTTTTCTCCTACCTCTTTTAATAAACTTTTTGCTTTTGAAAAATGCCAAAAGAGATTATTCTTTTTGTCTTTAATGACTTACAGTATTTCTCAGCATAATGGCTTTGATTTAGGTTTTTTTATTATACAGTGGATATGGCAAAAGTAATAAACACTGTCAGCTTCCCTGGCTAATATTATTTTCTTCAGCTATAGAACCTATAAATATACAATCTAATTAGGTATTAGCTATTAATATCACAACCCATTATGAATCATTTCCTGTTCTCTGTGAACAGCCCTAAATTAGACTATTGATCATTACAAGTAGCTAAATATGAAATTATAACAAATGTATCTTGGCAGTTTTTGACCCTCCAAAGTCTTCTGTTAAGTATCCCCACTATGATCCTCCTTGGTTGTTTCTCTTGAGCTCAAGGCTAAAGTCTTAAGAGGAAAGAGGCTTAGTGTGTATTGTTGTTGGCTTAGTAAGCAGGTCAATAAGTGTTTGTTAAAATTGGTAAATACCCATGGTATCAGGGGTATTCTTCAGACATATTTTAGCAATATGAAAGAACGCTGTTCACTTAAAAAAAAAGGACAGTCGTCTGTACTGTGAATTTAGCTAATATGAAGAAATCTTTTCATTATCGGTTAAGCAGTCATCGATAATAGTTATTCTCGAATGATCAACATGGGTTTCCAGCCATGTCCCTAAATTAAAAATTTGAAGCTTCAAGAATCACAGCCAGGAGCTCATGCCTGTAATGCCAGCACTTTGGGAGACCAAGGCAGGCAGATCACCTGAGGTCAGGACTTCAAGACCAGCCTGGCCAACGTGGTGAAACCCTGTCTCTATTAAAAATACAAAAACTAGCTGGGCATGGTGGCAGGTGCCTGTAATCCCAGCTGCTCGGGAGGCTGAGGCAGGAGAATCGCTTGAACCTGGGAGATGGAGGTTTCAGTGAGCCAAGATCATGCCACCGCACTCCAGCCTGGGCAGCAGAGCGAGACTCTATCTTAAAAGAAAAAAAGAATCAATTACTGTTGTGGTCCTAGCTGTATTTTAATGCTGTTAGGTTGGTGAATGTGGAACTTTTATTTTTATCCATTATTTTCAAATAGGATCAATGCCCTCCTGATCTATTAGATCTAAGACCTAAGAGGAACCTACCTTGTTTTGGCTAGCAGGTACGGACTTTCTTACTAAAAGGTGGGTGTATTTCCTAGAATAGCATTTTCTGTTGAGTAGAGACGATTTTTGAGCAATGTGGCTGGTCACTTAGCTTCAAAGTAATTGTTGAGTGTGAAGGTAAGCAGTTGTAATACCTTTTAACCACTGTCTGTGCTCTTACCAAATGGAAAATAACACTCATCTTAAAACTGGAAGTTACCAGTTCTGGGATGATCTGAGAGTTGAGACTTCTGATTAGTAGATATTGGCAGTTGCATCACACACCAGCTTGAGTGCTGCCTAGGACTGAGCTGTCTCAGTGAAAAGTACTCTTGCCTCAGACCTGGATTGAAATCTTAGCACCAACCCAGCACTAGGCGATTTTGGATAAGTAAATTACTTCATCTCTGAGCCTGTGTTTCCTCTTCTGAAGGGGAAAGTAATGTCTATTGTGTAGGATTATGGTGAAAATGAGATGAGATATCCTTTATAATGTATTTAGCATGATGTTGGCATCTAATAAATACTCAAGAAACACTGGTGTCATTCTTTATATCTTACAGTATCTACCATAGATATTATGAAGAGAAAATCTTGGAAATCTGATTCTTAGAGGGTCTTTTAAAAATCTTTTTCTGAATATACAAGTTAAATAACAAGCTTCGAAAAGCTTTGAAATGTCAGACTTCTAATAAATGGCTAATATTTTAAAATCAAGTTCACCAAAATTTTCTTTATGTTGATTGTTTCCCACATTTTTATGAGTATTGATTAAATCATTAAATGGTTAAAAAGCCTTGATAATATCATTATTTTTCTAATTTGGATTTAATTTCTTCACCTCTAATCTAAAATCAGCGGTGGGAGGTTAGACTAAGTAGTCTTTAAAATGCCTTCCTGTTCTCACAATCTGATTTTTTTGATTTACTGAATGTGAAAAATTGCCTTTTAAAAAGTTTTAGATTCCAAGTTATTAGCAGAATCTAATCAATACCTTATGCTTTTGTGATTTTTACCCTTTGAGGCAAATACTATTAACCCTTGCAGAAGGAAGCTGACTTTTTACTGAATAAGTAAAAATTGATTTACATACGAGCTTTCGTGTTAATTTGATATGAGTTGCTGAATCCAGATGTAATCCTTTTGTTGTTGTTGTTATTGAGACAGGGTCTCACTCTGTTGCCCAGGCTGGAGTATAGTGCTGCGATCTTGGCTCACTGCAACCTCCACCTTCTAGGCTTAAGCAATCCTCCCACCTCAGCCTTCTGAGCAGCTGGTACTATGGGTGCGTGCCACCATGCCTGGCTAATTTTTGTATTATTTGTAAAGGTGGGGTTTCATTATGTTGCTCAGGCTGGTCTCGAACTCCTGGGCTTAAGTAATCCCACTACTTTGGCCTCCTGAAGTGCTGGGGCTATAGGCGTGAGCCACCTTACTTGGCTAGGTGTAGTCCTTAAACTCTTTTCTTTGCCCATCCACTTGTGATATATGCTGATGTAAATATTCTTTTATTAAACATGGATGAGAATATCTCTGGATAGAGTGTTTGTTGTAGTGGAAGAAAATCAGTTTGCCAGGTTTAATTTACTAGTCCTAATTCTGCCATCAGTTAGCCCTTATTCCCCTGCACCTTGGACAAGTTGCTGGGGTTTTTTTTTTCTTTCCTTTTTTTTTTTTTTTTTTTAAAGGCAGTCTCACTGGGTCACTCAGGCTGGAGTGCAGTGGCATGATCTTGGCTCACTGCAACCTCGGACTCCTAGGTTCAAGCAATTCTTTTGCCTCAGCCCCCCAAGTAGCTGGGATTACAGGTATGTGCCACCACGCCTGGCTAATAATTGTGTTTTTAGTAGAGATGGGATTTTACCATGTTGGCCAGGCTGGTCTTCAACTCCTGACTTCAAGTGATTTGACTGCCTTGGCTTCCCAAAGTGCTAGGATTGTATGTGTGAGCCACTGTTCCTGGTCTGTGTCATTGTTTTAACAAATTAGGCTCTCTTTTCCTTTTTAATTAAAAAAAATTTTTCTTAATTGAAACAAAAATTCCATGGGACTCTGCTTGATATCTCTTTCCTGATCATCAGTTTCCTCATCGTAAAATGGAATAATACCTATTTTACAGGGTTATTGTGAGAGTTTACTATTTCAGCTGTCTAGCACGTAATAGAAGCTTGATAAATGGCAGCTACTTTCGTTATTTTATGCAAACATTTATTCAGCATCTTCTGTGGTTGGCACTCTGATATGAAAGTGTTGAGGCAACAAAATTTGTGTACCTGGAGTTTCAATGATATATTGCCACTGTATTGGCTTTGGAATAAAGGCACACCTTGAAGTGTGTCATTTTCATTGCTACCAGAAAACTGCTCAATTTTTAAATTCCATTTGGTTCCTCTGATTTTGTATTCTTTAAATACCTTTTCTGAGTAATCTCAATATTCCTTGTGTTATAGGTGAAATGTAGAACTAGTAAGTGGCAGATACTAGATAGGAACCCAGGTCTCTGATGTCAAGCAAAGCTATCTTTGTCCATATTGCAATTGGGTGATCACAGAATTTATCCACTAAACCAGAACACTTTTGAGAGTGAAAGCTATGAGGGGACAATAAGTGTCATCCAGGACTGTCTCAGGCAAATGAGGGTGTTTGGCTATTCTATTTATAGCTAGAACAAACAAGTTTATGAGCTTGGGTCCAAGACTTCTGGGATGTTTTGGTTGAACCCAAACACTCACCTTTAGTTTTTTTTTTTTACATGAGTATTGATTTTGCCATAGTAAATTAATTGACTTTAGATCTGAATGATTGAACAGTATGGTCTAATGGTTATTAAATTTACATTATGGTCTAATGGTTATTAAGTAGTAGCCATAATACATGTGTTCATTTTTATATTTTACTTTTTTTCTTAATTTCTTTAAAATCAGCAAGCTTTTAAAAGAGGATGGGAAGAAGTAAATGAAATAAGCTTTTTAATTCTTAGTCATGTCAGACGAACTTTGTAAACAGAGTCTAAAATGAAGATCGTGACATTCCAATGTTTTTCCTTTGGGAAGATGGAAATGTGTTGACACGGAAAATCAGATGCATTTAAAATCACCTCTTTTATTGCCTTTATCTATCAGTCTGTCACCCATCTTTCTTGTTCTTTTTGCCTTATTCTTTAGGTCTCCTGTGATTTTACCTTAGGGAGGTGCAAAACTTTACTCACATGATAAAAGTTGGGGTGATTTAAGTTTTCACAATAGCAGCATCATAGTCTTGTCGAAAGAGTGTGGGTTTTGGTAGCAGACAAACCAAGAGTTTGAAATTCTGGCTCTCCCCTCTTGTTATGTGTCCTTTTGCCAATCACTTAACCTCTGAGCCTCCGTTTCCTTACAATGATATGAGGATTAGAGAACAAATGTAAAGTGCTGGGCAAATAGTAGGTCCTTAAACAATGATGACAATTACGGTTATATGACATGGACCAGAAACTGTGGCATTGATGAAATTATAGTCAACAATCTCACCACTAATCTTGTTTTGCACACAGACTTTCACAGTTCCCTTTGGTGGGTTTTTGTTTAAACACTCTCTCTCCCTCTTGATTCTATTCACTGTATCCTGAAAAATTAGTGGTTGGCAGCAGAAACCTCCTTTCCATATAACATCAAGTGGGCCCTCCCCCAAGGTTTCAGTAAGTTGTCTGGGACCATCCCTAACCTCCAAATTGCCAAGGGTGCACCCCCTGCCCCAACTAACATTCAAGTTGCCTGTGTGAAGGAGTGATTTGTTGCGGCCTCTAACTGCTTCTTCTCTTCCTTCCTTTTTGTCATCCTGCAGTGTTCTGTGCCAAGGTCTTTGTGGCTAGGCTGCGCCAACCTGGTAGAGAGCATGTGCGCACTGAGTTGCCTGCAGAGCATGCCCAGTGTCAGATGTCTCCAGGTGCCTTTCTTCTTTCTTGTTGTAAATGTGTTTTTACGTATGCCATGAACATTTGTTGAAACTTGCAGTAGTGTGTTTAATCCAATGTTAAGTCTGCTAAATGTTCTGTGTAACCCTCTGCTTTCCTCTAGCCTGGGTGCCCCACATGGAGGAGTTAGTACCAAGAGGGGCCCTTCTGAGCAAACGGGTCTTTGGCTGGGCCCTGTCCTCCCCTTTTCTGCTCCTGCTTTTTACTCTTTCCCCCTCACCTTGAGGTTGTAATTCTCATGTTTAATAGTTGTGCATGTGCCAAAAAAAAAACCAAAAAAACTCCTGACATTTTCCATTTGGCTACCTTTAACAGTTCTTTGTTGAGTTGGGAGGGTTTCGTAATTAAAGTGGTGATTTTTCTATCTTGAAACTCATCCTTTTGGCTTGCTTTCTCTCCCCTCTTCAAAAAAGGAGCGGGGAGGGAATCACTACTGGCATAAAGCCTCAAATTGAAGTTTATAAAGATCATAGCTTTATGCTGCCAATAATTTGTCAGTTTGGGCCACCTCCCAAAGGCCAGATCTGACACCTGTCCTCAGGGTTCACCCAGTTTTCCAGGCCGAGGCCGGCAGAGAATTCCACAGATAAAAGTATAACTTTTTGGGGGGTGGATGGGAAAGGGTTGCTGAGGATAGAACTGTTAGCAGGAGTGCAGCTGGTGATCCTCTCTTGTTGGGGTGACTTCTAAGAGAGCCAAGGAAGAAAACATTATAGCTTTATTTGTGAAGCTCTGTTTAGAGCAAGCATGTGTTTAATTAAGTATGGTTTCAGTAGCAATATTCAGTTTTCATCACTGCATATTCCAGACAGTTTGATATATCTTTAAAAAGCCATATTAAATTCCTGGCATCCGGTTGAGACTGTCCTGTTTTAGGAAAACTGTAAAATTAGACATTGAGTTAGAGGGATATTATTGATGGCATGGATGACTTCACTGTTTTCAAGGTTATCTTTCTATTCATGTTTACAATTTTTAAATGGAGCTGGGGAGCCAGGAAGGAGGAAAATTTTCTTCATATTGGGGTCAGGCATTTTATTTACTTATTGGCAAACATTCAGAGTAGCACTGGTGTGGTTATTGATTCAAATTGCTTTCTTTGGAAAACGGTACTGGAACTTCACTAATACCTTTAACTCGAGAGCGAGTTCAATATAAGGCCTAGTTGTCTTTAGATTCTGTATATAAAAGTGGGTTACAAGTCTTACCTTGCAAGAACAGGGTGCTTCAATGAGGCTCAAAGTGTAATGAATATATGTTTACTTTTGGAAAAGCAGCTTCTGTGCATGCGATGTAATTTTAACAAAAATGTTCTTGGAATGGCAGCCATTATTGCATGTGCTCTCCTTGATGCTATATAATGGATATTTGCATTATTATAATAGGTGTACATTTTTGTCTCCATTTTTCTGGATTAAAAGGTATGTTACAATTGCTTTTTAGTAGACTGACCCAGTTTTTTGCAGAACTGGAAATTTAAGAAGGGGAAAAACTGTAGTTGTTAGTGAGGTCTTGAGGTGCAGATTCTTTTTATTGCATTCAGTTAAAAGTAATTGGCCAATGGAAGGCATCATTCAATATATTTTAGTATCACTATTGTGAGTTCTCTGGAGGTGGGGTGAGTGGGAGGAAGTACGGGTTCCTACCTTGTTGAAAATGGAAATCCAAATTTGTTAAAAGTTCCTTGACTCATCTTTCTTAGTGAAACTCACTTAAGAGAAAAAAAAAGATTTTTTTTTTTTTGCCTTGATTGGGTCTTATTTCAGTGAGTGGAGCAATAATTGTCTTTAGAGATGTGTAGAGTATTTTGTTTACTTAGGTTTAATTTTTACTAGTATATAATTGAGGGTATGCAGCACAGTAAAATGAACCAAGTACTCAACTGATTGGCATTAGCAAATCATTACTCTGTTTTGTTCCACATGTGAATGGAAAGTAAACGTATTAATATTAATGAGCCTGGAAGACTTCCTTCCTCTCTACTCATTTAAGTATTACTTTAATGCCAGCATTTCTCCCCTTTACCTCCAGTCTCCAAACAGTGTTAAAATTTCGTATCTTAATTTGGGCTTGGGCTCTCAAAGAAGTCCTGTTGCTTATATGCTACATCTTTGGTTTATTGCCAAGATGACTCTTCCTTTGCACACCTCTTAGCAACCTCGTATTAAGCAGGCCTGAGAAGAGAAGGAACAGTTAGGCTACCTGGAGAGAACAGGGCCTAGTTCTTTCCTGGTCTCTGAAGTTCCCTAAAAGAGTTCCCCTTAAAATTGTCACAGTGGACCCACTGATAGTTGCAACTTGAACCCACTGACCTGTCTATATGACTGAATTTTATTATACCTTTTGAAAACGCAGGAGGGAAGATAGTACTAGGCAAGTAGCCTTAGGCATAATTTACCTACTCCAGTTTCTGCCATCGTTGAGAAGGGAAAATAGATACCAGAGACTTAAAATTCACTCATTACCAACTGTTACATGGTGCTTCACATATGTTAGCTTTATGACAACCCTGTGAGGTAGGTGTTCTTATCTCCGATTTTCTGATACGGAAACTGAGTCTGAGGTGACTTTTTGGCCCAAGATAATGTTTACATAACTGTAAAGTTACTGGCATATGAATCACATACTTGCCTGATTCCCAAACTGGTTTTCTTTTCTCTACTCTGGAATGCTGCTTTTGTAGTTTTCCATGTTAGTTTTATTTGTAGAAACCTCACTATTGATACCTGGTATATGGTTTGTTTAGTTATTAATATTATTTATTTGAAAATAAGAAAAGAAAAACCTGCCACATTCCATAGGAAAAAAAAATTGCCATTCTTTTTGCCAAAATAAGCTCTCCTGAATCTTACAGCTAGTGAGATTCCTGAGTGGACTTTCTGCAAACTTAATTCCATAAATATTTACTAAGCAATCGGTATGTGCCAGGGCCTCTATTGTATATCTCTGAAACAAGCTGAACTGAGTCAGTATTTCATTTGCCTCAGATGTCCTGATTCAACCAGTTGATTGTTATAGCAAATGATCAGGAATTCAGACTATGTGGATTATAGATTTGCCCAGATTCCTGTGGCATGAGAATCATACCAATGTTAATAATAGTATGTATCATTTATTTTCCACGTTTTTTCTATGTGTTGGACTCTAGGAGTTGGATTATCTCATTTGATCTTTTATGGAAAAGTTATCTATCTTGCCATTTTTGTATATGAAATTGTAGAGGTGAATTGAGCTGCCTAAGGTTACGCGTTTATTTAAGTGGCAGAACTGGGTTATGAACATAATCTGGATGACTGCAAAGTCAGTGCTCTAGTCACCAGTCTGTAGTGACAACTGCCATTTTAACTTGCAACTGCCATTTTTAGGTTGAAACAAATTGCCCTTAATTTTTGGAGTTAGAAATTTAAAGCCAACATACCAGTGATGTAATAGACTGGCAAGTTGTCTTGGGAATGTCATTTGCAGCCTCAGCTGGGGGATAGTGTTAGTGATAAGCCTTTTGCTGGAGTAGGACTGATTACTTGGAATGACAGTGAGGATCATGTGAATTGAGTTTGAGTGCCTCCTTCCAAGCTCTAGTGCATATAGTGCTGGGCAGTAAGTAATGCAACTTCTTGACAGCTGCCTTTCTTGTTTCTTTTTTTACTTTTAATAAGTGTAGTGAGCCACAGTGGTCTGAGAATGCCACAGAACTTATCACAGCTTTTGATATAAGAGGATATTTTTTAGAGGAGGGAGGTAGCTTGGTAGAAAGAACCTTGGCTTTGGTGCAGACAAACCTCTATTTTTGTCCTGTTCTTACTACTTAATGACTCTGTGATCCTGGGCAAGTTACTTTATTTTCCTGAACCCCAGTTTCCTCATCTTTAAAAATCATATAGGGTTTTTATGAGGTAGAGAAACATAATTGCCACCTCTTACTGATTCTTACTTTTGTGGGGGATGAAATCAGTTTTTTTTTTTAAAATTACTTGCTCCTGGTTCTCTATTTAAGAAAGAATTTCAGTCTTACAGTCTTAGATTCCAGGGGTAGGTAAGGATTAGCTGAAAAACCATGCGTATGATAAGGCAGCTTTTGTTCAGGGTCGGTCTGTCTTAGGTCAGACATAGCTGTTTGAACTCATTGCCTCTTGTCTGTTTTCTAATGAGCCTTAGGGATTTGTCATTTCTTGTTGATTATCCTAATTATCCTGTAGCACCCTGGGTCTGATAATGTGAACCTTTTGGTTTGCTCAGTGGTAGAATCTGTAGTATTTTATAAACACTAAAACCTACATTTTTGGCTGAGCATAATGGCTTACCCCTATAATCCCAGTGCTTTGTGAGGCCCAGGTGGGAGGATTGCTTGAGGCCAGGAGTTTGAGACCAGCCTTTGCAACATAGCAAGGCCCTACGAAACATTTTATTTTTGTATTTTGTTTCTACAAAACAAAATAAAAAATTAGGTGGACATGGTGGCACCTATAGTCCTAGCTACTCCGGGAGCTGAGGTTGGGGAATCCCTTGAGCCCAGGAGTTGGAGGTTACAGTGAGCTGTGATCACATCACTGCACTGCCGCTTGGGTGACAGAGCAAGATCCTTGTCTCTAAAACAGGGTTGTCCAATCTTTTGGCTTCCCTGGACCACACTGGAAGAAGAAGAATTCTCTTGGGCTACACATAAAATACACTAACACTAATGATAGCTGATGAGCTTAAAAAAAAAATTGCAAAAGAAAAAAAGTCTCATATTTTAAGAAAGTTTACGAATTTGTGTTGGGCCTCATTCAAAGCCGGCCTGGGGGCCTGCGGCCCACGGGTTTGCTCTAAAAAATACATAAATAGGCTGGGCCCGGTGGCTCACACGTATAATCCCAGCACTTTGGGAGACAGAGGTGGGCAGATCACTTGAGGTCAGGAGATTGAGACCAGCCTGGCTAACATGGTGAAACCCCATCTCTACTAAAAATACAAAAATTAGCCAGGCATGATAGTGGGCGCCTGTAATCCTAGCTACTTGGGAGGCTGAGGCAGGAGAGTTGTTTGAACCCAGGAGGTGGAGGTTGCAGTAAGCCGAGATCATGCCACTGCACTCCAGTCTGGGTGACAGAGGGAGATCCCATCTCAAAAAAAAAAAAAAAAAAAAAAAAATATATATACACACACACACACACACACACGTGTGTGTGTGTGTATATGTATATGTGGTAAAAAAACACATCTTTCCTCTTTATAAGAAAATTTACAAAATAGAGTTTGAAAAAGAAGAAAAAGTCCATTGGTAGCCTGAGCACCTACCACCCAGAGAGAACATTTGTTGCTATTTTAGGGCCTTACTTCCTCCTGTCTATTTGGTAGGGAGGAATCCATCAAATTGTGCAGTTCTCTGTGTTATTCTGCTGCTGCTGATTTTAACAGTGGTATTTTTAATGCCCTGTGGAACCCCAGCTTGACTTTGGAGTCTCTAGAGGGATAAAGGAGGGCTAGCATAGTGCGCCTCCTACTTCGATCTCACTTAGGATGGCTCCAGATTTATCTATTCTACTTAATGGGGCTCTTAGGAAGATTTCATTTTAAAAATTTTCTCCTTATAGAAATAGCTAAACACACAAAAATAAGAGAATTATTCAACTTAACCTTGAACAATTTTCAAAATTATGCTAATCTTAAACTTTTCTTCAATTTTGTTTTTTCTGGGGCATTTTAAAAGCAAATCTAAAATGCCTCAAAGTTTTACAAACCATCGTTTCATGCTAGCATTTAAAAAATTTTAAACAATCTTCAAGAAATTAAAAATAAAGGCCAGGCGTGATGGTTCACACCTGTAATCCCAGCACGTTGAGAGGCCAAGGCAAATGGATCACCTGAGGTCAGGAGTTTGAGACCAGCCTGGCTAACATGGTGAAACCCCGTCTCTACTAAACATACAAAAATTAGCCAGGTATGGTGACATTTCAGCTACTCGGGAGGCTGAGGCAGGAGGATCACTTGAACCTGGGAGGCAGAGGTTGCAGTAAACTGAGGTCAAGCCACTGTACTCCAGCCTGGGTGACAGAGCAAAACTCCATCTCAAAAAATAAATAAATAAATAAATAAAAATAACCTTTTATTTATTTATTTATTTATTTATTTATTTTTTTGAGACAGAGTCTCGCTCTGTCGCCCAGGCTGGAGTACAGTGGCCCGATCTCAGCTCACTGCAAGCTCCGCCTCCCGGGTTTACGCCATTCTCCTGCCTCAGCCTCCCGAGTAGCTGGGACTACAGGCGCCCACCACCTCACCTGGCTAGTTTTTTTGTATTTTTTAGTAGAGACGGGGTTTCACCGTGTTAGCCAGGATGGTCTCGATCTCCTGACCTCGTGATCCGCCCGTCTCGGCCTCCCAAAGTGCTGGGATTACAGGCTTGAGCCACCGCGCCCGGCCAAAATAACCTTTTAAAATAAAGGTTATAGTAATAACAAGACATATAAAGTTTCCTTTGACCCCAGGTCTTACTCCCCAAAGTATCACTTACCGGTTTCCCATTATCCTTTTAGACTGAAGCTTTAAAAATATGAATATAACCATATTATACATATTATCTTAAAATTAACATATATTGACCATCTTTTCATATCAGCATATAAAACCAAGTAGAACTCTACATCATAGGGCTTTAGCATTTTTTTATCTTCAAAAAAATAGCCAGTTTTCTCTCTTTTTTTTTTTCCTGAGATAGGGTCTTGCTCTGTTGCCCAGGCTGGAGTGCAGTGGCAGGATCATGGCTCTCTGCAACCTTGACCTCTCAAGCTCAAGTGATCCCTCCCACTTCAACCTACTAAATAGCTGGGACCACAGGCATGTGCCACCATGCCCAGATAATTTTTCAGTTTTTTGTACAGACAGGGTCTTGATATATTGCCCAGGTTGGTCTCAAAGTTCTGAGCTCAAGTGATCCTCCCAATTCAGCCTCCCAAAAGTGATGGGATTACAGGTGTGAGCCACTGAGCTCAGTGTCTAGTTTTCTGTTTGAAGGGCCTTTAGACCACAATTGGTGTTGTTTTTTTTGGGGTGGGGGGAGGGGTATGGTATGATAGGCACTTCAGTAATTTCATTGCGTATGTATCTTTAGGCTTGTATGATTTTGTCTGTGGAATAAATTCCTAGGAGTGTAATTGCTTGGTCAAGGAATATCAGTATTTTATTATGACTTAACTAAATTATATACAGAAAAGTTTGGTAATCTCTCCCTTCCAATCCCTTCCTCCCCGCTAAGAAACGAATGTTAACATTTCATTGTCTATCATTGTATATTTGTTCTCTTTGTTCATAGGAGGATATGCAGTCTGACAACTATGGGGATTCCCTCATTTAAAAAAAAGTTTGTTTTAAAATTAATTAATTAATTAATTAATTTAAGACAGAGTCTCACTCTGTTACCTAGGCTAGAGTGCAGTGGCATGATCTGGGCTCACTGCAGCCTCTGCCTCCCAGGTTCAAGCGATCCTCCTGCCTCAACCTCCTGAGTAGCTGGGAGCACAGGCGCGCGCCACCACGCCTGGCTAATTTTTTGTATTTTAAGTGGAGACAGGATTTCGCCATGTTGGTCAGGCTGGTCTGGAACTCCTGACCTCAGATGATCTGCCTTTCTCAGCCTCCCAAAGTGCTGGGATTACAGGCGTGAGCCACCGCACCGGCCATTTTTTTTTTTTTTTTGAATAGAGAAAATGGGCTCACCCTAGAAAAACTGCAATACAGTGTCACTTATTTGCTTGATTTGTTTAACATTATATTATAGACATGTCCCCAGATTAGTAAAGTCTAACTCTTTCATCGATGGTACTTTTATCATCCCTAGATTTTGGGGGTGGAGGTAAGAGTACAGGTAGGTTTTTTTTTTTTTTTTTTTTTTTTTCATTTTTGAAGTATAAAGTGTATATAGAAAAGTTCGGAAATCTTAAGTGTATACAGCTCAGTGATTTATCTTAAAGTGAACAGTGCTTTATTTTGATAGGTATGGCTAAATTGCTTTCATGGAAGATAGACCCGTTTATATTCCAAGCGTTGCCGTAACCCCTGAATATCTAAAAATGTTTAAGGTGTACTTTAAAAGTATTACTAAAAATAACATACTTGTTCAAAGTTAGATCAATAAATAAAAACTGACAAATAGTAACATGATGAATTAAGATTTTCTATCATTTAAAATCATTGTATAATATTCCATTTAATAAATATATTAATGATTTTAAGAAAACTTCCCTTCTATGTTAAGACTGCTTCCAATTTTGAGACATTTTAAGCCATGTGGAGTTAAGCATCATTGTGATTAAGTCTTTGTATACTTCCATGATTATTTTCTTAGATAAGACAGTGTGCACATTTAGGTTGCTAACTTGTACTTTGGAGAAGATGGGTCAAATTATACTCTTAAAAGCAGCCCATCAGAGATTCCCTTTTCATATACTCTAGATGACACTGAATATTTTAATTTTGTACTTTGTTGACATTTTAATGGATGAAAATGCAAAAATGATATCTTGTTATAATGTACACTTAATTGCTAACGGGATGGAATATATGTATACATAAAAATATTCATTGGCCATTTCTATTGTTGTTATATGAGTTAACCTCTTCGTGTTCTTTTTTCCATTTTTCTATTGATGGCCTTATTTAAAAAGTCTGATTTGTAAGAACTCTTTATATATTAAGTGTATTAACTGTTAATTATTGCAAATACTTCTGCCAGTTTGACATTTGCCTTTCAGTTTTTTAATAATGGTTTTGGCCATGATGAAAGTTTTGAAAAAATATGTTTACTTTTTGTGTGGCTATACTTGTTCGTTTCTTATAATATTCTTCTAGTGGTTTGTGGCATTATGTTTTCCAATCTTTCATTTTCTCTGTAATTTATTTTGCTGTATGCTGTGAATTAGGGATGCACATTCTTTCTGAATGACCTATCAGTTGTCTGCATACTATTTGCAGATCTAGTGTTTTCTCATTGATTTGATATCATATGCGCATGTTTCACTTCCTGTGTCCAGTGATGTGCAGTCTCCGAAGCCTTGTTCAAGCTTTTATTCTTCTTCACCTTCCTATTATTATCATCAGCTATCAACCTTTGTAAGCTCATCATCCACAATGTATCACGCTGTCTTTTATATGTTGTACTAGTTTGAAAGTATCTTAAAGATGATATAGACTTTGAAAATTTAGTGCCAAACATTATTCCTATGCATTGAAATTTCCATGTCATATTTCCTGAAAACAGTGAGGATGACTTGGTGATCTGAGAATTTGAAGCAGCAGAAAAGCAGCAAATAAATTAATATTTTAGAGAAAGTTTTAACGATACCACAATGCCTGGCATATAGTACTAGCACTAAGAAATCACATTCTCTGTGGAAGAGAGCCTGTGCTATGGGAAAATGTAAACTATACCTTGTTTTACTAACAGTTATAATTTATGGTTTCCAAAACAATATGTATGATAGATTAAGGTTTCACAGTATAATTTGAGGAGAGGGACATGGGTAAATGGAATTCAGAACATGTTAAAAACCATCTTTTTAATTTTTGAACAAAACTGATGTCATGTACCTAATACTACAGACATTTATTATGTTGCTTGTAAGAGTGCTTGCTTTGTTTATTTCTGTTGGTTTATATTTACTGTTCATTCAGTTTATGAAAGTAACATTTTTTTTGGTTTGATTTTTGTTGTTGTTGTTGTTTTTTAATTAAATAGAAATGGGATCTTCCTATGTTGCCCAGGCTGGTCTCGAACTCCTGGGCTCAAGTGATATTCCTGCCTCGACCTCCTGAAGTGCTGGGATTATAGGTGTGAGCCATCATGCCTGGCTAGTAACACTTTTTTTTTAATGGCAGAGATTTTAGAGAGAGGACAAGTATGAAGAAGAAATTAACCAGTCAATCATAATCTCACTTCACTATAGTATCTGTTCTTTGTTTTCTGTCATTTTGTTTCTATATAGATATCCTCTCTCGATCGATCAATCTATCTATTGATCTGTCTATACTTTTTGTTTTTATATAGGTTTATACTCCATACACTGAATTATAACCCAATTTTTTTTTTTTTTTTTGAGATGGAGTCTCACTCTATTGCCCAGACTGGAGTGCAGTGGCGCGATCTTGGCTCACTGCAACCTCTGCCTCCTGGGTTCAAGCGATTCTCCTGCCTCAGCCTCCCTAGTAGCTGGGATTATAGGCAGGCGCCACCACGCCCAGCAATTTTTTTGTTTTTTTAGTAGAGATGGGGTTTCACTATGTTGGCCAGGCTGGTCTTCAACTCCTGACCCCGTGATCTGCCTGCCTCAGCCTCCCAGAGTGCTAGGATTACAGGTGTAAGTCACCATTCCCAGCCTACATTTTTATTTTTTTGAGGTGGGGTCTCGTTCTGTTGCCCAAGCTAGAGTGCAGGGGTGTGAACATGGCTCACTGCAGCCTCGACCTCTCAGGCCCGAGTAATCCTTTCATCTCAGCCTCCCAAGTCACTGGGACCACAGACACACACCAGCCACTCCTGGCTAATTTTTAAATTTTTTGTAGAGATGGCATCTCCCTATGTTGCCCAGGCTGGTACATTTTTAATAACTGCAACTTCATTGTCTGGGTATACAGTAATTTAATCACTAATGAACATTAAGGTCATTAATCTTTAGTGTATATTCATGCTTCATACCTTAGATTATCTTATTCATTGGAACAATTCTGAGTCAAAGGAAGTGGACCTTGTTTTTTTTTTTTTTTAAATAGTTGAGATGGGGCCTCTCTATGTTGCCCAGGCTGGTCTTAAACTCCTGAGCTCAAGTGATCTGCCTGCTTTGGCCTTGCAAAATCCTGAGATTACAGGCGTGGGCCATCACGCCTGGCCCTGGACTTTAAGCCTTTTAAACTTCTAGCAAAAACATTATTCTAGTTTTTAATATCAGCAATATATGATTATAATAGAAATAAATGCCCAATGTAGAAAACTGGGAAATATAGGAAAACACAAAGAATAAATTAAAAATCACTCTTCACTGTTTTGTTTTTCTTCAAGCAACAAATGACTTATGGTGTTCTTACTATGTGTTAGGCATAGGGCCTGGTAATAGAGGAGTGCACAAAACAGACAAAAAGCCTTACTGTCTCAGAACCTACATTTTAGTGGTGAAAGAAAATGAGTAAAATGGCCAGGTGCAGTGGCTCACGCCTGTAATCCCAGCACCTTGGGAGGCCAAGGCAGGCGGATCACTTGAGGGCAGGAGTTCAAGACCAACCTGGCCAACATGATGAACCCTGTCTCTACTAAAAATACAAAAATTAGCTGGGCGTGGTGGCAGGCGCCTGCAGTCCCATCTACTGGGGAGGCTGAGGCAGTAGAATTGCTTGAACCTGGGAGGTGGAGGTTGTAGTGAGTCGAGATTGTGCCACTGCACTCCATCCAGCCTGAGTGACAGAGTGAGACTCTGTATCAAAAAAAAATTAAAAAAAAAAAAAATAAATAAATAAAATACACAGTATGTTAGATGGTAATACGTTCTGTGGAGAAAAAGGGGAATAGATCACCCCAAGATTTGGGAAGGGCTTCAATGTTAAATAGAGCAAAGAGTAAAAGCCATTTGAGCAGAGACTTTAAGGAAATGAGGGAGCAAGCTGTGCAGTTATCTAGAGGAAAATAATCCCAGGTAGAGGGAACAGCAAGTGTACAACAAGCCCCAGAGGTAGGAATGTTTGTGGCATGTTATAATAGCCAGAAGGCTAATGTCTGGCTGGAGTGTGGAATGAAGGAGAAAGTAGGAGATGAAATCAGGAAGGGAAGGAGGAACGTCATAGAAATTCTGTGGGGCTTCTAGAGTTTCCTAGACTTTGGCTCTTATTCTGCATGAGATGGGAAGTCATTGGAGAATTTTTACCAGAGGGGTCATTGAACATCTTGACAGGATCGCTGTACCTGCTGTGTAGACATAGAAGGAAGAGGTGGAAGCAGGGAGACCAACTCTAAGATTGATCAGCATGTCAGGATTCTCCAGAGAAACATAATCAATAGTAGATAGGTATTTTAGGAAACTGATTCACATGACCATGGGGGTTGGCAAGATTGAATTTTGTGAGACAGGCCATTAGGCTGGAAGCTCAGGCAAGATTTCCCTATTGCAGTCTGGAGGCAAAATGTATCCTTCTCTGGGAAACCTCAGTCTTTTCTCTTAGGCCTTTAATTGACTGGATGAGCCTTACCTACATTATGGTGGGTAATAGACTCAAAGTCTACTGATTGCAAATGTTAATCATACCTAACAATATCCTTACACCAATATCTGCTAATAGATTAGTATTTGACCAAAGAACTGACCATGTAACCTAGTCTAGCCAAGTTGACACATAAAATTAACCATCACAAACAGATTGGGAAGAGGCCACACTTTGGAGTTAGGGATTCAAAATGGAAACAGTTCATGATGAAATGAAAGAAAAGGTGAGTATGAGGTTAGTAAAAATAATATTAATCTTGTCAAGCCAGTATCATTTATAGCATCAGTATCTAACAAGAATTTAGTCAGCGGTGATGTGGACTTTGGAGCCTTGGTATGGTTGGAAGATCAAAATGTGGTATGTTTCTACTTGCAGTAGTGACATAGTGAGTGCTTCACAGAGAACCATTAGTATATCGTGCTCAATTTGTGGAAGAACTGGAAGTGTGTAGGGAACTTACAGTTAATGAGTACTACATGCCTAGACATGTTACTAAGCTCTTTCCCGTATATTATCTTTCTTCACTTTATAAATAGGCACTTTATAAACTTTATAAGCTAGTCACTATTCTGTTTGTTTTATACGTGAGGAAACTGAACTGAGGGAGAGAGAGCTTGTGACCTACACAGGGGTATCTACCTTTTATGTGGTGGATCCAGGATTCAAACCTAGTCTTTCTAGTTCTGTTATACCTTACTGCCTTTTCAAATAGAAACTATTTTCATAGGGATGATTTTTATATTTTAAGTTGTAAATAGACTTTTCTAAATCCCAGGGCAATTACGTAGTAGCAATGCTATTTATGTTATACCAGTAGCTTGCATGATCAAATATCTCCTCTTCAGAGAGACCTTCCTTCTCTGACCACCCAATCTAAAATAGCTTCCTGCTTTCCACTCTGTTATTTTACCTTGCTTTATTTTTTTCCTTCATAGTGCTTAGCACTGTATGAAATTATATTCCATGTTTGTTTGTTTTCCTCCTGTCTGCTGTCTTTTCCCCACCAGAATCCAAGTTCTGTGAGAAAATGGGTCATGTCTTCTTTTTCCCTGCTTGGGAAACACATCTGTTTCTAAAATAGTCCCAGCAGGTAGTGGGTGCTCAATAATTATTTGTTGAATGAAGAATAAACATAATAAACTGGAATGTGAAGGAAAGGCTATTTCTAAGCTTGTTTAGGATCATATGGTATAATATTAGTTGCTGTCATAGTCAGGACTACTTTGGACTTCTTTCTTTGAATTTTGTGAATGTAAGTATTCCTGTGAGTTGAAAGATTATCTTGGAAAAAAATTGATTTTGATTTGAAGACTAGCCTGTATTTTGTTTTGCTTTAAAAAGTTCTCTTTTGATTATACAATTAATACTATTTGTTGTAGACCATTGGGATAAAAGTGGAAAGAAAAATGAGAAACCACAGTTTATGGAGTGCCATTCTTAATATTTTTGGCATGTTTTCTTTTGTTTTAAATCTATGCATATGTTTTACATAGTTAGGATTATTATGTATATAATTATATATGTAACTAAAATTTTATGTAAATAATTTATATATCATATAAATATATGTATAATTTTACTTTTTATGCTTTGTATGCTTAACAGAATGATTATATTAATATATTCCTGTAATTTCTCATAGCATAATTTGAAATTGTCTTATATATTTTATGAACTCTCCATAACTTGTCATTTCTTTGGGTGCTTAGAGTCTTTATTCTTAATTATCTAAAAAGCTAATCACCATATTTGTGCATAAATCTTTGGCTTCATTTTGAATTAACTAGGATGTATTTCCAGAAGATATATCATATATATCTTGTCAAATTGTTTTCCAGAGTGTTTATATCTCATTCTGCCTTCACTAAGATTGAGCATTTTTATTTTGAAAAGCTTTGACAAGCCTGTTACTCTGTATGATTTAGTAGCATGCTCTAAATTCAAACCTCTTTACAAGTGGCAGCTCTTTCCCCTGAGCAGTTTGAATACATGTTGAGTCAGCTAAGGCATGACCTGCTAAAACAAGATCTAGGCCATGCCCAGTGGCTCACACCTGTACTTGCAGCACTTTGGGAGGCCAAGGTGGGCGGATCATGAGGTCAGGAGATCGAGACCATCCTGTCCAACTTGGTGAAACCCCCGTCTCTACTGAAAATTAGCTGGATGTGGTGGCAGGCACTTATAATCCCAGCTACTCGGGAGGCTGAGGCAGAAGAATCGCTTGAACCTGGGAGGCGGAGATTGCAGTGAGCCGAGATCGTACCACTGCACTCCAGCCTGGTGACAAGAGCGAGACTCTGTCTTAAAAAAGAAAAAAGAAAAAAGAAGATCTGCTCCTATGCTTGGCCAAGACAAGGATGTCAAGAGACATCCAAACACCTACCAACAGCCTGCCCATGCCTTCCATTGAGTTGCCTGGCTGCTGTGACTAGAGTTCAAAATTCAGATCATTCACTTAGAATGGAGTTACTCACAAACTACTTAAGAAAACTACCTACTATGTCCCATTCCTTATGTTACATGTAGAGAACAAGCTGCCAGTTGCCTGGCTGCTGTGACTAGAGTTCAAAATTCAGATCATTCACTTAGAATGGAGTTACTCACAAACTGCTTAAGAAAACTACCTACTATGTCCCATTCCTTGTGTTACATGTAGAGAACAAGCTGCGAGTTGTAGACAGATTGCATATGAACACTGTCTACCTTAATAAAAAGAAGGTTCCTCTCCTTAGAAAACCAAGAGTCACTTATTGGCACCCCTGTAAAATCTTTACATTATAGGATGCATCTTAGTTACTTAATTTGGAGTAAAAGACAGATGTTAAATCCTTCATCTTTAAGACAATAAGAAATGAAAAATTGAGGGTTAAAATAATGGTAGCTGTGAGGTTAGATAGGAAGAAACTGTCACATAATTTGAAAGAAAAAGACTGTCAAAAGAAACATTGTCCAGGGCATCTGGTAGAGTTCACAGAAAAGAGATAGATGGATGAACCCCTTATTTTTAAAAATTTAATCGATTAATTAATTAATTTTTTTTTTTTTTTTTTTTTTTGAGGCGGAGTCTCGCTCTGTCGCCCGGACTGGAGTGCAGTGGCCAGATCTCAGCTCACTGCAAGCTCCGCCTCCCGGGTTTATGCCATTCTCCTGCCTCAGCCTCCTGAGTAGCTGGGACTACAGGCGCCCGCCACCTCGCCCGGCTCGTTTTTGTATTTTTAGTAGAGATGGGGTTTCACCGTGTTAGGCAGGATGGTCTCGATCTCCTGACCTCGTGATCCGCCCATCTCGGCCTCCCAAAGTGCTGGGATTACAGGCTTGAGCCACCGCGCCCGGCCTAATTAATTAATTTTTGAGATAGGGCCTTACTCTGTCACCTAGGCTGGAGTGCAGTGGTGCGATCACTGCCCACTGCAGCCTCAACCTCCTGGGCTCAGGTGATCGTCCTACCTTCTGAGCAACTGGACTACAGGTGTGTGCCACCACGCCTAGCTAGTGTTTCTGGATTTTTTGTGGAGATGGGGTTTCACTATGTTGCCCAGGCCGGTCTTAAACTCCTGGGCTCAAGTGATCTGCCTGCTTTGGCCTCCCGGAAGTGTTAGGATTACAGGCAGTAGCCACCACTCCTGGCCAGATGAACCCCTTGTTGTTGAGTAGTAGTAACAATGGCTTGGGAAAGACACATGCACCTGTAGTGTCAGTCAGTGCTAGTTTGAGAATATTTGTTTATTAAGATCATGTGATTAAAATGTGATGGTAAAAAAGTCACAAAGGATTTTTAGCACTTTTATTCCTGGGGATGTGAGCCCATAGTTTGAAGTGTTAGGTAATAATTAATGTAAATAAGCCATTGAAATATTGCTTTTTATTTATTTTGAGATAGTCTCAAGGTTATAAAAGAGTTACTAGTATAATACACAGAACTTTTGTTTCTCAATTTGAAAGTAAAGCTGACTGAATGCTTCTCTCATGCTGTAATATTTTCCTGTGTATTTCCTACAAAGGAGGATGTTCTACATAGTCATAATGCAAGAATCAAATCAGTAAATTAGCACTGACAGATTACTGCCAACTAATTCTCAGCCCTTATTTAAGTTTCATCAGTAGTCCTGATAATTTCCTTTATAGCAGAGCTACCCAGTTCAGAATGATGCATTGCCTTTAGTTGTCACACTTCTTTAGTTTTTTTCAGTCTGGAAGAGTTATTTGGTCTTTGTGGGACTTTCATGACCTTGACCCTTCTGAAGATTACAGACCAGCTGTTTTATAGTCTGTCAGTTTAGGTTTTTCCTTTGTTTCCTTATGGTTTATTTAGTTTGTAAGAATATCATAAAAGTGATTGCTGTATTCTCATTGCATCCTGTCTTGATTTCTCTCATTCAGAATGGTGATCACTTTGATCACTTGAGTAAGGAAATGTCTGTTAGGCCTTCTTCATTGTGAAGTTATTCTTTTTCCCTTTGTAATTATGCATTAGGTGGGGAGGTACTTTGAAACTCCATAAATATCCTGTTTTCATCAGAATTTCAGTTTTTCATTTATTTTATCAGTATACACCTATGTTTTCCTGTTTTATTCAGTAGGTTATTGTAATCTTTTATTATCATTATTTATTTTGATGGTCAGAGTGTTTAAAGTTTAGGCAATGGGTGCCCTTTTAGGTCAGCGTCTGTATCCTATTTTATTCTATTCTATTCTATTTTATTTTATTTTACTTTATTTTATTTTTTGAGACAGAGTCTCACTCTGTTGCCAGGCTAGAGTGCAGTGGCGCAATCTTGGCTCACTGCAGCCTCTGCCTCCCAGGTTCAAGGGATTCTCCTGCCTTAGCCTTCTAAGTAGTTGGGATTACAGGCATGTGCTACCACACCTGGCTAATTTTTGTATTTTTAGTAGAGACGGGGGTTTCACTTTGTTGGTCAGGCTGGTCTGGAACTCCTGACCTCTTGATTCGCCTGCCTTGGCCTCCCAAAGTGCTGGATTACAGGCATGAGCCACCACACCTGGCCTGTCTGTATCCTTTTGATCTGTTTTCATGATTGTTTAAGTAGTTCCTTACTTTCTGTTGCAACATGTTCCAGGCTTATCTTGTATTTTCCCACTCTCAGCCTTGGAAGCAGCCATTTCTCCAGAGAGCCTTGTTTCCTTTCACTGAGGAATGGTATTAGATCTGGGTGGCAAGTGTGCTTAGTGCTACTGGAATGTCATTGCTTCTAGGCCCTCTCAGCCAACTGTGTTAGGAGATACAGGTCTACTTTTCTGTCTATATAAAAATACTTCCCTCCTTGTTCTATGTGTTAGACACTGTGAGTCCATACTGATAAATCCAATTCTAGTCTAGTCTCACAGGTCTCATTCTAGCCTTCCAGAAGGAAACCCTTTTCATATTTAGTACTCTCTTCTCTAACAGTGAGAAACTTGACTCCTGTTTTCCCCAATATATTTACTCACTTGCTCAATCCCAGAATGCATATCAAGTAGTTTTAGAATTACAGTGGGCCCTCCACATTCCACAGATTCAATTAACCTAGGTTTGAAAATATTTGAGAGAAAAACCAATAAAAATAACAATATAACAGTAAAAAATAATACAAATAAAAATACAGTAGAACAACTATTTACATAGCCTTTACTTTTTTTTTAGAATTATAAGTAGTCTAGAGATTTAAAGTATATGAGAGGATGTGCTTAGGTTACATGGAAATACTGTGTCACTTTATATAAGGAATTTGATCACTAGTCGATTTTGATATCCATAGCGGGAAGAGGGTGTGTATCCTGAAACTGATCCCCGAGGATGACACTCAACCCCAAGGATGACACTGAGGGATGACACGCCTTGCAAACATCACCGAAAAATACATGTACTAACACTAGCCATACTAAAGATTCTTTACAGTTTTCTTTCTTTCTTTCTTTCTTTCTTTTTTTTTTTTGACAGGGTTTTGCTCTGTGGCCCAGGTTGGAGTGCAGTGGCACGATCTCAGCTCACTGCAGCCTCCACTCCTGGGATCAAGTGATCCTCCCTACTTACTCCTGAGTAGCTGGGACTACAGGTTCATGCCACCATGCCCTGCTAATTTTTGTCATTTTTCTTAGAGACGGAGTCTTGGCATGTTGCCCAGGCTGGTCTTAACCCTGAGGCTCAAGTGACCTGCCTGCCTTGGCCTCCCAAAGTGCTGGGATTACAGGTGTGAGCCACCATGCCTGGTGATTTCTTTGGAGTTCTTAGAAGTCATGTTCATGACTGTGTAGTCCAATTACTGAGTTCAAGAGTCGTTTGGGTGGGTTTTTACCCCCTTCCATTAAGTATGATTATGTTATTCATTTGTTTCTGCTGATATATTCCATCTCTCTCTCTGAATTTTTTTGTTTTTGTTTGTTTTTGAGACACAGTCTCGCTGTCTCCCATACTGGAGTGCAGTGGCATGGTCTTGGCTCACTGCAGCCTCCGCCTCCTGGGTTCAAGTGATTCTCCTGCCTCAGCCTCTCAAGTAGCTGGTACTGCAGGCTCCCGCCACCACACCCCGCTAATTTTTTTGTATTTTTAGTAGAGATGGGGTTTCACTATGTTGGCCAGGCTGGTCTCAAACTCCTGACCTCGTGATCCACCTGCCTTGGCCTCCCAAAGTACTGGGATTACAGGTGTGAGCCACTGTGCCCGGCCTATCTTTGCTTATTTTTTACACAAAAGGTAATATACGGTACATATTCTTTTGCACTTTGCTTTTTCACCTAAAGATGTATACTGAAAGTTATTCTATATCAGTCAGCAGGGGCCTTCCTTGTTCTTTCTTATGGCTGCGTAGTACTCTGTTGTGTTCATATGCCATCGTTTATTCAGCCAGTCTCTTTTGTATGAGCATGTAGGTTGTTTCCGTTTTTTTTTTTGAAATTACAAACAGTGACTGAATAACCTTGTGTATATGTATTTTCCTATTGTTACTGAATTAGTGTATCTTCAGGGAGAATTCCTGTAAGTGGAGTAAATGCACAGTTAGTTTTGTTAAATATTAACAAATTCTCTTCCAAAAGGGTTGTAACACATTTGCATTCCCACCAGAAATACACGAGAGCACGTATTTCCTCACTGCTTCATTGACTGAATGTGTTATCACTTGTACATATTTGCCAATATGTTAGGTGAGAAACGTGTAGCTTTAATTTGCATCTCTTTATGAGTAAGTCTGAACATCTTTTCCTATTTAAGGGTCATGTTATAGTTTTTGAAAAGCCTGTTTATGGCCAGGTACAGTGGCTCACGCCTGTAACTCCAGTTATTTGGGAGGCTGAGGCTGGGGGATTGCCTGAGCCCAGGAATTCAAGACCAGCCTGGGCAACATAGGGAGACCCTGTCTCTACAAAATATAAAAATAAATTACCTGGGCATGGTGGCATGCATGTTCCTTTGGTCCCAGCTACATGGGAGGCTGAGGTGGGAGGATGACTTGAGTGTGAGAGAACAAGGCTGTAAGTGAGCTATGATCGTACCACTGCATTTCAGACTCAGTGACAGAGTGAGACCCTGTCTCAAAACAAATCAAAGTTTGTTTATGACTTTTCGTCATTTTCTTTTTGGGGTTTTGGTGTTTTTTTTCTTCCCTCAATTTAAATAAATTTTTAGGGATATTAGGTCTTTTATTTGTGACATAGGCTACAAATATTTTTTTCCAGTTTGTCATTAAAGGTTTAGTTTATGGTAGTTAATAAAAATGCTGTGCAAAAGTTTAAAATTTTTATCTAGTTTAAATTTTCCTTTTTTTTTGAGACAAGGTCTCATTCTGTCACCTAGGTTGGAGTACAATGGCACAATCATGGTTCACTGCAACTTCAACCTCGCAGGTTCAAGTGATCCTTCTATCTCAGCCCCCTGAGTAGCTGGGACTACAGGTGTGTGCCACCGCACCCAGCTAATTTAAAAAAAATTTTTGTAGAGATGGGGTCTCACTGTGCTGTCCAGGCTGGTTTCATACTGCTGGGCCCAAGCAGTCCTCCTGCTTCAGCCTCCCAAAATGTTGGGATTACAGGCGTGAGCCACCCACTGTTCCTGACTTCCTTTGTTTTTGGATTTTGAGTCATAGTTAACACCCTTTCCCTACACCTAAGTTTTAAAGGAATTCATCCACCTTTTCTTTTCTTTTTTTTTTCTTCTCTTCTTTTCTTTCTTTTCGTTCTTTCTTTTCTTTCTTTTTTTTTTTGGACAGAGTTTTGCTCTTTCACCCAGGCTGTAGTGAAGTGGCATGATAACGGCTCATTGCAACCTCCGACCTTGGGTTCAAGTGATTCTCCTGCTTCAGCCTCCTGAGTATCTGGGATTATAGTGCATGCCACCACACCTGGCTAATTTTTGTATTTTTAGTAGAGACAGGGTTTCGCCATGTTGGGCTGGTCTCTAACTCCTGACCTCAGGTGATCCACCCACCTCGGCCTCCCAAAGTGCTAGGATTACAGGCGTGAGCCACCTCCCCCAGTGACCCATGTTTTCTTCAAGTACTTAATAGTTTTACTCTTTAAATTTCTTATCTATTTGCAGTCTGTTGATGTACATTCTTTGAAGTACGGATCCAGTTTCATCTTTTTCCAAATTGCTAGCCAGTTGTCCTAGCACTAAAGTTTCCCAGTGATTTGAGGTGCCACTTTTATTATGTGCTAAGCTTTCATATATACTTGAGTCCTATTTCTGGACTTTCTGTTCCATGAAGCCAGAATTTGGCAAACTGTTGCCTCCAGGTCAAACCTAGCCATGTTTTTTTTATTTTTGTTTTTTGAGACAGAATCTTGCTCTGTGGCCCAGGCTGGAGTGCAGTGGCACAGTCTCAGCTCACTGCAGCCTTCGCCTCCCATGTTTAAGAGATTCTTCTGCCTCAGCCTCCTGAGTAGCTGGGACTACAGGCACCTGCCACGGTGCCTGGCCAATTTTTGTATTTTTAGTAAAGGCGGAGTTTCACCATGTTGATCAGGCTGGTCTCAAACTCCTGATCTCAAATGATCCACCCACCTCAGCCTCCCCAAATGCTGAGATTACAGGTGTGAGCCACCGCGTCCGGCCCCCACTGTGTTTTTATAAATAAAGTTTTATTGGAGCACAGCCACACTCATTCAATTACATATCTGTGGCTGCTTTCATCCTATAACAGAAGAGTTGAGTAGTTGTGACAAAATCAGTGAGTCCTGCAAAGCTCAAAATATTTACATCTGACCTTTACAGAAAAAGCTTGCCGACCCTACTCTGGAGTAATTGTGTATTCATGTACTATAAAAATACCTTGCTTTTCAGTAGAGAGGCTTATTTATAGTGTATTTTGATGTCCACTAGGACTGATTCCCCACTTTTCTTTTTTTGTATTTTTTACGAATACTCATGTAAGTTTGCTTTTGCATATGAACTTGAGTATCAGTTTGTCTAGCTCCTAAAGAATTTTCTTGTGGGATTATTGGGGATATATTAAACTTATAAATTAGGGAGAACTGTCATCTTTAGAATGTTGAGTTCTCTTATCCAACAACAGTTATGAAGAAAAGAATAGAGAAATCTATCAAAGAATTAATTCAGAAAAATGTATCAGGTCAGCGTGGATTCACGGAGAATACTGCCACACCTTTAAAGAACAAATAGGCCAGAAGCTCTATAAATTGTTCCATAACATTGATTGAAGGAATTTTTCTTCTTTTTCTGGGAATTACTTTTAGTTTTATTATCTTTTGATCAGAGGCTCTTATTTTCTAGTTTTTCTTTTTTATTGAACTTATTTCTTCGTGATCTAATATATGATAAGCTTTCAGAAATTTTTTCCATGTGCTAGAAAAGCGTGTTTAGTCTGTATAAACAGGTTATCATACCCTGTAAGACCTGCCTGCCTGATTGATGCTTATGAATTTTTATTTTTTGTTTTCTTGAGCTGTCTTGTAGTGAGAGTAGTGTGTATAGTATATTTATATCCATGTCTCTCTGCATTTCTTTTAGTTTGTTTCTTTTCATGATGTGCTTTCTTTTTTATTTTTGAAATTTCCTTTTATAGAAAGGTTTGGGCCGGGCGCGGTGGCTCAAGCCTGTAATCCCAGCACTTTGGGAGGCCGAGGCGGGCGGATCACGAGGTCAGGAGATCGAGACCATCCTGGCTAATACGGCAAAACCCCGTCTCTACTAAAAAATGCAAAAAACTAGCCGGGCGACGAGGCGGGCGCCTGTAGTCCCAGCTACTCGGGAGGCTGAGGCAGGAGAATGGCGTGAACCCGGGAGGCGGAGCTTGCAGTGAGCTGAGAGCCGGCCACTGCACTCCAGCCTGGGCGGCAGAGCAAGACTCCGTCTCAAAAAAAAAAAAAAAAAAAAAAAAAAAAAAGAAAGGTTTGTATTTTTGTTACTTTTAATTATAATTTTTGTAATGCCTCTTTTTTTTTGTTTTGAGACAGGCTCTCACTGTGTTGCCTAGGCTGGAGTGCAGTAGCATGATCACAGTTCAGTGTAGCCTCAAACTCCTGGGCTCAAGTGATCGGGGACTGCCTCAGCCTACCAAGTCACTGGGACTACAGGTGTGGGCTACCATGTCTGGCTAATTTTTAATTTTTTTTTATAGATGGGGTCTTGCTGTGTTGCCCAGCTGGTCTTGAACTCCTTGGCTCATGGGATCCTCCCATCTTGACCTCCCAAAGTGTTGGGATTACAGGCATGAGCGACTGCACCTAGACTGCAGTTTTAGAGTTGTGTTATTTCTTTGTCTGAATATGACATGTGATTCTTCTGTTGTCTTCAGATTTGTTTTATTCTTCTTCTTTTTTTTTTTTTTCTGATTTGGAGTCTAGCTCTGCTGCCCAGGCTAGAGTGCAGTGGCACAATCTCGGCTCACTGCAACCTCCGCCTCCCAGGTTCAAGCAATTCTACTATCTCAACCTCTTGAGTAGCTGGGACTACAGGCGCCTGCCACCATGCCTGGCTAATTTTTGTATTTTTAGTAAAGACGGGGGTTCACCATATTGGTCAGGCTGATCACGAACTCCTGACCTCAGGTGATCAGCCCGCGTTGGCCTCCCAAAGCACTGAGATTACAGGCATGAGCCACCGCACCCATCTCAGACTTGTTTATTCTTAGAGCCATAATTGTCTTAAATGTTAACTTTTTTGACGAATTTTTGCATCATCTCCGGATTACTCAAGGAAACCTTTTCTTTACCCTTTATTTTCTAAAATTTTGGAAGATGCTGCTCCACTGATGCCTCTCTTGGTATGTTGTTTCGAGAAGTTTGATGCCAAATTGAATTAATGCTGTTTCTCTTTAAAGGTTTCTTCTTATATTAAAAAAAATTTTTTTTGGGGGGTGGGGATTGAAAACATTTTTTCTTTATTTTTGAAGTCTAATAATTGTCTTAGGATATCTCTTGGAGTTTATTGCTGTGGGCCAGTTTCCCCTATTACCTGGAGACCCTTTCAATAGTTCGGGTTTCCTTTTTTCTCTGGAAAGCTTTTTGAATTACAGTTTTTTTTTTCTTTTTAAATAACAGCTTTATTGAGACATAAATATTAAAAATTTACCCATTTAAAGTGTACAATTCTGTGATTTTTAGTATAGTCACAGAGTTGTATAACCAGTGCCACAGTCAGTTTAGATGTTTGCATCACCCCCAAAAGAAACACACTACCAGCCGGGCGCGGTCTCTCATGCTTGTAATCCCAGCACTTTGGGAGGCCAAGGTGGGCGGATCACGAGGTCAGGAGATCGAGACCATCGTGGCTAACACAGTGAAACCCTGTCTCTACTAAAAATCAAAAGCAAAATTAGCCAGGCGTGGTGGCAGCCTCCTATAGTCCCAGCTACTCGGGAGTCTGAGGTGGGAGAATGGTGTGAACCCAGGAGGCAGAGTTTGCAGTGAGGCGAGATGGTGCCACTGCACTCCAACCTGGGTGACAGAGTGAGACTCTGTCTCAAAAACAAAACAAAAAACAAACACAAAAAGCACTCTACCCTGAGGCTGTCATTCCCTATATCCCTCGCCCATCCAACCCTAGGAATCACTTGGATTATAGTTTTAAAGGTTATTTTTGTTATTTTTTTCTTTAGAAACTCTTGTTATATATAGGTTGGATCTCCTTTGTTTTCCATGTTAACTACTTTCTCACTGTCCCATATTGCTTCTTTCTTCATCTCATTTTTATTCTCTTGGGTTGTTTTCTTGCTTTACTTCAATGTTTCCTAATAATTTCCCATTTATTTTTTATTTGTTTTTATTTTGAGACAGGGTCTCACTCTGTCGCCCAGGCTGGAGTGTGGTGGCTCTGTCTCGGCTCACTGCAAGCTCTGCCTCCTGGTTCAAGCAATTCTTGTGCCTCAGCCTGCCAAGTAGCTGGGACTTCAGATGTGCACCACCACACCTGGCTAATTTTTGTATTTTTAGTGGATATGGGGTTTCACCATTTTACCCAGGCTCTGTATTCTGTTGACAGTACCACACTTTCACTTTCGTGAATACTGTAGTTTTATAGTGCCTTTTGAAGTCAAGCAGTATCATTCCTTGAACTTTGTTCTCCTTCAATTGTGTTTGTTATTTTTATTTATTTATTTATTTTTAATTATTATTATTTTTTAGCTTCTCCATGTAAACCTTAGAGTCATTTCAATATCCACAAAGTAACTTGCTGGATTTTGATAGAGATTGCATTAAATTTCTAGATCCGGTTGGGAAGAACTGATGTCTTGACCATATTGAATCTTCCTTTCCATGAACATGGATTATATCTTCATTAATTTAGTTCTTTGATTTTCTTCATCAGGGTTTTCTAGTTTTCCTTGCAGATTCTTGTGTATATTGTTAGATTTATACCTAATTATATCTATAGGTGTTTATGTAGATGGTAATATGTTTTTAATTTCACATTTCATTTGTTCATTGCTGGTATACAGGAAAGTGATTGACTTTTTGTATATAAACATGTGTATACTGCAGATCTGCCATAATCACTTAGGAGTTCCAGGGGCTGTTTTGTTAATTCTTTCAGTTTTTCTACATAGACAGTCATGTCACCTGTGAACCAAAACAGTTTTCTTTCTTTCTTCTCAATCTGTATATTTTTTATTTCCTTTCCCTGTCTTATTGCATTAGCTAGAACTTCCAGATAATGTTGAAAAACAGTGTTGAGTGGGAACATTCTTTGTTCCTGATTTTAGTGGGAAGGTGTCAACCTTTTCACCAATACATATGATGTTAGCTGTAGGTTTTTTGCAGGTGTTCTTTATCACGTTGAGGAAATTCTCCTCTGTTTGCCTTTTGTTTGTACACTCTTTTCTCCTAAAAACTGATCTTTTGAAGACTGCCTTTTTACATCTTACATCCTCTTTATCTGTAATCAACTCTGAACTAGCAGGATGCTTTTTAAGTATTTTCATACTTAATGTGATTTTATGTCAATCTTTTATCTACTGCTTGTTTCCTTCTTTTTTCTTCTGCTGCTTGTTTCTTCTTTTTTTCCTGAACTGTCCTTGATCTTCATAAAGATTTATGGCTAGAACATAAGGATGTACTAGGATTTAATTTTCTACTTAGGTTCTGTGCCTTTTAGTTAATGCTGAGAGCTTGAGCTTTATATAGCTGCATTTTTTGGTCAGTCTTTGTGTCCTGTGAATTCACTAATATCCCATCACTTTTATTTTGTAGATTAAGCAGGATTTTCTAGTTAGTCATACCATCTACATTCTTTTTGTTATTTATGTTTTTATTTATTTTTCTTGCCCTGTTGCATTGACTATAGTGAAACTTGTGGTTTTCAATTTCAAATTCACAAATTTTTAATTTTTAAAATTACTGATTGATTTATTATTTTTTTTGAGACAGGGTCTCACTCTGTCACCCAGGCTGGAGTGCAGTGGTGTGATCTCGGCTCACTGTAACTTCCACCTTGGGGGTTCAAGTGATTCTTGTGCCTCAGCCTCCCAAGTAGCTGGAATTAGAGGCGCGTGCCACCATGCTGGCTCATTGTTTTATATTATTAGTAGAGGCGGGGTTTTACCATGTTGCCAGGCTGGTCTTGAACACCTGATCTCAAATGATCCACCTGCCTTGGCATCCTAAAATGCTGGGATTACAGATGTGAGCCACTGTGCCCAGCCTATTTTTTATTTTTTTAGATGGAGTCTTGCTCTGTCACCTAGGCTGGAGTGCAGTGGCACGACCTCAGCTCACTGCAGCCTCCATCTCCCAGGTTCAAGTAATTCTCCTGCCTCTGCTTCCCAAGTAGCTGGGATTTTAGGCATATGCCACTATGCCCAGCTAATTTTCGTATTTTTAGTAGAGACGGGGGTTGACTGTGTTGGCCAGTCTGGTCTTGAACTCCTGACCTCAAGTGATTCACCTGCCTTGGCCTCCCAAAGTGCTGGGTGTGAGCCACTGTGCCTGGCTCAAATTCACAAATTTGAATTCACACCAGAAGTGTGAATGGATGTTCTAGCTTTGTCCTTCAGGACAATGGGAAAATGTTCCATCTTTAAACATTAAGTATGATGTTTCATTATATGACCTTTATCATATTGAGGAAGTTATCTGAGTTTTTAATCATGAATAGATGTTGAATATTGTCAAATGCTTGAAATGTACCTATTGTAATCTTCCATTCTGTCCCATTGGTCTACACATATGTCTTTATGCTAGTTGCACAGTTTTGGTTATGATAGCTTTGTAGTAAGTTTTGAAACCAGCTTTTCAAAGCTGATTGAAGTCCAGTTTCATTCTTTTGTTTCAGGATTATTTTGTCTGTTCTGAGTCCCTTGAAACTGCTAATGAATTTTATGGTTGATTTTGCTACTTATGCAAAAAACATCATTGAGTTTTTTTTAGGGATTGCATTAAATCTGTAGATAGTTTTGGGTGGTACGAACATCTTAATATTGAGTCTTGCAATCCACGAACACGAATTGTCTTTTCTATTCTTTGTGTCTGATTTTTTCTGCAACAGTTTATACTTTTCAGTTAGTCATATTTTCTAGAAATTTAAAGAGAAGAAATTAATATATATGCAGACCCAAGTTTTCTTTTCTTTTTGTCTGAAGAACTTTAACATTTCTTTTAGTGAAGGTTTGAGAACTAGATCAGAGTCCTTGGAAGCCAAGTGAATGAAGTATATCAAGAAGATGGAAGTGCTCAACCTTGCTGAAAGGTGAAGAAATAGGAGGAATGAGAGTTGACCCTTAGATTTAATAACTTGTAATGTGAAGTCTTTTCTGATGAAAGCATGATTATTAGTCAAGGAATTCGCAAAGGAAATTCTCTCCAGTCATCCACTTATTATGAAATACACATCCTTTTGGATCTCATGGATTTCTAAATTTGACCAAGAGGCAATTGTCAAAGTACATATGAAGGTTCATTGCAGTGTTGTGTTTAATAGTAAAAAATGTAATGTTTGTTACTACTTGTATTGAGTAAGGAAATTATGGGATGAAGTGAACTGTAGCCCTTAAAAATGAAAATGTAGAACTACAATGATGTGGAAAGATATTCATGACACATGGAAAAACCAGTTACTGAAGAGCATGTTTTAAACAGTTTTCACTTACATATATGCAGTTTTCAGTCTGTGTACCAAAATGGTCCAGTGGTTATCCCTAGGTGGCAGTATTTTGGTTGATTTTTCCTTTTTCAAAAAACTTCATTTGTATATTTTCTTTTGTGATGTGCCTGTGCAAGTCCTTTGCTCAGTTTTAAATTTAGTATGTGTGTGATTGTGATTTTTCCTTGATTTGAAGTGAGTTAAAAAAGATTCTGTGTATATTGCCACTCTTTTCTTGCTCTGTGGGTTGCCTTTTTTCTTTTACATCTAGTTCCTTTGAAAGAATTAAGGTATATTGTATATTTTGCATGTCGCAAAACTAATCCACATATGTAGTCCAGTGATGCATCATCACGATAAATCAATTTTAAAACATTTTCAATCTCTGAATGTTTTTAATGAACAGAAATTATTTTAATATACTCTGATTTATTACATTGTTCTTTGTGGTTAGCAGTTGTGTATTGTTTAAAAAAGTTTTGCCTATTCCCAGGTCATGAAGATGTCCTATGGCTTCTTGTAAAAGCTTTACTGCATTGTCTTTTACACAGATCTTCAGGCTATCTAGAATGGATTTTTCTGTGTTTCTTTGTATGCATGTGAGAGGGTAGGGCCCAACATATGTTAAGAATATCTAGTTGATAGAGTCTTTTATTTAAAAGACCATTCTTTTCCCACTGCACTGAAGTGTGCCACCTTGGTGTTTAATCAGGTGAACTTATATGTGTGGATTTGTGTTTGAATGCTGTTTCGTTCCATTAATCAATTTGTCCACCTTTATGTCTGTATAATACTGTTTTAGTTACAGTAGCTGTATAATAGATCTTGATGTCTCATAGTATAAATTTTCTAGCTTCATTTTTCCAGATTGACTTGGTTCTTCTTGGCCCTTGATATTTCCATATAAATTTTAAAATCAGCTCTGTTTTGGGGCGGGGGGATGGGGACACAGTTGGGGAGAACAAGCCTGCTGAGATTTTGATTGGTATTGTTTTGAATTAATCGTCTCTTAATCTTTAAGGTAAGCTTTTGGCAGGTTTAGTTTTATTTTGTCAGTTTTCATTGAAATATTACGATCTGTCAAGTGGTAGCTACTATTATATTTCATTGCTTTATAATTTCTTAGGTAGGTTTTATGTTTGAATCTTGGATGAATCTGCTAAGTTACACATACAGAAAATGATTGTGATGTGGTATTGTATTTCTCTGGCTTTCGCTGATATTGTTGATAGATGCTTTCATGTTTCTTTTTAAATGATTTATAGTAGAAGCAAGAATAAAAGTATTTTTCCAGTTTTATTTTTTTTTTCCCCTCTGAGCAGTGTTGTGTTGTAGGTGCGTTGCATATGTTATTTTTTATTCCTGCAACATAGGCAATATTATCCCTATTTTATAAAAAGAGGGACCTGAACCCAAGAGAGTGGTCCAGTAACTTACCCTGAGTCACAGTTTGTAATTGGTAGGGCCTGGGATTTGCGTTGGGGATGGCTGGCTTAAGGGCCTCTTCTTTACACTTCAGCTGACTGACTTCCTCAGTGGTGCCATTCTTCATGACTGTGTATCTTTTGGCCGTTTTTCTGTTACTGCTTCTAAAGCACTTTCTTTTCTGGCTCCTTTAGTGAATGTAAAAAGCTTTGGTTTTAAAGCCATCTTCAAAGTGTGAAGCACTAGGAGCTTGTACGAGCATGCTCTGCCCTTGTCTGCTTTCTCTGGGAGACTCTAGCAGACTCGTATCTATCCTTCTTTTAGATCTTTTTAAGCACTCAGATAATAAATACATTTTCTTCTTTTATATAGTTAGCTGAATACTTTGGGGGAGGTAAGGATGACTGCCCCTCTGAAAGTAGACTTTGTTTCTTACCACTTGTTGTGAGGACCAGAATGGTGCTACATGTTTTTATTTGCTTCTATTTTGAATTCTTGCTCATTGTAGACAGTTTTGGAAAATGTGGGAAAGGAGTAAGTAGAAACCAAATTACCGCTTTTTCACTATGTTAAGTAATAGGAAGATTATGGTAACTGTAGCTAATGCTTATCATCAGTAAATATTTATTATACTTCTGTACTTAGGTAGTATACCGGAAATTATTCTAAGTGCTAAGGATACAGACTGAATAAAACAACCAAATATCTCTGCCCTGTGGAGGTTAAATTTGACTAAAGGAGCCTCTGTTAGTCTGTTCTCACACTGCTATAAAGAAATACCTGAGACTGGGTAATTTCTAAGGAAAAGACGTTTAGACGTTTAATTGGCTCATGGTTCTGCAGGCTATAGAGGAAGCATGGCAGCGTCTGCTTGGTTTCAGTTATGGCAGAAGGCAAAGGGGAAGTGGGCACTTCATGTGGCCGGAGCAGGAGGAAGAGAGAGAGTGGTGAGGTGCTACTTTTAAGCAATCAGATCTCGTGAGAACTCACTCACTCATGCCATGACAGCACCAAGGGGGATGGTGTTAAACCATGAGAAACCGCTCCCATGATTCAGTCATCTCCCACCAGGCCTCACCTTCAACATTGGGGATTACAGTTTGACAAGAGGTTGGGGTGGGGACACAGATCCAAACTGTGTCAGAGCCCTGCTTGTGTGCCAGGATTATCTCTTAAAATTTTCTCACACTCTGCCAGGGAGGCCCTGTTTTCACCTTAGTTTTATGGATGAGGATGTAAGCACGGAGAGGTCAAGTGGAATGCAGCGCTGCTGGGCCTTTCAGTAGGAGTTTCTGTTTCCCCAGACCACAGCATATATATCTGGAGTCTTGGTGTGAATCTTTTACTTACTTTTTGAAGTTTAACTTCAAAAATCACTTTTCCTTGCTGTTAAAAAGATATATGTCTACTTTAAGAAAAATTTAGGTAGGATAAGTAAGCAAAAATCAAATAAAAATTAGAGATAATATTGTAAGCACATGGTTGCTTTTGCAAATAGTAAAATAAATTTTATTTGTAAAGATGAGATTGTACAGATATATTTTGACTTGCTTTTTTCCCACTTGAAATAGTTTAAACCTTTTCCCCTATCATTGTTCTTCTAAAATAGTGTTTCCCTGACTTTAGGCAGTTGAGTACAAGCCTCACAAATTTTGACATGTCTGCATACCATTTGTTATTTTCCGTTCTGACCATGTTTTAAAAATCTGCTTTTTAAAGTAAATCAGAAGAGGGAACTGTAATCACTACTTGACTGGAAAATCAGTGGTGCTTACTGGCATAGATTAGTGTAAAAGTAAATACCATTAAAAAACCCCAATGTGGGCAACATACTGAGATCTTGTCTCCATAAAAGAAAAACAAAACAATTAGCTAGGCACGGTGGCATGCACCTGTGGTCCCAGCTACTTGGGAGGCTAAGGCTGGAAGATTGCTTGAGCTCAGGAGACTGAGGCTATAGTGAACCGTGATCATGCCACTGCACTATAGCCTAAGTGACAAGACTTTGTCTCAAAAAAACAAAACGACAAACCAAAAACCCATATGACATTTTAGCCAGATATTTTTTTTGTTTGTTTTTTACAGAAAATTGAACAGTAAGCCCGCTCTTTTTGTTAAAAACAGGTAATGGCAGATATTAGAGAGATGTGAAAGTATCTTTTGATGAAATTAGAATTGAAAGCAAACTGAAAAGGTAGTAGCTTTTGCAGCATGGGATTTATTATACTCTACTAACCTTTGCCAGGGTTTTTCAGGGGTTTTCAAAGTAAGAAATGAAATTTATATTTATACCTAATGTGTGTGTGGTAATTTTTATGTATATGCATATATGCATGTGATGCAGGATTTTTTCAGTGCTGCTTCGCCAGCTGGAGACCTTTGCAGCTGGCAGTGCCCCTGCCCGGGCCTCGCTCTGCCCCAGGCTTGCTGTTGGAGGTACCCTGCCCACTTGGCCTGGTGGGCTGCTCTTGGCGCCCTGGCCCTGATCCCGCACTCAGTCTGTGCCGGGGCCAGGTGTGCTGCAACCTGCTTCTGCCTTGGCCACCGGCCTCTAGACAAGGGGGAATGTGGTGGCACTTGAAAATTTTGGAGACACCAGCAACTGCGTGACCCCAAAGGAGGTATTACAGCATGTCACAACTCTGGCCCAGGTAACGGCGAGGTCTGGGGCCCCAGAAGGGTTGTAGCTCTCCTTCCTGCAGCACTACCAACCAGCGGGGGTGGGGGGTGGGACGTGTTTCAGCCCATTTGTGTTACAGCTCATTTAATCCTGTCGTCCTGCTCTGGCCTGTGGCTCCTGGGCTGGCCTGGCCCCATGGCTGCTTCCTGTCATGTGGGGCTGCTGCCTGGCACCGGCAGAGGGCAGAGGGCTACAGTATTACAGCGTTTTTCCTACCCATGTTGGGTAGATTCTGAGTTCTTGTCCCGCATCCAAGAAGAATGAGGTTATGCTCACAACCGGAGGGTGAGCAGGGCGGAAAGTTTTATTGAGCAACGAAGCAGTTCTCAGCAGAGAGGGCACTCAAAATGGGCAGTCCACTACCCGAAGTCGGGTAGTCCCCCAGTGTGGCTGAGTTCAGGGTTTTTAATAGTCACAGAATGGGAGAGGTGTGGGCAGTAGGTAGCATTGGAAAAGGCAACGTTTGATTAAAAAGCATTATCCAGAAACAACCAATTGGGGAAAAGCTAGCAAACAGGAATAGAAATTCTCACTCCGGGTCGTGGGCTTCATCCATAACCAGCAGCCTTGTCTTCAGGCTTCAGGCTGTTTTTAGCTTGAAGGTGGGGTTTTGGCTGGGTACGGTGGCTCATTCCTGTAATCCCAGCATTTTGGGAGGCAGAGGAGGGCGGATCACGAGGTCAGGAGTTCAAGACCAGCCTGGCCAACATAGTGAAACTCCATCTCTACTAAAAATACAAAAATTAGTTGGGCATGGTGTGGTGGGCGTCTGTAATCCCAGCTACTTGGGAGGCTGAGGTAGGGAATTGCTTGAACCCAGGAGGCAGAGGTTGCAGTGAGCCAAGATCACGCCACAACACTCCAGCCTGGGCGACGGAGCAAGGCTCTGTCTCAAAAAAAAAAAAAAGGTGGGGTTTCACCACGGACCCGCCCCGCCTGCCTAGGATTTTGTCTGCCTCCTGCTGCTGTCACGTGTGTATGTGTTATGTCTATGTATTCAGGAAAATTGCCGCCATTTTTAATTGTAAGATTGATTATAAGAAACATCTCTATTTCAGAGATGTTAAAATGTGAAAAAAACATGTCTTAGAATTAATGAAGTAGAGGATATTATATGTACTCTATTCTATTTCAGTTTTTTAAAAAATGCTGGTTATCCCTTAAGTTGATATTTTAAACTATAATGGATTGTAATCTCCAATTGGAAAAACATGGACTTAAAATTTAAAAATAAGAATCTTAATTTCTGCTTTACTTAAAAATCAGTAAAGATGAATTTTAAATGAAAATGTACAAAGTAAAATAAAACCTCTAGGTGTGGAAGAATATCTTTATGACGTTAGAAGAAAAAAGATTTCTTGAGTAAGATGACAGAAAGCATAAATAACAAAGGAAACAACTGACAAATTAAACTTCATTAAAATTTATTACTTCTGTTTATCAAAATACACAAGAGAATGAAAAGTTAAGCCACAGATTGGGAGAAGACCTTTGTAATAATATATTTGAGAAAGAGTTCATTGTAGAATATACATAGAATTTCTAGAAATCAGTAAGAAAAAGTCTAACTAAAAATTGGTTAAAAGCTTTGTTATCCAGTCTGGGTGTGGTGACTCAGCCTGTAATCCCAGCACTTTTGGGAGGCTGAAGTGGGCAGATCATTTGAGGCCAGGAGTTCGGGACCAGCCTGGCTAACATGACAAAACCCCATTTCTACTAAAAATACAACATTAGCCGGGCATGGTGATGCATACCTGTAGTCCCAGCTACTTGGGAGGCCGAGGCATGAGTATTGCTTGAACCATGGAGGCAGAGGTTGCAGTGAGCCGGAATTGTGCTGCTGCATTCCAGCCTGGTCAACAGAGTGAGACTCTGTCTCACACACACACACACGCGCACGTGCACACACGATTGGTGATGACAAAAAGGAAGAAAAACATTCTTCTGCATTCTTCTACATTCATTCTTTCAGATTTTTTTAGTATCATTTCTTGTCATGTAATGTCAACAATGAAATACTTGTTAGAAATTTGAGTGGATAGATTAATTAGAAGAGACCTTACTGTGCTATAATAATGTAACAGAAATTTCAACCAGACTCCCATTTAATAACAAATTCATACATAGCTGATTTAGAATTTATTAGTGGTTTACATTTTTATCAGTTGGCAGAAAGAAAATAACTGGTATATTCCTATATTTTAGCATTTGTCCAGAGGGAGGAGATTTCCAGTCAAGCTGTTTGGTGGTGGTTGCGTTAATGTATATGCAGATATGGCCTTCTTCCTTCTGAATTGCCATGTTTGTTTGAGAGATAGGAACTGCTATTTTAGACAAACTTTTTCAAAATGAATGCTTATGGCTTTCTAGTGATTTTAATTCCCGGCAATGTGTTGGCAAGATTTAGGTTTTAGGGGCTCAGGTGTAGATAACAAGAACAATGAAAAGGTATTTGGTTTGCCTTTGCCAGTCATTGTTCTGTGTATTTATCTTTGGAATTTACAGCCAGTAGTAATTGGCGGAATATGTTTAGATTTTTCTACTTGGTGTAATCTTAAATATGTAATAGTCTCTTCCTGATTTCTAACTATATTTGGGGTTTTTTTTCTGTGACCTATATCAGTTTTTACAAAAAGGTCCATGGAAAATTGAGAATAATATGTAATCTCTTACTGGATAGAAAGTTTGAGATATATTTAGTAAATCAAGCCCATCCGGATTCCCTCCCTCTCTCCCTCCCGTGTTTGTTTGTTTCTTTCTTTTTGGTCTCCTTCATCTGTCAAAGCTGGAAAGGTATTTAAAAAATAAAATTTCCAACTTTTCTCCTTTATGTACCGTTGCTTGGTGTGGTGACTTACCTGTAATCCCGGTGACTTGGGAAGCTGAGACAGGAGGATCACTTGAGCCTGGGAGTTTGAGATCAGCTTGGGCAACATAGCACATAGGAAGACCGTGTCTCTAAAAAATTTTAAAAAATTAGTTGAGTGTTGTGGTGTGAGCCTGTAGTCCTAGCTACTCAGGAGGCTGAGTTGTGAGGATTGCTTGAGCCTGGGAGTTCGAGATTGTAGTGAGCTATGATCATGCCTCTGTGCTTCAGCCTGGGTAACAAAATGGAACCCTGACTCTTAAGACGCACTCTTCTTTTTGAATTTTGCTTTTCAGAGATTTAAAACTCAAATATTGCTCTCCTTGCAATAAAAACCCTTGCTGTCCTTTTAATGTGAATTTTTTTGCTATGTTTTTGCTCATTTCTTTTAGCCTTTTTTGTACGAATTTGTTATTATGCTTACCTTTGTGTGTAGGGGGTCTCCTCAATTCAGCTTTGTTTTATTAAAACATTCTGGTTGCAGTCTATTAAATTGATTTCATGGGACAAAACCAGCAGTTGGAAAACACCTAAGACACATTTTTTTCTGTATGGAAAAGTACATTGATTTCTGAGTAGAACAGGCTTAGGTCTGAATCCTGTGTCTCTCATTTACTAGCTATATGACTCTTAACTGTTAGTTACTTAATGCAGAATTTGCAGCATTTTTAAAGCAGGAAATTGATTCCTCATATAATTCTCAAAGTACGGAATTTTCCAGTTGAAATATATTCTGTGTGTGTTCGTGGCCCCTACTGGCAAACATATATCACTGCTAAGAGCCTGTTGTACCTATACATAAACTAAATGAAAATGAAGGCTAGGTCATTGGAACCAGCCTACCACTTCCATTGATTGGTATGCAAGAGAGAAGGGGGAATGTGCAGAAGAGATTCTAGAATTATTGAAATGCTGTAAGAAAGAATGAATTCTAGGTGGTAGCTGAGATTCCATAGCAGATGCAATATTGCTGTACTAAATTAAATTACCCAGTTGATGAAAACATCTTGACAAGTTTTCAAGTCACAATATTGTGTGATTTTTTGTTTGTTTGTTTTGGAATGATGCAGTGGGGTACCCTTTCTCAGGTTTTGTTTGGTTTTATATAGAATTCAGTTTCAGATATGTAATTTACATCTGGGCTACCTAGAATGCATTCGTTTGACAGGGTGAAGATTTTTTGCATTGGGGTTGCCATGTTCGTGAAAAGGCACAGATAAAAAGGAAAGTTACTTTTGCTAACCTGTTTATCATATTAAAAAAACACACCATATGTATTTTCAGTTATTTTTAATTTTATTATTATTGCTTTTTTATAGAGATGAAGTTTGCTCTGTTGCCTGGGCTGGAATGCATTGGCATGATCTTAGCTTATTGAAGCCTCAAACTTCTGAGATTCTCTCACCTTAGCCTCCTGAGTAGTTAGGAGGCTTGGTAGTACCTGGAGACATGGGGTGGGGACTGACTTCCCATCTCTCTTCTACTTAATTCCTCATTCCTTTCCATGCTCCACCTTTCATGTTTCCAGCCATTCATTGTCCTTACCACTCTTAGAACCCAGACATGGGTTTGCAAGTTGGCTTTGTAACTACCAAACTCAGGGGATGCTGTACTGAGTCACTCTTCCCCCTTTCTTTATTCCCTTGAGGAAACCTACATGCTTTAGTAACCCTTAGGTCCTTTCAAGATAGCAGTAAAAAGATTACATGGAGAGACCTTCATAAATAGTACCTTTGTTTCCTTGTTCTTCATCCCATTCAGGATTACTTATTGCTTTCACCACTCCAGTCCTGTTTTGGACTCTTGGACACACTGAGTTCCTCTCTACCTCATGGTCGATATTTTAGATAGAGCCCCACCCTCCTGTCCCTCTCCCTCATTGTGGACCTTGGTGCTATGGGGTTTATAAGATTTTACTGAGAAAGCCAGGTTTTCCCCATAGGCAGCCATCTGGAGCCATCCTGTCAAAACCTCTGAAATTAGAAAAGCATAAGAAGATAACACAGGGGAAAAGTAGCATCTTCAAATCGGAGAGTGAAGTAATGTTTTTTGGAATACCCGTTATGCACTAAGCATTGTGTAGGGTAGTCTCCATCCCCACAACAACTCTGTGTGTTTGTATTGTTCCCAAGGTAAAAGATCTTGCTCAAGCTCACACACACACACATTGAGTGAGTGACCAAATCAGGAATCCAACTTCTCTTTGACTTCAAAGCCTTTGACTTTCCTACTCTGTCATACTGCATCCCTGCTCAGAGCCAGTTAGCAGCTAGTGTTCAGTGGTGATTCTTATGTCGTTATCTACATTGGTATTTTCAAATGGATTGTTTGGAAATACTGTATAAATAGTGCAAACATTTTAGGACTTGAAGAACATAAAGGAAAAATAGGGAAAATTTGAGAGAGGCTTATTCCCTAAAGACAGCAAACAGGATCTCGTAAACACTGATAACTTAAATAGATCTATAATAACCTTTTGAATAATACTATGAGACAAATGTTGTTTAAATTTAATACCCCAATATTACAATTTTAGGTTTTGGAAGGAATCTTAGAGAGATTGCTATCCATAAATGAGTTGTCTTTTCAGAGCACAACTAGCCCACTTCCCCTTCTCATTAAGTTTCCATTTAGCCGTTAGGTGGGAGCTTCAAAAGGGAAAATCCAATCATGTATAATCTCTAGTTAATGGGCATCTATTGAGCGACTGGGTCACCAGAAAGAATAATTACACAGTACCTCTTTGTGCAGTAAACACAAAAATCAAAAGCTAATGCATTCCCAAGGCAAGCCAGATTGTTACTGGCTGACAGCATCCTCCTCTTCAGGGAGAAGGTTGGGGCACCCACCATGCTTGCTAGGGGAGATTGCAAAGCCTTTCCAGAAAAACAAGGCTTTCAAGGGAGGAAAGACGAAGGCAGGGGGGCTTCCAAGGCTTTGCTACTTCTAATTGCGGATTCCCTGGGGTGCATTACTGAATAGCAGACCTTCTAGTAAATGTTTTGTGCAATCATCAGAAACTTCATGGGTCTTTGGAATTTCTTGCCACAAGTGCAAAAACAGTGATGACTGAGGTTGAGCTTCAGCCTCAATCCCACAATTTAGCCTTTTTTCTAAGCACACCCAACCTTTGTAAATAATGACTTTATGCTTGCTTTTGTCTAACCACTAACTATATTGATTTATGAAAGATGAGCACATCTCCCTTGACCCAAAATGGCGTGTGTTAGCCACAAAGCCAAATTGTTCTTGGGTTTGTATTGGTACACTCTAGTTTGGGTTTGCAAAATTATTTCTTGTAGTTATTTAGGATTTGCAAAACTTGGTATAATTCAAATAACCTGTTTTTCCCCCCTTAGAACACTTCAGTTATGGAAGATCAAAATGAAGATGAGTCCCCAAAGAAAAATACTCTTTGGCAGGTAGGAATGACGGCGCACAGATTAGACAGCAACTGACTTACTATAGATAGGATGCTCCCTCAGTTAATGTCCTCAGTGGAATCAAGAGCCAAGCATTTTTGTTTTCTTTTGTGCAGTTTTGCTAGTTTCAGAATCCACCACCCTAATTTATCTTCCTTCCATAGGGAATTGTCATTACAAATATGCTAAATAATTTGAGAGTTTCCACAAAGATCTGAAGTGGCTGTAGCCTAAAATGTTCTGTCTGTGGCCTCTGCCTAAGCCAAAGATGGACAGTGATGGCATCGTTTGTCACCAGAATTGCACCATGCCACACGCCAGTATATATATGGATGGCCTTTTCTCCTTTTGCTCTCAACCTTTAGTCTTCTCTCCCATTTCCATTGGTTTGCCTTTTCCTTTTAAGCTCATCTCCTTCTCCCTTGGCTCTGTTTTAAGGTTTGCCAGTTTTCTTCCCAATTCCCCAGGTTGTGTGTGTGTGTGTGTGTGTGTGTGTGTGTGGTTGGGGGTTTGGGGAGCAAGCAGAGTTTCATGATTTGGTGTTTTATCAACCATGCTGGTACACATGGCTTTCCCCTTCATGAAGACAGGATTTAAAAGTAAAACAAATCTAAATCTGAAGATACTAATGTAAAAATAAATTCTCTGGGTTCATTTGATTTGAAACTAAAAAGATAGATTAGTTAGCAGGAACAAAGTGCACCCAACACATTTAAGAGGAAATGAAGCAAAGGAAAACAATGCTAGGAAGAGCTTGCTGGGCTGAGCACGTGGTTGGAAATAGCATATTGAAAATGTGCTATAGAATAGTGCACATGCCATTATTTTCTCTTACATTGTGTACAGACTGAGTTTTGTACCCTCCTTCACGTTTATTATTTTGCAGCGGATGCTCTTCATTTACTATGATTTTTCAGTTGGCAGTGGTTCTTCACACTTTAGCTTTAGTTTTTCTTTCATCTGTCTTCCAGTCAACTAGTTAATAATTATACAAACACTCTAGGGAGGCTAGATGATTAGGAACTTGTCTGTAAATAAAATAACACTTTTGCTTATCAAATGAATTAATGGCTGTGAAAGTACTTTGTAAATTATAAGGCAGTACACAAGTGCAAGTTATCATTATATTTAACCTGTTATGAATCATTATTTTGGCAAGTTATTTGGAATAAAATATAGAAATAAAGGGGGAAGGAAAACACACACAGTTTTCTTTCTTAAGATAAGGCACTTTTGAGATTTTGATGTATACCGTTTACTCTGTCATGGTTTGTTCTCCTTGTCATGAATTACTGTGATCATAATGTTTTGTAAAATCCTGGATCTTTCCTTTTGTTTCTTAATATTATTTCATAAGCATGTTCTGTTGTTACAAAAATATTACTCTTTTTTTTTTTTTTTCTAATGGAGTCTTGCTCTACACCTCAGGCTGGAGTGCAGTGGCACGATCTCAGCTCACTACACCTTCCGCCTCCCAGGTTCAAGCATTTCTCCTGCCTCAGCCTCCTGTGTAGCTGGGGTTACAGGCATCTGCCACTATGGCTGGCTAATTCTTTTTGTATTTTTAGTAGAGACAGGGTTTCACCATGTTGGCCAGGCTCGTCTTGAACTCCTGGCCTTAAAGTGATCCAGCTAACTTGGCCTCCCAAAGTGCTGGGATTACAGGCGTGAGCCACCATGCCTGGCCAAAATCTTACTTTATATGCTAATTTTAGTGGCTTACATTATAGCTCTTAATGGTGATGTGTTAGAATTTGTTTTAAACAGTTGCTTGTAATTGGGCAGTTATTTCTAACTTTTATTATATTGTGGTGGACATCCTTATGCTTAAAGCAACTTAGATGCCCCTTATTCTTGCCAATATTCGTCACAGCAAAGACTTTTCATCTCTGTTTTGAACTCTTATTTTTTGGATCTGTTAAGACACAAATGTCTTAGTATAAGCAATTTCAAAATCCTTGTTCAATGCTTCCCCCTAGTGGTATCTGGTGTCAGTGAGCTTTTCCTCACCCAAGATACAACGGAAGAAACATTCCTAGGCAATGGGGCTGTAAGATAAACTGAGTGGAAGATAGATGCCTTCCCATCTTATACCTCTAAATATGGACATGAGAACTTCAGACATGAAATTTATAAGATTTTTTGTCAAGGAAGACTGAAGACTCCTTTGGATATTTACAAAGGATGTCTTCTCTGGGATGGGTTTAGTCTGCTTTAAGTTAGGGGACATACTGATAGGAAAAGCTCTTGGTTCATTCCATGTAAGACTCCTGAGATAAATTCCTAATGGAATTAATAGGTGTTTGTAATTCAACTCTTCAGTTCTTAGAATTATCTTTTGTGTTATTTTTTCTGGTATTATGTATGAGGAGGCTATCAGAGGAGTGATCGACATATGGTTTGACAAATGTTTGACAAAAGTATTGAGGTTATTTTGTTTAGACAGGGAGGTTACTGCACCTCATAGTAGTTGTGGTTTGAGTCTAGTGATTGAGATTATTTTTAATGTTACTGTCCAGATGCAGTGTATGTAGTTTCAGTTTTAAAACATATACTGATTCTATGTAAGGACTTGTAGGAAGATTGGATGAGAAATGCATTGTTAGTATAAGAGTCTGTGAGTTGTCCATAAACCACCTATGTAAGATGTAGAATTTTTCAGGTACACATGGTTTATTTACCTTGGGTCACTTTCTGAAGGTAATCTAAAGAAGGATGGGAAAGTCTAAAATGTTTTGCCAGATTAGTAGCCCTGGCAAAACGGTATGGAGGAGATTGAAACTGTTGGGTAAAATGAAGCTTTTTGGATTGAATTGCTTTCAGGTTTCAACACAGCATAGCTTGTCTTTGTTATATAGACCTGTGTTTCTCAACATGTGGTCCCTAAAGTGTAGTCTCTGGACCAGTGGCATCAGCATTGCTGGGAAACTTGTTAGAAATACAAATTACTGGGCTCCACTCCAGACCTCTAGGGTGGGACCCAGCAGTCTGTGTGTTTAACAACCCCTCCTGTTATTCTGATGCTAGCTCAAGTTTGAGAACCATTAGCATAGATGTATGTAGCATTAACTTTCAACTTTGAGGAAGTAAAACAAACTGTTAATAATCAATCAGTTGCCACTTTGCCAAGTTGAGCAGTTTCTCTATGATGGTTATCTCCAGCATCAGTTATCTTTAGAGACTATAATTCCTATATATCCTGTGTATAGAGAGATACCCAGTATATATCTTTGGAGCATCATTTTATAATAAGCATTCGAAAATGATGATTTAAGGTGCCTTTTAGAAATAGCTATCACTTTGGCATTTCCTATAGTGACTAATTTGAGGACACAGACCCTGAATACATTTTAAATTCCTGAATGAATTAATGATGGAATGAGTTTGGCTTTAGGGTAAAAGTGTCATTTTAAGATTAAATACACAGGGTGAAAAATATTTCTATGAAACATTAATTAGGTTTCTTTCCTTGTTAAACTAATTATTTTTTTGTTTTTCTAAAATAGATAAGTAATGGAACATCATCTGTGATCGTCTCCAGAAAGAGGCCATCAGAAGGAAACTATCAAAAAGAAAAAGACTTGTGTATTAAATATTTTGACCAGTGGTCTGAATCAGATCAAGTGGAATTTGTGGAACATCTTATTTCACGAATGTGTCATTATCAGCATGGACATATTAACTCTTACCTGAAGCCCATGTTGCAGCGGGACTTTATTACCGCTTTACCAGGTAACTGTACTTGTCTTTTCAAAAGCTGAGCAATCGAAAAATGCCCGGCCCAAGGATCTAGGTGGATATTTATGAAATGATTGAATGAGTACTGTGTGAGGCAGCATTTTTTTGGGACACATACTTTAATATATGGAACCTGAGGAAGTATAATTTAGTATTTATCTAGGAAATATAGGCAGTATCTTTAACAGTGTTCATTATTGGCCGGGCATGGTGGCTCATGCCTGTAATCCCAGCACTTTGGGAGGCCAAGGCGGGTGGATCACCTGAGGTCAGAAGTTCGAGACCAGCCTGGCCAACATGGTGAAACCCCATCTCTACTAAAAGTACAAAAATTAGCCAGGGGTGGGCGGATGCCTGTAATCCCAGCTACTCAGGAGGTGAGGCAGGAGCATAGCTTGAACCCGGGAGGTGGAGGTTGCAGTGAGCCAAGATCACGCCACTGTACTCCAGCCTAGGTGACAAGAGTGAGGCTCTGTCTCAAAAAAAAAAAAAAAGTGTTCATTATTGGTTCACCCTGTTGCTTCATTTGGTTTGTTGAATAAGTTAATGATATGCTTTTTATTTTGATGTAGTTTAGAGTCTGCACTTTGCCTTTATATGTAATTTTAGAAAACATGGTGCTCTTCCCTTCAAACATAGTTTGTATGTTTGGGAAGTGTCCCAAAGTTTAGGACATTCATTTGTATCTGAAGTGGCACTTAAGGAATGGCAAAAATATATTGGGAAAACTGGTAACATGTCTTTATTATATTTCTCAAAACCTGTTTCTGCATCCTCTCCCTCACTACTGTCTTCCCATATGTCTCATACACACATAGGTGTGTGTACACACACACACACACACACACACACACCTGATTAAATTTACTTTGATTTTTAAAAGTAGACTTTATATTTTTAGAGCAGGTTGAGGTTCAGAGCAAAATTGCAGGGAGAATGCAGAGAATTCCCGTATTCACATACCCGTCCCCTCAGCCTGCCCCACTATGGGCATTGCACAGCTGAGCAGCACATTTGTTACAATTCATGAACCTGCACTGACACATCGTTATTACCCCAAAGTCATAGGTTACGTTAGGGTTTACTCTTGCTGTTACTTGTTTTGTGGGTTTGGTCAAATGTATAATGATATACATCTACCTTAAGAGTATCCTACAGAATGGTTTCACTGTGCTCCACCTATTTATTTCCCTTTTTAAAAAAATAATTTAAAATTTGCTATATTCTGTACCACATTTTTATTTTTCTCAACGAAGTGGCACCTTGCTATGTGGGCCAGGCTGGCCTTGAGCTCCTGGGCTCAAGTGATCCTCCTGCCTCAGCCTCCTGAGTAGCTGGTACTGCAGGCATGCACCACTGTGCCGAACTTCCCTTTGAATATGATTAATCATGAATTTTTTTCTGTTTCTATATTGTTTTTTAAAAAAATTTTCAATTTAAATTTGGCTAGGTAAGATATAGAGATTTCACTCCTGTAGAGAATGCTGGCCAGAATGTTTTCCTCTGATGTGGCCAGTGTAATGTGTGGTTAAAATTGCCACGTCAAAATAAGCCTAGAAGTAGCCAGGGATGAGCCAGTACCATTGCCACAACCCTAGCCCTTGTCAGAGCTACAGGATAGCTTCTTAAAGAGTAGCTCCTCCCTTAGCCTGTCTGTGATTTACAGAACATCAGGACTCCGTGTTCTAAGTCCTTCCACAGCAAACGGAAACCTAGGGCTGCACGTTGATAAACCAGCTTCTGATTTCTAATCTCTCTTCCGAAACTTGTGAGTTTACCTTCTGCAGTGGGAGTTTTAAGGATATTTGAGAGTTAGCTTAGAAAAATTTGACACTGCTGTTCTTTTTATGCTGAAATATAGCATGACTTGCTCATTTCTTCCATTAGAATCTCTAGAAAAGCAAAACATGAATCCTCTGTTTCTAGAATCATACTATTTAATTGCTTAAGGGGATCTTAGCCATCACTGAGTCCTGTTTTTTATTGTGTAGATTAGGAAACCAAAGAGAAATTAATTGGGTGAGATGCCCAGAGTCACACATCTTGATTATAGTGGTGGTGGTGTGAATGATTATAGGGGTTGGTTCAAAAATTAGTACAAAGGCTAAGGAAAATTCCTTAAATTGGCCCCATGTACTGAATGTAAGGATTAGAACTCAATTCAATAATTCTCACTTCTAATTATGAGGGAGGGATCCAGGGTGGAGAGGGAGACATGCTTTTGATTGTATGAGAAAGAATTACAGGTGAGTGGAAGTAAGATGAGGCATGTACACATGATGAAGCTTCTCTATATGTACAGAACTCAAACTCAGAAACCTATGGAATGAGGCTGCATCTCACACCAAGAAAAGACAGAGTCGTTTTTTAGGTTGGTGATTGTATTTATCCCTCATAAGTGATTTTAAATGATGAGAGGATACCCTCATTTTTTTTCAAGCAATTCAATTTATTGTTTGTTTTCCACCGTTTTGGTTTTATTTTCTTCACTGTAGTTTGCTTCTCAAGCGTTTTTGAGTGCCAGGGAACTCACCTTATATTTGCAGAGTAACCACAAGGTGGCACTGTTGAAGTTCTCTTGATTTTCGGAGTATAGTTCAGAGGCAACCCCATCTCTTAGGGAGTATACAGCCTTGGAGAAGAAGCAGAACAGATGAACATGTGTTATGTATATAAATATGGTTAGCATAATTGCATACAATTCAGTTTTCATTACAGCGAATGTTAAGGCATTGTCCATATCTCTGTTAAAGTGGAATTTTGTGGTATTGAATATTACATGAAATGAATGGACCATTGGCTGGGACATGGAAATACTTTAGTTAAAATGCTATTTGTTTTAACAGGACTTGATCTGAACATATATACACATGTCAGTATATATCATGCATATGAATCTAATAGCCGAGGACAAGCTCTCCAAGTTGATTGTGTTAGTTAGTATCTAGTAGACCTAGATTAAGTGCATGGCATTAGTTCCTTAACACAGACTCTGCCTTAAGAGCATCACAGGAGAAACAGGTCCATGTCCATGTTCATACTTAGATTTAATAATGTGTGGAGCAACTTATCAATCTTTATACTAGTTTGGTGTTTCATTTTTACTGTACATCATCTTGAGTTTGAGTTTTTACACTGTTGAAATTGACAGTCAACTTACGACTTCATTTGGTTGTGAAAACCATTAATTCTATAAAAATTATCCATAATTTTAGCTTTTAAATTCTTGCTGTGAATATCATACCTGTCAGTATAGGGAAAATGGAAAATGTTTGTGGTCTCTGGCTCCTTTTGGCTCAGTGGAAAAAGTGATAATTATGATATGCCTTTCTAAAAATCATAGTAAATGTTTAGTCTGCAATGTCAATTTCTGCAGGCTGAGTTTGTGGTTTGTAAAGAACGGTTGTTAATGGGAAAATTCATACCATGTAAAGTAGAGACAGATTGTACTTCAAAAAGGATGATAAGCATTGGTGATCTGTTTGTTGAGGTGTCTAAGCAATTAAGAGTTTTGAAACACTTGGCTTTCTGGCCCTGGTTTATTCAATTGTCTTATCCCCAAGAAAGGATGATGAGCCATATTATGGACCATAAATGTGACAGAGATTAGATGAAAGGTCCTAGGAGATGTGGAAGAACCAGAGCATAGATGAAGCTTTAGGTTGGGTACACGGCCAGAGCAGCGTGACAGGAGAAAGTATGGGTGCTGGAGTCACACAGGCCCTTGGTTTGAATACTAGCCCTTACACTCTACAGCTGTGTGGTCCCACTTTTTGGAGCCTCAGTTTCCTCGTCTGTGTGGGAATAATAGTAATACTTTATGGATATTGTGTGAGGATTAATGATGATACGTTATAGTATGCCTGGCATCTATTGGGTATTCTGAGGATGGCAGCTTAGAAAAACGCCCAGAGAGGCAGGAAACACCTGCTTCTCCAGAGGCAGTGAGATTTATTGCTAGGACGTTTTAATTATTCACCCACTGATTTCAGAATTGATTCATCCTGATACCATATAGGTGTGTGTCACTTTGTTGATTTGTTTCCTGGGTGTTTTATGGAAAAAGATGTTAGACTTTGTGACCTGAGCCGCTTATCACTTCATTTCTGTCTGAAACCTTATGTTGGTGTTTTCCAAGTGGAAGGCATCCGTTGAGGGACTGTTGCTGTTAGCAATTGTCATTGTTTTCTTTTAAAACGTTTAGAACTTCAGATTTTACAACTAGATTTGTGACTAGGGAGGGGGAAGGGATAGTAGGGGTGGGTGGGAAAGGAAGTTTCTTTGCAGCTGCTCTTTGAAATGCATTTCTAAAATAATAAAAGTTTCTGTAATTGTATGATCTAAGCAGCTGTGTTAAAACTGGCTGTAGTCAAGGGCATTGAATTGACATTTGAGTTTCATTTTGATACAGTGTTATTTACATATTGAGCTTTGAAATTTGTGCCTTTTAATTGTTTTAACTTATTATTGAAGTTTTTCCAGACTTTCATCTGGTTCCTGTAATTAGCAACAGCAGCATGTCTTCAGCACTGTGTGCAAAGTGTTATGCCCTCAATTTTCTGAAGCTGTAATGTGTCCTCTTGTTGCCTTAGGAAAAGGGGGTAGTGGTGGGAGATGGGGGAGTCTCAGCATGATAGAGTAATGAGAGCCCAGACATAGGTACTTCAGAAAATGCTTAAATACCTCAAAGCACTTTTTAGCTCAGGCAAATGGACCACCTTATTCAGTAACCTCTTTGTCCTGAATAGGCTTGAAACCAGAAAGTTACATGGTCTGCATGGCTTCTGAGGGTGGCCACTCTAAGGTACCTGAATAGAGATTGTTTGATTCCTGTTCTTCTCAAAACATTTAAGGGGCCATGAGACTTACACCAAAAAAAGAGAGGCGGGGGGCTTAGCTTTTTGCTAGAGGGGATGCATAATATTTTTTCTGCAGAAAGTAGCAAGAAGAATGTTGTGTAGTGGCCTTGTCCATTGATATCCGTTGAGATGATTTGGGGGAGAGGAGAACAAAGACTGACATTTCTTGAGTAAACTTCTCATTTACCCAGCTCCTTACATATGCTGTCTTACTAACTTTCCCAACAAGACTGGGAGATTCCCTCCATATAAAATGAGGGTATTTAGAGTACCTATCTCAGAAGGTTATTGCAAAGATTATATAATGTAATTTATTTCAGACATTTAATATCATTCTGATATTGTGGAAGACTGAGATCCTAAAAGGAAAACTGATTTGCTTAAGGTCACCCAATTAGCAGTTGACAGAACTGAGATTCAACCTAGTTTATCTGACTTTCAGGCAGTGTGTTTTCCACAAGACTAAAACATGCTGCCTTATAGAGGGAGGAAGTGCATTTAAAATATTAGACAAAGGAAATAGGTCAAATCTCATAGATATCACTGAGATGTTGCTTAGTTGGACTGATGGCATTTGAAAGAGGAAGAAATAAGTATTAGTAAGGGATTTATTTCTGTAAAAACTCATTGATAGCCTAGTTGTGAGCAGTTGATGGGGGAATCAAAGAGGACTAAAAGGGATATCATTGCTGTAAACCAATAGTTCCCAATATTTCAGCGTTATCTAGTGGCACTTCTTAAAAATACATATTCCTGGCTGGGCACGGTGGCTCACGCCTGTAATCCAAGCACTTCCGGAGGCTGAGTTGGGTGGATTATGAGGTCAGGAGATCGAGGCCATCCTGGCCAACATGGTGAAACCCCGTCTGTACTGAAAATACAAAAATTAGCTGGGCGTGGTGGTGTGCGTCTGTTGTCCCAGCTACTTGGGAGGCTGAGGCAGGAGAATCGCTTGAACCCAGGAGGTGGAGCTGAGATGGCACCACTGTACTCCATCCTGGTGACAGAGTGAGAATCCGTGTCCCCCCCAAAAAAAAAAAAAAAAAATACAGATTCCTGGGCCTTACCATCTAGAGGTTCTGATTTAGTAGGTCAGGAGAAGATTGGGGGAATATTTTTTTTGTTGCTGTTGTTTTAAAAATCAGTAACCCTGAGTTGAGTCAGGTACAACCACACAGACTCATAGACCCCCCAGATAGGTGGAAGGTTTGGGTGCTGCTTTCCCATCACAGATGATGGGGATGTTGCAGCCTTTGAGGTTTGAAAAGGCAAGTACCTAATGCATTCTTTTTATTTTTTATATTGTTTTTAAAAGACAGAGTCTTGCACTGTCACCCAGGCTAGAGTGCAGTGGCGTGATCTCCACTTACTGCAACCTCCATCTCCTAGGTTCAAGTGATTCTCATGCCTGATCCTCCCAAGTAGCTGGGATTACAGGCGTGTACCACTATGGCTAATCTTTGTATATTTAGTAGAGATGGAGTTTTGCCTTGTTGGCCAGACCAGCCTCAAACTCCTGGACTCAAGCGATCTGCCCATCTCGGCCTCCCAAAGTTCTGGGATTACAGGTGTGAGCCACCATGCAGCCCCTAATGCATCCTTGTCTTGCTGTTTGTTTCACCTCTCAGAGAGCAGAGGGTTCTAGAGGGGAATTAATTAGAGATGTGTTTATAACCACTTAGGAGGCTTTGGGGTTAATGATGTGAAGTATTATAAACCTTTAAAAGTGGCCATGTTCTTAGCCTGGGCAACATAGTGAGACCCTGTCTTTACTAAAAAAAGTTGCCTGGCATGATAATGCACACTTGTAGTCCCAGCTACTAGGGAGGCTGAGGCAGGAAGATCACTTGGTTCTGGAAGGTCAAGGCTGTAATGAGCCATGATCATGTTACTGCACTCCAGCCTGGGCGATAAAGCAAGATGCTGTAATTAGCTGTGTTCTAATATTAAGTGTAGAAACCAGAAAAGGAAGATAGATAAGTACCCCAGCATTAGAAAGATTGAAAGAGCCAAGTCTGTTAGTCCACGGCTAGAGACTGAATGAAAATGTTTAGAGGGCTGACAGATTCTGCAGTTTGAAATTCTGATGAATAATTTGTCAATCCTAGTGATGGAGAGACACAAGTAGAACTCCACGTGATTATCCTTGGATTTCCCTGATTTTAAGTAAACATAGAAGATGGAAGAAAGGCAGCCAGGTGCAGTGGCTCACACCTGTAATCTCAGCTCTTTGAAGGCCAAGGCAGGAGGATTGCTTGAGCCCAGGAGTTTTGAGACCATCCTGGGCAACATAGTGAGACCTCATCTCTACAAATGATAAAAAAAAAATTAGCTGGGTGTGGGGGCATGTGCCTGTAGTCCTAGTTACTTGCGAGGTTGAGGTGGGAGGATTGCTTGAACCCAGGAGTTTGAGGTGGCAGTGAGCCATGATTGTGCCACTGTACTCCAACTTGGGGGGTAGAGTGAGTCCCTGTGAAACCTTTGAGAATGGTACCAGGAGGACCAAACCCCAAATAATGTAAAATTGGCCAAAATGTTGAAGTAAATCGAAAGAGTTGAAAACAAAATAATTAACTATTTGGAGCAAGATTATAAGGAATGAAGGGGTAATGTGCTTAGAATAGATGGTATAGTGATAATAGAAAGAAACAACATATTTTCGCTCCCATTAACCTAATTACACCCCCCCAACCCAAGAATAATGGCTTTAAAGCAAAGGTTAGCAAAGTTGTATTTGAAAAGATGTGAAGATATTTAGGAATCACATAGCTCGTGCAAACAAGTAGGCCTAAATACATTGTATGCCTGGATAGTGGCAAAACCTGTGGTGGTGATTTTTCAAATTGTAGAACATTGTGAAGTAATTGAAAACCAGTATGCAGAACTATTGGGTACGGTTGTGCCCTGTGCAGCTTGTAGAGTTGCACATGGTAGTCTTGCATGATAGCACCAGAGATGACTGATGAACAGAATTCCTGGTTTTAAGAACTGGAGAAGGTGTTTTGGGGGGATTTAGCTATGAAATTAGATGTTGTACTTTAGCAGAATTCTTAGATGAGTTTCAAAGGCTAATTAGCCTCTGAAAAGATTGTGTATGGTTGTGTAAACCTAGAAGGATGTATACAGAATGTGAAAAGTTGTTCCCATCTCTGGGAAATGAGGTTTAGGGATTTAAAAAAGTTTGCTCATCTACACTTTATAAATTTTCTATAATGAATGTGAACTAGATATGTTTAAAAGGGATACCAAGCATCTAGTGTCAACATGTACGTGAAAAATTGCAGTACAACTTCATGTAGCAAACCCCAGCATGGGAACATGAAAGCAGCCATACCAAACTCACCTTATTTCCTTTTTGGATAAAGTTACCAGGCTAGTAGGTAGGTCTGAAGAGTGAAGTAAATAGATGGTAGTATCATCATAGGCCGGTTTTTCCAAATACCCTGAGGACAGAATAGAGAGACATGGGCTGGGCAGTGGCACATATAGATGACTACAGACCGGATGGCTCAGTGTGGGTGCCCTGGGCATATTGATGAGTTCATCAGTGTTAGCTTGGAGGGTAATACTATAATAATAGCTAGTGTCATGGGTGCTGTCCTTGGTTCTGACCCATTTAACATGTTTGCCAACATGGTTTGACATGTTTGCCTTAGTACTTTAGCCCATCATGCAGGTCTGGTGTGGAATACCCACTCTTCTGGATGTGACAAAAATCAGAATTCTAGAGACTGAAATGGATGGGTCAGACAAAGCTTTGAAGGTGAATTATAGTAAGGATAAATATAAACTGCACAAAACTGCCCCTGCCTTTCCAACTAGCTGTACAAATAGAGCATTAGGGGACATTGTTTTAATAGGTGTTTTGGGGGGAGAGGCCTAGGGTTTTATTCTAACATACTGCCGTCTTAGGCGTCTTCTGTGATATGACTGTCAGAGGAAGTCAGTGCAGCCTTTAACCACATTAACTGTAATATAAATGACATGCAGGAAGGGACAGTGGTCCCAGTGTAGTCTTTATTCTTAGACCATAGCTTGGGTCTTTGATCTAGTCCAGAGTAAGACAATTTTAGTATATGAAGAACCTGGAAATTATAACCAATGGTATAATAATAGTCATTCTTAGAGTTGAAGAAACTTTAGTTTGTAAAGCATTTTTCATGCATCGTCTCATTTTGATATTTTCAGAATCAAGTAGAGATTATTATCATAATCTTATACGGATAAGGAAACTGAGACTCTGAAAGTTTAATAATTTACCTACATCTGGCCTTTCAACAACCAAGTTTAGTGCTATTATACTACTTCTAATTATTTTGAGAAAAGGAACAGATATTAACCTTGTAGAGTGCTTTATTGTCTATAAAATGTTTTTGTAAAACTGTTGAATTTGATTCTGACAGTGTGAGAAAGGACACTTGTTACTGGTGATTACCATTTTGTATGTTAAGGCACAAAAATTCAAGGCACAGGGATGTTTTCAGTGTTTGTTTCATGTCATAGAACTAGTAAGTGGTGAACCTGGGACTTGAAATGGGAATTTTCTGATGATATGTTCTGTGTTCTCATCCCTACACAGAATAAGCTTGGGGATAAGCTTTATTTCTTGCAACTACAGAAGACATGCTTACCGCCACAGGATGGGAGTTTACAGGTGGCAACAGTGGTGGCCATGTTGATCATCTTCACATTGTGAATGTCAGGCAGAGGCTGGGAGTGGTTTTCTTTGAGAGTATCCTTGTATCGTGTGGGAGGTTGAAGCCAATAACCTCTAAGATTCTAGGATTTGCAGACATGGGGCTATTGCTTTTGAAGATTGTCCCCATCCGTTTAGGAACAGAAAATGGATACTCACAAAAGGAAGATGAAAAGATTGACAGAAATACATTTAAGCACAATCGACGTTAATTATTGGATTGTCATTTAACTTTTCATAAGTTTTTCAAGATGAGTCGGTGTTTTGCCTTTTTTGTCTTCTGACCTCCCGGGGATTCACACCGGGTGTGGATTAATGGGGATATGATTTGTTATCAGAGACAGTGAATAAGATGGCAGTGAACACAAACTTTGAAGCAAGAAATCTGAGTTCCAGTCTTGGAGTGTAAAATCTTGAGTTCTTTACCTCTCTGTACTTCATCTGTAAAATTTGGGGCATCATTGCCCCACAGGAGAGCTGTGAGAGTTATATAAAAGAAAATGAAGTCTTTTATCATAATATTTGACAGATACAGAACTGTCCAAAGTCAGCTTTTACACACAGAGAAGAGTTGCTGTTAATTGTTTATCGTAAAAAATCAGAACCAAAAAGAAGTGTGTATGTTTATGTACTCATGGATTTGAGTATCTGTAGAACTTTTGATATTACTAAAATACTTGGTTCAGGATTTCTTTATTCCTCTTATCTTTAAGGAAATGATGGCTGGTTCCTTTCTATCTCCCTTCCCATTCCTTCATTCCCTTTTCTGTTTTGTAGAGCAAGGCTTAGATCACATAGCAGAAAACATTCTTTCGTACCTGGATGCCAGGTCTCTGTGTGCAGCAGAGCTGGTGTGTAAAGAATGGCAGCGAGTGATCTCAGAAGGAATGCTTTGGAAGAAGCTGATTGAACGAATGGTACGCACTGATCCCCTATGGAAAGGACTTTCAGAAAGAAGAGGGTGGTAAGTACTTGGATTGCTTATTCCCTTGAAAAAATTTCATTGACAGAGTCAGCTTGATTAGTCAAAAGTGCAATTTTACTTGCAAATGTGCTGGCCTATTTTTTAAAAGGGGAGAAAATGAGTGATCAAAAGTTGAAAGAAAAAGTTAAAGCTGTTAAAATTTCTCCCTCTGAAATGTGTATTTCCTTTATTAACTGTATTATATAGTTTGAATGGGATTTGGCTTTTCAAAGCTGTGTGTTTATGCTTTTTCCTCCACATTTTGCTTAGGTGGTGATACCATTACCAAAATATAGATATGACAAAAATAAGAGGAAGTCAGGTAGTGCCACTTTGCTGTTTGTTATTACTTCTGGTTGAGGAAGTAATAGTGATAGGATTTTTCAGAGAAAACTCATAACTCTGATGCAGCTTTATAGCTAGCTCTATGCTGTATGGCCTAGTTAGCACAGAGAGAGCTACAGAAAGAGGTACATATAGGGCTGTATTTTCCCTTATGAGTGAGGGTCAGAGCTGTATTTTCCTTGTGGGAGGAAGTTTGATGTGTACTAAGTTAGATTTTTCACAAAGCTACATTAGCGCTTTTTATTAAACTCTATGGAATGAAAGGCTAGATTGTTATATATTAGTACTCAGAAAACAGAAGATCAGGATTGTGTTAGAGAGCTGTGAATTGAGCTAAACTTGTCTCTAACATGTAAATTTGTCAGAAATCCTGCTTTTGCACAGTTAAAGCTCAATGCAAGTTAAAAGACATGCAAGATATATCTTTGTCAGCACCATGTTTAGATAAAATTCACCCTTTTATGTGCAAAAATGTAACATCTGTTTGTTTTTATTTGCCAGGGATCAGTACCTGTTTAAAAACAGACCCACAGATGGCCCTCCAAATTCATTTTATAGGTCATTATACCCAAAGATTATCCAGGATATAGAGGTAACTTTATGATTTATCTGTTTTATGGGCTCTTAGTGTCTTGTTCTCGACTTTTTATGTTGCCTTAGAGTGTTCTTTTGTTCTAAAATCGTAGAACTAATAATTTTTGTTAAAAGTTGAGCTTTTGGAGTAAATGTGTCACGATGTATATAATCTGCAGCTCTTCTTCAGAAAAGATAATGTCTTTTGCAAAGAATATCTAACTTTTCTAAAACATGAAATGCTTCTGCAAGGCTGCCAGTTAATTCAAGTCTTAATCTAAAATCATCTTTTTATTCTAATCTGATAAATTTTCCAAAATCCCTGGCCCCATTTTTTTAAGTAAGCATCATTTTATATTTTTGAGTCATCTCTAGAGAACTAGAGAAGGCACATTCCAAGTTTTCTCTGTACATTACTCATAGTTTTTCATAAAAATGATGCAGATATCATTCTAAGCAACAGTTAGGTGGATTTATAGGGCAGATTATGCTCCTGGACCATTTTGGATTTGAGCGTAACTTCACCAGACCAGTAAAACTCTGTAAACTTGATGAGAAACACTGGAGATGTTTGATATCGTTCATGTGTTCTAATTAGTTCAGTTTTACTATTTAGACTTTTTCCTTGAACCAGGAAAGACATGCACAGGCATTTCTCATTAACTCTTTCACATGTGTTCTTGGCAGGTCTTGGTTACTTCACTGTTTCCTCCTTGGCAGAAAAGTTTAGCCTTTGCTAGGCAATGCAATATCACCCATAAAGTTATACTCAGTTTCCCAAATGTGAAGTAATCCTCTCCCCCAGGTGATAGACATAAAAGTTATTGTGCCAAAATTCATTAAGGGAGAAACATGTACTTTTTCGGACCCCTCCCCCCTTCCAGGCAGATGTGAATAATGGAATCATTCCATTAATGGTAAATCTGAATGTGACTGGAATATCATTATTTAAAACACAAACTGTCTTGAATATTCTGCTGTCTGAAACGATCTATAAGCAACTCTTTAAGGAGGTTAAATGAAAACTTTCACTAGATAAATCATAAAGTTTAAGAATTAATTGACCATTGGCAGTTCCAAACTTAGAGTAAGTTGCCCCTGCAGGGCTAGTGGCTGAGACATGGTGTTAACTTTATCTTAGGTTGATGTGTGTGTGTCGTAGGGGAGATAGGGCTGTCACTTACCCCTAGGTAGTTTTACTAAGGCATTTCTTATGTACCCATCTTATAAACTACATTCCATTCTGTTTTTTGTTTTCCTTTGATGAGGGGCAACTATTTACAAAGTTATCTCCAGACTTCTTTGAATAATTTTATCAAAAAAATTCTTTGAAAAGAATGATGTTTAAAGTTAATTATGAACAAACAGGAACCTTGGAAGAACTCTGATCAGGTTGAAGATGTGGCGACATAGATTATTTTATTGAATCCTCATGACTGCTCTTACAATTGACAATGTGAATTCAGTATTCTGTGACATGACACTATGTGACACCACATGCCATCATCGTTTCTTCAGGCTCAAATGATATTTTAAAGTAGGAGAGGAGGCAGGTGTGAGGGGAAACAGCTCTATGGGAAAACCCTGTGCGACACAACCCCTACATCATGGTGGTCTACCCAGTGGTTCTTAAAGTGTGGTTTGGAAAAACCCACTGGTTGGCCACAAAAGTCTTCTCCAGATTTTTGTGGGCTAGACACCTCTTGATATAAGTGATGATGTTTATGCTTTGATATATGCACTACTAGTAATAATCATAAAAGTAATGTACCACTAATAGCATTTACTTATGCCAGATAGTTTGTTAACTACTTTATAATGCATTTTCTCTTTTAACATTTTGGACAAAACCTGAAAGGTAGGCCAAGTACTTATTTAAATTTGAGGAAACCTTAGAAGGTTAAAACGGTTAAACAGTTTAGTCAGGATCACACAGCTAGTGGGTAATTGAGTCTGTGATCAACCATATACCCTTCTACCTTAATACGAGTTTTTAACAATAGACCACTGCCACCACCTCAAAATAGATTTTTTTATTCCTGTTTTGGGAGTGTGTTTCATTCTGTCCAGAATAAAACAGAATATAGAGAGTTATATGGAGAGAGTTCTTTCAGTGATCCTGGATCAAATGAGAGACTCTCACGGGCTTGACTCTGTTCGTATGGCTGGTATGAAATCCTCACAAGCAGACTATAATAATTACAAATACCCACTTCGAGTCCTTGCATATATCAAACTGTATTGGGTGATTTACGTAGGTTACTGTTTTTTATTCTTACAACAAGGTGCATGTTATTATCTTTATAATAGGGGGAAACTGAGACTAAAAGAAGTTTTAGGACTTGCTGCATAGTTAACTAGAACAGATGGGATGGGATTTTAACTGAGGTCTGTCTAGCTCTATCCAGGCTGAGAGTTGTTGTTTGTCATTTTCAGAGTGGAAAATTCAAGAAGTGAGGGAGAAAGAGGCATGTTTTATGCCTGCTGAATTTCAAGGTGGTCTTTGCCTCCTTCTCTAATTGTGTGAATACTCAATGTTCTTGACTGTTCATGGAAAAAAGGGTATGAGTTAAGATCTGATTAGTGGGCCCTGTTTTAGTCCACTTATGTGAAAGTAGTAGGGTTTTAAGCACATTGCAGAAAGATAAATGACACTTGGAATGTCAAGCGGCTGTTTTATGTCCCCCTCCCTCCCCAGTTGCCTGTACATAGCTTTAGAGTCTCTTGTGTTTTTTCCCATATACTTTGCGGGGTTGCCAGTTCACAACACCTTTTTCTTTTTTTCCTTCTTCCTCCACCTCGGCAGATTGGCTTATGTGCCGGCTCCTGTAATCTGTACATTCCCAGATTTGGCTTTGATGAGCAGAAAGGAAATGTTCATCTCTGAATCTGCCCTTCTACATTGACCCACCAAAAATTGGCTTAATTTTAAGGGAAAATAGAGAACCTGGCTTAGTGCAGCCAACTCCTGTTATTCAGGAAATGAGGATGTGAGAAATGGAGTCTGGGGAGAATAAATACGTATTGTAAGCTTTCTGCAAAGGCTCATCCCGCCTGGGTGTTCTTGCCACACATAGAGAGGGTTTAGAGGGCCTCTGAATTAAGAAGGAATTCCTAGAAAACCCGAGGCTCACTCCTAAAAGAAGCAGCCATATTCTCCTTTGCTGTCTAGAGTCTTAGTTGTTGTTGTTGTTGTTACCGTTAATGGTGGGCTGACTGTAGATACTTTGCTACAAGTGATTTAATTTAATCCTCAAATTGTCAAAGCTGAGATTTTTACTCCAAAGTCCATGCTGCTTTCACTCTAGCGTGCCCCCAAGTGTCCATTAACAGAGAGTTGGGAGTTGCTATAGCAGCCCTAGAGTTCTGGTATTCTGAACTTGGATTTTTCTCTTTTGCCATTTGAGTAGTGACAAACTCATTCAAGTAATCTACCTTCTTCCTCTCTTCATTCATTGCATTGAAGCCTTTGAAGTGCTCTTCTTGGACAGACCACTGGGAAAATGATGGTGTGTTGCATCACACCTTTTAATAAGCCACATTTTATTCAGGGAGAGTGGGGGGTTTTTTTTGTGGTTTGCAAACCTGATATTAACATTGTCCTGACCAGAAAATGTCAAAACTTGCCCACCCACCCAGTTGTGTTTAGGCTTCTAAAAATAATGTTATTCCTCCATACTCAGACATCTGTTTTCACTCTATTGCCAATTTAAATGCCGCTGTATACTCTGTGTATCATGGCTACTTTCCCAGTATTTTGAAAATTTGCGCAGGGTAAGGGGATTTTACAAGTTCTCAAAAACATGAAATATTCCTCTACAGTAGCCATACCACATGATGGCTAAGTGAAATGATAGGTATCCACATAATTAAAGAGATGCACCTGTGTATGACCTCTATTCCTGCTGCTGGCATTAGGATAATAGTTGGATTCCATTTGAAGGCTGAGCCTCTTCCTGGGAATGGTTGGGGAAGGCTCAGGCTTATTAGCATTAAATATCAGCCTAGACTGAGACAACGATTTCTGGCAACTTTGTGAGAATTATGTATTTGTTGTTGCAGCCCACTTTCTTTTTGGTTAACGTTTTCAACAACTGAAGAAGAACGTAACTACCATTTGCTGGCACTATAATGAGAACTTACATACATAATCTCATTTGAACCTTAACAGTGGTTTTGAGGGAGTAGATATTACTCTTCCCATCTTTACAGCAGTGGAAGTCCTTTGCCGAAGTTGCTACTTGACCTAGGTATTTTCTACCACAGTGGGCTACCTGCCAGTTTTAAAGGTCTAGTTTTTCTAAAAAAAAAAAAGACCTGGCTTATAAGCATTCAGGTAAAAGTCGAGGTCGTCAGACATCATGGGGGTAGTTTTTTAGGCTGGCGTAGTTGACAGGAAGTGCTGCTTTTTTGTGCAGGTGGCCTTGGGAATTGAGAAGAGGAATTACCCAGGGTTGGTGCGCAGCAAAGCAGTCAACTCCCTGATCTGGCTCCGTGTCTCTTTCATGGCTTTTCAAAACAAGCTACATTTTGGGATTCAAGAAACTGATGATTTCTAAAACAGGCCTAGGTGAGGACTTTGTAAAATGACACATCAAGAATTGGTTGACAAACTGTTTCTTTTAAAATGCAGAAACTTATTTGAGAAAAGTAGGCTTTTTGTAAGTGTTGAGAAGCTAAGCCATTTGCTAACTTCCGTTCAACTTAGAATGAAAATCTGGTATCTAGCAGAGCTTTTGTGAGGTCCTCTTCCCTAGCTCTTACTTGAGGGTTGGGGATAGAGAGTATAGCCCAGCCTTTAATGTTGTTGTCATCCTCTGTCCAGACATCTCAGGGGACTGATGTATCATAGGCTGAGTGTGTACAGAGGACCCTGGCTCCTCTGTGCAGTCTTCTCTGCTGCGTCTTCAGGGTTTTGGATACAGTTAAAGATTGTAGCCACGTCACCCACTTCTAGGAAACATTTTAGAGTAGTGGGAGAGCATGTAGGAAATTCTTTTTGGTATAGGGATTTCCCCCACCCCCTCTTTTAAATTAAAATAATTGTTTCCTCCTCAAACTCTCATGCGGTAGTAAATGTGCCTTTTCTAGTCATTGAAATATAAAGCGAAACAAAGCTACTTACTGCTTCAGTGTCATCTTAAAGCAATTGTATACCTCTTAAACCTAAGAACAGCTTGGTAACACCTGGCATATATGTAAAAACATATTATGTATTCATCTTTGTAATACTTTGGGTTCATATGAACTCATACATTCTGTAGCAACTCTGTGGGCCCCCAGAGGGTATAATGTGAACATTTGTAACCACTGCCAAGAGTCACTGGCCACAAAGTAGAGTTGTTACCAGTACATCTGCCTACTAAATCAGCATTTTCCTGGAGTGCTCAGCATGCTGAGATGGCTTAATCACTATCTAAAAATACATTGTTTCTCTAAATGATTCCATGCGTTGAGTTCTGCTTAAGAAATGCCTGTATTCTGGACCTCTTTTTAAATAAAAAAGTTGCTTATCCGGACAGATCCGTTGTCTACTTTGATAGAGGTAGCAGAGCTGGTTGGGTTATGTTTTTTTATTTTTTATTTTTTTTTATTTTGAAGTGTGCTTTTGTATGTCTAATATTTTACCAAGTCACTAGAGATGATGACCCAGGCTAGGAAGTTCTGACTTGGTGGCAGATGGACAAATGAGTATTTCCTCTCTCCTGGCATCTCCATGGCACGTCTGTTCATCTCCTGGGCATTGGAAATACGCCATCCTGCCCTCACAGATGTGTATGGGAGCTCCTTGAGGGAAGATACCGTGTTTCCAGGACTCTTGCTAATAAGCGCTGGGGCCACAAATTATGGAAATATTCACTTTTTAAGTATACGTGTATCGATATCTCCAACCCTCCATTTCCTTTTCTATAAAATGCAAACAATGATTCCTGCTTCGGAGTTACGATTAAATTAGCTACAAAATATATAAAGTGAGTGGTATAGTGTTAGGAAAGCATAGTGCCTGGCACATAGCTTTCAGTTAATTTTAAGATTTTAGAGTGCACAGAAGGATACTATCTTCAAAATAAGAAGAAATAGTTTGTTAGATGTCAGTAGAGCCAGTAATTAAGTACTCCTTTCTTCAGCAAAGCAGATAATTAGACTTTTAGCTATAGAGAAATAATTAGCTACTGAGAGAGAAACTATATCCTGAAGTGTAACAGGTTATTGAAATCCCTATTTTCCCCTAATTTCAAGGATCAGGAATTCAGACTTTAGTTACTCTTAGTAGAGACATTGTATCTTTTGAGCCTTAAAAATCACTTATATCTACTCCCAGAGGTTAGGTCTTCTGGTGCTCTGGGTATGACCTACTTCTTCACTAAACTTGGCCCAGTGGTCCAGGCTATGGAGCTCATTATCTCCCTTAAGTCCTGCAGCACTTAGAATTTTTATCACTCATTTGGCACTTTTGGAATTGTTACTGATCTTACGTTCTGTGTGCACTGCCTCAAGAGGCAAGCCCATCCTGCTTTGTATTGAATATGTTAGTAGCAAAATATGGGTTCAGAGTCAGAAAGAACTGAGTGTGATTTCCAGCTGCTCTGATTACTGATTTTGTGGCTGCAGGCAAATTAAACTCTGTTTTCTTGTTTGTAAAAAGGAAATAATAAGTACTTCCTTCCTTCCAAGGTTATTGTATGGATCATTTAACCAAATAATCTTAGTTTAGTGTCTGTCTATTCCAGACGCCATGGGTCTAAACATTGGAGTGGTGCCTCCCTGAATTCGTATGTCTCCTGTTGATCTTTTTATCCTCAGTGCCTAGCACGGTAACTGGAATATATTAACATCTCAGCAAATGTTGCGTAAATGATAAGAGGAACAAGAATCCAGGGCTGAAGTGTACCATTTTTACTCTACAGAAACATTAGGAAGGTTAAAAATGATAAAATTCTTCCTATGTAGTTGGCTTATAGTAGTTGCTCAATATCTTTCCTCAGTGATCAAGACAATGCTTTGTTTGGGTATGTAGATTGTCAATATATGCTTAATGATGGTTTTTAATTGGCATTAGGGAGCGACCCAATGAGTTACTATTTATTTGCGTGTTTTGGGTGCACATGGCATTCTTTAAACATACTGAATTCTGTCTAGGCCAGTTTTTTCAAGCCCAATCCAAAACTCATTGGAAATCCTATGATAGTTGCCAGATGGGCAGGGAAAGTTTAAGAGAAAAGATTGTTGGGTTAATATCTTACTTGGAAAAGAGCATGATCCTATCCACAGACAGTTAGGCAAACCAAGATTGGGGTATCGGTGGTATGCTGTTTCTGGAAGCAACGCCAAAGTCTGAAACCTAATAGAATAAGTTGATTCACAAAAACTCATCTCTTGTCTCCTTTTTCCCCTAGACTATAGAATCTAACTGGCGGTGTGGACGACACAACTTGCAGAGGATTCAGTGCCGCTCTGAAAATAGTAAAGGTGTCTACTGTTTACAGTATGATGATGAAAAGATTATCAGTGGCCTACGAGATAATTCTATTAAGGTGAATGACTGAATTTTATATGTATTATTTTTAGAATCGTGGCTATGTGTTAGACACTAGATGTGACAATCTTTCCATTTACTCCAGATTGGTTTTTATCTCTTCCACTCAATCTTGGCAGCTCTCCGTGTAGTTCTAAAGAACTAGAGCCAGAGCATTTCCCCGTAACTAATACAAGATCCTGGATTGTCTCACTTCTTATCCCTCTTTAAGCACAGTCACATTCTATATTCTGTATTAGGTGTAAATAGAAAATATCCCAGTATCACAGGGCTCTTGATTGCTTTGCCGGCTGGTAAGAGTATTGGTAGTTTATAAACCAAAGCCATTACCTTTTATGGTTTCTGAGAAGGACTCAAATAATAATACCACAGAATGATAGAGCAACTTATATTGTTTTCATTAACTTTTCAATAGTAGATACACTGTATTATTTCTTATGTTTAATCTGTTTGATGGCTGATCTAATTTGATTTTATTTTACATTGTAGCTTATGTCCTCATATTTTAGAAAGCATCGAGTTTTTAAAATTTTGTAAAAAAACATTGTAACTTACAAACAGGGAAGTTTGCTCTTCTGTTGTATAATTATGTGAGTTTTGATAAACACACAGAGGTGTATAACTGTTACATGGAGCAGCTCTCTCATTCCCCTAATTCCCTTGTCCTGCCCTTTTATTTTCCTGGACTTTTTTGCCTCTTTCCTGTGCTTACCCGTTCACCTGTTGAAGGATGTTTGTGTTGTTTCCAGTTTCTTAAAATTATGAATAAAGCTACCATAATTATATACCTGTAGGTTTTTTGGGGAACCTAAATTTTTAGTTCATTGGGTGAAAACTGAGGAGTGAGGTTGCTGGCTCATATGGTAAGTGTATGTTTCACCTGCTAAGAAACTGCCCAGCTGCTTTCCACAGTGCCCGTACCATTTCACGTTCCCATCAACAGTGATGAGAGTTGCCTTTTTTTTTTTTTTTTTTTTTTTTTGTGACAGAGTCTGTCTCTGTCACCTGCCTCCTGGGTTCAAGCAATTCTCCTGCCTTCCTACCTCAGCCTCCTTAGTAGCTGGGACTACAGGCACATGGCACCACGCCTAGCTAATTTTTTTGTTTTTAGTAGAGATGGTGTTTTGCCATGTTGCCCAGGCTAATCTTGAGCTCCTGACCTCAAGTAATGCGCCTGCCCCAAAGTGCTGGGATTACAGGTGTGAGCAGCCACTGTACCCGGCCTGAGAGTTGCTTTTGTTCTGTATCGTTGTCAGCCCTTGATCGTCTCAGTTTTTTTGATATTAGCCATTCTAATAGGTACGTGAACATACCTCATTTTGCTTTAAATTCGCATTTCCCCAGTGATGATAGTGAGCATCTTTCTACGTGCTTACCTGCCATCTTCTTTGGTGAAGTTTCTTTTCGGATCTTTTACCCATTTTTAAAATGGGTTCTTTTTTTTTATTATTGAGTTTTTAGAGTTCTTCATGTAGTCTAGATACAAGTCGTTTGTTAGATACGTTTTGCATATATTTTTCCCAATTAGTGAGTTGTCTTTTCATTTTCTTTTTATTAAAAAAATATTTTTTTGAGACAGAGTTTTACCCTTGCCCAGGCTAGAGTGCAATGGCTCAATCTCAGCTCACTGCAACCTCCGCCTCCTGGGTTTGAGTGATTATCCTGCCTCAGCCTCCCGAGTAGCTAGGATTATAGGTATGCGCCACCACGCCCAGATAATTTTTTGTATTTTTATTAGAGACAGGGTATTTCCATGTTGGTCAGGCTGGTCTCAAACTCCCAACTTCAGATGATCCACCTGCCTCAGCCTCCCAAAGTGCAGGGATTACAGGCGTAAGCCACCATGCCTGGCCATCTTGTAATTTTCTTAAAGATCTCTTTTAACAGAGCAAAAAATTTTAATTTTTTTTTTTTTTTGAGATGGAGTCTCACTCTGTCACCCAGGCTGGAGTGCAGGGGCATGATCTTGGCTTACTTCAACCTCCACCTCCTGGGTTCAAGCAACACTTACGCCTTAGCCTCCCAAATAGCTGGGACTACAGGCGTACGCCACCATGCCCAGCTAATTTTTGTATTTTTAGTAGAGACGGGGTCATGTTGGCCAGGCTGGTCTTGAACTCCTGGCCTCAGATGATCTGCCCACCCAGACCTCCCAAAAATGCTGAGATTACATGTGTGAACCACTGTACTTGACAGAAGATTTTAATTTTGATGAAGTCCAACTTACCAGTTTTTTCTTTTATGGATCGTGCTTTCTATATTATATCCAAGAAGCCTTTCTCTGAACTCGTTGAATCTGTAAATTTATGTCTTTCATTACTTACATTTCAGTAGTCTTCAGCCATTATTTTTTCAAATATTTTTTTCTGTACCAATTTCTCCTTCTGAAATTTTAATCACATAAATATTAGATCAAAATTAGATATTGTTCCACGTTGTTTTCAATCTTTTTTCCTCTCCCTTCTGGATAATTTCTATTGTCCTATCTTCAGGTTGACTGAATTTTTCATCTCTTCATCTCTATTCTCCTGTTACCCTCCCCACCCCATCAAGTGAGTTAATTTCAGCTATGATATTTTACAGTTTCTATTTCTCTGCTGAGAATTTTCTGTTTTTCATTCGCTTCAAGCACGTTTATCTTTATCCTGTGGAGTATAGTTAGAGTAACTGCTTCACATCTTTAACCATGTCAGCATCTGGGTAACCTCCAGCTTGACATCTGTTGATTGTCCAGTCCCCTGAGACTTTTCATTTTTCTTGATTTTTGTATGCCAGGTAATTTAAACTCGTATTTTGGGCATTGTGGATATTACGTTGTAAAGACTGTGGGTCCTGTTATAATCCTCTGGGGGATGTTTTTGGGTAAGTGTGTTTTTAAGCAGTTAGTCAACTTAGTTGGGTTCAGAACACAAGTTCTGTCTTGGCATCATCGGAGGGGTTGGGGGGATGGTTCTAATCTCTTTTCCACTGTTCAAAGCCTTTGCCGTGCCACTTTGGGTCTGTCATGGGCTTTCACTACTCAGAGGTTAATCTGAGGCTTCAGCAGTGCTTGAAATACCAGCTTAGTTATACAGCCTTTGCTGTGCTGGTTCAGTCTGTTCTGTGCATATACAGCTCAAGGGTAAGCCCAAGTCATGTGTTGTTTGGGTTCTTTTATTTCTAGTTCTTTTCTCTTGGTTTTCCCTGTGTCTCTTCAGCTCATAAGGACACTTTTTTCCTTTTCCTCTGGCCAGAAAAATTGGGTCACTCTTGGAATTTTTGTTATCCATTCCATTGTTCTGTAGTACATCTTCATGACTGGAGCCATGAGCCCTATGAGAAAAGAGAGAAAAGAAACCCCCAGGGATCTCTTTTTTCCAGCCCCTCTGCCTAGAAAGAGGGATTTCTTTCAGAACTTTAGCTGCATGTATTGCTATTTCACTATAGCTTCCTGGTCAGGGCCTGCCTTTGAGCAAAAGCCACAATAGAAAGAAAAGAGGAAAAGCCAGGTGTTGGTGGCTCATGCCTGTAATCCCAGCACTTTGGTAGGCTGAGGTGGATGGATCACTTTGAGGCCAGGAGTTCAAGACCAGCCTGGCCAACATGGTGAAACCCCATCTCTACTAGAAATACAAAAAATTAGCCAGACGTGGTGGTGGGCACCTGTAATCCCAGCTACTCGGGAGGATGAGGCATGAGAATTGCTTGAACCCAGGAGGCAGAGGTTGCAGTGAGCCAGGATCACACCACTGCAATTCAGAGCAAGACTCTGTCTCAATTTAAAACAAAAGACAAAAAACAAAGAAGAGAGAAAGCAAGAAACAAAAATAATGGCAAATTCACCCCCATGTGGATTGTTTCTTCACATTTTGACCCCTTGCCACAACTGCCTTCCCCCTGACTTTTCAGAGTTCTCAACTAGTTTTTATCAGAGTTTTTAGTTATAATCAACTGGAGAGATAGGTTGCGGTGGGCTTTCTCCATCTTGGCCCTATTTTCTGTTATTGTTCTACTTTGGGTGAAATAAAACTTTTCTGCTTTTTTTTTTTAATTTTTATTTTTTGTTTGTTTTTTAAAAAGTGGAATAGTGGAATTTTAGTAATTCAGCTACCTAGGTCAAACACACTCTGAATTATAGAATATAAGAAACTGTTCTGTTGGTTTCCTATATGTATGGCAGTGATTACGAAAAGATACTCTGTGGATGTGAATCTAGAGGATGTTAGCAGACATTCTAGGCAGAGAATAATGCCCTCCAAAGAAGTTTAGATAACACTGCATGCTGTGTCTCCAGCTTAGAAATTCACAGGATACAGTGGCATAGAAAGGCTCTGAGAATGCCTACAATAGAGGCACCCAGTGTTTCCCAAGTTCCAAAACTTATTTGACCACGGAACTCTATTTTTAATTTTTTTTTCTATTTTTTTGAGACAGAGTCTCTCTGTGTTGCCCAGGCAGGATTGCAGTGGCACGATTTCGGCTCACTGCAACCTCTACCTCCCAGGTTCAAGCGAGTGATTCTCCTCCCTCAGTCTCCTGAGTAGCTAGGACTACAGGTGCCCGCCACCAGGCCTGGCTAATTTTTTGTGTTTTTAGTAGAGATGAGGTTTCGCTATGCTGGCCAGGCTGGTCTCAAACTCTTGACCTCAAGTGATCCGCCTGCCTCGGCCTACCAAAGTGCTGAAATTACAGGTGTGAGCCACTGCTCCTGGCCCACAGAACTCTATTTTTACGTATACTTGATAGCCCTAATCTGTGGCTACCAGGATCTCTAGAAAGGGTAACATATGCTACTATTTAATACTGGTAGTTTTTCTTTAAGAAATAGATAAGAATAGTTTATAACAGCCTTGTCAAAACATAGTCTGGCTGTGGGCTTGGAATTCATTTACACTAGATGTGTTTTCAAAAGAATTATCTTAATTGTGGCACATCCATTTGATTTATAAGACATAGAATAGTAGAGCAGAAGTACGCTTTGAAGAGATTATCTAGACCAGTGGTTGGAAACCTTTTTTTTACCTTATTCTGCACCAATCCTTGATCACTAATCACTTTAAAAATAACTCAGGTTCCATTAGGTCAGAAAATAAAATCAAGCTTTGCTATTGTGGAAAGATATTATACTTCAGTGTCTACATCGTTTATAAAATCTTGTTCATTTGCAGTAAACTATAGAGTCTTAAAAATTATGATGGTATTGTTGTACATGTCAAGAAATAGGTGCACAGTCTATTTTTAATAGTTTAATCTTTGAAAACATTCTCATCTCCCATGAAATATCAACAATATCGATAACTTGGAAACACTGGAAAGATTAAAAGAAGGGAGTGGGTTTGGTATGTAAGAAGGTGCTGCTTGTTCTGACAACAAGTAAAAATCCGAACAAACTGAAAAATCAGCCATTCTACTCAGATTCGTAAGAGAAGTGAGGTCACAGGAGAAGCTGCTGCCCCACAAATTGGAGAGACAGGCAAATACAGAGAATCATAATTCACTGGCGCAGAAACATCCAGGAGAACCAGTGCCTAGGTAGTAGGGTAAACTGAACTGTAATTGAAAAATTGCTGGAGGTTCAGTGTGGGACAAGTCTGAGAAGTATAAACTGAGGAGGAGCCAGTCATCAGGGCTCCCCACCACACTTTTGTAAGTTTTACCTCCAAGAGCTCTACTAGGTTCTCTCAGTGATTATCACAGAAAAAATGCCCTTGTGTTTCCAGCAGTGGGGAGGGAAAATAAACCTTTTTAACTATACTAGGTTATTCTGTACCTCCTGACAAGGTCTACCTTCAGTAGGAACTGCTTAGCCAGAGCCTAAAGTGCTGAGATTTTATAGAACCTGGCTGACCTGGGGAAGGGAAATACACAACTCCAGCTTCCTCATCTATGTGGTCCCACATAAAGGGGTGAGGGAGAACTAAGAAGTACTTGTGAAGTCTAGAGGTATAGGCTCACTAAAAGACCGAGACCTAGTCATGGAACTATAGAACGCTTCCCTTCTTGAAGGCCTGTTGATAGCATTTCCTTTTGATTAATGTACACAAATTCGTAGCTGTTCTATACACCAACAGTGACTAAGTGGAGAATCACATCAATAACTCAACCTCTTTTACAATAGCTGCAAAAAAATAAAATACTTAGGAATATACCTAATCAAGGAGTCAGAAGACCTCTACAGGGAAAACTACAAAACGCTGCTGAAAGAAATCACAGATGACATGAACAAATGGAAGCACATCCCATGCTCATGGATGGGTAGAATCGATATTGTGAAAATGACCATACTGCCAAAAGCAATCTACAAATTCAATTCAGTACCCATCAAAATACCACCTAATACCCAAACCAGGAAAGGACATAACTATTCCTTTCTCATTCTTCACAGAATTAGATAAAACAATTCTAAAATTCACGTGGAACCAAAAAAGAGCCCATGTGGCCAAAGCAAGACTAAGCAAAAAGAACAAATCTGGAGGCATCACACTACCTGATTTCAAACTATACTATAATGCTATAGTCACCAAAACAGTGTGGTACTAGTTCAAAAATAGGGACATAGACCAATGGAACAGAATAGAGAACCCAGAAATAAACCCAAATACTTACAGCCAACTGATCTTTGATAAAGCAAACAAAAATATAAAAGTGGTGAAAGGATATCCTTTTCAACAAATGGTACTGTGATAATTGGCAAGCCATATACGGGAGAATGAAACTGGATCCTCATCTCTCACCTTATACAAAAGTCAAGTCAGTATGGATTAAGGACTTCAAACCTAAGACCTGAATCTATAAAAATTCCAGAAGATAACATTGGAAAAACCCTTCTAGACATTGGCTTAGCAAGGATTTCATAACCAAGAACCAAAAGCAAATACAACAAAAACAAAGACAAATAGCTGGGACCTAATTGAACTAAAGAGCTTTTGCACAGCACAAGGAACAGTTAGCAGAGTAAACAGCCTACAGATTGGGATAAAATCTTAACAATCTATACATCTGACAAAGAACTAATATCCAGAATCTACAATGAACTCAAATCAATAAGAAAAAAACAAACACAATGAACTCAAATTAACAGGAAAAAAAACAAAACGGTCCCATCAAAAAGTGGGCTAAGGACACGAATAGACAATTCTCAAAAGATATACAAAATAGTCAACACACGTATGAAAAAATGCTCAACATACGAAAAAATTCTCAACAAACATGAAAAAATGATCAGAGAAATGCAAATCAAAACCACAATGTGATACCACCTCACTCCTGCAAGAATGGCCATAATCAAAAAATCAAAAAACAGTATATGCTGGTGTGGATGTGGTGAACAGGGAACACTTCTGCACTGCTGGTGGAAATGTAAACTAGTACAGCCACTATGGAAAACAGTGTGGAGATTTCTTAAAGAATTAAAAGTAGAACTACCATTTGATCCAGCAATCCCATTACTGGGTGTCTACCCAGGGGAAAAGAAGTCATTATTCAAAAAAGACACTTGCACATGCATGTTTATAGCAGCACAATTCACAGTTGCAAAATTGTGGAACCAACCCAAATGCCCATCACTCAACGAGTGGATAAAGAAACTGTGATTGTATATAAGACGGGATACTATGAAGCCACATAAAGGAATGAATTAACAGCATTTGCGGTGACTTGGATGAGATTGGAGACTGTTATGCTAAGTGAAGTAACTCAGGAATGGAAAACCAAACATCATATTGTTCTCACTGTTATGTGGGAGCTAAGCTATGAGGACGCAAAGGCATAAGAATGATGCATTGGACTTGGGGGACTTGGGGGACAAGTGGGAGGGGGGCGAGGGATAGAAGACTACAAATATGGTGCAGTATATACTGCTTGGGTGATGGGTGCAACAGAATCTCACAAATCACCACTAAAGAACTTAGGTAACCAAATACTACCTGTACAATAGCTTATGGAAAAATAAAAAATAAATTTAAAAAATCAGTAAAAAAATGAAAGGCTAGAAATTAATACAATATCTGATCATACCACAAGTGGATATAAACTAGAAATCAGTAACAAAAAGAAGCTGGAAAAATTCCTAAATACTTTAAGATTAAGTAACATAATTCTAACACATGGATCAAAGAAGAAATCTCAAGAGAAATTTTAAAAATATTTTGAGGCTGGGTACAGTGGTTCACGTCTGTAATCCCTGCACTTTGGGAGGCTGAGGTGGGAGGATTGCTTGAGCCCAGAAGTTTGAGACAAGCCTGGGCAACATAGGGAGACCCTATCTCTACAAAAAAATTAGAAAACATTAGCTGGGCATTGTGGCATGCATCTGTAGTCCCAGCTACTCAAGAGGCTGAGGTGGGAGGATCACCTGAGCCCGGGAGGTCAAAGGTGTAGTAAGCTGTGATTGTGTCACTGTATTTCAGCCTGAGTGACAGTGTGAGACTTTCTCTGCTCCTTCCCTGTGTGTGTGCACATGTGTGCGTGTGTGGGTGGGTATAACTAAATGAAAATGAAAACCCAAGTTATCAAAATCTGTGGGATGCAGTGAAAGCTTAGAATTTTATAGTTTTGGGTACATATATTAGAAAAGAAAACAGACTAAAATCAGTCATCTAAGCTTCCGCCTTAGGAAACTAGAAAAAGAACAGTTTAAATCCATAGTAAGCAGAATAAAAGAGTTAATGAAAATTAGGGCAGAGATCAGTGAAATTGATAACAGGAAGTCAATAGAAAAAATTAAGGAAACCAAAAGATGTGTCTTTGAAAAGATGAGTAAAATGGTAAGCTCCTAGCTATGCTAACGTAGGAAAAAACAGGACTTAAATTCCTAATATTGAAATGAAAGAGGAGACATCACTATAGGTCTCATGAGCATTAAATGCATAATAAAATAATATATCTACAAATTTGATAATTTACATGAAATCATTCCCTGAAAGACACAGTCTGCCAAAATTGACATAAAAACAAATAGATAATCTGAGTAGGCCTTTATCTGTTGAAGGAATTTAGTCGATAATTAATTACCTTCCAAAACAGAAAGCACTAGGCCCAGATGGGTTACTGGTGAATTCTGTCAAACATTTTAAGTAAGAAATTACATCAGTTCTCTACAATCTCTTCCAGAAGATAGAAGAAGAGAGGATATTTCGTCACTGATTCTATGAGGCCATCCTTACCTTAGTACTAAACTAGATAAAGACATTCTAAGAAAACCACAGACCAATATCTTCATGTTTAACCTTCAAAAGTCAGTTAATGTAATCCATCATATCAGTAAGCCAAAGAAGAAAATCACGTCAATATATGCAGAAAAGGTGTTTGACAAAATTGAACACTCTTTAATGATAAAAACCCTTAGTAAACTATGAATAGAGGGGAACTTCCTTAACTTGATAAAGAGTATCTACAAAAAGCCTATAGCTAACATTCGTACACAGTACTGAGAAATGTGAAACTTTCCCACTAAGATCAGGAATAAGACAAAGATGTCCCCACTCACCACTACTTTTCAACATTGTATTAGAACTCCTAGATAACACAGTAAGTCAAGAGGAAATAAAAGGTATACAAATTGAGAAGGAAGCATTAGAACTGTCTTTGCTTGTAGATGACATGATTGTAGAAAAAAAAGCATCAACAAAAGAAAACCTCCTAGAACTAATAAATGGTTACAACAGGTTTGCGGGATACAAAGTTAATGTACATAAGTCATTTGCTTACCCATATACCAGCAATGAAAAAGTGGAATGTGAAATTAAAAACACAATAACATGGCTGGGCGCAGTAGCTCACGCCTGTACAGCACTTCAGGGAGGCCGAGGTGGGTGGATCATCTGAGGTCAGGAGTTCGCGACCAGCCTGGCCAACATGGCAAAACTCCATCTCTTCTAAAAATACAAAAATTAGCCAGGTGTGGTGGGCGCCTGTAGTCCTGCTACTCAGGAGGCTGAGGCAGGAGAATCGCTTGAACCTGGGAGGCAGAGGTTTCAGTGAGCCAAGATCGCGCCATTGCACTCCAGCCTGGGTGACAGAGTGAGACTCCATTACAAAAAACACAATAACATTTATATTAGCATCCCCCCACCAAAATGGAATACTTAGGTATAAATCTAACAAAATATGTATAAGATCTATGTGAAGAAAACTGTAAGACTGATTAAAGAACTCAAAGAACTAAATAAATGGGGAGAGACATTTCATGCTCATGGGTAGGAAGACTGTTGTGAGGATGTCAGTCATTTCTTCCCAAATTGGTCTATAGGTTCAATGCAGTCTCAGTCAAAATCCCAGCAAGTTATTTTGTAGATATCTACCAGCTGACTGTAATGTTTATATGGAAAAGCAAAAACCAGCATGATATTGAAGTAGAATAAAGACAGAGGACTAACGCTACCCTACTTCAAGAATTACTGTAAAACTGCAATAATCACAATAATGTCGTGCTGGCAACAGAATAGACAACTAGATCCATGGAACAGAATAGAGAGCCCAGAAATATATACCTTCATAAGTATAGTCAGCTGATCTTTTGCAAAGGAGCAAAGACAATACAGTGGAGAAGAGATTGTGTCTTCAACAAATGGGGCAGAAGCAATTAGACACCATATTGCCTCCCTTACCCCTAAACAATCTAAACACAGATCCTATGTACTTCACAAAAATTAAAATGGATTAAAGACCTAATTGTAAAACACAAAACCATAAAATTCGTAGAGTATAACATAGGAGAAAATCTAGATGATCTTGAGTTTGTTGATGATTTTTTAGATATAATACCAAAGGCATGACCCATGAAATAAAGAATTAATAAGCTGGACTTTGTTAAAATTAAAAATTTCTGTGAGAGACATTGTCTAGAGAATGAGAAAACAAACCACAGACTAGAGAAAATATATGCAAAAGACATACAAAGAACTCTTGAATCTTAGCAGTAAGAAAATAAACAATTAGATTAACCTGATTTTTAAAAATAAGGCATAGACCTTAACAGACATCTCACCAAAGAAGATATACAGATGGCATATAAGCATGTGAAAAGATGTTCCACATTGTAAGCCATCAGGGAAATGTGAATTATAACAGTGAGACACTACTACACACCTGTTAGCGTGGCCAAAATCCAGAACACTGACAACACCCAATGCTGGTGAGAATGTGGAGCAATAGAACAGGAACTTTCATTTATTGCTGGTAGAAACAGAAAATGGTACAGCCACTTCAGAAGGCAGTTTGGCAGTTCTTACAAAACTAAACATACTTCTACCATATGATCCAGCAGTGTTGCTACTTAGTATTTACACAACGGAATCGAAAACTTACATCTACAGAAAAACCTGCACCCAGATGTTTATGGCAGCTTTACTGATGATTGCCCAGACTTGGAAGCAACCAAGGTGTCCTTCAGTAGGTGAATGGATAAATAAACTGTAGTATATCTAGACAATGGGATAATCTTCAGCACGAAAAAGGAATGTATATCAAGCCATGAAAAGACAGGGAGGAACCTTCAGTATGTATTACTGTGTGAAAGAAGCCAATGTAAAAAGGCTTCATACTGTATGATTCCAACTCTGTGACATTCTGGAAAAGACAAATCTATGGAGGCAGTAAAAGAAGCGAGAAGAGGAACACTCAGAGCATGAAAACAACTGTTGACAACATTTTACCTCCTTTAATCCTTTTTTCCTTTTTAAAAATATAGTCATTGTGTCACTTTATAGATAATTTTTATTCTGATTTTTAAAAAATGCTTAACTTTGTAATTAAGCATGATCTTTTCTTGTTAAATACTTTTCATAGTTTACTTTGAGACTTTTATGAAATGCTGGACATTTCATTTTCCACTTTTTATTTTTGTAAACATAGGGGTATGCATTTGTAAAAGGTCTTAATAAATGTTGTCATGTTGCTTTCCAGAGAGTGAGCCAGTTCTTTTTTTATTAATTTATTTATTTTTACGAGACATAAAAATAAAATGACAAAGCAGGGTTCTGCTTTGTCACCCAGGCCGGAGTACAGTGGTGTGATTATAGCTCACTGCAGCCTTGCCTTCTGGGCTCAAGCAATTCTGTCACTTCAGCCTCCTGAGTAGCTGGGACTACAGGGACACACACCACCACGCCTGGGTAATTTAAAAAAAAAAAAAAAGGCCGGGCGCGGTGGCTCAAGCCTGTAATCCCAGCACTTTGGGAGGCCGAGACGGGCGGATCACGAGGTCAGGAGATCGAGACCATCCTGGCTAACACGGTGAAACCCCGTCTCTACTAAAAAATACAAAAAAACTAGCCGGGCGAGGTGGCGGGCGCCTGTAGTCCCAGCTACTCGGGAGGCTGAGGCAGGAGAATGGCGTGAACCCGGGAGGCGGAGCTTGTAGTGAGCTGAGATCCGGCCACTGCACTCCAGCCTGGGCGACAGAGCGAGACTCCATCTCAAAAAAAAAAAAAAAAAAATACACACACACACACACACACACACACACATTTATGGAGATTGACTTGCTATGTTGCCCAGGCTGGTCTTGAACTTCTGGGCTCAAGTGATCCTTCTGTCTCAGCCTCCCAAAATGTTGGGATTATAGGCATGAGCCACAGCACCCAGCCAGTGAGCGAATTCTTTTCACAGATTTTATTTTTAAAAAGTCCCCTTCATGAGGCTGTTGATAAGTGTAATGAGATCAATAGCTAAGAGTTCAAATTAAGGAAAATAGCACATCTATCCTTGTAGTTAATCACTATTGTCTGTATTCCTACTTGTCATTTCTTACCTGTTTGATATTCAGTGTTTCTTTCTTACTGTAACCCAAGTGTGTTCTATTTTATAATCAGAACATAAGGTGGGACAGTAACATTCATCAAAATGTAGTATAATCATCGTTTGTGGCTAATCTTGTCTCAATAGATTTGGGATAAAACCAGCCTGGAATGTTTGAAAGTGTTAACGGGACACACAGGCTCTGTCCTCTGTCTGCAGTATGATGAGCGTGTCATTGTAACCGGCTCTTCAGATTCTACAGTGAGGTGAGTGATCTGGCTTCATTGGTCTTAACTTGTAAGCCTTCCCTGAGAAAGTCTGAGATTGACATCCTCCTCTGGGAGAGGCATACACACACTTACATTTTTACATGCTGTATTTCAAACTACTTTTATTGTAGATATGTTTGAGCAAATTAGGCAGGAAAGCTAATTTTTGTTAAAGGTGTTCTATTCCTATTGCTGTTCATTATAGAGATGACAACATGCTTTCCTGTAAGAGCATGTACCAAGTATTAGGCTGGCTTTCTTCTTTTGGGAAACTGTGGTCCAGAGCAGAGAGGAGACACTCACTTCCAGGAGTCACTCCGGGACTCTTTCACCACCCCTGCCTAAAGCATCACCACCCCTGCTTGAAGCATGCCTAGTATCCTCTCCTGGACTCAGTGCTTCCGTACCACTGCTTCTGCCAGAGATCATGTCTCAGCCTCAGAGGCCTGAGTCTTTTCCCCTCTGCCCTGTGTGAACTTGTCCTCTTAGGAGATGAGGGTTACAGAAAAGCCATGATGTGGAAGTGCTGCCCCCAAATCCCTGGACATACGAAGCAGTTGGGAGACCCTGGCTTTGTCCATAAAGCAGCTGAGTAAAGAAGTGGATGTGGTGATTCATGAGGCATCATGACTTACCCAGTTTGCAGTGGATAAATAATAGACTCAGAGGTCTGTCAGAGGTCAACAAGAGCTGTAAGCTTGGAACCATTCTCAGTTCTTCAGCCAACAAGCCTCCTTCTTCCTTTTATCTCAGACTCAATACAAAATCTGCTTTCTTGAGGAATCGTCTTTTGCCATCAGCATGAGCCTGCAAACACCATCCCTGAATACCTGACTGCTAAATATACCTAAACTTGAGCAGAGCCAGAATTAGCCACTTTTTCTGAAACCATCTCAGCACTTCTCAGCAAAAAAAGAAATTGCTTTTAGGGGCACCTTTTAATCATGCCCTTAGGTTCATTAAGAATGGACCCTGTCTTAGTCTATTTGTGTTGCTATAAAGGAATACCCGAGGCTGGGTAATTTATAAAAGAAAAGGGGTTTATTTGACCCATGGTTCTGCAGGCTCTGCAAGAAGCATGGCACCAGCATCTGCTTCTGATGAAGGCTTCAAGCTACTTCTCCTCATGGCAGAAGGCAAAGGCGAGCCAGTGTATGCAGATTACATGTGAGAGAGAAGCAAGAGAGAGGGCGGAGCTGCTAGGCTCTTTTCAACAGCCAGTTCTCTCAGAACGAAGAGTGAACTCCCTCCTATGAGAATGGCACCAAGTCATTTGTGAGGGATCCACCGCCATGACCCAAACACCTCCTGTCAGGCCCCACCTCCAACCCTGAGGATCAGTTTCAACATGAGATTCGGTAGAGTCAGACAAACCATATCCAAGCCATTGCAGACCCAGACAGAGCTCAGATGCCGGAATCATTTCCTGGCTGTCTCCGTAATTAAGCATCATGCTTTTCTCTTCTCTCCTAGAGTGTGGGATGTCAACACGGGTGAAGTTCTTAACACATTGATCCACCACAATGAGGCCGTACTGCACTTACGCTTCAGCAATGGACTGATGGTGACCTGTTCCAAGGACCGCTCCATTGCTGTGTGGGACATGGCTTCTGCGACCGATATCACTTTACGCCGTGTCCTGGTTGGCCACCGGGCTGCTGTCAATGTAGTAGACTTTGACGACAAGTACATTGTGTCCGCCTCTGGTGACAGGACCATCAAAGTAAGTATGTCTGCAGTCATAACCCTGCCTGCCCCTGTCCCTTTTAGAACAGAGAGAAAGCAGAGGTGGCTTATACCAACCTGGTACCTGGCAAGATCTTTATTCTCCTCTGTGCTTAGTGTAATGTTTTCAAGGTTCATCCATGTGCTTTGTAGCATATATCGGCTTTGTCCCTTTTTTTGTTGTTGTTGTTTTAAGTACAGATGGGGTCTTGCTATATTGCCCAGACTAGTCTTGAACTCCTGGGCTCAAGTATTCCTCGGCCTTCCAAAGTGTTGGGATTAGAGGCATGAGCCACCACACCCAGCCAGTACTTTGTTGTTTCCAGTGGCTGAATAAAATTTCATTGTTCTTCTGTTTATTAGTTGATAGACATTTTAGTTGTTTCTATTTTTTCGGCTATTACAGATGATGATGCTATAAATATTAGTGTAGAAGTTTTCATGTTTTTAATTTTCTTAGGATGGTAACCCCCTGTTTAACTTTTTGTTTTGAAGATGGATCTCACTCTGTCACCCAGGCTGGAGTGCAGTGACATAGTCATGGTTCACTTCAGCCTTGACCTCCTGGGCTCAAGCAGTCCCTCAGCTCAGGGACCCCTGAGGCTCCCATCTAAGCCTCCTGGCGTAGCTGGGAGTACAGGCACTACCAGGCCTGCCCCCCCCCGCCCTTTTTTTTTGTAGAGACCGGGTCTCACTTTGTTGCCCAGGCTTGTAGAACTGCCAAACTGTTTTCCAAAGGCACTGCAGCACTGCACCGTTTTACAGTCCTGCCAGTGGTATGTGGGGGTTTCAGCTTGCGCAAAGAACATCCTTTTCATGACCAGCACTGGAAAGCATTCTTACACCTAGCCCCACAAATCACAAAGTGTGTAGCACCAGGCTTTAGATTGGATAGTTGGGAGGCTAAACAACTAGGATTTATATGTGGCAACTTACTCCCACAGTCACACCAATTGGTATGAGACCAGTGCCTGGAAGTTGAGAGGGTCTGAGCTTTATTACAAAACAGCTGTTTTGTAATACCAGCATGGAGGGTTTCTCCATATCCTCGCCAACACTTGCTGTTATTTGTCTCTTTTATTTTATCTGCCCTAGTGAGTGTGCAGTGGTATCTCTGGTTTTGCTTTGCATTCCCTTATTACTGATGATGCTGAACAGCTTGTTGTATGCTTATTGGCCATTTGTGTACTTTCTCTGGAGAAATGTCTATAAATCCTTTGCCCACTTTAAAAATTGATAATTTGTCTCTTTATTGTTGAGTTATAAGTTCTTTATATATTCTGGACACAAGTCCCTTATGAGATACATGATTTGCAAATATTTTCTCCCTTTCTGTAGGTTGCCTTTTCACTTTTTTGATGGTATCCTTTGATGCACAAATGATTTTAATTTTGATGATGTTCAATTTATCAAGACTTGTATAGTTTCAGTGCTTACGTGTAGGTCCTTGATCCATTTTGAGTTAGATTTTTGTTTAAGGTATGAGGTAGGTGTCCAATGCCATTCTTTACATGTGGAGATCTATCTATCTATCCCGTTCAGCTGCCAGTGCAGCTGGCAAGATAATTCAGGGCCCTCTGGTTGCTGTGTGTCTCCTTATTTGTCTAATAATACATTTAGATGTCTGTGAACATCTAAGTCTTTCAGATGATATCACAAAAGAGGGGATTATTTATTCTACATACATACAATTAGAAGTAATGTGTCAAAACAAATGGAGCTGTTCAAGAAAATATGCTGGAAAAGAGGATGATATGAAAGATGAAACTTTTTGTTTGTTTTTTGAGACAAAGTCTCGCTTTGTCACCCAGGCTGGAGTACAGTGGCACAAACACGGCTCACTGCAGCCTCAACCTGCTGGGCTCAAGTGATCCTTGCACCTCAGTCCCCTAAATAGCTGGGACCACAGATGTACACTACCACGCCCAGCTAGTTTTATTTTTTGTAGTGATGAGGTTTTACTACATTGCCCAGGCTGATCTCAAACTCCTGAACTCAAGTAATTCTCCCGCCTCAGCCTCCCGAAATGCTAGGATTAGGTGTGAGCCATTGTACCCAGCTGCAAACTTTTTTATTACATTAGCTTCATTGGGTTTGACGTGTCAGCTGGTGTAAAAACATAAAATCTGGCCCAAACTCTTTGCTCCAGGTAAATGAGTATCCGAACCATCTAGGAGATGTTCTCTTTCTAAAGATCTCAACGACTGGAGACTTCACTTCCCTCCGTGTTTCATTCCAGTGTTATTCTCAGCAGCCAAAGAAAATGTTATGCTGTCTAGTCTGCCCTCCAGCCTCCCAACTTTGAGTTAGAGGACACCATATTTTATAATCACATATTTGGGTCATTCTCAGAAGCTGTCTTTTTAAGAAAGGTATATTGTGGGAGGACTTTTCCACATTCATTCTTTAAAATATTGTTAATTTGTTATACAGGTCTGGAGCACGAGCACCTGTGAATTTGTCCGTACTCTCAATGGGCACAAGCGAGGCATTGCCTGTCTCCAGTACAGGGATCGGCTGGTTGTTAGTGGATCATCAGATAATACCATTAGGTGGGTAGAAGTTGGTGTGCTGACAGAGCAGGCTGATTTTCGCCACGTTGTTGACTCATCTCCTAGTTCTAATGCTCAAAACAACTCAGAGTAAATGGGATGTTTCAGATAAGAAAGCTTTAGGTAACTTTTAGAAATGTATTTGGCTCTGTATACTCAAGTGGGAAAACCGTGTATGCCCTGGGTGGTCTTCCAGTATTCCCCCAGTACACAAAGTTTTTTAACCTCAACTCCACCCAGGACCACTTAATATCAGAGCACTTCAGAACAGACTAGGGTGCTGTAGCCCAACTCGCTCTGATTTCCCTCACCTGTGAGCTCCCACCTCCCTACCTAACACATGGGAGTGTACTTTATTTTTCTCTCCCAAGACTGCATTATGGAATCATCCATTCCTGCCGGATCGTTTACCTCCATTTTTCCTTCCCAGCACTCAGCCTCCTTACCTTCTAATAAATCTGACTAACCTTAGACATTTTGTATCTTATTAAGAACATCCCTTCAATATCTACTTAATTATCCCGTGCCATTTCCCCACACTCTAGTGGCTTTTCATAAGTAACTAAACTTAACTTTGGTTTATAATCAAATTGACTAATGTTTGGTCAAAATAAAGGTAGGGTTCAAAATTATTAAAAAAAAAATAGACATACTAGTAGCTTTACATAAGCTTTACTAAACTTAACTTTGGTGTTTATAACCAAATTGCCTAATGTTCGGTCAAAATAAAGATTGGGTTTAAGTTATTACAAAGTTTTTTTTTTTAAAGGCAAGCAAATAACAAAAAAGCTATAACAGCTCTTTAAGTTTGCTTTATCATTTTGGGCTTTAAGATACCATAAAGTTAGTTTAGAGCTTAAATCTTGATTCTCTTATATTCGTCACGCTTTGTGGTATTGCTTAATGTTTCATCAGTAAACAGTTCTTAACGTCCTCCCTGGAATTCTCGAGGTTTTACAAGATAGTAATGTGCATTACTCTGCAGCTTATAGAAGAGAACCACTTTGGAGTCATATAGGCAGTACTGAATGACTTTGATCACAGATTAGAGATGCTATCATCACGGGTACTAAGATTTGCTAAGGGCAGCTGTAATAAAATCATCTTTGGATGTATCATAGGAATTACTGGTAGAGAGGCTAAGAAAAAGTTATGATAGAATTAATTTGCTCACTTTATTTTGTACATGCTAACTAGCTATGATTTTTTTTTTCTGCAAATACTGTAGAAAATCAGTCATAATAGGAAAAAAGATCTCTAACTCCAGAATGGTTATATAAATCATATGCAGAGAAAAAGACTTGGTGTAGTCAATGGGTTTATATTTCCACCAGAACACTGCGTGTACCTAATCAGTCTCCCACTCGGACCTTGTAAACCATCAATCCCAGTATATAGCATATAGTATCAAGGAAGCGGTATCTGCAGGCCTCATCAAGAGAGAGCTGCTAGTCCACCAGTTCTAACCTCAGTGGTCCTCATGGACTCCACTGCGCTAGAATTACCTGGGGTGGAAGCTTTACCCCCTGGCTGTATGTGGTATCTCCCTTCCCACCTTGTCTCATCTGTGCTTTTTCTCCTGTACTGCCTACAATCCCTGTCTCCCCAGAAAAGTCTTTCCTACACCATTTGTCTACATGGTTTTTATCAACTCAGACATCAAGAGAATGCCTAAGAACTAAGTAGAATTGACGTTTCTTGTTTGTTGATTTTATTTAAATAGTAATACAGACACATGATTAAAAACAGTTTCAAATCGTATGAAAGGAAATAGAATAAAAAGTAAGGCTTCCTCCTAGGTTAGTGCTTGGAAACACACAGATGGTATAAATGTATACATATAGCTTTATATGTGTGGTGTGTACTGGAAGTGAGATAGAAATAAAGAGTTCCAAGATAGTGAAAAATTGTATCTGTATGGAGCAGATATAAAAAACTTACAGATAGTGTGAATCATGTGTGGGAAATTGTTTCACAGAGGTCTGTTTTTCATTCAAGGCTCTGGGATATTGAATGTGGTGCCTGTTTAAGAGTCCTAGAGGGACATGAAGAATTGGTCCGATGCATCCGGTTTGATAACAAGAGGATTGTCAGTGGGGCCTATGATGGGTATGTCTTTCAGATTTTCAGATGTACTGCTGTAACTATATCAACAAGAGAAAGAAATGTTGTATATTAAGCAACTCTGTATGTACCAGGTCCTATGGTAGGTTCTGTGTAGTGGTGGATGGCAGGTATTATTATCCAGTTGTTTAGGTGAGGACACTCAGGCCCAGAAAGAACTAAATCTTGCCCCAAATCACAGAGGCAGAGTCACTGTGGTTCCTAAACTTATGCTTTGAGTCATTGTTGTAAACTCCAGCAATAGCTGAGGTTGTGAGTGAATTCACTTCTTTGCTTTACCCCTAAATTAAGCCAGGCTCTCTCTCTCTGTCTCTCTGTCTCTCTGTCTCTCTGTCTCTCTCTCTCTCTCTCTCTCTCTCTCTGTCTCTCTCTCTCTCTCTCTCTCTCTCTGTCTCTCTCTGTGTGTGTGTGTGTTCTTTTTCTCTCTCTCTGTGTGTGTGTGTGTGTGTGTGTGTGTGTTCGTGTGTTCAATAATAAGTTTCTTCTTTTCCCCTTTTGGTAAATTGAACAAACCCTCTTTAAAACACCTCACTATATTTTAAATGGGCAAATGGCAACTGTAAATCTTTCCAGATGACCTTATATATACTTCCCAAATGGGTTGGTTGGTCTGTTTGTACTCCTATTACTAACTTCCAGCATTTGCTTAATTTGGAGAAAGGTATCCTTGGAATTTCACACAGAGCCCTAGCTTCTGTCAGCAGCACCTACTCAGCCCTAGAGAGTCCCCTGATGAATGAATTTGGTGACATAGGTTATCAGGTCCGGAACTGAATTTAGATAACCTGAAGTTGTTTTCTTATCTCCCTTAAAATAATATTTCTTTAAAATTTCAGCAATTCTGAGAATGTATTGGTTCTTAATTTTTCCAAAGTCAAGTGTAATTGGTTCAGATGATTTGTAAAAACATAAGCATGTTCCCCATTAGCTTTTATAAATAGGCAGTTCAGATGCACTACTTTTTGTCAAGAAAATGTTTGACAGCATATAAATTGTTCATTTTTCCACTAATCACATCTCATTTTCCTTTCTAGGAAAATTAAAGTTTGGGACCTGCAAGCTGCTCTTGATCCTCGAGCCCCAGCAAGCACATTGTGTTTGCGCACATTGGTGGTACGTGACCTCTTAAGACAGGAATTGGTTCCCTGTGCTGGAGGATGACCATTTGCAGATAGCCCTGTCTAAGTGTATCACAGGAATGCTTGTGTGTCTCACAAGATGCCTTCAGAGAATTTCACTGTTCATTTTGTTTAGCCAAAATCAGAGAATATTTGATGTTTACATTACTGTGAGCACTTTTCTAAGGGGGGACATAATGCAACTTCAGATATGAAGGCAAGCATCCTGATTGTAGGTGGACTGGTTTCCTCATAGGGCAAGCAATATTTCCTTCTTGCAGGTTTGGAAGATTTCTTAATATGGCTACTTGTGGTTATGTTATGTTTTAATAACAGTACATTTTTATACTATATATAAATTTTTATGCTATGTATAAATACTGTTATATTTTTGAAGAGATAGTCATTTGGAAATATTGGTAGATTTAAAAAAATTTTTAGTAGCTTTATCTTTTATTTCTATTTCTTCACTTCTTGCATTTACTAGAAGATGCAGAACTGTCTTTCTTCTTGATTTTAATGGGAACCCTTATAATGTTTCACCATGAATTTTGATGCTGGCAGCAGTTTGAGGTAGATCCTGGTCATGTTAAACAAACTGTCCTTCTGATTCTAGGTTTTTCCAGTGGATTTTTAGAGTGCATCAAGAATGGGTATTATGTATTGTTGTTTACTTTTCTAAGGCCCTTTGTGAGATGATCTTTGAAATGTTGGTAGAGTCTAAGATACAAAGTTGAATGAAAGAAAAGGCCTAGCAGGGGGTGCCGGGCGCAGTGACTCATGCCTGTAATCCCAATACTTTGGGAGGCCGAGGCGGGCGGATCTCGAGGTCAGGAGATCAAGACCATCCTGGCTAACACAGTGAAACCCTGTCTCTACTAAAAATACAAAAAATTAGCCGGCGTGGTGGCGGGCGCCTGTAGTCCCAGCTACTTGGGAGGCCAAGGCAGGAGAATGGCATGAGCCCGGGAGGCGGAGCTAGCAGTGAGTGGAGATCACGCCAGTGCACTCCAGCCTGGGTGACTGAGCGAGACGCTGACTCAAAAAAACAAAAAAGGCCTAGCAGGAAAAGAAAGAAAAGCATTTGTTCTTGGGATGAAGGACACAGTTCAATGAGCTCTGTACAGTCGATTAAGAAGTCTGTTTAAGTGGCTTCGTTTTCATCTTCTGCCAAATTTCTCATTGTGAGATATCAGGGACTGTAAAGATCTCATTTTATTCATGAAGTTTTTAATTTTTCATAGGAACATTCTGGACGTGTGTTTCGGCTACAGTTTGATGAGTTTCAAATCATCAGCAGCTCCCATGATGACACTATTTTGATTTGGGATTTCTTAAATGTGCCTCCCAGTGCCCAGAATGAGACCCGTTCTCCCTCCAGAACATACACTTACATCTCTAGATAACAGTCTGCACTTTCACCCGTTTCAGGTGAGTACTGTCCCCTCCCCTTCCAATTTTGCTGATTGAATTCACCTTCCCTTTGGGGAAATTTTGTGATTTGGGTTCCTTGGTGATGGGAACCAAGGTCTCTTAGATGTGTCAGCTTTTGCAGAGTTCAAGTATCAGGCTAGATCTCTATAGTCACATCCATACAAGGTTTCAGTTGGAATCCTGCCTATTGTGTGGGTTTTCATTATTGGCAGATGATAAACATGGTTCCTGTTTTTAAAAACTGTGTTCCTAAATGATTTTTAAAGTCATAATCAATTTAACACCAGTAAAATCCCTTGAATTTTATTTTGGGGTACAAGAATCTTCTTTTTCTCTTTCTTTCCTGTCCTTCAGTTCTTTTATTAAAAAAAAATCATCATCTGACAAAACATTCAAAGTCCGCCTCTTCCCCACTACCACAATCCACCCACTGCCGTCATTCCCTCAAGGGTGGATCAGAGAAGAGCGTCTGTTGAGAGACCCCTAAAACCTATTCTGCTTCCACGAAACACAGCAGATACGCTGCGAAGCAGAGTCCTTCGCTCTGGCTACAGGAACACCGCAAGTCATTGTAACCATTGATGACAGAATGCTTTGATTATTACTAAGAGTGTTCAGTCTGGAAGATGAGAAGTCTTACTTGGCTGTGTCCTAGGAACTGATGACTTAGGAACAGTATTGACAACTCTGTGTGTTCTGCTGAGGGCCAGTGAATTCTACACACATTAAACTTCGTAGATTGAATAAATGTTTACACATAATCATACTACTATGGGTATATTTATATAAAGACTGTTGTGATTTTAATAAAATTTGTATTTATTTAAAATCATTACTTAATTCTTAGTGGCTTTTTATCATTACATATTTTCCTGTTCATTGAATTTCAAAAGTATAAGGAGGTCCATGTGCAGAATTAGGAATTTTTTTTGATGGAGAGATTGAGAACTCTTGGTACTATTCACTGAGTTACCATCTTTTCAGATACTCTTTCATCAGGATTCCAAGATCCAATAAATAGAACTCCACCAGGAAGTCGGTCTTACCTAGAGGTCAGGAAACTATACATATAGTCAGGGGCCAAAATTAACTCACTACCTGTTTTTTGTTTTTTTTGTTTTGTTTTGTTTTTAATTAGTCTCTGCTTATCCATTTTTTTTTTCCTGTCTCCACAGGCTAAGAATAGTTTTTACATTTTTAAATGCTTAAAAAAATTAAAAGAAGAATTTTTTTTCATGACATGCAATAATTAGATGAAATTTAAATTCCATTGTTTATAAATAAAGATTTTTGGTACACAGCCATGCTCATTCCTTTATGTGTTGTCTGTGGCTGTTTTTGTGCTTCAGTGGCAGAGCTTAGTAGTTGTAACAGAGACCTTATGGCCTACAACGTCTGAAATATTTACCATATGGCCCTTTCAGAAAAAGGATTTTTTTTTTTTTTTTTTTTGCTGACTTCTGGTCTTGCCCTGCTCCATCTATTAGCAGTAAACCAAGGGTCTACATCAGGAGTGGCAAATAATTTGTGTTTTCTTCATGCCCACTGAGTTTGGTCAGTAGTGGCTGGTGGGAGTGTTGCCTTTGGAAGGATTCTGGGATCCCATGAATGCCAAAGGACTGGTTGTGGTTGGTTATGTCTGCCTTGCAGGAGTGACCTGTAAGCCACTTACCTATTTGCTGTTACGGGTCTCGAGTGTGTTCAGACTGTTCCTGATCATAATATTCTGCCCTGCTGCTTTCTTTCTGGATAGATTCTTCATAAGTCAGTTGAAAAATCCACATGGCAGAATTATTATAATTATTGAATGGAGCCTTAAAATAGGAATTCCAGAGGAAGGAGGCAAGGATCTCTTGAGTGATTGCTCCTCCCCCCGACCTCCCCTCCCAGTAAGCCTAAGAAAATGTAGGGAAGGAGGAATGGACCCAAGTAAAAACGGCTTAAAGAGGCATATGGCGAAATTCAAGACATCCATATCATGGTTTTCTTTTTCTGGTGTATTACAGTAGATGAACTGACAACATCTGTATGTTACCTGAAAGTGCCCTGAACAAGATTCCTTTGGTTGAGAGATGAAGCAGTGATCACCAATGCTGTTTCTTACTGGCTGTGGTAGAAAGGAAACTTGTGTTACTTTCTCCAGGCCCTCCTCCTAACCACCTTTTATGGAAACATCAAAATAGCTGCCTAGTTGTGATCAATTATAAGTCAATGGAACAATCTTATCTGCTTAAGCTGGTGGTTCCCTGTATCCCAGCACAAGCAGTGAGACCCGAAATGTGCTTGTCTCTCCAATTTTATTACTTTTAACAACCCTGGCAGTCAACTTTATAGATTTTACTGCTCTTTTCTAAATTCTTTTTTTTTTTTTTTTCCTTTTGAGACAATGTCTTGCTCTGTCACCCAGGCTGGAGTGCAGTAGTACAGTTTTGGCTCACTGCAACCTCTGCCTCCCAGGCCCAGGTGATCCTCTTGCTCCAGCCTTGTGAGTAGCTGGGGCTACAGGCATGTGCCATCACACCCAGCTAATTTTTGTATTTTTATTGGAGGCGAGGTTTTACCTTGTTGGCCAGGCTGGTCTCGAACTTCTGGCCTCAAGTGATCTGCCTGCCTCGAACTCCTGAAATGCTGGGAATACAGGAGTGAGCGACCGCTCCTAGCCCCAAATTCTTTTCATTTATTGTAACATGAAAAAAATTATAACCATGTGATACTCTAAGATTTATGTGTAATAAGAAACACTACCCTAATGGTGATTTAACCTTGCAGTAAAATATTCACCCGTAAAATATCAGGTGAGAGTCTCTCCATGTTAGCAAATGCAGCAATAGATTTATTTACAGAGTCATTTTTTAAAAAGTAATGTCTAAGAGCTATATGTTGTATTATATATTCAGTAGCTCAAAATTTATTGTTTTTTCTTATTACAAGACAATATATGATCATTATTAGGAAATTTGAAAAAGTAGATATGCCAAAAGAAGAAAGTAAACTCCTGCTCATGGTTTACCACTAACTCCTTTTTATAGATCCTTTCAGGCTTTTAAAAATGATGCTTTATAACTAGCTGGACATTTTTAAGCATGCTTTTCTTCTTTATTGTGAAATGCTTGCATGTTAGTAATGTCAGTATTTTTCCAAATTATTCCAATTGCCAAATTATATTAGATTGTTTGGATATGCTCTGTTGTTACATATTTATCTTCCCCAACCCCCAGTTTTTAGTGATTATAAAAAACAATGCTATGATTGTTCTTTTAACCTAATCTTTGTCCAACCCTTTATCATCTTTGGATGGGATTCTGGAAATGTCTGGAGAGTCTGGGTTAAAAGGTATCATGTTTGAAGACTTTTTTTTGTTTTAATTATACTTTAAGTTCTAGGGTACATGTGCATATGTAGGTCATTTTGCCCTCCAGAAGATTCAGTCAGTTTATGTTCCCCTCAGCAGCATTTGAGAGTGCTCACTTCTGGTCCCAGGGTATTAATGTTTTTGAAATAATTCAGGTTCCCTTAAATATCCTTAATGGGAAAAAAGTAGCAAATGAAATTGAATCTTGAATTCATTGAGAAGACCTAAGATTCTTGATCTTTATGAAAATTGACAACCTTTTGGGAAAATCACCTTTTAAAAAAAGCATTCAAGCTTTAAAAAGTCTCTCTCGCCTTTTTTTTTTTTTTTTTTAATGCCACCTAGGCCAGTGGTTTAGTGCATCACTGATTGTGACATAATCTGAGTGAGTTTTTACTTTGCTTTGATTTAGAAAAGAAAATGTCAGCCTGCATTATACATAAAAATGATAAATATTGTGAATATGAATATTCTCATGAATATTGTTTTACATGTGTGTGTGCATATTTACATACATGATGAATGTAGAAATTGTGATTAAAATGTGTTTCTGACTCAAAGCCATAGTCAAAAAATTATGAAACATTCAGTGACCTTTCCCCCTACACTGTTGTTTTACAAATGATTTACTTATTAAAAAGGAAGTCATTTCAGATTACTAGCATTGTATTTTAGAAAGGCTAATTTTTGCATATTTTTGTTTCCTAGTGATCGATGAGGGCTCTCGTGAGAATATGAGACTGGCCCCTTGTAGGTTCTGAAAGTCATAAAGATTATGCTAAATATAAAATCGAATGTGAAGCATCTTTTGTTCTATGTGTACTTTTTCAGAGCAGTACTCTCAGTACTTAAGTTATAGGGTCAGCTCACTCCTTGAATCCCCTCTCTCTCAATTGTTGACTCTTTGAACTAAACACTTAGCCTTTCTGAGCCTTAGTTCTCTTATTTGTGAAGTGGGTGTTTATAATAGTTTCTTCCTCATGGGATTGCTGTGAGGTTTAAATAAATGTGATACCTGGTATGTAGTACACTCAGAACAACTTACAACTTCTGTTGTGAATGTTAATAAGTTATGCGTGTAGCTGTGTGCGTGGGGATGGGGTGTAGTGTATATATCCCCATCTAAACACAGTATTCACTCACACTCCCTTTGTTTTTGTATTTCTTTCCTCAGGGTTTTCTAGTCTTGAACTACTGGCTACATGGCTACCAATGCCTAAGGGAGTTCGTTCACAGCTGAGTTATGAAGCTGGAATTGGTTCTAGACGCTGGGTAGATGCAAAGCAGCCTAACTCTTCAAGTACCGACATTTCTCACCTCTGATTCTGGCTCTCCTTTGAGAAGGATACCTTAGCTTCCCTGACTTCAAGTAGAACAGAAGCCTGTTTCCTTCCCTCATCAGTGAAAATATCTAATGTTTCAAATGTAAATTGTTCATAGAAAAGGAACATAGAATCTGTTTTACAGAAGTAAATCAACTGTCAAGAGAAGACTTGGCCTCTAATTTATATTGCTTTGCACTTTGGTTTGATATTAAGAAACAGCATTCTTCTTCAGTGAAATTTTGGGTGCCAAACACCTACCCAGAATGTCCAGGGCTTTCATTCTGAAAAGTTAGCATTCTCCTTTTGACCGTCCAAGTCATTATGAATTCTGACTTGTTGTATTAGGAACATGTTGGACAATGGAAAAATTTCTCTGGATTGTTTGAGTAATATTTTTGGGATTATACTTCCTTTCTGTACCAATTTCTTTTAATTTAAAGAACTGTAAGTCAGTTATATTATCTCCCAACAGGTAATATAGCTCTTTTATTTTATTGGCTGTTCTCTGTCCCCCAACCATCTCCTGATATTTGGTAGAGTAACACCTTTATACGTGTGCTTGCCTCCTAATTTAAAATACTGTATTCGCATGTAGATATAATGTACATAACAGTTTAACCTCAAAGTTGCTGGAGTCAGGGCCCCCTGTGCTTGAGACACTAATACAGAGTGTGTTCGCACTTAGCCATGGGCTGGGCTCAAGAACCTGATACCAGGGTTGATGTGGATTACCTAGAACCCTTCCTGCAGTATTCATACAGTGTTTTTATTTTGTTGTTGTCATTGCGTGTGTGTGGTTTGTGTGTGTTTTTAATGAGAATCTTGTTTTAAAATGTAATTTCTAAAGTTTAACACAAAATGTTTTATTTGTTGTGGAGTATGTATTATACAATAGAGAGGTACCTTAAACATTTTTTGTTCTTATTCTTTTTCTCATAAGTACTCCTGAGTACTAGTGGTCACCTCCCATAGTATTCATTTGGCTTCACTGTCAAAAATCATTATTCTGTGCAGTCGTGGCCCTGGGAAGGGGAAATAAGAAGGCCCTGTTGACGGGCTGTCTTGGCTCTGGAATTCATGCATCCTGGCCTTGCCAAGGTTGTGGCAGGGCCCGCTGGTGTGTTGGAGCCTGCTGGGCAGGTCAGGTGGGTTCAGAGGCCTATGCTGAGGGGTGGGCATTCCTAAGTGGAGTAAAACCTCAAGCCCATGAATCCCACCCCAGTCATCTCTGGTGTCACCTGCTGCTGTGGCCCCAGCAGGTTCTGAAGGCTCCGAGTACTCCCGACTACACAGCACAAATGTGTAAATGGCACTGTTGCCCTGACAGTGCATGGAAAGGACGTTGGCATCCAGTTGGCACTCCTTCTCCCTCCCTTATTCAATATTAGATTTGATTTGCTGTTTGCCATTGTTTCCAAAGATCAAGGACTGTCAATAACATTTTAAAGGACCAATAAACAGCCTCCTATAAATTAAACCTCTTCCCGTGGAAGCACACGTACTACTAAAGGGAAGGCCCCTGGGCTCTGATTTGTCCTTTGCATTGAGAACGGTGTGGGGATCAATGTGTGTGTATGTGATTTGTTTATCGAGTTGGCTTTGCTTTTTTAGTATTTCTTTAAAAATAAAAAAAATCCTTCCCAGGTTACTAAATTAATTTATGTTTTTGAGAGGTTGAGTCTCAAAGTGTAAACCATAAACCCCCTTCTTAAGGTGGATGTTGTAAGCTTGATGGTGGTGGTGAAAGTGATTTAGCTTTGACCACTTTTCATCTTACAGCTTCAATATCAAACTGGTTAGGAAAGCCCGGGGGAAGGGAGGGGCAGGGAAGGAGGCAATTCTGAATGAATGAATGGATTTTTTGTTGCTTTTGCATGTTTAATATAGAAGTTCCCCTTGTTCCTTGGGAGATCATGGCCTTTGAATATGCACACAACCTTTGAATTGTGCCTACTAAATGATAGCAGGGGACTTTGGCACCCAAGGAATTCCGACTTTCTGGGATTATAGTAATTCCCAGCCATCCTCTGGACTTTATTTTGCTAACCATAATTAAGCAAATGTAAATTACTGCTATATTAATGTTTCAAAGCACTGGGATAGTCTAATTCTAACTTGTAATTAATTATGTTTGCCAATTATCTGTTTGAAATAAATTTGTGTCTGAACAGCTATTGAAACTGTTAAATTGTACAGATATTATGACAGCTTTGTACTGTGGAATGTGCTTAATAAAAAACAAAAAAGTTTGACTTTTGTCCAATAAATTGCTAAGTAATGTCAATAAATCAAGTATGGGTATTATGCAGTGCACCTAATCTGGCTTCATGCAATTGTTACTTCAGCTACTGATTCAAAGCCAATACTCTTAATAAAGTGTTGCAATACTCTGATGTTCTGTTAAGAAATTTTTCAAAGAAACTGTTAAGTGCTATTAGGAATTCAGTGACATACAATTAAATTTTATAGATTTTTAGAATCATCTGCTCTGTAAAATGAGGTTGAAGGCAAACCGGTTTTGGCCTGTGAGAATGTTGTAGAAGATGATATAATTCCTTGTCTTGGGCTTTTGCTGAAAGCTAGCTTGAATCTCAGGAGTTAGCTGAGGTCTAGCTAAGAAGTCTTCCCCTGAAAATCTGCTTCCCACACATAATTAATTGCTTCTTCACAAGTTACTGTCAACATGAAAATGGTCTCTGAGACGTCCCAACTGGCTTTCAGGTGTGAGTGGATCCTCCCCTTCTTGAAGAAGGGCTGTGGAGGTGTAAGAGGAGCAGTTTCGCAGCCCTCTCCACCATAGCATCAGAAATGAATAGTTTTGTGTGTGCAAGTGTGTCACTGGTAGAGTACTGAAGCAGAAAAAAATCCAGTTAGTATCTGTAGGATTCTACTCAGAAGTTCTGCTACTCAGTAAAACTGAGTGGAAGCTGAGTTTTTTAGATGGCTAGGCTAAACTCTCCCCGTTAGTCAACCCAACTGGTAATACGGACTTTTTGCGTGAGATTAGAGTATTTCTATGTAATTGTTCGCACCCACTTTTCTTGTAGAAAATGTTTTTCAAATGTGTCATACGCATGTGGTTAAGAGAACCCAATTTACATATCACAAAAAGAGTAAAAAGTAATTTTTCCTCTCCCCCTTAACCCCCAGTCCCTCAAATGATGATTAACCAGTTTCTTTCATGTCCTTCAATAGATACCCTGTTTTCTTTTTTTTTTTTTTTTTTTTTTTTTGAGACGGAGTCTTGCTCTGCCGCCCAGGCTGGAGTGCAGTGGCCGGGTCTCAGCTCACTGCAAGCTCCGCCTCCTGGGTTTACGCCATTCTCCTGCCTCAGCCTCCCAAGCAGCTGGGACTACAGGCGCCCGCCATGTCGCCCGGCTAGTTTTTTTTGTATTTTTTAGTAGAGACGGGGTTTCACCATGTTAGCCAGGATGGTCTCGATCTCCTGACCTCGTGATCCGCCCGTCTCGGCCTCCCAAAGTGCTGGGATTACAGGCTTGAGCCACCGCGCCCGGCCCCCTCTTTTCTATACACAGCTTGCTTACACAGCTTGCTTTTCCAGCTGGGGAAGACTGGGAGCTTGTCTTGTAGGTGCTAAGATATCGGGGCTCCTGCTGGCTCGTTGCACAGAGCTGAATCCAACACCTTGTAGGCACTCACTCAGCCTCTGTGGGATGACTGAGTATATGGCCATCTCAAGGTGTTTACCAGCCCACAGTTGGGACAATGGACCCAATACACCAAATGCACTAATTCAGTAGTTTAAAAATTATATTGGTGCCGGGCTCGGTGGCTCAAGCCTGTAATCCCGGCACTTTGGGAGGTCGAGACGGGCGGATCACGAGGTCAGGAGATCGAGACCATCCTGGCTAACATGGTGAAACCCCGTCTCTACTAAAAAATACAAAAAACTAGCCGGGCGTGGTGGTGGGCGCCTGTAGTCCCAGCTGCTTGGGAGGCTGAGGCAGGAGAATGGCGTGAACCCAGGAGGCGGAGCTTGCAGTGAGCTGAGACCCGGCCACTGCACTCCAGCCTGGGCGGCAGAGCAAGACTCCCATCTCAAAAAAAAAAAAAAAAAAAATTATATTGGTTAGATGTAGCCATGTGAAAGATTTGTAGGGCAGGTCATAAGTAACTTTTTCATAGTGTATGCCAGGTAAACTGGAAAGTAGAATCCTATAAATGTGATTGTATTGTTCATTATTTTCAACTTTGTGGTCATCTGCTCATCCTTTCTCTAGGAATTGTTTGATTTCATTGCTCAGAGTATGTGAGTTATTACTGGGCTGGCCTGGGAGAACCTGGAAATTACAAGACCAAGGACTTGAGTGTGGTCAGATTTAGGAACAGCTTAAACCTGATGTTCTGGTTAGATCTCAGTGTGTACAACTTAAGCTCTCTCTACCCTTTACCACCACCTTCAGATCCAATGGACTTTGCCATTTCTTGCAGGCTGTGTTTGTACTTCCAAACCCTACCAATACAGGGTATTGGGAAGGACTATTTTTTTAAGCGTCTAGCTCTGTTGCCCAGATTGGAGTGCAGTGGTGCAATCATAGCTCACTGCAGCCTCGAACTGTAGGACTTGAGGGATCCTCGTGCCTCAGCCTCCCAAGTTGCTGAGATTACAGGCTTGAGCCATCACGCCCAGTGGGAGGGATATTTTTAGAACACCATCAAGACCATCCTATGGGGGCCACTTGTCTACCGAATGGCAGAGAGGAAAGAGCCTGGGCTTTGGGGCCCAGAGACCTAGCTCAGGATTGGAGCCCTGCCACCTCATTGGCAGCAGGCCCCATGGGCAAGGGCATGTATTATCCTGAACCCGAACTCTTTGGCTGGGAAGTAGAGACAGTGTTTTAAGATTACTATGGGGATTAAATGACATCTCTAAAGTGTCTAGCACAGTGCCGTGTAGCTTCAACTTAGACATTTAAACAAAGGGAACAGAATGCTCAGAGGGGAGAAAGGGACAGGAGTTAGTGGAATTTGGGTGTTGTGCTGTCAAACAAACGTGCTCAGGCAAACCTGACGCCAGTCTGGGCCTCTTGAGGGGAAATATAAGAGCTGAGCATCTCCTGTAAGGACTGGTTTCAGTGAGGACTTGAGTTTGTAACCAGGGCCTGGGTTCAGTGGGTGGAAGAGTGGGAGATGGACCAGTGAATAGGTTTATACTGAGTTATATTTGTTGGTTTTATTATTACAAATAATTTTAAAGGTAGTCAACCTATCATATCCCCAGCTAGTATTTCTGGGAAGAGAGTGGGGTCTAAACATGTCACTATCCTCAGTGAATTGTATTGTCTCCAGAGGGGATGGGAGAATTTCATGCCTTCGGGGTGTGTATAGGTGGTGGGTGATGGCGGGGGGAAAAGGTTGGGTCATGCCAACTACAGCAAGAATGAAGATAAGTGAGTGAATAAAAGAGAAATATTGGTGAGTGCCAGGCTGCTGGTGAGGGCTTTGTGTACTCTCGGCCTCCCAGTAGCCCTACATGGTTTATGTTCTTACTGTTTCACGGTTGAAGATACTGAGGCTCAGATCTGTCTTTGTGAGCAGCTGGGCTTAGCGTTGATTCTGGTCTGTCTTGGGGGCCACAGCTGGCCTCTTGGCACGCTGCCCTAGCATCTCCCTTTCTATGCTCCGTGGGCCCCTGGATGCCTGCAGTTTCCCTGAAGAGCCAGGCTCAGACTGTGTGGTCACTTGGCACCCACAGACCCTCTGCCCTTCTCTTCTTCCCTCCACTGATATGTCCCTGGCATATGTTCTTGGTGTGTCTTCAACAATGCACCAAGTGTGATGGAGTGCAAGGGGCCGGACAGGTGCAGGGGCCCGACTGTGGCCATCCCTGTGGGCCATGCTGGGGAGTGGGGGGTCCATCCTGGGGGCAGGAGCAGCCACTGGCTGGTTTTAAGCTCAGGAGTGACCAGTTAGAAAGCTAGAGTTAAGATTCAGGAGAGAGATGTTAAGGTCCGAGAATAGGGAACACTAAGGAGGTGAGAGAGGGTGTTGAGAGCCACGGGGTTTGGTGTGGAGGGAGCTGGAGGCGCTGACAACAGCATTCCTATTCAATGCGTGTCTCCCGGGTGCCACTAGATGGGGCTATAATGGAAGAAGACACAAGGTCCCTGCTCTCAGGAAGCTTCCTTTCTAGAAGAAAGGAGCAGTGTGCAGTGATTGCTATAGTGTCCACAAACATACATTTACAAGATAAATTCAGATAGTGTTGACTGCCGTGAAGAGGTTACACTGGGCAGTGTTTAGGTGTGGCCTGGGGGACACTGGATCCAAGATCTCAATAAGCAGGTGCTGATCATGCACTGAGCTGGGACAGGATGTTCTAGGCTGCAGGCATGGACACACCAAGGCCTTGAGGTGGGGATTTCTGGAGTGGGCAATGGGCTGGAGGGGTGTCCAGTCTCCCAGATAAGGGAATTGGGGTTGATCCAGGAGGTGGAAGGGGGATGCGTTTGGATGTGGACATTGGAGGGGCCCCAGAGAGGTCCGAGTGGAGCCCCTGGGCTGCCTAGAAGAGAAGGAGACAAGTGGTGGTTTCAGAAGAAAGAGCCCAGAGGAACATCTGCATTTAGGAAAGGGGCACGGGAGGACAAGCCAGTGACAAAGGTGGGAAGGAGCAGTGGGAGAGGCAGGAGCCAGTGTTACCCAGCAGTCTTTTCAGGGCCTGTGGACGCTCTCAGAACTTGGAAACTCTCTTTTGCAAACACTTGCCTCTAAGCTGCCTGGGCCTCCTGGGGAACAATGCCTGTCCACTAATCACACCGCAGGACACCTAATCCCGCTTCACACTTCTTCCAAGACAGCACCACACTCTCCTAACGGCCAGGGCTCTGGCAGCAATAACAAACAGGCGCCCGGGAATAGCTTCTCCACTCCGGCCCTTGCCTGGCTTGTCCTTGGGAACACTCCCTGCAGCCCATCTGCACAAACAGACAGGGGCCAGGTCTGTGCCTCAGGAATGAAGAGATAAAAGGGACCATCGGGGCTTTTTCCACCAAAGGCGAAAGCATTTTATAGAACGGGCTGCGAGTTTTTGTTTCAGGAAATTTCATCATGTCTCCAAGAAGAGGAGGGGGAAAAAGAGAGAGAGACACAAAAAGAGAGCGAGAGAAAGAGAGGTGGGCAAGGGGGAGAAAGAGAGAGAGAGAGAGGGAGAGAAGTTAATTGGCCTCAGATTTTCTCACTCCCTTTTCATGTTGGTAACACGAGGCAGCCCAGGTCAGACTCAGGTCAGCGACGTTTGGGCTCTTTAGTGCCCCTCTGTGAATACCTCATTTCTGTAATAGTTTTTCCTTTAAAAACAGCTCTGCCTTCTTTGGCAGATGGTGACATTCCATTAGCATATGGAATATTTTTCAAAACACATCCGAAAGCATGTCTCTTACGGAGAAGACTGGGCAAAGCGAACGAATGTCTGAAAAGTATGTTGGGAGCAACTCAACATTTAACAGAAGGCCCCACTCCCGCCTTCGCCCCAGGCCTCTCCATAGTCCCTCCTGGATTGTTCCCATACCCAAAGGAGACAGGAGGATGTTCCCCAAAGCTTAGTTTGTTGGCTTTCCTGGGACTGTCCCAGTACACAGGGTAGCTAGAGGGAGGCTGAACCCAGGATGAGAAGATGATTCTTGGCCTGGACTGGATGTTGACAAACCCACGTGGATGTGGCATTGGGGCAGTGACGGATATCTTGTGCGCTGAGCACCTACTACGTGCCAGACGCTGTGGGTAACATACGTTATTGTCTTTCCTGCTGAAATCCATCCAGCACACAGTGGGCACATGTCAGAGCATGTCACCGCCCTGCCCAGTACTCTCCAGTGACTGCCACTGTGCTTAGAATCAAGTTCAGACTCCTCGTTATGGTCTGCAGTAACCTGAGCCCTCCCACTTCCATGCCATTTTATGTCATGTTTTCCTCTCTCACTCCCACTCCGGCAACATGAGCTTTCTTTCCGTTCTTTTTTCTAGCTCAGGGCCTTTGCATGCACTGCATGCATTTCCCCAGCTATTTGCATGGCTGCTTCCTCATCATTCAGGTCTCAGCCCAAGTGCTGCCCCACCAGAGGAGGCTTCTCTGACCAGACAATCTAAATTATTCCAAGTTACCCCCTATTGCATCCTGCGTTCCACTTACTCTATAGTACTTACCATTACTTTATTTGTCGGCTTGTATTCATTCAAGACACGTTTATTGAAGGCCTACTATGTACTGGGTGCTAAGCTAGGCCGTGACAAAACGGACAAATATCCCTGCCTCCAGGAAGCCTACGTTATGACACAGCAAGGTGGATGAGAAACAAATGCCATGCTTCTTGACTTTCCTTACCAGAAATGGGACCTGAAGTACCAGGACCTTGTTTGTCTTGTCCAGAGACCATTTTGGGAAGTGGTAATCACAGAGCTCAAGAAATTGTAGTTAAATGAAGAACTGAGCCCACATTTTATAAACAATTGCATTGAGGCCTAGAGAGGAAGTAGCTTTCAAGATTGCTCCACTAGTAAAACAGCAGAGCCAGGATCTGAACCTTACTCCTTCTGACACTGAGGCTGGCCATCCATGATGCCTGCCCGGCCCAGGCATCTTGCCAGATGCCTTCCCCACTGCTTCCTTCTCCTCAGCCCGATATCTAGGTCCTCCCCCACTCCCTACATCCCAGCTGGCTTATCCCGGGGCTGTTCTCTAGCATCCTGCTCTCAGTGAGCTGACTTGCTGTCTGCAACACGTTGGGTAACATCCTTTGATTCTTTGAGCCCCAGTTTCCTCATCAAAATGAAAATTTGAGCCACAGTAGATCTGCTAAGGAACATACAATTCTATTATCCTCGCTTCTGACCAACCCATCTGTAAATTGTGTTCAAAAAGAGGTGGTAAATAAGAGGTTAAAAGATAATTTTGATTTCTGCAGTCCCAGCTGAATAGCAATGACCCATGTAGTCTCAGCTGCTACCTCCTCTCAGACCAGTATTCCCAGCCCTCCACTCTGCTAGCTCTGTTGATCCAGGGTTAGAAGTCCCATTCAGCTGGCTTCTGCAAAGAAGGGTGTTTATTGGCTTGTGTCACACGTACCTCAGGAATGGGCTGGTCATAGGCATGGCTGGATCTAGGAGCTCCAACTGTGTCATCAGCTCTTGGGCCTCACCTTCTTGCCTCTCTGTCTGACTCTTCTTTCTCACAGTTTCATTCTAAAGCAGGCTCGCTTCCCACATGGTAGCAGGTGGCTGCCAGCAGCCCCAAGAGCACATCCTATCCTTCGAATATCTCTGGTGGAGCAAAATCTCTTCCCAGCAGCCCCAAAGAGTCACGGGACTAAGTCTCCTTGGCTCAGATAGAATAATGTGCTCACCCTTAAAACCCATGGAAGTAACCCCTGGTGGTCAGGGGTTGGGGTCGACCCCACACAAACCACATGGGCTGAGAATGGAAGGGAGGCAGATCCCCAGAGGATTAGGATTCTGGGGCCCAAACAAAAAGGGGAATGGAGGCTGGGCAGACAGAGCCCAGTGTCCCCGGCTGCTGCCACTAGGCACGCCTTTTCCCGTGGGAAATGACTACTTTTGCACGTTCTTCAAGGCCTAGCTCAAATATCTTCTCCTCCCTGATCCACAGAGCAGGAGCTGAAAGCCCTCAGCCCCTGAACTCTTTTTGAGCCCTTTTCACTTTCTCTTTGGTATTTTAGCTTTTAATGTGCATGAGCAGAAAGGGTCCAAACAGTCTGCCTTTGGGGTCAGAAAAGGTTGGGTTCAAATCTCATCGACACTCTTCAGGGGTGAGGTGACCAAGGACAGGGCACAACTCCTTTCTAATCAGTCCTCCTTCCCAGACCTGCTCGGAGCATTAAATGAGATGAAGTGAGCCCAGCCAGGGTTTATGGAGGACTTTGGATTTCTTCCATGCCAGGACCCATGTTTGGTCCTCTCTGTGTCTTCAGCCCCAGTCACAGGCACTAATAACAGCAGATGTGTTGAATGAACAAACTCCTGGATTCCAGAACTTTGGGCATGCAGTGGACTTTCCCCTTTCATGGTGCTCAGATTCTAAAGTGAGCACTGCAGGTGGAAAACCATAGAGTCCAAGATGCTTGAAAGACCCTTAAAATGTGGCTTCAATACACAGGCATGGCTGGATCTAGGAGCTCCAACTGTGTCATCAGTCCTTCACACAGCATCATCACACAGGGTATGTGGATGGGACCCAGTGCAGAGATTCCTGCACCCATTGAGAGTTTGAGTACCATCAAGCTGGCCAAGGGCAAAAAGAGAAAAGTCTACATGCAAGCACTCAGTCATTCAAATGATTCCGCTTTTAAACTAACTATTGGGAGGGATAGGGAGGTAAGAAGGAAGAGGGAGACAAAAAAAAAGGTAAATTCTAAATTTTAAATTGCCTGCAAGTTTCATTCCATTCTGCTTCTTTTTCTTTTCTTTCTTTTTTTTTTTTGAGATGGAGTTTCACTTTTGCTGTCCAGGCTGGAGTGTAGTGGCACCATCTTGGCTCACTGCAACCTCCGCCTTCCAGGTTCAAGCGATTCTCCTGCCTCAGCCTCCCAAGTAGCTGGGATTACAGGTGTGTGCCACCACTCCCAGCTAATTGTGTATTTTTAGTAGAGACCGAGTTTCATCATGTTGGTCAGGTTGGCCTTGAACTCCTGACCTCAAGTGATCCATCCGCCTCGGCCTACCAAAGTGCTGGGATTACAGGCGTGAGCCACCGCGCCCGGCCCCATACTGCTTTACTATGTAGCCTTTGTCATAGCTTTAATATGTGTCAGGAAGCTTTGTTGTGGGGAGAACAACTGTGATCATATACATAAATAAACTGAAGAGCCTTTGTAGCAGGACATGGGGGATCAGTGAACACGGTGGGATTTGAACCAAAGTCTTGCTGACAGATGCATGGTCCCTGGAAAGCTGTAGAGGAGTTCTGGGCCTCTGCTGCCTGTGTGACCCACTGGTGGCCTCACCAAACTGGCTCTCACCCTCATGCCCTGAGACACCAGTCACTGACACTTGGGTTCTAAAGCTGCAAGTGAAATTCAAGGGGTATATGACATGGTTCCTTTTTTTCAAGAATTTCCATTTTTAGTTTGGATTCGGGGGTACATGTGCAGGTTTGTTATCTGGGCATATTGCATAATGGTGAGGTTTGGGGTACGACTGATCCCATCACCCAGGTACTGAGCACAGTAACCAATAGGTGGTTTTTCAACACTTACCCCCTCCCTCCCCCGTCTAGTAGTCCCCAGTGTCTACTCTCATCATCTTAGTGTCCATGAGTATCCAAAGATGTGGTCCTGCGTCTGCTGCCTCCTCTGTAACTCTATTGGCTGGAGAGCAGAATTCAGGAAAGCAAAGTTGACCCTGGCCCCATTTCTGTAAGCCTTGGTGGCATAATTTCATTATCAAGACAAATACATAACCTTGATTACCTTCCCCATCTCGACCCCCACCTCCCAAACCCGATTCAGCCCTGTCTAGAACTTCCGGATACAGCACGTGGCCTTATTTTTCCAGGAACAAGGTTTATTGTTGTGCTTCTGCAGTGCCCTCCCCGTGATTTCTGGGACAGCCTTGTCAACCCTCTGGGTGTGACCTCAGCCAGAATGTGTCACGATGGCAGACATGGGACGAAAGGAACTGGGAATAAAGGAACTGGGATGTTCAAATGGTCCTAGACTCCACAAGTGCCCTCAGAGGCGAAGGGGCTTCCTGCTGAAGCCCAGGCCCATTCCAGCAGCATTTGGACAGGACTGTCATTACTACTGAGGTCCCAGTTCTGGTGACTGTGGGTTCCAAAACGGTGCCTGTCCTTGGGCGAAGTCAGGCTGAGCTGGCACTGGCTGTTCGAGGAGCAGCCGAACCCCACGTTTCCTGTGCTGACTCACGGAGTAACAGCCAGGGCCCGGGGCCACCTGCCTGGGGTCTGCTGTGGTTGTGCCATGGTCAGGAATACGGGCAGGCTTTTAGCTATCAGATCCTTCCATAGCCGGAGTTCACAAAAACTTCACTGCATCACCCCAGTGCCAGCTCTCGGTTTCTCGAGCAACTTCTCCTCCGCCACCAATTGCTGATTTACTCAGTCTCTTCCTATTTAAATCCAAAGGGACAGAGCCTCATCAGCTCCACTACCTGAAACTCCTGGGTGGGGCTTTTTGTTCCAGCCTCCTCATAGGTCACCAAGCAGCCAATCGATGGGCTGCTCTTGAGTTCAGGGGACGCTCTTTTGCCCAATCAGGGGGCATTCCTTGTTGAAGCCCAGCCTAAAGCCATTTCCCTCGCCCTGGGCCTCCTGATGGGGTGGTTTCCCTTAGGAGGGCACTCAGGTGTGCCTGACACCATCACTCACAGATCAGGACCCAAACTCCGCCAGGAGGCTCTGCTCCTCCCCATCCACCCCAGCTCCTTGCTAAGCTTTGACAAGGTCAGTGTAACTGACTGAGATCCAAGGGACAAATGCGGCCGTGTTTCATGGCTCCTGGAAGTGAGAAGGCTCAGCAGGAAGGCATTGGATTCACAGAGCAACATCATCAGCTCTGCAGCCATGTCTCTGACTCCTACCTATTACCGCTATCTCTACTGGAGTCTCTACTTATCTTTTTTTATTTTTAATTTTAATATTTTAATTTTTTAGAGAGAAAGGGGTCTCGCTGTGTTGCCCAAGCTGATCTTGAACTCCTGGCCTAAAGCATCCTCCTGCCTCGGCCTCCCAAAACGCTGGGATTACAGGCACGAGCCACCACGGCCGGCCCATAACTTATCTTTAAATCCCAGTAGGTAGCCCAATGCCTGGTACTTAGTTGGCCCTCAGGATACTTTTTTTTTGGAGTAGCCATAAATAAGTGGATGCTCCAGGGAGGTTGGAATGAGCAATACTGAGAAGTTTAAGGCACAGTTCTCCTGCCAAAGCGGTTGGTCTCTTTCCACCGTCACCTGGTTTCCCTGGATCAGCTTTTACATCTCATTAATATCTTACGTAGTTCCCTTGCAGTGTTTCCCAATGTGTGTCCTGCCGGACAACAGTTCAGTGGAATATTAATGAAGTATTGAAGTGCAAAGGGATTCTGAGATCAAGTGAGTTTGGGAAATACCAAGTTAAAGAAAAGGAAACAGGTTTATTTGCTGAGGGACTTATCAGAGCCTTTCATGTGTTCATGCATGTTGTTACCATCCACAAAGGTAATGGAGGCTTTCGTGTTCCCCACACCTTTTTGACCTTGAAATCATTATTTTTTCCCCTATGAGTATCTCACAGGACTAGTGTTGTGAGGAGCAGTACACTGAGAAACGGTACTCTAGACAGAGAGGAAATGCTGTCTTCCCCCTTTATTGGTTATGTGGGATTAGTATAATTTGCTTGTTTGTCTGATCCTTTATTGCTGGATGTGGGAGGACAGGCGTGTGTTAGACTGTCCATCTTCAGAGAGGTTTCCTGCTCTTCCTGTTGGTCACTGGTTATGGGCTGTGGTTGTTATGGTGATAGCAGGGCGGCTGCAGACCCTAGAGGGGATTAGGCATATCTGTGTATAAACTTTGGGCAGTGGCTTTCTTTCAGCTGGGCCTGAGTCACGGCATTGCATACCCTAAGAAAACATCATGAGGTATATAAAGTTCCCATACTCCCACTAAGCAGCCTGGCTTTCCTCTTTAAGTATGGAGGGGCTGGTAGGAGTAGAACATGGGATGATGTATTGCTTCTCCTGGGTTTCTCAACCTCAGCACAACTGACATTTGGATGGGATCATTGTTTGTGGGGTCCGTCCTGTGCCTTGCAGGATATTTGGCGGCATCCCTGGCCTCTACCTACTAGATATCAGCAGCACGTGTCATCCCTCCTGCCTCCCCATTGTGACAACCCAAAATGCTTGCAGACATTGCCAAGTGTCCTCTAGGGGACAAAATCCCTCTCCCATTGAGAACCACTGCTTTAAGAGAAGATTATCCAAAGTCTGTGGAAGGCTTTTGGAATACTCTTGGAAGTATTTTATCATACTCTTGGAAAAAGGAAAGTAGTGCTATCATGCTCAAAGCATGGTCTGAGAGCCTGCAAGACATGCCAGCTAATTAAACTCTCCCTCGGGGCGTTTTCTTCACTCATCCTTAAAGCTCATATATCTGTGGAGTTTCTTGGTTGCAAGTTACAGAAAACCCAATCCAAAATGGTCTAAGCCAGAAAATGAATTTTTTGGCTGTAGTAACCGAAGAGTCCAACATAGTGCTAACTTCAGGCACAGCTGGATCCAGGTGCTTAAACAGTGTTATCAAGAATCAAAAATTTTTCCAGATCTTTGCTCTGATTTTCTCATTATTGATTTCATTCTCAGACAGGCTCTTCCCATGTGGCAGTGAGAAAGCTGCCAGCAGCTCCGGCCTACTCCTCACTAGAACAGATCTGGTGGAAAGGGAAAGCTTCTCTTCCCTCACGGTTTGAATGCAAGTCCTGGATCTGATTCCCATTGGCCCGGGATACTACGCTATTCTCATTAGCTACGCCGGATTCACATGTCTGTCCCCGGAGCCTGGGGAGGAGCCAACACCAACCAAACCATTCAGTGGGGAACAGGAGAGGAATGGTTCTTTAGAGGCAAACGGGGCAATTACTTGAAGAGAGGTCAGTGGATGCTGGTCAGGCAAGCACCTCTATTGCCTCATTAATAAAAATAACTAAACAACAGCCAATAATGGCAGCTCCCACTTGTCGAACATGAACTCTGAATCAGACTCTACCCACACTGTGTGATTCCTAATCAGCACCAGCATCCTGAGAGGCAGCTATTGTCAATCTATTTTACAGATGGGTAAGTGGAGTCTCAGAGGTAGATGCAATGACTTGGCTGAAGTCACAAAGCGGGGCAGTGGCTGAGTCACAGACGGGAGGCATCCTTTTACCTCCTCTAGGACATCCTCTATAACCGACTTTCTTCCTGCTGCAATCCAAAAGGTCTCCCAAGGTCTCCTGTTGCTATTTTGGAAAGAGGTGGGCAGATACTGGAGGGCCACTCTCCAGGCCACTGCTCAACCTTTTCTTGTCAATTTGATGTCAGCTTGTGACAATCATCCCTGAAGGGCCATTCTGACACAGCGAGTAAGGGAATGCTTGGCCAGCGTTTTCTGGTTTGGCTCCGTTTTGCCTATTTGATCTGTTTTCCTCACCTCCGTTTTTGCCCATTGCCACTGTTTTATCTTCCATTCCCCCAGGGGGCCTGCAGAGGGTGCATTAGTAATAAAGCTAACATTTCCAGAGAGAGAGAGAGAGAGAGGAATGTCAAGGAATTTTCATGACACGATTTCATGAAGTTTTCTCAAATATCCTATCAAGTAGACACTACTATTATCCCTATTTTACAGATGGAGCAACTGAGGTCTGGAAAGGCTAGAGGACTTGCCCAAAGTTGCCCAGCCAGCAGATGGGAGAACTGGTGTTTGAATCCAGGCAGGACCCATTGCTTTTACTACGGCATCAAAACTTTAGAAAATTGCAAACCAGTGGCCTGTGAGTCAAATTTGGCTAACAGATATATTTTGCTTGGCCCACATAGTATGTCAAAAACCATTTGAACTCATTGCCAATGTTTAAAAATTGAGAACCTGCACATCAAAAATCAAAATTTGTTCTTTTCTGCTTCTCTTGAAAAAAGAAAAGTCAGAGAAGATTGGCACCACTGGGCCTACATTCCTGCCTGGCAGAGACTGGCTGGAGCTGCAGCTCAGTCCCAGGTGCCTGCTTTGGGTGGGGTGTGTTTCTCCAGCTGGACACAGTCCCCACCACTCCCTAATGCCTTCCCAATGCTGAGGCCAGTGTCATTTGCTGTGGCTCACTGTGTGTGCTCTGCTGTGTCCCATGTGCCCCTCCTGGCTTACCTGCCTGGCTCTGGAGGGCATGTGGACTTACTCCTCCTCCCCCACATGCAGGAGCTCCCGCCAGCCTCTTACCACAGTGGTTTGGGGTTGTTGTAATCTCCCTCCACAAATTCAGTGGAAAGGTCTCCTGCTGGTGAAGGTCTGACTTAGGCACTAGAAGAGTTGGACAGAGCCCCAAATTTTCCTTTCCTCCAGTACCCCAATCCCACCCCCTCCCAAATTTTGGTTTATTGGTCAGCAAAGGCCACTTTCTTGGCGGTGTTTGTCTTGGGTACACGACCGCTTTTTCTTGCTCCCTGCAGAGCCCCCTGACGTTTTCTTCCTAATCCTCCCCAGGAGAACCATCACTCGGATTATCATGAAACCCGAGCGTGCGCGCATGAGGCGCGACCCTTTACAACCGACGGACCATCTCGTTTCTGCCCAGTTCTGTTTGTTTAAACTCTTTGCTGGCAGGACCCCAGCACAGGGGCAGAGTTCCATGGCGTTCACAGGCAGATGTTCTGGTCTGTTGCAGGGACCAACGTTAAAAGCTGGGACAGGAGAGCTGGTGGCCAGAATCCAGGCCCTAGGGGTGGAGGGCACTTCACGGGCGTGTTCAGGGAGGAGAGGGATTGGGGATGAAAACAACAGCTCACTGTCCTTTTGCAAATGGAGTTTACAGGCCCCATTTCATGCATGAGAACATTGAGGCTTAGAGAGGTGGGGTTACTTATACAAGGTCACAAAGCTAGTTAAAGAAGGGAAAATAAATGAAATATTTTCTAGTTTATGGCATAAGAATATGCCAGTTTCAGGCATATAGGTGATGATGATGGTGGTTGGTGGTGATAATGATGATGATGATGGTAGGAACTGAAAGGCACAGTTAAGGCCTTAAAGGTCTCCTGGATGTGGTCACTGTAACCTGTCAAGGCGTGAGCTGGATTCTTCTACAGCATGGCTTCTCCCCTAGAATCACAGAGTGGCCAAGAGTGAGGACGTTGACACTGCACAGACCTGGGCCGGCCCCGGCCCTGCTGCTGAGTGGCTGATTGTCCCCAGGTGAGTTCTGTAACGTCCATGAGCCTCAGCGGCCTCATCTGCAAAATGGGAGGAAAGAGTAGATCACAGGAATTTTGTGAGGAATAAATGAAAGAATGCAGAGAAAGCACAGAGCCTGTGTCTGGCACGCAAGACTTGTGGGATAAATGTTCACTTTTCCTGTTTTACTGTGCAGTGGCAACATGAGGTCCTGAACACAGCCAGGGTTCAGTGAATACAGCTAAGCCCAGAGTCCTTATTGGGAGGCAGTGGCCAGAAACCAGGCTCAAACTCCAGTGCCTCAACTTCCTAAGCATATGCAGCTTGAAAGAACATTAGACCCCTCAAAGGGGGGAAAGTCGGTACAGGCGATACTTCCCTTCAGGTCTGTTGGGGGAGGAGAGGCTGCCTGTGAAGTGCTCAGCACATAGTAGGTGCACAACCAAGTTATTGCTCGTGTTGAGAACTTGTCTCATGCCCAGACTGGGCTCACCTCAGAGGGGTCACGGTCCCATGCACATTCCTTTTCTTCTGGGAAATCAAGGTGAACTGGATGAATGGCTGAACACCTCACATGCAGACCTGCCGGGAGTGGGAGGTGGATCTGTGGGGTTATGCATCATCTGGAGCTCATTTCATGGACAGAAAGGAAACAGAAAGGCAGGCACCCTCTCCTGAGGGCCTACTATGTCCAGATGCTTTGCTTAAATCGAGAGTATTTATTTCTCAGACACAAACTCAGGTGTGCAAAAATGCAACTTCGTGTCCAGAACGCAGTTAACTCTGGTTTCCCACCCCCTCCGTGTGCCTCACCACAAGCTGCTTAATCCAGTTCTCTTCTGACTGGAACTCAGGGACTTAAGCTCTGATTTGGGTTTATAATTCAGGTTTCCTCCCAGACTCCTCCTCCCTCTCTAGGTGGTGGTGGAGGTGGGATGTTGGGGGGTGGGGGACTGTCTTCTGGCTCTGCCCCTTCTCTCCAGCCTGGCTCCCTGGGTCTGATGACTGCTCTACCAAACGGTGGCCTTGACCTCTGTCTGGTGCTGGCCCTGGAGCGCCATGAGATGTAAGGCTGGATGTAGTGGGAGGTCTGCGGGAGCCCCGCTCAGGAAATGTGGATCCCTTGAGGCCCTCCACAGGTTTCCACAGGTGCTGACATCCAGCACTGCCATCCTGTGTCCCAGGGTGGGAACACCTGCATCCCCATATTCAAGGAGTGCCGTTGCCTGTGCACCCACAACAGGTCTCATCTTATCCCGGCAACAGCCTGTAGGGTTGGGAGCAGCCACGAGCCATTTGTGCAGGAGTGCTTGGGGAGATGGTTATGTGCTTCGTCATTCAGCCAGGGCTGCATGAGGCCAAAGCTTGCCCTCCCTCTCCTAGGTAGCACTGCCTTGAAACTAGTCCTAGCAAGAAACACAGCTTCTGATCATGGGAGAACCTATCTGCATCACAGTTCACAAACAGTGCTTTTAGACACTCTCCAATTCAGTGGAGGAAACAGAGCCCCAGCGAGGGGAAGAGACTTACCCAAGTCACATAGCTAAGAGGCAAACTCAGGATTCAGACACAACCTCCCAGCGCTCACTCCGCTATGCCTTGTCGGCCCAGCCCTAGAAGGCCTCCTGGCTGGAGGCCATTGCCTGAGCCTGGGGATGACACATATGTCCACTGGATGTCATGATTTCTCTACTGAAGCTAGCTAGACCTTCTTGGCAGTGACACAGGATTTTCCCTCTTCCTGGGGCAAAGCAGTCTCATATGGGACACTCAGGTGCTGGCTCCCCCTCCTTTTGGCTCAAAGACAGAAGGTAAGGCCTGCGTCCTGCTTCCTAGGGCGGGGAAGGTCTGCACACAGGCAGATCCCCTCTTTCCTAGGGAGCTGGGATCACTGCAGCCTTCTCCATCCCAAGGCCCCCTCCACAGCCTCTGCCCAAATCCCCTTTTCCCGACTCCAAGTTGTATCACCTTAGGCAACGCTTCATTCCCCAAGTCTCTAAGAAAAAAGTGTTCTCCCTGCGCAGTTTCTCCACCTGGTAAACAGGTAGCCTTCTCTCTCTCTACAGGCATCGAGTCAGGGCAGGGCGCATTGAGCAGCAACGCCCTGACTGGTGCTGGGCTGCCCGCTGCGTGCTGAGGATCCAGGGACAAACCAGCCATGCTCCCGGCTGCGCGGGAGGTCCTCACGAGCCTGCAGTTTGAACATGCTGAGGTGAGGGCTCTGCATTGAGATGACAGAGAAGGAAGCAGGGGAGTCACGGGGTTGGCCTCTGAGGCCTGTGAAAGTGCTGAGGCTTCAATGATAGGGCGTGTGGAGCTGGAGCAGGAAGTGAAAGGCAGGAGTGGGCCTCCTTAAAGAAGGGCCCTGGAGCACTGCCATCCATCACCCACACCACCCTCAGCATCACCTCCCCGCTAGTCCCACCCCACCACCCCAAGGCAGTGGGGAGAGGCCAGGGCTCAGCACAAGACAGCCTGGCCTCTTGTCCTTTGATTCTGTTATCAGCAAATGACCTTGGGAACGTCAGTTGACCTCTCTAAGCTTTCGTTTTCTCATACGCAAAGAGAGAGTAACACTCAGGCAGTGCAATCATATATAGAGAAAGTACTTTGGAACAAGCAAAAAAAAAAAAAAAAGACTGATTTGATGTTTGTCAATGGAATGTTTTGGTAACATTTATCAAGATACTCTTCATTAAATATTCTAAGAGTGGGCCAGGTGTGGTGGCCTAGGCGGGCAGGTCACCTGAGGTCAGGAGTTTGAGACTAGCCTGGCCAACATGATGAAACCCCGTCTCTTCTGAAAATACAAAAATGAGTCAGGCGTGGTCGTGGGCACCTGTAGTCCCAGCTATTTGGGAGGCTGAGGCAGGAGAATTGCTTGAACCCAGGAAGCGGAGGTTGCAGTGAGCTGAGATCACACCACTGCACTCCAGCCTGGGCGATAGACCAAGACTCCGTCCCCGCCACCCCACCTCCCAAAAAATATATATATTCTAGGAATGAAGCCCAAATGGCCAATGGAGACTTGCAAGGAATAAGAAAAGGATCCAAATTAACCAACGGGGCACATTTGGCAATAACTACTGAGTCCTGATTTATAGGTGGGAAGGAAAGAGCTTTATTCTTTACCAAATTTTATCTATGGATGGCTCATGCCTGTAATCCCAGTGCTTTGAGAGGCTGAGGTGGGATGGATTGCTTGAAGCCAGGAGTTTGAGACCAGCTGAGGTAACATATCGAGATGTTGTCTCCACAAAAAATTTTAAAAAATAGCCTAGAGTGGTGGTGTGTCTCTGTAGTGTCAGCCACTCAGGAAGCTGAGGCGAGAGGGTCACTTAAGCCCAGGAATTTGAGGTTATAGTGAGCTGTGATCGTGCCACTGCACTCTAACCTTGATGATATGGTGGGACCCTGTCTCTAAAAATAAAACAACAAAATAAAAAAAAAAATCTTTATCTAGTGCTGGGGAAGTGCAGTGAACAAGACAGGCAGCCAACCAGACAGAAAGTATGTCCAACCTTTTCCCATGCAGTCTCTCCTTCATCTTTCCACAAATCCAGTGAGGAAATGGGCTTGGAGAGGTAAAAATGAATTTTCAAAAACATGTAACACCAATAGCAGACAGGTGCTTCGCAAAGAAAAAAAAACACATAGCAAATAAATGTTAGCTATCACTTCATGACCACCATGAAAGGCAGAATTATTTTACCCCAGAGCTTACTTTCCCCCTTGTAGTCTCCCTAGGAATGAATTCTTTTACGTTGTACGTATACCTGTTGTATTCATTGGGATGCACTCGGCTGTAAGCAAATAGGATTAACCAACTAACAGTGGACTATGCAATCAAGACATCTTTTTTTTTTGGAGATGGAGTCTTGCTCTGACGCCAGGCTGGAGTGCAGCCGCAATCTCGGCTCACTGAAACCTCCGCCTCCCGGGTTCAAGCGATTCCCCTGCCTCAGCCTCCCGAGTAGCTGGGACTACAGGCCCACGTGACCATGCCTGGCAAATATTTTGTATTTTAGTAGACAGGGGGTTTCACTAGATTGGCCAGGATGGTCTCGATCTCTTGACCTCATGATCCGCCTGCCTTGGCCTCCCAAAGTGCTGGGATTACAGGCGTGAGCCATGGCACCCAGACAACATCTTATACTAGATATGTGCAGGCTGGCAGTCAATCCTAGGTTGGTTCAATGATTTGAAGTTGCATCAAACTCTCTCTTTCTCTCTATTCTGCCATCCTCAATGTATTTCCTTGAAGAGTTCAGACATATCCCCTCACAGTCAAGAGGCCTACCACAGCTTGGATCATCATGTCTTTGGACCCTGCGTTCAAGGCAGAAAGTAGGGGCTCCTCATTTACTAAGAACAGAAGTTTCACAGAGGCCAGGCCTGTCTTTGACCAGAACTAGATCACATGACCGTCTCTAGCTATAAGGAATGGGAAAGGAGCAGTCAATGAAGGGGAATGGGAGTACCTAGCTTTCTTAGATCAAGCATGTGTTCCCTCGGGCTGGGTTCACCTCCTAAGGCTTGGGGTTCTGTTAGCAAAGAGGAAGTGGGAGGCTGGCTGCTGGGGGCAGGAGGGGACCTAGGCAGCTCCTGGCCCCCATCTCCTCTCCAGATGGTTACATTCCAGAAGTGAGGGAGGAAGTCCAATCCAGCACTTGGGTAACACTGCTGTCATGGTTGCTCCTGATGGGAGGGTGGGTGTGATCAACTGAGGAGTGGGGGTATGGGGCTGAGGTAGAGGGAGAGAATTGGAAACCTTGAGTATCAGGGACTGTGTCACGCATTCTCTGTGGCCGCAGGCCCCAGGCGAGGCCAGATGCAGCATGAGGGTTCAACAGGTGTTGGTTGCTTGAATGAACGAACGAACGTGGGGACAGGGGCAGGACTCATCTACTCTGTCACCTGGTGTTCTTATCCCCGCAGGGCCCTGATACATTCCTTCTGGAGCCCGGTTCCAGGAAAAATGTTGTCTCTGCCGAGGTTTGAACATGCTTTCTGTTGTTGGAAAATGCAAGCTATGCAACCCCATGTGTTTCGCTTTCTGCCTTTGCTGCCAGAAGCCAGAGCCAAATGTGTCGCCCAAGTACTGGGGGCTGCGCTCCCGGGTTTCTGAAGCACCACCTCAGCTTCCTTTGGGGAGCACTGTTCAGATTCACCTGCTTTGCGCCAGAATCTCTGGGCACCCCATGCCTAGCTCAGGGCAGGAGCCAAATCCGAAAGAAACTCAAGGGCTTGACAAACTCATCCGGGAAAGCACAAAGCCGTCCGACCTGAGAAGGGCGTCCTATCAAAGCCCACGCCCTCCGATCTTAGAGGAGACAAAGTAGGAGAGCGAAGGCTTCCGCCACGGCTGAAACCAAACATTCTGGCTATATCTGAACGACCACTGAATCACCGAGTCCACCGCATTTTTCCACTTTCAAGTTGTTTCTGGGCTGCTGTGGAGACACGCCCTTCCTGGGTTTAATGGCCCTCGTGTCAGGCGGTGGGGAGGAGGCGTGTTTACTTTTTGCAGGGAAAATAGTGGTTAATGGTGGGGCGGATGGACCTGATTAGTAATTGGGTGATTTATCCCATGGCCGTTCTTTGGGTTTTCCTGGTGGTTTGCACTTGAATTTCGGCTGAATGAAGTAGAAGGAGGGACTAGGAGGAAAATTGTTTCGAGGAGAAAGGGGTGGGGTTGGCTGAGGGTTGAGGGCTGTTTCAGGGACAGGTGGAGGTTTGCGCAGATCAAGGGAGAAGTTTGTTCCATCTGTTGTCCAAGACTCTTCCTCTGTATTCATTCACTCATTCGCCTAATCGCTCACTCACTCATTCGCTTACTCATAGTTATGAAATTCCAAGCACCTTTTCTGTGCTGGGGATACAGCACAGCCCACACCTCCTAAGTACCATGGAGCCAGTGTGATGGATAAGCTCTCTTTCTGCTATGGGGTGAGTCTTGTATCCCCGGCCGAATTCCTGAGCTGAAATCTAATTCCCAAAGTGACGGTATTTGGAGGTGGGGTCTTTGGGAGGTGAGCAGGTCTTGAAGGTGGATCCCTTGTGAACAGGATCAATGCCCTTAAAAAGGAGACTGAAAAGAGCTCCCTGGCTCTCTTTCCACCACATGAGGACACAAGGAGAAGTCGGCCTTAACCCAGAAGAGGGCCCTCACCAGAACCTGATCATGCTGGCACCCTGATTTCAGACTTCCAGCCTCCAGAGCTGTGAGAAATACATTTCTATTATTTATAAGCCACCCGGTTTCTGGTATTTTGTTACAGCAGCCTGAGCTGGCAAAGACGCCCTCCTTCAGAGGAATGTGCAGACTTGATAAGGGAAACAGATGGGCCAACAGATAATTTCCAGCGGAGGTGTGTTCAAACATGAGGTAATAACAGCTAACGCTTACTAGGCATTTTCCATGTACCAGACATGGTTCTAAGTGCTTTTCATGTATTAATCAACAGCCCTGGGGACTAGGTAGTAAGCAGATGGAGGAACAGAGATGTAAGTAACTTACCCAAGGTCACACAGCCAGCAGATCTGCACCAAGGCAGTGTGTCCAGCTTTTTATCATCATGATATTCAGGTCTACTTTGGAAAGGAGGTGGGTCTGCCTCAAAAGGGAAGGGTTCCCAGAGACAGCGATGTTGGATGTGGGCCTTGAGAAGGAAACAGAGAAGTGTTAGAGGTAGAGAAGGCCACAGCAAGATGCCCAACAGCTGAGAGTGCCTGTCACGTGCCAAGAGTGGCAAGCGGTGGAGGTTTCCCGAGAGGGGAAGTGGAGGAGAGGCCAGCAGGGCCAGACCCTGACCCTTTCCTGAAGGAGTGGCTTGGGCAGTCTGATTTTAAATGAAGAGAGAGCTCTCAGCAGGGTGCGGTGGCTCTCGCCTGTAATCTCATCACTTTGGGAGGCCGAGGCTGGCGGATCACCTGAGGTCAGGAGTTCAAGACTAGCCTGGCCAACATGGCGAAACCCTGTCTCAACAAAAATACAAAAATTAGCCAGGCATGATTGTGGGTGCCCGTAATCCCAGCTACTCGGGAGGCTAAGGCAGGAGAATCACTTGAACCCAGGAGGCGGAGGTTGCAGAGAGCCGAGATGGCGCCACTGCACTCCAGCCTGGGTGACAGAGTGAGACTCCATCTCCAAAACAACAGCAACAACAACAACAACAACAACAAAGAAAACACAAACAGAAACAAAAACAAAAAAAAGAAAGAGCTCCCAGGCAGCTCAGTGGAGAATGGCTTGAGAGGTGGGGGAAGATTAGAAGCAGGGGAAAGTGGAGAACTGCTATTTCAGCCTCCCTAGCACTTCCCTGGGAGTTCCCTGGGCTCTTCCCCAGGGAACAACCTCCCTTGCTCAGTGGCCTGGTGATTTCACCAATGCAGACTGCACCCTAGCTTGAGGGGTGGCACATGACTCAGGTCTGGCCAATCAGCCTCTTCCATCCCCCTGGCTGCAGGGATTGGCTCAGGAGTGTACATGTGACCAGAGGCCAACCAATGAGACTCAGTTCTGAGATTTTTGTTAAACTTGTTGCAGAAAAGAGATTCTTTCTCTTGAGGTTGCTGAGTTGGTTATGTCCACCTGGAGCTGCAGGGGCCATGCTATCAGCATGTGAAGACAGGTTGCTTGACAACAAAGTTGCATTAGTTTCCTTGGGCAGCCATAGTAAAGTATCACAGACTGGGGGGCTTAAACAACAGAAATTTATTTCCCCACAAGTCTGGAGGCTAAGTCCAAGATCAAGATGTCAGCAGGGTTGGTTTCTTCTGAGGCTTCTCTTCGGCTTGTAGATAGGTGGCTGTCTTCTTCTGGTGTCTTGACATGGTCTTCCCTCTGTATGTGTCTGTGTCCTAATCTCCTCTTCTTCTTCTCCTTTTTTTTTCTTTTTTTTTTGAGATGGAGTCTCTTGTTCTGTCACCAGGCTGGAGTGCACTGATGTGATCTTCCCCTACCTCTCAAGCCATTCTCCACTGAGCTGCCTGGGAGCTCTTTCTTTTTTTTTGTTTTTGTTTTTGTTTTCTTTGTTGTTGTTGTTGTTGTTGTTGCTGTTGTTTTGGAGATGGAGTCTCACTCTGTCACCCAGGCTGGAGTGCAGTGGCGCCATCTCGGCTCTCTGCAACCTCCGCCTCCTGGGTTCAAGTGATTCTCCTGCCTTAGCCTCCCGAGTAGCTGGGATTACAGACGTGAGCCACTGTGCCTGGCCATATGCAACTCATAATGGATTAAGTTCCACCTAATGACTTCACTTAACCTTAATTACTTCTTTAAAGACCCTATCAGAAAATATAGTTAACATCTGAAATACCAGGGGTTAGGATTTCGACATACTGGAGGTGGGAGGAGCACAATGCAGCACATAACAGAAGCCAACACAGAAAAAACACAGAGATGGGGTAAGAGACTAAGGCTTGACTTTGTTTAACTCCTGGATCCAGCTGTGCCTGAAGCTGAAACTAACACTATCCTGGACTCTTGAGTTTCATGATCCAATACATACCTCCCGCCTCTCCTTTTTTTTCCCCTCTTGAACCTAGTTGAGTTGGATTTCTGTCACAGTTAAAATTCCTGAGTAATACACGGAAGAACTAGTTAACAAATTATTAAAATAGCCCACCCCTAATTTAATCACCATGTGCAAAGACAGTGCTTGTATTTACACCCAGGTGTGTCTAATTCTAATAGCTAGAGGTAGCAAATATGGTAAAAATTGAGCCAAGTTGGCACTAGCCTCTTCCATTAAACAGGAATTCCCACCTTAGCTCTGAAGCCATGTAGGACAGGGCCGGATAACCTACCATTACTACCAGTGTTTCTAATGTGTGTAGTAGGCTGGGGTGCTGGCAGGGGAAAATTAAAAATGTAGTTTGGGTTAAAAAAAAAAAAAGGAAAGAAAAGAAAAGAAAAAGGCTTTCTAGGCCGGGCGCAGTGGCTTAAGCCTGTAATCCCAGCACTTCGAGAGGCTGGGGCGGGTGGATAGTTTGAGTCCAGGAGTTTGAGACCAGCCTGCACAATGTGGTGAAACCCCGTCTCTACAAAAAATACAAAAATTCGCCAGGAGACTCGGTGTGCGTCTGTAATCCCAGCTACTCGGGAGGCTGAGGTGAGAGGATCGCTTGAACCCAGGAGGCGATGGTTGCCGTGAGCCAAGACGGCGCCACTGTACTCCAGCCTGGGTGACAGAGTGAGACCCTGTCTCAAAATCAAACACACAAACAAACAAACAGACAAACAAAAAACAGCTTTCCAGAAGGGAAAAATCATTTTGGGAAGCCTTGAGTAGCGGCTGCGGAGATCGGGCTCCGGACATCACTTCACTGGTTGGCAGGCGCTGTTAGGGGGTGCCCAGAGGGGGGCTCCGGGGAGTGGTGGCTTTCTTCCAGCAGATACAGACACGGGCAGGAGTCACTGAACAAGCACTCTGATAGGCTGGGTTTCCTGAGACTTCATGCCTGGGCTGAGCACGGCGGGGCTGTGGTCGACGTTGTGCCCATTGGCTTCCCAAAAGGAAGGAGTGGGGAGAACTAGAAATGGGGCTTGAGAAAGGTCCGCATCTCCCTCCTGGGCAGGCTCCCTGGTGGTCCCGGGAGCCATGTCTGGAGGAGGAGGCCCCTCTAGGTGTGCAGCTGCCTTCCTCAATGCCGCTAAGTTGGATTGGGATCTCTTTCAATGAGAGGGCTTTTGAGGGACCCTCAGCTCCATGCTCTGCTGGCTGCCTCCAGGGATGCTGAGAGATGGCCCTTCTAGTGGTAAGATGAGGGGCCCGTGGCCTTGTGGAGTCAGACACACTGGCATTCACTGAAAGCTCTGTGCTTGACCTACCTGGTGACTTGGGGCAAGTGACTTCACCTGACTGAGCCTCTTTCCTTCATCATTGGCAAAATGGAACCACTGCACAGCCTTCTCCTGAAGCGTAAGTGAAACAAAGCAGTCATAAAGGGATAGGCTTTGGAGTCCCTGGGTTTGCATCCCAGTTTACTCACTAGGCTGGGTGGCCTTGGGCAAGTCACTCACCCTCTCTGAGCCTCAGTGTCCTACTCCGTAAAATGAACCCATCAACAGTACTTATTTCCTAGGGTAAATGTGAGGATTGACAGATAAAACATGTAAACTTCATGAGAGCAAGGGGTTTTGTTATTGATTTATCCCCTCTGCAGTTCCTGGGACATAAAGACACTAAATAAATGGGATCGGTTTTTGTTGTTACTGTGATTCACTGTCACCCATGCCAGGTTGAGGCTGCTCTCTGCAACATCCTATAGGCACACTTGTGTGTGAGTTTCTGGTCAGGATGGGGAAGACAAGACCACGATCTCTGGCACACTTAGCAAACTCTATCTCCAGGGATAGGGTAAGGCTCCTACTGTGCAGGAGGGGGCATAAGGGAAGGCTAGGGGTGTCCTCTGCACTGTTTAAGCACCTCACTTGCGTCATTTCACTGCACCTATACCCACACCCCATGAACCAGATTCATTTATTACCGCACTTGACAATGAGAAGGCTGAGGTTCATCAAGGTATAGCCATCGAGATCATACTGCCAGGGAGAGGCAGAGCCAGGGTTCAAACCTGAATTTGTACTGGTCCAAATCCCTTGCTTTTATTTATTTATTTATTTATTTATTTTTATTTTCCCAGGCTAAAGTGCGGTAGGCAATTACAGCCTACTACAGCCCCCAACTCCTGGGCCCAAGCAATCCTCCCGCTTCAGCCTCCCAAGTAGCTGGGACCGCAAGTGTGTGCCATGGTGTAGACCCCTTCTTTTTAAACAGTGTGGTATGCAGGAAACAGTGAAGAGGGGATGGAGGGTCAGAGTCACCGGATAGAGGGCGCGTCCTGGGCTGACTGGGGCGGGGCCTCTAGGAAAGAGCCACAAGGGCAGGCCCTACTGCCTTCTCTCATATTTGGCAGGTGCTGTGTCTCCCGCTCCGTGCGCCACAGAATTCTTTAGCAAGTGGCTCCATCGGCCCACTCTCAGTCGAGCTGAAAGAGGACTCAAGGGAGTCTTTCCTGGGAAACAATGGAGTGCAAAGCCCACTCCTGTCCCTGCCAGCATCAGCCTTCAGAGGCAAATGAAAAGCAGTGGGCACTGGGACAGCAGCGCCAGAGTTGCACTAAAATCCACCTGACAAATGGCCCCTCTCCCACGAGCCCGTGAACAGCAGAGAGGAAGGTGGCCAGGGCCAAGTAGGAAGATTTCTGCAGCATGGCTGAGTTCTCCAAGGTCAAGACCAAGCAGAGCTGCCTCCTGTATTCCTGAGAAGTGGCCTCCTGGGGATGTTGCCAGCCCTTTTTGAGGGATTTGGGTCAAGGGGGTGTTCTGACCCTCACCGCTGTGCTGGGACCGGCCTACGAACTGGGAAAGAGGATACATTTGGGAAAAATGCAGTGAAGAGTGCATAACAATGGAAGGAATCTTGCGGATGATTATCAGGTAGCTCTCAGGATCAAGAGGAAAGCTGGAGATGGCCTTTAGGCAGGAAGGGGAAACTGAGGCAGGAGGAAGACCCTGCCCAGTGATGGTCCCTTTCACAGGTCACTACTGGCACCATCACCATGGGACATATACTCCCACCATGGGCACTACAGGCTCTGGGTCTTGCTATGCCCCCTGGACTGTTGACCGCCTGGAAGCCTCTGGGAGTCACCTCTTGCTCTGTGGCTTCAGTGCTCTCCTCCCAGAGTCAAACTCCCCATGGGGAGGGCTGCTGGATAAAATACAGGATGCCCAGTGACATTCTACTTTCAGATAATTGAAAAAAAAATTTTAGTAGAAAAAAAGTTATTTATCTGAAATTCAAATTTAACTGGGTAGCCTGTATTTTTCTTTGCTAACTCTAGCCACCCTACTCAGAGCGCTGGGCTCTGCTCTGGTGGCTGGTGGGAAGGAACTCTGCCTCTTCCACTTCTGGGGTAAGAATGTCGATCTTGTTGGATTGGACTGATCACATTGTTTGGACGGAGAATAGAAGAACAAAAGCACATACAACTGTGATTCCTTAAACCTGTCCGTCCCCCCATTTTTTTTTTTTTTTTTTTTTTTTTTTTTTGCGACAGGCTCTCACTCTGTCATCCAGGCTGGAGTGCAGTGGCATGATCAGGGTTCGCTGCAGGCTTGAAGTCCTGAGCTCAAGTTATCCTCCTGCCTCAGCCTCCAGAATACCTGGGAGTACAGGTGTGCGCCACCACACCCAGCTAATTTGTGTAACTTTTTTTTTTTTTCTTTGTAGAGATACGGTTTCACCATGTTGGCCAGGCTGGTCTCAAACTCCTGGGCTCAGGCGATCTGCCCTCCTCAGCCTCCCAAACTGCTGGGATTACAGGTGTGAGTCACCATGCTTGTCCTGTTTCCCCATTTTAAAAGTCACCTGCCTGATTGGTTTTCAAAGCTGCCTTCACTCAAAGAGGGCCTGGAGGGTAGGAACGACCCACGGAGTCATTCACTGTCAGTGCCCGCTTTTCATAACACAAAAGATAGGTCCTCCCCATCCCGCCCATCCTCTCCCTGCTGGTGATCTTGTGTGCAGGGAATGCAAGGATCTTCTTACCGATGAATTCTCACCACTCACGAGCAGGTGAAGAAGGAGTGGAGCTGAAATGGAAATAATCTATGGGCTGGACTGTCTAGACAGCATTTGCTCCTCTGGATAGGGAGGATAGCAGACAGAAGCGGGCTTTGGCCAAACTGAAACTCAAGCCATCACTACCAGCCTTTCCTGAGCCACCTCAGATGAGCCTCGTCTCTGGGCCACAGCCAGAGTTGGCCTGGGCTGTTTCTTACTCCTACTTCAAAGGATTTGTGCTCCTAGCAGAGGAAAAGCTTGAACATTTACAGTGAAAAATTTAGGAAAAGGGGTAAGAAACAGAGGTCCTTCCTTCCTTCCTTCCTTCCTTCCTTCCTTCCTTCCTTCCTTCCTTCCTTCCTTATTTCTTCTTTCTTTCTTATCCTTTTGGTTTTGGGGCAGTGAAAGAAAATTAATTTTTTAGCTATAAAACTCTGTCTTAAGATCAATTTTGGAAAGAAAAGCATCTACTAATTGAAAACATCATTTTTTGGGCCCTTAAGTCAAGGGAAACAGGTGCAGGTTTGTGGTTTTAGACAGAGTATTTCTTTTGGAAAAAAGTAGGAAAAGTACCCCAGATAAGGTCCCTCCAAAGCCGGATAGACTTTTATTTTTCAGTCTTTCATTACATAGAAGGTGACTGAGATTAGCTGAAAAGTTAAAAGAAAAATCAACCCTCACCCTTGTAGGTAACACTCCAATCTCTCTCTTTTTTTTCTTTCCAAGGCTGAAGAGAGGACAAATGTTTACTGCAGTTTTGATAAGATTCCCTTTCAACATGGTCTGTTCCTGGATAGAGTCCCACCTTTCATCTGCTTTTATTCTTAATCCTGTGGCAAAGCCTGGGCCTCCCTTTTCTTCTCATACAAGCTCAACGGAGCTGGCATTTTTCCTTTACCATTTCAGTGACGTGTTTTTCAGTGTTTTTTCTGTTCGTGAAGGGGCAGAAATGTCAAGGTCAAAAAAGTCTTGGAAAAAATGAGTAGTATTTTTGTACCTGCTGAGGGTTAGGTGCTTGGATGTTGTATATCTCTGCATTCTCACAGTAAAACCACGTGTGGTTGGGGAGGTTTTCGTTTTTTAACCTCTCTGGGTAGTTGAGAAATTGGAGGCTCTTCTCCAAGAGGAGAAGTGACACAGCCCAAGGTGACACCACCAAGAGCTGAACTTGAAAGCCAAGCCAAGTCCGTCGGCCATCAAGCCTTTGCTCCTATAGTCATACTACCTTGCCTTCTGCCTTTGTAAACATGTGGTGACACATCAAGCCAAGGGCTATGAAAATACCCAGAAGCACTTTTCTTCCAAATAGCTCACAATATCTTGTCTTTGGGAACTATTCAATAGGTTTATTTCAGTAAAAGATACACCATTACCATGGTTTTAGGGAGTGATTCTGAATTTTATGTTACTGATTAAGAAAGATGGTTAATGGAGCCTTTTTCCTTAAGAAATTTACATCATATATTAGTTAGCTGTTGCTGTGTAGCAAATCACACCAACACTTAGTGCCTTGAAGTAACAACATGCATTATCTCACAATTTCTGTAGATGTGAAAACTGGACATGATTTAGCTGGGTCCTGTGCTTCAGGGTATCTCATAGGCAGCACACAAGGTGTCATCTGGGCTATAGTCATCAGAAGGCTGGATTGGGGAAGATCTGCTTCCAAGTTTATTTACATGGTTGTTGGCAGGATTCAGTTCCTGGTAGGCTGCCAGCTTTAGCTCCTCATTGCATGATGGCTGGAGGGTTCCCTCAGTTCCTCTCCATGTGGGCCTCTCCAGCATGGCTGCTTGCTTCATCAACGTGTACAAGAAGAGAGACAGCAATAGGAACATGTCAGCAAGATGAAATCCACAGTCTTTTTAAAGCTAACCATGGAAGTGATATTCCATCACTTTTGGTGTATTCTGTTTGTTAAGAACAAGACACTAGCCCACCACTCAAGGTACGGGATTACACAGGGCATGAATACTATGGGGTGGGGATCACTAGAAATTATGTCAGCAGCTACCTATCACACATGAGAGAAGTGGAGATGGTAGTCATAATAATAGTCATAATAATAATAATAACAAGACTGACGAGGATAACCAGCATTTTTTGGGTGTTCTTGATGCATCAGGCACTGGGCTAAATCACTTCTATGCGTTGTCTCATTTAATCTCCTCATCATTCTCATTAACTTCCCTGAGTTACTACAGAAAAGAGATTAGGACCCGACTCTGTTGTTTCCACTCCAAAGTCCATCCCTTTACATGATGCAGATCATTGATATGAATCCACTGAGCTGCCGAGGCCCCAAGAAAGACCCGGTTGAGAGAGGAGTCTGATAAATGAAGCTAAACTCACTGCTCATCAGAAAATTGCAAATGAACACAACCAGAAGGCATTTCTCACCCGTCAGATTGGAAAAGAAAATGTAAGTTGGTGAGAGTGTGGAGAATTCTCATGCACTGCAGAGAAGCTATAAATTTGTACTGCCACCTTATAGGGAAATTTGGCAGGATCTATTAAAATTTTAAAAGGACATAAAAATTAAAAATGTGCATAGCCTATGACCTAGAAATTACACTTTTGAGTATCTGCCTTAGAGAAATACTTGCACATGTGCACAAAGAACTGTATACAAGAATTTTCATTGCAGTGCTGTTTCCAAGAGTAAATAATACATAGTAACACTGAAACGGAGTGTAAATGTTCATTAGTTTTAAAAATGGCTAAATAAATTGTGGAAATTGTTCTACCAAAAAGACACATGCACTCGTATATTCATCACAGCACTATTCACAATAGCAAAGACATGGAATCAACCTAGGTACCTATCAATGGTGAATTGCATAAAGAAAACAGTACATATGCACATGGAATACTACACAGCCATAAAAAAAGAACAAAATCATGTCCTTTGCAGCAACATGGATGCAGCTAGAGGTCATTATTCTAAGTGAATGATCTCAGAAACAGAAAAACAAATACTGCATGTTCTCACTTGTAAGTGGGAGTTAAACAACGTGACTCACGGACATAAAGGTGGCACTGGTAGACACTAGGGACTACTACAGTGGGAGAAGAGGAGGGAAGGATTGAAAAATTAACTATTGGGTGCTATGCTCAGTACCTGGGTGATGGGATCAATTGCACCCCACACCTCAGCATCACACAATAAACCCAGGAAACAAACCTACACATGTACCCTTTGAATCTAACATAAAAGTTAAAATTATTTGTAAAAAATACATTGTGAGCATTCATAGTATGGAAAACTATGCAGCCGGTAAAGAGAATGAGGTGGATCTATGTATTGGTTCATTTTCACACTGCTGAAAAAGACATACCTGAGACTTGTCAATTTACAAAAGAAAGAGGTTTATTGAACTTACAGTTTCACATGTCTGGGGAGGCCTCACAATTATGGTGGAAGGCAAGGAGGAGCACGTCACATCTTACATGGAGGGCAGCAGGCAAAGAGAGAGCTTGTGCAAAGAAACTACCGTTGTTAAAACTATGAGATCTCATGAGACCCATTCACTATCACAAGGACAGCAAGGGAAAGATTCAATCATCTCTCACTGGGTCCCTCCCACAACATGTGGGAATTATGGGAGCTACAAGATGAGATTTGGGTGGGGATACAGAGCCAAACTGTATCAATCTACAAGTATGGTATGGAAATATCTCCAAAATATATGTTACTAAGAAGAGCAAGTTGCAGAGTTATACCCTCAGCATGATACCATTTAGGTAACTCCCAACAATATTATCTTCTCTACATATCTTCTCTCTCTCTCTCTCTCTCTCTCTCTCTCTCTCTCTCTGTATTCAAATGCATGAGAAAGGTCTAAACTGATAACAGGAGATGAGGGGAGGGTAAAAGACTAGAGTTGAAGGGTGAAGGAGTCTTCAACTTTGTATGTAATATTTTTGATATTTTTGAAAGAAAAATGTTAATTGCCTTACTTATGTCATCTGAAACTATTTCTTTTAAAAAGCTTCCCTGGAAACCCCATCCAGTAATTTCCCTTAGATTGTATTGGCCAGAACAGGGTAATATGGCCACCCTTGGCAGCAAAGATGTGTGGGAAGGTGAATATTTTAGGTTTGCTGCCAAGAAAAGTAAGGAAGAAGGTTATGAATGGCTTTTAGGTGGCCGATTAAAAATGTCTACCATAGTTCACCCTTTTAGTTACCCAGCATCCCCTTGTCTTTATTTCTATACATATACTTTAGGTACAGTCCGATGTCCAAAGATAGTTACTGCATCCATCTTGAAATTCAGGATCTCTGAGTAATAATGTGCAGTCCACTCATCAGGACCAGATGTGGGAGGATACTGCCTGCTTATCACCTTAGCTACAGCTAAAAGATATTGGGGTTAATGTCATTTCTGGGGACTGCACATTTCTTCTTGGTAGAAGTTTGACCCCCAATGATTATTTTCAGAGTTGAACAGTCACAGCTATCATAGATTGTTTGGAAATATACATTCCTCAAAAATGTAATAGAGATCCAGTCTTTGGTTTCAGAGACTTCCATATGTAAGTAACCACAAAAGATTTCATCTAGAGAGAGTATGTAAGCCGAAATAGTTTTTTTTTAACCCATTGTCTCTCTCTGTGCCCTATTCAGCCCTTTAGCCCTTGGTTTATTGGCTGATTCTTTAGGGCAATTTAAAATAGCAACCTTGGGTGGAGAAACATCTCCTTTAATTTGATCTTTGTGTGTTGGTGCTCCCTCTTTATTGGCAGGAAACTCTTAAGGGAAGGTGCTAGACAACAGCTTTGGCACTGATATAATTTCCTGCTGACACTGTGGCTTTATGGTTGTTGTTTGTGCTGTTACTTGAGCTTTTTCAACCCACAAGACTTAAATTATGGGATTCTCAGTCAATTTAGATTAGAGGTTGTAGTCAGATAGTGCCTCCCTTAGCGAAGCTGTATCTTTTCCACTCGCTTGAAGACTGGCTAGCTCTTGTTGGCAATCATCTGTCTTGTAGGGCTCTGTTAAAATGGTAAGAAGTGGCCAGCATAGGTTAATACTTTGAAATTTTCAATAATTTCTTTGTATTCCATATTCCCAACAGAATATGCTCTTAAGGCAGAGCAGGCAACACTTTGACCAAATGTTTGCAACTGCATAAGGAGGTTCATCAGCTTCTGTCAATAATAATCAGATCCTTCTTCTGCCATATTTTGGGTTCTGTTACTTTCATTACCCTACTCCTGGTACCAATTTAAAAAATTTATTTTAATCAGAGAAAACTTTTAGTTGCGCATGATAGAAAGTGACTCTGACTTAATAAGCAGAAAAAGAGCTTAATGAAAGAATAGCAGTAATGTATAACTGTTGCAAAGGCAGAAGAATCAGGCTCAAGGTTAAGTTTCCAGAAATAATGTTCCTAAAAATGCTAGAGAACTGATCTGGTGAGAAAACTGTTGCCATTGCTACTACCCAGCACTAAATTCTATACCTCACAATGCTGCCAGGAACTCAACTTCAGTGCAATGAATACTGCTGCCAGCACTGATGTTATTTCTGTTCTAGTAATTTGACTTTTAAACTACTAGCAACACCCTCACAACCAGATGTTTCTGGTGCTACCTTCTCTAGAAACATGAATTTTGAGGAGAGCCTCCTTTTCCATGTTCTTACTTTATATTGAAAGTCTACGTGAATACATCTTATTGGTGGCACCTAGAATACAGACCTGTGGCTAGGTGCAAAGGGGGCTAGAGGAGTAAGTTTTCTGAATTCTGCCTTAGAGAGAAAAGATTCATAAGGCTGAAAATTCTATAAACATATTAAGAATGTTCAGCAAAGAACATGACAAATCTACACATCAGCTTTATTCACAGGCTGTATGTGGTGTCCACAAAAGTTTCAGGCTCTTCTCTTATGGTGACAAGAGGGCTGAGAAGCTCCAAACTCACATCAAGTTCAATCTCAATGGAAAAAAATAAGAATCTCCCCCTTATCTCCACAAAACTTTTGAGATTCACGTTAATTGGACCAGTGAGGTGAAGCACTCATCCCTGAACTAGTTCAAATAGTCCAAAGCATGGTGTGCCTTATGGGCCAGAATTGGGTTATGTGTTCTACCCCTGAAACAGAGATTTTTATCCAGAACTCGTGGCCTGAGAAAGGAGGGGAGAATCACAAACAAGTATTGGAAAATGGGGAATGGATTCTGATAAAGGAACAAATAGAAAAGAATTAATGTCTTTCATTCTACATAGAGAGCAGGTCATTTTGCCCGTGTCTTCTAAAACTTCCTCTGAACAATTTTTTTCAGCACAAGAAATATCATCGGTTCATTGGATTTATTTATTTATATCAGTGTAAATTTATGGGTTCCTATCTTATTCGACAGGTTACAATCAGTTGCTAATCTCATTTATTTGATAATAAAATTGTCCCAGATTTGGGCAGTGAGAGTCCCTTCACCTTGAATTCTGTATCTTTTTAGATGAGTCCCTATCTTTCTCTAAGCACTTCTTTATGTTTTGGTAAAAGATACATTTTAACTTCTTCTGGACCAGCCCTGGGATCAGTCCTCACTGAGTCTGGGATTTTATTTTACTATACCTACAAGCTAATAAGAGACTATTAGTATTTCATGGATGTTGGCAGAATACATGAGACTCCTGAGTCCAAGGCAAAATACTTTATTACTTATGACACAGGAAGTAACATGAGCAATAGCATAATTCATTGGTTTTTCTGCACCCCTGTCTAGGGGAGCAATGTGATATGACCTAGATGGATATCATGTGTGGAGTGTGTTTGCAAGGCAACCAAAGAACACTGAGCTTGAGGAATCCACCACTTTTTTTTTTTTTTGAAAAAGAGTCTCACTCTGTTACCTAGGCTGGAGTGCAGGGGCATAGTCATGGCTCACTGCAACCTTGACCTCCAGGGCTCAGGTGATCCTCCCACCTCAGCCTCCTGAGCAGCTGGGACTACAGAGGTGCACAACCATACCCAGCTAATTTTTGTTTTTTTGTAGAGACAGGGTTTCACCATGTTGTTGAGTCTAGTCTTGAACTCCTGGGCTCAAGTGATCTGCCTGCCTCGGCCTCCCAAAGTGCTGGCATTATAGGCATGAGCCACCACGCCCAGTCTGATCCAGCACTTTTTTTTTTTGAGATGGAGTCTCACTTTGTCACCCAGGCTAGAGTGCAGTGGTGTGATATCGGCTCACTGCACCCTCCACCTCCCAGGTTCAAGCAATTCTCCTGCCTCAGCCTCCCAAGTAGCTGGGACTACAGGCACGTGCTGCCATGCTTGGCTAGGTTTTTGTATTTTTAGTAGAGACAGGGTTTCACTGTGTTAGCCAGAATGGTCTCGATCTCCTGACCTCATGATCCACCCGCCTTGGCCTCCCAAAGTGCTGGGATTACAGGCATGAGCCATCACCCCCGGCCCAGATCCACCACTTTTATAGCAAACAATAAACAAGCCTAATCTTTATTCTGGAAGGAGACATTACTTGTTCTGCAAAGTTGCTCACTGCAAACACAGTCACGATATGGGCCTGGGCAGGAGTAATCAGATCTTCCGTTCTTGGCACACCAAGCAAGAATGTGTAGGTGTTCATGGGCCTACAGCAATTTGCCTCTTCAGGAGCCATTTCTCCATTGACCCCTGGTTTATTTTAGTGGAGGATGGTATTTAGAAACCAAGATCTGCTTGCTAAGGTGCTCATTCTATTGCGTTGTTGCTTCTAGATGCACTTGGTAGACAGAGCTAGGGAATATATGTACACACACACACACACACATACACACACACACACATTCTAATCTCTATGCATCTAATCATCTCTCTCTCTTTTTCTCTATCTTCATGAATTCACACTGATTTCTTCAAGCCAGTATAAGTTCATCCTAGTTTTCTGCCTTTTCATATTTGTAATACTTCTTGGACAATAAGAAACCCAGAACATATTTACTAATTTGTTTAATGCTCCTGCAAGTAACCAATCTATTATTACTGCCACTGCTACCCATTCTATGGTCATGTGAATTAGTTCCTGACCCACTCGTCCTCTGACCTGATGTGCTGGGATGAATGTCTCTTTCTGCTACATGGATGCCCTCCTCCTCTCAGTGTGGCTCCAACACCCTGTGCTGGCCCACTGCAGCTGCCACTACTCATGAAGACACTCCTCTCACCCACTGAGGCTCTGAATCTCCATGCCAGGCTGTCACCAACACTGCCTCGCTGCATGAGTCCCCTTCTTACCCTACGTGGTGAGACACCTTGGGCCAGGCTATCCTTGCCACAGCCACCACTCTGTGTAGACATGCTCCTTACCTCTCTCAGGTTCTAAAACTCCCATCCTCACCTTCTGCAGACTCCTACCTTGCTCAGCCACACATGATGGCTTTTAGACCCAATTAATCAGGAAGGGAAAAAAAGGAGAAGGAACACAAATGATCAATTTTAACAGCTGTAAATCACTGCTTGATGTGGATGTAACCACCTAGTTACACCACCTCCATGTTTGCTTAACCACTTCCCAGCTGTATTTAGTAGAGTTATTTATATTTTTTCCTTTTCTAGTTACCGTTCCAGGAATCAAACTATAAACATAAATCTTTGTGCATCTCTCTGTACACCTCCCTGATGATTTTATTAGGACAGATTCCTAGAAGGGGAATGCTTTCTGGGTCAGAGGGTCTGGATGTTTTGAAAGCTCCTGGTCTTTGTAGCATGGCTTCAGTGTTCATCTCACAATTCATGCAACCTTGAATAAATAAACAAGTGTAACTGTGTCCCAGAGGCTGCTTGGGATTTTCTACAGATGATACTTGTTTCACCGCTGAATGACATCACCTCCCTTTTTACACCAAGATTGATGTGGGAAATTCTGTATAAATACCCTGCATCAACAAGCCATTGTGTCACCAGGCCTCTTAAAGATGGGCAGCTCGCTGCAGTGCGTTGGCCCAGCCTGTGCGGGACAGGCGCCCGTGATTTATAAGGTCCAAGCATGAAGTCTTCAGGAAAGTTGGTGAAGTACTTTATAGGTCACCTGTATTTTTCCTACCATAGATGTTTTGACTCACGGGTTTCCTTTATGTCACTCTGTCCATAGTCTAGGTATTATTAAAATGGAATAAAGAAGTTACTGTAGCAGAGGCTGAGTAGTTCATGGGAGGGAGTTTAAGATTCTAAATAGGAGAAGAAAGAAGTAACAGGAGAGGGGATTAATTAGGACAAATACTGGCAGCCAAGCAACCCAGCATTTGCTGCCTGAGGACCACTGGCTCAGCTTTGTGCTAGGAGCTGTGGGGGAGTTCACTTGTTCATTCATTGAACAAAGACTGACCAGTCGCCTACTCTATGCTGGGCACTATCCTAGGTGCTGGGGACCCAAGAGAAAAGAGACATTGTCCCTTAAGGAGCTCAGAGTCTAGAAGAGGAGAAACCACGTCCATTGTGTAATATCTGCTGGAGCTCTTGATCCACTTTACAGAAGTTTCTGCCAAGGTTCTAAGCAGGATGCTTGAAGTAGAAAAATGTGTCCATTAGGTGGCTGTGGTGGGGGAAGTTCTTTTAAGTGAGAGAAAACAGCTTGAGCAAAGGCATACATTTTCCTGAGTTCACCAGCAAGGATTTAGTGTGTCTGTTCCACATGTCCAACACTGTGCCAGGGACTGCAGAGGGGGTGAATTTCATGCTCCAGATTTTAGCTCAGAAAGTTGTGAGAGAACTGTCTGCAAAAAGTTATTAGATGATTTTCTTCCACTTCCAGGATAAATTCCAAATGTCTTACCTAAGCACCCAAGGCTGACTCAGTCAGCATTTGCTGTGTGACAAATAACCACACAGTATCAGTGGCATGCCCACTCTGATAAGCATTCGTTGTTCTTGCTCATGCATGTGTGGTTGGCGAGGATGTGGCTGATCTTGGCTGGGCTCACCTGGGCTGGTCTCTGGGCTGTATGTTGAGTCCCAGGCCTACCCCACGTGTCTCTCAACCTTTCTAGATCAGTGATGGCCTAAAGGATGTTCTTGTCATGGCAAAAGGCAAGAGTAGAAGGGGTCAGTTCTAACCTTAGAAGCACGTTTCTAGCTTTTTGTTCCCCTCCTCTCTGCTAGTGTCCGTGATCAAAGCAAGTCACACAGTTGTGCCCAAAGTCAAGGCAAGGAGAGTGCACTCTGAGGGTCATGGCAAGGGTGAGGTTGTATAATAGATCCCCTGCAATCTGGGCCCTGCAGAGCCTACCTGCCTCTGAAGGCAAGCTTCACCTCTTTCTTCTTCTCTTTTGGTACTTCTGCTACAGACATGTGTGTTCCCTGGACATGCTACATATTGTGCACATGCTATTGCATAGACCTAGGATGCTCCTCCATGTCTCACACATTTGGTCAACCCTATCACATCATTCCTGACTAAGCAGGGCCTGGCTCAAAAGATCAGGGAGGACATCCTTATTTGTCTTTCTTTTCCTCTCCATAGGTATGGATGGATCATGGGGATTCAGGGCCCCTCTTGGTACTTGATTCTCTCTTTGGATATTCTCTCTTTCTCTCCTCCCATCTCTCCCTTTCTCTCTGTCTCTCTCTTTTGCTCTTGTTCTCAGCCTGCATTGGCATGATAATTTAAAGATGAACATCTGGCATAGAGACAGCTGGCCTTACTTTGACCCTGAACCCTGACTAGGACACTCTGCAGTGTAGACAGCTCTCCTGGGCAGCTGTTTCTAGAGCAGCTCCTCTGGTTTCTCTTCCGCCCTTGCTCTTCAGGTTCTCTGTGTGGGGAGGGTGGTGGTGACAGTAAAAGGCAGGATCCAGGCATCCCTGGGTCCTTGTGGTGACACCATCTAATAGTTCCCACTTTATCCATCTTCAAACTCAGGTACAGGGCAGGTTGTACAGAGTGGCTGTGAATGAATGAAAGGGTAAGAGTGGCTGTGAATGAATGAAAGGTTGAGTGAATTATGGGTGTATTTCCTCCATGCAGCTTTCCGCTCATCTTCAGGACTTTGGGTGAGCCTTGAAGTTGAGCTTCCAAAGGTAGAAGGAATGAAGCAGCAATGACAAGACCCAGGCCTGCCTATCTGAATCAGCTTTTAAGGTTGCCATCACCAGCAGCAGCAGAAAGCAACTGAGAAGTGGGCATGTTGTTTGCCAAGCAGACTTTGGGGTGGAGACTTAGCTTAAAGCATCCTATTTGTAGAGGTTCTAGAAAGTTATGGAGCTCTGGGGAGCCAGCCTGGGGCCACTCATAGCCCACTTAGTGCCAGTGTTGTCTTTAGGGGCCTCCAATTCCCTTTATAAAGAGCTTTTTAAATATTTTTTAAATGGAGCCTGGATACTGTTAACTTGAATGTTGAACAGGTCAAGCAGTTCCAGCCGTTATTGATCATAAAAAGAGAGATTCTACAAATGTAACAGTCAACCCAGTGCCCCAACAGGCAGCATTATTCTTGGTCTAAGTTGTGGGTTGTTCTTGCAATTTAATAAAGAAGAAAACTGAGGTTGGGAGAGGTGAAGTGATCTCTCATGGGTAGAAAGTGACCAAGGCAGGCTAGTTCTGGGTTGGCCTGGGGAGTGCTGACTGTCTTCTGCAGGGGTGTCCTGGTGTTGTAGAAGACCTGGGGGTCAGCTCAGGGCCATGAAGGAAGAAAATTTCAGGTCTGAGGACTGAGGAAACAGCTCTAGAAGGCAGAGGCTGTAGAGGATTTGGCATTTGCATAGGAGGTGGGGTCTAAGTCCAACGTGAAGGCTGCAAAAAATGAGTGGGTATCAGAGACCGGTTTTAAGGTGGGGCCGGGTGCAGGTGTGTGAGCCTAAAGTGGAAAAGGGTGGCCAGAGCCTGACCTGTTTGGCCTCCTCTATCCCCAGGCACCTGCTTTTTGTTGCAATTACAATGCTCCCCTTAGACTGCTCCACAGAAAACAAGTGTTCCTTAGAGCAAAGTTTGGCAATCAATGAGTTCAAGGAGTGGGCAGCCCCTGGCCCCTCCCACTAAATCATTAGTTGTCAAGAAGCCGTGTCTACCCTGGGCTAACCAAAACTGGTCAGATTTACCTGTCTACCTGCACGAGAACAGACAGCAGTGGGCACTATGGAAGGATCAGAGCTGATACATGATCAGGGAGGACGCAGCATTGGATGGTGTCATGCGCATTTGCTGCTGTAGGCCCAGCAGCTACTCCTTTATCTTGGTATCAGCACCCCAGTTTTCATGTGGGTGCTATCCCCCATGTAGCCCTTGTGTTTCCAAGGGAAGCAGGCCCAAGTCCCAGCTCCAGAAGGTGGCCCTGGTTGGCCTAAGCTTGTGCTTACAGCTCAATGCCCTGGCCTCAGCGACTGGCAGGTGTCCCAGGGAAGCATTTGCTGGGAAGTTCTGAAAAGGAAGCTTTTGCGGCTGTTCTTTCACAGAAGCTATCTTCGCAGAGCTGCCCTCTTTTTCACTGGACTAGCAAGCCGTCATGGCTGCTGGCAGCCATCTTGTGGCCAAGAAGGAGGGCAGGCAGAAGCAGGAGGCAGAGTGGAGAAATGGAAGGCAATGAGGTTCTTGGAGACTCTGCAGAGCTGCTAACAAAGCTTTGCTGAAGCCTATCCCTCCTCTGCACTTCTCGGTCTCAGGAGTTAATACGTTAACACATTCGTTTGGTGTGACTTGGGAGTGCACTGTTCCTGAGTGATTTAGAGAGCTCCTGCCTCCTCTGTGTTCTTTTTGGAAGCATTTTCAGGCCGTCTTGCAGATGCAGTCTCTGAGTTATACCCCTGCACTGGGCTCAGGGGACATGTTGAAGAGGTCATGGATCCCTGCGTGCCTGCCAAGGACCAGCCTCTCCCCCAAGCCATTCTTCTCCCCTGCTCTGGTGCGTATATCAGACCAGCCTAGCAACCATGATGACAGCAAAATCTCAGAAACTGGGGCGGGGGGGGGGGACATGCTTTTCAATATTTTTCTTTTCAATAAAATATTGTCTTGATTTCCTTTCTTGAGATCTCTCTACCCATTTTGGATGAGGTCAGCCATAAGACAGAAGCCTCAGGGGCTGTAAGAATGGACTGCTCAACTGAAATTTGGACAAAATGCTCTCTCCGGCACTTCGCAACTCTGACAAGCTCTGGTTCTGTGAAAGCTGATCCAGTGATGGTAAAGGGACTCCAGGAGCGTCTGCTGGGTGCCAGGCAACTTCTAGCCACTCTGTTCTTTGCAGAAGTGGAAACTGAGGTTGTGGATAGCTCAAGGCTACACAGAGGCAGAGTTAGGATTTGAATTTGGCTCCTTTTGACACTAAGACTGTTGCATTCCGTGACTGCACGTGCTGGGCCCTTGCTTTGGGACATGTTTTTGTTTTTGTTTCTATAAAGATGGTTACTCTACTTTGGAAAAGGTCGAACAGAGGAACACACTGCAGCCTGGGGAAATTTTTTTTGGAGCTGTTGTCTCACAGGAGTTTTTTCTTTTCATGAACTTAGTTCAGCCAAGGGTGCTTTGAGAGGCCAGTTTTCACTCTCGCCCCCCACTGAAACTTGGAAGAACGTGAACCAGCGCCAGCGAGCTTGCTGGGTGAACTTGGACACAGCAGAGATCAGCCAGAGTTGGCCCGTCTCTAGCTCCCTGTGTACTAGTAGAGGGATGTTTGTTGTTTCAGTGGCCACCAAGCAGAACTCAGGGAGAGGGCGTGGAGCCCTCAGAGGCCAGGCAGGCTGAGAGGATGGCATGTGTGCACACCACAAACCAGCTTCCAAACATAGCCACAGTTCAGGGGAAAAAACCCCAACCTGACTTCAGAAGCTCTCCTGATGGATATACAAAACCTCTTGAGGAAACTCTGGGTTATTATTGAGTGTTCACTGTGTTTCCTGGATGGAGTTTGGAAGAGAGTAGACAAATCAACTTTTGTTGGGCAGGAACTTGGAAGACAGGGGATGGGGCTCTGTAACCCAGCTACACACACGTCTTTCAGCATGGAGCATCTGTTCAATGTGCCCTCACCCAGAGCCTGGTCCTGTGTGAATGTGCTCATGCACCGAGACCTTGGGCAAACCTGCGGGGTGAAGAGCTTATCCAGATTGCACAGATGAGGCCATGGGTCCCATGCTGGTGAAGAGACTCACATCAGCTCATACAATCTGATGGTACTGGAGTCAGGATTTGGATCTCAAACTGATTCTCTCCAAAAGTCATCTCTTAACCACTCAGTTTAATTGCCTCATCACATAAAATTACCTCACCTGGAAGAAATGCCCTGTTCAGGTGTGTATTCAGATGGTGTGGGCCGGGGCCAGGAGGAGGGCAAGCATGCAAGTGAACTTGCGTATTGAGCTGACTTGTTCATGAGCCTCCTCTGCCAGTTGGTCATAGGGACCCACCCCCTCCCCTACCCCTAGCCCGCCATGAAACTGACGGAGAGGTATGGGCATGACATTGGTGAGCGGCATGGTAGCCTGGGCCACCTGTGCATGGAGCTGAATTGTGCATTCTGGACCTGCTGTTGCTCAGTCTGGAATGTGCCACTCCCACCATCTTACGACAGGCTATAGCTGGGCCTGTCCAACCCCGTGACTTGATGGATCATGACGGGCAGTTCTGGCTCATGTTCACTTGATATTTCATGGCCAGGTGCTTCATGATGAGAGGGCAAATAGTAAGCCAGGAGCTGTTTGTTGAAAGGTACGTAGTTCTCCACCACAGATAGCATGGTCTTGTTCCGGAAGCCCAGGGAACTATGCTGTGATTCTTCTACTGGGGCCTTCCGTAAACTCCTCATGGAATCTTCTTTCTCTTAGAGAAAACTCTAATATCAGAGGCCCAGCTGAGTCATATGGCCCAAATGGCAGGGCTGCTTGCTCACAGCCCGGACCTGCCGCCCAGCCCTTTCCTGCTCTGGGTCCCATTCGCACCAGGAGACTTTAGTGTCACTCAGTAAACTGTTTCGGCGAAGTTTCCCCAAATGTGGAATGTGCTGCCTCCAGACCCCAAAAAGGCACACCAGGCTTTGTGCTTCCTTTTGAGTGATGGGAGGTGGGAGATGCTTTAATTTGTCCTTTATTTTGGAGGGGATGGCCCCTTACATAGTGAGGCCCACTCTTCCATGCTTAGGACTAAAATTATCACCAATATGGGGGTTGTTGATTTTTATATTTTTTTAAGAGACAGAGTCTCACTCTGTTGTCCAGGCTGGAGTGTAGTAGTGTGATCATAGCTCACTGCAGCCTTGAACTCCTGAGTTCAAATGATCCTCTTGCCTCAGCTTCCCGAGTAGCTAGAATTATAGGCATAAGCCACCACACCTGGCTGAATTTTTTAAGTTTTATTTTCCAAACCCTAGAGCCCACGTGTCTTATGAAAGCCTTTTGCCTACTTGGCACTTCTTGCTCATTTAGTTTGACCAATACAATGTCATTGAGATAGTGATATTTGCCATGTCTGTTATTGTTACATGCCATGCTTTGCAGAATGTGCAGAGGGGGTCTAGATCCCTTTGGACTATATCATGAAAGAGAATGGGACAGCTCATATAGCCCTAGAGTGCGACTGTCAGTTTACACTGTGGACTGCTCCATGGGAATGGAGACTGCTCTTGGCACTGTTACTTAACAGGGACAGAAAAGAATCCACTGGCAGCAGCTGGGGTTGCATGCCATGCACCTGAACTGTGTTAGTCTGCTCTTGCAAAGATGCCACATCTGGACCAGCCACTGTAATTGTCAAGCTCCTGCAGTCTACCGTCATCCTTCAGAATCCATCCGGTTTTTGTAGGGAGCAGATGGGTGAGTTAAATGAGGATATTACAGGGACTACCACTGCTGCTCCTTTAGGTCTTTAAGGATGGCACTAATTACTGTCATTCTCCTTGGGCTGTGATTTTGTTTTGGATTTAATGTCATGGCTGGGGGATGAGGGCAATTTTGAAGGCTTCCACTTTGACTTTCTTCACTAGAATGGCTCCATCTGCCAAGGAACAAATGTGGGGGTTCTCCTAACTATAGCAAGCGTTCATTTAACTCACGCATTTGAGAACCAGGGAAGTGACCACTGGTTGCGTTCACCATGAGCCAGACCTGGGCCAGGTTTACTGGGGACTATGTTGATGTGACAACTCAGATCTGGTATCCAGTAGTCCTTGAAATGTCTGGGTATTTTCCCTGACATCTCACCTGGCACTAGACACCCTTGGGGAGTGATTGAGGGCATCATGACTGCAAACACTCATTGTGGCATTCTAGGGCCTTTCCTCATGGGGACTCCTCTACTCTTGCAGTTGGCAGTTTCTAGGTCTAAAATCTGAGTGAGGGACCGTGATATTTAGTTGAGGTAACCTCTCTTAGTCTCCTGAATCAATTATCTTTGATTTCTTTAAATTGTATACAGTAAGAAATGCCCTTTCAGTGAAGGTACCTTTGCTTTGCCCCCAGGGGCACTGCATTCTCTTCACCCTTTTTGTAGGGCTCCATGGGGTGGGCTTCCTGCTTCCACCCCATCCTACCACTCATCACTGTGCCACCACTGACCTTGCCTCTGATGGTTAAGCGCTGCCGCCTGGCCTCTGTTATCCAGTTGCTATCATGGATCCTGTTCCCGTAACAGCATCTCCTACCAAGAGCACTGGCCGTGAGAATAGCCACCCTGAACTTCAGTTGTGCTGCGGTCCCCCCAGAGCATTATGTACTGCATCAGCAGATGGGGCATCCTCTGGACTCACCTGCAGAGCAGAGTAGGAGGACACAGTAGGAGAACATATCTACTCGAGCATGCTCACGTCTCCTAGTCCTCTGATTCCTTCTTCCATCATCTGCGATAACAGTTCTGACATTTCTCTTTGACTCAGTGCCAGCCATTCCCAAAGCCACCAAGGGACATTTTTAGTGTTGTCTCCTGGGGTCCTCGCTAGGGTGTAAGTCCTGTATGGTAAGACAATATGCCCGTATGGATAAAACTTGCTTTTAATGACCATATTCTGCCTCTTTATCCAGCATATGATCTCTTTTCCTGCTGGTCCACATGGCTAGGTCTCACAGCTCCTTCAGGGGACAGTGCCTTTCTACCCTTAGCAGGTGCAACTCTTCCCTGATTGGGTTCTGTTGTCTTAACCCTAGTTATTGGTCTAGTGGCCAGAAGGGCATGGGTGCATATTCTCAAGCAGCGTGCTTTTTGGCAAGGCACCTCTGTGTCATCTTCAAGCAAGGGAAGAATTCTAATCTTTAGCAGGGAGTAATGGGCCACTTCTGCAGGCTAGTGGTTTCAGGGGATTCTGGGCATTCATGATTTTCAACTGTATCAACCCAGATGTCTCCATCTCTACTTGAGGTCATCCTCCTCCCCAGTCAGGGCCCTGACCTTGGCATAGTAGCCTTGCTGGCACTGAGAATTCCACCTTCTCTGGAGTTCTGCTCTCCCTATGAAGTTCTCAGCCCAATCCACAACTTCTTCTGAACTCTCCTGCAGAAAATGAGAGTCTCTTTGTGTACTGTCAGAAAAAAGAAACAAACAAACAAACAAACAAACAAAAAAAAAAACAAAAAAACAACCCTCTGGCTTTCATACTATGCCTTCCATTGGTGATTACTCATCATGCCCAGCCTTTCACTGCCATTCTCCCAGGCATCAACATGTGCAGCAACTGCCATCCTGTTCCATTGTGCTGACAGTTGCCACTTCCCGAAACCTCTCAGAAGCCTAAGGCAGTGGACCCACTCATGCCTCCCCTGCCTGGCCATCCCCTCCCACATGACTGGTGAAGGTTGTAACCATGACACTGCAACCTTCTCTTTCCTCCATTTGCCATGGTGAGGGGGCTCCTGCCATTGGACAGCAGGTAATCCAACTCTAAAATCCCATTTTAGAGTCCACTCTGTCCCATCTAGCTTAGGCTGGATTCCCAGGGAAAGAGACTCTGAGACAGATTTGCAAGCAGCTGGCTTATTGCGGTTCTCAGGAACAGATTCTGTGTAGAGAGAAGCAAGACTGAGCCAATGGGAGGTTGAACCGTGATGTAGTTGCAGCAGGGGATCCAGCTGATCCCCCTGGGAACTCTGAAGCTGAGATGCCCTTCAGAGATGTCCTGACTTGAGGCAGGGAGGCCGGGACTTGGTGTCCCGGCATTAACCAATCATGTGATGTGGGCTTCTGTGGGGAGGGGAATAACTGCTGATGAGGCAGTTTCCTTTAGCTGAGGGTGATAAAGAAGAATATTATTCTGACACTTGTTAAAGTGGTGAGAAAGACTATTCAAGACTGTCGCAACAGGGGAGAGAGATCTGGTCCAACTCTGAATACAGAAAGGACGAGAGGGGATTTATAGGCAAGGAACAGGGTGAGGGATCAGGGAATGAAAAATGATGAAGAGGAGACATCAAGCGTAGGGGAATTCTTAGCAAACTGGACTAATAGGATTCTTGCTAAAGGCAGGCCAAGAACCTTCACATCAAAGGTGGAGATAAGAAACTTGACTGAATATCATGGGTGGTCAGATATGAAGGGATGAGGGGATTCATACTAAACTGACTTAGCAAGATTCTGGCTAAGACTGGACTCCAAAAACTTGCAGGGATGGACCTGGAAGCCCAAAGTTGAAGCCTGGTCAAGAAGACGGCTCAGAGGAGCCTAAATCAAGTTTGGTTAGAGAGAGAGTCTTTGTCAGGGGCCATGCCGAGGATGGGCCTCAGCTGTGAGCCATTGGCCAGTGTGAGGAATGAGTTGTTCCTTGGTCTCACAAGTGGCCTCAGGTCTACCAGTGTGTGATGTTAAGGTTCTCTTTGCCTGTTCACTAGTTGTATGGGTGGTCAATTTCTGCCCTTCACGTTTCCCTAGTAAACACAATCCGGGTAGAGTCAGACAAAGGACTATTAAGCCGAAGGGAGAAGAAATGGGATTATTGGAATGATTGGAGCCGGACTAGAAACTTGATTACTGAAGCCAACATCCTTTCACACTGCTTGGGCTGTGACGGTGTGGAAGAAATTGAATTATTAGTGTCTGAGCCTCTCCCCTGCCTGGGAAGCAGAGATCAGTGACCACCTGGAACAGGCGGTGCTAGCTCTCACGTAATGGGTACCCATTGCTGTCACGTAATGGGTACGTCTGGGAGAGGACTGAGGGTCAGGTAAAGATACAGGTGGCTCTAAAAGGGTCATTAAAGCAAATGTAATTTGATTTTTCCCAGGAACCCCCAGTTTTATGTTGCAAATGCACTCAACTTTCACAGACTTACTGCAATTCACACAATGTAGGAAATGTAGGACATTGGGCTTTCTGAGGTCTCCCTGGTTATTTCTGGGAATCTCTAGGGGTGTCTCATGTGAACCTAGCCTTCTAGATGATTCTCCTGTTCCCTTAATAATGCCCGCTGCCCAAAAAACTACCTGAGTCAATGCCACTGGCGACTGTTTGGATGAGGATGCTGCACCCTCGTTGCTCCCAGGGTTACAACCCTTCAGGGGGCAATTCAGTCAGTGTTCCTGGGCCCCATCTGCGTAGGGGCCAGGATGAGTTCCAGGCAGAGTGTGACAGGACCTTCTGAGAAAAGCAGCTTTCTTGCTGTCTTGAGAGGGCCCCGGGCAGCCAGGCTCTCCTCTGACACCAAACACATTGAGGACAGACAGTAGCCATACCTGCTGCTGACAGCATCTCACAGACACAGATAAGCAGCTTCAGGAGGAAGGTGACACTGTGGACAGTGGATGGAAGAAAGGCCCCAGGTCCTTCTTGATGTTGTTGAGACTCTAGATCAAGGACATTTTAAGTTCCCCCCACAAAATTTAATCTTATATGAACGGATAACTTGATTGTCCAAGCTAGTTTGAATTGTTTTTTTTTAATTTGCTAGCTGAAGACTTTTGACCCTATGCAGCTCTCTTTAACTTCTGTCTTTAGCTCCTTCCTCTCTTGAAAAGACTCAGACGCAAAACATAAAACTTAGTTTTTTTGCTGCTTGCAAACATCTCCTCTCTCCTCTAACCAAAACTCCCCACAAATCCACCTATAGTGACCACCCTTGCAACTCAGCCTCAGCTGTCATGGTTGAGGGTTCCACCTGGGGCTCCTTAAATAAGGAGAACCTGAGACAAGTGTAAGACCAGGCTTGGGCAAGTCATTTACTTCTCCATGTCTCTACTTTAAATTGGGTTTAATAAGAGCATCTGACACAGAGGTTTTTTTTTTTTGAGGATTAAATGAGATAATGTAGATAAGATGCTTAAACAGGGCTGATATACATTAAGTGCATAATAAGTGTTTCCCACTCTTGGCTGCTCTGATGGGTTAGTTGGTGTGATCTGGGTGTATGGAAAAGCAGAGCAGGGGTCTGTTTCCCACCTTGGGGTTCTCAGCTCCTCCTGAGTGAGCTGGGCTAGGTATCTGGGCTGGGTCTGCCTAAAAGGCCAGAGAAGGAATGGAAACTGGGTTAGCCCTTGGTGTGCAATTCTCTTGCTTTCTACATTGAATCCAAACAAGTTGGTGGTGGTGATGGGGTGGGGCAGTAGGAGAGTAAGTGGCTGTTGTCATGTCTGAGCACACCCCCCATCCTCCTTCTGCGTGAAGAATTAGCCTGGATTTGAGCGTTCAGAAGGCATCAGAAGGTGGCTCACCACAGCTTTAAACTTCTTTTCATCTTGCTTGGGCCCTGTCACATCTTTATTGGGTTTATAAACTCTTTTTTCCTCTTTCTTTTAAAAATCTCTGTTTATTTGTAGAGTCACTCATTTTAAAACTTGTGCAACATCTTAAATGTCATTTTTGCCCCACTCTGCTCATAATGCATGAGCAAGTGCCTCTTACATAACCTTCCATGCAGCTCAGAGGGCCTTTGAAAGTCATGACTCCCAGCAAGCATTTAACATGGACAATCATTTCTCAAAAGAAGACATCCATACAGCCAACAGACACATGAAAAAATGCTCGTCATCACTCGCCATCAGAGAAATGCAAATCAAAACCACAATGAGATACCATCTCACACCAGTTAGAATGGCAATCATTAAGAAGTCAGGAAACAATAGATGTTGGAGAGGATGTGGAGAAATAGGAACACTTTTACACTGTTGGTGGGATTGTAAACTAGTTCAACCATTATGGAAAACTGTATGGCGATTCCTCAAGGATCTAGAACTAGATGTACCATATGACCCAGCCATCCCACTACTGGGTATATACCCAAAGGATTATAAATTACTCTACTACAAAGACACATGCACACGTATGTTTATTGCGGCACTATTCACAATAGCAAAGACTTGGAATCAACCCAAATGTCCATCTGTGACAGACTGGATTAAGAAAATGTGGCACATATACACCATGGAATACTATGCAGCCATCAAAAAGGATGAGTTTGCGTCCTTTGTAGGGACATGGATGCAGCTGGAAACCATCATTCTTAGCAAACTATCACAAGAAGAGAAAACCAAACACTGCATGTTCTCACTCATAGGTGGGAACTGAACAATGAGATCACTTGGACTCGGGAAGGGGAACATCACACACTGGGGCCTATCATGGGGAGGGGGGAGGAGGGAGGGATTGCTTTGGGGAGTCATACATGATATAAACGTTATGCACATGTACCCTAGAACTTAAAGTATAATAAAAAATAAAAAAAATAAAAAAAAAAAAAAAAAAAAAAAAAAACATGGACAATCATTACATAACACGGAAAATGTACAACTCCCATCATTAACTGGATCTAGTCTTTTGAAGTTGAGGAGATAGAGGCTACATGTAGACCTTGCTGACAGAACTGGTTAATTCTACTAGTTCAGGCTGGGTCTACTAAAGGCCTCAAGGAGACCTGATGCAATCAAGTTTACTGCCCAGTGTAGTGAAATAACCAGCCAGACTCAGTCTTCAACTGGGTCATCTCTCTCAGACAACTGGCCTTCGTTTGTTTTTCTCTTTCCACTATTTTGGCCAGTGGAATTGGATTAATTGGCCTGTTCTTTTGGCATTGAGGACAGTTAAATCACTGGCCAATTCAGTGGGGGAAAAACATCTGTCAAGCTTGTTGTTACGCTAGCTGATCTGAAGCCCTGTGTAGACGCAGCTGTAGTTAAGATCTGTTGAGAAACATAGATCCAATGAACATGGTGGTTGGATGCACTGGCTCCCTTTGACATGGCTGCGTTGTGTTTGTGGTCCAACATTCTTCATGCAAGAGGCCTCAACTTGCTTATATATTCTGGAAGGCTTTGCTGAGGTGCGGTAAGAGCTCTAGAATCATAGGGGCATTGGTTTGTATCTTGGTCAGTAATTACTTGTGTGACCTCTGGAAGTCAATTTCCCTTCTGACCCTCAGTTGCTTCACCTGTAAAATGGGAACAATTCCAATACTACCTGCCTCATGCTATTGCTGCCAGATTTGTGGACCAGTCGTTTCGGTTTGCCCAGGATTGAAGGAGTTCCTGAGGTGTGACTTTTGGTTTTAAGACTGGGACATTACAGGGAAATGAGCTGGTCACCTGGCGAGTATTAAATGAGACAGAGCCTTCAGAGTATTTCAGGCGTGTGAGGGACGTTTTATAAAGGCTGGGTATATTATTTACCATCTAGTTTTTGATCAAGCACCCATTGACTAGAGCTAGTAAAAAACGAGATGATCCCTCCTTCAAGATAGTGTGAGTTCCTCATAGCATAGGAAGCTACTCCTCCTCCATAGCATAGCAGGCTACTCTCCTGTCTCATATATGGCATTCATCACCCAAATTCTTTCTCTGTGTCAGATGAGGTTGACAGGCTTCTGGAGTTTCAGGAACAGTTACTCTAAGAAGGGCCCAGCTTTTCATCACAATTTAGAACTCTCTGACCCCAAATCCAGGAAGCCTGCATTTTGTGTCCTGCTCCATCACCACCTAGTTATGTGACTGAGATGGTAGCACTTTACTTGGGTGAGACTCAGTTTTCTCAGAGGGAGAGAATGATATCGTTGCCTCATGGGGCTCTCGTGAGCCTAGAAAGAAATCATGCATGTAAAAGGGCTTGCTGAACTGCAAGACATCATTCAGATGGGAAATGTTTTCATAAGGGCCTAATCCAGCAGATTGTCCTCACTTCAGGAAAGAATGGCAGACTTCCACTGTCTTTAGACTTAGAGCCCCAAACCCAACAGTCAGCCACTCCGCCACCAGGCTCTTGCTACGTGATATTCAGGCTGGCTCCACCCTCAGGGCAGTCAGGGTCTATAGACAGATACATTCAATGTCATGAATTGAGATAAGAGAGGATCCTGGTCTGGGTGCAATGGCAACTCTGAAGAGAGAGGCATATAGCCCAGCATGGGGGTCACAAAAGGGCCAGGTGTGGGTTAAGCTGAAGAGTGAAGGAAAAAAGTCCCAGGCAGAGGGGAGAGCTTGAGCCGCTATGGAGGTGAGGATGCCTGTAGGAACTGTCAGTGTCCCCGGGCAATGCTCATGAAGTGGGAACCTGATGAAGGTTAGATGGATGGGGACCAGCTCATGAGCGGTCTCATATGCAGTGTTCGTATGGACTCTTTTAGTTAAGAGAGGCAACTAAACTAAGTTGAGTGAAAAGGGGGATTTGTGGGAAGATCCTGGCATAGCTCAGAGAATTGAGGGCAGAAATACAGAAAGCCCAGACAGTCCCTGGTCCCTTCTCTCGCTCTCTCCCATCCTCAGTTACAACCTTTCCTACCAGAGGTGGCCAGCACGGCATGGAACATGGTCATCAGCAGCCTAGAGGCACATCTTCTCCAGTTCATCCTCCAAATTCAAGAACCCCCCCCTCCCAGTTCCAGCAGAAAAATCCAGGAAGAGGTTTCTGATTGACTGTGTTAGGGACACGTGCCCATCTCTCATGAACTGCTGCAGTGGGCAGGATGGGGGGTTAGGATTGGTTCTGTGGGTCACTCTGCTCCCAGGTGGGAGAAAGAGGTATTGGGTAGCGACGGTGATAAACACAGTCGATCCTCACCATTTGCAGATTTCTTTGTGAACTCATTTACTTGCTAAAATTTACCTGTAGTCCCCAGATTACTCACAGTGTTTTTGTGGTCACTCATGGACATGCAGAGAGCAGTGAGAAATTGGAGTTGCCTGGCTGAGTTGCACACATTCGCAGTGGAAGTCAAGCAAGGCAACTCTGTCTCCTTGTCTCAGCTCTCACACCACAAGCCAGTGTCCTTTTCAAGGTGTATTCAGTGCTGTGTTTCTTACATTTTGTGATTTTGTTGATGATTTTGCTGTGTATAGCATCAGTGCTGAAGTACTGTCCAGTTTTCCCAAGTAAACGTAAGAACGATGTGATGGGGCTGGGCACGGTGGCTCATGCTTGTAATCCCAGCACTTTTGGGAGGCCAAGGTGGGTGGATCATGAGGTTAGGAGTTCAACACCAGCCTGGCCAATGTGGTGAAACCCCGTCTCTACTAAAAACACAAAAATTAGCTGGGCATGGTGGTGCATGCCTGTAATCCCAGCTACTTGGGAGGCTGAGGCAGGAGAGTTGCTTGAAACCTGGAAGCATAGGTTGCAGTGAGCCGAGATTGCACCGTTGCACTCCAACCTGAGTGACGAGGGTGAGACTCTGACTTGGAAAAAAAAAAAAAAGAAAAAAAAAGGATGTGATGTGCCTTACAGAGGAAATATGTGCATTGGAAAAGTTTCAGCTGGGCATGAGCTATAGTCCTGTTGGCTGTTCTTAGTTCAGTGTTAATGGAGCAGCAATATATGTGAAATACATATTAAAATTAAACAGAAACAGACACATGGCAAGATTATATATTGATCTGTTGATGAAAATATTGTGACCAGAGGCTTGCAGGAACCTAACCCTGCATGTCCCCTAGGAACAATGGTTTGGTGTTCACTAAATCAGCATTTGTGGTGATTTTATAGAACATGACTGTGGTGAATAACAAGAATGCACTGAACCATGCAAAAAGAGTTTAGACTTTATCCTGAAAGCAGTAGGGAGCCACTGAAGGGTTTTAAATGAGAAGGAGATGGATATGATTTGTGTTTGAAAAATTCCCTCTGGCTACTGGGTGGAGGTTAGAAGGTAGGACCCAGGAATGACTGCAGAACAGTCAGAAGGCGGTTACAGAATCCTCGTGAGAGATAATGACATTCGATCCAGGCAGGGGGGCTGGGGATGAGGAGAAGGGGACGCATTTGAGAGAGGCATTTAATAGGTAAACTTGGTTAGAATGGAAACTCACTAGATGATGGGAGTGGGGAAGGAGGACCCCAGACATCTCCGTGCTTTAAAAATGTCCACGTCTGATTATTAAAGGAACATCTCATTGGTCTGTGCCACGTGTTTCCTTCCGTGAGAGGTGGTAGGGACCCTCAGCCTTCGGTGGGGAGCTGAGCAGCTGTAAGAGCTGGTGTTTGGGGACAGGCGCATGTTCTCCCAACGCCCTCCCTGTAAATGGCACGCAGGACCAGCTGTGTTTTCTCTGCCTCCTTACATCATCACCAGTCATAAAAACCTGACCAAGGGGAATTGTGCTGACGATCTGGGCTGTGATGTATGAGACAAAGGAGTCCAGGGGCTGGTTTCAGAGTTTGCACAGTTACAATTGCTGCCGGTTGGGAGGGAAGGCAGGCTAGACCTGGCACGTATTGCATTTGATGATCGTCTACGGTTGCTCTCCAGGTCAATAGTTTCCTGGCTTTCAGCAGACTCTGGTTGTTTAGTTCAACCATGGCCTTTTAATACAGCTGGCATGCTCCGGCAAGGTGCCGCAGCTGGGGTGGAACATCTCCCTGCCTGCCCCCACTCTCCTCCCTGCAAACCTTGAGGTCCCCAGCTCCCTGATCACAGAGGCCCCTCTTTCCTAGGCTTTGGGGTCCTGGTTCAACACCTTCCTCCAGCTTTGCTGTCCGCTTTTGGCCTCTGGGTGACCCATTGGAACACCTTACCTGAGGCTGACTGGAGGATTCTCTGTGTCTGTGTATCTTGGATCTTTCTCTTCACAATAAAGAGCTCTCTGATGGTGCAGAGGAACCCAGTCCTGCCCCATTCCCACATGAGCTGTTAGTGTGGCCCTATTCTGCCAGTGGGAAAAATCCACAGCTTTATTTTTGGGGCAAGTGTCCATTTGCAAAATCCATTGAATTGGACCCTGTCATGTACTTATTTAGAAGACATAAATGCAGAAAACCTTTATTATGCATCGTATGTTGATAATAACTCACATTTTAGAGTATTCATCACATGCCAGGCAGAGTGCTAAGTGCTTTTACTTAATTTATCTTCTTAGGTAACTTTTTTGTTTGTTTGTTTTTTTGAGACAGAGTCTCATTCTGTCGCCCAGGTTGGAGTATAGCAGTGTAATCATGGCTTACTGTAGCCTCTGCCTCCCAGGATCAAGTGATTCTCCTGCCTCAGCCTCTTGAGTAGCTGGGATTACAGGCTCCTGTCACCATGCCTGGCTAATTTCTGTATTTTTAGTACAGACGGGGGTCTCACCATGTTGGTCAGGTTGGTCTTGAACTCCTGACCTCTGGGGATCTGCCTGCCTTGGCCTCCCAAAGTGTTGGGATTACAGGCGCGAGCCACCACTCCTGGCCTTTCTTAGGTAGCTTTTACTGTAGACAAACAGACGTCAGAGAAGGTGTCTTAAGTCCTGTTTCTTGTGAGTGACCCAGCCAGGATTTGAGTCCAGGCTGGCTGGTTGACCCCAGAGCTTGCACTTGCCATTGCTCCATTAGCAACACCAGCATCATTGCGGGAGAACACTCTCCATGGCCTGTGCTCTTGCCAGTGTACATTGCTGGCCAGCACTGGATGAATCCAGGATGCGTGAAAATCCAGAGCCCAGTGAGGCCCTAGAGTCATCCATCTCCATCACGTAACTGGGGTTGAGGATTCTTCAGTTTTCAGAATTCAGAAACTCAACAGGAATTTACCATCTCCCAACATACACACTTAAGAAAAGATTAGTTTTTATTTCTAAAAAATAGTTTCAACTTTTGTTTTCAATTCTGGGGTACATGTGTAGTTTTTTTAGATGAGTATATCTTGTGATGCTGAGGTTTGGGATACAACTGATCCTGTCACCCAGGTACTAAGCATGGTACCCAATAGTCTGTCAACTCTTGTCCTTCTTCTCCCCTCCCCTCTCTAGTAGACCCGTGTCTATTACTGCATCTTTATGAGTACCTGATGTTTAGCTTCCACTTATAAGTGAGAACATGTGGTGTTTGGTTTTCTGTTCCTGTGTTAATTCACTTAAAATAATGGCCTCCAACTGCATCTACGTTCTGCAAACGACATGATTCCCTTCTTTTTCATGACTGTGTAGCATTCTGTAGTGTATATGTATCACATTTTCTTTATCCAATCCACCATTGATAGGCACCTAGTTTGATTCCATGTCTATACTATTAACGCACACTTTTTAATATTTTTATGGGTATTTTCTTTACACAAATAATACATGTGTATTACAAATAATACATTTGCATTGTAAATGTTTCAAGCATATTCAAAGGAGAATATAGAAGTCCCTCCTCCGCTCTCTTTCCCCCATCCCTCTCCAAAGGTGGGCACTATTGAAAATTGGCCATTGCTTCTCCCAGTCCACTTCCTGCGCATTTTCTGACATCCATGTGTGTATGTGTACACCCTTTTGCTTCCCGCCTCCCTTTTTAATAAATGGGATCATCCTATCTGTATTACTTTGCAACTTGATTATTTTTCCACTCACTACCTTAGAGGTCTTTCCAGGAGGATCCCTGTTGCTCTTCCTCATTCATTTGAAGAGCTACATCATATTCCATGTATTATGGATTACCATGATTTACTTAACCCACTTGACCGGGCAGTTTCCCAGCAACACAGATCATTTGAAAAAGTAAATTATCCATGGTTACTGAGCGGTAAGCAAATAAATAATAAAGTCTAAATGGGAGAAGGTTGTCAAGGGCGGAGTGTTAATTGGGTTATAGGAAAAGAGACAAGGGGATAAGGTGTCTCTCCCAGCTATAACCCAGTGTCTCCTGCCTACAGGTGTCTGCTCCATTTAGTGTGCTGGTGTCCTACTCTCCCCACCCTGCGCCCGTCAACTCTGCCCTCTTCCCTATTTTAGCATTTTCATCCAGGCCCTTCAAGCCCTCTGACCACATAACCACAAAGTCTCTCTCCCCTGCTGTTCCAGGGAGGTTCAGATAAAGGTTGCCTGAGTTCCTGGACCCTCGTGGCACCAGGGACAAGAGCTAGTTAAACCTTGCCAGCTAAAAGGTTCCAGAAAGTCAGTCCGTGGCAACTCACATTCCACACAGGCATCTCACCCAGTCTTACTCAGTAAAACCCAAACATCCATTTTTGTTGAGACTTTGACGAGCCCCTGAAACCACTGAGGGCCCGGCTTGCCTCGGCACACGTCTGAAATATGTCAGGCAGGTGTTTCCAAAGAACTTATGCTACAGGAAAATATATCCTGATGTAATCTGACTAATTTGGCTTTTGCCTTACTTTCAAGAGAACTGGCTATTTGTAATGGAAACAGTGCTCAGACACTTCAGACGGGGCTTTGTAATGTGAGCTGGTAAAACCCTGCAGGTGCTACGGGGGCCCCTGTTTTCATTTTACGTCTCACGTTTGTTTATTTAATGTGTTTCTCCAGGAGGAAAAAAAAAAAAGGAGACCCGGGAGGGGTTTAACAAGTCATTTTTCATTTCAGAAAAAAAAGAAAAAAAGAAAGAAATGGTTTTGTATTCAGAAAATTAGCATGGAGCGGGACCGCAGCAGCCCTGCCGGCGACAGGAAGCACACGTGGCCTGGGAGGGTATGTTTCTTGAGACTAATTCCCCAAAGACGCGTGTTCAGGATCCGACATACCTGGGGCCCTTGGCAGAGGCATCAATTAGAGAGTGGGAAGCGGTGTTTTCCTTGCTAATTCTTGGCTACCGAATAAGGGTTACTGAAAGCTCCCTTTTCCCCCCTTGGAGTTAGGCAGTTTTGAAAAATTGTAAAATTATGAATTCGACTTTGTTTCCAATCAAGGGAGGGGGAAATGGTTTCCAGGGTGCAAAGTCCGCGTGCTGGGGGCAGAGTGCTATGTTTCACCCTCCGATGACAGAGCACCCACAGCCGGCTCAGGGGCACTTACCCTGCCAAGGTGGGGGCACCCCCAAACAGGAGGTAGGCGGGGTGAGGGTGGGGGGTGAGGGGTTGTGGAGACGCTGCTGCAGCACCTGTGACAGTGAGAGGATTCCAGTTAGAAAGGATGGGAGGGAAATGAGACCAGCCCTGTCCATCCCCCAAGATTCATTTCATACAGGTTGAGGGCAGTGGGTAGCCGTCATCAGAGAAAACATGATGTTTTTGTCACCTATGGCTCTCCTGTGCCCTGGAGATTGGGTTCGATGAGATTCAAATCCCGGTTCTCTGCCCTCAGTGGGATGGTTCACTGCTTGTACCACCCCATGCCAGGTCCTGGGAAAGTGTTTTCACTCGTCGCTCTTCCTTTTGGTCCTTGTGTTTCCAAGAGCTGCCTTGAGACTGGCTCATGTCAGTCTGTGCAGGAAGTTCAGCCCCTTCACCACTTTCCACAGGAAAATCTGCCCCCAAGCACATCATGAGTTCAAGGCCATTACTGATGATTGGTGAGGGCACAGGAAGCTACTGCACCACAAACCATCGTCTTCTGCCACCTTGCAGGTCTATCTGGATCTCCCTGGCCTTCTTCTGCCTTCTCCTCTCCCTGGAAGTTGCTCCTTTTCTTCTATGAGAGTGTTCCATCCTTGCATATTCAGGTCCCAATGGGGACTCACTTTCCCCCAACAAATATATTTCCCTTCCTAAGGAGAGTTCTAGTGAATACAATGTCCCACATATACATAACTGTATCAATTTGTGTCTTGCAGACCATTGAAATCATGTAACAGCATCATCCAGACCTACAGAATCGTATGTGATCACGGCCAGTTCATACTGAAAAAGGCCTTGTAGGAGATTCGCCAACCTAACCATTCAGCTTACAGGTTAGGAAACAGATGCCCGGAGAAGGCAAGCGACTTGTCCAAGGTCACCTTGAAGTTGTGATGGAGTTGGACTAAGACCAAGTCCCTGAATCCTGCCCTAGCACTCTGCTGCAGGACTCCATCCCCAAATTCTTTCTTTCCTTCCTTCCTTCCTTCCTTCCTTCCTTCCTTCCTCCTTCCTTCCTTCTTTCTTTCTTTCTTTCTTTCTTTCTTTCTTTCTTTCTTTCTTTCTTTCTTTCTCTTTCTCTCTTTCTCTCTTTCTCTCTTTCTCTCTCTCTCTCTCTCTCTCTCTCTCTCTCTCTCTTTCTTTCTTTCTTTCTTTCTTTCTTTCTTTCTTTCTTCGAGACAGAGATTTTTGCTGTTGTTGCGTGGGCTGCAGTGCAATGGCAGGATCTTGATTCACTGCAGCCTCCACCTCCCAGGTTCAAGCAATTCTCCTGCCTCAGTCTCCCATGTAGCTGGAATTACAGGTGCCTGACACCACGCCAAGCTAATTTTTTTATATTTTTAGTACAGATGGGGTTTCACCATGTTGGCCAGTCTGGTCTCGAACTCCTGGCTTCAGATGATCTGCCTGCCTCTGCCTCCCAAAGTGCTGGGATTACAGACATGAGCCACTGCGCTGGGACCCAAATTCTTTAAAGACTGTTTTCAGGAAGGGACCTGAGTGTTGTACAGGCACATCCATCCGATGCTATGTCCTATGGGCTCTGCCAACTACAATTCTTCCTCTCCTTTTCCACTGCCTTGGTGCGGGGAGGCGACGGGGAGAGGAGAGAGACAGAGTGACACAGTTTAATCTGCATTCATTGCAGCTGGCTTGTCGGAAAAAAATTAAGATAAAGTGAAAGAGCATCTTTGAAAATGATAACACTCAGTATTTGGGAGGGTTAGTAGAGATACGCCTCTTATACACTGCTGGTGGGAATTGGTACAATTTTACTCCAAAGTAATTTGGCAATATGTATGATGAATTTGAATAATATTCATATACTCTGCTTTGTCAAACCTTTTTTTTTGAGATGGAGCTTTGTGACGGTTGCTCAGGCTGGAGTGCAATGGCACAATCTCGGCTCGCTTCAACCTCCGTCTCCCAGGTTCAAGTGATTCTTCTACCTCAGCCTCCTGAGTATCTGCGATTACAGGTGCGCTCCGCCACACCCGGCTAATTTTTTGTATTTAGTAGAGACATGGTTTCACCATGTTGGTCAGGCTGGTCTCAAACTCCTGACTTCAGGTGATCCACCTGCCTTGGCCTCCCAAAGTGCTGGGATTACAGGCGTGAGCCACTGCGCCTGTGTTTTGCCAAACTTTGAAACTGAAGTTTAATATGATGCAGCTACATGCATGAGCTTTCACTGAAGTGCTTGATGAATTTTTACAAACTGAGCTACGCACCCGTCATACAGATCAAGATATAGAATATTATCAGCACCCCAAGAGCCTCTCTTGTACTCTCTCCTGATCATTACTTCCAAACAGTACCCAACACCCCAGCTTTTATGACTATAAATAGATGTTTGTCTGACTTTGAATTTCATATGAATGAAAGCACAGAGAATGTACTCTTCCGTGTCTGACTTCTTGCAGTGAATGTCATGTTTATGAGATTTCTCTGTGTTTTCACATGTATTTGTTCTTTTTCATTGCTAGATAGTACTCCATTACATGAATGAACATAATACTATTTACTTATCTGTTCTACTATTGAGGACATTTGAATGGTTTCTAGTTCTTCAGTACTAGCAAAAATGCTGCTATGATATTTTTGGTCATGACTTTTCATACACACACATATATGCGTTTCTTTTAAATTTTATTTTAAGTTCCAGGATACATGTGCAGAACATGCAGGTTTGCTACATAGGTATACATGTGCCATGGTGGTTTGCTACACCTACCAACCCATCATCTAGGCTTGAACCCCTGTATGGATTAGACATTTGTCCTAATGTTCTCCCTCCCTTAGCCCCCCATCCCCCGACAGGCCCCAGTGTGTGATGTTCCCCTCCCTGTATCCATGTGTTCTCATTGTTCAACTCTCACTTATGAGTGAGAGCATGCATATACATGCATTTCTGAGAGGATACATTTGGAATGAAACTTCTGGATCATGAAGTGCCTACGTTCAGCTTTAGTAGGCACTGCCAAAAGCTTTTCAAAGCAATGGTACCAATTTATGCTGCCACAGAAATATCTGAGAGTTCTAGTAACTCTGCATCCTTACAAAATTGATGTCTTTTAATTTTAATATTTAAATTTAATATTTAAACATTCTCACTGTAGTGGTGGTACCTCATTGTGGCTTTAATTAGCCATTCATGGACAGCTAATTGGCCATTTGAATATGTCCTTTTGTGGAGTGCCTCTTCATATTTTGGCCTTTTTGAGAGATGTCTGTCCTTTTCTTATTGGTTTGTAGGAGTTCTTTATATGGTCACTATTCAGGTTCTTAATTAGGTGCATGTATGGCACGTATCTTCTCCCATCCTGTCTGCCTTTTCACTCTCTTAATGGTGTCTTGATGAAGAACAATTCTGAATTTTTAAATGGTTGAATTCATCAATCTTTTCCTTTATGATTAATGTTCTTTTTGTTTTGTTGAAGAAATCTTTGTCTATACATGGTCATAACTATACTCCTATGTTTTATTCCAGAAGCTTTGTTGTTTTATTTTTTACATTTAGGTGTATCATTCGCCTGGAATAGAATTTTAAGAGTCAATGCCCATATTTTCCCTAAGGTTGTAAACTGATCTAGCACCATTTATTGACAAGACAGTTTTCTCCTCAACTGCTTTATAGTGGTGCCTTTGCCATAAGGCAGGTGCCTAGATAGGTTTGGGTCTGATCAAGTTTGTTAGTCATGTCATTCAAATCCCACATCCTTATTATTTGTGTATTTATTTGTGTTATCAGTTAACTGTGACACACGTGTCAAAACATCCCACTATGGTTATGGAATCAGTTATTTCTCCTTTTAGTTCTTACTAAGGAACTTACTAGTTCTTCCAGTGTTTGAGGCCATATTATTAAGCTTATTGACATTTAGGATCCTTATGCATTCCTGTTGAAGTGACCCCTCTATAATTATGAATTATTATTCTTTCTTTTTAAAAGATGGGGTCTTGCTGTGTTGCCCAGGTTGGGGTACAGTGGCATGATCATAGCTCACTGCAGCCTCAAACTCCTGGGCTCATGCGACCCTCCTGCCTGAGCCCCCCTCAGCCTCCCGAGTGGCTAAGACAACAGGTGCATACCACCATGCCTGGCCTGAATTGTCATTCTTTATGTCTTATAATACTTCTGGTTTTAATGTCTATTTCATCTGATAGTAGAGCTATACCTGCTTTTAAAAATTTCTACCTACTTATCTACTTTTTTGGTATTTTTCTGAATATTTTCCATCCTTTTACTTTCAACCTTTCTGGGTCTTTGTATCTCTTGTAAGCAACATACCTTTAAAAATGCAGATTAACAATCTTTCTGTTTTAATTGGAGTACTTAGTCCATTTTCAGTTTTTGGCTTTATGAGTATAGTTTGAATAAATAGTCTTATATAAGACCTTTTGTGAGTAGATGATTTTTTGCTCGGGCAAATATATGGAAGTGAAATATTTGAGTCATACAGTTGGTGTATTACTTTACTGTGTTAATTTTTTTTTTTTTGAGACAGCATCTCACTCTGTTGCCCATGCTGGAGTGCAGTGATGCAATCGTGGTTCACTGTGGACTCAACTTCCTGGGCTCAAGCAATCCTCCTACCTCAGCCTCTCGAGTAGCTAAGACTACAGGTGTATACCACCACTCACAGCTAATTTATTTTTTGTAGAGAGAGGGTCTCACTATGTTGCCCAGGCTGGTCTCAAACTCCTGGGCTTAAGCAATCCTCCCACCTTAGTCCCTAAAGTGTTGGAATTACAGGTAAGAGCGGCTGCGCTGGCCTATTTTATTGTTTTTAACTAATGTTATTCAGGTATGACTTGCATATAATAAAGAAGAGACCTAAGTTGTACAGTTTGATGAATTTCAATAAATGTATATGCTGATGTAACCCGCAACCCAAATCAAGAGCTAGAGTATTTCTATTATACCAAAAAGTTTCCTTGTACACCTCCCCCAAGACATTGACTTAATTTCTATCATAACTTAGCTTTGCCTGGAATCACACCGCAAATCCTTTTTTTTTTTTTTTGAGACAGAGTCTCACTCTGTCACCCAAGCTGGAGTGCAGTGGTGCTATCTTGGCTCACTGCAATTTCTGCCTCCTGGGTTCAAGTGAGTCTCCTGCCTACGCCTCCCCAGTAGCTGACATTACAGGCATATGCCACCACACCCAGCTAATTTTTGTATTGTTAGTACAGATGGGGTTTCACCATGTTGGCCAGGCTGGTGTCCAACTCCTGACCTCAGGTGATCTGTCGGCCTCAGCTTCCCAAAGTGTTGGGATTACAGGCATGAGCCACTGCGCCTGGCCTAAGTACTCTTCAGTCTTGCTTATTTCATGCAACACAATACTTTTGAGACTCATTCATGCTGTTCCATGTATCAGTAGTTCATTTAAAAAATGTCTGCATACAATATTCTATTGTAGGTATACACCACGATTTATTTATGGACATTTTAGTGGTTTCCAGTTATTGTCTTTTATTAATAAACCTATTATGAACATTTTTGTGCATTTTTTTTTGTGGTGGCCACTAGTTTTCCTTTCTTTTGGGTAAATACCTGGAAGTGGAATCACTAGGACATAATGTAGGTATGTATAATAAACTGCCAAGCTGATTTCCAAAGTGAGTTGTACAATTTTATTTAATTAATTAAATTAATTAATTAATTATTTGAGATAGAATCTCACTCTGTTGCTAAGGCTGGAGTACAATGGTGCAGTCTTGGCTCACTGCAAGCTCTACCTCCCAGGTTCAAGCAATTCTCCTGCCTCAGCCTCCCGAGTAGCTGAGATTACAGGCACATGCCACCATGCCCAGCTAATTTTTGTTTTTTTTGTTTTTTTTTTTTTTTTTTGAGACGGAGTCTCGCTCTTCCGCCCAGGCTGGAGTGCAGTGGCCGGATCTCAGCTCACTGCAAGCTCCGCCTCCTGGGTTTACGCCATTCTCCTGCCTCAACCTCCCGAGTAGCTGGGACTACAGGCGCCCGCCACCTCGCCCGGCTAGTTTTTTGTATTTTTTAGTAGAGACGGGGTTTCACCGTGTTAGCCAGGATGGTCTCGATCTCCTGACCTCGTGATCCGCCCGTCTCGGCCTCCCAAAGTGCTGGGATTACAGGCTTGAGCCACCACGCCCGGGCAATTTTTGTATTTTTAGTAGAGACGGGGTTTCACCATGTTGGCCAGGCTGGTCTCGAACTCCTGACCTCAAGTAGTCTGCCCACCTCGGCCTCCCAAAGTGAAGTTGCACAATTTTAGAATCCCACCAGCAGTGTATGACATTTTCAGTGCTCTGTCTTCCTTGCCAACATGTGATATTGCCATACCATCTCACCGTGATTTTAATTTGCATGTCCCGGATGAGCAGTGATGTTGAGCACCTTTCTCGTGCTTATTGTCCATTCTTATATCTTCTTCTTAAGTGTCTTTTCAAACTTATGGCACATTTAAAAAAATTGAGTGGTCTGTTCTTTTCTTATTGATTTGTAGGAATTCTTTATACATTCTGGCTGTAAGTCTTTTGTCAGATACATGTATTGTGAATAGTTTCTCCCAATCAATAGTGTGCCTTTCATGTTCTTAATGTGTTTGCTAATATTAGCGAACAGTTCTTTAGGAGAAAAGGACCTCCTAAATGCCCAGCAGTGTTATGCAGGACATGGGGAAAATATTTAGGACATACTGCTGGATTCAAAAAGGAGAAAATACAAACTTGTACTTGCAATTATGACTAACTCTTGCAAAATATGCATTGAAAACAAAACTGGAGGAAAATACATAAAACATTGCTTTGACTGACCGTGCGCCGTGAGGTCGTGGTTCCCTGCTACTTAAAAAAATTACAATAAAATACACACAACATAAAATGTACCAGTTTTGCTATTTATTTATTTTTCAGATGGAGTTTCGCTCTTTTTGCCCAGGCTAGAGTGCAATGGTGTAATCTTGGCTCATTGCAACTTCCGCCTCCCTGGTTCACTGCAACTTCCGCCTCCCTGGTTCAAGGGATTCTTCTGTCTCAGCCTCCTGAATAGCTGGGATTACAGGCACCCACCGCCACGCCCAGCTAATTTTTTGTATTTTCAGTAGAGACGGGGTTTCACCATGTTGGCCAGGCTGATCTCAAACTCCTGAGCTCTGGTGATCCCCCCGCCTTGGCCTCCCAATGTGCTGGGATTACCGGCATGAGCCACCGTGCCATTTTAAAGTAGACAATTCAGTGGCATTATGTACATCTCCACCACTGTGCAGCCATCACCACTATGTAATTACAGAACATTTTCATCACCCCAACCAGAAACCCTGTACCCATTAAGCAGCCTCTCCATTCCCTCCTTCCACCAGCCCCTGGTAATCACCAATATGATTTCTGTTTCTATTCTCTTGCTATTTGAAAAGTATACACTTTTCTGCTTTATTATTTTCCTGGAGTTTTGTTAATGAGTATGTGCTTTGATATGTGAAATAAAGCAGAAACCAAGAGCCACAAAGAATGAACAAGTAAGTTACATGGCATTGAGTGCTGAGCTGTATGTTAGAGGTGGGAGGCAGCAGAACTCATTTTGTGACGACAGCTAACATGTATTCAGCTCTGACGGTGCCTGCACGATTCATCTAGCGTGTATCTCACAATCACCCCAGCAGGCAGGTTCTGCTATTATGCACCATACTACACATGGTGCAGAATCTCTTCCCTGATCTCAGGGGGTCCCGTTTTGTCTGACTTCCCTACCACTCTGGGAACTCTCATGTGGGTGGAGACCATGTTGGTTCTTCTCTTCAATATGTTGCTACTGTCCAGTACAGCCCTAGTTCATCCTTGTGTTCATCAAGAGTTGCTGAATGGATGTATGCACGTGTGCAAGACCAACTCCCCTCACCAGAGTTCTTAGCCCACGGCTCGTCATCTCCTACTCATCGCTTTGCTGACCCCTCTCTAGAGCATGACTGGCCATATCCAAGACACCACTTGGCTGGCACGCTAGAGCAGAAAGAGTGAGAGGGGTCTCTAGGTGCAGCCTTGAGTCACAGGCAGGCTGGGAGGAAGTGGGAGCTCAGGGACCAGGGACCGTGTCTTGAGCTGTGAGAAAATATCTGAACGGTAGATTCATTAGGTCCCTCCTGGCTTTAATGACCAGGGCATGAGGAGAGAAGTAATAATGAGTGGCATTTATATAGTGTGTTACGGTTTACGTAGCTCTTGCACGCACATTACCTCATTTAATCTGGAAGGAGCACAGGGCGGGGCTGAAGCTCGTGGCCCCGGAGTTTGCCTGTCTGGGTTTGCATCCTGGCTCCACCACTTACTGTGTGACCCTAGACTATTTAGGCATCCTGCATCCCAGTTTCCCTACGTGTATGATGAAGGGAATAGTAACAGTCACTGATAGTAACTGTCTCATAGAATTGCTGTGATGATTAAAGAAGGTAATGCCCCTAAAGCACTTAGAATAGCACCTGGAGCATAGTAAACACTAAATAAAAGTTGGTGCTTATTACACAATCCTCTCAATAGGCCCAGGAGTTGTATAGACATACCCCATTTTACGGGCGAGCAGAATGGGGCTCAGAAGGATACAATCCACCTGTCTGAGGTCAAACGGTAGAGAAGCAGGGGTGAGGGGCAGGGCTAGCACCAGGTCTGTTTGACCCCCAAAGCCTGTTTCTTTCAACTTCTTCATGTCACCTCCACTGACTTTGTTTAGGCTCAAAGGCAGGAGAAGCTTTAGCAGGCTCATGCACCAGGGTATTTAAAAAAAGATCACTTGTCTAGATGAACTAAGGTCCCAGTGAGGCAGTACAGCTCAGAAAGCACTTTCTACTCCACCAGCGTATGATGAAAATGTAAATAATTGTTATTATTGATACGTTCATAAAGTATTTTTATTTTTTCCCCTAGCATTTCTTTGTCCCCTTTCCAGGACAGCACCCCGGTATCCCTAGGAAGGCCACAGTTCCCCCTCTCCATCAGTGCTTCCATAGGGCTGACTCTATCCTTGGCTGGAGGGATGGGCAGAGGACACAGATCTGGCCAATCTGAGTGGTGCGTCCCCTCAGCCACAAGGATTAGCTCAGGAATGGGCATGTGACGCAGTCTGAGAGACAAGGCCCACTTGCAGGACTTTGGTCACAGCCATTGGGGAAGAGACATTTCCTTCCTTCTGGCCAGGCTTGGCGGATATGATAGTATATCCTGGCGCTTCCGAAGCCACCCTGCCTCACAGCGGCCTTGGCCTGCCTGAGAATGGGGCCAGCCCGGAGGCAAACTGAGTTGAGAGGTGGAGAGACAAAGTCCATGTCCCCAAATTTAACTGAGCCTGGGACTAGATCTACCTGTTTTTTTCTATTATGCTGTCTTGTCCTAAGCATCTGCTAGGTTTCCACACTCGGCTGTATGGTCAACACACCCTCTTAATATCCCAACAGCTGCTCAGAGGAGGTGGGAGTAGCTCTATAGGACAGAGGAGGAAACAAAGGCTCTGAGGTAGGAAGTGACTTGGCCCAAGCGCACAGGGACTCCAGACCCTTTCTGCAAAGGGCACAGCCTCTCTACTAAGAAGGCAAACTCAGTGTCTGGATGAAGCCCTTGCCTTTTGTCATCCCCTGCCCTCAGGCAAGGATGCATCCTCTCATGGGAATGGCACAACAGAAGGAATTTGGGTGCCCCAGGAAACGTGTATTCTTTGGCTCCATCCCCCATCTCCCTCAATTATCCTCCTGACAGCCAAATTGGAGCCAAACTGGATTTACAGAATTTCACAACTTTGTTGAACCAATTTGTGGATTAAGAAAACAAAAATGAAATCCACATTTTTATTTGACACCATCAAAAATAGGCCATGCAGGCAGGAAAGGGACGTTCTGGTCTCGGAACAGATTGAGAGGGGCCCACATCCTCGCTTCTCAGAGGTTTTGTTTTTGTTGCTGGTGTTTCCTGTCACCCTGATTCTCACAGGTCTTTGGGAAGCCTGCCCCCAAATCTTCTCTGAGACCTGGAATCTGGTCCTTATGTTGAGGCTGGGCAGCCACACCTGGGATGTGATTCCTTTCTCCCCTCACCCCATCATTCTCTCTCTCCAATTTCCCTGCGATTTCCTCTTGGCCATAGCCTGATGGAAGTTCCAGCATTTTTGTATAGCTGTTCTAGCAGATTTTCATTTTAGTGCCAATCCAAGCGCTCTATCCCTTCCTTGAACTCTTAGTTAGGCCAATAAATATTTATGTAGCTCATTGGCAATTAATTAGGTGCCTTTGGCACTGCATCCAATGGCTTGTAAATCAACATAGAGATTTCACTTCCCCCATCTTTGCTTCTTGGCTTTTCAGCAGAAAGACAAGCTAAGAGTGGGCAGGGAACGTGATTTCTACTTCTCTGTATATGCGTACCCTACATGTAGTAGCATGCAATGAATATTTATGGCCTTATAAAATTAATCGGCATATGATTACTTAACAATAAAGTGAGAACTTTTCCAGAGAGAAAAGACATCATCTTGGCTGGGCTTGATGGAGGGTAGGCTGTGAAGAGCACTCATTACACTGATTTAAAGTGAGGGCTCTCAGGCCAGACAGGTTAGAATCCTGGCTCCCCACTTACTGAGCATGTGATGTTAACTGTGATGCAATCTTTCTGTGCCTCAGTTTCTGCCTCATAATCTAGAAAAAGCAATAGCATTTGACCAAACCCTAAAACAGTGATCAGGCACAGGAATTATCCTCTAAATGTTAGCTATCACTATTTTATTATTTCTTCCAAATAAGCCTTACGTTCTTAAGAAATACACATGCTGATACACAGGTAGTCTTTACTGCATCCAGTTTTTGTCTAGAGTATCAGATTCTTATCTTTAAAACATGAATAACCTGAATGGTTGTAGCTTTTTTTCTCCTCATTGTACATGTTAAAGGAAGAAAAAAGAAGCTGATCAAAACCACTAAAAAAATACAAACAGAAGAAAAATCTGGAATAAACTAATGTAAGCAAAATAGGAGAACCTGAGGGAGTATGAGGAAGGTTGCCCAATATATCCATGAAGTGAAAGAGAGATGGGGGAGATGGCCATCAATTAAAATTAATTAAACATTTTAAATGATCTCTCATGCTGATCTCATGCTCCAAATGCCTGAAACAAAGAAAAGAAATGCAGATAATTGGGTCTTCATGACATTTTTCCAACCGGCCACTTTCCCTGTAACAAGACCAAGCCTGTCTCTTCCATTGTACTCTTGTGGGCTACCTGGGTCAGAACCTGAAATCTTAGCTCAGAAGTCCTGAGGCCTGGCGAGTAGTTGTCTAGACCCAACTCCCTGGCTGGGTGGATTAAACTTACTGCACCCTGAGTCTCTGCATTTCTTGCCAGCTCCAGCCTAGCTGTATATGCCAAGCCTCCGTTTCTCACCTGGAGAACTGCAGTGCTTGCTAAGTGGTCTTGTTTTTTATCCTCTGAAATCACCTTGTCTTGACTTTTCTACTTGTTTTTTATTTGTTTCCCCCATTAGCCTATAAACTTCTCATTCCCGGCAGCTGGCACATGCATGGCCCAATAAATATTTCTTGACTGAATGGAAGGAGCTGTGAATAGTGGCCTCCTCAAGCAAAGGACATTTTATCTCCCAAAGGGAAATCTACTTTGTTGATATGAAAGTGAGCTTCTTAATAGGTCTATGGGGCAACATTTTGCTAACCCCATTCAAATTATAACAGACTTCAAAGTCATAAAGGCAGTAATATGCTTCCTTTTAAGTGTGTAATTTGTATTTTTTCACACCCAGGAATGGAAAACAGGGAGTGAAATATCCCCCAATTATTATTTTGTGCTTTTGAGGCAGGCTGGCCCACTCACCTATGGGGACTCTGGTGGCCAAGCACCTCCCACCTCATTCTTGGCAATTGTTTGCATCTGCCTCCCTTCACACTGGCCCTAGCTCAGGTCTGGAATCTGCCCAGGGTCTGACCTCTGAGTGTCTGTCTCGTGCAATTCTGCTGCCTTGGTATTGACGCTCAGGACGTGGAAGTATACTGTCTGCCACATTCATGACCATCCTGGATGACATGTCAAGGCATCTTAGTGCAGCCCTGAGTTCCTTGGAGGGAAATGGCCCCAGCCTGCTTCCAGTTTGAGGTAGCTCTGTTCTGGATCACTTGGTCCTCCCTTTTCCCTCCTGCTACTGCTGATTGCATCGTGGTGATCACCCCAAGGTCATCCCAAAGGCAGGTTGGTGTGTAGAGCCTGGCTTGGTGCAGGAGGCCCCAGCCAATGAGATGAGTCAGCCATATCCCACCCACTCCTCCTGGGATTTGACTTGGGGAATGTGGACAGAATCACACAGTCAGTAGAAGCTGGAAAGTAGGAGGGAGTGGCCCCATGGGGTAGGGACAAATCAGAGCTATGATGAATCAGAAGCAGAAGCGCCAAGTTGAAGAAGAGACACAAAGCTTGGAAGCAGGAAGAGATGGAGCAGACACAGAAAGGAAGCTAACACTGGAGAGCAGCAAAGTAAAGGTGGCGTGCTAGAGGAAAGCTCCAGGATTCCCACAGCTGGGCGCTGGAGCCACCCTGAACTCTCAAAGACCTCCCTGTTCCAGTCTCTGCAATCCCAGGTCCTGGTATGTCCCCAGACTTGGGGGGAGATTCTGGCTCCTTTGTAGTACCACAATAAACCCTCATTGCCCGAATTATCCCAAGTGACTCCCTGTTCTTTATGGGCTCACAAGCCAACACACCAAAAGTAGCCACCATCAATGGGTTAGGGGCCCACACCAGCATTGGGGGGACAGGGGAGGTGTCCAAAGAGCTAGCTCCTCTCAAAGGTTCTAATACCCACAGAGGTGGTTTAACTCCTCAAAGCTCTAAGCTCCGTTTTCTTTTCTTTTCTTTTTTTTTTGAGGCAGAGTCTCACTCTGTCACCGAGGTTGGAGTGCAATGGCGAGATCTTGGCCCACTGCAACCTCTGCCTCTCAGATTCAAGAGAGTCTCCTGCCTCAGCCTCCCAAGTAGCTGGGATTACAGGCATGTGCTATGATGCCTGGCTATTTTTTGTATTTTTAACAGAGACGGGGTTTCACCATGTTGACCAGGCTGGTCTCGAACTCCTGACCTCAAGTCATCTGCCTGCCTCGGCCTCCCAAAGTGCTGGGATTACAGGTGTGAGCCACCGTGCCTGGCCTCATTTTCTTTTTTTAAAAATGTATCCCCCAATTTTGTATACGTATATAAAATATCTATTTTATCAATATATTTATAAATGTATCTTATATACAATAAAACATATAAGTATATAGAATATATAACTATAATATAACCATACATAAGTACTCTATGGCAATATGTAACTATAAATGCAAGCAAATATCAATCAGACCCTTCCCGTAGGACTCTTGCTAAAATAGCTGGAAATGTGAAAAAATAGATTCTGGTCCCAGCCCCCTGTCAAATATTCAAAGTGGGAAATTGGGATCCTAATTTGCAAAGACTTTTTCCATCCCAAAAGGCAATTGATTAATCCCTCCTGGCAAACAAATTGCTGTGCCATCTCCTGTAAGTCAGATGTCCTCTGAGATTAGTGTAATTGAAACCCTCATGACTATCCAAAGATTTGAGGTGATTCTAATAATTGGTGCATGTACAATAGCTCCATCAAAATAGAAAACAAAAAAATCAGAGACAGGGGAAAATAAATAACCCAAAACAATGAGGCTGATAAAATTCCAATAATGTACAACCACAAGTTTCCTGGAGGTAATGGGAAAAAGGAGGAGTCCTAGATAAAAAAAGATCATTGTTTAATCAAAATAAATTAATCAAAAGAGAAGGGTTTTCTTTTGGAACTATTTTTAAAAATTAACTCACTCATAATTTCATCATAGTGATACTGTTATTTTTGCTTATATACATATATTCCAGTCCTTGTCTGCAAGCAAAATAGAAATTTGTTTTTTAAAAATATTTGTTTTTAAAAAATATTTGAATAAGCAAAACATGCACATAGTTTGAAAATGAGAAAGTATGAAAAGTATATGCTGAAAAGTTTCCTCCCATCCTTGTTACACATCTGCCCAGTTTCACATCCCCTCACTCCCCGGCAAGCTTGTCTCCTTCCAGAGTTTTTATGCATATTTAATAACATAATTATCATCATCAATATCAACAACAAAATATATATTTTTATCTTCTGCTCCCTTTTTGCACTTTAATGTTTTTTCGTTTTTTTTTTTTTTTTTTTTTGAGACAGAATCTCACTCTGTTGCCTAGGCTAGAATGCAGCAGCACAATCTCAGCTCCCTGCAGCCTCTGCCTCCTGGGTTGAAACAATTCTCCTGCCTCAGCCTCCCGAGTAACTGAGATTACAGGTGCATGTCACCATGCCGGGCTAATTTTTTGTATTTTTGATAGAGGTGGGATTTCACCATGTTGGCCGGGCTGGTCTCAAACTCCTGACCTCAAGTGATTCGCCTGCCTTGGACTCCCAAAGTGCTGGGATTACAGATGTGAGCCACTGCGCCTGGCCTATACCTTAATTTTTTTCACTTAACTGCATATCTTTCAGGCTTTTCCATTTAGCAGAAGGAAAGTACCAGTCCATTTGGACAATTATAGCAAAACACCTTAGACTGCATAATTTGTAAATAATAGACATTTATTACTCACAGTTCTGGAGGCTGGGAAGTCCAAGATCAAGGCACCAGCAGATTCAGTGTCTGATGAGCACTTGTTCCTCATAAAAGAGAACTTCTAGCTGTGTTCTCACATGGTGGAAGGGGCAAACAGACTCCTCAAGCCTCTTTTATTAATATAATGGCACTAACAAGCCTCTATTATTAATATAATGGCACGAATCTCACTAATGAGGGGAGAATCCTCATGACTTAATCACCTCCTAAAGGCTCCAGCTCTTAACACTGTCACATTGAGTATTAGGTTCCAATGTATGCATTTTTGGGGGTCACCCATATTCACACCATAGTAGAAAGCTTCCTCATTCTCTTTGATAGCTATACGATTGCCCATTGTCTGACTGTACAATAACTTATATAACCAGAGCCCTCCTGGTATTATTTGGGTTGCTTCCATTTTTTTGCTATTGCAAATAAAGCTGGGGTGAATAATCTTACACACATGTCATTTCATGTGTAGGCAAATGTAGCTGTGGGATAAATTCCTTGACACAGATTGTTGGGTCGAAGAGAAAATGCATTTGTAAATTTGATAGCTATCAGCAAATAGAGATTTTAGGAAAGGATACTTCCGCCAGCAGAGTCAGAGGGTTGAATGCCGCATAGTATCCACACACTTAGCCAGAGCTAGTATCCTCTTAACCACACTCCAGGGAGGAAGGAAAAAACATGTGAGAAAGGAAGAGCTATTTATCCGACACCCACCCGCTATGTGGCAGACACACTCTGTATACACACCCAAGATACATTGTCTTCCTGTAAGGCAAATTGTGTTTCTTTGGTTTTTATATGTGAGGAAACTGAGTCTCAGGTTAAGGAAAGTTACACAACGTCTCAAGAAAGTAGAAGTGTCCTGAACCCATGGCTGGCTCTGAAGCCCGTGTTTGTTCCAGGGGGCCATGTCACGGTGCCAGGGAGAATAGCTCAGCCGGGCTCTGGTGTTCTGCCAAGGCTGTTTCTGTCAGCATTAATGAATGTGAACAGCGGACTTCATTTCCCAACTACTTTATTTTCTTGCCTGCCTGGAACTTCAAGAATCAGACCTCTGCCCTGCTTAGAGAAATCCCTGGCAACCCCTCCCCACCTTTGTGCTCCCCCCAGGTCCCAGGCCCACCCCTCACATGTGACTTTTATGTGTGGAGCAGTGCTCCTCCAGGTGCGGCTCTCCCAGAAGAGCGTCCAGCCACAGTTCCAGGTCCTGCACTAGCTGCTCCAGCTCTCGCACCTCTTCCTCTAACTTCTCCAAGAAGACATGCAAGTTCTCCTTCAGCCAGTTCCTGATGGTCTTTATCGGTTCTTCCAAGGGCTCATCAGTCTGATATTCAAGCCCCTGGAAGGCAGACATGGAAGTGACTTTCTCAGATAGGACCCTCCTCCCCACCCCCGCTGGTTTCAAAAAGATCCCTGGGCCTTTGCACGTGCTATTCATCGTGCTCATAGTACCCACCTTCTACACTTGGCCAGCTCCTACTTATCTTTCATGACCCATGTTGCCAATGACACCGCCTCTGGAAAGCCTTCCCAGATTGCCTCACCTCAGTACCTTGCTGGATATGTTACCTGGGAAACCACAAGATTCTGGTAGTAGTTACATTCTCTGATCCTTTCTGACACCTCCCAACTGCTTCCTGAAACAGGCACAAACATCACCTCTTAAGAGCAAATGAGCACTAATTGAAATAAACATGGTTAGTCAGCCCAGCGTGATGAAGGGTCAGTAGGAGAAGGCAGGTTATGGAGGTCTCCTTAACAAGCAACCATGTGGATTTGGTTCCTTCTTTCTCAGATTCCAGAATGCTCACCCGATATCCCTGTGCTCAAGTACAGCACCAAGATCAGCAATGCCAACAGTGTCTAGGGTGCAAGAAGAGGAGGAGGAGGAAAAACATGAGGATGAATTCTCTTCAGGTCCCCCTGCTTCCATCACAAAGGGCCAGGCATGGGCATGCTTATACGACAGTTTTTTGAGCTTAATTTTTGTTCTAGTTATCTAAGTCACACTTGCTTACTACAAAACTCCCAAACTTCGAAGAAATAGATAACATGGCAACTCACTGATGTTGAATTTGTGTTTTCTCTCATTTAAACATCTTTCATTTTAATCGATCTTGAAATTAAGATCAAACTTCTTTGTGATATAATTTACATATAATAAAACACATTTAAAATATATAGTCTGATGAGTCTGATGAGTTTTGATAAATGTCTATACCTGTAGACCATCACCCCAATCAAGATGTAGAACGTTTCCATCATCTTCGAAAGTTTCCTTTTGCAGTCAATTCCATTCTCACTCCTGCCCTGCCTGGAGAGAACCATTCATCTGTTTTCTGTCACTATGAGTAGTTTGGCCTGTTCCATAACCTTATATAAGTGGAATCACACAGTGTGTGTGCTTTTGCATTTAGTTTCTTTTGCTTAAGATACCGTTTTTGAAATGCCTCCATTTTTTGTGCTCAATTGTACTGATGAGTATATTGTGTATTTGATTGATGAGTATTTATTTTATATGAACATAGAATATTGCACAATTAGTCTCTTTACCTGTTGATGGACCTTCGGGTTGTTTCCAGTTTGGGGCTATTATGAATAAAAGTGCTGTGAACACTCATATACGAATCCTTGTATGAACATATGTTCACATTTCTCTTGGGTTAATATTCAAAAATGCAAATGCTGGGTTATATGGTAAATGTATGTTTAATTTTATAAGAAACCCCCACTGACTTTTCTGTACCCACTGAGCCACTATACATGTCCCCATTTTTGTGGTAAATTGTGTTGTGTTTTAAATATTGAGCCAAGTGAGTTTCTTCAGTAAACTCTAGTTGTTCATGATGCATTAGCTAGCCTTTTTGTATATCGCGTGATTTGACAAGCTACTATTCTGTTGAGATTTCTTACATCTACATTCATAAGAGATTGGTTTAAATTTTTTTCTAGGCTGGACATGGTGGCTCATGCCTGTAATCCTAACACTTTAGGAGGCCGAGGTGATTACTTGAGATCAGGCGTTCACAACCAGCCTGGCCAACATGGCAAAACCCTGTCTCTACTAAAAACGCAAAAATTAGCTGACCATGGTGGCAGGTGCCTGTCATTCCAGGTACTCAAAAGGCTGAGGCAGGGACATTGCTTGAGCCTGGGAGGCAGAGGTTGCAGTGAGCCAAGATTGCGCTACTGCACTCCAGTCTGGGTGACAGAGCAAGACTCTGTCTCAAAGAAAAAAAATTGTTTTTTTCTGTACATTTGTAAAGTTTTGGTATCAAGGTTTTGTTACCCCCTTAAAATGAATTGGTAAGAACTCCCTTCTCCTCTATTTTATAAAATAATTTGTGTAAGATTGGTATTATTTTCATCTCAAATGATCGACAAAATTTATTGGTTGAAACAATATAACTCATCAGTTATTAAGACTCTTCTTGAGTCAATTTTGGAAATTGTACTGCCCAGGAAGATTTATCCATTTCACCTAAATGTTTCGGCATCAAATTGTTCCTAATATTACCTTAATATTCTTTTAATGCCTGTAAGAGTCATGATAATAATCCTCTTCAATTCTTTTTAAAAATATATTTAAAGAAAAGAGGTCAAGAGAGGAAACAAGAGACCTCTTTCATTCTTGATATTGGTAATTTGTGTATTCTTTCTATGTATGTTTTTTGTTTAGTCTATTTAAAAGTTTTCCAATTTTTAATTTTACCAATTAAAAATGGTTAATTTTATTGTTTGTCTGCTTTACATTTAATTAATTTCTGATTTTGTCTTTTTTATTTCTTTATACTATTGAGTTTAATTCTTCTTTTTCTGCTAATGTGGAAAATTTGACCACGCTTTTAAAGTTTTCGTGTTTTTCAAATATGTGTGTGTGTGTGTTTGTGTGTGTGTGCATATTGACCGACATCCGATTTTCCCCAAACTCACTAGATTGTGGCTGAGTCAGATTTAGTTTGCCTTAAAAAAAGAATAAATTTCTTAGACACCCAAGTATGTGAAGTAACATTTAGACCCAGTACTAAACAAAGAAGATGAAAGATTTGTCTAACTTGTCTCTTCCCCAGATAATTTTCTTTATAATACTAGCAACTATATTATCATTAACTTAAAAAAATAAACACGTTACATAGCAACAACTGGTTGGGTTTCACAGACACAGCGATAAGTGGAAGAAGTCAGACACCAAGGTATACATGGTATGATTCCATTTACATGAAATTCAAGAACATAGAAAACTCAGCTATGATGACAGAAATCAGAATCACTGCTATGGGAGTGGGATGCCAGGTGGGCGGAGCCCCGAAAGAGCCTCCCTCGGTGCGAGAAATGTTCTACAGTTTGATCTGTGTGTACACCCAATGCAAAATCATCACACTGTACATTTAATATTAGGGTCCTTTTTCTTTTCTTAACAATATTCCTTAGGAATCTTTTCATGGAAGACACACACTAACTGTCACAATCTTTAAAATAGCTGATGAGTTTTCGTGGCCTGGAAGCCCTTCTTTGTGTCTCACCAGTCCTCTATCAACGCATTTTACAGGTTGATTTCCTCCCCAGCATGCTTGCTGCTGGTTTCTATACTGTGCTGCATGGAGGCAAAGGAAGGAACATGGACTAGGATTGAGTTTGAGTCCTTTTGCTTGTGTCGTCTTGGGGCTTGAGCCAAATAATTTCTCTGAGCCTCAGTTTCTTTGTCTGTAAAACGGATTTTGAAATACACTGAAAAGTCTTTCAAAAAAGAAGCAGGCCGGGCATGGCGGCTCACGCCTGTAATCCCAGCACTTTGGGAGGCTGAGGTGGGTGGATCACGAGGTCAGGAGTTCGAGATCAGCCTGTCCAATAGGGTGAAACCCTGGCTCTACTAAAAATACAAAAATTAACTGGGTGTGGCGGGCACCTGTAGTCCCAGCTGCTTGGGAGGCTGAGGTAGTAGAATTGCTTGAACTCGGGAGGTGGAGGTTGCAGTGAGCCAAGATTGCACCATTGCACTCTAGCCTTGCCACACAGCGAGGCTCCGTCTCAAAAAAAAAGAAAAGAAAAGAAACAATGGGACTCTGGTAGAATCAAGGTGGGAAATGCTGTGGTAAACAAAGCTAAGCAGACTTCTTTGTTGAAGGACTTCTCAGAGCCTTCCTTACGTGAATGAGCAGCGTCAGTCTTCAGGAGGGGATGAAGGTATGCAACCTTCCTCAAGCCACAGAATTCTGTAAAGAATGTTTCTAAAAGGAGCATTCCTGGGGTCTGGTGTCTATGGAACACCTTTTAGGAAAAGCCGCAGCATGATGGGTGCCCATGAAGGCCCCTGTTATGTGTTACAAGGTCCAGCATATAGGAGGCACTTGGTGCCTGTATAGTAAATTAATGAGTGAACAAGTCTTTTGAAAGCAGAGACAGCAGAGCTGATTCGTTCATTGCTCTGCTTAAAACCCTTCCACAGCTTCTTCTTCTTTTTTTTTTTTTTTTTTTTTTGAGACGGAGTCTCGCTCTGTCGCCCAGGCCGGAGTGCAGTGGCCGGATCTCAGCTCACTGCAAGCTCCGCCTCCCGGGTTCACGCCATTCTCCTGCCTCAGCCTCCCAAGTAGTAGCTGGGACTACAGGCGCCCGCCACCTCGCCCGGCTAGTTTTTTGTACTTTTTAGTAGAGACGGGGTTTCACCGTGTTAGCCAGGATGGTCTCGATCTCCTGACCTTGTGATCCGCCCGCCTCGGCCTCCCAAAGTGCTGGGATTACAGGCTTGAGCCACCGCGCCCGGCCCACAGCTTCTTCTTATCCTCAGAATAATCCCTTGCTCAGGATCCTTATAGCAGATGAACCTGATTTCAGGGGGTTCTCAAATCAGACGGATGTGTTTTCAAATCTTGTTATGTCCCAGCTGTATGGCCCTTTTGCCTTTCTGGGCCTCAGTTTACCCTCTGTGAATGAGGTTGATAGCATCTAAGAGATGGGGTGTGGATGCACCAGGCTGTGTGCAGCAAGCATTAATGTTTTCCATTTTGATGAAATCCCACGTGAGTGTTGAATTTCAGCCCTGAGAATGAATCCTCCAGGAGCTCTCCAGTTCAGGAGTATTATCCTATTTCAGTTCATTCACCCATTCAGCATCTATTAGGCACCAAGCACCATGCTAGGCACTAGGGATTCAGTGGGAAACTCAACAAAAAGCCCAGTCCTCCTGGAACATACTTTCTGCTGGCAGTGCTGAGAATTTAATAAGACAGTGTCAGTGACGGCCCCGCCAAGAAGTGCCTAAGCCCCTAAGCTGTGCTCCACCAGAGTAGGATCCAGGGACAGTTGGGTCCAAGGTTCATCCCGGGCTTCGAGGGCCTTATAGTCTGTCTGGAGTGGCAAAAGCAGCCCAGGTGGGAGGAAAGCAGCATGTACCTGGCCTGGCCTCACCTGCTTCTTGTCATCACAGTGGCTGTCCCTTCTCCGTTCAAGCAGCTGGGCTGCCACCCGCTCTGTGGCCACCCGCCTCCTGCTGCCCACTTGCTGGGTTGCCATGAACTCAGATCTGGCTGCCTGGGTGGACCAAGGTCCCCTCACTCAACAGGCAGAAGGGCACCCTTCCCCTCCCCCACCTGTGGTCACCTTGCATCCCGCAAACATTGAGTTCTGATGTCACAGAAGGTGGGGACAGCAAGGTTCTCACCTTCCCACCACCCTGAGTTTTAGTCCCTTCCCTCACTTTTATTTTTCATATGAGTGTAGAAAACAAAGATCGGGAAGAAATGCATCAAAATATTATGTTTCAGAATGATGACTTTTCTGATTATTTTCTTCTATATTTGCAAGTTTTTAATAAAAATACTAATTCTAAAATATAAAAACAATAGATTGGGTGCAGTGGCTCACACATGTAATCCCTAGCACTTTGGGAGGCCGAGGCTGGAGGATTGCTTGAGTCCAGAAGTTCGAGACCAGCCTGGGTAACATGGCGAGACCATGTCTCTATTTTTTAAAAATTACAATAAATAAATAAATAAAAGCTATTTTTAATTGAAAAATGTATGGAGATAATTGTAGATTCACATGCAGTTGTAAGAAACAATACAGAGAGATCCTGTGCACCCTCTACAAGGCTTCCCCCCAATGGTACAGTAATATCCTGCCTCACTGCAGTAGATCACAGCCTGGATGTGGACATTGACACACTCTACCAATTCTACGCAGACTTCCCCGGTGTTACTTGTTCTCATTTGTGTGTGTGTGTGTGTGTGTTTAATTCTAAACAATTTTGTGTAGGTTTGTGCACTTACGACTACAGTCAAGACACAGAAGAATTTCAAAATACAAGGGGCTTTGTGCTGCTTTGTGATGGCTGCTGCCTCCCGACCCCACCCACGCTGCCCCTAACTCCTGGAAACCACTCATCTGCTCTCTCTTTCTAAAATTTGTTTATTCCAAATGCTACATAAGTGGAACGAAACAGTAGTTAACCTTTGGGGATTGACTTAAAAAAAATAGTATAACTCCTGGAAATTCACCCAATTTGTTGCATGTATCAGTATTCATTCCTTTTGACTGCTGAGTAGTATTTTGTGATATGCGTATGCCATCCTTCAGGACATGTTCCAAACATGTTCAAAAGACGGCTGCCTCCAGTTTTTGACTCTTGAGAGTAAAGGTGATATGAACATTCTTGTACATGTTTTTGGGTAAATGTAAGTTTCATTTCCCTGGGATAAATACCTGAAAGTGCAATTGCTGGGCCATAGCATCATGGCATGATAGTTTTATAAGAAATTGTCAAACTGTTTTACAGAATGGCTGTGCCATTGTACATTCTCATTAACAGTGTATGAGTGATTTGGTTTCTCCTCATCCCCACCAATGTCTGTTTTCACTATTTTTTAATTTAACTGTTTTGATAGGTGTTTAGAAACATCTCGTGGTTTTAATGTGTATTTCCCTGATAGCTAATGATGTTTAATATCTTTTCTTTCTTAAAAATTTTATCAAGCAATTTTTGTTTTGTTTTGTTTTGGGTGGAGACAGTGTCTTGCTATGTTTCCCAGGCTGGTCTTGAACTTCTGGGCTCAAGCAATCCTCCCACCTCGGGCTCCCAAAGTGCTGGGATTACAGAAGTGAGCCACCATGCCCTGCCTGAACATCTTTTCATAATAGCTTATTTGCCATCTGCACCCCCTCCTCAGTGGAATATCTGTTCCTGTCTTTTGCCCATTTACTAATTGGGTTGGTTTTGCTACAGTTGAGTTTTGAGACAGTTTTTTGCTCATTTTAGATACTGGTCCTTCTTAGGATATATGGTTTGCAAACTATTTTCTCCCAGTCTGTAGCTTATCTTTTCAACTTCATCACATGAACTTTTGCAGAGAAAATGTTTTAAAACGTTTTGATCCAATCTATCACTTTTTCTTTTATGAATTGTGCTTTTTCGTGGCAAGTCTAACAACTCTTCACCTAGCCCTAGGTTCTGAAGATTTGTTGTTGTTGTTGTTGTTGTTGTTGTATAGCTTTACGCTTCTTATTTCAGCCCATGATCCATTTGGAATCAATTTTTGTATAAAGTGTGAAGTTTGAGGTTCATTTTTTTTTTGCTTATGGGTGTCCAGTTGCTCCAGGACCATTTGTTCTGTATTCTGTTTCATTGATCTATGTATCTATCCCTGCATCAATACTACACTGTCTGGATTGCTGTAGCTTTACAGTGAGTCTTAATAGCAAGTAAAGTGATTTTTCCTACTTTGTTTTTCTTTGTCAAGATTGTTTCAGCTCTCATAGGGCCTATGCCTTTCCATATAAACTTTAGAACAAGCTTATCTAGTCAACAAACTACTTTGCCAGCTGGGATTGTGATAGGAATTGCATCAAACCTATGAATCACTTTGGGGAGAATTGTCATATTTACTCTGTGGTGTCTTCTATCCCACGAACACAGTATACTTCTTCATTTATTTAGGTCTTCTGTTTTGTTTGTTTTTTAACCAGCACTTTGTAATTTTGGGGATATAGCTTTTGTACATGTTTTGTTGGGTATATACCTAAATATTTCATATTCTTTGGACTTTCCTTATACTTTAAAAGCTCCCATGTACCAAAAAAATTTCATGTGTTAAGAAATCATCAATGTTCCACATTTTGTGAACTAACTTTACCAAAGTTCCACATACAGAGCTTCTGATTGGCACCCAGATAACTTATATATGGAGGCCTGCTGTACGCTAGGCATTTCACTAGATTATTTTACTACAGCTTCTCTAGGCTATAATTCTGCGGGTAGTGGGAAATTAAATCTGTCTTACTAACCATTGCATTTCTGATGCCCCTTATGCAGCCCGTTACATAGTAAATGTTCAGTAAAAATACCTGTTGAAAGGATGAATAATGAACGATCTCAAACTGCAGGCTCTGAGAGGCCAGGAACTGTGTCTGGTGAATACATTTTTGTAATCATAGTACTTGGCTCAGTAAATATTGCCGAATGAGTAAAGCAGGTGGTATGATTTTACGTTTTGAAGAGACCGAGGTCCAGAGAGGCTAGGGAAGGTTATCGGAATTAGTGGGTGTCATGAACAAAGTACCTACTGTGCGCCTGACCCAGAGTAAGTGCCTTCCACATGTTACCTCATCTAATCCTCCTAACTGCCCTACAAGGCCCGGGCTGTTAGTTTCTGTTGGGAATGTTAATCTCCTTACTCAGTGGCACATACCCTGCCTTAGTATGGGTCTATTTAACTCCAAAGTCTTCTCGTTTACCACAAGGAGTTAATGTAGTTTCAGCTAAAAACAAAGAAAGTGGTCATTCTTGCCTTTCGTGGCTTCACTGTGCATAAGCAGATGTGAGAGTTCCATTAGACTTTTTGAATATCAGACATAACCACCTTCTCTCCTGTCCTTCTGTGTCCACAGTTTGTTCCTTCAGGTGGTTTCATGGTCTTCCTGACTTCAAGAATGAAGCTGCAGACCCTCGTGGTGAGTGTTACAGCTCTTAAAGGTGTGGACCGAAAGAGTGAGCAGCAGCAAGATTTATTGTGAAGAGCAAAAGAACAAAGCTTCCACAGAGTGGAAGGGGACCCCAGTGGGTTGCTGCTGCTGGCTGGAGTGGCCAGCTTTATTCCCTTATTTGTCCCCACCCACGTCCTGCTGATTGGTCCTTTTTACAGAGTGCTGATTGGTCCCTTTTACAGAGTGCTGATTGGTCCATTTTGTAGAGGCTGATTGGGCCATTTACAATCCTTTAGTTAGACACAGAGCACTGATTGGTGCATTTACAACCCTCTAGCTAGACAGAAAAGTTCTTCAAGTCCCCACTGGACCCAGGAAGTCCAGCTGACTTCACCTCTCACTTCCAACTCCATGACTATCCCAGGTTGGCGCGTGGGGCATTTCATACAATCTCCACTGCTTTCTGCCTCTTACTCTGCATATCTTCATTGTTATTACTAAAGTGGCTATGTTGTCTGGGGTAAATGCCCAGGGTTCGTTGTCTTATGCCAGGAAAATTTAGGATACGGACACACAAAATAGGCAAAAAAGGGGAAAGAAAAACAGCTCCAGAGAGAGATTGAGAGGGAACTTCTCAGAGGACAAGACCAGCCAGTGATGGCTGCAGCAGAATTTCACAGTTAGGCTTGTGGAGGTGGTGTATGATTTACACAGGGCTCACAGTTTGGTTCCATGAGGTATGATATTTACCTAGCGTGGGGAAGGCTAGCTGCCCCACCCTAATCTTATTATGCAAATGAACTTTCCCTTTAGCCAGGGCTGTCTTGTCTGCTCCTTACTATACACGTGGTAGACAAAGAGAAGGGAAGATGGAGGTGCCATCTTGAACATGATTGGCACAACTGCAGCCTCTATGTCTGCAGCTCGATTTTACAGGCTGCTCTTTGTCAGAAAGGAAAATAACTGGGGGGCTGCTTTTCATGAAAAGGAAAACCTTACTGAGGACTTCCACACCCTCTTTGTCTGACTAATTTCTTCTTAACTCCTGTATTATTACCATGCGCAACTAAGATATTTTGAGAGTTTTCTAAGTACTGCACACTGTGCAAAGTGCTTTACATGCATTGGTTCACCATACAAATATTACAGCTCTAGGTGGTAAATCGTACTTTTGTCTCCATTTTACAGATGGGGAGACTGAAGCTTAGAGTGGCTAAGTCACTTTCCCAAAGTTACTCAGCTGGTAAGAGGTAGGGTTGAGATTTGGACTGCACCATTCTGGTGACAGCACCCTGGCTCTTGGCCGTGAGATACTGCTCCTTCCCTAGGAAGATTCAAGACCAGAGAAAGAAAGAGTCCAGCCCAAGACAGTCCAAGGAGAGGTACCAAACTCAATTCTCTTGCCTCCCACTTGAGGGCCCTCCAAAGGCCATTTGCATCATCTTGATGGTCTTGCATGCACCCATGCAGTTGCTGGCTCTTGGGCTTTATCTGGTGGACACATTTGAAATGTCAAATGCAGGCACGTAAGGACTGCTCATTAAGCTAATTATGGCACATCAAAAGTAATGAATTACAGTCACGAAAAGTAATGAATTACAGTAAAAAAATTTATAGTTACACACAAAAAAGTAATGAATTACAGTAATTTTTCTAGGAAACACAATAAATTCTTCCAGGAAACTCCTTCGGAAGGCAGAGCTTCCAGGATTTGGTCTCAGGGTGGGGAGGAGAGGGAGGAAGAGCTTCCCCATCCGGCCCTCAGAGAACTGGCCCAGTAGCTGGTGTGGGCAGGGGACTGGCAGAGGGTCAGTACAGCACTGGGTGCTCCACACTTCCTAGTAAAGGAAGAGGGAGAGGATGAGAAAGGAGAGAGAGGACTTTGAAGGAGGGAATTAGGGAGCAAGTCAATGTGAGCATGAGTTGGCGGGGGGCAGGGAATGAATGGAAATGTGTGAATGAATAAAGATTTCCAGGGGAATAACTAATCAGACTTGAAAAATTACACTCTGCCAAGGGAGAAATCTGCCCCAAACCTAATAAGTGGAGACCAAGCAGTGCTTTGTGCTTGAGTCCTGTCTCCCAAACACACCTGGGTTCAAATCCTGGTATCATTGTAACATTCACTTGGGAAAGTGACATCATGTCTCTAAGTCTCAGTTATCTGAACAGTGAGGCCAATAATAATAATGTGTGTCTTACGGGGTTACTGGGAGGGCTAAACGGGAAGAACTAACTGGATGGTGCCTACCTCAAACTGGAAGCTCAGGTAGTTTCTCTCTCTTCCCCCCTTCTCCCTCTCTCTCTCCTTCTTTTCCTCCCTCTCTCCCTCTCTCCTTTCTCTCCTCCCTCCCTCTTTCCCTCTCTCCTTTCTCTCCTCCCTCCCTCTTTCCCTGCCTTCCTCTCTTCATTCCCACTCCCCCCTCCTTTTCTCCTCCTCCCTTCTCCAAGTATTTGATGGGCTGCCCCTGTGCCAATTGAATTTAATTCTCCCAGTAATGTAAGATTGCAAAGAGTTTATATGAAAAGTCTATCCAGAAAACTGATAGAGATGACATAATTGGCAAGCCTGTACAGGAGTGGGCGGGGACTACGGAAGGAAGAGGACCCGAGGAGGCGTTTTTGGCTAGCTGGAGGGGAGAAGAAAGGATGTCTGGGGAGACTGAGAATTATGGGAAAAGACCTCACAACCTGGGCCTGAAACCAGAACCCAGTCCTAGCCTGGGTCTTGTGCCTGCCTTTAGTCCACAGAAGAAAGACTTGTATTTATAACAAACATTGCAAACTCAGATGTATGCAGGTACTGAACAGTTAATAAAATGAGAGACGTACTCTGGGTGTGAAACAGAAGGGCATGGTGGGGACCATGGCAAAATCATAACGCTTGCGTCCAGAAAGGCTAGCCAATTGTTGCTTGAGAATGTGGGGTTCAGTGTGGTGAGAACTTCTGATTTATTTTCAAGAGATGTAAGAAATTCAGTCTTTTGTGTGAAACCTCCTGACTTGTAAATGTTGGCAACAAATTCAACTTTAGAAAAAAAAATCACAGTGTGAGCCCAATTTCTGCCATTAATTTGTGAACTCTCTTACTGTGTGTCTGCTGTGCTCAAACGAGGCTTGTCCCTAATCCTCTAAACAGCCCTGCTCTGTGGAGCTTGCTAACTGCTATGGCGAGCCACAGAAGCCCCTGTGGCTAACTCGCATTAGAAAAGGCCAGTCTTGGAGAGGTGAGAGGGACTGCCTGAATTTGATGGGAAGGCTGAAACTCCAGGGAGAAGAATAGCCGTTGGGACCATGGGCAGGGGCATATTACAGGCAGGCACTGAACCAGAATGGAATACTGGGGTAAATGTGTACCCTGCGTGGTGGGATTCCAATGCCATGAAATAATTCTAAATTCTCTTGGTGTCTGTGTTAGTTACCTATGGCTTCTATAATGAATTATTACAAATTGGATGGTTTGAAATTACAGAAATTAATTTCTTGTAGTTCTGGAAACCAGAAGTTCAAAGTCAGTAGCGCTGGGCTGAACTCTGAAAGCATCCATCTGGCTGTGCTCCCTCGAGGGGAACCCATTCCTCAACTCTTCCAGCATGTGTGGCTGCCAGCATTCCTCAGCTTGTGGCTACAGCACTCTCATCTCTGCCTCCATGGTTACATTGCCTTGTCCTCTTCTCTGTCGCTGTCTCTGTCTCTATCTCTGTTTCTCTCTCTGTGTGTGTGTGTGTGTGTGTGTGAGTGTGTGTGTGTATGTGTGAAATTTTCCTCTCTCTCTTTTATAAGGATTCACAGGCTCATGCTGGGGCCCCTTGGATAATCCAGGAAAGTCTCCTCATCTTTTTTTTTTTTTTTTTTTTTGAGATATAGTCTCGCTCTGTCACCCAGGCTGGAGTGCAATGGCATGATCTCGGCTCACTGCAACCTCTGCCTTCTGGGTTCAACCAATTCTCCTGCCTCGGCCTCCCAAGTAGCTGGGATTACAGGCACTTGCCAACATGGTTGGCAAATTTTTGTATTTTTGTAGAGACAGGGTTTCACCATGTTGGCCAGGCTGGTCTTGAACTCCTGACCTTGGGTGATCTGCCTGCTTCGGCCTCCCAAAGTGCTAGGATTACGGGCATGAGCCACCATGCCCAGTGAAATCTCCTCATCTTAAAACCCTTCATTTGATGACATCTGCAAAGTCTTATTTTGCAATATAAGGTAATATTCACAGGTACAAGGGATTAGGATGTGGGTATCTCTTGAAGGCTTTTCTCAGCCCACTACTGTGTCTTTGGGATGCTCCCTGCAGATTCAAAGCTCTGATCAGGGACAGCTGCTAGGCTGAAGTAGGGAGGAGACTGGGGGCTTCTGCTGCTCTTGAAGTGGGAGACAAGGCTGTGTCAGCCCCAAGACTCACCTGATGGGTGATTACCTCCAGGGAAGGAGGGATTGAGGCTGCTGAGTGTTGCTGCTGTCCCTTCCTCCCTTCTGCACTGAGATGGAGACCTTGTTCTGAGGGGCTGGGGGATGTCCAAGCTCTCAGCCCCAGGAGGGCAGGTCTGTCTCCCTCTCACAGTCCATGGCACTCCAGAACTTAGCACGACACCTGGCACTAAGTAGGTGCTCAGTGTTTGTTCACAGGCTGCTGCCTCCAGGTTCTGTTCTCTCTCACTGTGGCAAGTAGAGGCTGGGAGGCCGGGCCAGCTGAGGGGCAAGTGTACACATGGACACACAGCCTTGGCATAGGCTTGCCTGCTAGGGCCACAGGCCACACCAAAAATACCCTTCTGCATGCCCCATTAACCAGAGGGCTAAAGAACTGTGACCAGTGGACCAAAAAGGAAAAAAAAAAACGGGATTAATTTATGAGGCGTTCTGCTGCCTGGATGGCTCATTGCATACCCGCTCTGGCGATGCTGCTCTGTAATGTGTTTCTAGACTTACTGTACTTCGACATCCAGGGGCCCTTTTGTAACATGCCAAGTATTCCGCCGTTATTGTTCTAGGCACCTCCTGTTGGTCATTGGGCTAATTTATTTCAGTCGGAATTTCAGGACCAGACACAACTCTTATTACTCACTGCTTCGGAGAGGGAATAAAAGAGCAATTGATATTTGGAAAAATGAAAAATATGTCCAGAATACTTTGGGCTCTGAGGCCAAGAAGAAAAAAAAAAAAAATAGGAGGGGAAAGCTAGAGGGAAAAATAAGGCGGGCTCACCCCGTCATGCACTCTGTCGTGGCCTGTCTCGGAGACATGGAGTCTAGAATGTCTGCAGACAAATGAATCAATGGCAGGGCTCTGAGAATTCCTCAGGCACCTGGGCCCTTCTGCCCATGACTTCAGCCACCACCTGCAGGAGCAGGACTGGAAAAGGTTGGAGTGTGAAGCGCCCCTCAATTAGTTGAGTGTGTTAAATTGGGTCTCAGGTTGGAGGGTGAGGGAGAAACCCCAGTGGGGTTGTTGAATTCCTAAGTTTGCTTGCTCCTGAATCCAAGACTCTTATGGAAAATTAACGTAGGAATAGAATTTTGAGATGTGACGCCCAGACGCTTGCTTTCAGGACTGAGACAATGCTGAGGAGTGAGAAGGCTCTGTGCATGAGCATGGAGATGATGATGATGTGCTCCCCGAGCGTCTGTCAGTGGTCTTCTGGTGGCTTGAAGGCAAGCATCTCCCTTGCCATTCGAGACCCTTGCCTGGTGCATGTGGGTGTGAAATCTGTGACTTCGCTGTTCCTGGAAGTCCTGGTTGAACGCCGGGTTTTTGGCAGACAGAGCGGCTTCTGCAGATGCAGGAAAGTGGGGGATGGGTTTAGCTCTGCCCTGGCCAACAAAAACGGCCAAGAGTGACGATGTATGTGAAAGTGAAGGGGTGGCTACATGTGCCTCGGGCGCGTTGTGTTGTGGTCTGGGGCTTGGGCTGCAGAGCTGGGCATCCTGAGGACAAATCTCACTGCCCCCCTCCACTCACTGTGAGATCGTGGGCTGCACGCTGTACCTTGAGAGGTCTCTGTTCTCCCATCTATAAGGTAGGGATAAAAATACCTGCCTTAGGCCAGGCATGGTGGCTTACACCTGTAATCCCAGCACTTTAGGAGGCCAAGGCAGGTGGATCACCTGAGGTCAGGAGTTCAAGACCTGCTTGGCCAACATGGCAAAATCCTGTCTTTACTAAAAGTACAAAATTAGCTGGGTGTGGTGGCGCATGCCCATAATCCCAACTACTTGGGAGGCTGAGGCAGGAGAATCACTTGAACCCGGGAGGCGGAGGTTTCAGTGAGATCACCCATAGCATTCCAGCCTGGGCAACAAGAGCGAAACTTGATCTCAAAAAACAAAACAAAACAAAGCAAAACAAAACAAAACGAAGCAAAACAAAATGCCTGCTTTATGGGGTTGCTGTAAGGGAAAAAAAGATAGTGTGTAAAATTCTGACCCCTGGCGATGATAACATGGATTCCCTTTTCTTGCACATTCATTTACTGTTAAGCATTGAATTAAGCACTTTGCATTCATTCCCTTATGGAATCCTCGCAGCAACTCTACGAGATGGAAACTAAAACCATGTCTGCTTTGCAGATAGAAAACTGAGGCTAAGGGAAATTGGGAGCCTTACCCACAACTCCAGAGCCTGAGTCCTTAACATCTACTGCCTCCCCTGGAAATCAGGGTCTTCAGGTGAGGCACTTATGGTAAGTCAAGCCGGAGGAGACAGACTCCAGCAAAATCCACCACTGCCTCTTCTTCCTGTGGTGATGGGGAGGACCACTGTGTCTTCATAACAAGATCCTTTCACATGGTAGAGTTACCCTCAGAGGGGCAAGGTCCACTCCAGGAGATATGTGACAGCAGGGCCCGAAGGAGGGGGAAGTGGGGGTTGGGGGATGCTCAGTTCTTGGTGCTGGAGTGTGAGGGCAGCGCCGTCCTGGTCTGTTCCAGATGTTTCTTTCTCTCTCCAATTGTGTACATTTGAATTTGAAGAAAGAAGGTGGCCAAGGGCCCATGGGATGGGAAGACCCTGTTAAAGGGGCGGCGGGCACGTGGCGCTCCCAGCAGATCTAGTGAGGGCTCAGTGTCTATTTGTCAAATGAACGTGGTGGTGGGTGAGCATCTGGAGTTGGTAACCAGCGCTCTAAGGTTGAAATGGCTTCAAGACGGGATCAAAACATCTGTGTCTGGGATGTTTCTGGGCTGAGAATCCTGTCTCAGTTCTGACTTCATTCTCTAACCACCAGAGCCCCGGCATCCCTTTCCCCAGGGGTCTGAAGACAGCTGGGGTCTCCTGAGGGGCCTCCTGGGTCTGCGCTTGGGAGACCTGTAGGTCAAAATTTCAGGCCACGTTAATAGACAGAGTGAGCCTGTAGACACGGCCCAAGACAAGGCTCCCACAGACCTTGAGCCAGTTTCTTTTTGTCTTAAGCTGTTTTGGGTTTCTGGCAATTGGGAATAGAGGGATTCTTGACACAATAGTTGCATGTCAGGTTGTGCTTTTATAAGGAACACCATGAAACTCTTCTGCATCCAAGACGCTTCCTGGGATTTGTGGGCGAGCCTTGCGATCAAGTTCAAAGGAGCCTGTGAAGGAATTGGAGGGTGGGGCAGGGAGGGGTGGGGCAGGGCAGGGGAGACCGTGTGCCATGGGCCTACGCAAGATAAACCCGCAAGGAATTTCAAATCCACAGGGGCATGGGACTGCTGGAATCAGGATTCCGTCGGCCATCCGTGGTGCAAGGCCCATGGGGATCGGGAGAGAGGTCAGAGGGTGAGCTGTGCAGCCGAGCATACCTCGGTTTCCATATTGTTTCTGTTGACTGCCTGTGTGACCCTGCGTGGGCTCCTTCCTGTCTCTCTGCTGGCTCAGTTTCCTCATCTGTAAAATAGGAACAACATTACTGTCTATTTCACAGGCCATTATGTCAAGGTGGGGCAAGCATGGGATCTCTGAATGGGGTGGGCCAGGGTGGAGAGTGACAGAGCAACATGCCATCGATCCCTGCTCTCCATGCCAACAGCAATTGCAACAACCAGGTGTTAGGACAGCAACAGCTACTATCACCAACATCTTGATTGTGCTGGATCTAACAAGCTTGATCTCACCCAATCCTTACGAATGCCCTTTGAATAGATGTCATTTTTCTTCTATTTGTCAGACGAGAAATCAGATGCAAAGCCCGTAGCCACCGAGCCACACACTGCCTCCTGCGAAGTGCACCCACAGTAAATGCACAAATGGCATTTAAATTCTACTCACCATTCAAGGCCTGGCATGAGCCCCACCTCCTTGGTATAGTCCTCCAACCACAGGGATGTCTCTTTACCCATCTGGACTGCAGACAGATGTTTAACTTTTTAAAATAAATTGTCTTAAAAATTAGGAGCTTTCCCATACAATCTAGATTTCTGGCTTTTCTTGAAGAATGAGCGATCTGGGCACAATGACCCATGTTCCTGCATGCCAACACTTGCCTAAGCCTGGGCAGCTTAGCTTCCTTTAGATGGGGCCTGGGTGCTCTTGCTGGCTACTGGACACTATGCCTGCCTGGTCTTGAAGGCATCTGGCTTGAGTCTTACCCTCTATTTGGTTATCTCATCACAATGCCTTGAATCACTGGCAAATATTTTCTATGCATTTTTCGGTCTGCCCCGTGAGGGTACCAGCTGCTCTGTGAGGGAAAAGCCTTCCGCATCCTCAGAATCCCTCCTGTCTGGGGCTGTGTGGGCCCCAGGGTACATGACCTGTAATTATCTTTTAATTGGATTAACCAAAAGCAAGCAGCCCCAGACCGGGGGCTCAGAAGGGATTCAGTGACCTTAGAGGAAGGGATTCAGTGACCTCAGAGGAAGGGATTCAGTGACCTCAGAGGAAGGGATTCAGTGACCTCAGAGAGGTCGTGTATCTCCATTTCTCTACCATGGTGGACGTAAGACTGATGTTTATCCAGCCCTGGTGTGCACCAGGCATGGTGGAAAGAATCATGGGGATATCATCTCACTGAGACCCCACCACCTCCCTGAGACTGAGGTCAATGTCCCCATTCTACAGAAGAGGAAAGTTGGACTCAAGAGAATCGAAGAGACCTGCTTAAGGTCAGAACCGGCTTGCTAGTGGGAGAGTCAGGATTCGAACCCAGATCTGTTGACTCCCACATCTGACTCTTTCCACACACACCCTGGGCCAGCTCTCCACGACAGGCCCCTCTCTGCCAAAGAGAAGACCTTTGCGATGTTTTGTGTCCTTGAAGGCAAACCAAAAGAATTCCCTACAACTCGCTGCTGGCATTTCAAGTATTGGTTTATGGGTTTCTTGGTGAGAATGCATCCAGGGGCCTATCACCCTTAGTGAAATAGATACTTTTCCAATCAAAGAGTCAAACCAGAACTTGGCTTCTTAGAAAACCACTTGTCTGGAATGCTTGCCAGCGACCAGACGGTCCCACAGTTCGGATTTTTAAAACTGTCTCAAATGTATGGAGAGACCTTTAGGGTGGAGGGTGGGAAAGGCACATACCTTGCTGTGGAAATACATAGACGTTCAAGTCGTCAGGACTCCTCGGCTGGCCAAGGTCAAGTCAGCCCTTTTGTGGCGTTCTCAGGAGTCTCGCTGCCTTGCTGAACCCAAAACGAGCTTTTATTTTATGAGACTTTTCTTTCATGAAACAAAAACAGTAATTAAAGAGAAAAACCTTCTATAAACAAGTGTCTATAGTTCTCGTTTGCTTAACTTTTTCCAACCTTATGAAAAATTGGAACTGAAATCGCCTTCTGAAAGAAGGTTCGGGAAGTATTTTCTTTCAGGTTCATTCAAAATAGTCACACCTCCTTCTCCACCCCTTCCCGAATGCTGATATTTCCAATGGTCTTCACCATATCCTGAAACTAATAAAGTGGTGTGTTTTCATTATCTCTCACCACAATAATAAATATATGCAAATGACTCTGAATATAGTTTGTGACCTAAACCCTCACCCCACATCTGGATGGAATCTGAGACCCTAAATGGTTCAACCATTTGGACTGAAGAGGTTGGTTAATTCCATCCAAGAGCCAGTCACAGGCTGGTTAGGGACTGGTTAATTCATTCCAAACGGTCAACCGAGGATGGTGAGCAGACATAACCTGTGGTTCAGAAAGGTTTCCCTTAACCCTTCCTGAATTTTGATCTGAGGTTTATACAAACAGAAATTATGTGTGGGGTGGAGTGCAGCCAGGAAGTCTCTGAGAAAACTCCATCTTACACATTTTCTTTGAGACGGCCAGACATAAATCTTTGAGGATATCCGTCTTCCTACCAGAGTGGCTGGATTTTTATGGTTACTACACCCTGGTTAGATTTTAATGGATAAAATACTTTTTTGAGTCCAAGGAAAGGGCTAGTATTCCCTGAGTAGCTAATACGGTCTTTCAAGCAGAAAGGAATGACTATTTTTTAAAAGTCAGAGACTGTACACTACCAAGGGCTGAAAAGGCTGTGTGTGTGTGTGTGTGTGTGTATGTGTATCTGTTTGAGTGGATGAATGAAAGAATGGCACTTTTGGGATGCATTTTCACTTCTTTTCAGGATAAGCTAGTTAATTTTCTGCCTCTAAAATAATAGATTAAGCTGGGAAATAGGTTGGCTGCCTCTAAGCTGAAGTAAGATAAACACATATTTGTCAGTTCAAACTACTCTTCCCTGTACCCTTAAAAATCATTAATAATAACAGAATGTCAATTTTTTAACCCATGCATTCATTATTGGTCCACAATACTCAATCTCCTTCCCCGCTTTCTCCTTCACTTCCTTCTTTCAGATATTTTTATGAGTACCTACTACATGCCAGGCACTGCCCTAGGTTCTCTCAAAGTTCCATACAAAGACCACCCGGAGAATTTGTTGACCACACCAAGCCAGGTTTATTTTTTATTGTTTATTTTTTTCTGAGATGGAGTCTCACTCTTTTGCCCAGACTGGAGTGAAGTGGCGCGATCTCGGCTCACTGCAACCTCTGCTCCCTGGGTTCAAGCGATTCTTTTGCCTCAGCCTCCCGAGTAGCTGGGATTACAGGCACCTGCCACCACCACACTCGGCTAATTTGTCTTTTTTTTTTTGTATTTTTAGTAGAGGTGGGGTTTCACGATGTTGGCCAGGCTGATCTCGAATTCCTGACCTCAGGAGATCCACCTGCCTTGGCCTACAAAGTGCTGGGATTACAGGTGTGAGCCACTGCACCACCTATTAAACTTGCTGAACAAGGAGGAGCACCACTGTGAGAGAGTCTCACAGTATCTTAAAAGGGGATATTAGCAAAGGGCACTTATAGGGGCTTCGGGAATGGAGATTTGAGGGCGCTCTGCTGGGCACTGGGGTCACGGACACAGATGACTCAATTTGACTTCAAGGAGCTCACAGGCTGCAGACTGTAGGCAGAGTGTCGCACTGTAGTGTAAGTGCTATGGCAGATAGCAGGGAACATGGAGGAGGGCCCCAGCCTTAGGTCTACGGAGGGGGCCCCCAAAGAGGGACTCTGAAGGAGTTAAATCTTAATGAAATGCACTAGTAAGAAAGGCATGGGGAGGGTGTTACAGGCCGGCCTGGGGAATAGCTTATGTCATGTCAGGGAGCCCTCATGGGGCATCTGAGGAACTGCAAATAGTCTAGACTGGCTGCAGGAGGGCAGTGGTGGAAGACAAAGCTGCAGAGGACAAGAGGGGTCTGATCATGCTGGAGCCTGGACGTCCAGTTAGGCAGCTTGGGTTTTATGCAGGAAGGCTGTGGGGGTGGCTTTAGAAGCATATGAAAGCAAGCACAGAGAAGAGAGCACCGGGTGCATTGGTTAATTAGGGAGCACCCTTGGGAAGGTGAGGTGGATGGATTTGGAGAGAAGGAAGAAAGACGTTTTGCATCATCATCATGGTTAAGATGTGGAGGGCAGAAAGCATGGGTGTTCGAGTGGGAGATGATTTGCCAGGCACTGCTGGTGCTAGAGATGCAGCAATGCACAAAGACAGAGGAGGTCCCTGCTCCTCAGAAACTGACTTATTCATGCCAGTCATTGGATCAGAGTATCCGTCATCCATTGAACCTCAGCCATCCATTGAACCAAGAGAAGTTAACTTTTGAGCCAGACGCAGTGGCTCACACCTGTAATCCCAACACTTTGGGAGGCCAAGGCGGGCAGATCATGAGGTCAGGAGTTCAAGACCAGCCTGGCCAACATGGTGAAACCCCATCTTTACTAAAAAATATTAAAATTATCTGGGCATGGTGACACATACTTGTAATCCCACTCAGGAGGCTGAGGCAGGAGAACCCCTTGAACCTGGGTGGTGGAGGTTGCAGTGTGCCGAGATTGTGGCACTGCACTCCATTCTGGGTAACAGAGTGAGATTCTGTCTCAAAAAAAAAAAAAAAAAAAGACAGAAGTTAACTTTTGAGTGCCTACTGTGCAGCAGACACTTTCTTTTTCTTTTCTTTTTAGAACTTTTAAATTGTAAACTAGAATACAGATCAAGAAAAAATCACACAAAACAAATGCATACCCTCTGAATCATTATTAAATGGACATCCTTGTAACCATCACCCAGTTCAAGAAATAGAACTTTGCCAGCCACCCAGAAGCCCCTCCATGTGCCCTGTCCTGAAATCAAACCTCTCCCTCCTCCCAAAGGGAACCAATATCCTGACTTTTGTAGTACTCTCTTCCACACTTTTCTTTATGGTTTTATCACCCAAATGTGCAATCCTAGATGCTATAATGTAGTTTTGTTCGTTTATTAAAAACATATCTTTTTGAAATATCTTTAATTTATAGGTTCCCCTATATCTTTTTATTTTTGCTATGATTTATGTGTTCAAGAACCTGAATTGATTGACCTGTTTGTTTTTCCACACTAGGGATTTTGCTCTTTTTTGCATTCTCTTGGTGTACTTTGACATGTTCCCCTGTCCCATATATTTCCTGCTAATTGGCAGCTGGCAGAGGCTTGATCAGATTCAGTGTGTTAGCAGGACTGGAGGTGGTAGTGTCTACTTTTCATCAGGAAGTATAGAATCTAGCTTTTGCTTTTTTTGTGATGTTGGCAGCCATTGCTGCCTAATACTAGATCTGTTAATTGATTGGGGGTTGTGAAAATGGAGATAACCTAATGCTACCATTTTGTCTTTGTATATTGGCTAGAATATTTTTTTTAAGAAGTTACTTTCCCTGACTTGCTGTTTGATTTCCTGTTTGAAAGTATATAAAGGGAAAGGCAGGATAAATGTTTGATTCCTTCTTATGATACACTAAAAGCAACAAATTAGTTTAAAAATATAATTAAAAACTCATAGATTTAAATGTAGTTGATAAGTTTCCAATTCATTGCAACTTTCAACATTACTGAAGCTCCAATTATTCTACATTTGGAAAGTGGAAGCCACTTCACATTGGCTTCTGGTTCCTTTTGATATAACTTAGTAGCCTTTGATAGCTTTGATGCTGTCTGGTGTGCAAAATATTCCATGCTAATCTTGTATATTTCCAGTTCCAGGCTTGGAATCTGCCATCTCTCCAAGGAGCCCTGTTTCTACTGATAGGATGTCGTGTTTAAAGACCACAGTCTGAGTGTTCTGGTTGTTCACTGTGACAGGACTGCTCATTGTTCCTAGACCTCTTCCCTGACGCAATACATGTGTACATGTGTGCATGCAGACACAAATACCTTGTGAGTTTATACTGATATGTCCAATTCAAATTCAGCACTTCAGAGATATTACTTAGCCTTCTCTATGTTATATTTGCATCTGCTTCCACACTGAGAACCCTGGTTCTTAAGGGCACAGCAGTTGGTAAAATCTGAGTAAACCATAATTACTCATTTGCTTTGTTCCATTTCATACATACAACCATCACAAACTAACAATATTAAAGCTACCTCCATGGATTAAAATTGCTGAAACAGCTCACTTTCTTTCATATACTAGCTTCACTCTTCTTCATTTAAAAAAGAGAAAAAAACTGTTGTACTAGATCCACATAGTCAGATCAAAGAACCATTCTCTACTATCATCTTTCCCTTTTAACTCTCATTTAGTCTTAGTTCTATTCATAGTTGTCCCTTCTGTCATTTTTGTTGTCTGAAGATCATTCTCTAGTAGATTCCACAAAGGGCTCATGGGAATAATATTTCTTGAGTTGATAACAGTTTGTACTCTTTATATATGAAGGTTAGTTTTGCTAGATATAAAATCCTTGGCTCACCTTTTATTTCCTGTGTCTACTGGTATAAAATGTTGGTGTCAAAAAGTCTGATGACCATCACATTTTCTTTCTCTTATAAGTCACATGTTTTTCCCCTCCCATATGCCTGAAGGGCTTTCTTTTTTCTTTAATGTTCAGTGATTTTACTAGAATATATCTGGCTTTTGTCAGGCTGGGTCAATAAAGTCTCAGGTACATGGTGTCATCATTCAATACATAGTTTCAATTCTTTTTAGTTGAGGAAATTTTTGAATCATAGTTTCTAGTATTTGTTTGTTCTGTTACTTTAGTTTTCTTCCTCTGGGAATTCTTTTATCCATATGTTGGATCTTCTTTGTCTATGTTCAGTGTTTGTAATTTCTCCTCAAATTATTTTTAATCTCTTTTTTAACATCTTTATTTTAAAATTATTTCTCTTTTTCATATTGTATTTATCTTAAGGCATTATTTGCTGTGTTGTCTGTACTTTGCTTTTTCCAGTTTAGTCTTCATGTATAAAATCACTCTTTTCCTTTATTTCTAATTCTGTCTCAAGTTCTGCCATCTCACTTCTGAGGTTTTAAATTTTTGATATATGTGCTTCTATCATTGTCTTAAGATCTTTTATTTATCTCAAAATAGTATGTTAGAACTTTTATTTCTTTTTAAAGGATTTTTCTGGTGTGTTTTTATTAACTGTAGAATTATTATTCAGTTCTTGAATCTCTTTTCTCTTGCACTAACACTGTACAGCATTTTTCCTTAATGTTTTTAATGTTTATCATTTTTATGTTAATTTAATTTTCCTGACCTTCTAGAAAGTTAGTTGTTCTTTTATAACTTCATAGGTTCCTCTTCTGTTGTTTTCATGTAAAGTGAAAAATCATAGCAGTTTGCTTTTTGAAACTTCTTGGCTGTGTTCTCCTCTTTCACTTTATCTGTATTTTTCATTCCTTTGTTTGTTTCCCCTGTCCTATTTAATTTTGATTGTATTCCCAGAAGTTTCTCCTCAGTGTTGGATCCTGTCCTAGAAAGGAGTTCTGATGGGTCCATTTTGAGAGTGTGTAGGAATGAGACTGCACCAGTCTCTCTCTTGCTTTCTGGTTCTACTCATCCCTTTTGGAAGTCAGCAAAGGCCCTCCTAGGTTCAACTGCTGACGCCAAGTTGGTCTGTCACACTTTCTCATGAATGCCTCTTGTCTATTTTAGGGTTCTCTTGTTCTCGGGGCCATTAGATGCCTTGTTGCTTCCATTACTTTCTCTCTTACAGAAGCCAATAATATGTAGCTCTTATGGCTATTGGTGTGCTTTGGGGTTTGTGGGCATTCATTTTTACCTAGTTTGTTTTAAAGATTGTACATGGGTTTGGGGTTTCCTACCTGGTTGCTCTGTTTTTGTGTGGGGTGTGGGGACATCCAAAGCTATACTTCCATCATCACTGCCCCCACCTTTTTAGAAACCATATCTACCTTATGTGTTAAATGCATCATCATACAACAGTCCAATGAAATAGTCGTTATTTTCCCTCTTTTGCAAAGGATGTAAGCAAGTCTTCCAAAGAGGACAATAATGTATTCCTAAGTGGCAGAGCTATGATTTGAATCTATGGAACCCTAAAATCTTCGATAGTGTTACAAATTCTTTGACCATCATTATTCCTGTTTTAAGTCACCCAATAAATATTTAAATGTCTGCTTTGTTCTGGACACTGTACAATAAGCAGTGGACTTAAAATATAAATAATAGTAATTATAGCAAGTATATATACGGAACGGAAATGTTCCAGGCTGTGTGCTGAGCACGTTACACACATTATTGCATTCCATCCTTATTACCACCAGGGCTCTAGATCATTACAGTTGAGCAAACTGGTGTTCAAAGAGGTTAATTCATGTAAAGCAGATTGTGTCACATTATCTTGCTTAATAGTTCACAATGACTCCCTATCATACTAGAAGTAAGACTTAAAATCTTTATCCTGACATACGAAAAACTTACTGGATCTGACCCCTGTCTACCTCTCTGACCCTATCCTAGACCACTCTTTTCCCCATCCACATGTGCCAACTACGCTGAGCTTCTTCAAGTTTTTTGGCTATTCCAAGATCATTCTCACCCTAGGGCTCTCGTCTCAGCTGTTTCAGCTGCCACATGGGCTGTCCCTGAATGTCACAAGCATGGCGCCTTCTTGTGGCTTCACAGAGACCTTTCCCGACCGCCAAGCATAAAGTAGCCCTTTACTCATCCTCTTTCACCTCATCCGATTTTAATTCTTTGTGTACCATCTAATATTATGTGATGACTTTGTTGTTTATTAATTTACTTACTGTCTCTTTACACTCACCAAATTATGAGTATTATAAGAGCAGAGATTGCCTTCTGAAAGCAGAGCCTGGGTCAAGGGTTTAGGTGCAAGTAGACTGGGAGGTGCTCCCAGAAAGGAGGAGGGAGAGAGCAGGGAGAGTGGAAGCGGGAAAGAGGAAAAGCCAATGCAAACTCTGCTGCTGAGATTGTGGCTGGAGGCAGCAGGGCCTCGATTCCCCTAGGGTCTCAGAAAAGTACATGAGATGTCTCCCAGACTTGCCTACATGAAGGATGGGAGGCTGGAGTGTTATCTGCCAACTTTTGCCCTCGTTGATTGAAGGCAGCCTCCAAGAATGTTAGCCCTACACTTCTGTGCTGCATTTACAGAAGGTTCTAAGAGGCCCCTTTCATGCCAGAAAATTTCTTGGGGCAGGAAGCAGAAAGTCCTGCAGTGCACCTGGTAGGTGGGAGGCTGCAAGCCAGAGGTGAGCTTGAGCTTGCATGGAAGTGTCTGCTGCGGCTGTGGCTGAAATAAGAGGGCAGAAGCGGTGACGTCACTGCAGGGCCCACACTTGCTCTGCTCTATGAGGACAGTTCCGGCTGGAACGAGGAGCTGGTGCACTAAGATGCAGTGGAGGCAGACTCTGGGCCTCTGAAGTCTGGTTTTTAATTGCCAGGCTACACAGCGTATGCTCCTTACCCTTCTCAATTTCTCCAATTTGGGCAGAGCAGAAAGAGAGACATAAAAAAAATGAAAGGGAAACTGCTGTCCTCAGCTGGAAGATGTGGGAAGAGGAGATGAACTCAGGCTGAATGGACAAGGTGGGAATGAATCTTGGAATCATACGACCAGCTACTACTTTACAGAGAACCTACCATTTGTTCAACAAACCCTTTCTCCAGTTTGTACAACTGTAGATTAAAAGTATTTCATTCCAATTTTACAGACACCTGTGGCAGAGGGAGTTAAGGAGGCTTGCCCCGGCCACATGGCTACCAGGAATTTCCGCTTAAGCCTCTCTGGCTTCAAGGTTGAGTTGGCCTCCTTGGTACATGGAAGAGCCACAAAGAGGGTTGCGCATGGCCCCAGCCTCTCCCCCATCCTGCTTGGAAATCTGGCTCGAGGGCCATCAGTACTCAAGCTGGGTTGGGCTGGACGGGTTTTCTTGGGTATTCATGTCTTGGGTATTTCATGATCCTTACTGGAATACCTGTGCTCTACACTGAAGGGGAGGCCAGCAGTGACTTCCTAGCCACCAGAGGAGTCCAGACAACATGTGACATTTGTTACATGTGCAAGAGGTGGGGCCAGGGGCTCACACGATTGAGCCCCAAAATAGTGAGGGAGGAATGGAAGGGTTTCTTTCTCCTCCTTGCTTGGCTCACCTGGACCCCAGCAGCTGCTGCAGATTCAGATAAGCATCTGCACTTTGGGAAGCTGATTCCTACTGAATCCAGCCCCTGCACCGTCTGAGGTCCACCCATCCCTAATTTTCATATGAGTTATATTAAAGTGTCTGATGGGAAAGTATGTCTTGGTTTAAAAATAGAATAATACAACAATAAATCAAGAAGAAAAAGCAAACTGAAAAAATGCAGAAAACAGATGAAAAGAAAAGGGAAAAAGTGAACGGTATAAAAATACCCTCCATGCCAGGCACTTCAAATGTGATTTCCTGTGGCCTGCACTTTGAAAAAGCCTCCTGTTATGCCATGTGCCGTCTCTGAAGGCCAACGGGGCAGACCAGAGAGGCGTGTTGAGACTTGGAGGCCAGAGCGACATCTGACCTGCTTCTGCTCCAGACACATACACCGAGGACACGTCAGATGATTTTCCGCTCGGTGGAACTGAGCCCCGTGGGCCTGCTCCACCCACCCCGTGCCCACCCGGCTCTGACACACTTCCTGTTATGGGCGGCGGGGCACACAGTGGGGCCGCTCGTCAAGGCCGGGGTGCTGGCTTCCCTGTGGGTTGGTGCAGACGACTTCAAAAGCCGTGTCTGGCACGCGGAGGAATGGTTTCAAAGTGAACTTGGGTGGCTCCCAATCCGACCTACTCCAAGTAAGTAGAAAGAAAACATACATTATCTCATGTTAAAGAGCAGGCTTCTTTGAAGGCATTGCCAACTATTTATGAAATCCTAACTTATTGCTGAAAAAAGCCCCCCGACAGTCCTAGCAACCGCTGGCAAGGCCAAAAGGACATAAACATGATGCCGGGGTGCCAAATTCCAAATTGGCCAGGATTGCATGACAAATTTGTAATTCTAATCAACCAGAATCTCAAATGTATGCCCGAAGAATATACTGTCTGCATCAGGGATGCACTTGTCTGATGTTAAATTCTGCCAAAGAAAAGCAAAATAAACATCTTTTCCAACAGGCTGATTTGGGAGGGGTGAGAGGTGGTGGTATATGAGTGGAAAAAATAACATTTCAATAACATGAGAGAAAAAAGAACAAATCAAGACATGACTGATGCAGGCTGTGAAATTGTCCAATTTAGATGTTTGATGCTGAGGAGTTTGCTGTGTATCATGGGACGTGGAAGGCTGGTTGGGGTGGAGTGTGGGTGTGGACGGGAAGGAATTCATAACCCGGGGGGCACCTGACACAGATGGGTTTGAACCTGAGAAGTGTCCCAGGATGGATTGGGCTCATATTTATAAACCACTAAAATGTTTCTGGTTTGCCAGGCAAGAAATTGGCAGCAGGCATCCTCTAAACATGTGTATGTGTGTGTGAACGCTCGCGTGTGTGTGTGTGCGTGTGCGTGCACACGTGTGTCCTGGCCGTCAGCTTGAGGCCAGCTGCACTTGATTAGTAATCCCCAGCATGCCCACAAACACGCATGTGACTGAGGGGATGGGATGCCCTTAAGAAAATGCGATTTATTAATGCTGTACTGTGGATCTCGGGTGCTTTTGCCATCCTTCTGTGCCTGAGAATGGGATTTTGGGAGGGGTGCCACATGGGGCTGCCTATTGAGTGTGGGCAGAGGGAAGAAATGTGCTTAGAACTCTGCCCCTCTGTCACTGCACTGATTCCACTTCAGGGATGAATAAAGGACCCATGTGGCCAGCGATTAGAAACTCCCAATCTCAAGTCCTGGCTTTGCCTTTGAGGAGAGAAAAAGAAGGGACCAGGCACTGGCTGCTGAACTTAAACAATTTTTTTTAACCTCTTGGAAGCATGGGCTGGGGGAAACATTCCTTCTGTTACTTTCATAATGTGTCAGGATTATTAATGATTACAAACAAAATTGAGATATATCAGTTGTAAGTGCTATAGGCATTATCATTATGAGTATTATTTTTATTGAAGGAAATGAAAACTTCCCATTTCAAACTATCCTCTGAATTAGCTCTGCCCTGATAACAGAAATGTCTGACATTTATCATTACCTTGGGTTACACATTGAAAGTTCATACTCAAATGCCAATCCTACCAGAGAAGGGGAAACATGTTAAGGCATGTCATATGTCCCTGCTCATCTAGTGTGGCTCTAAGGCAGAATTCCTAAACTTTTGGGGGTCATGGAACCCTTTGTGACTCTGATGTGCCCTCACAAAATGCACATCCATATATTCACATGAAATTTACTTGTAATTCCATGGTATTAATGGATCCATTGACATAGAAATCCAGAGATCTTATATTAAGATCTTCTTGCTCTAAAAGTTGGAAACAAACTGAATACATTTTGAAGAATGCCAGGAAGGGTCAAAGGCAATAGGCACAGCCTTGGAGGGCAGATGAATATGCTCATGCATAGAGTGGTGAAGTGACCATCTCAAGGTTATAAAGCCAGAAAATGCTGGAGCTAGGACCAGGACCAAGGACTACTGGACTTATTGTCCAGAGGAGTCCTGGAAGGCACCAAGGAAGCCTGGGTTCAATGCCTCACTCTGCCACCTCTGTGTGACCTTGGACAAGTAATTTAACTTCCTTGGGCATGTCCTCTAATCTTCAGCTTCTTTATCTATAGCCATGGCATAACCACATACTCAGGCTACTCATCTATTAATGGAGATACTAATATTTACCTTAAGAATTCCATATGACTTTGACTATTGGTAATATATATGAAGCATTTCATAAATGATAAAGTTCCATATAAATTCCTAGCATTATTGCGATTGATGCTGAAGGACAAGTGCTAGGGTCTAAATATTTAGGTCCCCCCTACATTCATAGGTTGAAATCAAATCCAGTGTATTGGTGTTAAGAGGTGGGGCCTTTGGGAGACGACTAGGTCATAAGGGTGGAGGCCCTGTGAATGGGATTAATGCCCTCCTGAAAGAGACCTGAGGGACCTTGTTTGCCCTTCTGCCACATGAGGATGCAGCAAGAAGGTGCTGTCTATGAAGCCGAGAGCAGGCCCTCACCAGATATCGAATCTGCCAGTGCCTTAATTTTGGATTTCCCAGCCTCTAGAACTATGAGCAATGCATTTCTGTTGTTTATGTCATCCAGCCTAAGATAATTTGTTATGGAAACTTGAATAGACTAAGGTAACAGGGAATGTAAATATATGGTAACTTTTGTTATGGAAACTTAATAGTGAAAAATTAGGACTATAGTCTAAATTATTCTAGTTCAAATCTGGACAAAATATAAGGGAAAATGATGGTACAATTTCTGCCATGGGTGCTGTGATGGCTGATCTGAACAGTGAAGGACTGTGAGTATATTAGTTAGGAATCTTTCTATCATGATGAAAATCCACCTTGAAATGGCCTAAGCCAATAAAGGGAATTTATTGGCTCACTTATTTGTTTCTTTAGCTTATTGTTTCACTTGCTCTTTAATTGCATGGTCTCATTTCTTGGCATATCTAGTAATTTTTGATTAAACATTAGACATTGGTATCAAAACATTGTAGAATCTCTAGATGATATTATCTTCTTCCAGAGAAAAACTCTTTCACTGTTTCCTATGTTAGACAGATAGAGTGGAGGCTGATTACCTTAATCTAATCAAACTGAGGTGAGTCAAGGCTGGGTTGCAGTTTTAGTAAGGTTCCATCTAACTCTGTTTGTTTCTAGTCCTCCAGGACTGCCAGTTGAGAGACTGATGTGTTCACTGGAACTTCCTTCCCCTAGTAAGGCCTAAAATTCCAATCCTTGTCTCTCTAGCACTGTGAGATTGCTGAGAACACTATCCTGCTTCTAAAGGGCTTTCTGTTTAGCTTCAGAATTCAAAAGCTCTGTTGGTTTCTCTGTCCCCAAACGGAGTAAACTCTGCCCAGGAAAAGTCTGGATTCTCATTCTCTCTCTCTCTCTCTTTTTTTTTTTTTTCGCATGCGAAATCAACAAACTTTTTCCCCAAGGAGAAAGTAGCTTCAGAATACCAAATCACCTTTTTACACTTCCTACTCTGTGCATCTTATCTCCTCTAGTTCTGGTTGTTTCAGCAGATTTCTAATACCTTTAGACAGGTTAAAAAAGAAAAAAGGGTTTTTGTCTGGATTTTTCAGTTTTTCTCAGAGGGGGTGTAGCAAAAGCCTCTGGAATATATATCTTAAAAGTCTAAGGATAGATCTGAAACTATAGGAACAGCTGAATCCAGATGACCAGTGATATTATCAGGCATTTTTTTTTCTCTCTTTCAGCTCCATGTTACTCTGTATAGGCTTCTTCTCAAACAGCATTTCTCCTGATGTTGCATAGAAGGCCTCTAGCAACTCCAGATTTATAGTAGATTAACAATCCCGGTAGAAAGAGAAATCCTCTTTCTCAATAGTCTCAATAATTGGCCTAGTTTGGGTCATGTGTCCACCCTGATTCAATCATTGTGGCAGGAGAATAAAATATGATATTTTTTAAGGCCTTGTCACATACCTACTATGGGGTCTGGATGTGATCAACTTCAAATGATCTGTCTAACTCAGCATGAGGCAGGGTGGCTCTCTGGGAAAAAAAAAAAGGAGGTGTTATTTTTCCAGAGGGAAGGGGAATGGATGCTGGTCAGTCTATAGATATCCTCCATGGTGAATGTTGTGCAAATGAAGGCAGGACTGAGGTGTGGAAAGCATTCATCTGCCTCTTCACCCCAGCTCCTGTCATCATTCTCAGAGATCCCTGTTTCCATTTAAACAACTCATCCAAAACCTCAAAATTCCTGGGCCTTTGTAACTCTCATAACTTTCATAAAATTACCTCCACTCCATTTCAACCTCATTCCCTGCACTTGGTCATTACCTGAAAATGCTCATGTCTCATCCTCTGGCCCCCTACACTTCACGCCTGCTCTGTGCCCCCTGAGACTCCTAGGTCCTTGACCTTTCCATTTATTAGCTACACATCACCCACCTGGCAAGCCTCCAGCCCTGGGATGATGCTACTCTCTACCTTTTTAACTCCTCAACTGGCTTGAAGCTAGAACTCACGCAGCTGTGAAGACTGGTGCCATCAAGAAAACACTGCAGTTTCTAAAGTATCTTTGTCTTTTGTCTTGGTTTGTTTTTGTCTTGTTTTTATTTAATCTTCCATGCCTTTCACAGATGCATTCAAACTTTCACCATCTCCTTCACAGCAGCGCATGGGGGCCATTAGGGGAAATCTTTCACAAGTTTCTATTTTTTAATCCATACACTTTTTGCATCTGCACTAGAGAGGGCCTCCATAGGTTTTGCTTGCCCAGTATACATGTCCCTTTCTTCTGGTAAAATAGTGTCTCAGTTTTCCTTTGGGAAGAAAACCCTTGTTCCACTCAATGTGTCTGGTTTGAATGGGAGTGATTATATCCTTTGAATTTGGGTGTTCAATAAAAAGAGTCCATCTCCCTGGCCAGGGTGACTGTGTTTTGAATAGATACAGGACCAAAGAGTGTCCAATGAGAAACCACCTCAGAAATGATTCAGAGTGAGAAGTTTACATTCTGCTGGGATGACTAAGCTAAGAGGGTACAGTTTGTGCATTAATCACTACTATGCTTATACCATGAGGATAGGTCTTACATAAGACTGGAGCCATCACAACTCTAAGAGATGAAAAAAAAAAAAAAGAAAGAGAGGGAGTCAATGACATCATCTGAATTCCTAGATCTAGCTATTACTGAAGGTGCTACTTCTGTACTTTTTAGTTAAAGGGGCCAGGAAATTCCCTTTTTCTGCCTAAGTCAGTCTAAACTCGGTTTCTCTTACTACTAACCAAAAATGTCCTGATCAATGTGTACACATACCCTTATCTTCTTTATTCAGTACCAGGAAACAATACATCCGGGTTCTTGTTCAGATTAACCTCTCCATCAGTGCTGTTTATTTATTCAATAAATATGTCTTGAGAGCCTGCCTCCAGTCAGACATTGCTCCTGACACTGGGGAATACCATAGGAAACTAGATGAGACCTTTCCTTCATGGGGTTTGCTGTCTAGTGGGAAAAAAGGAGAAAATGAAAAAGATTAAAAATATAAAATTTGAGCTGTGATAAGTGCCATGATTGGTGCCAAGATGGAGAATGGCTGGGTGGTAGAGGGAGGAGGAGTGGGAACACTTCAGTTATCTTTTTAAAAATTGGTGTGCACTTATATGTATTCTGGAGTCATTGTGTATAGTGTTCAAGAAATGTTAATTAAGTCAGTTTTGTTGACAGCATTTTTAAAAGTCTGTTGTATCCTAATTGATTTTTGTCCACTTACATCAGTTACTCAGCAATGTGTTAAAATCTTGGCTTGTGGGTAGATTTGTCTATTTCTGCTTTTATTTATTTATTTATTTATTTATTTTTAAAATAAGAAACAAGGTCTTTCTCTGTCACCCAGGCTGGAGTGCAGTTGTGCGATCATGGACCGTTGCAGCCTCAAACACTTGGGCTCGAGTGATCCTCCTGCCTCAGTCTCCCGAGTAGTTGGGACTATAGGCGTGAGCCACCACCCTCAGTTACTGTTCTTTTAAACTTTTCTGTGTGTGTGTTTTGTAGTCTACTTTTGCTATACATATATATTCTGAAACTGTATTATTAAGTGCACACAAATTTAGAATTGTTTTGTCTTCTTGTTGAATGGATCCTTTCACCATCATGAAATGTTCCTCTGTATCTCTAAGTCCTACTTTCTGGTGGAAATTTGCTTTGGTGGCACGTTACTACATTAGTATAGCCACACATTTTTAAATGTTAGTGTTTGTATAATGTGTATTTCATAGCTGCAAATATCTGGTCTCACAGTGATGATTGAGACCCAAACTATTCCATGTAGACAAATCATGTCTTAAAACTTTGTTCATTAGCCCTTTCTGATTAGCTGCACTCCAGTTGCCACAGGCTTGCCTTTACTATTCACTCCAAGGATCCAGGTACATTTCATTGTCCAGCAATAAATATTTATTAGTTTATTATGAGACATATATTTCAGAAATTATCAGGGAATCTTAGAATTAAAAAGAGTTTGGAAAATACTAAAAGATGAACTCCCAAAGAAGATATATAGACAGAAAGATAAGAATTAGTTCCAGAGGAGGAGAGCCTTGGGAAAGCTTCTTGGAGGATATTTGTTTAGGAATGGGAGCTTGAGGGTTCACTAAGTCAGTAGGTGAGGTTAACAGAGATAACAATTTTCATCTAGTAGAAGCTTGAATAAAGAAATAGAAGCAAGGACACAAATAAAAAATCCATTTTAAGGGAAGGTTGAGACAATCAAGATGAGGATAGAAAGACAGGTCAGCCCTGTGGTGAAGAGGCAAGAATATAAACTTCAGGAATCACCATGATGTACAAATTCACTAAGAGTCACCAGAGATACTTGAGCACAAAAGAGCCATTATTAAAACTGCTGAAGTTTCATCTTTTTGGTGTGTAATGTTTGCCATAAGAAGAGCCTGTTAGGAAGGTGAGAGGAGATGAGGGTCAGTACTCTGGGGACAGAAGTTCAATGGAGAGCATAGAGGATAGCCATAAATAAGAAAGAAAAGCAACAGATATTAAGCTTTGACTGATACGCCACATTAACTGAGAGATGTGGTGTGTGGGGATGAATAACACATATTTGTGTGTGAATAGGCATATTTCTGAAATATTTTTGTTGTAATTAAAATATATATAACATAAAATTTTCCATTTTAATGGTTTTCAAGTGTACAGTTCAATGGTATTGATTACATTCATGATGTTGTGCAACCATCACCATGATTTATTTTCAAAAGTTTCCATCATCCCAAACAGAAACTATGTAACCATTATGCAACAGCTTCTCACTCCCTGGGGGTATAGAGTCCACTTCTTACAAGTGGACACAATTGCACTCAACAAAAAAGAAGGAAAGGAAACTTCCCAGAAGCCCCCAGCTACTCCTCTTCTGATCCCATTGGCCAGGATTGATCACACGTCTGTGCTCCAGCTGCAAGGGAGGCTGGGAAAGCAGGTGACTGGCATTTTCAGTCTCTTTATAGGGATATGTGCTCTGCCAGAAAAGACGAAGGGAAGGGGAATGTGGTTGGGAAGAGGGCCCAGTATGAAGAGCATTGAGGCCTGGCAGGAATGAGTGCTCAGCCTGCTCTGGGCATCAGTTTTACGTTACCCAGAGGGAGAGACGAGAGAGTTTCTTAATCCAGGGAAACTCCCTAAGTAGAGGGTGGTTAGGTGAGTGCCTAACTGCAACGTGTCAAAAACTATGAAAAAAAAAGATGCACATATTGCATACATCTTTATCTTCCTTTTTTCAGCATCAGGAGACAGTACATCTCTGCTCCTATTTAAAATTAGCCTCTTGGGTGGGTGTGGCTCACACCTGTAATCCCAGTATTTTGGGAGGCTGGGATGGGTGGATCACTTGAGGTTAGGAGTTTGAGACCAGCCTGGCCAACATGCTAAAACACTGTTTCTACTAAGAATACAAAAGTTATCTGGGCGTGGTAGTGCATGCCTGTAATCCCAGCTACTAGTGAGGCTGAGGCAAGAGAATCACTTGAACCTGGGAGGTGGGGGTTGCAGTGAGCTAAGATCATACCACTGCACTCCATCTTGGGCAGCAGAGCGAGACTCTGTCTCAAAAATAAATAAATAAAATAAAATTAGCCCCTCTACCTGTGCTAGTGATTAATTAAGTGATTCTTTTATTCCACAAACATCTCTTGAGGGCTCATGGTATACCAAGAATCATTTATAATTAGTATCATCATTATAATCTGTCCTATTCATGGTCCAGAACAGTGCCTTGTACATAGTAAGCCCTTAATAAATGTTAATAAATGTTTGTAGATTTGAACTGATTTACTGTAGGACGTACTAGTTACATTTATCATGTTCTGGCTCTCTGTAAGATTAAAGCCAGACATATATTTAAAAATCTTTTTATTTAGGTGCATCTTACATATAGTAAAGTATATGGGTGTTAGAAGTGGCTCAATGGTCTTTTAATGTATACCCTGGGTAACCAATACCCAGGTCAAGACATAGAATTTATCCCATACCCTGGAAGACTTTCTCATGCCTTGACACATTTTTGGGCATATATACATGAATAAAAAGATTTTATAATTTTATTATATGTTTTCTTTTATAAACAACCATTAATGTCCCAGAATAAAAAAGGAAGGTGCCCAAGAAAGTTCAAGCACAAAGCTAAACTAAGGACATAAAAATCTTTAATGCTAGTTGACAATTGGTATTAAATTGTTTGACTGTTCAGAATCAGGAATCTTTTACTTAACTGAAGAGATGTGACCCAGCAGATTCTGCTGTGAGGTAAATTTCTGTCAAATATTGTCTTTTCCCATCAATTCCTACCATAAAATTGGAAACGTTCTCTGGGGATCCAAATACTGACCTCTGGCTGTAGACTCACACGCGATTCTCTGATAAAACTTCACCAATAACACTCAAAATGTTAATTAAACTCACAAAACTCAGAATTCTCTGCAGAATTCCAAAGAAATGTGAAAATCAAAGCACTGAGAGTGAAAACGCAGTAAGGAATCTTTGGTAATGCGATGGCCTCATATCATGACCTTCTTGCAGCAGAATAATTCCATGGGCTAAGGATTCTGGGGGACTGGCTTTATGGGTAGTGGGTGGTGGGTGGTGGTTTCTTGGTACTAGTAGTGTGACTGACGTCAATTTGCTTTTCTGAACCACAGTTAATTCCTCTCCAGTCTTAGGATACAAATATAAAACCCCTCTCTATTTGACAAGGCTTTTTTGAGGGTAAAGTGAGAGAATACTTAATGGGTTTTCTTGTTCATTTCTTTAATTGTACATTTGAATAATATCTATTAAGAATCTTCTATGTATCCAGTACTGTGCTAGAGTATAAAGTGATGAACAAGATAGTCATGTTTTCTGCTCTTGTGGAGTTTACAATCAATTGTAGAATAGAGATATCATACAATTGTACACAGAGCTCCATGTGAAATATGATATGGAAAGGTAGGCAGTCAATTAAAATAAACTTTGTTACAATAAGAAACTATAAGAACAATGCCTATATGACTTACACAGTTTATTTTTACTGAAAATATTCGCATATACATCCAGTCACTAATATTGTGATGCGGGAAAGAGTCTTTTGTGGGGTCTGAGTTTGCAAAATAAAGTTCTGTATCTTTTTTCTTTAAAGTGAAACAAAATACGTATGAATTAATAGTAGTGCATAATCCCTCTGGAATTTTGTGGCTCTTGTTGCCAGCTGTTTGGAGTTTTTTCCTCACCCCCATCCAACAGATATGTTTTCTGAGACTTGCCTTTATTGATTATTTCCAAAGTGCTCAACTTAGAAACAGCAATGTTTCTTCAATGCTCATATTTCATTCGTTGGCATAATATTTAATTAAATTATGTAATGACAGTACTGAGTACATCTGCCATAAACAATTTAGACAGCAAATGCAATGGTCTCTTGGTCAGTAAACAACTTACATGATGAGAGTGGAAGTTTATGGGGATGCTAAAGGTTACCTCTACGGGACATAACGCATTTGTCTGCAAGGAACACAATCTTTAACTGAAACAAGTTTTAAGTTTTGCTTTCAAAAAACTCTCAGTGCATAGAAAAAAAAATGCATTTAAAATTGTTCCTTAGCACATATGCAAGAGTATAAACTGAAGCAAATTTTCACAAGCAGCACTTACCTTTACTTTGTGGGATGCTATCTAACATTTTCTATTTTAATCTATTCTTTCCTATTTTAATTCTATTAAAAATGCTAGTCATGACCCACTAATGTAGTCTCATGTCTCATTAATGGGGTGCAACCCACAGTGTGAAAAACACTGACTTAACCCAATAGGACATTTATTATTTGATGTGGGAAGATGTCTAGAGACAGAGAAGCCCTTGAGATGCTGCAGTAGCTCAGCAGCATCCTCAAGGTCACAGGTATTTTCCACAGACTTCTTTCTGCGATCTTCTGAGAATTAGGCATGTCTCCACTCATGGTGTAAAATGGCTTCCACATCTAGCAGTTGTTACAAGTGGACACAATTACACCCAACAAAAAAGAAGGAAAGGAAACTTTTCCCAGAAGCCCCCAACTGCTCCTCCTCTGGTCTCATTGGCCAGGATTGGTCACATGTCTGTGCTCCAGCTGCAAGGGAGGCTGGGAAAGCAGGTGACTGGCATTTTCAGCCTCTTTATAGGGATATGTGCTCTGCCAGAAAAGACAAAGGGAAGGGGAATGTGGTGGGGAAGAGGGCCCAGTATGAAGAGCATTGAGGCCTGGCAGGAATGAGTGCTCAGCCTGCTCTGGGCATCAGCTTTACTTTACCCAGAGAGAGAGAATAGAGAGAGTTTCTTAATCCAGGGAAAATCCCAAAGTAGAGGGTGGTTATTCTTAATTGCAACGTGTCAAAAGCTATGAAAAAAAAAAAAAAGATGCACAGCTGTTATTGGTTCATATTGCAGGGCACTTACCTGGGCTAGGGAACTGGGGAGGCCTCTTCAGGGAAGCGACTCTGTTAAGCCAGTATGGGGAGATGGACCATGGTGGTGGGTGGTGGGAATGGTGTTCCAGGCAGAGGGAAGAGCTTATGAGAAGGCTAAGAGGAAGGAGGGGTCATGGCTGAGGTGGCATATTTATTCTACTAGTTGTCCGTCTCCTGTGGGCCCAGCCCTGTACTAGGCATCAATGGCTAAGAGAGTAATGGGACATCTCCTGCCCTTGGGAATGTCATTGTCCATTAGGAAGGGTGATGTATGAACAGTCATAGAAACCAAAGGGAAACGTATGCCCTAGAAACCAAAGGGAACGTATGCCTTCAAAATGCTATGATATCTCCTAGTGGAGGGGACTCAGGGGGCTTCCTTGGTGGCACCTAATAGGCAGGATCCGCATGTGTAGAGTTAGCAGGAGTCATGCCTTCCAGTGGGAGCGGCTGCTGTGAGCAAAGGCCTGGAGGCAGGAAGCAGAACCAGCGGTCACTTGGCTGGAGGGCTGGGCACCTGAGGGGGAACCAGAGCAGGAAAGGTTAGAAGGTGGTCCAGCCAGCATTGTCCCAGCTCCCTGCATTGAACCCCAGCCATCTGCAGCCCCAACCTTGGCTAACCCTCCTGGCAGTGAGTGTGACACTGGGCCCTAGGAGACAGAAGGAATGACTCAGGCTTTGCTGTTGTTTAGTATATTTTTTCACCCAAAGCAGAGCGACTCCCAGGGAGAGGCCCTTGCCTGGCCCTTCTTCTTGGCACCAGCAAAGGCGCCTCTCCAGTCTCTTTGGAGAAGGACCAGTCTCTGAATGGTCAGAGGGTCGCTAGGTCCCGTGTCTCCCAGGATCTGCTGGGAGGGCTGCCAAGGTGGCACAGCCCCTGCTAGGGAGACCTCTAGAGGCAGTGAGGCTGGGGGCTGGGACATCCATGTTCCTGCCTTGAGGGGATGCCCAGGCCTGAAAGTCATGGGTGATGGCCCAGGCGGAACACTCAGGGGATGATTGGAGTAGTGGTGGGCAAACCTTTGTGGCGGTCCCTGGGAGGTCCCTGGGAGGCCTAGAAGGAGCCACCAGCATGTGAGTTGAACAGTTTCACCTTTATGTGAGGTTTCTCAACCACTGGCATTTGGGGTGGGATAATGCTTTACTGTCAGGGGCTGTCCTGTGCATTGTGGGAAGTTTAGCAGCATTCTTGCCCTCTATGCACTAGATGCCAGCAGCATCCTTCTCCAAGTTGTGACAATGAGAAAAACTCTCCAGACATTGCCAAGTGTCTCCTGGGTTGGTAAAATTGCCTCAGTCTGGGAACTGAGACCTTAAGGTGAATAAAGAGAAATCTCAGAGCTTTCCTGTACAAGAGCATTCTGCTAGGACCACAGGAATAATTGCCCACCATTCTGGGACAATGCAGATGATAATTTAGAGATGGCAAAACTAGAGGCCACTGAGTTCAGCCTCTTGGCTGGAGGTCTGGGCACCAGAAGGGGAGCCAGATGGACTAAGGCAGGGAAGGTTAGGAGGTGGCTCAGACCAGAGCCTCGTGTATGGGGCCTTTGGGGTTGGTCTGGGTCGGGGTGATGGCAGAGGAAAGGGAGGGCAGTGATGGGTCTGAGAGGTGTTTGGGTATTGGGTTTGTGGAAGAGGGAGGAGCTGAGGGTGGTTTCTGGTTTCTGGTTCAGGTCACTGTGCAGGCTGCTATTTCAAGAGCAAAGATAGGGCACCGGGACAAGGAGTAGCTGGGGTCAAGTGGCTGCGGGGACGGAAGCCAATACTCTGAACTCAGGCCTCCTTCTCTGGTCATCCCCACCCTCTGCAGCCCTGTCTGATATTTGTCCCTCAGCATCTCTGAGAACCAGCCCTCATGGTTGCTGCCTCCAAGGCAGGGAGAATGAGCAGAAGTTTGATGGGCCACTGGCCTGGCTGGAGCAGCCTCACGTCTTTCCAGCAGAAAGCTGGGGCTCTGACTGTGCTGTTGCTACCGTCTGACATTAGTTCAATTTGGCTTTTTGTGGACCAGAGCCTGGAGGAGGGTTTCTAGTCAGGTTGTAAATGGCTAGGGGAGGAATGGGGAGCTAGAGAAGATGTCACTACCCCTTCCCTGAGCATCACACGAGAGAAGGCCTTGGCCTGAGAGGACTGGACTGGAGGCAGCTGGCCCTTTAAGAAGAACTATTCTCAGCAGGACTTCCATGTCTTCTGGGAAAGGGTAGGTTTCATGAGCAAGGGTGACCTTCCATGAAGGCCAGGCTCCTTTGGTGAACTTGTGCTTCTTAGGAGTTGGGCCTTGGACAAAGGGATCTGCATGGTGACCATGAGCCAAGACTCTGGCTGGAGGAGAGTGATGGCTTTACACTTGGGCTTGCTCTCCCCATCCTCCTCCTCCCTCCACTGCTGTCCTTCTACCACTCTTTCCTCCTCCTTCTTCTCAGCAGCCATTGACCCTTTCTGGAGCATTTGGTCCCCTTCCAGGCCTTCTGAGGTCTGTCAAGAGCAGAGTCTGCCCTTGCAGACAGAAGACATTGAAATGCAAAGGCAAGCTGTCCAAATGGCAATTCGGGAGGCAGAATTCAGCACTAAATATATACTCTGAAGAGCCCAGTGACCATCTCTTTGCTCTGAGCCAAGACAAGCATATGATTTCTGTACCTTTGCACGATTTGTTCCCTTTGCCTTAAATGCCCCCTGTAGTCGACTCTTGACATTGTCTTTGGCCTCCAGCAGACGAATGCCCTTCCTATGATTCTTGGTTAGTGCAGAGTCTATTCCCTGGAATAAGAGCTCAGAATTCCAACTCCTACTTTCTCATCCTGTCTTGCAGCTATGGTGTGGCATGTCACCCAGACTGTACTGATCAGATGTGCTTGACATGGCCTTGACATCAGGAGCTGTTGAAGCAGAATAGTAGGGACCTGGGGAGCCCCCTCTGGTGATGGAAGCTGTGGTGTCCTGTGCTGGGGGTGAGGTGGTAGTGATGTCCTCTTTGGATCAGTTCTGTGACATGCTTTAGGGCAATGCTCTCAGCTGTGTTGCCTAGAATGTGGTTATCCATCCCTCCCAGCAGTTTTGAGAGCTCCTGCCATCCTTTTAATGAATTATTTTCCTGTTTAAAAGAGCCAAAGTCAGCACCTATACTTGAAACTATGAACTCTGACTAGTATGCTTCTCTCTGTAGAAAATGTTTATGTTCCCTACAGATTCATATGTTGAAATCTTAATACCCAGTGTGATGGTATTTGGAGGTGGGGTCTCTGGGAGATGATTAGGGCATGAGGGCATGGCCCTCATGAATGAGGTTAGTGCCCTATAAAAAAGGCCCCAGAGAGCTTCCTTGTCCCTTCTACCATGTGAAGACACAGTAAGAAGATGTCTACTTATGATCCAGGAAGGGAGTCTTCACCAGACGCCGAATCTGCCAGCACCTTGACCTTGGAATTCCCAGCCTCTAGAACTATGAGAATTGATTTCTGATGTTTATAAGACACTCAGTCTCTGATATTCTGTTATAGCAGTCCCAATTGACTAAGGCACTCCCCCTCTTTCTTTCACTGCTTGGCAAACTCCAACTCATCTTTACACAATCTACTCAAATAGCACCTCTTTCAGGAAGCCCTCTTGGATTCCTCAGGCAGTGAGTAGCTAAAGCATCTGGGCTCCCAGGTGCATACAAAGTATTACGAGGGCTGTAGGAGGTCAGGAGATAGTTCAGATGCACTTGCTGAAAACATGTAGATAATTTGTCAGTCTACGGGGCAGTAGAGAGGGGAGGAGGAATAGGAAGGGAGGTAGTAAAACAAAGTGGTGACAAGCTTGAGCCCTGGAGTTCAAATTCTGGCTCACATGCTGGTCGTGAGGTTCTAGGCAATTTACTTAAAATCTCTGTGCCCCAGTTTCCTCCTCTGCAAAATGGGAGCTACTACAGGACCTATTTCATAGGATTGTTGTGAGGATTAAAAATAACACATGGGACGTCCTTTAGAAGAGTTCCTGGCACTTGGCAAATACTCAATAAATGTGAGTTGTGATTTTGGCAGGTAGCAGGGTGCAGCATCAAGTCAGGAGATGTAAGTTCCACCCTAGCCTGGCCATCAACTCCCTGGGGTCTTGGCAAAGCTCTTAGAAATAAAGAGAATCCTATTTCAAAGCAGCTTAAGCAAAGGAAATGGAAGTCTTTCATGGGACCCGAAAGTGGAAAGTAAAAAGACGGAAAGTCACAAAGGCCCGGAACCAGGAAATGGAAGGTCAAGGTCACCAGGCAACTATGTACTCTATCTTGCTCTTCTTTTCTGAAGTCAGTCAGTCTATCTTCTCTACTTCTTCTTACATGTCCACACATGGGCTTTCCATGTCTTTCTGTGTACGTAGCTCCCAAAGTTACGTGCAGAAACCATCTAATGGTCTCTGAATCCCAATCCTCAGTTCCCAGCAGAGAGTCTCAGATGAACTCAGCTTGGATGAGGGGTCCATCCCTGGTCCAATCAGCTGTGGCCAGGAGGTGGGGTCAATGTGGTACAAACCTGAGCTGGGCAGACTGGCCCTCTCTTTGTCTCAGCTCAGACATATATAGAAAAGTTTCATGAACGTATTAGTTGGAATGTTTTCAGCTGCAAGTAACAGAATACTCAACTAAAAGTAGTTTAATTATCAAATACCTTTATTCTCTTAAATAACAAGAAGTCTGGAGCAGGCGTGTTGGGGTTGGTTTGTGGCTCAACCTTGTCATCAAGAAGCCAGCATCTTTTTGTTCTTCAGCTCTGCCATCCATAGCCTGTTGCTTTTTGTTTTTAGACTTGTCACGTCATGGCTGCAAAATAGTTGTGGTAGCTATAGACATCACACCTTCACTGGACAGTATCCAAACCAGGAAGTACAATGCTTTCTTCTTGCATTGATTTCTTTAATTGAGGAGTCTGTAAGGTTAGAGATTTCTTCTTACATTTCCATTGGTCAGTGCTACATATACAAAGGAACCTGAGAAAATATCTGCCATTTCCAACTTCAACTATTGGAGAGAAAATTCACCAGGAAGGAAGAAGGTGTTGGGGAATAGCTGTTGGATAGGCAACTAACCATGTCTGTCATAGTCAGAGTCATTCTAGTCTAGTCAACTGCCAAAGTAGGGTCATTCTAGAAAATACCATTCATTGCTTAAAATAAAAGCATTAAAAGTAATGCTCAGTGTTGTTTTTACTGATAGAAATTTAGAAATCATTCATGTACAAATACATCACATCCAAAAGGCTGTCTTTAAGTCTGTTTCCTTCTAAGCCTCTGCAGTATACGTGTCTGTATAAAGTTGAGTTTCACAAAAGGACCGGTGATGTGCTGGCATTGATTCTGGCTCTACTTGGTGCTTTTCAGCTCTTCAGAAATGTATCCAAAGATGTTTTTACTTTGACTTTCTTCTTTTCATGGTAAGAAGACACTTCTTTAAACAGCTCATGGGCCAACACTAATGACTAACGCGATGGCCAAGACTAAAATGGATGCGCATGACTGCTGCACACCATCTGTGGGGAACAGGCGGAGCTGGCCTACTTTTCCTTTAGTGCATGACTTTGTTCTTATCTGTGAATGTTCGTAAGTAGAGAAGTTTCAGTGCAGATGTGAAATTGTTTTTGAAATATTGGTGGCTCTTATAATTTGTGTTCTTTTTTTTGAAAGAAGCTTTTCTTTGGTTTGATGCTCACTGAGGATAGAAAGAAAGCCCAAAGAAAAAGAGGCAAGGGTCCTACAATGCAATGACTTCCTCCCCCAGTGCATGGGTGCAAAGTCACAAAGTTATGGACGGCTTGTTTGGAGGCCCTGAGTTCTTCATTCTAGACTGTAGAAGTCATCAACATGCCTCATGGCAGAAAGCTCTGGTAAAGAGAGCCCAGGCTTTGAGGCTAACTGTCTTGGGTTTCATGGCCATCTCTCCCACTTCTTTGGCTAAAAGACCAGCAATGGGCAAGCTCGTCCTCGGTTTCCTCAACTTGAGCAATGTCAAATTCTATTTTTTAGGGTCTTGGTGTGGATGGTGGAAGTCGGCTGGGTGACTTCTGATTCTGAAGATTGGAGTCTACCTCCAACATCATGATTATCTCCTCTTCTTCCTCCTCCATCTTCTTTTCTATTATCATCATCATCATAGTCATCATGATCATCATCACCATCTGTGAGTGGAATGTTGTCCTAGGCACTACCCCGAGTCCTCTACCTATTTAAAGTAATTGAATCCCTGTGGTGAACATGCAAGGTAGGTACTATTACTGACATCTCACAGATTAGGAGGCTAAGGCTCAGAGAGGTGAGAGGATTTGCCCAAGGTCAACCCAGCTGGTAGGTGGCAGAGTAGAGATCAGAACTTCCAGGCTAGGATTTGTTTTATTTAGAAGCCACTCTGTCCCCTTGATTGCTTCCAGTGCTTCACAAGGAGCCATGTTCCTCAAATAAACAGGCCGTAGAATAAAGCTGTAGCCCCAAGGACCAGGCCTAGGAAAAGCTTTTGTGCAGACTCAGTGGCTACCAGCCTCCTCTCATAATCAGATAACCCTCTTGGAGAAGGGGCTTAGGGGTCTTCACCCCAAGTGGCCTATGCCTGAAGTGGATTTTACTCCCATAGTGGGACATTTGGGGTTTTTGCCTGCTCATTATCCATCCTCTCTTCTTTTGATGACAGCACCCCAATTTTTCCTTTGGGGAAATCACCTCAACTCCACTCTTAACGTGTTTAGGGAGACTGACTCCTCTCTTCTCTCCCCACTTCCCACCTACATGTTAGTGGTAGTCGCATGATCTAGTTTTGACCAATCAGAGTGTTCTTCTCATCAGACCAAAGTTCAAGTTGTCTAATGTTCTGCAATCCTGGGACTTTTGTGAAACTGTTGGGAAAGACAGTTTCTTTTCTGCTGGTGGGCTCCTGGGTCCACTGAATGCAAAAGGCTTTCTGAGAATCTGAGGCACAGGGGTGACAGAAGACACACCTGAGCACCTGGATTCATCAGTTCCTGAAGCCAGTGCTGTCTCCTGTAATGGGAAGAGTCATGACTGATATGCCTGAAATATACTAATTGCAGCACAAATTGTGCCAGAAAAAAAATCGATTGATATATTCATGTTCATAGGAGATTGTCATCCCCACCCTCCCACCACAAGTTCAAACACTTTTTTGGCGTATAACTTTGGTTTGGAGACTGCTTCAGTTTGGCTCTTTTTGAACCAAGTAACTGTTAGTTACCTCTTGGAAAGGGAAACTCACTGAAGGAACTCTCTTGATAGGAACTGGAATTGGGGTTCAGGCAGGAGCTGAGGCAGCCCTGGAGCTGGAGGCTCTATGTGTCTCTGTGGCAGTTCTGTTTCTCTCTGCTCTTGTGTGCTCTGTTCTAGTTTCATTCACCAGGGCCTCTGCCTTCTCATGAGAACTCATGCTCCCTCAAATCTCCACGAGCAGATGGTCCACCATGGCCCTGACTCCAGCATGTGATATCCTTTCCATTTCGGTTCTCACTGGAAACTCCCCAAGGAGGAATAGGATTGGCCCAGCTCATCCCTTCCTGACACATCTCGGGTTGCTGGTTGGTCTGTGGATTCCTAGGTCTACTGTCCATCTCAGGTCCTGACAGCTGTGCCTGGGGTCCTGGGTAGGTCTGATGCCATGCAGTATCCAATCAGATGTGCTGTCATGTGGCTCACTTAAGGCTTCCCCTTGAGGAGGAGCTGTGAGGGGGCAGTGCTGTGGTTGACATCTCTTGTGAGAGAAAGGCTCTATTTGAACCATACTTAATTGTCAGTGAGTCATAGTGAGCAACATTTCATGGGGGTGCTCAAATTACTCTCATGGAGCTATTGCTTAAGTGGAAAGATGGACAATGGATGAGAAGACACTCCCATTTACACCAACCATGGTCAGTGATGAAAGATGGGTGGCTGTCCTAGACAGCTGTGGGAGGGCCCATTGCAGAGTGTGCAGTCAGAGAAGACTCATTGGAGGAGACATCATTTGAGCTAAAGTTTGGCCAAAGGATCCAGATGGATCATTCTGGTGGGCAGAGAAACAGCATATCTAAAAGCCCCAAGTTGGAAATGAAACTGTATTTGAGGAATTAAAAATGAACTTGTGACTGGAGCATTCAGGGTGTGTGAGAGAGAGAGTTTTAAGATGTAGTCAGAGATGGCCACGTGCAGTGGCTCACACCTGTAATCCCAGCACTTTGGGAGGCCGAGGCAGGCGAATGATCTGAGGTCAAGAGTTCAAGACCAGCCTGGCCAACATGGGGAAACCTCATCTCTACTAAAAATATAAAAAATTAGCCAGGTGTGGTGGTGGGCGCCTGTAATCCCAGCTAGTTGGGAGGCTGAGGCAGGAGAATTGCTTGAACCCAGGAGGTGGAGGTTGCAGTGAACCGAGATCACGCCACTGCACTTGAACCTGGGCAACAGAAGGAGACTCTGTCTCAAAAAAAAAAAAAAAAAGCAAGATGTGGTCAGAGATGTTAGCAGGACTTGTATCACACGTAGGTCCTGGTACAACATTGATGTTTTATTCTGATTACAACAGGAAGTCGTCAGTAAGGATGATCCAGTTTGTACTTTCAAGGTCTGTGAAAGTCAGGTTATGTCTCTGAGCCCTTTTTTTTCTCCTCTGTAAAATGTAGATGAGATTTGAGCCAATTTTTGAAAGACCCTGTAAAGATTAAATAAGAAAATGGCTAAATAAGATGAACTTGTTTGAAAACAGCTGTGTCTTGGCAGACCTCTGTAAAGATTTTCTTTCTCTTTGTTCCTTAGAAAAGAAGCAGGAAATTGTCATCCATCAGCAAACTCTCTTCTCCTTTGACCAACCTAGGTACATTTTGGACTCATGGTTTCACTTTTCTATTCTCTCAGCTTATACTCAGATTTGGCTATTGTCTGCTCTCTCCTCATTCTGTGTATGTGTGTGTGTGTGTGTGTGTGTGTGTGTGTGTCACAGAGTCTTGCTCTATCACCCAGGCTGGAGTGCAGTGGCACAATCTCAGCTCACTGCAGCCTCCGCCTCCTGGGTTCAAGCAATTCTCCTGCCTCACCTTCCCGGGTAGCTGGAATTACAGGTGCCTGCCACCATGCCTGGCTAATTTTTGTATTATTAATAGAGACGGGGTTTCACCATGTTGGCCAGGCTGATCTTGAACTCCTGACCTCAAGTGATCTATCTGCCTCCGCCTCCCAAAGCGCTTGGATTACAGGCATGAGCCACCATGCCTGGCCCTTCCTCATTCTTTTGTTGAGGATGTTGCACATAGACTGTTTGGGAATATTGCATCTCATAAATCTTTTGCATTGTTCATCAGTCTGAATCCCGTTTCCATTACTTCAGCCCTTCTCGGGCAGAGTTCCTTACCCTGTTTAGCATTTATGTCACTTTCCTTAAATAGACCTTCTCTTGATTTCATCTGAACTGCTATGCTTTATGGAGATTTTTAGTTGAATGGGGGAGGTTGTGATTTTATCGTTAACCCTGTGGGGAAGACAGATCACACTTGTGAGGATATGTTGGAGAGAACCTTGGAGCCAGAGAGAACAGGGTCCAAGCTCTTGAGTTCCTCTTTTCTGGCTGTCAGGCCCTAGGCAAGTGACCTCACCGGTCTGACCTCCAGTTCCCTCATCTACAAACATGAGGATATAAATAGTGCTGGCCTTGCTGGGTTATTGGGTCTGGCATGGAGTAGGTCTTCAACGATATTAGTTCATGTCTCTGTCTACTGCTCCCTCCACCCCCTGCCTCATGCCTTGTTCTTTGACCTTTGCATTGATGATCTTCAGTCTGATTCTTGGCATGCTCCTTTTCAGAATCCATGAGCCTCTATAAGCATCTATTCATGTTCCATGCATTTCGGTCTTTGGGGTTAGGCTGACTTGGGTTCCAATCCCAAGTCTCCTGCTTAGCAGCTGTGTCATTTGAACTCTTGGAGACTCACTTTCCTCATGGGCCAGTGGGAGATATTACGAGTACTGCTATGGCTGGAATGTGTGTCCCCTCCAAAACTCATTTTGAAATTTAATCCCCAATATGGCAGTATTGACAGGTGGGGCTTTTAAGAGGCTACTGGGTCCTGAGGGCTGTGCCCTCATAAATGGATTAATGGGTTATCATGGGAGTGGGACTGTGGCTTTATAGGAGGAGGAGAGACCTAAGCTACCAAGCTCAACCCCCTCGCCATGTGATGCCCTGAGCTGCCTTGGGACTCTGCAGAGAGTCCCCACCTGCAAGAAGGCCCTCACCAGATGTGGCCCCTCTACCTGAGACTTCGCAGCCTCCATAACTGTAAGAAATAAATTCCTGTTCTTTAGAGATTATCCAGTTTCAGATATTCTATTATAAGGGACAGAAAATGGACTAAGACAAGTACCAATCTCTGAAGTTATCACAAAACATTGACTGAAATAATATTCTGGAAACACTTAGTGTAGAGCCTGGTATATTGTAAGTGGTCAATAAAAGGTATTGCTATTACCATACCTTTATAGGAACACTAGACTCTAAACCCCTGGAGGCAAGGACTGTGTTTCTCCATCTTTGTACACTCTTATCCTTGCAAAGGTCCTGGAACACCATGGGCCCTCTGCTGGTTTCAGTTCCTTCCATCTCCTATAACAAATATAGAGCTGCTTTGCTGCCAACTTGGCTGGAACACTGGCATCTCCATAAAATCCTACCTGCTTACACAAATGCCACTTTCTAAAGTCCTAGAGATAGGATGGGATCACGAAGTGAAATGCCTCAGGACTTGACTGAGTGATCCAGTTGCCAGTTGCTGTTGGGAGGATGGGGAAGGTGGGCAGAAGCCATGACCCCAGCGAGAGCTTCTCTAAAGAAAGGGGCCTCGCTCCAGAGCTGCTTGTCTTATTTATGTGTTCTCATCTCATTATTTTTCTGAGAACCTTTTTAGAATTTCACTGGGAGTCAAAAAACACATTTTGCCAAATTCAGAGGCCTTGGAACCACAGGGCCTCAGCCTAGTGACCAAACCGAGACCAAACAGTAACCTTCTGGCGCTGTTTACAGCTGGCAAAAGACCACTTTGGGTTTCTTAGTAAAAAGAGTTAGAAAATTGTATGAAAAGGCTCAGAAGACTCACAGACATCAAATAGCCCTAACCAAACCAATGTAATTAGTTAAGTATAAATGAATCAGAACCATATGGCTTAAACGCTAAAGGAAAAAGAGTTGGAGGAAAAAATGTCCTTTGGGATTTAATCAAACAAAAATTGCTGGAAAAATTGTTGATGTTCACCAAGCTCAGACCCCAACTGGGTGCCCTCCAATCCCGCTTTAGCATTTCTCTCCTTCCCAGGTATTCGCCATGAAGCAAGGGTGACTTCTGGGTCCTGCTCTCTTGATGCTGGGCATCGTAGGGGTGGAGTAGGTGAGGAGTGGGCACTAAGGCTCAGGGAATCTGGGGAGCACTGAGAAGGGGTGCCCAAGTCAGCCCTTGGCAGATTGGGAATGGCTTCCCTGTGGAGAAGAAACTGAGCCAGGATTACAAGTAGACGAGGGATTGGGGGACTGGGGTGGAGTGGGCATTTTGGAGGAGGCAGTGGCGTATGCACGTGCACAGAGGATAGACTAAACCTGGGACAATCATGGAATTGCAAGAAATTTGGAGCAGCTGGTTCTCAACTCATGCCTTCCTTCCCTGGCCACCCAGTTAAAGGCACACGGCCCCTTCCATTCACTATCAATCACATCACCCTGTGGCATTTTCTTCGCAACACTTTTCACAGGGTTTCTTTCACAGAAAGAATGAGAACATTTCTTTCTTTCTCTCATTGTTATTTACATTCCCTGGCATATAAGCTTCTTAAGAGAAAGGCTCTTGTTTGTCTTGTCCCCTCACTGTGCACTTGTGTTTCTAGCAGCTAACACAGCATCTGACTTGGAGTGGCTGACTGCCCAATACATACCTGAGGAATGAATGAATGGAGAGTAATGAGTGAATGGCTGGAGAGTAGAAGACATGAGGGATGGGGATAGAAAAAAGACTGGAGAAGTGGGCAGGTGCCTGGGAGACTTTGTACCTGGCGCTAAGAGGCCCCTGAAGGTAATGGGAAACCAATCAAGGGTTTCTAGGAGGCTGTGGTGAGGATGCGATAAGGTAACACTGTGTTATGTTGTTAGGAATCGGTGAAGGTGGGAAACCTGGAACCCCGGAGAAAATGAGTAACAACCAAATCCTATGTTTGTTTGGCATTTCCCCATCATCCCTCAGAGGGTGTGTAAGGTAGTGAGTAGTGTAGAATAGGTAATTAATTAATGCTGTGGAGTTAATAAGGGGTAGATGACTCTCAATTGCTACATGCAAGCCATTATTTTCTCATTTAGAAAAAGGATCTTGTGGCTCACTGTGGAAAATCATCTTCCAGAAAAAAAAGAGACATGTGTATGTCTGCTCTGTCTAGAATGTTTTCTCTGAACCAGAATCTCTTTCCGTAGGGTGGCTGCCCTTGGCAACTCTCGGGTTATATGAAGCTGGGCGGGAGATTCCTCTGACATTTCAGCAGGGTCATGAGTGGGTGGGATGGGGAAGCTCCGAGCTGCAAAATAGGTAAGTTGCTCAATGTCCCTGGAAAACCTCCGAGGACAGAACTGAGTGTGATTTGGGGGAGTATTTTAGGTTCAGAGACATCTTTATGTTAGGCAAGAAATTCATGCCCCAGGCTCTTGGAGTTGCTCATAATAGTGTGTTATTGCTGGAAGCCCCAGAGGAGCTTGGACTCAGCTCCCTTCGCAGGGGGCTGAGCCTCTCTGAGAAAGCTGTTTACTTCCCCAGACACATCAGTCTCACTTACCCATGTTTATTGCTTCTGCTCCTCCGCTTTACCCCCCAGCCCTCAGGTGCAGGAGAAGCCAGTCCTCTTCTCTGCACAGAAGACACTGCAATCACCGTAGCTAGTTCTTCCTAAGTGTTTGCCATGTACCCGCTCTCATTCCAGGCGTGTTCTAGGTGTATCATCTAACTGGGCCTTCCGAGCTCAGAAGCTCAGAGAGCTGAAATCACTTGCTCAAGGTCATACAGTCAGTACCAGTGGAGGCTTGAGCACTGCCCCTCTTAGAGTCCCTCACCTCAGGTGATTTTAACCCTTACATATGGAACTTGCCAGAAACTCAAGTCCACCCTTTTCCTCCACACCATTAACTCTGCCCTGGTTTTATCAAGAAGCATCTGCCTTCTCTTCTGGATTTAAATAGTAACATTTGTAGTGAGCATCTGTGGGCTTGGAACTGTTCAGTGGCCAGCAGCACTTCCATTCCCTATGGAGACCCACCCTCCGTTGTGCACAGTCATGGCACAGTGGGTGATGAATCTGCCCCCTACACAGAAGCACAAAACCCAGTTCTCCCCCTCTCTTCTCCAGCTGCAACCAAACGGTGTACACATAATCCAGGCGAGGGTAGCCACATGTTCCCTCCAGGACTTGGACCCTTGAGTGAGTGATTTGGGGCCGGGAGGAGTGGCTGGAGGCTCTCCAGGCCAGCGGCAGCGGTGGCGTGCTGGCCACCCATTCTCGTGACCTTGCTAAGGCCCCTGTTGCTTAACTCTCTGGCAAGTCCTTGGTTTCTGGCCATTTTCCAGACTTCATCACTCTTCTCTGCCAACTCTATGAGCCCCTGATAGCCTTCCAATAAATTCCACTTGATTACCACATGGCTTGCAATCAAGAACCCAGCCTAACACACAACCACTTATTAAATACTAAGTAAGAGCCAGACACTTGACATGTGACATCTTGTCAGATCCTCAAGCATCCCGGTGAGGAAAGCGTTATTATCCCTGTTTTCCAAATGAGGACACTGAAGCTCAGGGAGCTGGGTGATGTGTCAAAAGTTGCCCAGCTGCAGAGTGGCAATGCTGGAATTTGAAGCCAGGCCTTTCTGATTCTGAATTCCATGCTTTCTTACTTGCCTTTTTCATCTGCTCCAGCTTGCGATGCCTTAGAGAGGTGGCGCTGACTAGCCTGGGACTTCCAACATACAACCTACATTGCTGGCCTGAGACTTGTGGCAAAAAAGACTTTTAAAATCTAATTTGCTCACATACATGAACACCTGCCAGGAAGGAATTTGATGCCTTTGGTCTAAACATGGAAAAGCTGAGTTCATTTGCCCCAGAGGGGGCACCTGCAGGGAAAAGGAAAAATGGTTTTAACCCTTTCCTTGAGTCAGAAAATGAGGCCACCAGATTCTCTTTTCATCCTTCAAGTATCAGAAAGGTCTGTGCTGTGAATTCCACAGATGAGATTCATTGCAAGATGTGAGGGCAGAGGAAATCCATGGAAATGGTGAGTTCTTTCATATTTGTGCCTTTCTATTGTCAGTTTGGGGACATTTGAAAGAAGTTTGAGGTGCTTGTGAAGAACCCATTTATTTTTATGTAGCTTTCTGGGGGAAATTTTGGAATTCCTCAAATCCAAGAATTTTGAGATTTAGAACCTCCAAGAGGCCTGACCTGTTGACCAGTCTTCATGCCCCAACCACCTCTCCAGTGACTCCTCATAACTATAATTTATTTCTTTTCTATTCTCTTTTTACGAGACAGGGTCTCACTCTGTCATCCAGGCTGGAATGCAGTGGTGTGATCATAGCTCATTGCGGCCCTGATCTCCTGGACTCAAGTGATCCTCCCGACTCCACCTCCCAAGTAGCTGGGATTATAGGCATGCCACCACACCCAGCTTTTCTATTTTTTATTTTGAAGAGATGGGTTTTCACCATATTGCCCAGGCTGGCCTCGAACTCCTAGGCTCAAGCAATCCTCCTGCTTTGGCCTCTCAAACTGATGGCATTACAGGTGTGAGCCACCACGCCCAGCTTTGTACTTTCTTAATGATGTGAAAAGACAGCTGAGTAAATCTGTAGCTGAGAGTGCAGGAAAAAGAAACTCTCACACATTCTTTTGTCAACCGAAATGCAGAAATCCACGTTCAAACTGGATGCACGCATTCAGCAACTGGAAGCTGAGTTCATATTTCATTGCCCATCTACCCTGACCACTTTGCAATCGCAGGTTTGGAAGGACCCACAGCCATTCTATGGAAATGGATCTGCTTTCAGGACTGAATCTCAGACTTTTCAAGAGTCATACCTCTTGGGGAAGGTTTCAGTGGCTGCCTTTGCTGTACAGACCTGGAGATGGGTTTGATGATCGGACACCTGAACTATCTGTATGGCTGAGTTTCAAGAAGACCTGCTGGGGTGAAATGAAAATGGTACCTACTAGGAGCCCCAGTGACCTTGATGGTGGAGGTGAGCATAGATCCTAGAACTATATCCTGATGTTTCTCACCATGTGGTCAAGCTCTGGGTAGTGTTTGGACTCACATGTATATGTGAAATTCATTATTTTTTATAGGGTGCAAACATTGAGCTCTATCTACCCCATAGTAATAAAGAATGGCTTTAAGGAACAGAAACCCATTTAAAATTGCTCATATAAAAGAGTGACTAACTGAGGATTAAAAAGGGGATTCTCATCAAAAGAAAGCACAGAGAGTAAAGCTCAGCCTGTGGGAGCTAGAAAGCAGGCTGACAGCTCGTCTTCCCATTTCTCCCTTTGTGGTGCCTTCTGGCATCTCTGCTCTCTCTGGGAGGCCGCAGGCCAGCCTCCCTGCCTCCTTGTGGTTTATCTTTTTTCTTTTCTTTTTTTTAGATGGAGTTTCCCTCTTGTTGCCCAGGCTGGAGTACAATGGTGTGACCTTGGCTCACTGCAACCTCCTCCTCCTGGGTTCAAGTGATTCTCCTGCCTCAGTCTCCCAAGCAGCTGGGATTACAGGCGCCCGCCACCACACCTGGCTAATTTTTTGTATTTTTAGTAGAGACGGAGTTTCACCATGTTGGCCAGGCTGCTCTGGAATTCCTGACCTCAGGTGATCCACCTGCCTCGGCCTCTCAAAGTGCTGGGATTACAGACGTGAACTACTGTGTCTGGCCTGTGGTTTCTGTGTCTCCACAAGTTTGGCCTCACAAGATTTTGGCACCACCTCCTGCCTCATCTCCATATGACTCTGCAAGTTCAGCACCATCCACCAAGGCTGCTGGCTCTGGGGCTTTCTGATGCTTTTGGTGGGGACAGTGTATCAGTTATCTGTTGCCACACTAATGCTGGGTAACAGTCATTAACACCTCAGTGTCATACAACAATAAACACTGATTTTTGCACACTAGTCTAAGGGTTGCTACGTGGTTCAGCTGTGTTGAGCTGAGCCTGGCGGGACTCGCTTATGTATCTTTGGTCAGCTTTGGGTTAGCTGGATGGCTTTGTAAGTCTTGGATAGGTGCTTTCATATGTCTGAACCTCACCTGAGACAAATGGGCTGACTTGGCGCTGCTCTATGTGGCTCATCCTCCAATAGGCTAGCTTGCTTATATCCTCACACAGAAGCAGAGATGCAAGCAAGTGAGAAGGTGGAAGCACCCAGGTCTTGAGCCTTAGTCTGAGAACTAGAACACCATTACTTCTGCTGCATTCTCTTGTCCAAAGTAAGTTACAAGGCCAACTTAGATTCAAGGAAGGGGGAAACAGGCTTCACCTCTTGATGAGAGAAGCTGCAAAGTCACATTACAAAGGGCATGGCTACTGGGAGGTATGAGGACTTGGGGTAATAATTACTTGTGTAATTGTTCTATCACCGACGGGGCATCTGATTGGCTCTCAGCAGGCCTGTGGATTAGTTCCATTTGGTTCAGGTGCTATCTGAGGTTTGGAGGTGTGTGTACATGGAGTAGGGGAAGGGTCAGAAGAGATACAGCAGCCCCAAGAATACAGTATTTAACTTTGGCCCAAGACACCCACTGTGTGTTATGTTCCTCATCAGATTAACCTTCTAAGTGGGTACACAGCTCCTTCCCATTTCTTCTGCCCTACAAGAACAATAGCTGCTATTAGGTGCTTACCCTGGGCTAAGTACCTTACATGCATTATCTCTTCATTGCATGTATCAAAATGTGTAACTGGATACTTTTTGACTTTTAATTTTTTTTTTTTTTTCTGGAGACAGGGTCTCACTCTGTCACCCAGGCTGGAGTGCAGTAGTGTGATCTTGGCTCACTGCAGCCTTGACCTCCTGGGCCCAAGTGATGCTCCTGCCTCAGACACCCAAGTGGCTGGGACTACAGGCATGCACCACCATGCCCTACTACTGTTTTGTATTTTTTGTAGAGATGTGGTTTCACCATGTTGCCCAGGCTGGTCTCAAACACCTGGGCTCAAGTGATCTACCCGCCTCAGCCTCCCAAAGTGCTGGGATTACATGTATGAGCAGCAGCGCCTGGCCGACTTTTATGTCTGATATAATTTCAAACTTACTGAAAAGTCACAAGAACAATATAAAGAATCCTTGAGTAGATGAGTTCATGTCCTTTGTAGTGACATGGATGAAGCTGGAAACCATCATTCTCAGCAAACTAACACAAGGACAGAAAACCAAACACTGCGTGTTCTCACTCATAGGTGAGTATTGAACAATGGGAACACTTGGACACAGGGAGCGGGATGTGGGTCTGGGGGAGGGATAGCATTAGGAGAAATACCTAATGTAAATGACGAGTTGATGGGTGCAGGAAGCCAACATGGCGCATGTATACCTATGTATCAAACCTGCACATTGTGCACATGTACCCGAGAACTTAAAGTCTAATAAAATAAATAAATAAATAATAAAAAAGAATCCTTGAATATTCTTTACCATGATTAAGCAATTGTTTACATGCAGCCCCTTTGCTTTTCATTCATTTGTTCATTCATTCATTCTCCTCTCTCTCTGCATATATATATTATGCCCCTTTCTCCCTAAATACTTCAGTGTCTCTTGCTTGTCTAAGAAAAAAAGCATGCTCTGATATAACAACAATGCAATGATCAAACTCAGGAAAATTAACATGGGTATAATTCTATCATCTAATCCACAGACTACATTCAAATCTTACCAGTTGACCCAACAATCTAGTTGTTAATAGCCATTTTTCCCAGTCCAGGAGCCAATTCAGGACCAGGATTGCATTTATTGTCATGTCTTTTAGTCTTCTTTAATATAGAATAGGCCCTCTGTTCTTCCTTGTCTTCCATGATTATAACCTTTTTGAAATACAAGGCTGGTTACTTTGCAAAATGGCTCTAAATTTGAATTTATCTCATGGTTCCTAACAATTATATTCACATTATGCATTTCTTGGCAAGAATACCACCGAAGTGATGTGTGTTTTTCAAGGCCTCATACTGGGAAGCACATGGGTTCATTTGTCCCAGTGTTGCTGACGTTACTTCTGCTCACTTTAAGTGCTGCCTACCAAGTTTCTTCACTATGACATTCCTCGTGAGAGGAATTTATGTTGTTGCATGTGTCGTTTTAGTTTGTTCCTTTTTTGTGCTAAGCAGTACTCCATTTTATAAATATACCATACTTTGTTTATTTATTCTCCTGTTGAAGGACATTTGGGTTATTGCCAGTTTAGGGCTATAATGATGAAAGCTGCTATGAGGATTCATGTGTAAGTGTTGTGAACATATATATTCATTTTCTTGGATAAATGCCTAGAAGTGGAATTGCTGGATTATAGGGTGGATATATATTTAAGTTTTTTCATGTTTTTTATAGTAGCTTTACTGAAGTGTAATCCACATGTATTTGTTTATAAGAAACAGGCAAATCATTTTCTAAAGTAGTTGTACCATTCTGTACTTCTACCAACAATGCATGAGAATTCCTATTGCTTCACATCCTAGCATACATTTAAGATTGTCAGTATTTTGAAGTGTAGCCATGCTAATGGCCATGTAGAGGTATTAATATCTCATTGTTTTAATTTGCTTTTCTCTGGTTGACTAATAATATTGAGTAGTTTTTTCTATGTTCAAAAGTCATTTGTTTATCTTTCTTTGTGAAATGTCTTTTCGAGTCTTTTGACAATAAAGTAATTAAAATATTTTTGTTATGGAGTTGTAGAAGTTCTGTATATATTCTGGATACTAATCTGTTGTCAGATTTGTTTTTGCAAATATTTTCTTAGTCTTGTGTGTGGTGGAAAATAGGGGTCATTTTTTCTAATACCTAGTTGTTGCAGCACTTGTTAAAAATACTTTCTTTTCTCCAGTCTTTAGAACCTCTGTTTAAAAACAAAAACACAACAACTTGTTGATTATATACATGTAGTTCTATTTTTGAACTCTCAGTTCTTTTCCACAGAGTTGTCTATCTTTTTATTCCTCCCACCCATTCATATGTTGAAATTCTAACCCTCAAGGTGATGCTATTAGGAGGTGGGACCTTTGGGAGGTGATTAGGTCCCTAATAATTGGGACTAGTACCCTTATAAAGGAGCCCCCAGAGAGCTAGTTTGTCCTCTCCACTATGTAAGGACACAGCAAGAAGACACCAGACACTGAACTAAAGCAACCTGAACAAAATCTATTGAGATTATGATTGGGATCACATTGACTCAGTAGATTTGTTCAGGAAGAACTGAAACCTTAATAATCCCAAGTCTTCCATTTCATGTGCATGGTATATCTATCCATTATTTAGTTTAAAATATTTCTCTTAGCAATATTTTGGTTTTTAGTGTAAAAGTCTTACACACCTTTTGTTAAATTTATCCCTAAGTATTTACTTTTTTGACACTGTTGGAAATGGGCTTTCTAAATTTCATTTTTCAATGTTTGCTGCTAATATATAGACATACAATTGATTTTTGAATATTGACTTTGTATCCTATAACCTTGCTAAATTCACTCATAGTTCTCAGAGTCATTTTATGTATTTCTTAGGATCTTCTATATTAATAATCATGCAAACATTTAAACAGAAGTAATTTTACTTGTTTCCTTCTTCTCATCTTTGTGTTCTTTTCTTGCATTATTACACTGGTGAAGATATTCACTGATGTGTTGAATATAAGTGTTGAGAGAGACATTTTTGTCCTGTACCTGATCTTAAGGAAAATATTTAATATTTCACCATTTGCTATAATCTTACTTTTATGCTTTCTATAGATAACCTTCATCAGATTGAGAAACTTCTTTTCTTTTCCTAGTTCGCTGAGAGATTTTACAATGGATGGGTGTTTAATTTTGCCAATGCTTTTTATTCATCAATTACCTTCTTCATTCTGTTAATACAGTTAATTATGTTAATTGACTTTGGAATGTTAAACCAACCTTGCATTCTTGGGATAGACCCCAGTTTGTTATTATGTAATGTACTCTTTTTGTATCACTGAATTCAATTTGCTAATATTTTATACAAAGATTTTTGTGTCTATGTTTAGGAGACAGATTGGTCTGTAATATTCTTTTCTTTTAATATTTTTGTGATATTTTGGTGTTAAGGTTATGTTGAATTCATCAAAGTTTATAAAAGATTGATATTACTTTCTGTTAAATGATTGTTAATATTTACCAGTGAAACTATCTGTGCCTAAAGTTTTCCTTTTGGGAAGGGTTTTGATAATAACTAATTTTCTGTGTATATAGGGATATTTGAATATTCCATTTTATCCTGCAAAGTTATAATGACATTTTAAAAAGGAATTTGATAATTTCATCTCAGCTGTGGAACTTACTGCCATAAAATTTTTCAAAATATTATTTTATCATTTTGATGTATTTAGAGTTTGTACTTACATACTCTCTTTTATTCCTGATATGGGTAATTTATATTCTCTTTTTTTTGTGGTGAGAATTGCTAAGGGTTAATCAACTGATTTAGTCTGTTTAAAAAAACAACTGTTAGTTTTGTTAATTTCTTCATTGTTTGTCTGTTTCTGTCTCACTGAACTCTGTACTTATTTTATATTCTATGTGATTTGTATTTAACTTGCCTGCCTTTCCATAGCATTTTAAGGTGGACACTTAGATAACTGATTTTAAACTTTTCTCCTTTTCCATAAAAGCATTTAAATCTATACATTTCCCTATAAGTGATAATTTAGCTCAATCTAGTAAATTTTGATATATTGTATTTCTGTTACTACTCAGTTCAAAACACAATTTGATTTGGTTTATAACTACTTCTTTGAATATAATATGTTATAAATGTGTTGCTTAATTTCCAAATATTCAAAGCTTTCTAAATGCTTTACTGTTATTAATTTCTAATTTAATTCTAGTGTCATCATAAAACATACCGTTAGAGTACAAGCTTTTGAAATCCTCTGACATGTGTTTTATGGGCCTGCATTTGGTTATTCAACAGTAGTTGGGTGTACTCTTCTATAAATGTCAATTAGGTAAATGTAGTTAATAGTCTTGTTTAGGTCTCCTATATTTTTATGATTTCTGTCTATCAGTTACTAAGAAAAACGTGTTAAAATGTCCAACATGATTTTTGAATTGGTCTATTCTCTCCCTAGTTCTGTTCGTTTTACTTCATGTATCTGGAAACACTGTTTTTTTTGGTTGTTGTTTGTTTGTTTGTTTGAGATGGAGTCTCGCTCTGTCGCCCAAACTGGAGTGCAGCCGCCGGATCTCAGCTCACTGCAAGCTCCGCCTTTCGGGTTCACGCCATTCTCCTGCCTCAGCCTCCCGAGTAGCTGGGACTATAGGCGCCCGCCACCTCGCCCGGCTAGTTTTTTGTATTTTTTAGTAGAGACGGGGTTTCACTGTGTTAGCCAGGAGTTAGTCAGGATGGTCTCGATCTCCTGACCTTGTGATCCGCCGGTCTCGGCCTCCCAAAGTGCTGGGATTACAGGCTTGAGCCACCGCGCCCGGCGGAAACACTGTTAATAGGCTCATTCACATTTATGATTGTTATGTCTTCCTGATGAATTGACTCTTTTTCTTTCTTTCTTTCTTTTTTTTTTTGAGACAGAGTCTCGCTCTCTCGCCCAGGCTGGAGTGCAGTGGCGCGATCTCTGCTCACTGCAAGCTCCGCCTCCCGGGTTCACGCCATTCTCCTGCCTCAGCCTCCCGAGTAGCTGGGACTACAGGTGCCCGCCACCACGCCCAGCTAATTTTTTTTGTATTTTAGTAGAGACGGGGTTTCACCATGTTAGCCAGGATGGTCTCTATCTCCTGACCTTGTGATCCGCCCATCTCGGCCTCCCAAAGTGCTGGGATTACAGGTGTGAGCCAGAATTGACTCTTTTATCATTTCTAAACACCCTTCTGTATTTCTGGTAATTCTCCTCTTCCTGAAGGCTAGAGGGTCTGAAATTAATACAGTAATCCATTTTTTTTTTTTTTGCTTGTGGTTTGCAGATATATCTTTTTCTATTATTTTTCTTTCAAGCCATCTGTGTGTTTACAGTTAAGAATTCTTTTCTTAAAGACTGCATATAGCTAGGTCTTCATATATTCCACCTTTTAATGGAAGTGGTTTTTTAGTCTATTGAAATTTAATGCAAATATTGGTATGGTTGGATTTTGGTCTATTAGTTTTTTTACTTGTTCTATGTATTTTTTTGTCTGTTTTTATTCCTCTATTTTTCTTCTCCTACATTATTTGAGTTAGTCAAATACTTCTTAGTATCTCATTTTAATTTTTCTATTGTATTTTTAGCTGTATCTCTTTGTATTGTGTAGAAATTGCCCTAGGGATTACACTATGCATCCTTAAGTTATCAGAGACTATTGAGTTAATATTGTATAAATTCCCATAAGAAACATTATTCCAAGATTATAGTTTAATTAACCCTATCTTTTGTGCCATTATTATAATGTATATTGCATATACACATGTATTAATCCCACAACATATGGGCTTTTTTTCTTTAAACTGTCATTAAAAAAATTAAGAGCAGAAAAAATAATCTTTTACACTTACTCACAAATTTATTACTTCTAGTGCTCTCATTCATTCTTGTAGATCTGGGTTTCTACCTGATGTCCTTTCTTTTCATCCTGAAAAAGCTTAGTTTATCATTTCTTGTATTTTAAGCTGACTGGCAAAAAAAAAAAAAAAAACCCATACGTTTTTATTTACTTGTAAATATTTATTTTACTTCCTTTTTGAAGGATATGTTTGCTTAACATCCTGAGTTGACCTTTTTTTTTTTCTTTCAGTATTACAAAGATGCCCTTCCATTGTCTTCTGGTCTTTATTACTTTTTGTGAGAAGTTAGTAATCATTTTTATAGTTATTCTTTTGCACAGTGTTATTTTCCCCTGGATGCTAAAAAGATTTTCTATTTATCCCAGCAGTTTCACTGTGATGTGGCATTTTGTATTTATCCTGCATGGGTTTTCTGAGCTTTTTGTTTCATTTTCCACAAAATTACTAGGTAAACGTGTTACACAGGTAGATATATTTTTACAGGCTATTGAAGCTCTGTTTATTTTATCTGCTTTTCCCTCTCTTTTCTACAGATTAGATAAGGACTATGACCTATTTTCAAATTCACTGGTTCTTTATATTTTCATCTCTAATCTGCTGTTAAACCCACTCAGTAAATTTTTCATTTATATATTATAGTTCTTAATTCTAGAATTTCTATTTGGTTTTTAAAAATAGTTTCAGTTTCTTGGCTGAGATTCCTCAACTATTATATCATTATGACAATGTTTTTCTTTAAATCCTTGAGCTTATTTCTAATACATACTTTAAAATGCTCTTCTGCTCATTCAAACATTGAATTGTCTTGGGGTTGGTTTCTATTGCCTGTTTCCTTCTCTTGATTACAAGTCACACTTTTCCATTTCTTTGTCTATCTACTAATGCTTCATTTTATACTGGAGGGTTTTTTTGTTTTTTGAGATGGAGTCTTGCTCTGTCACCCAGGCTGGAGTACAGTGGCATGATCTTGGCTCACTGCAAGCTCCGCCTCCTGGATTCATGCCATTCTCCTGCCTCAGCCCCCCGAGTAGCTAGAACTACAGGTGACCACCACCACGCCTGGCTAACTTTTTGTATTTTTAGTAGAGACGGGGTTTCACTATGTTAGCCAGGATGGTCTCGATCTCCTGACCTTGTGATCTGCCTACCTTGGCCTCCCAAAGTGCTAGGATTACAGGAGTGAGCCACCATGCCTGGCCTATACTGGAGGTTTTGAACAATACCTTGTAGAGCCTCTGGATTCAGTTATCTTCCTTTGAAGAGTGTTATTTTTATTTCAGTAAGGCATTACCTTAGTTAAGTTCAAACTCCAAACTCAGTTTTTCTTGTGATGAATAACAGCTGAACTGCTCAATTCCTCCAACTTCCCAGCTGATGCTTTTCGCTGAGAACCTTGAAATCTTCCTTACACATGCAAAGTGCACAAGTCAACAATAATTTGCAGTAGAATTTTTAATGTAGATTTTTAGGGTTTCACATTTTATGGCGCCCTCTTTTTCAGCATTTCTTCCTCACTTTCTACCTTTCTGGCAGCTCCAAACTGCATCCTCTGACTCAAGCCAGCTGAGGCTTTTTGCTTGAGTTCTAGCCACTCTGGGATATGTAGACTGGAAAGCATTTTAAGGCAAAAATGTAGTCAACCTCCTTCCAGTTGCTGTCTTTTGGTAAAAAGGTAACAATTGCCTTCCAATTGTTGTTTTGTCCAGACTGTGTATTGTGACTTGCAGGAGGGTTATAGTAACTTGTACTATAGTACAAGTTACTCTACTGGAAATGTAACTCCCTGTAATTGTATATCAATATGTTTATTTATGTAATGCCTGTCTTCCTCACTAGAGGAGTCTTCATAAGGGCAAGGACCATTTTAATTTTGTTCAGTTACACTCCTGTTGCCTGATATTTAGTAGCCACTCATTAAATAACAGCAAGATGAATGAATGACTGTTACTTAATTCTCACAACTCCCACATCATTGAGTATTCATGCTCTTTTTCTCTTTCCCTTATTTTCTCTGTAGATTTGCTCCTCCACTGGCTCTTCTTGTAGTCACAAGATGACTGCTACAGTATCAAGGGTCTCATGCAGACATGACAATGTCAAGAGGAAGAGGAGAGCCTCATTTTTCCCAGGCTTTTGCTTTTAAGAGCAGAAAAACTTTCCCCAGAATTCCTCCAGCTCACTTCCCATCTTACTTCGTTGGCCAGAACTGGCCCTGGTGCCCATATTCTCAGTCAAATACTGATGAAGGAAAGGGGACCACTGTGAGTGGTTTAGACTAATTGAATTTGTCCTTAAGTCCCTTGAAAGAGAAGTATACAACAGAATGAAATCTTGACTCAGCTTTCAATAATAAAGAGGGTGAGATGACTGATGGATGGCAACCAATAGTTGCCAAATGGCTAGCAAAATCAGATGTGGGCTCTGTCCTCACAGAGCATACAGTTGGAAGGGGAAGATTTACTTAATTACACTAACAAACATAACTGTGGTCAGTGTTCTGAAGGAAAGGAACTCCAGTTGTATGATAACATATAACAAAGAAACTGAACTAGGATGGAAGTGGGGGTGGTGAGTGTGGTTGGGGAAGCCAGGGACATGGTCTGTACGATGGCTGGCCTGGATTCAAGTTCTACTCCACTTACTTGCTGTGTGATTTTGGATAAGTTGCTTCTCCTCTCTGAGCTCAACTTCATCTGTAACAATCTTTCCTAGGGTTGTTAAAGGATTGAATAAGCCACTCTATGTAACCACTTGGCACCTAGTAGGCACTTCAGTGGCTCCTTTTCCAGATTAAAAAGGAGAAAACGTGTATGTTTGGAGTTAGCACAAGACGGGATGATTCCTCATGTTTGTTTTGGAAAACAAGTCTTAAACTCACAGCCATGACAGAGTCTGACATCATCAGACATCAGGCGTGTTAGGAATTGCACTCTTAATTGAAAATGTCCAGAGTTTGTGATTAATTGCAATCCTTTTCAGATCCTTTCCTTAAGAATTTAATTTTTCTCCCCACCCACCCGGAGGTCAGGCTTTTACTGTAACAAGTACAATCAATCTTCCACTGAAGATGGTCTCTCTCTAGTGCAAGCTGGAGCAGGACTCATCTGGATTAGAAGCCTAGACGGTTTGGAGTCACCTGGTGAGGTTTACGTGCACAGCTGGGGCCCAGCCTACCTAATTAGGACCAGAGAGTGGTCGAGAAGGGGGCGGGCGCGTATTCCAGGCACCCTCCTCCAGTGTCTGTTTCTAATAACGGCAGCAAGTAGCAGAGGCGGCAGGGCGAGCGTGGAGCGTGGTGACATCATCCCCCCAGCTGTTTTACACATCTGTAACATGGCTCATTAGGACTCTCTTAACACCTCATCCTTCCCTGCTCCACACAGCTCCAGTTGCGTGAGAAAAGGTGCTCTTGCATGTGAGGGGCCCCGAGACTGGGGCTGACTTCAGGGTCACAGATTCGCTTGGGCACTCTAGCAGTCATCAGAATTCTCACAGAGACACCCCCCGACACACCCGCAGCATGCGCTCCGTGAAAGTGCTAATAGCTTCAATATGAGGCTGGCACTTCTGCATGATGGTTGGGTGTTCAGGGCCAGCTTAGTTTGGGGGGAGTAGGCCATCTGCAGCAGCTGCAGAAATGTTTTTGCTTATTTTGAGCATTCTACGTTTTTCCTAGCCATGAATAACAACAATCGAGTAAATCATCCCACAGTGTGTAGGATGGTTGGTTTTTTTTTTTTTCCAACAAGAACAACAAAAAATGGCATATCATGTACGATGGATAATACTCATAAAAAATTCCACCATATTTATAAGCAGTAGTTAACTAACTACATTTAGATATTTGGAACTGTCTTAAATCAGATGAATGAGAAAAGCTTCCTGGATTTCAGTGGAAAGCCTGAATGACTAAACTAAAAAAAAGAAAAAAAGAAAAAAAAAGTTTTATTACTATGAGGTATAGTGCATAGTTTGAAATAAAGGAGGAGTGATATTTACAAAATAAAAAGAGAAACGTTGTCAGTAGACAGCCTCATGGAGTAAATCAGAGTCCCAGACTTTGAGACCTTGGTTTGAGTTCGAAAATTTGCTATGGAGGAGGGTGCGTGGGCAGAAGCCGTTCATTTTAGCTCTTTAAATTTCCTCACCTTTGAATGGAGATGATAAAATGCCCCTCACAGGGTTTTTGAGAGGACTAAAAACATGAAGTATGGAAAGTGTTTAGCATTGTTCCTGTCACAAAGTTAGTGCTTGAATATATTAGCTATTATCATTAATACTATTGCTATTCTTATTTCTTCAACTGTTACTGTCAAAATGGTGCATTTTTATCAACTATTAAGTGCTATCATGTTTCCATTAATACATAATGTTATTCATTAGAAGATGATTATTGTTTTGTCTCTGAGGAAGAAAAAAGGCTGCCTGTGAAACTATGATACATTGCTTTCTTGTTCTATCAGCTGTGAGAGGCATTCTTTTTGGTTAGGATAGAGTAGGTGAAGCTGCAGTAACAAACAATTACAAAGTTCCAGGGCTTAATGCAACTGAAGTTTATTTCTAGTTTGCATTCCATATTAAACTCAGGCCTTGGCTCACTGTGGTCACTTAGGAACTGCGGGCTTGCTCGGGCTGCCACGACACAGGGCCACAGCCTGGGTGGCTTATGGAAGAAGCATACTGTCACAGTTCTGGAGGCTGGAAGTCTGACCTCAAGGCATTGGCAGCGTTGGTGTCTTCTGAGGCCTCTCTCTCTGTATCTCTGTCTGTGCCCTTCTGAGTCCTTGTCTTTTCTTCTCATAAGGACACCAGTCATACTGGATTAGGACCCATTCCAGTGACCTCATTCTAACTTAACCACCTCTTTAAAGACCTGCTCTCCAAACACAGTCACCTCCCTAGGTACAGGGGTTAGACCTTCACTACAGGAATTTCGAAGGACATTACTCAGTCCGTGACAGGAACTCAGACTAGTGGAGGCTCCAGTTCTTCGTAAGCTCCCAGGGTCATTTCCAGGGACAAAGGGACATGACAAACAGCACCAGTTTTCTGTGGCTTCCACTTGGAAAGCACACTATTGGCAAAGCAAACCACAGGGCATGTCTCACTTCAAAAGGATACGCGACTGTGGAAGTGTAATGCTCTGTTGTGCCCTGAGCAAAGAGAATTGCATAGTTTTTGGACAAATTAACCCATTTATGCCTAGTGTTCCATTATTGGAACTCTAAGCCTGTGGGAGTTATTTATACCCTACTGCTCAAAGTCATTGCCAAGTTCTGATTTTTCACACAAAAAATTTTGCAATCTCCAGCATAAATGGGTTAATAACCATCGCACAGCCCAATTTCAGAGACATTAATGTGAAAAAAAATGTATATCTTAGAACCAATAAAATAGGAGATATGAGAGATCATCGTTACTGTATGGTGAGGGTGACAGTTTAAATGAACAGGGCCTGCGTAGTCAAGGCACCCTCTCTCCGCCTCAGTATTCTCATCTAGAAAATGGAGGAGGCGATTCTCTAATTATCAATAATTTAATGATCATAAATTTGAATGGTCATTATAAGTACAAGAATCAAATTCTGGAGTATGGGAGCAGTGGCTCACGCCTGTAAGCCCAGAACTTTGGGAGGCCCAGCCTGGCGGATCACAATGTCGAGACCATCCTGACCGACATGGTGAAACTCCGTCTCTACTAAAAATACAAAAATTAGCCTGGCGTGGTGGTGCATGCCTGTAATCCCAGCCACTCAGGAGGCTGAGGCAGGAAAATTGCTTGAACCCAGGAGGCGGAGGTTGCAGTGAGCTGAGATTGTGCCACTGCACTCCAGCCTGGGCAATAGAGCAAGACTCTGTCTCAAAAAAAAAAAAGAAGAATCAAATTCTAGAAAGCATCAATCATCTCTGAGGCCTTTGAAAATGATCTCATTTTGTAGATTGAACCCTCTGTTCTTGCAAGTAGGCCCATGAATGCAGAAAGTGCATGCTGTGAGCCATGCCGTACACCCCCTCATTGTTCATTTCTCTTCTTCTGGTATCTCTCAAGGTGTGTGGTCAGGTTAAGAGATTGAGACTTAAGCCAGGCAGGTGTTACATTCCTCTCACCATGACAAAACCTGAGACAATGAGAAGAGGATAGATTCTTTTCCTCCTGAGGGTGCTGAGGCAGGATCAGAATCTCTCCCCTGGTGTCTGAAGCAGATCATATAGAAGGTTCAAAGCTGTAAGAACCATTCTGTCACCATAAGAATCCTGAGAATGAAGCCCACCTCGTGCTAATTGTTGAGACCAAACTTATTTGAGTTTACTTGAGCCCCTGGATCCAGCCGTGCCTGAAAGCTTTTTAATAACATGAATAAAAAATTCTATTTTGGATAAAGCACTTTGAGTTGGGTTTTCTATTACTTGCAGCTGAAAAGCTGAAATGGTCCTATGTGATAAGGGTCCTATGTGATAAGACAATGATTTTGAGCATTTAATCTAACAAGAACCACAATACTCTGTCCGAATACCAAAACGGGATTAGGTGTTGCCTTCTGACAGTATGTAAAAGAACTCATTTCTATCAGTTTCCTGTAATACCCATCAGAATTTCTGTCTCAGAATTTAATTTTATGAGTTGAGTTTTAATGTCATACATGGACAGTTATACGGAATTCCAGAGTGTATTTCTTATAAAAATATCACTGAAGATATTGTCACATATATCACTCAGTGGTGCTTTCATAAGTAAATTTCTTTCAGAATTCAATATTAGGAGAAACCTGAGGAAAGGATATGCTCTTCTCCTCTTTGGAAAATATGTGAACAACTAATCTTATATTCCTGAGGCTGGGTGTGGTGGCTTACGCCTGTAATCCCAGCACTTTGGGAGGCTGAGGCAGGTGGATGACTTGAGCTCAGGAGTTCAAGACCAGCCTAGGCAACATGGAGAAACTCTGTCTCTACAAAAAAAATACCAAAATTAGCCAGGTGTGATGGTGCACACCTGTAGTCCCAGCTACTTGGGGGACTGAGGTGGGAGAATTGCTTGAATCCAGGAGGCAGAGGTTGCAGTGAGCTGAGATCACGCCAATGTACTCCAGCCTGGGGAACAGAGAGAGTCTCTGTTTCAAAACACAAAACAAAACAAAAAACAAACACAAATAACTAATCTTGTATTCCTTTTTGCTCTGGCTGCCTGGAAGCTCAGAACCAGATTAAAAGCTCAGTTTCAAGTTATTCACACTACCTCGTGATTGGTTCATTTTCCTTTTCTTTGGTTCTTCTGTGTATCACACACATCACATATTTTTGTTTTGTACCACCCCAAATTCCTTAATGGAAGAAGCATGTTATAAACAAACTAATAAAATGTGCCCATAATTATTACCATTCGATGTCAGGAGATCGAGACCATCCTGGCTAACACGGTGAAACCCCGTCTCTAAATATAAAAAATTAGTCAGGCGTAGTGGCGGGCACCTGTAGTCCCATCTACTCGGGAGGCTGAGGCCGGAGAATGGCGTGAACCCAGGAAGTGGAGCTTGCAGTGAGCTGAGATCTGGCCATTGCACTCCAGCCTGGGCAACAGAGCAAGACTCTGTCTCAAAAAAAAAAAAAAAAGTGATTATAGGAGAGAAAGAGCTCGTAACTATGTTAACATTTTCTCTAAGTTGAAATCTGAGAAAGTAGGCAGAGACTCTCAAATCCAGCTATTGGTATAAATTATAGGAGTTTTGCATTTTCATTCTGGTGACCTAGACAGCTCTCTGTTTAATCTAACGGTTGGGGTCCCTGAGGAGATGAATACTTTGCTCCGTGGCCCAGCGGATAAAGAAGTGATATGAATCTGACAGGCTTTGGCTGCTTACTTGCTAACATGGGACCTTGGATAAGTTACTCAGCTTCTCTTGGTCTCAGTTTTCTTTTGTGTAAAGGAGGAAATGCTCCCTACAGGAAGCTGTCGTGGAGAGTGAAGGAGATTCCAGATGCATGGTACCTAGCACAGTGTCTGGCAGATTGGGCCTCCAAAGGCCAGCCATGTCTTCCTTATGCAGGGTGCCACCTGCTTTTCTGTACCAGGGGCCTCTGTCTCGTTACAGAGCCACATGTTGGACGTGACTGCCGCATCATATTGGATTGCCCTCTGGCCTTGTGTTGGTGGATCTTTACTCCTAAGCCTTCATCCAGAGGCAGCCCAAGAAATAGCTCTGCGTATTCTGTATTCTGTTCCCGTAGGGCTATTGTGAAGACTTGGTCCTCTACGTGATTTAGGGGACCCAGATGAAGCCCTGCATGAATTTTTATTTCAGAAGTAGGTGTTAAGGAAAAGTTTTGCTGGGAGTTATTTCCTCTCTCACAATAAACATTAGGCAATTGATGCTCCCCCACCCCCCACTTCGGCTGCTGGGAAACCCAAAAGAAAAAATCATGAGGAGATAAATGACTTAAAAGGAGCACCCAATCTCTGGAACCATCAAGGGACAAGTAAGCTGCACCTTCTAGCGTGGAGACACTCAGAGCTGAGTGGAAGGTGGAGGGTCAGCAAAGGGCAGTGTCAGGAGGAAGAGCATGCCGTGGGAGAGCCCAGTAGCCCTCAACATTATTTTCTCAAAGCCTTGATATCTTCCTTGAATGTAGGATTTTCCTCCTCCAGATTTTGGTGATTGCAGACCATCCTACAGCCAACCAACCCCCAAGTGTGTGAGTCACCCAGCCAGGATCAGCAGAGCCACCTGGATGGCACACAGCTGACTGCAGATGTGTGAATGAGCCAAGACCAGCAGAGCTCGAGAGTAATAATAAATACTTATTGTTTTAAGCCATTGAGTGTAAGGATGGTTTGTTGTAAGAACGATAGCTGATATACTCTCCCAGTGTCTGCAGTTATGGGGTATGCAGTAAGTGCTAAATAAATGCCTGTTTGGTGGAATGAGATAGTCTCCTTAAGAACAATAGCTGATACATTCTCCCAGTATATAGTGAGTGCTACATAAATGCCCATTTTGTGGAATGAGATAGCCTCATGGAATGGAATTGAGGATCTCTATTATTATGTGGCTTTAGGGTATTTCCTAGCAGACTTCAAAGTTTAAGGAGGGAAATAGGTCAGAGAAGAGTGTATACATTTGGCTGTGGCTCAGGAGCCCTGGACAACAGTCCTACACTGCTGCCTGTCTGTGTACATGGGTAACTTCTACTGTAGGCACCTCAGTTTCCCGACCTACGAAATGAAGGAGAGAGCCAGGCTGGCATGAAAGTCAGCCAGAACCTTGGCTACCATCAAGCACGGAACCTGCCCTGTAAGGACGCTGCTACCGCCAGAGCCAGCGCTCTGTAGATGTCACAATACCTTCCTACTGTCCCACACTGTGCTGGTTGCTCTTACCAAGGCAGTCTCTCCATTGTCCCTCTTCTTGGCGTCACCAGTTCCCCCCTGATAATATGGAAAGATGGCTGGTGGTGCCCTGGCTACGTACCCTGTGAGGGATGTGGGGGAAGTGAGGGTCTGGCCTTTCCAGCTTCAGTAGAGGGGGGTGAACCCCCCTGTCTTTCACTAAGAATCATGAAATTGGAGTGCCCCAAACACAGGAAGGAGGCTCAGATGCTGGACATCTAAACATAGGAGAAAAACAGCCACTACACCAAATGGTTCATAACATCTTGAGAGTTCGAGAAGATGCTCTCAACGGGATTCTGTGAGGCTTGACATGGGCTCAGCCAACCGGAGCTCAGCAAACATTGTAACTTTTCAGAAGTTGCGTTGACCTTCTTCGGGAACTGAGCAAAGACCGGTTAAGAAAATCCGCTGGGCCTCTTATCCCCCAATCTCCGTGGCTGCTGGACGGGGCTCCAAGCACATGCTCTGGAAATATGGGGGCTGTGCACCAATCCAGGGTAACACACCAATTGAACAGGGCAGCAATAAACCAGGCTGACAAGATGACTTCAAAAGCCAGAGCCTCTCAGTTACTGAGAAATCTACTGCAGACATTAGTCAAGCAGAACTGAAGGCAGGTAACATGTAAAAAAGAGTGCCCTTGGTTGTCAAAGCCACAATAGCTGAGAGGCAGGACACCCAGCAGGCCTTAGAAAGCCCCGGCCCAGAATGCAAATGCAGACCCTCTGCCCTGGCTTCAAACATGAGGAACAGTCCGCTTCTTTCCTGGCATCTTTTTCTCCAGACTCATCCATTATTCCTTCTCCCTTCACTTCTCAAGAATCCAGGCCGGGCGCGGTGGCTCATGCCTGTAATCCCAGCCCTTTGGGAGGCCAAGGCGGGTGGATTATGAGGTCAGGAGTTCAAAACCAGCCTGGCCAAGAAGGTGAAACCCTGACTCTACTAAAAATACAAAACATTAGGCAGGCATGGTGGTGGGCGCCTGTAATCCCACTTACTCAGGAGGCTGAGGCAGAGAATTGCTTGAACCCAGTAGGCAGAGGTTGCAGTAAGCCGAGATAGCACCACTGCACTCTAGCTTCCATCTCAAAAAGAAAGAAAGAAAGAAAGGAAGGAAGGAAGGAGGAAGGAAGGAAGGAGGAAGGAAGAAAGGAAGAAAGGAAGAAAGGAAGAAAGGAAGGAAGGAAGGAAGGAAGAAAGAAAGAAAGAAAGAAAGAAGGGAGGGAGGGAGGGAGAGAGGGAGGGAGGGAGGGAGGGAGGGAGGGAGGGAAGGAAGGAAGGAAGGAAGGAAGGAAGGAAGGAAAGAATCCAGCATTTTACAAGGTGTTGAAGTGATCAGAATCTGTTTCCTCAAGCGTAAAAGGGGACATTTAGGCCTACCAAGGGGGGCTATCATGTAAGGTTGAAGAAACCTTGGGGAGAGGGCCACAGGTCTCTTGGGGAATCTGATTAAAACTGTTAATCCTCTTTCTAGGGGAAAATTCACACATGCTCAAACAATTTTGCATCTAATTTCATAAACCTACTGAAGTTGGTCCATAGAAATCCGGAGGACGAGGGCATGAAGAACCTGTAAGCCATGCCAAGGAAGGCAAGACTTTATCCAGAGGGCAGTGAGGATACTACAACAGGTAGGAATGATTTTCAGCTCAGTATAAAAGAGATGCAGGTAACTCTGGCTTAAGCAGGTAGAAATTTATTTTTCTCTCTTGTAAAAGAACCCAAAGTAGGCAGTTGACCGTTAACTGACCTCCTCAATGTTGTTAACATCCTAGACTCTTTTTTTTTTTTTTTTTAATCTCTCAGCTGCAACCATCCTTAGTACCTGTTTCCATCCTCAATATCTCCTTATGGTCCCTACTGGTCACTGCTGCTCCAGCCATCACGTTAGCATTCCAGTCAGGAAGAAGGATGAATGGGGATGGAGAGGGGCCAAAAGACCGCTAAGCTGAGTCAACCTCTTTGTACTATGCTTTTCTGGAAACTCTTCTCCCCACCAGTGGCTCCCCTTTGGGCGAAAGTTTCCGACTTGGATCTGAAAGGGCTTGGAAAGGTAATTTCTCAGTTGGGCCCATTGCCAATCCTATCAAAATCAGGTTATTTTCCTCAAGGAGAAGAGGAGAATCGGTAGGCACTGGAATGTCGAAATGTCTCTTCCGAGGAATGAGAAGCAGCTGTGGACTGTGAAGCGTAAGGCAAACAGGAGGTAGGGGAGGGGTGTGGAGGAGCCTGTTTCCCGTCTGGGTGGGGCTGCAGAGAAGGCAATGTGAAGGGCGAACCAAGAGGACTTGGTGATGGACAGGAAGGATGTGAGGGGGGAAAAAAGGATTTGTCAGGATACATCCGTGTTCCAGCATAGGCACCGATTCCGTGCCAGAGCCAGCGAGGGCCAAGAAGTGTTTAGGGGAGTGGCGAGAGGATGACAACTTTAGGTAGAACTGGATTGGGACCGTGAGACCCTGGTCACTGGAAAGATGATGGTGCACTCTCAGAAAGTCGCTCTTATTTTTCCTGTGATAATGACTTCAATGCTTTTATGAAAACCAGCTTTATTTAGCAATGACTTACGTACAATAAATGCACATGTTTCAGGCACATTTCAATGAGTTTGACAAATGTGTACACCTTTTGTGTAACCACCACCCCAGTCAAAATATAGAATATTTCTGTCATTACAGAAATTTCCTCCCTGAAACTTTCTACACAATACCTACATCCCCTACTGATCGGATTTCTATCACTGTGCATTAGTTTTACCTGTTTTAAAACTTCAAATCAATGCAGTTACTCAGAAAATATCCTTTTGTGTCTGACTTCTTTTACTCAGCATCATACTTCCGGGATTCATTGCATTGCTGTGAATATCGGTAGTGTGTTTATTACTCTGTTGTATGACTATATCACCATTGGTTTATCCCTTCATCTGTCGGTGGCTGTTTGGGTTGTCTTCAGTTTTTGCCTTTTATGAAAAGACTTATGAATATTTGTGTGCAAGCCCTTTGAGAACATATATTTTCATTTCTCTCAGTAAATACCTAGAAATGGAATGACTTGATCATAAAGTATATGTTTAGTTTTAAAAGAAGCTGCCAAATTGCTTTCCAAGGTGATTGTACCATTCCCCTTTACTATCAGTGGCACGTGAACAATTCATTTGCTCTGTGTCCTTACCAACACTTAGTGTAGTCAGACCTTTACAAAATTTTTTTAGCCTTTTTCAGTGGGTGTGAAGTAGTATTTCACTGTAGTTCAAATTCGTATTTCCCTGATGACCAACAATGTTGAACATCTTTATATGTGCTTATTAGAGATTCATATATCCTTTCTTAAGAGGCAAAGTCTTTGCCCATTTGAAACAAATTCGATTATTTGTCTTCTTGTTACCGAGTTAGAGAAGTTCTTTTAAATTCTGGATGCAAGTCCTTTGTGAGATAATTGTTTTGAGAATAACTTCTCTGAGTCTGTGGTTTACCTTTTAATTTTCTTTTTTTGTTTGTTTGTTTTTTTTGAGACGGAGTCTCGCTCTGGCGCCCAGGCTGGAGTGCAGTGGCCGGATCTCAGCTCACTGCAAGCTCCGCCTCCTGGGTTTACGCCATTCTCCTGCCTCAGCCTCCCGAGTAGCTGGGACTACAGGCGCCCGCCACGTCGCCCGGCTAGTTTTTTGTATTTTTTAGTAGAGACGGGGTTTCACCGTGTTAGCCAGGATAGTCTCCATCTCCTGACCTCGTGATCCGCTCGTCTTGGCCTCCCAAAGTGCTGGGATTACAGGCTTGAGCCACTGTGCCGGGCCCCTTTTAATTTTCTTAAAGTTGTCTTTTGAAGAAGAAAAAAAATTGAAATTTTGATAAAGTCCATTTATAATTTTTTTCTTATGGCTCATGGCTTTTCCCCCCATCTAAGAGATCTTTGCTTATCCCAAATATATAAAAATTTTCTCCTATGGTTTCTTCAAGAAATTAGAATCTTTTAACCTTTACAAGAGTTATATTTTATGTATGGCATGAGTTAAATTTTATGCATACAAAGTTCACTTTTTTCCTTATAGCTCTGTAGTCATTCTGTCACTAATGTAAACACTTGCACACTTTAATACTGTTTTGTGAAATAACAATATACTTAAATACTTTCCATTCTTCTTATTCTTGTTCCCTCTGCTTTAGTGGACACTTGCTTCATCTGCCTATGTAGTAATCCAGCTCTGAGTTCTGATTTGCTCCTGTTGTATTTGCATGTCCTGTGAAAAACCCAGGTGGAGACATTCATCAGACTTTGAAAGGGATGGCACTCTGGAGAAAAGGCTGAGCTTTAGAAAGAACTGGGAGGTGCATCAATAATGGTCATAGTCACATGTGTGTAGATCCTCGGGAAAAGCACAACTGGGTTCTTTCTGGGTTCTGCATCCTCTCCTTTCCTCCTTTGTCTCTTCTTTCTACCAGCAGTGGCAACTTCCCACTACTACTTTTCTGGGGGCTTCACAATTCCTCGTTGGCTTCCACACCCCTAAAATCAGTCCCTTTATTCAACTCTCTGCTGACACACCTTTGAACTGTGTCATCTGTTTCCTCCTGAGACCCCAAATGATGCACCCACTTGCAGGTATTTTAAAAAGTTCAGTTTATTAAAAAGTCAGATTTCCTGTTATTCTCCCTCATGTCAAACACTCAAGCACATACCTGCTAGGCACCAAATCAGCCCATAGCTAGCTAAAGCTGAAGCCTTCCACTGCAAAACCTGGATGCAAAAACACAGATCTAGGTCTGCTGCAGGATGCAGTTTTCTGTTGGTAATTCCTGAACTCCTTCATGAAGGGAAGTCTGGTGGTTTCCATGGGGCACTGGACTCTGAGCCCCTCAAGGGCAGACATGGTTTCTGCATTTGCTTACCCTTGGCTGTCCAGCACCTGGGAGAGCACCTGATGCAAGTAAACAGTAGGCCCTGAGACACTGGAAACTCTGCAGTGGCATCGAGTACCATCAGGAAACCTCCTGGCACTCCCAGCAGCTGAGGATGGCACCTCCAGCATTTCTTGGGCAAATACATAAGGACAATGTGGTGAGTGCAGTCAGTAGTTACAAAACAGTATAAGAGAGGTGATGTCTTTTTGTTTTTACTTTGCCTGCTCTGAACATATAAAGGAATTTCTAGTCATTTGCTCAAGGCCACATTGGCTATACATAGATAAGCCTTGGGACTGCCTTGGGGGCTCCAGGAGAGAATGAGAAAAGGTAAAATGGTAGGGTGGGTGGACGGTGAGCTGCAGGATAAAGCAGCATCCATCCCTCTCAGGCCGTAGTGTGGCTACTGTCTACCTTTCCCTCTGCGTGTGAACAGGTGCCCCAGACCTCCTTTAGATACTACCTTGGCCATTTCCTAGATGTGCAGCCCTGGGCTCATGTCCCTGCATAGCCCAGGTGATTCCAGCTCAAGCAGGAGCTAAACAGGATTGGAGAATCCAGTATATTCTCCCTGTCCCTTCCTAAGTCAATGCTCATTGGCTTCCTTCTTCAGGCCTCACAGATTGGTGGCCTTCGGCCAATCTTCACATGCTCTCTTATTCAGTGTCACCTTCCTAGCCAGAGCCCTTTTAGTTGGGTCACAAGCCAACTCCTGCACCCATTGGTGTGGCCAGGGGGTGTAATGCACCAACTAGATTGGGCCTGGGCCATGCTTTCCTGGGTTGGCATGGAGCTTCATCCAAACCACACGGGCTGGGAGTGGGATAGGGCTGGATCCTCCCATCGCACGTACAAGAGGAAAAGGGGAGGGTTGCTTGGGAAGACATGAATGAAACCTCTTATGAGTTGCTTCAGGCCCTCTGCTATTGATGTTTTAGGAATAGGGATGGGTGGTATGAAAAACCTGGGTTCCAATCCTGCCTCTACCACTTATTTGCTATGTGGGCTTAGGCAGTCCACTTATTGCAGCCTCAGCTGTCTCACTTCTAAAGTGGAGAACACACTTCCCCAGTCTGACTCTGTGTGTGCTAATGAGCAAGCATGTTCACCCTCTTTGACACCCAAGCTGCTGGCAAACACTAAACAGTAGCAATTATTATTATAATTATTATCATTCCCCGGCTTGGGCCTCTGGGAGTCCAAGGATGCCCAAGGACCAGCTGCAGATCATTAGGCTTCATGTGGCTGACATCTGGTCTCAGAGAAGCAAATGCTGAGGACGTGTCCAAGTCACCCAGACCAGGCCATAGGCTGAGCCCATCAAGCATCTGCATGAGGGGTGGGGCAGGTTTCTGTCCAGCTTGGTGTCTCGTGGCTTGTTGAATGAAAGCCTATTAACAATCTTGTCTCAATGCACATTGGAGGGGTTACAGTGTCTGAGTGATTAGGGGTGAGGAGGAAGCAGAAGACAGCCCAGAGAACTGAAGAGTCGGGGGAATGGTTGCTGGGGTGATTATGACCGCCATCTATCTATCCAGTCCTTTCTGCTGGTCAGGCCTTGTGCTAAATGTTTTTACATCTGTGCAGAGACTGCAAGATGTCTCCCAGTATCCATTCTCCCTTCTTGGGTGTAGGATCAGAACCCCTGATTTTAAACTCAGCACATTGTTGTGCAGAATAAAGGCTGAATATCTTACCCTCTTCCTTCTCCCCAGGTAGAACCATATTCTGGCTAATGAGATGTGAGGAGAAGAGATACATGCAATTTCAATATCATGCTTTTAAAAGGAAAGAGCATGCCCCTTTCCTTCTATATGCAGGCTGGAATGCAAACATGACAGCAAGCTACCTTAGGGCACATGGACAGAGCAATACCTTAGAGATAGCAGAACAAACAAGAGAGAAGGAATCTAGGATCATGGCACCATGGAGCCACCATAACAGCCTAGAATTGCTTATGCCTAAATTCTCATGTGAGAGATAAATGGATCTCCTCATTGTCTAACATGAGTTCTGTTGCTGTAAAAGAGACACTAACCAATACATATGCATTTTTATAAGAACATGCTTCTATCCTAGGTTGAGATGAGAAAAGCAAGGCTCAGAAAGGTTTAGTAACTTGCTCAAGTGTATTAGTTAGTATAACACTAGCTACTGAAACAAGTAGACGCAATATAGGGTCTTAAATACTCTGAAGTTTATTTCTTGCTCACTTCACAGTAACAAGTGAGCAAAAAAGTCAGTAGGGTAGCCTTTTCTTTTCCACCATCTGGGACTCAGGATAATGGAGGTGCTTCCATCTTCAACATGGAAATTCCAAAGTTGCCCTGGGGTCATCTCCATTCAGCCAGACAGAAAAGGGAAAGAGCACAGGGAAGGGTAGGGAGGTTTCATGGACCAATCTGAAACTGGCACACTCCCTTCTCATGTGTCATTGGCTAGAACTCAGTCACATGGCCAAATCTAACTGCAAGGGAAGCTGGGAAAGGTAGCCTTGCTGTGTGCCCAGGAAGAAAAGGAGATGATTTTGCTGAAGAGCCAGCCAGTTTCTGCCACACTGGGCTCACTTAGCTAGAAGTTACAGAAGGTGAACTGGTCAACCTGATTCCGAAGCTCAGTGTCATTTGCCTTCTTCTGTTGCCTCCCAGTTTTGAAGCAAAGACTTTAGACTTTGTTTGATGTCTGTAATGGTCTTGGGATGTGTCAATGTGGCCAGGCTACAGCCTCCAGTTATTCAATCAATGTGTTATCCAGGTGTTGTTGTGAAGGTATTTTATAGATGTGATTAATGTCTATATTCGATTTTAAGTAAGGGAGATTATCCTAGATAATCTGGATAGGCCTGATTCGATTAGTTAAAAGGCCTTAAGAAGAAAACAGGTTTCCTTGAAGGAGAAATTCTGCCAGTGGGCGGCAGCTTTGGCTTGTAGCAGAGTGTTCTAGGCTGCTCCTCTTGAGGGCTTGCCCTGTGAATTTCTGACTTCCCTGGCCAGCCCCCAAGGGGTGTAAGCCAATTCCTTGCCATAAATCTCTTAATGTGTGTCTGCTGGTGATTCTGCTTCACTGCTTGAACAATATCATTTGTCCTCTTCCTATTTTTTTTGTCCCTAAGCTCCCCACCTGTGACAGTCCCTTATATTCCACTTGTGTTTACTAATGTATGCTACACATTTTTACTGAGCACTTATTATATACCAGTCACTGTGCAGCAAACAAATAAAAATGGTCTCTGATCTTGTGGAATAAGTGGAAGAGACAGGCTTCAATCAAATGATCAGAGAAGCAAATGTGGAGTGGCATCCTGTGATAAGTGCTATGATGGAATAGCTCACAAGCCCATGAGGAGACCTGATATCACCTGAAGGGTCAGAGACAGTTTCCCTGATGAGTGACAAGGGAACTAAGCTCGGAAGGAAGGAGTGCACTCAACTAAGGCATGTGGGCATGGCCTAAGAAGGCAGATGCTCCAGGCAGAACAGCATGAGCAAAGGGCTTGACATGAAGGCAGAATGGCAGGTTCGATGATGGAGATTAAGGTAGCAGGGCAGGGGAGCTCAGAGCAGTAAGAGGTTGAAGGAAATGAGAGGCAGGCTGAGGGTGGGCCAGGCAGGGCCATACAGCCCCTTTGAAGATCTCGATCCTTATCTTAAAGCTCTGGAAAGCCATTGAAGAATTCTCAGCAGATAGGTGATATTATCAGGTTTCCCCTTGAAAGATGATCTGGGCTGCAGGTGGCAGAGAGGACTGGAGAGTCTCACAGGGGAGGCAGGGAGAGCAAGGAGGGTCTCACAGTGTCCCTGGGTCTTTCCTCTTATAAAGGAAGCAGCTGCTATACCAAGCCTAAGGACATGGGCTTTTCCTCTCGAATACCCTTATGCTGTCCTCTCCATCTCCCTTCTATCTGCAAACTACCCATTCAGTTGTTAAAGTCCTACTCCAAGGCCAGTGAGGTAGGAGGCGGGACTCGGCAATGGAGGTGGTCCGCAGACAACAGACCAAATTGATGGCCAGCTAGAACAGGGGCAGCTTTCCATAATACATGCCCACCAGTGGGCCATGTCAGTTTACCGTTGCCATGGCAACACCGGGAAGTTACCATCCCTTTCTATAGCAACCACCCCATGAATCGGAAGTTAACGCCCTTTTCCTAGAAATTTCTGCATAAACCGCTCTTTAATTTGCATATAACTAAAAGCAGGTATAAATATAACAAACTGCTTCTCAGCTGTGTTTCATTGTGGGTCTGCCCTGGTTAGGAGACTATTAAGGTATTTTTTGTTTGCTTGTTTGTGGTGTGTGTGTGTGTGTGTATGTGTTTATGTGTTTTTTTACTAATAATTATACAGTTAGATCAACTTTTCCTAAGGAGTTTTCTACAGAATTTCAGTGCCAGGGAATTTTAATAGGTGCTGTAGACACACATGATTCCTTGATCAAATAATATATGAAGCACAGGTTTAAACAAAGTTAAGCAACTTTTCTTCCTGCAAGGAAAGCTGTACGTGCCCCACTGGATTGTGAAGCTCTAATTGGGAGATATATGGTCTACAGCATTTCCAAACTTATTTATTCATGGAACCAAGAGTCATTGGTACAACCAAGGGTCATTGGTACAACATACTTTTTGAAAAACTGGAATTGAGTTATTTCCTTAGACTTGCATCTTTAATGGCAGCTTTCCCTTGTCTCAAGGGCAACTCAGTGGAAACCCTTGAGTAGGGACCCAGTAAGGACCCTTATTCTTCTCTCTCTATTGTGCCTGCCTTCTGCCCACAGTTCAGGGAGCAGAGCCTACATCCCAGGGTCCTGGGAGTCATGGCTGACTCCTCACTCACACTCATCACCCACATCTAATAAATTCCAACCCTTGTGGATTGTATCTCTTGTCTCAAGGCCACCATCTCTCTGAGTCACTGTCATCTCTTGCCTGGATGGTAGCTATGGGCGCTATGTAATCTCTTGGCTTCTAACCTTGTCTGTACCAGTGTACTCCTCACACGGCATCCAGTCTGGCAAAAGTGAGTCCAGCCATGCCATTGCCCAGTTAGCCACTAGTTTCTTTTTGCTCTTAGCCCAAAGCCCAACCCCTTGACAAGGTCTGTGGGGCCAGATCCTGCAAACCCTTCCAGTCTCATCTCAGCCCTCTGCCCTCCCTCTGTGACAAGGCCACCACCTGAGCTCCTCTCAGTTCTCGGAGCCCAGTGAGCTCTTTCTGCCCTGGGAACTCTACTCACACAGGTCCCTCTGCTTGAAACCACCTTTCCACCAGCTCTTCGCCAGTCCAACTTGCTTAATGCTTTCAGATTTTGCTCAAAACAAGGCCATTGGGGCCTCAGGTTAAATTAGGCATGCTTCTATTATTTTCCTCCATTACACCAATCATGATTTACACTTATTTCTATCTCCATTTTTAATATATGTTTATTTATTTCACCTCTGTCTCCCCCAGCAGTGTGTAAACTCCCAGAGGGAGAGCATGTCTGCTTTGCTCTCAGTCTTGAGACCAGTTCCTGCTGCCATGCAGCACACGGGAGTGCTTTGCGTATCTGCTGAAAGAAAAGAAGATGATTTGGGATGCATGTCATGCTGTGGGTGTGCTGCTGTCTCTCTCTCGCACTTGCAGGAATACTTGTAAAATGCTCATCACAGGCTCCCAGGGTGCCTGAGAGCCTTGGGGGTGACCTGGAGTACGATGTCATCCGAAGGGTTTGCTCTAGCTGGCTGATTCTGGTGTTGCTCATGGGAGAGATACAACTAGGGAAAGAGTATACACTGGAAAGAGTAAGGCAACACATGTAAAATGTTTTATTTAGATCAGATCCTGTCTTAGTCCACTGGCACTACTATAACAAAGTATCTGAAACTGGGCAATTTATAAATAATAGAAATTTATTTCTCACAATTCTGGAGGCTGGGAAGTCCGAGATCAAGGATCCCGCAGGTTTAGTGTCTGATGAGGACCCGGAGACCATTTCCGAGATGACGCCTTGCTGCTGTGCCCTCTGGAGAGGATGAATGCCATGTCTTCACATGGTGGAAGGGACAGAAGGGAAAAAAGGGCCTAAGCAAGTTCCCTCCAGCCCTCTTTAAGGCACTAACCCACTCAAATCCATTCATGACGGTAGAAGCCTCATGACTTAATCACTTTTCCCAAAGTGTCACCTCCTAACACCACCACAATAGAGGTTAAATTTCAACATGAATTCTGGAGACAACATTCAGACCATAGCAGATCCCTCAGCCTAATGAGATGGAAGCTTTTGTGCAGAAAGATATTCATTTCAGGGCTCTTTATAAAAGCAACTAATTGACGGCTGGGTGCGGTGGCTCAAGCCTGTAATCCCAGCACTTTAGGAGGCTGAGAGAGGCGGATCACAAAGTCAGGAGATGGAGATCATCCTGGCTAACAAGGTGAAACCCCATCTCAACTAAAAATACAAAAAATTAGCTGGGCGTGGTGGCGGACGCATGTAGTCCCAGCTACTCAGGAGGCTGAGGCAAGAGAATGGTGTGAACCTGGGAGGCGGAGCTGGCAGTGAGCAGAGATCGTTCCACTGCACTCCAGCCTGGGTGACGGAGCAAGACTCTGTCTAAAAAAAAAAAAAAAAAAAAAAAAAGAGCAACTAGTTGAGAACATCTAAAAATCTAGCAGTAGGGGAAGGATTAGGGAGAGCACAGTCCTCCATTCTGTAGACTATTATAATATATGACAGCCACTTAAAATAAGGTTTAAGGAGAGTTTAAGACAATCCAGGGAAACGCTTAGAAATAATAAGTTTTTAAAAAGCAGGAAATAATAAATAAATATTCATGTATCACACACAAATACATATATGAAATTTAAAAATACATATAAACATATCTATATATATAAATAAGCATAACTTATATAATAATGTATGATACAAATATAAATAAATATAAAATGTACATTTATAAAATATAGGTAAACATGATTATCAAAAATATATACATAGAAAAAATGCTGGAAAAATACATGAAAACATAAACAGGTGTCTGAGTGGTAAACGCTATTTGTGGTATTTTCCCTGTTCTTATTTTTATACATTTTAGTTTGTATTTATTGTATTTTATCTTAACAAGTGTATATTATTTGAACGAGTTGGGAAAAATGATTTGTTACCATCAAATTTGTATTTGGTGATACAGCGCTGGTACATGACTTAGATGTTGCAAAAAAAAAACCAAGTTTTATAGCGAAACATGAATTTTTGATGAACATATCCAAAATCTTTCCCTCGCTGGCAAAACCATCACACCTCACTCAACTGGAAAGGAGACTGGCTGCTTTCCAACTTAAAAAATGACTCTACGAAAGAGAAAAGAGAAACTCACCAATTGAAGGCAGGAATATTTTTAATAAAGCATAAAGAGTATGAACAATATATAAATTTGAAATGTATTCCATATTCACAGCCAGGTGCAGTGACATGCACCTGTAGTCCCAGCTCCTCAGGAGTCTGAGGTGGGAGGATCTCTTGAGCCCAGGATATACACATTTGATAATGTATCATTCATATATTCACTTGTTGGAAACAGAGATATGTTTTTAGACCATAGATTTCTTACTTGGGTCTGTACACCAGGAAGTCTGTGGTTGGTTTGTAGAGATTCTGTCAATACAATCTTTTTTTCTCTGAGATAGAGTCTTGCTGTGTTGCCCAGGCTGGTCTTGAATTCCTGGGTTCAACGGATCCTCCCCCCTCAGCCTCCTGAGTACCTGGGACTACAGGTGCATGTCACTGCACCTGACTGTGAATATAAAATCTTATCCAATATTTTAAGTTTGGATTTATTTTGCTAAGAGGAGTGTTTATCAGATTTGCAGCAGGGCCTGTCACTCCCGAAAAAGGTTAAGAATCACAACTTCAGACAAACATAACAACACGATAGCTAACATTTATTTATTTTACAAAATTTCATTTGGCACCTGTGTGCCAGGCCCTGGTGGATTAGGGGTGACCCCACTGGATCCACTGACCCCAGTGGATCTTCAGAGCAGCCTGCAAGGTGTGTGCTGTCCCCTGATGAGAATTCTGGAGCTTAGCAGGATTCAGTAACTTCTTCAAGGGCCCCGAGTTATTCATTCATTGGGCACTCACATTGGGCTGGGCCTGCACTTGCCACACCCAGCCTCTGGTCACACGACTGAGCCCGTGAAATGTGGATGTATATAGAAAATACACAAGGGATTTTGAAGACTTAGCAGCTTAGAAAATGTCTCAATTTTTAAAATATTGATCATTTGTTGAAATGATTTACTTTAGATCGATTGGGTTAACTAAAATATGTTATTAAAATTAATTTCATTTGTTTCTTTTTGCTCTTTAAATGTGGCTACTAGAACATTTAGAATTTTGTATGTGGCTTGCACTTGTGGGTCACTTTCTATTTCTATTGGGTAATGCTAGGTAAAGCCTCTCAGGATCTGGTGGTGAGGAAGACAAATATGAAGAATGGCAGTTCTTAGCCTGGGCACAACTCTAAAAAATTCCTTAAAAGGCTAAATATAGACAAAAATAGAAAGATGCACTTAAAAGCATAGAGAATGTGAATCTCAGGTGGGCAAGAAATAACCATTTCCTATTATCTTTTTTGATCAGCTTTAAAATGATCTGAAGGTCCCATTCTGATGGTCTAGCAGGAAACTCAACTTCAGTCATCCCTGGGGCTCCTCTACTCCTGGGTTATGTCAGGGAGAGCCTTTGGTCATCCGTCTCCCCAAGTGCACACTGGCTGCCAAGGAGACACTTGCTGCCCGGCCAGCATGTTCTCTTCAAATCCACATGGGGATGGAGTCTTTGCCGAGACTGGAAACCCCAGTATGTAGGATAGCACCACATAGCCCCCTCTGGGGTTCTGCCATCCCCTAGGATGCTACTGCTGTGGGTGGACGGCCTGATTCCTTGCCCTCCCAGCAACCAGAGATACCACTTTCCTTACTCTCTGCCTCTCTTTGCATCCACCCCCAACACACATCTACACCTCCTAGACCCTGATCATCATCTCTTTAGCCAGCAGAGGCTGGAAGTCTGTGATCCACAGATTGAAGGCTGAATCTAGCCTACTGATAGGTTTTATTTGGCAGATGAAGCGTTCGGTTTTTAATTTGAGTTTGATGACAACATCTTAAAATCATGAGCTTCCTTTTCTTTTTTGTGTGTTTTTCGGTTGGTTTATTTACTTATTTATTTTAATTGACAAATAAAAGTTATATATATTTATCGTGTACAGCATGATGTTTCAATGTAGGTTTACACTGTGGAATGGCTAAACCAAGTGAATGAACATACCTATTACCTCACATACTTATCATTTTTTTGTGGTGAGAGCACTTGAAATCTATTCTGTTAGCAATTTCCAAAGTCATAAGCTTCCACATAAAAATTAACATTTCCAACTTCTCTTGAAACGTTAGAACCTCCAGCGACCCTGGGCCTCTGTTCCTATGGCAACAAATGGCCAGAGGGAGTAGCTGCATAATAGCCGTATAAAAGGATCCATTTCATTCTTTTAGTGACTGCATGGTATCCTTTTTTGTATCCTTTTGTATCCTTTTCGTGTTAGAAATACACTAAACTTTGGATTATTTTGAGAAGCAGGGCTACAACTAGGGTGAGGCAAGTAGATGCCTTGGCTGCAGAATTTAAGGAGACGCTCATTCTTGCATGACTCTGAGAGTGAGCACCTCCTGAAACTTTGCACCCTGGTTGCCTCACTCACCACACCTTAGTCTCAGCCCTACTGGGGCTGTTTTCTTCTAACACACCCCTCAGTCTTCTGCCAGCTTCCTCTGTATTTGTGCTGCTGAGGTACGTACAAGAAGAGGCTTTCCCAGGCATCCTTGGTAAATCTGAGGAGTCTCTGCCGGCCTTGCGTGGGCTTTGAGGTATGAACGGGAAATAAAGGTGTAGACATTGTCAGGGAAGAAATACTCAAGAAACGTGAAGAGAGAGACGGGGGTGGGAATTGGATGTGGTGTGAGGAAACGTTTTGGTTTTATTTCAATTTCAAAGGTAAGAAACTAGAATAGATTGACAGGATGAGGAGGAGGAGTTAATGGGATAGAAGAGGCCACACATCCTGATGCGGTGGTAGGGAATGAGATGAGCAGCAGCAGGCACTGTCCCGTGTGCTGCCTGCACACCAGGAGCCATGTAGAGGGCTACATTCCATAGCTCCTCCATACTTCCCACTGCCCTGGGAGGAGAGGGTCATGTCATTCTCATCCTGCAGATGAGGCAACCAAACTCAGAAAAGTGAAGCAGTTTGCTGGAGATCACACAGTGAAACCCTTCTTTGAAACGCTGCATTTGAGGGTTGATGAACACTGGTGGCAGAGTGAGTACCCGGCACACGCACATCTGTGCAATGCTGTCCATGGCAGTGCACTGAGGGGGCTGGTCGCAGTGAGGAGCACCAGGTAACGTTAGGTCAGCGGATGCAGGTGGCATGCCTTCTCAGCTTCTCCCAACTCCCTTTCAAAGGATGCCTTTGGGCGATGGCAGGGGTGGTTTTCTGCCTGTCCAGTATTGGGTCCTGCCAAGTGGTGGGAAGCTTTGTGTGAATGCCTTTCAGGCCTTTTGTCTCCTGCCCTATTCCCAGTCCTCTTTCCCAGGAACTCCAACACAAAGATATGTACAGTTATAAGAATTGGATTATAGGAATAATCTGTTCCCATAACAACAGGACCGTATTGCTGCATAATCATATAACAAGGATGTGACTTTTAAAATGAACAGTCACATTGTGATTATGTGACAATGTCCATTCTGGGAATAGGTGTTGTCCTCTGCAATGCCACAAAGCCCAGGAAAGCTTGATCACAGGGAGCCAAGTCATGGTGGCCATAAACCACTTGGTGAGTTTTGTGGCAGAGCTGGGGCTGAACTCAGGTGTGTCTTTTCTCAAAGCCAAAACAGAAGGGGGGAAGATCCAGCCTTGGACAGGAGGCAGTCCACCTCTCCTCCCGAGGCAGGAGCCTAGAAGGAAAGGGTAGCTGTGCCTACAGGTAGAATTTTGTGGGGCTAGTGTGTGAACAGAAAGGGCAGAAGTTGAAGGTGGCCTTAAATGCTTCTTAAGGAAGCAGGAGGTAGGAACACTTGCTGAGAGCAGAAAAGAACTGATGAGTCTGGGGATTTGAAAGAAGAATTTTGTGTGCAGGAGAACTACATCGGGCTGGGGTCAGCCACCCGGTAGTGTTATAGGGCACCATTGAGGACCAGGTTGAATTTGGAGACCAGGTAGTGGGAATGAGGCCAGAACATCTGCTGTGGGTTTCCCTAGCAGCTCTCTGCAGCCTCGGGGCTGGAGCCAGGAGGGTTGATTGCTGGAGTCATCTAGGGCTGGGGTTTTTCTAGGTTGGGTACTAGAAGAAGAGTGGAACTAAGGAGGTTACATATATTGTTTGGCAAAGGACTGGTTCAAGTGAGCAGCTTTAGGATTGAAGGCAGTGTACTCTTTCCGTTGTAAGTAACAAAACCCCAAGTTTGTAAGCTTAAGTAGATTTGCTTACACATCCAGCAAGTCCAGGGATGTGATGGTTTCAGGCATGGCTGGATCCAGGGGGTTAAACAGTGTCATCAAGACGCTGTCTTTGTCTATGGACTCTGCTTTCCTGTATTGGCTTCTTTTTCAGACAGTTTGTCCCTTTGCAATGTCCATCTTTGCCCCCTGCAGCTCCAGGTCTATAACCAACTAGTTTAGCAACTCCAGCTGAAAGAGTGCTTCATGCTCCAAGAGTTCCAGAAAATGTCATACAAGATCGACTTACTGGATCAATTTAGGTCATGTGCCTATTCCTGAACCAATGAGCCTGTTCAGAGGAATGCAGTTCTCCAACTGGCCATGTCTGGCTTGTGTGCTTACGCCTAGAGTCAGCTCTACTTGAGACCCAGAGGGTGCAGGTGTCCTCTACACACGGGGAGCAGAGGAAAAGAGGGCACGAGGGGGGAGGTGGAGGACAAGAGTGGTGGGTGTGACAGAGTGAGTGAGCAGGAAAGGCAGAGGCTGTTTTCTTAGAGTTGGGATAGGCGAGCATTGAACAAGGATTATCACCAGGGTAGATGTTAGAATGAATGTGTGAGCTGGGCTTAGAGGTATGGATTTGTCAGGGCTCTTGGCTACAAGAAATAAAAGTTTTCAACATCCTAAGCAATAAGGACTCCCATCAGCAGGACTTTGGGGACTCCCAGAGTTGACAGGAGGCTGGAGAGGTGGGACTGGACTGTGAATGGGACCAAGAATGTCTCGGGATGGAGGAGGCAGGAATACACAGCAGAAACACCCTGGCCACCCAGTGCCACTGCTGCTGCAGTGAGTCTGACCCCTGCCACCTTCATGTGCTGAAGTCACAAGCTCAAAACGCAAACTCACACACGCAGTCCTCCTCTGGCTGGGCCTAAATCATGGGCCTGTCTTGACTGGCCTCTTGGGCGAGGGAGTGAGTCCACACTCCCACCCAGGAAACACATGAGAGAGAGCCGCGGGCAGAAGGAGAGAGCAGGCTGAGAGGCTGGAAAGCCAAACAGGTGACCATGTCTGTGTAGATGGAAGTGAGAAGGGCTTAGGTGCCACAGTTGATCCACCTCTGGGCATGCTTTTCATAACAACTCTGCAGGCTGTCTTTTAGAGCTTGCAGAAAGGGAAACTGAGGCTCTGGTGGGTGAAGTCATGTGCCCGAGGTGGTAGGTGGCAGAGCTGGGATTCCAAACGTAGGCCTACCGGTGTCCAAAGCTCTGGCTGTCTCCTGCCTTTGCCTGGTGGTCATGAGGCCCATGTGAACCTTGTGAGATACAGCCTGGTCCCTGACAAAACAGTGATCATTGAGAGATCCTACAGGTGCCCTGGGGAATGGTGCCCACTGCACCTGGAACTGGTCTATCCCCTGAACCAAGCCCAAGGCAGTCTCCACAGCAGTCCTGAAGAAAGGGGGGCAAGTGATGTACCCGCCCTTCTCTTCAACCATGGTGCTTGGCTGTTTGTTTTCTTGTTTTTTTTTTTTTTTTTTTTTGATGTCCCTTAAAAGCAGTAAACATGCCAAGGCACGCTGAGTCCACTCTGGGAGGCGGTTCCGAGTTGCAGGGTTGCGGGCAGGGGACTAATGACCCAGGCGCCAGGGCCAGGCCCAATCCCGGCTCCAAGGCTCCTTATACAAGGCCGCTCCCTCCCCACCCCCAGGCGGGGTCTGGGGGCCAGACAAGCACATACTGGCGGCCAGGACTGCCTCCTGCTCACTGTCACGCATTCTAGGGAGCTGGCCTCTCGCTCTGTGTACTCCTTGAGAAGGGAAAACTTCCTGTTTGTGAAGAAAAAAGCCCTGCAAACAGCAAGACGGCCCTTGGACATCAAAGTGTTCTTACAACACAGCATCCTAATGGCTTAAGTATCAATGAATCAGGAACATATGGATCCCATTTGCCATAAAGTACACACGGGCTTAAAAATCCTGAGGAAAAACGCCAGGCAAAATATGTTTCAGGTTTTATTGAACCAAAAAACTCTTAAGAAGATAGATTTTTCGACGGTCACCAAACCCAGAATACAGGTCTGGCTGCCCAGCTGACGGCAGAGAAGGCTTGGTTCCCTTAAGCCACGGTAGCTTAAGTCATTGCCCCTGATAGGAGAGACAAATTAAGTGAGATTTTGATGTAATTGAGATATAAAAGGGTTTTATGGGATCTTTTCCTTTGTAGGAACATTTTAAGTGTGTCTGAGAAGAGCCTAATTAATTTTCTAGAGGAACAATAGGTTTGAAATTTAGATGCTGTGATCTGGGAGGACAGCAGCGCTTGGATGACCAGATTATCTGGGGCAACACCCAGAAAAGGACACTTCAGTAATGGTCCCCAGGGAGGTCTCTCCTTTCCCACTCTGAAAACCTGCCCAACAGGACAGGAAACGGAAGGAAAGATGGAAGGAAAGAAAGGCAGGAGCAAAAGGAAGAAACGAAGACAAAGGAAGAAGTAAGAAAGGGAAGGAAGGAAGGAAGAGAGACAAGGAAGAGAAAAAAACGTTTTAACATTTTCCTAGAACTGAAGTGTCCACATCGGGAAACATGGTGTCACGCGCTAACATGTCTTAGCAACGGGGCTGTTTTTGTGTTCTGCATTCCGTTTTTCTAGTCGTATATTTCTCCCTGGTTTGCAACCTTGCTTTGTGAAAAGTGTCATAAAGAAATGCTTTACCGTTAACGCACTCTGACTAGATCATATTTCAGGTTGCTACTCTCCGAGACATTATCCCAACGAGAATCCGTGTACTGCGGAGTGATCTGTCGGAGCCCGTTAGAGGGACAGATGAGAGGATTGGAATGGGGCCCGGGCTTTGTAATGAAACCTTAGCCCAGACAAGGGCCAAAGAGGGGGCTGTGGTTTGTCGGATGCGGGGAGGAGGGGTCTTGAGGAATTCACGAGGCTTCACTCTGGATGGGTTCGAAGCAGCTCAGTGCTGAAAGATGAACATTCCTGTCTGTTGGCTCCTTGACCGTCCTTCACCCTTTGGTAGGTGAACTAGCTCTGACCACTGATGCCTCATGCATGAGAACACCAGATTGCCACTTGACTTTATTTTTAGTGTTTTGATTGTGTGTGTGTGTCTGTGTGTGTGTGTCTGTGTGTGTGTGCGTTCTTGTCACTTTCCAGTGGAATATGGTATATTATACATAAAGCCTCACTTTCTCCTATTCTGATCACATGCGATGTGAGTGTTGGGGGCCTGGGAGTAGAGGAGGAGGGATCGGGGGGGTGCCTATTCAACATTGGTCCACATGCATCTGAGATTTCCTTTTGAAAATCCCAAGGCCTGGCCCACACTGACATGAAATTATTATGTACTTCTGTTGTACAACAAATTATCATCCTATACTGTTGCAGCAGGCATTTCTACAGCGAATGCAGGTTGTAGTAATTTTGTCATACAGAGTAATATGTCACATAGACCATTCTGGATTTAGACCAATATATACAGTTTCTGGCCTAAGCAGTAACACATGTTTGGAGGAGAGATCGTTTCATTTTACTGGAATGGACAGTAAGTAGAAACACATTCCAGATTTCTCTTTTTTCCTTTTATTTCTCCCTGCCCTGAAATTTGGCAGCCAGAGTCCTCCTTGCACTTGATCTCAGGCTTTCAGCTGCTTACAAACCGTGGTGCCCAGAGTGCTACGATGCCCATGCATTTAGCAACTGGTGGCTAATGAAAGAAAAAAAAATCACTGCTCAACAGGTTTCCCAGAAACCCTCCAAGAACTGTTTTCAACAAATGCAAATGGCACTCAAAATTTGCCCAATAATGTGCTAGCTCAAGTTCAGAAATTTTCTGCAGCTAATTTTATGCTTTTGAAGTCTGGCTTGTGGAAACCTTTTTTATTCTTTTTCCTTTTTGTTTCATGAGTCTGAAAACTGCCCTGTGTGTGGAACAAAAAATGGGCATTCGGGGAGCGATGCCTTTGCTCCAGGCCCTACACATCCCCAACTCAGAGAAACTCAGTTATCTATGTACCTGGACTCCCAAGAGGACACTGTTTTACTCTGCCTTTTGTCCAGAGAGAGGGGGTCAGGCAGGACAGTGAAGTTGCTAGCTGGTGGCATTTGCTGCTGCCTTTCCTGGGGTTAGGAAAAGTGGCATTGGAGTTGGAGAAAAAAGGAAGGTAATTCATGTTGATGGGACACCTACTTTGTGCTTTGTACAAATTGGATTTCACTCAAACTCTCACAATAATGTCATTTCCCAGCGTGGAAATAGGTATTCAAACTCCACAGTTCTTCCATGGGATTGGATGATCAGGCCGTCAGGCCTAGCACCTAGGCCCTCTCCTCTCCAGAGGGCCATGGCTCAGTGTTCAGCACACCATCCTTGGTCATACTTTATTTTCCATGTGCTTAGTTAATGCAGGCACTATAGGATTAGAAGGTCCTCAGGTGCAGGGACCCTGGATTTACCGTATGTATCTTATTCCTCACTTTGAGCTTTGTCTTACTGGAGAGAATCCTTTAGAACAGTTGTTCTCAACTGGGCATGGTTTTGTCCCCGAGGACATCTGGCAATACCTGGAGATGTTTTGATAGTCCCAACTTGGAGAGAGGGTGCTTCCAGCATCTAGGGGGTAGAGGTCAGGCATGCCATTAGCACAGGACAGCCCCCAAAACAAAGAATTCTATAGCCCCAAATGTCACTAGTGAGGAGACTGAGAAGTCCTGCTTTAGAAGAAAAGCAGTCAGGTCAAGCCTCATGTTCACAAAAACAACCTAAGTCACTTGTCTTAAAGACTTTTTAAAAAAGAACAATGAATACCAAATATGCAGTATACTTGCTTAGAATGTTAAAGCCAAGGCCCACCAAAGTTCGTCCATGACTAAAACAAACTGAGAACCAGCAAGGGATGTAAGTGGCAGAGAGAGACGTAAGCTAGAACAGGGGCTTCTTGAAGGCATGGGTTATGTTATATTAAGTTTGCATCTCCTGTGTATAGCACAGGTCTCAGCATCCAGCAGGTGCTTAATAAAAGCATGTTGTGTGTCTAATGGAATGAATAGAGCCTCCTGGTAGGTAATGTCACACTAAATTGTATCAGCCACTGAATTGCTCAATGTTCTATACTCTGTTCAGCTCGACAACCATATCCCAGACTTGCTGTTGACGGGAACCTCACTTCCTCACAAGGAAGTCCATTCTATTTTTGGACCACTGTAAACATTAGAAAGGGCAATGGCATCTAATTGTGGTCTGGACCCCCTTTCCATGGGAAGAGGCTAATAGCTGTTGAATGACCACTGGTCAGGGGAATGGTACAGCCAGGGTTTTACAGTGTTTTAAAGGGTCCAGGTCTGTGTCTTGGTCACGTCTCAACCCCCAGGGCATTTCCTGGGCCTCGCAGATAGGAGCTTGCTCCCCGCTTACTCCAAAACAGAGTGTTCCTCACGGGAGGCCACTTCCTGTCTTGGTATCCAAAATGTTCTCCCACCAGGGAAGCCCCTGCCCTGTGCTGGGCCTCTCCTTCCCACTGATCTCAGAAGGCTTCACGGAAGGCTGAGCTCTGCCACCTCCAGGATTTCTGGAGGTCAGAGCCTCAGCAGAAGAGGTGAGGTGGTAGATTTTGAGCCTCAGCAGAAGGGGTGAGGCGGATGGCTCTGGTGGCTAGCCCCAACTCTGTCACCATGTGGCTGTGAGACCATTGGGTTTCAGTTTTCTCATCCCTAAAATGGGGAAATGATGCCTTCCTCCCAGGTCACACCCGGGGAACGTGATGATGTAAGAATACCAGCTGCAACTTCTTGAATGCTTGGCCTACCATTGATTTGCAGACATTCTTTTGCATCTTTCCATGAATTAGATGTTTTCTTAGCCCTACTTTACTTGCAGAAACTGAGGCCTGGGAAAAAGTGACTTGCTCAAGATCTCACTGTCAGGAAGGGGTAGAGATGAGCCCACACTCAGAACTAACTGGTCTGAGTTTAGATTTCTTTGCCATTCTATGCCAATGCTAAGTCTATGCCTAATCACTTCATTCCTCTTTCCCCTTTCCAGTACACACTCCAAAATGATCTTGGATTGCTCTTTAATGGTTTCCTTAACCTGGTCTCTGTCTCAAAATCTCCTACAAGCTCTGAGAGGCCACAGCCCCACCTTTCCTGAGATCAACACTCTCCCCAGCCCCTCCTCCTTCAGGCACAAGGGAGGTGCTCAGATGACATTTGCTTCCTTGGAAAAGGATAGAAGGGTTGCATCTTGCCCCTCTTTGTCTCTCTTCACATACACACAGCTGTGCACACAGTCGTACAAGCGTGTGTGTTGTGCACACGTTGTACCCATTCACACACACGTACAGACACACTCACATTCCCCACACAGACACACATGCCCTCACACGTGGATACACACACACAGACTAGACATGCAGTGAACACATACTTGCCACACACACACACACTCTCACAGGCTGTACACACACTTACACATATTCACCATTTACACATTCACACACAGACACACACATGCCACATGCACTCACACTGCCAAGTGCTCACACACTCACACACGCTTATACACTCCCACATACTCTGCCCCGGGGACTGTCTCCTCAGTGAGCAGGGGTCCCAGGTGGGGCCCGACTGCTGGTTCTCAGCCCCTCATAAGCCTGCCTGGGGAGTGAGGCCTCACTTGGAGGTGCCATTGTCAACAGGCACGTTTTCTCCCAAGATTGTTTTTAAGCATGGACATTCCAAATGCATTTAATTTCCAGCCATGGGTTGAAAGCAAGCTGTTTTGTACACGTCACATATATTTTCGCTCTGGGAAGCCCTGTGTCTGGAGCCGAGGCCACCACATGTGTGTGCCAGGGGGTAGGGCGAGGGACTGGAGCAGCAGAATGGCTTTTCCATGTGGGTAATTGTGGTCATCAGGAAAGTGTCTCGCAGCAGGCTATGCTTTCTCAGTTTACCAAAGCCCCAGCATCTGTTCTGAGACAGAGCTGCTGAGTTTAGGGCAACCCACGGCTCAGCCCATTCGTGTCAGCAAGCCACCTTCACTGACAAGATCTGAATCTGTAGACAAGAAAGGAAGAGAAGAGAAAAGTAAGGAAAAGAAAAGACAAGAAAAGGCGCAGGGAGAGAGGAGGGGAAAGAGATGTTGACACATGTTCTGAAGTGGCCAAGGAATTCTGTTTACTTCTTGTTGATATTTCTGCCTTTCGTTGTGGCAAAGACCTGCCTTTTACTGCATTGTTCAAACATCTCCAAAGTCTGGAAATCTGAGGGGCATTCCAATAAAAACCTTTGTTGGGCTGCAGTGGAGAGAACCCCAAATTCAAATCAGGTCTCAGCACTTGGCAGCAGCAGCGAGAACTGGGCAGCAGCAGCGAGAACTGGGCAGCCTGAGCCAGAGAAGAGGGAGGAGGCCAGGAACCCCTGTCTCTGTGACAGGAGAGGGTACAGGGCACTTGAGGTAGAGGTTCTTGCCAACTGAAGGGTCCCCGAAAACACTGTGGGGCCACGTGGAACCTGGATCAAACCCTAGCTCCACCACTAATTCAATGTGTTATCTTGGACCTGCCACTCTGAACCTGTTTTCACATCTGTAAAATGGGTGTGTGTCTGTGCGTGTGTGTGTGTAAGTAACCATCTATAAAGCTGGTGTATAGCTTAGAGACGGAGTGTGTAAAGTGCTTGGCACATGGGAGGTGTTAACAGATTTTAATTCCCCATCTCCTTGCTAACACAGAAAAATCTGGCTGTGCCTTAGGGCCCACCTTCTTCACTCCAAGCAGTGAGTGTCCCAACATCTCTAGGAATAGGTATCATCTGGCATCTCCCGTTCCCTCCACCTCCCAAGATGAAGGAAGGCCAGTCTGTGGGTCTGTCCGAGATAGGGGGCCAGTTCTGTGCCCATCTGTCTGGACCAGAAGTTGCCCACAGCAGGCTGATGTGGGCTGACACTGTGTGGCCCACCCAGATGGGAATCAAGAATGGAAGCAACCAGTCCACAGGAGCAAGGGATGCCCTAGAAGGGAGGGCATCTCATTTTTGTCAAGTGTGTCTCTGTCATCTGTAGGCATTGCTCATCTTTGTCCCAATCAGAGGTAGAGATGGCTCTTATGCGGGCCCCTCTAGTCCATCCAAGCTGAGCAGGGCAACCTCCATGTCCACAGTAAACCTTGGACATCATTCAGTTTGAGCTGTTCATTATGATGACCCATGCTTATTAGGCCACTCATCCATCCATCGATCCATCCACCCATCCATCCATCCATCCACCATCCATCCATCCCCCCACTGATCCACCCATCTACCCATCCACCATCCATCCACCATCCATCCATCAATCCACCTACCCATCCATCTATTCATCCACCCACCAATCCATCCATTTATCCATCTGGCCATGTTCCAGGTTTCATCCATGTGCTGGGCTTCAGAAATGCAGCTCAATAGGACCAGCCTGGTGGGAGAGACAAACATGCAAACCCCAAGAGATGGCTCAGTGCTGCAGGAACCCAGGAAGGGAACTTGACCCAGTCTGACAGAGGCCAAACAGGGTGAGAGTGGGCCTGGCAGTCTTCTCAGAGTAGAAGATCCTTAGACCGACCACTTTTGTCCAAGTTTCAGGATGACATCATTAACTGCCTGGGCCTCAGGACTAAAAATTTCCCTTAAAACTGTGGCCAGGGGCCTGGCTCATGAGACAAGTCTGTATGACTGGGGAGTCACTGTCAATGAGGGCAGAGGTGGGCAGTCCAGTGTTTGAGGGAGGGACACAACATTGAATGTCATCTAAGGAAGCCTTGCCACCTCAGAGCCCCCATTTGGCTGGATGTCCAGGAACTGCTCCCTGTGCTGGGCACTGAGGGGCCAGGGTGGGCAAGGGCAAGTGTCTTCCCTTTCTCAAAAGAGAAAACAATGAATGAATGATGTTCCAGAGGAGAGGTAGGGTGACTGGGGTCACAGAACTCAGATATCAGGCCCTGTGGTCAAGGAAGGCTTCTGAAAGAAATGACCTTCTAGCTGGAACCTGGGGGTGGGGTGTATATTAGTCAAGTGAGCAGCAGCAGAGAGAAGACTCCAGCAGAGGGAACAGCAAATTTGAAAAGATGACAGAAGCCCCACAGCAGGGGGGAGCTGAATAATTTTCGTATAGCTGAAGCCGGGGAGTAAAGGAGTTGCAAAGAGAAGCAGGGGCCGGGTTGTTGGGGCTGAGGTCCTTCGGGCAGGGCTTGACACCACGGTTGGTGCTCCCTGGGTTCGCCTGATTTTCTGACCTACTCTATTCTGGATCCTTCTTGTCCATTCTCTGCTCTGCCCCAGGGTGAGTCTGCTGATTGCAAATGTGGCTGCCTTTTCCTTCTGCTTAAATCCTCTCTAGACCTCCATTACTCTCAGGGTAAAATCCAAGCTCCTTACCATGGCTTTTGAGGGTCCAGGGTTGTAAGAGGTAATGGAGTAAGCAGTCAAGACCTTCAGCTTGGCCAGGAGTGGTGGCGCAAGCCTGTAATCCCAGCACTTTGGGAGGCCAAGGTGGGAGGATTGCCTGAGGCCAGGAGTTCAAGACTGGCCAACGTGGTGAAATCCCGTCTCTACTAAAAAATACAAAAATTAGCTGGGCATGGTGGCACACACCTATAGTCCCAACTACTCAGGAGGCTGAGGCAGGACAGTTGCTTGAACCCAGAAGGCGGTGGTTGCAGTGGGCCAAGATTGTGTCGCTGCACACACAAAAAAAGACCTTCAGCTGCAGGGCAGGTAGACTTGGGTTCTAATTTCAGATGCCCTGTTATTAGTTGACCTTGGAGAAAGAATCTGCTTTACCTTTCTGAGCCTCAGTTTCCCCATGTGTAAAGTGGGCACAGGAAATGAGATGATGCCTATGTTCCCCAAGAAGCTTCCAACAAGTGACAAATCTGTGGCCACTGACAACCTCACGAGCTTCATTGCCCATCTCTTACCTACTTGTATGTTTTACAGCTAGCACCTGTGGATACTGGAGTGCTTGGTACTATTTCCCACCTCCCTGCCTTGGCTTATACAGTACCCTCTGCCTAGAACACCCTCTTCGTGATGGACTACCCCGACAGCCTACTCACCCTTCAAGACCCAGCTTGGAGGTCACTTCCTCTGAGGAGCCCTCTCCGATTTTCCTCCCCATTGTTGCCCCATCATCATAAAGAGCACCACTGAACTTTCCAAAGCCTATCTCACCTCCACGCCTGAACACCTGCTAGTTCAGGGTCAGGTCCTCTTGCCTCTTGAACCTCAAAGGCTAGGCATGGAGTCCGACACCTGGCCAGTCTGACAGAGGAGAAAGCCCAGACTCACTCCACACATTTATTCTGACTTGATTCTGTTTGCATCTCTCTTTTCCAGGGTAGGAATGGGGATGGGCCACTCCTGAGCCAGGCATTTGCTTATGGGGTCTCTTCAGTTGTTTGGCTCCAGCCCAGGTCCCGCAGCAGGAGGCTGGTTCACTGCAAGACCAATCTGCTGGCTGCTGGTCATCTCCTTTTAAGACACAAAGACAGTGTGCGTGCTCCAGCTTCAGGCTTCCTCCTGCTGGAACTTGGGCTGGCCTGTGCCACTCCTGGCCACAGGAAGCCTTGGTGCATTGTCACTCTTGTTTTGCCCTGCTTGAATGATGATGGGCAGGCTCCAGCCTTCTGTTACCTCATGCCCAGGAAACACCTCCTGGGTCATTGCCAGGTTCATGCATAGGGCAAGGCAGTTGCCTCTCCCACCAGTGCCCCCATACAGGGGTAATGAGGATGGGGGCGTGCTCACCCCAGCTGGGCTTCTGCCCCAAGGTTGCAGGGGACAGGGGCCAGGCCTCAGGCTTGTGTTTAGGCTGTGGGAGGTCCTGGCTGGAAAAGATCTCAGCCTGGCTGGAAAAGATCTCAAAACTTTCATTTTCATAAGAATATTCAAAATTCCCCACTGCCTACCATATGCCAAGCTCTGGGCTGAATGCTTTACATTGCTTTAATCTCACTTAACTTTACAACCCTACAAAGTAGAGACAGTTGCTATTCCCATCCCCGTTTTACAGATGAGGAAACTGTGGCTCAGAGAGGTTAAGTAACATGCCCAAGGTAACACAGCCAGCAGCGCTGGAATTTGAACCAGAAAATTGAACTTAATGGGCTTAATGCTCTGTGTTATACATCGAGAAGCTGAGGCCAGAGGGGGAAAAAGTCCAGGTCTTTTCTTGCTTTACTTCATTGTTGAAGAAAATCCACAAAAATCTTTGCCTTTTGTTTGTTTGACTGTGGGGTCACCCAGACCTGGGTTCAATCCCAGCTGAGTGACCTTAACCAGGCAACTACAGTTGTCTGAGTGTCAGTTTCCTCATATGTGAAATGGCACTACCATGCCCTCCCCTGTGCAACTGTGAGGGGTTGTAAGTGAAAAAGGGCTGGACACAGGGTCTGGCAGAGATAGATGAGTGAGCAAGGCCTGTAGAGGATCAGTTCCCTTGATTACTGTTGCTCCATCAGAGGTGTTTATGGCTCCAACAATAAGAGCCATAGAGTGACAGAGACTAAGACCCAGCAGTGCAGGGCAAAAGATAAAAAATAACTGGAGGAGAGGAGAGAAGTTACACCACGAGGCCTAGAGAAGATAGTCACTCTCTCCTTCACCTGCTTCTTCTGCAGTGTGGTTAAGCGGGGGTCTCTGGAGCCAGAATGCTTAGGCTCCAATCTTAGCACTATCACTTACTATTAAGAGTTCCTGGACTTTGGGAAAACTATTTGGTCTCTGTGTTCCCATCTGCAAAATGGGACAAATAGCAGTGAGTGTTAACTGGGCGGTTGTGAGTGTTAACTGGGCCAAGGCAAGTAGCACAGTGCCTGGCTTAGAACAGAGGTCTTGTTGCTGAGCACCTGCTCTGGGTCAGGGCCTGGGGAATCACGTGCCACCTCTGTGATGATGTATGTCCTTATGCACTTCACATTATAGTGGGGAGACAGATAAGGGAGCACCCAGCTGCATGAGGAGTCATGGACACTGCGAAAATTAAACTTGGAGTGTAGCTCTGAGCTTCCTAATGGCCAAACCAGAGAGAAACAGATGATGTGGTTTTCATTGTCTAGAAGTACATGAAACAGACAATTATTTTTCCGGGCCCCCAATTCTTATTGTGTTTATGGAGAGAAAGGGGATGCAGATAGATTAAGCCACTCAAGCAAGGTCACACAGCTAATAAGCTAGCAAACACTAGCTGTGTCTCGATGTGCTCCCTTTCCAAGCCTGAGGCCTCTCTGCTGTTTAAGACTGCTGATCACAGCATACCATGTTGCCATGCATGGCTGGTCTACGTGCATCTGCATGAGAGCAACCTTCCATCCCTGCCCCCATAGGTTGGCAAGTGTGCAGTAGCCAGGGATGTTGGACCTGAACTTTCTGGTGAGCAGACACTTTGCAGCCACGTGGAGGTGAAAACAGACAGTCTGTGAGCCATTTCTACTACATTAGAGAGGAGGCAGTGTGATGAAAAATGCAACTTCCAATAGGTTTGAGCCATAGAAAATTGCTGCTATTTGATCATTTTTGCCTATAAAAATGACAGTATCAGATGGTTCAACCTAATAATATTTACTTAATATCGTGCTTTAAAATCCTAAAATAGATTCACTTATTCTCTTTGATCTCTTCCTATGAAATAATGTCCAAAAATTCACGGGGTCGACGTGCTAGTAATATTGTTTTCTTGAGTGGATACATACCTACTATGGTCTCATAGACAATCCATCCATGTGCCTCTTGAAGTCATCTATTACAGGCAATGGTTTGAGAGGACACCGAGGAGGGCAGTAGAGCGTGGGCCTAGGGCTGGGCCTCCTGAGTTACAGCTGGGGCCGCTGCCTGCTCGGTGTGCTCATCTCACCTGATGGTTAATTCTATGTATCCACTTGGCTAGGTCATACTGCCCAGATATTTGGGGAAACGTTATTCTGGATGTCTCTGTGGGGGTGTTTTTGAGCAAGATTGACATTTACATGGATGGACTTTAAGTAAAGCAGACGGACCTTCCTGTAGTGGGTGGGCCTCATCCACTCGGCTGAAGACCCGAATCGAATAGACAAGCCTGACCTCCCTCAGCAAGAACGGCTTCTGCAGCATACGGCCTTCAGACTAGAACCACAACATTCACTCCTCCCTGGGTCTCCAGACTGCCAGGCCCACCCTGAAGATTTTATTTGCCAGGCTCTGAGATTGCATGAGCCAGATCTTTAAAGTAAATCAATCAATCAATCGATCTATCTACCTACCTACCTATCTATCATCTGTATCTATCTATCTGTCTATTTATCTATCATCAACTATCTATATCTATCATCTCTCTCTATCATCTATCTACTATACCTATGTATCTATCTATCATCTATCTACTCTATCATATCTATCTATCTCTATCATCTATATCTACCTGTCCATCTATCTATCATCATCTATCTATATCTATCATCTCTATCATCTATCTACTCATCATATATCTCTATCCATCTATGTATCTATCATCTATATCTATCTGTCATCTATCTATGTCTATCATCTCTATCTATCATCTATCTACTGTATCTATCTATCATCTACTACTCTATCTATCTATATCTATCATCTATCTCTATCTATCTATCTACTATCTATCTATTGTATATAGTACATGTGTATCTATATGGACATATAGATATATGTAAACATTCTATTGGTTCTGTTTCTCTGGAGAACCTGGACTAGTTCTACTCTTCTGGGCCATGGCGTTGTTATTAATTTGGCTGTGCTGAGGCATGGATGAGATGACATGCCTAGTGAGTGCTGAGTAAATGTTATCTATTGCTGGTACCATTGTTATCAATGTTACTGATATTAGATGGGGGAGCACTTCTGATCCCTGCCACGTGCCCTGACCTCTCTCATACACTCCTTGTTTCCCCAGAAGGTGCCTGTCCTTAGGGGGCATTTCCTCCTAGGGACCTGGGCTCTGTCTGCCAGCCCCACATCCCCTATGCACACACCACATGCCCAGGCTCCAGCTGGTTGGTTTGAGAGTCTGGGAGGCTGAGAGCCTTCATGGAAATGAACGCTGGATTGGCGCCAGCAGGGCTGCTGTGGGGATTACATGCGATGCGGCCTGAGCAGCCTTTGCCACACAGTACTCGGACACAAGGCTTGTTTCTCCACTCTTGTGTCATGTAAAATCTGACTCAGGATATTGAGTCTCAACTCTTTAGGGGTGGAGAGTGGGAAGGCTTCCTTTCCCTAAACTTGTACAAGAATTCCAGGAACCTCATCAGACTGAAAATGAGGACCAAGCATCTGATCTTCTTGGGCCATGGTTTATTGGAAGGCAAGGAGTCCTCCGCTTGTGGCATCCACTCCTCAGCACCCATCTGGGCCATGAAGTCTTCCCTGGGTTTCTGAGGCCCAAGGGAGGCAAGGCTAGCTTCCCAAGTGTCAGGCCTGTGCCGCTGCCCCAGGCGCCATGCTCAGAAGGGCCTCACTCTTGTTTCATTCTCTCTGCCACTATCTTGAAATTCAGAACAACTTTTGAACAAAGGACCCACATTTTCATTACATGCTGGGCCCTGGAAATTATGAGGCCAGTCCTTTTCCAGGAGTCCCAACAATGTGCCATCATCCTTGGAGATTCTACCCGCCCAGGGCCCTCATGGGGGTGGGGGGCCTGTTGGTTGTAAGTGAGGCCATCTCCCTCAACCACATGCTCATTCTTAGAAATCTCACCCATTTTTCATCCCTTGGAACCAGCCCCTTTTAGACAAGCCAGTTATTTGTGTCTCTGAACCTAAGATTTTGAAAGTACAGCCCCTTACTCTCCCATGGGCCAAGGAAACCTTGGTCCTCCAAGACATAAAGCCTTCCTTTCCTTCTTGAAAAAGAAAAAGGGGGAAATCCTCTTACTCTTTCACGGCGAGACCCCTTGAATCCTTCACACAGCTCATCCCTCCATCGGAGAATATCTCCCTTAGCGCTGGATAAATGGTAGGTCCCTTCCCTACGTGGCTCTACAGCCTGATGTTGGGCATTATTACTTCCATTGCAAAGACGAATAGACTAACATCCAGAGAGATTCAGAGCCCTGCTGATGATCACAGAGCCTCCCATCCTCCTACTCTTCTCAGAGTTTCTGCAGGCCTGGCCAGAGAAGTGAGGAAATGAGAGCATGCGTGGGTAAAGGTACTGTTTATGGAATTTTTGCTCCTCTAAACAAAAAGTCTTGGATCAGTTTTTAACTTAGAGAAATTGCAACTATTCCCTATTATGGCAGACATGTTTTAAGAGAATGTTAATTCTCTCTGCTGGGATTACAGGCGTGAACCACTGTGCCCGGCCGACATGCCTTAAGAGCTAACATTCGTGTCTCATTTATTCTTCACGGCAGCTCTGTGAAGTATTGTGTTAAGGCTTCTTTTTACCAGATGGGAAAACTGTGGTTTGAAGAAGTTGAGAACCACGCCCAAGGTCACAGAGAGCTAGAGAATTTGGAACTGGGCAGGTAGTGTCAGCTGCAGCCCAAGGTGGAAGCCTAAACCTACTCTTGTTAGCTGGGAAATTCTGAAATGCTGCCGTGTCCAAGCCACGTCCCACTCTGCAGTGGGGAAGGTCTACGCGGGAGACGCAGAGGTGCTCAGAGGATGGTTTCAATTTTCAAGCCGTGGTCTGACCACTCATGTTTTTGAAAATTAAAAATTAAATCTTGGCCCTGAACCGAGAGCAAAGAAGCAGTATTCTGCTCTTGGAGCCCTGCCTGCTCACCCTCGTGAATTGGGGGTTCTATATTGTGAGGGATAAGGCAATTTCAGCTGCCAAAGAATAGATCACACTCCCTGCAGCCCTCGAACCCAAGAGTTATTGCTGTGGGTAGAGAACTGGGCGGCTTTGCCCCAGGGATGATGAATTGGGAAAGGCCTTGACATTTCGGGGTCTTCCAGAAACACTATCCAGGTGCAGGAAGGAGCTGTGTGCTTGAGGGAGGGTTGCCAGGGGACAATGAGTTCAGGATTCTGAGGACAAACTTATTCATATGAGAGCTGCGGGAGTGGCCAGGGTGCCACTGGGAAGTGTGGGTTGCTGAGATAGTCTCCCACAGGAACCTCCGGGTCTTCCTTGCCCTTCCTTCTTCCTCTCCCTGACTGCATCATGGAAAGTCTGACATCTGTTTCTGAATAGCCCTCACCTCTGTTCTCCCATCAGCCTGCTCAGGCCTCGTCCTGCCTGGATGGCTGTCACTGCCCCTTTGTGGGACTCCCTGCCTCTGTCTTGCCCACTCCACACTGGTCAACCCCACCACACTTGGAGATGCAAAACCCTTAGGGGTCCCTACTGTATAAGCCTGACACACTGAAGGACTTGACTGTGGCCACACTCTGCAGCTTTGTCTTCTGCCACCTGTCCCCTGATCCAGTCATGCCAAGCCACAGAGGTTCCCCAAATACGCCATGATCTTTCCCACCTCTAGGCCTTTGCGTCTTCCACTCCTCTGCTGGAGACACCCTGCCTCCTTTGTCGGTCCCCCTCCCACCCTGCCCACTTCACCAAGTTGAAGCTCCCTGAGGGCAGGAACCAGCAGACCTGGATTCCACGTCCCAGCTTTCCATGTCTGTCGAATTAAAATGAAATGAAAATAAATTTGCATGTGCATCTCAGGACTCCAGTCCAGCTCTCATGGAGTTTGAAGCCCAGAAACAGAAGATGAAGAGGAGGAAAATTCTCTTATTAGAGCTCCTCTCTGAAATCAGAATCTGATTGATTTTTTGTTGTTCGGTAAGTATTTCTTGAGCACACACTGCGTTCCAGGTTCAGTATGGGGCTCTGGGCTAGATACTGTGTTGTTGGATGCTATTATATAGGTGCACAGAGACACAGCTTCCTGGAGGGCAGAGGCACAAGTCAATGAGCAATTAGATGTGTGAATGAATAAATGTTGCAAACTGCCTAGAGGCACCAGTGAGAAAAACCAGGAGCAACAAGTGGAGGGTTGAGGGTGCCTTGGATGATGTGGTCAGAGTTTTCTGGGAAAGGGAGGCATTTTTTTTTTTTGAGATGGAATCTCACTCTGTCACCCAGACTGGAGCGCAATGGCATGATCTTTGCTCACTGCAACCTCTGCCTCCCAGGTTTAAGCAATTCTCCTGCCTCAGCCTCCTGAGTAGCTGGGATTATAGGTGCGCACCACCATGCCTGGCTAATTTTTGAACTTTTTACTAGAAATGGGTTTCACCATGTTGTTCAGGCTAGTCTTGAACTCCTGACCTCGTGAGCCACCCGCCTCGGCCTCCCAAAGTGCTGTAAGCAGAGGTCTGGAGGCCTTAAGGAAGAGTTGTCCAGGCAGAGGGGAAAACATGGGCAAACGCTGACTGCAGTGCTGGGGAACAACTGCAAAGGAATGCTTTAACTCCCCCATGGTGCCTGGGTGGCAAGGAGAGAAGGCTCTCCAGACCTCCACTGTGCCTGGGGTGGCAGTCTAGCCTAGCGGTCTGAACTCTGGAGCCTTGCTGCCTGGGTTTGAACATCATTTCAGCATATAACGACTGATGATCTTGGATAACGTGACCATCTGTGACCTTCCCTTCCTGAACTACACATAAAGGGGAAAACAGTACATAGGGTCATCATCAGATTAAATGAGTTAATGAATGCCAAGCACCTAGAATAGTGCCTGGCACTTAGTAACAATGTAGTAGGCTTCAGCTAGTATTGCTGTGATTCTTTTTTTTTTTTTTTTGAGATGGAGTCTCACTCTGTTGCCAAGACGGCAGTGCAATGGTACGATCTCAGCTCACTGCAACTTCCGCCTCCCGGGTTCAAATGATTCTCCTGTCTCAGCCTCCCGAGTAGCTGGGATTGCAGGCACCCAAGACCATGCTTGGCTAATTTTTGTATTTTTAGTAGATACAGGGTTTCACCATGTTGGCCAGGCTGGTCTCAAACTCCTGACCTCAGGTGTTCCACCCGCCTCGACCTCCCAAAGTTCTGGGATTACAGGTGTGAGCCACAGTGCCCGGCCTGTTATGATTCTTATTAACCACTAGGCCTGCGATGTCTAGAAACTGCCCATCAGCTGCCAGCAGAGAGTAATGTGTGTAAAGGCCACCAGCCTCGAAGCCCTTTTTAGGAAAACATCTACATCATTTTGACATGTGTCCCAGCTTAATCTGGTTTGGTCTACTCGGCAGCTGGTTCCCCAGGGAAAATTCTCCCTGAGACTTTATTGGGTACAGGGACAGGTAGGTACGCCTGTTTATCCCTTCCTTCCCTCGAGTGTTTCCACCCAGGGAAGCGTAGGTGCCGTAATGGAAATCTGAGGTTTATATTCTCATTAAACGTGATGAGCAACCCGATCCTATTGGTGTACAACCTCATTTCATCCAGCTATCAAGCTCCGGGCCTTAACAAAATCAAAACATTTATAAAAAAAAAAAATCTGTTTAAAAGCACTTTTACTATTTGTTTTCCAACAGCAGTTTCCCTCTGATTTAAAATCATATGATTTGAGTGAAATATGACCCATATGTCTCTGATTCATTTGCTGATTCGCTAATTTACAACTGTAAAAATTGCTTTGAAATGACAAAGTTTCACACAAAATCTCAGCACCATGATTATTTACACTTGGACATCAAACAGCTCTTGTGAAATATTCTGTGAAGTGGCTGAGGGGCTTTTTGGATTACAATTTTGCTTTCTTTTGAATTCATCATGTCTGCTGCTGTTTCTTTTCTCCTCTTCTTCCTACTTCTTTTCTCCCCCATTTCCTTCCTTTTCTTCTTTTATTTTTTAACAAGGATTCAGTAGAACTTGGGTATTGAAAACCTACTTGACGTTTAGACTCAGCATGGTGAATGAAATTGCTCGTAAACCCATCCAAGCAAGCGCATGGTCCCATTGTACCAAACACTGGTTTCCTAGAAAACTGGGCACACTTACCCAGTAGGGCAAACAAGAGAAAGTGGGTTTCAAGGGCTGGCAAGGTGGGAAGGACATTCTGAGCATGTTCAGCTTGGCATGTTCAGGCTGGAAAAAAAAAAAAAAAGATACCCTAAGATTTCAACAATGGGAATCAAGTGGTCTAGGGATGTTTTTTGGGGAGTATTTGAAGAGAAAAAAAAAAAAAACCTAGGGAAATTGGTTGAATGTTTTCAAGAGAAAATGTGTTTGTTCAAAAGTTAAAAGTTAAGGGATCCAAGGTCGAGGGTAGATTTTTGTCTTCCTGTTTATTTTTATCCTAGATTCTTCCCTATCCCCACATCTGATTCTTTGCCAAGTGCCATGGAATTTTCTCTCCCTGAGCCCTCTCCCTGTGTTCTCCATCTCCCCTAAAGCAGCATTTCTCTACGTCTTCCAGGACCTGAACCATCAAACTCACCTCTTCCCACTGGTCTCCTGCCCCCACCCTCCACTGCACCCCAGGGGGAGCTGTCTAGAGTGGAGATTAGAGTATGTTCTTCTGATGCTTAAGATTGGTCCGCAGTAATGATCTGTCTCTGAACACTTCCTCTACATTGTCTCTGTGCTTATCATGGCTCTGCCTCAGTTTGCCCTCACTTCCATTCTGTGAAGTTGTCCTCTATCCTTCCTGTTTCACAGATGGGGAAGCTAGAATCAGATAGACTGAGTCACTCAGAGAGGCAAGGTCAGGCCAGGGGATCCAGTCCAGAGCCCCCGCCCTGAGCCTGGGGTGCTACCTCCCTAGGGTACCTGCAGGAGCAAGTCCAAACGCCTGCGTGGTCCACAGGCCTAAAGACCCTCGCTGGCCCCCTCTCTGCCACACCTCACACTCCTCTCCCACATCCACCCTCGCCTCCAGCTATGCCAAACTATGAGTTCACACGTCCACGCCCGGGCACAGGCTGTTCCCTCTGGTAGGAAACACCCTCTCCTCACAGCCCCAGCTCTGCCCAGCGTGCTCTGTTCGTTCTCAGGACTAAGCTCCAGGGCTCCTCTTCCGGGAAGGCTCCCTCACCTGTGGAATACCACTATCTTTGCCCACTTGGCATCCTGCTTCCCCTTCTCACGGTGACAGTGTCCCGATTTGCATGGGGCTGGCTTCCTTCAATTTCAGGACTGAGCAGAGGACCCAGACCCGGCCAATAGTCAATCAATGATTCCACCTTTATGGAGACTACAGTGAGTGATTGAGAGAGTGGCACGTGACCTGAGCAAATTCACCAACACTCAAACCTGGGAATTTGGCTGAAATTAAAAGGGCCTCTCCTTTCAGAGGGGTTACTAACCATGTTGACCTCGGAGGGTGCCTCTGGTGGACAACTTGCCTGTCAGAGAGTGGCGCCGTCTTCAAAATAAAGTCAGTGTGGCTGAAAGCACAGCTGAAGCAGGGGAGAGACTCCTGTTGACATTCTTGAGTTCCGGGATAAAGCCATCCTTGAAGCCAGTTGCCTTGAACTTTTCAGAAACATGAGCCAATCAATCTCTGCCCCACCCCTGGCTTTTTCCCTCCTTAAACCAAGTTAAGTTGGAGTCCTGTCACTTGCCATCAGAAGTCATGAAGAACACACCATCCAAGTCCACACCTCCCTCCTCTGTGCCACCTCGGGACCCAGTGTCACTTATATCACTTCTGGTATTCCCACCTAATTAAAATTTGTTCACTCATGTAACTCTGCTACGGGACCCCAAGTTTCTTGAGAACAAGGACAGTGACTTCTTTATCTCTGTTGTCTCAGCCAGGCTAAGAAGCAGCAGGTTGGCATTAAAGTCATGGACACTGAAGTCAACCAGACCTGGGTTCAAATCCTGGCTCTGCCTCTTGCTGACCGTGAAGCCCTGGTTAAGTTCCTTACTCTACCTCCTTGAGTCTCAGTTTCCTGAATGCTTATTATAAAGGGGCATTATTAAGAATGAATGAGGTCATTTCCGCTGCCTTAGCTCAGTGCCTGGCCTTTATGAGGCATTTCATAAGGGATAACTGTGGTTATTATTACACGTTGGTCCCGTGGAGTCAGTCCTATGAGAATCACAGATCACGGCATGGCAGACCAGGGGTGGGGATGGTTCACACACAAGCATAGCCACAGTTACCCGAAGTGGTAGCAGGACTGGCAGGAGTTTAGGAGCGTGGGAGGAAGTGGGCAGCTCCTCTCAGCCCTGCCCCTGAGGCCATGGCAGTTCTCAGGGAGGGAGTGGGCATGGGTGTGTGAGCAGAGAAGGAAAATCCACCCTCCCAAGGTTTCTCCCCATGACCAGCCCCCATGCCCTCACTCCAGACTCAGAGCTGGGATTCTTTGCTCTGGAGAGAAGTGCATTGTTAGGAGCTCAGGAGCTGGAGTCAGGCAGTCCTGAGTTATGACCTTGGCTCCCCACCTTTCTAGCTGTGTGTCTCTAGGCAAGCTAGCTACCATCCCTGAACCTCTCTTTCCTCATATTCAAAATGAGTTTTTTAGAAGAAAAATGAGATCATGTAATTTAAGCTCTTAAACCAGTGCCAACAAATGAGAACTATTATTTTTAAGGATTAAAATAAAATCCATGAGGGATTTCAACTCCCTGTGGCCCTGGCACTGAGTTGGTCATTTGGAGGCAGCAGGGCCTTGGACCACAGGATGGACACACTCAGCCCTCCCTCCAGGACACTGTGGTGACTGAGAATGTGCACGACGTGGTCTCACTGCCTGTCTTGGAATTCTCGCTTGCCCTGCAAGTTTCACAAATTTCCCGTGCCTCAGTTGCCTCACTTATAAAACAGAGATAAAAACAGCTTCTACCTCATTGGGGAGTTTTGAGGATTAAATGACCTAATGCATGCAATATACGTAGAACTGTGTCTAACACATGGCAAGTGCTTAATAAACATTAGCTATTAGTCATTTCTAGAGTAATTTAGTGACTGCTCGTTGCATTAAGAGACCTCCATCTCAAAAGAAATGGAGGAAAATGTGCTTGTCCTCAGTAGATGTAGAGTCTAAATTGGGGCCATAGTGATTAATAACAATAATGATAGTAATGATAGTTACTGAGTTTTAAAGTGGAAGTGATTGACTTACTTTGATTTGGGGAGGAACAAAAGTCAAGGGAAGGTACCAGGAGCTCCTGGCGCAACGGAACATGTGGACCCAGCGTTTGAGAGAGCGCCCCTAGTGGGCGGGCGGAGGTGGGCCCTCAGCGTACCGCCTTCCCAGTCAGCCACAGGGGCGGGGCGGGGTGGGGCTGAGGCTCAGTAGTGATTGGTCTGGGGTGGGCACGTGACTCGCTCAGGTCCCTTTGCTGAGGTTTTTGTTACTGGAGATGGCGGGAAGAGTTGTCTTTTCTTGTCTCAGTGCTGTGAGACCACACACAGGCTGGAGCTCCATGGGCCAGGCATCCAGCCTCATGGGGTGAGCAGACCGGAGGGGATGAAGCCAAGGTAACACAGAGCCTAGAGGTGAGAAGGAGAAAGGGTGTAGAGAAGAGAGAAATGGGAAGTGGGCTAGGGAGGTTGAGAGGAGGAAGACAGAGAAGGAGACTGGGAGAAAAAGCGGACTCCCAGTTCCTGGGTGCTGTGGCCCCTGTTGCCAGCATCACTCCTTTCTGTGGTTCCATGAGCTAATGAATTTGCTGAGCTGCTTGAGGTACCATGTTTCATAGCGTCTAACATGCTATCGATTGTAAGATGCACTATTATTTAATGTGCCAATTAACTCTTAATGGATTGCAAAGCACAATGTTAAAACGTGGAACTTAGGGCAAAGGGGATGTCCTTGAAGAGATGAAAATGATGGTTCAAACTGGGCTTCTGTTTCTCAAAGAAGAAAAATTCCAGTTCATTCATGTGCTCTTCCTCCCCACTCTGGAAACACGCCCTGACACAGAAGGCCTGCAGTGTCTTCATCTCTTACAGAAGAGGTCTTTGGAAGGAGAAGGGGGCAACACAGCCCATTCACCTGTGGACATAGAGGAATAAGGTACAGAAATGCTCCTTCTTTTAAGCAGCAAAGTTGCAAGCTCTGGCCTGGGGCAGATAGTGGAGAGTCCTCCAGGAGTACCTCCTATGCACCAGGGACACTTACTGTTCACATCAATCTTTGAGAGAGCTTCGGCTGCCACTGTTTTACAGCAGAGGAAAGTAAGGCCTGCTTCAATTAACCTACCCGACCAAGGTCAGGCATCACAGAGCCAAGATTCCAACCCTTCCCGACTGGTGACATCCTTCCCCCTGTGGAACTTGGCTGTCTCCTTGCGTTTGGTCCTAATTATCCCTAAAATTGTCAAACAAGATGCACTCCAGTGAGAAGCAAGAGCAAAAGTGTCACAGCTCAATGCCGTCTCTCAGTGACTAAAAATAATGTTCACCTTCTGTTGTTCTTAGAAATTCAAGAGAAAAACAGAGGGCCACATTCCCAGCTTCTGATCTCTCCCTGTGGTCATTCTATTTTCATCTGAACATCTCCAGGTATGAATAGAGGCTTCAAGGTGTTGGGGGGCAGGCCTGGGATCCAGGCCTGGAATATCATTGGCTCAAGGTATAACTATGCGTGGGCCACTTCCCTCCTGTGGGCCTCAGTGCCCCCATCTATAATATGCCAGGAGCCAGGGTGGACTAGCTCACCTTTAAGGCTCTTTCAAGTCCAATATGAACTTTAGTTGGTAACTTCGCTTAAGCATTTTATAGCTTGTAAAGATCTCACTTGGTCCTCTGATGAGGCAGTTCTCAACCTATTTTCTGTTGGTACACACATAACGAGGTTGTCGTACCTGGTATTCTCCACAATTCCACTGGCTAGCTATAGTTTCACGATTTCCATCCCACTCAAAAGAACACATTAGAATGCAAATGAGGAGGGATGACATTGTCATAAGGCTAACCTTGGTTATGCTCTAACTTATATAATTTTAACCCAAATCATTTGAAATATCAGTGCTTTGTTGTAAGCCTATAATTACATTGCCAGGCTTTTCCCAACTGTTTCTGACCCACAAGGTTGTCTAGACACTGGATCAAAGCCACGGCTGTAATGAGCTCAAAAGGAGACAGCACAGGCTTCACATCTGTGTAAGGAACTATAAGTAAATGGCATTTTAATAGCTGGTGTCCAGATTCCTTCTAGGAAAGGAATTGTGTTTTACTGTGAACTGAATTGAGGTGGAGGAGGGTGGGGGGCAGTGAACCTGAGGTCCTTGGGAGTCAGAGCTTCCAGGAGGAGAGCTGGGTTGCCCCACACAATAGAGAGAGAAGACATGGAGTCCCTAGACATAACCCAGGAGGGAAGAGGTAAAGGGGAGAGGAGCCAGGCAGTGAATGGAAGGCTGTGCTGTGTTGGATGTCTCCCTGCTCTGTGATTCTCAAATATTTAGATACTCCCAAGTCCCTGGTGAGGTGTGTGTGTGTGTGTATCCAGTGAATGAGGCCATCGGCCCACATACATATACCCATAGTGCAGGAACCAAGCATGGCTAATGATAGGACCTCAAACCTCTGCAAATGTGCAGAAGTCTTGGAAGTTCTTGTCTGCTCCCGTCCATGGGATTGGGGGTTTCAGGCCGCCCTAGTTAGACCTGAAGTGCTGTCAAAGCCCCATCCAACATCTGGGTTTTCACCCACTTTACAGATGAGGAGCCAAGAGGGTCTGGCAAAATTGGACAAAACTGGCTCATTCCTTCCACTGGGCCCTGATTAAGCACTTGTTCTCTGTGGTTCCTGCTCCCAGTTTCTCCTGTTTTAAATTCTAACTTATTCACCAGCTTAGTAAATCCCCTTGATGACCCTAGCTTCTGCCCTTCCCTAACTCTGATTTACTTAGGTTTTTTATTTTGAAATAATTTCAGATTTCCAAAAGCATTATTAAGATAGTACTAAGAGTTCCCATATAACCTTTACCCAATTTCCCTAATTTTAACATCTTCTGTAACATTTGTCTAAACTAAGAAAACTGATATGACACCATTAACTAAACTACTCATAGACTTTGCCTGAATTTCATCAGCTTTTCCCTAATATCCTGTTTCAGAATGCACTCCGGGGCACCATGTTGGATTTAGTTGTTAAACCTTCTTAGTCTCCTCCAATCTGTGCCAGTTCCTCAGTCGTTCCTTGTTTTTCATGACGTTGCATACTATACATGTTGGCTCTCCATTTATGCATTTATCTACTAGTCAAATGGATCCATCAACTCATCCACGAGGTGGCCGGCCATGTGTGAGGCACTGGGAGCTCAGAAATGAATCAGGTGAGATCCCTGACTTCAAGGATGTAAGTCAAAGAGACTAGCAAGAAACTAGCATGAAATCAGACTAATAAAAGCTATGACAGAGAAAGCACAGGGCAGAAGAGCTGAGCCCATGAGTACAAATGGGCATGGCCCTGCCGATCCTTTGATTCAGACTTCCAGCTTCCAGAACTGTGAGAGAATAGATTTTTGTTGTTCCAGGTCACTGTGTTTACAGTAATTAGCTACGGTGGCACTAAGAAACTAATACAGTAGCTTCTAGAATGGGTCCCAGTGGCCCCCACATCTTGATATCTGTGCCCTTGTATAATCCCCTCCCACTGAGTGCTGCTGAGGAAGAGAATATGGTGAAAGTGATGAATGTCACTTTCAAGATTAGGCTATAAAAGACAGTGACTTCTGGAGCTCTCATTCTCTTTGCCTCTTTCTCCTCTCTCTCTCTCTCTCTCTCTCTGTCTTCTTCCTGGCTTGCTCTGATGAAGCAAGTTGCCACACTGTGAACTGCCCTATGGAGAGGCCCAAGTGATACAGAACTGCGGTGGCTGCAGTCACCAGCTAGTGATTTGCTAAGACCCTCCGTCCAGTGCCCATGAGGAACTGAATCCCGCTAACAACCACATCAGTGAGCTTGGAAGCCGACTCTTCCCCAGCCAATCCTTGAGATGACCGAAGCCTTGGCCAACACCTTAATTAACACCTTGTAGAGACACTGAGCCAGAGAATCCTGCTAGGCAATACCCAGATTCTTGACCTGCAGTAAATGTGAGATAATATATGTTGTTCTAAGCCATTCTGTTTTTGGGTAATTCACCATGCAGCAATAGATAACTAATATAGCATATAACTGACACAGATGGAATTAACGACAGCTGATTGTAGCCAGGTAGAAACATAGGTCCATTGTTTACAAGTCTGTAGATTTTTCAAGGAAGGCTGGCTGGAATCTAATTTTAAAGCAAAATTTCCAATTAGATCAATATTTCTCAATCAAGGGAGATTTTGCCCCACAAGGGACATTTGGCAGTATCTAGATACTTTTTTATTGTCATGTCTGGAGGGCGCTCCTGGCTTCTAGGGGATAGAGGCCAGAGATGCTGCTAAACATCCTGTATGAGAAAAACATGTGGCCCAAAATGTCAATATAATGTACAAGACAGCCCCCTCTTCTCAGTATCTGGCTCAAAATGTCAATAATGTGACTTTGAGAAATCCTGAATAGAAAAACAGTGCTTGAACTAAACAAACAAGTCTGTTGATTACATTTGGTGGGAGTTTCCAGGTTGCAATCCCTACTATCATGCTTTTTTATCTTATTTCATGGTGTGACTAGTTTCTGATGCAATCAGACTTCGTAGGGAAGGAAATGGTTTTATTATTTGTCACTATTTCCTTTTAAACCTGCTCTGTTCCATCTCCCTCCCCTGCCTCTAGGTGACATCTTGGGTTTCCCAATCTCTTTCAGGCATTGGAACATATCATTATCAGCTATTAAAAACTCAGCCACATCTAATATTAAAACTGAATTTCTCATCCAATCAAAAAGTTCTTTCCTCTCCTCAGTCTAGCCTCACCTGAGAATTCTTCAGATCAGCCCTTAAGAAGAGAGATATGTCAATCAGAGTTCAATGAGGAAAACAGAAACCATGCCAGGTATTTCCAACAAAGGGGGCTGAATACAGGAAATTGATTAAATGGGTGTTAGAAGATGGAGGAGCAAAAAGGGGGAAGGCACAGCAACACGAAGATCAATAACTGCAGGAAGCAGCTGCCACCCCTAGGGCAATGGAGTGGGGAGAGAGAAGGTGTTGTTATTAAATTCTATAAGCTTAGAAGAATTGTCATCTTCAGAGCTGGGGCCACTGGGGAGGAGCTGGTGCTCAGAAGCTGGGGCCTTGGAAGAGATGTAACCACCTGCAGAGACACTGCCAGAAGAAAAGAGAGAGAAATAGGAGAACAAACAATGGTTTGTTCACTCCCCTGGCCCCTCCTCCTACCTTCTGATCTCATACTAGGGCCACTTATTGACAGACTCTAAAAGAAAGTCAACTCAGAAAGCATCTTTTAATGCTAAGAAGTTTAGCTTATAGACTCCCAGACCCCATTTTGCAGGGCAAACACTAGAAGGTAGGTATGGAGCCAAGAGACAGTGGTAGATAGCACACGAGCATGGCTGTTCTTTCATGACCCCATGGCCCTTGACCCTCCATACCTCCTCCACTCCCTATGTTTGTTCCGGCTGCTTCAGCACTGGGTTGCAAGGGGAGAAGCAGTAAAGAGCCCCACAGGGGCTCTGTAATGTCCTGTAATGTCCAAATGCCCTGTAATGTCTGAAGTCCATTAAGTACATGTTCCAGTGTACTTTGGTGTTGGGCAATAGATCATTGGTTCTCCATACTCTGGTCAGCCATTGTGCAAATGCTGGCTCTCTCTTTTACAGCTTCTTCAGGGACCTCCTGATGGGGACCTTGAAACTCTCACTTTTTTCTCTTAAGACAATCCCTGGCTGGCAACATACAGTGTCCCCCAGCTCCTATGCTTTTGTGATATGCACCCCACGGAGACCTCTTGGGGGTCCTCTTGCCCTGGCAGGCCTTTCTTTTAGGTGAGGTCCTTTCCAGAAGACTCTAGCCCAGCTAGTCTCATGGCGCTCACATAACCCATGGGAAAAGTCAACATTTCTTTGCCCCACGAAACTCTGGAAGGGCAAGTTACTCCCACAGTAGCACCCACTCTTTGATTAGTCCTCATAGGCAAACTAACCAGGCTTCTGCTTTTAGACATCCCCAGGTGCGACTCAGGAACCATGTCTAGGTAACTCCAGGAAAATCAGTCAAATTTCCTTAAAGATTCTTCTATCAACTTAACCCCGATAGCACCACAGAATAAACCTACAGCAGAACCCCTGAATAAAAGCACATAGTACAGGCATAGTTATTTCATATAACAAACTCCAAGGATGGTTCAGAGGTTTAGTAAGTTTGGATTGGTGTCTCTGTGGGTCTCTTTGACCTTACCCTCATGGTGACAAGATGGTTGCAGCATCTCCAGCAATCATATCTTCCTCCACAAAGTCCAAAGTGAAAAGGAAAGGGGGTTGTGGGAGGAAAGGCCACTTTCCATCCCCCTCTGTTTTTTTATCCCTCCCAAAAGGCTACCTAGCAAATCTTGCCTAACATCTTGGTGGCCAGAAGTAGATCACATGTCCAGTCCTAGACCAATCACTGACAAGGGGGAATGGAAAGACCAAGACTAGCTTAAAACAATCACGAGTCAACTTTTGAGAACGAAATTGAGATGCGTTTTCTAAGGAAGAAGGGGAAATGGCTATTGGGTAGAGAACCAGCAGTATCAGCCACAGATATTTCATTGCTTTGGAAGTTTTGCACTATGTAAATACTGCCCTAAATATTCCTTTGCATGGCCAGAGCAGTTATCTGCATCTCAGTGCCCCTGTGAGCTGAAGCCTCCCCACCTCCTAAGTCAGTCATCACAGCCCTCTGTTTTGGCAGATCACCTGGAGTGTGTGAGTTGCTGGCCAGGGTTCAAATTTTCTGGCTGTGTGCCCAGGGACAGACTATTATCAGCTGATACAGACAACCTGATTACTTCCATATTTCCCCTTTCCTACTTTTGTTTTGGTTTATCCTTTGAAAATTTCTTGAGCTCTTGTCTAGTCTAGTCAAAGCATTCTCATCAATCCCAGTCTCAGAGTGTGCAAAACCCAACATTAACAATTTAGAACGAAACCTGAAATTAACTAACAGAATCTATTTTTCTATTCGTTACTTATCTGGAAACCTTGCAGTGCACACTTTTGATTAGTGACTGGATTAAGAAATCCCACTGCCACCCACCAAGGACTTCACCAGGAACCACGTTTAATGAACCCCAATAATTAGATTCCCAATAGGGGAATTTGTTGGTCACATTGCAGAATAATTATTGGGCACTGTTACTTAGAACAGGTATTGTTAGCTGTTGTAATAGACAATCTCCAAATCAGTGGCTTCACCCAACAGAAATTTGTATCTTAATCACAGTCTAATCAGGGTTTCTTGGCCAAGCAGACTTCCAAGTAGGGATTCAGTGACCCAGGCTCCTTCCATCTTGTTGTGCCTCCCTCTTCCATAGTCCTAAATCCTCTCTAATCAACCAATAGATGGAGAAGAGGATATGGAATTATGCATGGGAGGCCTTGCAGGGTGACCCCTGGAAGTACACCCATCACTTGTCCCCACAATCCAGTGGCCAGAGTACTCATTCACATGGCCATACTGACACAAGAGAGGCCAGGAAGGCTGACCCCGCTATGCACCCAGGAGGAAAGCCCTCTCTGTCAAAACAAGTGCCAGGTGCTTTATATACATTATCTTGTACGGTGGGCATTAAAATTCCGATTTTAAGATGAGAAAGCCGAGGCTCAGAGCGGTGAAACGTCCTGCCCAAGGTGACACAGCTCATATGTGTCAGAGGGAGAATATCTCCTATCATTTTCTGCAATTGACTTCATACTTTTACCTTTCACATTTAGATGTTTAGTCCCCTTGGAGTCTACCTTTGTACATACTTTAACATAGGGATCTAGTTTTAGTTTTCTCCAGTTTTCCCCAAACCATATACTAGACAACTTTTTTTCACAACACTTGATGTTATGACTCTTTTTTCCCAAAAGGGTCAAGCCAATTTACCTTTCTACTACTAGTGTATCCATATGCCTGTTTCATTTCACCTTCTTTAACAGCTGACTTTGTTATTTAAAAAGTCAGTGCTATTTGATGGTAGAAAATTGGTAACTTACTTCTTTTGTTGCTAATGAGATTGCTTTCTCTCATTTTCTCCCCCAAATATATTCTTCCTTTGTGAATTATCTACTTGAATTCCTTATTTACTTATTTAGTAGGGTCTGAATAACTTTCTCATGGCTTCACATACATATATACATACAGATAGTAAAAGCTCTTTATATAATAAAGATATGATGCCTTTGCCTGTCATTTTTGCCTATGCATTTTCCTGTCTTTTCTATGTACAGATGTGCTGAATTTTCCTGCTGCCAATTCTGTCCATCTCTTTCTTTGTGATCTTTTCTGATGCTTCTAGATTTAACCAGACCTTCCCAGAGGTCTGATAAATATTCATGTCTTTTCCCCTCTGTGGTTTGATTTTTAAAAACATTCAATTCTTTAGTGCACCTGGAATGCATTTCAGCGCACGGTATGGCATGGAAGGGTCTAACTGCAGGTTTATAAGTTGCAAGAAGTCATTTACACCCCCTTCTCCCCCATCCTGAGCTGCTTTTCCTTCTCCAGGCCCAAAAGAAGCAAAGATATTATAAGTGACAAAAAGTATAAGGCTATGATCATTTTCCCCCCATTGAAGAGATTATTATTGTTGTGCAGAATAGAACATTTACCATGTAGTAGAGTTCTCTTTGCTTTGCACAAATTGTGTCAGTGAGATTAGCCATCAGACATCCTCATGGGATAGAAATCATTACCCCTATTTTACAGAGGAGGAAAACTAAGGCTTAAGTGACTTGCTCAAGGTCACACACTGGGGTGATTGTTATTTTTTTTCTTTGCGCACCTCACTTTCTTTGCTTATTCATGACCTTGCCTTCTAGCTATTAACTTAAAATGTGCTTGTTTTCTTGAAATTAAGACAGAATGACATTAGATGAATTCACTTTTTTTAAAGCAACCTTGAAATGTTCAAGAGCCCCCAAAGTAGAAAAAGATACTGAAGAGGGTCCAGAAACTGCCAAAATAGGTTGACAACATCCCATTGTGATCTTTTCTGATGCTTCTAGATTTAACCACATCTCGTCAGCAGCCCTATAAATATTCTAGTCTTTTCCCCTTGTCACCTTGGTAATTACCACTGTCACCTTGGTCCACAAGCAGTTTACATGAACTGACTTTTAGGGGAATTGGCTAAAAGAGTCAAGAGGCTCCAGAGTTAAGAGCTCATGTGAACTTAAATACATGGGTGATTGCTAGCGATTTGGGTCAGAAGGGGGATTCTCATTTATTTGCCTTCCTGTTTTAGGAAGATTTTCATTTTTGTGATCTTGGAAGACGACTCAGTGAAGGGAGAAAGAAAAGACTGAGCAGAAAGGAGGTGGGAAAACACTGACTCCCCACTGAGAGATCTGCTGTCATGGTACGGTGCCTCTTTGCACCTCAGTGTTCTGTAACATGGGACTACCGACTAACCCTTGCTTTGCAGAACCAGCCATGGTGAGGATAACCTAAAACCGAACCCAGGCACGCCAGGCACCTGACCTTGTTAAGAGCCATCTCTGCATTCTCTCAGGCACTTCCCACATTGTTCCTATGAGGAAAGCCCACCACGAGGATTTGGTGACGTTCTAAGATTGGCCAAGGTGCATATTTGGAAGCAGACTAGAAAAAGCTCCTAAATTAGGAAGGAAAGAGGATGCTAGAGAGGGAAGAAGGAAGACAATCTATTTTGTACCCGAAGGCCCATGTTGGTGTTCTATTCCCCTTCTATAGGTGAAGGAAGAATGAAGACTGAGGGAAGTGCAGCAGTGAGCTCAGGTTCACAGAGGATTCAGTTCCTGGTCTCTGGGCTACAAAGGCTGGGAGGGAGGGGTCTCAAGAGATAAAGGTGGGGGTACATGTAACATCACAACTTGGTCAGGAGTGAAGCACCATCAGGTTGTAAACCCCACAAGGACCCAGGTATTTTGACTCTTAGTAAGGTCACTTGGAGATGTTATGGTTTTCCAAGCCAGAAGAGTGACCAACTGCATGAAAGGTTGGGTGTAGGAAGTGACCACACAGCTCAGATCATAGCGCCATGTCGGCAGAATAAACATGCCTTCTAGCCCAGCAAGGTCCTAGTTACAGGGCCTTGGCTCAATTAAATAGAATAAGCAATAGGTACTTTTAGCTTGGCAAAGTGGTCAAAAACAGGTTGCAAGAACAAACTGGGCCAAGCCATTCCTCCATAAACTACAAAAGAATCCTAATTTCACAGTTTCTTAACTTTAAACTAATTTAAGTATATTAAACCGTTTGGCATCTATCATCATGGTAGCTGGGCGGCAGGGGTGGGGGTGGGTACAAGTACAAAGACCAGAGTGGGGATAGAGCAATGTGTGAGAAAAACCTGGATTCTGGTATAGCTCTGCTGCCAAGAATATCTCCCTGCCTGGAACAGTTGGAAATGCAAGAGAGTATTTTATGATTTGTCTGTTTGTTTGCCAATTTCAAAGAAATCTTGATGTAGAAAGTTTGAAAAACACATAGAAATATAAAGAAGTAGGAAAAAATCACCCATAATCCTATCATCCAGTAATAACCACTTTACACTGTGGTATTTTTCTCTCTAGAGTTTCTCTCTGGGCTTTTGTTTTTTAAATAAATGTGGTACTTGGCTTGAGACCCATCCACTTCCCAAACTGGATGAGATGAGGCCTGTAACATCCTGCAAATATATATATTTCAGATTATAAAATGTAATATGCTCATTAGAGAAAATCTAAAAATTTCAACAAGGATGAAGAAAATTAGATTAAAATTCCACCAGGCAGAGAATTAACATTGCGGTGAATTTCCTTCCCATCTTTTTTCTTTACATTTCTTTGATTATCATATATGTGTTTACCTAATTTTGCATTCAACTTTTTTTCCTTCACATTATATCATGAGCATTTCCTCCTGTTATTGCACATTCTTTCAAGGCTACATAATATTCCTGGGTATGGACATTGCATATCTTATTTAATTCTTCCTTTATAATGAATGTTCGATTTTCTGAGTATTGTTTTTTTTTACAAATCTTTGCCCACAGCTGTTTTATTTCTCTAGGATTGACTCCTTCAAGATGAATTACTGGGTGAAAGTGGATGAATCTTTTAGAGAATATGAATCTTTTAACACATACTGCCACATCGTCCTTTTGAAGGGTTGTAACTGGAGCAGTGCAGGGGACTACCTACTCCCTTATACCCTTGATTTAACCTTGAGAGCTCTGTCTGCTTTACTTTGCAAAACGCTATTGCTAATTGAATGGGTGATTGTATCATTCCTGAGCTACAAAATGGCTACTGCCTTCACTGGCCATGGCTTTTTGACATTAAGTCAACCAGTTAACTCTTGACTCCGTTTCCCCATTCTTACCACGACGTGTTCTTTAAATTCAGAAGATGATTTCAGCTTAAAGTTGGAAATATTGGTTCACATTCCAGCTTCAGCTTTTTAAGACTGTATTTCTTAATCTGCAAAATGGGAGCAATACCTAGATTACAGAATAATGATGATTTAAAAATAAAACAAAACATCACAACAAAAAAATACGTAAATTGCTTAACACCATGCCTGGCACAGAGCAGATGCCCAATGAATATTACAATTATCTTCTTTCCTCTCTTCTTTATCTTCAACATAGAAACCATTTGAAAAGTCAGGAAAAGTAGCATTAATCTACCAGATTTCTAGTTGAAGAAACCAAAGCTCAAAGAAGCTAAGCAACTTGCCTAAAGTCCTGGTAGCTGGTAAAAGACAGCATGAGGTCCACTCCCAAGATCTGAAAGAGGGGACAGCTGCAGGGCTAAATACGGCCTAGGCGTCTGTTTTATTTGGCCCACATAACCAAAAATAAGTAAGAAAATAGGATAAAATTAAATAAAGACAACCTTTAAAAAGAGGAGCTTTTACATCCGTATTTGATTTCTGGTTTCTCTTGAGAAATCATTCAATCTGGTGATGGGGCTGGTGAAGTCCACTGGTGCCTGTCCGCTTTGCAGAGGCCACGCATTTCCAGTTCTCCAGGTCTACGGTGGGTGTCCGTGGATTTGAGATACTGCCTGGCTCCTGGGAGCACTGGAGTTTGCGACCCCTGCTCTGACCCAGTGTGATATTTCCATGTAGGGTTTCTGGCCACCTCCCAGGATACCCGCTCCTGCTAACCTCAGACAGCGCGGGCCTGGACGCCCGCCCTGAGGCCGGAGAATTGCCCACCAAGCCAGGTCCTGCGGAGGCCCGTTGTAGTCAAAGAATGTGAACGTACATTGTTCTCCGCCCAGCCGCATTCATGCGGGGTGAGCTCACCCTGGCCCGCTGCCTCCTTCCCCCAATCTCTCCAATTAAAAACATATTACCTTCCCGCTCCGCCCGGAGCAGCCCTGGGCCGCAGCTTTATTTTATAAACACATTTAGACAAGTTCAAAAAGGAATGATTCATGCTGGACCTGAGCACTCCTAAAGGCGAGGGCTGCTGAGCATTTTCACAGGGCACGCATCCTGAGCCGGACCAGGCCCGGCCCTCGGGGGGTATCACCTCTCCTGCTCGAAGGCCGGGATTACCTGGCCGCAGCTGGAAGGACTTACCCACAAGGCCACCTTTCGGCACCTCCAGCGCAGCCTCAGTCAGGGGTTGCGCCCGGACCAGACCTAGCCACCGGGGGCTCCCGGAGGGGAAGGGCGCAGGCCCTGCCCCTCCCCTGCGGGGAGACTCCTCTGATCCCCACTCCTGTCTCCCAACCCCAGTGACCCCTCCTCCTCTCTCCTGAGCGGCTCAGCTCCGAGGCTTCCAGGTTCACCCTACCACCCTGTGGGTGCATTCCCTCCTTCAACCCACTCCATCCAGCACTCCTGGAGGGTGCACCCTGGAGGGTCTTTTATGCTCTTTCCACAGAGCCAGGCTTAGTGTCTGGCACAAGGAAGGGCACGCGGCAGGTGTCAGAATCATAGTAATAAGAATGAGGAACTGGTTGAACAGACAGCATTGAGAGGGTGCCAGGTACATACTTAGTAATTTACGTATATTCTTTCATTTAAGCATCACAAGAACCCTACGAAGTAGGTGCTGTTTGTGACAAGGCCGTTTCACAGATGAGGAAATTAAAGAGTGGCAGGATTTGGTTTCAACTGAACTCTACCCACAGGGTCTGCCCTAGCTGTCAGAAGTGGAAGAGCCCATTGGCCATTTGGTCTTGTCACTTGATTTGACAGGTCTACAAATGGAGGCCTGGACAGGGAAGGATGTCCCTGAGATGGTAAAGGGTGGAGCAGCCTCAGCAGGAGCCCCAGCTCCCTGCCTCTGTGGTGCACCACATCGTGCCAGTCCCTGGCAGCATGCCTGACACATAGTAGGAATTCAGTGGATATTTCTGAAGGAGTGAATTTTTTATGGCACTCCTCCTCAGACCTCAGTTACTGTGACTGTATCTCACTCATATGTGAATCCCCAGTGTCCAGCATCAGACCTAGCACAAAGTAGGTTCTCTGATGATATCTGTTGAAGGAATGAATCAGCTTCTGATTGTGCCATTAGCCACTGCACTTTAATCCTTCATTATTATTTTATGGTTACTGGGTTATTAATTTTCTCTCCTCAACTGAAGGGTAAACATGGGATCTCCTTCCTCTTTTGTAGGCAGGCTATGCTTAGCACCCAGAGGTGTTAATTCCATGGGTGATTACTCACTGGTTCTTGCTCTCATTACTCTCTATTGAGCATCTACTATGTGCCAGGCACTGTGCCAGGCTCTGGCCAAGTATGCCTGATACAAAGGCAAGTCCAACCATGACCCACCCCTAGGAATGACGGTATCATCCCTCAGCAGCTTCTCTGCCCCTGTTCATTGTGACCATGGTGGATAGGACTGTGGGGGCCTCATCTAACTTCAGAGGAATCTGGGATGAGGAAGTTGTCCAAAGTCCTTGGTCTTCTCTGCCCGTTCTTCACCAGTCTTTGTAACCTCAGTCAGTCCAGTGGTGCCAATCATCAGGAGGAGGAAGTTGCCAACTGTATTCTGCTCATTGATCCAGTCACTCAACAAACCCTTATTATGTGTCCACTGTGTGCCAGGTCCTATAGTTGTAAGAAATAGACTGCACTTGGCTGGGCATGGTGGCTCATGCCTATAATCCCAACACTTTGGGAGGATGAGGTGAATGGATTGCTTGAGCTCAGGAGTTCAAGACCAGCCTAGGCAACATGGTGAAACCCCATCTCTACTAAAAATGTAAAAATTAGCTAGGCATAGTGGCGTATGCATGTAGTACCAGCTACTTTGGGGGGCTGAAGCAGGAGGATCACCTGAGCCTCGGGAGGTGATCGTGTCACTGTACTCCAGCCTGGGGGATAGAGACCCTATCTCAAAAAAAAAAAAAAAAAAAAAAAAAAGAAAGGAAGGAAGAAAGACAGAAGAAAAGAAAAAAGACAGAAATAGCCTACACTCAGGATCAGCCTCACAGGATGTGTCTGTATTCGTCGGAAGGCTCTGGGGCCAAGTGACAAAAAGTAGGCTCAGGCAAAGGGGGAACCAATGAGCACCTATCATCAAACACAGGGATGGCCTCAAGCACAGCAAAGAGTCTTTCTCTATATCTCATATCTTTGCCTCTTCTTCTTAGGGTTGGCCTCTTTACCCTTGTCACAATAAGATCACGGCCACTGTCAATATTAGGGTTCAGGATTCCTAACCTCACCTCTTCATCAGTCTAAATAGAAAATCCCCAGGAAGGCTGAAAACAGAAGAGAAGGTGCTGCTCTGACAACATAACAGAGTGGGTGACAATAAGCCTGTTTCCAGATCATCCTTTTCGTGTCCTTAGCCTGTTTCATCTTGATTCCTATGTCTAAGAGCCTGATTCATAGATGATTTGATGGTGAGGTGAATGAGTTACATTATTTTGGTTGTAAGCAGATTTTCTAAAAATAACTGTTGTTGGGAAGGATATTCAAGAGCTCTCATAGAATTCAAAGATGCACAGAACAATGAGTCACAGAAAAGAAGGACCCCAGTGGCCATGGCTCTTCCATGCTTGGAGTTCACAGAACCTTTTCCTCATAGCATCGCCCTTTATGGGCTTCACCTCCAACAACGACCAGCCTCTGTAATTCCAGCAACTACCAGTTCAGTTCCACATGTCAGATTCCTGGGGAGCAATTGGAATTGGCCTGGTGTGGGTCACTTGCTCATTCTGTGCCAAAGAGCAGGTTCAAGAGGTCAGGTCACATTGTACTAACATGACAACTCTTATCGGAACCCTGGGTGGAGGATTGAAGCCCAGGTGATGGTTTCCAGAAGACGATGATGAGCAACCAAGCCACAGAGCAGAGAGCACTGGTTAGCAGGGAGCACCTTGATTTTTGGTAAAAGCTCTTCCATTGGGAAAATCTAGGTTCCCTGTCTTCCAGGGAAACCACTTTGTTGAGAGGAATCAACGGGTTTGGGAGTCGGAATTTGATATAAATCCTTGTTTCACCACTTCTTAGGTGTGTGACCTTGAAGATACCACTCCCCCTCTCTGAGCCTCAGTTTCCTCGGGTATAGAATGGAAGTAATAATGCCTCCTTTGTGAAGGGTGATGTGGGAATTGAATACATCCAACAGATTAGGTGCCTGGAGCCTGGTAAATGCCGAATAAGCAAGTTGACTTGTTTTCCCTCTCGAGAATTTTGTGTTTGTGACAATGAATATGCTTGACATCCGGAACAATAAGATATAAGACTCAAATTCAAAATGCTTCCAGAAGTCTGACAGTGACAAAAATGAATTAAGAGGGCCCAGTGTAAGGAAAGGCCAAGCAAGGGAACTGGCACTGAGCTCAATGTCTTGAAGCAGTAGGGAAAGAGGCACAGCAGAGAGCATGCGCATTACACAGGCTATAGCCATGACCCTTCCAGCCAAGTGCTGCCATGCAGGAAGGTGCAGCCTGTGTTGTCAGATCTTTGAGGTTTTAAGGAAAAGTCAGAAATCAGATTTTCATGGGAAATTTTCTGTTAAATATTGGCAAGGAATTCAAAATTTAAAACTTAGTAACATCAAGAGAATGGAAAAACAAACTATAAACTAGGAGGAAATATTTGCAAAAGATAGATCTGATAAAGATATCAGATTATTAATCCAGACTATACAGAGAACTCATACAACTCAACAATAAGAAAATGAACAACCAATTAAAAATTGGGGAAAGATCTGAACAGATACCTCACCAGAGAAAATATACAGATGGCAAATAAGCATACGAAAAGATGTTCCACATCATATGTCATTAGGGAACTGCAAGTTAAACAACAATGAGATACCACTAAATGCCTACGCGAATGGCTAAAATCCAAAACACTGACAACAACAAATGTTGGCGAGGATGTGCAGCAAGCAGGAAGTCTCATTCATGGCTGGTGGAAATGCAAAATGGTACAGCCCCTTTGGAAGACAGTTTGTCAGCTTCTTACAAACCAAACATACTCTTACCATACGATCCAACAATTGCACTCCTTGGTATTTACTCAAAGCAGATCCAAACTAACGTCCCCACAAAAGCCTGCATGTTTACAGCAGCTTTGTTCAAAACTGTCAAAACGTAGAAGCAACCAGATACCTTTCAATAGGTGAGTGGATACATAAACTGTGGTACATCCAGACAATGAAATATTATTCAGTGCTTAAAAAAAAAAGAGCTATGAAGCCATGAAAATATAGGGAGGAACCTTAAATGCATATTACTAAGTGAAAGAAGCCAATTTGAAAAGGCTACATACTGTATGATTCCAAGGGAGTGACATTCAGGAAAAGGCAAAACTATGGAGATAGTAAAAAGATTACTGGCTGGCACGGATTGAAGGGAGGGAAGGAGGGATGAATACGTGGAGCACAAAGGACCTTTAGGGAAGTGAAATGCCTCCACATGATAGTGTAATGGGGAATACATGTCACTGTACGTCTGTCCAGACCCATACAATGTACAATGCCAAGAGTGAGCCCTAATGCAAACTATGGTCTCTGGGTGACACTCAAGTGTCAGGGTAGATTCATCAGCTGTAACTAACATACCCTCTAGTGGGGACATTGATAATGGGGGAGGCTATGCATGTGTTAGGGCCGTGGAATAAGGAAAATCTCTGTACCTTCCTCTCCATTTTGCTGTGAACCTAAAACTGTTCCAAAAAATCAAATCTGTTAATAAAAAAAAAAAAAGAGTAGGCTGGGTGTGGTGGCTCACACTTGTAATCCCAGCACTTTGGGATGCCAAGGTAGGTGGATCACCTGAGGTCAGGAGTTCGAGACCAGCCTAAGCAATATGGTGAAACCCCGTCTCTACTAAAACTACAAGAATTAGCCAGGCGTGGTGGTATGCACCTGTAGTCCCAGCTACCTGGGAGGCTGAGACAGGAGAATCGCTTGAACCCGGAAGGCAGAGGTTGTAGTAAGCCAAGATCCCATCACTGTACTCTAGCCTGGAGTACAAAGAGAGACTCCGTTTCAAAAAAAAAAAAAAGAAAACAAAGTGTAACAACCTACCTATGGGCTGGATTTGACCTGAGGACCCTTGGGCTGCCAGTGTGTGATGCCTGAGAAACAGCCCACCTTCTCAAAGCCAAGCACCACCTGGTTTCAGGACTTCATCTTTCCAGCCAGGTACACATATTAGGTGAAAGTTTCTTCACATTTCTAGATTGTAGTCACCATCAGAGATGCCTGCACCTGCCCATCAGATGTTCTGATTAGCACAAAATAATAAAAGTGGCCATATGGAGGTAAAGCAGTTCTAGGCCCCAGCCCAGGCAACCTACCTGGAGTTAAGCGACAGTCCTCAGGTGCTGGAATAAAGACCAGCTAAAGACCTCATCACTGCCTTCTTAAGCTGAATATCTAGCCTGGGATGTCTGTGATAATTAAGGAAAAAAAGGGAATCATGAGAGGTGACACAAGGGGCTGGCAGGGAAGATCCTCCTTAATCCCAATTGTGGAGGCAGGGGATCTGGTCCTGCTGCTTGGAGCCCTGTGGAGGGAATGGTGTTGGTGGCCCGTGGTGTAGGGATGAATGCTGCTTAGGGAACCACCATGAAGCTGACTGGAAGGCTTTGTAGGCTCCTGAGCAAAGACCAACACACCTGTCACCCACTGAGTGACTTCTGCCTGGGTCTCAAAATCACACCAAAGCACTGCTTCAGTCAGGTGACCAAGGTCAATATCAGCATCACCAATCACACTGACAACATGGACTCTTAATAAGACGTGATGAAAATGGTACTTTACCTCTGTGATCTGTTTCTCAAAAACCCCAGTCTAATTACCAGAAAAACATCAGGCAAATACCAATAGAGGGGCATCCTGCAAAGTAGCTGACCAGAACTTACCAAACTGTCAAGGGCATCAGAAGTAAAGAAAGTCCGGGAAACTGTCAACAGCCGAGAGGAACCTGAGGAGACGTGACAGTGAAATGCTGATGATGAAATGCGATATGATGACCTGATCGGGTCCTGGAACAGAAAAAGAACATTAGGTAAAAACTAAAGAAGTCTGAGTAAACTATGAGCTTTGGTTAATAATATAAACTATGAGCTTTAGTTAATCATACTATGTCAACATTGGTTCACTAATTGTAACAAATGAACTGCACTAATGTGAGATGTTAACAGGGGAGGCTGTGCAGGTGTTGGCGGGAGAAGAGGTGATAGACAAGAACTCTCAGTACTATCTGCACAATTTTTCCGTAAATCTAAAACTATTCTAAAAAGTAAACATTGTTAATTGAAGTCTATTCGTTTAACAAATCTTGCACACAATGAAGTCACATAACCAGATAACCTGGATTTGTATGTTAGCTTCAGTACAACTTTTGGCCTGGCAACCTTGGGCAAATTATTTTAACCTCTTTAGGCCTCTGTTTCATCATTTGCAGTATAGGGCTAAGAATAGTTTTAATTTTTTTTTAACTCACGGGGTTGTTTGGAGAATGAAAGAATGTATTGCCTGTGAAGCGCTTGGCTCAGCGCCTGCCACATATATAGCACTCGTTAAGTGATAAGTATTATTATAGGCATAGATTCACATACACATGTACTGGGGTTATTACTGATGCAGGGTTTATTTTTATTGTTCTATTTTATTATTTTTTAAAGGCAAAAACTGTCATTTTTAGAAGTGTCATCCAGTTCTGTTCCTAGCATAAAAGGTCTTTTGTGTTTAAGCCAAAAGTACTTGAATTGTTTTTCTAATTATGTGGGCATCAGACAAGCAGACATTCACTTTCTGGGTTTGAATTTAGGTTTTGGTAGGGGGTAGGTATTTGTCTTCATCAGAGCCGAGGGCTTCGGCCTTTTAGTGGACTCCATTTCCCCTGCTACTCCTTCCTACTTCCATGGGGCTTGAGGGTCACTGGGAGGAAGGTGAGGCTATCTGCATACAGGCCCAGGGGACTTCTGGAAGGAATGGGACTGAGACCCCAACACTTATCTTTGACATTCAAAGCTGTGAGAAGGCCTCTGATGAGGGACGGCACTTGACCAAAAGTTCCCTCACCCCGTCCAGCCGGAAAGGAGGTCTGGCTCAGGAACCCAAGCTCGACACCATGGGTAGGTGGGGCGGCCAGTGTGCCAATGCTGAACACAGCCCTGTGGGTCCACCACATGGCATCGCCTCCTTTGGCACAGAGGCCCACTGAGCATACCACTAGAATCATATGTCCCATAGTGCCCCATTCTACACTGAGAAATGCTGACTCGAGGGGCCTGAGCTGCCGAAGTCGCCAGTGCAGCAGATAAAACCCCACACATCGCCTGTTTCTCTGCCGAGCCCCACATGGGGTGAGAGAAACCTTGCATCTGAGTCGTAAGCTCTCTGTTTTGTCCAGAAATGTCATGTGGCTGCAGCCAAGGACACCGTCAGACTTCCCAGTTTCCTCTTCCAGAAGATAGTAACCAGGCCTGTGTCCTGGTCCAAGCAGGCCCTGGACAACTTGGTCATCACAGAATGGCCGCTGGGGAGAAATGACTTTTTTATAGTAAGCAGGAGATACTATCATTTGACTCTTAGCAGAAATGTGACCTCATCTGGCACTTTGAGCTGGAGAACTGTGCACTGGTTACCTGCAGAAGTGTCCATACACACAGACACTTGTAAACACACTTATGCATGTGCACTGTGCACACACACGTACGTGCAGACATATGCTGCCGCACTGCTCATTGTCTTGGCAAGAAAAGTTCTTTTTTGCACTCAGCTTTTCTTCCCAAGTCTTGGATTCTTGGAAAGGGACTGCAGCTGGGGATGGGGGTGGGGAAGAAACAGGGGAGCGGCAGGCCATGTGGAGAGAAGCTAATTTGTTTCTGCAGTCGACAGATGGGGTGAGGACAAATTACACAGTGGATACTAAAACTCCTTTTAAATTCAACAATATTTGCAAACTGATCTGAGCCCCCCAGAAGCAATAAGAGCAAGTGTACAGTCTGAGAACGAATTCCAGTGCCTCTTAAGGGTGGGGCTATTTAAAAACCTTTACAGGATGCCTGGCCTGTAGTGTATATATCCCCACGTAAATATTAGCCACAGCCTCATAGGGCCACTAGGAAAAAAAATGATAGATACATCTTGGATGTACAGAGAGTTTCCTGCTACAAATAGATGTGAGACCCTTTGGATGTTCTAAAATGATTAAATTTAAGGTATAAAAGAAAACAGCTATTTTCTTTTGGTCATTTTTTGGTCATTGTAAAACAATATATGTTAGTTATAGAAAGCTTAGAAAAGTGTGAATAGTAAAATTTCCTCCACCCAGAGAGATTGGGTGTTATCTTAAATAAATATTTATAAATATTATTGACATTTGAGTATATATACACCCAATCTAGGTAGAGCTATAGCTGTAACTATAGCTGTATGCCTTGCAAATATTGGTACATGAAACGGAGGTACTGAGCATTTTCTCATGGTGACTTGAAATAATGTTAATGTCCATCTCTGCAAGCGTAAGCACACAGATCTTTTTAAGGCATGAGAGTACTTAGGAAAGAGAACAGAATTGGCTGCCCCACCCCCAAACTCCTCCAACCCTCCTGATCCCCACCCCCCGCCCTACTCTCCCCACCCCCACTGCCTAGAAGAGTGGGCTGCTGCAGGAACTTGGATATTCAGCATCCTCGGAACATTTGTGCACATCTGGAGGAATGGTTACGAAGATTAATGTCATGCTCAGTGTCAGAACTCCCCCTGACATTTCCTCAGTTTATCCAAACAATTTAGGGGAGCTCTCTGGGGATTAGGAACCACACTCAGCAGTGCAAGGCCCACACTTAACCTCTTGAATTCTCATCTCCCTGGAGAAACGCGTGCAAGTTTTATTCTTTAATTGCTAAAACAATGAGGTCGTGTACAAAACCAACACAGCAAGAGCTTGAGACAGTTTCAGGCAAGAATGCGAGAAAGGAAAATCTGGACCCACTGGGTTTATGGAAATTATATTAATATCTTTAAGCCAGGTTTGAAAGCCAATAGAAATGGAAACTAAATGATAAATAAATTCATGTTTTTGAAACCATTATGTGTATTAAACAGGATCTTGAAGCAAATGAAGTACTTTAAGTGTGATTCAGAGAATATTTTGTTATCCTTTCTTCCTACTATGGGAAGAGATTTAGCTTCATTTTAAACCAGTTAAAGGCTGTTTAAAAATTATTTCTTTTTATGAATAATGTATGTCATGTAACTAATATGTCTTCTGTATTGCTTTGGCTGCCAGGGGGCTCAGGAACTCATCGATTCAACTTAAATTACTACATAGGTCTTGCATATCTATGTTGTAATATTCCCTCTGGTTTTGATTCTTTTGATTTTTTTCCCCCTGATCCTGGTTTTTATCTAGTTAGAGTTTTGTTTTATTGCATGTGTTTTTTTGTAAGCCACCTCAAATCTTTTGTTAGATAGATTTGTAGATCAAAACAACTTGGATTTGTGGTTTAGTTTAAGAAGAAATGAACATTTTGGTTTGGTTTTGGAGTTCAGCAAATTAGTGTGATTAGCTCTGATTTGAGGTTTACAGTTCTATTACGTTAAAGTCCTTGGTATTTAATACATCAAAGGGCCTGAGAGCTTGCACTTAACCTCCTGTGTGTTAACACTACACAGTGCATTGCATGTCTGTTTCCAATGATCACTGGGTAAGAAGCTCTTGGAGATTCTGTCCTAGAATCTTGCTCACCCTTTAGGCGTGGTGGGATGGATGTATGAGACCCAATTTTCAAGCACAGAGTCATTGAAGAGTTGAGGAAAGAAAGTGACCATACTTGCTCCAACATTTCCCTATATTTTTGCTTTTGAAGAGATGAAAGCCCAGATCTTCTGTATGCAAGAGGATACATGTCCTACTTTGCTCAATATTCTACTTCCTATTATAGCAATTCTGGAATCATCCACCAACGTCACACTGAGAGGTTCTTACATCCTGCACCTGTCCACCTTTCCAGGAGTCAGGAACCTTCCCACCAGGGAAAGGAGAAGCTCTGGCTTGAGAGACAGCAGATAGCATAGTCTCCCCAGGGAGGAGGAAAGATCATAAACAAGGCTTGGGATTGAATTCCAGAGCTTTGATTCTCCACATTGGCTCTGGTGGATCCCCCAGGGAAGCCCTTGGATTCCGTCAAAGACCACTAATTTATGTTAACACCTAGACAGAGGATGCTTGTTGGGGTGGAATCAGGCACACTGGGTTCTGGTTGCTGCAAGGACACTCGCTCTTAGTCAGACCTCATGCCAACTCCTTAACATCTCTGTGTCTTTATTTCTCCAAGACCCAACAGAAGGGTGAGGAAGCTGACAGGAGGGAATCCATTCATCTCGACCTCCGCTGTTTTTCAGAGACCATGTTTTCCACTTACCAGCCTCATCATTTATTAGCTGCATGGCCTTGAGCAAATGCCTTCATCTCCTTGAGACTTTGTTTCCTCATCTGAAAGAGGAAATGATCTATTAATCATGAAGCTAACAAAGCTTAAGGCTCAGGGCCCCTCCCTTTGTGCAGGTTTCCTCCAAAGCCCGGGAAGAGGGCTGACAATGCATTCACTTGGTCGTATGTTTTGACAAAATTTGTAAAAGCAAGATATTTTAGTCCCAATTGGTCAAGACTACTGTCCTTTTCCATGTGATTTCCTCTCTCATACTTTGCCATAATCATTTTTGAAATCAGGCTAAGGTGAAGATGAGTTGGGTTACCTCTGATCTGAGTTTAGTTAAATTTATTTGTGTAGTTGTCTTTCCCTTTTTTTTTTTTTTGACAGAATCTTGCTCTATCACCAGGCTGGAGTGCAGTGGTGCTATCTTGGTTCACTGCAACCTCCACCTCCTGGGTTCAAGCGATCCTCCTGCCTCAGCCTCCCAAGTAGCTGGGACTACAGGAGCATGCCACCACGTCCAGCTAATTTTTGTATTTTTAGTAGAGACGTTGTTGGCCAGGCTGGCCTCAAACTCCTGGCCTCAGGGGATCTGGCTGCCTCAGCCTCCCAAAGTGCTGGGATTACAGGCATGAGCCACCATGCCTGGACTGTGTAGTTGCCTTTCTAGGGTAGGAATGGCTTCCAGGAATACTCCCACTTCTGCTTAAATACTCCTGCTTCCCCTTCAATAATCCCACTGTCCAAGATAGGGTATTCCTAGAAGCCATCTCGCAATATGAAAGTTTTCTAGAGTGCCTCACACCAGAAATATGTGGGTAGTGGAAGAGGAACAAAATTTGAAATATATGGAGTCAAAGCCTAGTCTGTGAAAAAAAACCCAAAAACAAACAAACAACAAAAAAACTTCCAATCATCAGACATGTAAAACTGTAAGCAGGCAATTTGGTTTCTGTAGATATATAATTAAAATATAAGTTCTTTTTTCTCAGAAACATGCCCAGTAATTCAGCCTATTAAATTATAAAATCACCATTCTTTTTTTCTTCTTTGAATGGGAACCATGTAAAATAATCATTTATTAAGTTTTTGTTTGTAGAGCCCAAATCAATAACAGAACTACAAAGAGCTAGTATATTTTTGTGTGAATTTGCATGTTTTTGCATCTCAACTCTCAATTAAAAAAAAATTCAACCATGCTAAAGGAAAGACTGAATTATCTTTCTATTCTTTCCATAGGAAATAATATCACGTCTTTGTCATATGAAAAGATGATCAAAGAGTATGTGGCCAAAAATAGTGGAAGTATTATAGAGGAATGCTAGGCAATATTTTAATTTAAAATATTACGTAAATTTTATAGCTTTCATGATGTTTGCGGTATCTGTCAGCTTTTTAAAATATGAAACATGTGTGATTTCTTTTTGTGTACTAAAATATTCACTTTTGTACCTGATTTTTATTTGTGATTTCATAAGCCTCAGGGTATAACCTGGCTACTTTTCTGAAAATGGGCATAATTACGCCCACTTTGCAGACAGATGGGAAATGTTCTTGTGAGATGTGTGTAAAGGCTTCCCTGAGCCAGGACTGGGCTGCTTAGTGGATAGCAGTTATTATGGTGATTATCATCACAGGAGATACCGCAGGAAGTTTCTGTCTGCTAGGAGCTTGGGGAGACCCTTCAGTACTCACAGTGTATTAACTAAAGGGAACACTTTCATTCATTTTAAGAGCAGCCGCACCTGTTTCTGGGGAATATGAAACCTCAGTGCCTCCCTGTACTAGATAGCTATAGTTTTGCACCTACCTCTATCTATCCTCCTCACTCTTTTGAGAAATGTTCCTTTCTCCATACCAGCCTTGTGGCTATGACTCAGTCATCTGTGTTCCCTGGGACTCTTTCTACTTGGCTATAGTAATTGACCCAAAGTGACCAGATCACTGCTCTGTCTTGAAATTTTTGACCTTGACACTAGAGGGATTAGGTCTTAGTCCTTCTATGGTAGAGGATCTTAGAAGTGTGCTCTTGGTAACTGCTGATGACCATGTTCCCAGTCACAACTGTCTGAGAAGGTAAAGTCGGAAATCAAAGGAAAAGAGGCATTCCAAATGAGGAGAGAGAGTCCTGGGGTGCTCAGATCCCTGGTTCTTATGGCTCCTGAGTTCCCAGATACACTCCTATATTCCCACAGTCATGCTACGTCTCTAATACATGCCTCTATTTTTTCCTAAAATAGTCGAGTTGGCTTTTAGATAAGACTCATGTCAGCCTACATCCTAGGAATAAAGGTAAGCTGGAAATGGGCCAGACATTACAAAGATTAAAACTCATTCTTGAATCAGCCCAATTCCTGTTTAAGCTGATTCTGTGCACTTCTATTATAATAGCCTGTCAGAAGCTAAAGAAAATCCTCTCTTTGGAGGAAAATAACATCATCTGGAGCTTCTAAAATTTTTTATACAGAAGTTTTCAATACTCAATAAAAAGTTATTGGTCGGGCGTGGTGGCTCATGTCTGTAATCCCAGAACGTTGGGAGGCTAAGGCAGGTGGACCACTTGAGACCAGGAGTTCAAGACCAGCTTGGACAACATGACAAAAACCCGTCTCTACCAAAAATATAAAAATTAGCTGGGTGTGGTGGCACTTGCCTGTAATCCCAGCTACTTGGGAGGCCGAGCTACGAGAATCACTTGAAACTGGGAGGCAGAGGTTGCAGTAAGCTGAGAGTACACCACTGCACTCCAGCTTGTTTGACAGAGTGAGACCCTGTCTTAAAAAAAAAAAAAAACTATCAGGCATACCAAGAAAAAAAATATATATATAATAGAAACAAGACCATAGGTGATCTGAATATTAGAATAATCAGACATAGACTTTAAAAATTGAGATTAATATATTCAAGAAAATAAATGACAAGTTGAACATTTTCACTAGAGAACTCAATCTTTTAAAAAGAATCACATGAAAATATTAGACATTAAAAATAATAATTGAAATTAAGAATACAGGCAATGATTTTAATATCAGATTAGATACAGCCGAAGAAAAGTTTAATGACCTGAAAGATGGATTCATAGAAAATATACAAATTGAAGCATAAAGGTTAAAAAAATAGAAAATTTTAAAGCCATAAAATACATATGAAAATGGTGAAAAGATCTTTCTTACATGCAACTGGAGTCCAAGAAGGGTAGAAAAAAGAGAACAAGACAGAAGTCATTTTTTTTTTTTTTTTTTTGAGATGGAGTCTTGCTCTGTCACCTGGGCTGGAGTGCAGTGGCCGGATCTCTGCTCACTGCAAGCTCGCCTCCCGGATTTACGCCATTCTCCTGCCTCAGCCTCCCAAGTAGCTGGGACTACAGGCGCCCGCCACCTCGCTCAGCTAGTTTTTGTATTTTTTTAGTAGAGATGGGGTTTCACCGGGTTAGCCAGGATGGTCTCGATCTCCTGACCTCGTGATCCGCCCGTCTCGGCCTCCCGAAGTGCTGGGATTACAGGCTTGAGCCACCGTGCCCGGCCGACAGAAGTCATTTTTAAGAAGATAATAGCTAAACATATTTTTGAAACCTGGTAAAAAGGTCAAACTACAGATTCATGGATCACTAGGAACTCCAAGCTGAATAAACACAGAGGAAAAACACACCTTAGCACATCAGAGTAAAATTGCTGAAGGCCAAAGACAAAGAGAATTTTAAAAGTAGTTAGAATGAAAATGACACTTTATCATCAAAGAAACAAACCAAGACTAGAAACTGAAATGATGTAAACCAAAAGACAATGGAATAACATATTGAGAGTGCTGGGATAAAATTACTGCCGGCATAGTTTACAGCCAGTGAAAATATCCTTTAAAAGTGGGGCCTCAAAGACACTTCCAGACAAACAACAGAGAACTGGCTATCAAATGACTTGCACCAAAATAAATACTAAAAGGAGCTTCCTCACAAACTTCTTTTAGAAGTGCTAAAAGAAGTACTATCCCAGAAAGATGCACAGAAATCAGGAAGAGTTGACAAGCAATGGAAGGGATAGATATGTAGATAACTCTAGATGAAGTTTGACTGCATAAAATCATGACAATATAGTTAATCCTTGAACATGGGTTAGAACTGCACAGGTCCAGTTATGCATGGATTTTTTTCTATAAAAGTTACACCAGTTGGGCACGGTGGCTCAAGCCTGTAATCCCAGCACTTCGGGAGGCCGAGGCGGGCAGATCACGAGAACAGGAGATAGAGACCATCCTGGCTAACACGGTGAAACCCCGTCTCTACTAAAACTACAAAAATTACCCGGGCGTGGTGGCCAGCGCCTGCAGTCCCAGCTACTCAGGAGGCTGAGGCAGGATAATGGTGTGAACCTGGGAGGCAGAGCTTGCAGTGAGCCGAGATCACACCACTGCACTCCAGCCTGGGCAACAGAGTGAGACTCCATCTCAAAAAAAAACAAAAAACAAAACAAAAAAAAGTTACACCGAGTGTACCTGCCTCTCCTGCCTCTCCTTGTGATGATTCACTTCTACTTAATAAATAGTAAATATGTTTTGTCTTCCTTATGATTTTCTTCATGACATTTTCCTTTCTTTAGCTTACCTCATTGTAAGAATACAATTTATAATACATATAACAGACAAAGTAAGTGTTAATTGACTGTTTTTGTTATCGGTGAAACTTCCAATCAACAGTTGGCTATTAACAGTTAAGTTTCGGGGAACTCAAAAGTTAAATGCAGATTTTCAACTGCACAGGGGATTGGCACCCTGAATCCCTGCATCGTTCTAAGGTCAACTGTGATAAAGTCTTGTGGCATTTTAAATACACGTAGAATAAAAAATATTTGACAGCAATAACATTTAAACTTAAAGAGAGTAAATTAAAATAATAAAATTAAGATGTCTTAATTTTATTGTTCATAAACGGTAATAGTATTGTCATCTAGTAGGATTCAATAAGACAAGGATGCTCATAGTCATTGTTAAGAAAAGTCCTAAAAGAATAGTATGAGAATGTAATCTACCAACATAATAGAGGGTAAAATTTAAATAACAAATAAATGATTAATTGAAAAGAAGGCAAGAAAGTCAAGAGAGAAGAACATAAAACAGGTAGGACAGATGGAAAACAGATAATGTGTTTGTACACATACATCTATAATTCAATATATGGGCACTTACATTAAAGGTGAATAAACTAAATATTCCTATTAAAAAGTAATGGTTGCAAAGCTAGGATTAAAAACAAAAGCAAAAACAGAATTACATGCTGCTTGTCAGAGACAGATCTTAAATATAACGACTCTATGAGGTTGAGTGAGTGAAAGGATGGACCAAAAACGTGCCCTGCAAATGTAGCTAGGCTGTGTTCTTGGCAAAGGCAACTTTAAAGCAGAAATAAAGAGGGACAGTAATAAAAATGATAAATGATAATAAAAAGCATCACTCTGCTGGAGACACATAATTCTAAACCAGTATGTGTCTCACAAAAAAACTTCAAAAATGAAGCAAAAACTGGCCCGGTGTAGTGGTTCATGCCTATAATCCCAGCACTTTGGGAGACAGAGGTAGGCAGATCACCTGAGGTCAGGAGTTCGAGACCAGACTCGCCAACATGGTGAAACCCCATCTCTACTAAAAAGACAAAAAAAATTAGCCAGGCATGGTGATGTGTGCCTGTAATCCCAGCTATTAGGGAGGCTGAGGCAAGAGAATTGCTTGAACCCGGGAGGTGGAGGTTTCAGTGAGCCGAGATCGCGCCACCGCATTCCAGCCTGAGTAACAGAGAGGGACTCCGTCTCAAAAAAAAAAAAAAAAAAAAAAAAAGCAAAAACTGACAGAACTAAAAGGAGAGAGAGAGAAATCCAAAACTACAGTGGGGCTTTTAACACACATTTCTCAGTGACTGACAGAAAATAGCAGATGGAATCAATGAAGACAGAGAGGACCTGAATAACACAATTAACAAACTGGGCTGACCTGATACACACAAAACACTGTACTCAACCGTTGCAGAAAATACTGAACTCTCCTGTCTCAGAGTCTCTTGGCTCTGACAGCCTTGGTTGGTTTAATTTTTTTTTCTTTTTCTGTTTGTATTTCCACCATTGCCTCAAATCTTTTTTGAAAGGAGTAAGAGTATCAATAAATAAATGTAAACAGACAGATAAATGGAAAGGCAAGGTGTGAGTTCAGGAGTCTAAGAGCTACAGTTTTCTTTCTGGCTTCGACCTGTGTAAACTTGGACTTAAGGTTCATATGGGAAAATAGAAAAAATAATAGCAACTTTACAGGGTCCTGGTGAAGCTTCTATAAAATAGTACAAGTAAAGTGGCCGTCCAGGGCTGCACAGAGCAAGCGTGCCAGCCACCCACGGTAGCTGTTATTATTATTATTATTACCATTACTTTTGAAGAGAGCAGGTCTTTTAAATGATGAGACTCTGAATTTGCCTTCCATCCAAAATCCTCCAGGCAGGCAATCTGCTGAGCCAGCTTTTTTGCCTGCACATGTCTGAAGAACAGGAAAGAAAAATGGATCAAGCTGGCATTTTCTCCCAGCTCAGCTCAGTAAAAAGCTGTAAAAACAGGCTGCACGTGCCTCTGGGCCAGGCAGGGAGGCATCGAGGACAATATCCCGGGGGGAGCGGGTGGAGGGGTTGGTGCTCACCACAGAACCAATGAGGATGAGGCTTTCCTGCTAACAAGGTCCTTGCAGAATGGTCATAACTAAGATCATCTGGACCGGGGCAAGAGGTCTGGCTTTCTCTGAATCACACCAGGGAGGGATCAAAGACTGCCCCCATAGATTGGGTCAGCGTGGGATCCTAAATACTTATAAAAAACATAATACATCCAACTTTCCTTGGAAAACGTCTACTCATTCTTCAAAACCCTAGGTCAATAGGAAGCCTCTGTGAACTCTCTCCTGGTACTCCAGTGCATCATCTCTCCCTGATGTGTTGCTTCTGCCTCAGCACCTACATTTTTTGTTCTTTTTTTTTTTTGGTGGTGGTGAGGATGGAGTCTCACTCTGTCACCCAGGCTGGAGTGCAGTGCTGCAATCTCAGCTCACTGCAACCTCTGTCTCCCAGTTTCAAGCGATGCTCCTGCCCCAGCCTCTCTAGTAGCTTGGATAACCCATCCCACCACCATGGCCAAGAAACCTACCACCATGGCAAACTAATTTTTTTATATATATCTTTGGTAGAGACGGGGTTTCCCCCACGTTGGCCAAGCTGGTCTCAAACTTCTGACCTCAAGTGATCTGCCTATCTCTGCCTCCCAAACTGCTGGGATTACAGGCCGGAGCTACCACGCCTGGCCTCCCAGCACCTATTTCTATTGTGATCTTTTTATGCTGTTCTAGGATCACTGAATTACGTATCTGTCTCCCTCAGCAGGCTGGAGGTTTATTATATGTGAATTTTCAGACCCGGCCCTGGACTGAGCTCAGAGTAATGAAGGAATCAGAAAGCACACGTATGAAAGAATGAGCAAAAAAAATGAAAAAAAAAAAAAAAGACTTTTATTCAGCAAAGATATTTTTAGTCCATGTCATGTGCCATACACTGCTAGCTAAATGTGAAGTACAAAGCAATGGACAGAAACAGACAAAGTCCTTGTCCTCATGAAGCTGATGTTCTAGGGAGGAAACAGGCAATAACCCAGTACACAAACAAACAAACAAACAATAAATAAACAAAGCTAAGTATTTGTGATAAGTGCCACCTCTGGGGCCCTGGCCTGTTCAGATGATTACCTGTTCTATCTTCAGGTAGAGGGCTGGATTAGTGAGAGGACTATTTAGTTATTATTTGGGCATTGCATTTGGAGGGTGAGTGAACCTCTTCAATATCCCTGATTTTTCTATACCCTAAAATTTTCATTGCACTACATTCAAAATAAACAAAGCACAGTCCTATTAAAGAAGCAGGTAGCTCAGAGTTTAGCAAACCCTAAAACACTTCGGACAGAGGTGGCAATTATGTACCTCCACTGCCTACTACCAGCCCTAGGGCAGACATTGCTAATGGATGATAGCACTCTTTCCAGCTGAGCCTAGGTTCCTTCTCCGCCTAGCACTTCAGGCAGCCACAACCAATCAACCCCAACTTGCACGCAAGTTGAAACCTCTCTACACCCCTAGCCTGGGGCATTATTATATCTCCTTTCTGGCTGAGAGAGTGTAGTGCTGTGGCAACAACTTCAGGAGAAACCAAATCCCTGAACCGATCTTGGCAGTGGCACTTAAAAAAAAAATCTGAGAAGAAAAATTGCTTTTCAAATATTTGGTTTCCAAACATATTTATTTGCAACTCCAAGTCTACTGACCATATGCATTACATATGTTCTGGATTGGGATTCAAACAAGTTTCTGATTTATTAGCTCTAAAAAATACATCTCTAGGTACCTCTGCACAAAGATGCCCATGAAAGAAGCCTCAGACTCACAAAGACACATTTCCCCCTCCCCATAGGAGTCAAGAGTATTTAGGACCTGAAGGTGCATGAACAAATCCCATTGCTTAATTTAAAAGAAGGAGAAAAGTGCCTCTGTTTGACAGCTTCCGGTGCCTTAATTCACATAGTCTCGCTGAGCCTTCACAGCTCCGCAGAGGTTGTGCCTCTCTCCTGGGGCTGCCTAGGCTCAGGCGAGTTTGCCAGGCTCTCCTGGGTGGCCCCTTTCTGCAGTTCCCTGTGGGGAACATGGCCTTTCCCCTTCAACCCTTGAACTTGCCCCAGGGGGTCCTCTGGGTCCTTGCCCATGGTTGCACACGGCTCCTCTCCTGCCATGGCCTCCTTGCTTAGCCCCCTCTTCTCCTGGGGAGGGCAAGAGGAAGCGAACTGGCTCTTACTGTGTCCCAGCCAGCGGTTATCCATCCGACTCAGACAAGCGTCTGGATCTCTCGCAGTCTCACTTTTCTCATCTATGAAATGGGAATGAGAGTAACCTCCGTCTCCCTGGTTGCCATGATAATATGATGAACTGGTTGAGATCAACAGTGCAGCTCATAGGGGCTGCCGGTAAATGATGGGTCTGCAACGGGCCTATGGCTGTGTGAACAGGTTGATTTCATTTTCACAAGAAGCCAATAGACTGGGCTCTCATGCATTGGGGTGCATTCGAATCACCCCAGAACCTTGTCGGAAGACACATTTTGTAATCCCACCCACGGAGTCTGATTCAGGCAGTCTGAGACAGACTGAGAATTTGCTTTTTTAACCAGCACTCCAGGAGGTCTGGACTGGAAGTCTCTTGACCACCCTTGAGAAACACTGTACAAATAAAGAGAATCTCACCTCAGCTTTGCAGATAAGGAAGCCGCGGTTCAGAGAGGCATAATGACCTGAGCCAGACCACAGGAGTAAGTAGCTGAGCTGGGATTTGAACAAGGACTGTCTGATTCCCACTGGGGGATATTTTTGTCTGAGGAAAATCCCTGCCCATGGTGAGCCCCTCCTTCAGCCTACGTGTCCTTTGGCACATCCTCTATCTCTTCCCATGTCAACCTCTGCCTAGAGAGAACCTGGCCACTGGAGAACATGCTGACCAAAGGTGGCTTAAAATCAAGGCACTGTCGCTCGCTAGCTGCATGACTTTGGGCGGCTGTTTAGACTCCCACAGCTGTGGATCTGGGATTCTCTTTGCCCTCCGCTTGCCAGTCCACCCTTCTCCACCTGCCTCAGCGGGCTCCCTTGCCCCCAGCCTCTGCTGGGTCCAGTCAAAGGGGAGCAATAGCAGGAGACTGGACGGCAGGAGGGAAAACAGGTCAGAGTGCTTTCCTCCCAGCCTCTCTTGACAGGCTGTGACTCATTACCGAAGGCTATAGCTTCTGCTGGATGGCCCTCCCTCTCTCCATGCGGCAGGTCTTGTGGGTTCTGATGATCACACCTCCTGCTGTCCCTCCAATTCTAGGGTTTGCAACAGCTCCCCACTGTTGCTCTCCTGGGAGGACTTCAGCAGCCCTGTCAATTCCCCTTCACCTGCCACCATTGTAAAAAGCCCTCCAGTGACCCCCTTCTCAATTCCCCACGCGAGTAGCCATCTGTTCCTGGACCCTGCCTGATGCAGTTTCTGTAGTACAAGTAGAATCCTGAGAACTCCATCAGGGTCTGGCAAAGTGCGGCCTGTGGACCAAATCTGGCCCACCACCTGTTTCTGTAAATAAAGTTTTATTGGAATGCAGCCACGTTAATTCATTTATGTTTTGTCTATGACTGCTTTCACATTACAATGGTGGAATTGAGTAGTTGTAACAGAGACCGTATGGACCTCAAGCCTAAAATTTTGATTCTCTGACCCTTCACAGAAAGTTTGCAGAACCCTGCACCCCATCCTAGAATAAGCTAGTCGGTGACAAGCCCCTGGGCACAGTGCCCAGTGCATGGTAAACTGTGGTAAGGTCTGGCTCTTCTTGCCTGGGTGCAGTGGCAGCAATGCGTGTTCTCTCAGCCAGAGAACTTGGGAGCTGGAAAGGGGTCGGGGAGGGCTACCATCTGCTTTATCGGGTGCTGGGTCAGAAAAGCCTTTTAAAAAGCAAGGTTTCTTGGTGGCTTGCCACTTTGTGTGCAGGAATCAGCTCTTCCTAATTCTTCCTCTCAGCACCTAGCTCGGGGCTCCCAGCAGAGTCAGCATCTATAAATGTTTGCTGTTAGATGAATGAATTCAATTAACCACCCATCAACTGGGGTGGAACTTTGCAGAGACCCAGCTTTTATGCAAATCAGCCTCCTTCAGGGATGCTGCAGCTGTCGCCAAGTCTTATCGGCTTTTCCACCAACACCGATTTCTGAAATCCACCGTTTTCAATGTATCCCATTGGCCACCTCGAGGCACCGCTTTCCTTGGTGGTCTTCCTACTTTCAGGCTCACCCCTGCAGGCTGCTTCTGCATAGCCTTCAAAATCATGTTTCTAACACATAAATCTGATCGTGCCATTCCTGTTCTAAAAACCTGTCCATGGCTCCCCACTGCCTGCAGATGATCTCATCTCTGCATGCCTCAGCACAGCAGGCAATGGCCGTCTCCATCGAACCCTGTTCACAGACCCTAGCTCATCTCTCGCTTCCCCCTCCCCTCTCCTCCATATTATGTTCCAGAACCCTGCAATCTTTCCGGGACCCCAAACATACCTGGATCTTTGTCACCTGCTCCCTGGAGCTCCCATCTGCACCTCTGCTCCATGCCAACTCCTACTCATTACTGGGGCCTTCTGGGGCTTCATCTCTTCCAGGGAACTAAATTGCTTTCCTCCCAGCTGTACTGGGTGTTTCTCCGGAGCTCTCCAGTGTCTTGTGCTGTTCTCTTTGGAAACTTGGAATGTGTCTACCTGTTGTCCTCCCATGCTGTACTATAAGCTCTGAGCAAGGGGGCTATTCATGGTGGTCATCCCCCTGGCTGCAGGACACAAAGGGCGCTGGACCAATGAGAGGTCGCTTCCTCCCTCAGCCCAGGCCCTTCCCACCTTTTTGTCCTGTTGTATCCTCCTGAATACATATGCCCAAGTCTCCCAATCCTTGAGAAGCTACAGGATGCATCTTTTGGGGTGGAGGGGTACATGTTTGTACCTAGTTTCTGCCTAAATGCTTGAAAAGTCTTGCAAAGTCCAAAACAATGGCTGGAATGAAAGCTACATTATTTAAACATTAAATTGAAACATATTATTTCAAAGAGAAGCAGCCACTCATTTGAATTTCAGAGCTTCTTGGGAAACCCGCCTGCAACCCCAGACAGTCCACATGTCCTTTGTGTGGGTCCAGTCCCTGGTATTGATGGGCCTGATTAGGGGCTGACCTGGAATCCAGTTTTGTTCTGAGAATGAGGTGACTACTCACCCCTTAGCAATTTTTGCTTTCCTTTCTCCATGAAAGACCATGTCAACCACAGAAGAAATATAAAAGGGCATAACTTGGGTGGTTGGTGGGGAAACGGTGGTATTTAGCCACTTAATGAGGGTCAAGTGACTTCAGGGGCCAGGAAGGAAATGTAAATGAGGGCAGCAAGATGTGGAGCCACAGGGAGGGAGGGGCCTAAGGCAGAGAGGGGGCCTGCGGCACACTTTCAGGCTTCAGTACAAGGATCTTTCACAAGAAACCAGAAATACGGATTTTTTTGTAAGAAATCTGGGTTTTTGATGTCGGCAATGAATTAAAAACTGAAGCCTGGAGGAGGTCAAACAAACCGCTTCAGGTTGAACTCAGCCTGCTAGGCCTAGGTTTGCAACCTATGGTCTTCTCTTTGCCAAACCCTTGAGGCTTGATTTCCTTAGGAATCCTCTCACCATCCATTTTCTTACTAGCCCCATCTCACAGATGGGGGAACCAAGGCTCAGAACCACACGCCCAGAGCCACTGGGAAGGGATTGGCTGTGTATGATTCAAACCCAGCTCTGTCTGAATCCAAAACCCTGGTCCCTTCCTGGTGGCTGAGGCTGTGGCAGGGCCTGCCTTGGGATTTCAGGCACAGAGAGCGGACTGGTGCTCTGCAAAGCCCTGCTCGTCTCCCCGCCAGCAGCTGGGGTGGAGGACCCCTTTTGTGTGAGCTCCGCATCTGGTTGTCAAATGCAGGCTGGCTAGGCTCCATCGTCTGGCTCCATGTGAGAAATGGGCGCTTTAAACATGCAGATGCAGCTGGTGGGGCAGGCAGGCCCTGAGAGAGGCTTCAAGGTTGACATACACCAAGGCAGGTTCAAGATGTGAGGGGACAGAGGGTCCTGCTCTCCCAGTCCCGCCCCATCTCCCGGCCCCTCTCTCCGCTGTCTTAGTGGGCTGTCTGTCTGTCTGCTTGTCTCTCCTGACTCCTCTTTCCCTCTCTTCCTTTGTCTTCTCCCCTCCCTGTCTCCCAGCTCTCAGTCCTGCCCTCCAGCTTCACTCCCTTTACTTCCCCTTCTTTCTCTGTCTCTCCTTGCCTCCATCTCTGTCACTATTCCTCCTTTTCAAGCCCTCTCTGTCCTTTCCTTTCCCCCTCACAGTTTTCTCTCCTTTTCCCACCCATTATTCTTTCTTTTTTGCCTCCTCTCCCTCCATCTCTCAGAATAACATGCAAAAACCTTTCACTCCTGACTTCCTTCCCACATTCTCACACGAAGAACAAATAAAGAAAATGTCACCAACAAGCACCAACCACTGCGTTTCAATAGACCCTTTGCTCTTAGAAGAGGGACGGACGAATTTCTAAAAAAAAAAAAATTTTTTCTCTCTCTCTCTGACATATTCATGACTTGGCATCCTATAGCAAGTTAAGTATTTTTCCAAACACAGCTAAACTGGTGTGCAGAAAGCTAATGAATTCTGCTAAAAGAAGCTTTCATCTGCAAGTCACTAAAATGTTCTGTTGTTTATTCCCCACCATTTCTTTATTTCTCCACAATCCTCTCCCCCTACACACACACACACACACACACACAAATACACACACACACTCATATGCACCATCCCTCTCACATGCTCACACACATTTCATTATTGCCATTCCTTTGAAGGGAGAAAAATTCCAGATCCCAAATCTCTGGCAAGGTTCTCCTACGAGTTCCTCAGGAAAAGGGCAACCAGTTTTTGCTTACTGCTTTCTGAATTCCAGAGGACCCCTCAGCCTTGGCTCGGGCCCTCCCAGCACCCCTGCCAGGAGAATAGGCAACCAGCCATACAGGTGAAGAGCCTGCAGGTCAGAGAGGTGAAGTGACTTGCCCAAGGCCACAAAGACAGGCTAGAGTTGAAAGTCGAGTGTCAAAGCACTCCACATGGCAGTCTGGAAATTCTGTGGGTAATTTCTGAGCGCCAGAAATAAGCTTTTGAAGATCTTCTTTGAGGTAAAGCTCATGCATTACTGTACCCAAGAGTATTTCCTCCCCTCCCACAGATAATAGCAACATCAGAAATTTTATCCAAGTTTCATTTGCCTCATACCCAGTGCTTCATCTCACCCTTACCTAACTCTTGGAGATCAGGAGGATGGGGTGGTTTCTACCTCCATTTTGCAGGCAGGTAGACTGAGCCTTGCAAAGGTAAAGTGACTTTTCCAGGGTCCTTGGTTGATTGGCATGAGGGCAGAGGCTAGAACCCATGTTTCCTGTGCCTTACTATGTATGTGGGTATCAACACCTGAGTGGGAGACCATAGATAGGAGAGGTTTTCAGAGTGACACTGCAGGTAATTTTTAAAAATTCTAATCTTGTTTTGTCGGTTGCAGACATCATTTATTTGACCTTTGACCTCAGTTTCCACGTCCGTCAAATAGAGATAATAATTGCTGCAGGATTCAGTGTCAGAAAAGGAAAGAAGCTGGATTTTAAACAATTCTGAATTTTAAAAACAGCAACCATTCCATAGACCCCGTAGGAGACATTACTAGTGCTCACGAATGGCTTGCTTGCCTCTCTGTCCGGGTGCGTGAAAGGCTGCATCTCCAGCCTGCTTGGCTGAGCAGGGCCAGGGGACTCGCTTTGACCAATGGGTGTGAGCAGAAGTTACAAACATCACTTCAAAAGCATTTAACTGCTGGCTTGAGAACCCCCTCTTTCTCTCTCTTCGTCTTTGGCATTGACTGAGAAGACTTCCTGTTCCGATGATGATGTAGAAGATGGTGGAATGTCCTTCCGCCGGGACTGTGGGGCTGTTGCATAGGGAACAGTTGCCCTGTTCTCTGGCCTAGACCCAGAACAGACTCTGCAGAGTGAAAATGCAAGCTTTGTGTGCAAGCCACTGAGATTTGGGGTTATCTGTTACTGCAGCATAACCTAACTTATGGCAGTTAATAGTCACTATTATGCGGGCATGTAAGTTAAGGAAGAGTCTCTTAAAATGACTCAAATTAGTTTGCTTCCAGATTACCGGTGGCAACGAGGGACACAGCCTACTTACCTGCTAGAAAACCCCTTGCCCCTCCTTTCCTGGCCTTGTTTTCTGGCCTGGTCTTCTCCTACAAGCCTGGGGCAGACCTGTGCTGAGTCCTTTCTGATTCCTGCTAACAGAAGGGAGACCACTGGGGAGTTTTCATGTCCTACCCTTGACCTCCTACCCACCCCATGTACTCCTATACCTGCTCAGGCCTCAGCACCCCTCACCTGCACCACAAAACTCCTCCCTGGCCCCCCTGTTCCAAGTCCTCCCCTTCCTGTCCATTCTCCACACTGTCCTTTGGTGATTTATCCAAAACACTACAGAAATTAGGTCATTCACTGCCTAGAACCCTCCATGGCTCCCTTTTACCCTCAGGATAAAGACCAAGTTCCATAACTGAGCTCTTCTGGATCTCATGCCTTCAAAACTTAGTTGAAATGTTTCCTCTTCCTTGACTGTTTGACTCTCACACACAATTTTGTAATTTCATTGTTTACACATCAATATCCCCCACTAGACTGTAGGCAACTTCAAGGGCAACATGAGGGTTGAGTCCAGAATTTGCCCATAGTAGGCAATGAAGAAATGTTTGTTAAGTAGATCAATAAATAAATGATCTAAATTGAGTTCTGGTTCTTCTGTCAACTGAATGTATGATTCTGGGCAGTTTATTTCTCCCTCTGAGACTCAGTTTCCTCATCTGTAGATCGGGGTGAATAAGATTTTCCTTGCCTGTTACATTATCTATAGTTTTTAAACTCCAGGCCCTTTTGGAGGACAGACTATTTGCAATTCCAGGGGATGTGGGATCACAGCATAACATGTCTGAGGATTTTGGGGGAGAGTAACGAGATAATTGATGCAAAAATGCTTTAGAGCCTGCACAAAGTTAAAGGATTATTGTTCAGATTCAGTCCCTGCCTTTGGAGCTTACATTCTAGAAGGGAGATAGAAACACATGGGGTGCATTCTCTTCTCACCCACCCTAGTCCATAGCAGGCATTACAAATCAATCACTGCACTTTAAGCAGGCATCTCCAATTAATCATATCGAACTGAGAGATACAGTCTATTTGCCATTCTGGCCACGGAAGGAGAAGCAATCTTCCCAATTCCAGACAACCATGTTAAGTGCCTCATTGACCCCAGAGAATCAAAACCTCAGCCTGTGTTTATTGAGCACCAGCTTCAAGCCTGGTCCTTTCCCCACATAATCTCTTCCAGTCTTCATGACGACCCTGCAAGTTGGAGACTATTACTCCCGTTTCACAGGCCAGTCTCTGAGACCAAGACCTGGGGCTACTCACCCCAGTCCATCCATTTGAACCTGAGTCTGTCTCCAAAGGACATACTCTTGCCACCTTTCCACAGTACCTCTCTCAAACAGGAGTGTAGCAGGTCAGGCAGGGGCCAAAGATATCAGCGGAGCCATCCACAGGGCTGTAGAGAGAACTAACACCCAGCTACCCCTTTTCCGGCAGGAATTTTTCGTTCCTGCTGTATTCAGAGGGTCTGCCAGGACTGGAGTCCGTCTACTGGGAAAGGCGGTACATGCTATTTTGATATTGAACCCGTGCCCACGGGCCGTGATGGACAAGCCTCTTACACATCTCAAAAATAAAACTCACAGAGTCATTTTCAGCTTGGCCCGAGCTGTGGGCACAGCCCCAGAGGCCCTGGCTCTGCTAATTCTCTCATCAGCCTAATAGGAGAACAATTATCACAGTCAGGATACAAATTTAGCTCCAGACACTTCTCTGGGAGCTCAGAGGGCTTGTGACTTATGGCTTCATTTTAAAGAGGAGCAGATTGTTGACACGAACTCTGGGTAGTTCTCATTTTTCTCGAGGAACTAAGCTGTACTTGCTGTTAATGGTAGAATCATTAGGTCATGGCTGAGGTCCACAAGAGGATAGGAAACCCAGCAGTTTGGATGTAGGCTGAGCTATCTATAATTAACCTAAGAGCCTGTTTATTTGACTTTCTCAATTACAGACTCATTTAAATAGCATTAAAAATAAAAGATGAGCCCCAGGAGCAGCAGAAGAAACATAAGGATGCTCTTCTGTCCAAGATTTCATGGGACACTATTTGCATGCATAAAAAGCCACTGATAGAGCAGCCACCAGGAAAACTTTCTTTAAAAAACTTTAAATTGAGGCAAAAAAAAAAAAATGCAAACACGAGCAAAACTGAGCACCCGCAGGCATGTTTTATAGCAAAGTCAAATGATCAGAGTTTGGATGTCAGCTCTGCCATGGGTTGGATGAAACTTGTGCGAGTCATCTAATCTCTGGAAACCTCCGTCTCCCCCTTGGAGGATCAATGGAAAGAGATCAGCTGATATTGATTACCATCATAGCTAACAGTCTTGAGCATTTACGTGCCAGACATTGTTCTACGCCCTTTATTTAGAGTAACTCATTTAGCTCTTACAGTTCCACGATGAAATAAGTGGTATTATCATCTTCCATTTTACAAATGAGGAAGCTGAGGCACAGAATAGTTAAGTGACAAAGCAATGCTCAAGGTACCAGTGCGTGGAGTGTGGAAGCTGGGATTTGAAAGCAGGCATCCTGGCCCCAAAGTCTATGTGCATAACCTCTAGTCTACCCTGCCCTGGGAAGAACCTGCACCACCAGAGGCCCTTGAAACGTGATTAAGTTGAATCTATTGTTTTTTTCTTTGTGTTCCAAGTGTGACTTTCTGATGGTTGTGCACATTTTTCTATCTGATATAAATAGCTTTTTTATTTTTCTCCCTCTGTCCCCCCTCCAAATATCAGTCAATACTGGAGAGAAAATAACTGTGTCTGGTTCATGGTGACAAGGTCAAGGCTCCTTTGGAGAGGGCTTGTTGGTGCTGTCTCCATCCTGGGCTGAGAAATCACGGCATTTATTTTAAGCTGAAACATTCTTATATTTAAAGCTTGTCATCAGGCTGAAGTTTGTTTATTGCATTCCATAATTATGATGAATATATTTTAAATAGAAAAATATTTGAAATGTAGGACAGCTGCAAAAAATATGGTGTCAATCACTGAAAATCAGCCCACATCTGGAGTTAGAACTTGGGTGGGAATGGCTTGTTTTGCATTTTTATGACCAGATGCATCCAGATTAGATGTACCTTATAAACTTCACCCAGACAACTGTCAGGGCCAATCAGCCTTAATTGAATGCGACATTTTCTCCACCAATCTGCCCTGAGCCCAGGCCAAGAATCCCCCCTGTATCACGCACAGGCCCTGTGTGAGCTCTGCTCGCTGTGCACATCGGATCTGTCAAACACAGGCCAAATTAAATACTGGACTTCATTCCACAATGACTTCCAATTAGAGAAGAATGAAGTCTGGAGGGCTTTGAATGCCCCCCTTGGCCTTGTTACTTGGAGACACAATCAGTGGAAAAAGGGGAGCCAAGAGGTCTGCTGCACCCCCATGCTGTCCCCTGTGCTTTGTACACTCAATATGTGCCAACCTCATGCATTGAGCACTTACTGTGTGCCAGTGATCACGACTGGCCCCTTACATACACTCTCCCTCTTAGTCCTTCCGACAGCCCTGCAAGGTGGGCATGACGCTCCCACTTGACAGGCCAGGAAACGGAGGTTCAGAGAGATGAATGGAGGGTCTGGCCCAAGTTTGCAGGCCAAGAAAGCTTGAATATTCTCATCAGCTGGCTTCATTTGGCTAATGGTGGTTGTCAAACTCCCATGGGGACATTTGGACGCATGGGAGGGCATTTTGGTTTGTTCCAATGACTGGAAGGGCATTACTGGCTCCAGTGCCAGGGACCCAGGAATGCTAAACCTCTTGCAAAGGGGAATAGAGCCAAGGAGTAAAGAATGGTCGCCTCATCCCCCCGCCCCCGCCCATTTATTATCTCTTGATCTGGCCCCACACAGGCTGGCACCTACAATTAGGGAGTATATCATTCAATTTGCAAATCAGGAGGCTTTGAGAATATTTTCTTATTCCAGATTTCCCTAGACATCACGTGTTGATGCACAGCTAACACCCAAGTGCCAAAGATTGCAATGGAGAAGGGGAAAGAGGACAAGAGGAGAGGAGGAGGATTTCATCTGTTCTGAGGGAATATCCAGTAAATATCACCCCTCAAAATTATTATCAAGGTCATCATTATTACCTCGAAGGTTTGCAAATCAAGGTCGAATTCTGCTACAGATATGTGTGAACAATAAAATCTTCGCAATCTAAGATTTCTACTTCCCAAACCAGAACTAAGGCAGTCTCTTAAAGGAGTAATCAATCATAATAAGAATAATATTGTCTCGTGCTACAGCTCCTATTCCATGAGCTTAACATATGTCATCTCCAATCCTTACAGGAATCCTGTGATGTAACAACTATTATTCTGGCCTTTTCAGAGATGAAGAAACTGAGCCTCAGAGAGGTCAAGGGACAGCCCAAAGTCACACAGCTAGCAGGAGGCAGAGCCGTATTTTGAGTCTGATTCAATGAACTGGACTCATTTTCTGAACCTTGAACTCCAACGAAATCATAGCTAGTTTTGGTGACAAAATGCAAACCAAAAGTGTTATTTTTTCTTAAAATCGCCTCTTGAACTGGTTTGAAAGAAAATCCAAAATGAACGTTTACTTAACTATTAAACCAGAGAAGGACTGAAACATCAAAATCTTGGCAAAAGCAAGCATAAATGGAGGTCTCTCTCCACCAGCACGCCTGGTTTTAACAAGTACCATCATTTGTGTCTAGTTCTGGGTAACAAGGAGATTTCCACAAGTCAGCAGCCTACGATGAAAGGATGTTGCTGATCTGGTTACAACAAACTCTATTAAGTAAAAAAATTCCATCTGACAGAGGTTTTCATCAGTCCCTCTCCCTACTGGAGACACTCTCCTCAATAAGAATATAAGTTTGGGATTTGTCTTTTTGTGAAATGAAAATGAAATTAACCAAGAATTTACAAAAAGCTTTCACTCACCAAGGTTGCAAACTCAGAGGCCTTCAGGGGCCAGCCAGTTGAGCGGAATAAATGGAGTCTGAGCATGCTGTGCAATAGGGAGTGGTGAGGACTGTGGCAGACTGAAGAGCTCAGGCTGGGACCAGCTGCAACTGAACCCCAGTCATTTATTTCATAGTGACACGAGATTGGCAGGTTTTTTGACTTTTCAAGGGAACATGGGATTTTGGTATAACATTTCCTGGTAGTGGAAGGTTGATAACAAGTTTGAAAATAAATGTATGAGACAAACCAAAAATGCCTGCATCCCAAAGTTGCCTGTGGGCTGCTGATTTATGACCCCTGATACCTCGCACCTCCTTGACCATCACAATGGCTATGAGGGTGGGCACCAAAAGCATCGTCATGTAATGGTGGAAGAAATGGGTTCAGAGAGGGCAACTATCATGCCCAAAGCCACACCATGGGACTCTCCCATGGAATGCAGAGGCCTGGTATGGGTACCAACGACCTCACTTCAAATTATCTAAAGCCTTTGACAAATAAAACCCATGTTGGTATTTGTTCTTCCAAAAGCAGTCCCTCTTCTGACTTCTTCTTTGTGTGTCTTGAGTCTCCCTCTGCCTTTTTCTTATAAGGGCACCTGTCATTGGATTGAAGGCCCACCTGGATCACCCAGGATGAATTCATCTCCAGATCTTTAAGTTAATAACATCTGCAAAGACCCTTTTCCCGATTACAGTCACATTAACAGGTTCCAGGGGCTAGGACATGGACATATCTCTGGGGAGACAGCCACCATTCAACCTACTGTGTATTCCTTCTCCATTTATCTGCTTCTTAAATTTAAATTTGTGTTTAAATTCAGGATTCTCAACCTGCTGTATGATGGTGGCGCCCCAATATAAATAGCCTGCTGGGATGGTCCTCGCCCAGATGACTAGTTGATGCCCTTCCTGTACTGTTGATTGTCTTAAATGACTAATGGTGTGAAATGATAGTGTGAAGCCGGGCATGGTGTCTCACACCTCTAATTCCAGCACTTTAGGAGACTGAGGCGGGTGGATTACTTGAAGTCAGGAGTTTGAGACCAGCCTAGTCAACAAGGTGAATCCCCATCTCTACAAAAATACGAAAATTAGCCGGGTGCGGTGGCACACGCCTGTAATCCTAGCTGCTTGGAAGACTGAGGCATGAGAATTGTTTGAACCCGGGAGGTGGAGATTGCAGTGACTGGAGATCACACCATTGCATACCAGCCTGGATAACAGAGCGAGACTGTCTCAAAAAAAGAAAAGAAAAGAAAAAAGAAAGGAAACGATAGTGTCCTATTTGCATTTTTCTAGAAAAACATCCTTCCAGACTCCCAGAAAGAAAAGCCATGACACTGTGGCACTGGGATGGTGGGACCAGTGCTTGCCAGCGAGCAGCACAGCCTGTCCAAATTAGACTACTTGGCAGAGGGAAGTGCTTCAGAAAGCTAAGGCTCTCTCGCTTGGGTCTACTGGTATCAACAGTCACCAGCCCAAAGAACAGTATTTGAACACCTCAAAAGTATTATCTTCAAAAACTGCACATATACAATACTGGATTGATAAGAAAGTTCCCTCCAGTTTCCTTCTGGGAAAAACGCCCGAGTAGCTGCCATGTTTGTCACTGACAGGTGATGAAGGGTTTTCCTTTCCCCTTTTTTGCTGCTTGTGCACTCTTACTAATTCAAGGAGCCCAACCAGCAATAGAAAACAGCATGTTACAAGCAACCAGCTGAAAAGAAAGGTTTTATCTTTCGATTAACAGGAGATTTTTTAATAGGGGGAGGACACACAGGAAGCAAGCATTCTGAGAAACAGCTGAGGGATTTGGGTTCTGAAAGGAAAGAAACTGGGGTGGAGGTAGGGGTTGAAGTCTGCTTGCTGGCCCCTGCTAAATTTAGGATGAGAGTGAGGGCAGAGCCAGGCAACTGAGAGGTGAGCATCCTCACTGTCTACAAAGTACTTTCACAACTCTTGTTTAAGCCCAAGGCAGATGCCATGGGAGCCGGTTGGAATGGAGGTAAAAGCATTGGGGTCAGACCCAGGGCTGAAGTTTCGGCAGTTCTACCCACTGAGCTGTGTGACCTTGGGCAAGTGGCTGGCCCTCTCTGAGCCTCAGTGTTCTCAGCTATGAAATAGGGACAATAGCAGTACATACGCTGCACCTTCAATAATTATTTCACTTCTTAACTAGAAAATGAACTGTCACTTTGTGGAAGGGTTTTTTACTTTGTAAAGGAAATTGCTGCAGCACCCGTGAACGTGAACTTCCATTTGTAATAATACCTGCAGTTTCTTAAGAGATTAGTTATTGCATGGACACACAAGGAGACCTCCCACACCTAGAGAGGGCTTTCATCTGTATCCAACCCCCATCTGCAAATTCGGGATGTCAATAGTAATTGCAAGTTCTCTGAGCTGTATGAAGACAAACTGAGAGGATAGATGGGGTAGCAGTTAAGATGCCTTTGTTAGTAGAAAGACACAAGTAATGAAAACCTGATGTCAAATTCAATGGTGGCTTTAAATTTCCTTAAAATTTATGATCTCATGTAAGAGTTTCAGAGGCACAGTGGCTTCAGGGTGGGTTGGATTCATAGTTCAATGTTGTCATCAGAGGCGTAGGTTTCTCCATCTCTCTGCTCTGTCATCTGCAATGATGGCTTCATTCCCAAAATCCAAACAAGAAGGCACCAGAAGTCCCGGGCCTCACATCCAAGTATAGCAATGTTCAGCAGAGGACCAAGTGTCTCTTTCAGTAGCTCACTGTTAGATGGGAGACGGCTATGTCTAGCAGCAGACATGCTCTTGCCTCTGCTTAGGTAGAGTTAAGTTATCTGATGATTCTTGACCTGATTATTGTCAAGGTACAAAGGATAGCCTGGAATTGGAGAGGGGTCAACCTCTTCCAAAGCATATGGCTCTGTGGGAGAGGGAATAACTTATGCGAAAAAGAAGAAAAAGTTATCTTTGTTGGGTTCTTCTCGAAGCAGAACTTACACTTGAACTTTCTTATTTGGAAACAACAGCAGGAGAATGAGGAAGTGGGACAGAGGAGGGAAGACAGCTTTTATGAAGCCAGTTGCCACTGTGGGTAACTGCAGCTGAGTCCACTGAGAAACCTGGAAGATGATGTGGAACACGCCTTGGAGGTAACCCAATCTAGGGCCAGGAAGCTAAGGTATTTTTTCACAGCACCCTATTTACCCTGAGTTCAGGGCTACGTCTTTCTAGTACATTAACCAGCACTTTAACGTTGCCCTGAGTTCAGACCTAGCAAGTTTCCACAGATAGAAAAATACCTGAGGCAGGGAATTGCAGGTGTTTGCAGGTGGAGGTGAGGACCGAAGGGCGATGGGCGGGGCATCGACAGCATCTGAAACAGGAGGATGGAGCCTGGGTTGGCAGCCAGCAGCAAGAACCCTTTTCAGTTAGAGAAAACAGAGTCTATCTTCTTAGCATGACCAAGAGCAGGTAGCCCTTCTTGACACGAGCCACAAGATGTCCAGGACATATTTGTCACTTGAATAATAGAATTTTTCATGAACTCCTCAAAGGCCCAAGGTCTCATCTCATCACATGCAGACTGACAAATCCTTCCAGATCTTTCCTCTCTGTTCTTAGGTCATCTCTCCTGGGAGTGCCCTTGAAACCACTGGGATTCTAAAGCAAAGAAAATAACACTAATAATAATAACAATAATAGCAGAGGCTACCACTTTGAGCACCTACAAAAGTCCAGGAATTATGATTCCATATATCTTATTTAACCCTCACAGCAACCCTGTGAGGTGGGTCATGTTATCATCCCCATTCCATAGATGGGAAAACTGAGGAACAGAGAAGGGACTGGCTTAGCTAAAGTCATAAAGGAATGGCAGAGGTGAATCTCAGCACAGACAGCCAGTGGGCTCATAAGAAGTGCTGAGCAGGACCTGGGGCAGTGACCCACATCTGTAATCCCCGCACTTTGGGAGGCTAAGGTGGGCAGATCACTTGAGGTCAGGAGTTTGCGACCTGCCTGACCAACATGACAAACCCCATCTCTACCAAAAATGCAAAAATTAGTCAGCCATGATGGCAGGCACCTGTCATGCCAGCTACTCGGGAGGCTGAGGCAGGAGAACAACTTGAACCTGGAGGCCGAGGTTGCAGTGAGCTGAGATTGCACCACTGCCCTCCTGCCTGGGTGAGAGAGTGTCTCCAAAGGCAGCAGAGGGTCCAGTGAGTGCTAGAGCACCACGTGAGCCTCCTTCAAGGCTGCAAAAACATGTAGTAGGTTCAGTAACATTTGGTTGAATGAAAAAAAGTCTCCATAAATGTTATGGGGTTAGTTCCCCCATTTTAGGAATAAGGAAATGGAAGGGGCTAAAAGTTCAAATCCAAGAACACTCTGAAGGAGCTTGAAACCAAGGTCTCTCTGACCTCAAGCTCTTTTCCACCACACTGTGGGGTCTGTGGCTGTGTCCTGGCTGTTGAGACCAGAACCACAGGGACCAGCTGACTGTCTTGCGGTGGCTGAGAGCTGAAGCCTTGGCTTTGGCCACCACACTGTTCCTGCCCACCGTGGGTCCTAAAGGGCTGTGGGAGGGAGGGTTTTGGTCCTTGCTGCCCAACTGGAACACAGTGTGAGCCACAAGTGCAAGCCACATACATAAGTTTTAATTTTCCAGTAGCTACATTAGAAAAGTAAAGAGAAACTGATAAAAATAATTTTATTATATATTTTGCTTAACTTAGTATATATCCACATATTATAATTTTAGTGTATAATCAATATAAAACATGACAAATGAGTTGTCTTTCTTTCTAATTTGTTTAAGGATTTCAAATCCAGTGTGCATTTTATACTTACAGCACCTCTCAATTTGAAGTAGCCATACTTCAAGTGCTCAAGAGCTACTAGGCTGGGCAAGTTTGGATGATTCAGAGAAAATTTTGCCCTTCCCACTCTCCTCTTGTTCACCTCCTACACACATGCTGAGCACGAGAAAATCAAATCAATATATGCACATAGATAATGTTTTATATATGTGTGTGTGTATATATATATATATATTTCTCAAAATGACAAGGGTATAGAGCTAGAGAACAGGTTGGCGATTGCCCGTGGTTAGGAAGAAGAGGAGAGATGAGCAGGTGTGATCCTACAGGGTATTCCGGGGGAAATCATTACGATGATGGAATAGTTCTGTGCCTTGATTGTGGTGGTGGTTACACAGATCCATCAACATGGGATAAAATGACCTAGAACTGTACACACAGACTCCATTCACGTCAATATCCTGACTTTGACACTGTACTAGAGTTATGTAAGATGCCACCATTGGGAAAAACCAGATGAAGAGTACACGGGAATTTTCTGTATTATCTTTGCAACTTCCTATGAATTTATATTTATTTCCAAAATAAAGGCTTAAAAAACAAAAAGAACAGAAAAGAAAGATGAAACAACCTAAAAGTCCATGGTTAAATGAACTATGCTATCAGTCACTTTACATGCACATTTTATTGTGTATACATTTTATTTTATTTATTTAATTTTTTTGAGACAGGGTCTCACTCTGTCATCCAGGCTGGAGTGCAGTGGCACGATCTCAGCTCACCGCAACCTCCGCCTCCCCAGTTCAAGTGATTCTTGTGCCTCAGCCTCCCAAGTAGCTGGGACTACAGGTGCGCACCACCATGTCCAGCTAAATTTTGCATTTTTAGTAGAGCCGGGATTTCACCATGTTGATGTATATACATTTTATTGTACATTGCCGTACAATAAAATAATTCTGAGCCATTTAGAATGATCAAGAAAACCACATAGGCAGACAAAGAAAATCGGAATACACAACAGCATATCCTGTAAGATTTCCTTTTGTAACTAGGTTTGTGTGTGCACCAGACACACGAGAGTCTGATAGGATAAGACACAATGTTAGCAGTGTTTATCTCTGGGTGACTTTCATCTTTTGAACTGCCCAATTTTTTATGATGCACATGTGTTACTTTAGTAATCAGGGAGAATATGCTATTTCTATGTTGGGGGAAAAAAAAAGAGTGTAAGAAAGCAGCCGAAGGGCAGCAGATCATGTGGCCATGCCATCATTCTATCCCGAATGCAGCTCCATGAAGGTGTGCAAAGGCAGGCCAGCAGAGAAGTTCTCCTGGGGGAAGGGACAGTGAAATATGTGCTTTGCTTTCTGGCAGGAACCAAACGAAACGAGATGGAGTGATTCAGACCAAAGACCACAGCAAGTCGGGAATAAAACAGCACCTGGTATATTACAACCCCAAAACACGTGTGGACTAGGGGTGGGGGTGTGTAAAAAAGAAGAGAAACTGGTTGCTGAATCTGGGTAGGAATTCAGCTATAAGCTCTCGCTGTCTCTCTCTCAAATAGTCTTTGGTACTTTTGCTCTGTCATCATTTCTGTTAAGAGAAGCACCTGGTTTAATATTTGCAACCACAAGCTCAAAATGCCTTTCTGCTGGACTTGTCTCCATCTGGGCCCAGGGAGGCTGCAGCTCCTGAGCAAATCACACTGAAGGCTCAGGTAGGGACCTGGATGAGCAGAAATTTCTGTGAGGGCTGGGGTGGCAATTAGGACTTGCATGAATAATCCACATAACAATCACCAGGGTAATCAATATTCCTTTTATTTTAAAGAATTTACTGTGCCCCAGACACTGTCCGTCGCTGCTCTGCATTACTTTATAAAATCGCTATTGCTCCATTTTACAGATAAGAAACGAAGGACTAGGGAAGGTAACCAGCCGAAGGTCATGCAGCTAGTCCTGGATGGAGCTAGGGGAGCCCCAGTCTCGTCTGTCCCCAAAGCTATGTTCTTTCCACACGGGGCCCTGCGTGGTCCCCTTCATTTTCCTTGGGGACACGAGGATAAACGGAGGAGGGCAGAGTCTGCACAGAACCCTGTGACTCCCCGAGGTAGACATCTGCCGGTGCCACCCGAATGGCCACTCCTGACAGAGCAGGTCCCTGGATGGCGAGGCTGCGAGGGCTGGGACGGGATCTCCTGCGCACAGGCTCCCCCTTATGGAAATGAGGGAGACGCCGCTGCAACTCCAACCTGCCGCTCCACCCAGGCAGAGGCACTGGGAAGGGCTGCCCACGCCCACCCAGCCCAGCGCCTGGATGACGGCCGGTCCTGGGCTTCGTGCTGGGAGCGCGCTCTGGCCCCTAGAGCAGGCATCTTCTTCGGCGTTCCACTCGAGGACATATTCTTGAATCCACACGCTGCTGAATGTTGATAAATAAAATAACATAAGCAGACAGAGGCCTGAGAAGAAGCGATGATATTTACAATGGGCTTCTCAGGGAACCTTTTCCTGTTTGGAAACCAGAAGGAAAACATCCTTGCTTTAAATTATATTATATATAGCATGTGTAATGTTTCATTTCCTAGGATGGCTGAGAACTACTTTCTAATCGTAGAGCTTTAGTTGAATGCTGTTCCCTCTGTGAGCCTCAGTGCCCTCATCTGTAAGATGGGTGTGATGACACTGACCTCCTAGGATGGTTGTGCCCTGTGCCCATAAAGGGCTTTAGGTCCTTCTGGGAATCTTACAATCCCAGTGCTCATTCACTTATTCAGTAAGTAAGCCACTCAAAAACAGTGTTTACTGAGCACCCACTATGTGCCAGGCACAGCAATGAGGAAGTCAGACAGGGGCCCCCGGTGTCTTTCAAAACGAGGGTGAGGCCTGGCTGCCAGGAGGCATGCAGGAAAAGGAGGAAGCCCTTGGAGAAGGGAGGATGGAGAGAGGAGGAGCGACTGCATGTTTCCCTGACCTGCAGCCCACTGGGTCAGCTGGACCAGGAGCCAGGACACCTGGCTCTGACTTGGTTCCTATTCCTCTGTGACGTTGTCCTCTGCTCCTCCCTCCCTCTCTCTGAGCCTCCATTCACCCACCTGCAAAACAGAGGAGCAGAAGGGAATGCCTGGTGGAGGTGCTGTGATTTGACCAGCCAAGCCTCCTTTGGGTTAACAGCCCTGTTTCAGACTGTCCATCCCTGTCCCCCATGGGCCTCCCCCATAATGGTGCCCCCATAGGGTCCTCTTGCCGGTTCTCCCTGAGCCCTAGAACACTGTCCCTGCTCTTTAAATGTAGGCCAGGTTGGGCATGAGGACCTGGCTCTGGAATCTGAACCTCAGTTTCCTCATCTATAAAAGGATCTGTAAAAGGGCTCCTTGGTGGTTTGATTCTGAGGATTTAACTATAAGGACTCCAAAGTGCCTGAGTGTGAGAGTGCTTCGTAGCCATCCGTGCCCTCCACAGATAGATAGTCCTGTTGATCTTATTATCTCGGGCATCCCTGTGGGAGTGCGTCCTGTGAGATGGGCTTTGAGGGGATGGGAAGTGAGGAGATTCAGCTGTAGGGCTTGCCAAGTAAATACCCCCAGGCTTCCTGAAGGAGGAGATTCCAGAGCAGGCTGCTGGGATGAGAATGAGTTTGCAAATTGAGTGGCAGGTCTGTCAGTGTGGGGAGGGGGATATTCCACATGGAGGAAACTGAGTACACAGAAGTTCCTGTGTTGAAGTAGTCTGGAGTTTGGCTTTGATCCTAGTAAGGGAAGATCTTCAAGCTAGTATTCTGTGCGGGAGGGCAGCCAACATGGGGATTTGGGAAGAGGAGGCTGGTAAGGTAGGCAAGGCACCCTGGGCATGAAGGGCTTTGGATGCCAAGACCCTTGGGACTTTGGATTTCAGACCAAGGGAAGCCATGCTCGTGTAACTTGGGCAGAGCGGAGAGGGGAATTGAAGCGGGAGAGACCAGAGTGGCAAGAATCCAGTGGGGAGAGAGAGTGAGAGTTGGCTGCGGTCAAGGCTGTGGGGATGTGGAAAAGGGAAAGTATTTGAGAGATGTTCCCGAGATGGCCCCAGTGGGGCTGCATGATGGATTGACTGTGGGGCGTGAGGCAGAGGGAAGATCTTACCACCTAGCTGGAGGGCCCAGACAGACACCCGGGAACAAGAGTGAAGTAGATGAGGGGAGGATAATTAAGTGCTTAATTTATTGTTTGGATAGTTGCCTTGTACTATAAACCCCATTGCTCTAATGAGCTCATGACATCAGTCAGCAAGGAAAGTATGCCTAACGCGTTGCCCATCACACTGGGGCCATCTGTGGGCACTGCCCAGATGCCTATCTGGACAGACACTCTGGCTGCCAGGCTTCTGGACTCAGTTTACAATTGGGGTACCAACAAGTGCCAGGCCAGGGCACTGCTGCAAGATCCCTTCCTTAGAAGCTTCAGAATCCAAAAGGCCAGGGACTCCCAGGGGTATTAGTCCCAAAAAGGAAGGAAGGAGGCACAGAGTTGGGATTTCACTGTAATGCAAGAGCATGGATCCTGCCCAGGGTCCAGAGGAGCTGGAGTCACGTCTAGCCCCCTTCCTGCTTATGTGACCTTGGCCTGGCCTCCAACCTTTCTGAGCCATCGTTGTTTTATCTGTGAATTCAAGCAAGCACCCAGAAAGTGTTCTGTGAACCTCAGTTATCATGAAAAGATTCCCCCAGTTGAGGCCACGGACGGTGGCTCATGCCTGTAATTCCAGCACTTTGGGAGGCCGAGGTGGGTAGACCACAAGGTCAGGAGATGGAGACCATCCTGGCCAACATGGTAAAACCCCGTCTCCCTTAAAATACAAAAAAATTAGCTGGGTGGTGGCGCACGCCTGTAGTCCCAGCTACTTGGGAGGCTGAGGCAGAAGAATCACTTGAACCTGGGAGGTGCGGAGGTTGCAGTGAGCCGAGATTGCACCACTGCACTCCAGCCTGACAACAAAGTGACACAGTGTCTCAAAAACAAAACAAAACAAAAAAAGATTCTCCCAGTTGAAAAAGATGTTGAAAACAACAGATATGTAAGAGCACCCACCTTACCTTACTTACCTCTCATGGACCACATCCCCAGCCTGGAGCTCCTGGGGATGCAGAGAATTGATTCTGTCCACCTACACTGGAAGGGAAAAAGCAATTCACCCTTGATTCTATTACCGTGTTTATTGAGTCTTTTAAAGCGATTTTAAGTGTGTGACAAAGAGAGAGGGGTTTGTCTTGGAGGAACCCAGAGAGGCTTTTGAAGAACGTGCACCCCAAACAGGCCTTGGATAATAGTCTAGACCTTCTTGCCAGAGAAATAGCCCCTTGCACTTGCTCTTCTTATCAAGGTTGCTGGAAACATCTTTGCTGGAGGTGCTTAGGAGAATATCTGGTTAGAGGGGTAGGGGCGAGGGTGAAATGGAGCTGCATTTACAGAGAATTTTCTATGATGTTGAGAAGGGTCCATTTTCCATAGCAAGGAAAATCAAAACTGATAGAGATTGTGGAAGGGCCAAAGCTCCCACTAGCCCATCTCCCCAGGCCACCATTCCTCATAATACTGACTGCAATTGTAATGGAGAGATTGTCTGTTTGATTTTCTGTTTAAAACATGCCTTTTTAAGGCCACCCTTCCTGCAATAGAGGATGCTTGGCATAAGATAAGCACTCAATACATTTTTGTTGAACAAATGAATGAAGAAAGCAGAAGCAGTAGTCAAAGACATTCACGTGGAAACAGGATTTCTTTTCACTTATCGGGTCACCAAAGATTAAAAAGCAATCACTCATACCCGGCTCATACACAGTGAGAAGGAACAGCTCTCTGGACACTTTGTGGAGTGGTAGAGTTGCAAATCTTCCCAGGGCACAGTTTGGCCACCAAAAGCTTAAAAAATGCTCATGCTCTTTAACACAGCAACACCACTGCTCAGGAGGGAGTCTCAGGAGTAGGAAGATGTCTCACCATAAGATACTGGAAACAACCTAAATGCTCAACACTAGAGGATTGATTAAAAAACTGTGATGATCTTTGGAATGTTATGGAGGCGTTTAAAATCACGATAGAGGCGTGTACACATGAAAACGTGCTCACAATGTGTTAAGCAGGGGAGAAGCAGTTGCCATTCCACAATGTATACATACACTAAGTGAGCCTGAGGGACCATGACCTTCTCTGGGCATTTTTATTGTCTCTTTTTTTTGCCTACGTGTATTTTGACATAAAAAAAAAAAAGGAGAAAGTATTACTGCTCTAAAACAATAAAGCTGTCTCCACATTGGTGTTTTTTTTTAAGAAGAAGAAAGTGAAGGTGGTGGAAGCAGGAACTGTGCCAGAGTTTCTTAGACTTTCCTCTGTCCTGGTGGTGCCTCTGCTTCCCGAGGGGCTCTCTGATCTTCCAGGGATACCCCCAATTCTCTCCTCCAAGACAGGGAACAACTAGGACCGCCACAGGCCTTCCCTTCCCAGGGACAGTTGTGGTATCTGTCTCATGACAGCCCTTTGGGGGCACCTCCTTTCAGCTGGGGTCCTCAGGACCACACTGTTGGTAATGACCATAAGCCCCATCGGAAGCTCATTCTCAGCCACTTCCTCATTCCTGGGTCCTGGGCTTAGCCTCGTGTCCAAAGTCGGCCCGAGCTGGCTCCAGGTCCCTGCTATGCCGCCCATCCGTGACACTGCCTCACCTCTCAGAGCCGTCTCGCATGTAACTCAGGGTTGCCATATCCAGATTGTGGGGTGTTGCACTCTCTGCTGCCTGCTTCCTCTCCCACAGCCTTCCTCACTGGGCTCTCCTCCAGCTCGTGTGTATGCAACATCAGGGCCCAGATATTTCTTTTCTGCTGCTTACTGAGGGACAGCCAGAGAGACAGGTTCTTCTCTTTTCACCATCCTGGAAGCTTCTCCTGGTGGCTTTTGACACTGGTAGGGGCTGGCAGGAGGGTCCCTATCCAGAGGCCAGAGGTAAGAATGGAACCACACAGAAAGGGCACCACAGTCTGGAGGAACAACTTGACGGACATCACTACCCTCCTTTCCCCAGCTCTCCCCTTCTCCAGGTTCCAGATAGTGGAGGTGGTGGGGGAGGGGGTAGGGAATATCTGTGGGGGGTGGGGTTGGGGTGTTGTTGGGGGAAGCAGGTGATGAGGATGGAAAGGAGGCAGCAGAAGTGTTCCAGATCTCTGCCACGTCTACAGGGTTCCCCTCTGGGTACCTTTGCAGAGGCTCTGCCTTCCAGCTGGGCATTCCATTATTATGCCTGGTGACCAGATGGGAAGATGAAGCTACCAGAAGCTTGTTCAGTTCATTCCTCTGAGGTGCGCTTGGGAGGACCTAGGCTCTGGAGTCAAGCCAGGCACAAAGCTGCCTCCCCCATTTCCACATAGGATGTTCTTGGGCAAGTCATTTTTCTCTCTTGAGTCTTGGTTTCCCAATCTGTAAAATGGGTTACAAACTCTTTGAGAGGGTCACTGTGAAGTCCAGCAATAGTGTAGTCAGATCACCCAGCCCTGTGCATGATATCATGTATAAACACAATAATTGACTGTAACTTTTTCTTTCAATAATAATAATTGCTCTGACTCTAGAGTCCACAGAGATCTAGAGATCTAAAGAAGAGTATGGAGTGAGCACAGCCCGGGGAAAACAAGACCTTCTTCCTTTGAGATGGAATCCATGTGGGCACAAATATTAAAATTCAAAGGAAATCATGCTCTCCCTGCTCTCCACCCAAATGAGAATGATCTGACATTTCCTGACAGGTTTTCCTCTTTCCTCCACACCATGTGGAATGGCCAGTTTCACACACCTGTGTTTTTAGTGAACTGTTTCAAGCATGCAGTTGCCTCAGCAATAGAAGGACGACAGACAAAAACAGAAGCACCTACTCTGGGTCAGGCATGAGCTCTTGCATCTGCAGAGCATTCTGGAGCCTGAAAAGTCCAGTGACTTGCCCCAGCAAAGTCTGAGTGGCAAAGCTGAGTCTTGAACCCAAATCTGTCTGGCGCCGGCCTGTCAACGTCTGCTTTTTTTCTCATTGCCATTATTCCTCCCACCTCATTGACTCTTTGATTTAAAAAACGTATGCTTTCAAGCATAATACTGTTTACAAACTTGCGGTGGAGTAAGGTGTGTGTGTGTGTGTGTTAGTGTGTAGTGTGTAGTGGGTTTCCCATGCTGTGTGTGGCTCTGTGCATGAAGGAAAAAATAAAAACACAACGAATGCCCCTGAGTTGTCTCACATCAGGAGAGTGGCTGCCTTTTCCCCCACCCCAGGGTGGCTGTGGCATTGTGAGCAGACTGCAGACCCCCCAAGCAACCAGAACATTCTGTACCTTGTGGCAATTAGTCCCCACTTGGCTTAAGGACTCCGACATCAAAGGAGGTCTCCGCCTGCTGCCCAAGGGAGGCCAGGGGAATGCCTCCAAACGAAGCCCTTTCCCCCTCATTAGGGGGCTCCAGCCACCAGCAAAGCAGACTCGGACAACAGACCCGGCCCCATCAAAGGCCCCCTTCCCCCGGGAAGGCCTCTGTAATCTGGGGCCTGAGTACGCCCTGCCCCCTCCCCTAGACCAGCTCAAAAGCCGCCGTCTGGGGACACCTGACTACTCTCCAGTTCAAAGCCAAGTGAATGCATTAACAAGACAAAACACCATTTTCCTGTCTCAAAATTCCTAGGGTCCTGCTTTGAGCTGCCTGCAGTTCAGGCCTGGAGGATACACAATCCCTCCCCACTTAGCCGTGGGGCCTGAAGTCAGGCCCCTCCTCTGTCTTCTCTCCAGCCTTTGAAAGCCCAGGAACACAAACAGGGGCTAATTTAAGCCACTCAGCAAGGCCTCTTCAGTCCTAATCTCTCCTCAGTAAGGTAGGTGGCCAATCTGGAGCCAGCCCTCCTGAGAGCCAGGGCTGAGCAGGGAGAAAGCAGGCAGGCTCTGAGGTTGCAGGCTTCCTCTGCAAGCAAAGAGACTGTTTCTTCTGTACCAGAGCAAGTGATGCATGAGGAAGGGCTGCAAACAGTCTTCCTTCAGAATCCAGGATTCTGGAAGAAAAGCACCAGATTTAGCCATTTACTCATCCATCTACTCACTTGGTCACCCATCTGTCTATCCACACATCTACCAACCCACCTGTCCGTCCGTCCATCCATCCATCCATCCATCCATCCATTCATCCATCCTTCCTTCCGTCTGTCCATCCATCCGTCATTCATCTATTTCTCCATTCATCCATCCAGCCCACTGCATGCCAGATCCTGTTTCAATCCCTGGTTTTCCAGAAAGGAATTACATACAGATCCTGCCCTCAAGCAAATCCCAGTCTATAGGAAGAACAAATAATACCTCGTGGCTTAAGAGAGGGCTGTCTGAGAGGGAGCAGGGAGATCAGAGGATGGAGTCTGTGGTACGCAGGAAAATAGCACAGAAGGTATGAAACCTGGAACTGGAAGATGAACAAAAGCTTTACAAAGGAGAAAGGGAAAAGATGGCGTTCCAGGCGGCACATGCAAAATCACAGAGGCCTGAAACAGCCGAGAGTGTTGGTGTAGCTACTAATTGTTTGGCTCCTGCAGTTTGTATGAAAGAGTGAGGTCGGGGTATGTGGGGTGGATCATAAAAGGTGAGGCTGGGGCTAGAGAATGCGAGTCCCATCATTCCATGAACTCTATTCTTCAACAAGCACTCAGATCCACCTGCACACACACAAGTGCACATGCATGCACACACATACACTTACACAAACAAGTTCCCACACATGCAAACAGCAAGTATATGCACCAGTACACAGAAGTGAATACCTTTACACACAACATGCTAATGCAAATGCAAATATGCTCATGCATGTGCAAGCACGTGCACAGTAATGTGCTCACATGCACGTAAGCACATCTACCCATACATTCGAACATGCTCTCATATACACACAAGCATGTGATTACATACAAACTCACACATATGAAATGTCCTAGCGTATATACTCAAACCCTAACACATACACACAAGCAAACAACCGAAACCCACTATGACATCCATGTTCACCCATACAACCTATGTGTGTGTGTGAACATGCGCAAGTGTGCAATGCGTACTCACACACACACAGCACCAGGGAAAGGCCAGGAATAGGAGGCCTGCCTCTAATTATTCGTCTGTCATAAAAATGTGCCCCAGGCAGTGAAACTTGGCAGAGCTGGGCCATCAGCTGTGCTTGGGCTGGAGCCGGGTGTTCCTGGGCTTCACTTGGCTTTGCCAACATGGCAGGGCTTCCCGTCCTGATGTCAGCCTCCTTTCCTTTCCTAGCCCTCCTGAGCCAGTGCTGTTCCCACTGTGAGAGCTGCCTTCTACAGCCATTGCCTTGCTTGGGTTATGAGACAAGCCTGAATGTGTTCAGCATCCCATCACAGGGCAGAATGGCCAGAGCCAGCCCTATGATGTTGTCTCCTGGGCAAATGCCCAGCCAGCTTTGGGCAGGGCAGCAACATTCCAGGTGCAAGACCCAGTGGGCTTCATCCTACTCTTCCAGTTCCATCTTACAGGCTTCCCCAACAGATGCCCTCTGCTATAGCCACCCTGGATCTTCCCTGGACCCCATTTAATTCCTGATGGGATTGGTCATCAACATCAAGCCATAGCTCGATGCCTCTGAGTCTTAGAGACTGGGGTTTTCCTGGAGAGATAAGAGGTGGGGTATGATGGGGGTGACATTAGCTGAGCTCTCTTCATTCAAGATCACTGTTGAGGCACTGTTTTACTTAGCCATGGCTAAGAGAAGCCATGGCCTTTCTCTGATTCCAAATCCAGTCATCCATCCTCCAACCCACTTCCTGCCCATCCCACTTCCTGTATTTTTACATCTCCTCTGTCTACTCATCTTTCTATCCAGCCATCCAGTCACAGATACAGTTCTTAAACAATCTACCCATTTACCTATCCCCTAAAATTTTCAACCATCCACTGATTTCAACCATCCTTCCACTGATTTACTCATTCTCCATCTATTTACTCATTCATTTTATATTTGTCCATCCACCTACCCACTCAGACATCCATCCGTTCATCCATTGCTCATCCATCTAACCATCCATGTTTTGAACACCTATCTGTCCAATCATCTGCTCATCCACCTGTCCATCTGTTCATATATCTATCCATCTGTCTATCTGTTTGTTCATCCATTCAGCCAGCCAGCCATATGCTGATCTATTCATAGACACTGAAATAAAAAAGACCTGGATTTGAATCCTTACATCACCACTTACTACCAGTAGCAGACACTGTCATTTCTCTTCCCACATCCTCCAAGTCGTTACCATCTCAATGCACATAGGTCTGAATTCCAACTACCAGAACGTAAATCTTTTTGCCTGAGGGCTTCCTCTGCAGCTGACCCTTGCCTGTCTCTGTATGTAGAAAGCTGGAGGTGATGGGACATTAATACCCCTTGGAGGCAATCCCCAAGCAATGACTAGCCAGAGTTGGTGTATAAATACCCCAGCTTTGTTGTCCTTGGGTGGGATGACTGAAGTGGGTGTTCTTTACTGGTGCCTGGAGTTTCCAGAAAGATTAAGCTCCATTTTCCCACAGTTGTCACTTGCTTGATACCATACCACTCTGTTATTTCACCTCCCAAATAAATTACTTGCATTTATATCCTTGTTTCAAGGTTGGCTTCTGGAGAACCCAAACTAAGGCACTACATATGTGACTTGGACAGATTTTTTTTTTTTTCTGAGACGGAGTCTCGCTCTGTTGCCCAGGCTGGAGTGCAATGGTGTGATCTCTGCTCACTGCAACCTCCGCCACCCGGGCTCAAGCAATTCTGCCTCAACCTCCCAAGTAGCTGGGATTACAGGCACTCACCATCATGGCCAGCAAATTTTTTGTATTTTCAGTAGAGATGTGGTTTCACCATGTTGTCCAGACTGTTTTTGAACTGACCTCAAATTATCTGCCCGCCTCAGCCTTCCAAAATGCTGGGATTACAGGCTTGAGCCACTGCGCCTGGCCGGACAGATTATTTAAGTTAGTATGATGCATATCATTGGGTAAGCATTCAACAAAATTAGTTATTGCTTTTATTATACACTACTATTGGCAATAATAGTAATACATAGGAGATGGCGGAGGTAATGGTGATAATGTTGGAGGTGATGATGATGGTGATGAGAGTAGTGATGGAAGAGGTTGTGGCAATGGTGGCGGTGAGACATTTTTGTAGGAGCTTGGCCACTTTCTGGGGTCTTCCTATGGATCTTTGTAAACTTTCTCACTTTGTCCCCTGTCCCCACATTTCAAAGCACAGTTTCCTGAGCAGGAACTTGAAGAGGAAGATCGTGAGGGAAGGGTCTGGGGGCTTGAGAAATGGCTTCCAAGTCACAGAGAGGAAGGGGAGAGGAAGGGTAAGCAGAGCAGAGAGGCTAAGCTAACCAGGCCTGGGTTTGTCAATAAGAGGTACTTCCGTGCTTGCTTTATTTTCCTCTTTAAATCTCTTTCCATTGAGAGCCAGGAACTGCTTCTCAAATGTTTCTTGTAAGAAGAAAACAGTCAAACATTGTCTTCTGAGCTCCTCACTGCCCTGGGATGGCCTGGGCACCAGGGCCTGAGGGGCCTGAGGGGCTCTAAGCTGTGGCCCAGCAGCTGGAGGCCCAGAGAGGAGGAAGAATATCCTAGGGTCACCCAGCATAAGTGGGGCTAAAATGGGATGTCTTGGCTTCCCATTATGACTTTAGCCAACATATCACAAACTATGACCCCGAGCCACCGGGAGACAGAGAGGAAAAGAGTGAAAGGACCAGCTGGGCACAAAGACAGAAAAAGACAATAGAATACCAGGCCTCTGAGGTCTTGCAGCTCACGCTTCCCCCTCAACCCACTGGGGCCCTTGAGGAGCTTCCCAGTCCTTCCAGCCAGTCCTGGGAACTCCCCAAGCCCCACCTACCCCACCCAGGGATCCCAGAATGGGAAGGACTGCAGTTCTTCGGAGACAGACTCTGGGTCTCCAGGGTGGCGACGTGGCAGGGCCCAGGCTCATGCAGGGGTCCCCACCCCACCCCAAGGGATATCAACCACCATCACATGCTGGGGAGAGCAGACGGGCAGGGGCAGAGTGGCGCCAGGCCCTGGGCTGGCCACTGCAGGAAGACCTGCTAGCACCTGCGGGCACAGCTCCTCACCCCTGCCTCTCCCCTGTGCAGGCCTCATTAACACCCTCCCTGGGGCTGGGGGTGGAGGGCAGAGGGAAACAGCTGAGGCAGTGGAAAGAGTCCAGCTTAGGCCCTTAACTGGTCATGTGACTTTCACAAACGATCACTTTTCTGTGTCTCCAATTTTTCATCAGTACAACTAGGGTCACAGCACATACAAAACAGAGTCCATTAAGGGAAGCCCACATGGAGCACCTATCAAGTGCCAAGCATGCAGTAGGTGCTCAATAATGGACGGCTGTAGTTATGTATCTCCAGGGCTTACAAAGCAGCCCCCTTCCTTCCCAAGTTCATGGCGCTGCAGGAAACCTTGGTCACACCTTCAGACTTCTCAATGGGAGTGTTCCCCTCCCCAGCTCACCAAAGCCCCCTAGTGGAGCAGAGCCTGGTGAGGAGTGGGCCCAGGTCTACACCCTAGGCCATGCCACCTCTCTGAGATCTGGTAAGTGGTCAGGTGTGCCCTGGCCCCAGGGGACACTCTTAGCTCTGCCGTGTGCAGAAAGCCTATCCAGCCTACTGGTGAATCCCTCAATTTTCTCATCTGCACAGTGGGATAAAAACAGTATCTATCCCCACAGGGCTGTTGTGAGGGTGGAAGGAGAGAAGGGGTATGATGCTTAGAGAATGGGCACCTCCCTGTGCCTATGCACCAGCCCACCTTCACCAGAGACTGGCTCTGGGGGAGACCCTGAGCTGCTGCAGACAGGCCTGGGCAGCTCCCGGAAAGGGAAGGAGGAGGGAGGAGAGCAGACAGTGGAGAGCAGGATGGGGTGGAGGGGGCAGTGGAACAATAGCCAGGCCTGGCTTGTGGTTTGCGTCCTGAGAGAGGTGAGTCGACGCTTTCTTGTCATCAGACTTTCCAGTCACCTGCCTGGGAACCTGAGGAAAAGATTAGGGAGCCAAATACACATTGTTTCTTTTGTTGGAGGTGCCAAGTTTGGTGGGATGAATTGGCCATCTGTTCTCCTAGCTACGATCTGGAAAGCCGGGAACCTCTTTGCTCTCCCAGTTGCCAGTTTCCATCACTTGCTAACAAAAGCCGGGGGTCGGGGAGGGAACGCGGACTCCCCTACCTCTCCATGGCCCAGCTGGCTGACCCTCCGTCGGCCAGAGCACCTGCTCTAGGTCCACTGGGTGCCCTGGGCCTCAGACTCTAAAACTTAAAACCTGTGCGTGAGCTGGAAAAAGCCCCCATGACCGGGGCTGACCCTGAGCCTTGGTTTCCCCACCTGTAGAGGGAGGGTGGACAGGAACCAGCACATCCTCTGGTTCAGAAGAGCAGAATCGACGGTGTCCTCTGAGGTCTGGGGAGGGAAAGGCCTTCTACATGGGCAGCCCTGGGGAAGGTCCAGGTGGTGCTCGCCCTTTATGGGCGCTTTGCTTGTTCCTGAGCCCGCTTTGCCAGGGTCCAACCATGGGGCCGCAGGAGCCTTCCATCTCCCCTTGAGCAAGCTTCAGAGCAAGGATTCTCAGCCTGAGGGCTGGTTTTCTCTGGCAGTTGTGGTGAATGGAGTTTAAAACCCCAAGCAGGGATCTTCTTAATTTAGGAACTCCAAGAGGCCTGTGGCAGCATGTTGGGTGGAAATGCATTTTCCCAGGGACAGGGAGAATCATTTTCGTCTGGTTCTCCAGGAACCCTGTGAGCTTACAAAGGCTGAGAATGGGTGGCCTGGGACCTAGAGTTATCTAGAGTGGCAGCTCCAGATGGAGGGACAAAGAGAATGATTAAGCCCCCACACCTCAAATGCAGGTGGTGTCAGAGGTCAATGCAAGTAGCCAAGATGCCTCTGAGCAGATGCCGAGTGATGGGTGGTCAGGAGGGGACAGGTCCAGTGTGGACTCGGCTTTGGGAGCAGGGTGGTGGCTCTTGCCTCACTCACACAGATGCCTACTGCCCTCTGTCAGAGAAAACCAGAGCTGGGCAGTAAAGCAGTGCAGACAGATCTCATTCAGACTATCACAATAGGGGAATAGAAATCTCAGTACAGAACTGGGCTCAACTCCGAATACAGCCCAGACAGGTGGGAGTTTATAGCCGAGGAACAGGGAGGGGGTCAGGGGATGGAAAATGGCCAAGAGGAAACATCAGGGGTGAAAGGGATTCTTGCTGGAGGCAGGTCAGGGTGACCAGATATCCCCTGGGGCATGGTAGAGAATGAGGAACCTGATCAGATATGAGGGTGATCATATGTCAAGGTGCTAAAATTGGATTTCACAAGGAAGTGCCCACATGGGGTTAGGAGAAGGTTCTGGAGACTGACTAAAGCCTATCCAAGCAAAGACTCTTTGTCACCCCTCACAGATAGCTGCAGACTGGGACCCATGCAGGAAATGTGACTTGCTATTTAGGCCTCACTTATGCTGTGCTAATGGCCTCAGCAGTCCAAGGGCTGACTTTGCAGCCTCCAGTCTCTATGCAAGTGACCCTGCTCCCTCCACTCCTCCTATTTCTCCAGAGGTCAAAGGAGTCCCCGCCAGATCACCCATCCGCACTAAGCTTTCTGAAGGCTTATTTTATTTAACTTTTAGAGCAATGACAGACATTTAGGCCCCGTTTCACAGATGCGGCCACTGAGGCTAAGAAAAGTGGAATGACACAGCCAAGGCTGCTCAGCCTGCAAGGGCCAGAGCCAGGACCAGAGCTCAGGCTGTCCGATTCCAGTGCCTTCTATATGCAGCTCCAGCGCTGGTTCCTCACCCCCTCAGATCCCCATCAACAGGCCACTGACCAGCACTTGGGCCAGTCTGGGCACAGCCAGTGTCCAGGACTTCATGTCCCCTGCCTCAGATGGGCCTGCAAGCTGCTGGCAGGTAACAAAATCCTAAAATGATTCCCAGCCCCGACAGCTCCCCACACACCCCTCCCCCACAGCGTGTCTGCTGTGCTCCATCCAAACTGATTACATCCAAACTGAGCCAGGGGGCTGGGGGAGGGATGAGAGCAAGCCGGCCTCGAGAAGACTTGAAAGAAAATTTGAAACACACGTGTGCTGCCCTGGCTCTGGTAACCCTAAGCCCTCAGCCCGTGTGGCCCAGCGGTCTCCATCCCCGCACTGCACCCCCAGCCCCCAGCCCCACCACCTCCTCTCCGGGCCCCACCTGTGTCTCTGAGGGGGCTGTTTTCCAGGCTCAGCCCCTGCCTGGGGCAGCTGGCTGGGTCTCCAAGACCTGAAGAACTTGCAGCTGGGAGAGACCCCCACCACCAGAGCCCCCCTGTCTCAGAAGAGGACACTGACAGCCATAGAGGGAAGAAAGTTTGCCTGGGATAAAGCGGTGAATGGAGGCAACACCCCACACTCCGCACCCAGCGGGAGGGAGGAAGGTGCAGGCTGCTTAGAGCACGGCCCTTCCCTGAGCTCCGCCGGCCCGGCCTGAACTACACCTCCTTTCTCTCTTCCCTTGCACCCACCCTCATTCCCATGAGAACCTGTCTCTTCTCTGCCCTTGCACCTGCTGCCTTCTGCTCTAACCCTTTCCCAGTGAGCCTGGGCTCGGGACCCTCCGGGTTCTGGGTCTAGAGTTTGAAGAGGGGGTGGAGTTGGCGCAAGCTGGCTCTAAGAGCTGGAGCCAGGGTTGGGAACCAAAGGTGAGTCCAAGTGACAGGCCCTGCCTCATGCTGTTTATATGGAACGTCCTTCTAGCAATCAGCTTATGGCCTTCAAACATGTGGCTTCAATCTTTCCTTTGAAATATTGGTGGTGGGGGGCAGAGGGCTGCTGCTGCCAACACCCGCTGGATGGCTCTCTGTGCAGCCCAGCTGAGCACTTGTTGTAAACGAATCGCTCTGAGGCCTGTGCCTCTCGCCAGGGTTACTCACACTTGATTTGCAAGCAGGATTCCTGTGTGGGAGGGTGTGGCCTGGGAACAGGGCTGAGGGGCTGGAGGAGCTGTCGCCGGGCAGCAAGGGGAAGGGCGTGGGGCTTCAGAGGCAAGCAGGGCTGGGTGTGCCTCCTAGCTCAGGCATTGTGAGCTGGTGATCATAGCCTGGGCAGCTGGCTTTACACCCCTTAAGGCTTTGTTTCTGCATCTGTCAAGTGGACACACAGGATCATCATATAATAAAGTGCGACGATGACATGCGGCTTTAGCAGTGCTGCACACGACATGCTTAGCTTGTGCGAGCCCTCCCCTTGTCCCTCCCCTTATCTGCCCACCCCTCCTGAGGCTTATTGTCTGCTGCCTTTTGGCCTGACTTCTGTGCATGGCTGCTTTCTGTTGGCTTCACACGGTATGTTCTGGAAGTCAGGAGAAAAGGATCTGGAGCAAAGCTTTGTCAGGGGTTGGTCGGAGAGGTTCTGGACAAGACCCTTTCCCTCTGAGGGCCTCAGTTCTCTGAGCCATAAAGTGGCGGTGGTGGGTGGGAGTGGGGTGGGGTGGCTGGATGAGAGGCCCCATGAGCAATTTCCTCATCTCATATTCAGGGGCTCTAGGAGGCCCAGGGAGACAAAAGTCCCAGGGCTTGAGCTCCCAAGATGGGGTAAGGGCAGGGCTGGGGTGGTTGGATGTGAGTTCTCTGAGATGTGGAACAGGTGCGCTGAGCTTCCCTGGGCAGGTATGGAGGGTGTGTCCTCCTCACTTGGCCCCAGCCTCCCACTGCTGCCTCCGACTCACCTCTCCACCTACCCCCACCTCTCCCTCTTTGTGACAAACTGTCAAGTGACCTGACTTCCGGACTCCAGCAGACACACTTCTTAGGGTGACAGGAGTGTGGTAAGAAACATTTCCCTAACAGCTGTTTCAAAACCTCCAGGGGTGCTGTTAAAATGCAGAGTTCAGGGCCCCAGTCCGGACAAATGGCATGGGCGTCTTCAGAGACAAAGCCCTGGAATCAGCATCTTAGCTAACTCACTGGGTAATTATGGAGTGCATCCAGGTTCAAGGATCCATTACTGGTAAGGGGTGCAGGTTTTGGGGTTTGCTGGACCTGGGTTTAAATTGTGGACCTGCTCTCAGCTGGCTATGGGACCTTCAGCCACAAATCCCCCCTTTCCAACCTCAGTTTTCTCATTTGTTAAGTAAAAAATAATTGTTCCCATTTCACAACGTTGTAGCAAGGATTAAATATCATCTGTATTAGGTTCCTGGGGCTGCCATTATAAATTACCACAAAGAGACAACTTAAAACAACAGGTCCAGAGGTCAGAAGTTCAAAATCAAGGTCTCAGCAGGGTTCCCTCCAAAGGCCCTGCAGAAGAATTCTTCCTTGCTCTCCTAGCCTCTGGCAGCTGCTGGCAGTCCTTGGCATTCCTTGGCTTGTAGCTGCATCACTCCAGTTCCCGCCTCTGCATACATATGGCTTCTTCTCTCTATGTTTGTCTGTGTCCAAAGTTCCTTCTTCTTAAGAAGGCTGCAGTCACTGCATTAGGGCCCACCCTGATCTCATATGACCTCATCTTAGTTTGATTATATCTGCAGAGACTCTCTTTCCAAATGAGGCCACAGTCACAAGTATCAGGAGTTAGGACTCTTTTGAGGGGACACAATTCAACCCAGTGCATCATCCATGCAGTGCCTGGCCATGGAAGATGCTTATGGTGGGTGGATAGATAGATACAGAGTGAGAGCAAGAGAGGAGGGATGCTATGTGTCCTTGAAGAGACACATGCCCTCTCTGTGCCTCAGTCTTCCCATTTGTAACCTGGGAGATAAGAGTACCTTTTGGCTGGATGTGGTGGCTCATGCCCGTAATCCCAACAATTTGGGAGACTCAGGTGGGTGGATCATTTGAGTTCAGGAGTTCGAGACCAGCCTGGCCAACGTATTGAAACCCTGTCTCTACTAAAAATACAAAATTAGCCAGGCGTGGTGGTGGATACCTGTTGTCCCAGCCTCTTGGGAGGCTGAGGCAGGAGAATTGCTTGAACTCGGGAGGTGGAGGTTGCAGTGAGCTGAGATTGCACCACTGTACTCCCACCTGGGTGACAGAGCAAGACTTTATCTCCAAAAAAAAGTATCTTCTTACCCTAGGTGTTATGAGGAAATGTCCATAGAGGACCTGGTGCACAGAGATACTCAAGAAATGGCAGTTCCTTCCCCATAAAGAAACAGTGATACCCTGAGGGACATGTGGTGGCTAGTGTCCACTGTGGCTTTCCCTTGTGACCGGGAGAGGAGGAATGGTGGTCAGGAAAGGTACAGTGCACAGGTTGGTGCTTTTCAAAAGCCCCAGGGTCATGGAGGGAGAGGGTTTGGTGAGCCATTGACCTTGGAGTCTGCGATGCATCCACCCCCACAGGTCTGAGCACGCAACCAGGTGCTGGTGTCCAAGAGCCAGGCAAGACCGTGTTGGCAGGCTGCATCTGGCAGAATGTTTTGTACTGGAGTGATTGGAAGTGACGGCTGAGCTGGGCGGGGAATGAGCAGGGCAGAGGAGCCAGCAGGCCGGCTATAGGCTCAAGCTGCAATGCATTAGTCCAGGGTCTGGGCTAGGGGTGGGGGAAGGGGAGAGGGAGGTGACACCTGGGGAAGGAGGGGGTGCTTCTAGATGGGAAGCAAGAAAGTAGAACCCCTAGGGAAGACCCTGGAAGCCAGAGGGTGGGCTGACAGAGAGGCAAGGGCCGTGGAGGTCGCTGGGCTGAGAGTCTCAACCATGCATTTCTGTAGAATCCTCACAACCTCTGGAATCAGATGCTCGCCTAGCTCCATTTCACAGATAAGGAACCCATTTCCTTTTTCATTTACCTGCCTGGCTCCTCCTTCTCCACCTCCTATTACTCCCCCTTTCTCAGCCCTTGCCACAAAACCACACAGCTTTTTGGTATCTATAAGTTGAGTTCAAATCCCAGCTCCACTGCTTGCTGGCTGTTGGACCGAACAAGTCACTTCCCTTCTCTAAGTCTCCATGTTCTTATCTGTCAGAGAGTTCCAGCTTCGTGGGTGCTCTGGGAAATGGGAAGAAAGTGCATGGGCCATGGAAAATGGTACATAGTGGCTGCTCAATAGATGTGTGCTTCTTTGCACGTCTCCTGCTGCCCTGTAATCCACGACTCCAGCAGGCTCTGGCCAGTGACAGGGCCCCCACCTGGTGGGATGGGGACTCTACCCCAGACATCTAGACAGCCAGATGCAGACCTTCAAGCGGCTGCCGAGGCCCTCTGCCGACCTGGGTTAAGTGAAGGGGGGCCATCAGCAGCCAGACAAAAAGCCAGCTCTGCCTTGCTCTGTCCCTTCCCTGGTTCTTCCTTCTGGGATCCTTTACAGGGCCAGGCAGAGAGTGAGTGACAGTTTCCCGGGAGCACTTGCTCAAGATACCCTCGCACCTGGGAAAATGACAGTTGGCCTTGGAGCTGCCGAGGCCCTCAGCCCCCAGGTGGGCTGGTCCGCAGCCCCAATTCGCCCTAAGAGAAGATGAAACATAATTACCCTTTCTTCTCCAAGTCCAGGGGAGACCTCCCTCACCCGCTCGTCCTGGGAAATCAAGCCTTGTCTTCCTGTGGTCCCTGTTCCCCAACAGCGTTCCAGTAAATTAGCCAGCAGAAGGCAGGTCTCCTGTGGGTTCATCAAAAGTTTGCCCATGTCTTGGACAAACTGCACGGAAGAATACTCCTCCAGCTGCTCGCCCTCCAAGCACGGTCTGCGTGATAAAGATAATAATAATGTTTCTTTTGTCCTTCTGTGATGTGTCGATATGATTCAGGAAAAAATACCATGAATCCCCTCAGATGAGAAAGCTACGACTCAGAGAGGAGAAATGATCCCCATAAGGTGAAAAAGCTGTGCAAGTAGCTATTGGAGCGGAGTCAGCGGCCGTGATTCATGGCATCAGTGCGCTTTGGTGTCCTGCCACGTTTCCAAGCTTTGTAGGAAACAATCTTATGGAACCAGTTGCTGAGTGGATGGAAGGGATATGGTGTAAAGGCATCATCCACTTCATCCTGCAGTGGGTTTGTTACCTGCCCCAGGTGACAAAGAAGAACTCTGTGATTCTCTTGGAAAAAGGGAATGGTTTGTCTTTGTGGACAATAGAGAGTTATAGAAATACCTGCCAAGAAACTCAGGAACAAGTTTACAGTAAAATTGCAGTCATTGTGGCTCTTCAGACTTCATGTCCCGAATACCTTTCACTTTCTTCCACATTGGCAAATGGCCCTTTTTCTGGTCCTGAATGTCTGCTTATGGTGTTTCTTTAACTCACGCGCACTGCTGTACCACAGATCCTTTCCAGAATAAGACGAAGTACACAAACAAGCAGATATTCATTGACCATTGCTATTACTGCTTGGGGATTTTCATAGCTTCAATGAGCTGGGTGTAATCTGATCAGGGCAGGATTCAGTCTGATGACCAAGTGCCTTGGGGAAAAATTCACCTGAGACTGTCCACACAGCCAGACACAGCACCTGTTACCAAGTATTTACTGAGCACCAACTATATGGCAAGCGTTGTTCTAGGTACAGACATGGAAAACAAGATAGACGATGTCTACTTCCTCACAGGGAGACAGACAACAAACAAATATTTAGATAATAGCTTTATTTTAGATGTGACAAGTGCCAAAGGGACAGAGGCAGGTTTGGAAGGATTGTACTTAGGGCAGGCAGGAGGTTCCCTTGAAGAGGTGACACTGGGCCAGGCCCGGTGGCTCATGCCTGTAATCCCAGCACTTTGGGAGACCGAGGAGGTGGATCACCTGGGTCGGGAGTTTGAGACCAGCCTGGCCAACATGGTGCAATCTCATCTCTAGTAAAACTACAAAAATTAGCCGAGCATGGTGACGCACACGTGTAATCTCAGCTACTCAGGAGGTTGAGACAGGAGAATCGCTTGAACCCAGGAGCCGAAGGTTGTAGAGAGCCAAGATCATGCCACTACACTCCAGCCTGGGCAACAGAACAAGATTCCATCAAAAAAAAAAAAAAAGAAAGAAAGAAAGAGGAGAAGGAGAAGGAGAAGGAGAGACATTGGAGGTAAGACCAAAATGCTAAGGAGCAGCTGTGCAAAGACCTGAAGGAGGAGCACTCTAGGCAACAAATGCAAAGGCCCTGGGGTCAGGGGGAGTGAGATGCATTAGAAGGAACTTGTGACAGAAATGTTGATGAGTTCAGAGAAGCTGGCAGAGGCCATATCACCAAGGTTTAGAGGCCTGCGGTGAAGAGCTGGGCTTTTTCTAAGTGTGATGTGAAGACACTGGAAGGTTTTAGCATGGGGTGATATGCTCTTTGCACTTGTCACTCACACAAATGAGCTTTACTTCCACTAAGTGCTGGGTTCATATTTGAGAAGCCAGCTGCTTTTTCAGAGTGATAATAGTGCTTCGAATTCTTCAATTTCCACATTTGCTTTGGAACTCTGCCAAGACCACTCGTGATCGTATTTTTTCAAGTATACGTTTTAGTGTTTCTTCAAAGCAAGGTGTCTAGAACATTACTGGAATACTAACTTTTCTGGAATATTAAGGTTATTTTCTCAAAGAACCTTAGTTTTATGCTTATAGTCTTTTTAGTTACTTTCTCAAACTACATTTCAGAGAAGGACTTTGCAACAGAAGGGGGCTCGTTGGTAATTCCTGAGTAATGATGGTCATTGTTAACATTTATTGAGCACTAAGTGCTGAGCTCACTGGTAAGCATTTTGCAAATGTGGTTTTATGTAATTCTCACCATAACCCTTTCTCCATTTGTAGATATAGGATCTGAGGCTTAAACAATCACCTTGATTAATATGAAATGCCTACATGTAGTACAGTCCTGAATTTATCTTTCAAGGAATCTTTCTTCTGCCTTCCGCATCAGGCACTATGCTAAGATCTAGAGACCCAGGAGTGAACAAGAAAGACATGGTTCCTGCTCCAGAAAGCCCCCTTTCTAATGGTGGAAGTTGCCTGGGAGACAGGCAATGACCCTACAGGAGAATACAAATGAAAATAAAGGACGATCCAGAACACAAGAGGAGACTCCTGACTGAGACTTCAAGGGTCCAGGGAAGGCTTCTTGGCTGGCGTGACTTGTAGGATGAAGAATCCTAAAGATGGGAAGGAGCTGTTCTGGAATGGAGGGTGCAGCGGTGCTACTCCTCCCAGACAGTTAACACTTGCACACCTTAGAGGACCCCACGTTCCACCCACCATCACTGAGAAATGACAGCTGAGCAGGCTCTTGATGAATGAGTTGGAATTTGCTAGCTAAGGCAAGGGATTGGGTTGAGGAAAGGGTTTTGTAAAGGGTTGAAGCAGGGAGGTTTGACAGAGCCTGGGGTAATTAAAGAGCTTCGAGTTCAGTGTGACAGGAGTGTGACAAGCTGGGGTTGGGAGGAGAGTGACGAGAGGTGCTGTTGATGTTAATTATTCCCACTTCCCTTATAACTTTTAGGAGATGCACAGGGTATTTGATCATCCTGTCTGGATAAATCATTTTGTAACACAAAGTGACTATATCACACATGATACTTGATCACCACTCAAATACATCAACTGGATCATGAAAATTTATTAACATTTGTCGGTACAAGAGCTGAGCACCAACCACATTTTGTTATTTGAATAATTGATATCTATCTACTGTGTAGAGTCAGGAAATTTGTAAATCGTATTTATAAATGTGTTATGTGATTTATAAATCACAAAACGAAATAATTTTAAGAAAAAAGTCTTGAAGGTAGCGTATAGTCTACAAACAAGGACTTTTAGTAACAAATCATTAACTGAGTTGCCTAATAATCCAGGAAGGAAATTATGAGGATCTAAATGAATACAGACACAGGTAGAATAGATTTAAGTAGTCTATGTGAATAACAGAGAAATATTCACTCTTTTTAATATGTTGCTTTTCCTTAACTGTCAATTTTTGTAACTGTGTTACAAAAGTAACAGACAATTACTCTTTACATCCGCTAAAAACAGAAAGGGCCAACTCTGGCATCACTGCCTATGAGTTAGCCCTGTTCTGCAAGGAGAAATGCTGTAAAAATAAAGAAAGAAACAAACAGGGAGGATTTGCAACACATTTGACATAGGATCTATATCCTTATATATAAAGAGCTCTTATAAACCAGTTACAAAAAAAAACAAGACAAACCATATGCTGGCCCATAAAACAAGTGTCAAAAATTCAAGTGGATTTAAACCATATAAAGACTATCCTTTAAGAAAAACAGCAAATTAACAAAATATGCATTATCATAAATATTATGATATAGTTGAGATCAAACCTTTCAGTTATAACAATAAATGTGAATGGGCTTAGCTCACCTTTAAAAAAAAGATTCAGAAGTTGGCTCACAAAACAAAATTAACTATGTGCTATATAAAAGAGAAAAATCTAAATTAAAGGGATTCAGAAAGGCTAAAAATAAAGTATACATGACAAGTGGAAAAAAAATCAAATAAGCGGGGAAAGTGATCCTGATATCAGGCAAGATAGAATTCAAGCCAAAGAGCATTAAACATGACAAAGAAGGATACTTCTTAATGCTAAAAGCCACAATCTAGAATAAAAATTTAACTTATTAATATTTATGCACCAAATATATGACACTGCAACCATCTCCGTGAAGCAAGAACTCAAGAGATACAAGAAGATAGAAACACACAAATAATCTTTAACACACCACTAATAATAATTTTCACTACAAGACAGATGATGGGGCAGGGAGGGAGAGAAAATCTGAACGTAATAAGATAGATCTTATAGACATAGATTGAAGTCTATATCCTGACAACAGAGAAGTCTTAAATGCCCACAGCACATTCACAAAAAAGGATCATGAAGAAAACATCAGTAACTTTCATTAGAAATAAACATTATTATACAAACAATACTCTCTGGTCACAATGAAATCTTAATAATATCAAAAAACATACAGGTCCTTCTACCTGGAAATTATAAAGCCTATCAAACAACTCCTAGGTAAAAGGGAAATACAAACTGAAATAACAGAATTTTTTTAAAATTAATGACATGAAAACAATCCATTTCAGAATCTATGGGATGCATTTAAAACAGTGATCAGAGAAAAACTCATTACCTTAATACTTTACTCAATAAACATGAAAAACAAAATTCAGTTAATTAACTTGGTCACTCAAAAAACTAGAACAACAACAAAAACAAAGCAAACCAAAAGAAAGCAAAAGAATGGAAATAACAATGATAAAAGCAGAGATTAATGAGGAAGACAATAAAGACCTAATTAATAAATCAAAATCTTGGTTTAAAACAAATCAATAAAATGGACAAAATACCATCTAATTTAATCAAGGATAAAAAGAAGAAAGCACAAATATACAAAATGTGAATGACAAGGAGAAAGATAAACATGGAATCAAATACAGATTTTAAACATATACACAAATACTTTGCAAATTTTTGTTCAAATAAATTAGAGAATAAATGGTTATGAAAACATAAATGTATAAGATTATAAAAAGAACCAGATTTCTTGCTGCTGGAGAAAGAAATTATTTAAAAAATCCTATGGTGTTCAATTTTAATCTGAAATATCAGTATAAAGACAGGGTTCTTAAGGCATGGATAGAAGAGAAAGAAAGTGTGCATGTGTGTGTGTGTGCGTGTGGTGTGTACAAGTGTGTTAGTAGCTTGGTCCACTAGAGGGCCTAGAAGCATTAACACCCCAGCAGTAATGAGCACAACTATCACCCAGATCTTGGTTTCTAAACATCATTCTCCAATAAAAGGAGCCAGGGTTATTTGGATAAGTGGATAAGTGATTCCAGGACAAAGACAGAGAAAAAATAAGATAAGCCTGGAACATCTTTTGTTGGCAAAAAATTTAAAAGATGTAGTCTTGTTGAAAGAACAACAGGAGCCAAACTGAAGAGCTCCTGATGTCCAAAGCTGAGGCAATCTGAGCAATGAAATAATGAAAGTAGTGGATTATAACCTGTACAATCAATATTCATTGAGTCCATATTGATATAAGTACTTGATTCAATAAATAGTAGGGGAGAAGGCACAGCTCTTTCATATAGTAGAATTCTAATGAATAAATGTTAGAAGGTAAGAGGAAAGTAGAAAAGCACCATGAGACAAACACTGCAGTAGTAATTGTCACAGACAAAAATCCACTGATGGGTTCTAAGATTAATGGTGAAAGTGTAGGAAAAACAAATTTGCATAGCCTCAAACTATTTCCCCCATGACATTTATTATTTATAAAGAAAAATATATTCTCTTTATGATAAAAGCTATGCAGAAACCACCTTTACTAAGTGATTAAGATCATCAGTATGAAGACATGTCAACATTGTAAACTCTGTAATATCATGCACTAAGTAGAATCCAACTTCTGTATGTTCTTGTCAAAAAGACAAAAACCTCCAATCAGAAAATATCAGACAAACCCAGATTAAAGGGCATTTGATAAAATAACCAATCAATAATCTCTCAAAGTAGCCAGGTCATGACAAATAAGGAAAGACTGAGGAATTATTAAAGATTACAGGGAGCTCAGAAAAAACAACTAGATGCAACATGGGACCCCGGACTGAGATCCTGAGGTGGAAAAATGATTTAATGAAAAAAACGGCAAAATTAAAATGTGGTATTTACTTAAAAGTATTGTGCCAATGTTAGTTTCTTGGTTCTGACAATTGTACTATAGTTATATAAAATGTTAGCCTTGAGGAAAGCTGAATGAGGAATGTATAAAACTTCTCTGTACAAATTTTGCAACTTTTTTGTAAGCCTAAAGTTAGTTCAAAATAAAAAGTAAAAATATATTTAAAAATAAAGTATGTTCCCTGGCCACAAAAGAATTAGAATACAAATGTATAACAGAAAAAGATCTAGGAAATTCTTCAATATTTTAAAATTAAACATATTTCTAGATAACCCAGGGGTCAAAGAAGTAATCACCAGAGAAAGAAAATATTTTGAGCTGATTAAAAAGGAAAATATGACCAGGCACGGTGGCTCACACCTGTAATCCCAGCACTTTGGGAGGCCAAGGTGGGTGGATCACCAGAGGTTGGGAGTTTGAGATCAGCCTGACCAACATGGAGAAACCCCATCTCTACCAAAAATACAAAATTAGCCGGGCATGGTGGTGCATACTTGTCATCCCAGCTACTCGTGAGGCTGAGGCAGGAGAATCGTTTGAACCTGGGAGGCAGAGGTTGCATTGAGCTGAGATCACGCCATTGCACTTCAGCCTAGGCAACAAAAGTGAAACACTGTCTCAAAAAAAAAAAAAAAAAAGGAAAATACAACATATCAAAATTTGTGGATACAGCTAACGCAGCAATTAGAGGGAAATTTACAGCATTAGCATTATTAGAAAAGAGTAGCAGTTGCAAATCATGACATGAGTTTCATCTTAAGAAATGAGAAAAAGAAGAGCAGGAGGCTGGTGTGGTGGCTCACACCTGCAATCCCAGTACTTTGGCAGACTGTCTCAGGCAGATCACTTGAGCCAAGAAGTTTGAGACTAGTCTGGGCAACATGGTGAAACCCTGTCTCTAACCCCCACCCAAAAAAAAAAAAAAAAAAAAGCTGGGCATGTGGCACACACCTGTAGTCCCAGCTACTTAGGAAGCTGAGGTGGGAGGATTAGTTGAGTCCAGGAGGTTGAAGCTGCACTGAGCTGTGATCATGTCACTGTATTCTAGCCTGGACAACAGAGAGAGACTCTGTCTCAAAAACAAAACAAAGCAACAAGCACATTAAGCACAAAGTATACAGAAGTAATGAAATGAATAAAATGAAAGAAAAAAATAAACAGAAAACAAGCAATAGAGAAAAATCAATAGAAGCAAACATAGTTCTTTGAAAAGATCAACAAAATCAGTAAACTTCTAGCCAGACAGTTGAGGAACAAAAGAGGAGAGAAGACACAATTGTCAATATCATCAGAAAAAGAAAGCAAATCGCTAGACCAACGGGCAAAAGACAGGAAAAAGTATTTCAAAGAGGAGGAAATACATTTGGTTGATAAAATATGGAGAGATGTTCCATCTCATTAGTTACAGGAAAATGCACATCAAGGCTACTTGGACTTGCCAAATTGAAGAAACTTGACAATGCCACATTCTGTAGATCAGACGGTCCAGCGGGATCTCTATACATTGTTGGTGAGAGTAAGGATTGGTACAATCAATTTGGAAATCAATTTTGCTCCATTTTATAAAGTACACTTTGCATAACCTAAAACCCAGTAATTCCTGTCCTAGGTATAGACCCAACAGAAGCTCGTTAGGGGAATCTAAATGCCTATCCATGGGAGAATGGGAAAATACATTGTGGTATATACACAGATGGTTATTTTACAACAGTGAAAATCAATACACTACAGCTACATGCAGCAACATGGATACATTTTAGAAACATACGTTAAAAGAGAAAAAGCAAGTCTGGGATTTCTGGAACACACTTTTTATAACAAGAAAAACTAAACAACATATTGTTAAGGCATAAATATGTATATGAAAAACTATAAATATGTGATTCAAAAGGAAGGAAATGACAAACCCAGAAGTCAGGATGGTACTTCCCTCTGGGGGAAAGCAGGAAGACAAGACAAGAGAGGTCCATATGGAGAAATGTGAGTTGGTGATCACGTTCTGGGAGGGCTTGGGTGGGCGCTGGCTTCATCATGTTCCTTGTATAATGAAAAATAAAATTGGCTGGGCTCAGTGGCTCATGCCTGTAGCCCTAGCACTTTGGGAGGTTGAGGGAGGTGGGCAGATCACCTGAGGTCAGGAGTTCAAGACCAGCCTGGCCAATATGGCGAAACCCAGTCTCTACTAAAAATACAAAACTTAGTCGGGCATGGTGATGCACACCTGTAATCCCAGCTACCTGGGAGACTGAGGCAGGAGAATCACTTGAACCCAGGAGGCAGAGGTTGCAGTGAGCCAAGATTGCACCACTGTACTCCAGGCTGGGCGACCGAGTGAGACTCCGTCTCAAAAATAAATAAATAAAATAAAATAAAGGAGGACTGTGCATCAACGGATAATGATAGTACATGGTGAGCCAAGAAATTATGATGAATCTAATTACAACATGAACAACGCGGGTTTGAACTGTGAGGATCCACTTATACATGGATTTTCTTCCACCTCTGCCACCCCTGAAACAGCAACCCCTCTTCTTCCTTCCCCTCCTCAGCCTACTCATTGTGAAGACAGTGAGGATGAAGACCTTTATGATGATCCATTTCCACTTAATGAATGGTAAATATATTTTCTCTTCCTTATGATTTTCTTAACAACATTTTCTTTTCTCTAGCTTTATTGCGAGAATATAGTATACAATACACATAACACACAAAATATGTGTTAATTGGCTGTTTATGTTTTGAGTAAGGCTTCCAGTCAACAGTAGACTATTAGTGAAGTTTGGGGGGCGTCAAAAGCTATATGCAGAGTTTTGACTGTGCAGGGGGTAGGTGCCATAACCCCTGCATTGCTCAAGAGTCAACTGTATATATTCCTGAGAGCCAAAATAAAATACAATAAATGCTTAACAGAATCTCTGGCAAACAGTAAATGCTCAATAAAGTCAGCTGTTATTATTGTTTCTAGTCTCAGCCTAGCTGACTTCTAATCATTCAGCTTGGGTGTTGCCTCCTCCAGGAAGCCTTCTCTGCTCCTCCAGGATAGGCCAGGCTCTGTCTACTCCCAATCTCCCTACAGTCTGGGCTGACCTAGATTCCAGCACTTCTTTGGCTATGTGGGAATTGACTGTTTATCAATCTCTCTCCTCTATTAAGCCATGTGATCCATGCTGCAGCAACCATGGCCTCTCTGCATTTCCAGCCCTTGATTTGCCTGGCACGTGATACAGTTTTGTTGACCAAGTGCATGAGTGAGTGGCAGGCAAGATGGTTCCCAGGCCCTGGAGAAGGGGAAGAGGTGTGGGGACTGTGGCAAGGGCTCAAAGTGTGGCTGTAGGCAGGAACAGATGGCACATGGCTCAGAGGTGTCATCAACCCAGGGTGCAGGAAATAAGGAAGTGCATTATCTGTTGGGAATTGAAAAGTAGTAATAAAACTGACTATAGGTGATCTGCTTTTTATTATCACCATGTGCTGGCAATTCTAAACAATATCACTGATGGAGCCCCCCACCACGCACACACACAAAAATTTGTTGGTCTTAGGTCTAAATAACTTAGTGCTAAAGTTACTAAGTTTTAATGTTACATAGATAAGCTTTACATTAACACGTTATCATTACTTCTCCTTAAATAAATCTGTATTCTCCATGGAAGTTGGTTTGGAAGACTCCCCTCCTGTAGTTACTGTGTTTGTTTTGAGACTCAGTTTCTCATTCTGAACACAGCCCATGCCTCTAACCCTCATGATGTTATAAACCCTGGCATTTGAATAGCAATAACAGAGTGACTGGAAAGATGGTAACACAAAATGTGTGGTCCTCCGACTCTCATTCCGTGGGACTTCTTAGAGTTTAAGATGAAAACATAACACAGTACGAACTGCAAGGGGCCAGTGTTTTGTTTGTTAAGTACCAATTTTTGTTTGTACATGAAATAGTTTACCAAATTTGAATAATATCTTTCAATCAGCATTTATTCTTTTTAATGGTTAATGACTAAAACTGAAGAGTCAAATGAGAAAATAGTGATGACATCTGATTGTCATATAATTATTACGGAAAATAATTGTGAAATAAGCAATTAAATGATCCGCACCGGATGCTACTGGCTGGGGTCCCAGGGGCTGGGGGCCAGGACACTAGCCCCGTCCTTGGCATCCTTCAAAGCTGTGGTCCCCGAGGCAGGATTTGTGCATGGCGCAGTCTCTGCTCTGGGTCACCCTGTTCCTGCTCCCACAGAAAGACAGGGGACCAGGTCGCAGCAGCCACGGTGGAGAATAATGTGGTAGTTGGGACAGGAGTCTGAGAGAACAGGGTGAAGGGACCCCTAAGCCAGTCAGCCAAGGCCCAGAAGGCCTCCCGGAGAGTGCTTAGAGACAAGTGTAGAGACAGGTTCTCAGGGATGGAGGGCCTTTACAGATGACGTTCTTCAATCCCCTATGCGGCATCACTGTTAAGAAAGAAATTCCACCCTTGAGTTCGCTGTGTGACCTTGAATAAGTCACCTCTGGAGCTGAATTCTGTGTCCGAAAAATAGCGATAGGAACAATTCCTGCAATGCAGTGCTGCTGAGGGGACTAAAAGTGCTTAGCCCGGTGGCTGTCAGGAAGAAATAGTAGCAATAATGTCAGCAATAAATAGTAGTATACTTATTATTTTTCAAGAATGCAAAAGATAGAGGCCCAGAGAGGAATAAAGACCTCTCCAAGGTCACACAGCAATTTGATGACAACACAGTACCAGAACCCAGGTCTCCTGACACTACGTCTAGTACTTTATTGACTACAGCCTCTGATTAAACGTGTTTGGAGCTCTCCAGAACAGGACCTGCATCTGGCATCTTCCATCTCCAGGAGCTGCTAGGGCAAGTCCTCTAAGCTACCCTCATCTCCTTTATCTACCCTGGCACCTTCTTTAGACAAAGCTCCTCCCTGAAGTCAATTGGGGTCCTTTGATGTGGAGAGAGAGGGGATTGGGGGAGAGGGTGTCCTGTGTATATGTGTTGGGGGCAGTGGTGAGGAGATACTAGGTGTGATATATCTGACTTCAGAGGTCCAGGAGGGGGTCTAGAAGCTGGATTCTTGGAGAATCTGTTGATTGGGCTGTAGAGGGTTGTGACTCAGACAACCTGGCACCCAGGTGAGGGTCATTAACTCACAGGGGTTCAGACAGTGGACTGGGCAGTGTGTGAGTTGAAATTGAACATTACCAGGTCAGATGGTTTCCTAGGCTGGGGCAGGCAGTCAGGGCTAAAATGTTCCACCAGCAGGATAAATGAACCTCTCACATACTGACACCCAACTGCCTGCTCTTCAATTCCATCTCATGTTATTGGCCCCCAGCACACTTCATGCCCTGCCTGGGGCCTCTAGCATATCAGAGACTGCTAAGCATATATAACATTCTCCAAGACATCCACTCTAAGCCAACCCCTGTCAGAGTACCCAGGGATTCACCCAACAGTTCTTCATTGAGCACCTACTGCATGCTAAGTGCTAGGGATAAAACAGAACACACAGGAAAGCTCCCTGCCTTCATGGAATGGCCTCATAGAGATACGAAGGACTATGGGAGCCTGGCCTGGCTTGCATAGAATAGTCAGCCTGGTGGGAGATCGTGCAGAGGCACAGTGGAATGATTTCACTGACTCAAGAGAGTGGTGGCACCCAGGAAAGCATGGTCAGCTCCACCTGAGCAGACCAGGTGGAAAAGAAGAGTGCTTGAGGCAGCAGGAACAGCATAAGCAAAGACACAACGGTGTGAAGGAACGGGGCTTGCTTGGGGAGCCACAAGGGGTTTTCAAAAGTTCATGAAAATTGCATATTATGGGAAAACTACGTACGGATTTCAAAATTTTTTGCACCAAAATAAACTTGTGTTAACTTGTTATAAAATGTCTGAACATTTGAGGCACTAAGAAGGAGAGACATCAGTTTTAAATGAACTCCTATCAGAGCAACATGAATTCTGCTAAAATTGAAGCCAGAACAAACATCAAATTTATGGTGAAGCTTGGGTAGAAAGTGATGAAATCATTGATGCTTTATGAAAAGTTTGTGGGGACAATGCCCTCAAATAATCAGCAGTTTAAAAATGGATAACTCATTTCAAGAAGGGACAAGACCACATGGAAGATGAAGCCCACAGTGGAAGATCATCCACTTCAGCTGCGAGGAAAAAAGTTCATATTGTTCTTGCCGTAACTGACAAGGACCAACAATTAATAGCAGAAACAATGGCCAACACCATAGACATCTCCACTGATTCAGCTTACACAATTCTGACTGTGAAATTAAAGTTCAGCGAACTTTCCACTCGATGGGTGCCAAAACTGTTTTGCCCAGATCAGCTGTAAACAAGAGCAGAACTTTCAATGGAAGTGTTAAACAAGTGGAATGAAGATCCCAAAGCATTTCTTCAAAGAACTGTAGCAAGAGACAATACAGCTTTACCAGTACTGTCCTGAAGACAAAGCACAATCAAAGCAATGACTACCAAGAGGTAGAAGTGGCCCGGCCAGAGCAAAAGCAGGCTGGCCAAGAGCAAAGGGCACAGCAACTGTGTTTTGGGGATGCTCAAGGCATTTTGCTAGTTGACTTTCTGGAGGGCCAAAGAACAATAACATCTGCTTATTAGAAGAATGGTTTGAGAAAGTTAGCCAAAACTTTAGCATGAAAACAGCTGGGAAATCTTCACCAGAGAATCCTCCTCCACCACAATGACACTCCTGCTCATTTCTCTAATCAAACAAGAGCATCTTAAATCTTAAAAAAATCTTGTAAAAATCTTTAAAAAACTTGTAAAAGCCATCCATTTTCTTCATTTAATCATGTAAAAAGAAAAAAACTGCCTTGACATGTTTAAATTCCCAAGACTCTTAGGTCTTTAGGGATGGACTAAATGGCTGGTCTTATTGCTTATAAAAGTGTCTGAATATAGCTAGGTGTGGTGGTGCACACCTGTAATCCCACCTACTTGGAAGACTGAGGCAGGAGGCTCACTTGAGCCCAGGAGTTTAAGGCTATAGTGAGCCATGATCGTGCCGCTGCACTCCAGCCTGGGTGGACTTCAGCCTTTGAGACAGAGTGAGACTCCGTCTCAAAAAAAAAAAAAAAAAAGAAAAAGAAAAAGGGTATCTGAACTTGATGGAGCTTATGTTGAGAAATAAAGTTTATATTTTTATTTTGATCTTTTAATTCCATTTTTCCATGAACTTTTTGAAGTCCCCTCATAGAAAGTGTCCCATATGGCAGGAGTGACTTTGAGCCAGGTGACCTGCAAGACCTTGAGAAGCCCAAGAGAAGGTCTGGGAAATGCTGGTTGAGAGACCAGGGAGTTATGGCAGCCCCAGAACCTGCTGCTGCTAGAGCCTGCTGGTGTCTCAGTAGGGACACATCTCCCACCCACCCTGGAGTGTGGAGAGCCCTGGCTGGACCCCTGTCCTGCCGCTCACCCACTGCCAACTGTCACCAGCTCTGTGCCCCTCCCTGCTGCGCCAACATTTTCCTCTTGTGATGGATGGAAATTTCCCTGCTTGGGTCAAGTCAAATTTCTCCTGATTTGTTGTTTTACACACACTGAGGCTGGAGGCAGATCCCGCATGATTCATAAAGAGAAACGCGCTGTCTGTGAAGGAGAGCAATTTATAGGCAATGTTTCCCCTACCTTCAGAGATGAAAGTCACTGGATAGGAAGAGGAGGAAAGGGACCTTCATCCACTCTCAGTAGCCAGCATGGCTTCTGATGCTCCCCAACAGCTCCTCCAACCGTGGCGTGAGTTTGTCAGCGTGTTTTGCAGAAGCTATAGCTTTCTTTGGTCACTGAGCACAGAGCTAGACCTGAGCGAGGTGGAGACAAGAGGGGCCGAGGCCCCCAGTATCCTTCCTGGCTCTCCTAGCCCCTCCTGCCCCCTCTTTCCCCCTCTACCCTGGCTCTCTCTCTCTCTCTCTCTCTCTCGTGTGTAAAAATAAATGAAGTCAGGTTTCCCAGCCCTTCTCATCTGGAGGGGGCGAGGGGAATGGGGCAAGCAGCCAACTGACACCCTCCTAACCTAAGCCATACATCAAGAAGGTTACAAGGCTGCCAGGGACAGGTCTAATCTGTGGCCACTAAGATTTCAGGGTTGGACAGATCTTTGCTGGGGGTGGTTGGGTAGGGGTGGACTCCACAATCAGAAGAGGAGAAGACCAAATAGAATCTGTGGAAGGAAGGAAGGAACTGAGCGCTTACTGTGTCCCAGGCACTGTGCCAGGTACTTTGCACATAGAAGCTCAGTTGTGACCCAGTGAGGCAGTGGTGATAACCTCCATTTCATAGACAAGAAAACTGAGGCTCAGCTGGGGGAAGGGGTGGCGTCCAGAACTGTGGGTTTGACCACATACCCAGAAAGTGCCAGCAAGCAGAACATAGATCCCCTGGGTACTGGAAAGGGAGAGAAAGGGGGCAGAGGCAGAAGGCTGGAGAGGTTTGGGGTGCATCTGAGGATGGGAATAGGGCATGAATGGGGCACCAGGTGAGAGTGAACTGAACCTGCAGGGGCTCATGGCCATATCTGTGGCCACGTAAGCCTGGATGCAGGTAAACTGAGTCGCCTCAGGAGACTGATTTTCAGCTGTCCCCACGCCACCTCAGCCATGCCCCTTATCTCACCATTAAATCATACCTCCTGAACCTGGCCCCAAATTTTGTGCAAGCCCCATCCCCCGACCCCAGCAGACTGCTCCTTCAGGCCACTGTCCTGCAGAGCCTCAGAGACTCCACTGGGTTTGCTCTGCAACCCACATGCTCTTCCTGCAGGCTTGCGCTCTCACTCTTGCTCGCTTGTTCACTCACTGTGGACCATGCCTGGGCTGGGCTTTCACATGTCTGTCACCATGGCCCCTGCCCCTAGGTGCTCCTCATCTAGAGGGGGACATACCAGGGGGACATACAAGATGGGCAGGAGTCAGCAAGCTCCACGGAGAGGGGGCCAAGTCTGCCTAGAACATTCAGGGAAGACTGAACTGGACTTTGGAGAGTGAATAGGAGTTTGCTTGCCAGACTGAAAAAGGAAGGATGTTCTAAGCCCCAGAACTGCATGTACATAGCAGAGATGCAGGCAGCCATCCTATTCATTGTCCTTCATTTGCCCCCAAGCCTCCCTCCACTCCTGTGATCCTGACCCACCATCTTCTTTCTGTCACTGTCTAGCCCCCTTGCTGTTGCACGACCTGAAGCCCCTGCCAAGGCACACCAGGGCCACGGGCCCCTCTTGCCTTGCCCACGATGTCCCCTGGTAAATATGCTCAGGGACACATGAGTGAACCATAAATTCAGCCTTCTGGGGATGGATTCTGCTGAATAAAAAGCACATTCAGTAGCGAGAATATTTGTTTTTGTTTTCCTTCTCCGAGTAAATGGAAACATGCACTGACCTCACTTTTCTCACAAGTACAGTAGCTTTCCTGAGCGGCCGTCAGGCCTGGGGTGCCAGGAAAAAAGTGGTGGAACATTCAGCATTGGGAACAAGGACCTCAGTGGCAGCTGTGGCCGGCCAGTGGAATACAGCTGTCAGGCCGCTGACATGAGTTTCCGAGGGGTGGGGAGGATCCAGCCTGGGCCTCCCAGGGGGCCCTGAGCATCGCCAGGATGGGACTTTGAGACTGCTGTCTTCCCAATTCAGTTTCTGGCACTGCAGACAGAGGGTCGCAGGCAGACTGCAGGCTGGGAGGAGAGCCTGCAGAAGGGCCTTGGCTCAGACCTGCGTTTCCATCCTGGCTGCCATTTCCTGACTCTGAGGCCCTGACTAGTCATTATACTTTTCTGAGCCTCAGTTTCCTCAACTTCATTCCAACCTCATGGGTTGTGTAAGTTTTAAATATTTGAAAGTACCAAAAAAGACTAGTCCTCAGTCCCTTCCTGACCAGCCCCAACATATCCAATTTAAGCCCCACCTCCTCTGTAATACCATCCAGACCCAGTGATCTCTTCCACCAGACTTTTTCCTATGGCCTTGTGATGATAAGCACCTTTCTATGACAGCAAGGCATTCACCCACCCACCCAACCACCTACTGATCTACCCATCCATTCCCCTACCCATCCACCTATCCATCTACTCACTCACCCATTTAGTACTCACTCATCCACCCATCCGTCCATCTACCCATCCTCCTCTTATCCATTCACCCACTCACCCATCCACCTATCCATCTACCCACTCACCCATTTGTCACCCACTTATCCACCTATCCATCTCACACTCATCCATCTACCATCCACCTATCCATCCACCTACCCATTTACCCATCCATCCATCCGTTCGTTCATCCATCCATCCATCCATCCATCCATTAACCCATTTACTCTCCTACCCATTCATCCACCCACTTATCCACCTTCCCATCCATCCACCTATCTACCCACCTGTCCATCCATCCATCTATCCACTCACCTATCTGTCTGTCTATTCACCCATTTACTTATTTACTCAGTGAACATTTTGAGCAGCTATGTGCTCTCCCACTGTTGGGAAGATGTGCTGTTCTGTCTGTGAGCTGATGTTCATCAGTTTTAGACACAGTGCATACTGCCCCCTAGAGACTATGGGATTGCTCTCAGTTTCCTCTACAGCCATGGATGGCAGAGAACATTCATTTGGTGGAAAAAACAAACAAACAAAAAACAGACAAACTAGCTTAAGAAAATGGGAATTTAATGATTCATGTAACTGGAAAGCCCAGGTATAGGTCTGGTTTCAGATGCAGCTTGATTCAGGCCTCAAGTGCTGTTTCCAAGACCTCGTGTCTGCATCTCTCAGTTCTTCCCGCCTCCAAGTAGTTGCAATGCTGGCAGCAGCCGCAACCTCAGCCTCACATCCACCCAGGTTGCAGTCCAGCAAGAAAGATCGAAAGTCTTCTCCAGAAACCCTACCTAGATCACATAGGCTGAGAAATGGAGAGAGATAGAACCCCAAGTTAAATGGGGAGGAAGGAATAGAAGATGGGAAGGCAAGCGCCAAATACCTGCTACACATCCTACATGCAGGCACTGGGGATCCTCAGATGAACGGGAAAGCTCTGCATGGCACCTAGAGGCTGACATCCAAGGGGAGGCAGCAAACACATGAACCAACAAATGTAGAAATAAAATCACCTTGGATGGTTCGAATGATAATAACTGCTGGAGTGACAAACAGAGCAGTGTAGTTAGAGAAACTGGGGTGAAACTATTTTAAAGAAATAGTCAGGGAACCTGACATTGAAGTCAGTTCTGAATAATAAGTCATCTGGGCCAAGAACTGAAACAGAAACATTTTGGCAGAAGGAATGGCAGGTGCAAAGGCCCTGTGGTGGGAATGTGTAGTGCAAGTTCCAGGGACAGAAGAAGGCCAAGGGGCACAGCAGGGAGCATAACCCAAGAAGAAGGTGAAGAGGTTGGAAGGGCTAGATCAGAGAGGCTCTTGCATACATCTGTGTACCCACCACCCCAATCAAAGTGGAGAACATTCCCAAGCCCCTAGAAGCCTCCCTCTGCCCCTTCCTACTAAACCTTCCCTCCCACAAGAGGTAACCTCTATTTTGACTTTCATCATCATAGATTAATTTTGTCTGTTTTTGAACTGTAAGTAAATGGGATCCTACAGTGTATGTTCTTTTGTGTTGCTCACCACTACGTGTACTTGACTCTCATGTTTCTGCACATGGAAATGATTCTTCCTTTTTTACTATTGCATAGTATTCCATTTTTTCCACTCTCGCTATGCTGGGAGGTGGGCAGTTTTTTGGTCGGATTATCCTCAGTTTCTTCTTCAATCAGCATCAGGCTTGGCACAGGATGGAGCAAGCCCCATTTTGGGGGTTGAGCTAACAATTCACCTGGGATAGGACAAGACAGGCCATCTAGACTAGAAGCTGCTAGATGCCCTCTCCTCCAGGCCTGACATCCCCTAGGCCCTGGCTGCCCCTCTCACCCACCTCCCTAACAACAAAGTTCAGGTGCTTGCACTTGGCCAGGCAGAAGTTCTAGTAAATGCCAAGCCCCAGAGTCCCTGGTGGCCAGTGTGAGGGACGTCGCGGGAAATGAGAGGAGCTGCGGCTAGCCGCCAGGCAGTGACTCTACCACCAAAGAATGTGCTCTTGGCCAGGGTCTCCTTCCTCTCTCTTCCTCTCTCTTCTTGGCTCCTTCAGGCGGCCAGGAGTTGGCAGGCCCGGGTGCAGATAACGTTGAGAGCCCCAGGCCCTCTTCTGTCATCGCCTCCCCAACGTGAAACTCAAGATCTTGTTTATTTATGAGGAAATTCTGTTCTGCTGCTCGACAAATGGTGTATGGGGGCCAGGGCACATGGAGCGTGGAGCCGGCCCAGCCAGGCCCCAGCATGCTGCGCCTCTCTGCTGATGCAAGCTCAGAAGGAGAGCTGGCAGCGACTGAAGGGCCGGCCCAGCACTCCCTGGATGCCTCCCCCATCCCTGGATGGGGCCAGGGGGTGGGGGATGAGGGGTCCTTCCCTCTCTCAAGCAGCCAGAAACCCCTTGCCTTCCCTGAGAGACCATAGGCAGTAACAGCCCGGTGGTTCATCTGATGAAACTCCTGCAAGGCCAGCGCCAACCCTTCTCTGGGATTTACTTCTCTTCCTACCTTCCTGGGAAGGAGGAATGAGATGGTGTATGTCAGTAACCAAGGGATGAGAGAGAAAAAATAAAATCTACCAATTTATTTTATGCTAATGCAAACCCACTACGTGCCAGGTTTACCCCTGGAATATAGTGCATTTACATTAGTACAAAATAAATCAGTTCAATTGATTTACCAACATTCAATTCAACTTGCCAACAATGCTGCCAGGTAGATAGGAGTGTCCTCACTTTTGATGAGGGGCTAAAGTTCAGAGTGATGAGATGACTCATCCAGGAACATAGAACTGGTAAGCATAAGAGATGTGACTCAAACCAGAGCGGGCCCACTCCATGTCTGCCATCTGGATGGGGTCGACTTGAATGATCACTCAGAAACAGCCAGGGTCCAGCTGCAGCAAACCATAGATGAAACTGTTTTATGTCTTACTCTAAATCTCACGCCATCATGCCTCCCTGCCTCTCAGAGTGGCATGTCCTTTCATAAGACATTCAACGGAGTCCCAAGTTGCAATGCAACATCCACTTCTGGATGAAGATTACCTGCTGCATTCTGTTCCCATTTCAGATTAATCTGATTGAAAGACATGGCACTGGCTGAGCCCTCTTCTCCAAACAAGGGTTGTTTGCTGAGCCCAAACCTTCTGGTAACATTTCATGTGCTTGGGTGGAATTGGTGACTATTGAGTTGTGGTGCAAGCGTGTGTTTGTGAAAGTTGCCCTTTCATCTGTGCTGCCAGAGCCATAGACCCTAAACAATAGGGAAACACTTTAAAATGACAGAAGACCAAATATGTCAGCTATGAAGTAAGTATAAATGGGTTAAATGCTTTTATTAAAAGTCAAAGACTTTAGCTTCAAAACAACAAACAAGTCATTCTTTTTTTTTCTCTCTACATTTTCAAATTATACCCACACTGAGTCCCAAATCTTCAAGGACTTACCTCTGCCCTTCCCAGGCTACACGGACTCTTACATCTCTGATTTCCCCAATGCTTGCTTGCTTTACTTTTATTATAAAATATTTCAAACATACTTAAAAGTAAAGAAAATAGTGTGACATCCATTGATCTGCCACTGAGATTTAATCAACACTGGTATTTATCATCCTTTGTTTCAGTTTTTATAGGGGTAAAAAGGTAAATCACTTGAAGATGATTGTGTATACTTTCCACACACATTTAATAACTTTTCTATGTATGGATATAACCACAAACTCTATGTGGAATCATTTTGTGTTTTTAGAGCTTATCTAATAATACCATGTTACAGATATGGTATATCCTTCCGCAACTTGCTTTTTTGAGAATTGGATATATTGAGACACATCGATGTATTACATTGATGTGACTTGCCAAACAATGCTCACCGTATACATAAATTACAGATTGTTTGTCCATTTACACATTGATGGACAATCATTTCTATTTTTTGCTATCACAAACAGCGCTTTGACGAATGTCTTCATCATAATCCCTTACAAACTCAAGCTAGTATTTCTCTGTAATTCTCTGGAAGTGGAATTTCTTAGTTGGGCTGGTTTTAACACATCTGATGCCTCTAATCTACTCTGCACTTCCTTCTCTGTGGATGCAGTTAAAGTGGGCTTCATAAGCAGGATTTGGGTTGAGTCTTGGAACAAGAGAAGTCACAATGTTAGAAAGAAAAGTGAGCAGGATTCCAGGAAGAGGGAGTCACCAAGAGTAAGGGTCACATGGCAGTAGGCCCTGTCATGCCCTCTACTGTTAGTTAATCCTATGGGCTGGAGTGTATGGGCATCTGTCGTTGCAGCTGAGGATATCACATCCTTGGGTTTGTTCAGTTGGCACTATACTCATTCTTGTACCCCTCCCATTTCAGAGCTGAAAGCCCATGGTTTCCAATCCCGGCTGTACATCAGAATCACCTGGGGGTAGGGGTAGGGCTTAAAAAATATACAGATTTCTGAGCCTGCACCCAGAGATCCAGGCTCAAGAGCCTGAGACAGGCCTGGAAATCTGTACTTTTTAAAAACCTCCCCAGGGATTCTGATGCTTCCAGTATGCAACCCTGGCTTTGGGGGAGGCATTTATCTAAATTGCCAAGATGCCCATTGGTAAAGCTGGCATTGCCAAGGACGTGACCTCTGGTTATGTGCTTGGAACTGGAACTGACTTTCCCCAATTATCCCACTGCCCATCACTGTGCACTTGTGAGCAATAGTTTGTGGTCGTGGACTTCTCTGAGATATCTCCACAAATCCTGCTGGTGCTCCTTGTATGAAGTCTTGTTTCCTGTATTGAAGAAACATGGCAGAGCCAGGGAGGGACTCGATTGTGTCTCCCTGCTGAAATGAGGCAGAACCTTGCCTTGCCCTTCTTACTGTCTCCACCAGATGCCTGGCTGGGTCACCGGAGAGCTGAAGACTGTACCATTGCCCATAAAAGAGTGGTAAAATGATACAGTGCAAACAGCACTTTCGATAAGGAGGAAACTGTTATGCTCCCCATTTCACAGCCAAGGAAACTGAGGCACAGCTAGTAAGTGGTGGAGCTGGAATTTCACAAGGTGAACTGGCATCAGTACCCATGATGAGAACCATTCTGCTGGACCCTGCCATCTCCTCACTCTAGAATGAGAAGTCTCCCCAAGGCACTGTCTCAAAACGTACCCATGCCTGGTCCCTCCTGCCCTAGGGTAATGTGGGGGTCTCCAGTCTATATGACACCTTCTCTTATCTCAGTCCTTGCATCTAACATACATTGCAGATGTTCATGTGTGAGTAATAACACTAATATCAACCACAACTGCCATTGCCTAAGTCCTTACCTTGACTATGTGCCAAGCCCATTAAGAGACAGTTTATATGGGTTATCACATGCAGCACTGACCATCACCACCCGCCAAGCACACATTGCAAGGGGCATCCTAACAGGCCCCCTGTGAGAGGTGAGGTCACTTGGCCTAGGGTCACTTGGCCACTCAGCTGAACTTGAAGAGCCTCTCACTCAGGACCCTGTTCTTTCCACACTTCTTGTGGCATCTAGCTCCTTCCTCAGAATGAAGTCAATGCATCGCAGTAGCAATAAAAATTCAGCAACAATACAGCTCCTCCCTTGAGAGAAAGGAGCCCTTCCCCAGAACTGGAATGATTACCAGTTCTCTGGACTTTCCTTCCAAGAGCAGAAGGAGCCAGAATATCTTGACTGTGGCTTTTTTTTTTTTTTTTGAGACGGAGTCTCGCTCTGTCACCCAGGCTGGAGTGCTGTGACCGGATCTCAGCTCGCTGCAAGCTCCGCCTCCCGGGTTCATGCCATTCTCCTGCCTCAGCCTCCCAGGTAGCTGGGACTACAGGCGCCGCCACGTCGTCCGGCTAGTTTTTTTTGTATTTTTTAGTAGAGACGGGGTTTCACCGTGTTAGCCAGGATGGTCTCGATCTCCTGACCTCGTGATCCGCCTGTCTCGGCCTCCCAAAGTGCTGGGATTACAGGCTTGAGCCACCGCGCCCGGCCTTTTTTTTTTTTTTGAGACGAAATTTCACTCTTGTTACCCAGGCTGGAGAGCAATGGCACAATCTCAGCTCACCGCAACCTCCACCTCCCAGGTTCAAGCAATTCTCCTGCCTCAGCCTCCCCAGTAACTGAGATTACAGGCATGCATCACCACAGCTGGCTAATTTTTGTATTTTTAGTAGAGAAGGGGTTTCACCATGTGATCTGCCCACCTTGGCCTCCCAAAGTGCTGGGATTACAGGCGTGAGCCACGGTGCCCAGCCTTGACTGTGGCTTTAACCATCTTGTCCAACTCTGAGCTGGTAACTGCAGTGCTTCCTCCCTGCCCAGTGCCCACTGCCCACCCCAGGCACATCCACCCCCTGGTCTCTTCCCCAATACCAGAGCTATCTCTTTCATGTGCGAATCTGCTGTTGTCTCCCCTCCTCAGAAAACTTCAGAGGCTCCTTAGCACCCTTTCCCTCTCTGGGTAAGACAGCTGAATGTGCCAGCTCTCAGTACACCCTAACTTGCTAAGACATCCACGCAGTGGATGCCTCATGCATTCCTTCACAAATTGAGTGAGCTCGCCTGGGAGCTGGGGATAAAGAGGTCAATAAAACTAGGAATAGCTAATATCAGGCACAGGATAGCCACTCCCTAACACTGTTGTCACTGGCCATGTGGGGCTGTTGAACACTTGAAATGTAGCTAGCACTGCTAAGAAACTGTACTTTTAAAGTTAAAAATTAATTTAAATGTAATAGCTGGGCTGGGCACAATGGTTCATGCCTGTAAACCCAGCAGTTTGGAAGGATCGGGAGGTCAGGTGGATCACCTGAGGTCAGGGGTTCAAGACCAGCCTGGCCAACATGGTGAAATGCCATCTCTACTAAAAATACAAAAATTAGCTAGGTGTGGTGGCAGGTGCCTGTAGTCCCAGCTACTCTGGAGGCTGAAGCAGGAGAATCACCTGAACCTGGGAGGCAAAGGTTGCAGTGCGCCAAGATTGCACCACTGCACTCCAGCCTGGGAGACAGAGGGAGACTCCATCTCAAAAAATAATAAGTAAATAAATAAATAAATAAATGTAACAGCTGATAATTTCATTACTGAAAAATTTTACATAAGTTTGGGGGTAACTTAGGTACGTGAATCTACTTTTCCAACTGTGGATTTTATAAAACCTTGATAGACATCAAGCATTTCTAATAAAGATTTAGCACATGAATTGAGATGTAAGTATAATATACGTGCTGGATTTCAAAGGCTCCAGACTGAAGAAAATAATGAAAAATATCTCATTGATAGCATTATATACATTGTAGGTTGAAATGACAATATTTGAATATAATGTATTAAAATATATTATTAAAATTAATTTATCTATTCATTTTTGAATGCAGCTACTGGAAACTTCTAAATTATATGTGTCTCCCATTAAAATTAGATTGGCCTGTGCTGCTTTAGACAGATCACTCTGGGTGGCCACTACTAATTAATCAGAGATGGCACATTGAGGTAAAATCTGTTTGTCATCCTTGCAGTGCCTGCTTAGTGGAACTCGCAGGGCAGTTGGAGAGTTGGCCACTATAACGTGGGAAGAGATACAGAAGGTTTTGCCAGAGCAGAACATTGGATCCATTTGCTCTGCCTAGCAGAAAGTTTGGGAAAACATTTTAGGGCGTGGTGTTTGAATGAGTTAAAGCATTCCAAGCCAAGAGAACAGCACCAGCAAAGGCAAGAAGGTGAGCACATGGAGAGCAGGTGGCTGGATGGGCAGCTGTTTAATGAGGCTGCAGCCTAGAGCTATGTGGGAGGATGATTTGAAGATGCTTGAACTCTGCTCCTATGTGCTCATGGCTGAGGGCCTCCACTTCATTTATTCCCCTCCTTGTTCCCCTTTCTAACTTCCCAGCCTTTGATGAAGCCGAATACAGAGACTAAAGTGCAGACAGGAGCAAATACCAAAGCTTTGAAAAACAGAAAAGCCTTCAAATACTGAAAGCAGACCACCACAGACAGCTAGAGCAGGAATGAATTCATTGGTAGGAGTCAAGCTGTAGTGTCCCGTTGAGGCTCATATTTTGGCTCCATGGGTGGCTCATTATTTTTATTCATTGATCCATTTATTCATTCGATGTTTTTTAAGCACCTAGTAGGCACAGTGAGTTATAGGGACTGCAAAGGCAAGGTCCTAACACTCCATTGGTTTACAAAGGTTGGGAAGTCAAGACATGCTTATTAAAAATTTAACTAATACTACAAAGGAACATAGGACAAATCTGGTATAAAGTAGGTGCTCAATAAATACTTTCCAAGGCATGCACAAGGATGTTCATTGCACTATTGTTTATAAGAGCATAAACTAGAAATAACTTAAGCTTCCCTCAATAGGGAAGTGGTTAACAAACTGTGACATATCACCACTAAGTGTTTCTCTTTTGCTGAGAGGGCGGATGGGTGTATGGATGGATGGATGGATAGATGGATGAATGGATGGACAGATGAAGGATGGGTAGAAATTCCGAAGAGGAGAAGAGAAAAAAAGTGAAGTAGGAAGGTTAGAGAAAGTGTCACAGAGAAGGCAATGTGGGAGAAAATGTCTGGCACATAGTACATAGTCAGTAGAAAATGAGTCCCCCCCCAGGGCATCTAGTAAAATAAACCCCTCCCATCCAAAGATCCCCAGGATGGTCCCTCTGTGCCTGTGAACACATCTCCTCACAGCGCTCTGGCTGCACCCCTGTCTCCTGTGGCAGCTGCACTTAAATCCTGCAGATGCCAAACTCTCATGAAGATTTGTGGCAATAATGGGGAGAATGGCCCTCTCCCTCTTTGAGTCCTACAGCAGGGCTTCCTGGGCCCAGTGTATTACAGAACTTTCCATTCTACCCACACAGCCTGCTGCTAGCTTGTTGCTGAACCCAGATATGAAGCCACGGACTTGGGCTGGGGACAAATCCAAGGAGTCATACCTGTGCCCTTCTTGCGACCTCCCAGGTCAGCTGTCTGTGCCCAAGTCCTTCTTAAGTTCTTATTCTCTCCAGGAATCTCCTCATGGCTTCTGTACATCATGTCTGGTGGGTCCATGCCCCCAGTTCAGCACACCTGCTCAAAGGCATGTCTGATTTCCATGCATATTGAGTCAGTCCTACTCCTACATCCACCTCCTGCCCTGCCACATGCAGACATGTGTGTGTACATGTGTGCTCACTCATATGATTTAATCAGCAAACTGACGTTTGGGGATTGGTGAAAGGAATGGTCCTTAAAATGAAATTCTCCTCGCACTGAGAAGACACCCTAAGCAGCGACCTCCTTCCTCTGCTTCTCACAAAGGAAGGACCATCTCTTCCCCATGCAAGCACGCTAACCAGATTCCACAGGGAGGGGGGTCCTCTGCCTTGTGACTGCCCCTGCCCCCCTTTCCACTAACAAAGAGGACAAAGCCAGGCACACCTCTCCTTCCTGTCCACTAAGTACAGGCCTTGCTGCCTCCTACATGAGCCTCATCCTACTCAACCCTTTGCACCCTCTGAGCTCAGGGGAACCATGACAATTCTGAGCTTTGACCTTCCGAAAGATTCTCAACCGACATCAAATTGGTATGTTCTCACCTTGACACTGAGAGGTGCCAAAGGGAAGATTTTCATGCCTGTTTCATAAGCCAAGACTCCGAGGTCTTGGATGTGAAGCTTGCGCCTAAAGACATAGTAGAGACCAACAGAGAGTGTTCCTGGGGTTAGCCTCACCTGCTTATTGCTGAGAATATGAAGACCCACTTCTTAAGGATCGGGTCAGGGCTGGTTTTCTGAAGGCTGAGGATTGTAGTGGAAAGAGCACTGGCTTTGGAGCCAGCTAAGCCTGAGTCCAAATCCTGCCGCTAGCACCAGTTCCTGGGTGGCCTTAGCCAAGTCATACCTGGCCCTATGGGGTCACACCCTCACCACCACCACACCCGCACATATAATACCTGAGAGGGAGCAAGGATGTCATCAGGAAATACCTTAGAGAGCAACTCAAACACCAGGTTAAAAAAAAAACACACATCTAGATGTGTACAAAAAGCCGTTTTTTTGTGTTAGCATCAGAGATCACATGGTACCCAGAATTCCAAAGGAGAACCATTGCCACGAAGGCTGTGGGAGCTCCTAGCTTGACCATTAGGACTTGAAAGTTGTAATGAACTATAGGTAACTTGGGGATACCAAACATTTGTCTATCTTCTGTATGAATACCCTAAATCCCTCAGAGAATCACCACTCCCTCTTTGCATGGAGTCTTGGTGGAAACCCAGGGGCTGGCTAACCATTAAGAAAGCCAAGGGACTATATCCTTTATTTTGTAGACCTGGTATGGTAGGAGGCAGGTATATGACAGCCAGAGGGAACTTCCTCCTAAAACTTTGCATCTTGATACCACAAGATGCAAAAAGGGAGAATGGCCAGAGGACACTTATTTTTGCAGCAGTGGCTGACTTTATAGGTCCAGCTGCAAGATGGTTGCTATGGTTCCCGGAGATGCCTGAGATGCCAGACAACCTTCTTTTCTAAGCCTGCTCCTCCTACATCCCATCAATGTTGTGGTTCTTCGGCATCCTTCTAATAGCTACCCAGCCTGCACTGTTAACCAATCCTGGTTTCTGTTGCTTGCAGTCACCGAGCTCTGACAGAGAGGCAGACATAGAGTAGGCACCCAGTAAGTTATTTGTTGAATGAATACAGGAATGAATGAGAAAATGAATGTAAGTGTAATGCATGTGTGCATGAATGAATGAAAGAACATAATAACGAATGAACAAAGGAAGCTCCTGCCTGTCTCTCTATGTGCTTATCTCACCACACTTCCCACACTCTCTGTCAACAGCTGCAAGGAGCTTTATTTGGCTGCCTCGATGTTCCAGGCTCCCTCCCTCTATAGGGATTTGGCATGTGCTGTACCCTCTCCTGAGATGATCATTCCTCCATTTACCCTTTTTTTTTTTTTTCTGTGTTAGGATCTTGCTCTGTTGCCTAGGCTGGAGCACAGTGTCTCAATCATGGCTCACTGCAGCCTCGACGTGTTGGGCTCAAGTGATCCTCCCACCTCAGCCTCCTGTGTAGGGGAGACTACAGATGCATACCACCATGCCCGGCTAATTTTTTTATTTTTCATTTTTTGTAGAGACAGGGTCTTGCCATGTTGCCCAGGCTGCTATCGAATTCCTGGGCTCAAGCGATCCTCCTGCCTCAGCCTCCCGAAGTGCTGGGATTACAGGCATGAGCCACTGTGCCTGGCTTTCCCTTTACCATAATAACTGTTCATCTTCATACTCAATCATTTACCTAGAGAAGTCCCTGGCCTCCCAAAGTGCCACCAGATTAAGCCTTGTTATAGTCTTCCTCCTAGACCACTGGTGTTTTCTGTCAAAGCACCTATCTCAGTAGATTAAACCGAGGTTTTTTTGTGCTATTATTTCATTAATGCCTAAATCTGCCAAGACTCTAATCTCCAGGAAGGCAAGGACAATGCCTGCTTTACTAAATGCTATATCTTCAGACCTAGCCCAGTGCTTTGAGGCAGCAAGTATTCAATAAATATTTGGTACCTAAATAATGAAAGCATGTGCCCATTTGAAGGAGAGGACAGGAGATCCTGACCTCAATAAGCAGCGAGTACATTTCTGTTATTGAATTTAACTTGACAGCTCAATCCCATGCACAGGGTCGATTCTCGGAGATTAGTTGAGGTGCACTAAGAGAGCCTGACATGGAGATGAGGGAGGGCAGTGGTCATAAGAAACCTGGAAAGAGAGTGGCTCAGTGGGGAGGCAGGCGGTGGTCAAGAGTCAGCTTCTTCCTCTGCTCTTGGCCGTGGGCTGGGCTGGAACCCAGGCGTCCTGGCACTCAGGATGCTGCCTGCTCTCTCAGTCATTCTAACCAGAAGCATACTCTGAATATTAAACAGACTCTGCCTCCCCGCACCCTCAGAAAGCAAGGAAAGTCTGCAGGAAAACAGTTCCTTAACCCTTTTTGCTGGATCCCTGGAGAATCATCTGTCCAGTTCTACTGTTCTAAGAGGGGCCTCCAAGTGAAAAAGAGCCTCATGGTCTGGTCTACTGCCTTACTCTCAGGGTCACAAACACCTAAGCAGAACCCCAAGGCCCAAGGCCCAGGGTCTGGGTACCTGCCTGGCTCCCCATAGCCTCCTCTCCCAGCTGGGTGACTCATCTCTTCATGGACCTTGGCACCTCTGGTTGGCATGAGGAGCAGTTGGTGAAGTCACATGCTTCTGAAAACCAACCCCCCAAAATGACAGAGGAGGAGGAGGCAGGCCCGGGGAGTGGGAGCAGAGACAAGAAGAAAAACCAGGGTTCTAAGTATTTTAAAATTTTAAAAGAAAATGAGTGAATTCAAGTTGGCTGCTAGTAATTTACAATGACGAGGCTGTTTTTACTCTGGTACCTCATAAATAACTTTTGATTTAAAGTTTCCACAGAATTGACAGAGCACTTCAAACGACCTCACCGGAGAGGAAATGAGCTTCTCCCTCCATGCCCTGCCTGCTCAGGTGAGGACTGAGATCACTAGCTGGAGGGGTTCATCAGGGGTGTGGCCCGACTGGCAACTGACAGGCTTACTGACTGACTGAGGTGCTCACCGGCCAGCAAGCTCATGGAGAGACTGACCCACGGGCTGACAGGTTGGTGAAATAACCAAGGAACGGTTGAGCCAATGGCATGGCTGATACACCAATAAGTGGACAGTTGGACTAACGGCCAGCCAGCAGACCAACGGATTGACCGATGGATCATTTTGTCAGTGAGCCAGTGGATTGTAAGGCTAACTTGTCTGCCTCCCCCAAATCTGGTTAGCCAGCTGACCTACAGACCGGCAGGCTGATGAACCAACCTTCCCAGACACTAACAGGAGAATATGGAAAGGATGGAGTCATCTAGCAGATGGACAGGGCAAGCAACCATTGACCTACACACGTATCAGAAAGAATTCAGATTGCCAGGACTACACACAGTAAGGAATGCTCCCAAAAGAAGATCACATGCAATAAGAAAATGGTAGCAGATGCAAAAAAGACTAAAAACTAAACTAAACTAAAATGTTTGCTATGTGGTGGGGAAAGGAGAGGACCCTGGTGATCATGTTGGAGGTAACCTGACATTGTTGACATCAGAGTTGCGTAAAGAGGCTGGGAGATTCCAACACAATGTCAAGACGTGTTTTTTTGCTATTGAGGTCTCCCTTGTGGTGTTGAATCAAATAAGCAAATGAGCAAGTGAGCTCAGCAATGGCTTCTCTTTAACACTCTTCTGAGCCTTTCTCTATGTTCCCATCATGAACACAGCAGACTCATTCATTCTCCTAACGTCATAGATTTGGAGTCATAAAATGAAGTCACGGTGGTGTTCTGGTTACAGAATTATGGGTGATTATTTTTTCTTTCATTTTCCAATTATATCTTAGAGTGGAGCTATATTATTTTGTAATAAAAAAATCATACTTACAATTTTAGAAGGAAAAATAAAAACAAATTTGGACCCTTCTTCTCTTTTGCTCCATACCCAAAAAGATTTCTTGATTTATGGATCCAAGGAGTCTTCAAGACTTGCCTCACCTTACTTTTCCTGTCAAAATGGTTTGTTGAATACCTACCCGTCCTTCTTCTCTTTTTCCTAGATTACTAGAACAGGCTTTGCAGCCTTTCCTTGCTCAGGTCTGTCCTTCATGTGAGTGCTAAGAGAATTCCCACTATATTTTTCCTTCTTAAGAATTTCCAGGGGCTACCAGGTACCTGTTTAATTCTCAACTTAAACTTTTTAGAATTTAACTTTTTAAATTCTAAACTACAATCAGTGGACACTGGATAACTGTGTCCTCTCCTTGCACACCTCTCCCCAAATCCACATGCACACATGCATGCACAAGCACACGCACACAGACCCGACTGACCTCCCCATTCCAACTTCTTTTTTTTTTTGAGATGGAGTCTGGCTCTGTCGCCCGGGCTGGAGTGCAGTGGCCGGATCTCAGCTCACTGCAAGCTCCGCCTCCCGGGTTCCCGCCATTCTCCTGCCTCAGCCTCCCGAGTAGCTGGGACTACAGGCGCCCGCCACCTCGCCCGGCTAGTTTTTTGTATTTTTTTAGTAGAGACGGGGTTTCACCGTGTTAGCCAGGGATGGTCTCGATCTCCTGACCTCGTGATCCGCCCGTCTCGGCCTCCCAAAGTGCTGGGATTACAGGCTTGAGCCACCGCGCCCGGCCCCCATTCCAACTTCTTATGATGCCCAGTGCTTACCTGAATTCTTGGTTCAGTTACACATCTCACAGTTTTCACTCAAGCCAGAATGGAAATACCACACCCAACGTGTGGCCACCATCACTCTGATAAACTTATCCATCTATCCATCAAAAAATATTCACCAAACACTCAGTATTTGCCCACCATTGTAGGCATTAATGAATCTCCAAGAAGGGCAGAGAGAAGGGTGTTGATATTTATTGAGCGCTTACTACATCAAACATTGAATTCACATAGGTGATCTTTTGGTGTCCTCAGTGAAATATTTTCCCCATTTCAAGGATGAGGAAATGGAAGCACAGAAAGGTCAATCTAGGGTCACATTGCTAGGAAGCAACAGATGAAGCTAACTCCGGCGCCTTTGCTTTCTCATCTGGTTGGGAAAGCCAGACCAAGTTTTCCACACACTCATCCACTTGCATCTTCATTCATTCACTCACTCATGCATGCATTCATTTAGCAAGCATTTGTTGAGGATCTGTTCTATGCCAGGACAATACCATGTGCTGAGAATATAATGGTGAATAAGACAGTGATGATCCATATTTTCATGGAGCTCACTGTTTAGTAAAGGAGATAGACCAAAATAAAAATCTGTCTATCTACCTACCATCTATACACCAATTTTCAATAAGGAAGGAACCAACAGATAGAGAATAACATGGACAAATGATCTTAGATTTTATAACATCTATCATTTATATTGCTTTACAGTTTTAAAAGCCCCTTAGAAACTTTATGTGGAACCAATTCTTGAAAAGCAAGATTCTACAGGTAAATTGAAGGGCAACATAAATTTTGAGTGCAGACACCTGGAACCAAGTCCAGAGTCTGCAAAGCTGTTCTTTCTGTAGTGTCATAAGCAGGGTCATGATTGAACAAAGGAAAAAGCACAGGTTTGAAACTAGCAGGGCAGCCTTCAAAGGCGTGATGAGACTTAGAATTGAATGAGGGCTGGAGGTGGATCAAGAGGGAAGGAAACAAATACAGCATAGGTCTTGAGGACTGAATTGAGGCACACTCATCCAAAACCTTGGAAGATCCCAGCTGTGTGAAGATATAAAGGTTTCTCCAAATAAAGAGAACCACCAAGAAGTCTGGGGAAAAAAAAGTTTGAAAATAGAATTCTTAATAATGCTACAGTCAAATTATTTCTGACTTGAGAAAATTCAAATAAAATTATAAATTGCTTATAAGATTTGCAAACATGACCAACAATATGTTCTGGGATTTGGGAAAGATGAAGAAAAGCAAGTACCTAGTTATCTTGAGACCTGTACTACTCAGCACAGATGAGAGCAAGAACCACAAACAGTCCTGCGTGGGCCCAGAGGCTTCCCCTTGTGGAAGCCGGGATTCTGAGCCCATCTGTATCTTTTCACTTATCTTCCAACTGCTAGTTCATGACCTGCTGCGAAGCTCACTTCCTTCTATAAAGTCCTGGCAAGAACACAGCCTTGGGGATTCCCACCCTGAATCTGCCATTGACACACTATGTGGTCTTGGGCAGGGTCCCCAGACTCTCTGTGCTTCCGTTTTCTACAAAATGAGAAGAATCATAACTACCTTTCAGGCTTGTCATGAGAATCAAGGTTGTTGTTTTCCGCTCTGTGGTAGATGTTGGCTGTTCTCATCTACTCAGCGTCTCTCTCCTCTTCTGTCAAGAACCTCCACCTTGCCCTTGGAGAACTTCTCCTTCCCCATTCTCAGGCCATGTTGATTTAGGTGGGGTTGACTCCACCTCCAGGTTTCCAGGATGGATACATGGTATGGCTTGGCATGTGACCCAAGTATATTATAATACATTATATAATACATTCAATAAAATGCAGTCCTAGGGCTTGTATTTAAACCCTTGGGAGGAGTTCTCTTTTCGCTAAGGTGCTGAGCTGGTGAGAGGTAGTCCTGAAGCTGGACTGCTATGCTACCATCACAAGGGCAGAGGCTGCCTGAAGGTAGATTCAAACTGAAAGAGAATAAATTTAAGAAATGTAAAGAGATTAGCTGGGCAGCTGGATTCAGCCATACCTGAAGCCATTTACTCCTATTAGTAAGTTCCTTTGTTCATTTATTAAGACAGATCGAGTTAGTGTTTGTCCTTGTCATCTAAAGAGTCCTGACTAAAGTGCTATCCTAGAAAGAGATCTCCATGGACTGAGATACTGGTTAACATGTTGAGCAGTTTGTAGTCTCCAAGAATCCTGCCTACATGGGTTGGTAGGGGCTGGGGAAGAGGCTCAAGGACTCAGGATCTTGACACTGCCCGAGAAGGGAAATTAACAATATGAAAGAAGAAAATGGGCTCCAAAGTCTAAAAGTGCTGGATCGAAATAATTTCTACTATCTAGTAAGACCTGTTACATGCCAGATGTACTAAAACCATACTCATTTATTCAACATGTATTTCACAGGGTCTGCTGTGCGCCAGGCACTGTTCTAGAGAGCTTCCATTCTACTGGGAGAGCTGAGCCTAACTCTGCCAGGTAAGTACAATGAATCCCATTTTACAGATGAGGAAAGTCACAGATCTGGACAAGGGTGGATTCGAGATTCTAACTTGGGTCTGTCTGATTTCAAAGCCCACGCCTTTGTCGCCACTCCGGGCCACCCTTTTTGTAAACTCTGCTCTCTGGAAACATTTCCTGATTCACATCTTTGCCTGTGATGGGAATAGGGGAGTTGGGGCTCCCATACTCAGTCTCTGGTTCAAGAGTCAGGACCCACAGCGTCTCATGAGGCGCTTGGCCATGTTTATGTTGCTCGTCAGACAGGCCTGAGTGTGTCTGCCCAAATGGACTGTGAGCTGCGTGATGGAGTTTGGAGGTTTTGTCTGAGGATCCTCCGACAGCCAGAGGAATTGGCAGAGGGCTAAATTTGGCTACCCCGCCAAGCCTGTGGCTTCTCAGTTCTCCCAGCTGCCCTCCCAGTATCCCATCTATCCCACCTCACCCCCATTTTGGGGAGACATCATTGATGAGATCACTGCAGTGGTGGTAGCTCGAGAAAATAGCTTAACTCCTCTGCCTCATTTTCCCCACCTGAAAAGTGGGAACAACAGGACTCCCCTCACAGGGTTGCTATAGGAACTAAACAGATAAATGGAATGTTTACATGTTCCTAGAACTACATCTAGCTACAGTAGGCTTTTTTTTTTTTTTTTTTTTGAGACGGAGTCTGGCTCTGTCGCCCAGGTTGGAGTGCAGTGGTGTGATCTCAGCTCACTGCAGCCTCCACTTCCCAGGTTCTAGCCATTCTCCTGTCTCAGCCTCCTGAGTAGCTGGGATTATAGGTACACACCACTGTTCCCAGCTAATTTTTGTATTTTTAGTAGAAACGGGGTTTCATCACATTGACCAGGCTGGTCTCAAACTCCTGGTCTCAAGTCATTCACCCACCTTGGCATCCCAAAGTGCTGAGATTACAGGTGTGAGCCACTGTGCCTGGCCATACAGTAGGTCTTAGATTAGCCTGAGTTATATTCCTTGCCCACAGCAGCCCTCTCCCCTGTGGCTGCCTGGCTCACCTGGACACCCCCCTCCACCCACCAGCTCAGTCACCCGCCCTCCAATCTAGCCCTAATGACTTTTGCAGCCCATCCCTGGTGGCAGTAGCTGAGAGGCTGGAGACTCCCAGGGTCCCAGGGCTCTTTCATCAGCCTCTGTGAGGGCTGTAAGTGATTCAGCCTGCAAGTAATTCGGCACCGGGCACAACAACAAACAGGCCTGCAGGGAATCACTTCAGCAGAGAGATGTTGGCACATCTCTATAGCAACTCGGGGAAAATATTTCACGCAAAAGTCCATCTGCTGTAACATAAAGGGAGTCCCAGCCAATAATCAAATTATAACGAGTTATAAATTAATCCTAATTTGCAAGCTTTATTTTACCAAACCTCAAAACACACACACATACAAACACACACACACACACACGCCTATATATATTTACACACTCTATATACATATTGTTATACACGTGCACACACATGTGTGTGCAGTCATGAGGCAGTAGCAATGCAATTGTGGCTTGTTTGTCTCATCTCATGGTGCTGACTAATCAGCAGGCAGAACAGTCATCGGAGGCTGAATGATGTGATCCAAGCAAGTAGACAGCAGTGACCTCCAAGGCCACTGTTAAAAGGAGAGACAAACTCACTGTTACCTAGAGCTATCCTGCATGCCAGAGCTGAAATCTTTTTGTTAATTGTGTTGGTTTCTCTTAAGGAAAAAAAAAATGTATCTTTTTGTTTCCAATGTCTTTATAAAGAGACATTTGTATTGATTCATCAGTATAAAATGCTTTGTTGAGGCTATCAAAGTGGAAAAAACAACGTGATAATTCGCATTGTGATGCTTTTAATTTTATGTGTTGTCAACACTTCAAAGTGTGCCGGAGTTCTGCTTGGGAGATCTGGGACGTCTCTCTTTGCACGTCGTATCTGGGCTGCAACTGTCTGCAACTCTAGAGCCTCTTGCATGACGCCCATTCTGGCTTCAGATCTCTCCTCTTTTTTTTTTTTTTTTTTTCATTCTCTGTTTTCTACGTCTGCTCTGCAAAACTCATGTGGCCTGGAAAAAGAAAAAGGGTGGTAGTGAGTGGGAGGGAGCAGGGTTAAGTAAGAGCAAGATGTATAGCATCTTCTTCCTCTCAGACAAAGAAACAGCTGGCTTCCCAGCCAAGAACCTCCCATGGCATCTCAGGGAGAGGGGCTGGAAACTGTGCCATCACCCTGATCCCGAAAAAGAGTCATGACTATTTGTCACCTTCCCTCGAGCTAAGTACTGTGTCAAGGGCTTGCATTATGCCACTTAATCCTGACCTCAACCCCTTGAGGAAGGGGGCATTTTACCTGCATTTTCTTTTATATTTTATTCATAACTGGGGCCCAGAGAGGTGGGCGAATTGCTCAAGGTTCCCCAGCTGGGAAGCTGTATAACCAGATCGTAGTCAGTTTTGGCTGATTCCACTGCCTGGACTGCTTCTGCATGCCTAGAAAGACACAAAAAGGCTGTCCCCGAGAGAGATCTCCAACAGTTGACTTCCACCTCCGAAAGTTAAATCAGAAAGCTGCATCGGATCCCCAATATGAACCCAGATGTGCACATGGACTGCAAACGCGTTCATTGTCCTCTCTGAACCTCACAACATTCCAAGGGAGATAGGGTAGCCCCCATTTCACAGATGAGCACGTAGAGACTCAGAGAGCTCAAGACACTTTCCCAGGGTAACACAGTAGAGAAGCCAGACCTCAAAGCCCGTGACCCACTGCGCATCCGGTGCCTGTTTCCCTCTGGATAGCTGTCCTCTAGGCTTGAAGGTAAACTTCTGCAGGCCGAGGGGGGCCGGTTACCCACATCTGCGCCATCCGTGGGGCAGAGTGCAGATTTGGCCTGGTTTCTTAGAGCGTGTCGACTTGATGAAACACAGCAGGGGCGGGGCCCAGGCAGAAGGGTCAGCAAGGGGAAGAGGGCAGGAACACCCTGTTACCAGATCTGGAGAAGAAATGGAAAGTGAAATACTTGGAAAATGACTTCGGCCTGCCTGGAAGAAAGTATGTCGGGATGTTTCCAAAGGCCTGGATGAGCAAGTCTTTTCCCCACCCACTCCCACACCTCACAGAGGGGCAGCGGTGTGTGCAACAGAGGCTGCTTCTGGCCTGAGTCCCTGGAGTTCAGGTCACTTCCAGGGACAGTCCCTGAAGAGCCAGGCCATGTTCCCCCTGAGGCCCCCGAACCTGCAAGGAAGGCCCCTGAGGCTCGCTGACCCTGCCCTGCCCTCCTGGAAGGCCAGGAGCTTCAGCTGCAGCATTAGGTCCCCACCATCCAAATCTTTCCCTGGGGACCCAGCAAGGCCCTCCCAGCCAGGGTGACTCTATTTGGAATCAGCATCCAAGACCTTCCATCAGACCTGTTGAGTTGGGGCCTTGGAATGGGGAGCTTGCAGCTGCAGAAGAGGCCATGATCCATCCACTAAGTACATTTGCAACAACAGCCCCACGGTGGCCTCCATTTCAGGCATCATTAGGGATGAGTCCATCAGGAAATTTGACTCAACAGACAAGGCCCCTAGTATGGTCAATTTCTCTCTCCTTTCTTCCTTTCCTTTCCTTTCTTCCTTTCCTTTCCTTTCCTTTCCTTTCTTCCTTTCCTTTCCTTTCCTTTCCTTTCCTTCCTCTCTCTTTTTCTCGCTTATTTTCTCCCCTAAGCACTTTAAGAAACAGAACTCCCTTTCAAAGACCAGCCTGTAACAGCCTTTCCTGCGGCTGGGTTTCCAGTGCTGAGCTGCTCCCTCTAAGCTGCTCTGTGGCACATGAGGGAGGGAGCTGTGTCCGGGGGAACAAATATCCCAGTACTCCCGCCTGTATGCTGAGAGACCATTCCAGGATCTCTCAGGCTTGCTGGGAATCCACCCTCTGGGAGGGTGAGCCAAAGGCAGGGCCTCCGCTGACCTCTGCCCTCCCTTAGCCTGGCCAGAAAGAACAGTCCAGAGCACCGCAGGAAGCCCTTTGGTTGAGCAAAGCAAAAACTCGCATGCAAGCCCAGGAAAGCCCAAGCCAGGTCTTTCACATGGGGGATTTGGCTGCAGTTCACAGGCTTGGAGAGGCAGTGAAGCTGAACGCCCTTCACTCACCCACCCCCAGCTCCCTCCAGCCTTGGCCTTGGTCATCTCTGAATTCTCAGCCAGGTTCTGTCACCAAAAGTTGCCCTCAAGTGGCAGAAAGACATGCACCCAGGAGTCTGAGGGTAGACTCCTGTGGGAGGCCCTGGAGTGTAGTGGCTAAGAGCTTGGAGTCCAACAGATCTCTCTTGGAATCCCACATCTGCCACTTACCATCTGTGGGAGTATTTATTCCAACACAGGGGCCTCAGTTTCCTTAGCTATAAAATGGGGATAACAACATCCCCCGTTTTGAACAGTTTGGGTTTGTGGTAATAACATCACCCGTTTTGTGCAGTTTGGGTAAGAGGAAAATGAGGAAATACATGTGAAACACTTAGACCTTTGCATCCTGTGCCTGGCACAGAACAAGTGTTCCCAGAATGATAATTATCATATTTTGCGCTTGTTCCTACGTCCAGAGCTGCAGTGTGCTGCGCATGTGCACACACTCACATACACATGCACACACAGTCAGTGCAGGAGCACCCTGAGGGTCCAGGCGGCCTCTCTGCATCATCATAGAATGTGAGAGTTGGAGAGGATGTTGGAAAATATCTGAGGCCAGAGAGGGGATGTGTCCTGGCCGTAGTCACTGACCGGTATGTGGCAGAGTGGGACTGAAATGCAGTTCTTATTTAGTTAGATTTCCTGTCCTCATTTATTATGTATCCAACAAATATTTATGCTGACCACCCCCTCTGTGTCAGACCCTGGCTGAACTGGGCTTCAAGGTGAACAAGATGGCGCCTGCACTCCCAGATCTTGCAGCCAGCAGCTTCCGGCCCACTGGGCACCTCTGTGGCTCTCCAAACTCCTGTCCTGTGCATAATCAGAATCTCAAATACCCTAGATGCTTGGGCAGCTTTGTCTTTGTCTCAGGTCTAACCCTCATTTCCCTTGGTGGTGGTGGGCTCTTTGAGGGCTCTTTCTCTGTTTGTTCTGGGTAGGGCGCTCCCACGTGGCAGCCTGGACCGCGCTGAGCTGTGTCCATCCACACAGGGATCTGTCTCTCCTCACAGACCAGGAGATCCTTCAGGCAGAGGTCTCCACTTAGCCACGGCAGTGCCTGGCATGGAGCTGACTCTGTAAATGGTGGTTGAATGAATGATTGCTCAGGGAAAATAAGGTCGGTACTTCACTTACTCACTGACAATGCATTTATCATGAACTTATCTGTGCCAGGCTCCTTGAGGCCCTGGGATACAGAGATGAATGGGCCATCATCCCTGCCCTCAAGGAGGCCCAGTAAACAAACATGAGCAGTGATAGCCATGTATGCAGGGGCCAGTGGGGTGGGAAAAGGTGAGGTCAGTTCTTCTGGGCAGTGGGGAATCAGTAGGAAAGACACGGAGTGAGACTAGGAGAAGGCTGAGCAGGCAAGCCTGCCAGGTAAGCAGGGAGAGAGCAGGCTTTCTGAGCAGAGGGACAGACATGGGCAAAGACCCTGAGGGGTGACGTACCCTGGGAAACATCAGCCTTACCATTTGACTCCATTTTTCACAACAGTAAGAACAACAATAAGAGCCAATATTTGTGGGGTGCTTTGCTCGAAGTGCTGTCTTAAAGCTTTGTAAAGTTTAACTCACTAATCCCCCCACCTCAGTGTGTCTTTAGTCCCTTTTTAAGAAGAGAAAACTGAGGCACAAGAAGAGAAGGAATTTGTCCAAGGTCTCATAGATTTTTAGTGGTAGAGCTTGTTGTCAAAGAGACGTTAAGGCTAGAGGTGCCAGCACTGACCCGGCCACAGAGGGCCTTAAATACTGAGTAAAGATGCTGGACTCTACCCTCGTGCTGGAGGAGAGCCACTGAAGGATTTTGAGCAGGAGAATGTCGTGATGTGATTTTCATTTTTGATCGTTTCTTCTGGGATAGTCAGGGCAATGGACTCAAGCTTTCCAGCAGCTGTGAGGTTAGAGAGGACCAGGAATCTCTTGCACATATTCAATAGAGGACAGGTACAAAAAAGTTCATGGAGCGATTTTCACAATATCAAAAACACAAATGCCCATCAACAGCAGAGTGGATGAGTAAACCGTATGTACACTGTGGAATATATACAGCCATGAAAATGAATGAGCCATAGCAGCATGCAACAGAAGACTGAATCTTAGTGTAACAGCTGGTGATTGCTGTGTAACAAACCACTCCAAACTTAATAGCTTAAACAATTACTTATTTGATTCAGAATTCAGTGGGTAGATATTTTAGGCTGGGCTCAGCTGGACAGTTCTGGTCTTGGCTGGGCTTCCTTATGAGTCCAGGGTCAGCAGAGAGTCAGCTAGGGGTCACTGCTTCTGAGAGTTGACTGGCTGTTGGCTGAGACAATGGTGGCAATTGGGCCACATGTCAGTCCTCATCCAGCAAGCTAGCCCAGACTTGTTCAAAAGTTTCCAGGAAAATATGGAAGAGCACAAATCCTCCAAAGGCTTAAGCTCAGAACTGGCACAATTCCACTTCTACCATATTATATTAGTCAAAACATACACGGGGCCAGCCCAGATTTAAGAGGTGGGGAAACAGACTCCACTTCTTGATGGAAGGAACTTCAAAGTCATGTTGCAAAAGGGATGTGGAGGCAGGAAGAGGAATAATTGCAGCCATATTTGGAAATGATCTACTGTGCTTGCAAAAAGTAAATTCCAAAAGATTACATACAAAATACCCATTTATAAAATTTAAAATTAGACTTTAGGAGTACAGATACATAAAGTAAGGTCTTATCAACAGGAAGCAACAGAGCAATAGACACAAGACATAGGATGATGGCTCCCTCGGAGGGCGGAAGGCAAGGAGATGGGGTGGAGAATCATGCATTGTGAATGCAGGTTATTGTCATGGCTCTAGCTTTTGTTTTGTTATTAAAAATAAGGAAATTCAAAAAGCAAGCCGTTTGAAAACCGGATTATATTTAGTTGGATTGTATATACTTCAGGTCCAGAAAAGGAGAGAGAGATTGAGAGAGAGAAACAGCCCAGTGGAAATGCACAGAGTCAGGTTGTCAGGACATGGCACATGCCACATCTTAGATGTGGGTGGAGAGGGAGAAGGAGGAGCAAGGATCACTTCTGGAACACCCACTTGGGGGACTAGGTGGTAGTACCATCCCCAAGCCAGAAACCCCACAGAAGAAGACAGTTTGGAGAGAACCAAGAGCCATGTTTGGGGAATACTGTGTTTGCAATGCCCATGAAGACCCACGGATCAAGGGCCAGCATGCTGCTCACTTTCCAGAACTTTGAGGAACGGTCAGGACTGGAGAAGCGGGAGCCCAGCAGATCTGAAATGGAGACCATCCCAGAAAACCCTGTTTGATATCAGGATGGAAAGCTTCCCTTCCGCCAAGAGCCACCCGCTGTCCCTTCCTGACAGCTCCTCGGGGCACGTCCACAGCCAGGTTTCCCTTCTAAGCAATCAGGTCTCCACCCTGGAGTCCCAGGCCAAGCGAGTAGGCCTGGGGTTGTGGCTGAGGGGGGCCCCAATAGCAGTCTCCTCCCTCCAGCAGGGCCAATGGGACCCCAGAGGGGGCTGGCTGTTTGTGCAGATGACATGTTTACGGCCCAGCCTCTCCTTACTCATGCTTTTGGCTTTCCCTCGCTGATTTTGGCTGGGTGGATCCCAGTTCTGCTGCTGGGTTTGGGAGCCTTGGGGCTGAGGCTGAACAGAGGTTCCTTTAATGGCTCCAACCCACGATGATTCCAGCCCCTTCCCTCTCCCCCAAGACCTCATCTCTCCCACACCCAACTTTATCACCAAACGCTGGCCTCTCAGAACTGGAAGGAGCCTCCGGCATCCTCCTGTCCAATGCCTCCTCACATAGATGAAGAAACTGAGGCCCAGAGACAAGAAGGGACTTGCCCAAGGTCATCCAAGCAGGTAGAGACAGAAGAGCCGGCATCCTGACTTCCAGCTTGGAGCCCTGAAGCCATCCTCCCACCACCAACTTCCTTGGTTGCTGTTTTGTTTGGGAAAGGACAGTTCAGCTTTTTCAAGCCTGCAGCAGTAACTCTCTCCCCTCCCAGGGAGGCAGCAGACAGTGACGGACTCTCTGCTTTTACACTTTAATTCCATAGGAAATTGGAAATTGCCTGTCAGAGGTGTCCGGGTGGCCCGGCTGCCGGCTGCCCCACACAGACCCAGGCTGCCCCACCCCGACCTGGCCGCCACAGCGCCTGCTGTTCCCTGCTCCCTGGCAGGGGGGACCTTTTCGGAAGCTCTCCTGAGGGCTCCTGTGGAATCTCTCCCTGCTCTTCCTTCCAGGGCAGGAGGATGGAGCTCGGTATAGGGCAGCCACGTCTGGCTGGGACCCGAAACCCTGACATTTAGTCGCACTGTTTTCCATTCTGGGCTCTCAGGAGTCTCTGGCCCATAGTGGCAGCTTGGCTGTGGCATTGCTTCCTGGCCTGAGGTCAATCACTGTGAAATTGCAGGACCCCTCTTCTGGGGGTCTGGGGGATCCAGGTTTCCCAAAAGCCTCTACATTGCCCTCCAGAGCTCGTCACCTTCTCAGGGTTTCTGAGACTGCAGTGGGTCACACTTCTTCCCTTCTCTGGGTATCCCCTGCATTTGGGATCCTGTGGTGGCATGCTTGTCTCAAAAACCAGCCTGGAAGCTTCTGGAGGTCAATGTTCCTGTTGCATAGTAGTTAGAGGCATGAATCTCTGGCATCACACTGCCTGGACTGAACCCCAGAGTCACCACTTTTGAACTTTGTGACTTTGGACAAATTGCCCCACCTCTCCATGCCTTTGTTTTCTCATCTCCAAAGTGGGAATGCTAATGATAGCACCAAATGTGCAGGGTTTGTGAGGACTGCATGGGAGTGCATGGGACCGTGCATGTGAAGCACTGGATAAATGTGAGCTCTGCTCATGTTCTATTGCAGCAACCTCTCCTCTGACCCTGCATTTCGGCCCAGAACTAGGCTATGAGAGATAATAGGTACTCATGAGCTGACTTCTTAAACAACTGGCAGAATATATAGCAAAACAAGCAGTCTGTAGCTTCCTGGGTCCTATTCAATGCAATGAGCATTGATGGAGTGCTTGTTACGTGTAGACACTGTGCTTGGTGCTAGAGACTCAAGGGTGTGCAAGATGGACAATCTCTGCCCTCCCACAGCTTTCATTCTAGTAGGGAGCAAATGCTGGAGCAGTCCCAGCCCAGTGAGCCAGGTGATGGGCTGGAAGCAAGCTCGGGGCCTGCAGGTCCAGAGGAGGCATGGAAAAGAGGTCACTCTGTGGCTGTGACCTGATGGATGAGCAGACATGAGTGTGTGTGTGTGTGTGTGTGCAATGTGGAAAAGCATATAGCGATGCATATATGCTTGATGGAGCAAGATTCAGTGAAGGAATTAAAGAGAGTTTAGTGTGGCTGGAGAAGAAAGTAGGGAGAAGCAGGAAGGGAAAAATGAGACTGGAGAAGTGGAAAGAGCCCAGATCTCAAGAGCTTTGTAGATTTGTTCTGAAGGCACTGGGGAGTCATTGAAGAGTACAGAGCAGGAGAGTGGCAAGGGGAAGTTTGCCTTTTAGATTGTTCATTCGGTGTGGTAGATGGATGGAGGGGTCAGGCCTGGAGGCAGGGAGGCTTGCAATGAGACCCCCATAGTGATCTGGATGAAAGGAGGTAAATGGCAGAATATGGACCAAAGTTCAAAGTCTCAAGGATGACATTCAAGGCCACTCCCAAACTGGCCCACTGGACTTTCCCAGTCTTCCCTCTTACTAAAACTGAGTTTTTGTGAGAATCAAAGGAGACCCATGGGCGTGGACATGCCTTGTTAAACACAAAGCACCATGTGAGTATAAGAAATTGTTACCTTTGGGATTGTTAGTGGTTGGTTTGCTGGACATACCCACATGAGCATCCTGCCGTGTCCAGGAGTAACACTGCCTCCTTGAGAGAGGATGATTTATTTCCGTTCACCTCCAGTGATTCCTAATGAATACCCGCAATTGGTGACACAAAACTGAATTTCACACCACCCATTCCAGCCAAATTTCTCTACTGCCTTGATGAACTGATTTCTAGACAGAAACAAACTCATAGCATCTTCCATGCTTGGGAGAAGGAACTTGAGCTAAATGTAAGCAAACCTGCCATAAATACAAAGACTTTTAGAGGACCAGGGAAATCAGCTGGGCTACCTAGACAACAGTGTGAGCTGGCAGGAGTTTGGAAGAGCTCCAAACACGAGAACAGATTACTCACCCCAGATATTTTCCTGCCCCACGTGCTCCCCTCTCTCACTGCTAAGTAAGCAGCAGTGAAGAAAGAGTAAACAGATTGTAGTTTAATGCATTCTCATGATTATAGGATTCAAGATCCTGACAGACTTGAATTTAAGAGTGAACCAAAACTGTCTGAAACTGTAGGCCGGTCACAGTGACTCATGCCTGTAATCCCAGCACTTTGGAAGGCCAAGGTGGGTGGATCACCTGAGGTCGGGAGCTTGAGACCAGCCTGACCAACATGGCGAAACCCTGTCTCTACTAAAAATACAAAAAAATTAGCCAGGCGTAGTGGTGTGCACCTGTAATCCCAGCTACTCGGGAGGCTGAGGTAGGAGAATTGCTTGAACCCAGGAGGCAGAGGTTGCAGTGAGCCGAGATTGTGCCATTGCACTCCAGCCTGGGCAACAAGAGTGAAACTCCAACTCAAAAAAAAAAAAAAAAGAGAAAGGAAGAAAGAAAGAGAGAGAGAGAGAGAGGAAGGAAGGAAGGAAGGAAGGAAGGAAGGAAGGAAGGAGAAAACTGTAGCCGTTTTCCAGCTCAAATTCTGACAAGATTAAAAACAGACAACAGCTTTGGGGGTCAGACATTGAGACAATCACACAGATGAACTCAATCTAATTAAAGCTGTGGCCCAGCCCCATCTCAGCTTGATCAAGGAGAAATGTGAATGATCAGACATTTACTTTAACCATCAGTCATAAGAAAGAGTTTTCAGTCTGGGAAACAAACAAAGAAAAGCATCCTTTAGTCTTCATTGCTATTTATATATAGTGTTTGGAATACAATTTAAAAATTACAAGCCATCTGAAGAATCTGGTGGGGGCAGGGAATAATGATTATAATCAAGAGAAAGCATAATCAATAGAAACAGACTCTCAAAGGAAATAGAATTAGAATTGGAATTCTGTCATTGGAACTGGCAAATAAGAACTTTGGAACAACCATTTTAATATGTTTAAAATTTTAGAGGTAAAGAAAGATAAAATCATTGAAGAGACTGATATTTCTGCAGAGAATTCTAAACTGTAAAAAAATGACAAAATGAAAATTCTGGAACTAAAATACATGAAACAGAAAATTAATAGAATGAGGTCCTCTGGAAAGACGGTGAAGTAGAAAGCACCAGGTATCTGTCTACCCACCTAACACTAGCAGACTCCATCTGATGTAACTATTCTGAAACTCTGGAGTTTATTGAAGGCTTGCAAATTCCTGGGGAAATTTCACTCTCAGCGCAGTAGCAGCTATTCATCCCCCTCCCCCAAGCCCATGGCAAGCAGCTGTGCACATGTTCCTGGAGCAACTCGCACATAGCTTGAGTGAGCCAGGGTAGACCAAAAGGACCCTATCCTCTACATACCAAGCATCTGTTGTCTGATCTCTGATTTCTGCTTCTGATCACAAAGATGCAGACAAAGAAAAAGGCAGCCATTGTTGTTGCACCTCCCCCAACTGTTGCAAGCCCCTGCTTCTTGGCTGAAATGACTTCCAGGGGATTTAAAGGGCTAGCACCCCTTTTTTTTTTCTATTTGTCTCTCTTTTTTTCCTCTTTTTCGCCTGTTTGGGGCCAAACATTAAAGCCTAGAATGTTCAAAAGCAATCACAGATACAGGGAAATTAGAAAATGACCACTCATGTCCCAGGAAAGATGAAGGCTCAGAAAAGACTTGAGAAGACCTGAAGTTTATACCTCAGACTGATCCTTGGCATGGACTACAACAACCAAAAAAATAATAATAAGAAAACAACAAATCCTGAGGAAGGGAGAGAATCTGATTTCCAGATTATTAGATTCAAATGTCCAGTTTTCAACAATAACAACAACAACAAAAAAAAACACAAGGCATATAAAGAAATAGGAAAGCATAGCCCATTCAAAGGACAAAAATAAATCAACAGAAACTGTCCCTGAAAAAAACCTTATGGCATATCTGCTAGACAGACTTTAAAACAACTATTTTAAAGATGGTCAAAGAACTAAAGGAAGATATGGAGAGTGTCAAGGAAACCATTTATGAACATAATGAAAATATTAATAGATAGAAACCTAAAAAGAAACCAGAAAATATGAAGTTAAAAACACAATAACTGAAAAGAAAAATTCACTAGAGAAGTCTGACTCAGAGGCAGATCTGGGCAGACAAAATCGTGAGTGAACTTGAAGGTAGAACATTGGAAATTACAAAGTCTGAGGAACAAAAAGAAAAAAGATTGAAGAAAAGCAAATAGAGCTTAAGAGACCTGTGGGACACCATCAAGCAGATCAACAAATGCATTGTGGGAGTCCTAGAAAGAGAAGAGAGAATGTTTGAATAAATCATGACCAAAAACTTCCCAAATCTGATGAAAGACATGAATATAAACATTCAAGGAGTTCTTCAACAAACTTCAAGGAAAATGAACTCAAGGAACTTACGCTAAGATTAGGGTTAGTGTCATAACCTAACCATTATAATCAAAACTTTACATTATAATATAAACTTTTGAAAGACAAAGAATCTTGAAAGCAGCAAGAGAGAAGTGACTCATCACATACAAGTGACCCTCAATGAGATTATCAGCAGATTTCTCATCAGGAACTTTGGAAGCCAGAAGACAGTGGGCCAATATATTCGGTGCTAAAAACAATAACAAACAAACAAACAAAAACAACAATAAAAAAACTGTCAACCAAGAGTCAAACTGGCTCAGAACTAACAAAAATGTCAGAACTATCAGACAAGGATATTAAACTAGTTATTATAAGTATATTCTAGTTGTTCAAAAGTTAAGTAAAGGCATTAAAGAGCTAAAAAGGTCACAAGTCAAATCTAGAGAGATGAAATCTACAATTTCTGAGATGAAAAAAAGTGTACTAGTCTTTAATGTTTGGTTCCCAAAAGGAGAAAAAGAGAGAATAGAGTGGGGGAAAAGGCAGACCTTAAGTTTCCCCATAAAGGGAGTGGGGGAAAAGGTGCTACGCCTTTAAGTTCCCTGGAAATCTATCAGATGAGAAGGACTTGCAACTATGGGGGAGGTAACAACAATGGCTGCCTTTCTCTTTGTCTACAAGCACCTCTGTGATCAGAGGCAGCAATCAGAGATCAGACAACAGATGTCAATATGTAGAGGATAAGGTCCTTTTTAACTAGGATATAGTGAAAAAGGGCACATTAGTGTATTTGAAGAAGTGATTAAAACTATTCAAAATGAGACAAGGGGAGAAAAAATTTTTAAGTGAAAAGAGCCCCCGTGAGCTTTTGGACAACGGTATAATACCCATAATCACATTAAATGTAAATGTGCTAAATATCCCCAATTAAAGGGCAGAGATTTTCAGATTGGATAAAAAAACAAAAAACAAAAAAAGAAAGAAAGACTCAATCATATCCTGTTTACAGAAGATGAATTATATATATAAAATAATTATATGTAATGTTGCACTATTGTCTTTTTGCTTGCATTGCTTTTGCATTGCTTTAAAAAGAAATCTGATGTCATTCCTATATTTGTACCATTGCGTGTAACATGTCTTTTTCTCTCTGGTTGCTTTTGAGGTATTCTCTTTGTTACCAGTTTTGAACAGTTTGATTAGGATGTATCTTGGTATAGTTTTCTTCATGTTTGTTGAGCCAGAGATTTGTTGAACTTCTTGGACATTTGGCTTTATAGTTTTCATTAAATTTGAAAAGTTTCTGACCATTATGTGTGTGTGTGTGTGTGTGTGTGTGTATAAAATATGAAAGTAGAATGATGAGAAAAGATACCATGTTATCCCTAACCAAAAGAAATCTGGAGCAGTTATATAAATATCACAGTAGATTTCAGAGCAAAGAATATGACTAAAGATAAAAAAGATCTTTTATTATTATAAAGGGGTTAATTCATCAAATTATAATTCTAAATGTTTATGCATGTAATAACAGAACCGTAAAACACATGAAGCAAAATTAACAGATTGAACTACAAGGAGAAACAGATAAATCTATCGTTACAGTCAAAGATTTCAACATCCTGTCAAGAGTTGATAAAATAAGTAGAAAAAACATCAATAAGGATATAAAAGATTTGAATAACACTATGAACCAACTTGACCTAATTGGCATTTATATAGCACTCCACCCAACAACAGCAGAATATACAATCTTTTCAAGTGCACAAGCAACATTTACCAAGATAGACCATATTTTGGGCCATAAAACAAGTCTCAGTAAACTTAAAAGGATTCTAGTCTTACAAAGTATGCTCTCTGACCAAAGTGAAATCAAATTATAAATTAATAACAGAAAGATCTCTGGAAAATCCACAAATATTTGAAACTAAATAACACACTTCTAAATAATTGAAGGGTCAAAGAAAAAAATCAAAAGGGGAGTTAAAAGTATTTCAAACTAAGTGAAAATGAAAAAGCATCAAAATTTGTAGGTCACCACTAAATCAGTACTTATAAGGAAATTTATAGTACTAAGTGCCTATATTATAAAAGAAAGGAGTTATCAAACTAATGACCTCAGCTTCTACCTTAAGAAACTAGAAAACAAAAGAGCAAATTAAACCCAAAGGAAGTAGAGGAAAGGAAATAATTAAAATTCCACCAGAAATGAATGAATTTTAAAACAGAAAAACAATAGACAAATCAAATGAAACCAAAAGCTGGTTCCTTCAAAAGATCAATAAAATTTTAAAAACTTCTAGTTCAACTGATCAGGAAAAACTAAAAAGAATATAAAAATTACCAATATCAGAGATAAGGGAAGTTATATTCAATACAGACAATATCCCTAAAACTATTAAAGAAAATGAATTTGCAGTTAAACATCGTCACAAAAACAAAGCTCCAGGCCCAGAGAGCTTCGATGGTGAAGAATATGAAACATTTATGGGAAAAATAATGTCTGTTAGACACAAACACAGGCATACCTTGTTTTACTGCACTTTGTTTTACTCTACTTCACAGATACTGTGTTTTTTTATAGATTGAAGGTTTGTGGCAATCCTGTGTCAAACATATCAGCACCATGTCTCCAACAGCACACGCTCACTTCATGTCTCTGTGTTAGCAATTCTTAGCAATAACGTTTTAAAAAATTAAGGTATGTACATTATTTTAAAGACATAATACTATTGCACACTTAATAGATTACAGTATAGTGTAAACGTAAGTTTTTTTTCTTTCATTATTAAACCTTAAGTTCTGGGATAAATGTGCAGAACATGCTTTCATATGCACTGGAAAACAAAAAAATTTGTGTGATTTGCCTTCTTGCAGTGGCCTGGAACCAAACTTGCAATATCTCTGAGGTATGCCTGTACTTCTGAGAGCGGGAGCAAGAGAGAGAGTGACAGTGAAGGTGCCACACACTTTTAAATGACCAGATCTCATAAGAACTTTCTATCATGATGACAGCACCAAGCCATGAGGAATCTGCCCCTGTGATCCAAATGCCTCCCATCAGGCCCCACTTCCAGCACTGGAGATTATGACTCAACATGAGATTTGGGTAGGGACAAATATCTAAACTATATCATGATGGAAAAATAAAAAACAAATGAATCAATGAAACACAATAGGGAGTCTAGAAATAGGCCCAAATATAAACAAACAACTGAGGATTTGGGGCGGGGGCGTTGAGACAAGGTCTCACTCTGTCACCTAGGCTGGACTGAAGTGGTCTGATCACAGATCACTGCAGCCTAAACCCTCCAGGCTCAAGTGATTCTCCCATCTCAGCTTCCCAAGTATCTGGGACTACAGGTGTGCACCACCACACCTTGCTATTTTTTTTTTAATTTTAATTAAGACAAGGTCTTACTATGTTGCCCAGGCTTGTTTTGAACTCCTGAGATCAAGCAATCCTCCCAACTCAGCTTCCCAAAGTACTGAGATTACAGGAGTGAGTCACCACCCCTCTGCCCCCTGCCATTAACACCTGATTTTTTATAACAATGCAATGCAATTTGGTGGAGAAAGGATGTTCTTTTTAAACAATGGTGCTGGGAAAATTGAACATCTTTAGGAAAAAAGAAGAACTTGGATTCATAACTCACATGGTGTAAAAATTAACTCAAAGTGGATCACAAACCTAAAACTATAGAAATTCTAGAAAAAAAAATAGGAGAAAGAGCTTTGTGACTTTGGATTAGGCAAAAAATTTTTAGATATGATATCAAAAGACAAACCATACAAGAGCAAACTCATAAATTGGACTTCATCGAAATCAAAGATTTTTACTCTTTAAATGATACTTCTAACATAATAAAAAGAGAAGGCATACAATAGGAGAAAATATTTGAAAATCATACATATAGTAAAAGACTTGTGTCCAGAAGATAAAAAGAACTCTTGAAACTCAATAATAAAGTAAATAGGCCAGGCACAGTGGCTCATACCTGTAATCCCAGCACTCTGGGAAGCTGAGGCAGGAGGATCGCTCACGTCCATGAGTTTGAGACTAGCATGGGCAACACGGCTGATGTGGTTGGACTGTGTCCCCATGAAAATCTCATCTTGATTGCAGTTCCCATAATCCCCACAAGTGGTGGAAGGGACCCAGTGGGAGGTAACTGAATCATGGAGGTGGTTCCCCCATGCTATTCTCGTGACAGTGAATAAGCTTTCACAAGATCTGATGGTTTTATAAAGGGCTTCCCCCTTCACTCAGCTCTCATTCTTCTCTCTCCTGCCGCCATATGAAGAAGGATGTGTTTGCTTCCCTTTCCACCATGATTTAAGTTTCCTGAGGACTCCCTAGCTCTGCAAAACTGTGAGTCAATTAAACCTCTTTTCTTTATAAATTACCCAGTTTCAGGTATGTCGTTATTAGCAGCATGAGAATGGACTAATACAATGGCAAAATCCCAACTCTATAAAAAATACAAAAAATAATAATAATAGCCAGGTATGGTGGCAGTGAGTCATAATCACTCCACTGCACTTCAGGCTGGGCTATGAAGCCAGATCATGTCTCAGAAAAAAAAAGAAAGAAAGAAAGAAAGAAAGAAAGAAAGAAAGAAAGAAAGAAAGAAAGAAACAAAGAAAGAAAGAAAGAAAGAAAGAAAGAATTGCTCATACCACAAGTTTACAAGAATTTAGAGAAACTAGAAGTCTCATACACTGCTGATAGAAATGTAAAATGGACCAGCTCCTTTGTAAAACTGTTTGACAGTTTCTTTAAAAGTTAAACAAAGACATGCCATATGAGCAAGCCATCCTAATCCTACGTATTTACCCAAAAGAAATTAAATATGACCATACAAAGACTTGTACAAAAAAGTTAACACCAGCTTTATCTTACTATTAAAAAACTGGAAACAAATGTCCACCAATCAACAGATTGTGGTATATCCACGTCATGGAATACTACTCAGCAATAAAAGCCAATGTATTAATGCATGAAATAACATAGATGAATCTTAAAATAATTCCACTACCTGAATAAAGTCAGACAAAAAAAAGAGTATACATGCTATGATTTCATTTATACGCAATTCCAGAAAAAATGCAAACTAATCTAGAGTGACAGAAAGCAGGGCAGCGGTTTTTGGGGAATGATGGGTGGCAGGGAGAGTTGGGAAGGTGTGATTGCAAAGGGCATGAGGAAACGTCTGGAGATAATGGAAATGTTTACTATCTTGATTTGGGTGGTGGCTTCACTTGTCAAATTATATTATTCCAACGTGTACTTTATTATATATTAATTATATCTCAATAAAACCATTTGAAAAAGCAGAGATTGTTGATTAGATTTTTTAAGTGATCCCAGACTTTGCTATAATCAAGTGACTCATTCTGAATATGAATACACAAATAGGGCAAAATAAATACACTTTCAGACGTAAGAACAGAGAGAGCTTGCCACCAAGAGAGTTCCAAAGGACAGGCTTCTGACAGAATGATAATTATATCCAAGGAAATTTTTGAAATGTTAGTAGAAATGAAAAAAAAAAGGAAAAGGGAAAAACAGAGTAACATCTAGGTTGGGGAAGGAAATGAAATAGAACAAAAATGATCAAAATAACATATTTTAGGAGAAGGTGATTGGAATTACAGCATTGAGGATTATTTTACTACCAGTTGAAAGGCAAAGGTAATAACCTTCTGTCTTATTTAGTTCAATTTGCATGTAAATTTTCCGGAGCAACCAATTAGAAAACTGAAAACAAATTTTAAAAACAAATTTATAAATAACTCATTGATCTAAGAGGCACTAATATATTAAAACACTTAAATGCTTAAAGCTTGGGGCTGGGCATGGTGGCTCACACCTGTAATCCCAGCACTTTGGGAGGCTGAGGAAGGCGGATCACTTGAGGTCAGGAGTTCGAGACCAGTCTGGCCAACATGGCAAAACCCTGTCGCTAATAAAAATACAAAAATTAGCCAGGCATGCCGGCAGGTGCCTGTAATTCCAGCTACTTGGGATACTAAGGCAGGAGAATCACTTCAACCCAGGAGGCAGAGGTTGCAGTGAGCTGAGACTGCACCACTGCACTCCAGCCTGGGTGTCATAGCGAGACTCCATCTCAAAAAATAATAATAATAAAATAAATAAATAAATAGTTAAAGCTTGGGAGGCTGAGGCAGGAGAATCACTTGAACATGGGAGGCAAAGGTTGCAGAGAGCCAAGATCATGCCACTGCATTCCAGCCTGGGTGACAGAGTAAGATGCTGTCTCAAAAAAAAAAGAAAAGAAAAAGAAAAGGTTAAAGTTAAATAATAAAATTTTTGTGTATCAAAACTTATATAATGCAGCTGTCACTGAACTTTTGGGGAAATATGTAGCCTTAAATGTTTACATTTAAAAAGAATAAAGCTCACCATTAACAACCTAAGCACTCTACAGCACAAACCCAAAGAGACATAAATAAGAAGAAAAATTACTGAAAAATAAAACATATAATAAAAATAATCAGCTGGGCATGGTGACTTATGGCTGTAATCCCAACACTTTGGAAGGTCGAGGCTTGATCACTTGAACTCAGGAGTTTGAGACCAACCTGGGCAACACAGCAAGACTCCATCTCTACAAAAAAGTTTTTTTAATTAGCCAGGCACTTGTCATGTGCCTGTAGTCCCAGCTACTTGGGAGACTGAGGTGAGTGGATTACTTGAGCCCAGGAGGTCGAGGCTGCTCCCTAGCCATGATTGCACCACTGTGCTCCAGTCCGGGTGACAAAATGAGACTGTCTCTAAAAAAACGAAATAAATAAAAAGGATCATCAAGGCCACAAGTTTTCTCTTTGAAAAGGCTAATAAAATAGACAATACAGATTGAAAAAATAGACAAATCTCTAGTCAGAATAGTCAAAAAAGAAAAAAGACACAGTAAACATTAAGGAAAAAAGAGACATAAAAATAGATGTTAGTGATATTAAACAAACAATACAAAAATGTTGCAGAAAAATTTGACAATTTATTGGAAAACGTAGACAAAGGAGCAAACTTCTCAAATAATATAACTCATTAAACTTGATTCAAGAAAACAAAAAGAAATTTAAGAAACCCAATGCCACTATAGAGTAAAAAGAAAAGCTACAAACTGAATGTACTTGCAGCACATATAATTGACGAGGGATTAATATCCAGAACACATAAAGAACACTGATGGATCAACAAGGAAAAGTCAAACCATACAATAGAAAATGGAGAAAAGTCATAACCTCTTCAGAGAAAAGGGAACACCAAGGCCCCGTAAAGAATGAAAATATGCTCAACCTCAATAATCATGGAAATGCCAATTGTAATCATAACGAGATCTCATTAAACTCCCATCCGAAATGCTGGTAAGAATGTGGAGTCATGGAAATTCTTATATACTGCTGGTGGGTTTTACTTTTCACGTGTAAATGGCGTAATCATAAAACACTCAATAGCATTGATCAGTAATGAACCACAGCTTCTACATATGTACATATGAACACGGATGTGTCTCAAAATCATAATGAGAATGATAGAAGAAAGTCACAGAAAAATACACACAGTATGATTCGTTTTATAGGAAGTTTAAAACAAAGAAAAAAGAAATGATTATCACAAACTTTCAGGATAATAATTTCCTGATTGATAGGTACAGAAATGCAGTTTGAGAATATGTCACAGGGAGCTTCAAAGGACCTGGAAATGTTATATTTCCCAAGGGGAGTGAAGGGTACCTGAGTATTCATTACATTATCATTTCTTTTTTTTTTTCCTTTTGAGATGGAGTCTCGTTCTGTCACCCAGGCTGGAGTGCAGTGACGCGATCTCAGCTCACTGCAACCTCTGCCTCCTGGGTTCAAGCGATTCTCTTGCCCCAGCCTCCCAAGTGGCTGGGATTACAGGTGCCCACCATCACACTCAGCTAATTTTTTGTATTTTTGGTAGAGACGGAGTTTTACCATGTTGGTCAGACTGGTCTCTCAGGTGATCCACCTGCCTCGGTCTTCCAAAGTGCTGGGATTACAGGCGTGAGCCACCACGCCCGGACCATTATATAATCATTATTTCTTTATTTATTTATTTATTTTTTGAGGCGGAGTCTCGCTCTGTCGCCCGGGCTGGAGTGCAGTAGCCGGATCTCAGCTCACTGCAAGCTCTGCCTCCCAGGTTTACGCCATTCTCCTGCCTCAGCCTCCCGAGTAGCTGGGACTACAGGCGCCCGCCACCTCGCCCGGCTAGTTTTTTGTATTTTTTAGTAGAGACGGGGTTTCACCATGTTAGCCAGGATGGTCTCGATCTCCTGACCTCGTGATCTGCCCGTCTCGGCCTCCCAAAGTGCTGGGATTACAGGCTTGAGCCACCGCGCCCGGCCAATCATTCTTTATATTGGATGTAAGTGCTATCTACAATCTTCTCTCTGTGTGACGTATTTTATAAAACATTTTACCTAAAATAATTTAAAAGAAGGAATGTGGGCTATTAATACATTAAAAAGTTCTTAAAATTAACAAGAAAAAGATTAAGAGTCCAATAGAAAAGATGAGCAAATGACTTTAATGGTTCAGGGAAAAATAAATAAAATGGCTTTAAACAGATAAAACGATGCTTGATTTCACTCATAATAAAAAGAATGCAAATTAAATCACAAGATACAAGTTTTCTCCTATCCTAGTGAATATATATGAGGAATGTATAAGAAAAATAGGCACTTTTATACAAAGGTGATGAGACAATAAACCGCTACAGTGCCTTAGAAGGGCAATTTGGTAAAAGCTATGAAAATTTAAAATATACTTGTAAGAATTTATTCCACAGATATAAACACTCATGTGTGCAAAGAAGTGGACAAGGTATTTAATCTCTTCATGCCTTGGTTTTTTCATCTATAAAATAATAAGAGTACCTGCAATCTAGCTTTATTTTGAAGATTAAATGATTTAATATAGGAAAACATAAAATAGTTCCTAGTAAGGAGTCCAACAAATGTTAACCATTATCATTATTATCAATAAAATAACATTTGCTCTATTATTTGCAGGCATCGAAAGAGGAGAAACATCTTAAGTATCTATCAATTGCGGTCTGATTAAATAAATCGTAAGACATCCATGCAATGGAACATTCTGCAGCTGTTAAAATGATTAAGGTAGATGTATGTGAAACCATCTCAAAGATACAGTGTTAGGTTAGAAAAGCACAGAAGAATGCATATGCCCTGCTAATATTTCTGTAAAACACATACCCACAAACCTGTACTTTTATATACATAAGCTTATAAGTGGTGGCTCCAGACAGGTAAACAGGGGAACTGGGAGTCAGAGCTGAAGGTGAAATTCCTTTGGAGGATCTAGCCTTTGTGCTGTTTGAATGTGCACATTGGATCTATGTCTGAAACAGAGGAGGAAGAGAGAGGAGCAGGGAGAGGAGGAGGTAAAGGAATGAGGGAATCCAGGAGGAGGGAGAAGAAGGAGAACAGGAGGAGGGAGAGGAGGGAGAGAGGAAGTAAGATGGGAAAAGTAGGGAAAAGGAGATAAAAGAGGAAGGGAGAGGAAGGAACGGAGGAAGTGGAGGAGAGGGTGGCAGGAGAGGAGGGGAGAGGTCCTCTCTCCTGTAGCTCTGAGCCCATGCCCTAGTCTGAGCCACCTTCTGATTGTGCCTTGGTGTCCTGTGAAATTCTGCTACCGAGGGTTCTTGCTGCTCAGGCCCCGGTGGGCATTAGGTGTGAGTGGCAGTGCTGATTCTCACCTGATCGGCATGAATCTGCCTATTCTCATTGAGGGCGCAAAACCAAGATACTGCCCCTACAAGGTAGCACAATGCACCCCAGGCAGTGAATTGCCCCTGAACAGTGGCAATCAGCTCTAGGTGAGTGTCCCCTGGTGGAGGCGGGGCTGGGCTGGGGGTGGGGGGTTACGAGTGGTCATATGCCAGCCCTTAGTGTCCACCCACAGACCCAAGGACACTCCCCCATCACCATGTCTTGCTTCTCTGACTTCTATCCCAGGGCTCCATGGCACCAGGGCCCTGCAGGAATTGCCAGTTCCTCCTTCCCCTTGTGTCCACGCTTCCCTCTGCCATTCTCTCCCCAGCTCCTAGCCTCGCAGACCACAGTCTCTGCTGATCTTTTTCTAGAATAATCACAGAGACCCATCTTCTCTTTACCAAAGCAAAATAAGGATGGTATGCACCCCTTCCTGGGTGCCTACCAAGTGCCAGATCCTGTACCCAGCCACCTCCTATTCCAGCACTGTTCATCCCCTGGGCAACTTCAGGGCACATCTGGGACCCAGAGGGTCCAAATGACTTACCCAAGGTCACACCGCAAGGACACAGTGGACTCGGATTTGAACACAGGTCTGTGTTTCTCCAGAGTTCATGCTTCTAAGTCCCAGGATGGAGTGCTTGCCCCATGTGCCTCCCAAGAGGCTGGCAGTGGGACCATTCATGGTGGTCACTACTGGAGATGAGTAAGGTGGGGAGACATTGTGAAATTATAGAGCTGGCTTCTCCTGTCAGAAATATCTTTCTTGCAAAAACAAAAAACCAAAGACACAAAACCAAAAACCTTGGTCCTATGATGTGCCTGGTGTGCATTTGGCTTTCCGTCTCACCAGTGCTAAAGGGCAGCACAGTCTTCCCAGAGTGGCCTGGGATGGTGAAACTCAGAGGGAAGCAACATCCTGTCATTCTGGAGCCAAACCTCCTCCCCACCCATCCATTCAGCCACCTTCAGAGTAGCATCCCCCATTGTGATTTCTCCCTGGTGAAGTGGGAAGGAGACTGGACCACACGACAATCATGTGCCTTCTTCAGTGTAATGAGCTTGCCCGCCTCCTCCCTGTCACCAAATATCACATGAATGAAATAGCTCGGTATCTGGGCACAGTCTTAGGCACAGCTCCCCAGTCGGAGAAAGGGACACCGTCTGTAATGGAGTGGCAGGAAAAAGAACCAAGCAAGGGGGCCATGTGTTCAAAGGGAGGAGAGTCTGTATGCAGTCAGCATCGAAGGTCTCCTCCGTTAACCGCATCCTCTTCCTCCAAGCCCTGGAGAGTGCAAAGCTCAGGCAGGGTTGGGAGGGGCTGAGTTGCTTGAACACCTTTGATGAGCCTCAAAACAGCTCCGGGTCCTCAGTCTGAAGCTGGGGAGTGACTGGCCAGTGCGAGGTGGGAGGCCTCAAATCTTATTTTTTTAAACACATCCTTTTTTAATATATATACTTTAAGTTCTGGGATACATGTGCAGAACGTGCAGGTTTACTACATAAGTATACACGTGCCACGGTGGTTTGCTGCACCCATCAATCCATCATCTACATTAGGTATTTCTCCTAATGCTATCTCTCTCTTAGCCCTCCCACCCCCTGACAGGTCCTGGCATATGATGTTTCCCTCCCTGTGTCCATGTGTTCTCATTGCTCAGCTCCTACTTAGGAATGAGAACATGCGGTGTTCGATTTTCTGTTCCTGTGTTAGTTTGCTAAGAATGATGGTTTCCAGCTTCATCCATGTCCCTGCAAAGGACATGAACTCATCTTTTTTTATGACTGCATAGTATTCCATGGTATATATGTGCCACATTTTCTTTATCCAGTCTATCATCGATGGATATTTGGGTTGGTTCCAAGTCTTTGCTACTGTGAATAGTGCTGCAATTAACATACGTGTGCCTGTGTCTTTATAGTAGAATGATTTATAACCCTTTGGGTGTATACCCAGTAATGGAATTGCTGGGTCAAATGGTATTTTCAGTCCTAGATCCTTGAGGAATCACTACACTGTCTTCCACAATGGCTGAACTAATTTACACTCCCACCAACAGTGTAAAAGCGATCCTATTTCTCTACATCTTCTCCAGCATCCGTTGTTTCCTGACTTTTTAATGATCACCGTTCTAACTGGCATGAGATGGTATCTCATTGTGGTTTTGATTTGCATTTCACTAATGACCAGTGATGATGAGCTTTTTTTCATGTTTGTTGGCCGCATAAATGTCTTCTTTTGAGAAGCATCTGTTCATATCCTTTGCCCGCCTTTTGATGGGGTTGTTTTTTTCTTGTAAATCGGTTTAAGTTCCTTGCAGATTCTGGATATTAGCCCTTTGTCAGATGGATAGATTGCAAAAATTTTCTCCCATTCTGTAGGTTGCCTGTTCACTCTGATGATAGTTTCTTTTGCTGTGCAGAGCTCTTTAGTTTAACTAAATCCTATTTGTCAATTTTGGCTTTTGTTGCCATTGCTTTTGGTGTTTTAGTCATTCTTTAAAAGCTGGTAAAAGATACTCTTCTGAGGTCTGACACAGGCTAGACTCACCTGGGTGACGGTGATGGTGACAGGGAGAAATATGTAACTCAGCCAGAGATTGAGCCAAAAGAATGAGAAGTGGAAAGAGTTTCGAGCCTGGTGGGTGCCAGTTCAGCCCCCACACAAGCAGCCCTCCCGGCGTGGACTCCTTCCCTGCTGGAGTGGGTGGGAGAGCCCAAGGAATGACCTAGGGCTATCGGGGCTTCACCCCACCGCTCTCCACTGCCACATCCACTTCTGGGCAGACAGCACAGTCAGTCGCCAGATGCCTCTTCTGCACGGAGACCATTTACTTGTGAGCCTGACAGACAGGTAAGGTGCTGGCATCCTTAGCTGTGCGACTTAAATCCTCAGTCACCTCACCTCTCAGCTGGAAGCAAAGAGATCTTTCTGAGAGTTGCTGGAGGATTCAGTGAGACGGGGTGGTGTGGGCTTGGTGGGGGCCAGTAGCAGTAACCCCCACCATATGCACAGCTGTTGCCATTGTTATTACCATTCCTATGATTTGCCCTCCCCTTTCAACTTCACACCACCCTGAGGAAGTGGTTCAGAAAGAAAATGTCAGTGTTTGTACTCGTGACGGTCTTCAAAGAAATTCGGAAAGCACAGACACCGAACAGCGGTCCCTAATTCCCCCCAACCCCAGTAAGCTGTGATCTACTCCAGAAGTAGGAATTATAAACACTTCAGATCTGGTAGGTCCTCTTGTTTATTTTGTCATTCTCATGATCTCCATGTGGCCTTCATTTTCTTTTCCTTTGTTCCTTTTTTAAAAAAATATAAGCTCTATTATTCACAGTAGCAAAGACATGGAATCAACTTAGGTGCCATCAATGGTGGATTGAATAAAGAAAATGTGGTATATATACACCATGGAATACTATGAAGCCACAAAAAAGAACAAAATCACCTTCCAGCGATATGAATGCAGCTGGTGGCCATTATCTTAAGCAAATTAATGCAGAAACAGAAAACCAAACACCGCATGTTCTCACTTATAAGTGGGAGCTAAATTTTGGGTACACACAGACATAAAGTTGGGAACAATAGACACAGGGCACCTTACAGGGGGAGAAGGAGGAAGGAGGACAAGGGTTGAAAACTCCCTATTGGCTACTATGATCACCATTTGGCTGAGAAGTTCAATCAAAGCCCAAACTTCAGCATCACACAGTATACCCATGTAACAAACCTGCACCTGTACCCCTGAATTTCAAATTTAAAAAGAAAAAAATAAATTATAAGCTCTATAATATATGCTAAAAGTATTTAAAACATTATGTAATGAATCAATTAAGGTAGGTAAACCTCGAAATTCCAATGGCTTCACTCAAGAGAACTTCTCTCTTTTTTTTTTTTGAAACAGGGTCTCACTCTGTCACCCAGGCTGGAGTGCAGTGGTGCAATCTTGGCTCACTGCAACCTCCACCTCCCAGGTTCAAGTGATTCTCTTGCCTCAGCCTCCCGAGTAACTGGGATTACAGGCACCCACCACCACGCCTGACTAATATTTGTATTTTTTGTAGAGGTGGGTTTTCACCATGTTGGCCAGGCTGGTCTCGAACTCCTGACCTCAAATGATCCATCCATCTCAGCCTCCCAAAGTGCTGATACAGGCATGAGCCACCATGCCTGGCCAGAAGTCCAAGGTTTTAACCTGCATGATATACTACCCTGGGTATTGTGGGCATCTGTTATTCTTACCATCTAGCATTCATTCTCCTTTCTCGTAGTAAATGTGCAATGAGTTCTCTCTAAAGAACTACACTGTTGCCCGTTGTCAGTCCACATGGTTAATATGGAGTTCCATCCTTGCTCCAGAAATGCACACACGATGTAGGCCTAGCCATTTCTAACACTGCATTCTCTCGGCCATGGTAATGGGTCAGAATTGATGAGTTACAACTAGCCCCCAGCTGGGACTTGAACCTTTACATGAGTGCTGGAATTCCTGGTGGCCATCTTGCTACCACAAGGGAAAGTTCATTCTGAAGACAGAACCAGAACACTGGAAGCAGAGCCAAGAAATGGAGAAAAAGAAACTGAGACCCAATCATCTTTTTCAATGCCCTGGATCAAGCCATGCCTGAAGCTCTAACTGCCTTAGTTTACATGAGCCAATAAAATTCTTTTTTAGTAAAGCCAGTTTGAGTTGGGCTTCTGACACTTAAATAGAAATATCCCAAACTTTTACACAGACTAAATACCGTCCACAAATGTTTGAGAAGACGCACTGCACTGAGGATAAAGTATTCTCAAAATGACTTCACAGTTAAAAGTATTTATTATTTGAAGACTTAGATCATTTCTTCTGTAACATAGCTTTCCATCCTTTCCTCTCCTAATTGCAGAGCACAAAACGACCCCTGTCCAGCTGCAGAACAGGACCCCTCACCCTACTTTCATCCTGTGCTGAAGCAGGAGGAGAGAAAAGCCCCCTCCGTAAGGGTGGGCCAGTGTGTCATCTGATCTCGGGAGATTTGAAGGTCTCAGTTTAAAATGATAACAAGCCAAAATTATTCTGAACCAAGATTTTTTAAAAAACCAAACGTACATCTAGCAGAACCCCATAAAAAGAATAATCACCCATCTGTCCCCTAAAATCATTTCAATGCTCTTTTTCAGCTACGACGTTCAGAATACAGGGATCTTGTCCTTCTTCATTTGAGACTACACTGCCCCTTTTCTCTCCTGGAGTTAGGAAAGAAAACATTCTTATTTCCAGTCGCTGGTTACCCGTGTAGCAGCCTCTATCCACTGGCCCCATCCCACACTCATTTTTACGCTGGGGGCCTCCAGGCCATAAATCTACCCTTCAGCACAAGTGGCCTGTGGCTCACAGGGGCTCCCTGGGCTCCCTGAGCCAGGCCTGGCCAGCTCCTCTGCAGAGTGAGCTTCGGCCCAGGATCCAGATTCAGGGAGGGGCAGCTCGGCAGGGACAGAGTCCAGGTCCCAGGCCAGCAGAAGAGCGCAGATGGCAGAGGGTGGAGGCAAATGGCTGTTAACTCAGTTTTCAAATATTTTTTAAATCGAAATATAATTCACAAACCATAAAATTTACCCTTTTAACGTGTACAATTCAGAGTTTTTTAGTGCTGTATTGACAAGGTTGTGCAACCATCACCACCGTGTAATTCCAGACCATTTTCATCACCCCAAAAAGAAGCCCTATACTCATTAGCAAGACAGTCATAAAGGAGAAAGATGCCACTCCCACGTTCCTAATGCTGGCATTTCCCCCTTTCCCTATATGGAAAGGAAATGCCTTTCTTTTATTCATATTGGAAAGGATTAGATGGAGAAGATGCAATTATTCCCTCTCCCTTGGGCCTTGCCACTCAAACACAAGAACGGAGGCCCAAAGGGGCCAAGGAAATGACACATCGATGACGAATTCCAGCCCATCATCACTGAAAGAGAAACTGTCTCCAATAAGCTGGTACTGTACCTTGGCATGGTTTTTTTCTTTTGTGTAAGGGAAGCAAGGTGCCTAGGGTGAAAATTGTAAGGTGGTCCCCACTCTCAGAATCGGAGTCCATTACAAGTTGGCTGACCTTTATTTCAGATCATATAAACCGCTGGAGATCTTGGGTAATTCAAGGGAGGAGGTACCCAGGAGGGAGACTGTGGGCTTCCTGTCCATCTATCATTTGAAGACTTGACTTGGTTTTAATTTCTATTGAAAAATAAAAAACAAACCTCAAGTTTGTGAATTCAGTCATAATCATTATTCCAGGGAAATCTGAATTGCCTTTTGTGTTCCATAATACAAACCTTAGGTGTATTGATGGGGACGAGGTTGATTCTGGGATGGAAACAGGTGACTTAGTGGTATAGGGTGACATTAGCAAAGAAATGTGTCTATGTCTTTCCCCAGAAACTGCTTTCATTACTGTGGCTCAGCTTTACAAATCATTTGAAGTTTTTCTCTGATGGCATTGTAAAGCCAATTTTCCTTCTTTCCTGACGCTATTTCTTCATTCAATGAATATTTGCCAAATGCCTTTTATGATCTAGGCAGACTGCTGTGGATCATAGAAGTGCTAGGCCAAGGGAACTCAGAAAAGAAATAAGATGTCCTTTGTTCTCAAGGAGGTCAGTTTAAAGGAGAAGATAATCTTAGGAACCAACCTTTGTGGTTCAGTTCTATGACAGATACATTTACAAGAACAGATGGATGTAAGGAATCAACTTTAAAAAGTTCATCACAGCACTATTTATAGGAACAACAACCTTGAAATAATCTGAATGTCTAATTATAGGGAAATGTCTGGAGATAATGTAAGGAAATAATATTGATTAGTACAATTGTATGGGAAAGCATGTTCTATTTGCAACTGAAGGAAAAAACTCCTTCACTATCCCCCAAACACACACACACACACACACACACATGCATGCACACTTGCTCTTCTTACAGGTTCCAAGCATAAGTCTTAGACTAACACAGCCCAAGGTCAGTTGTGGCAGACATTTTGCTCAGATAGTGTTTTAAATTTGGCTTTTCCCACATTTTTAAATGAAAGATTTCCCATTTTTCAGAAGATGAAATGGTTTTCTGGCTTCTTTTGAAGCATGAGATGATGGGACACCAGTGAGATCCTGTCCTGCACAGCAGTGGTTGCCTGGAGCTCCGTGGCGTGTTCCCCTTGAAGTGGGTCACACGCTGGCCAGGGCCACTGTCCCTACCCACTGGCCTCTTTCAGCACAGGCTGTGGGTCACCACTGATCGCCCTAGAGCTGGCCCTGGTGTACTCAGTGATGTCAGCTTCCTGACCACTGCATGCATTTAAAGTTTGACCTCCTTGGGGAAGAAAAAGTTGTTTCTGGAATGAATGTCTGGTAGAAACATACGCTGTGTGTGGTGTGCATGTTTATTGGTACGGGGGGATCAACCCAGCAGTTAGCCTCTGAATGGACAATCAGAAAAAGAATCGTGTCCACAACTCACAGCGGTGAAGAAACCATAAAGAAGCAAGACTAAATCATTCTACTATAGAGATACATGCACATGTATGTGGCAGCACTGTTTACAATAGCCAAGACTTGAAACAACAACCCAAATGCACATCAATGATAGACTGGATAAAGAAAATGTGGCACATATACACCATGGAATACTATGCAGCCGTAAAAAAAGAATGAGTTCATGTCCTTTGCAGGGACATGGGTGAAACTGGAAGCCATCATTCTCAGCAAACTAACACAGGAACAGAAAACCAATAAATGGGAATTAAATAATGAGAATACATGGACCCACGGAGGGCAGCATCACACACCAGGGCCTGTCGGCGGGTGGGGGGCAAGGGGAGGCAGAGCATCAGGACAAATACCTAATGCATACATGGCTTAAAACCTAGATGACGGGTTGATGGGTGCAGCAAACCACCACGGCACATGTGTACCTGTGTCACAAACCTGCATGTTCTGCACGTGTATCCCAGAACTTAAAGTAAAATTTAAAAAAAGAAAAAGAAAAAAGAAGTGAGGCTTGATGGGTTCTGCAGAGCACAGCATGTCAAAACCACATGGTGTCCTGTTCTGTGGAGCTTGGGGGCTACCATGGCATTACTTCCAGTCTGGGTAAATTTAGGCTTGTGGAAATCTCCTGCTGTGGGAAAGTGGAATGAGTTCGGGGGCGAAGTCAATACCTATGGGTCAGGGAGACAATCTTCCAAAATCCAGGCGAGATTTTGAAGGGAGGACATATGAAAGAGACCAGGGAGATCATTGCGAGGGGTTTATCCCCTGCACAGTGGGTCTTACCTTTCTTTCTCACAATCGGTCAGTCGAGTCAGGCACACCTCCACAACTGTGGGCCATTATGGCATCAAAAATTGTGGGGTTTGAGCACCTGGAATGGGAGACTGCCATCCCAGAGTTCCAGGATGTGGGCCAGACAGCTTGAGCTGTGGCCCTCTGAAGAACAGAGACCCGTGTGGGGAACAGTGAAACATGGCGGAGGGCAGTCAGGTTGTCAACTCCAAAGCAGAAAGGAGGCCCTGCCCTTCGCTTTCACACATAGATTTGAGGCTGGCGCTGCTAGTGCTTTCCCAAACCCTGGTCTCCTCTTCCAGACGACGTCTCCCAGCCTTGTAGCTGCTTGTGCCATGTGACTGAAGTTTGGCCAATGGGATGAAGGCAGAAGTGATGTAGGTACATGACCCCCAGGCCGTGCCCTTAGCACTTGCAGCTCAACCACGCTACCAGGCTCCCCAAGGTGGCCCGGGTAATATTTCCCTTTTGCCCCTCTCAGGGTGAACAACACTGTTCTTGACACACCGCTGCTCAGTAATCCCGAGAAGTTAGAACCCTAGGTTTTGGATCGAGACCAGCTGGCTATGTGACCATGGGCAAGGAACTGACCTTCTCTGAGCCTCTGGTCCTCAATGGTAGAAGAGCAATGATGAGCTTTCCTCAGAGCCGCGCTGCAGCTACAGAGGCAGTGCTCCCTCCCTCGTCCAGGGCCCCAAGAGAACTGAGCCACCTGGTGCCTCCAGGACCTGGTGAGCCTCATAGAACACCTGAGCACTTTTCCCCAAGGTCTCTCAACAATGGGCTCAACTGTTGAACCCAGCTGGAGGGCCCATGGTCCCCCAGGCCATTGGGCCTGAACAAATCCCTGCTCCTCTATGGGAAATGGGAGGAAGCAGGCCGGGCCAGGGCGGGAGTGCATCCCTCTTTGAGACGGGGAGGGGGCCCAGTAGGGAGAGGCAGAGGACATGACTCACTCTGCAGGCCAGGGAAGCTCCCAGGAGGAGATGTTCAGGAAGTGGACCCACCCTCCTGCCGCTCCAGAGAGTATGTCTAGCCCAATCCCACTCACATCCCCAAGCCCCGTACAGGGGTGATGGCAGGAGCTGAGCAAGGAGAACAGGAGCCAGTGGAAGGTTACGTGGGGACACGAAGGGTCCTGGTGGGGTTAGGGTGGGCAACTCATCAGGTGTTGATGGACCAGTGGAAAGTCAGCTCTCAGGAATCAGTGAGGCGGTCCTTAGGGTGAGGCGGGGGGGTGAATAATGAGAGGGAGTCTTAGGGGAGGTTAGCGAGGCCACTCAGAGGGCAGGGTCACAGCTGCCACAAGCCCCTGTCCACCCACCCTCCTCACTCGCCATTACCCTGCATGTTGACCCAGAGGTGACCAAGGGAAGCCCCGATGACCTCTCAGAAAGCTAACTACACACAGGACAAGCCAGGGGTATGGGGAGCTAACATCCCCTGCAGGGCCCCTTAAACGATGGCCATGGGCCTGGCGTGGAACACCTTGCTCCCACTTCCTGGCAGGCAGCCTGAAAGGCACACTTTCCACACCACTCCCAGAGCTGGGCGGGCTGAGCCTCAGGGGCCCACACCACTAACAACCCCCATATGGACCTCCTGCCCTTCTCTGTCTCATAACTCTGTTCCCCTTGCCAGCACTTTCTGGAATTACCTTCCAAATAAATACGTGGGCTCACATCCTCCTTTCAGAGTCAGTTGTGTGCGGGCTGGAGGGGTTAAGTGGTGGGCCATGGGAAGAGGGGGTCAGCCTTTCTGCCAGGACTGATGATGTCAAGACATGACCCCAAGGCTGGTGATGGGGCTGCCTGGGCCAGCCCTGCTCTTGTCTCTCTCAGCGTCAGTCTACAACTCTGTAAGGCGGAGCTCATCCGTCTGAGTTCTGGTGAGGTGGGGAGGGTGAGGAGCCTCCACTGGGGCCCTAGGACTGAGTGTTCCAGGGAACATAGGGACAGAGTTCCCTTCCCAACTTCAAAAGCCCAGTTGGAGGAGTCTTGGGGAACAGGGTGGTTAGGATTCCACTCCAGTTTTCCCGATAGTTTCAGTCTGGGTGAGGGGCTCAAGCACCGAAGCCTTTGAACTGGTGCATGGGGTCGGGAGAGGGGAGGTTTCTGTCAGGGGGGCTTCAGAACTCAAGCTGCTGCCAAGAAACTGGTGGGCTTGCTGAGGGAGCCTGGGCATGACCTGCAACCAGAGATCGTCCAAGAAAATCCCCTACCCATGTGAGGCTGCCAAGGCTTCATTTCTGCAGTCTTCATCCTCGTGGTGATTGATTCAGCAAGTACTGACTGAGTGACTAGTAGGTGCCAGGCATCCTGGATGCCCCTGAGGACATAGGAGAGAACAAGACAAGCATGGTCTCTGCCTCCAGTGACCTTTTGGTCTTAGTCAAAACAGACTACAAACAAGAAGGCGAACAAAATAACTGCATGTTGAGAAAAGCCCTGTGGCCGAAAAAAGATGGCATATTAGGATCTGAAAGGAAAGCGCATTTTGAAGGTTGGCCGGGGAGGGCCTCTCTGGTGATGTCCCTGTGATGTCTGAGCTGAAACCTGGAGGTGCAAAGGAACCAGCTGATGGAATACTACCTGACCAGAAAGGGCATCTCCACCCAGGGCTGACAGATTCAATGCACGCCCTGCCCCCAAGCCAGTGCCAGGCACTACTACAGGCATGATCTCACTTAATCCTCATAACTCCAGGAGATGGGTGTTAAGATTCCCCTTTGCACATGAGAAAACCGAGGCTCAGAGAGTGCAGTTACCTACCCAAGGTTGGCACAGCTGGCACACAGTGCTGCTGGGATTGTTACCCCGCAGGTCTGGATCTTGCCCTGAAGTCTTCGCCTGTGCTGTTCTTTGACCAGCCTTCCCTACCCTTCCTTCTCATGTCCTGTCTAAAGTCAACTCACCCAGCTCAGAGGTTACCTCCCAGGTCTTCCAAGAAGCTTCCCTGACCTGCCAAGCCTGAGTTAAGATCCTTTACTGTGTTTCCACAGGTCCCTAGCTAAGCAGTGACTGCATAGTGTTCAAACCGTCCCTTGACTTCTTTTCCTCATGTCATTCACATGGTTCTAGCAGAATAGCCATGCTAATAAAAGGCCCCGCCCCTGGCGCTGTTGACTGGTCTAGAGGCAGGCGCCTGGTAGAAGCTAAGTCCATTAGAAACCTTCCCTAGGGCTTTGGAACTGGAACCCAGGAAGAAGAGTCACGCTTTGCACAATGGTTGAAACGGAGTCCACGTGAACAAGATCCCGGTTCTGCTGTGGTGACTGAGGAGCAGAAGGGCTCACAGACCGTGAGAGAAGAGTTGAAACCCAGCTAGGAGAGAAGTAGGGGCAAGAGATAAAGAGAAAGCACTTCCGGGGCTTCCCACCATGTTTGGTTTGGGATTCTAGCCCATCCCTGGCTGGAGTCTGTCTCTGGGAGGCCAGGCGCTCCCACCGTGTCCTCATTTCTGTTACCACCAAAAGACTCCACATACAGGATGCTCAGTCAATGCCTATTAAATGAATAAAGCAGCCTGAACACGGTGCTGATTCCCGTCTCACTGAGTCTTTCTTTGATGTTACATTAATTTGGAGAAAAATAACAATAAAGATAAAACAGGCCAGTCTAGCTGGCAGGCTCTCTCAGCCCAGAAGAGAGGACAGCAGGACATGCCCTGGCAAGAGGCCCCAGCACATGCCCCCGGGGTGTCCGGCCCCTCTTCCCCTCCAGGAGGAGCTGCCCTTACACTCCCCGCCACAGAAGGTCACAGGCGTGAAATGGGTCCCTCCCAGTGACCTGGCCAGGCCTTGGGTGTGAGCTGGAAGAGGCAGCATGGCTGGCTCAGGAGCCAGAGGTCACCAGTCAGAGCGGATGCTTTGAATTTAGACCCAGGTTTATGAGCCGCAGCGGCCGCCAGCAAGGACTGGACCCAGCCCTTCCCAGGCCAGGGGCCGTTGGGAGGAAGGCGCACTTTTAATGGGAGTGTTTTCTCCCAAATATTACGCTAGGCAGGGAGTTTGGACCAGAATGAAAGCAGAGGGTCTAATTTTAGACAGTACCTATGAATGAAACTTGACCCAGGCTGGGGAGGAAATACCTTCCACCAGCCCATGCCAGGGCCAGTGTGTATGATTTGCTGCTAAATTAGGCAGCTCCTGCAAACAGGTTACTGCAGGGACTTGGGTTTTTTTCCCTTCTTCTCTCCATTAAATTGGTCAGACTCTTTATTTCTAAATATACATCCCTCCTCCCCTTATCCCCTTTATTTTATGAAAGCTCCAGGTCACCCCATCACTGCATGTTCCAGCTAGTTAACCATCTGCCCCTCCTTTTCTGTTTGCCCCACCCCTTCCCAATTCAGCCCTGCCTAGAACCAAGAGCCCAAGACATTATGTCAAGCGACGTGGGACTCTAGAGCCTGGGGTGCCACACTACCAAGTGCCAGCTTGATTGGGCTCAGCTGGTAGCCAGGCTTAGACTATGGAGTTGATGAAGGCAAGGCCCACATCTGTCCTATTCATGGCTGTCTCCCAAGTTCCCAGCAGAGTCCAGCAAGGATCCACACTCAGTCAATACCTACCAACTCTTAAGGGAAAAAGATATTTGCCCTCTTGGTTGCTGCATCCAAACCTAGTTTGGGTAGATGAGAGGTCATCTTCTGACCCAAAATATGTATCCTCCTTGTTTTTGCTTTTTTTTTTTTTCTTTAAAATGATTTGGCAAACATCACGTGAGAGAAAAAGAAGAGTATGACTTTCACCTCTGTAGATAATGACCTACAGCAGAGAGGGAAAAGGCAGCTGAAGAAAACAACAGGCCAGGGCTCCGATTCCAGCCCTGTCTCTTCCTGTCTGTGTGATCTTTAGCGAGTCTCTTGTCCCCCATAAGCCTCAGTTTCCTCATCTATAACATGTGATAGCAATCCCAACTTTTCAGAGTGCCCTGCACCTGTGATTCTTTCCCTAGAATGTTCCCCTATCTCTCTTCCCAGCTCCAGCTCCAACCGGGGCCTGGCTAGACTTGGGGGCGAAGGCGGAGTCACGTCAGCCAAGCAGGACAGAGGCTGGAACACAGCTCCATTCCCAGTTTGGGGCGAGGCCCTGGCCAAGCTAAGGATCCAGTTCATCTGTGGCTGGGCTCTGCAGCTTTGGAGCAAAGGCCCAGGGAGTGTCCCAGGAGGCCCTTGAGACCAAGCAGCCCTGGGGCAGGGACAGTAGTAAGGACCTCGATGGTGACAATTGTCATTCCAGCCATGAGACGGGGCCATATGGGCTGGCCATGGAGACAACCTGAGTGCCACCCGCACTCCCTCCCCAGTCAGCCCTGATCATTTGCTTGTTGTATGTCGAATGACTGAATGACTCAGCCATTTGGGACCCATTTTCCCTTCTCTAGAAACCTTCCCAGCAATGTTCCTGGGGAGGGGAAAAGAAACTTCCCTAGAAGATGTGTTTATCTCCAAGCGCTTATTTTCTTTTGGGGATTTGGGCCGAGAGTACTTAGTGGAAAAAAAAGACACACTCAAAAAGACTTACACTGGCTTCTTAAAAAGTAGACTGTGCCTGTCTCTCCCTCTATTGCCACACTTCCCACAACAACCTCCAAAGACTCAACTACCTCTGTCTAATAGGGTTTTTTGGCCATTCCTTCATCCTTTCTTCCTTCTTTCTTTCCCCTTTCTTTCTGTCTTTTCTTTCATTCTCCTTCCTTTCACTCTCTATCTTTCTGAATTCTTTCCTCCCTCCCTCCTTCCTTCCTCTCCCTCTTTCTTTCAATTCATTCCTTCCTCCGTCCTTCCTTCTTTCCTTTCTCCTTTCCTCCCTTTCTTCCTTACTCAAGTTTAATTCAACAAACCGGTTGTTGTTGTTTTTTAATGTTAGCTTTTATTTTAGGTTCAGGGGTACATGTGCAGATTTGTTTCCTGGGTATATTACATGATACTGAGGTCTCGGGTATGAATGATCCCATCGCCCAGGTCAGTAGCCAATAAGTAGTTTTTCAGCCTTTCCTCCTTCCCCTCTCTGGTAGTTCCCAGTGTCTAATGTTCTCATCTTCAGCAAACCTTCAAATGCCTACTACAAGTCAGTACTCGGTTAGATGTGGGTAAAGATGGTTACAGTGGGCACACACGGCAAATGCAGAGCCATCTGACTGGCATTGATTCAGCACCCACGACACTCACCCTGCAGGAGGAGAGAGGCACAACAGCAAATGAACGCACTGGCAGCAGGCAGGGCCAGCACAGGGGAGTCGGTTCTGGGCTCTAGTGCAGGTTCATGGAAGGGGTCCTCAGGGAAATGATGTCTGACCAAGGCTTTGAAGGTTGAAGAGGAGTCTATCAGGGAGACAAGAAGGGAGTCTTGGCTAAGTATCCTAGGAGAGGAGGCAAACTGCACAGTGACAAAATATGGTCCATATTAGCATGCACAGAGGAACGTGTGGAGTACAAGATACACAAGAGCCGAATACAATGCCAAGTTAATTGAGGGCTCTAAGAACAGAGCAGTGGGCAACGGAGCTCTGAGTTGTAACAACTTAGGAGACCTTGGTCAGGGAAGACAGCCTGGAGGAGGGGCCCATGAGAGGTCCTTTAATAACACAAGTATTTCCTCAGGGAAGGACAAAGGACAGGGGAAAGAAGAAGAGCGTCTAGAGCAGTGTTCCTCAGGAGCACCTGGGGTGCTTTTAAGAACACATACCCCTGGGCCGGGCGTGGTGGCTCATGCCTGTAATCCCAGCATTTTGGGAAGCGCAGGCGGGTGGATCACTTGAGGTCAGGAGTTCGAGACCAACCTGGCTAACACAATGAAACCCTGTCCCTACTAAAAATACAAAAATTAGCCAGGTGTGGTGGTGCAGTCCTGTGGTCCCAGCTACTCAGGAGGCTGAGGCACGAGAATCACTAGAACCCAGGAGGTGGAGGTTGCTGTGAACCGAGATCATGCCAGTGTATTCAAGCCTGGGCGACAGAGTGAGACTCCATGTCAAAAAAAAAGCAACAAACACAGATCCCTGCCCTACTGCCAGACAGTGGAATTCAATTGGTCTGGGGTGGGGCCCAGGCATCTGTATTTTTTTAAAGCTCTCTGGGATTCTGATGTGCAACCAGGGTTGAGATGCGCTAGTCTGAGCAAAGCAGACAGTAGGAGGAGGGATTTGGGGGGAAGAGCAATGGAAGTCACACATGAGAAGACACAGGACAGCAGGCCGAGGACCTCAGGGTCAGGCTCAGAGGCCTCATCTCCATTCCATTTTCACGTGGAAGCATCAAAAGCTTTTGAGCAGTGGCACTTGCAGGGGCACAATCAGAGTGAAGGCTGCCGGAATAAGGAAGGGGTTGGAAGTAGGGTGCCTGCTATGGCTGTTGGACAGGGGAGAAATATACAGCCCTTACCTGGAGTGGTGACAGGAGACAGGTTTCTGGACTTGTGGACAAGAGGGGGGATGTCATCAATCCTGGATCTCTGCTAAGGACACTGACCTAGTGCATCTTTGCACATCCATCTGCTGAGCACTTGTCAAGTTCACTGTCATCACTGTGACAACATTATGGCGGGTGTGATGGTTAATGCTATGTGACAATTTGGCTGGGCCATGGTGCCCAGATATGTGGTCAAACATTCTGGATGTTTCTGTGATGGTGTTTTTGAGATTAACATTTAAATCAGTGTCTTTTGAGTAAAGCAGATTGCCCTCTGTAATGTGAGTGGGTCTCACCCAGTCAGCTGAAGACCTGAATGGAACAAGAAGTCTGACCACCCTTGGGCAACAGTAAATTCTGCAGCAGATGGTCTTCAGACTGGAACTGCAACATTGGCTCTCATCTGGGTCTCTAAACGCTGGCCTACCCTGCAGATTTTGAACTTGCCAGCCTTCATAATCATGTGCGCCAATTCCTTAAAATAAATCTCTCTTCACACACACACACACACACACGTATGTGTATACACACACACATGTAGCCTATTGGTTCTGTTTCACCGGAGACTACTACAGTAGTGATAGCTCCATTCCTTTACCACCCCGCAGCCTCAACAGAGCCGAACTCTCTTATCCAGCTTTGGCACAGGGATACCTCCTAGCCAATCCATAACAAGCATGGTGCCACCTTCCTTACCAAAGCCCTGTCTCATTTCTTGCAAGAGCCTGGTGCCATAAAACTGGGTATACATCTGGATTTTCTTTGTATAAACTAAAATCTCTTAAGTAAACTCAGAGTATCAGACAGGATGCTTTCAGCAAAAAACCAAAAACCCCAACTCGTAAGTAAATATTTAGCTTACGTATTAGAAAGTCCAAGGGTAGGTCAAGCTCCAGGACTGGCACTGTGGCAACTGAGCATTGCCACCAGAGTGGGCTCCTTACAGCCATCCTCCCCGTCTCAGTGTTAATTTCATCCTCAGCCTGGCAGTAACATGGTCACAGTTGTTCCAGATGTCTCCACCAGACACTGCAGCATCAAGGCAAAGTGGCAAATCCTTGCTTCTTGTGGCTGTCTCTTAGGAAAGAGGAAACTCTCCCCAAAGGTCCACAGTAAATTCCCTTCATATATCATTAGCCAGAACTGGGCCACATGACCACTCCTGAACCAATCACTACCAAGGTGAGTGAAATCATATGAATTGATTTAGACTAACTACCTTGGATGGGATAGGTGTTAGAATAAATGAAGACCACCAACTTCATTGTCCCCCCATACATGGGACAAACTCTGTTAAAAGAATCTCTCTGGACTCACATCCATTTGATAAATGTTCAGTTGATTAGGTGGGTTCTGACTGGTCAGATGGTTGCAGAGTTGACAATTATTCTGAATCATGTTTTACTATGATATGCCCCTGTGAGTATTTCTAGAAGCCACTAATTGTCTTGCAAATGCCACTACCAACATGTCACTCTGTTCTAGTGAGGCTTTCTCCAGCCCTCGGTAAGAGATCACACTACATGCAACAAGGATCAGAGAAGAGGGTGACGGTGAAGTACCTAGCACAGTGCATACAACACCATCTAATTCCCCCAGGAGCTCTAGAAAGTAATCATCATTCCTTATGTCAGCTAAGGATGCTTCAGATGCGAGTAACAGAACACCCGAAGACGATCAAAGACTTAATTACTTCCTGTAACAAAGAGTCCCAGTTTGATGCAACAGTTCAGTGTTGTCATCAGGATCTTTCTCTCCTTCCCCTGTGTCATTCCCAGTGCAGGGGCTTTAATTTATAAGCTCATCATTTCATTGTTATATGATGATTGCTTCAGCTGTGACTATCACATTTTTGCACAAATGAATTCAAGGCAGGAAATAAAGGGAGAAAAAATGTTTTTCATAAACCTCCAACCAGATGTCCTATTGGTCAGAATTTGGTTACATGTCAGCTTTTAAAACAATTACTGGCTTAGCCCAAACATGACACATCCTCAGGGTAAGCACATCATCAACACGGATGAACCCAGGGCTCTGTTAGATGGAAGTGATAAATATTCAGTAGGCAGCGAACAGTGTCTGCCACATGCCTGTTCTACAAATGATGAAACAGGCTCCAAGGGGTTAAACCAAATGCCCAAGGTCACCCAGCCTGCAAAAGGCAAAAGTATGGCCAGGCGTGGCGGCTCACACCTATAATCCTAGCATTTGGGAAGGCCAAGACAGGAGAATCGCTTGAGCCCAGGAGTTTAAGACCAGCCTGGGCAACATGGCATAAAACATCCCCGATCACCTCTACAAAAAAATGAAACAATTAGCTAGATATGGTGGCATGTGCCTGTGGTCCTAGATACTCAGGAGGCTGAGGCAAGAGTATCGCTTGAGCTGGGGAGGTAGAGGCTGCAGTGAGCTGTGTTCACGCCACTGTACTCCTGCCTGTACGACAGAGTGAGACCGTGTCTCAGAACAAAACAAACAAAAAGAAACACAAAAGCAAAAGCAGAATTCAAATCCAAGTTGAGATATTCCAAATCAAGGGTCTTTCCACAGTGCCATGATAACAGGTGAGGATGTATGCTGTGAAGCTCTTTTCACTCACATTCCTGAATCTTCTGCTGGCCAGTTACACACTTCCTGCTGAGCTCTACCTGGTTACCTTGGTGTGGATGACACTCCACACTCACTGACTGATGGCCCCATAACAATTTCAACCAACTGGACAAGGGCTTCCAGTTGCTGTTTGGGGGATACCCAGACACAGCTCCTCGCTTTCAGTGTAGTCATTAACACCCAGCTGTTAAAGGGAATGGCTCCCTGTTTGCACTGAGCCAATTTTATGACATCCAGTGAACATGAGAGAACTGCAAGCAGAACCATTTATAGACTTAATCTTAGGGCCTGCAATGATATAAACTTCTAATGCTTTTTCCAGGTGTGGGCTGGGGGAAGCTCTGTGAATAAACCTTGGGTTGAAAAAGGACTGATGTAGGAGGGTCGGGGTCACAGGAAACGTGGCTCAAAACTCTAGTTGGGGAAAAGGACACCTTCCTCTAGTCCTATCACGATCCTGGGTGGACCATCTCTTCTCTCCAGGCTTTTCTGCTCACCCTCTTTGCTTTTCCCCACAAATGCCCTGGAAGAAAAGAACTAACTCTTATGCATCTTCATTTCCTTATTAATGGTTAAGGATTGGCACATAATGGGTACTCATTCATATGAATGAATGAACGAATGAACAAGTAAATAAACGAAGTGAATGGATGCCTCTCTTCCTTGAGGGAGGAGTAACATCTGACTTCTTCATTCCTATCTGAAACAGAGGAGGAGCTCAACTGCAAGTCTGTTGGGTGAAGACGTGAATGAATAAAATGTTTCAAACATGGGGTTGCATTTACTGAGTTGACTTAGCTGTTGGACTTGACGGTCCCTCTGCCCAGAACCTTCTTCCCCTGACTCACTCAGGTCTCAGCTCAAATCTCCCTTTCTCGGAGCTGCTGTACCCAATCACACCATCCAAGATTTGCCACTCCCTGTTCCAGTGCCTCTTGAAGCTTCATCACACTCCTTGTTCATTTTCCTTCCTGGCACTTTTCTTAATATGCAATTATTGCATTTGTTTATAGTCTGTCTCCCCCCACTACAAAATAAGCTCCCTGAAAGCAGGGGCTGTGTCTGTCTCAGTCACTGCAGTACCCCCATTAAAATGTCTGGCACACAGTAAAAGTTCAATAAATATTTTTTGAATGAATGAATAAGTGAATATGACTTCCAACCTTTTCTCTGGCTGCCAGTGTCCCCATCTCCAAAGCTAGAGGCTCCTTCCCATTTATTCAAATTTTCCAGGGCCTCTCACAAAATAAAGCATCTTACAAGTCTTTCCAGCCTTGGCTTTAGTAACCCCACACCACCTTGGCCCCCTACTCCTCTGACCATATTCCTCATCCTTCTCCTGCCCCCACAGTCCTGTCCCCCATCCTCTGAATTACTGGTCATGCTTAATTATGGTACAACCAAACAATAGAATAGACACTTAAAATGATGTTAAAGAAGCATGTATATTGACGTGTAAAGTCATTCACAATATATTGCTAATGAACAAGGTCATTTTATACAGGTAGTTAAATTCCATTTCTATAAAATCTCTGTGTATAGGTACATGTGGATGTATCACATAAAAACAGAGGTTTATACAAAAAAATTAACAGTGATAACATTTGTGTATATTATTTGTTTATGTCATCCTTATTTTTATGATACTTCTGTATCCCTTAAACAATTTCTGAAAATTTTAAGTTAAACCACATGAAATTGCCATTTTGATAGATCGAAAACAGTAAAATATCTTCTATTTCATATGATTAGTTGAAATAAACAAAAAGAACAGAGAAAACATAAAGACTAAAAGAGCCAAGATCACATGCCAAGGGGAACTGCATGCAGGGAAGCCAGCCCCACTCAACAGGACCAGGTTTGCGGAAAGAGAAATAGGGCAGATCTTTGAAAGCCAAAATACTGAGTCACCACGTCCAGTATTAGGACACTGAAGGTCCCTGGTCACTGCTGACTGACAGGTGTCAGGGATTATTGATTAAGCACTGAGACAGCTGGGGGTGATGGACACAGTTGGGGGCTGTGTCTGAGGACTTTTTTGTTCCTTGCCTTGACTCCTCACATCAAGTACCCAATTTGGGGATCATGGCACCCACTTACCATGTGAGCAGAAGTCAACTCTGTGCCAGTCAGTACCCTGGGAGGCTAAGTCAAGATTCATCAAATGAAAAAGAGGAAGAGGGAGAAAAGGAGAAGAGGAGGGAAGAAAGGGTATTTCTATTTCCCAAGGCCAAGTGTCAATGGCAGGTGCTTTTCCCTGGGTGCCAAGCCTTTTCACACCATGGCTTCTGAAAGAGGTAGTGATGCCACACATCTCTATGACACTCATTTGAGAGTACCGAATGCTCAATGTGGAAGGAAGATCACTGATGTCGATGTTCAAAGGAGCCTCTCATGAAGTTTCACAGCAATGACTTTGACATGCTAAAGCATGTCAAAAGGTTTTGTTACAGATAAGACACCTTGCTCACAAGTGGGAAGCCAAAGGTGAGGAAGAGTGGGGAGAAGGTAGAGTCTCCCAGGTGTTGGTGGCTCAGGGTGTGTGTGTGTGGTCACAACCAGCCCTCAGGCCACATACCAATGCTGTCCCAAGGCTTTGAATGGCTAGTGTAGGCTGTCACTCACGGCTAAAAAAGGGGGCTCCACCTGCCACTGGAAGGCAGTGACAGTTTAAGCTTAGCTACATCTGAGGAAATGACAAGAGGAAAAACAAATAAATATATCTGTACATGAAAAAAAAAGCCAAAATGAAAATGAAAAGACCCACAATTTGGGGAGGGGGGACAAGAAATTCAACCAAAAATGACCAAAGGGCTAAAATCTTTATCAAGGGCAAATTAGTTAAGAAAGCACAAAATCAGAAAATAAGTGGGCAAAGGATATAAATTATTATGTCATAAAAAAAACTGGATTTAACAATAAGATACCATCTCACACCAGTCAGAATGGCTATTGTTATTAATAAAAAGTCAAAAATAACAGATGCTGACAAGGTTGTAGACAGAAGGCAACACTTATACACTGCTGGTAAGAATGTAAATTAGTTCAGTCATTGTAGAAAGCAGTCTGGAGATTTCTCAAAGAATTCAAAATAGAACTACCATTCTTCCCAGCAATCTCATACTGGGTATATACCCAAAGAAATATAAATCGTTCTATGACAGATACATTCACACATATGTTCATCATAGCACTATTCACAATAGCAAAGACATGGAACCAACAACCTAAATCAATAGCAAACTAGATAAAGAAAACGTGGTACATATACGACACGAAACACTATGCAGCCATAAAAAAGGAGATCATGCCCTTTGCTGCAACATGGATGCAGCTGGAGGCCATTATCCTAATCGAATTAATGCAGAAACAGAAAACCAAATACCACATGTTCTCACTGTAAGTGGGAGCTAAACGTTGAGTCCACATGGACACAAAAAAGAGAACAATAGACACTGGGGCCTACTTGAAGGTGGAGGATAGGAGGAGGGTGAGGATTGAAAACTACCTATCGGAGGCTGGGTGTGGTGGCTCATACCTGCAGTCCCAGCACTTTGGGAGGCCAAAGTGAGTAAATCACCTGAGGTCAAGAGATCGAAACCAGCCTGACCAACATGGAGAAATCTCGTCTCTACCAAAAACACAAAATTAGCCAGGCATGGTGGTACATGCCTGTAATCCCAGCAACTTGGGAGGCTGAGGCAGGAGAATAGCTTGAACCTGAGAGGCAGAGGTTGCCATGAGCTGAGATCGCACCATTGCACTCCAGCCTGGGCAACAAAAGAGAAATTCCATCTCAAAAAAGAAAGAAAAGAAGAAGGAAAGAGAAAGAAAGAAGGAAGGAAGGAAAGAAGGAAGGAAGGAAAGAAAGAAAGAAAGAAGGAAGGAAGGAGGAAGGAAGGAAGGAAGGAAGGAAGGAAAGAAGGAAGGGAGAGAAAGGAGGGAGGGAGAGAGAGAGAGAAAGGAGGGAGGGAGGGAGGGGAGGGAAGAAAGGAAGGAAGGAAGAAAAGAAAGCAAGCAAGCAAGCCTACCTATCGGAGACTATGCCGATTACCTAGGTGACAAAAGTATCTGTACACCAAACCTCCGTGACACGCAGTTTACCCATGATGCACCAAATCTGCACATGTACTCCTTGACATAAAATAAAAGTTGGAAAGGAAAATAAATCTGGATTTAACTGATTTTTTTAAAAAACAGGGAATTCAACTTCACCAGCAATCAAAGAAATATAAATTAAAACAAGAAGATGTCAATTCTCTGTTGTCAAATTAACAACAGTTGTAAAGTTTAAAAGTATATAACAGCCCGTGCTGATGAGGATGGAGTCATATAGGCCTTCCCAGGGTTCACATGTGGACATGTGAATTTATACATATAGGAAATTAACAATGTATAGCAGAATTTATTAAGAGTATTCAAGACCTTTGGCTCAGTAATTCCATTTCTGAACATCTGTCTTAGGAAAGCAATATTTTTTTTAAATTAAATTTTATTTATAATAGTTTAAAAATTGAAACAACCTTAATCTATAATAATATTGGGATGATTGGGGAGATGACAACCTATTCATTCACTTAAAATATATTACAAAGATTTACAGTGATATGTAAAAGACATATTAAAAAATTCAAACAAAAACACATAAAATGCTTATCATCTAGTATTAAATGACAAAAAATCAGGAAAAAAACTGCCTATATAGTGGAATCCATAATCTATAATAATCAAAATGAAACAGAGTAAAAAAGACGAGAAAGAAATAACCCAAAATGTAAAAATTAGTGTGATGGGAACATCAGCTATTGAAGGGTTTTCTTCATATTCATCTTATTATCCAGTTTCTTTACTACCTTATAACGAGAAAAAAGTAAGTAAGCTATACTCTTAACAGACAGAAAAGAACAAAGATGTCTGCAATTTCTATATCATAAATAACAAAGTGCGATGAAGACAAGCACACGCCCAACCTGTCTGCCCCACCCTGTCTTCCTTCCCCTGAAAGCAGTTCTGGCTCACTCTGTCAGCATGGAACAAATTCACACAGTGCACAAATGTCAGCACACCCAAACTGAAGGAAAAGAAGGAAAAAAACACACACACAAAATAGAGAAATCTAATGAAACATACGAAGCACCGTCAACTTGATATTTAATAGAAATGCACAAATAAGATAAAAGCATCTGATCTTCCTGACCTGGGCTTTTTTGTTTAATCTAGAAATATTGAAAAGTGGGCAAAATAGAAAAGGATGCTTGAAAAGTGGATTTTAAAATCTCAAGGGTCTCAAGGGGATTGAAATATTCTTATCTCAAAAGAAATATAAATTTGATACATAAAAATTTCTCTGTGAATTTGGGATGGGTCAATGGAGGCTGCTGTCCTCAGACAAAAGAGAACCAGCCTTGGGAGTTTAAATCTCCACTCCTTCCCTGGCTGGCTGGATGCACTCTGTAAGACACATCATCGTTTCCCACAGGCTCAGTCTCCTCACCTGTAAAATAGGCATGCCACCTGCCTAGGTTGTAACCAGGAGTCTCTGCTCATTATGACTTCTCTTTTTATTAATTTGTGTATTTTATTTTCTTTAGAGACAGGGTCTCACTCTGTAGCCCAGGCTGGAGTGCAGCGGTGCAATCATAGCTCACTACAGCCTTGGACTCCTGGGCTAAAGCTATCCTCTCACCTTGGCCTCTTGAAGCACTGGGATTACAGGTGTGAGCTACCACATCTGACCCCACTTCTCTATTCATTAAGCAGCTCCTCTCTGCTGGAGCTGGGCAAGGTGCTTCATTATTATCCTAATGAATCAATAATAAGATAGCAAGGTTAAAGGTGTAGGGGTTACATGTATTCTACTCTACTTTCCCTTGATGAATTGCTTTTAGATAAAGTTTGCACCCTGAATGCTAGATCCCAAGTAGCAAGGGTCCAACATGGGTTATTTGATCCAACTCTATACTCAGGCAGGTCTTGAGTTCTCCGGTACATCTAGCATGGCTTCCTTCAATCATCAGGCATTTATTGAGCACCTATTCTATGCCAAGCACTGTGCTGGGTGCTGGAGAGGCACCCATAGACAAGGCAGCCCTGGGCCTTGCTGTCCCAGAGTTTAGGACAGTGACGGAAACAGACCAGGAAAATAGGTCTTTGCAACACAGACTGGTATGTGAACCATAACAAATCCCACCTTTACCATTTACTATCCATGTGACCTTGGACACGTGACTCCACCTCTCTGTACCTCACTTGTGAAGGGCAGACAATAATAGTTCTCACCTCAGAGGGCACTGAGAGGCTAAAGGGAACTAATCTGTGTTGAGTGCTTGGAACAGTGCTTGGCACACGCGGACACTATGGAAGCACTTGCTATGAGCGTTAGTGTTCACTAGTATTTGTATTAGTGTTAGTATTGACATTAAACTTAGTACTAGCCTTAAGGATGGGCACTGGGGCTCATGCCTGTAATCCCAGCACTTTGGGAGGCCAAGGTGGGTGGATCACTTAAAGTCAGGAGTTCGAGACCAGGCTGGTCAACATGGTAAAACCTCATCTCTACTAAAAAAAAAAAAAAATTACCAGGGTATGGTGGTGCATGCCTGTAAGCCCAGCTACTCAGGAGGCTGAGGTGGAAGAACTGTTTGAACCTGGGAGGTGGAGGTTGCAGTGAGCCAAGATCGCACCACTGCACTTCAGCCTGAGCAACAAAAGGAGACTCTGTCTCAAAAAAAAATTAATTAATTAATTATTTAAATTAAAAAATAAATAAACTTAGTATCAGCTTTAAGATGAGCATTAGTACTATCGTTAAAGTATTTTTAGTAGTTATAGTACTATTGTTAGTAGTTAATTAGTATTAACATAAACAAAGCTCTGGGGATACAGAGCAAAGCTACCTTATCCAGCCAGGAGATGGGGATGACTTCTGGAAGACTTCCTGGAAGAAGTAACATTTAAACTAAGATCTGAAAAATCAGTAGAATTCATTTGGTCAATGTGATGGTGGGAAAGTGTTCTAGGAAGAGAAGACTGTGTGTGCAAAGACCCAGAGTGGAGAGAAAGCAGAAGGCATCTGTACAGTTAACTCCGAGAAGGCCCTCTGAAGTGCAGAGGGCACCGGGAAACGGGGGCAAAGATAAAGCTGTCGAGGGCAGGAAGGAGAGGCAGGTCCTGCAAGGTCTGTGGGCCAATATGGGGAGTTTAGACTCTACCTCGAGGTCACTGAGGGCTCCTGGTAGGGACATTACATGATCAGATTTGGCTTTTAACAAGACTTTTCAGGGGCCATGGGGAGGGACTGAAAGGGGGTTGGCTGGAGGCAGGGAGTTCAGGGCGGAGGCAGCTGTCGTCATTCGGGGGAGGGAGGATGACGACCCACCAAAGCCTTGGCAATGAGGTTGAGAGAAATGAGCGGGCCCAAGAGATTTAGAGGATACAGCAGGATGAACCCGCTGTCCGCTGGGATGAGGAGGAAGCCAGAGGAAGGCAGGCTCCTGGCCTGAGTGGCAAGGCCGTGGTTTTGAGATGTTTTTAACTTCTCGGATTTCAAGTCTGAATTCATACTGAGATAATGAAGTTCTTGGAGGGCCCAGGACTGTTTTAAACATCTGTGAATCTCAGGGGCCTGGTACACAGTGGGTGCTCAATGAGTACCTCTGACTCGGGCCTTTCCCAGCCACCAGCCCTTCCACTGGGTTGAGCCACTGCCAAGCCCTTTACCACGGAAAACCAAACCGCAGTGGGTTTCCAGAAATGTGGAAAACATCCCCTTAGGAATCCAGACGTCCCCACGGCTCTCCTGTGTTGCAGAGAAGTGGCAGGAGTGGGGAGCCAGGCTGGCGAGGAAGGCTCCGTGCTGGAGGCCTTGCTGCTCAGGAGAGCCGTAAGGAGCTCTCGGGGAAGGCTTGGAAGAGGGTGAGGGAGGGAAGGGCTGGCCTAGAGTCCAGGCCTGTGAAGGATCCCACACACGGGCTCCCCAGCTCTCAGGAGCCACGAGGTAAGGCCAGGACAGGAATGTGAAGGCAATAAAAATCTCCAACCTACCCAAAGCCGTCCACATCACACCCTCCCCACCCAACACACACACACAGAGACCACCTCCTCACCACCATTTATCCAGCATCTGTGAGGGGCCGTGTGCCCCATGGTTCTTGTATAGCTCTGAGGCACAGGCTGACTGATAGGAAGGTGAACTCACTTGCCCAAGAGCCAGTTGGGAGGGATGGAGGCTTTGAACCCTGCATATGTGATCCTTGCTTGCTTTTAACCACCATCCAAAAGGCCAAAGTCTGGAGCTGGTGGCCATGAGGTCAACTCAGCAAGCACATGTGTTTTGTTTGGACCCAACACTGTTTTAAAAAGTGGGAAATTTCACAAAAAAATCCAGGTTTCCAGCTTCTCTGTAGAAACCAGATCTGGCAACCCTAGGCCCACATTTCCTCAGGGCCACAGTTGGCCAGGCTGAGGAGCGGCTTTCCCTTAGATGAGGCTGTACACTCTGCTCCCCAGCCCACGTGCCTCACTGATGTCCCCTGCCTGGCCTCGGAAAGCATTGACTTTGACTGACAGGCCCAGGAGCTCCCTCCCAGGAGAGAGCCCTATATCCTAAAGTAAATATTCTGGCCCAGGGGTGGTGGCTTACGCCTGTAATTCCAGCACTTTGGGAGGCCAAGGCAGGCAGATCACCTAGGTCAGGAGTTCGAGACCAGCCTAACAAACATGATGAAACCCCATCTGTACTAAAAATACAAAAATTAACCAGGCGTGGTGGCAGATGCCTGTAGTCCCAACAACTCGGGAGGCTGAGGCAGGAGAACCTCTTGAACCTGGGAGGCAGAGGTTGCAGTGAGCCAAGATCGTACCACTGCCCTCCAGTCTGGGTGACAAGAGAGAACTCCATCTCAAAAAAAAAAACGATTCTGAGTTCCCTTTCTCAACAGCCCTTTGCACCCCCTTTTTTCCCATGTTGAGTGCATGATCTTTAAAGTCAGGCCTGAGACCAGTGGCTTCCCGCTTCTGGCCTCAGTTTTCTCATCTCTAAAATGGGGATGTTAACAGTACTGATCTGACAGGGCTATGGAGAGAATGAGATGAGCTTCCAAATTCCAAGTCTGGGCCATGTGAATCCCTCCCTTCCACATTCTATGGAATAGAGTAGGTTCAGGGGCTGCTAACAGCCACTGGGAGCACCAGGTAGGACAACATCTGTCAGAGTGGATCTGGAACAGGCCACGGTAATGGGTTCCCTGGGCTGGATGAGATACCATCCCTGGGCTCCCACAGTCCTGAGGCTGACTCCTTTCTACAGGTTGTTGGCCTGGTGAACTTGCTGGTTCCTTCCACATGCATCGCCCTTTTTAAAACACACACTCTGTGAAGGCAAGGCAACAACCAAGTTTTCTTCATGTCTGTACCCTGAGGGTTCACTATATATTAGGAAAATCTCTAAGTGATGGAAGGTCCTGGGCTCAGTCCTTGGACCTCTTCTCTGTCTACACTCGCTCACTTTGTGATCTCATCCAGTCTCAAGGTTGTAGACACCATTCCTGTACGAGATTGACGCCTCCAGCCCAGACCTGCTCCTGACCCCAGACTGGATATTGAGCTGTCTTCGTGGTATCACTGCTTAAAGATCTAATGGATGCCTCAGGCTCAACACATCCAAAAGGAGCTCCTCATGCTTGTTCCCCTCAACAAAATCGGCTCCACCCACAGCCTTCCCTGTCAGGTGATGGCAATCTTTCCAGTTGTGCAGGCAGAACAAATGAAATCATCCTTGATGTCTCTCTTCCTCCTCCACCTCACATGGAATACTGATGGTTCTTGCCACCTCCACTACTATTACTCTGGTCCAAACCAACATTGTCTCTTGCTGGATGGTTGCAATAGCTTCCTAACTGGTCATCATCCTGCTTGGACACTTACCTCCTGATGGGCTATTTTCTACACAAGACCTGGAGTGATCATTTAGGTTTGTTTGTTTGTTCATTTTTGAGGCAGAGTCTTGCTCTGTTGCCCAGGCTGGAGTGCAGTGGTGCCATCTCAGCTCACAACAACCTCCACCTTCTGGGTTCAAGTGATTCTCCTGTCTCAGCCTCCCAGGTAGCTGAGATTACAGGTGCACACCACCACACCCAACTAATTTTTGCATTTTTACTAGTAACGGGGTTTTACCATGTTGGTCAGGCAGGTCTCAAACTCCTGACCTCAGGTGATCCACCCGCCCTGGCCTCCAAAGTGCTGGGATTACAGGTGTAAGCCACCACTCCCAGCCTCTGGAGTGGTCATTTTAAAACTATATTTAGATCATATCTTCTCTGCTCAAAGCCCTGTAATAGCACCGTTTTTACTCAGAGTAGATGCCAGAGCTCTTTACAATGGCCTACAAAGCCCTACAAGGCCTTGAGCCCTCTTTGACCTCACATTTCTCTCCTTCCTTTACAGAGTTTCAGTGACTTGCACAAAGTCTCTCAGCTAAGAAGGAAACAAACTGGGCCTAGAAGCCTGTTTGAGCTTCAGGATTCTCAATCTTTCAGTTACAAAGCACAACTTCCCAGCAAGTTTCATTGCTTTTCTTGGCCTGTAGTTTTCTCATTTGTAAAACAAGATACTTCCTCCTACCTAGATTACATCTGAGGAGGTGGCATTAGACACTTTATAATATCACATTCCACCTCCAATATTTGATGAACCTGAATGAGGCCTGAGCAGGAGCTGTGTTCTAGTCATTTCTACACCTCCGATGCCTGGCAGTTAGTAAACATGGAATGGGTGGGTGAATGGATGAGTGGATGGATGAATGGACAGGTGGATGTAGGTAGACAAATGGATAGATGGATGAATGGATGGGTGAATGGATAAATGGATGGATGGGTGGGTGGATGGATGGATGGATGGATGGATGGATAAATGAATGGTTCAATGAATAAGTAAATTAATTAATAATTAACATTTAAGGAAAATTCTGAAAGCTTAGCGAAGGAGAAAAGGGAGAGAAAATATTCCTGAAGGAGTGGTTTTTAGGAGCTCTGATTTAGAGTTGGAGGATTGAGATGATAGCCAGGACAGAAAAGCCTTCCTTACTTACCAAATACTCCGTAAGAGACCAAACTCTGAGCTAAAGGGTCATATGAGAAGCAGGTTGGAACAGAAGACAGAACACGGACTTTAGGGTTGAGGGGCCTGGGTTCAAATCTTATCAGTGCAGCTTTCTATTTGTGTGACTCTAAGCCCTGGTTTTCTCAGGGGCATAGGAGATCGTATAATCCTTTTTTCTTGTGGTTGTTGTGAGGAGTAGATGAGATATTAACATATATTTTTAAGTGTCTGGCACATAGTAAGTGTGTAGCAATGCTGCTGCCATCATGGCTAGGAAAGGCCTCTACCAGAGACAGGGCCTCAGCCAGACACCTCAAAGCAACTCCTGTCTTGACGCTGCCCCAGAAGCTTTGATGAAGGGTGCCAGAGGCAGAGGCCAAATGCTGTCTATATCTGCCGATCTCTGGCCATTGGCTAAGCGGCCCAGCTGGCTCGAGGCCTTCTAGAGTACACAGGATGGGCCAGCCTCACGCAGAGTGGGCCTGGCTGCGTCCTTCCCTGACAGGTTCAGAGGGCCTTGTGAAAGAGCCAGCCACCTGCCCTGTCCCACCAGGCTTAGGGGGAGAACTTGGCTTCAAGCTCCAGAGCCCCAACTTCTCAGGAAGCTCTCAGACATGAGGAACTTTCCATCCACATTGCAGGAATTTTTTGCAGCAAGGGAAAAAACTAAAAACCTTCGTCCTTTGGCCTCTGGGAGAATATTCCTTTTATGTGAAACTGGCAGGGAGGAAAATTCAAGATTCCTTCTCCTTCGCCTAATTGATATCAACATGAAATATTCTGGTGTTGTTTTAATAAGACTTTGGTTTTCCAGCAAGAGTAGGGGAAAAAAAGAAAAAAAAGATCTTCTCCTGGACCAGAATATTTTTAGCGAAAATATTTTGCTTGCATCCTCCCTGCCCCCTCCCTTCCCTGTTCCTGCGTGGCTTCAAAGGCACAGCAGCGCCGTTCTGGGGTGCTAAACAGCGGCCCACACTCGGCAGCCCCCTCCTCCCATTGCATGGCAGGCCGGCCAGCCAGGGAGTGCCAAGCCAGGAAGATATTTTTTCCAGAAGCGGCATCTGGCTGCTTGGCAGCCACACAAGCAGTTGTGCTGGCAGCCGGGGCTGGCCGGGGTCTGCTGTGCATTTAGGCTGCTGCCTCTTCTGACTCTCTCCCACAGACACAATGTTCTCTCTCCCAGGCTGGGCCCCTCCTGTTCTCACCCCTCACGAGGATGGGGGGACCTTAGAGCACCTGGGGGCTTTGCCCCTGGCCTCCTGACAGGATCTGACACAGGAGGCCCACCTGGGCTTGGTCTCTTGCCAACTTGCCCTTGGGCAGGTGGTTTAACTCTTCCGAGCCCTCAGTTTCCTCGAGTGGGAAAGGGGAGTCATCAGTACCCACGTAAATGAGGCTGTCTGTCCACTCTGGCCTCTGCCTGACTCCCCGAGAGAATCTCTTATATGCTTCCCATTGCACGTGAAAGTCCCTGAAAGCATGGCCTCTGCTTTCTCGGGCTCTCAAAGCCTTTGCCATCCCAGAGCCTTTGCACTTGCTGTGCCCTGCCTACCTCTGCTCACCTTTCAAACAGCTGACTCCTGGCACTTCAGCTCAGAACTCAAAAGCCACCTCCTTCAAGAGGCTCCCTGGCTTCCCCGTCTCCAGCAGCCCCTCCTGACCTGCTATCCCAGCTCCTGGCACTCTCCCGCAAAACAGCTATCACAAACCGCTCTGTGCATCTGGTCCTCACTCCTCTGCCATCCCAGGCGCCGGCTCCGTGAGACCAGGTTTCCCATCTGTCATGTCAATCATCCATCCCAAGCACCTTGCATAAGACTTTCCCAATGACATGTAGATGAATGAAAGGGCTCCCAGGCCCACTGGAGATGCCTCTCGCATCTCCCATGGACAGTCCTTGGGGGTCACGATGTCCCCAGCCCACCCCCTCAGAGAAGGGAAGGAAGGAGGCCAGCTTCCCTTGTGTGCCTCCTCCCCACAAAAGAGGAATTATTATCGCTAATATACAAATGTGAATGCTGAAAATTAAGGGGCTAGCCCATTGTCACACAGCCAAATGTGGCCAGTTCTGCTCAACCCCATTGCCCTCCTTCTTCCACTCCCCACAGCTGGTCCTGCCACTGTGCCATGTGAGCTGTAGGCTCGGGTGCGATGCTGTAAGGAACACTGATGACAGCTCCCATGCAAAGTCCTTGTGCCATGCTGGGTGCCCTCCACCCATCATCTCATTAAACTCACAACAGCACTACAGATGGGGATCATTAAACCTCATCATATGGGTGAGAACACTGAGGCTCACAGGGATGAAGTGGTCTCCCTGGGCACACAAAGGAAGTAGGGGAGTTCCGTTAAGTGCTGAATGGAATGGACCCACTGCTAAAGTGAGATCCCACCAACATGTGTACCATGCTTTCTAATGCACCTTCAACATCTGCTATTGACCACACAGCTAGCATGTACCTGCGCTCAATAATTAGTCATTGGATAGATGAATGGATGGATGGATGGATGGATGGATGGATGGATGGATGGATAGATGGACAGGTGAATGATTGGATAAATAAATGAATGAATAGATCCAGAGCTGAGATATGAATCTTGATCCATATTAAAAACCAAAGTCCGAGCTGAGCATAGTGGTTCACATCTGTAATCCAAACACTTTGAGAGGCCGAAGCAGGAGGAATGCTTGAGGCCAGGAGTCCAAGGCCAGCCTGGGCAACATAGCGAGACTTTGTCTCTACAAAATAATCTTTTAAAAAATTAGCCAGGCATAGTGACTCCTGGGTGAAGTCCCAGCTACTCCAGAGGCAGAGGCAGGAGAATCGCTTAAGCCCAGGAGTTTCAGAGTTTGAGGCTGCAATGAGCTATGATCACGCCACTGCCCCCTATCTTGGGTGACAGAGCAAGAACTTGTCTCAAAAAAATAAAAAGAACCAAGGTCCCAATTCTGGTTCTACTCCCCAACCAAGCCTAGACTAGGGTCTAAAGCCCATGGAGGCCCAGATGCCAGCTTCAAGGTATACAGACTCCCCAGGAGCTGGCCCCGTAATGAAACCATTGCAAGCAGCCCTCACAATCCTGTCTACCATCCTCATCACCCCATAGACGGACCAGGGGTCAGAAATGACAGTCACGGCTAATCCAGTGAGTTCTCCAGCCACCTTCTAAGTGGTCACCCAATTCTACCTCTCCTTGAGTCATCTGAATGAGAATGTTGGAGAGCACCCTGAGACTGCAGGGAAATGGAGGCACAGAAGAGGGAAGGGACTTGTCAAGGTCAGTCAGCCTTGGTTCCTGGGGTTGAGCTTGGTCTGCATGGAAAGAGCCTCAAACACCGTTTTGTGCCAGTTCCCTGGGATCCTGGGCCTTGAACACATTTTTCCAGCTCCTTCTTTGCAGATGGAGTGCTTAGGGCCCAGACATAGTCCTTGTGCCCATGGAGGTGCAAGCTGATCCGCCTCTAGACAGCCTCCAGCTTCATGGGCATCCCTGACAGCTTACCAGACCCAATCAAACACACATCCAAAATGGTTTTCCAGGGCAGGGAGGAGGGTGGAATATTCATCCAGTCAAGCAAAGTGTTACATTTGTTGTCCATACTCTCAGCCTGGTATTCAGAGCACACCTCGTTGGGTTTCAGTTCATCTCCTGGCTTTACACTGTTGACCTTCCAGCAGGGTTATAGCCTTTGCAAATACTATCTGTCCTTTCTGCCTGGAGGTACTTCTCTACTTTATCCCTTGCAGAATTCTCACTCCTGCTATAATGGCAGCTTGGAGGTCCCCACCCTTGAACTTTCCTCCTGCCTGGCTCCTCCCCTCTCTCCATCCCAGCATTCTGTTCCATCATGGCCTCATGATGGAGTTGTCTCGTGCCCTGGTCTGTGAGTGATGTGCAGAAGAAACCTTGTCAAATAATCTTGTTATTCGTCCCCTCGCTGGTCAATCCCAGCACCTGGCACATTTAAGGGTCTATCCCTGATGTCCTGACTCTCTGCAGGCTTGATGTCTCCTGTAATCGCCGAGCTCTGTTCTGAGATGTGATTTTTTCTGAAATGTTCTTGCTAACTTGGGTGAATCCTCTGTACTGCAGAGGAATGCAGCCCTTTAGCAGCTTTTTCAGATGACTCACTAGGGGCTGAGGATGATTAAGGGAGCATTAATGTTACTCTTCTCTCTCCAGTTCCTAAAACCTCCCTGGCCTGCTCACAGATGTATTCCCAGCACCCGACACCAGGCTGGCACAGGCCTTGTTTCTTGCAGGAGGAGGAAATGAATAAAGGCAGCTCTCAGCCCAGGGGCCCCTAAGTTGTCTACATCTGCAGCTTTCCCTATCTCCGAGGGTGACATAACACAAAGGTCACAGATTGCAAGCTGAAGAGGCCTGGGGTTGAATCTTAGTTCTGCCTCCTCCCACAGTGAGAAGGTGGGCAAGTCGCAGGAGTGACAGTGTGGAATGCTGGAGCTTGCTGGAGACTTAAAGGTGCGACTGCACAGAGGCAGGGGGCATGACTGCAGCTTGGGAAAGGTCTGTCCCGCCCTCCCCCAATTGCCCTCCCTCATACCTCCCCCATATCTCAAGGGCCTTTGTCTGTTCCCATCTGCCTCTGCCCTGGCAGTGGCTGCCTTGCCTGCCTGCAAGTTCTGCCTGCTGTTGCAGGGCAGGTGGGTCTGGGAGGGCCAGGCCGGGCCATTTCCTCCCTTCCCTTCCCGCCCCGCCCGCCTGCCTGCAGCCAGCTGTGGGGCAGACATTCCTAGGCCTGCTCATTGATATTCAGGAATGGAACTTGAGCCGGCTCCTGGTGCCCAGAGCGGGCAGGCGCTCAGACCCTCTGCTTGGGTTCTTCTGCCCATATTGGGAGGACCTCAACAGCCTCATCAGCCAGAAAGAGCATCCCAGGCCACTGACTCTGGCAGTTGGATGGCCGGGGAAACTGCACCCTGAAGTGGGGACCCCTCTACAGCCCCAGGGCACGCAGGAGTCTGGGAGTGTGGGTGACTGAGGTCTCCTGACTCGCTGTGCAGTGCTCATTCTCTGCCAGCCGCCTGAGTTGCAAAGTGTCCCCAGAGCTTCCTGCTCCTCCAGGTGCTTCCGAGTCCTTCCCAGCCCTACCCTGCTCTCCAGAGGCCCTGCCCGAGGCCCCACGGAGGGAGGGGGCTGGATCCCAGGCTGGGCTGGCCGGCCTTCCCACACTGTCTCAGCGGGAAGACGGGAGGCTCCTCCCTCCCAGCCGCAGATTGCCAAGCCTCCACCTCACACCTCTGGGTTTTTGCAGATGGGCTTGTTTTTCCTTGGGGTGTGAAAGAGCTGGTTGGTCATCGAAGGGGCCTCCTCCCCTCCAGGCAGCTGCTCAGGCCAGCCACAAACTCCCATCTTCCCAGGGGACAGCCCCTGAGCCAGGGGTCACAGGGTGGGGAGGAGGTGGTGCCCTCCCAGGACCAGCTGGGATGGGCCTTAGGGGGCCCAGCCCCAAGGACTGAGGCTCCCACCCCAGGAGGTGGCAAAAAGCCTCCTCCATTGCTCCTTGGGAAACAAGATAAGCACCTCCCCACCATCCTGTAGCTCCTGCTCACACTTCTCAGCTTCAGCTGAATCCTGTTGGACCCAAGTGTCCACCGGAAGGACCCAGGGCAAGGCTTCACATCCCTGTAAGGGGGTCCATCCCCTCATGTACAACTCTACAAGCTCCTATCCTCATGCTTTCTGCACAGTCTCTCCCCTGGCCCAGCTTCCAGCTTTCCCTCCTTCCAGAACCTTCTCCCAGGACCCTGAAGAACCCCAGCCCCATAAACAGCACACTCCCTCGTGCACAGCTTCCTCCTCTTCCCGGCAACTCCCTTCCATGGCCTTGGGGAGCCATCTCTGCCTTGGGGACATCATTTCCCCCCTCCCTCCCAAGGGGAGGCTGGCTTTCCTCTCTCACCTCAAGACAGGAGATAGAGGCGGTGTCCCCTTGCTTCCATGGCCACTTTCTGGCCTATGCTGCCCCATGCCTTCCCAAAAACACCTGCTCTCTCAGGACACAGGCTGTTTGCCGCATCTCACTGCCCTCACTTGTCCACAGCCTCTTGGGCACTCTTCACTCCCTGAGGAGCCCCCCAACTGCAACTCTTGCCATTGCCCTGAGTCACTTTGACACCCTCACGGACATCCCTCCCGATGTCCTGGCCCCTCTATCTTGGACTTCCTCATCACCAATGCCCCTCCTCCACCCCGAATCAGCCATCTTGACTCGTCATCACAGAAACTGTACTACTTCCACCATCAAAGACCCAGTCAATACCTTCTTCACCGGCAGCCTTCTCTCTGTCTCTGGGGCTCAGGAGCTCCTGTACTGCCCCCTCTGTCCCCAGACTGTTCTCAAACACACCTCTCTCTGTCCCTGAGAGCTTCCATCCCACGGCTGCAGCCCAGATTCCACAGCCAGCACGGCCATCCCTGCCTGCCCTCTCTGCCTCCACCACCCCCACCTGCCTGAGTCGCAAGCCTGGGTGACCCTCCAACCCACGCCCCTGCTCCTGTGCCTAAACAGCTGAGCTGGGCCAGAGACACTCACCCCGAGAGGCAGCTGGCTTCTGTGCTCCCAGTCCCAGGCTCGCACTGGGTGACCCGCATCGCTGGCAGCCTTTCCCTGGGCCCCAGCCGGCTTACTTTCCCTCTCTCCTTCATGGTCGCTGTATTGTTCCTTTCCTCTCCTCAACCCTCCCTCAACCTCAGCCTCAGCAAACTCCTCCTGACCCTCAGGAAGTGGTCTGGTCTTGTCTTGATCTTCATAAAGAAAATGGAGGCCTTTAGATGGAGGTCCCTGGATCTCCCCAGCTCATCTCCCTGCCCTGTGACTCTCCCTTCATCTCCCCTCACCGTGGAGATGGTGGCCCAGCCGCCATCCCCGGCCCTGGGTTCCCAACTCGGTCTCTTCACCCATCTTGCTCTCACTGATGTCCTTTCTCCAGAATCTCCATGTCCTCCTTCTCTGCAGGGTGCCCCCCATCCGCTTTTTTTTTTTTTCTGAGACAGGATCTCGGTCTGTCACCCAGGCTGAAATGCAGTGGTGTGATCTCAGCTCATTGCAACCTCCACTTCCTGGGCTCAAACCATCTTCCCACCTTAGCCTCCTGAGTAACTGGGACTACAGACACTCGCCACCACACTCAGCTAATTTTCATATTTTTAGTAGAGTTAGGATTTCACTATGTTGACCAGGCTTGTCTTGAACTCCTGGCCTCGAGTAATCCACCCACCTTGGCCTCCCAAAGTGCTGGGATTACAGGCATGAGCCAGTTTGCTTGGCCATCATCAGCATTTTTTAACGTTCTAGTCTCTCCCATCTTAAGACAAGAAAAATGTCCTGGACTTCATTCCGCTTCTCAAGCAAATTTATCAGAATTGTCACTCTCTTCTCATCTCTCCTCATCTCCCTTCCATTTCTTCAACCGACTTCAGTCAGACTTGCAGCCGAATGCTCCAGGAGGCTGCCAATGACAGCCTCGCCACCAAACCCGGGGGCTGCATGTCTGCTCCAGCATCCTTGGTCTCCCAGCAGCATTGGAGGTTACCACTCCATCCCTCTTCAAAGCTTCTCCTCCCCTTCCTGGTTTTCTCCTGCCTCTGGCTACTCCTCCAGTCTCCCTTGGAGCCAGGGTGACAAAGGTCCAAGCTTGCCCAGGACGGAGGGGCTGTTCGTCCTCCTATGTGGGGTGCCACCTTCTCTGTCCATGTTGCTTTCCCAGAGCTTGGTCTTCAGCAACTTTTCTCCCCGCTTTGCTCTCCTGCTTCAAGTGTGAGCTCCCACCCCTGTGCACTTAAATAAAGCCTGTGTGCCAGTGACTCCCAAAGGCAGGACCCAGCCCAGCCCACCCTGCCAAACTCTCTATGTCACCCTCTCCCACTGTGTCCAGAGTCCCTCCAAGGCAGGGCTACATGTTACGCCAGTCTGTATCCCCACAGTCTGAAACCTGTAATGAGAAAGTCAGTGATAACAGCAACTAACAGAAATTAAGTGCTCACCACGTGCTAGGCTCTGCTCAGTACCTTATATGAGGATATGAGGTCACTCATGCAATTCTGCCAACAATCCCATCAAAGCCATTTTAGAGGAAAGGAAACTGAGGCTGTAGAGGAGCAGTAACTTGACCAGCATCACATCACTAGGAAGCATGGAGCCAAGACCTGAGCTCCACAGTCCATGCCCTGACCTCACCGATGAGAACTTACCTTGTGAGGCAGGAGCCCATGACCCGTCTATTGAGTCGAGTTTTACTGGGTTACCTCCCACCCTAGAAGAAGTGGAGATCCTAGAGACTTCAACCAACCTCCTCCCGTTCTTGGAACTGTAGCCAGAGGTACCATTTGCCAAGAACTAAAGAAACATGTAAGGGAATGGTTAGAAGCTTAATCTGGAGTGAGACTTGCTGGTTTGAATGCCAGTTCTTTCTCTTGCTAACTCTTGGGGCTTGCTTGAGCAAGTCATTTATTTTGTACCTCAATTTTCTCATTTTTAAAATGGAAGATGGTGACCAGGCGTGGTGGCTAACACCTGCAATCTCAGCACTTTGGGAAGCCGAGGTGTGCAGATCACAAGGTCAGGAGATCAAGACCATCCTGACCAACATGGTGAAACTCTGTCTCTACCAAAAATACAAAAATTAGCCGGGCGTGGTGGCGGGCACCTGTAATCCCAGCTACTCGGGAGGCTGAGGCAGGAGAATCGCTTGAACCCAGGAGGCGGAGTTTGCAGTGAGCTGAGATGGCGCCACTGCTGTCCAGCCTGGCGACAAAGTGAGAATCCGTCTCAAAAAACAAAAAACAAAAAACAAAAAAAACCCAAAAAGGAAGATGGTAATAGTAAAGATTAAAGTAAGATAACACAATAAAGCACATAGCACAGTAGCAGGCACAGAGCAGATGAGCCACAAATATTTACTGAGCCTCTACTGTGTATTAGGGACCAACCTGGATGCTGGGATACAGAACTGAAAATATAGACAGGGCGGGGGCTGAAGGGTGTTTACAATCATGGGTGTAGGAAAAGAAACCCTGCAAGATTTGCTTTCTTTGATAACTGAGTTGCTGAGCTGTGTCTAAAACCAGCTTGTGCTTGGGGTGAAAGAGAAGCCGTGCACTTATTCACTCTCATTCCTCTCTGCCTATTCCCTCTCAAGCATAAGCTATTCCCTGTCCCAGCGCTCACTAGAAAACTCCTACTCAACCTGTAACACCCAGCCTGATTATTAGCCTCTTTCTGTGGAGCTGCCTCTGATTCCCACCGAATAGAACCAGTGTCTCTTTCCTCGGGCTAACCTTAGCATCTTACATATCCTCTTACCAGAGCCACTCATTCATTCAGTTTCATTAAACAAACACATTTGCTGAGTACCCAGGTACCTATTACGGGCACTGAGGTTACAAATAATAACTAAATGCTAATGTCTATTGAGTACTTACTATAAACCAGGGAGTTTTCAATGCTTTATGTATAATCTTCACAGCAACCCTGAAAGAGAGGAGCTGTAATTTTCTCCATTCTGTGGATGGGGACACTGAGATGCAGAGAAGTTCAGTTGCCCAGGCCTCACAGCTAGGCAGTGGGGAAGCCAGGATTGCTACCTGGGCCCATACCCACCCTGCCATATCACCTTGCAGAAGCCTGAGGAAATCACATTCCTTGCCTTCTCTGAGGTTCATCCACTGTTCATTTCTAGGGCGACCCCCAACCCGGTTTCCCCAGGACTGAGGAGTTTCCCAGGATGTGAGACCTCCCGTGCTAAACCTAAGAAAGTCCCAAAGAGGGACAAGTTGGCCACCCCAGTCTTCCCTTGAATTGTTGTGGAACCAGATTCATACTCACATCTGTCAGATTCCATACTTGCCCTCCCAAGCAACCTCCAAAGGAAAGAAAGAAGCTCCTGGCTGCTGGTCCCAGCGCTCCCGGTCTGCAAGGACCACAGGCTGGTGGAAATGGGGCTGGGGAGGGGCCAGCTGGAGGCCAGCAGGCAGGGAGAGGACCTCAGAGCAGGGGCCGGGCTCCCTTCATTCTTAGAGCCGGTCAAGTCACCACTGGCGGGCACCACTCCTGCCTGGCCCCTTCCCCTCTCTCGGGCCTCCTCGCCTCTCTCAGCAGAGGGAGAAGCTGAGGTGATGCTTTTCCCCATCCAGCCAGGAGCTGAAGAGGACTCAGGCCTCCTTTGTCCAGCCCTTTCTGAGGTGAGGGAGGGTGGGCCACTCAGGTGAAAATGTCTCCCCACACGCGGTGGCTCACGCCTGTAATCCCAGCACTTTGGGAGGCAGAGGCGGGCAGATCACGAGGTCAGGAGCTCAAGACCAGGCTGGCCAACATGGTGAAACCCCATCTCTAATAAAAACACAAAAATTAGCCAGGCATGGTGGCAGGCACCTGTAATCCCAGCTACTCGGGGGTCTGAGGCAGGGGAATTGCTTGAATCTGGGAGGCAGAGGTTGCAGTGAACCGAGACTACACCACTGCACTCCAGCCTGGGCAACAGAATGATACTCTGTCTCAAAAATAAAAAACAAAAAGAATAAGGAAAATGATGCCTCCCCTTGCCCAGTTCCTCTTCCTTTTTGGCCTGGTTCTAGGGATCCACTCAATATGATCTCCCTCTAGAGAAAGTAGTTTCTGAACAGCAAGGGGAAGGACAAAAGCATTGAAATGGATGAGAAATAAGAATAAATAAAAAGCACCATTCTTGAAAAGAGAAACCTTGAGTAAATGCTGAATTAATCTCATTAGTATGAAAGTATGGCAACTAGTTCCCATGTTAAAACCTCCTTTATCCCCAAATCCCCATCACCCCACTTTCCTTCTCCACTTGCAGTCAAATGCCTCAAAAGAGTCTACATTCACTCTCTCCACCTCCTCTCTTCCCATTGTCTCGAACCCACTCCAACTACCCCCTTCCCACCACTACCACGTTCCTGTAACCCCAAGACCTCTAGCCATCAGCTCCCATATTCAGTTTGTAGCCCTCGTCCTCCTCAATCCACTAGCGGCATCCGTTTGACACAGGTGACCCCTCCCTCCTTCTTGAAACCTGCTTCATGCTTAGCTCCCAGACCCTGCTCTGCCTATTCCCCTCCTGCCCTCAGGCCACTCTTTTCCAGCTGCCGGGTTGGTTGATCTCCATCCTGTTGCCCCATAAATGTAGGAGGGCCTCAGGGCTCTGCCCTCAGATGTGGACTTGTCCACACACCAACTCCCTTGGAGATGGATCCCATCAGTCTTGCTTCTTTAAATATAGCCTTTGCACACCCACTACTCCCAAATTTATATCTTCGGTCCAGACCTCTTCCAGACTTGCCGCTCTTTGAATATCCTCAACACCCACCTACATCAAGATCCTCAACACCTACCTACATCCAGATCTTTGCACCTTCTCTTTCTGTACATTCATCAGCAGAGCTACTCCAAGACACCCTCTCTTGCCACTTTATATATAAAGTAGCACACTTCCATAAACATCATCCACCCCCCAAATCTGCTTTCTCTCACTTCGTGTCATTTATCACAATTTGTCATGTATTTATTTGCTTATGCCTAATAGACTATAATCTCCTTCCATGCTGGAACCTCTTTACTTTGTTTACTGCTTTATCCCCAGCACATTTAATAAAGGCATATAGATAAATAGATGAAGGTGTGTGTGTGTGTGTGTGTATATACATACACACATATATATGCACACACATCTTTTTATATATATATATACACCTTTATTAAATATATGTATTTATATATACACAGATATATATGCTATGGTCCTATACCAAAGCAATATCCGGCATAGAGATGGCACGCAGTAAATATTTGTGGAATGGATGAATGAAAGAATGAATGAATGAACAAAATTGTAAATCATGAACAAGCAAGTAGCTGAATAATGGGTGAATACATTAATTAAAAGCTACATGAGTGGGAAATAAAAGGTCATGTGCTATGGAATACTAGTTAGCAATACAAAGGAATGAATTACTGATGCATGCAACAACATGGACAAATCCCAAATGATTCAGCCAAGTAAAAAAGAGGCCAGACACAGGAGATGATATAATATATGATTCCATTGATGTAAAATTCCAGAAAATGCAAACAAATTCATAGTGACAGAAAGCAGGGTGGTTACCTGGGTGTGGCACTGGAGGGAGGGATGGCCTGCGAAAGGGCACAACAAATCTTTAGGGAGCTGGGAATTGTCCGTGTCTTAATTGTGGCAATGGTTTCACGGGTAGACACGTGCAGCTGTTGAAACTCATCAAATTGTTCATTTTAAGGGAATGCAATTTATGGTATAGAATCAGACCTCAGTTAAGCTGATTTTTTTAAAAAGAAAAAAGTGAATAAATAAATCAGTCAACTTACTCAACATCCCTCTCCTTCTCACTACTCCCACCAGGGCTCCAAATACTTGGATGGAACCCGAAGTGACACAGTTTGGGTCTTTCTTTCCAAGAAAAGCTTTTCTTCCAGTGCAAATGGGATTGGTATCTATTTAGTGCCTGCTGTGTGACAGACACTGTGTCCATAATTATTTGAATTCTTCCTAACAAAGGTCTTGTGAGGTGGGCCATATTATTCCCATTTCACAGATAGGAGCACTGAGTCTCAGAAAAGGAGAGAGACATCTCCAGAATCATACAGCCCCAAAATGGCAGAACCAGGATTCAAACCCGAGTTTCTCAGACTCCTAAGCTACACCACGAACTTCCTCCCCACCAAGGTCCCCTGTACAAACCTCGTGTGTGTGTGTGTGTGTGTGTGTGGCCTTGTACATGTCTCTGATCTCTCAGCGAGAAAGTGTTGCTGCCACCAAGGAGAACAAATGTGTTTCTCATCACGTCTGAGTTGTCATGAGAAGATTCAAGGAGAAGCAGTAGCCAGGCCAGATGTTGTCTCTAGTCCACTGAGGACAAAGAAACCATCCCAGCTGAAGCAAGAGGGTCAGGCAGTGGTGTCCCTTTTGGGGTGAGGGAGGTGGAGGCGGCTATTCTCTGCCCAAGTGTAGGCCCCAGGAGGTTGCACCAGCCATGTCAGGGATATGTTTCTATTAAAGCTGGGGTGGGGGCACAGAGGAGACCTCGGTATGATTTCGCTCGATAAAACATAACCTGCCACCTACAGACAAGGAAGAAGGAGAGGAGAGGCCAAGGAATGCAGAAAACTGACATTTTTAAGAATGTAATAATATTTAAGGCACAGTACCAGACACTTGCACACATACCTCACTTGAGCCTCACAGCACGCTGCCAGGTAAATAGTATTTGATTTCCCTTTTATTTTTAGATGAAGAAATGGAGGCTCAGAGAAATAAGGCACATCTATCAATCACATAAAGGGTACATGATATGTTGCTTCTCGTCTACTAACTCTTCCGTAAAACAAACTTGCCGACTTTAGCATTTCCCCAATTTCTCACTCCCAAAAAGATCTATAGATTCCCAATACATCTATTCACACACCTATCTACTCATTCACCCACCCTGCCATCCATTCCTGCCTACATCTACTACACTTAGCCTTTCAATTATCCACCGGTCCACTCGTTTACTCATTACTCAGACTCCACCAGTCACACAGCCATCCACTGGTCCATGCATATGTGCGTCCATCGGCACTTCATCCAACCACAGGTCTTACTAGACAACATCCAACTATCCAACCAACATTCCACCCTTATCATCCTGTCCACCCACATGTTTACAACTCAACCAGTCACTCACCAATACATATATTCACCTCTCTACCTATCTGCCCACCCACCTACTCACACAACCAATCACTCTATTATTCATCTACCTATTCATTCACTTATTCATTCATTCATTCATCTGGCCTCTAAACACATAACCAATCATTTATATACATCATCTCATCCACATACCCAGTTATCCACTTGTCCATTCATCCCTCTGTTCCGCTATCCAGCTACCCACATTCCATGTATACAAAGACACACAGGCTGTGATAGATAATTTCATGTCTCAACTTGATGAAATTGCACCATCCAGATTTTTGGTCAAACACCAGTCTAGATGCTGCTGTGAAAGTATTTTTTAGAAAATTTAACATTTAGACCAGTAGACTTAGAGTAAAGTAGATGACCCTCTATAATGTGAGTGGGCCAGATCTAATCAGTTAAAGGCCTTAAGGAAAAAATGACTGAGGTTCCCCAAGAAAGAAGAAATTTTCCAGACAGTCTTTAGACCATTTAGAAGAATTGCAGCATCAACTCTTCCATGGATCTCCAGCCTGTCAGTCTGCCCTGCAGATTTTGGACTTACCAGCCCCGACAATCACATAAGCCAATTCCTTAAAATAAATCTATCTGCATCTATATATCTATACCCACATCCTATTGATTCTGTTTCTTTTTTTGGTTAAAAAAAAAATTTAAGTCAGGCACAGTGGCTTACACTTATAAATCCCAACACTCTGGGAGGCCAAGGCAAGCAGATCTTTGGAGCCCAGGAGTTCGAGACCAGCCTGGGCAACATGGCAAAATCCCATCTCTACAAAAAACACAAATAATAATAATAATAATAACTGGGTGTGGTGATGTGCACCTATAGTCCCAGCTACTAGAGGGGCTCAGTTGGAAGACCAATTGAGTCTGGGAGGTCAAGGCTACAGTGAGCCATGATCACACCACTGCACTCCAGCCTGGACAACAGAGTGAGATCCTATCTCAAAAAAAAAATTGTTTAATTAGGTTATATAAAAGCCCAACATAAACACTTTATGCAAGATTGAAACGCATCTTCAGGTTCAGGTTTTATAAAGATCCTCTGCATATAAAAGCTGCTTTTAGTCCCTCGTGCCCAAGAACGTCATACTTACCCGGCAAGGGAGACACCATGATCACCAAGAATGTTCTCTATAAAACTGATAGCAATAGCAATGGCGAATGGTAAGTTAATTTGCAATTCTAAAAACATGATTTAAAAAATGGCTCAAAGTTGGCCCGGTGCGGTGGCTCACACCTGTAATCCCAGCACTTTGGGAGGCCGAGGCAGGCAGATCACGATGTCAGGAGTTCGAGACCAGCCTAGCCAACATGGTGAAACCCCGTCTCTACTAAAACAGAAAAATTACCTGGTTGTGGTGGCACGCATCTGTAATCCCAGCTACTCGGGAGGCTGAGGCAGGAGAATTGCTTGAACCTGGGAGGCAGAGGTTGCAGTGAAGCCAAGATCGCACCATTACACTCCAGCCTGGACGACAAGAGCAAGACTCTGTCTCAAAAAATAAAATAAAATAAAATGTTCAAAGTTTAAATGCTTATGATCATTACAAACCAGAATGTTTAAATTCACAATACAAACTTCATCAATCTTGAGTGTTTTTGTATTAACATAACTTTTAGAGGACTTTTATATGACTTCATCGAATATTACATTTGTTTCAACATAAAAATATCGGCTGGCTCACACCTTTAATCCCAGCACTTTGGGAGGCCGAGGTGGGCGGATCACCTGAGATCGGGAGTTCAAGACCATCCTAACCAACATGGAGAAACCCCGTCTCTACTAAAAATACAAAAATTAGCCTGGCGTAGTGGCGCATGCCTATTATCCCAGCTACTCGGGAGGCTGAGGCAGGAGAATCACCTGAACCTGAGAGACTACAGTGAGCCAAGACTGCGCCATTGCACTCCAGCCTGGGCCACAAGAGTAAAACTGCATCTCAAAAAAAAAAAAAAACAGTTGGCTTTTCCTCAAAATTCTCAGGTAATACTGGCACTTAGAGAGATTCCTCACATCTACCTGTGACATTGTGTACTCCCTCCGATGCCATCAGCATTCAGCTTGAGAAGCACAGCTCTGGGCAATGAGGAGAAACTGAAGTGGTTTAACCCAGGGAATGATATGTTCTGATTAATGTTTCTAGAAGCAAAGGCCCTTTGGAACATGGTGGGTGTGATGGAAATGGAAAGAAGTCTCTAGATGTGGTGGGCATTGTTAAAGTGGCACTGGCGGGACGTAGTGACAGAAAGAAGAAGATGATGGGGTCAAGGAAGACTCCTGCGTCTGGCTTGAGAGAACGGGTAAGTGGAGATAGCATTGCCTGAGAACAAGGAGATGGGAGGAGAAGGGGAAGCAGTGAGCAGTTCACGTTTGGGCCTGTGGGGTTGGCAGTTCCTGTGGGATCCCTAGGGAGATATTCAGCAGGTGGCAGACATGAGCGGCTGGAGCTTAAGGAATAGAGAACTGAGGGTAGAGTCTTGAGTTAGTAGGAAAGCATAGGTGACAATCCTATTGGAATTGAGGGGCCTCAGGGCCATAAACGAGCTTCTGTAGGGGGAGCAGGGAGGGTCCTCCAAGCTGCTCCCTCTTTATCTGGGGCTCATGGAGGGTTCACAGGAGCAGGCGAGCCCCATAGGCTCCTGTCCTGCACAGATGGGCAAAGGGGTCATCTCAGACTCCAGCTAAGGGGTGGGCCCCGGAGCTCCAGCTGGAAACCCCATTTGGGGGCTGCAGGGGTGTGTGTTAAACTGCTCCCTGGGTGGCTCAGGCCAGAGCAGGGCAGCTCAGAGAACAAACTGTTGTCTCTGCCATAAATCCCGTCAGCCATAAAGTCCCTTTCCCTGTGACCCCTTGGTTGGTGTGAGAAACTGAGGTCAGGGCAGGGCAGGGTGATGACCCCCTGACTCCGGGGCCACTGGCCTCCCAGCCCACCATACTGTCACTTTCAGGGCCTCGCAAGCCCGTTCAGGGACCCAGCACTGAGAGACATGGCTCCGGCCTGGGAAGCAGAGCCCTGGTTCCAAACCCAACAATGCCCTGGTTTTCCCTTCCACTGCTCGCCCCCTCTGCCCCTGTCTGTATCTTGGTTTCTTCATTGGCAAACTGTGTTGAGAATCCCCGCTTTGCCTCTGGAGGGAAGTCTAGGACTAAAAGGAAAAGCACAATTTAGCTTCAGAGACCTGAAGGATCTATTTGAGCATGTGCCCCACAAACTTCATCTCTCTGCGCCTCCGTTTCCTCACCTATAAAACTGGCATCATGGGCCTGGCACGGTGGCTTGCACCTGTAATCCCAGCACTGTGGGAGGCCGAGGCGGGTGGATCACCTGAGGTTGGGAGTTCAAGATCAGCCTGACCAACATGAAGAAACCCCGTCTCTACTAAAAATACAAAATTAGCTGGGCGTAGTAGTGCCTGCCTGTAATCCCAGCTACTAGGGAAGCTGAGGCAGGAGAATTGCTTGAACCTGGGAGGCAGAGGTTGCAGGGAGCTGAGATGGTGCCACTGTACTCCAGCCTGGACAACAAGAGTGCAACTCCGTCTCAAAAAACAAAACAAAACAAAAAAACTGGAATCATGATAAACCCAACTGCCTCAAAAGGTTGTGTGAATGAAAGTGAGTACTGAATGAGGTACAAGTACAGTATCAATGCACTCTAGTAAAGCTGTTTGAAATGAAGCGTATGCATTGCCCTTTGTAAAATGTTTAAAGGGGTGCTAAGGTGGTCAGATAACATTTAGACGACTAGGGAAAATGTGATCAACAATGATTTCATGAATTGCCTGGGAAATGACATAATTTTTTCAATTGCACTTAATTTTCCTAAGATTTTTCTTCAAGACCAAAGCACTCATTTCCCAGCTGCCTGGAGTATTACCTGATGATGGCACATAGCAGAGTTGTCTCCAGGAATTGCCTTCAGCTAAGGTAAGCTGCCTCCTTCAAGGCTATGCACCTCCACAGGGGCAGCCCACGTCCAGTGACTGGTCTCCTCACTTCCATTCAAACAACCTAGAGATGCCATCCCAGCTCCAGAGACGCTTGTGGAATTGGCCAAGGCCTTTGTCTCCACTGTGTAGCAGTTCAACTTCTCCCTCCACCCCATCCTGCTTTCCTCACTCCCTCAGAGGACTCCCCTGCCCTGCTGCAGTGGTACAACTCTTAAAACTTTACCAACCATGATTTATGATGGGATGCCACACAGATGCAAAGCCTCAGATGTTTGAGAGGTTGGGGAAAATATCTTTACAATGATAATGGTATCAAATGACTGTTGCCAAGTGTCATCAATACAGTGGAAAAGACAATAAAGGGCTGCCAGTGTTTAATTACTAATTGAAGGTGAAGTGTGAAAGCCAGATGTTCTGCTTGGCAACATAAGAAGAGATTCCCATCTCCTGAGCATCAGGTTCAGAGTTCAGGAAAAAATGAGCTTCAGAGGTTGAATTCTCAACCCCAACAAGTCGGCTATGCCAGAGTCATGGTCCTGCTTGGATGGAGCGGAACTCAGAAGATGGATGTGGGAACATCTGGATGGAGGCACTGAAAACTCTTAAATACCTGAATTTCCCTGAACCCTATGAGTGTGCAGACATGGCTTACCACTCCCTGTTCAAGGCTGGCATTTCCCTCTTATCTGAAGATAATGCAGAGGTCTCTACTTTGAAAGACAGGATCTACCTCATTCAGAATCTACCCTCATCTTCTTCCTGGCTGCCAGACCAATAACTAGGGTTAATCACAACATGACCCAGCCAGATGAGTGGCAGAACCTGCTAAAGACAATGCTAGGGGACTACCACAAACTTAAACATGTAGCTCCAGTTGCAGCTGCCATATTGGATATGGCCTTTTGGCTACAGCAAATTAGCACCACGACAGGGACTGGGCATGTGGCCACTGGGTTGGCAAACGCATTCATTCCTATCACTATTAGGAAAGAGTACCAAAAAGAGTTATATTCACGTAGGATGGATAACAATCTTTCTCTAGGGCTATGGTAATTCTCCTAACCTCTGTCATAATGCACTCCGAAAAGATGTGGACCATCTAGACATCGTGCAAAATACCACAATAGCCCATGATGTTGAAAAGCTACAGCATACTTGGAAGGCTAAGGCAGGAGAATCGCTTGAACCCAGGAGGCGAATGTTGCAGTGAGCCGAAATCGCACCATTGCACTCCAGCCTGGGTGACAGAGTGAGACTCTGTCTAAAAAGAAAAAAGCTGTAGCATGTTAATTAGGCCAGAAAAACAAGAAGTGGCAAGTATGTTGGAGACCTTAGAAAAACACATACTTCACAGAGTAAGAGAGAAACTATATGAAGGTTCAGAGACCTACCATGTCAGTGATGTTTCCAAGAGTCCGGAGGCCAGGGCGTGCTGGGTCTACCCCCTCTAAAGTAAAAAACGACTTAGGCATCTTGCAGCTCCCACCACGGAGAAGGAAGCAGAAGGTCTGGTAAGGCCCTTTGGGTTCCAGAGGTAACATATTTTCCACTTGGAAATGTGTTCTTTCTGATCCATTTACCAAGTGACATGGAAACGGCCAACTTTGAGTTGGACCCAGAGCAGGAAAGGGCTCTGCAAGTGGCCCAGGCTGCAGTGCAAGGAGCTCTGCCTCGTAACCCAGTCTGTGCTATGCTGTTGGAAAGTGGCCATGGTAGGGGCAGGGTGTGGTGGCTCACGCCTGTAATCCCATCACTTTGGGAGGCAGAGGCAGGTGGGTCACTTGAGGTTAGGAGTTCCAGACCAGCCTGGCCAACATGGTGAAACCCCGTCTCTGCTAATAATACAAAAAAAATTAGCCAGGTGTGGTGGCATGTGCCTGTTATCTCGGCTACTCAGGAGGCTGAGGTGGGAGGATCACTTAAGCCTAGGAGGCAGAGGTTGCAGTGAGCTGAGATCGTGCCACCGCACTCTAGCCTGAGCTATAGAGTGAGACTCAGTCTCAAAAAAAAAAAAAAAAAAAAATTGAAAGTGTCCATGGTAGGAAAAACATGCCACTTGTATTTTTTGGGCACACCCCAGTAGGACAATTAAAATGTAGACTTCTAGAGTTCCAGAGCAAGGACATGCCATCTCTAGCAACAAATGGCATCTATCTAAAAAACAGTCCCTGAAGGGCTGCCAGGCCCTGGTAGAGACAGGCGCAGGACCAGACGGCACCAAGTGACTATGGGAACAGAACTGTCCATCATAAACTGGGTTCTTCAGACCCACCAAGTCACAATGTCAGGAAACCTGGCAGGAGATGCCACTCCCAGGATTGGATGTGAGCAGGGCCTGAGGGCAAAAGTGATCTGCACGGGCAAGTGGCCAGATGCCCCATTGCCCACCACTGCATAACTCACAGCCAAGCTCTAGTCACCACTGCCCAGAAGCCGACCAGTTCCGCCAGCCTAACCTAGAGATGGCAGCAATGGCAAGGCCTGGAAAGAACTAGAGCCAGGGCCAATGGGCAGGCAGGAAAATGAGAATCTGGAATCAACCATGGCCCTCACCACATTCAGGAGGAAGCCCAAGTCCTTTGCAAGGCTGCACAATTCACCATGACCTTGAGCCCTGTATTCTATTTCACCCCATTTTCCACCACTATCAGCTCTGTTCCACCCCTTATACATGCACACACATACACCCCATACACCATGGTTGTTTGCTATGCTACAGCCACTCTGAACTTCTTCAGTTTCCAGAACACACCAGATATCACTTTCTCTCTCCTCTGAGCCTTCACACATGCTGGTCCTTCAGCCTGAAACACTATTCCTCACCTCTACCTAGCTAACTCCTACTCCTCCTTCAGGGCCCAACCTTAGATTTCATCTCTCTCAGGAAGCTTATCCAGGGTCACCAGAGACTGAGTTAAGTGATCCAATTCCTGCAGCCCTTTGTCACCCCCTCACCTGTCCATACCACTTCTTTCTGGATGAATGGAGTAGTTAATACCATCCTGTATTATAATTTAAAACACATAGACATTCAATTTTGCATTAATCAGAGCTCTCTAGAGAAACAGAGATATCTGTAGATATATAGAAAGATGATTATGAAGGACTGGCTCATGTGACTATAGGGATGGGGAAGTCTCATGATCTGCTGTCGCAAGCCAGAGACCCAGGAAAGCTGGTCATGTAGTTCCAGTCCAAGCCCAAAGGCATGAGAAGCAGAGAAGCCAGGAGTGTAAGTCCCCGTCTGAAGTCAAAGGTTCAAGAAACAGGACCACTGGTGTAAGTCCTGGTCCAAGTTCAAAGACCCAAGTACCAGATGCACTGATGTCCATGGGCAGAAGAGACGGATGTCTCAGCTCAAGCAGAGGAGGTGGTCTTCACCTTCCTTCACTCTGTTGTTCTATTCAGAACTTCAACAGATTGAATGATGCTCACTTGCATTGGAGAGGGTGATCTTCTTTACTCAATCTACTGATTCAAATGCCAATTTTTTCCAGAACCCCCTCCAGACACACCCAGAAATAATGCTGCGCCAGTTTTCTGGGCAACACTTACCCCAGTTAAGTTTACACATAAAATTAACCATCCCAAACTTCAGCCTCCAAATTCAGCCAAAATCTGCTATTTGACTTCAACCTTGTCCTGGGCTTTGGAAAGCAAATAGACAAATGCTAATGTCACTGTCATTTCTGGCATTCCTAAGCTGTGGGTGAGAACTGGTCATGTAATCATATAGGTTTCGCATGGCGTCCAATCATTGTAACAACGTCAGCAATACATAGAAGACATACCATTCAGGCATGTTGTTAATTTCTGAATATTTACTTTTAGGGTTTTTAATTTTTTTTTTTTTTTTATTCACTCAGGCTGGAGTGGAGGGCCGTGGTGCAATCGTAGCTCACTGCAGCCTCAAACTCCTGTGCTCAAGTGATCCTCCCACCTTGGCTTCCCAAAGTGCTGGGATTACAGGCATGAGCCACTGTTCCTGGCCCTGAACATTTGCTTTTAAACATAGGAAATAATTCTAAATGTAACTTGAAGTGAAAATTGCCTTATGGGATTTATATCTTATCAGGCAGTCAAAGGGTAATGTATCATTGCAAGCATAAAGCCTGCAATAATTAATGACAATTGTGAACGCTGTTCATTTTATATACAAAAACAATTAAGCAAAATAAATTGACAGCTGTTGGTAGGCAATTCTCTGTGAGTCTCTTGATTTTCTTTCCTTTTTTTTTTTATTTTTGAGACGGAGTCTTGCTCTGTCACCCAGGCTGGAATGCAATGGCATGATTTCGGCTCACTGCATCCTCCGCCTCCTGGGTTCAAGTGATTCTCCTGCCTCAGCCTCCCGAGTAGCTGGGATTACAGGCATGAGCCACCACGCCCAGCTGAGTCTCTTGATTTTCTGCACATCTTGGGAACAGAGGCACTGTCACTTCAAGGTTGTTTGTATGTTATGAACAGCCCTGGAAGATCTCCATAGTATCTCCCTTCAGACCAAAGCGTAGGTTTGTCCAATGTCTGATATAACAAAGAAAAAGTCTTCTCCAGGGCAAAAGTCAAGTCAGTTTCCTGACCATTATAAAGGATACGGTTCCCCTAACTCAGGGTCTCTCCTCTGTAACACAAACCCACGGCACGTGCAGCCTCCACCTGGACCCGGCATGTGCAGCCTTCACCTGGACCCCTCCACATCATCCTTGTCAATGAAGCTCATGATGCCTGCGGTACAGTGAATAAGAATGTCCTTGTCTCTTGGGTTGATGGGTGCAGCAAACCACCATGGCACGTGTATACCTATGCAACAAACCTGCACATTCTGCACATGTATCCCAGAACTTAAAGTATTAAAAAAAAAAAAAAAGAAAAAAGAAAAAAAAAGAGTGTCCTTGTCTCTGACCCTGGAATCTTGTGTCTTCTGCCAGGATCCATGAAACAATGCAGGCTAACTTGTTAACTTGTATACAACTAGGATAAAAATCTCAGACCTTTTACAGTTCTTGACAACAGTTTACTTAAATATTAAGAGAGAGTATGTCCTAGGTCAGGTTTCTTGGGAAGCTGGCTCTAAGATTGCAGGACTCCTCTCAGCTAGTCAAGCAGAAGAGGTGACCCAAGGCCATCTCCTTGGGTCTGGGGAAGAGAGGCAGGTGTAAAGCATCAGGCAGTGGGTGAATTCCCAGATGCCGCTGTCTGAACCTGCACTTCTCCTGTTTCCAATCTGCATGCTGACCTTCTCCAAGGAGCGCTGAGATTAAACCCAGCTGAACACCAAGCCCCAGGGATGGGAACTCCACAAGTTCTGCACCCCAATTAGCAGGCAGACGGGGTTGTCAACCAGAGAGATAGAGGGCTGCCCAGACCAGGGTGCAGACCTCTCCCAAAAGCTAAAGACGTTAATCTAGGAATTATACATGTGACTATTTTTAGACAGGTGAAATCTGTAGAAAGCAGATAGGCTCAAAATGCAGCAAAAACCTGCTTTGAATTTACAGAGCAGACCTCCATGGGAGGGAGGAGGGGTGACTGGGGGGGCTCTCTTTCCAAGAAAAAAAGATGGAAATAATTTGATAAAAACGTGAAGGGGGGGTGTGGTGGCTCATGCCTGTAATTCCAACACCTTGGGAGGCCCAGGTGGGAGGATCGCTTGAGCCCAGGAGTTCAAGACCAGCCTAGGCAAATTGAGACCCTATCTCGATTTAATTACATAAAATATATATGTATTAAAAAAAAAAAAAAGGTAAGGGAGGACTCATTCCCACAGACACCCACTGTGCATCAGGTATGATGCTCAGAGAAATGACGTCTCAGTGTGGCCCAAACTCCAGACCCCATTCCACCACTCCCACATGCAAGGACTATCTGCAAATTAGATACCGATTACAAATGCAAGCTCTGGTCAACATGAATAACAACAACAATGGATGTAAACACATCAGAGAAGCTGGCAAACTTCCCATAAAGGGCCAGAGAGTAAATATTTTGGACTTGTAGGTAAGACTACTCAACTCTGTCACCGTAATGCAAAAGTAGCCAGAGACAATATGTAAGTGAATGAATACAGCTGTGTTCCAATAAAACTTCATTTTTTAAAATGAATATATTTTATTTTGGACTGGATTTAGCCTGTAGACCCACAGTTTGCCAACTGAAAATGTCAAAGTAAAATTACAAAACACGGCAGCCTGTTTTAAATATTAGCTCTGAGCAAATTAAAGGTTTTCAACCCCCATAAAATGTAAGATATCCCCAAGGCAATTTCAGGACGTTTTAGAGATACCAGTCCAGGCTGGGTGTGATGGCTCATGCCTGTAATCCCAGCACTTTGGGAGACAGAGGCGGATGGATCACCTGAGGTCTGGAGTTCAAGACCAGCCTGACCGAGAAATGCAAATCAAAACCACAATGAGATACCATCTCACACCAGTTAGAATGGCAATCATTAAAAAGTCAGGAAACAACAGGTGTTGGAGAGGATGTGGAGAAATAGGAACACTTTTACACTGTTGGTGGGAATGTAAACTAGTCCAACCATTATGGAAAAGAGTATGGCAATTCCTCAAGGATCTAGAACTAGATGTACCATATGACACAGCCATCCCACTACTGGGTATATACTCAAAGGATTATAAATCATGCTGCTATAAAGACACATGCACATGTATGTTTATTGTGGCACTATTCACAATAGCAAAGACTTGGAATCAACCCAAATGTCCATCTGTGACAGACTGGATTAAGAAAATGTGGCACATATACACCATGGAATACTATGCAGCCATAAAAAAGGATGAGTTTGCATCCTTTGTAGGGACATGGATGCAGCTGGAACCATCATTCTTAGCAAACTATCACAAGAAGAGAAAACCAAACACCGCATGTTCTCACTCATAGGTGGGAACTGAACAATGAGAACACTTGGACTCGGGAAGGGGAACATCACACAACGGGGCCTATCATGGGGAGGGGGGAGGGATTGCATTGGGAGTTATACCTGATATAAATGATGAATTGATGGGTGCTGATGAGTTGATGGGTGCAGCACACCAACATGGCACAAGTATACATATGTAACAAACCTGCACGTTATGCACATGTACCCTAGAACTTAAAGTATAATAAAAAAAAAAAAAAAAAAAAAAGACCAGCCTGACCAACATGGCAAAATCCCGTCTCTACTATAAATACAAAAAAAAAAAAATAGCCTGGTGGTAGCAAAAAAAGTAGGGTGTAGTGGCAGGCGCTTGTAAGCCCAGCTACTTGGGAGGCTGAGGCAGGAGGATTGCTTGAACCCGGGAGTCAGAGGTTGCAGTGAGCCATTGGACTCCAGCCCAGGCGACAGAGCGAGACTCTGTCTCAAAAAAATAAAAAATAAAGAAAGATACCAACCCATAGGGCACTACAGGCCAGACAATTTGATAACACGACAAATTCTATCAAGGTGAAATTGCCTACTATGAATCACATCAAGGTAATTCTGGGACAGGATATAGGGTGGCCAGATGAAATGTAGGATGACCAGTTAAACTTATTTTAAGATAAACAGCGAATAATGCTTTCATATAAATATATCTCATGCAACATTTGGGACATACTCATACTATACTAAAAAATTATTTGGTGCTTAACTGATATTTAAGTTTAACCTGATGTCCCATATTTTTAATCTGCTAAATCTGGCAATCCTAACAGCATGTGTAATCTGAATCGAAGAGGCTGTCGAAAGCCTACATCTACAGTTCTTTGTGATTGCAAGGCCAGGGCCAACTGAAGCTGGTATCCCGGGACACCCTACCACCACCCCACAAAGGCCCTAGATCCAAAGTAGAAAATTCACTGTTCAAGCAGATAGATCCAGGTTCATACGCAAATTGCCTGGTACCTAGTGGGTAGATGAGAAATTGTAGTTGTGGGTTTTATTCATTTGCAGTTTCTTTTGTCGTCGTCGTTTTGTCTTGTTTTGTTTTAAGACAGAGTCTTGCTCTGTCACCCAGGCTGGAGTGCAGTGGTGTGATCTCGGCTCACTGGAACCTCCGCCTCCCGGGTTTAAGCGATTCTCCTGCCTCAGCCTCCCGAGTAACTGGGATTACAGGTGTGCACCACCGCACTGGGCTAATTTTTGTATTTTTAGTAGAAACGGGGTTTCACTGTGTTGGCCAGGCTGGTCTCGAATTCCTGACTTCAAGTGATCCATCCACCTTGGCCTCCTAAAGTGCTGGGATTACAGGCGTGAGCCACCATGCCCGGCCCATTTGCAGTTTCTTGATGTGTTTTATTCTCCCTTTATAAACACTAACACTTGTTGGTGACCTTGGCCAAGTTTTTGAATTTTTTGTGAGCCTTAGTTTCCCCGTCTGTAACACAGGGATAATGCCAGCACCTTCTTCAGGAACCATTGGTATGAATTAAATGAGCCAATATGTGTCAAGTGCTTGGCACTGTGCCTGACAACTAATGTGCTTTCTGCAGATTTTAACAAAGTCTCTGCTAACTGATTCCAGCTTCACATTGAACCTTCTATTAAATCTTCAGAACAACCAGAGAGTAGGTATTAAGATCTCCTTTTCACAGAGCAGATACACTGAGGCTCTGAGAGCTCACTCGTAAGGAAGAAGCAGGAGAGATGGGATTTGAACTGGCAGTTCTGGCTGTGCTTGGCTCAACAACTGGCAAGGCTGGGCTGGGCTGGCTCCACACAGCCAGGATACAAAAGGCAGACTAGGCTGTGGCTCAGCCTCCATAGACCTCAGACACAAGTGCCCCCATCTGCTGAGCAAGCTGCCAGCTTCCCAGCAGATGACACTAGCCTGCAGAACTGGCACATTTTTACCTGGGTCAGGAATATTACCATGGGCAATCAGCTCCAGGTTGGGCCACTGGAATCAGACCACCCACGGGTTTTCCAGCTGCTGCGGGGCAGACAGGGGGAGGATTCCTCTGCCCCTTCAAGCATCCAGGGTCTTCAGCCCTGAAGACCTCTCCCACTGCCCTAGATAGAAGCCCTCCCTTATGCCATTGGGGTCCAAGGCTTTCTAATCTCGGTTTCCCCCAAGCATCTTCCTTACCCACTTCTAGGCCTTGCCTGACCCTGTACTTCTCCCTACCAGCCCAGGGCATGTTTAAAATCGTCCAATCAATTCAATTATGTGTCATGATTTGCTCGGCAACTGTCTTCCTCATTTGGCTGGAAGCTCCATGCGGGCAAGACTTCATCTATCCCAATAAACGTTTGTCGAATGACTAACAGACTGTGGCAACTAATATTTTTCAGGCATCTTTTATGTCCTAAGCCCTTTACCTGCATTTTTGTTGTCGCATTGCCAGGCTAATTTTGTGAGGTTGAAACTAGCAGTCTCATTTTACAGATAAGAAAACTGAGGTTCAGAGCCAGTCATAAAAAGCTGAGTGACATGGTAGTTAGGAGTGTGGCCTCTGCCACTTGCTGGCTGTACAGCTACAGGCAAATCCCTCACCTGTGAGATGGGAACAGTCACCTTACTACCTCAAGTGGCTGTTGTGAGGATTCAGTCAGAGAAGAATGAAAGGTACTCAGTGATGTCTCCGAAATACAATTAATGCAGTGAAATTGTTAGTATTACTACTTTTGCCAAACCAGACAGCTCATAAGTGCTGGTGCTGGGATCTGATTTCACTGTTCGTACAACCACAGCAGAGAGAAGCAAGACAAAAAGCGGGTGGAGCTGGGGCCTTGAGATTGCGGTCCTTGCATAGCTTTAGCCAGGCCTGACTGCACACTGAACCTTTTCCTAGAAAGACAGGCCTGGCCTTGCCACCCTTGATGCCATGAGGATGACAGGGTTGGCAAGCAAGTGGGCTACAAGCCCCATCTTTAACTTCATGGCTGAGTTACACTGCCACCCAGGCTGGGGTTGGGCAGACTGTGCTAAAGATGGAAATGGGACAGGAGAGAAGAGATAGCTCAAGGCCTGGACTTTTCTGCTTCCAGAATAGCCATTCATCTCTGTTCTTGTCCAAATCTGGAAAGAGAGCTTTATGGTACCCCTGGGAAAGGTACAAGATGCAGAGTGGATGAATCCTCACAAGGGAGCCATGGTCGCAGCTGTCCCTCCAGCTCAACATGCATCATGAGAAACATTCAGACTCTGGAGCTGGACATGCCTGAGGCCAAGCCCCAGGCTCACCACACCTGGATGTGTGGCCTTGGGCAGGCAGCTTTAGCCTTTGGGCCTCAGTTTTATTCATAAAGTGGGTAGAAAAAAACACCTCATCCTGGATTGCGTGGGGTATAGAATAAAACTAAAACTAACATGAGAAATGCACTTAGGCAAGGGGTAGGGGGCTAGGGGAGGGATAACATTAGGAGAAAAACCTAATGTAGACGATGGGTTGACGGGTGCAGCAAACCACCACGGCATGCATATACCTGTGTAACAAACCTGTATGTTCTGCACATGTATCCCAGAACTTAAAGTATAATAAATATAAAAGAAGAAGAAGGAGAAGGAGGAGGAGGAGGAGGAGGAGGAGGAGCAGAAGGAGGAGGAGGAGGAGGAGGAGAAATAATGCACTTAGGCTGGGTTAGGTGACTCAGGATGCTAAGGAACGTGGCCACTCCAGTGACCATATGGCCCCCAGATATGATGGGACCTCCCAACACTTTGGGAGGCTAAGATGGGAGAATTGCTTGAGGCTAAGAGTTTGAGAACAGCCTGGGCAACATAGTAAGACCCTATCTCTTAAAAAAAACCATTTTTTTAATTAGCCAGGTGTGGTGGCGTGTGCCTGTGATTCCAGCTACTCAGGAGGATGCGGCAGGAGAATTGCTTGAGCCTGGGAGATTGAGGTTACAGCACATTATGATCATGCTACTGTACTCCAGCCTGGCTGACAAAGTGAGACCCTGCCTCTAAGTAAACAAACAAATAAATAAAAACAAACATAAGTAGCTGGGCATGGTGGCTCATGCCTGTAATCCCAGTACTTTGGGAGGCTGAGGCGGGTGGATCACTCGAGGTCAGGAGTTCAAGACCAGCCTGGCCCAACATGGTGAAACCCTGTCTCTACTAAAAATACAAAAAATTAGCCGGGCGTGGTAGCACAAGCCTGTAATCACAACTACTTGGGAAGCCGAGGCAGGAGAATTGCTTGAACCCGGGAGGTGGAGGTTTCAGTGAGCCAAGATTGCACCATTGCACTCCAGCCTGCATGACAGAGCGAGACTCTGTCTCAAAAAATAGTAAGAATAATAAAATTAACATAAGAAAAGCACTTGGCACACAGGAGGGACTCTGTAAATGTCAGGTGGAGTTCCCTCTACCTCCCAGTCCCCCTCTCCCTCTGAGTCTCTCTTCCCAGTTCATTTCAGAGCAAGAGTTGGAAGGAACAAGAAGACCATCTTGGAGGCAAGCCTTAGTTAGGCTCTGCAGAAAGGATCCAGGGCCAAACATAACATCAGATTATTAAAAATGTGGACTGTAAACACCGGCACAACAGGCCAGAACACAGTGGCCAACACACCACAGCCCAGCTGCTGCTCATGCCCGTGGCCACACCACCTGCTGCCCCTGATTCTGGGATGGACCCAGCTCCACAGGCACCGGGCACAGACTGTTGTGTTTTTCCTGAGTTGAGCCCTGGGGACCTGGCCAAACCCTGTCCTCATAGTGAGAAGTCCTGGCAGGGTTCCTCAGAGAGGAGAGGGCCTCCTACCCTGCCCCCTGCCTTTAGGTTGGCCCTGAGGAGGTGACCAGAGACCAGGCCCCTCAGGGATTCTACAAGCTTGGGCCTGACAGTGTAGAGCCAGGTGCAGCATACAGGACGGGAACCCCAGCAACCCCAGTTGGCAGCTGTGTGAGCTTGGGCAAGCCACTTTACTTCTCTGAGCCCAAGAGTCCTCATCCAAAAAATGAGGGTACTGAAAGCCACCCCCTCCCCAGACTGTGGTGTGAGGGTTAAATGAGATAGTGCATGTAAAGCACAGTGCTGGCAGAATAAAGGTAGGACCGGGCCTCAGTGCACCCTGGCATCCCATGCCAAGCAGGACAAGTCAGATGCTGGGAACCAAGCTCCCATCGTATCTGGGGGCCATGTGGTCACTGGAATGGCCACTTTCCCTAAAGGTGAGCAGCCTGGGTGCAGAGCTGAGTGAGCAAGTCTTGGAGCCAAAGAATGCTGGATCTTTTTTTGTTTTTTTTGAGTTGAAGTCTTGCTCTGTCGCCCAGGCTGGAGTGCAATGGTGTGATCTCAGCTCACTGCAACCTTCGCCTCCCGGGTTCAAGTAATTATCATGCCTTGGCCTCCTGAGTAGCTGGGATTACAGGCGTGCACCACCAAACCCAGCTGATTTTTGTATTTTTAGTAGAGATAAGGTTTCACCATGTTACCCAGGCTGATCTTGAACTCTTGACCTCAAGTGATCCACTTGCCTCGACCTCTCAAAGTGCTGGGATTACAGGTGTGAGCCACCGGGCCTGGCCGGAAAGGTGGATTTGAACCCCACCCCCATAGCTGTCACTGCCCCATCTATAAATAGTGGTATTACTTACCTCACTGACATACTTGCTCACTCAAGGAATTATTGAATTATTGAAAAAAAGAATGAGGACCTGCCTTGTGTGCAGCTCTAGTCTCCATGGAACCCTAAGATTGGGTTCCTGTCCTCAAGATCATTGTGAAGATTCAAGGAGATGCTGTATGGCAATTTGGCCTGGCATTCGGCAAGTGCTCTTTCCAAATAAGCTGGCTTCCCTACATTAATTACTGTCTGCCTCTCTCCCTCCCCACCTTCCTTCCTCCTTCTCTCTCTCCCTTGGTGGCCCTTGCCTCCTTCCTTCCTTCTACTCCTACCCTCCCTTCTTCCCTCCCTCCCTCCCTCTGTCCCTCCTTTCCTTCCTTCCTTCCTTCCTTCCTCTGTGGGGCATGAATCAGACATGGGCCCTCTAGGAATAATTACATAGAGAATGGGGTGGAGAGTTCAACCCCCTCATTCCCCAAACAGGTACCAAGCCCTTCTTGGCAGGTGCAGACCAGCGCCTGGAAGGAAAAGACAGGGCTGGTGGCCACAACAGGAGAGAGGATTTAAAAAAACAACCCACTCAGTTACCTTCAAAAGACCAAGACTTTGGCCCCAAGACCTTCCTTCCAGCCCTGAATTCTCTGATCCTCAGTTCTGGGAGGGAAAGGAGAGAAGGGGCTGGATGACTCAGTGCCCCTCTGGGCAGAGTTTGTTCCAGCCCAGGGGCCCAGGGAAGCCCCTTGTGGGGAGGGGTAGCTGGTGGTCACATAAGCTGCAACGGGCCCTGGGACGCCCCATTGTCACCCCAGGGTCATGACCCCACAGGAAAAGAAGCTGTGGGACCCTCCCCAGCATGCCCCGCCTGTGTCACCACCCAGCCTGGCTGAAACCTGATCCGGAGAGATAGAGCCGGCCGAGCCAGCCAGTTATGTCTTAATGTAATTTAGCTGTAATCGCAGCGTGTTTTCCCTCGCTATAATTAGTAAAATGTGGTTGTTTTCTGTGTTCCTGGAAGATGTCTGAACCAGAGCCAGCTCCCCGTAGCTTCTCTGACAGGCTCTCCCAAACAGGCCCACTAGCAACACAGTGGATTTCCCAACATTATTTCCCCCCTTGACCTGAGTTCTCCTAATTCCTGAGTTGAGGCCTCTCTCTCCTGGCCCCTGAGGACACGTCTCAGGGTTTAGCATGGGGCCTGCATGCTGTAGGTGCCCAATAAACGTGAGTGGGTGATTGAGGGATCAAGCCAGCAACAACGAAAAATCATGTAGGGAAAGAATTCCTCGTTTAGGAAGTCCACAAGGCCCTCAAAGAAATGTGTGTGTTGTGTGTGTGTGCTCACAGGTGTGTGTGCTCCCAGGCGTGTGTGTTCTCACAGGCATGTGTGTGCTCTGTGTTGTGCATATGTGCTTGCAGGCATGTGTGTTTTGTGCATATGTGCTTGCAGGCATATGTGTATTGTGTATGTGTGCTTGCAGGCATGTGTGTGTTTGTGTGTGCTTGCAGGCATGTGTGTGTTGTGTGTGTGTGCTTGCAGGTATGTGTGTGTTGTATATATGTGCTTGCAGGCATGTGTGTATTGTGTATGTGTGCTTGCAGGCATGTGTGTGTTGTTTGTGTGTGCTTGCAGGCATGTGTGTGTTGTGTATGTGTGCTTGCAGGCATGTGTGTGTTGTTTGTGTGTGCTTGCAGGCATGTGTGCATTGTGTATGTGTGCTTGCAGGCATGTGTGTGTTGTGTATGTGTGCTTGCAGGCATGTGTGTGTTGTTTGTGTGTGCTTGCAGGCATGTGTGTATTGTGTATGTGTGCTTGCAGACATGTGTGTATCGTGTCTGTGTGCTTGCAGGCATGTGTGTGTTGTTTGTGTGTGCTTGCAGGCATGTGTGTATTGTGTATGTGTGCTTGCAGGCATGTGTGTGTTGTGTGTTGTGTGTGTGCTTGCAGATGCAGCTGTCTGCATGTGGGTGTATCTGGGATATCGGCACAGCCAGCTATGCGTGGGGCTCTACCAGGTTGGGACGTTTTGTCTGTGTGTTCCCACCAGACAGCGCTTGTGTGAGTGTGGGAATTCTGTGTGCTGTGCACGGGGCCACCCAGAGAGCACCAGAACTGGCCCTGAATGCTCTGCTGACTGCAACACAGCAAAGGATGTGGAGCCCCTGACTCTCCCTGTCCTGCGAGCACTGCTCACATCCCTTCTGCCTCAGATCCTCCTTCCGCACAGTCCTTTCTTCTTTCACTCGGGCATCAGCAAACATCCCTCAGGTCCTCCTGTGCACTGTCATCTGCCACTCTCGGTGGCTCTCCAATGGGTCTCTCTGTAGCTTCTTACTCCCCCACGAGTTCATTCATTCAATGAGCATTTCTTAAATAATTACGTGGGCTAGCTTGTGGTTTCGTGGTTTGTTTTTGTTTTTTTAATGAAAGATCAAGATTCACGTTTTCTGCGTTTGCCAATTCTCTCCCAACAGGAAACATGTTTCAGATCTCTTATTATTTTATTATCAATCGCTATGTAAAATAAAGTGGTGATAGCACTCACCCTTACCTCAAAGAGTTTTTGTGTACAGGCTACAGTCTAAATTCCTTTGCTCGGTATCCGTGACGACAGTGATTATGTCACAGAGGCAGTAGGGCAATCAGGAGCAAGAACTCCCACAACACTTATTTGTGTGGCCTCAGGCAGGCGACTTCACCTTTCTGAGGGCAGTTTGAACATGCTTGATGTGTAAGTGCTCAATAAATGTTAATTATTATGTTAGCAATTGTGTGGGCTTTGCATTTTCAATTAATTGGTCATGCTTGGAAAGTGCCGCCAACAATCATTTCTCCAACCCAGCGCCCAAAGTTGTGTCCTTGGCAGAAATCAAGAGCATCTGCACCAGAGGAATGCCGGGTTCTAGTTGGCTGAATTCGCCTGGACTCTGGATGTTCTAATTGGCTGGAACACGAGTGGGTGTGGCCCATTTCCCAGAGCGCACTTGGCAGTCATTCTTGGAGACGGACGTCAGACCGAGGATTTGGCATTTAACCTGGGCTATTGTTCTTTTTATCTTTTCTCGGGAAATCTCACCAAATATCCAGCCCTATGATTTCTGCAGATAAATTCTTCCAAAACACATCTCTCCTTACAAAATGCATAATTGTAGTATTTGCCCCACGGCGCTTGGGTGGGTGAAGTGGGAACGCGTGCTCTAGTGCGATGGTGCCGAGTTCCACCTTCTCACGTTGGGCTGGGGGTGTTCTGGGGACCTTGGCGCCAGGTCTTTACTCATGTGAAAGCCTCCGGTCCTCCTTGCAAATAGGGCATTTCTCCCGGCCAGGCACAGGAAGAAATTAGCTTTTTAAAAAATTTTGGTAAAATGCACATTAAAATGTTACCATCTCAACCATTTTTAAAGTACAGTTTGGTAATGTTAAATACATTCACATAGTTGTGCAGCCAATATCCAGAACTCTTTTCATCTTGCAAAACTGAAACTCGTATCTGTTAAACAGCAACTCCCCACTCACCCCTCCCTCCAGCCCCGGGTAACCACCACTCTATTTTCTGTCTTGATAAATGTGACCATTCTAGGCTGGGCACGATGGCTCATGCCTGTAATCCCAGCACTTTGTGAAGCTGAGGCGGGCACATCACTTGTGGTCAGGAGTTCAATACCAGCCTGATCAACATGGTGAAACACCGTCTCCACTAAAAACACAAAAATTAGCCAGGCGTGGTGGTGGGCACCTGTAATCCCAGCTACTAGGGAGGCTGAGGCAGGAGAATCACTTGAACCCAGGAGGTGGAGGTTGCAGTAAGCCCAGATCACGCCACTGCACTCCAGTCCAGGAACAAGAGCGAAACTCCATCTCAAAAAAAAAAAGAAAAAATGACTATTCTAGGTGCCTCATATACGTGGAATCATGCAATATTTGTCTTTTGGGGACTGGCTTATTTCATTTAGCATTTCATAACATCTTCAAAGTTCACCTGTGTGGTGGCATATGTCAGGATTTCTTTCCTTTTTAAGTCCTGAATAATATTCCATTGTAGGTGTTGGTCACAGTTTATTCATCCATCAATGGACGCTTGGGTTACATCCCCCTTTTGGCTATTGTGAATAAAGCTGCCATGAACATGGCTGTGCAAATACCTGTTCGAGTTCATGCTTTTCATTCTTTTGGGTATATACACAGAAGATGAATTGCAGAATCATATGAAAATGTTATTTTTAATTTTTTTGAAAAACTCAGTGTATTGTTTTCTGTAGCAGCTGCACCATTTTACATTCCCACCAACACAAGTGTTCCTGTTTTTTTCATTCTCACCAATATTTCTTATTTTTTGAAAGTTTTTTGTTTGTTTTTTGTATATTCTTTTGACAGTGGCCATCTTAATGAGTGTGCAGCAGTATCTCATTGTGATTTTGATTTGCATTTCCCTAGTGATTGCTCATTCTGACTAAGGGATTCTGTTTTAAACAATGAAACCAAATGGGGAATTTCTTCACCCCTAGTACCATCTGTACCATCTTTGAGACCAGAAGTGGCTGTGGGGCTTTTTCATTTTTGTTTTTGTATTGAGACAGAGTCTTGCTCTGTTGCCCAGGCTGGAGTGCAGTGGCTCAATCTCAGCTCACTGCAATCTCCATTTCCCAGGTTCAAGTGATTCTCCTGTCTCAGCCTCCCAAGTAGCTGGGATTACAGCCAGCAACCACACTGGGCTAATTATTGTATTTTTAGTAGAGATGGGATTTCATCATGTTGGCCAGGCTGGTCTCGAACTCCTGACCTCAAGTGATCTGCCCGCCTTGGTCTCCCAAAGTGTTGGGATTACAGGCATGAGCCACCGTGCCAGGCCGTGATTGTTCTTTTTTATGCATTCATTCATCACTCACTCATTCCTTTGCTATGCCTTAAATGCTGTACTGAGCTCTCCACAGATACTTAGGAGCAATTCCAAGGCAATGCTACTGAGAGCAGATGTGTGAAATGACATTCAAATGCAACATGGAGAACTTCAAATGGCCACTGAATACATGAAAACATTCTTCACCTCACTGATAATCATAAAAATCCATACCTAAACAAGAAGATGAATTTTCTCTTTTTTTTTTTTTGCCCTACCTTTTAGTAAACATTTAAAAGAGTTATATGAGTACTAACAAGATGAGAAAACAGGTCCTGATACATATTATTAGGGAGAACATAAATTGAGTCGACATTTTTGGAAGATAATTCAGCAAGTTCACATCTAGAATTTATCCTAAAGCAAAACTGGGGCAAACACACAAAAATAGGAATTTTACAATAATACAAATGACCATCAAGAGAGAATTAACTAAATAAATTATGATATGGTATGGGAGAAGACAGTGGCAGTGAAAGATGTCCAAAACAAAAGGCTCCTCCCAGATCTACGAGTTCCACATCCTTGGTTCAACAAACTGTGGATGCCAAACCTGTGGGCTGATTTCTTGTATCCACAGGTTCCCGCGAGGCAGACTGAGACTTGAGAATTCTTGTATTTTGGTATCGCAGGGATCCTGGAACCAAACTCTCATGGATACTGAGGGATGACTCTAAGCTAAAGCGAGTTACAGAAAAGTCTACAGTGCATATAAGCATACATACATACATAATAGGGAGGTAGACAAACACTTGTTTGTGCTGCTCTTGACAGTGGTTCTTTTGATGTGATGGTTTGAAATATGAAGACATAGACATAGAGGACAAGGATATAAGACTAATATCAAAGGAAGAGAAGTTTTAAAGATGTCTTCTGTCTTTTGCAAGTCTGCATTTTCTTTGGAATGTTTACAATGTACTTGCATTTTTCTGCTTATAGTCAGAAAAAATAATAATATTTTAAAAATAAATTCACTTTGGGAGGCCGAGGCAGGAGGATTGCTTGAGCCCAGGAGTTCAAGACTAGCCTGGGAAACACGGTAAACCCCCATCTCTACCAAAAATGCAGAAATTAGCCAGGCATGGTGGCATATGCCTGTAATCTCAGCTACTCTGAAGGCTGAGGTGGGAGGATCACTTGAACGTGGGAGGTCGAGGCTGCAGTGGTCGTGATCGCACCACTGCACTCCAGCCCAGGTGACAGAGCAAGATCTTGTCTCAAAAAAGAGTTTATCTGGACAGATTATTGTGAGATAAAGGCCATTAAATATATGAGAAAAAAGAATATGCTTTTCCAAGTGAGAGAAAAACAGAAACAAAAAATAGACAAAATTATTCAACTGGAGTGGAGGAAGTTAAGTATTATCTGTGCATGACGAAGTCACAAGTCACAATACTTAAAATTGCAGAGTAAAGTCGAATCTCATAAACAAGTTTTTACAGGAATTGAAGCACATAACCCACATGCCATTTTACCTCTACAGCATCTTGCAAGATAGGGGAGGGCAGGTTTGCTTACCACTGTCAGCATTTCCCGTTGATGGACGTGGATACCAGGTCCCAGAGAAGGAGGATGACAATCAGACCCTCTAAGGGGAAAGCATCTGAAGGTTTGGAGGGAGGGACAAGCTGGGTCAGGAGAACCCAAGAGCAAGGACAACTTCTCTTCCTTTGGAGGTGGAGCTGTCCACAGGCAGGAATAGACTCTGTCCCCCAGCTCGGCACCTTGGCAGGCTGATTCCATCTCAGGCGCTCTTTCTTGCTGAACCCTGTGCAGCCTGAAATTCATATTTATCCAAAACCATGGCCAGTCCGCCCAGAGTGCCTCCTAAGATGGAAAGGCTTGCCATTTTAGTCTGGACCAGCCACCTTCCTTGGCAGAGAAAGAGCCCAGGGCATGGAGTGGGGTTCTGTGGCACCGCACTGTGTCCAGGGCCCTCCTGGCAGCCCAGCCAAATGCCATCTCATCACGTGTGACCCTGAGGCAGCTGGGGCCACCCTTCCCTTCAACCTGCAGATACAGGCGCTCGAGCCCTGCCCCACAGGTACCTGCAGGACATGCAGCACCCTCCTTACTGCTTCCCAGGAGATCCCCCAGTGGCACTACCTTCCCTCTGTGTTCTGTCTCCTGCTCCTCAAGCCCACTGTCAGCTAGCTGTTCCCTGGTTGCTTCTGCCACCTTGATCACCTTGGCCACCAGCTGCTGGCCCTGCTCCACCCTGCTTGTCCTAGGCATGACCACAGCCCACTCTTCTTCGTTCCCCAAAGCACCCCAAGAACAGGGCTTTTGCCCATGACAGAGGGCTAGTGCTGCAAAGAGCAAAACTCAACTTAAAGCTGGAGAGAAAATCATCTGTCCCTAGAGTTTGTTAGCACTTCACCTTGACAAAGGATTTTCCTTGTATGTTTCTCAGGAATCCCTTCTCTTTCTATACCTTTACCCCCAAAACCCAGGACTCCTACTTTGGTGCCCCCTAAGATGGCTTCCATGAGGAGGGTGTGGGCAGTACAGGTGCCATGATACATCTGGGATACTCAGAAAAGCAAATTGCCTGCAGCTCTGCCCTCCATGCGTGTGCTCAAGCTGTTCCGCTGTCCGATTCAGCTTTCCTCTTCTGCCTCTTCTCTTTCCTACTCTCTCCTCGCCCTTCACGTCTCAGGTAAGGTTTCCCCTTTCTGCAGAGCCTCCCAGGATGAGTTAGAGTCCCAGCCTCAAGCGTTCCACAAGCCCCTTACAACATATTATAACAGAGGTCGTAAACCAAAACCCCAGGGGGATTTTGGTTGGTTTACTCTTGTCACCCCGGCTGGAGTGCAGTGGCACAATCTCGGCTCACTGCAACCTCCGCCTCTCGGGTTCAAGTGATTCTCCTGTCACAGCCTCCCAAGTAGTTGGGATTACAGGTGTCCAGCACCACACCCAGCTAATTTTTTCATTTTTAGTAGAGACAAGGTTTTGCCATGTTGGCCAGGCTGGTCTTGAACTCCTGACCTCAAGTGATCGGCCTGCCTCGGCCTCCCAAAGTGTTGGAATTACAGGCTTGAGCCATCGCACCCAGCTGGCTTTGTTTTGTTTTGTTTTGTTAAAACAAATTTTTTTTTTAATTTTTAATTTTAATTTTAATTTTTAACTTTTCTGGTTGATGCTCTTTTTTTCAGATTTTTAACACTAGTTTTAAGTTAATTTTCAAGTTTTGAAAAATAGGAGAATTCACATAAGTATCAAAATTTCTGATTTGACTTAAAAAGCTAGACGGTCTGTCCACACAGGGTCCATTTTCCCATGAACCCAGTGTGGGAATATGGACCCACATGGCAACAAGAGACTGCAGCTGATGGAAGCTGCCACCACCGCCAGGTGTGTCTCTGAAGTTCACCACAATCTCCACCATTCCCTATTGCCTCACACTTGGTCCCCTCACTAATTTACCCTCCCTACCTGCCCTGTATCAGGGGAAGTGGTCCCCTCACTAATTTACCCTCCCTACCTGCCCTGTATCAGGGGAACTTGTGGCTCCTGCAAGGTTGGCATCCCCTGCCCCGACCTGCCTTTGTCTCTCTAACACACTGTGAGCACTTTGAGAGAAAAGCTTCGCCGTGTCTGCCTCTCTACGCTGAGACAGACACTGGCTCAGAGCTGGTGCTCAACAAATGATTTGTCAAGAAAACACTTCAAGGCCCCTCTTCCCCCAGGAGGCCAGGACTCAGTATCTACGGCACCCAGGGATAGTGGCGCCATTGCTCTCCCTCTTGATCCAAGTTCCCCATGGACACTGGAAGGCCCACATCCCATGTTCTCAGCAAGGCCTCTCCTTACCCTCTGGATTACTTAGGGAAAACTAGGCCCTGCACAGGTAGTCCCGGCTCCTCAGCGAGTGGCTTTTACACAATGAAACCTCATTTCTCCTTCGCATCACAGTCCAATGCAGTTGCTCCTGGCCAGGCAGCCTCCATGCAGTCACTCAGGGCCCAAGCCTCTTCCATTCTGTGCTTCCATCCTCTTCCAGGCCCTCAGAGTCCTCTCAGCCAAGGGGCAAGAAAAGAGAAGGGGGCTCATTGGAGGGATTTTGGGGCCAGACCCAAAGTGGCATGAATCACTTCCACCACACTCCACAACCTAGAAATCACGCACATGGCCACACCTAATTGGAAAGAAGAAAGGGAATAGCAATGGAGCCATGTGACCAGGAGGGGTGGAAAAGGTAGAGACACATGAACATTGAGCTCTCGCTACCAAGCCTTCCTTCTCCTTCATTTCTGCTCGGGAGGAATCCTGCAGAGGTGCTCCAGACTCACAGGGACTTGATCTTTCAAGAGCAAGAAGCTAAAAAACAGTTTCCTAATCTCACTCCCAGCCTTGTTCAGTGACTCCTCCCAGGAACTGTTTTAAAGACCTATCGCTGCTACAGAACAAGTCACCCCAAAAGGGACTACGCAAGGGTGTGAATAGCAGGCATGCTTCACTGGACCAATCTAACAGTCTACACAGGTGCTCCAGCAGGGCAGCGTAGAACAATGTGGGACCTTTGAGTCCAGCCAACCAAGGTTCAAATCCCAGCTGCAACACTTGGCAGCTAGACGACCCTGAACATGCCACTTAGCCTCTCTGAGGCTCTGTTTATGCATCCTCATAGAGGGGTGAAAGCACTGTGGCCTTGGGGACTCTCAGGCTCCTGTAGCCCCCTCCTCCTCAGCTTCCACCCACTTTTATCTCTTAAATATTGAGATTCTAGATATGATTCTTCTAAAGAAAGAGAAGCAGTAGAATGCGGAAGTCAAGTCACAAGCTCCAGAGTGCCTGCCTTGCGGGGCTGCTGTACGGATTCAGTGTGATCATGCTGAGCCCTGGGCTTGGCCCCCACTAAGTGCTCCACACACATTATTAGTTCCCATGCCCCCGGCCCCAGCGGGACCCACCTGACGGTGTTTCCCCACTGCAGGGTATGTCTTGTACATACTGCAGCTGTATTTAATTCCCCCAGCATCACTGCAGAAGTCAGACAATTGCAGAGATTCGACTCCTACAAAAGAACAAGGTGACTCTCAGGTGGGACCTGGGTAGGAATTCACTCCATTACACAGAAACAGGACTTCGCATGGTACGGGGACCATATCCCCCCTTAGTGCTCCCAAGCTGGACACATAGCCAGGGGACCATTGATTCAACTCACATGACCACAGGCTGCTCCAGGACCCAGGATCCTACCCGGGAGAGGGTTTGGGACTGCTCAGAGGTGAGAAAGGGGCCTCTTGTTTACTATGGCTCTGGGGAAGAACTGATGGAGATTTAGGGGGCCCACATATCCATCCCCCAAGCCACCCCTTGGCTGCCACTGCCTATGACAGCCCACATGTCCTAGAGTCTCCAGTCAGGGCGGAAGTCTCTTCATCAGGGATATGAGGTTCTCTGCCCAGTTGCTGAGGCCAAGGATTAAAGCATCTACCTGTGTCACCCAAGGCCTGGACCTTATCTCAAAGTCAAGGTAGCACCCATAGAGGGAGCAAGTGGTGGTCTGGCGGCTCTACCCCTAACCAGCTCTGGGCCCGTGGGCAAGTCCCTGCTCCTCTCTGGGGCCTGGAGAGGGGGCATTCGATCAGGGTTTTTCAAACTGTGGCCTGGAAAGCTTCAGGCTCCTGTACCCCCACCTCCTCTGCTTCCACCCACTTTCATCTCTTAAATGTTGAGATTCTGGATAAGATTCTTCTAAAGGAAGAAAAGCAGCAGAATGCAGAAGTTAAGTCACAAGCTCCAGAGGCAAACAGACCTGGGTTCAAATGAGTAAGCTCAGGCAAGACAGTTCACCTCACTGATCCTCAGTCTCCCCATCTGTAAAATGGAAATAATACTGGAACATACCCCCGTGTGGGTTGTTCCTAGTACTAGGGGAGATTGTGTACATAGAACTGTTGGTATCGTGTCTGCCACACGGTGAGTGCTCGCTCTGTGGATGTAACCTACCATTATCATTATTTTGAAAAGCTGCCAAATTTTGTGAAGGTTTACAGATTTTGCTTTGGTGGTCTCTGATCTCATCAGTCCTAGCCCCCACCTTTGGTTCTCATCCCAGCCATCCTCCCCACTGCAGGGGCTGACTCTGGATGTCATGGGGCGTCTGCACTGGGCCTGGGACCCCCCTGCTTAGACCTGGATGGTGGTCTCAGCTCTGTCACTGACCAGCGGGGTGGTCTTGGGTGAGTCATTTTACTTCTCCAGACCTCGGTCTTGTCATCTGTTAAGTGGGAATGATGTCACTATATGCCTTCTAGGGGTGTTGTAGGGATTAGTACAGCACCTGACACATAATAAATGCTCAATGATTGCTGTAATGTTTAAGTTTAGTTGGGGGAGGCAGTTTGGGTTTTTTTTTTTAATCATGTTGGGGGGGGTGGGCGCCCTCTAGTGGTGAAGCCCCAGCTGGTGGGGGGTGCCTTAGCCTTTAGCCTGGGTGGGGAGGGTGGTGAAGGAAGGGCCTGTGGACCCACATCTTAGACGGGACCTTCTTGGAACCAGGGGTGAGTTCCAACCTAAGGTTACCACAGCTGGCCCTGGGACCAGCGATCTGTAAGCTGGTTTGGCAGGGAGGGCAGAGAAGGAAGTTCTGGCTTAGACCGCTGGGTAAACATCTCTGCAAAGAAGGAAGACACAGTGGCCACCATAGAGCGAGACGACAGGCATGAGAGGGTGCAGAGGCAGTTCTCATTCTCTCCTATTCTGTTGCTAGACACACCCTCACTATCATCCTCCCTGTCCATTTTACAGATGGAAAAACCGAGGCCCACAGAGGTAAAGGCGCTCTCCTACGGTCACACAAGACATCCAAGGCAGAATGCAGGCCGGCACCTGAGCTCCAGGTCCAGTGCTCTCTGCTCCACGCTACAAGGTCAGCTTGGCCAAGCCAGGCAATGGGAAGCAGAGGACATTTCATTGAATCATACAGTGAAATTTCGAAGAAGAAGGGGAAAAAAGCAGCAGGCGGAGTTCCCAGGGCTGGAGCCCTGCCCGGCTGGTCCCAGAGCTCAGGGAGGGTGGGAATGACGCAGCCTGGGCCCATAGCAGTCTCAGGAGCACCATTCGCCGGGAATCTGAAGGCAACGGCAGCCAGAAGGGCTGCAGAGGCTCTGGGAAGGACGGCTGAGCCGGCGGCGGCCCAGGCTGACTCCACAGGGGCGCCAGGATCCCTCCATTACGGAATCCAACGGGACCCCCACCTATCCCCAACCCCCCCGCCACACACACACAAACACAGAGAAGAGCCCAGGCCCAGCAGAGCGAACCAGCAACAGAAGCCTCCTCCACAAGGAAGGGGTCAGCCCGGAGCAGAGAAATCCCCGCAGACCCATGAGAGGGGCGGCCACCAGCAGGAGTCCAGGCCCAGCTGTGGGCCGGGGCTGAGGCAGAGGGCTGGAAGCCATGGACACGGCCAGCTCCCTTCCCCACTCAGACGGGCTCCTTTCCTGTCCTCCAACCTGGGAGGCCTCGCCTGCTATGTATCCGAAAAGCTTTCTCATGAGTTATAGCTCAGCTGAGACTCACAACGCCTCTGTCGGATCATCCCAACCTACAGGCAAGGAAGCTGAGGCTCCATGCGGGGAAGGGAAGGGGCTGCAGGCTTTCAGAGCCATTCCCACCCAGCATGACTGCCTGACATCACCCCTTTTGACATCTTGAGATCTGCAGCATTAGGCTAGGGAAAGGAGGGCATGGATCTGGTCAGCCACTAGCCCCCAGGACCCTGGTAAAATGCTATCCCCTATCCCAGCACTCAGCAGCCCCCAGCCCCAGCGATCACACACTCCCAGGGCTAGATGTGGAAGGAGGTGGTGCATGGTGACACAAAGAAAGCAGGCTTTGGCTCAGCTGGACCTGAGTTCAAATCCTGGCTCTGCTGTGTATTTTCTGGGTGACCTTGGACATGTCATTTACATCTCAGCTACCCAGTTTCCTGAGCTGACAGAAAAGCATAGTATCCTCTGCACATGCCGTTCGTAGTAAAAATAAGAGCTACTGTTTATTGCACCCTTTGAGATCAGGTCCTGTTCTAATCACTGTAGCTGCATTAGATGATCTAAGCCTTTCAACAATGCCATGATATGTTATTACTCATAGCTCCATTTGCAGAGAAGAAACAGAAATATCCAGGAATAGGCAGAGGAGGGATTTGAACTCAGCCTGTCTGGTCCCTAAATACTAAGCTACGGTGTCCATTTATCACACAGGAAAAGCACATCAGCGATGTCAGATGTGCTGTGGGGCTGGAAAGTTTGGGAGGAGTGGAGATGGCAAGGTTCAGAAACAGATTGGCCAGGGAGTGCCTGTCTCTGCCAGGATCCATTTGGACCAAGCTCATACCCTGGGTCTGGGAAGAGCTCCGGTTGTACTCTGGGGTCTCAGCTCACAGCTCCAGCCCGGTCACTTCATCAAATCACCGACTTCTCAGTAGTCACTGAGGCTGTCTTCTGGGCCAGGCCCAGGACTGGACATGCAGGCCAAGGCAGATGAGGGGCACAACGCCATAGCCCCCTCAAGTGGAAGGAGGCCTTGCTAGATGCCATGATGGTGAGGAGGCAGGAAACCAGGGCCATCTCTATGGTAGGTGGACTCACTACCTGATGGAAAGGAAGCTCTGCTCCCAGGGCTGAGAGGCTGAGCTCTCCTGGGACCCCTCCCTGCCCAGGAGCTGCTCCTTTAAGAAGCCTGACTGGCCCCTTTAAGGAGCAATGGAGCGAGGCCATTTCCCACTGTGTGCCCCCTCCAGTTGCAACTAAAAGACTCCTGGCTTTCACACCCAGGCTGAGCTGGGGATAGGCAGCCCCCTGCTCCTCCCTTGATCTCCTGGCCACCCCTCAACCCACCCCAGCCCAAAGTCCCCATGCCTTCATGCCTCAGTCCCAGACCCTCAGTGGCCCCCATCATCCCATCCGCTCTTGATCTGTTCCCTGGCTGGGACTCCTGGCTGGGGCTGCAGAGCCCTTCCCTTCCCACTCCGTGCTTGGCAGAGGGGTGAGTGTCTGTTCTCGAGCTGGGCCCAGGGGGCTGGCCGAGGCCAGCGAGTGGAAAGGGAGGTAGAGGGCAGGGCTGTCTAAAGGGAACCCCTTTTTCCAAGGAGCCAGATCCACCCACCACAGGGATGTGGGATGAGGGCAGGCAGAAAGGGGGACCAGCCTAAAGTGAGTGCTGGAGAGCATCTATCTGCACAGAAGACTGAAGTAAGTGGTTAGGCTTCCGGAAGAACTGATTAACCAAGGAGAATCCAGACCCCTGCAAGAACGGAAAGCCCCCATCTTCCTGGGAGTCTTGGCCTTCAGTCAGAGGAAGGCAGGCAACCATGCATCCAGAGGGGCGCCCGCTCTGCACCTGGCACCCTGCTAGCCTTCAGTCAGAGGAAGGCAGGCAACCATGCATCCAGAGGGGCGCCCGCTCTGCACCTGGCACCCTGCTAGCCTTCAGTCAGAGGAAGGCAGGCAACCATGCATCCAGAGGGGCACCCGCTCTGCACCTGGCACCCTGCTAAGACACCTCACAGGTCTGATGCCAGCTCACACCCGGACTTGCAGCCTTCCCACTCAGGTCCTCACCCAACTAGCAGAATGAGTAAGAACCTGGGCTTGGGAGTCTTGACAGATGCTGCAATTGAATCCTAGCCCCACCATTTACCACCCGTGTGACCTTGGACAAGTCATGTCACCTCTCTGGGCCTTAATTTCATCATCTGTAAGATGGTGATAGGCTGGGCACAGTGGCTCACACCTGTAATCCCAGCACTTTGGGAGGCCGAGGCAGGTGGATCACCTGAGGTCAGGAGTTCAAGACCAGCCTGGTCAACACGGTGAAACCCCATCTCTACTGAAAATACAGAAACAAATTAGCCAGCCGTGGTGGCGCATGCCTGTAATCTCAGCTACTCAGGAGGCTGAGGCAGGAGAATCGCTTGAACCTGGGAGGTGGAGGTTGTGATGAGCCGAGATGGTGCCATTGCACTCCAGCCTGGGCAACAAGAGGGAAACTCCATCTCAAAAAAAAAAAAAAAAAAGATGGTAATAATAGTTCCCACCTAGGGAGCTGTTGCAATGAATGCTCAGGCAGTGCGTGCTCCTTTCTATGGTTCTGCCAGCCCTGCATCCCCGCCGAGTCTCTTCGGTCCTGGTGGAGCCCCAGGTGGGGTGTCCGGCCTTCCTCAGCAGTGGGGAAGTCCCTCCCCTTGGCTCTGCCATCCTCCTGCTTATGTACTGCAGCTGTTCAGCAGAAGATGCACACAGCCATATTGTAGTCTCTTGCAGAAAGACCTGCAGACTGTCACCACCAAGGCTCCAAGGGACCCTCCCCAGGGCACCCCTGCGCTGTCACCTACTGGAATCAAAGTGAGGTCGAGAGGGGCCACTGAGAAGTGGATGGATCTCCCCAGATCCGCATCTGAAGGCCCGGGTCAAGTTTGTGTCTCCCGCTCCTTAGCAGAACGGCCTTGACCCCTCTGAGCCCTGTTTTCCCATCTGTGATGTGGAGCGCGCAGGAAAGCTCCCAAAGACTTCTGCCGCTGAAGGAGCTTGTTAGCCCAGGCTGAGGAGAGCCAAGGGGATGCAAATTCAGCCTCAAGGCTGCCCTTGCCTTTGTTTGCTTTATTGAGTAAAAGAAAATACTTTGAACATTTTATGGGGACTTGGGGAGGGGAGGAGGGGTCAGGGGAAGGCTTCATCCAAGAGAAACAGCTTCCAAGGAGGATCCAGCCAAGAAAACCCTAAGTGGGGGCCAGGGGGTTTCTCTGAGTGTGGCCAGGGATGGGAGTCTGAGGGGACACAGGAGCCAGGAGAGGGGCGGAGCGCTGCAGACGGTGAAGAGACCCCTCAGGCTGATCCTTCCCCCGCCAGCTAGTGCCTCCTTTCCTGCTGCCGCTGCTGCCCCAGGGGCCACCTAGAAGCCCCAGCTCCCCTATCACTCCCACTTGGGCTCGTTCATTCATTCCTTCATGCACTCACTGACTCATTCACTCATTCACACAGGCAGTCACTGTTCCGCTCATTCTTTCCCTCTTCCATTCATTCCCTCCCTGATTCATTCATTCACTCACTGAGGCACTGGCTCAAAGGTGAACAGTCAAGGGCCCTGCCTTCAAGGCATTCTCTGGTTAGTACAGGACAGTCCCTGAGAAGGAGCATGCCTGAGGCTGTAAGAGGCCAGGGGACCCTCCCCAGGAAGTGGTGAGTGTGGGGCACCAGGTGGTAAAGGGAGAGGGGAGGCCGTACAGGAGAATGGCACAGAGGTGGGCAAGTGTGCAGTGTGTTTTAGAAGGGGGCAGGAAGGCCACGGAAGGGGTGGAGCTTAGCACCTACAGAAGGCCAGCCCTGGGCACGTGGCAGGGGACTCCAGGACTGCTGTGGGCTGTCACCACTGCACCGGGCCAGGATGCCCTAAAATTCCCCAGCACTCACTGTGGGCCTTTTCCCTAAATTTCCCAGGGGACTGAAGTCAGACTACTGTGGGACCCCTCCCACCCTGCCTGGGGAAACCCCAACATGGCCCTATCTCTCCCACCCCGCAGGAAACCCCAGCACTTCCTGCCGTCTGGGTCACAGATCTGAAAACCTTCCTCTGGGCTCCTGTCCTCAAAGGCTGCAGGTCTTGAAATTCAAGCCCAGAGATTGCCAAAGCAGCTCGAAAACTGCTGAGTATTTTTCAGAAGAAGGAGGAGGAGGAGAGGTAGAAGAGGAGAAAAACAGAGAGCCTGGAAAAGAGTGAAGCTGGCCCCACATTGGAGCTCCTGTGGCTCTTCAAGCCCAACAGCTGGCCTGGCAGCAAAGACTCTCAGGCAGGGTCCCTGGGAGTTCCAGGGATGTCCCCAGGGTACGGCCTGGCTCCGCAGGGATACCGGTTCCCAGACCGTATTTCCACCCTCAAAGGTCTTTCAAGCAAGTGTGTGATGATCGCCAGGGAAGCAACTCACTGCCCTTTGCCTCAGCTTAGCACCTGAAGGCCACTTAGCACCTGAAGGTGTTAAAAACTCCCAGGTCACCACTCCCACTGGGGATGCTGGCTGCCACCCAGAACTCCAGGAAAAAAGACCAAGATGGCCGACAAGCTCCCTCAAGCACAGCAGAAAGAAGAAGAGCTGAATCCAAACACCACCTCTCTCCTTTATTGAGGGGTCTTGGATCAGTCAAGCAGCCTCTCTGGATCTCAATGTAAATGTGGACAATAATAGCTATGATAACAATAGGAGTCCTATTTATTGAGTGCTTACTGCTTGCCAGATATAGGCTAAACACACAACCTCATTTAAGCCTCATGACAATTCTATGAGATTCCACTTTACAGATTAGGAAACTAAGCTCAGAGAGGCTAAGTACCTTGCCCAAGGTGATCCAAGCAACAAGGGAAAAAATAAAGATTCCAGCCCACCCACCCCAACTCCAGAGCCTGCAGACGTCACAGTTTTGCTGCATCTCAAGGTGTTTTTGTGCATTCACTGGACAAATGAAGAATGTCTTCTTGTGCTGGGCACAGGACGTAGAGAGATGAATCTTGTATCTGCCCTCAAGGAGCTTCCAACCCAGTGGGTAAGACAGATAAATAACCAATTACAATGCAGTGTGGTTGTTGTTTCAGTAGATGAATTACAAGATGCTGGGTGTATATGTCAGGCTATTTAATGCAAGCTGCTTTAACAAATAATCCCAGCATCTCAATGACCTAACAAGACATCACATGGTACAGTGCGTAAGCAGGAGCTTCTGCTCCACGCAGTCATTATGAGATCCAGTCCTCCTTGGAGTCTTCTGCTGGAATCCCCTACTGGATGTCGGCCAACAAGCAAGAGAAAGACGTCATGGAGGACTGCGTGGAACATTTTATGGGCTGGCCCAGAAATCGCATACCTCACTTGTCCATAATCCACTGGCTGGAACCAGTCACACTGTCCCACTTAACTGCAAGGGAGGCTGGGAATTGAGGAGATAGTGTTGGTGAGCATCTAGCAGGTGTCTGCCACCCTAGGGGAGGGAGACAAAGAGAACACATCCCTATTTGGGTTGAGCAGAGATGCTTCCAGGAAGTGAAGATCAAACTAGGTTTGATCAAAGAGAGCAGTGACCCTGAAGTGGGGCTTGGCTTGGCAAATCACAATATGTAACAAAGACCCTCCCCTTAGGGCCTCTCTTAACTGGAGACAGGTGGAATAGGGAAAGAGCTATGGACTGGGAATCTGAGCTCCAATCCTGGCTCTCCTCTGACTGGACAGGCAAGCAACCATCTGAGTTCCGTGTCCTCATCTGTAAAATGGTAATTAGAAGATTAACTTGGAGATTGGGGTCAGAACCAGGCACACAGAGCAGCACTTGATAGATGCCAACTATCCTTGCTGTTGTCTACTGAGGCTTCCTGAATCCACACTACTTAGCCCTTGGGTGTTCTCTAGCAGTGTTACCTAGACAGATTGTGAAGAAAATATTTAGTCTATTCCCCAGTATATGATCTGATTCCTACCACTTCACAGCCCTGAAGGCTCCAAGGGAGTGGGACAGAAAACTCTATCTAGAGGCTAAAAACCTGCCCCAGGACATAACTTTCCACCCAATGACTTAAAGACTTTCCTGTCCCAAACTGTCAGAACTGGAAGACACCTTACAGGTCATTTGGGTCATTATTTAACAGATGGAAAAACTGAGGTCCAGGGAAAAGAAGGAATTTTTCCTCAAGGCCCCACAGTCCAAAAACAGAACTCACAAATATGTTTCACCCCATGTGCCAACTCTGATCAATTGGTTGTGGCTGCCTGGAGCACACTGATAAGATTTCTGAGACTTGATCTGGCCTCAGTGGGAAAGAATACCAGAATTGATTAGTCATGTCTGCTATGGGTGGCTTGGGGAAAGTAGACAGTACGTATTTACGTTGCTCAGTAGATGACGAGAAAATGCATCAATCCTCCTCACCAACTTCTACCTTCTCCTTAAAAGGTTTAGCAACATTCATAGAAGATGGTTCCAAAATAAGTCAAAAGGACTTACGGGACAAAAACCCAACTGTCCAAAAGGAAGTGAAATCACTTAATAAAAGCTCTAATGTAGACCCTACAGCAACAATAACTCCTTAATCATCATTCAGGCACTATAACCCTGGACTCCAGTAACTGGCTCCAGTATCCTAAATTAAAGTAGATATTTGTTGTTGCTACTTCCCCTTCCTAGAAATGTCCCAATTTCCTCCTGAGGAGCTGCCTGTTCCCCATAGCACGCAGTTTGTTGCATATGTTCCAATCTGCCCCCACCCCACCCAAAACTGGAAGTTGAGTCTTAAAGCAGAGACACAAGGAGACTGGAAAATCGTCCAGCCTTGGTGCCCAGCTGTCTAGGTTCAGAGTGAAGAGGTGACCCCTCATCATAGGTGTTTCCACACAACATTGTCACTGTCTGTGTCTCCTGTTAGACAGTAAGTTCCTTAAGGACCGAGACCTTGTCTTATTCACCGATGAATCAACAAAGTTTAGCAAGCTGTCTGCATGTGGCAAGCGTTCAATAATCTTTGCTGTTCTTAAATGAATGAATAATTTAATGAATATTAAGAAAGCATATAAGTTCTGAATCAGAGGACAAGATTTAAGATTAGCTCTGCTTCTCACTAGCCATGTGACCTTGGACAAGCCTGTTACCTCTCCGAGCCTCAGTTCTCTCATGTATAAAATGGATACAATTCCACACACCTCCCAGGATTGGCGACAGGTTTAAATGAGATAATGGATGTGCAGGGCTTTGTAGACTGTCCAAGTGATGTGCAGAGGGCAATTACTCTCATCACCAAGATAGGAAAGAGGTTGATACTAGGCCTGAATAATACAAATAACAAGCCCACCCTAGCAGATAATTGAGTGAAGGTGAAGCAGATGTTGTGTTTGTCCAAAAACAGTTTGTGATTCAATGTCTGTGTTGAAACTTAATTCAAACTAGCTTAGTCAACAAGAAGAATCTGTTGACTCAGGACAGAAAATTTTGGCACTAGCTTCAGGTAAGGTTTGATCTGATAGCTTAAGTGATGTCACCAAAGACCTAGTATCTAAGCACCAAAGATTCACTAGCCCAACATTAATTGGTGGCTCAGTTGCTGAGCACACAGTTAGAACCTAGGACATTTTTGTTCAAAAAAGATAAGCCAAATTGCCCTTAATGTGATATGCAGAACCAATAAAAACTTTTGATGAGTCAGGAATCAGGAACTTTGGTTGCGTGAAACAGAAAGAAACATAAGGAAATGTATTGGAAGAAGTGACAGGGAGGTTGGAGAATAAGGCTTGGAAATGGACAGGAATCAGTGATTGGCAGGGCCAGCCAGGTCTGGAAGGACCTTGTAAAGCATTGTAGAGTCCCAGGGTCAATGAAAAGCATGGGGAGATTTAAGCAAGAGGGCGGCATGCTTCCATTCGTGTTTTTAAAAAATCTCGGCCAGGCGCAGTGGCTCATACTTGTAATCCCAGCACTTTGAGAGGCCGAGGTGGGCAGATCACGAGGTCAGGAGATCGAGACCATCCTGGCTAACACAGTGAAACCCCATCTCTACTAAAAATACAAAAAAAAAAAAAAAAAAAGCAGGTGTGGTGGCGGGCACCTGTAGTCCTAGCTACTAGGGAGGCTGAGGCAGGAGAATGGTGGGAACCCAGGAGGCAGAGCTTGCAGTAAGCCAAGATCGCCACTGCACTCTAGCCTGGGCAACAGAGTGAGACTCCATCTGGAAAAAAAAAAAATCTCTCTGTGACCGCGCTTGGTGGCTCATACCTGTAATCCCAGCACTTTGGGAGGCCAAGGTGGGTAGATCACCTGAGGTTGGGAGTTCGAGACTGGCCTGACCAACATGGTGAAACCTTATCTCTACTAAAAATAAAAAATTAGCCAGGCGTGTGGTGCATGCCTGTAATCCCAGCTACTCGGGAGGCGGAGGCAGGAGAATCACGCGGGGGGCAGAGGCTGCTGTGAGCCAAGATCGCGCCATTACACTCCAGCTCTGGGCAACAAGAGCGAAACTCAAAATCAAAAAAAATTTAATTGATTAATTAAATAAATACAAAATAAAAAAAATATCTGGCTGCAGCCTGCTGGAAAGATGGAAGGCAAGACAGGGCAAAAGAAGACTAGAGATGAGTTTGCTGCTGTGGTCCAGGTGAGTGATGATGGAGGCACAGATCATGGTCACGTAGAGCTGGAGAGGTCTTGAGAAATGTGAATAAAAAGAGATCAACAGGATATGGAGATGGGATGGGCCAAGAGCCAAGAATGACCCGCAAGGTCCAAGCCTGGCAGCTGGGTGGGCAATGGCACCACTCACTAAAATGGGGGGCATGGAAAAAGGATGGTTTCACCTTGCTGGGTCTTGAGCTGGTGCCATTTGTCCTGCAGAAGGCCTAGGCCAGGCAGCCAGCCCAGGGAACTGGCCAGAGAGGGGCAGGCTGGAGAAGGACGCCTAGTTTGGTATCAGACGTCAGGGTAATTCCAAACTCTTTTGGGTACAGAGTTGGGCCTCCAGAGCCAAGTTCTGGGATGCTCTTTGCCTCTGGCTTCCCGCCATAGGCATCATCTGCAGAGAATATTCAAAGATGTAAACATGATGATTTCATCAAGGTCCGCGCGTTAGGGGACACATGTGCAGGCGATGGCAGCCCATCAAACCGTGGAAATTCTGACCCAGGATGTTGAGACACAACAATATGGAGGCTTCCCTCCCCCGCATCCCCTCTGGCCCGCGCCCAGTTCTCAAAAGTGGTTAATTAATGTAATGAATTATGACAAACGTGGATGGCGCCTCTGATTTGCTGACAGCTGATACAAACAGAGGCGGTGGCCAAGAAACCCAATGCGTACATTACACACACACACACACCCCACCACCACCACATACAACTCCACCAAAAATAGCTTGCAGCTAGGTTTGTAATTCAGTGACTTTTCCATCTGTACTGGAACGTGGCAAGAAATGACTGCTGCTGCAGCTCAGGGTAAATGAAGAGTTGGAAATATGTTGTCTCCCTGTGTTTTTAAATTATAAAGCCTTTCTTCTCCTCACCTCTGCCTCTCCCTATGACATACAGTCTAGGGTTACCTTTAGCCAACCCTGCATTCAGTGATGAAAGGAAAGGACTCACATTCACTGAGGACCTACTATGTGCCAGGCCTTTGTATGCTAAGTCAAAACTCTTTTGGTTGTAAGCAACAGAACTCCAACTGAATCAGCTTAGGAGAAAATGAAAAAGGGTGGATGTGAAAAGTCCTCTGAAATATTTCATATGATCAAACAAAAATTGAATAGTCGAACTATAAGAAGGACCAGGAGATAGCTAGGGCCAGTGACTCAATCCCCGCCAGAGCTGAGGGCCTCCCCACCTTAACATATCATCTATCTATCTATCTATCTATCCATCTAGCTATCTATCTGTCTGTCTATCTATCATCTATCTATCTATCTGTCTATCTATCATCTATCTATCTATCTGTCTGTCTATCTATCATCTATCTATCGTCTATCTGTCTATTTATCATCTATCTATCATCTATCTATCTATCATCTATCATCTATCTATCTATCATCTATCTATCTATCTATCTGTCTATCATCTATCCATCTATCATCTATATATCATCTATCTATCATCTATCTATCTATCTATCTATCTATCTATGTATCTATCTATCTGCATTTGATTCTCACTAGTCACAGATTCCATATTTGTGAATTCACCTACTTGCCAAAACGTATTTGCAACTCCCAAGCAAATATTCATGGCACTTTCATGGTCGTTCATGGGCATGCATGGAGTGGTGATAATTTTTTTTTTTTTTCCTGAGACAGAGTCTCACTCTGTTGCCCAGGCTGGAGTGCAATGGTGCAATCTTGGTTCACTGCAACTTCTGCCTCCTGGGTTCAAGCAATTGTCTGGCCTCAGCCTCCCAAGTAGCTGGGACTACAGGCGCCTGCCACCATGCCCAGGTAATTTTTGTATTTTTAGTAGAGAAGGAGTTTGCCGTGTTGGCCAGGCTGGTCTTGAACTCCTGACCTCAGGTGATCCACCCTCCTCAGCCTCCCAAAGTGCTGGGATTACAGGCGTGAGCCACTGCACCCAGCTGTGATAATTTTTTGAGTCATATGATGCACATGTTTCCAGCTAAGGTCAAACAAGGCAATGCTCTTCTTGTTCAGCTCTCATTTTATAAACAAGCATCCTTTTCAAGGTCCATTTAGTGGCACATTTTTATCTGGAGAAGCTTCATCCAGGAGTTACAGTGCTGCTGACCATGCGTTCAGTGTCAATGAATCCATAATATATATTAAATAAAGTGTTTAAACAGAAACACACATACAATGAGGTATATGTTGATCCATGGATGAAAATGCTGTGACCAGAAGTTCACGGGAACCTAACCCTGTGGTTCCTCTGGGAGCAGTAGGTTGGTGTTCACTAGTTTCACTTGTGGCAACTTTACGGAACATAAATACCACCAGAAATGAGAGTCAACTGTATCTCCTGTTTCTCCTTCTCTTGGCCTGCTTCCCTCTCTCCAACTCAGTGTCCGCGGCAGGGCAAGGAACAGGTCGCCAACAGGTGTGCTCATAGCCTCTGCCACCAGGGAGGAGCTTTTCATGTTAGAAAAATCCAGGACCAATCAACTATAGTGGGAGTAGGGGATCTTGTGTATATACAGGGTGTCTCCTAGTGAAACTACATAAAATTCAGGAACACCAGTTCCTAAAAGAACAGAGGCCTGCTCTCATATGCCTGGAAAAAACACTGAGCAGACAAACATGTCACTCACTCACACATACACACACACACGGGCACACACATGCACATATTTATTTAATTCTCATTGCACAAGTTTTACTATATGCACATACCACCTGTAACATTACCATCTAGTTTTTCTTAAATTAACTCTTTATTTTTTTACTTCAATGTATGTAAAAGGAAAATTTATATTTCTATCATATGTAGAAATTGATCATCAAAATAAACTTGTAACGTTAAAATAAAAAGCAAATGTTAGTCCAGAAGCCATCTGAAATCCTTTCGCCTGAAATTGACCATATGTTTTGAAACATAGGTTTATGTTTTAGTCTCTGTCTCTGAACTGGGAGCTCTGTTCCGAGGAACTATCTCTCATTCACTGCAGGCCAGCACAGGACTGGCACATATGAGCATGCAATAAACATTTTATATTTAAGCTCAAGTTTCTGCCACCTGCATCTTCCTCTTAGGTATATTGGAGAGGACACTGGTTGAAGAAGAGGAGCCCCTCAAGAGGAATGAAGGGGCCGGGTGAGGTAGCTCATGCCTGTAATCCTGGCACTTTGGGAGGCCTAGCCGGGAGGATTGCTCGAGTCCAGAAGTTTGAGACTGGCTTGGGCAACACAGTGAGACTCCTGTTTCTACAAAAATAAAAATTAAAAATTAGCTGAGCTGGTGGTGTTCACCTGTAGTCACAGCTACTTGGGAGGCTAAGGTGGAAGGATTACTTGAGCCCAGGAGGGCGAGGCTGCAGTGAGCCATGATCGCACCATTGCACTCCAGCCTGGGCAACAGAGATCCTCCTCAAAAAAAAGGAGGAATGAAGGGATAGAGAGAGGCAAAGAGGGAATGGAAAGGGGGTGTGCCTAATGGGCTGAGTCCTATCTGACCTCTTCTTAGAACGACACCTGCCACGGACCTACTGCCCTCCTGTGTACTTTTCCTGATTCCTCAACATCTTCATCTGGACTGTACCCACGTCCTAAAAAGCTCTCTCTTTTCTCTTCAAGACTCATTCTTCAAATACTACCTCCTCTTCTGTATCAGTTGGGAAGCTTTTAGCAACACATAACAAAAAACCCAGCTGCAAGAGACTTAACTACAAAAAAAGTTTTGTTATCGGAGACAATGAGAAGGCCCCATATGACTTAATTCAGCAGTGGAACAATATCATCAAGAACTCAAGCTCGTTCCGTCACTTTGCTCTGCCATCCTCAGTGTAGCATCTAGCTTTCCTCATGGTCTCAAGATAGCTACAACAGTTCCAGCCCTCACATCCTCACCAAAATGCACACTCAAAAAAGGAATCATGACTTCCTTGTGTCTGTTTTTAAGAATCATGAAGCCAGGCATTGTGGCTCATGCCTGTAATCCCAGCACTTTGAGAGGCTGAGGCAGGCGAATCGCTTGAGCTGAGTAGTGAAAGACCAGCCTGGGTAACATGGCAAAACTCCATCTCTACAACAAATACAAAAAAATTAGCCAAGCATGGTGTGCTTGAGCACAGGAGGTTGAGGGTGCAGTGAGCTGAGATCACACCACTGCACCCCAGCCTGGGTGACAAAGTGAGACCCTGTCTCAAAAAAAAAAAAAGAATCATAAAACTTCTCTAGAAACATGCCCCACCTCCACCACCACCCCTCAGACCCTAGTAGTTTGTTGACCAAAACATAATCACATGCCCCGTCTGAAGCCAGTTATTGGCACAGGGGCTGCAGTTAGCGTGATGGGCTGTAATGAATCAAGACTCACACCTTGGGCCGGGTGCGGTGGCTCAAGCCTGTAATCCCAGCACTTTGGGAGGCCAAGACGGGCGGATCACGAGGTCAGGAGATGGAGACCATCCTGGCTAACACGGTGAAACCCAGTCTCTACTAAAAAATACAAAAAACTAGCCAGGCGAGGTGGCGGGCGCCTGTAGTCCCAGCTACTCGGGAGGCTGAGGCAGGAGAATGGCGTGAACCCGGGAGGTGGAGCTTGCAGTGAGCTGAGATCCGGCCACTGCACTCCAGCCTGGGCGACAGAGTGAGACTCTGTCTCAAAAAAAAAAAAAAAAAAAAAGACTCACATCTTGTTTGGGAGGCCAAGGCAGGAGAAGCCTGTGAGCCCAGGGTTCGAGACCAGCCTGGGCAACAAAGCAAGATGCCGTATCTACAAAAAATTTTTTTAAAATTAGTTGAGCATGGCGATACACACCTGTAGTCCCAGTTACTCAGGAGGCTGAGGCAAGAGGATCTCTTGAGCCTAGGAGTTCAAGGTTGCAGTGAGCCATGATTGCGCCACTGCACCCCAGCCTAGGTGACAGAGAGACCCTGTTTTAAAAAAGAAGAAAATAAAAAAACAAAAAAAGACTCACCCTTTGAGGATGACGAGGGTAGGGGGGCAAAGTTTCTCTGAAGTACATGACCCCATAGGGGAGCACAGAACCCGAGCCAGGCCCAGTTCTGTAGTGAGAAGCCGACCACATTCTTTTCAATACTTCTCTAAATACCCACCCCTCAGGCCACTTGGATAAAATCCCTCTTTGGTCCGTGGGAGCCTCGTGTCTAATGGATTAAAATGTCTCCAGTCTTGTCCCCCTTTCTAGACTCCTCTGCATAAAGACCACTCCATGCCATCTCTCTCCTTTGTCTAGACTTGTTGACTTACTTTGCACTTACCATAGCACAGTGTAATTTATAATTGATCGCTTACTAGTCTGTCTTTGTCGCTAGGCTGTGAGATCCTTCCAGATAGGCCAGAATTGTACTCAGATCTAAGAACCTGGTCCAAGGTAGGTGCCGGGGGGAATGCCCTAGTTCTATTGAATTTGCTGAAATGAATTGTGAGGCCAAGGGAGAGGGGGAGGAGGAAGAGGGAGAGAGAAGCCAGGAGGAAAGAGAGAAGAGGACAAGGCAGTCAATAAAATACAGGCTTTGGCTGCAGACAAAACAGGGGATGCCTGGAAGAGCCAATTCATTAACCGGGATGGAGATTCTATTGTGGGAAATAATCATTTGTTAGCTTAAATAAACCCTTTTACCTCAATTACATGTAATAGAATACAGAAGTATTGACTCAGCCTGGGAAGGAAGGCAGAAGTTCAAACCCACCACCACTTCACTTGCAGGCACTAATTGCCCCATGGCTTAGGTCAAAGGTTATTACAGGACTGAAATTGTCAGTGAAAATAAAAGCAGGGCCTCGACTCCTGAATTAGCTAATTGCTCCTCTCCTCTGCTGGCTTTGCCCTGGCTTCATTTCTAATAGACGTGCTCTGTGGGCTGGCAGGTCCCCCTGCCCAGCAAGCCACTATTTCCACCTCTCTCCTTGCTAACCCAAACCCTCATTACACTTGGGCCCCTCCTCAGACTGTCTGGAGGTACAGAAAGCAAGTGTCTTAATGCATCAGAGGCTGGCAACAAGAAGGGAACTGAAGCAACTTGGATGAGTTAACTTTTGTCCTCAATCACAATATTACCCAAGTGCTATGTTCTTTCTTTCTTTTTCTTTTTTTTTTTTTTCTTTTGAGATAGAGTCTCGCACTATCGCCCAGACTGGAGTGCAGCAGCGCGATCTTGGCTCACTGCAACCTCCGCCTCCTGGGTTCAAGTGATTCTCCTGCCTAAGCCTCCCAAGTAGCTGGAATTACAGGCGTCCGCCACCACACCCAACTAATTTTTGTATTTGTAGTAGAGACGGAGTTTCACTATGTTGGCCAGGCAGATCTCAAACCCCTGACCTCTTGAACCGCCCGCCTCAGCCTCCCAAAGTGCTGGAATGACAGGCGTGAGCCCCTGCACCCGGCCCACATGATGTTCCAGGCACTGTGCAAAGCCAGGTTCCAGCTTTGTGGGTTTCTTTGTGCCTCTGTTTAATCCTCACTAAGTCCTGACACTCTCCACTAAATTAAACCAGGGCCCTAGGAAAAAGAGCTGATCCCAGGTCAGGGTTGGGAAACACACAGCACATTGAGACCACGCCGGACGTCTTTCCACATCAGAAAGCAAAGAAGCCGTCAAAGCACAAAGGCCATGATGACAAAAAGACACAAGAGCCACTTGCAGGAGTCCTCACTGGTCAAAAATTGAAAAATTTGACCTTCAGAAAGAACAGTGACTACTATGGATTGAAACTCATTAAATAAATTTTAAAATCCGGCCGGACGAAGTGGCTCACGCCTGTAATCCCAGCACTTTGGGAGGCCGAGACAGGTGGATCACTTGAGGTTAGGAGTTCGAGACCAGTCTGGCCAACATGATGAAACTCCATCTCTACTAAAAATACAAAAATTAGCTGACCATGGCGGCAGGCGCCTGTATCCCAGCTACTGGGGGGCTGAGGCACAAGAATCGCTTGAACCCAGGAGGCGGAAGTTTCAGTGAGCGGAGATCATGCCAACTGCACTCCAGCCTGGGCTGTAGAGCAAGATTCAGTCCCTAAATAAACAAATAAATAAATAAATAAGTTTAAAATCCAAAAGTTCATAGTGAGACTTAAGCAATGCACTCCTCATCTTTGGAGAGTGCTAGTTAACTAATGCTCTGAAAACTGGTAAATAAAGAGAAAGAATCAGGCACTTGTCCTATATTTCCTGTATGAATTGTATCTTGGGGTAACTGTATAGTTGATGGAAAGAAAGTTCTTGTTTTTAGGAAAATCCCAGTCAATAGACAGTGAAGAGATCATAGAATTTGAAAATTGCCATTTTGCCATCCTCCTGTAATAATGAATTTAGGCTAAAGTTTTTCAGCCTTGGCACAGCTGGTATCTGGGGCCAGACAGTTCCTTGTGGTTGAGGCTGTGCTGTGCACTGCAGGATGTTCGGCAGCATCTCTGGACTCTCTCCGCTAGATGCCAGCGGCAGTCCCCCAGCCCCCAGTTGTGACAACTGGGGAGTTGGGAGACAACCAATGGTGTCTCCACGCACTGCTGAAGTGTCCCTGAAGAACAAAATCACCCAGGTGAGAACCACGGATCCAGGCCACAGTCCTCAATGGCTGCACGGATCGTTGGAGCCAAGGTGCTATGGAACCAAGCTACACATGAGTCTGAGGCAGCCCATGAGATGCTCAAGGAGGCTGTGGTACCCACCACCACACATCATCAGCCCTGGCCCCAGCATCCCCAGCAGACCAGAAACCCTACGCAAATTCCCCAGTAACATTTCCCCAACCCTTCGTTTTTTTCTAACAAAGTTGCCACTCCTATATGGAAATGATAAGTCCTCCCCAGCTCCCTTTCTGTTTATTTCCCACAGGTTATGTTCTCTCTTAACCACGTGTTTGCACACGTTGCTGCTACTCCCTAGAATGCCTCATCCCCACTTTATTCCTGCCAATGCCTCCTCATTCTTTGGGTCTTCGATGTCTCTTCCTCCAGGAAGCCTTCTCTGACTCCTGCTTTGTACTATCCTTGCCCACTGTTGCTCTTGTCCCAAGTTGTGGTCATTGCTAACTGTCTGTCTCCTCAACAAGACTTGTAGGAGCAGAAACTGTACCAGATTCATTTTTTTTTTAATCTCCAAGGAACCCAGTGTAGAATAGGCACTTAGAAAATGTTCAGGTAGGCCAGGCACGGTGACTCACGCCTGTAATCCCAACACTTTGGGAGGTCAGAGTGGGTGGATGACCTGAGGTCAGGAGTTCAAGACCAGCCTGACCAACATAGTGAAATGCTGTCTCTACTAAAAATACAAAAATGACCTGGACATGGTGGTGCACGCCTGTAATCACAGCTACTTGGGAGGCTGAGGCAAGAGAATTGTTTGAACCCAGGAGATGGAGGTTGTAGTGAGCCAAGATCACACCACTGCACTCCAGCCTGGGCAACAGAGCAAGACTCTGTCTCAAAAAAAAAAAAAAGGAAAAGAAAAGAAAAGAAAAAAAGAAAATGTTGCAAGTAGGAAGGAAGGAGGGAAGAGGGGAGGCCCGAGTTGGTATAAGCTGTAAGCATCTGGATGATCGTCAGAGTGTGAGTGCACAAATGAGAACTAGGAACACAACAGCCTTGACCATCTGATCTCCTTCCTTTCCTGCCTCCAGCTCCCATCGCTCCACTTGCTCCAAGCTCCTGTCATGCCACATTTCTGTAAGCCTTCACACAGCTTTACTTCTCTCCACCTCTGCATGTGCTGTTCCTTCGGCCTGGGCTGCTCTTCCCTCTTTCTCTTTACAGTTAAAGCTCTATTCAGCCTCCCCAAGTCTCCTGACCCCCAGCTCTCACCCGCTTCCCAGCTAGTCATCACCTCCTCTGTGCATCCAAATCTTTAGGTTCTGCCTCTCCACCTTCCTCTCTTGCTGCCTCAAAGTCCACCTGTTTCCAGCACTCAGCTGTGAGCTCCCCAAGGGCTACCTCTTGACACACCCACAAGGGATCGTGCTGAGGCACCTCTGTACTGCCAGGGCCCAGGAGAATGTTTTCTAGGTTGATGCTGTGCATCTATGTGTGCATGTAGACCATCGAAGTGTGGATTCGACTAGAGTGGGCTCTTCACACTTTTTACTCATGAACTCCCTTAAATAATTTTGAAAACTGTGTATTTTAGGCTGGGCGCGGTGGCTCAAGCCTGTAATCCCAGCACTTTGAGAGGCCGAGACGGGCGGATCACGAGGTCAGGAGATCGAGACCATCCTGGCTAACACAGTGAAACCCCGTCTCTACTAAAAAAAACACAAAAAACTAGCCGGGCGAGGTGGCCGACGCCTGTAGTCCCAGCTACTCGGGAGGCTGAGGCAGAAGAATGGCGTAAACGCGGGAGGCGGAGCTTGCAGTGAGCTGAGATCCGGCCACTGCACTCCAGTCCGGGCGACAGAGCGAGACTCCGTCTCAAAAAAAAAAAAGAAAAGAAAAGAAACTGTGTATTTTAGTAGAATCCATCTCATACTCAATTAAGTTCATCTAAATCAAATAAATATTCACTGAGAATGAATATATGAGCAGTGATGAGTGAGAGAAAATAAGAGTTACACCCAAGTTTTTAAAAAGTGAATGTGGATTTATAGTAGCCAGTAATCTTTTTGCATAAGTTATCCCCCTCACAAATCAGAATAAATGTTCAAGAAAATACAAAACACAAACTTCAGCTAGGCACGGTGGCTCATGTCTGTGATTCCAGCACTTTGGGAGGTTGAGGCAGCAGGTCACCTGAGGTCAGGAGTTTGAGACCAGCCTGACCAACATGGCAAAACCCTACCTGCACTAAAAATACAAAAATTAGCCAAGTGTGCTGATGCACGCCTGTAAACCCAGCTACTTGAGAAGCTGAGGAGGGGGACTCGCTTGAACCTGGGAGGCAGAGGATGCACTGAACAGAGATTGCACCATGGCACCATTGCACTCCAGCCTGGGCAATAGAGCAAGGCTCTGTCAAAAAAAAACAAAAAACAAAAAACAAAACACACAAACTTCCCTCCAAGACAGGATCATTTACTCAAAAATGACCAGTAGACAGCAAGTTTGAAACATTTTAACTCCTTCTCTTTAGAATTGGACAAAATACTTTACAGAGATATAAAGCAAGGAAGGGATGGATAAGAAAATGCTCCAGGCATTCCTTGTTCCCAGCATGCTGTCTCCAAATCTTAAACATTGTGATTCTGAGATGATTTTGTTGGTCCGCAGGTAGGTAGGTAGGTAGGTGGATGGACAGATAGATTGATGGATGGATGGATGATAGACTGATGGACGGATGGATGAGAGAGTCAGAGAGAGAGAGAGAGACAGCATGGAACGTAGCCATGGGTTTGTGTCCCTGAATGAGTTACTCCTACTGCCAATATTTCTCTTGCTATCATAAGACCCTCCCTTAGTAGTGAATACTGAACGCATTCCAGGACAATATCTGGGGAATGAAAGATACATGGTAACTCAAGAAAAACTGTCAATACTCCTCCCATCTGACTGTACGATATACCTGAATTCAGAGTAGCTCAACACGGGCCAAAACAGGGGCTGCATTTTGCCCTGAGCCCTTCCTTACCATGAATGCGTGGCACCAGGATTCAAGGGAGCTCCCCACACCGAGATGGGCCCTGTATTCCATAGTCTGGAGTTTTCTACCCCCCAGGGAACACACACAGTGAAATGCGGGGCCAGTAAGAGGTGTACCTTTCCACTGTAAAATGCAGCAGAGTATTGTGTAAAGTGGGTGGGAAGAGGAAACACATGCAGTCAGAGGGGTGTTCTGCAGCAGATGGGTTAGGAAGGAGCTCTTGGAATATGTACACGGATTCCCTAAGATGACAGTATCCATGTGCCTCTTGGTCTGGGACTAGAACACACCCTTGTATGGCGATACTGTACAAAGAAGGCGGGAGCATGCGTGTAAAAGAAGGGCGCAGAACAGTGGTTCCCAAAATGTGGCCCCAGACCAGCAACATCAGGATCTCTTGAGAACTCGCTAGAAATGCAAATTCTCGGGTCTACCCTAGATATTTAAGCAGAAGCTGTAGGGGTGGGCCCCCGCAATCTGTGTGTTCACGAGCTCTCCTGGGGACTGATGCACATTCGAGTGAGAACCTCTGGTATAGACCTGTCTTGCTTTTGTAATCACCCCTTCTTCCAGTAACAACACTTCCATATTCCTTGGGGAAGCCACCCGCTCCCACTTTCAGACCTTATAGTTGGGTAAAATTGGCTTATCCCTTCCTCAGCCTGGCTCCAGGGACTGGCCCATGTCCTAGGCCTGGACAATTAAACTATTCTGTCTCCCTCATCCCAGTGACTGATGTAAGAGTACTCAAGAGAGAGGGTTAAGCCAGAGTCCACCCGGGGACTTTTACTGGAGCCTCGGGAAAGATATGTTCTCTTTCTGCTGAAGTTATTAGTAAGCCTAGAACACAGGGAAAACCTTCCTGAGGATAAAGCCAACACAGCAGAAAGCAAGGAGAGGAGAGTGAGCACCTGGATCCAGCTTTGCCTGAAGCCAGAGGACTGTGCACTTTTCTGTTCCATAAGCCAATAAATGTCCTTATTGGTTCAAGTCGGTTTTCATGTGTTTCTATCACTTGCAGCCAAAAGAATCCTGAATAGTACAGGAACAGGCGTGAAGGTGCAGAAGGGGAGAAGAAGCAGGTTCTGGAACCTGGTAGACATGGCTTCACCACTTAATAACTGTGACTTTGAGCAAGTCACCTTGCCTCTTGGATCTTCCGTCCTTATGTAAGACAGGAGTCACACCAACTCCTGGGTGTGGGGATTGGTGGGGCGCTGTTCCATGTCATAATAGTCACATGCAGGATATGGGGAGTCACACAGATGGCCTTGAGCAAGTGACCTCCCTTCTGTTTGCCAGTTTCCTCATCGGTAGGAAACAGATTAAAAATAAATATCCAGGAAGATTGTGGTGGGAATTAAGTGAGAGAATTGGGAGAAGGCCCCCGCCAAGCTGGTACTGGAAAGAGACTGAGGTCTGTGACAGTCTTTTTAAATCGGCTGCACCTCCAACCCACCCCAGAGGGTGGATGACACGGGGCCTGCAGCTGCAGCGCGGTCAGCCTGGGAGACTGAAGAGCAGGGCAGAAATTCTAGCAAGTGCTAATTGGGTCGTGAAGCTGCCCCGGGGAGGGGAGGGAATGCTTGATGAATGGCTGCTTGCTCTGCAGGGGTTCACACACCGGGGCTACCTGCCGCCTTCCCTCCTTGCCAGAGCTGGAAACCTCAGCCAGGAAGCCAGGCCGTCTTGGGACAGCAAGGGTGAGCCTTGCCACCATCTGGTCCCCAATTCGACTGCCTAATGTTTGTAACAGACTTGCAAGCTAATTGCATGGTCGGGGAGCAGCCTTCACATCTTTAGCACCTAATTCACTATTGTTCTTTGGGAGCCCCAGTCCTGCTGCTGGGGAGGGAGGGTTCTGCCCCATTTATGGGGCTTTCAAGCCCGGGGCCATCCCAGCCTGGCCTTGTTAGGCTCCAGCTGGGCAGGCAGGCAGGAGGGCATCCCCTCAACATCCTGCAGACAGCCTGGGGCTGTGCCTTCCCACACCTGCAACTCACCTGGCTGGCACTGGCAGTATACTCCCAAAACACAGCCTCTCCCACTTGTCATGGGAAAGGCCCTCCCCACCCACCCTGGTAGGGCCACTTGCTTCTCTGGCCCTCAGTTTTGGAGCTTTATTCCCCCACTCCACCCCCAGCAAAGACAGGGATAGAGAAGAACGCTGGGAAGGTGGAAAATGGAAACAGGGAGGTCTGGGCTCAAATCTCAGCTCAGTCACTTTCTACCGTGGAACCTGGGACAATTACATTCTCTAAGGGCCTCAGTTTTCCCATCTCCAAAATTTACATCCTAACATCTATCTTGCTAGGTTCTTGTGTCAATCAAATGAGATCAGAGTAACAACTAAGAGAGCAAGAGCTGGCCAAGCGCGGCGGCTCACGCCTGGAATCCCAGCACTTTGGGAGGCCGAGGTGGGCGGATCACGAGGTAAAGAGATGGAGGCCATGCTGGCCAACATGGTGAAACCCCATCTGTACTAAAAATACAAAAATTAGCTGGGCGTGGCGGCATGCGCCTGTAGTCCCAGCTACTCGGTAGACTGAGGCAGGAGAATCGCTTAAACCCAGGAGGCAGAGATTGCAGTGAGCCAAGATCGTGCCACTGCACGCCAGCCTGGGCTACAGAGCGAGACTCCGTCTCAAAAAAAAAAAAAAAAAGGAAAAGAAAAGAGAGCGAAGAGCTTCCTCTGCCCCAGGAACCATGCACTAGAAGCTGGATGTGTGCACATCAAGGGGGGTATAAAGCAGGAGGGCAAGGGGTGGCCAGAGGGAGAGGACTCTGGGTCCAAACAATGCACAGGGTAGGGGAGGTGGGGAGAGTGCCCTTGTCCCCAAATCCACTTCTGTCCCAGATTCAGGGGCCCTTTGCCACCATACTTGCCTGCCTGCCCCTTGAATGCTAGGGCAAGGTTCAATCTTCACTCACCTCCTGCACCATTATAGGGCTGGCGGGGTGGATGGTGAGGGCCTCTCCCCACTGCTCTCTGCTGCAAATTTGGGAAGGATGAGAAGAAGGGCCTGGCTGGCCACTGAAGGGGCCCCGACTCACCCCACCCACTATCATTCCTATGAATTGGTCATCTAGTGGGCTCTGTCATTAACTCACTGGGGGACCTATAGGAAATTGTTTCCTCTCTCTGGGTCTCAGCTCCCTCCTCTCTAAAGCAATGAGATGGAGAGAGAAGCCTGAGAGGATAAAGCCCCCTGCCTGGGTCCTCTCCCCTCTTCTGGGGCAGGAATCGTCCCCAGGTGTTTGCTCTGCTCTCTCTGGAGCATTACATTAGCCCCACAAGGTAGAATCGACTGGGATGATGAGAGACGCCATTCACAGAAAAGACATGCCTTGCCCAAGGTCACACAGCTGGCAAAGTGGCCACATCAAAGGCAAACTGAAGCACTCCAGGTCCCATGTCTCTGTGGTCCCCTTGACAGAAACATCCTGGGGAGGGTGTGGAGGGTGGGAGAAGGGCTGCCGTCGGCACCTGGGAATGTGGTCTATGCCTGCCTCCGCTCTCTGGTGGGTTGGGAAATGATGGATGCCAAGGCAGAATCAGGGGGTCAAGGGAAAAAGACGGGAACCTGGACAGATGCCAAGAGTTCCAAGCATCTGGACTTGGATCAAGTTAGAGCTCTAGAGACAGAAGGGCCTGGGTTTAAACCCCAGCTCCTCTATGTATTAGGTGTGTGACTTCAAGCAAGTGACTCTGCCTCTCTGAGCCTGCTCTATAAAGTGGGGTTAAAAATGCCCACCTCAAAGGTTGGTGGGGTGGGCCCAGTAGGATTGTGCTTGGTACACAGTAGATGTTCCAAAAGTCATAGCTGTTATCCCTGGGGTTCCTACCCAGCTGGACTATGGCAACCCTCGCCAGCCTCCTGCCTCAAGCAAGTGTGCCTAAGGAGACAGCATCCGTGGCTGGGACCCAGACCACTGTGCTTATCATCAACATATTCACAGCTCAGGAAATGTCCAGAAAGTTCTGTCTAGAGGAAACAAAAGCTGGGCCCACATCTTCCAATGTCAGGGATGCTAAAAGGCAGGACAAGGAAAGAACGCTGGTCCCATTGCCCCCAGGGATGGAGCAAAGGCAAGGTTTTTGGTGCAGGAGGTGCGAGCAGCCTGCAGACCTAGGACAGAGGCCTGGGCTGTGCTGGGGGCAGGGGCGCATCAAAGCCAGCGGCAGGAGGCAGCGTCGGGTCAGAGTGAGAGCCCAGGCTATGGCGCTGTGCAGCCGGGCTAGGTGCTGCCCAGTCTCCTCCACACCATAGCCAGAGCAGTCCCTTTAGGTGTAAGGCCCATCATGTGTGGCTCCTCATCTCCAAGTAAAAGCTCAGGTCGTGATCGTGATCTGCCCCCTCCCCTCAACCCCACCCACTCTGCTCCAGCCGTTCTGGCCCCTCTTCATCGCGAGACAGCCCTCCAGGCTGTGGTACGCTGTGGAACATGCTTCCCTCGCTTCCTTCCTGCTCAAATATCCCCCCTCCAGAAGCCTCCCTGACTACCCCATCTAAAATATCATCCTCTATGCCCTCACCATGTTTTATTTTTTTCTTATGATTTGCCACTCCCTGGCGTTATATTTTGTATCTATTTGCTTTATTATTGACCTTCCCTAATAGAATGGAAGCCCCATGAGGACCAGGGAGGGCTCCGTGCAGTTCACTGCTGTATCTCCAGCCCCTGGGACGGTGTCAGGCACAGCGTAAAGTCAACAAGTCTTTTTTGGATGAATGAGCAGATGACTGCCTGCATTCTGGCTCCACAATTTTCTAGCAAACACCCATCTCTTAGGATTATTGTTTCCATTAAATAAAACGATAAGGAAGAGTGAACGCAGCTGACATGTAACAGGTGCTCCATCAATGACAACGTGAATCACTGTGATTATCAGCCAGAGTCTCAGGCTGTCGCCTGTTCACTGTGAGGCCTGGGGCAGGCTGATACTCTCTTGGAGTCTCTGTCCAGTGTGGAAGAAGGGGTGCCCACCTCTCATGCAGGGATACCCACCTCCTACACAGAGTTGTCTGATGGATACCCAGGTAGCGCACCTACTGAAGCCCCCAGCAGGGGTTCCGACGATGTTAGACACTTTCCAAGTGGCAGCCGTCGCCATCCCGGAGAGGTTAAGATTTGGACACAGGCCCACCCACTTCTGCTTTCTCATTCTGTGATCTTGGAGAAGTGGCGTCATGTTATTGAGCCTCAGTTCTCCTCATCTGTAAAATGGGGATAATAATGGCATCCTGAGAACACCATGAGATGTGCAGCTAAAGAGCTTCACAAAACTCTACAGAAATGTGCTGTGACGGGCAGGAGGGCGAGACACAGACATGTGGGACAGGGCCCAGGGGTGCAGGGGTAAGGCTTCATGATGCAGAGAGCCAGGCAAGACCATGAGCTATGCTCGGAAGAAGTGGAAAGCCAACCCCGGCTAGGAACCTGCAGGGCAGGCATTTCTACCCCTTCCCCTGCCTCTGCCCCCACCTCTCCTTAGGGTCTCATGGGGACCTCTCCTGACCAGCCCTGGAGGGGGAGTTTTCAAAGGAGGCAGGTGACAGCCACAGGACCCCAGCAGCAGAGGTGTCTTCTGCCTCAGGCTATCTCCTGCCCCACCAAGAATATATGGTTTCCCCCACGAAGACACTTAGGTTGGAGGCCCTGGAGAGGGGAAAAAACAGAAACAGTCCCCCACTCTAAGCCCGACTGCTCACACAGCCCAAATCTCAGGGCAGAGGACTCACTAACCTTCAATCTGCCTCAATCCCGAGACTAACCTGGCCTCTCCCTGACATCCTGGGACAGGCCCTGGGAAATAAGACCTTGAAGGATGGGTTCTTGGAAGGTAACATCACCAGATTCCTCAAGCTCCAGCCCATGGGAGTTTGAGGAGAGACACGCCAGGTCCCAAACTGACCTAGATCTTCCCACCATATTCCCTTGTTCAGCCTGTGCCTGGCAAAACACTGATGTGGAAGACACAAGTGACTCAATCAATTAATCCCTAGACTCAAGCTCTGAGAGGCATGATTTCTTGTCTGTTTTATTCTTTGATGAATTTCCAGTACCTAGAAGAGTGCCCGGCACTTAGTAAGTGTCTAAGAAATATATATTGAATGGATGAATCCATCAATAAATGAGTGAATTAAGCAATGAATCAATGAATTACTAGAAGTGAAGTTCCCTGAGGGCCGGGATTTTTTCCCACATTCTTTGATAAATCCCCAGGGTCTGGAATCGAGCCTTGGCACACGAGAGGTATGAGTTAATGCATATGAACAAATGACCAAAGCGGCCACTGAATCAATGACCCATTAGAATGGAATCTTCCTGAAAGCAAGGATTCCCATCTGTTCTAAGGCTGCCTTCTCAGTGCCTGGTGTAGAGTAATGTTGAATTCAAAGAATGAATGAATGAATGAATGTGCAAGGCCCTAGCTCTCAGTGCAAAGACCACAGATCGACCAGAAAGCATGAGACACAGAGGCCACCCTGCGCCCGCCCTGCCACCAGCCACCACTCGCCTCATGGTTTTTTTAAATAATTTGTCTGTTGTTTTTAATTGTTGAGGCAGTAATACTTGGTTCATGAAACTGCAATATACAGAGAGGTGAAATAAATAGCTTATATATATATATATATATATATATATATAATATAGCTGGTTTTAAAATATTCCCTTATCATTGGTGTACTAGGTCACGTGAGTCACGGAAGGTCGATAGCAGCATCCTCCAGAACTGCGAGCAAGGCAGGGTCACCATGATTGGACGAGGCGTCTGTCGTCGGGAGGTCGAGGCGCGGAGAATTCCCAGGGGCACGCCTTCCCTGCGCGGTGTCTCGGGGCAGCTTGCAGCGGACAATAAATAAATGACTGCAAACCAGAGAGCGATTTTTGTTGGAGTTTGGGGCAGGGATAGAGGACTGGGAAAATTCGGGGGAGTTTGTTGGTGGGCAGAGTACTACTTTCTCTTTGTTTTTCTTTTTGTTTTTTTTCCTTTCAGAACCTTTGGGAAAAAGGACTTTGGTTTCTCGAAGTGTCGGTTTCCTCATTCAAGTCCTCCTCTGGGGACGAGTTTAGAGTTGTCTGTTCCTAGAGAGAGACAAGCACCTGTGGGTTGACTACAGTCCCTTTGCATGAGTCTTTTGCCATCGGGGGGTTTCAAGTCAACAATAAAATCCTTATCACCCCTCCCCCCAAGAGTTTTGGTTCAGTTTTGTCTTCTTTTAAACACAATGTACAAAAATAGAGCTTCTTCCTTATTTTTCATGTAAAAATATTCCTCTGATGCAGTTCTCTGGGAGTGTGAGTGTGGCCAGGGCGACCTGAGGGGCCGCGGCGGGGTGGCCTAGGCGGGGTGTGTGGGCCGGATCCGACGGGACCTCTTGGTCACCGTCGTGTACTTGAAGGGCTTCTGAAGCTCCGGCTGCCCCTTGGGGTAGCGCTTCATGAAATGCACGTCCTGCTGGTTCTCCCGGGTCTTGGGACCCTTCCGCGGCCGCCCCTTCTTGGTGAAGCCCACGTACCAGCCGGAGTACTTCGCCGACATCAGGGCCGTGTAGTTGTTCTCCAGAACCTTCTCGATGAACACACACTCCTTGCTGGTGCCATCGGGCTGCAGGGGAGAGAGGGGGAGTATTCAAGAAAAAACAATGACTCAGCGATGCTCGCTAAAGCACAGTGAGGAAGGTTTTTTTCAGGACCATTGCGATCGTTGTAGGGACAACTGTAAGGAGGTTTTGCAGAGAGGGAGAGAGATTGAACTCAACTCTGAATACAGCACAGGCAGGTGGGGGTTTATAACCAAGGAGCAGAGTGGAAAATGACTAAGAGAAAACATCGAGGGTGTGGGGGATTCTGGCTAAAGCCACCTAACAGGGTTTTTGCTGAGGACAAGCCAGGGTGACCAGACATCACCTGGGTGATGGAGGAGGATGAGGACCCTGATCATATATCAAGAGTGGGGGGTTCTTGCTAAAATGACTGATCAGGGCTCTTGCTAAAACTGGATTTTACAAAGAAGTGCACAGATGGGCCTAAGAGAAGGTTCAAGAGCCTGACTCTAGTTTGGCCAAGTGAAGACTCTTTGTTAGGAGGCGAGAAAGGGGACAGTAGGTACAAGGGGCATGGGCAGAAGGCTGTGGCTGGGGCAGCACAGGAGAAAGAGCCTTCACTTCCTGGATGTGTGGAGTAAACTTTTGTTACTGGCTCCTGCATCTTTCCCCCACCCTCCAATTAGGTAACAGACTCCCACTGTCATTCAGAAATCTATTCCTGGCTAGGTGCGGTGGCTCACGCCTGTAATCCCAGCACTTTGGGAGGCCGAGGCGGGTGGATCACCTGAGGTCAGGAGTTTGAGACCAGCCTGACCAACATGAAGAAATCCTGTCTCTACTAAAAATACAAAAATTAGCTGGGCGTGGTGGCGCATGCCTGTAATCCCAGCTACTCGGGAGGCTGAGGCAGGAGAATCTCTTGAACCCAGGAGGTAGAGGTTGCGGTGAGCCGAGATTGCGCCATTGCACTCCAGCCTAGGCAATAAGAGCGAAACTCCATCTCCAAAAAAGAAAGAAAGAAATCTATTCCTTCTTCCCCACTCTCCACCCTCATAGCCCAGGGGCTCCACCTCATCCCTATCAGAGCAAGATATCCAGACACTATTTTCCCTTTGGCCTCAGTGATTGGCTCACAGGTGAGCAAGTGACCCAAGCCATCCAATCAGAGTGTTCCTTGAGACCTTTTCTAGGCAACCCCAAACATAGATGGATTTAAACTGGAGGAGTTTGTAAGGCTGAAGCAGAGGCAGCCACTTTATCACCATGGGGGCAGATCCTGTCTGACAGTGAAGCCAACACAGATAAAGCAAAGCCAAGGAGGGGAGAAGAAGAGAAACTACATACTGGTCACATCATTTGGGCTCTAGGTGGCATCATTTGGGCTCTAGATCCAGCCACGTCTGAAGCTCAAGTTACCTCACGGTTATGTGAGCCAATAATGGCTCGTTTCCTTTAAACCAGGTGATGATACTGTGTTCTATCGCGTACAACAGAAATGAGTCCTGATAGATTTGCATAAAACCTGACATTAAATCAGCAACTCAGCTATAACTCAGCTCCACTGTGATCTAGTTAAACATAAATTACATGCCATGTGGGATGTGGTGCATTTTAATACTTGGTATGAAGTAAGGTGGGGGCCTCCAATAACAAGAGATTTCACATGGCCAAAGTCCAAACTGTGCCATCAGTTGTGGGATCTCAGGCTCCTGGGCCGATGTGTGAAATCCCTTGGGAGTCTGGGTATGCTGGGCAAGGAGCACCAGATCTGGAGTCAGAAAACAAACGACCTCTAACACTTCCCTTGCATAACCTCAGGCCAGTCAGTCCCACTCTGTAAACCTCAAATTCCTCATCTACCTAATGGGAACAATGACTTCTGCATCATAGAGACACTGTAGGAGTGATGCAAAAAACGAATCTGACACACAGTAGTAGCTTGCTAGATTATTCCTGAAGGGCAGTTGTTCCTGACAGGGCTCTCTTGGATCTGATCTGGACAGGGGGTGGTGGGGAGGCAGGGTTTTAGTCTCCTCTCTGAGACAGCCGAATTGCTCGATGGGGAAGAGTGGGAAACACACAAAGTTGGAAGGCCTGAATTAGCAGCACTCGAGTTTCCAACTAACATCTCCAAATTTAGGCCGGGCCCACTCCTCGTTACGGACGGATGCCCAGCCAAGCTGGAAGCCCAGCGGTCTGGCTGTATGTGGAGACTGAAGTGCAAGTTCCAGCCTTTTGTTTGAAGTGGAAAACAGGCTGGAGCTTCCAGGAACGTTCACCTTTGAGCAGAGGGCAAGCTTGGGCCCTCCAGACAAAGTGCTGAACTTTGCAGAAAGGGACAGGCAGCGTAAGAAAACACTCTCTGGAGGATGAGATCTTTCGAGGAGGCTGCAGAACAGGCAGGGGCAGGCCTGGGACACAAACGTGGGACCCAGAGGACACTATGGGTGGCGTGAGCAGCAAAGATCTATTGTGAGGAAAGCCAGGGTAAGCATGCAAGGCAGGTGGAGAGGAGTAGTCCCTGGGCTCTGGGTACCCCATGGAAAATTCTGGATGCTGCCTGTCCAACCTGAATCCAGGTTCTTTGCCTGGTCTCAACCAAAGAGTAGGAGCAAACAGACTAAAGGCTACACTATGATGTTTCCCCATCCTAGAATACCTGCCACTGCCTGGAAAATGGCTTTCATCTCTCCAGGCTCAGCTCAAAAACTGCCTCCTATGGGAAGCCTTCCAGGACTGCCCTTTATCTCCCTGGGCAATTCCTCTTCCTCATTCAAGACTCCATTCAAGTGTCAAGTCTTACTGGGCTCACATACTCCATCTTCTGAACCCTATTCCTTCTCCCCACACCCCAACAGAGAAATTCCATATCTGCTGGCCTCTGCATTAGCCCAAGTGCCTGCTGAGGTCAGGGCTGCTTCTCAGTTCTCTTGTTGCTGAGCACAGGCCTTAGCTCAAGACAGAGGTGCCCCGAGCATTTGGGGTTGAACGTATTTTCGTGAGGATGGAAACGGTGGGATGATACATGAAAGGGGTTTCCTCCTGAAGAAAACAGACTCTCCCTCCTGGATCTGTTGTCAATGTCCCAGAGACAATCATAAGCTATGAGAGGTCCCTCCTGGGACACACTGATTAGGGAGACAAAGCAAGCTGAGCCCTAGAAATTGTCTAGCCCACTTGGTCTCCCTACTCATTCATTAACCATTTATTGATTGCCAACTACAGGCCAAACATTGCTACTTCCATTGCTGCATTTCATCCTCTTCTTCGACTCTGCTTGGTAGAAGAAAGCAGAGCTCAGAAGCAAATTGGTTTGCCCAAGGTCATGGAGCTTGTAAGTGGCAGAGCTGGGATTTGAACTTGCCCTAGCCACTGCAGCTCACTTCTCCTCTGCCCAGTTCCAGAGAGGTCCGCAACGGGAAAGGGTGGCGAGGAGCAGGTGCTGCCCATCAAAACATCTCACCTCCCCCAGGCCTACATAGCCACCATTGGCACAAAGCGAGGTTTTGGATGTACAAGGAGCTACCCAGTGCCAGATACACAGGCTCAGTGCATGCCTGGGTTCACTTAAAAGGGTTGAATGGCTTTGGCTGAAATTCACAAATCTTGGGAACCAGCCCTGGGGCTATGATGATCACAAGTTCCCCTCCACGACCTCAGGCAAAAATGGATAAGCACCTAACAGCACGCTACACCTGGGCTAGACACTTGCCTCTGCCCCTGGCTACCTCTATGACCCTGCTCACCATAGCAGAAATTCCAAAAACACCTATGCTTGGGCCCGGCCCCCGGAAACTCTGACACAATTAGTTCAGGCAAGGCAGAAGCATCAGTATGTAGAGAGTAAGTGAATATTCCATCCCAGAACCCTGATGATGTAGCAGAACTTGATCTCTTTCCTACTACCACCTCCAACCTCTCGCAACCCAAACTGGAGCCCTAGTCCTTCGATTTGATCTGAAGATGGAATCCTGATGACCTCCTCTGGCCCCTAGATCCAATCTTACCTGAAACTAGAACTACCCCCCGGACTGCTGTTTGTTGTTGTTGTTGTTGTTTGCTATATAAGCCCCATATTCCCTTTTTGCTTAAGGCATTTTAGATTAAGTTTCAGCCATTTGCAACCAAAGTCATCTTAACGAAGGTGTGCTGGTGGGCAGAGCACTCCCCTGACCTGAAAAGGTCTGTGGCTCTATGTTGCCCCAAAAAGGACTCATCAGTGATCGCAACAGGTGGTGGCAGATGAGAAAAATACAACCTGGGTTGCATCTCCAGAGATGGGAAAAAAAAATGCCTAGCACATCATGCTAGACACTCAACCACTGTTTACCACATGAAAGGAAGAGCCACCTCCTGGGCCAGGTGACATGGGTTCCAGAGGGGTAGCAAGGAGAAGGGGGGCCGCCTGAGCATGCAGCGGCCGGGACAGAGCTTTGGCATCTGATTAGTACAATGCAGCAGAAAGAGGAACTCCAGCAAGGGCCTGCAACCTCTGGAAAGCTCTGTCAAGGGCTTGATGCAGGGACCCTTGCTGTGGCCAGAGATGTGCAGGGTTGGCACACAGATGGCCCAAGGAAGCTGTCCCATTGAGCCACTCCAAAGGAGTCGGCACTGGAGCTGAGACCAGGCATTCCCACAGGTGAAGAAGTGACCTTGTGACCCGGCTCCAAAGGGAAAGGGACTAACACTTAGCAAGTGCCTACTTGCCTACTAAGTGCCTGGATGATCACTCCCATTTTACAGATGAGGACGCTGAGGCTCAGCAAGTCCAGGGGGCTTAGACTCCCTTGGGTTGATGTGGATAATTCAGGCTGTAGCTTAAAAGTCAATCCACAGACAGCAGGAAACATGTTTCTAATTTTCTTTGGTGCCCCCAGAGCCCTTTGGCCAGGTACACAGATCTCAAATGAATGGATGCAGAATCGGCCCTCAGGGAGCTCCCAGTGTGACAGAGGATGCAGGGACAAAGACAAACAGTGATAACCCAGGTCAGCAGACAGGCAACAAGGGGCTGCGCGAGGGCCTGTGGGGCTCCGGGGTGGGTGGGCTGACAGAGGGGTCCGGGAATGACCAGCCAGGACTCTGGGCAAGTGGACAGAGGGAAGGGCAGGCCCGGCAGAGGGCCCAAAGACCCCGTCCCTGGAGCAGTGGTGTTCAGTGCCACGCATCTGGAGCATAAGGAATCCATGTGCCCGGGGAGGCTCCCCAGGGCCTTCCGCGTCCCATAGCAAGGTGGGAGGACCCATGGATGGGTTTGGAGCTGGGTGGGGGTGGAGGGCAGGCCATGTGCTGCCCTCCAAGGCCACATGTGCTGTAGAAAGCCGAAGGTGGGCAGCGGGGAAAGGCCTGGAGGTGCAGAGGCCACACACCAGGGACTGGGGCAACGATTTCCGGGATGGTAGGAGGCCACAACAGGGGCCGTGGCAGGGGTTAGGACAGGAGGGGACTCCCAGGACCTGAGGCCCGACCGGGCAGGGAGGCTGTGGCGAGGACCGCAGCCCAGGAGCCAGATTCCCACCTCCGGGGCCAGAGAGTGAGGGGGCGCTGGGCGGGGCAGAGGTCAAGCCTGGACAGGTGGATTTGGGGGCGTCCTCAAGTCCCCCGGGTGGGCCCAGAAGACAGGAGGCTGGCAAGGGATGGGGGCGGGCGTGGAGGCCGGGGCGGGAGCGGGGGAGGCGCCGGGGGCCGGGGCCCGGCCTCCCTCCGCTGCGCCAGGGCGCGCCGCGCCAGCTGAACCGTCACCAATATTAATGACGGGAGAGAGGGCGAGGGGGCAGGAAATCGGAGCCGGCTCCTGTGGAAGCGGTGACTCAGCGGCTAGCCCGCGGGCGGGAGGCGGCCGGCGGCGGGGTGGGGGGGCGGCCCGAGGGGACGGGGCTGCTCTTTTGACCCCCGCGTGGCCCTCCTGGGGTCAGGATGCCGGGAACCGCGCGCAGACGGCGAGGGCGGGCCGCGGCGTGGGCACGGGCACTGGCTGGTGCCGCTGGCCCCTCCTGGGCGAGAAAGAAAAACGAGCCGAAAACTCAAAGCAGGTTGGGCCTGGGAGGCGGCCCAGGCGGGCAGGAGAACAAAGCGCCTGACGCGGGGCTGGGCCGCGCCGCCACAGGAAACGACCGGCCAGGCCAGGGGGACCGGCCAGGCCAGGGGGACCCGGCGCCCGCGCCCCAGTCCGCGGCCCCGGCCCCGACCCCCCTCGCCGGCCGGCCGGCTTTGCAACGGCGGAAAGTGAATCACTAATTAAAACCACTCCTCGGCATCCCGGAGCCGCGCTCTGTGGATTACTATTATTTTGCTGTTTGAGAAGCCTCAGTTGGTGTGGGCAGTGCGGCTGGAATCCTTTCCTTCCAAACCAGGCTTTGAATCCCGCCGAGCTCTAGTGTGGGACCTGGGACAAGTGCCCGGGCGTGGCCGAGCCTCGGCTTCCTCATCTGTGGAATGGGGATGGTAGCGGTGGCAGCCTCCTGGGATTCACTGGAAGCGTTTCAGTTCAGTGCCAGGCAGAAAGTCGGTGCTCAATTAGCAGAGGCTATTATGACTGTAATTATTAACAAAATAATGCGACAATGCCCTGACTGGGATTCCTGGCCTGTTACATCCTCCCTAGCCTCTTGGGTATGGGGGAGGGGGGAGGGATAAGACTTGGGGAATTCAAAAAATCAAAAACATAGCTTCAGCAAGACTGAAGTCATCTCCCCCATCCCCAACAAGATGTAATGAACCGCAAATAATCAGCCAGGGCATTGTCCCCAAGCACAAGCCCATCCCCCTTGAAATCCAGGCCTACCCTCCACCCCACTCCACCTATCCAGGCAGAACCCCATCAATCCTGGTTACACAAGCTGGATATGGGAGTCAGTCCCTGCAGAGAGAAGAGGACAGAAAACGTGACCCTACCATAGAGCTCCTGTGGATAACACCTTCCATTGGAACACCCAGAGGAAGCCAGTTCCTGACTTCTGCAAACAAGTGCATCCAGGAAACGAACAGGGGTGCTGAGAAGCAGCATCATTGGAGACTGAGATCTCCACACAAGTGGGTCTCCCCAACCTGAGGGTCCCCCCGACCTGCACCCTCCCCTGCCTCCGCCCTAATTTGTTACATGCAGCTCTCTTGCTTCAAAGTAATAAAGTAATAAAAGTTTCAAAGTAATAAAATCTTCCTGAAATGCTAGAACCATGAGGCCCAGCGCTGACAAGGCAGCCAGGTTCTAGAGGCCACTGCTGCAGGACGGCGCTATAAGCCCCTGGCGATTGTTAAAATGATCGCTGCAGTCACAGCCCTTGGCCTGCTGGTTCCTTGCTCCCAGAGTCAGGGATAGGTAGCCGGGGTGCCCCAGAGCCCCTCAAGGATCCTCCCACTATCAAGCAAGCCAGAGCTCCACACCCAGCAGGAGAGACCAGGGCCCTATGTGCACCGTAAGTCATAGCCATGGATACCTCAGCCTGGTGAGCTCAAGTGCCCAGGGAAGAGAAGTGGGGGATGGGGTGGGGTGAAAGAAAGAGATTACAGTCTCTCTCTCTCACACACACACACACACACACACACACACACACACACGGCCTGTTTTCCATTTGGGGCTGACAGTGCCACAGACACATTGTTCCAGCTCCCAGAGCTGCCAGAGGGGAAGCCCAAGTTCCCAGGAATCCCAAAGTGTCACTCACCTTCCCCACCAGCTTGCCTTTGCGGTTCATGCACAGGTAGAATTCCGTCTCCTTGCCCTTGATCCGGACTTGACTACCGAAGGTGTCTGTCTCCACTAGGAGCTGGGCTTCGAAAGGCAGAAGGAGAACAAGACACATTTTATTACCAGGGGCAGTGGCTTGGTCTAAAGGCTCAGTGACATGGTCCCTGATCCTATCTTTGGTCCCTCACTCCCCCAAAATCAGGCATGGGGAGGCCTAACAAGTCCCACAGGACAGATGCCTAAATAACCACAGAGAAGTCAGAGAAGTAGCAGTCCCTGCCCCTCAGGCAGGGAGACGGAAGCTGCCTATCACCTGTTCCCTTCCCTCCAGCCTCTCTTGGCTCCACTTGGGATCCAGATGGCTCCAGCCAGAAGGGAGTTCTGCCCCTTGTGGCTAAACACCAGTGTGCCCTTCTCCCCATCGTCACCCACCTTCCCCAGCCCCTCAACTCTACTGCACCAAACAGGACAAAGAGCCGTGCAAAAAACCCATTTCCCAAAGCAGGACAGACAGCCATACCAAAAGGCCATTATCCCAAGCAGGACAGGCAGCAGTGCAAATAACTCCATCCCCCAAACCCAAAGCAAGACAGACAATCATAAAAAAAACCCCATTCCCCAAATCAGGACAGATGCCATACAAATAACCACAGAGAAGTAGCTAAGGGGACCAAGGGGACAGACAGACACAGATGCAGGCATGTGCATGCACACCTCCCCCGCCTTCAGGACGCCAAGCTATTTCCTCCAAAAGTTAGGTCTATGGCCCCTTCCTGCAGAGCCAACATCTGGAGCCCCTGCTAGTGCCCCCTGGCACCTTTACCCTGGCTCTTCATAGCAGGAAGGGCACGGGGAGTGAGGTGCGAGCTCCCTGGAAAAGGGGATGCAGAGTATTCCACTGCCCTCCATGGAGGCCACCAAAGCTGAAGGGTAATTAACTCCCAGGAGCCCAGAAATTCCAGTCAGGACCCAATTCCCCCTGCGATCCCCCCAGGGTGGGAGACCCCATGCTACACCATCCATGCTCCACAAAGCCTCCCTCAGGATGAGGGGTCCAGAGCGGATCCCCCAAAGCCCTGCCTGAACAAGGACATCAAGCAGGCAAAGAGTGACTGTCCCTTGATTAGGTGTGCTGTATCCAAATCAAATTTTCCTCTCCCTCTTCCAGCCCACATTTTTCTCCCCAGAAGGCTGCTGTGTGACTTTGGGTAGGCCACACGCCCTCTCTTAGCTGTCTGTCCTCTCTGGTCTTAAACCCCTGTGCCTGACTCCCCAATACCACCTGCTTTCTTTGCCTGTGACCGCCCCCCTCCCAATTCATGCACTCTTTCTCCTGACCCCTTGCTTCCTAGCCCCTGCCCCTCCCTCACCCACAAAAGTTTAATTTCAGTGACAAGGGACTTGCTTCTCCATAACAAAAATCATAGCCCCAAATTCCTGAGTACAGTATCCTTGGAGCCACAAAGAGTATACCTCAGTGCCCCTAAAATACACTAGGTATGATTTTAATAAAAAAAAATTACAAATATAGATCCTGGTGCCCTGCTGTGAAAATTAAAACCATCTGGAACTTGAGATTTCCAATAATTAATCTAGCCCTCCTTTGACACCACTACTAATTAAAATACGATACCCACCTTTCCAAGAGGGAAAAAAAGAAGAATTTACATAAAATTTAAAGATCTAACAAGAATTTAGTAACTCTAGAAACAAGGGGAGGCACATTCTTCCCTCCACCTCCCCCTAGCCCTGGTCAACACTGAGTCAGGGATATTTACCAACGCTGAGATGGCGGTGGGTACAAGCCCCTGATCCTCCCTGTTCCCCTTAAGTCAAACTCCCTGTCATTTCGTCTGTGAACTCCCTCCCCAGGGCCAAACATCACTGCAGCTCTGAAACTTGCTTTCTCCATCTCTTCGCAAAGCTCAGGCCCCACAGCGGGTGAGGAGTTATGGGGGCATCAGGACAATTTCGGGCGCTTCTGATGAGGGGGAAAGGTGAGAGCTTTAGGGTGCACAAATCTGGGTATGAATCCACGGCCCCAACCGTATGACCCTGGGTCTCAGTTTCTTCTCCTGTAAAATGGGGGTATAATCTTCAATAGTTATTGTGAGGATTATACAAAATGATGCTGTGAAGAGCTTAGCACTCTGTTCTCAGAGGTCAGGGAGAGAAAACTCAATAAATGTTACTTTTCCTACCAACTGCAAAACCAAACTGTTTTCCCAAAAGAAAAGAAAAACGAAAATACAGTGGAAGGAAATCGGCGGTGTCTGCAAGGGGGGAGGAGCAGCAGAGCTTCCCTCCCCAGGTCTTGAGCTATGACCTGAACTTCCCAGTATCCTTCAGGGCTGCAGGCATCCCACACTGTAAAATCCATCAAAAAATGCCTGGGCTGGGGCTCACCGGGTCTAGTTTCCTTCTGGCATTGCCATCCTAGGCTGTGTGACCTTGAGCAAGTCATATCCCACTCTGAGCCTCAGTTTCCCTACCTGTGCAAGGGTGAGGAGCTTGACCCTATTCTCCTTCTCCTTGGGATTAGGAAGTGGGGTCTAGCAGAGGGGCAGGGATGGGAGATGCAGGAAGTAGGTAAAGCCACTGAGCTGGGGCCCAGACAACCCCAAGTAGGCCCAAGGGGGAGACTCCCTCTCGGCCCTTCCCAGCATATGCCTGGGCCTCTGTCCTCACAACAGTTCCTGCTGTGCTCCCCTTAGAGCGCACTGAACCATCCATCCCCATGAGATTGGGTGCCTTTGTCCCTATTCTACAGTGTAGGAAACTTAGATTCAGAGCATCAACCTGGTAACAGGGGCTGACCTCAGGACTGCCTGCCTCTTTCTACTGGGGCCTGGGCTCCAGGGGAGAGGCCCCCAGCTCTGGAGGGACAGGCCTCCCAGCGCAACCCCCACCCTTCACCAGCCAGCACCACCAAAGGAAGCAAGCCCTGGCCTTTGCCTGGCTGTCCAAAGGGCCTGGGGCAGAGGTTGCACCTCCACCCCACAACAAGCCTCAGCACCCCCACCCCAGCATGGGGAGGGTCTGCGCCTGGCCGGCACGCCAGGGGAGCCAGAAGTCTGTTCTCTCCCCGACCGCAGCATGCGATGGAGTGACCTAGACTCCACTCAGCACATGACATCATGAGGAGGGAGCCGGGCCAGAATTATGTAAAGTCTTTGGGGAGTAATAGCAGCAGCAGTTCTCAGAGAGAGAGAGAGAGAGAGAGGGAGAGAGAAAACGAGACAGAGAGAGAGACAGGAGAAGGAGAAGAGAGAGACACCACCCAGGCCAGGTCCTCAGCATCACGCACCCACTCTCATGACCCAAGCCCCCAGGATGCTGCTCTCAAGAGCTGAAAACTTCATCCGGGCTCAGGCACAGCTCCATTCGTGGGGCCTGCACCAGGCCAGGCAGAGGAGTTGATGACATTACCTCACCCTGCTCATCAGACTTCCTCACGGCCCCGGCCAGGCCACTGTGCCCTCCAGCCTGCACAATTCAACAGCCCCCTCCCCTTGCCATTCTCACCCCCATCCACCTCTCCTCCACACCGCAGCCAGAGGAATCCTTTCAAAATATAAATTTGCCAGGCGCTGTGGCTCATGCCTGTAATCCTAGCACTTTGGGAGGCCGAGGCAGGTGGATCACCTGAGGTCAGGAGTTCGAACCCAGCCTGGCCAACATGATGAAACCCCATCTCTACTAAAAAAAAAAAAAATACAAAAATTAGCCGGGCATGGTGGTGCACACCTGTAGTCCCAGCTACTCAGGAGGCTGAGGCAGGAGAATCACTTGAACCCAGGAGGCAGAGGTTGCAGTGAGCAGAGATCATGCCATTGCACTCCAGCCTGGGCGACAGAGTGAGACCCCATCTCAAAAAATAAAATAAAAAATATATCAATTTAATTTTGTCCCTTCTCTGCTAAAGACCTCCTAGGGATCCCCAACCCACATAGAAGAACATGTAAACTCTTCACTGGGACCGACACAGGCCACACAGCCTGGCCCCTGTGGGCCAGCCCCGCCTCCCTTCCTTGCTGCTCCGCTCTAGCATACCAAGCATGCTCCTGCCGCAGGGCCCCTGCACATGCCGTTCCTCTGCCTGGAGGCTGCTTTGCCCAGAGCTTCCAGAGTGGCTCCTCATCTCCTAGGTTGTGGCACAAATATTGCCCCTCAGAGAGGCCTTCCCAGACCATGATGTCTAATGCTGGCACCACCCTCCCCAGCCCAGCCCTACCCCATTCCCCTGCTCCATTTTCCTGAGAGCTCTTCTCCGAAACTCTTACTTTTATTGTCGGTCTCCACCCAGCAGAAAGTAAGCTCCACGAGGACAAGAACCTGACTGTCTTATCACCACTCTGACTTCCAGCGCCTATCCCACACCTGGCTCAGAGTGAGTGACCAGCAAGCCAGTTTTAATAAGCTCATCAACAGCCTTGTGGTGTGGAGATGACTAACACCATTCACTGGCTAATGAAAATGAAATTCAGGGAGGTGAAGTGGCTTGCCTGACTCACATGGCTGGGAAGAGCAGGGTAAGGTCTGAGTCCAGTGTCTGATTTCACAGTCAATGCCCTTCACCACTGTGCGCCTTCCTGGTGTGACTCTCGGTGCTACTTGCAGGAACCATGGGCTCCCACCCACCCATCCCCAGCCTCAGTGACACAGCAGAAAACCTTTTCCCTCTCTGGGCCAGATCTAGGTAACCTCTGAGGCCTCTTTCAGTTCTACCACACTGGTAAGTATCAGTAACTGACACTTCTTTAGAGTTTATGATGTGTTGGGCATTGTCCTAACTACCTTACATGCATTATCTCATTTAATTCTTACCACCATCCTAGGAGGTTTGAACTATTGTTATTATCCCCAATTTACAGATGAGAAAACCAAGTCCCACAGTCACACAGTGATAGAGCTGAGATCCAAGCCCAGGCAGTCCGACCCAGAAGTCTCGGACTTTGCCTGTCTACCCCAGCCCTCACTTCTCAGAGGCCCCAGTCCCTTTCCTGAGGAGCGAGTGAGTGAACAGTGAAGGAGGCAGGAGGATCTTCTCTCTGGCCCCACTTTCTTTGGGCAGCAGTTAGTGGCGGGGATGTCCACCTTCCCTCAGCTCCACTTCCAAATGACTTTGAGGAAGGAGGGAGCCCCTAGGGTCACCCTGAGAAAGATACCTTTGATATCAGGAGAGGGGGAAGCCCTCAGGACCACCCAGGGCTGGGCTGCGACCACAGCCAGAGAGAGACAAGGCAGGTTTCAGATCTGATCAAGAGGAGAAAAGGCTGCATGAAACAAGACGAATACAAAAAGGGAAGCCCCGGGCCACAGCTGCCCGAGAAGGAAGGCCCACAGAGCCTGTCTCCCCAGGGCTCCGCACAGAGCAGGAGCCCAGAGGCCACCCAGGGCTGGGGCCCAGGAGAGTGGTGTAAAGAAAAAGGGCTCAAGGCTCTGCTCCCTTCTCCAGCATCCAGAGAGGAGAGCAGCAAAGGGGAAAGAGCGCAGGAAGGGAGCTGGAGAGAAAACTTTCTACAAAAAAACTCACGTTGTCTCTTCCCACTTTAATGCCTGCAGCAAAAACGACTAAATAATGATGGTAACAGTACTAGTTATCTGAGCATCTACCATGTGTCAGGCAATGTTAAGTGTGAATGTGGGGCGGTGGCTCAAGCCTGAAACCCCAGCACTTTGGGAGGCCAAGGCAGGCAGATCACCTGAGGTCAGGAGTTCGAGACCAGCCTGACCAACGTGGTGAAACCCTGTCTCTAATAAAAATACAAAGATTAGCTGGGTGTGGTGGCATGTGCCTGTAATCCCAGCTACTCGGGAGGCTAAGGCAGGAGAATCACCCGAACCTGGGAGGCGGAGGTTGCAGTGAGCTGAGATTGCACCACTGCACTCCAGCCTGGGCTATAGGGCAAACTACATTTAAAAAACAAACAAACAAACAAACAAAACAGAGTGTGAATATGGAATATCTCATTTGATCGTCACAACAGCCCTATGAGATAGGAAATATTACTCCATTTTACAGATGAAGAAACTAAGTCAGTTATGCAGATAAGTTAAAAGGACCAGGATTTGAACACAGGCAGAGCAAGGCCAGAGCCAGTCTGAGACAGATGGAGATTCTGACCGAGGTATGCAGGCAGAGTGGGAACAGACATTACGCAGGCTGGTGATGACAGAAAAGGGAAGTGGCATTGACTGATTGACTGATTGTTTGACTAATCCCAGTGTGCTTCCCCAGCCAGGTTTCCTAGAGGGTGATCCGGGGCCTTGCTGTGAAGACTTTGGGTTTGAAGGGTAGGAAACAGCAGGGAAAGACTCAGAGAGGCAGCCAGAGGCCTGGAGAGAGACACAGCACAGAGACAGAGCTGAATCCCACAGACGCAGGGGACAAGACCCAAAGAGGCAGAACCCAAGAGAACAAAGCTGGAGGGTGAGTTTGTTTTCCCCAAGCCTGGGGTAAAGTCCCCGAGACCCGCAAGAGCAGCAGGGGAGCTGGGAGCCAGCGAGGGGCTGGGCCCCCGGTCTGGGGCCCTGCGAGGGCTGGACAGTAGCTGGCCAGCCACAAAGATCCCAGTGCTGACAGAGCTGCTGGCTGCTCTCCAGGCGTCTTCCCCCAGTGAAGAACCATCCTCACTGCAGACAGCACTGAGGGGTCACCCCGAGTCAGCCCTCCCTCCTTCCCTACTGAAGGCAGACCAGGTCTTGAGAGAGGGAGAGAGAGGTGGAGTTGGAGGAGAAGGTATCCTTTCTGGAGTCGCTTCCCCGTCCACTGTCACACACACACCCATGCACATACACATACACTGCTGTATATGGTCTTTTCTCAAAGGTGCCCAGTTTCCTTTCTCCGTATGGACACACCAGAAAGTCGGGGGGAAAATCAATAGGGTTCATCGGGAGCTCTATTTAACCCTCGCTGTAGCTCTAGTGCCGCCATGTCAGTCAGGGGGTTGGTGAGGTGTGGATGGTCCTCCCTGGGGACAGAAGTTGTGGGACATGAGCTCAGAGGGGCAGGGGTTTAGGTGGAGATAGGAAGTTCCATTCCCAGCTGGGAGAGCTCCTGGGGAAAGCTGGGTCTGATGATCACCCTATCCCCATTGCACAGTGCAAGGTTGGCTGGATAGAAAGGAAGGGTGGTGGGAAAGGAGGGAGGGAGCACTGATTTGCCAAGCACCTACTGTGCACTGAGATCTGTGCCAAACAGAAAGAAGCCCCTTTGCCCCAATGCGCCAGGGGAAATGATATCTGCCACACACCCCGACACACACAGGCGTCACCCATACATTCACTTGCTCAAGCATACACTGAGAGCGTCTTCGTGGCTGGCCCTGTGTACTGGGGATGCAGGAGTGAACAAGACAGAAAAAACCTCTACCCTCCAGGAGTTTACACTCTAAACACGGGAGACAGATAGTGGGTAACTAAATATATAACAGAAGGTCAGATAGTGACAAGTGCTAGGAAGTGGGGACAGAGCTGGGGACTCTCTGCTACGGGGACAATAGTACAGAAGCCTGAGTGGGTGAGGGAGCAGGCCGGGGGATATCTGGGAGAAGAGCACTCTCAGGACAGCAAATGCAAAGGCCCTCAGATGGACAGTGCTAGGGCGTTTACAGGATGCCCGGAAGGCTGCTGTGGCTGCGGCCACATGAGCAAGGAGCTGAGGCAGAGCCTGAGGCTGCAACAGGATCAGGAGCCAGGCACACCAGGCCTGCAAGCTGACTCAAGGACATGAGTTTTACTCGAAGTGAGACGAGCACCTCTGCGCTGTGGAGGAACACGCTCACATGTTGGGATGTGCGTGGAAAATGGACCATGGGGGCTCAACTCTGAGACTAGGGGTCCCTGCTACGTCAGCCACCCAACCAGTCCAAAGGACCTCTGGCAACTACCGGAACGAGGGAAATGGGGATGAGAGGACCTCCTCCCAGCTCCACCACCAACTCAGCAATAGCCCTGAAGCGCCCACCTTCCGCCCTGTGTGAGCCACTGAGGGCAGCCCCCGGTTCCGCTTTGAGTTGCCCGTACATATTTTATGCATCCTTCTGGACGCCTTTAAAGGGGCCTTGCTCTCTGCCAGGCCTTGTGCTGGACATGGCGACATGGCAAAGAGCAAGACAAGGTCACTCCTTCCAAGGAGCTCACACTCTCACAGGGCATCAGCCACGTCAACAGATGGTTCCACCGCAGCAGGACCCTTGTTGGGACAAGGACGAGCACAGGGGCTCCGGGGCTCTGCACCCAGCCTGGGGGCTCAGGGAAGCATCTGCACTGGGGCCGCTGACTCCCTGCGAAGCTGGAATCACAGACTTACCCCATGCCTGAGCTGGAGGAAGCTGCAGAGTACCAGCTGCATACCCTTTACCCCACCCACATTACAGGTGGGGAAACTGAGGCTCAGGGAGAGAACGGGTGGGCTCACAGTCACGTGGAAAGTTCATAGCCTAGGTTCTTCCTACTCAAAGCCAGCCTCTAATAAGGAACAGGGGACCCTAGACTGAAGGCTCCTTGATGACTGGGATGAGGCATGTCACTCACCACAGCAGCCCCCTCCCCTGGTGCTTGTGCTTGGTAATTTATGTAGAATGAATAAGTGAGTGAGGGGAGACACACCCAATCAGGGCAGCCAAAGGCCCTCCTCCCTCATGGGGGCAGAGACCTTGCTGCTGGGAATCACCGGAGGACGCCTCCTCTACCTGCATCTAGCCTGCCAGGGTTCCACTGACAGCAGACAGGAGCACAGCTGCTTCTTCCCTCAGGTCCTTTCTGGAAGCCTCTGGAACCAGTACCTGATGGCAGCTCCTCACCTGAGCCCACAACAGCACCACCGCCCCACACACCCATAGTAAGGAGGTCAGGTGGTGATTATTAATACTGGTTTAATGATCATATAATCTTTGGGCAAAAGATTCTCCCATTTCAATTTCCCTGTTTGTAGAAGAGGAAACAGGATCAGAAAGGCTAACTCAGATCCACAGTCTCCCACTCAAAAGTGGTGGAGCCAAGATTCAAATCCCATTGGATTCCCGAGTTGACAAGCTCAGTCCTCCAAATACCATCTCCCTGGCTAGCAGGGCCCCTGTGCTGGCCTGCCCAGGGTTATTCCGGCGCTGTCAGTCTGGAGGCTGGCCGACGGCAAAATAGGGTTTTTCAATCATTTTTTTTTCTCAAACAGAGAAATCTTTTTTCAAATAAAAGCAGGCAGGAATATCCAATCATAAGGTTTCGTAAACTTTAAAAGCAGAGTTGCCCCAGAAACTCCCCGATGCTGGAGTCTCCCTGCGTGTGGGCTCAGCTGGCCCCTCCTTCTGAGGAGTTGGTGCCTCCCCCTCTCGCCACATCCCAGGCTTAGGAACATCCACCTTGAGGGCAGGTGGAGGGGGCCTTCTCCTCCCCACTTGGCAGATAAAGAAACTAAGCCCAGTCATGGAGGCTCTTCCCCAGCTCTGCAGGATGCTCAGTGGCAGAGCTGCGGCTGGAACTCAGTGTCCTGCTTGTCATTCCAGTGGTGTTTTTTGACATGGCAACTGCCTGCAGGACAGAGTATCCAGCACCAAGGGCAAGAAGAGGGGAGGCTGATATTATCCCAGGTGGGCAGGATGTCCCTCCCCTACAACCTCCCACCTGCCAGACATTCAACTACCTAAGTCTCCAGCCTTCTGGCCAGCTGTGCTCTCCCTCCAGAACCCAAAGCAAGGCTGAGAAAGTCCCTTATTCCTGGAGCGGCCCACTCTCTGAGCCCCTAAAGGTTTTCGGTACTGGGAAAGCTTTAGGGGGCCACAGGGAGACCCTCTTGCAGAATGCCAAGGTGCAGAAGGCCCACTGACATCTAAGCAGATTTCACTGAAGGACCACCCACTCCTGTGCAGCAGGCCAAGAGCCCCTCGTGCCCACCCACAGAGCCAGCACCTCAGGATTCTGGCCTTTACAGAGGCAAATCTGAGTTTCTGAGTGTCTGTGGTGATTCCAGATTCCAGGTGTTTACAGGGATGTATCCGTGGTGTTTGCTGAGACTCTGAGACTGCATGTTATCAAATCACACGATTCTGACAAAGTGTGTGGTACATCTCAGACTGCATCATTCTCAGTGGGAGCAGGTTCCTGAACTGAACTGTCCTGGGCGCCCTGGCCGCCCTCCCCCCTGAGATAAGGCAGGCCCCTAATGCAGAGCAGCCCCACCCTCCTGCCCTGGCTTGGCCACATAAATCACCCTCCCAATAATATTTGTATTGATTACCTAGATTGGAAGCCTCAATTGGCTCCATTGTCTCACTTCCTCTCCCCGGGCTCACAGATGGGGTCCCTTGGCCTCATCTGTGTTTCTAATGTGGCATTTAAATGGAGCAGCAGCAGCAAGGCCCTGCACTGCCCTGGGTGTCGGGGGTCGGAGGAGTACAGAAACATATTCCTTGAGAGAGGATCATAAAATCTTAGAAAGTGTGGTGCTGGCAGAGAAGCCAAGAAGGCCTAGTCCCTAGGTACTGGAAGTGCCGCCCACTGGCCCCGACCAGGCACTTGTCAAATGCAGCAGCTCAGGCCCCGCCCCCAAGACCCACTGAACCAACACAGGCATTTGGACAGGATCCCTCTGTGGTCACACGCATGTTACACTTAAGAAGCATGGCGGGGCGCGGTGGATCATGCCTGTAATCCCAGCATTTTGGGAGGTCAAGGCGGGTGGGTCACCTGAGGTCAAGAGTTCGAGACCACCCTGGCCAACACAGCGAAACCCCGTCTCTACTGAAAATACAAAAACTAGCCAGGCGTGGTGGCGGGTGCCTGTAGTCCCAGCTTCTCGGGAGGCTGAAGCAGGAGAATTGCTTGAACCCGGGAGGCAGAGGTTGCAGTGGGCTGAGATCGTGCCACTGCACTCTCCAGCCTGGGCAACACAGCAAGAGTCTGTCTCAAAAAAAAAAAAAAGCAGCAGCAGCAGCACTGCTTTAGCCCAACCATTGCATCGTGCAGAAGAGAAACCAAGGCCCAGAGAAGGCAAAGGGCTTGTCTGAAGTCACACAGCAGGAAAGATTCCCTGAGTTCCCAGTTCAGGCAGAGGGAATGAGAGGGCGAGTTGCTTCTGGGGTGAGGGGCCAGCCATTTCTGGGCTCCCCTCCCTCTCGAGCTCCCGCCTCCTGTCTCAGGGTGTGGACAGATGGTTCAGACCAGAGTCTGACCCCCCTGTACTCTCCCAGCCTGGAGGGGCCAATGAGAGCTCCGGGGACTCCCCAGAAGGGCACCTCCTCCCGCCACGGCCAGCCAGCTGCCCCTTCTGGCAGCGACTGGACAGCAGATCCCAGGGAAAACCACCACCTGGGTCAGCCCAGCACAGCCAGGCGTCTGTGGAGGGGGGCACGAGGGATGGGAGGCCCCATAGAGGCGGCCAGCAGAGGGCCTGGGAGAGGTGGGGAGGAGGGAAGCTGTGGTCCGAAGAAGGGAAGCAGAGCTGGTGGGGAGGGGGACAGAGAGGTGGACAGAAACAAAACAGGGAACGAGGAAGAGCCGGGAAAGGAAGAAGGGGAAAGAGAGTGGAAGGGGAGCAGAGGCGGTGAACAGTGATGTCGGGGAGAAGGGAGGCAGCTGGCCCGGAGGTGCACAAGCCCAGTGTGGCCCAGCCCTACCCAGCCTGGCCTGGCCTGGCCCGGCCCAGCCCCCAGTGACGGTGCAGCTGCCACACTTGGGCCCTACTATGAGGTCAGTCCTGCCCCGGGGCTGAGGGAAAATAAATGGTGTCCAAGATAAAAGGTCCAAGAAATTATTTGTCTTGTTGTCATGTCCTGACTGCAACGGGCAGGGCTGGCAGGCAGGCGGGGCATCATCCCCAAAACACTCAGGCTGGCAGGTTCGGCCCCACACACAGGACCACAGCCCCAGATCCCCAGAACCTGGGCCTGAGAAGGCAGGAATGGGTGGGGGCAGGTGCTTTCCCGGTGAGTGGCAAGGACCAGGAGGCCTCGCAGCGGTCTCCGCTTTTCCTGCCTGGCAATTTTAAATAAATAATCTGTGTGGTATTTGCTCAGTGTCTGTCTAGGCCAGATGCCCTCCAAGCTCTGGGAAGGCGGAGCGCTGCCTGTTTCGCTCACTGCTGAGCACCTTTGTGGACCAGCGGCTTGAGATGTCTCACTCCTCCCAGCCATTGCAGAGGCAGCACAGGCAGGGGAGTGGGGAGAGTTCCCAATAACTCCAGGAGGGTTGGGCAGTTCCAGGGTCAAGGGCAGGTCAACAGGACCATGGCCCAAGGTGTTACGCGTGCCATGTATCACAGGTGCACAGGCTCAAGCTCAAGCACCCATATGCACACGTGCACATAACACACACACTAGGCTGATTTCCACCACCAGCAGCTTCCAAAAAGCATCACCTAGAGGCTCCTGCCCCTTGAAGGGGCCGAACCTGGGGCTGGTGAGTGGTGGCATGGGAGCAGCCACCTGCTTTAGGCCATCCCAGGCAAGCCACTGATACCACAGCAAATGCCACTTAGGGGGCATTTACCAGCCAAAGAACTTCTCATTCACATCTTCAGTAAGTACTCCTGACAATGCTCTCAAGGATTCACTATTGCATCCCCATTTTCCATTTTACAGATCAGGAAACAGACCCAGAAAGGATCAGTGCCAGGTCCAAGATCACACAGCCAGGACCAGCAGAGCTGGCGTTTGAACTTGAGGTCTCTGAGGCCAGGAAGGACATGTATACCAGGTAGGAGAAGAGGGTTGGCACATACCATACTTGTCCCCATCCTCGCCGCGGGCACTGATCCTGCGGCCCAGGACCTGGATGTGTTTTCCACTGGTCCGGCTGTAGAGCTGGTACAGCCGCAGCTGCTTACGGCTCACATCGTCCCGAGCCCGCGTCTGGTTCTCTACGTGGATGCGGAAGTCCACGTTCTCCTCGGCAACCAGCACCTGGGCAGGGAAAGGGACATAATGAGCCACCCCAGATGTCCCAGACCCACTGCATGCAGGAGCCAGCCACGCCCACCACAAAGACCAAGGGCTTCTCTACACTGGCTCTGAGCCAGGCCGTGGCACACACTGATAACCACCCCCTCACTACCCCCATTCAAAGACAACGCAAATGGGGCTCTGAGAGGTGAGGCAAGTTGCCCAAGGTGGTCCAGCCAGAAAGTGGCAAAGCTAAGAATCAGGTCTAGGTCTATGTGACAACAAAGCTTCTCTTTCCACCACAGGCCCCGTTAAAGCAAGAACAATTCTCGGTAAAGTGGTGGGGCAGTGCCCCTACCCTGATTCCATCCCAGGGTAGCTGTGAGGACTAAGTGAGCAAATGGGAAGAGAAGTACTCAAATCCATATGGAGATGGGTAAGGAACGAGAGCGGATGGAACGCTGCGTCCGTGGGGACAGAGGAAGGCCTGGAGAGCCTCATCCGGGGATCCAACAGGCCAAGTCCTCTGTGACTTTGCGCCCTGCAGCTGATGCTGGGGTCTCCTCCTCACACCCTAAGGGTCCTCATGCTCACTCCCACACCAAACATTTGCCCACATCCTTAACTCCTCTGGGGAAGCCTTTGTTTTGCATCTGCCACCAAAATTCCAGCTCCCTTGAGGCTTAGCTTGTGCCTGTCCACATCCTTCAGGAAGCCTTCTCTGGTTACACCAACACATACCGCGCTCATCTTCCTTCCCCTCTCATTGGGACGACTTGCACCTGCCTCCTCAGTGGCCTTCTGCTTCCACTCTCGCCTTCTGGTAGTCTCTCTTCTACCAAACCCAATCCCCTCTTCACACTCTCCGGGGTTTCCCATCACGCTTCGGGGAAGGACTCCTCCGAGGCCTCAAGGCCCTGCAAGGTGAGCCGCTGAATGCTTCTCCACCTTCCTCTCCCACCACTCCCTCCCCACCAGCCACGCTGGCCACTGGCCACCTTGGCATGGCTCTGGGCATTCCAAAATCAAAGCACACTCCTGCCCCAGGGCCTTTGTACTTGTTCTTCCCTCTGCTTTGATGCTCTATCTCAGATCCTTACATTCTAACCCCTTGAGCTCACTCGGGTCTCTGCTCAAATGTCACCTCCTCATGCAGGCCTTCCTGGACCCCTTTCTGAAGCCACCTCCAGCTCTGACACTCTCCCTCCCCCCACCATGCTTTGTGCTTCTTTCCAGCACTTTTCTGGGTTCTGTCTTTTGGCCCCAGTAGACTGGTAGCACCATCAAAAAAAAGAGAGAGAGAGAGAGAGAGAAAGAGAAAGCTGGAGCAGTGTCTCTCATTTGCCACTATATCCGCAGCACCTAACACGGTAGAAACTCAAACCCTTCTTGAATGGATGCATGAACAAATGTTGAAAAGGCCTGGAGTCCTGTTGTGCCCTACACCCTGCTAGTTGTATGCATGTCCTATCCCATGTCAACCATAAGGCTGAGCCATTCCTGAAGCCCAGACAGCATTCTGGGTTTGTCCCCTGCGTGCCCACAAAGTCTATCACAATGCTAGGCACAAGGGACCCCCATTACCACGCTGGCACAGCCCCACTCAGCCCATGGCAGAGTTCTTAGGACCCTGGCTGCCAAAACATCTGTCTCACCTCTCAGTTGTGAGCTCCCAAGGGCAGGCATGTGTTTCCTTCATTTGCTACAGTAGGATCTCTGTCCCCAAGCAGACCTGCATGTACCTCCTGATCCTGGACTGGGCCCGCAGGTATGTCAGCAGGACCACATTGTTGAACCTTCACGATTGTCCTCAGGGCGGAAGCATCATCCCACATTACGGATGAGGAAACTGAGCAGTAACGCAGAATTAACCCCAGGCCTTGTGACCCCAAAGACTGTGTTTCCTGTGCCCCACCCCTGCAGGCAGCCCCAGGCCACTGCCTTGCAGGGCCCTGCCTGCCCCACCAGTGCCATCAGGAGCTGGCCCTGGGTTCAAAACCCAGGGTGTGCCACTCTCCAGCTAAGGGACCTTATGCAAGTTATTAAACTCTAGTGCCTGTTTCCTCGCCTATAAAATAGGGTGATGACAACAGCACCCTCCTCGTGAGTGGCTGTAAAGATTAAACATATAAAGCCATATATTAAGCGCTCAGAGCCGTGCCTGGCTCACTAGGGGTAACTAGTGGGAGAACACAAGGGAGTTTTTCACGGGGCTCTAGGTGAAGCCCTGCAAACCAGATTAGCATGTGGGAAAATGCTATTGCTTTTCATAGTCCTGACAACCATGCACCATGAGAACGCTTTTCACCCACACTGAACGGATGCAGACACTATGGCCCAGAAAAGTTAAGTCCATTGCTCCAAACCACACAGCCCAGTGAGGCAGGGCCTGGTCTGCTGGCCCACCAAGTGTGCCCCCCTTCACTTCCCCTTCCCTCAGCGGCCACACACATCACCACTCCACCACTCGCAGCCCGGGTCTGATACCTGGGGCCCGCCTCCTTCCACATCCTGCTGCTCAGGGACAGAAGAACTCCAGTGCCCCTGAGGCCCACACCTGGTGGGCATTTGTCTGGAAGACGCCCCACCCGTGGCCTTTGACCTTCCTGGAATGACTTCCGGAGGTGGCTAGCCCTGTCCCCTCCCCCAAGGGCAGGCCTCTGGCATCCCCTCCCTGTCCTCCAACTCTGCTCCTCCTCACAGGAGACCTTATCGACCAGAGGTCAAACCAATCTCCTTCCCCCGGGTCCCCGAGGGGAGCTGCCCTGCCCCAGAAGCCGGCCTCCCATTAATGATTTTCTCCCTGCCCCACTGGACAGAGGCAGCGTGGGTGACCCAGGGTCAGCAGGGGCTATCAGGTGGCACTTCCCCAGGATGCGGGAGGGAACAATCCATCTTGCCCAGCTCTCACCATTGAAGCCCCACTCTGTGGCCAGATCAACTCCCAGGGAGGTGGCGGGGGGTGGCCTCTAGTTTGGAAACAAGGTCCGTTCTCCTGGAAAGGCAGGAGGCACCCCGGGCTTCGCAGGCAAGACCTCTGGAGGGTGTGACACCCCCCACCCCAAAGCCTTTCCTAGCCCCACCTCCCAGGCTGGGTGAGGGCCCCCAAACACTCTACTGCAATGGCTTATTGTCCCAAGTCCAGTGTGACTGGTTCATCCCTGAATCTCAGCTCTGCCCTCAGAAGGCAACCAGCAAACACATGCCAAAAGGCTGAGGCCAAAAGCGAGGGAAACCTGGAGGCCAACATCAGCCCTCCCACTTACCAGCCAGAGTGCCCCACAGAGGGATGTGTTAAGGCAACTGACTGCTCAGCATTCCTCTGTTCCAGACACTCTGCTAAGAAGACCCCTAGGCCAGTCGCGGTGGCTCAGCACTTTGGGAGGCCGAGGTGGGCGGATCGCTTGAGGCCAGGAGTTCAAGACCAGCTTGAGGAGTTCAACACCATCTTAACATACTGAAACCCCGTCTCTACTGAAAATACAAAAATTAGCCAGGTGTGGTGGTGCACGCCTGTAATCCCAGATACCCAAGAGACTGAGGCTGGAGAATCACTTGAACCCGGGAGGCAGAGGTTGCCACGAGCAGAGATCGCACCACTCCAGCCTGGGTGACAGAGTGAGAATCTGTCTGAAATAAATAAATAAATAAAATTTAAAAAATAAGAAGAAGAAGAAAATGACCCCTAGACCTGGCACCTCAATGACCCGTGAAGGTGAGCACCGGTTAAAGCCCATTTCAAGGTCTGCTGCCAGAGTACATGCATAGTGGGACTGCCTTGGGAACATCCACTTCTCCTGTCCTACTAGCTGGGTGGCAGATCACTTGGCTCGGTGCCCTACAAGGGGGACCTATCTTCAAGGTCTTCCCAGAACAGTCAATGTTGCTGTCGGCCTGGCTAACACCCCTCCAGGCATACAATGATCAGGAGTGTTGAAAAGCTGCGGTTTGAACAAAATCAAATTGTTGAAACTCTTTTTTTCTTTTTTGAGACTGAGTCTCACTCTGTCGCCCAGACTGGAGTGCAGTGGCACAATCTCGGCTCACTGCAACCTCCACCTCCCAGGTTCAAGCGATTCTCGTGCCTCAGCCTCCCCGAGTAGCTGGGATTACAGGTGCCCAACACCACACCGGCTAATTTTTGTAGTTTTGGTAGAGATGGGGTTTCACCATATTGGCCAGGCTGGTCTTGAACTCCTGACCTCAGGTGATCTGCCCGCCTCGGCCTCCCAAAGTGCTGGGATTATAGGTGTGAGCCACCATACCCAGCCTGCTGCAACTCTCAAAAGCAGAGAAGGGTTGGTGCATAAAGCATGTCTTCGATGGAGACAAGGTGCCTTTTGTCATGCTACCTTGCCTGCCACGCCATGCACATGGATTATCTTTTGGGTGGAAGCAGCTTTTCTCACAGCATGGTGGCCTAGGGTCCTCTTCAGCCTAAAGTTCCAGTTGTCCCCAGCCCCTGCTTCCCCTGCCTTGAGGGCTTCAGTTCACTCTTCCAATGCAGCAACTGCACAGAGGCAAGGAGGCCCCAAGAGGCTCAAATCCCTCCCCCAAGCCTGCCAAGGTCCCCCAGCCCTGGGGACAACCATGGGGCTCAGTGGCACAGAGCCCACCCACCTTCTGCCTTCGGTTCCATCCTCTCCCGGTGCAGCTCTTAACACAAAATGTGATGCCATGTCCCTGCCCAGGCTCCCTATTACCCGAGACAACAGCCAAGTGTCATCCTTACAGTCAAGCCCCGTCTACCTTGCAAGCCTCCCCTCTTAGGCACCTTGGTAAGTGCCTAAGGGGTGAAAAGAGGTTGAGGTGAGCCCCCAGCCTAGTGCCAGCTTCCAGGGATCAACCAACGTACCATCTCACACCAGGGCATCCAACAGCCTCCATCACTCCCTCTGGCCTGAAGACTTCAGCCTCTCCAGCCCACTCATGGCTGAAAAGCATGTCTGAGATTTTCCTCTTTCTTCCTGGCCCCCATTTCCACCTCCCACAAATGTGCATCACATCACACATCACCTATGTACACACCTCACACAGGCAACACTAACACAGTAACCACCACTGACTGACCTTAGCTGTCACCTGGCTTCACCCCCAGTCAACCAACTTATTTGACTTCTTTAGCTCTCAGTTTTCCCATCAGCAAAATGGGAACTTTTTCCTTTAGTTTTGCTTTGTTTCTTAAACAGCCACTGTGTGTTTAGCACTTCCTCTGTGCTAAGAATCTCTTGAGGGACATCTTCGTATGTAATGCCCAGAACAACCCTATGACTTGGTACGATTTTTTTTTTGAGACACAGTCTTACTCCGTTGCCCAGGCTGGAGTGCAATGGCATGATCTTGGCTCACTGCAATCTCTGCCACCCAGGTTCAAGTGATTCTCCCGCCTCAGTCTCTGAAGTAGCTGGGATTACAGGCGTCTGCCACCACGCCTGGTGAATTTTTGTAGTTTTTAGTAGAGACAGGGTTTCACCATCTTGGCCAGGCTGGTCTTGAACTCCTGACCTCATGATCCACCCACCTCGGCCTCCCAAAGTGCTGGGATTACAGGCGTGAGCCACCGCGCCCAACCTGGTATGATTATATCCCCATTTTACAGAGATGGAAACTGAGGCTCAGAGAGGTTACAACACTTGTTTTATGTCACAGAATTGGTGAGAAACCAAGATTCAAATCCAGCCCAGGCTCTCTCCTGCTTTGCCCTCACCTGCCACTGTTCTCCCTCCTCTTCCTCACCCACCTCCTTTCTACCTTTCCAAGATGACAACTGGTTCAGGCCACAGACCATAGTTTGGGGGCAAGGAGGTTGGAATATTGTCCACAAAAACGCTGGAGCCCTTAAGCCTTCTGCTCCCACTCAAGAGAGAGGGATGGGGCCCCACAGCCTCTCCCACCCAGGTCCCCATCCTCTGATCCTTGAGGCTTCATGTAACCCATGCTCCTGTCTCCAGGCAACCTGCCCAGAAAGGGAAGGTTTCCCTGGTCCCAGGAGGGGCAGCCCCCAGACTTTCAGCCATGTTCCACACCACGTGCCTCCTCCAGCAGCAGCAGCAGCATCGGGCCAGCCAAGGCTTTCAGATGTTCTCCAAACTCTGGATTCAAACTGGAGACCTTCACTCCTCTCCAGCGAGGGTTCCCAGTAAAGTCAACCACTCTCTCCACCGGAAAATGCAGCTCCCCTAACTCTTCCTGGACTCTGGCCCAAGGGGCACTCTCTGGATTACTGTCATTGAGAGTGAAGCTCACGTTGGCTCCCACTGGCTGGGCACCTACCCCCATGCCAGGGCCCATGTCCACTCCTCACACAACCTGAGCAGCCGAAACTATTATACTCTCCCTGTGTTCCAGGTGACAAAGGAAGACACAGAGAGGCCGTGAGACTGGCCCAAATTGAACAGAAACTGACAGAGCCACGATCTGAACCCAACTCTGGATCTGAAGCCCATGAGTTTCCCACGGATGGAAAGGGGAGGAGGAAGGCTGGGCCCACCCTGAATCTGAGTGTGGCTCCAATGGGTGCCCCCACCTCCTCAACCCCGGGCTTCTGGGCTCTTGCCTGTCACACTCTGCACACCAACTCAGCCAGGACAGACAGTGACACCGCAAGGGCCCTTCCCCAGCCCCCAGCCTGTCCATTAAGCTCCCAGGGCTATCAATGTATTGATTGGCAGGGCTGAGCCATCAGCAGGGGAGGGGGCACTGCAGGATAGGGGGTTGGGCCCGAGGGTTGGCTTCTCTCTCCCCATACATCAGCCTTCATGGTACAGATCGTCAATATGGGCCCCGCTGCTGCAGGCAGTCAACCCTGGAGCCATAAAGACGACCTGTTCTCTCCCTCCCTTTCCTCTTCCCACCGATCCCTGTTTCAATTCCAGCTCTCTAAAGCCCCTGGGTAGGGAGAGTAGCCATCCATGCCCATGAGATAACAAACAAGCCCTTTATTCCAGCATTCAAAACCCACCACAGTCTTTTCCATCACCCCCATTCCTGGGAATGGACGCGCCAGCTACCCCAGTCACGCAGAGGCTCACAGTGCCCTCTTCACCCGGTTTGCTCTCATTTGAAGATCTACATGAAGCATCGACCCAGGCCAGACCCTCTTGCCCCAGAGTCTGGTTCCAGGCCTGTCATCAGAGTCCCCGCTGCACCCTTGAGCTCTTGCTCTCCAGCACATACCCCCCGATCCCCGATCCTCTCAAGTCTCCAAGGGCTAGGATAGGTGCTGGCTCTTGCTGTGCCCCAGCCCCTGGCACAGATGAGTGGGTGGGGGGACTCAGTCCGGGTCCCCACCCGCAGAGAACCTCTCCCCCAAACCTCCACTCACTGACCCAACATTCCTCCAGCATGCCAGGTCTGTGCCAGGTGCCATGGTGCCTGTGGCAGGGGCCAGACCTCCCTTTGACTTCCAAGAACCCGTGGGCTGGTGGACAAGCCGGCCTTGAGACACCCCAGAGTTCAACGCAGATACACAGTTCACGTTACTCAACACTTATCATGAGCCAGGCGCTATGCCAAGTGCATCCCCCGGGCAGGGGGAACTCACCCTTCCAGCAAACCCGGGAGGGAGGTTCTGTCCTAATGCCTACTGGAATGATAAGTCACAGAGAGGCCAGTCAATCACTCAATCACACGGCCAACTGAAGCATGCTGGGCCTGGAACCCATCCATACCCGTGTGCCCCGCAGAGTGCCCTGGATCAAAGACAGTGGCCAGGTGCTATGCGATTCCAAGGCAGAAGGTGGGATGGGGACTGGGGGAAACAAGAGCTGCTGAAGTATGTGCCATCTCTTCATGGAAGAAGAGCCTTGGATACCTTCTTCATTCCCCTCAAAACCAGTCCAGGCCCAGGTATGCAGCAAAGCCTATGTATTCAAGCATCACAGCAAGTGTCCCGTCAATGTTTGTGGATTGTTGATGATGAGCAACACTATATTTAAGTGCCTACTACATGTCTGGTCATCAATTACTCCTACCAACAGGCCAGGGGAGTGGGATTAGCATCCTTAATTTGCCCATGGTGAGGAAGTGGAGACTCAGAGAGGTTAAGGGCCTTGCCCAAGGCCACACAGTCTTGAGTGGTAGAGTGGCAATTAAATCCAGACTAAGTCCAAAGCCTGTGCTCCCAACTCAGACTGGAGGAGGCCTGATGTCACTGATCCAAGAACATGTCCTTTCTAGCTTTCTCTAGCACCACATAGCATGTTACCTAACACAGACAATATCATTGATTGAACAATTACTTTTACTCAATTATTCATGGAGTGTTTTGCCATTGTGCTAGCTACTCTGTGTGCAATATCCCACTTAGTTCTCACAATAACCCTTAAGAAGTAGGTATTTCTCTTTTTTTTTTTTTTCAGATGGAGTTTCGCTCTTGGTGTCCAGGCTGGAGTGCAGTGGAGTGATCTCGGCTCACCGCAACCTCCACCTCCCGAGTTCAAGCGATTCTCCTGTCTCAGCCTCCTGAGTAGCTGGGATCACAGGCACCCATTAAGCCTCGTTAATTTTTGTTATTTTTAGTAGGCATGGGGTTTCACCATGTTGGCCAGGCTGGTCTCAAACTCCTGACCTCAAGTGATCCGCCCATCTTGGCCTCCCAAAGTGCTGGGATTATAGGCGTGAGCTACTGCACCCGGCCAGAAGTAGGTATTTCTCATGATCCCATTTTACAGATGGGGAAACTGAGGTGTAGAAAATTGAAGGTTAAGGAATATTTGCTGAACAGCTGCCAAGAAGCACAGCCAGGATTCAACCTAGGCTTCCCCTACACCAAAGCCTATGTATTCAAGCATCACAGAAGCCACTGACCTCACCTCACTGATACCCAGGTGTGTAAATCAAAGCTCAGAGAGAGAGGTCAGTGAGCCTAGGCCAGAGCCAGGCCTGGAACCCAGGTATTCAGGGATTCCACTCTGTAGCCCACATGGGGCTTGTCTTTGGCCCCATCCTTGGCACAACAGCATTTTGAATGGCCTGAGGCCTTTTGCCACTGAGATGTCAGAGCAAACACATTGCTAGCAAGCTGGACCAAAGCCCAAGGGGCCTACTGACCTGCTGGGGTTTCAGAACAAATCCCCATGCTCAGGCCCAAAGTGCTGACAGCAGGCCAAGCCCCTTCTTTTTTTTTTTTTTTTTTTTTTTTTTGAGATGGAGTCTCGCTCTGTCACTCAGGCTGGAGTACAGTGGCCGGATCTCAGCTCACTGCAAGCTCCGCCTCCTGGGTTCACGCCATTCTCCTGCCTCAGCCTCCCAGGTAGCTGGGACTACAGGCGCCCACCACCTAGCCCGGCTAGTTTTTTGCATTTTTTAGTAGAGACGGGGTTTCACTGTGTTAGCCAGGATGGTCTTGATCTCCTGACCTCGTGATCCGCCCGCCTCAGCCTCCCAAAGTGCTGGGATTACAGGCTTGAGCCACAGCGCCTGGCCGGCCCAAGCCCCTTCTAAGGCCAGCCCTCCCCTCCGTGCACTGCCATGGGGTCCTATGCATTAGAGAAGAGCTGACACAGCAAAAGCTAGGAGCATACAGAGGTTCCTCAGAGCAGCCCTCACCCACAGAAAGGAAAAATCAACACCTCCCCTCCCACAGTGTCGAGAAGACAGCAGCCCTGGGGAAGGACTCACTATACCTGCTGGGGGCGGGCAGGGGGCAAGGGAACCCTCCCAGAGTAAGAGGCATAGGAGCTTGGTCGGGACTACAAACAAGAGTTTGGATCATGCACTGTCCCTCCACAACTACCTGAGGCAGTAGGGACGGTTTCCTTGGTTGCTTTTTCCCATTGTACACATGCAGAAGCTGAGACCCAGGGAGGTTAAGTAATTTGCCCAAGGTCACATAGCAAAGAGAAGGCAGAGCCACACTCCAGAGCCCTCATACAAGTAAGCTTGAGTCCTAGAGTCAGGCAGACACAGAGCTGAATCCAGCTCTGCCTCTCTCTTGCTATGTGACCAATAGCAGGTTACTTTATGCCCCGGTGCCTCTCTTTTTCTTCCTCTGTAGAATTCCCTAGTTCCAGGCTGGTTGTGAGGCTTGACCTGGATAATGTGCAAAACCACATGGTGGGCTGGGCGCTGTGGCTCACGCCTGTAATCCCAGCACTTTGGGAGGCCGAGGCGAGAGGATCACGAGGTCAGGAGATCAAGACCATCCCGGCTAACACAGTGAAACCCTGTCTCTACTAAAAATACAAAAAATTAGCCGGGTGTGGTGGCAGGCGCCCGTAGTCCCAGCTACTCGGGAGGCTGAAGCAGGAGAATGACGTGAACCTAGGAGGCAGAGCTTGCAGTGAGCCGAGATCGCGCCACTGCACTCCAGCCTGGGCGACAGGGTGAGACTCCGTCTCAAAAAACAAAACAAAACAAAACAAAAAAGCACACGGCAGCCAGGCGCAGTGGCTGATGCCTATAATCCCAGCACTTTGGGAGGCCGAGGGAGGTGGATCACCTGAGGTCAAGAGTTCAAGACCCGCCTGGCCAACATGGTTAAACTCCATCTCTACCAAAAACACAAAAATTACCCAGACGTGGTGGCATGCAGGCTGAGGCAGAAGGATTGCTTGAACCTGGGAGGCAGAGGTTGCAGTGAGCTGAGATCACACCATTGCACTCCAGCCTGGGCAACAGAGCAAGACTCCATCTCAACAACAGTAACAAAAAAATCACTTGGTATGTGGTGAGCGCACTATACCTGGTGGCCACTATGAATATTGTTGTTGTTTTTGGTGGCTTGATGTGCCTGCACCCCAATTTTCCACACCCACAAGTCTCCTGCTAGAGGACTAGGTCAGAACCAAAAGGCCCTGCAGAAAATGGAAATCTCTTCCTGATCCCCCTCTAGTCTCCCTTTGGGGGTCCAGTGTGTCCTTGGAGCTGCCCAGGGCAGGGTAGAGGCTGCATCTGTGACCCTGATGGGTTGCCCCAAGCCTGCTGACACTGGCCGTGCCAATCACAAGAAATTCTAAAAATCCACCTCCTTATCTCAGAGCGGGTGACACTTCCGAGCTTCAGGAATGCTGGTGGGGAGTCCCGCCCCCTCCCCCTCTCCCTCCTCCTCTGCTGGGGAAAGGCTGGAAGAGGACTGCTGAATTCTCCAGGCCCCAGCCCCCAAGTATCCCCCTCTAACTCTGGGACCCTCTCAGATCAACACATTCCAGGAGGATCAGGACCTGCAGACTCCAAGTCAGACACCCTCAAGCCTAGAGACGCCTACCTGGGCTCTCAACATCCCCCCCTACACCAGAATCCAAAGAGAATCTCACTACAGATCCCTAGCATGTCCCTAAGGACTCCATGGGCACACCAATATTATTTCTGAATAATTTCAGGATTCCTTGAGAAGAAGGTCCATCTGCTATGGCAGAAAGAATACAAGATCTTGAATCCAGCATGTTGGGTCTTAGCTATGACCCTGAACAAATCCCTTCCTCATTCTGTGCCTTGGTTTCTCGAACTGTGAAAAAGAATTGTTACCCTCTCTTACCTTGCCCTCCCTGTAGAATGGGTGAAAGAACCGAACCAGCTTCCCAATGTAAGGGACATTTTAGAATTTCTACAAGCACCTTCTTTTTCCTTCATGCAAATCACTGCTCCTCGGACTCAGTTTCTTCCCCTGCTAAACGGAAGGAAGATGTATGTACCTGCCTCACTCCACTTCACAGTGCTGGGAGAGGAGGGAGCAGAACAGACAAGATTCTGTTCATCTGGCATGTTCTCCCTTTAAACTGGGAGCTCTTAGAGGCCAGGGACTGACCGGACCTTATTCCCAAGGCAGCAAGAAGCAGGCTCCCAGCAAGCATGTGCTGAATGAATACCTGACTGTGGCTGGATGGATGATGTTGCTTTAAGAAATTAAAAGGCCAAGGCCGGGCGTGGTGGCTCAAGCCTGTAATCCCAGCACTTTGGGAGGCCGAGACGGGCGGATCACGAGGTCAGGAGATCGAGACCATCCCGGCTAACACGGTGAAACCCCGTCTCTACTAAAAATACAAAAACTAGCCGGGCGAGGTGGCCGACGCCTGTAGTCCCAGCTACTCGGGAGGCTGAGGCAGGAGAATGGCGTAAACCCGGGAGCTTGCAGTGAGCTGAGATCTGGCCACTGCACTCCAGTCCGGGCGACAGAGCGAGACTCTGCCTCAAAAAAAAAAAAGAAATTAAAAGGCCAGGTGGGTGGCTTACACCTGTAATCTCAGCACTTTGGGAGGCCAAGGCAGGCAGATCACCTGAGGTCAGGAGTTTGAGACCAGCCTGGCCAACGTGGTGAAACCCTGTCTCTACTAAAAATACAAAAATTCGCCCAGCATGGTGATGTGTACCTATAATCCCAGCTACTTGGGAGGCTGAGGAGAGTCACTTGAACCCAGAAGACAGAGGTTGCGGTAAGCTGAGATCACGCCACCGCACTTCAGCCTGGGTGACAGAGCTCAAAAAAAAAAAAAAAAAAAGTGCCATCCACTAACAGAGCATCGCATCCTCTTTTTGTCCCAAAGGACACTGTCTCCAGCTTCCCCATCCTAGCCAGCTTAAAGAAAGGGTCTAAACCTCACTGAGGAGGCTGGGTGTGGGGGTGGTCACGCCGAGAGGGGGCATGGAAGGAAACTTCCAAACTTGAACACTTCTTGTGGTGAGAGAGGAAGTGGCGCTGCAGGAGGGACAAGGGGCTAAGGGGCTGGCAGGAGGGACAAGAGGCCAGGGGATGCCCCCCCGCACCCCGCCCGGCCTGGCCTGCGTCATGCCTGGTCTGTCTGGGGAAGGCCAGGACCTAGCCGAGCCTAGCGGCAGGAACAATGTCAGGCAGGTGCCGGCCGAGCTGCGGGAAAGGCCCAGCCCGGTGTCATTGTCAGAGCTCAGCCAAGTGCAGAAAAGCAATTTACTGGTCACGCCGCTTGCTCCCCACGGAAATTTTTAAAATTCTTCCAATTTGAGCTATCTACGGTGTCCTGAGTCGTGTGGAGAAGGGATGAAGGGATTTTATTAAATTCCCAGCTTCCTACTTCCTAGGGTGGCCAGCGGGTGAGGGCGGGGCTCACCACTTTGGGGGTGGGCAGGACGGTGTCTGGCATTGAATGTGCTCATGGAAACGTAGCTGGGGGCAGGGACCCATCCTGAGCTTGGTAGCGATGGACAGGAGGAAAGGAGGGGCCCAGAAACTCCACTGCTGAGACTGGACCAGTCCTGGAAAACACTGAGGTGGGGGAGGGAAGGGTGTAGGCACATCTATTTCCCAGCAGCCACAGTGTGCCTTCCTGGGTGGATGAGAACTGGCAAAACTTCCCCATCCCCTATCATGTACCAGTTTAACTCCATGACCAACCATTTCACAAATGATGCAGCGAAGACTCTGGGGACCCAGAGAGGGAAAGATGGAGCTGGAGCTGGGGTTCAGGCCTAGGCCACTGGATTGCAAAGCCCTGAGCCCTTCCCTCCATGCAGAGAGGCTTCCCTGGGCCCTGCTCACCCTAAAGGAGCTTCAACTGCTACCTGCTAAGTGCAGCCTACCCAAACCTCAGCAGGGAGCAGGCCTCAGATTCCTAGCAGTTAACATCATGTGGCTCCCACCCCTCATTTCAACCATTAAGGCCACCTGACTTTTGTTCCTATAGTGTAAATGGGGACATAAGCCTGACAACCTTGCCCATAACTCCCAGGATAACATTTCTTTATCTTTAGGGGTCATAGATGTTTTGAAACTCTGTGGGGAGCAGACAACCCTCTTCCAGACACAGCACATTTGAGCACCATTTTTGCGCAATGTTTCAGGGGCCTCCCCCTCCCACAATCCCATCCTTTGACACTCCAAGGGTACATGGACCATGGGTTAAAAACATCAGTCCTATGGCACTTTGGATGCAGAAAGCCCGGTGGGGACAAAGGGGTGAAGGAAGGAGGAAGGTGGAGGGGGTGGGGAGAGGAGGTTCCCTCACCTGCTCTAAGGCTGCCTCTTGACCTAACCAGGGCAGACCACCCAGCTCTTTCCCAAGATGCTGGCTCTAGCTCTGGCCAGGAGGTGGAGGTGGGATGCAGAGTCCACACTCCCTCCCTCCAGCTCCCCTGAAGAACACAAAGACCACACAGCAGCCCCTCCTGGGCCCCACTTCAAGAAGAACCAAGAGCAGCAGGCATCCAGAGGCTTGAGCCACACGTCTGCAGGCCTCCCTGCTACTCCATGCCCATTTCATCACTCCTGCCCCCAGGCTCAGAACTCTGGAAAAGAGCTCTTGCCCAGGTCAGACAAGCAGACCCCCTGGAGTGACCCCGGGGCCTACCCTCTGCTTGGGGACTCAGCTGCAGACCAGGCAGGCCATGCCTGGCACTGGCCTCCCTCTTTGACACCAGCCGTTCCCCACCCCCGCCCCCATCACCACACAGGGTCACATCTGCTTTGGCAAACAGCCAGTCTTAAGTTACTGACTCCAGTTATATTGATTCAAGGAGTCACTGGGGACCCCAGCCTGGCCAACAGGAGGAAAGAACCCATCAGTCCGTCCACCCTTCCATCCCCAAGCCCTACTGGATGCCCCCAGCTCAGTGCCTATCAGAAGGGTAACAACCCTCTCCTGGGTGTGGAGGGAAGATAACAGGCCCACCATCGCCAAACACTGCGAGAGGCTGCTGAGTCGCAGCAGTGCTCAAGGCACACAACACTCCTTGAGCCAGAAAACCGAGAGAACCATCAATTTCCTGTGCTTAAGGCTTGCTCTGGGGATCTCCTGAATCCAGAAGGCTGAGGTCTAAGAATCTTCTCTAATCCCGGAAAGCCACCTGCCTTCCACCGAGGGGGAAGGGTCAGACAACCTTCTTTTGGCCTGTGTCCAGATCCTCCTGGCCTGGCCCCTTGCAGCACTAGGTGGGTGGGAGCTTGGGGAGCTGACGCTTCCTATTCTCTTTGCCCGCCGCCCCCCCACCCCCAACATACAGAGGCAGCCCTGGTCTGGTTCTAATCGGGGCTGAAGTCGGCTCCCTTTTTCGCTCTTCTCTCTCCCTCCCCCCAACCCTTTTTCCTTCATTTCTACGGCTTTGGAAGCCAGAGCGTTCCAACTGTCTGTGTGCCAAGACCTTCCCGAGTCTGAAAGCTGCTGAAGTAACAGATCAGATTTTAGCAAGTGCTTTCCAGGCTGAGCGCCAAGCCCTCTTCTGATTCACGGAGAGCGAGCGAACAGGGAGCAGGCGGGGAACCAACGAGGGCTGCACCACCTTAGGCGAGGGAGTGCGGAGCGTGGCCCGTCCGGGAGCGGCCTCGCGGGCAACGGCCACTCGGTCTAGGCGCCCTCGAGGTTCCCCTTGTCCCGGGCGTGTGTGTCTGTATGTGTGTCTCAGTGTTGCAAGCGCCTTCAAAACCAGAGTAATTTACAACTGAAGCTTTCTCCCTGGACTCGAAATCCACTCGGCTGAAAGCCTTTTTGTTTGGAAGCGGTGATGTTAAGGGAAGGTTGGCAGAGAAAATCCCTAGGTCCTACCCCTCGCTTACTGAGGGCAGGGGTCTTAGAGCCGGGTATATTGCTGCGGCTGAGCCCGCCGGCTCTGCGAGATCTCCTTCCAGCCGAGGCCGACAGGGGCCGCGACAGCCAGCGCCGCCTCGGGCCCCACGGCAGAGCCCCTTGCCCTTGGCCGGTCCCCCGCCGGTGCAGGGCGCGCGCGGAGCCGCCCTTCCGCGCCCTGGGAACAGGTGCACTGGGCTCGGCGCCCAGGAGGGGTGGGGCACAGGGAGGGGGCGCGGCCGGGGAAGGGGGGTCGGCGTGTACCGCGAGGCAGGGGCGGGAGGAGGTCAGAGTCAGGAGCCCACGTACCTGTACCTGGAAGCACAGCAGCAGGAAGTGTAAACACCTGCGGGAAACAGATGGAGAAGCGGTCAGTGGGACCTGAGGAGGGGGGCGCACGGACAGACAGACACGCAGTCCAACAGTCAAGCAAACGGACGGGCGGGTAGACAGAGGCACAGGGCACAGGCACACGGACAGACGGCCAGGCAGGGTGGGCAGCCCTGCGCGCGGGCGCTTACAGGCAAGTGCAGGCGGAGGGCGCTGAATACATCGCTGAGCGGGAGGGAGGCGGCGGCTCCTAGCCCAGCCTGCACATGTCCGCTCCGCGCGGCCGGGACCGGGCGCCTCCGCCGCCGCCGCCGCCGCCGCCGCCGCTGCTGCTGCTCCCTCCTCGCCGGCTGCTGCTGCTGCAGACTCTGCTGCTCCGGGGCGCTCCGCGGCGCGCCCTGCGGCATCAGCGCCCCGCGCGGCTCCTCCCGAGCGCTGCGCCCTCCGGGCTGGCGCAGGGGCTGCGGGGCGGCAGCCGCTGTGCAGGAGGCGCCTGGCCGGTGCGGGGAAGCTTGCTCACTGCTGGCCCGCCGGCCGTCCGTGGGAGGCTGGCTTCCCGGCTCAGTTCGGGGACAGCATGCGCGGCGGGGCTGGAAGCCGGGTTGCACTCTCCGGCCCGGGCGCGGAGCTGCGTGAGGCCAGGGGTCAGCGCTCCGGAGTCGGGGCGCGCGGCTGCAGCACGAAAGCGTCACGGCCGCTCCGTCTGGGCGCCCGCCGGCTCATGTCTCCTCCTCCGCGTCTCTCCGGCCGTGCGCATCGCCGCCTCCCACCACTGGCGGCGGCCGGGGCGTTTTCTACGCGCGGGCGGCGAGGGGGCGGGGGGCCGGGGGCGGGCCCGGGCCAGAGCCGGCACAATGAGGATGCGGGGCCTGGGGGCTCCCCCCTCGGGGCGCGGCCGGACGGGCGCTCAGCTCGCCTGGGTGCGCCCAGCCCACATCAAAGGCGGCCCTGCCTGCTCGCCTGCCTGCCGCGGCCTCTCGCTGCCTCCTCCTCCTTCTCCTGGCGGCTCGGGGTTGGAGGGGAGGCGCTCAGACTCTCTGCGACGGAACCGGCAGCTCCGAAGGGGCAGGACCCACGAAACTGAAGCTGGTGAGCACTGGAAGCCGTCGGAGCTCTGCGCCCGAACGCAGTGACCCGCTCCTCCGCGCAAACGTTGCCCAAATTGGGCAGGCGATGCTCCCCAAGAAAGCAGTTAGGTACGGAGCGTCCTCACCTGCCCATATTCGCTAGTCGCACTCACCGTAGCGCTCGAGTGGGGAGCCGAGAGGGGGCGGGTCAGACCCAGCCCCCGGGCGGCTCCACTGAATGGGGGTCGCTTTTACCCGCTCTGTGATCGTGGAGTTTCCCAGCCACCCTCTTGACTGGCTACACACTTAAGTGAGCCCCCTTTCTCTTCTTACGTCCCTGCCGCTGCGAAGGGGGCTCCGGGGCGTCTCTCCTTCCCACCCCTTGCCGCCTCCGGGGCTCTGGGGTCGGTTCACGGGATCCCAGCTGGGCTCTCCCGTAGGCGAGCCAGCTTTGGAAACACACGGCTACCACCAAGCGGCCCCGAGACGTCACTGCAACCCCAGCACGTACGGCTGCACGCCGGGGAGTAGCCAGCAGGACTCTGGTCAGCGACCACGCTGAGGCCCTCTTCCGGCCTCCTCCCAAAACCAGGCTGAGACTTGCCTCCGTTTGCATACTATGCAGCTTCGTTCCTTTAACCAGGGTCCCATTCAGGACACTGGTTCTTACCGCCTCCGCCCCTTCCAGAGGCATAAGTCCTGTCCTTCCCACCAACCCCAAAACGTAGATGTTCTTGTCACGCACCTGCCTCACTGTCTAGAGCCGGTGTCAGCCAAGCTCTGCTTAGGCCTGATGCTAAGGAAAATAAGTCAGTGAGAAAGACATTGGAGTACAGCCTCAACCAAAACTCAGGAATCTGGACTGTTTGGTTAAAGCCTCCTTGCGTTGGCAATGGTTGATGGTCCACTAGAGCATAAACTGAGGTAGGACTGTCGAACGGTGCTATTTCCTGAAGCCATGAATATAAAACATTGGTAATTGTTCCAAATATCAGGCCTCCTTGCAAGCTATTTTAAGTTCCCTTTCAAAGCTGAGGCTATTTTAAACAGCCTCTGTTTCAAGTGCAGAAAACCTTTTCAAAACCAGGTGCTGAGTGATGGCGAAAATTCCTGCATGAAGCTTTTGAGCTGAATTTACTTAGACATTCTGATTGCCAGAGCTGGACTTGCAGAGTTACTCGTAACTTCCCAAGTTTTGGAGAAAATGAACCGATCCCAAGATAGGATGCAACGACGAACCATAAATAGAAATGACAGGAATTCTCCCACCGATGACCTGAGTCATTGCCGCCATCTTTGATCTTGCTTTATAGGAAGATTGACAAACCCAGTCAAGAGGGGTTTTTGGCTTACCATCTGCTAGTTTGAAGTATCTCCTGGCTAAGAATCATGCTTCAAATTTTCTGTACTGTTACTATTTTTTATTACTTGTGAATGGAATAGGTATATAATTATTTATACCCTATCTAAAATGCTTGCAGTATTTTTCAATGCTCAAAGTATATTTGCCAATCTCACCTATCAAACAAATCAGACGGACCAAAAAGTCCAGCCAAGAGAACACTTCTGAGTAAGAGCATAAACTCAGGAGTCAGAGGTAGTGCATTTGAATACTGTCACCAACATTTACTTAGAAATTCCAGCAAGCAATGGTTTGAGACTCTGCTTCCTCCTCTACAAAATATGGCTAAAAACAGTAACGACTCTCACAGAGTTGTGAGTACTCAGTGAGTGTCTGGCACACAATGAAAACTCCAAACATTTTAGCTGTTAACTAATAATCCTAATTATGGTTTTCAGGTTATTTTCACATTTCTTTCTGAACAATTTTATGAAGTAGGGAGGCAAGATCACTTCCAATTTACAGTTGAAGAGGCATCTAGTCAGAATGTCTTTTGACTCCAAATCAATTTCATACTACACTTTCTTTTCCCCACCACTCACACCCTCACGTCTGGTTTCATGTACCTATTTACCAATATGACCTATTTACCATATGCCTGAATCTTAAATGGGTTCTACCTGGATTTAGCATGTTCATACAACACTTAATGTATACCACTATTTTAGTAGTCACTTCTTACTAGTTCAATCACAATTTATTGAGATCCTACAGTGTCGGGCCCTCACTGAAAGACGGGCAAGGTCCCTGCACTAAAAAAGTACTTCGTCTCCACTAGGGAAGATGAGCAACAAGCAAATACACCAAGAGATAAATGCTGGCTTGTTACCAGTGCTTTGAGAGAAACCAGTGGGATGAGATGAACAGTACAGGAGATAGAGAAGCCAGAAGACCTCTTGGTAACATTTAGGCCCAGACCCGAAGACAGGAGATAGCCATGCAAAGGAATATTCCAGGTAAAAAATGCAAAGTGCCTCCAGTGGAAAAAGGCTAGGCGACTGGCAGGGTTAGCCAGGGAGAGTATGGCAAGAGGTAAGGGTGAAAATAGGCAATGTTCTTGACCGGGCCTTCACAGGAAATGAAGTAGCCATCAATGGCTTAAGGGTACCAGTTTTGCAATGCATCGGTTTTAAGTGTACGGTTCAGTTCTGACAAATACATCTAGGTACAAACACTACCTCTTCTCAGGCAATCTTCCAGCCCCCAATTACTGGTCCCAAGCAATCATTTATCTGGCACTGGTTTATTTTCAATTTCACATAAACAGAACCACCTAGTATGTGCTTGTGTCTGGCTGAGCATGTTTGAGATTGGTCCGTTGTTGCACTTTGCAGTAGTCAATTCTTTTTCATCGTGGGATAGTATTTCATAGTATAGATATGCCACAATTTGTCAGTTAAGGGCTTTGAAACTGAGTCAAAAATCAGTTTGTTAAAAAAGCTTTACCCTGGCTAAGAATGAAGTGGAATGCTGTTACACCATTCCACTTCATTCTTAGTAGCTGGAGTAAGCAGGACACTAAGAAAGCTAGCTATTACCAGTCCAGGTAAGGGTACTGTAGCTTGGGCTACGCAGCCATGTGCTATTTTGGGGTCGGAATCAGACACACCTGCATTAAATTCACAGCTCTAAGTTAGTAAACTCAGGCAATTTTCTAAGGGAAGTTAAGAACGTATGTTGACTGGTAACACAATGAAATGAAAGCGCTGCAGAGCATCTCGATGCCTTGCCTACTGACTAACCCTAAGCACCTAGAACTTTTGTCTAAGATAATGTATTTAAATCCCTTTGTTCAAGTATGCAAGTAAACTGAGCACTGCAATCTTTCCACTTGTTTTCAACTTCTCCCCAGTCTTGACGGAGAAGACACCTAAGATTCAGGGAATCTGTGGAGTACAAATATTGTGGAGACAGAGATGGAAAACATCTAGCCTAAGAACACAGGACAGGCCGGGCATGGTGGCTCACGTCTATAATCCCAGCACTTGGGAGGCTGAGGTGGGCGGATCATGAGGTCAGGAGTTCGAGAGGAGCCTAACCAACACAATGAAACCGTGTCTCTACTAAAAATACAAAAATTAGTCGGGCATGGTGGCACAAGCCTATAATCCCAGCTACTCAGGAGGCTGAGGCAGGAGAATCGCCTGAACCCGGGAGGCGGGGGTTGCACTGAGCTGAGATCCGGCCACTGCACTCCAGCCTGGGGGACAGAGCGAGACTCCGTCTCAAAAAAAAAAAAAAAAGGACAAGCAGTCTCAAGCAGCACTGTCTTCAGTAGTATAGTAGTATCAGGTAAACAGCAAAGTAGACCCTTAGCACAAATAGGCTGTAAAGAAGCCAGCTCCTAGAACGCGCACAGCATTTAAATCTTGGGACCTCTACTGCCAAGTCCACGAGTCAGGGAGCAACTGGCTTTTCATTAAGGAACTGGCTAGAAAGTAGCCTCACTTTCTTAAACTTTAACCCTGTATTTCCGGAGTCCAGGCCACCTTTATAATAGGCTCAGTATAAACTTGTAACCCTCAACTTTTTTTTCTTGGACAATTTCCAAGAAAAGACTCACACCCTATACAATGCTCATCTCTCCTTGCTCATTAAGCTAGTACTATCAAGAGCTACATAGCGGGTCGTGGTGGCTCATGCCTGTAATCCCAGACCTTTGGGAAGCTGAGGCGAATGGATCACTTAACATCAGGAGTTTGAGACCAGTCTGGCCAATATGGTGAAACCATCTCTATACAAAATACAAAATTTAGCCGAGTGTGGTGGCGTGCGCCTGTAGTCCCAGCTACTCGGGAGGCTGAGGTGAGAGAATCACTGGAACCCGGGAGGCGGAGGCTGCAGTGAGCCAAGATCACACCACTGCACTCCAGCCTGGGCAAGAGACTGAGACTCTGTCAAAAAAAAAAAGAAAGAAAAAACGAATTTATCTGTTAAGAAAAAAAGAAAAAAAGCTGGCTGGGCGCCGTGGCTCACACCTGTAATCCCAGAATTTTGGGAGGCCAAGGCGGGCAGATCACCTGAGGTCAGGAGTTCGAGACCAGCCTGGCCAACATGGTGAGATGCCATCTCTATTAAAAATATAAAAATTAGCCAGGCATGGTGGCATGTTGCCTGTAATTCCAGCTACTTGGGAGGCTGAGGCAGAAGGTTACTCACTGTAACCTGAGAGGCAGAGGTTACAGAGACAAAACTGCACCACTGCACTCCAGCCTGGGCAACAGAGCGAGACTCTCTCTCAAAAAACAGAACAAAAATAAAAGCTACTTAACGATGGTTTGGTTAACAACAGACCACCTGTATGGTGGGCCCAGACTAAAAGGGAGCTGACCATTGTAGCAGATGCATTACTCATGTTCATGATGCTGGTGCAAAGAAACCTGTACATGCAATTATGTACAGCACATACTTGATACTATGAAAATGTTACTGATTTACATATTTATTGCATTTTATCAGTGTTATCCTTTACAAAAAAAAAAAAAAAAGTATTCCAGATGTTAATGTTATAGATGACAGCATTGTCTTATTGCCCCTGAAGACCTTCCAGTGGGACAACATATGGTGGATGAGTGACTTGTTGATGATCCTGACCCTATGGTAGGCCTAGGCTAATAACCCTACAGTAAGCCTACACCTAGTTAACAAAAAAGTTGAAAAAAACTTAATAGAAACGTACAGAAGAACGTATTTTTGAGGCCGGGCACAGTGGCTCACGCCTGTAATCCCAGCACTACCCAGTGGGTAGATCACATGAGGTTAGGAGTTCGAGACCAGCCTGGCCAACATGGTGAAACCCTTACAAAAATACCAAAAAAAAAAAAAAAAAAAATTAGCCAGCCATGATGGCGGGTGCCTATAATCCCAGCTACTTGGGAGGCTGAGGCGGGAGAACTGCTTGAACCCAGGAGGCGGAGGTTGCGGTGAGCCAAGATCACACCATTGCACTCCAGCCTGGGCAACAGACTCTGTCTCAAAACATAAATGTATTTTTGTAGTTTTTTAAGTATTATGAGTGAAAGTTTTTAAAGTTTATGAAGTTCAGTAAGCTAAGATCAATGAAGAAAAACATTTTTATATTTAACGTTTAAGTATACCGTGTTTATAGTTTAGTAATGTCCTAGGCTTTTCATTCTCACTCAGCAACTTCCATATACCGTGTTTATAGTTTACAGTAGTGTAATGTCCTAGGCTTTTCATTCTCACTCAGCAACTTCCACTTCTGCAAGCTGTATTCATTCCAGTGCCCTATATAGGTATGCCATTTTATCTTTATTTTTACCATACCTCTGTTTAGAGACACAAATACTATTGAGATACAAGTGCCTGTAGTATTCAGTTCACCTATACTGTACAGGTTTGTAGCCTTGGAGGCATGGGTTGTACCTTACAGCTTAGGTGTATGGTAGGCTATACCACCTAAATTCACGGAAGTACACTCTGATGTTCACATGACAAAATCACCTAATGGTGCGTTTCTCAGCACGTATCCCCATCATTAAGTGACCCATGACTACATATTAAGTCAAATCCATGTATTTTCCTCATTGATACACCACTATAAACCTATTATTCTGTATTTGCGTGTTTTTAAGCTCATCTGCTTTCCCTGCATGGCCTTACTTTTTACTACTGTAACCTATTCTACCTGTTCTCTGAGACTGAATGTAGTTACATTGACTGTTGACTTACGAAAAGCTTGTCAGCCAACCTGTGCACGGATGCCCTCCTCAGCACTTAAAATTGTTCATTCCCTTGTTTTTCCAAAGGGTCTGGTCTGATCTAATCAATCGACTACCCTAGAACCCAGTATTAACAAGCAATGTTCCCACCCAGACAGTGGTCTACAAATACCATTATTTCTAAGGGAGGCAGGGTTCTTTGGGGGAAATGGCCACTCCAGGTCTGAGGAAGAGAATGAGCAAGATGAAACACCCTGTCACAGAAGAAATCAAAGAGTGATCAGATTACTGAGATCTACTATGACAGGAGCAAGCTTGAAGGGGACTCCCTTGATCAGCATCAAAAAAATACAGTGGGTTGAGATATATACAAATAAATAAAAACCTGAATTAAGGTTAAACTCATTCACTGATTCTTTTTCACAAGCTGCTAGGTATCAATCCAGCATTCTAAAAATTGGCAAAAAAGAAAAAAATCACATTAAAATGATTTCCAGCACAGAATGAAAGCCTGTCTGGGTACACTGGCTCACGCTCGATGCCAGCACTTTGCAAGGCCGAGGCAGGCAGATCACTTGAGTTCGAGACCAGACTGGCCAACATGGTGAAACCCTATCTCTACTAAAATTATATATATATATATATATTAGTGTATCTATATACTATATATTTATATTTTAGTATTTTATATACTATATATATTTACATATTTGTTTTTATGTGTATATACAAACTTAGCCAGGTGTGGTAGCACACACTTGTAATCCCAACTATTCGGGAGGCTGAGATGGGAGACTGCAGTGAGCTAGATTGCACCACTGCACTCCAGCCTAGGGGACAGAACGAGAACAGGTCTCAAAACAAGAAAGGAAAAAAATTCAAGACCACTTCAAAATGTTGGAATAAATAAAATGTTGAGTAATGTTTTTTAGATTTCAGATACACACCCAAAGCAGCAAGCAGTTGGTATATTAAAATCAACACAAAAATTTGAAAGACAAAATAAAAGTCTCTTTCGCGAGTTTAAACAAAAAGGAATGAGAAAAACCATCCAAGACAATCAAACAAGTCTAAGAATGGATAGAAGTGGGAGATGAAAATCTCCCAAGGAAAACGGCACAGAACTGGAGAACATTCCCTCATCTGCTCAAACTACTGGAGTATACACCACAGCAAAACAATAGAAATCAAATCAGTATATCCAACTCAGATCATGTGTAATCAGCTTAAGGCAGAACATATAAAGGTGCTAATTAGTCCCCGAATATCCTCATATCTACGTGATAATTTTTCTCCTATACATCTGTAAGAAGTACTATTAGGCAACTTCAGCAAATAGTCACTGAAATAACTGCTTTCAGACAAGGAATCCAGGTTGAGGTCAGGTGCGGTTGCTCACACCTATAATCCTAGCACTTTAGGAAGCTGAGATGGGCAGATCACTTGAAGGTCAGGAGTTCAAGACCAGCCTGGCCAACATGGTGAAACCCTATCTCTACTAAAAATACAAAAATTAGCTGGGCTGGTGGTTCACACCTGTAATCCCAGCTACCTGGGAGGCTGAGGCAGGAGACTTGCTTGAACCCAAGAAGCAGAAGCTGCAGTGAGCTGAGACTGTGCCACTGCACTCCAGCCTAGGGGAAAAAAACAATAATACAGGTTGAAAGGCTGCTTTTAAACTGTTTTAACATGCCAGATTTTCTTTGTGAGTGAGGCTAGAATAGGCGGATAGGAGGTCTAATGGAACATTTGAAAACATGTTGCAGTTATAATAATTGTTAACTATCATCAGGAGGTGGGAACACAGCACTAAATCCTTATGATGAAAAAGTGGTTAGCTCCAGTGAACTATTGAAGGGGAGGGGCAGGGACATTCTCATAGAATTTTAGAATACTGTTTGCCATTCCTAACTACGTAAATTATTTCTTTGACAAAGTATAAAGCAGTTAAATAAATCAACAGAAACCGTGCTACTTTATTAAAATACTGAGTTTTATTTCACATGTATATTTTTGTCTCCCCACCATTTCCATGTCTGACCACCGCTACTACTATGTCCTATCATAACATTCCATACATACTTAAAACCAAGCAAAGGGTGGAGTTCCATCTTTAAAAACTAAACAGGCATTTTGGACAACACATTCTTGGCAATGGAACCTGGACAACATTTATCAAACACGGTAGGGAAAGTTCTCACTCTGCATTATAAAAAGGACAGCCAGATAGCAACTGTTACAGAAATGAAATAAGACGGAAAATTTTTAACAAATTGTTTAAACTATTTTCTTAAAGAGACTTCCTCCACTGCCAGAGATCTTGAATAGCCTGGAAAAAAAAAGAAATGTGGTTAAGGAACCACAACACTTCATAGACATCAATAAATTAAATGTCTCTTTGCATAGTTCAACATCTATTTTTCATTCTACCACCAAATAGGTTAACTCTAGATAAAGAAATGACTCCAAGAAAATGTATACTCAGATGTAATTTAATTCCTAACACTTTAATCAGTCATAAAAATAATGTGAACAATATACTAATATTTAATAGTTTATTTACTTAAGGAAATAAAGACCAGAGACCCATTTGGCCAATGTTACTTCCAACTTCATCTCCCCTGAGATCAGCTTTAGAGTTGGCCAGATTTAGCAAATAAAGTTACATAAACACCAGAAACGTATTCTGAATTGCCTGTGCATGTGTGCCTGTGCATATGTACATTTAGAAAAAACTATCTGCTGAAGCTAGGCATGGTGGCTCACGCCTGTAATCCCTACACTTTGGGAGACTGAGGTGGGCAGATCACTTCAGCTTAGGAATTCGAGACCAACCTTGGCAACATGGTGAAACCCTGTCTACTAAAAATGCAAAAATTAGCTGGGCATGGTGGTGTGCAACTATAGGAGGCCCAGCTACTCAGGAGGCTGAGGAGGGAGGGTTGCCTGAGCCCAAGAGGCGGAGGTTGCAGTGAGCCAAGATCACATTACAGATGGGTGACCAAAGCAAACACAAAAACAAAAAACAGCTGGCCAGACATGGTGGCTCATGCTTGTAATCCCAGCACTTCAGGAGGCCGAGGTGGTAGATCACCTGAAGTCAGGAGTTCAAGACCAGCCTGGCCAACATGGCAAGGTGGTTCTGAAGAAAAATCCAGAAGTTCACCAACAACTAGAAAATGAGATGACAGGATTCTCTCAGCTGTCACTGTTTCACAGCCAATGGGTTCTCAGGTACAAGATAACTGAATGCCAATATTAAATACCATAGAAATCTTTTTTTGTTGAGATGGACTCTGACTCTGCCACCCAGGCTGGAGTGCAGTGGCGCTCACTGCAACCTCTGCCTCCCAGGTTCAAGCGATCCTCCTGCCTCAGCCTCTTGAGTAGGTGGGATTACAGGTACATGCCACCATGCCCAGCTAAATTTATTATTTTTAGTAGAGACGCAGTTTTGCCATGTTGCCTCCCAAAGTGCTGGGATTATAAGCATGAACTACCACGCCCAGCCAAAGATCTTCTTATCATCAGGTTCAAACAAATACACATTGTCATTGCTTGCATCTTGCATCTCTATGTCCAAGATGGGAAGCATTTAGTTTTGATAATCTCTAATAGTAATTCAAGTTATTAAACATTTACTATTTATTGCAGAAATTTCATTCTGACACGAGAACACTTTCAATTCTAGAGCAAGATAATACTTCTGGGTAGGCTGGGCAAAGTGGCTCATGCCTGTAATCCTAGCACTTTGGGAGGCCAAGATGGGAGGACTGCTTGAGGCCAGGAGTTCAAGATCAACCTGGGCAAAAATACTTTTAAAAAGAGAATACTTCTGGTAGAAGTGCTGGTTCAGTAATTTAATAGCTACAAGCCTTTGTAAACTACAGAAGATCACTGCAACTTAATCATGAAATTATCACTTTCCTTGGCTGTACTTGAAGAAATGCATCTCTTATGCTTAGTTGTTAGTACATATTGGTTATTTATGTCTGACTTTCCACTATTTTCAATATTAAATAACTTGTTGCATAATGCTTCAAAATAACCTGTTGCATAAAGTTTCAAAATAACTTATGCTCAATCAATGTTTAGTATTCCAAATAAACTCCCAAAACTCACACTTTAAACTTTGGGATTCAAATGTAGAGAAAAAACAGAACAGCAACCAAAAGACTGAATCTGATTATCTTAAAGCCCATAACTGCAACTTTAGCAAAGCTAAACTCAAAATTAACCATATCACGGTTTTACAAACCCAAAAACTAAAAATTAAGGTGCAATTAAATAACTGACCTGCTAAATATTACGGCAGAAAAAAAAAGCTAATTGCCAAATTTTCTGAAAAAAGCCGACTACAGGAAACCTAAAAACCATTAAAAGTAGCCATCGGTTCTCTACACGATACCTAACGTCCCTATTTAACCACTTTTACATTTTCTTTACACTTATAAGTCAACTATAAATAAGAGCAAAAATAAATGCATAAACTGTACGTTGACTAAGACTTTCACATGTACTAATTGTAAAATCTAACAGCTAAACTCAAGCTTAAATATCTAGTAGTAGCCACAATTTAGTGTCTTGCTTCCAGGTTTCATGTTAGGATGATTTTGGCAAAATATATTTCCCATAAGATCTATGAAAAAAAAAATGGTCTCTACCAACTCCCAAAAAAGCAAAGACCAGACTGCCCCAAGCAGCCAAATGGAGCAACAAGGAAAACCACAGCAATTTCCTTAGCCAACATAGTACCAAAAACGTAAAACTGAATTCAATAACCAAGAAATACTTTGCCAACTATAGGGAATCTGGGAAAAATATACTAAAGTTACCGTCTCAGACTGCCAACTGTATTCTTCATGTATTTCATTAAATACATGAGTTTTCAGATTATTTCATTAAATGAATTATCTGTGGTTAGGAACTTTTTAAAAAGAGCCAACACTTAAAAAGGGTAAAGGCAGAATTATAATAAATCACGAAAAACTTGGACTTCATCATGTCCCCAGAAAATTCAGTTACCTCTTGGTCAGTCATCCGGAAGCAATTCTTCACATAATTGATGAACTTGGCTTCCACTTTGGGAAGAGAACCACCCTATTGAGACAAAAGCATTATTACAGGTAAGTAGAGAAATACACTGAGAGAGATACCTTTAGAAAATTCCTCAATAATCTGCAATGCTACTACATAGAGCAGTTTACTCCTTTTCCCTTCAACTTTCCAAGAACACTCAATGTCTTTTTCAGGGCCAGAAAGCCCTATTGGGCAGCATGGCTAGTATCTCTATTCAAACAGATTTGCCAAAGGGTCAAATCTTCCCAGACAACCTCTCTAGGAACATAAAATATAAGCTACACTTGAGATTCTACAGACAAACATGACATGGCAACTCAGTTGCTTATCTGTATTATCTAACAAGCCGGTTTTATCACCCAGAACCAAACACAACCTATAACACCCCTTTGGAGAACCATGTCAAGTGACCCAAACTGTTATTTAAAAAAACAAACAAAACCCCACAAAACACTTGTTGATCACAAACCAGTTCATAACAATGATCTGGTCATCAGTTAAAGATATATGAAGTTGAATGGGGAAAAAATTACAGTAATTACATTTCACTAATCACTCTTACCATTTCCTTCAAATTATGGATATAGGCAAGAAACTACAATAGGGGGAGAAATTACAGTAATTACACTTCACTAATCACTCTTACCATTTCCTTCAATTTCCTTCAAATTATGGATATAGGCAAGAAACTACAACAGTGTTGGTGATACCTGTAACTTTTTGTCACCAAAATTTCAAAACATTACTATTGCAAATATCTTGAAATGTTTATTTATCACTACTTTGGAATTACCTTAAAGCACTGAATATATGTTTTTATTAAATTTAATACCTTTCCCTTTAAGTATCTTTTATGCATTTTTAGAAGACTGAAAAGGTTTTCAAACTTGGCAGAATCAAGTATAGCGTTAAGAAACTTAACTGCCTCCAATAACCTAGTAAAATAAACCTCAATTTCCATTTCAAAATTATTGTCACATACATTCTTAATTGATTCATTCAAATATTTATTGAGCAGCTAAGGAGATACAAAGGCAATTTAAAACATTGTCAGAGGTGAGGCAAATGCACAAGTAATAGAAAGCAAAGGGCAAGGTTCACTGAATCACAGCAGTCAGAAGAAAGTGCTTTAGGGAACCAAGAGTGAGATTGTTTCCAGCCTGAAGAGGCATGGGTGGCAAATCAGAAAAGGGGATTGAGATTAAAATAGAAGACTTCAGTCTGGATTGTTGATGACACTCAGTATGGACTATATTTGTCTCTCCTTTTCCTTTCTCCCCATCTTTGGGCTTAATTTACATGTAGTGCCCAGGGCTGTTCAATGCGCCTGCAATTAAACCAAGGAGATAGGACCATATTAAAATGGAAGGGAGGGGAATCTAAAATATGTCATTTTAGCATTGTATCCAAGGGACAAAACTCTGATAAGCAGGCAGGCTAAAGGGTTTCCAGTGTGATTAAAACAAGAAATATGTTCCAGTTCTAAAATTTTTTTTCCAGTGGACTTATCACTGTACAAGGAAATCTACTGAAGCCAAAGAAAAATCTATAGAGCACAGGAAAAACATGGGGAAATGAGTTGGCAATTTTTCCTTACCACCCCACATTTGTTCTCAATAATTGCGGTCTAAAAATATTATTCATTGAATTAAAGCTTCTCTCAAATATGCTTCCAAGGCATTTAAACCATTTATTCCATATCCTACTCAAATCCCCCAGTCAAGCAGACAAGAGACCTAATCGTCTTCCCACATTTCCATTATTTAAGACAAAAGGAAACTAGATTTAAGCCTATTAGTCATTCACAAAATCTAGCTATTACTACACATATTAACTGGTGACAACTTGGTGTAAAGGGCAAAAAGAAATGTCTCAATCTGCTGAAAATTACTTCTGACTAGGGTCAATCATGAATATTTAACTATAATACCAAGCAACAGCCCGCGTCTACTTTTCCAGCTGTTTGCAATTTTAATGAAGTCTCATACGCCCTCTGTTGGTTCTCTAGCATATCTTACAACCAGAAAAGGTCAAGAGTTCTCACTGATCTATTTTAACATGGAAGGTCAGATGTTATCTTGTAACCAGTGCACTACGTTCCTTTTATCATGAAAAATAAGGCATATTTAATTTTGCATATGCAAATCACCATAGACACGATTATAAATGTTTTATAATTCATTTTATAAAAAATTCACACCACGAACAGGGCAAGTATATTAAACCAAAACAAAAAAAAAACAAGAAACATTCAAGTCTACGCAAACCAGACACATGCGATTTGAGGGGGGAGACAAAGTTTTTTTTAAGATAACTTTACTCACTTTTTCTATACTTGCTTGCATTTTTGCTTTAATGTCTTCTACAGAACTAGGTCCTTTTGGTGTTTTAGGAGTTTTTTCCTGTTTTTTGAAGGATTCTTGTCCCTGAAAAAGAAATGAACTTCCAAAAGGTCATAAGAATAAATACAACTCCCAATTTAAAACCCATTCTGTCTGGATTTCCTCAAATAGTCTTACAAACTCCCTTATAAAGCTAATTATACAACTGGAATTATCAATAAATTCACATCATACAATTTTGTTCTTAAAAATCTTTCTTCTAAGGAAGGAATAAGATTAGCTAGGCATGGTGGTGCATGCCTGTAATCCCAGCTACTCAGGAGGCTAAGGCAGGAGGATTGCTTGAGCCCAGCAGCTGGAGGCTGTACAGTGGTATGATCATACCACTGTACTCCCAACTAGGCAAGAGTAGGACATCCATCTCTTTAAAAAACAAAAAAGGAGTAACTTGGGAGTTCGCTTTTTTATGCACAATACTAAGTTCAAAAAATGAAATCAGAAGATCCCTAAGAACAAAGGAAGAAAGTCATTGTAGTCTGATGCCTGGGGCCCACCCCAGACCAATTTCATGACAATCTCCTTAAGTAGAGCACAAGTATTGGGTTCTTTTAAAGTTTTTCTCCTTTAAATTCCATTTTCTGCAGGAAGGGGGTAAGGCCAGAAAGGAGACCATCACACCCTGTCTGGCCCTAAATATTCTACTTCAATCTAATATGCAGCCAAGGTTGAGAATCTCTACTCTATGTAGGCATACTTTTCAACAAAGATTCCTTACAGGAAACAACTATTGACTTCACAATCATAAAAAATTCAGGCCAGTCGTGGTGGCTCACGCCTATAATCTCAGCACTCTGGGAGGCCCAGGAGGGCGGATCACCTGCAGTCAGGAGTTCGAGACTAGACTGGCCAACTTATATAGTGAAACCCCACCTCTACTCAAAAATACAAAAATAAGCTGGGCCTGGTGGCATGCACGTGTAGTCCTAGCTACTTGAGAAGCTGAGGGAGGAGAATCACTTGAACCCGGGAAGTGAAGGTTGCAGCAAGCCGAGATCACGCAACTCTAACCCAGACTCAGTGACAAAGCAAGTGTCCGTCTCTCTCAAAAAAAAGTCTATTGGCTTCCCCCTGCCACTGGAACCCCAGCAGCACCTTACATTTAGTATGTTTGTCTGTGTGTACCTACAACACACAACAAGCTGATTTTTTTTTTTTTGGAGGCGGAGTCTGACTCTTTCGCCCAAGCTGGAGTGCAGTGGTGCAATCTCACTGCAACCTCCACCTCCTGAGCAGGTGGAATTACAGGAACATTATCACCATGCCTGGCTAATTTTTGTGTTTTTAGTAAGGATGGGGTTTCACGATGTTGGCCAGGCTAGTCTCAAACTCCCGACCTCAGGTGATCCCACCGACCTTAGCCTCCCTCCCAAAGTGCTGGGATTACAGGAGTGAGCCACTGCGCCCAGCTGCAGCAAGCTGATTTAAACTTTAAAACAGCAATTACAGGGGTTCTAAAAGGCCTATGAAATTTCAGACACACTAGATTCTTCCACAGTAGAATCTTTTTTCCCCAACTATATCAATGAGACCCATACGTAAATGTAGCCACTTACTTTTGATCTTGGTGTTGATGATGGTTTTGAGTCTTTTCCATTCTGATTTGACTTTTGTGCATTTTTGGCTGGAGTATCTCGTATAGACTGCAATTAGAAATTTATCTTAATCACTGTCCCCGACCCCAACAACAGTGCAAACAAAACTGTCCAAGCCATGTAAGAAAAGCAGCAACCACACAGGCTGGACGCAGTGGCTCACGCCTGTAATCCCAGGACTTTGGGAGGCCGAGGCAGGTGGATCATGAGGTCAGGAGTTCGAGACCTGCCTGGCCAACATGATGAAACTCCATCTCTACTAAAAATGCAAAAATTAGCTCGGTGTGGTGACCTGAGTCTGTAATTCCAGCTACTCAGGAGGCTGAGGCAGGAGAATCGCTTCAACCCGGGAGGCAGAGGTTGCAGTGAGCCGAGATCACGCCACTGTACTCCAGTCTGGGTGACACAGACTCCGTCTCAAAAAAAAAGAAAAAGGAAAAAAAAAGAAAAGAAAAAGCAACAACTACTTGAACAAAAGGTTACACAAGACTAACAAATTGGGTGGAGGGCTACATGGATAAAGAAAACAGACCATTCCCCACTATAAGTTTTCTGTAGTCCTCCTCGGGACTAATTTTCAGTATGAGATGATCTCCCACACCAGCTTCCCTTAACTACAAAACAAGCAAATAACACTAAAAAATTACCATTTCTATTGTTAGTTTAACAACCTTGTAGCATTGTATCTACTCACTTTCTTCACTGGTGCTTTTTCTTCAGCTTCCTCATCATCAAAATCATCATCATCATCACTACAAATGAAACGTCAAGACATTAAGCACTTTCAAAATTTGGGAGTAGACACAGGAATTGAAAGCAGGACCTTGACGTGATTATTTGTCCACCCGTGTTAATCGAAGCATTCACTGTTCACAACAGCCAAGAGATGAAAGCAACCCAACTGTTAAATGGCTGAATAATGAAAATGTATACGCACACACAATGAAAATCCTCTTGCATGCTACATGACTGAACCTTGAACAAAGTAAAATAAGCCAGCCACAAAAAACAAACACTGTATGATTCTATTCATTAAGTATCCAAAAGTAGTCAAACTCAAAAGAAATGAAGGTATAATTGTGATCACTAGGGGCTGGGAAACAAAGCTGCTCAATAAGTAGTTTTGCATGAATATACACTATACCAATGTATAATACATGTATATTTAAGTAATGTATAAACTGTACACTCAAATAGAGTGAATTTGTGTTAAAAAAAAAAATTAAAGACCTAAATAGAAACATTCCATGTTCAGATATTGCCAAGATGGCAACACTCCCCAAATATACACGTTAAATACAATCCTTAGAAGACTCCCCAAGCTGGTTTCTCTGTAGAAATAGATCCTAAAATTTATATACAAACCCAAGAGTCGGCAGTGTCTCACACCTATAATCCTAACACTTTGGGAGGCTGAGGTGGGAGGATCTCATTTGAGTTCAAGACCAGCCTAGGCAACATGAGAACTCGCTCTACAAAAAAAAATTTTAATTAGCAGACGTGGTTGTGTGTGCCTGTAGTCCCAGCTACTTGAAAAGCTAAGGCAGAAGGATCTACTTGAGGCAGTAACTGTAACTGTGTAATTCTGCCACTGCGCTCCAGCCTGGGTGACAGAGCAAGACCCTATCTCAAAAAACAAAAACAAAAAAAGACACTTAAGGGACCCAAAGAGGCCAAATGCAATCTTGAAAGGAACAAAGCTAGAGAACTCACATTTGATTTCAAAAAATCAGCTATAAGACCCACGAAGGGGTAAAGGCACCATGGTTCATGCTTGTAATCCCAATACTTTTTAGGAGGCAGAGGCAGCTGGATCACCTGAGGTCAGGAGTTTTGAGACCAGCCTGGCCAACAGGGAGAAACCCAGTCTCTACTAAAAATACAAAAATTAACCAGGAGTGGTGGCGGGCACCTGTAATCCCAGCTACTCAGGAAGCTGAAGCAGGAGAACCCAGGAGGCGGAGGTTGCAGTAAGCCAAGGCAACCAGCCTTGTGCTTCCAGCCTGGGCAAGAGTGAGACCCATTTAAAAAAAAAAAAAACTACAAAGGAACAGTGTTGTAACTGTTCTTACCTGTTAAGGATAGACACATACATCAACAAACAGACCAGAAATAAAACCGTGTATTTATAGTAAGTGGTTTTTTTTTTTTTTTGAGATGGAATCTCGCTGTCACCAGGCTGGAGTACAGTGGCGCAATCTGCGATCACTGCAACCTCTGCCCCCCAGGTTCAAGTGAATTCTCCAGCCTCAGCCTCCTGAGTAGGTGGTACTACAGGCACATGCTACCATGGCCAGCTAAAATTTGTATTTTTAGTAGAGACAGGGTTTCACCATATTGGCCAAGATAGTCTCTATCTCCTGGTCGTGATCCACCTGCCTGGGACTCTCAAAGTGCCGGGATTACAGGCGTGAGCCACCGTACCGAGCCTTAAGTGACTTTTAAAGGTTGCCAAGATCATTCAATGGGGAAAAAATAGTTTTTGAACAAATCATTTGGGGAAACTGCTCATCTATATCCAAAGTCTATATTTGGACCCCTCCATTCACAACATACACAGACATTTACTCAAAACGGAACAAAACGCTAAATATAACTACAGGACAAAACTCAGAATTAAGGGGGTAAATTTTCACAACTTCGAATTTAGCAATGATTTCTTAGGATTGACACCAAAGGCACAAGCAACAAAAGAAATCAGACATCATAAAAATTAAAAACCTGGTCAAAGGCCACCATCATGAAAGTTAAATGACAATTCACAGAATGGTGGAAAATAATCTGCAAATCATACGTCTGATAAGGTACTTGTTTGCAGAATATATAAAGAATTCTTACTTGCAGTGGCTCAACGCCTGTAATCCCAGCACTTGTGGGAGGCCGAGGCAGGCCTGAAGTCAGGAGTTCAAGACCAGCCTGGCCAACATGGTGAAACCCAGTCTCTATTAAAAATACAGAAAATTAGCCGGGCATGGAAGGAGTCGGGATGCCTGTAATCCTTGGGAGAAGCAGGGGAAATGCTTGAACAAGGGAGGAGGAGGTTGCAGTGAGCGAGAGCCAAGATCACATCATTGCACTCAAGCCTGGGCAACAGAAAGAGACTTGTCTAAAAAAAAGAATTCTTGCCAGGGCACAGTGGCTCACAGCTGTAATCCCAGCAGTTTGGGAGGCAGAGGGAGGTGGATCTGAAAACAGGCATTTAAGGACAGCCTGGCCAACATGGCGAAACCCCTTCTCTTACTAAAAATACAAAAATCATAGGAAAAAAAAATTCTTACAGCTCAGTGATGACAAAGAGAAGTAACTGGATTTTTTAAATGGGTAAAGACATTTCTCCAAAGATATATAGCCAATGAATACATGAAAAGACGCTCTAGTAAAGACTAATAATAGTCTACAGGGAAATGCAATCAAACCCACAACCAGCACTTCATACGACCAGGATTAGAGAGTCAGATAATGGCAAGTGAGGGTGTAGTGAAATCAGAAGCCCCATACACTGCTAGTGGAAATACAATGGGTCAGCCACTCTGCTTTAGGTGTACACCCAAAAAAAAATGACATATCCACAAGCGTTCATAGCAGTCAACAAGTAGAAGCAACCCAAATGCTCACCAACTGATGCATAACCAAATAACATACCCATACAATGTATTCAACCATAAAAATAAACGGAGTACTGATAATGCTTTCACATGGATGAAACTTGAAAACACTGTGCTAGGAAAACAGTCACAGAAGTCCATTCATGCAAAATACGAGGGACAGGAAACCTACAAAGTTCACTTGTGGCTGACTACAGCTGAGGCACACTAAAACCACTGAACTGTACACTACGAAACACTACTTTTTTCTTTTTTGAGTTTTACTCTTGTTGCCCAATCTGGAGTGCAATGGTGTGATCTCGGCTCACTGCAACCTCCGCCTCCCCGGTTCAAGCAATTCTCCTGCCTCACCCTCGGTAGTAGCTGGGATTGCAGGCAACGACCATCACACCCAGCTATCTTTTGTATGTTAGTAGTGACGGGGTTTCACCATATTGGCCAGGCTGGTCTTTAACTCCTGACCTCAGGTGATCCGTCCCCGCCTCGACCTCCTAAAGTGCTGGGATTACAGGTATGAACTGTACACGTTAAATAGGTAAATAATGGAAGGGAGTAATCAAATCGAGTCATTGGAGGGCAAGTCAGGCAGAAGTCTATATCAGTAAATACTAAGTGGTTCACGTTTAATTCAAAAAAACTGAACATACTGGTCTCTAAATCCCAATACGGCAACTTCATGTAAGAAACACCTATGTTTCTAATTTCCGTATTTAGAAAAAGTATCATAACTTTAAAAAGCTGCCACGAATATAGCCCTTCAAGTGCTTTTTAACAGTGATTTTGTCGTTACAAGTTTCTGGCACTAGAACCCAATCCCTGCAGGTACCTCCCCTGTGCCAGAAACAAGATGAGAATGCTTTTCTTAAACGTTTTTCTTATTCATTAAAACAAGTCTACTAAACTACTATCAAAACAGCTATCAAAACTACTATCAAAACAGCTTTATTGGCAGGGCGTGGTGGCTCACACCTGTCATCTCAGCACTCTAGGAGGCTGGGGTGGGCAGATCACCTGAGGTCAGGAGTTCAAGACTAGCCTGACCAACATGGTGAAACACCATCTCTACTAAAAATACAAAAAATTAGTTTGGCCACACTGGCATACGCCTGTAATGCCAGCTACTTGGGAGGCTGAGGCAGGAGAATCACTTGAGCCCAGGAGGCAGAAGTTACATTCCAGCCTGGCCAACAATGCACTTCAGGTGGGGCGACAGAGATTGTCTCGAAAAAAATCCAGCTTTACTTATTAAGAAATTCCACAAATTAAAAAAGACATTTAAGGGTCACATAGTATCAAGATATTACATACACTTACATATAGGATACATCAGCACTATGCACATTATATAACTTTTCTTGCTTAAATCAAGAGTCAACTAAGCCCACACTATATATACCCTTTCCATCCTCAAAACGGGAACACTGATTTCCCCTTTTATCTGTGTTCAAAGGGTTAGATTTCTAAGTAACTATAACAAACCTTCTTGCACCTCTTTGCATTTTCATTGCCATCTAGCTATATGCTGGGCCCTTGCCATCTCACCACTTAGGTTTCTATTAAGACTTGTTTCCCTCAAAGCATCCTTTACCACTATGCCTAGACCTTAGTACGCTTTCTTCAACTTATATGAAAACTTGCAGCGGGGAATGGTGGCTCACGCCTGTAATCCCAGCACTTTGGGAGGCCCAGGCAGGCAGATCACCTGAGGTCAGGAGTCCGAGACCAGATTAGCCAACATGGTGAAACCCCATCTCTACTAAAAACACAAAAACTAGGCGGGCATGGTGGCAGGCACCTGTAATCCCAGCTACTCGGGAGGCTGAGGCAGGAGAATTGCTTGAACCCAGGTGGTGAAGGTTGCAGTAAGCAGATATCACGCCATTGCACTCCAGCCTGGGAGACAAGAGCAAGACTTAAAAAAAAAAGGGGGGGGGGGGGTACTGATTTGGACCCTGATTATTATCTACACACTTCTCATTCCTATCAACACCAAGACAAAGAAAAATTATTACATTGTGGTTATATCATGAATTTACATCCATTTTTTTGAGATGGGAGTCTCCCTCTGTTGCCCAGGATGGAATGCAGTGGCATGTTCTTGGCTTGCTGCAACCTCCACCTTCCAGGTTCAAGCAATTCTCCTGACTCAGGCTCCCAAGTAACTGGGACCAACAGGCAGGCACCACCACACCCAGCTGATTTTTGTATTTTTAGTAGATGCTGGGTTTCACCATGTTGGCCAGGCTGGTCTTGAAGTCCTGAGCTCAAGTGATCCACCCACCTCAGCCTCCCAAAGTGCTGGGATTACAGGCATGAGCCACCACGCCTAGCCTAACTATACCCATTTTTAAAAAAGGAAATCTTCCAAAACCCCAACAGGATCAAGACCACCATCAGGTCCTACTCCAAAGCCTTTCTGGATGTGATTGCTTGTCCCCGAGCCTTGGTGAATGCTATTAAATACTTATTTTATAAACTTGTGCAAAGGTAACTCAAAATCGGACTAAACCAATCCAAATCATATCATCTCTATTCTCATTTGTGTTTTTAGCCTGTTTCCCATTCCTCTCTTGGGATGTATTTCAATTCTTACTAATGAGAAATATTCTTAAAAGTGATTAACAAACTGGGTTTGGTTATGCACCTGCTTCGTAGGCTAAGACGGGAGGACAGCTTGTGCCCAGGAATTCAACTCCAGTCTGAGCAGCATGGTAAAACACCATCTCAAGAAAAAGTGGCCGTGCGCAGTGGCTCATGTCTGTAATCCCAGCACTTTGGGAGGATGAGGTGACCGGATTACCTGAGGTCAGGAGTTTGAGACTAGCCTGGCCAACATGGCAAAACTCCGTCTTCTATGAAAAATATAAAAATCTGACTGGGTGGACTGGCTCACGTCTGCAATCCCAGCACTTTGTGAGGCCGAGGCAGGGAGATCATGAGGTCAGGAGTTCAAGACCAGCCTGACCAACATACTGAAACCCTGTCTCTACTAAATACAAAAATTAGCAGGGCATGGTGGCCCGCCTGTAGTCCCAGCTACTCGGGAGGCTAAGGCAGCACAATCGCTTGAACTCAGGAGGCAGAGGTTGCGGTGAGCCGAGATGGCGCCACTGCACTCCAGCCTGGGCAACAGTAGGGAGACTTCATCTAAAAAAAAAAAAAAAAAAAAAAAAAAAAAAAGAAGAAAAACAGTGACAAATACTGCCTTAAGTTTGACTTCATTTATGGAAGTCTGACATGCAAGTACTTTGAGTTTTTATTTTTCTTTTGAGATTGGGTCTTGCTGTGTTGACCAGGCTGGCCTCAAACTCCTGGCCTTAAGAGATCCTCCCATCTCGGCTGGGTATTGGGATTACAGGCATGAACCACTGAACCTGGTCAAATTTGAATTTTTAAGCTTTCAGCTCTTTCAGCCTTTTTCCTGTTTCCTGCCTTCATCATCAATGCTCAAAGATTTTGAAGAACCACCAGTTTAAAACTCCCAATTTGATCATTCATGCATGTTCTCTATTAGAGTGCATGTTCTTATATTTTATTTAATGTGTTTTCAATAAATGCATATGGACCAATCTCAGAACTGAAGGACAAAGCTGAGAGCCAAGTATTTAATGTATTACTGATACTGGCACACATAAGACCAATTATAAACAGTACTTTATACCAGTGTGTGTGTGTAACTGTTTATACCAACAGTTTGATCTAGTTTAATATAAACATATCAAATCTTGTTTCCAATCATATTTTAAATCCCAAGAAAAATCTTAATATCCCTTTTAGGATCTTATTTTCGTCCGTTAAGTATCTACATAAAACCACAAGCCAAAATCCTTTTGGGGAATAACAAACCTTCAATAACAATTTGTAAAATGAATACACAGCTATTAGTCAGATTTTCTTTCAACCCAATCTAATTAACTTCACCATAATACATACCAGGCTTGACGGGTATAACATCCACTAAATCTTTAAAACAAAGGGACATAATCAAACTTCGCAAATGCTATAGTCTACCCTTCTGAAGAGTCACAAGTCACAGCACTGTAAAGGCTCATGACCCAATATCCTTTCAATTCAGCTCATTTAACTTAAACTGACAACAGATGACCACTTGCCCTTTTATTATAAACTATTACACAGGATGGCTTTTTGTAAATGACCTTTATAAAATCCTCATGCATATAACGATGTCAAATTCCTTTTTTTGTTAAGATTTCAGAAGTGCATCAAGTTTCTAAGATCATACTTACTCTTCATCATCATCATCTTCATCATCATCATCATCATCTTCATCAGCAGCAAGTTTTACTTTTTTCTTTTAAAAGAAAAGGTACATACTCATGAACAAGAGCTGTTCTATCACCAAACTAAAATCTGTAATACAAAACCTATAATAAAATTGCCATCTCTACCTGTGGAACCTTGCTACCACCTCCAGGGGCAGACCGCTTTCCAGATATACTTAAGAGTTTCACGTCCTCCTCCTCTTCATCTTCTGACTCTGCATCTTCCTCCACAGCTAAAACACAATTTATTAGACATTATAAAACTCAAGCAGCAAAGAAATCAGAAAAAAAAGAACACTGATAGCATACAGTAAATATTCTAAAAACTGAGATTTCTATTTAAAAAAAAAAAAAAGCAAATGGGAAAAGGAACTTTTTAACAAAGGTATTTTGAGGCCTAACGTTCACTGCCAGGTTTTAAATGCCAGAAGCCTGGGCAGGGTGGCTCATGCCTGTAATCTCACTTTGGCGAGGCCAAGGCGGACCACTTGAAGCCAAGAGACCAATCTGGGCAACACAGTGAGATCCCATCTGCACATATACAAAAAAAATTAGCCAGGCGTGGTGGAGTGTGCCTGCAGTTCTAGCTACTCCAGAGGCTGATGTGAACCCAGTAGTTCGAGGCTGTAACAAGCTATGATCACTGCACTCCAGCCTCATTAGAATGAGACTGTCTTTATTAAAAAAAAAAAAAAAATTTAGGCCAGGCACAGTGGCTGATGCATGTAGTACTAGCACTTTGAGAGGCCAGGGCGTGCAGAACACTTTAAGGCCAGGAGTTGAAGATCAGGCTGGCCAACATCACAAAACCCCTTCTCTACTAAAACTATAAAACACAACTAGGCTTGGTGGCACACGCCTGTGGTCCCAGCTACTGGGGAGGCTGAGACAGAAGGATCGCTTGAATCCCAGAGTGAGAGGTTCCAGTGAGCCAAGATCGTGCCACTGTACTCTACCCTGGGTGACAGAGCAAGATTTTGTCCCCCCGCCCCCAAAATTAATTTGTCCTCTCCAATTATAAATTTCTAGACTCACACTGGAATCTATTTTAAAGACAGCAGTACTATACCCATGCTTTAAGTCCAAACTGGGAACCAAGCAACTGCATTAAAGAGAATAAACTAAGTAGTATAATATATAAAAATAACATACCTACTAAGTGCTGTCCACTAATATGCACTGGCCCTGAACCACACTTCAACCTTAAGACCACTGGTGGTGTTATTTCAAAGCCCCCAAGGGAAACCTAGAAGGAAGAAATTTTTAATCACTAAACATATGAAGAAAATGTACAATAAACATTACAAGCAAACACATAAGCCAAATCAACAAACCCGTGAACCTGTTTTTCCACCTCTGATAAACTAGCAGCAGAAACCCCCATGTTCAAGAGCTGACCATTGAACTCCAGTGACAGAAGACAACCACTTTCTATCCCCTTGGCACAACGAAATGACACCAAACCTACCTTAAAACAGAATTAAACCTTGACAACATCCAAAGTATGTAAGTGCCCTTACCGTTGGCTGTACAGACATTTTCAAAGTTGCCAGTGTTACTTTAATTGGACTGCCTTCGTAATTCATTGCCTCTGCTTCAACAATGTGCAATTCATCCTTTGCACCAGCCCCTAAACTGACCTGTGAACAAAAAAAAATACTACTTCAACTTTGAGTTCCACCTATTTTACAGCCCCCCCACCACTAAATGTTATATGCAGCCATGCGTCACTTAACCACAGGGCTAAGTTCTGAGAAATGTGTTGTTAGACAATTTCATCTTTGTACAATCATAAGAATGTGCTTATACTAACAAACCTAGATGGTATATAGCCTACTACACGCACCTAGGCTACAAACCTGTACAGTATGTTACTGTACTGAATACTGTAAGCAACTGAAATACAATAGTAAGTATTTGTGCATCTAAGCATAGGAAAGGGCCGGGCGTGGTGGCTCATGCCTATAATCCCAGCACTTAGGGAGGCTGAGGCGGGCAGATCATGAGGTCAGGAGTTTGAGACCAGCCTGGACGACATGGTAAAATTCCATCTCTACTAAAAATACAAAAATTAGCCAGGCATGGTGGCACATGCCTGTAATCCCAGCTACTTGGGAGGCTGAGGCAGGAAATCACTTGAACACGGAAATCAAGAGGTTGCACTGAGCTAAGATTATGCCACTGCACTCCAGCCTGGGTGATAGAGGAAAACTGTCTCCAAAGGAAAAACAAAAACAAAAACAAAAACAGGAAAGGTACATTAAAAATAGGGCATAATAATCTTATGTGACCACCGTTGTATGATCCATCTGTTGACCCAACAGTTGCAATGAGGCACACGACTATGATTTTTTTAAAAAACAAGTATAAACCTCTCACTGTTACCTTGGAAAACAAATCTGTGCAATGTTATCCTCAGGTTTTGTGATCTTGGCAAATCAATTTCTCATATTCAGAAAATTTAAGAAATGCATAAATATGCATACACAGAATATAGATCACCTAACTTATTTATTGAGCAACTTCTAAGTTGAGACAAGAGCTAGTCTCTGGTAGACATGTAAGATTATCGATGCCTTTTACAAGGGCTTTATAATCCAACTGAAGAAAATAAGGCAAGTTTAACAATGTGACTGGATTTTACATGGTTACCAAATGAGTATAGATGCCAAGTTCTTCATCAAAGATGTACAGACAGTGAGGTACACACAATACCCAGGTGTAAGAAATAGTATTTTACAAGCAGTCAGCAAAGGAAAAGTCTCAAGCCACATGAAAAGAAACTAAAAGGCTGAAATCAAGTAGGGTTAAGTAGTTTATTTTGAAAGTTTAAGTACCGTTCTTAAAGATAACTGGTGCTCATTTTCATCATTATCCACCTTAAAGTGATAATCTTTGTCGGCCTTTAGTTCACAACCTGTAAATGAAGAAAAAAGCAACTCTAACAAGGAGAAAAATAACACTGAAACTTAAGTGTGGGTAACCAAAAAGGTCAGGTCTAACTTTTGAACTAGTTTTTCACAATTTTAGCTACCAGAAGGCAAAGCAGAATGATCAATTCCTAGATTCTTGAACAGAAACCTCTACAAACAAGTAACACCCATAGAAGACTACAATTCCATTTTCTCATCATACCATATTTCATCTCTAACTACGCTGATAGGCACTGTTATTCTGCATACAGAAACAAGCTCAACGGTTTAGTAAATCTGAACCTAAAACAATTACCTGAAACCAAATGTAATGTCCAATGTTAAGTTTCCCACTATTTAAAACAGCTGATTTACCCACCTAAATTCCCAAATGGAAAGTTCGAAATGAGAACGGTTACAAACACGAATAGCTTACTATTACAAAAGAAAAACGACAAAGGTAAAAGAACCAAAGCTTGCTACAGGGGTCAACACTCTAAAGCAACAGAAAGTGACATACGCCTGAAACTATACTCAGAAACTATGTTTAAGACAAGGAGGGTTGTTTCCAACAGTTATCAAAAAGTACTGATACAAACTTATCAAAATTCTGTTATCCAAAATAGCTAGGAATTAAAGCCTTAATGTTTTAAACACATGTGTCTGCTCCCACTCTATGTATGGGCAAAATTCTTTAAAATACTGTCAGAATAAAAATTTTAAATAATTCCATTTAACTACCATCTAACCGTTACCAATACATATACATGCTTAAATGTGAAGAGGTTTAATTAACAAATCTCAGCACGGATAATGAACAAGATAAAATTCACGGTAGGATTCGCACTTACTTCGAAGTCTGAATAGTACCAAGATTAGGCTTCTGCAATTAAACCTACTGACATTAAAAACGCAAGTGGGACTCTCCTTTTTGGGGCAGGGCTACAGCAAGTCGAGGGGGGGGTGGTCCCAAAATTCTGCGAATAGTTTTAGGTCTTGATCTGACTCAAACCGAACACTCTACGTGTTTCTTGTATTTAAATAAGCGGTTTGGTCAATGCCGCACAAATGGCGGCATGCGAGGACGTCCCCCTAAAACGAAGCCTCATTAATATTCACGAAGCAGCAGCTATGAGTCAAGGGTCTTGGTTTAGTTTTAGCCTCTTTGCCTATAAGTACAACCTTCGTTAAGTGAGTTTATCTCTGGGCACCAGTGCCCTCATCTGCCAAGTGGGGCTAGCTCCACCTACTGCAGTGAGACAGAAAAGGGGCTCAAAAAAAAAAAAAAAAAAGAGCTGCCATCACAGTAGATGCTGTAAGCACTGAACAAAGACCTCCAGAATCCTAGTGTTACCAGCCTCTTAACATTTCCCACTTCAACTGAGCCACAGCATCCCTTGATCTGGAGTAGCAACATGCTGGTGAGCCCCGGATGTAGCGCCCACACCCCCCTCCCTCCCCCAACCACGTGGCAACCACGTGCTCCCAGCGGTTGCGGCCTCCTCACGCCGCCCCGCGTCTCCCCTCCCCCAGTAACTGGCCGAAGCACGCGAGTGAAGTCTGGGTCCTGCAGCTCCAGACTCTGAGGTCAGAACAACGCCAGGCCGTGCATTTATCCTCTCCAACAAGCAGGCCCATGCTTCCCGGTAAACCCAGTCTCCGGGACCACCAACCCGGGGCCTGGGATCAGAAGCCTACGAACAAACTCCGTTAGAAAATTAAACCACGCCTGGGGCTCCGCGGCGTATAGCCGGCAACGGCCGAACTTCCAGGCGTCCAGTTCCGCTATACCTCAGGCCCTGGGCCTCGGACTGCTCACGCTCCAGGCGCTTCAGGCCGCTCGTGTCCTCCCCCTTCACGCCTCCGGCTCCCCGCGCGGCTCCAATCCCTCCAGGTCCAGGGCTCGGGCAGCTCTTCCCACCCGCTCAGGCCTCCAGCCGGTCTGGCGGTCTCCACCAGACCCTGCTGCAGCCGGATTCCCTCCCCTCACCCCCACCTTCACCGCCACCAGGCCCCGCTCGGCCTCGCTCCAGCTCCCCCCTGCAGTTACCGAAAAGATAGTTCTGGGGCCTCAGGGGGCTCATGTCCATGTCCATCGAATCTTCCATCAGGTGGCGGCACGCACTTAGGTGGGAGAGAAGGCGGACGGAGATACACGAACGCTGCTCCAAAGAACAGCCGCGCAGGACGGAATCACACCAGGGAAAGGACGCAGGCTCCCCGCGCTTATATATAGCCCCTGAAGATCTCGCGAGCACTTCTCAAGTCCCGCCTCCGCGCGCGTGCTCCGGAGCCTTCCCACCCCCGTACCGTAGCCCTCCTGCGCAAGCGCTCTTCAACCACACTCCTTTCTACCTCGCCCCCCACCTCCTTCCAGGTACTCCGCGGGCTCCCACCGAGCACGCGCACTCGTACACTGGCCCCACCCCTTCGCCACTGTCGCCTGTGCGCACGCGTGCTTTCCAGTCGTAACGCGCGCTCCCCACCTCCAACACTTCCACGTCCTCTCCCGCTCAAGCGCGCCGGCCTCCCGCCAAGAGTCTGCGTAGCCCACCCTGCAAAATGGCGTCGGCAGCTCTTAGCTGTGTTAGATATGGCGGGTTAGCTGGCTGGGAATGAGCCGGAGAGCACCTCGATTGACTTTCCCCATACCCTAGTGCTTTGCAAGCCTCCAAACAGGCGTAATCATTTCAGGATTTTTTTACTTGCCTGAAGGCTTGGGATCGCAGTTAATCGTTACCCCAAAGTTCAGGTGCCGGAGAGAGTGAATTGCGGCTTATTCTTTGTTAGGAAGGAAAGATGTAGCTACCGGCCAGGCTGTGTTTTTACAGCTCTGCCCTTCCTGAGAAAACATCTCCAAAGTCCTCATCTTTATGTAACTTGGGGGCCTAAAGGGGACAGAATCAGTCTCCAAATGAGCAAGGACATCGCCCTAAGAGAGCTCGGAGGGTGGGCGGACTCTTGACTTCTTGCCGCTCTTAATCTTTAGCATTCCTCCTGAAAGAAAGCGGGTGACTTAAAAGAACTACGGAAGCCTTACTCGAATATTTGGTAGCGAGCATGGGAATTAACATTTTAAGCTACACCTTGACAAACTCCGAGGTACCCCAGCAGCCCCGGGCATTGGGGCGTTCCGAAGACCCGTAATCTTTTTTTTAGCCTCAACATATCAAACAAATTTAAGAAGTGAGGAGGCCGGGCGCGGTGGCTCAAGCCTGTAATCCCAGCACTTTGGGAGGCCGAGACGGGCGGATCACGAGGTCAGGAGATCGAGACCATCCTGGCTAACCCGGTGAAACCCCGTCTCTACTAAAAAATACAAAAAAACTAGCCGGGCGAGGTGGCGGGCGCCTGTAGTCCCAGCTACTCGGGAGGCTGAGGCAGGAGAATGGCGTTAACCCGGGAGGCGGAGCTTGCAGTGAGCCGAGATCCGGCCACTGCACTCCAGCCTGGGCTACAGAGCGAGACTCCGTCTCAAAAAAAAAAAAAAGAAGTGAAGAATACAAATGATAGCCTCAGAAAGGAAGACCCCCCCCTACCCCAAGGCATTATTTCTTACAAGAAAATTATAGAGACAATTTCAGCATCCATCAAAAGAGGAATGAACAGTTAAATTATAACATATCCATAATATGCGTTAATTGTGGACACATACTAACGCATAATATGGATATGTTATAATTTAACTCTTCCTTTCTGAGAGCACCTTTGTCACATAAAGCTTTGAGTCACCAAATTTGTTATGGTTTTTTTTCTTTTTTTTTTTTGTGGAGACGGAGTCTCGCAGTGTTGAGTGTTGTCCAGGCTGGAGTGCAGTGGCGTGATCTCGGTTCAATGCAACCTCCGCCTCCTGGGCTCAAACAATTCTGCCTCAGCCTCCCGAGTAGCCAGGACTACAGGTGCATGCCACTACGCCCGGCTAATTTTTGTGTTTTAGTAGAGATGGGGTTTCACTGTGTTCGCCAGGCTGGGCTCAAACTCCTGACCTCGGGTGATTCACCTGTCTCGGCCTCCCAAAGTGCTGGAATTACAAGCATGAACCACCGTGCCTGGCCTTTTTTTTTAAGTAGACACTAGGCTTCACCATGTTGGCCAGGCTGGTCTTGAACCTCTGACCTCAGGTGATCCTCCCACCTCTGCCTCCCAAAGTGTTAAGATTACAGGTGGGAGCCACCACGGCCAGCCAAGAATTATTTTAAATTCTAATTTGTACTATAATGTCATTATGGTTACGTTTAAAAATTGTTACCTGTTAAAGATCCATACTGAAGTATTTGTAGGTGAAATTATGTATCTGGGATATTTTGTTTTATTACTTATTTATTTATTTATGTATTTTGAGACAGGGCCTCACTCTGTGGCTCAAGCTGGAGTGCAGTGGCTCGATCTTGGCTCACTGCAACCTCCACTTTCCAGGTTCAAGCAATTCTCATACCTCAGACTCCTGAGTAGCTAGGACTACAGGTGTACACCACCACGCCAGGCTAATTTTTGGATTTTTAGTAGAGACGGGGTTTTGCCATGTTGGCCAGGCTTTATTTTATTTTTGTTTGTTTGTTTGTTTGAGACGAAATCTCACTCTGTCATCCAGGCTGGAGTACAATGGCACAATCTTGGCTTACTGCAACCTCCGCTTCCCGGGTTCAAGCAGTTCTCCTGCCTCAGCCTCTCAAGTAGCAGGGATTACAGGCACCTACCACCATGCCCAGCTAATTTTTGTATTTTTAGTAGAGTCAGGGTTTCACCATGTTGGCCAGGGTGGACTCGAACTCCTGACCTGAAGTGATCCACCCGCCTCAGCCTCTCAAAGTGCTGTGCTTACATGCATGAACCATGGCGCCTGGCCTTATCTGAGACTTTAAAAAAAAAAAAAATCCAGCGAAAGGGGAGGAGAAAGGGGAGTGGAAAGGTATGTATGAAATAAAATTGACTACGTGATAATAATTGTTAAAGCTGGGTGGTGGGCATATGCTTGTTCATCATAGGATTCTTTCTATTTTTGTTCTTGTTTGAACATTTCCATCATAAAATGTGTTAAAAGATGAAGATTAAAATAAAACTTGTATTTAAGAAATGGTATATCAGTTTATCCTATGGAATACTGTGCAACTTCTAAAAAGAATACAGTGGTCCCCTATACATTATATCCTGGAAAGATAGCTACACCACATGAAGAGAAAAAGCAAAGTTGGAGAACTATATATATATATATAATACAACACTACTTATGTAAATGGTGAATGCCAGGTGCGGTGGCTCACGCCTGTAATCCCAGCACTTTGGGAGGCTGAGGCAGGAGGGGCTGGAGTTGGAGACCAGCCTGGACAACATAGTGAGAACCTGTTTCTACAAAAAATAGAAAAAATTAGCTGAATGTGGTAGCACATGCCTGTAGTTCCAACTGCTGAAGAGGCTGAGGTAGGTGGGAGGATCTCTTAAGCCTGGAAAGTCAAGGTTGCTGTGAGTCCTGTTCACACCACTGCTCTCTAGCCTGGGTGACAGAGTGAGAGCCTGTCTCTAAAAAACCCAAACAAACAAGAAACCAAAAAAAGAAAAGAAAAGAAAAGAAGCATTTATATGTACTGTATATATATTTGTAAGTGCCTGCTCTACTTACTGTGCAAATCCATTTCTTAGAATACTCTACACAACTACTTTCAGACATTAATAATAATATATATACAAAAATATTTACTAAGGCATTCTCTCCCTAATTGGAAGGCTGAGGCAGGAAAATCACTTGAACCCAGGAGATGGAAGTTGCAGTGAGCTGAGATTTAGCCACTGCACTCCAGCTCGGGTGACAGAGTGAGACTCCATCTCTCTCTCTCTCTTTCTCTCTCTCTCTCTATATATTTTCTCTCTATATATATATTTCTAATATTATGAATTATCCAGTTCAAATACCCCTAACTGTGTCTTACAGTTGATTTGCTTGAATAAGGATCCAAACAAGGTCTACACATTACCCTGAGTCATGTTGTCATTTAACATGTTCCTGGCCGGGTGTGGTGACTCACGCCTGTAATCCAAGCACTTTGGGAGGCCGAGGCGAGTGGATCACCTGAGGTCGGGAGTTCAAGACCAACATGGAGAAACACTGTCTCTACTAAAAATGCATAATTAGCCAGGTGTGGTGGCATGCCTGTAATCCCACCTACTCAGAAGGCTGAGGCAGGAGAATTGCTTGAACCCAGGAGGCGGAGGTTGCGGTGAGCCAAGATGGCACCATTGCACTCTAGCCTGGGCAACAAGAGTGAAACTCCGTCTCAAAAAAAAAAAAAAAAAGTTCCTTTGTCTTCTGTATTTTCTGTAAATTAGTAGATCAAGAGATACACTGTTGGCCAGGCACAGTGGCTCACACCTAGGAGGGCAGATCACCTGAGGTCAGGAGTTAGAGACGAGCCTGGCCAACATGGTGAAACCCCGTCTCTACTAAAAATACAGCTGTGCGTGGTGGCTCATTCCTGTAATCCCAGCACTTTGGGAGGCCAAGGTGGGTGGATCCCCTGAAGTCAGGAGTTCGAGACCAGCCTGGCCAACAAGGCAAAACCCTGTCTCTACTAAAAATACAAAAATTAGGCGAGCGTGGTGGTGGGAGCCTGTAATCCCAGCTACTTAGGAGGCTGAGGTAGGAAAATCGCTTGAACCTGGAAGGCAGAGGTTGCAGTGAGCAGAGATCGTACCACTGCACTCCAGCCTGAGCAATAGAATGAGACTGTCTCAAAAAACAAACAAACAAACAAACAAAAAAGCCGGTCCTGGTGTCACACGCCTGTAATCCTGGCTACTAGGGAGGCTGAGGTGGGTAGGTCGCTTGAACATGGGAGGCAGAGGTTGTAGTAAGTTGAGATCCTATCTTGAACAACAAATAAAATTAATTAAAATTTAACTGAAATTAAAAAGTTAGTTCCTCAATCTCACTAGCCAAATACTCAATAATCACATGTGGCTAATGACTACAGTATAGGATAATACACAAAGGCCATTTCCATCATCGCAGAAAGTTCTGTTTGGACAGTGCTGATCTAGAGGCTTGACTAGATTCAGGTTCACTCTCATGGCAAGAAACTTCATAGGTGGCAAGAATACTTCCCATTGTATCAGAGACACATAATATCTGGTTGTTTCTCTTGTTAATTTATGGAATTGTCAACCTGATTCTTCCTTTACAATGTTCACCATTCACTTTTCACCAAAGAGTTTTAGCAGATTATTGCTTCAGTTCATCCTAATTCTGTCACTTACTCAGCATTTATTAACTGGAATTCTTCTGTAAAGGAGAATGTTTCTCGATCAATTATTTGATTACCCTAAAAACTCATTTTCAGCCAGGTGCAGTGGCTCACACCTGTAATCCCAGCATTTTGGGAGGCCGAGGCAGATGGATCACCTGCGATCAGGAGTTTGAGAGCAGCCTGACCAACATGATGAAACCTTGTTTCTACTAAATACAAAAAAAAAAAAAAAAAAATAGCTGGGTGCGGTGGCATATGCCTGTAATTCCAGCTACTTGGGAGGCTGAGGCAGGAGAATTGCTTGACCCTGGGAGGCGGAGGTTGCAGTGAGCCGAGATTGCATCATTGCACTCCAGCCTGAACCACAAGAGCGAAAACTCCATCTCAAAAAAAATAAGTTTTCTTTCTGAGATGGGGTCTCACTCTGTCACCCAGCCTGGAGTAGAGTGGGGCGATCTCGGCTCACTTCCGCCTCCCAGGTTCAAGTGATCCTCCCATTTCAGCCTACTAAGTAGCTGGGACTGCAGGCACAGGACACCATGCCCAGCGAATTTTTTGTATTTTTGGTAGAGACGGTTTCACCATGTTGTTCAGGCTGGTCTTGAACTCCTGAGCTCAAGCAACCCACCCACCTTGGTCTCCCCGAGTGTTGGGATTACAGGTGTGAGCCACCATGCCTGGCCAAAAATAATTTGTACCACCCTGGGCAACATAGGGAGACCCCAGCTTTACAAAATTTTTAAAATTTGTTGCGTGGCTCACACATATGGTCCCTGCTACTCAGGAGGCTGAGGTGGGAGGATCACTTGAGATGGGGAGGTCAAGGCTGTGGTAAACCATGATCAAGCCACTGCACTCCAGCCTGGGAAACAGAGAAAGACACTGTCTCAAAAAATAAATAAATAGAAATAATTTGTACAAGAAAAGCAGGAAAATGATTGAGTCTTTCCCTTTATTTCCTTGTTTTCAGAATAAGGTGGAATCCTAAGTGTCTCCAAAGGTGACTAATTTTTTTTAGTATCTTTATCTGCACGAGTTTTACTCCAGCTAATGTTTCAATTTGTTTTAATAATGATTTTTTGGTACTCAAATGGTTCATTGTGGCAATGAGAGCTCTTTCAATTTGGCATTGATGTTTTTGTGAAATAATTCCAGCAATCTCTGACAGCTTTCTTACATTCTGGTATGATAAAATATTCCAGGTTCAGATGGAGCTTTGTGGATTTTGCCTATAATCCCAGCTAGGTGACTCAGGAAGGAGGATCCCTTAAGGGCAGGGGTACGAGACCAGCTGGGGCAACATAACAAGACCTCGTCTCTCTCTCTCTTTTTTTTTTTTTTTTTTTGAGACAGAGTCCTGCTCTGTCACCCAAGACTGGAGTGCAGTGGCACAAACTCGGCTCACTGCAACCTCCAACTCCCGGGTTCAAGCGATTCTCTTGCCTCAGCCTCCCAGGTAGCTGGGATTACAGTCGCCTGCCACCACTCTCAGCTAATTTTTTTTTGGTATTTTTAGTAGAGACAGGGTTTTGCCATGTTGGCCAGGCTGGTCTCAAACTCCTGACCACGTGATCCGCCCACCTCGGCCTCCCAAAATGCTGGGATTACAGTTGTGAGCCACCGTGCCTGTAAATAATAGATAAATAAAACACAAAAATTCCAGATTCAGGCTGCTCAGCCTATGGAGTAGCCATTCTTTATTCGTTTACTTTCCTAACAAACTTGCTTTCCATTAAAAAATAATAATTCCAGGTTCACCTTGTACATTTTCTGCCCCATCATAGATTAAGCCATTTCTTTAAGGACTGTGGTTCCTTTCAGTGGGAAGTGGCATTAGAGATCACATTCTGGTTTTGAAAAGCACTCATTGCTATTGCTTTGGTTGTTTTTCTAGTGTTTTTCAATGGATAGAGCTAGGAAATGCTTTCTTAGATAACGAGTAATATACAATACTACATTGCTTTGCATTTTCTTTTTTCTTTTCTCTCACTTAGCAACATATTGTAGACACCACTCTATGGCAGCATATAAAGTTTTTTTCTCACATTTACAGCTGCATTTTCTATTTTACAGCTGCATAGTGTGGATATACTCTAGTTTATTTAACCAGCTCCTTATTAATGGACATTTGGGTTGTTTCTAGTCTTGTGCTGTTATAAATTGTAGAGCAGGCTAGGAGCAGTGGCTCATGCCTGTAATCCCAGCACTTTGGGAAGCTGAGGCAGGAGGATCATCTGAGGTCAGGAGTTCAAGACCAGCCTGGCCAACATGGTGAAACCCTGTCTCTCGTAAAAATACAAAAACTAGGCCAGGCACAGTGACTCATGCCTGTAATTCCAGCACTTTGGGAGGCCGAGACGGGTGGATCACCTAAGGAGTTCGAGACCAGCCTGGCCAACATAGTGAAACTCCATCTCTACTAAAAATACAGAATTATCTGGGTGTGGTGGCAGGTGCCTGTAGTCCCAGCTACTCAGGAGGCTGAGACAGGAGAATCGTTTGAACCCAGGAGGCCAGAACTGCAGTGAGCCGAGATTCGCACCACTGCGCTCCAGCCTGGGCCGGACAGAGTGAGACTCTATCTCAAAAAAAAAAAAAAAAAAATTAGCTGGACGTGGTGGCAGGCCCCTACTTGGGAGGTTGAGGCATGAGAATCACTTGAACCTGGGAGGCAGAGGTTGCAGTGAGCCGAGATTGCACCATTGCACTCCAGCCTGCGAAGAGAGCAAGACTCTGTCTCAAACAAACAAACAAAAAAGACATTATATAAGACACAGATGGCCGGGCGCAGTGGCTCACGCCTGTAATCCCAGCACTTTGGGAGGCTGAGGTGGGCGAATCACCTGAGGTCCAGGGTTTGAGACCAGCCTGACCAACATGGAGAAACCCTGTATCTACTACAAATACAAAATTAGCCAGGCATGGCGGTGCGTGCCTGTAACTCCAGCTACTCGGGAGGCTGAGTCAGGAGAATTGCTTGAACCCGGGAGGCAGAGGTTTCGGTGAGCCAAGATTGTGCCATTGCACTCCAGCCTGGGCAACAGGAACGAAACTCCATCTCAAAAAAAAAAAAAAAAAAAGACACAGATGGGAGGAAGGGGGTGATGAAGAGAGGTAGATTAATGAGTACAAATACATTTTGATACAAGAAGTAAGACCACTTAGTGTTCAGTAGATCAGTAGGGTGATTATAGTTATCATTAATTGATGGTACATTCCAAATTAGCTAGAAAAAATAATTTGAATATTCCAACATAAAGAAAATATAAATATTTCAGGTGATGGATATTCCAGTTACCCTGATTTGATTACATGAATGTATCAAATTATCACATATACCCTCCAAAATATGTACACCAAATTTGTATCAACAAAAAATAAATAAATAAATACATAGGACACAGATGAACTGCCATGTGAAGTACATGGGGTGAGGTCTGAAAGCGTAGGCCATCAACATAGGAGCTTCTGTCTTCATGGAGATGGGGTGTGCCACTCTCCTGGCGATGGATGCTTTTACTCAGCTCATCAAGTTTTTTTTTTTTTAGTTTTTTTCCTTGTTTTTTTGAGACAGAGTCTCACTCTGTCACCCAGGCTGGAGTGCAATGGCACAATCTCCGCTCACTGCAACCTTTACCTCCCAGGTTCAAGAAATTCTCCTGCCTCAGTCTCCAGAGTAGCTGGGATTACAGGCACCCACAACCATGCCTAGCTAATTTTTGTATTTTTAGTAGAGACAGGGGTTTCACCATGTTGGTCAGGCTGGTCTTGAACTCCTGACCTCAAGCATTCCATCTGCCTCGGCCTCCCAAAGTGCTGGGATTACAGGCATGAGCCACTGCGCCCAGCTTTTTTTTTTTTTTTTTTTCTTCGAGATGGAGTCTTACTCTGTTGCCCAGGCTGGAGTGCAATGGCACAATCTTGGCTCACTGCAACCTCCGCCTCCTGAGTTCAAGTGATTCTCTTGCCTCAGCCTCCCAAGTAGTGGGGACTGCAGAGGTGCACCACCCCACTGGCGAATTTTTGTTTTTTTAGTAAAGATGGAATTTCACCATGTTGGCCAGGCTGGTCTCAAACTCTTGACCTCAGGTGATCCCCCGCCTCGACCTCCCGTAGTGCTGGGATTACAGGTGTGAGCCACAGCACCGGGCCCATCAAGTGTTTTCAACAGGTTTTATGAGGCTTGGGCCAGAAGCGGTGGCTCATGCCTGTACCCCAACACTTTGAGAGGCTCATGTGGGAGGATCACTTGAGCCCAGGAGTTCAAGACCAGCCTGGGCAACTACTGAGACCCCCGTCTCTAAAAAAAAAAAAAAAAAAACCACTTTATTTTAATTAAAAAAAAATTTTTTTTTTTTGAGATGGAGTCTTGCTGTGTTGCCCAAACTGGAATGCAGTGGTGTGATCTCAGCTCACTGCAACTTCCGTCTCCCGGGTTCAAGCAATTCTTCCTCAGCCTCCTTGGTAACTGGGATGACAGACAGGCACCACTATGCATGGGTAATTTTTGTATTTTTAATAGAGACAGAGTTTCACCATGTTGGCTAGGCTGGTCTCGAACTCCTGACCTCAAGTGATCCACCCACCTCAGCCTCCCAACTTGCTGGGATTACAGGTATGAGTCACTGCACTGGGTCCCTAAAATTTTTATTAATTTAAAAACATGGCCGGGCATAGTGGCTCATGCCTGTAATCCCAGCACTTTGGGAGACCGAGGCGGGTGAATCACCTGAGTTCAGGAGTTCAAGACCAGACTAGAAAACATGGTGAAACCCCATCTCTACAAAAACACAAAAATTAGCTGGGTGTGATGGCGGATGCCTGTAATCCCAGCTACTCGGATTCTCCCTGCTACAGAGCAGGAGAATCACTTGAACCCAGGAAGCAGAGTTTGCAGTGAGCCAAGATCACACCATTGCACTGCAACCTGGAGAACAGAGCAAAGCTCAGTCTCAAAAAAACGACAACAACAAATAAGAGTTTTTATAAGGCCTAGTCTCCAACTCCACCCACCTCTTCCCAGACGTCAGTCAGTGGAGCTGAAAGTTCCAATCCTCTAATCTCTTGGTCTTTCTGGTGGCCAGCCCTATCCTGAGGCTATCCAGGCGCCCCATCCTCACCCACCTCATTACTGTAAACTCAAGTGTGATCAAAAGGGCCTTGGCCAGCAAGGTGACTCACACCTGTAGTCCCTGCACTTTGAGCTCAGGAGTTAGAGGCTAGCCTAAGGCTGAGGTGGGAGAATCACTTGAACCCAGGAGGTGGAGGTTGCAGTAAGCTGAGATGGCACCATTGCACTGCAGCCTGGGCAACAGAGCTAGACTCTGTCTCAAAAGAAAAAAAAAAGAGACGGAGCACGGTGGCTCACACCTGTAATCCTAGCACTTTGGGAGACTGAGGTGAGTGGATCATCTGAGGTCAGGAGTTCGAGATCAGCCTGGCCAACATGGTGAAACCCTGTCTCTACTAAAAATACAAAAACTTAGCCATGTGTAGTGGTATGCCCCTGTAATCCCAGCTACTCAGGAGGCTGAGGCAGGAGAATTGCTTGAACCCAGGAGGCAGAGGTTGCAGTGAGCTGAGATCATGCCACTGCACTCTAGCCTGGGCAACAGAGCAAGACTCCATCTCAAAACAAACAAACAAATAAAACAAAACAAAACAAAAAAACAAATGCCCATCAATGATAGACTGGATAAAGAAAATGTGGTGCATATATACCATGGAATACTATGTAGCCATAAAAAAGGATGAGTTCATGTCCTTTGCAGGGACATGGATGAAGCTGGAAACCATCATTCTCAGCCAATTAACACAGGAGCAGAAAACCAAACACCACATGTTCTCACTCCTAAGTGGGAGTACAACAGTGAGAACACATGGATACAGGGAGGGAAACATCACACACTGGGGCCTGTCAGGGGATGGGGGGCCTAGGGGAGGGATAGCATTAGGAGAAATACCTAATGTAGATGATGGGTTGATGGGTGCAGCAAACCACCATGGCACGTGTATACCTATATAACAAACCTGCACATTCTGCACGTGTATCCCAGAACTTAGAGTATAATAAAAATAAAAAAAGATTGCTAACACCACTTGTTTCCCAAAAACCTATTGAAATAAAAATTTTGCCGGGCGCGGTGGCTCACGCCTGTAATCCCAGCTCTCAGGGAGGCAGAGGCGGGAGGATAGCTTGAGCCCAGGAGTTCGAGACCTGCCTGGGTAATACAGCGAGACCCCGTTCTCCACAAAAAGGAAAAAAAAAAAAAAAAAGACAAAAAAAAAGAAATAAAAATTTAAAATAAAAAAATCCACAAAAAATGCTCATTGTGAATTTCAAAATGCACTCCTATCACTCAGAAAATTCCAAGGGTTTTAGGACTTTCTCTGTGACAGGGTGACAGGAACTGGCACAAAGACCAAATATATTTCATATTATACCATATCACCACAAATAAATAATAAGTATGTTAAGTATTGAATTTGTCAATGGTTAATAACCATTCCACAATGTATGCGTATTTTAAAACATCCTGTTGTACAATATAAATATATATATACACGTTAATTTGTCAATTTAAAAATAAATAGGAAAAATAAATATTTTTCCCCTAAAAAGCTTCTATGTATATTTGTGGACTGTTTATATGCAAGCATCTGCTTTGATTTTTCTTGAATAAACATGTAGTGGTGAAAAAGTGGTTCATCTGGGACATCTATGTTAAAATCTTTTCCTCTTTTTTTTTTTTTTTAAGACAAGGTCTCCCTCTGTTGCCCAGGCTGGAGTGCTACGGTGCAATCTCTGCTCACTGCAGCCTTGACTTCCCGGGTTTAAGCAAATCCTCCCACCTCAGTCTCCTGAGTAGCCAGGACTACAGGAATTTGCCACCGCATGCTGCCGATTTTTTGTATTTTTAGTAGAGACAGAGTTTCATTATGTTGCCCAGGCTGGTCTCCAACTCCTGGACTGAAGCAATCCTACCACCTTGGCCTCCCAAAGTGCTGGGATTACAGGTGTGAGCTACCGCGCCTGCCCATATTAAACTCTTTAAGAAATTGCAGAGCCGAGGCCAGGCGTGGTGGCGCATGCCTGTAATCCCAGTCCCAGCACTTTGGGAGGCCAAGGCGGGTGGATCGCTTGAGGTCAGGAGTTTGAAAGCAGCCTGGCCAGCATGGTGAAACCCCGTCTCTACTAAAAATACAAAAATTATCCAGGCCTGGTGGTGCACACCTGTAAATGCAGCTACTCGGGAGGCTAAGGCTTAAGAATTGCTTCAACCTGAGAGGCATCATAGCCAATCCCCGTCTTTACTAAAAATACAAAACATTAGCTAGGTGTGGTGGCACATGCCTGTGGTCCCAGCCACTCAGGAGGTTGAGGCAAGAGGCTTGTCTGAGCTCTTGCCTGAGCCTGGGAGGTCGAGGCTGCAGTGAGTCGAGATCGCATCAGTGCACTCCAGCCTGGACAACAGAGTGAGACTGTCTCAAAGAAAAAAAAAGAAGAAGAAGAAGAAGAAGAAGAAGAAGAAGAAGAAGAAGAAGAGAAGAAGAAGAAGAGGAAGAGGAAGAGGAAGAGGAAGTAAAGAAATGGCCAAAGTGTTTTCCAAAGTTATTGAAGTTGTAGTACCATTTTACAGTAAAATGCCATGTTTGATTGTTTTAGTTCCTACACATCCTTATCCTCACTAACACATTTTCATTTCAGACGATCTATTATGTGTGCAGAGGCATCTTATTGTGGTTTTAATTTGCATTTCCCTAACAATTAATGATGGTCAACGTGTTTTCATGTGCTTATTTGCTATTCACATAACATCTTTGGTGAAATGTCTGTTTAAATCTTTTGCCTCCTTTTGTTAAATCTTTTGCCGCCGCCTTCTTTTTTTTTTGAGACGGAGTCTTGCTTTGTCACCCAGGCTGGAGTGCAGTGGCGCTTTCTCAGCTCACTGCAACCTCTGCCTCCCGAGTTCAAGCGATTCTCCTGCCTCAGTCTCCCAAATAGCTGAGATTACAGGCATGTGCCACCATGCCCGTCTAATTTTTGTATTTTTTTCTATTTTTAGTAGAGATGGAGTCTCACCATGTTGGTCAGGCTGGTCTCAAACTCCTGACCTTAAGTGAACAATGCCCTCGGCTCAGTCTCTCAAGTAGCTGGGGTTACAGGTGCCTACCACCACATCTGGCTAATGTTTGTATTTTTAGTAGAGACGGGGCTTCACCCTGTTGGCCAGGCTGGTCTTTAACTCCTGACCTACTGTGATCTGCCTTCCTAGACCTCCTAAAGTGCTGGGATCACAGGTGTGAACCACCACGCCTGGCCCTCCTTTCCTCCCCACACCTTTTTTTTTTAAGAGACGAGGTCTCACTATGTTGCCCAGGTTGCCCAGGTTGGTCTGGAACTGCTGGCCTGGAGTAATCCTCTCATCTCAGCCTCCTTAGTAGCTGGGATTAGAGGCTTGAACCATCTCACCAGGTTTTTATGCCCATTTTTAAAAGTTGGGTTATTGGTTTCTCACTATTGAGTTTTGGGAGGTCTGTATATTCTGGATACAAGTTCTTTATCATCCAGGTGATTTGCAAATATTTTCTCCCAGCCTGTGAATTGTCTTTTCTTTTTTTTTTTTTTTTGAGATGGAGTCTCGCTATTGTCGCCCAGGCTGGAGTGCAGTGGCCGGATCTCAGCTCACTGCAAGCTCTGCCTCCCGGGTTTATGCCATTCTCCTGACTCAGCCTCCCGAGTAGCTGGGACTACAGGCGCCCGCCTCGTCGCCCGGCTAGTTTTTTGTATTTTTAAGTAGAGACAGGGTTTCACCATATTAGCCAGGATGGTCTCGATCTCCTGACCTCGTGATCCGCCCGTCTCGGCCTCCCAAAGTGCTGGGATTACAGGCTTGAGCCACCGCGCCCGGCCATCTTTTCATTTCCTTAACAGTGTCTTTTGAAGAGTAGAAGATTTTAATTTTTATGAAATTTCATTTATCAGGCTCTTTCTCATATGGATCATGCTTTTGATGTAGGGTCTAAAATATCTTAAAATATCTTTCCCTAACCAAAGGACAAAAAATACCAAAATATCCTCTGTTTCTTTGTTTGCTTGTTTTGAGACAGGGTCTCACAAGTCATCGAGGCTGGAGTGTGATCACAGCTCACTGCAGCCTCAACCTCCTGGGCTCAAGCGATCATCCTGTCTCAGCGTCCCCAGTAGCTAGGACAACGTGTGTGCGCTAGACCACACCTGGCTAATTTTTGTATGTGTTATTGAGATATTGTTTCTCCATGTTGTCCAGACTGGTCTCAAACTCCTGGGCTCAAGCAATCTTCCTGCTTTGGATTCCCAAAGTGCTGGGATTACAGGCATGAGCCACCACACCTCGTCTCTCGTTTTTTGGGTTTTTTTTTTTAGAAGTCTTTCTTTCTTCTTCTCTTTCTTTCTTTCTTTCTTTCTTTCTTTCTTTCTTTTCTTTGTCTTTCTTTTTCTTTCTTACTTTCTTTTCTTTCTTTCTTCTTTCTTCTTACTTTGTTCTTCTTTTTCTTTTTTTCTTTTTAAGACGGAGTTTTGCTCTTGTTGCCCAGACTGGAGTGCAATGGTGCCATCTTGGCTCACTGCAACCTCCGCCTCCCAGGTTCAAGTGATTCGCCTGCCTCAACTTCCCAAGTAGCTGGGATTACAGGCATGCACCACCACACCAGGCTGATTTTGTATTTTTAGTAGAGGTGGGGTTTCTCCATGTTTGTCAGCTGGTCTTGAATTCCTGACCTCAGGTGATCCGCCTCCTCAGCCTCTCAAAGTGCTGGGATTACAGGAGTGAGCCACCGCACCTGGCAGAAGTTTTTTTATTCTAGTAGTTTAAAGATGTTGCCCCAATGTCTTCTGGCTTGCTTTATTTTTTTCTTCTAACAAGAAGTCAGCTGTCATTTTAATATTTTTTCCTCTCTATGCAATGTCTTATTTCTCTGACTACTTTTAAGATTTTCTCTTTATTCCTGATTTTAAGCAATCTGATTATAATATATAGTATATATATTATACAGTAAAATATAGTATAGTTTCATGTTTCTTTTGTCTGGGGTCCTTTGATTTTCTTGGATCTGTGGACATATAGTTTCCATTAAATATAGAACATTTGAAGCCATTATTATTTAAAATACTAAAATATTTCCTTTTCCCTTTTTTACCTCCTCTCCTAAGAGATTCCAGCTCCACATACATTGGGATATTTGATTTGTCCTATAGCTCACTGATATTCTATTTTCTTCAGTCTTTTTTTTTCTCAATGTTTCATTTCTGATAATTTATATATATATATATATTTTTTTTTTTTTTTTTTGAGACAGAGTCTCACTCTGTTGCTCAGGCTGGAGTGCAGTGGCGAGATCTTGGCTCACTGCAAGCTCCACCTCCCGGGTTCACGCCTTTCTCCTGCCTCAGTCTCCCGAGTAGCTGGGACTACAGGCGCCCACCACCACGCCCGGCTAATTTTTTGTATTTTTAGTAGAGACGGGATTTCACCGTGTTAGCTAGGATGGTCTCGATCTCCTGACCTCGTGATCCACCCGCCTCGGCCTCCCAAAGTGCTGAGATTACAGGCTTGAGCCACCGCGCCTGGCTCATTTTTGATAACTTCTATTTTACTATATCCCTGTGTTCCACGAATCTTCTTTTGTTTATTATGTAATTTGCTGTTAATCCCATTCAGTGTATTTCTCATTATCTTTTTTTTTTTTTTTTTTGGAGATGGCATCTCGCTTCATCGCCCAGGCTGGAGTGCAGTGGCCTGATCTTCGCTCACTGTAAGCTCCACCTCCCGGGTTCACGCCATTCTTCTGCCTCAGCCTCCCAAGTAGCTGGGACTACAGGAGCCCGCCACCACGCCCGGCTAATTTTTTGTATTTTTAGTAGAGATGGGGTTTCACCATGTGAACCAGGATGGTCTTTATCTCCTGACCTCGTGATCTGCCCTCCTCGGCCTTCGAAAGTGCTGGGATTACAGGCGTGAGCCACCATGCCCGGCCTCTCATTATCTTACACATACTTTTTATCTCTGAAAGTTCTTTTTTTTGAGACAGAGCCTCACTCTGTTGCCCAGGCTGGAGTGCAGTGGCACGATCTCTGCTCATTGTAACCTCCACCTCCTGGGTTCAAGTGATTCTCCCGCTTCAGCCTCCCAAGTAGCTGGGACTACAGGCATGCGCCACCCATACCAAGCTATATCCCTAAGAGTTTTGGGTTTTTTTGGTTTTTGTTTGTTTATTTTTTTACATCATTCATGTTTTCCTTTAATGCCTATGTTTTTTTCTGCATTCTTGACCATATATAATATAATATCTGTTTATTGTCTTTTTCTGCTAATTTTATCATTTGTGTTCATTCTTTCTTTCTCTCTCTCTCTCTTTCTTTCTTTCTTTCCTTTTTTTTTGTTGAGACAGAGTCTTGCCCTGTTGTGCAGGCTGGAGTGCAGTGGTGCGATCTCAGCTCACTGCAACCTCCACCTCCTGGGTTCAAGCAATTCTCCTGCCTCAGCTTCCCAAGTAGCTGGGACTACAGGCGGGCACCACTACACCCACCTAATGTTTTATATTTTTAGCAGACATAGGGTTTCACCATATTGCCCAGGCTGGTCTTGAACTCCTGACCTCATGATCCACCTGCCTTGGCCTCCCAAAGTGCTGGGATTACAGGCATGAGCCACCGCGTCCGGCCATCATTTGTGTTATATCTGAGTATGTTTGTGTGTGTGTGTGTTTTGTTTGTGTTTGTGTTTGTTTTTACCAGAAACAGATGTTTACTGTACGAGAAAATAGATATCAAAAAGTAGCACAAAAAGGAAGCATTCTGAAACGAATACTGCGGAGGTAACTGGAAATTCGCATGGAAAACCGACACAACAATTCAGATGGATTAAGAAAACATGAATACACACACACACATACACACACACAGAGAGAGAGAGAGAGAGAGAGAGAGAGAGAGAGAAAGCCAAAGAAAAAGTAGTTGAAAACAAAAGACAACATTTATCCCAAATGTAGAGGATTCTTACTAAGAACTGAAGATATTACATAAAAGTAAAAGTTCAGGCTGGGCACTGTGGCTCACGCCTGTAATCCCAGCATTTTAGGAGGCTGAGGAGAGTGGATCACCTGAAGTTGGTTGTTCAAGACTAGCCTGACCCACATGAAGAAACCCCATCTCTACTAAACATACAAAAATTAGCCAAGCATGGTGGCACATGCCTGTAATCCCAGTTACTCGGGAGGCTGAGGCAGGAGAATCACTTGAACCCAGGAGGCAGAGGTTGCAGTGAGCCAAGATCATGCCATTGCACTCCAGCCTGGGCAACAAGAGCGAAACTGTCTCAAAAAAAAAGAAAGAAAGAAAGAAAAAAGTAAAAGTTCAACAACTTTGAGTAGTTGGAAAGTTAAAATTTTGGACAGTACAAAATAACAGCCTACAGTAGCTGATGCCTGTAATCCCAAAACTTCGGGAGGCCAAGTTGGGAGGAATGCCTGGGCTCAGGAGTTCAAGACTAACCTGAGCAACATAGCCAGATCCTGTCTCTACAAAAAATAAAAAAATAGGCTGGGCCCAGTGGCTCACGCCTGTAATCCCAGTACTTAGGGAGGCCAAGGTGGGTGGATCACTTGAGGTCAGGAGTTTGAGACCAGCCTAGCCAACTTGGTGAAACCCTGTCTCTGCTTTAAAAAAAAAAAAAAAAAAAAAAAAAAAAGGCCGGGCGCGGTGGCTCACACCTGTAATCCCAGCACTTTGGGAGGCCGAGGCGGGCGGATCACGAAGTCAGGAGTTCGAGACCATCCTGGCTAACATGGTGAAACCCCGTCTCTACTAAAAAATACAAAAAATTAGCCGGGCGCGGTGGCGGGCGCCTGTAGTCCCAGCTACTCGGGAGGCTGAGACAGGAGAATGGCGTGAACCCGGGAGGCGGAGCTTGCAGTGAGCCGAGATCGCGCCACTGCACTCTAGCCTGGGCCACAGAGCGAGACTCCGTCTCAAAAAAAAAAAAAAAAAACCACAAAAATTAGGCATGGTAGCAGGCACCTGTAATCCCAATTGCTCGGGAGGCTGAAGCAGGAGAATCGCTTGAACCCGGCAGGCAGAGGTTGCAGTTCCATTGCACTCCAGCATGGTCAACAGAGTGAGACTCTCTGTCTCAAAAAATAAATAAATAAATAAATAAATATAAAAAATTATCCAGGTGTAGTGGCACCAGCCGTAGTCCTAGCTATTAGGGACCCTTGAGAATCCCTTAAGCCCAGGATTTAGAGAATGCAGTGAGCCATGATGACACCACTGTACTCCAGCCTGGGCGACAGAACAAAACCCCAACTCAATAATAATAGTAACAACAGTAGGAAATACTATACTAGGGGCAATGCCACCAACACAAGAAGCCAAGACCACCAGTGTTCACAATATATCCTCTGCTTCGTTTCATACATGTGGGCAGGATGCATGTGCCATGAGACGATGTAGGCAGTATTCGGACATGCCGAGTGATCAACCTTGCCAGGAAACAGATGCACACAAAAACAGAGAGGTGCCAATACCAGTTGAATCTATGTGGCTGAGGCGGCAGTGACAGGAGCAGCAAGCAGTGCTGCACTAAACCCACACCTGAGCACCCAGGGTCCGCAAGGTCTGGACAGGCGCGGTGGGGGCTGTGGGGCTGCCGGCTCAGGGGCTGGTGGTCCAGGAGCCCTCTTCAGGACCCGGAAGCACCTTCCTTGGATCATCAACTCCTGTCTGGGTTCGGGAGGTGGCACCACTGCCAAGCACGGATCCCAGGGGAATTCTGGTCATGGTGAGAGCAATCCACTTGTCCTTGGATTGCTGAATTTGCAGTTGGAGTTTGAGGAGGAAACCAGGAGAAAGCAAACCTCAACGAGGTTCTGGAAAGCGCAGCCTGATGCGCTTTCTGTCTCTTTTGATTGACCGATTTTATCCTCCTTATGGGTCATATTTTCCTTCTTCGCGACCAGATAAGTTTTTTTTTTTTTTTTTTTTTTTGAGACAGAGTCTCACTCTGTAGCCCAGCCTGGAGTGCAGTAGCACGATCTCAGCTCACTACAAGCTCCACCTCCCGGGTTCACGCCATTCTCCTGCCTTAGCTTCCCAAGTAGCTGGGACTACAGGTGCCCGCCACCACCCCTGGCTCATTTTTTTTGTATTTTTAGTAGAGACAGGGTTTTACCATGTTGGTCAGGCTGGTCTCGAACTCGTGACCTCAGGTAATCCACCTGTCTCGGCCTCCCAAAGTGCTGGGATTACAGGCACCCGCCAGCATGCCCGGCTAATTTTTTGTATTTTAGTAGAGACGGGGTTTCACCATGTTAGCCAGGATGGTCTCAATCTCCTGACCTCGTGATCCACCTGCCTCGGCCTCCCCAAGTGCTGGGATTACAGTTGTGAGCCACTGCACCCAGCGCCATCAGGTAAGTTTTGATCAGATGCCAGGGTGCCAGGTATTGTGAGTTTTACCTTGATGAGTGCTGAATATTTGTTTGTTTGTTTGTTTGTTTGTTTTTGGAGACGGTGTCTCCCTCTATTGCCCAGGCTGGAGTACAGTGGCACAGCCTTGGATCACTGCAACCTCTGCCTCCCAGGTTCAAGGGATTCTCCTGCCTCAGCCTCCTAAGTAGTAGGGACTACAGGCACGTGCCACCATGCCTGGCTAATTTTTGTATTTTTAGTAGAGACGGGGTTTCTCCCTGTTGACCAGGCTGGTCTCAGACTCCTGACCTCAAGTAATCAGCCCACCTTGGCCTCCCAAAGTGCTGGGATTATAGACATGAGCCACCATGCTTGGCCGAGTGCTGAATATTCTTTTTTTTTTTTTTTTTGAGATGGAGTCTTGCTCTGTCGCCCGGGCTGGAGTGCAGTGGCCGGATCTCAGCTCACTGCAAGCTCCGCCTCCCGGGTTCACGCCATTCTCCTGCCTCAGCCTCCGGAGTAGCTGGGACTACAGGCGCCCGCCACCTCGCCCGGCTAGTTTTTTGTATTTTTAGTAGAGACGGGGTTTCACCGTGTTAGCCAGGATGGTCTCGATCTCCTGACCTCGTGATCCACCCGTCTCGGCCTCCCAAAGTGCTGGGATTACAGGCTTGAGCCACCGCGCCCGGCCCTGAATATTCTTGTATTTAAAAAAAATACTGCCCAGCATGGTGGTTCACTCCTGTAATTTCAGCACTTTGGGAGGCCAAGGCAGGGGATAGCTTGAGCCCAGAAGTTCAAGACCAGCCTGGGCAATATAGTGAGACCCTGTCTCTACTAAAATTAAAAAAAAAAAAAATTAGCCAGATGGGGTGGCATGCACCTGTAGTTCTAGCTACTCAGCTACTTGGAGGCTGAGGAGGATCTCTTGAGTCCAGGAGGTCAAGGCTCCAGTGAGCCGAGATCAAGCCACTGCACTCCAGCCTGGGTGATAGAGTGAGACCTTGTCTTTAAAAATTAAATTAAAAATACTATCGAGTTGGCCAGGCGCAGTGGCTCACGCCTATAATCCCAGCACTTTGGGAGGCCAGGGCAGGTGGATCACCTGAGGTCAGGAGTTTGAGACCAGCCCGACCAACATGGTGTAATCCCGTCTCTACTGAAAAATACAAAAATTAGCCAAGCGTGATGGCGCACACCTGTAATCCCAGCTACTGGGGCGGCTGAGCCAGGAGAATGGCTTGAACCCAGGAGGCAGAGGTTGCAGTGAACTGAGATCGTGCCACCGCACTCCAGCCTGGGTGACAGAGCAAGAATCCATCTCAAAAAAAAAAAAAAAAAATACTATTGAGATTTGTTTTGTCACACAGTTAAGATTCTCAGAATGAGTTTGATTCATTGTGAATCTTGCTTTTCAGTTTCATTAGGTGGAATTAAAGCAGCCTATTATCTAGAGCCAGTTTTCTCACCATTTCTGAGGCAAAAACTCTTGAGTACTCTACTGGATGCCCTGGACAGGATGAGGTGTTCCCGCTCTGCCTGGTGGGAATGTGAGCGATCCCCAGCCCTGTGTGAGCTCTAGAGATGATTCTTTTGAGGGAATTCTTTCTCCAGCTTCAAGTGGTTACTTTTCTTTTTCTTTTCTTTTTTTTTTTTTTGAGACGGAGTTTTCACTCTTGTTGCCCAGGCTGGAATCTCAACTTATCACAACCTCCGCCTCCCGGGTTCAAACGATTCTCCTGCCTTAGCGTCCCAAGCAGCTGAGATTACAGGTGCCCGCCACCACCCCTGGCTCATTTTTTTTGTATTTTTAGTAGAGACAGGGTTTTACCATGTTGGTCAGGCTGGTCTCGAACTCGTGACCTCAGGTAATCCACCTGTCTCGGCCTCCCAAAGTGCTGGGATTACAGGCATGAGCCACCACGCCCAGCCTCAAGTGGTTTCTGTCACACGCCTCCGTGTGAAGAGACCACCACACAGGCTTTGTGTGAGCAATAAAGCTTTTTAATCACCTGGGTGCAGGCGGGCTGAGTCTGAAAAGAGAGTCAGCAAAAGGTGGTGGGATTATCATTAGTTCTTAAAGGTTTGGGATAGGCGGTGGAGTTAGGAGCAACTTTTTGGGGGGCAGGGGGTGGATCTTACAAAGTACATTCTCAAGGGTGGGAGAATATTACAAAGTACCTTCTTAAGGGCGGGGGAGTATCACAAAGTACATTACTGCAAGGGTGGGGAGGGCATATTGTCATAAGGCCAATTGACCAGTTAGGGTGGGGCAGGAACAAATCACAATGGTGGACTGTTATCAGTGAAGGCAGGACCTGGCTATTTTCACTTCTTTTGTGGATCTTCAGTTGCTTCAGGCCATCTGGATGTATACGTGCAGGTCACAGGGGATATGATGGCTTAGTTTGGGCTCAGAGGCCTGACAGTTTCTATACATGCCTTTGCTGATTCGTCTTCAGTTGAAGACTTGAAGGGAGCCTTCTGCAGCTGTCTGGGTCTCTCTGTGTGTAACTCTCTCCTCCCCAGTACTCTGCCCTGCAAACACTAGCCACCTGGGCCTCCCCAAACTCCTAACACTACCTCAACTCAGGGAGACAAGCAGGCTCCACACATCCCCGCTCCCTTTGCTGTGGCCTGGAAACGCTCCTAGAACTCAGCCGGGCAATCATCTGTTTCCCCTCTCAAGCGTGAGTGCCCTGTGCTGACTATGTGACGTCTGAAAACACTTATTTCATATATTCTGTCAAGTTTTTAGTTGTTTAAAGTGGAAGTGTAAATCCAATCCCTGTTATCCATCTTAGTCAAACACATTAGTTTAAGACTGTTGTTTTTTGTTTTTGTTTTTGAGACGCAGTCTCGTTCTGTCACCCAGGACAGTGGTGCAATCTTGGCTCACTGCAACCTCCACCTCCTGGGTTCAAGCGATTCTCCTGCCTCAGCCTCTCAAGTAGCTGGGATTACAAGCACCCACCATCATGCCTGGCTAATTTTCATTGTGTGTGTGCGTGGTTTTGTTTTGTTTTGTTTTTTGTAGTAGAGACGGGGTTTCACCATGTTGGCCAGGCTGGTTTTGAACTCTTGACCTCAGGTGATCGGCTCCCCTCCACCTCCCAAAGTGCTGGGATTACAAATGTGAGTCACTGTGCCCAGCAAGACAGTTGCTTTTTAATCTAAGGTTTGAAGTTGCAGTTTCTTCTAAAATTTCCCAGTGGGGAATCATAGCGTTACATGAATACTAACTATGTTCTGGACACTGTGAAAAGCTAGATTCCAGCTTTGGGGAACTTGTCTCTTTTTTTTTTTTCCTTGAGACGGAGTCTCACTCTTTTGCCAGGCTGGCGTACAGTGGTGCGAACTTGGCTCACTGCAACCCCTGACTCCCAGGTTCAAGTGACTCTCTTGCCTCGGCCTCCAGAGTAGCTGGGACCACAGGTATGTGCCACCACACCCAACTAGTTTTTTGTACTTTTAGTAGAGACAGAGTTTCACCATGTTGGCCAGGCTGGTTTCAAACTCCTGACCTCAAGTGATCCACACCCCTGGTGGAGATCTGCCTGCCTCTGTTGTTATTTTTAGAAACTAATGTTTATTTTCCATCAGTCTTATTTTCATGTTGCTTAAGAGTCTGCGGGGCTGGGTGCAGTGGCTCATGCCTGTAATCCCAGCACTCTGGGAGGCCGAGGCAGGTGGATCATCTGAGGTCAGGAGTTCAAGACCAGTCTGGCCAACATGGTGAAGCCCCGCCTCTACTAAAGCTACGGAAAAATTAGCCAGGCGTGGTGACAGGTGTCTGTAATCCCAGCAACTTGGAAGGCTGAGGCATGAGAATCACTTGAATCCGGGAGGCAGAGGTCTCAGTGAGCCAAGATTGCACCATTGCACTTGTCTGACAAAGTAAGACTTCATCTCAAAAAAAAAAAAAAAAAGCTCGTGGAAGAACAGCTTAAGACCACACAGTGGTTGTTCCTACCCATTTAGTGGCCTGAGGAATGGGAGCTGCAGGTCAGTCTTCCACGGCAGGCTGAGCGTTTCACGTCTTCAGTAGAGAACTGCTGGATAGACACTGGGTACCTGCATGCCTCCGACCAGTGTGCAACCTCAGGCTGAGTAGCAGTGAACTCAGGAGGTGGAGCAGTCCATTCACCATTAAATCTGAAATTCCTCTGTCATCTGTGGTCATAGCTTTTTCAGCAGTAGCCTGTTCTTTTTTTTCTTTTCTTTTCTGTTTTTTTTTTTTGAGACGGAGTCTCGTTCTGTCACCCAGGCTAGAGTGTGGAGTGCAGTGGCACGATCTTGGCTCACTGCAACCTCCACCTCCCGGGTTCAAGTGATTCTCCTGTCTCAGCCTCCCAAGTAGCTGGGACTACAGGCATGTGCCACCACGCCTGGCTAGTTTTTTGTATTGTTAGTAGAGACGGGGTTTCATTGTGTTAGCCAGGATGGTCTCGATCTACTGACCTCATGATCCACTTGCCTTGGCCTCCCGAAGTGCTGGGATTACAGGCGTGAGCTTTTCAATCTCTTCAGGGTCTCTGTAGAAGCAGAGATCAGGTATGACCTCTTGTGGGTGTCCACAGGAGACAGCGCCAGGCATATGCAGAACTCCCTTAGCCAGCACTCCCCACATCAGACCCCCTGAGAGAGCTCCATTGTTGCATGGGATGGAAATATCCACACAGCGCAGAGGAGAACCTGTGTTCCACAGACATATGGTAGGTAAGTTATCATGAGATGCCTCTGTGAGAGGCCAGTGGCTACACTGGGATCAGTATCTACCAACAGATGCAGTTCCCAGAAGGCTGCCTGGACCTGGTTAGTGAAGGTTCCAGGAGTGAAGTGGCCAGCAATAGGAGTGGCTCCTGTGGCAGCAGCAAAGCTTAGCTCAGCCCACTGACCAGGATTCCAGGAGGATATGAGACTCACATCAGAAGGGTTTTAATTTTTTTTTGGACAGGAAGTAGAACGTATTGGTGAATATTAAGAGGGGGCAGCACAGTGGAAGCCTTCATGAGTGCAGGGCCCGTCACTTGTCCAGAGGGCCACGACTGGGGATGTACTTGATCCCACAGCCATCTGGGATGAGCCGCTTCTCAGCCACCATGTCTTCAAATGCATCGACATTGAACTTGATGAAGCCCCACTTCTTTGAGATGTGGATCCTCTGGTGGCCAGGAAACTTGAATTTGGGCCTGCGCAGGGCCTCAATCACATGCTCCTTGTTCTGCAGCTTGGTGCAGATGGACATGAGAACTTGGCCAATGAGAACCCTGGCCACAGTGCCCTGGAACTTTCCAAAGGCACCTCGCATGCCTGTTCGGAGCCTACACTGGGGTGGTGCAAAGTCAGAAACATGAACATCCATCACCTGTCTCCAGGGTCCCTTAGAGCAACCCATACAATAAACAGGCTGCATACACTACCAAGGAAGCTGCTGTTTGCAGCGACTGCACACTGGGCCCCCATGACGAAAGGAACTCAGTCAGCTTAATTGGCTGCAGAATCAGAAGGGTTTTCAGTGGCAACAATGGTACGAGCTGCCAACAGAATCAGATTCTTCAAATTTAGGATGTAAATGCCATCACTTTTCCTTTTTTTTTTGAGACAGAGTTTCGCTCTTGTTGCCCAGGCTGGAGTGCAATAGCACGGTCTCGGCTCACTGCAACCTCCACCTCCTGGGTTCAAGTGATTCTCCTGCCTCAGCCTCCTGAGTAGCTGGGATTACAGGCATGCACCATCATGCCCAGCTAATTTTGTATTTTTCGTAGAGACGGGGTTTCTCCATGTTGGTCAGGGTGGTCTCGAACTCCCAAACTCAGGTAATCCACCCGCCTCGGTCTCCCAAAGTGCTGGGATTACAGGCGTGAGCCACCGCGCCCAACACTTTTCCTTTATAGATATACTGTTCCATCTGGAACCAGGTTGGTGCCACCTAAGTGGGTTCCTGCTGCAAGAAACTAGAGGACATTTCCCTCCTTCATTTGCAGGACATCGAGGCTCTGGACATTGTGGAAATTTCCCTTTAAGTTATGATAAGAATGCAGAAGAGCGCTGTATGGCCCCCTCTAGGGGTAGCATGAAGAACCTACAGAATGTTAAATGGGGTCTTACTGATTATCTCGGGCTCCCGGTTCAGTCTCCAGTCTGAGGAAAATAGCTGACATGTCTCCCTCTTTCTAAAGTGCACCAATCAAGCAGAACCTACTAGAAGCTGCTAACCCATCCTATGGCATATAGTTCATTACATATCTCCAGACCACAGAGAAGAGTAACCAGGAGAGTCATTGAGGAGACTGATCGGAGGAGACACAGGATTTCTTTGACAGGAGTTACTGGCCTAGAGGTGAGGGCTATTCCTACCCTGGACCTGAAGTCAAGTCAGAAGGCTCCATTAGCCGAAGTGCTGTCCTGCACTGGAGCAAAACATGATGAGAGAGATCTGGAAAAGGTGACCCGTGTCTCCTGGAGTTAAGGGAGTGCAGAGTCTGCTTTCCAACTCTTTTTTTTTTTTTTTTGAGAAGTCTCACCGGGCGCGGTGGCTCAAGCCTGTAATCCCAGCACTTTGGGAGGCTGAGACGGGCGATTCACGAGGTCAGGAGATCGAGACCATCCTGGCTAACACGGTGAAACCTCGTCTCTACTAAAAGAATACAAAAAAACTAGCCGGGCGAGGTAGCGGGCGCCTGTAGTCCCAGCTACTCGGGAGGCTGAGGCAGGAGAATGGTGTAAACCCGGGAGACGGAGCTTGCAGTGAGCTGAGATCCAGCCACTGCACTCCAGCCTGGGTGGCAGAGCGAGACTCCGTCTCAAAAAAAAAAAAAAAAAAAAAAAGAAGTCTCACTCTGTTGCCCAGGTTGGAGCGCAGTGGTGCGATCTTGGCTCACCTGCCACTTCTGCCTCCTGGTTTAAGCAGTTCTCCTGTCTCAGCCACCTGAGTAGCTGGGACTACAGGCATGCACCACCACGCCCAGCTAATTTTTGTGTTTTTAGTAGAGACAGGGTTTCACCATGTTGGCCAGGCTGGTCTTGAACTCCTGGCCTCAAGTGATCCACTCACCTCGGCCTCCCAGAGTGCTGGGATTACAGGCGTGAGCCACCACGCCTGGCCAGTGCTTCGCAACTCTTGCTTGGAAAAGTCTGAAGGCCAGAGGCTGGCTAGAGCTACCTGGGTTGGCAAAGAAAAGAAAGGACTATGGTGAGCTTGACTGCACTTCCAGAAGTAACCAGCTTAGAGAATTCTTAAAAGGACCTTACCAAGAGGACTTTACCTACTCGGTGAGGCAACGCCAGGCTACAAAGTCTGATTTTTTCCCCCTAGATTGATTGATTGATTGATTATTTTATTTTGTAATCTACCTATATTGCCCAGGCTGGTCTTAAACTTCTGGCCTCAAAATGATCCTTCCTGCCTCATCCTCTCAAAGTGCTGGGATTACAGGCATGAACCACTGCATTCGGCCTCCAGATTTAAATACGTTGCAAAAATAGTACCAGAAAAAATTCCGTATACTTTTTGTCCAGATTCCTCAAATATTAACATTTTACATAACCATAATACATATATAAAAGCCAGGAAATTAACACCGATACAGCACTATGATCTGATCTATAGACCTAATTCAAATTTTACCAACTGTCCCACTGATCTTTTTCTGGTTCAGCATTCAGTGCAGCATGTCACCACACATTAAGTTGCATGTCTCCTTAATCTTCTGTAATCTAGAACTGTTCCTCAGCCCTTTGTCTTCCATGACCCTGACGTTTGTAAAGATAACTGGCCACTTATCTTGTACAATAGCCCGCATCTGGGGTTTGGCTGAGGTTTCCTCGTGACTAATTCAGTTCTGCATTTTTGTTGTGAATATCAGAGAAGCCATGCTATGTCCTGTGTGCATCATGTCAGGAGGCACATGATATTTTTCCCATTTCTCGGGATGTTCACTTTGATCACTTGAGAGGGTGATGTCTAGAGGTTTCTCCACTACAAAGTTACTCTTTCCCCTTTGTAATTAATAAGTATTTTGTGGGAAGATCTTTAAGACTAAGTAACTATCCCATTTTCTGTATTATTTTACCTACTCATCCTAGCTTCTGTTGAAGTGTTTTTACCTAAAAAAGTTATTAGCATAGTATTTGCCAAACAATGCTTTTCAATGTCTATTTGCTAGTTGGAATTCTACTGTAAGGAAGAATTTTTCCATCTTATCTCTGTATTTATTTATGTCAGGATGGATTCATGATTATTACTTTATTCTATGTGTTGTAATGTATTACTGTTAGTATTTACTTTCTTTTTTCTTTCTCTCTCTGTCCTTTTTTTTTCTTTTGAAACAGGGTCTTGCTCTGTTGCCCAGGCTCAAGTGTGGTGGCACAATCATGGCTCACTGCAGCCTTCACCTTCCAGGCTTAAGCAATCCTCCCACCTCAGCCTCCAGAGTAGCTGGGACTACAGGTGCACACCACCACACCTGGCTAAGTTTTAAATTTTTTGTAAAGCTTGGGTGTCACTGTGTTGCCTAGGCTGGTCTCGAACCATGGGTTCAAGAGATCCTTCCATCTTGGCCCCCCAAGGTGCTGGCATTACAGATGTGAGCCACCAGGCCCAGCCTGCTCTCTTGCTTAAACTGTTTAAGGTTTGGCCATTGGAACCCCTTCAAATGGGCTCCTGTGTCCTTTTGACGCATCCCATCATTTTGTGTGTGTGCGGTCCCTATTTTCTGTTGCACATTAATTTTGTACTTTCCCTGCCCTAGCACTGAAATCAGCCACTTCTTCACGGAGATGTAATTCCTTTCATTGGCTAATGGTATTTAGAAATCCAGACCTGGGTGCTAGTTGTATTCATTGGTTGTAGGATGCATGCGCGCGCGCGCACACACACACACACACACACGCACATTAGTTCATACCTCCAATTGCAAACCACAATAATAGGTTTCATGCAGCCTTTCCCATTTCTTATTTTAACTGCTTTCTCTGACAAAGAGAAATTTAGCTTTCATTGTCCATAATGCATTTATTTTCTCCAATACAGATAAATTAGTTTCAGAGATGCTAATATATGTAGCCATGAGAAAAACTACTAAGTATAATACTTATACTCAATATTTTTCTTTGGCCTTATAGGACATAGCCAAAAATGCTCTTTTCCAGAGTTACTTAGGGTAGTTATTGTCTTCCTCCATCCCCAGTGTGGTTTGGTATTCATTTTTGTTACAGCCAGGTTATTTTTTATTTTTTATTTTTAGTTTTTGAGATGAAGTCTCATTCTGTTGCCCAGACTGCAGTACAGTGGCAAGATCTCAGCTCACTGCCATCTCTGCCTCCCAGGTTCAAATGATTCTCCTGTCTCAGCCTTCCGAGTAGCTGGGATTACAGGCGCACGCCACCACGCCCGGCTAATTTTTTGTATTTCAGTAGAGATGGGGTTTCACCATGTTGCCCAGGCTGGTCTTGAACTCCTGAGCTCAGGCAATCCACCTGCCTTGGCCTCCCAAAGTGTTAGGATTACAGGCATGAGCCACTGCGCCCAGCCAGTTTATTGTTTTTGTTTGTATTCCATTTGGGGCCCTATCCTATCTTTGTTGATTACATTTTTATTCATTTTTAAGTATGTGAAATATTTACATGGTTCTAAAAGTCAGAAATATACAAAAAGGATGGCTCAGAGCAGTATCACTTCCCCTATCCTTTCTACGCTATTCCTGTCTACTGCCTATAAATTACCAATCTCATTTGTTTCTCTGTTTTTTTGAGATGGACTCTTGCTCTGTCACACAGGCTGGAGTGCAGTGGAGTGCTTTCAGCTCACTCCAGCCTCTGCCTCCCAGGTTCAAGCAATTCTCGTGCCTCAGCCTCCTGAGTAGCTGGGATTACAGGCGCCCATCACCATGACCTGCTAATTTTTGTATTTTTAAGGGACAGGGTTTCACCACGTTGGCCAGGCTGGTCTCAAACTCCTGACCTCAGGTGATCCACTCGCTTTGGCCTCCCAAAGTGCTGGGATTAAGGCGTGAGCGACTGCACCTGGCCCAATTGTTACAGGAAAGTGGTCTCGATCTAGACCCCAGTAGAGGGTTCTTGGATCTTGTGCAGATCCAAGAATTCAGGGCGAGTCTGCAGTGCAAAGTGAAGGCAAATTTATTAAGAAAGTAAAGGAATAGGCCGGGTGCGGTGGCTCAAGCCTGTAATCCCAGCACTTTGGGAGGCTGAGACGGGCGGATCACGAGGTCAGGAGATCGAGACCATCCTGGCTAACCCGGTGAAACCCCGTCTCTACTAAAAAAATACAAAAACTAGCCGAGCGAGGTGGCGGGTGCCTGTCGTCCCAGCTACTTGGGAGGCTGAGGCAGGAGAATGGCGTGAACCCGGGAGGCGGAGCTTGCAGTGAGCTGAGATCCGGCCACTGCACTCCAGCCTGGGGGATAGAGCGAGACTCCGTCTAAAAAAAAAAAAAAAAGAAAGTAAAGGAATAAGAGAATGGCTACTTCATAGACAGGGGAGCCCTAAGGGCTGCAAGTTCCCCATTTTTATGGTTATTTCTTGATGATATGCTAAACAAGGAGTGGATTATTCATGCCTCCCCTGTTTAGACCGTATAGGGTAATTTCCTAACGTTGTCATGGCATTTGTAAACTGTCATGATGCCGGTGGGAGTGTGGCAGTGAGGACGGCCAGAGGTCAGTCTCATGGCCATCTTGGTTTTGGTGGGTTTTGGTCAGCTCCTTCAATGCTACCTGTTTTATCAGCAAGGTCTTGATGACCCATATTTTGTGCTGACCTCCTATCTCATCCTGTGACTTAGAATGCCTTCACCGCCTGGGAATGCAGCCCAGTAGGTTTCAGCCTCATTTTACCCAGCCCCTATTCAAGATGGAGTTGTTCTGGGTCACATGCCTCTGACACAAACTGATGTTTCTAGATTATTCTTTTTGTGTTCTTTTTTGCACAGTTGAGCTGTAGAGATGAGATTAGGGTAAGATGTGTAAGGAACTCACCTGGGGCACAAAACTGGGGCGGTGTCAAAAAATCAGTAGCCAGGATAAATAATATTTTAATGCAATGTTTTAAAAATAAAAATGAATGCAAAACAATCCATGATAACAAAATATCAAAAATTTGAATAAATGTCACTGCTGTGCTGAGCCATATTGGAACCAGAAACAAAAAGAAAAGTTTTCTCCTTCTCAAAAGTTTTTTGAGAAATTGAGTCTCAAAAAAGTTAATCCCAGCACTTTGGGAGGCCGAAGCGGGTGGATCACTTGAGGTCAGGAGTTCAAGACCAGCCTGGCCAACATGGTGAAACCCCGTCTCTACTAAAAATACAAAAATTAGCTGGGTGTGGTGGTGGGTGCCTATAATCTCAGTTACTTGGGAGGTTGGGGCAGGATAATTGTTTGAACCCAGGAGGCAGAGTTTGTGGTGAGCTGAGATTGTGCCACTACACTCCAGCCTGGGTGACAAGAGTGAAACTGAGTCTCAAAAAAAAAAAAAAGAAAAGAAAAAGAAAAGAAAAATTGTCTAATTTTGATTTTATTTTACCTTTTTTTTTTTTTTTTTTGAGATGGAGTTTTGCTCTTGTTGCCCAGGCTGGAGTGCAATGGCACGATCTTGGCTTACCGCAACTGCAACCTCTGCCTCCCAGATTCAACTGATTCTCCTGCCTCAGCCTCCCGAGTAGCTGGGATTACAGGCATGTGTCACCGCCTGGCTTATTTTGTATTTTTCTTTTTTTTGAGGTGGAGTCTCGCTCTGTCGCCCAGGCTGGAGTGCAGTGGCGCGATCTCTGCTCAATGCAAGCTCTGCCTCCCGGGTTCGCGCCATTCTCCTGCCTCAGCCTCCCGTGTAGCTGGGACAACAGGCGCCCTCCACTATGCCCAGCTAATTTTTTAGTATTTTTAGTAGAGACGGGGTTTACACTGTGGTCTCGATCTCCTGACCTCGTGATCCGCCCGCCTCAGCCTCCCAAAGTGCTGGGATTACAGGCGTGAGCCACCGTGCCCTGCTATTTTTTATTTTTACTAGAGATGAGGTTTCTCCATGTTGGTCAGGCTGGTCTCAACTCCCAACCTCAGGTGATCAGCCCGCCTCGGCCTCCCAAAGTGCTGGGATTACAGACATAAGCCACCGCTCCTGGCCATTTTTTTTTTTTTTTTTTTTTTGAGATGGAGTCTTACTCTGTCACCAAGTCTGGAGTGCAGTGGCATGATCTTGGCTCACTGCAATCTCTGCATCCTGGGTTCAAGTAATTATCCTGCCTCAGCTTCCCGAGTAGCTGGGAGTACAGATGTGCACCACCATGCTAATTTTGTGCGTGTGTGTTTCTAGAAGATACAGGCTTTCACCATATTGGCCAAAACTGGTCTTGAACCCCTGACCGATCCACCCACCTCAGCCTCCCAAAGTGCTGGGATTACAGGTGTGAGCCACCTCGGCCGGCCCTCCTTCCTTATTCAAATCTCTTCTTTTCTATATCTTAAAGTAGCTTTTGATGCCTAGTTTTTCCCCAGAATGTTAAAGCAGTTGAGAGAAAAATATAAAGGTCAATGGATTAAAACTCACATCATTTTAAATTTAAATATTTTATTTATACAAAAAACAGGCCCATCTATGGGGTAGCCCATCTCTGAACCAGCCCACCATTCTTCCTCTGTCATCTGGGCATAGGGAAACTCCCACAAGGCCGTAGGTATACGCTGAGAGAGAAGGATTAGTGCAATGGAGGCAGGTGACATGGGTCTGGGTCCACCCATTCATATAATTTACTTGTGCCCTTTGGGCCTGTCTGAGCCCAATCCTGGATGTTCTACTTCCATTGTACTAGTAGAATGAGGCTGTGCCCATCTAACCTTAGGATTTAGTGGGTCTGACAGTCACTTCATTCCAGCAGTCAGATGCTCAGTCTCTACCAGGACACAGTAGCACTCTAGAAACCCATTTTCTCAAGTGGTTCTCTATTGCAGATAGAATGCCCTTGCTCCAAAACTCTAGGGGTCTGTATTGTGGCTTCTCCATAGAGGTTTGACAGAAACTTCACATGATGTGTTTGCCACCGATAACCTTACCGTGATGGGATCTGTTGGGCCATATGGCCCAGATGGCAGGCCCAGTTATACTGCAGCCGGGAGCTGCCGCAGAGCCGTTTCTGGGCCTGCCCACTGCTCAGACCTGGCATTCTTTCAAGTCACCTGATACATGATATATGGGTCAGAACAATATTTCTGAGAGCAGAACATCCAAAACTCGAGAGGCTTTTTATCAAGCGTTGTGCTTCTTTCTTAGTGGTGGGAGTTGCCAGATGCTGTAATGCACTTGACCTATCTTCCTGCATCCCGCATACCACGGGTACCTGAACACTTCGCTAGCTTCACTGGCTTCTGAACCTTTGCAGGGTTTAACTTCTTGCCCTTTGGAGCACATATATCTTGCCAGAACATCTAAATCCCTGCCATTTCTTTGTTGGCTGCCCACTTTCTTGTCCCGAGGAACACTAGGGCCTATTCGTCATTATAAACGATCCCTGGGAGTCAAGTCCTCCCAGTGGCCATCCCAGCTTTGCTGCCCATTAGAGTCATTCCACGCCCCTTGCCTATGGTAGTTAAGACCTGCTATCTGGCCCCACAGAACAGACAATACTGAGCTTCTCGGCGATGGCAATGGCTCCCTCACTAACTCATTTCATATCACTTAATAAAAGGGAGAATCTCTGGGCCCTCTTTTGCCTGCTCATCTGGCAGGTTCTCAGGTCTTACACAATGAGTGTTTTGGCCGCTTCCTCAACACTCTGCCCTGGCACCTTTCTAGCATGCCCCACTTTTATTTATGTGCACCATCAGCTTTTCCAAGCTTCCAGGAGCCACCACAACTGGGACAGGCTCTAGAAACCCTCAGTAGGGTGCTGAATCCTGAGCGATGGAAGGATCCTTCATATCAAGAAGCTCTTCCTTACTGCCTCTTATATTCTCCCTTCATCCCTTAGCATCCATTCCCAGTGGGTATTTTTTTTCCCAGTTCTGGGCCCTGCAACTCTGCCATTTTCTTCCCCAGCAGGTCCTATACTTCCTCAGCTAGGCCACGCGGTGACTTGACTTTGGTTATTGGTCTCATAGCCATAGGGGAGGTGGGAACCAATCTCGAGGATGGCAAATATCATTTTGAAAGGCATCCACTTTGGTTGAAACACATATAATTTTCAAGAAAGGGGAAGCTGCTGTATACCAGCAAGGGATAGTGGGGCACTCTTGCAGGCCCATGGATTCAGGGGAATCTGGAGTTTCAGTGAGATCACATAAGGTCTACCAATGTAGGTATATATATCTATATCACCATTCCAGGTCTCAGGGGCCCATTTCTTCCTTCTGGTGGCATAAGAGACTAGCAAAGTTTACAAATTCAGGCTTCTTTGTAGTTGTATTGCTATCGAGGCAAGGGTGTGATTTTCAGCATGGTTTGCTCTCTGGATGAAGGTGCCTTAAGCGTTACCATAGAGGCCTTCTGACTCATACCAGGTCCCAAATTGTCAATTGGCCAACCTGAGCTTGAAATTTTCTTCTTCAGCATGGGTCATTGGCATAGATATATTCAGCAACTGGCAGAATCCCCACACTAGCTCCCTGATGTGTGGGATGAGCGCTGTTAGGGTAGAAAAGGCCAAGTGGAAACCACCATCACCGCCTCCACCAAATCTGAAACCAAAACCAATACCATCTTGCTGGAGGGATTGCAGAGACTAATGTTACCATCAAGGACTTGGTAGAATCTGAAGAGGTGGTGATTCTTACCCTATCCTCATTTAACTCACCTTTTTGGCCTGTGCAGAAGACAGATGAACCTTGGAGAACGACAGTGGATTTTGTAAACTTAATCAGTAGTGACTACCACTGCATTACTGTTCTAGATGTGGTTTCATTTCTGAAGTAATTCACCACATCCCCCAGGCCCTGCTGTTCAGCTATTGGAGAATGCTTTTCCCCTCCATATCTGTTAATTTTTTTTTTTTTTAAGACAGAGTCTTGCTGTGTCACCCAGGCTGGAGTGCAGTGGCATGGTCTTGGATCACTGCAATCTCTGCCTCCCAGGTTCAAGCAATTATCCTGCCTCAGCCTCCCAAGTAGCTGGGATTACAGGCAAGCACCACCATGCCTGGCTAATTTTTGTACTTTTAGTAGAGACAGGTTTTCACCATGTTGGCCACACTGGTCTTTAATTCATGACCTCAGGTGATCTGCCCGCCTCGGCCTCACAAAGTCCTGGGATTACAGGCATGAGCCACTACACTCAGCCCATACCTGTTAATTTGCACCATCAGACACAGTTTACTTTCAGCCACCAGGGCCAATAATACACCTTCAATGTCCTGACTCAGGGGTAATCACCCCTCAGGCCCTCTGTCCTGCTTCAGTCTGGAAGGAACTGGATTGCATTTCCATTCCATAAGACATTAGGTTGGTTCACTCTTTTATCATGTCATGTTGGTTGGACATGGTGAACAGGAAGTAGCATCTACTCCAGCTATTTTGGTGAGACACTTACATCCCAAAGCATACGAAGTAAATCCCACAAAACTGCAAGCATCTGCCACCTCAGTAAAGTTTCTATGGGTTCACTGATCTGGGACATTTTGAGATATTCCTTCCAAGATGAAGGGCAAGTTTCTCTATCTGGTCTCTTCAGCCACCAAGAAAGTAGCACAATGCTTTGTGAGCCTCTTTGGATTCTGAAGGCAACATGTATCTTACTAGGCCACGCTGTTGCATTGTGTGTACTGAGTAACCCAAAGGCAGCCAGGTTTCAGCAGAGTCTGGAACAAGTGAAAAATCTGCAGCAAGTCCAGACTACCATGCTGCTCCCCCATTGGGCCATATGACCCAGAAGATCCAATGGTGTTTGTGATGGTTAATTGACTGGATTAGGGATGCTCAGAGACGAGGTGGCGGGCGCCTGTAGTCCCAGCTACTCGGGAGGCTGAGGCAGGAGAATGGTGTGAACCCGGGAGGCAGAGCTTGCAGTGAGCTGAGATCCGGCCACTGCACTCCAGCCTGGGCGACAGAGTGAGACTCCGTCTCAAAAAAAAAAAAAAAAAGGATGCTCAGAGAGCTGGTAAAGCGCTATTCCTGTGTGTATCTGTGAGACTGTTTCCAGAAGACATTGGCATTGGAATCGTCAACTGAGTATGGAAGATCTGTTCTCACCAAAGTGGATGGACATCATCCAGTCAGCTGAGGGCCCAAATTGAGTAAAAAAGCAAAAAAAAAAAAAAAAAAAAAGGTGAATTTGTTCTTTCTCTTCTGGAGCTGAGACATCCAACTTCTCCTGGCCTCGGACATCAGAACTCCAGGTTCTCTGACCCTTTTTTTTTTTTTTTTTTAAGATGGAGTCTTGCTCTATCGTTCAGGCTGGAGTGCAGTGGTGTGATCTCGGCTCGCTGCAACCTCCGCCTCCCAAGTTCAAGTGATTCTCCTGCCTCAGCCTCCCAAGTAGCTGGGACTGCAAGTACCTGCCACCATGCCCTGCTGATTTTTGTATTTTTAGTAGAGATGGGGTTTCGCCATGTTGGCCAGGCTTGAACTCCTGATCTCCAGTGATCTGCCCACCTTGGCCTCCCAAAGTGCTGGGATTACATGCATGAGCCACCCTACTTGGCCCAGGTTCTATGACCTTTGGAATCTGGGACTTGTACCAGCAGCCCCCAGGTTCTCAGGCTTTTGTCCTTGAACAGAGCGTTTCACCATCCGCTTCCCTGATTCTGAGGCCTTTGCACTTGAACCGAGCCTCACTACTGCCTACCCTAGTTCTCTAGCTTGCTGATGGCCTATTATGGGAATTCTCAGCCTCCATAATCATGTGAGCCAATTCCCACAATAAATCCCCACTGCAGACATCTGCAATCCCAGCTTCTTGTGGGGCTGAGGTAGGAGGATCACTTAGGAGTAAGGACCAGGTGTTTGAGACCAGCCTGGGCAACGTACCCCAACACTATGGCATCAAGCAATCCTCCTACCTTGGTCTCTAAGGTCTCCAGGTGCCACTGTGACTCACTTGTGCCACCTCTTGCTGGCTTCGCCTCTCTGAATGTTCTCCTTCAGGCCCTCTGGGGCCTGGGGCAGGGGCATGTGCAGCTCTGTGGCAGAGGGCACCGGCTTTTTCTGCAGTAACCCACGGCATTGAGGTTGGAGGTGCTGAAAAAAAGATATGGGTTCCAATATACCTTCTTGGGTTCCAGTTCTAATTTGTCCTCAGTCTCCCCTGCTTCACATTCAGCTTTGATTTCTAACTTCCAGCCCTGTTGACCTACAGCAACTTCAGCCTAGCCACCAGACACAAAGCCTTCTATAGACGTCATTGGCTTCTCTTCATGGTCCCTGGCTAACGGCTTCCCTCTGATCCTCTAATTGTCTTCTTCTTGACTTTCACTGGCCCAGCTAACCCTGACCCTGACCCTGACCCTGGCCCTAACCCTGAAAATTTCAAACACATTTATTTATTTATTTATTTTTGAGACAGAGTCTTGCTCTGTCGCCCAGGCTGGAGTGCAGTGGCACGATCTTGGCTCACTGCAATCTCTGCCTCCTGGGTTCAGGCGATTCTCATGTCTCAGCCTCTTGTAGGTGGGACTACAGACATGTGCCACCACGCCCAGCTAATTTTTGTATTTTTAGTAGAGACAGGGTTTCACCATATTGGTCAGGCTGGTCTCGAACTCCTGAACTCAGATGTTCCACCTGCCTCGGCCTCCCAAAGTGCTGGGATTAGAGGCATGAACCACCGTGCCCCGCCCACCTACTACATTCTATGGAGTAAGTCAGGATATTTAATATAGAGGGGTAGTAAACTTGATCGTTGAGTCTGTAGGTTACAGGGTATGTGATTATACTAGAAGAGGAATGAACATCATGTAGAGATGGATGCAATGAGACTTGGGTCTCCTTTGTGGGATAAGTTGATTTTTAACTGTATGAGGTATGAGTCACTTATGAGAGTGTGTTGAGTTTTGCTATTAGTTTTGTTTGGGAGATTTACTGGCAGAGGGCTATATATGATCCCGGCGCAGTGGCTCATACCTGTAACCCCAGCACTTTGGGAGGCCAAGGCAGGCGGATCACTTGAGGTCAGGAATTATTGATCAGCCTAGCCAACATGGTGAAACCTCATCTCTACTAAAAATACAAAAAAAATTGGCTGGGCATGGTAGTGGGTGCCTGTAATCCCAGCTACTTGGGAGGCTGAGGCAGGAGAATCGCTCAAATCCAGGAGGTATAGGCTGCACTGAGCCGAGATCGCGCCACTGCACTCCAGCCTGAGGGACAGAGTGAGACTCTGCCTCAAAAAAAAAAAAAAAAGAAAAGAAAAAGAAAGGTTGGCAATGTATGAATGCTACCAAAGGAATTGGCTGTGGCAGATACTACAGACTGGCTCATTCAGCTGCATTCCAGCCACTGTGTATCATGTCTTACTGCCTGCTAAAAGCTGCAAAGCAAAATGCTACATTGCTCAGACTCCCTTACAGTTAACAATGTGCTCATATGAAATTTGAAAAATAAAAATTGGAATTATGAAGCAGAAGCCATCATTCTGTCCGCTCTGCTGTTTTGGCAGTAACCCAGGTTACAGAGGCATTTGGAGTTGCTGTGGCATTTACAGTAGAAGACCCAGGATCCAATTCCTAGTTACATGGGAGTTAAGATGCATCCATTTTGATAGTGTGAATCATCACAGAGGCACTGTGAGTCTAGAGACTGCAGTCATTATGACAACTTCTTTTTTTTTTTTTTTTGAGACAGAGTCTCACTGTGTCACCCAGGCTGGAGTGCAGTGGCCTTATCTCGGCTCACTGCAACCTCTGCCTCCCAGGTTCAAGCAATTCTCCCACCTCAGCATCCCAAGTAGCTGGTGTTACAGGCACAGGCACCATGCCCAGCTAATTTTACTATTTTTAGTAGAGACAGGGTTTTGTCATGTTGGCCAGGCTGGTCTCGAACTCCTGACCTCGAGTGATCCACCCATCTCGGCCTCCCAAAGTGCTGTGATTACAGGCTTGAGCGACTGCCTCCAGCCATAACTTTCTTATCCCCAGGCTTCCAGACAGTGGCAGAGATAGCTCCCTTAGTGAACCAGTTTTGCAGTATGGTTCTGGGGTTTATTCCTGGGAGCTTGGACCAGCCTCTCCCAATCTCCTAATGATTTCCTAATAACTGGCAATAACTCTGCTTTCAGCTAGAGTGGATTCTATTACCTGCAATGCAACTCTGACCAACACAATTGCTAATATGCAGAGTTGGGGAGGGTTCAAGAAAACAGGCCCTTTCACATCCTCCTGATTGGAATATAAATTGGTACAACTTTAAGATGATGTAGCGTGTATCTTTAAAAGTCTTACCCTTTGATTCTGTAATTCATTTCTAGAGGTGTATCCTAAAGAAATAATCAAAAATGCATTAAAAGGTTTGCCATACATTTAGACAATGACAATGTTTGGCAGTGGTTAAAAATAATGTTTCCAGGTGGTGGCTCATGCCTGTAATCCCACTGCTGAGGCAGTGGGATCACAAGGTCAGGAGTTTGAGACTAGCCTGGCCAAAATGGTGAAACCCTGTCTCTACTAAAAATGCAAAAATTAGCCAAGTTAGGTGGTGCGCACCTGTAATCAAATAACTTAAAACAGAATTACCACTCGACCCAGCAATCCCATTATTAGCTATATATCCAAAAGAAAATAAATTGTTCTACCAAAAAGATAGATGCACTCATATGTTCATCACAGCACTATTCACAGTAGTAAAGACATGGAATCAACATAGGTGCCCATCAACAGTGGAGCAGATAAAGAAACCATGGTACATATACACCCTGGAATACTATGCAGCCATAAAAAGAATGAAATCATGTCCTCTGCAGTAACATGGATGTAGCTCCAGGGCATAATCCTAAGTGAATTAATACAGGTACAGAAAACATACTGCATGTTCTCACTTGTAAGTGAGAGTTAAACATTGGATACTCATGGATATAAAGACAGCAACAATAAATACTGGGGACTACTAGATGGGGGAGGGAGGGAATTAAAGGTTGAAAAACTAACCATTGAGTACTATGCTCACTATCGGGGTAACAAGGTCGTTCACATCTCAAACCTCAGCATCACACAACCTACCCATGTAAGAAACCAGCACGTGGGCCAGGCATGGTGTCTCTCGCCTGTAATCCCAGCACTTTGGGAGGCTGAGGCAGGTGGATCATTTGAGCTCAGGAGTTTGAGACCAGCCTGGACAACACCGTGAAACCCCATCTCTACAAAAAATACAAAAAAATTGGTTGGGGATGGTGGCATGCGACTGTAGTCCCAGCTACTTTGGGGGCTAAGGCAGGAGGATTGCTTGAAGCTGAGAAGTTGAGGCTGCAGTGAGGCAAGATGATGCCACTGCACTCCAGACTGGGTGACAAAGTGAGACCAAAAAAACCCCCCCAAAAAAAAAAGAGAGTAAAAGAGAGAGAGAGAGAAGGAAGAAAGAAAGAAAGGAACCAGCACATGTACCCCTAAATCTAAAATAAAAGTTGAAATTATTTTTTAAAACATAGGTATAGGCCAGGGTGTGGTGGCCTATACTTGTAATCTCAGCACTTTGGGAGGCTAAGGCAGGAGGATTGCTTGAGTCCAGAAGTTCAAGACCAGCCTAGACAACATGGCAAAACCCCAATCTCTACAAAAAAATACAAAACTTAGCTGGGTGTGCTGGCATGTGCCTATAGTCCCAGCTACTCAGGAGGCTGAGGTAGGAGGATTGCTTGAGCCTGGGAGTTTGAGGCTGCAGTGATCTATAATCATACCACTACACTCCAGCCTGAGTGACAGAGCAAGACCCTGTCTTGAAAAAAAAATTCAGGAGTGGTGGCTCACGCCTGTAATCCCAGCACTTTGGGAGGCCAAGGCAGGTGGATCACCTGAGGTTAGGAGTTCGAGACCAGCCTGGCCAACATAGTGAAACCCCATCTCTACTAAAAAAACACTAATTAGCCGGGCGTGGTGGCACACACCTGTAGTCCCAGCTGCTTGGGAGGCTGAGGCAGAATAATTGCTTGAACCTGGGAAGCAGAGGTTGCAGTGAGCCGAGGTGATACCATTGCACTCCAGCCTGGGCAACAGAGCAAGACTCTGCCCTAAAAAAATAAAAATTAAATTTAAAAAAGAAGGTATAAAAGGAAGTTACCTTAACACAATAAAGACCCATATATGGGCCGGGTGCGGTGGCTCACGCCTGTAATCCCAACACTTTGTGAGGCCGAGGCTGGCAGATCATGAGGTCAGGAGATTGAGACCATCCTGGCTAACACGATGAAACCCTATCTCTACTTAAAACACAAAAAATTAGCTGGGCCTGTAGTCCCAGCTACTCGGGAAGCTGAGGCAGGAGAATCGCTTGAACCCAGGAGGCGGAGGTTGCAGTAAGCTGAGATTGCACCACTGCACTCCAGCCTGGGTGACAGAAGGAAACATTGTCTGGGGGGTAAAAAAAAAAGAAAGAAAAAAAAGAAAACAATCCCATTTAAAATAGCAACAAAAGGAATAAAATAATTAGGAATAAACTTAAAGAGGTAAATAACTTGTACATTGAAAATTATGAAACATTGATGAAAGAAATTTAAGGCCAAGCGTGGTGGCTCACGCCTGTAATCCCAGCACTTTGGGAGGCCGAAGTGGGTGGATCACCTGAGGTCGGGAGTTTGAGACCAGCCTGGCCAACAAGGCAAAACGTCGTCTCTACTAAAAACACAAAAATTAGCCAGGCATGGTTTCACGCACCTGTAGTCCTAGCTACTTGGGAAGCTGAGGCAGGAGAATTGCTTGAACCTGGCAGGCAGAGGTTGCAGTGACCTGAGGTTGTAGCATTGTACTCCAGCCTGGGTGACAGAGCAAAACTCTGTCTCAAAAAAAAAAAGAAAAAAAGAAATTTAAGAAGACACAGATAAATGGAAAGAGATCCATGTTGATGGGTTGGAGGAATTAACATTGTTAAAATATCCGTACTCCCCAGAGTGACCTACAGATTCAGTGCAATTCCTATCAAAATTCCAATGGTCCCCAAAACAAATTCATCGATTTATAGCCAACAGATTTTCACTTTTTTTTTTTTTGGTCTTTTTTTTTTTTTTTGGAGAATGGGGTCTCACTATATTGCCCAGGCAGGTCTCGAACTCCCGGGCTTAAGCTATTTTCCCGCCTCTGCCTCCCTGAGAGCTGGGATTACAGGCATGAGCCACCACGCTCGGCCTATAGCCAACTGATTTTCAACTAAGATGCCAAAATGCACAGTGGGGGAAAGGAGAGTCTCTTCAATAAAACTGGCAAATGCAGAAGACTGAAATTGGATCTTACACTTGTCACAAAAAATGGACTCAAAACGGATGAAAGATGTAAACATAAGACCTGAAACAGTAAAACTACCAGAAGAAAACACAGAGGAAAAGTTTCTTGACATTCGTCTGGGCAAGGATTCTTTGGATCCGACACCAAAGGCACAGGCGACAAAAGCAAAGAAAGACAACTAGGATCGCATCAAGCTCAAAAGCTTCCGCACAGCAGGAAACAATGAACAGAGCGAAGCCACAACCCATGGAATGGGAGAAAATATTTGCAAACCATATATCCAAGAAGGTGGTTTTTGTCATTGTGGTTGTTTTGGTTTTTTGTTTTTTGAGACAGTCTTACTCTGCTGCCCAGGCTGGAGTGCAGTGGCACAATCTCGGCTCACTGCAACCTCCGCCTCTCGGGTTCAAGCAATTCTCCTGCCTCAGCCTCCCAAGCAGCTGGGCTTACAGGCGTGCACCACCACACCTGGCTAATTTTTTGTATTTTTAGTAGACACGGGGTTTTGCCATGTTGGCCAGGCTGGTCTTAAACTCCTGACCTCAGGTGATCCACCCACCTCGGCCTCCCAAAGTGCTGGGATTATAGATGTGACTCACCGTGCCCAGTCCAAAGAGGGTTTGTTTAAATTAAATTCTTTTTTTTTTCTTTGAGACAGGGTCTCACTCTGACACCCATGCTGGAGTGCAGTGACATGGCTTACGGCTCACTGTAGCCTCGACCTCCCAAGCTCAGGCGATTCTCCCACCTCAGTCTCCCGAGTAGCTGGGACTACAGGCATGCACCACGCCCAGTAGAGACAGGGTTTCCCTTTGTTGCCCAGGCTGGTCTCAAACTCCTGGGTTCAAGTGATCCACCTGCCTCGGCCTCCCAAAGTACTGAGATTACAGGAGTGAGCCACTGCGCCCAGCCCTAAATTGAACTATTGAACTAGCCGATATATAATTTAGAAATTTAGAATTAATTAGAAATTTATTTATTTCATTTTAAATTTTTATTTATTTGTTTTTTTGGAGAGTCTCACTCTGTCACCCAGGCTGGAATGCAGAAGTGCGATCCCAGCTCACTGCAACCTCCACTTCCGGGTTCAAGTGATTCTCCTGCCTCAGCCTCCCAAGTAGCTGGGATTACAGGTACCTGCCACCACGCCTGGCTAATTTTTGTATTTTTGGTAGAAACGGGGTTTCACCATATTGACCAGGCTGGTCTCAAACTCCTGGCCTCAAGTGATCCCCCTGCCTCGGCCTCCCAAAGTGGCTTACAAACATTAACCACTGTGCCTGGCTAGAAATTTAGAATTAATTTAGGATTTTGCTTATACCAACTATTTTCTCCTAAGCGAATGCAGGACCAACTATTTTTTTTTTTTTAGACACAGTCTTGCTCTGACGCCCAAGCTGGAGTGCAGTGTCACAATCTCAGCTCACTGCAACCTCCACATTCTGGGTTCAAGTGATTCTCATGCCTCAGCCTCCCGAGTAGCTGAGATTACAGGCGTGTGCCACCACTCCTGGCTAATTTTGTATTTCTAGCAGAGACGGGGGTTTGTCCATGTTGGTCAGGCTGGTCTCGAACTCCTGACCTCAGGTGATCCGCCCGCCTCAGACCTCCAAAGTGCTGGATTACAGGCGTGAGCCACCGCGCCTGGCCCATGAAGTAGATATTTATAAAGGGCCTCCTATGTGCCAGGTGAGGTAAATCAGACAACTCCCAGCGCTGGGGACTAAGCCACTGAGGAGTGGCGAGCCATTAATGAGGACAGGAAGGCCAAGAGGTAAGTCATACTTGGGCTGGGAGTGGTGGAGTCAAGAGGTCGGGTTGGGAAGTGCTACATTTACATAAAATGCCCATTATATATCGTCTAAGGGTCTGAATGCAGGCGCCCAGGAACTCAGGGGTGAGGGTGGGATGGAAAGAAAAATCCTGGCAGTCAGTCAGTGAACACTGGTCCCTAGAGCTTGCTCGGATTTGAGTTACTGTCGGTATTTGGGTTCAAACCCTAAAAGCTGAGGAGCTGACCCTGACCTGGAGATCCTTTTCATCAGGGATGTGTCTGTCTCCGTGCTGACTCTTCTCAGTGAATTTTAGAATAGTGTGATAAACTCACAGAGGAACAGCAGAGGGCGCTGTGAATCTAAAGTCCTAAAGCACAGGAAAGGTTTGTGATCCGCTGGGTGGATTTCAACTTAAAACATAGTAAAATAATTGAGAAAGGGTCTACACCATGTCTTGGCTTATAACCTGAAATAAAACAGAATCTGTAATATTTTACCTTGAAATATCACTAACTGTGTCCTGAAATGCAAATAAGACAAATAACACATATTAAAGAATTGATAATTTACATGACCACGTGATTGTAGTTTATGATCTTATGAGTTCTTTAAATTCACAGGAGTCAGCAAAGAGCTGACACTTTAGGGAAAACATATTGTATGCCACATTATATACATATACACAGAGTACAATTCAGCTTTTTCTATTTTTTTTTTTTTTTTTTGAGACAGAGTCTCGCTCTGTCGCCCAGGCTGGAGGGCAGTGGCGTGATCTTGGCTTACTGCCAGCTCCGCCTCCCGGGTTCACGCCATCCTCCTGCCTCAGTCTCCCGAGTGGCTGGGACTACAGGCGCCCACCACCACGCCTGGCTAATTTTTTGTATTTTTAGTAGAGACTGGGTTTTACCGTGTTAGCCAGGATGGTCTCGATCTCCTGACCTTGTGATCCGCCCGTCTCAGCCTCCCAAAGTGCTGGGATTACAGGCGTGAGCCACCGCGCCTGGCCCAATTCTGATCTTTTTTAAGAGTTAAGAATAGATGAAATATAGACATTGTAATTGCAGTAAACATGTTAATTGACAATTGATAGCAACTTTTTCCCACAATCAGGGGAAGGAAAGTAGTCCTGATGGTACAAGCTACTTGTAGGACTTAAATGGCATGAACCGAAGGAAAACAAAGGACAAATAGTGGATAGGTGCACAATTCAACATTTAAAAATAATTTTTTATTTATTTATTTATTTATTTATTTTTTGAGACGGAGGCTCGCTCTGTCACCCAGGCTGGAGTGCAGTGGCCGGACCTCAGCTCACTGCAAGCTCCGCCTCCCGGGTTTAAGCCATTCTCCTGCCTCAGCCTCCCGAGTAGCTGGGACTACAGGCGCCCGCCACCTCGCCCGGCTAGTTTTTTGTATTTTTTAGTAGAGACGGGGCTTCACAGTGTTAGCCAGGATGGTCTCGATCTCCTGACCTCGTGATCCGCCCGTCTCGGCCTCCCAAAGTGCTGGGATTACAGGCTTGAGCCACCGCGCCCGGCCTAAAAATAATTTTTTAAATGACCAGGCATGGTGGCTCATGCTTGTAATCCTAGCACTTTGGGAAGCTGGGAGGTAGGAGGATTGCTTGAGCCCTGGAGTTTGAGTCCAGCCTGGGCAACACAAGGAGAACCCTGTCTCTACAAACACTAAAAAAAATTAGCCAGGTGTGGTGGCCGACACCTGTGATCCCAGCTACTCAGGAGGCTGAGGCAGGAGAACTGCTTGAACCTGGGAGGCAGAGGTTGCAGTGAGCCTAGATCGCACCATTGTACTCCAGCCTGGGCGACAAGAGCGAAACTCCATCTCAAAAAACAAACAAACAAACAAAAAAACTGTGTTTCCCACAAAGATTAGTAACATTAAGTATCATTCTTTATTATTGATCTGAGATGTTAGGAATGCAAAAGATAAAAAGTAGGGGCTCTTGGCAAATAGAAAGTAAACTTAGAATTGATAACTCACCCTGTGGGTTTGTTGTCGCTGCTGTTTGTTTTTGATAATGTGCAATTATAGAAATTTACAAAGATCCTTTTAAGAGGGCAGTGTCCTGCTTTCAGAGTCAGTTTGCTTAGGCATAGATCAGCTCATAGACTCTCTGTCGCCTTGCTATTGAATTAGGGCTATATTTTTGACAAGTACGGCAGCTGTATCGTCACTTTAATCACCTAATAATCCACTGTGTCTCTTTATGCTAATAAATAAAACATCCTTCGTTAAATATTTCCTAGTAAGCAATAGAAGACCTGTAATCTCCACCCCTATATGTTACAAAGTAAAATGATATAACAATAATAAAATCAAATCAAATCATGTCTAGGAGTTTTATAGACAACTAATAGCTGCAATTGCAAAGTGCAATCAGATACCAATTTCAGGGTACTTTTTTCTTTAATATAATGTACTATGCATATTTCACTAACTGTCTCATGATGTCAAATGAATTTAACAAGATGATTATGTAGGTCAAATTACTTAGTAAGTTCTTTTAAGAATGGCTTTTAGACCTATTATGACTTTTAATGGTGCAATTTGTTCAATGATTGGAATTTCTAAAATCCTGCCTGCAACTGCCTGTCAGAAATACTTGCTGTGCCCTGGTGATTTATTTTTAAAACCTACTTCTTGCTTGTAGCAATTGAAACAAAAACGACCACCGTAGAGCAACTTCTTGAAGCTCATTTCTCATTTTTAATTATTTAAAAGACTTTCTTATTATCAAATTATAATTTGAATATTCTAATTTCAAAGAGCCTTTTCACCAAATTTCTCTCAGCTCTATATGAAGATGTCCTGGAAGTTCTTTTATTCCCCTCAAATATGAAATATGACCCTGCTTAATTTATGTTGGGAACTGTAGACAGAATAGATATTACTAAACTTTTTAAAGTGGTCTGTTAGTTCTTTTATTGTATATCTCTAACAGTAAAATTTTAAAGGGAGAAAACAATGAAATATGATTGAAACATTCAGTCTTTGCACTTGGAATATTGCCTTTGTATATGTCGCCTTTTGGTATCTATAGGTACTGTATTTCAGTTTTATGCAGTTTGAGAAGGCTCCCTATTCAAGCTAAGTTTTAAAAAATTGCCCACCAAAAATCACATAGCTATCTCTTGTCTCTTGTCTTTTTTTTTTTTTTTTTGAGACAGAGTCTTGCTCTGTTGCCCAGGCTGGAGTGCAGTGGCGCAATCTTGGCACACTGCAACCTCCACCTCCTGGGTTCAAGAGATTCTCCTGCCTCAGCCTCCCGAGTAGCTGGGATTACAGGCCCGTGCCACCACGCCTGGCTAATTTTTTTTATTTTTAGTAGAGACGGGGTTTCACTGTGTTAGCCAGGTCTCGATCTCCTGACCTCGTGATCCGGCCACCTTGGCCTCCCAAAGTGCTGGGATTGATTTTCTTTTCTTTTTTTGGGACAGAGTCTTGTTCTGTGGCCCAGGATGGAGTACAGTGGCAGATCTTGGCTCACTGCAATCTTCACCTCCTGGGTTCAAGCTATTCTCCTGCCTCAGCCTCCTGAGTAGCTGGGACTACACGTGTGCGTCACTTTGCCTGGCTAATTTCTGTATTTTTAGTAGAGATGGGGTTTCACCATGTTGGCCAGGCTGGTCTCGAACTCCTGGCCTCAAGTGATCTGCCTGCCTTGGCCTCCCAAAGTGCTGGGATTACAGATGTGAGCCACCATACCCAGCTTTGATTTTCTACCTTTAAAAATTATTGTATAGAGTTACTTGAAAATACCATCATGTAATAATTAATCTTAGAAGTCAATACTGTTTTAAAACTGATCTTCTATCTCCTGTCTTCACATATGTTACATTGAAATTCTCCTAAAACTCCAAAACATCTTAAAATCTTGGTGCTCCCTGATAACTCTGGGCAGGAACCGAAGTCCCTCTACTGACATTCTTCTTGCTGGGGAGCACAGGGCATGCTGGGACAGAAGTTCCAGATGCAGCTAGAAGATGGTGGTTCTGTTCTCTCTCCACCCTGCCTCACTGGATGACCCTGGATGCAAGTCCCTTGGCCACTTGGAGCCCATGGTTGCTGCTTGGAAATGAGGCTGACAACACTTGATCTCTGCTCCTTGGGGTTGTTACAAGCCTTAATAAGATCACTGTGCACATTCTCATTTTCTCTTTCATGTCTTCAGTGAGCTGTAGGTAGGGCAGAGTAATAGTGGAATATGGAAGTCTGTTTGTATGTCTGGGTGAAAGTCACTATAGAACAGTGTTATTTAATTTTTCCACTTCTTTCAGTTCAATGGATGTAACATTCACAATCCTCTCTAAGCCCATCAACCACAAAAACTTAATTAGATATTATATCTCCTTGGTTTAAAATAGTATTTAATTTTACATAATGTGTTCAGCCAAAATATTAGGATTCCCTAAACAGAAATGTTCCCTCTATTTTTTTCCCTCGGGCTCTTCTTTCAATTTTTTTTGTAGCTTTTAAAAAAATTATTCTCCTTAAAGTATGATTTCGGCAGTTTCCCTCTGTGAAACATCTCTAAGTCCCCCGCCACCGCTACTTAATTGAAGATGTAATCCCTACTTAGTGACTGTGCAGGCTTCTAGACACCAAGCACAGCGACCAGTAAATATTAACATTCCTGTTAAATGTGCGCTGCCTCTTATTCCTTTCCCCCCACAAATTGTCTTCTTGCTCCACCGAGTGTCATCCAAAGTGAGATTATATTAACTGTGCCTTATATGGGGCTTGAGAGCTGGAGTTGAAATTAATGGGCAAATATCCTCTTCACTTACAGAGTAAATGAACATTTGGTCTTTAAGCCATACCGAGGTGTGAAAGAAAGGCACAGATAAACCCAGTGAAGACCACCACGTTTTGGGCCAAATCAAAGCTTTTCATTGTTTGATGGGCAAGAAAACAAAATTCGAGTAAACGTTAAAATGAATAAATAATGCTCAGCACACAACAGCTTGAGGTTGTATAAAATCAGACCCAGATTATACTCTTAAAAGATGTCTCCAAAATATCGTGGACCTCTTTTTCAATCCCGAGAGTCATGGTATTTTGGTCAGTTTCCTTTTTTGGTTCCAAGACGCCCCAGTTCCATCTTTGGGGTGAACATTGAGGCTGACTTAACAGGACCCTCCAGGCTTTGAGGGAGCCTGGCCCCCAACCCAAATAACTCCAAACAGCAGGAAGGCCAGATTCTGGCGGAAACTTTTGGGAAGTAAAGCGTAGTTCGTTTTCCTTCCTTGCAGGAGACATGGCTGGCTCCCTAAAGAAGCGCTGGTTTCCCAAGTTACGGCAGAGGGCACTCGAGACTACGGCACGGCCAAGTTCGCGGCGCGGCGTCTGCAGGGGCCGGCGGAGCCCTTCGCCACAATGTTTGGCACCCAAAGATCGGGGACACCTCAAATTCTTTTTAATGGAGGAATTCTTCCCCTGAAGCATTTTGTTTGCGTAATAGGTGCTGGGAGGGAGTGTTGCTTCGGGGCTACGGTCCCATTTCGTGTCGTATGTAGCCGTCTCGAATGCGCATGTCCAATTAGCATTGACACATTTGCGCTCAGAGATGCGCATGCATCATTTTTTTAATCAAAATGAGAAGGAAAAATTATTACATAACCACAATCTCAGTCCTACTGAGGGACCTGTCACGGTGATCCGCTGGGGCTCTATGAACATCTGCTCAGCATCAGTCCCCCACGAAGAAATTATTCTTCTGCTCATTTGAAAGACAGGTAAAGGAACGGTCAGACCGGTAAGACAGCTACGGCAGATGACAAAACCAGCCTCCACCAGCGAGTAACAAAGCTGGGGGGCACGGAAAGCAAAAGCTTTCCGGGTCAGACAGGCACTCATCTGCTATTCCAGACAGCGTTTGAGGCTGACATTGATTGTGAAGGCCAAAAACCGTGGCTGAGATGCCGCTTCTTTCTTGAAGCACCTGGAAAGCTTCCAGGTCATCCGCCTTACCGTGCTCAGTGGCAGATCCAGTTGATTTAGAAAGCATTTGATGGAGGAAGAAGCACCAAGCGTGGCAAGGGCTTCCTGGCCTATCAGAATGTGAGAGGGGGATGTAGTTGTGAAAAATCGTATCCTTATCAGAAAACCATCCCTGGGGTCCTAAGAAGGCAGTCTGTCAAGTTTCTAGAAAAGACTAATGTTTGGATAAGGCACTTTGCTACTTAAAAAATTTTTGCTTCTCCATTTCATTGCATTGAGGGGCTCCGAGTATTAACATTTGCAAACTCAGGTTTACAAGATGTATAACGATTTCTCTATAAGAAGACTCAGTTTCTTTTAAGAGCAACATTCTGACAAATGACAGAAAGTTGATCTTCGGGTTTTCCTGGATTGACCTCCATTCTGCAGGGCTACAAGGCATCAATGCAAGCCAGGCTCCTGTCCTCATCGTCAGCCACTGTCCATGTATCCTGGCATCTGGGGTGAAGACCATCATCTGGCCTTGATCTGGGTTCATGAAGGAGGCAGCTTCCTTTCTCAAGCAGAAGGGCCCTCCGGATATGCTTTCCAAGCGCCTCCAGACTCCTCCCTCCCTGGGCATATGGGAGTCATTTTGCATAGTCCCTTTGCCCTCTGGGGTGCAGGAAGCTCTGGGAGGTGGTCTCAGGCCCATCTGTCTAACCACGCAGCCATTCTGCCATGGGTCTGGTGTTGTCCTTGTGCACTGAGTGGGAAGCAGGGCACAGGCTCCCTCTGGGACAGATGTCTCTGCAGTTCCGGTTTTCTGCTGTTCCCTCACTCTCAATTTCCTTTTGCTCCCTTCTCCTCCAGTCTGGGAAGCTTCAGCCTGCTTTTCTCCATCTGACTCCATCCCTCCTCTCCCAAATCTGTTGCTCAGGCCCAAAGTCCCTCAGGGTTTGGGCTTTGCAACTCAAAAGATTTTTTCATCCTTCTACTGTGACATCCCTTCCCTGAGGCAAAGATGCCACCTGGTCTTGTTGAACGAATGAGGGTAGGGATAGGGAAGGGGGACAAGGAAATGTAGGGAGAGCAAAAAACATCAGTTGAAAATCCAAAATTTTTTTTAGACCATAGGCAATAAAATCAATCGTAATTTCAATTTGAATAGAGAAGCAAATTCAAAGAACATGAAATAGACATAGGAAATCAAACCTAGAGGAAATAAAAGCATTTAACATATAGCCCAGGCAGCTAACATATAATTGAGTTTGGTCTGTGAGCTTCCTGGTAGCCAAAGCAGGGAAAGAAGACACTGTTACTTTATGTTCCTGTTTTGTTGTAGTTGTTATTGTTTCCAGAGTCCCTTTTCCCAATGCATATTTCCTATTTTCAAAACAGAGAAAACATACAAGTCCATCAAGAGAAATAAAAAACGCTTCTTTTACTCTAAGTTTCAAAGCATTGGGGCCTTATGATGACAGCACCAGGGGACAGAAGACAATGTGACATAATCCAGAAATGAGCTCAAATAGCTCTCTAGTCCTGGCCATTCCAGACCAGAAACTTGGAGTCAGAACAGAAGGGCTGCTTGGCATCCTATTAGCTTGCTTGCTTTTTCTCTTTACATTTTTAAGCATTACACGCTTAAAACTGATTTTTTAAAATGTTCACAGGAAAAAAACAAAAAAAAAAAAGAGAGAGAGACAGAGAGAGAAATTTCAGACACCCAAAACGAAAATAAATAGGAAAAAAAAAAAGTCTTTTGCCCTTGTATCTCTGTTTCCCATTCCCCAACTCCCCTCCCTGAACAATGGGAATACCAGCTCCTCATCCATTCTTCTAGAGCTGATCCGTGCATATGTTAAGGGCTTTCAGCTCTCCTCATCTTTTGTATACAAATGTAAGTTACTATGCTCCCATTCTGTACCTTGCTCTTTCACTTTGCAATATATCTGGAGATAGTTACATATTAGTCCCTTTTTTTTTTTTTTTTTTTTTTTTTTTTGAGACGGAGTCTCACTCTGTCACTCAGGCTGGAGTGCAGTAGCACAATCTCAGGTCACTGCAAGCTCCACCTCCCAGGTTCACCCCATTCTCCTGCCTCAGCCTCCCGAGTAGCTGGGACTACAGGTGCCCGCCACTATGCCCGGCTAATTTTTTTGTATTTTTAGTAGAGACGGGGTTTCACTGTGTTAGCCAGGATGGTCTCGATCTCCTGATGTCATGATCTATCTGCCTCGGCCTCCCAAAGTGCTGAGATTACAGGCATGAGCCACTGTGCCCAGCCATTAGTCCATTTTTTTAAAGTGGTTGCATAGTATTCCACAACATGGGTATTCTATATGCTTTTGAATCAGTTTCCTGTTGACATTCATCTAGGTCATTTTCAATCAACTGCTTTTAAAATGGTACTGGAACAAATTGCCTTGTTTGCTCTTTCTTCCTTCCTTCCTTCCTTTTTTTTTTTTTTTTTTTTTTTTTTTTTTTTAGGCGGAGTCTCGCTCTGTCTCCCGGGCTGGAGTGCAGTGGCCAGATCTCAGCTCACTGCAAGCTCCGCCTCCCGGGTTTACGCCATTCTCCCGCCTCAGCCTCCCGAGTAGCTGGGACTACAGGTGCCCGCCACCTCGCCCGGCTAGTTTTTTGTATTTTTTTTAGTAGAGACGGGGTTTCACCGGGTTAGCCAGGATGGTCTCGATCTCCTGACCTCGTGATCCACCCGTCTCGGCCTCCCAAAGTGCTGGGATTACAGGCTTGAGCCACCGCGCCCGGCCCCTTCCTTCCTTCCTTCCTTCCTTCCTTCCTTCCTTCCTTCCTTCCTTCCTTCCTTCCTTCCTTTCTTTCTTTCTTCCTTTCTTTCTTTCCTTTTTCTTTTTTTTTGGGGAGGGACTGGGGGGACAGGCTCCCACTCTGTCCCCCAGGCTGGAGTACAATGGCACAGTCTTGGCCCCCTGCAACCTCTGCCTCCCAGGTTCAAGTGATCCTTCTACCTCAGCCTCCCGACCAGCACACCTGGCTAATTTTTTGTATTTTTTATTTTAGAGACAGGGTTTTGCTATGTTGCCCAGGCTGGTCTTGAACTCCTAGGCTCAAGCAATCAGCCTGCCTCAGCCTCCCAAAGTGCTGGGATTACAGGCATGAGACACTGCACCCAGCCCCATGTACTTCTTTGAACAAACATAGAAGTATATGTGTTCAATAAAAACCTGTTTGTGGAATCATTCAATTAAAGGGAATGGGCATTTTCAGTTAGGAAAATCATTGTCAAATTGTACTACAAAAGGGCTGAACTATTAACACTCCTGCCGATAGTGTATGAGAGTGCCTGTTTCCTCCATTCTTACTAACATAGTAGATCATCAAAAATTTTAAATCTTCCAATTAGATAATCTTTTTCTCAATTGTTGACTGTTGTGTTTATAGAGGAGGAAAGCTGCGTGAGGGGAAATGCTCAAAAGTAAAGGACGGCCGGGCGCAGTGGCTCAAGCCTGTAATCCCAGCACTTTGGGAGGCTGAGATGGGCGGATCACAAGGTCAGGAGATCGAGACCATCCTGGCTAACACAGTGAAACCCTGTCTCTACTAAAAAATACAAAAAAACTAGCCGGGCGAGGTGGCGGGGCGCCTGTAGTCCCAGCTACTCGGGAGGCTGAGGCAGGAGAATGGCGTAAACCCGGGAGAGGGAGCTTGAAGTGAGCTGAGATCCGGCCACTGCACTCCAGCCTGGGCGACAGAGCGAGACTCCGTCTCAAAAAAAAAAAAAAAAAAAATAAAGGACATCTGAATTATGCAGGCAAGACCATGGACATAACCTGCAGGCCTACTGCAAAATGAAAATGTGAGGCCAGGCGCGGTGGCTCACGCCTGTGATCCCAGCACTTTGGGAGGCCGAGGCGGGTGGATCACTTGAGGTCAGGAGTTCGAGACCAGCCTGGCCAACAGGGTGAGACCCCATCTCTACTAAAAATACAAACATTAGCCGGGTGTGGTGGTGGGTGCCTGTAGTCCCAGCTACTTGGGAGGCTGCGGCAGGAGAATCACCCGAACCCAGGAGGTGGAGGTTGCAATGAGCCAAGACCACGCCACTGCACTCTAGCCTGGGTGATACAGTGAGACTCTATCTCAAAAAAAAAAAAAAAAAAAAAAAAATGTGGATCCCCTTCAGAAATTCTTAAGAATTTCAAGATGTCAACAGGAGAGCATTGAACCAAGAGCTGGACTCTCCTTGAGGCTGGGGCTCTGTAGATTGCGCAGGTTGCATATTCATGAAACTGGCTCTACATGGAAGGTAGAGCAGAACAATTGAATATCAAGTACAGTAAGCATTAAAAAGGACAAGCTGGGCCGGGCGCGGTGGCTCAAGCCTGTAATCCCAGCACTTTGGGAGGCTGAGACGGGCGGATCACGAGGTCAGGAGATCGAGACCATCCTGGCTAACACGGTGAAACCCCGTCTCTACTAAAAATACAAAAACTAGCCGGGCGAGGTGGCGGGGCGCCTGTAGTCCCAGCTACTCTGGAGGCTGAGGCAGGAGAATGGCGTAAATCCGGGAGGCGGAGCTTGCAGTGAGCTGAGAGCCGGCCACTGCACTCCAGCCTGGGTGACAGAGCGAGACTCCGCCTCAAAAAAAAAAAAAAAAAAAAAAAAAAAAAAAAAAAAGGACAAGCTGGACACTGCCATTAGGACAGGAAAACACAGATGAAAAAGCAAATATGGAATTGTACCTGCACACAGTCTACAGCTCACAAACACAGATATGTTTGAGTTCACAGAGATCAGACATGTTGCTTTGGCATCTTCATACATATAAGCTTATGCACCAAGAATGATGAGTTACCCCTTATGAACTTGCTGTGGTAATAGGTGGCAATTTCATAGGTTCTGTGTAGCTAACTCCATTTTGTTTTGTTTGGGTTTCCCCCAAAAGCAGACTCTAAGATGAGTACTTGGGTGCAAACAGCTTATTTGGCAGTGATCCCAGGAGTCAACGGCAAGAGAGTAGAGAGGCGAGGCAGGGAAGGGAAGATGATCAATAAAAGGTGTGCCTCCAGCCAGGCACAGTGGCTCACACCTGTAATCCCAGCACTTTGGGAGGCTAGGTGGGTGGATCACTTGAGCCCAGGAGTTTGAGACCAGCCTGGGCAACACGGCAGCAGAGTGAGACTCCATCTCAAAAAAACCCCCAAAACCAAAAACAAACAAACAAACAAACAAACAACAAAAGGGTGTGCTTTCAAGCAAGCTCCTATTGTGGGCAACGGAGCTCATTCTCACCAGCGATGTCTAGGAGATGTGAGAACATGCCTCTCGACGCAGGGCCATGTTGCTGGGACATGAATCCATCAACTCCTTGAACATTATTGGTTGAGAGCTATAAGCAGCAACTCTCTGGCCCTTCCAGTATGCCCTGCTTGTAGGGCAAGAGATCCTGTGCTCCATGACCAGGAAAAAAGTCCTGAAGGCCTGAGAGGCACAGGGATGGACCCTAAGGAGGAGTTTGTTGTATCAGAGCTGTGGGCATCCCACCTAAGTTCACGTCCAGTCCCCCTGGAACTCACCTCCCTGAGTCCACACTATGGTCACTTGGAAGGGTCAGCCATGGCCGGGTGTGGTGGCTGACACCTGTAATCCCAGCACTTTGGGAGTCCGAGGTGGGCAGATCATGAGGTCAGGAGTTTAAGACCAGCCTGGTCAACATAGTGAAACCCTTCTATACTAAAAAAAAAAAAGAAAATTAGCTGGGTGTGGTGGCGGGTGCCTGTAATCCCAACTACTCGGGAGGCTGAAGCAGGAGAATTGCTTGAACCCGGGAGGAGGAGGTTGCGGTGAGTGGAGATTGCGCCACTACACTCCAACCTGGGTGACAGTTCAAGACTCTCTGTCTCAAAAAAAAAAAAAGAAGAAAGAAAAAGAAAGGGTCAGCCACAACAAATTGTACAAATAAGCTCACACAAACAGCAGCACCTGCTTTAGCACTGACACAGGGACGGAACTGCAGTGTCATGGGAATAAATGTGCTGTGGCTTGATTTGCTCCCAAAGCTGAGTTTTGTGGTAAATGTGGCAGGCACCCCCCTAAGAATGGAGTACTCATGGAATGTGCCCCTGCTAGGCTGAGAGCAGACCTCATGCCAGGGGAGCCTGCGTTCCGGAGGAATGGAGTGGCTTGAGGACTTGGGAGGTCCAGGAGGCTTTGCCAGATTTCTCTTACAATATTTTGCAAGCAGCTCATACAACTTTGGGGGTGTAGCCACCAGGATTTCCCCTCTATTATAGTTTCTGTGATGAGACAAAACCCTTGTAGTGTCCTACTACCTCGAAGCGCCCATCTCGGAGTTAGCCAGCGGGCTTCTCGATGTGTATTCAGTCTGTAATAACGACCTTTTCCTCCATCCCCTCCACAGGACCCTCTCTCGTCACCCAGGCTGGAGTGCTGGCCTCCCAACCCTAGGGGCTGGGCATGGAGGCTCACACCTGTAATCCCAGCACTCTGGGAGGCCGAGGTGGGTGGATCCCTTGAGGCCAGGAGTTTGAGACCAACCTGGCCAACATGGTGAAAGCCTGTCTCTACTAAAAATACAAAAAAATTAGCTTGGCATGGTGGCGCACTCCTGTAAACCCAGCTACTTGGGAGGCTGAGGCAGGAGAATCGCTTGAACCTGGGAAGCGGAGGTTACAGTGAGGTGAGATCACACCACTGCAACAGAGTGAGACTCCGTCTCAAGAAAAAAAAAAGTTCCTGGGGATCTTTGAGCATTGAACACTTTAAAAATACTGTAAAGAAAATAAATAAATATGCACCTTCAGCAGGTTGGCAAGGCTGCTTTAAAAAAACTGTTAAAAGTCTGGATCAGTGTCAGCACTGTTTGTTCTTAGGAGCTTAAGGACTCGGTACTATTCGAGAATGGGCATCATTTTCCAAAGTTATCCTCTGGCTCCTTCCCTGATGTCCACTCACTCTGAGCTGCCTGTCCCCTCTCTGGAGTCAGCTGGTGGTATCAAAGCCAAGACTGTATGAAGGAGGCCAGAGGGAGAGAGACAGAGAGAACAGCGGGGGCAGGCGGGAAAATGCATCTGTGGTCTCGGGTATTTCTGCCAGAACTGACACGCTGCCACTTTTTTTTTTTTTTCCTTTGACAACAGTCTGCTTGGAAATGCATCCAGACTGGTCTGTAGCTCTCTCTTTCCCTCGTTCAAAGGTCTCCTCATTCAGGAAGGCTTCCGAGATTCACTTCCCATGGCCACAGCTGTTGTCAGCTCTGAAGTGCAGGACTCTGTGTTAGTTCCTCTGTAAGTGTGTTTGTGGAAGGCCAATTCCACCATGAGATAATAATCATCCCTACTATTTACTGAGCGATTGGGATGTGCTGACAGAAACAGGCAAAGCGGATGTCATTATGCACAAATGACAGGGGAGAAGACCATACTTCAGAGAGGGGAAGCAACTTGCCCAAGGTCACAGAGCTACCAGGTGGCGGCACCGAGATACGAACCTTCCTGTCTCATTCTCATCTCTGCCTCCCTGTCTCAGGTGACTTGAGTGTTCAGGGAGGTCTGGGCTTCAAATCGCCCTCTTCAAGTTCCCTTGTATCTGTCACTTGGGCCTCAATGCCTCCCACTCATTCCATGAAGCTGCCTCACTTTGGAGAAGGTTTCTGGAGCCTGCGCTCTTCTCCTTCACATTTTTGGGAACTTTCTTTAGCAGCCTGAACCCTTTAGTCCTGCTTCCAGTCTCACCTCCAGACCCTCCCCCCTCAAGGCCACCAGAAAGACTTCCCTAGAATTTAACACCTCCCCACCCATATAAAACCCTTGCGTAACCAGCATCATGTGCAAGGTGACGTTCCCAGCTCCCAGATATAGAATTCAACTCCCAATGAATAAGCCCTCCCTCACCCACCAAATGGCTCTGCCATCTCTCTCTTTTGGATGCTATCCCCCCAACCCCAACCCTGAGTGCCCGTCCCAGTCTCCATGCTTGATGTCACCTGCACCATCGGCCAGGCAGCTGAGATGACCCTTCTCCGGTTCCCATTTCCTCTGCACCCAGTCGCTGCACATAGCGCCCTGGTGATAAACATCTATTTGTCCAACCCCCTACTGTGAGTCCCTCCAGGGTGAGGAGCTTTTTTTCTTTTCTTTTCTTTTCTTTTTTTTTTTTTTGAGACAGAGTCTCACTCTGTTGCCCAGGGTGGAGTACAGTGGCATGATCTCGGCTCACTGTAACCTCCACATCCTGGGTTCAAGCGAGTCTCCTGCCTCAGCCTCCCAAGTGGCTGGGATTACAAGCATGAGCCACCGTAACCAGCTGCTTTTCTTTTAAATTAACAAATAATAATCGTATATAATTACAGTATGGAGTACAGTGTGAAGTTTTGATATATGTATAAATTATGGAATGATTAAATTAGGCTAATTAACATATCTATCACCTCACTTAACTTTTTTTTCTGGTGAGAACATTTAAAATCTACTCCTTTAGCAACTTTAAAATACACAGTACATTATTATTACCTATAGTCACCTACTAACAATGTGCTGGGCAATAGATCACCAAATCTTATTCCTCTGCATAACCAAACTTTGTACCCTTTGCCCAACATCCCCTTTCCCTATCTCACCACCCTTTAGCCCTTGGTAACCACCATTGTATTCTCTGCTTCTTTGAGTTGGACATTTTTAGATTGCAAAAATGGGTGAGATCGTGCAGCATTTGTCTCTTCATGCCTCACTTATTTGAATTAGCATCATGTCCTCCAGGTTCATCCATGATGTTGCAAATGATAGGATTTCCTTCTTTTTAAAGGCCAAACAGTATTCCATTGTGTATATGTACCACATTTTCCTTATCCATTCATCCACTGATGGACACTTAGGTTGCCTCCGTATCTTGGCTATTGTGAACAGTGTTGTGATGAACACGGGCTTTTTCATTGCAGCGTCTCCAGCACCAATCACTGAGTAGGGCACATGGTGGAGATGAGGAAGGGTTTGTTGAATCCAGAGATGGATGAGACAGAGTCTCACTCTGTCACTCAGTCTGGAGTGCAGTGGCATGATCACTGGGAGGCTTCCACCTGTTGCCTCTCTCCTTGTAGGGAAAGGTTTAGATACCAGGTTTCCACGAAGGGAGGGGGCAACCAGGAGCTGTCATTAAGAAGTTGACTGGAACGACATTGGGGGGTGGAAGAAAAGACAAAGAAAACTCAATGATTCCAAATGGTACCAAGTCCTCAAACTTCCTTGTCCTATATTGCCTTTTTGTGCCTGACTCACCAACTAGCCCAAAGTAGGTCTTGGGACCAGGCAAGTCTTTTCTCCAAGTGATCTCCCAGGCTTATGTCCTTTCTGTTCACTTGTCATCTCCACTGAAATCAGCCTTGTGTCCCCTCACCCCCAGTCCTCAGCCAGCACATTCTGCATTGCAGCCTATCCAGGGTGAGTAAATATAGCCTGTACTTAACGTGGATCTAAATTCACTCATTACCGGAAAAGCTATCGGTGTTGACGTGTAGGGACATCCATTTTAATTATGGAAAGGGACCTCCTTATCAATTATTTACAACCCACAGAAAAGAATACACTGAAAATACGAGAGAAAGCTAGCTGTCTCTTCTGCCTGGAATATCTGACATGGGGCTGCCACGGTACATGAACACACCTGCGCATATGCACACACAGAAACACCAAAGTCCACACATCAGTTTGATCCAATTCTTGCAGATTTAAAAAATGCTACCTTTTGAAAAGAGATAAGACAGCATACTTTAAAATGTTGGCTGTGTTAAAATTTATTTAAACATAAATAAACCATTGAAAAACAAACACAGATTTTACAACTTGGCAACATGAATCTGGAAAAATATTTAGTTGAGTAACTGATACCCTTCCTGAACTCAAATCAGTCTGCAGAGCTAGTCAAAACAAAGATTGAGATAATTATCCAAATCATTCTGAGTAAAAATCCCTTCTGATGCATTCCAATAACGAAGATAAAAAGCTTTCCCTGGGTAGTCGTGGTCTAGAGCTGCTTAGCTGAGTCTTACTCTTGCACTTTGCACACGGAGCACAGCCACTTTGTCTCATAAACATTTTATGTTCGATGTCTTTATTCTGGATCCTGAAAACCGTAAGAAAATGCGGTACTTTAAAAATCTTTTAAAAATTGGGGGGTTGAGGCTCTCATGAGCTCCTATTACTCTTGATGCCTGGTGCTTTGAAACACAATGCAGTCAGGCAGGATAAGGAAGGCCCTGCTTAGTCAAAAGTTTCTTTTGATTCTTCTTTTTTCTTCTTTTTTGAGATATTGCCTGCTCTGTCGCCCAGGCTGGAGTGCAGCTCACTGCAACCTCTGCCTCCTGAGTTCAAACAATTCTCCTGCTTCAGCCTCCCAAGCAGCTGGGGTTACAGGTGTAGCCACACGTCTGGCTAATTTTTGTATTTTTAATAGAGACAGGGTTTCACTATGTTGGCCAGGCTGGTCAGGCTGGTCTCAAACTCCTGACCTCAGGAGATCCACCTGCTCGGCCTCTCAAAGTGCTGGAATTACAGGTGTGAGCCACCTCGCCCAGCCTCTTTTGATGTCTTATAGGGTTTTTTGGTAATACTAAAAAAAAAAAAAACTTGGTGTCCTATGTGTTTAAAAAAAACACAAACCCACAAAATGCTGGAGCCATACACACTAAAAAAGGGTTTGGGTGGCTAGATGATGAACCGTTTCCTTTTTTCCTCACCCTTCTGCAGTTGATACATTAGTAAATCCTTTGACTTAATTCAAAATTATTTTTATTTTGGCCGGGCGCGGTGGCTCAAACCTGTAATCCCAGCACTTTGGGAGGCCGAGACGGGCGGATCATGAGGTCAGGAGATCGAGACCATCCTGGCTAACACTGTGAAACCCCGTCTCTACTAAAAAATACAAAAAACTAGCTGGGCGAGGTGGCGGGCGCCTGTAGTCCCAGCTACTCGGGAGGCTGAGGCAGGAGAATGGTGTAAACCCGGGAGGCGGAGCTTGCAGTGAGCAGAGATGCGGCCACTGCACTCCAGCCTGGGCAAGAGAGCGAAACTCCGTCTCAAAAAAAAAAAAAAAAAAAATTATTTTTATTTTCAAAAAGTCTTTAATTTTCTGCAAATCACAATGTGATACATTAAAGTAGGAGTCCCCTCCCATTCCCTCCAGCCTTCTCTCCTTAGCAGTAACTTGGGAAATCATTAGTTTTCTATCCTTCCAGATTTTGTCCTATGCCTATCTGAGGGACACATGTGCATGCATGCGTGTGCGTGTGTCATATACATAAATAGAAACCAGATCTCACTTTGTTGTCCAGGCTGGTCTTGAACTCATGGCCTCAAGTGATCCTTCCACCTCAGCCTCCCCAAGTTTTGGGATTACCAGTGTGAGCTACCATGCCTGGCCAGTGTATGCATTTTTCTTGTTGTTTTTGAGACATAGGCTCAGTCTGTCACCCAGGCTGGAGTGCAGTAGCATGATCATGACTCACTTCAGCCTTTACCTCCCCAGGCTCAAGTGATTCTCCCACCTCAGTCTCCCAAGTAGCTGGGACTACAGGCATGAGCCACCGTGCCCAGCTAATTTTTGTGTATTTTACAGAGATGGGGTTTTGCCATGTTGAGTTGGATGGTCTTGAACTCCTCGGCTCAAGCGATCCACCTGCCTCAGCCTCCCAAAGTGCTGGGACTGCAGCTGTGAACCACCATGCCCAGCCCTATTTATGTGTTTTAAGGGGGTATGATATACATGTTATTTTGAAACTAAGTTATTTCACTTTATAATGCATTGTGGATATTATTTCCATGTTGGTACCTACCAATTCACCCCCACTTCCCACTTTTTTTGATGGCTACCTCTTCTTATTCCATAGCATAATTGATTTTATGTGGCTAATTTTTAAATGATGGATATATGGTTATTTCCAATTTCCGCCTCTTACAGCCACTACCGTGATGAACACCCAGGAAAATGTATCTCTGGACACTTAATGCTAATATTCCTCAAATGACTTTAAAAAATTAGATTAAATTCATATAACATATAATCATTTTAAGGTGTAGAAGTCAGTGGCATTTAGTACATTTCCAATATTAGGCAATCAATCACCACTTTTATTTAAGTTTCAAAACTTTTTCATCACCCCGTTAAGTAATCACTTCCAGTCCCCCTGTCCTCTGGTAAACACTAATCTCCTTTCTATCTCTATGGATTTACTTGTTCCAGAACCGAACAATTCACATCAATGGAATCATACAATCTGTAGCTTTTGCGTCTGATTTCTTTCTTTCTTTTTTTTTTGAGACAGAGTTTCACTTTTGTTGCCCAGGCTGGAGTGCAATGGTGTGTTCTCGGCTCACTGTATCCTCAGCCTCTCAGGTTCAAGCGATTCTCCTGCCTCAGATTCCTAAGTAGCTGGGATTACAGGTGCCCATCACCATGCCCAGTTAATTTTGTTGTATATTTAGTAGAGACAGGGTTTCACCATGTTGGCCAGATTGGTCTCGAACTCCTGACCTCAAGTGATCCTCCTGCCTCAGCCTCCCAAAGTGCTGGATTGCAAGCGTGGGTCTGACTTCCTTCACATAGCAACGTGGTTTTGAGGTTCATCCACATTCATATTGCAGCATGTTTCAATATTTCCTTCCTCTTTATGGCTGAATAATATTCCACAATTTGTTTGTCCCTTTACCCACTGAAGGACTAAGATTCTTCTTCAGAGGGAACAGCTCTGCAGAGTAACGTGCTCTGACGAGCCTCTTGGGTCCCTCCCAAAGTGGACCAGGTCTCAGACACTGTGCTTCTTTTTCTAGAAACAGCCCACGCTATTTTACCACATATCCTGGAAAATTTCTGTCCAAGAACTTTCACTGTTTTTGTTATTTTTCTCTTTTAATCAAGGGCTGGATAAATGAGCCATCAGCCCTCAAGTGCCTCATGATACGGAGCTTCTCAAATTGGAGAGAATGTTAGGAAAGTAACTGGTTTGGTCAGTTTTTATTACGAGCACTAAGAAAGAATCCGCTTACTGTAGGAAAGATTCCCGCTGCTCCTAAGACCTGGCCCTTGGGGGCTAGAAAAAATGGCAATAATAATAGCCCCTTATACTTGAGCCAGCGTTGCATGGGCTTGGTGGTGGGGAGGCAGGTGAGTTTCTGCAACACAACACAATATATTTATCCAAGGCAGTATTTCTCCCGTTAACACCGAAAACCGAAGCTGTATTTGATTCTCCTTTTCACCTCTTTTTTTCCTTGGACTTAAGTCATTTTTTTTTTTTTAAATGCCTACTATGTGCCAGGCACTGAGGACCCCCCAGGAGGTAAGAAACAGCCCCTGTTCTTGTGAGCCTATACCACAGTAGGGAAGATGGACATATAAAGGGGCAAGGACAGTAAGAGGTGGAAATGCGCCAGCCCACTCACGTGAAAATGCAAGCCCCCAATTGGTGGTCCGGATGCGCCCTCTGCAGTCTGGACCCTCATGTGACTGACATCATGTGGACAAAATACGCAGGGGAAGAATGGGGTCAGTTGCGCCTCACATTGGGGCTGTCTTGCAGGGGCCAGTGCACTGAGGTTTTCGCATACCTGGGTTCAAATCCTGCTCCATGCATGAGCTATAAAACCTGAGGCCAGGATCTTACTCTCCAGGGCTTTACTTGCTTACCCACAAAGCGAGGCTAATGCTACCTTTCTGCTGTGAAGATTTAAATACTATAGATGTGTGTAAGTAAATGATGGAAGAGATAGTAAATATTATGTGTGTCCTTTTCCTGTGTTCGCTGCATACAGTTTCCGATGGCTTTTGAATTAATAGCAGCCCAACTTCCCAAAGACCTGTTCCAGTTAGGACAAAAAACCACTGGCACCCCAGAAAATGTCTTCGGAGGGACTCAGGCTGGCCTGCCTTCCTCTTTGCAGAAAACTTGACTTCGTTCAAGTTAAAATTAGCATTCCCACCCAAGCCTCATATTCCCCTCCTCTAGTGTGAACTCTCTGTTTAGCTCCAAGCGAACCTCTTTCAAAGGCAGAGGACCCCGTCTGGCCTCTGCACCCCAGCAGCCCCTGAAAATCACCCATATCTGGCCTTCCACAAAAGGCAGCCGTGGTTGTGCTCCCCTGACAAATTGAGCCCGAAGCGGTAAAGATCTCTTCCATTAGAACTTTCTAACGGTGTCATAAATCTTTTATTAACATTTGGTATTATACTAATTAAAACTGTTCTCTGTATGTATTATTAATTTCCCTAGCACTTTTTGCTGGGGTGACGTTTTTAGCCAGCTAAGCAGAATGTAGCACAGTAAATAAGAAGAAACTCATTTCCAGACAATTAGCCTTGCAGAAAAATAAGTTGGTTAATGGAAGGCTTGATGATTACAAATTTTACCTAAATAAACAGGGTATCTTAATGGTAACTCTTCAAGCTAAGTAAACAGATTGGGGTGGTAATGTCCTAAGCAATACTTAAATGTAACTGTTTAATAAATTGGTAAATTACTCATTTCATCTTAGAACAAAATGGTAATACTGTAGTAATAACCTAGTATATATTCCGTAAATATGAAGCATTATCACTTTAGCTCTGTAGAAATCACCACAGTGATATGTCAGCATTGATCTAAAACTGCAGCATTTTATCTCAAGTTTATTACCCATTTTTGAGAATCGCTGAGATTTTCAGAGCATAATGGCAATAAAAGAAGAATTTAAAAAGCGCTTTAATGTGCATAAGTTAATCAGAGGTATCCTCGGGGGGAAAAGGAAATTTGGTAAAACATGAATTATAAGCATCATTTAAACTTACTTTGGACACTAGAGATAATAAATGGCACCATAATTTAGAAATAGCTTTTAACATCAATGACGGTAAGTACCACTTTACTGTTCATAAGAATTGCAGAGCAATGGTGCTGAGGCCAATTTTATTAGCCATTTTTTTCTTTATAAAAGCAATCCAGCCCTTTCCACAACTGAGGAGACAGGAACAAGAGTTACGTGCTAATATGCAAAATGCATTTAAGTTTTTTGAAATAGAGAATAATAAATTGTGCCAAAAGATAGAGTCTGGAGACAAATGAATGATCATTTAAAAAGAATAAGGCACTCTCAGAGTTTACATATTTGGGGAAACTTGATTTAAAAAAAAGGCCAACAAATTGTTCATACATTTTCCCATTTGCTAGAGCATGCTGGTATACTTTCAGATCCAGGAGATGAAGCCATAAATCCCAGCTATTGGGAGATACTGCAACAGGAATATATTTTTGTAAATTGTTGCCATTGACAAATTGTTTTAAAATATATAAAGGGCAGGTTCATCTTTGTCTTCAGGGCGCCCAAGCAACCTTCCTGCAGGAAGCCTCAGACCCTAACCTCTTCTCACCGAGCAGAGACAGCCTGACAGCTTAAGTGCAGAGCTCAGACTGTGGGTCGGGCAGTTGCCTGGACTCAGTGAGACACTTACTAAGGGCTCGGTGCTCTGCTGAGCATCACGAGGCCTCAGGAGAAGCTTGTATGGAACAGTGCATGGCCGTGTCGGCAAAAGCTGGCTTATGTGGAAGAAACAAATCCAAGAAGTCAGTCTGGACCCTGCTCTTCAGGATTTAGTTACTCCAGGTTCAAGGTCTTTTGCTTTCCACCTCAAGAATTTAAGAACAAACCAAACGATCCACCTTTCTTGATCTTTAAACCTTAGATGCAATTGAGCGACACAGATGCCCTTCCCTCCGATGCTTTTGAACGGGAACTGTGCAACAGGCCTGGGAACTTTGTCCAAGGCAGCTCCTTCTGGAGGCAGTAGGAACAGAGTCAGTGGTGCAGGGAGAGGCAGGCGGGGGGAGGGGAAGAAATCAGCAAGGAGGGGCAGCTCCTAGCAATGCAGCCAGAGAACAAGCCTGCAAGCCCTCTGCCCACCTCGCCGCTGATGGAACACTCTGTGTTCCTCTTGCTTCTGGACACTTCATCGTTGTCTGGTCCCTGTCAGGGACATTCCTTCCTTGAGAGCCCAAGGAATATCATTTGCCTAACCTCCTCATGGGAGAAGCTGCATTTTACGTGAGAGCGATCTCTCCCTTAACAGTGTCTGCTCCACCTGCAGAGAGCACCCCAGCTTTGGTTGAAGACTTCGAGGTCAACTTTTGAAATGGATTGAAGCATCCTGAACTAGTAGGCAGAGAACTGTTGTATTTAGCTATGAGGCTTTGGGTAAAAACACTTTCAAGTTACTGAACCTTAAGTTTTCTTGTCTGTAAAATGGGGCTTCAAAACTGTTTTCTAAAGTGATTGTGAGGACTGAGTGAGAAAATGCACATCATGACCCAGAACACAGTGCTTGACACGCAGTGGACACCCGGCATTGATCAGGTTTCTTCCCTCTCTGGAGTCAGAACACCTGCATCCCATCTCATACTCTATGTGACATTGATAAGTTACTTAACATTCCCACATCTCAATTTTCTCATCTTCAAGATGGAATATTACTATCTACAGTTGACCCTTGAACAATGTGGGGGTTAGGAGAACCAACCTTTGTGCAGTCAAAAATCCATGTGTAATTACTACTCTTATTATTTTTGGCGGGGGGGGGGGGGGTTGGAGTGCAGTGGTGCGATCTCGGCTCACTGCAACCTCCGCCTCCCAGGTTCAAGCGATTCTCCCGCCTCAGCCTCTTGAGTAGCCAGGATTACAGGTGCATGCCACCACACCCGGCTGATTTTTTTGTGTTTTTAGTAGAGACAGGGTTTTACCATGTTGGCCAGCCTGGTCTCAAACTCCTGACCTCGTGATCCGCCTGCCTCGGCCTCTCATAGTGCTGGGATTGCAGGGGTGAGTCACTGCACCCGGCCTATGTGTAACTTTTGACTCCCCCCAAACTTAAATGCTCATAGCTTACTGTTGACTGGAAGTCTTACTGACAAACAGTTGATGAACATATATTTAGTATGTTATATGTATTATGTACTGTATTCCTATAATAAAGTCAGTTAGACAAAAGAAAATACTAAAAAATCATAAAGGGGAGAAAAATGTCTTTACTGTAGATTAAGTGAAAGTAGATCATCATAATGGTCTTCATCTTCATCATCTTCATATTGAGTAGGCTGAGGAGGAGGAAGTAGGCGGGGTGGGGGTTGGTCTTGCTGTCTCAGGGGTGGCAGAGGTAGAAGAGAATCTGTGTATATATGAACCTACGCAGTTTAAACCCATGTGGTTTAAAAGCAACTGTACTTCCTAGGCTTACTTTAAGGGTAAATGTGTAAGATGCTTGTATAAATGCTCAGTTCACTGCCTGGCCCACAGTAGCAGTTCTAGAATTGCTACTTACCCATTAGTACGATTATTTTATGAACATGTACTGAGTACGTGCAATGTGCCAAAATCAGCAACCAAAGGAAACAGAAGCTCCAGAAGGCAGCAGAGTCACTGGTGACTCTTAGAATAATCTGGATTTGCAACAATCAGTCAACAACCTTTTCTGAAGGTCTTCTTCAGGGGAGACATGGCGCAGACTGAGGCAAGACAGGGCTCTAAACTCAGGCATAACTAGGTTTGAATTCCAGCTCCTTTACTTAAATGTCTGCCGGTGATCAAGTTACTCACTACTTGAGTTACTAGGTTTGCTTCCTTCTCTCTATGAGGAAAACAAGAACAGTATTTACTGTGTGGAAATTCACCTACGACTTGTAATAGCATCGTAGTGTTTACTGGGCTCCAGGTTTAATCTTTCAAACCACTCCATGAGGAAGATCTATTTTTTGCAATATCCAGATGAGCACACTGAGGTACAGAGACGCAAACTGACTTGTCTAGGACCACACAGCTTGTGAGTGACAAAGCTGAGATTTTAACCCAGGCCTGCTAAAGCTTCATATATGTGGTGGGCATTTTGGTGCAGGAGGCAAAATGCATTAATGTGCCTGTCATCTTCCTTCCCTAGGGCTGAAAGTCCTCAGGCCCAGCAGCTGTGGGCTACACCAGGGCATCTCACCACCACAGGGGTTCCCCGGCATTGAACTCAGCCAGTTCTTCTGCCTGAGCTGGGAGTTGGAGGTGTGGGGGTGGGCAGTAGAGTCTTCCTGAATCCCTTACAGCACAAGAGCTATCCCCTTCCAACCATCTTCAGGAGGAACAAAAGAGAAATAACAAGGGATTCTAATGGTAGCTGCAGCAACAACAATGTTAAAAAAACAGAAACAAACAACCACAACAACAAAACAAAAACACGATTGGGCGCAGTGGCTCATGCCTATAATCCCAGCGCTTTCGGAGGCTGAGACCGGGAGATCACTTGAGGTCTGAGTTTGAGACCAGCCTGGCCAATATGGTGAAATCCCGTCTCTACCAAAAATACAAAAATTAGCCAGGCGTCGTGGCAGGTGCCTGTAATCCCAGCTATTCAGGAGGCTGAGGCAGAAGAATTGCTTGAACCTGGGAAGCGGAGGTTGCAGTGAGCCGAGATTGCCCCACTGCAATCCAGCCTGGGTTACAGAGTGAGACTCCATCTCAAAAAACAAAACAAACAAAACAAACAAAACCCCACCCAGGACTTTCTGGTTTATATCTGGTGTTGTTTAGGGTTGGTAATAGTCAACCCAGTCAGAATTCCCTTCAGCAGTCACATAAAGACCTTGGGTTTAGTAACAAGAAGGTTTGGGGTGCCTCACTGGAGAAAACCAATGAGCTGTATTCAGGCGGCTTCCCTTAAAGTCCTGGCACTAGACTAGACTTGGGAATGTGGTGTCACTCCTCAGAGCCTCAGTTTACTCATTTCTAAAATGGAGATTACAATAGTATCTATCCCTTGGAGTCCTTTGAGGATTACTCGGGGTCGTGCAGGTGCCCTCACCAAATGGTAGCTGCTGGGCGCCGGAAGCCTGGGCTCAGGAGGATACAGGTGGCCACGGCTCCAGTTCCCGGAGCTGGGAACTATTAATAAAGGCATGGCCCCATCCCTGCCCAGGGGCCCTGCCCGCCCCCTCCAACAGACAAGCTGGAAAGGGCGGGCATTAATAAAGTTCACCCCTGCCCAGCACCCTCTCTTGGAGTCTTCCCCGGGGTTGCGTTTCCTCTCTGCTCTCCCCTCCCCTTCTTAGTCTCACTATGTCCTGGGAACAAAAGTGCCCCAGCTGTGGCGCTTGAACAGTGGATGCAAATGCAAGGCAGCTTCGCATGCTGGATAATCACCATCGGCCCCTGAGCCCTACACCAACTTCTCCAGCCTCAGGGCGGACCGCCCCCCACCTAGGACCAGCGGAGGGCTATCTCCTTGATTGGGGGTGGTGGGGACGGGGGAAGGGGCGGTTCTGGGTTATTCTCTGAAGTGCTCTGCATTCCTCTTTTTGGCTGAGTCTCTGCTGGCTGGAGGAAGACGTGGATTTTTCCTGGATGGGGGACAGAGGCAAAGGGTGCGCTGCCATCCCAGGCTCCCCGCCCTGGAGAGTTTTAGCACAGCTGGGATAAATCCATCGACCAACAGTGCTTGATAGCAAAGCCAGTACAACCCCTGTAGCAGCCAGCGCATGGGCTGTGCGAGATCTGGAGGCGTTTAAAGCCAATCTAGGACTCTCACTCCACTCAAGGATCTGGCTTCTTAAAATCAGGGTCTGGATCAGCACAAATCTCTCTAATGAACCTGCGGCCAATGGGGCTTTTCCAAGCTGTGATCCATGGTCTGGTGGGGACACCGCCTGGCTCGGGCCACACAGCCAGCCATACACCCAGGGGCCTTTGAGGCCAGAGGTGGTTAAGGCACCTGGGGGTGAACTTAGGTGGGTCGCCTGCCTTCTCTCCTCAACTTCCTACTTACTGGGAACACAGGACTGCTTTAGGGGATCAATGGGATGGTGGAAGGTGTAGGAAAAAACCTGCTCACACATGTTTTATCTTCTCCCATCCCACCTCTCTGACACAAAGTGAGAGCATAGTAAAGGGGTTTAATAACGAACTCATTAATTGGCAGCGGGTCCGACACAGGAACAACATTCGTCTCAACTGGTGTGATGGCCACTAACCTCAGGGTGACACCAGGACACTGACAAGTCTAGGCAGAGGGAGCCAGGCCAAGTTTCCCAGATGACTGTGCCACTGTCTCTACTACCGGTGACCAGAGGACAGTTCATGGCAGTGGAGGACGCTGTTCCATTCCTGTCTTTTCCTCCAAAACAGCAACACCTTTGATTAAACCCCGCATTTAGATTTTTATCCGAAAAATACTTCTAAAATACTTTTGTTTTCATAAAAAACTGATCATCAGCTGTACCATATGCCATGGTTTTTTTTTTTTTTTTTTTTTTTTGCTTTTTCTGGAAGAGTCTTTAATGACTATTTTTACAGTTTCAGAAACCAAGCTGCAGATAATCAAAACCATTTGCTCAGGGCCACACAGCGAGGGTCCGCAAAACTGCACGGAAGACTCCGTGCCACTGGCGGCTGGGTGGCCCGAGGGAAGGCACCGATCACCAGGGCAATTTCTCGAGGACTTTGCCAGTGTCTGAGCCAAGAAAGTGCACGCCTGGGCTTGGGCGTCGCTGAGAGTAGATGCTTTTAACGGAGCAGGTGCTTGGAAACGGGGGGCCGAATTTCGAATTTCACAGAAGGAAAACCGCCTTCCCTGTGGAGAAACCTTCACTACCCCGGGATACAGGCGCCTGCACCACACCAGCCGCTCTGCGGCCTTGGTGCACATGTTTACACACGGTTTAGTTGGACCGAGGCAGAGGTTGGGATTTTGGCAAAGGTTCCCAGGAACCTTCAGCGGGGTCGCTGCATAGGCCCGGCGCTGCCCGACGGTCTCTGCAGAAAGTTGGAGGCCATGTTCCCGAATTCCTATTCCGGAACGCCTGGCCCGGTCGCGGCGGAACAGAGCGCACAAAGCTGTCTGCAGCCCAGGCCTTGGCCGTCGAACTGGCTCAGACGCCTGCTTCGACAGCAGGTCCACAAGAGCCTCAGCCCTAGCTGCGCGCCACTCTTCGCAAAGCTGCCGAAGCGGACAGGCGAAGGTTACTCTGCCCAGGGGCCCGGTGGCACCTCTGGGTTTCACCGCTGCTCTCCTGGTGGCCGCGGCTAGGTCTCTCCACTTCGACACGGATGGCAAAGGCGCCAGCGCGCAAGCCTGGGAGGCTAGAAGTGCCGGGCGCCCTCGGAACTCAGAGCCCAAGCCGGAGCGGCAGACTCTTCTGTCCCACTGCGACCCCGGGCCTCGTGTCAGGGTGGCTGCAGGCGTCTCCCTCAGCCACCCCGAAGCCGCATCTCCACACTCAGTACTCAAAGCTCCTCCACCCAGTACAAAGAGCACTTGCTTTGGGTGCGAGAGCGCGGGGCCGCCACCGCTGCACGATACAGAACTAATGTCTGAACTTCTTTGAAGCTTACTTTATTTTTCTTTCTTTCTTTTTTTGAGACAGGGTCTCACTCTGTCGCCCAGGCTGGAGTGCAGAGGTGCGATCATGGCTCACTGTAGCCTCGACCTCCTGGGCTCAAGCGATCCTCCCACCTCAGCCTCCGGAATAGCTGGAACCACAGGAATGTGCCACCACGCCCGATAATTTATTTTATTTTATTTTATTTTGTAGAGACGGGGTCTCTATGTTGCTCAGGCTGGTTTTGAATTATTGGGTTAAAACAATCCTCCAGGCTTGGCCTCTCAAAGGGCTAAGATGATAGGCTTCAGCCACCACGCCTGGCCTAGGCTTAGTTTTTCCATCTGCAAATTGGGGAGGGCACTCGAACCTCGCAAGTGCTGTGCGTCGCAAATCAGAGCTCCTGTCCCGGCGCTGGACTGGGAACTGATGACTGGAAACCATTCCCACTAGCGGGAAGCGAGCGGCCGGCCCCAGAATTTTCGGCGTTCTCTCCGGAGGGCTCTGATTGGGCCAGGTTCCCATTGCGTCCCCGAGTCCCAGAACCTACCCGCTGCGCGGCCTCCTAGGGAGAACTGATGGCGGCCTCACTCCCTGCCCAGGCCCGGCAGCCTCGCCTCTCCTTGCAGACGCCTTCGGCCCAGGCCTCCCCACCTGCATGTAGGGCCCCGGGCGCAGCCTAGAAATCAGGGCCCCGGGGGAAACCGCGCGATCTTTCTGTTCGGCCCCCGGAGCTGCCTCTCGTCTCCCTGCCCTGCATCTGTAAAATGGGCGCGGCTTTAGAGACGCTGGGACTGAGGCCGAGGCGGCGAGGCGGCGTCCCCAGCTCTCGCCCAGAGGCAGGCTGCTTCTTGTCCTCCATCCCGTCCTCGGCCGGGCTGGGCGCCAACACTCGGCCGCCTGCCTCCGGAACCTTGGCCTAAGGCTGGGAGACGATCGCAAAGGAGGCGCCCTCGTGGGGCCCCTCAGGCTATTCCAGATTCCTTTTTCCTTAAGCTCAGTCTCAGGGAAGCCTGCCCCATCCAGATATTACCGTTGCCCCAATTCTGCCCATAGTCCGCCTGGCTGGGGGCGGTGGGAACTGTGTTTCCTACTTCAGTCCCGCGCAGCCACGGCGGAAACGACGACCTAGCGGCTTGGCACCCCAGGAGGAGGGGGTTAGGCGTTAAACGCCCTTTAACCGCTTGGCAGTCGCTCCCATCCGCTGGGGGCGCCCACATTGCTCTGGGTGGACGTGGGCGAGAGATGGTCGCTACTCGGCACCACATGAGTAGACTCAGTTCTGTAACTGGAAAAGACCCGTAGCCCGTCTCTGGCTCGGCAAGGCTGGGTGAGGGCAAAGAGCTGGAAGACGCCAAATGCCCCGAAGGCACTGGGTGCGGGAAAGCCCGGCGTCCCGGAGGGCCGAAGCCAGACCAGCTCCCCACCCCCGGCCTGCCTGGACGCCTACCCCGGACAGGCCTCCCGGCCAGAGGCCTTCTGCGCAAAGCGAGGCGCCGGACAGAAAGAAAAAGTCAACGTGCGTGTGTCTCCAAAGAGGCACAAAGAAGGGAGGGTCACCCAGGCAAAACAACAAAAGTAATTTTGAAAAACAAAAACTCTAAGCCTTATAAGAATATGTTTGGCCGGGCGCTGTGGCTCACGCCTGTAATCCCAGCACTTTGGGAGGCCGAGGTGGGCAGATCACGAGGCCAAAAGATTGAGACCATCTTGGCCAACATGGTGAAACTCCGTCTCTACTAAAATGCAAAAAATTAGCCGGGCGTGGTGGCGGGCGCCTGTAGTCCCAGGTACGCGGGAGGCCGAGGCAGGAGAATCGCCTGAACCCGGGAGGCGGAGGTTGCAGTGAGACGATATCGCGTCACTGCACTCCAGCCTGGCGACAAAGCTAGACTCCGTCTCAGGAGAAAAAGAGAGAGAGAGAGAAAGAAAAAAGAAACATTGGACTTTGGGGCCTCGGGGAGAAGGGTGGAAGGGCAAGGGCTAAAAGACTACACAGTGGGTACAGTGTACGCTGCTCGGGTGAAGGACGCACCAAAATCTCAGAAATCACCACTAAAGAACTTATTCATGTAACCAAACACCACCTGACCATCTGTTCCCCAAAAACCGATGGAAATATAACAAAAAAAAAAAAAAAAAAACCCGCTAGGCCTTATTATGGAGCAACAGAATAAAACGGAACGGAGCTGGACCGCGACACCCGTCTCTAAGGAAGGCGCTTCTCCGCCAGCAAATTTAAGGGTCCCTCTAGCCCTCAGCCGAAGGGCCAGCCTTTCCCAACCCGATGACGGCGTTCATCAGGCTTTTTAGTGGAGAAAATAAAAGCATTTCAGGAAAACACTCACGGAAGAGACCCGAAGTTCTGAGTCACCCTAGTCCCTCCCCGGGTGTCTTTATGTCCCCAAAGGCGCAGATCCCAGACTAGCTGGGCTTGGGGGTGGAGGTGAGGGCGGGAGCGCTGGGGGTTCAAAGATGTTTCTCAAGCGCCCTCCCCTTCCTCCGGCCCTGCAGGTGCAGACAGTCCCGCAGTCCGCATAGAACGAAGGCTCGGAGCACGGGGACCCGCAGGGTGGCCCACGGCTCTGGCACCGAGGGAGGCAGTGGGATGAGGCGGGTGGGGGTGCTCGTGGAGTGGGGGGCTCTGGGACACGGCCTCGAAAGTGTTTTGCCTCAGGAGCTGCTGGGAGCTGGGCCTGGAAGAGGGAGAGAAGGAGTCAGGGAGAAAGGAAAGGAGAGAGAGAGACAAAGACAGATACATCAAGGCAAAGAGATTCGAGAAACAAGAAAGGGAAGACAAAAGGACAAAAAGAGGACAACGGAGAGGAGGGAGACAAAGAAAGGCAGAGAGACACAGAGGCCAAGAGTCAGAACTGGGGAGAGGAGGAGGAGACCACAGAACAAGAAAAGGCTGAGGGCAGTGAAAAGCAATAGAGGACGAACTACACTGGAAAAATCATACAACTGTAAAGAAAAGGAGAAAGATACGGTACAACAGAGACCCAGGGTAACACACAGAGGAGAAAACAGGGAACATTGTAGAGAAAGAAACGGAGAGGCCAGAAAGTAAGTTTTTAGAAGACTGAAAGCGAGAATGATAAAAGAGGGGGAAAAATCCAAGAACAAGAGAAAACGTTCACGGGTTTTGTTTGTTAGTCACGGTTGGAAGGGGTCAGCCGCTCCCAATCTCGCAATTCTGAAACTTCCAACTCTTGAGCCACGGTGGAGCTGGGTGGACCAGGCCACGCCGCTGCCACACCAGGGCTTGGAGTTCTGAGTTCCGGGCGCCCCGCCCACTCCAGCCCAGTGACGCCGCGGGGGCTGCGGTGACGTCACATGACGTCATGCTCCACCTGGGGTCCCACGCAAACCCGACAAGGAGCGGGGTCCCCGGGGTTGTGCGCTGCATTTGCTTCCCAGGCCTTTGGAGACCGAGGATTTGCACCGGTTCTGCGCGCAAAGCCTGCCCACAGAGCGCCCAGACCCGTCAGAGCCAGGTCCTCTCTGAGGCTCCGCAGGAAAAAGAGGGCGGAAAGCGGGTTGCGGGGTGAAGGGGAGCTCTGAGTTCCGGTTTGAGTTCCAAGAAGTTCGAGGCCACTCTGCCTCCCGCCCCCCAGGTGGATTTGACCTGGGGACGGCCTATGCATCTGTCCAGGCCCGGCCTTTTACTCACCAGCCCGCCCCGGCGTTGGCCCGCGGCCCTCGGGCCTGGGGCACCTTTCCCGCCTCCAGTTCCCATCCCGCGCGCACCCAGGCTGAGGGCGGCCGGCACCAACTGACCTGCACCGCGCGTCCTCCGCGGGGCCCCGGGCCGGGGTTGCAGCCGAGGCGAATGCAGACGAACCTTCAGAAGTGGACGCTTCCTGCGCACCTCCGCTCGGCTTCTACCGCCGCGGGGGTGGGGCGCAGGGCCGCGGGGTGGGGCGCAGGGCCGGAGGTCGCCGAGTATTATTGGAACGAAAACGAAATAAAAGCGGCGTTAAGTGAAATAGCTAACTTTTTTATTAAATAAAACGACTTAAATAAAAGGAACGGAAAAGAAGAAGAGTGGACCCAGCCTAAACCGCAGGGTGCCCCGGGCCCCTGACACTTCCCCCAGGGGCCGGGTCGGCTGCCCCTCCTCCAGCGGCCCCCGCGGGGGAAGCAGGTGGCCGGTTTCTAAAGCAAAAAAAAGCCAAAACTTTTTATTATTTACACGTTTGGGCAAAAGTACAAAGTATAATACAGGCGCCCGGCCCGGGGGGTGCGGGCGGGGGGCGGAGAAACGTAAGGCGCTTTCTTGTCAGGCCCGGGCCTGGGGCGGGACGGGGCGCGGGGCTGGGGCTCGGATTGTGCGGCCGCGCGGAGCCCAGGCCCGACCCCCTTCCGCGGCCGGCCAGTCTATAGCCGCGCCCTGGGGCCTACTCGGGCTTGGCGACCCCTTTCCCTCTCGGCCCCGGTTCCCCCGCAGCCCGGCTGGGGGGTCCGGGGCTCCCGGCTGAGTGGGGGCGGCGATCCGTGGCGACGGTGCGCGCTGGTGGGCTCACACCAGGGAGGTGACGGCAGGAACCTTGGAACTATCCTCCTCCCAGGGCTGCAGATTCTGCAGAGCAAAGAGTGACGAGTTGTGCAGACAGAGCGGGTCGGGCTGGATGGAGTCGTTGAGGCTCTTTTGGAAGGCGTCGTGTTGCAGCTGCAGCATGAGCCGGCTCGCCTGCTGCCGCTCCGCCTCCCGCTCCTCCGCCGTCTGCCGCCTGCACCGGGGGAGGGAGAGGGACAGCACCGTCATGCACCCGGCACCGCGGGGCCGCCGGCGGGGCCCCGGCCCTCCCGGGAGCCGAGGCCATCCGGGAGCCTCGAGGCGCAGAAACCGTCTGCCTCCCAGCCCGCGCTTTACGCCCGAGGCCCTCACATCCAGGGAGCAGGTTGGGATCATTTGTTTTTGTTGTGTGCCAGAGGGTCTCCAGGAGGGGACTCTGCCCGCCGCCCACCTGCACGCCCGGGTACTGTGGCTTCACCAACAATAAAGATTGTTCCTTTCGCCGAATAGCAAGGGCAGGGCCTATGTGTAACTGACTTGGCCCTGCGGGAACCGGGGTCGCTGGGCTCCGCGGGTGGGCAGTCTGGCTCTGCACCACCCGCACGACGCCCGGGGGCTGGGTCAGCCTCATCCAGTTCGCCCAGAGCCTGTCATGAAACCCTTTGCAGACGCGATCGCTTCGTCGTTTACGGGTTGAATCAAAACAGAGATCGGATAAAAACGCGGCTGGAGTGGAGACGCGGAGATGGGTTGGGGGTGGGGGAGGAAAACGGCGTCCACGAGGATTGTTGAAAATCTGAGAGGGCGGGCTGGAAGAAGGAGGAGAAGGAACGTGCGAGAGGCCCGTGTGTGCGTGTGTGCGCGTGTGTGTGTGTGTGCGCGTGTGTGTTTGGGGCGGGGGGTGAGAGGAAATCAAGTGAGCGCAGGAGACCGTACAAAACACGGGGAGAGAGTTGGAGGGGCTCACGAAAGATGGAGATGGGGATAGAGGAGAAACCGAGGCGTGGGAGACCACGATGGAGAGAGAAGCACAGGCCAGCGAGAAGGATGAAAGGAAGAGGTACAATCTGCGAAGGCGGGTGGAGGTGTGTTGCGGAGAGGATGGGAGGGGGCGGGGGTACTGGATAGCCTTAAAATGGGGCAAGTCGAGGCTGCGGCTCGGGGCGGGGCAGGTGAAGGGCAGGTGTAAGGTGGGCCGGGTCAGGCCTCTCTCACCGCCACTTGGTCCTCCGGTTTTGGAACCAGGTCTTGACCTGCGCGTCCGTCATTTTGAGGGACTTGGCGAGCGCCGCCCTCTCGGCAGAGGCCAGGTACTTCTGGCGATGGAAGCGCTTTTCCAGCTCACAGATCTGCACCCGGGAAAAGGACGTGCGCGGCTTCTTACGCTTGGGCGGCGTCCGGTTCTGGTAGGGGTGGCCGATGCGCCGGGTCACGGTGAAGGGCGTGAGTGCGGCCGCCGCTGCGGAGACACACGAGAGCCCCTGAAGCCCAGCCCGGCTCGGCCACCGTTCAGGCCCCATGCGGACCCCGTGGCGCCCCGTGGGACACGGAGAGCTCAGCTATTTCGCTGGTCGCGCGCGTTTCCAGCGACACCAAGCCGGTCGGGAGACGCCCTCGCCCCCTGTCCCTTCCCCCAGGCACGAGCTTATTTTCCTGCAACTCTCCGATTACCCTCCCCACTACGGCTGCCCGGGGCCCTGGGGCCGAGGCCTCAGCCGCGCTTGGGCCTCTGGAATGGTTTCCGGGAGTGGAGCGCACAGGGCGCGGCGCCTCTGGCCCCGAGAGGGCGGAGGCCTGGAGCCTGGTCGCCAGCTCTGCTCACCTGTGAAGCGGTCTTTGACGAAGCGGCGGCTGCTCTCCATCCAGGGGAAATTGAGGCCGCCCAGGCTTGACACCGTGGGCACGGAAGGCATGGCGGGTAGCGCGCTTGGCAGAGGCGGTGGCACGGCCCCGGGCAGCGGCCTGTGCGCGGGCACCCGGATCACGCCGGCGGGCGCTAGGCTCAGGTTGACACTGTAAGATCCCGCGTCCTCGAAGGGCGCGCCGAGGCCCGCAAAGGAGGTGGGCAGAGATGGGTATGTGGCGCCCGGACGGCCCCCCGGGGGCCCTCCCAGGTAGCTGGCGCTGTCGGGGCCCCGCGGGGCGGGTGCGCTGTCCTGGTCCGGGCTGTTAAGGATCTGGTCGATGCCGAAGCTGATGGGCTCGTGCGGGTGCGGGGTCTGCGCGCTGGCGGGCGCCTCCATCCTGGGCGGGCGGAAGGGCTGGGCTGGGCTGGGCGGGGAGGCGGCTGGGTCCCCGTTACGGCGCGGCCATGGAGCGCCCGGCGCCTCTCGTCGCACTGAAACTTTGCCAAGAGTGCGCGGGCCCGACAGGCTCTGTGTCATCTTTCTTGAACCGAACCTGGAGTTTCCGCTGCTAATTCCTCTCCCGCAGCAGCCATTGGCTGCGATCAACAAGCCTCTCTCCTCTCATTGGCTCCCGGCTTTCAATAAAGGCCTAATTCATGGAAATAGGAGCTTAGGGACTGTTCCAAGGTGACATCATTTTAACAAACGAACAATAGGTCAAATTTATTAGCCGGGATAATGGGCGGCGGATATTAGCGCCCGAACGGCAGCCTCCCAAACCCGAAATCTAACGAAGCTGCAATTAGCAGACGCTCCCCGCTCCTCCCGGCCCGGCCGCTTCCCAGACACTGCGCTGGGCGGGTAGAGCGCTACGCTTGTGAAATTGTCTTTTGCTGAGCGGGTTTTCGTTTTCTTCCAGTTTTTTTTTTTTCGTCTGAGCAAAAGCCAAACCAAATGCATCCTTTCAGTTACAATGGAGTTGCAACCCCGGGACGACCCGGCGGAATCCGCAGAAGCCCCTTGGACACTACCGCTGCTGGAGGAACGAAAGGGGCACACTCCCGGGGGCAGGCTTCACGCTGCCTGCGCGCGGGGCGAGGGGAGCACCGTAGCGTTCTCCGCACTCCGGAGGACGCCGACCCGCGTGGGGAGAATTCGCCCCCGCCCGGGTTTCGGCCGCGGCGTCGCGGCCACTTTGGAGACACTCCCTGGCTTCGGCCAGGCGGACCGAGGCGTGACTCGCAGGTGCCCACGCGTGCCAGCTGCGGCTGGGCTAGGGACGCGGGGTCGCCCGGTGGGGAGCGGGAACCTGACTCTCGAAATTCGTTGCAGGATGGAGGGGGCTGCCGTCGCGCATGGGAACCCGCTCGCGGCTCGGCGGGTCTAGGGACTTCGGGTTACCGAATGTCAAAGGCCGGGCAGCTCATAGTTAGAGCAAATCGCAGATTTCTTTGGGAAACGCGAGTGGTGAGCCCCTCCCGGCTCCAGTCCAGTCTGGGCGCTGGAACCACTCCCCGTTCTGCCCGCGCCTCAGTGACTGTCTATCCGGGCCCAGGGCACCGTGGACAGGACCGCACACAAAGTAGTCACCTTCCGCTGCAGCTTTGGGGAGACAAGCGGAATCATTTTCTTCCAGCTAATTCTAAAATCGTTAGGTGTAAACTCTTTGAGTGTCGAACCCCTGGCCCGGGCTCTTCCTCCCGCTCCTTGTGGTGCGGACAGTGGTGAGAGCTCGGAGGTACTGTGGGCCAGAAGTGTGTTCAAATTTGGACTGGCCACTTCCTAGCTGAGTGACCTTGAGTAAGTGACTCCATATATTTAGGTTTCGGTTTTCTCGTTTGCAAAAAGGGAAATAATGCGTGCATGCAGGTTGTTCGTGAGCCGCGAGTGAGATATTGAGGGAGCGCAGAGCACTGGGCCTGGCACGTAGTGGGCACTCGGAAGCTGGCTCACCTCCCACTGCATCCCCCCAGAGTAATGGCTAATATATTATTGTTGTGACTCTTGTTTATTTTGTTGGCAGTTTTATTTTATTTGCAGGGGCTCAGTACGTTGGAGAGAAAGGTGTTTGTCTACCAGTAGGGTCAGTTTCAGAGGACCGGGAAGGACAGGAGGTGCAAGTTGGGGATTCTGTCTCTCTTCTCCCAACAATCCAAACGCCTCGGGATTTTCAGGACCTCCAGGCCTGGGTCTGGAGTTAGGTCACTTGCCCGCTGTGTGACCTTGGGCAATTTACTGGCCCTTGCTGAGCCTTCCTGGTGGGTGTGGAGAGGGAGGCCCAACAGTGAGGCGTGAAAGCTGCAGGATGCCTGGGGTCTGGGCAAGTGCTCCCTCACTCCCTTCCAGCGACAAAGACCCTCAGACCGGGTAGATGCCATTGCTCTGGCCCCAGGGGGCCTCCTGCTTCTAATTCAGGCTCTGCCACTGGCAGGGTGGGGGCTGTTGGGTCCCTAACTGCCCCTCCCAGAACCGCATTTTCCTTATTTGTAAAACAAAAAGGGCACCAGCTACCCCCAGGGTGGCTGTGAGAGCAAAATGAGATAGCATCTGTGGAAGTGCCTGTGAGAAACTCTGGCGGTTATATAATAATAACTTTGATGACAACTATAAAGCTACTGTAGCTGAGAACCTAGCCTGTGCCAGGCAGGGAAGTGGACACTTATTTATTCTTCACAATGACCCTGTGAGGAAAGGGCTGTTAGTGGCCCCAATTTCTCACTAATGAGGGAATGGAGGCTTTGAGAGTTCAAGGGAAGCACAGCTCCCCACTTGGGGACTGGAGTTGGCACCTCACCAGCTCCACTTCCCTTCCGGCTTCCAGTGCCCCGGACTCAGGGCTGCCCTTGTCACTTCAGACACTGTTAAATCGGGACAACAAGGCCCAGCGCACAGAGGTTTGTGGCACGGAACTAAGGTGTGGGTGGTACAGCACTGCTCCCAGGGCGTGTGCTTAAGAATGGGATTCCCACTTCAGTTTACCAGCTGTGGACTCGGAATTATTCATCTTCTTTGTGCCTCAGTTTTCTCATCTAGTAAGTAAACCTCATAGGATTAAATAAGCTCCTCCAGGTAAAGCCTGGCACGGGTCAGGGCTCTGCTTCACTGCTTGGGTTCTGGCTTCCTGAGATCCACGGTTCCTCATGGTCCAGCCCTGTCATCCAGATGAAGGTGCTTTGGGCCACTAATCATAAGCCTCCTTTCACTTCCTATCGAGATAGCTCTTAGGCAGCTCAGGAGTGGGGGTAACTTGGGTCAGGGATTAGTCCCTAGGACAGTGGTTCTCAGAGTGTGTTCCCAGAGCAGCAGCAGCAGCATCACTGGAGAATTTGTTAGAAATGCAAATTCCTGGACCCTCGCCAGACCTATGGAATCAGAACTCTGGGGTAGGACTCTGCAGTCTGTGTTTAACAAGCCCTCCAGGTGACATTGATGCCTGCTCAACTCTGGAAGCCAGTGCCCAGAATACTGTCCATTTCATCCGAGTTTTCAAATGTGTTGTTACAACACTGTGGGAAGATTCTCTCAGAATTTGCAACTTTCATACGAATCTGTACTAATACCTTCCACATCTCATTCCCTGTGTTGCTCATTCATGTCTTCTCCTGATCATACTTGCCAAAGGTTTGTTATTTTGTTGGTTTTAAAAAAAGCCTTTGATGTCTTATCCCCTTTTAAAATGCCACCTCCTTCATGAATGTTGTGGTTTCAAAAATTATTTATTTCTTCTTTGCTGAGTTGAAAATTTGTCAATTTTTCTTTCTTTTTAAATAAATGCATTCGAGGGCATACATTTTCCTCTGAGCACTGTTTTGGCCAGATATGTTCCGATATGTATTTGGTGTTCCTGAGGTTGTAATTTCTTGCTGCCCTTGTAATTTACCTGCTGTCGCTTGAACAGTGAGGCACACACACTGAAAGAGATTAGGAAATGAGAATTGTAAGAACCGGGACCAGATTCCTGGAGCTAGAGAGACTTTCAGGATGCAGCACATCCTCTCCTCTTCTCCATGAAGAAGCTGGGAGAAAGGGGTGCAGCTGGTGGAGGCTTTGCTGAGAGTCATCTAGAAGACGGTGGGGCTTCAGCCGTGACAGGAAAGATGCTGGGATTTCCAGCTGGCCCAGGAACCCAGCTGTGGGAGGCTCCTCCAGGCTCATTTTGCCATTGACTTCCTGAGTGAAATGGGACTGCATTTCCCGTCTGTGAAAAGGGGTAGAGACTGAATCAGGACTTTAAAAGTATTTGGGTCAGCTACCCTATTTGAAACACCGATGAAAATATTGTGGTCTGCTTCCATAGAAAAGGACAGAAACACAATTTGGCGCACACACCATGTCACAGGTTGCTGACCTGCCGTGCTGTTCTTGGCTTACACACCCTAGTTAGGAGTCCCTATGGGCCCTTCCAGTTCTCCTGATGGAAGGCTCTAAAGACACTTGCCCAAATTTATTCGCCCATTCATTTATTTATTCAACGAATATTTACTGAGCACCTACTCACGTTTCCTGGACCATACCCCAGCGCAGGGGCTTGGTTTCCCCATCTGACAGTGGGGACAAAGCAGTCTGGGCTCTTCATCACTGCTTCCCCCAGTGGGCAGGACGTGGGGAAGAACCTTCCTGAGGCGGTCTGATCAGTCTCAAGAGTCTGCCAGCCAGTGGAAGGAAAAGGGCACGTAGTGGAAAGGGGTGAGCTGGGATTTGAACCCAGGACTTTTAGACTACAAAGCCCACACTTTCTCCTTTACATTACACCCCTATTTGGGAGTAGGTGGTAAAGACTGTAAGTCACAGGACTGAGTGGAGAGGGGAATCAGTGCAGGGTCTGGGTGAATGAGGCCAAGAGTGGTGATGAGGGCTGGCCATAGGGGGGCTCACTTTTCTCCCCTACTGGCTTGAGAGTTCCTTTCAGGCAAAATGGTGTTGGTGGCATTTGATCCCATGTCCCAGGACTGGGTCCAGGGCGTGGAGGACTGGAGGACATTATCAAGGTTTATAATATTAAACTCAATAGCACAAAGCAAGGTCAGACAAGGGATAAGAAAAAGGGGTCAGAATTGGGCGCAGGCATTTGCGTGCACTCAGTTTGGCATTCACCTCCCCCAGCACCCCCACGGCTGGTTCCTTGCATTCTTTACGACCCAGGCCAGCCCTCACCTCTCTGCCCATCCTCCAGAGCAGCACCCTCACCTCATCATCCTCTCTACCCGTTGATTTCCGTCATTCCCCTCAGAACTGATCTTATTTATCCAGCTCATTAGCTTTATCTGTGGCAGGTGATGTGAAAGAATGATTGCCAAGGTGCTTGGGCTGGGCCAGACCCAGGCCCTGGCAGGGAGACTGGCAGCAGCCTGAGGAAGCTGGCCCTAGGGCTGGGGGTTAGAGGAGAGGAGAGCAGGGAGAGATTCCTTTTTCCATGGGGTGGGGGACTGATGGAGATAATAAAGGGCACGTGAGCAGGGACTGTGCAGATGGCAGCGTGTGCAGGGTGGCAGGAATCGGTCAGTGTGCTCAGGCTCAGGTGAGGAAGGGCAGGCAGGGTGGGCAAATGCATGAGGTGGCCTTCTCAGGGACCTCCAAACCTGATCTCATGCCCTTGTTTCCTTCCCCTACACATCAGCCATTTTCCCCATTTGTGCTCCACAACTTTCCTCCCTTCCTGACAGATTTCTCTACTAAATTTGACTTCGTTTCAACACTTTCGTTGGGCAAATTACATTAAGATGAATGTTGCAGGTACCCTTTATGGTTTATTTATCGTGATACTGTTTGTATCTCACACTTATAAATAACTTATGTTATAGCTTTTGTTTGTGGAAATGTAACTTACATATTTTATTACGCTTTCTGTAAACCTCAAAAAGAATCTTGTCAAGGAAGCACTCTTATCAGCAATCCAAACTATGGGATGTAAAAACCGACACATTATTTTTTAATATGCCAAGGAGGCAGGTTACTCTTGCTGTAGTTTGAAAGGTTTGCTGTCATTGTAAACTTGCACCTCAATAAAACATTTAAAAGTCTCAAGAATGATTTTAGGAAGTTCAGGGAGGAGGATGAATCGGTGGCAGGACCCACAGACGCAGCACACAACGGGCCCAGGTCCTGGACTGGCCTTTCTCTGGGAGTGCCTAGTCCCATTGTGGGTGTCAAAGTGGTTCACATTGAGTTCTCCCACCCAACTGTCCCCTAGGCCCAGCTGTGAAGGACCTAGTTCAAGGAATTATAGTGAAAAAGAAACACGAGTTTTGAGGTCAGGCAGATCTGACTTTGAATTATGATGTGTCTACTTTCTAGCTATGTGGCTTTGGGTCAGTCTTTTAGTCTCAGTTTTCTCATCTCTAAAATGGGGATAATTCTTGACATTCTTACTGGAAAGCATAAAATTAGATAGCAGTTTGCAATGCTTATTTGGTGCTCAATAAATGATAGCAGTTCTGATTATTTTATGTTCATCTTAAAACTTTTAAGACCAGGAGTGGTGGCTCACATCTGTAATCCCAGCACTTTGGGAGGCTGTGGCAGGTGGATCGCTTGAGCCCAGAAGTTCAAGACCAGCCTAGCCAACATGGCAAAACCCTGTCTTTACAAAAAATACAAAAATTCGCCGGGTGCAGTGACATGAGCCTGTAGTCTCAGCTACTCAGGAGGCAGAGGTGGGAGGATTGTTTGAGCCCAGGAGGTTGAGGCTGCAGTGAGCTGTGAGCGTGCCGCTGCATTCCATCCTGGGCAAGAGTGAGATCCTGTCTTAAAAAAAAAAAAAAAAAAGGAAAAAAAAAGAAACATTTACTTCCTCCCTTTTTACTCTACCCTGCTTTTCTCTTCAGGAACTCCTTTCCCTCCTTATCATAAGGGGCTGGGTTCTCTCAAATGTTACTTCTCCAAAACTGCCGAACATCTAGATCAAGTTTCCCATATGCTAGATCTTTCAGTTTCTTCAATTTTTCTCACCAAACCCACTCTGTTTTCGGTTCTCATGTCCAGCTGTTGGTAGTTAGCTAATCTGGTCACTAATCTCAGCTAACAGCTACATGGCAAGCCACTTCTGCATTTTGAAAGGGGCCCTCACTACCGTAATCCGTAGGTACTTCTAGGATGTCAGGGCCAATAGAAGGGAGTCCAGAAGGCCAGGAGGGCTTTTCTGGGCAGTTCAGATAATCACACGCAGTGCAGGGACTCTACACTCCTTTGTCCCCCATCCTAGAGAAGCCTGATTGGAAAACACAGAATAACAGAAACATCCGGAATACAGGAAGAATACATCTTTCTCAGAGGCCAGGTTCTGAAGTCAGTGTGGAAGGCAAAAACTGAGCAAAGTACAAATCCCTTCAAACTGTTTCTTGTTTGAGCATCCCTGAAGCAGCTGGCTTGACTTAGCACCCACATTGCAGGAACAGTCCATCTGTCTGTACACTAGAGTCCCATCAGAAGGATGGGTGTGCAAACAGCAGCCACACCTCCCACCTCATCCTCTCTGAGCACGTGTGTGAAGTGGTAGGCCCTTTGGAACTGCCAGCACTAATTTTTCCTGTTGTTCAATCTGAGTAAGTTGAATCTGATTAGACCCAGCAGCTCCATTAGTTGTCTTTCACACAGCCTCCACAGGTTTGTGTGTCTGTGCATGCTTTATCCTTGGGACAGGATGTCCCTACAGGGCCCACTCCCACGTGGAACTCCAGGTCTCTTCTCAAGAATCCCCTGTCCCTCACCAAGGCAGACTCTGGCAGTCTTGGAGGCAGAGTCCCAAATCTGGTTCTCATCCACTGTGGGATGAGTGTGTAGTATGCGTGAGTGTGATCCTTAAACATCCCAGCTTCCCCACTTCCTTTTCCTCCCTCAGTAAGGGCTCAGAATGGAACCTGGCCCTCTAAAGGAAAAGGAGGGTTCCTTTCCAGGTTTTAAGAAAGAAATTTACAGCTAAAACTCAACCTTTCTAGCAACACCCAGACAAGAGTTTTGGCAGACAGCTTTGAAAATGGCTCCCAATGGCCGGGAATGGTGGCTCAGGCCTGTAATCCCAAAACTTTGGGAGGCCAAGGCAGGCGGATCACGAGGTCAGGAGATCGAGATCATCCTGGCTAACATGGTGAAACCCTTTCTCTACTAAAAATACAAAAAATTAGCCAGGCGTGGTGGCAGGCGCCTGTAGTCCCAGCTACTCGGGAGGCTGACGCAGAATGGCTTGAACCCGAGAGGCGGAGCTTGCAGTAAGCGGAGATTGTGCCACTGCACTCCAGCCTGGGTGACAGAGCGAGACTCTGTCCAAAAAAAAAAAAAAAAAAATGGCTCCCCATGATCCCCACCTTGTGATTTACTTCTAATGAACAGAATACAGCAAAAGTGATGGGATGGCCCTTCTGAGATTAGGTTATAAAAGACGGTGACTTCCAGATTGCTGCAATCTCTCTGGCTCTTCTCTGATGAAACAAGGTTCCATGCTGTGAGCTGCCCTGTGAAGAGACCCATTTGGCAAGAAACTGAGGCAACAACCTGTGAGAAACTGACTCCTGCTAACCATCACGAGTGAGTCTGGACGCAGAGCCTTACCCAGTCAAGCCCTGAGATGATCACAGCCTGTGAGAGAGACAGCCTGAAACCCAGCTGCAAATTCCGGACCTATAGGAACCGTCAGTTAATAAACATGGCTTTAAGGCACTGAGTTTTGGAGTAATGTGTTATGTAACAATAGAGTCCTGAGAAACAGATGACAATGGACCTAAATATTAACTAGTTTCAACTCACCATTCTGAAATACAGGTCTTCCTTGCAAGGGGCCAGGAATTCCTTTGAGGTGAGACAGATCTGGGTTCAAATCTTGCCTGTGTGACCCATGTAAGCTATAGACACCATCTTTTAACCTCGTTTCCTTATCTGCAAAGTGGAGCTAACACTGTCTAAACTTTAGAGGGCTATTGTGAGGACTAGAAGAGATCATGTATGTAAAGGGCACGATGCATGTTCAATAACTGTCTGCTGAGTCTTCTCCAGCTGATGCATGCTGCCTGCAGTGTGCCCTGTGAGGCCAGCTCTACTAGCAGGTCCTGTAGACGTCAGCAGTGGGGTAGGCCTGACCTGTCCTCTGAGAACAGCTCTCCCAGGCCAAGTCTGATGGAGCCATTCTTGTCTGCTGTGAAATCACCAGGTGACCTCTGGCAGTGTGGCAAGGAGAAGTGAGTGCCCATGGTCATTTTCTGGTGAACATTTTAATGCAAACAGTATGGTGCTTTTAGATACTAGACATCGGTAAAGAATGCCAGAATGGGACAACCTTCCTTAACACATTTCTGTGTGGTGAGTGTGCAGTTATACGCCTTCAAGAAACAGAAATTCATGTCAAACTTCTCTGAACAGCTGATGTTTTACAGAATTCAGAATTCACCTTCTCAAGGAAAATTATAAATCCCATTTCTAACGAAACATAGTGTAAGGCCAAAGCTTATTTATCCATTAAATACTAGAAGTAACCCCATATGTAACATATTTTTGCCTCATTTCCTTCATACACAGAAGACAAACATTTTGAGATAAACTTGAGTGACTCTGCTTTTATATGACAAGCCTATTGCAAAACTCAACTATCACGGAAGGTTTCAAGAGACACTAGTCTGAGAAATGAGATTATAACAGGAGCCTGTGGATTTACTTCTTGTTCAACAGTAAGGCCAACCTTTCATGTCTTATCAGAAATAAAGGACACAATATTTATTGTAAGCCAGAATCATAAAAACAGCAGTGAGACAGTAAAACACTTGACAGTGGGCAATCTCAAATTAATAGCCTAGTAACAGTATAGCACAAACTGTAAAGGTCTTCTTCATGTTCTGGGTTTGGGTTAAGTCACAATCCCAAGTCCCAACAGTAATAAGAGTTTTTGTGGAGAGTTGGAAACCTGTTTCTCATCCTCTGAAAATCTGAATTTTAGCACCTAGAACTGTTTTGGGTAGCCCTAAGAAAGCAGAGCTGCTTCAAATATTATATTCTAATAGTTACCTTCACCTTCTCTTAAAAATTAAATGGAGGCAGAGGACTGGATGCTGGCACCACCCAGAACTCCTGACTGGGGCTACATGACTCCTCCTGAAGAAATATCTCTGCAGGCAGTAATTGCACAGCTTAATTCTTCTAGACTGAACCACTTCAGATTTATGCCAGTGAAAAGCAAACATTGTTTGTAAGTCATTTAATTGTGTTACTGTCTCTCAACTTTATCAGATGCAGCTGAGGCAGGGAGGCCTGCGTGTGGTCCTGTGGGATGCTCTGTAGTGCTTCCAGGCTCGTTCTAAATGCTCACAGCCCAAAGTCCCTAATGCTGCTTCTTCCAGACACATAACAAACTACTCATTTAACAGGTTCCAATGGCATTCATCTCAATCCAGAGTCCATGGTGAAGGCTGCATCTCCAACACATTGACAACCTTGATTGCAGAACCATAAACTAGTACACACTTAGGTGCAAACCTGGTTTATTATGTTCTTTGGTTAAATATTGTTTCCATATCCTTTCAGAGCATTAGGAGAACAAAGATAGTATTTGATAGAAAGACTGAAAACACATCCTTTGCTTTTCAGAGAAAAGACTGAGTTTACGCTGTGTACTATTAGAAATTCTTATAATTAGGTTAGACATATAAGAAGGTAGGGCTTTTGTTGTTGCTTGTATATTTTGAAAAATACATTCCCCTGGGCTAGCCAACATCACTGTCCTGAGACCCAGACCTTCAGGAGTCTCTTGACAAAGGCTGCTCCACACATGGTCAGAAAAATCGGGTCAGCTCATCATGTCGAGACTGCATGGTTCAGTGTTGCCATCACTGCGCAGAGCCTCTGCCACATCTCTTCTGAATACAGACAGATTTTGGGTGAACCTGCAGAAAGAGGAAGAAAGGGTCAAGGGTAGTAATGAGGCCAAGCCTCCATGAATTTCTGGACGATAAAGCCACTCTGGAGTTCAGGACTTTGGGGAGGCCCCTCCTGGAGGAAGGCTCTAGATTTCAGCTGAGCTCCTTTCTCTCCACTTTCACCGCCACTGCTGCTCTGCCACCAGTACTGCCAACCCCTCATCCCTTCCTGGAAAACAGGGTTGCCACTAAATTCACTCTGACCATCTTGAGGTGTACATTTTGTGGTTCTACTTTTAAAAAACAATTTTAGAAAAGTTAAATTACACATAGATGGCAATATTATTAAAAAAAAACCAAAAGTTTATGTGCCAGGCATTGGATTGAGTTTACTGGTAAGCTCATTTAATCATCACAAGTCTTCCCTGAGGTAGGTATGAGTATCCTCATTTTACAGGTGAGAAAACTGAATTTAGTAGCTGAAAAAGAGGGGGCATGGGGTTAGACTACCTGGGTTCAAATCCTAGCTCTACACTTACAAGTCGGATGATACTGGATGAATACTTAACCTCTTGTCTTGGTACCTAATATGAGTAGTTACTCAAAGGATTGTAGAAAGTGAGAATTTAGGCCGGTTGCGGTGGCTCATGCCTGTAATTCCAGCACTTTTGGAGGCCAAGGCAGGTGGATCACCTGAGGTCAGGAGTTTGACACCAGCCTGGCCAACATGGTGAAACTATGTCTCTACTAAAAATATAAAAAATTAGCCAGGTGTGGTGGCGGGCGCCTGTAAACCCAGCTACTCGGGAGGCTGAGGTGGGAGAATTACTTGAACCTGGGAGGTGGGGGCTGCGGTGAGCCAAGATTGTGCCACTGCACTCCAGCCTGGGAAACAGAGCGAGACTCTGTCTCAAGAAGAAAAAAAAAAAAAAAGAATTTATTGGGTCAGTTTGAGGCAATGCCTGTATGCCTGTAAGTACTCAACACAGTGCCTGGTACATGGACAATAGTCAGTCTTCGCTGCCTATTACTCTCATTAAACTAGGAGGACCACCTTCCATCATTTCACAGAGCAGCTCAGGAGGCAGTACTCAAATTTCCAAGCCTTAGGTGAAATAATTTCCACCGAGACACCTAGGGCTTCCCCATTCAAGTCTCATTGGCTGGCTTCTGAGGTTGTCCCTTTCTGTGTGATAGAGGATCTTGAAGCGAACAGTCAAGGGAATATGTCTGCAGACTCCAACTGACTTGGTCTTGTATTACCAAAGCCCAGGCTGGTAACTCCAGAATACACTGTGGTAACTCCATAATACACTGATGATTTGCATTTCAAATGGAGAAGCATTTGAATGCTACTGCATTTATAAAAGGATGGTGCAGACCTTTTTTTTTTTCCCTGAACACATGTTCTTTCTCCATCATTCATTACTGTCTGTCTTTTCTACTAGAATGTAAGATCCATGAGGGGGAGGAACCTTACATAATTGGTTTACCACTGGTAACCCCAATGCCTACACAGTAGATTCTGAATAAAGTTTTATGAACTAAATGAATGAATGAATAAAGTCAGACCTAGCTGATAAGTTCAGGTTCCTTTCATTTAGATCTCATTGGCAACTGAGATACCAGCCATTCTTAAATGACAGGCAGAGGGAGAAACTAATACTGTAGGTCATAGGCCCCAGATGCCATGCTTCACTGCATTCTGTCATTTAAACATCACAACTGATTATTATCATCTCCATTTCACTGGTAAAGAAACTGAGGAGTACAGAAGTTAACTGCCTACTGCCACACAACCTAAAAAGGCCAGATATAAAATATCATCTTAAAAAAATTTTAATTTAAATTTATTATTTTTGAGACAGAGTCTCACTCTGTTGCCCAGGCTGGAGTGCAGTGGTGTGATCTCGGCTCACTGCAACTTCTGCCTCCCAGGTTCAAGCGATTCTCCTAGCTCAGCCTCCTGAGTAGCTGGGACTATAGGCACGTGCCACCACGCCCAGCTAATTTTTGTATATTTAGTAGAGACAGGGTTTCACCATGTTGGCCAGGCTGGTCTCAAACTCCTGACCTCAGGTGATCTGCCCGCCTTGGCTTCCCAAAGTGCTGGGATTACAGGCGTGAGCTGCCGTGCCCGGCCAATTTGTTTTTTAATTGATACATAATATTTTTACATCATTATGGGGTACATGCAATATTTTGTTACATGCACAGAATGTGTAATGATCAAGTCAGAGGATTTAGGGTATCCATCACCTAGGGTATTTATCATTTCTATATGTTGGGGACATTTCAAGTTCTCTCTTTTAGCTATTTTGAAATATACAATACATTATTATTAGCTATAGTCAGGATCCTAACTCAGCTGTAACTGGGATCTGTCTGACCTCAAGGCCTATATTTGTTCAAATGCCAAGAAGTCTTTCTTCACTTTCCATAGCAGATTTGCACTTTCCTTCTTTTTATCTTTCAGTTGTAGTTATTTTTTCATATCTCTCCTGTTGAATTGTAAACTGCTTAAGGGCAGAGACTACATTTTATTAATCTCTGCATCCCAGTATAATGCCTAGTATGACGCTTGGAAGAAAGCAAATAACCAGTAATATTTACTGAATTTGGAATGGAACTGAGTCTAGGATCACAAGGTGAAATAGAAAAGGGACATCCATGCGTGAGCTGTGTCAAGCACAAGACAGTTATTTTCAACAAACCTGGAATGTCTACTTTCCCCAGCGACACACTACTGGGCAATGCTCACCTGTCTCTGTTCTTGATGGACAGATTCTGCTCCACTCCTTCCATTAGGTTTCTGAAGCACTGGAAAAGGACCTCCTGCCTGGGGAGAGGCTGGCTGTTTATCAAACTTGCTCTCAGTTCACTGAAATACTGATGGGAGACAGAATAGTGTCAGAGCTCTGACTCCAAACCCGGCCCGAAGACAGCTGGTAGGGGGATGGCTAGACCAGCTCTAGTCTACTCAGGGCTCACTAATGCTCAGAGGAGTTTTTGTCTAGTTCCACTTTGAACTTTAAGCCCTTAGAGAAAATCTACGCCATAGAGACGCTCCTGTTATAAATTCTATGATCCCTTCCATAAAAGGTCTTGCTGTAATTGTTCTATTGTCACTGCTTACGCTCGTGAAGTCCTTGTCTCCTCTGGGGGGACTGAATGCGTGCTTTTCCTGACTCTCATCTCTTCTAATCACACAAAGACTGAGATGGGAGGGGTCTCCAGGCTGAAGAAAATAACTAAAAATGCCCAGGGAGCATTTTAAGTGACTGAAGGCAAGGCCAGGGGTCTTTCCTCAGGCCTTATCATCTTTCCTGGCTTCACTGAGTCACTCCTTAAACAACTTCGGGCTTTGTTCCAAGTCTCTGTCCTTGGGGGCTGGAATGGATTTACTCCTCTGAGGTGGGGTACTGGAGGGGCTTGCTTTAGTTTGGGGAGAGCTTTCTGGCACTAAGAAAAATATCTGTCATGCCTGGTCACAAATATCTGCACAGCCTTTTCTTTTCTGCTGAGGACTGTGGGCTTTTATACAAACACAAGCTCTGATGCTAAACACAGCTCCTAATCATTGGAAACAGCCTAATTTCAGCACAAAGACAACATTTTGTCAGTCATGCATTTATTCTTTCAAGCCCCAAAAGCATGATATTTAATTTCCATCATACATTAAAACAGCTTACATCAGAAAACACACATAATTAATATGTAGTCAGACTAATACCTAAATACTATATATCACAGGCATTATACTTAAACCACAATGTCTTACTGAACAAGATTGGGAATGCACAAAACTACTTATTTTTCCCTTTTATAATGATGCAGTGACTCACACCAAATAGAAAATTATTAGTTTTTCATCCTAAATGGTGAAATATTGCCTCCATCAGTAAAGTATAATATTGTGATGTCATAAGCTTTTCCCAAACACTGAATTTGCCCTTATTCCCTCTCAATCATTTTAAAAGAACTGCTCTCTTTTATAGAGCTTGGATTTAAATCACAGTAACACCGAGGGAAGATGAATGACAGTGCTACTGAATGTGGCTAAAATTGGATACTTCAGCACAGGTGAATGATGAGACAGCTCTTCTCTTTTTGATATATTTTCTTCTTCTATTAGTTTCCTTCCAAGGCTGGGATTTTAGTTTGAATTTTAATGCATGCAGCTGCCTCTAATCTCACTGTCTTTTTCCCCAGTACTATCTTAGTGTATAGACAATTCATTCTCCCAAGCTGTAATGCACTGTTCCTACTGACTACTAGGGAGATGCATGGGTTCAACAGGAAGCTGGAGAGGCTTGGGAGGCAGCCCAGGTGGTGAGTCCTCTAAAGAAGCTGGAGACGTGTGCTCCCCAGATGAAGACTGCTGGTTCTGTGAGGAATCCCTGATGGGCTGCTGCTGCCACCATCTAGGGCAGTGGGGATCTCAGACATAAAGAGTGGTCAAGGAAGGCAAAAAGGGTTGTTGCTCAGAATTCTCCTGGAATGCGGGGAGTGGAGTGAGGACAATCTTGAAACACTAGTGAGCAAACCACCTAGCTGGTGAGCGGGAGCTCTAGCTCCAGAAGCACTTGTTCTGAGGCCTCTCTTACCTGAAGAAGATCTGAGACCTTTGGGGAAGGGCCTTGTAGGGGAATACAGCCTCACAGAGTTCTCAAGGTCCCAGCTCAAACTCAGTCGGCTCTGCTCCTCTGTCCTTCATCATCACAGCTCACCCTAGTTTACAGCTGCTCTCTTCTCCCAGGGACCACCTCCCATGACTTCCTGCAATCACACTCACCTTCTCATTGAGCAGGATGAGCCCCAGGAGAGGCCTGGATACTGACCACTGGTTCCGACAGTCTTCAAAGACAATGGTGTTCATGAGGACAGACATCATCTAGAAGACAGAGTCACATAAAGACTGAGATGCCCTGGCTCAGAGTCCCCCTAATCCTAGGCCTTTCATGTGCTCAAATTCCACCCCTCCATCTTACTAACAGCTATGAAAGCTCTTCCTGGACAAACAGCCTAGACTCTAGCTTATAATGTTGCCTGTAGAAACTATTGGCAAAGACCCCCAGCTAGCTCCCTGTGGAAGAGCTTCTACTTCTGAAAGCCTTGGTGAGAACATTCCAGATAGGCAGATGTCAAGAGGTCCCTGGGCTAAGATGATCAGTCCCTGTCTCTCAAACCTGATACGCTTTCCTCTATGCTAGGGCACCAGGCAAAAGCTCAGCTCACCTTCCTGTCTGCCTCCCATTTCACCTAAGAGGTCATGTTATAGAGATGAAATCTCTCCATGGCCCCTCTTGGAGGGATGGGATGATTCTGAATCCTTGAGGAGAAGTCAGGAAGACTCCACGGAGAACATTTAAGGAGTTCATTATAAATGTGTTCTAAGCAGAGAAGGCATCAAAAAAGGAGGGTGGGGATGCACACAAAGTGTTCTGCAATGGTAAAAAACTTAGCATGACAGGAGAGAAGAGAGGTGGGCCAGAGGTGAGACGCTAGTGCCAGACTGGAAGACACTGCTGAGGAATCTGGACTTCATCCTGATGGTAGCGGGGAGCTAGTGATATGTTTGCAGCAAAGGTGGAGACATGCTCTGATTTGCATTTAAGAAAGATCTCTTTGGAGACATGTAGAATGTGTACTGTGCAGGTGAAACTAAAGGAGGAAGACCAGGGATAAGGCTGCTGCAATAGTCCAGGCAAGTGGCTGTGAAACAGGTTTCTGTCATTTATGTGGAACTGATGATACAGTTTCTGCTTCTTGGACTCTTTACCTCCTACCTCTAAGCTCTTCTGTTCCCACAGCTCCAGAACTCCTTTCCCCCAAAAGAGGGCAGGGGAAATGGCCGTTATGTGGCAAAGATCACTGCACACACCATTCCTTATTGGGCTTTGGTGACCTGGCTTGTTTGGAACACAGCTGGTTTTGTCCTCTGGTATTTTTTGAAATCCAGTTTACCCTGTGATATCAGGCAAGTTACTGAATCTCTCTGTGTCTCAGTTTCATTAACTATAAGGAGGGAAATAATAATCCAGCACAAGGAAGCTCTGAGAATCAAATGAGATAGTGTATACAAAATGCATTGCAAAGATTAAAAGTGCTATAAACATTTAAGGTATATAGTAACAGTAATGAGCTTTTTTGCAGTTCTAAAAGTCTGCCATTCTATACATCATCATAACAATTAGGCTGGTTGCAAATGAAATCTGCCAATTGCGTATTTATTCTATGTCCAGTCTCTCTGGGGAGAGGCTAGGACTTAAGCTTGGGATGTTGAACATCATCTGCAGATCACAAGTTTCCATGTACAATCTAACAAGCCACCCAAAGTCATAGAGCCACAAATTACACTGACAAGCAAAACTAACAGATCCATCTAGACAGTCTAAAATATTATGGGCTTCACAATCTGAAGGCAGAACAGATAGTTTAATGGAAAAGATTAAAGTTAGAGGCACCAAATTCCTCCAGTAACTGACAAAGCATCTTGAAGTGATGCACCAATTACTTTATATGGTTCTCCTGTGTATTCATTTGTCTGAATGCATGTATTTATGTCTGTAATAAGTAAGGAGATGTTTGAATAAAACGCTTTTCTAAAAATAAAGTTGGCTAAAATGGGTGATTCTTTTTTCCTTTTTATTCTTCTGGAAATATGAAAATTAGTGAGCAAATCTGCTTAAATGGTACTGACATGGCAGCCCATATCCAGAATTATTTTTTGTAATATCTTACAGTAGGGTATGGGGGAAACAGCCAACCAATGGGGGCAAATTCCTTTGGAGAAGGAGCATGTGGAAGAATACTGGATGAAATGCTTAAGTACAGAATCACTTCCCAGGTCATATGAAATCTCTGGTGGGAGGCTTTCTGTGGTTAACGATACAAATACATGAATACTGAAAGGAGACAGCTCTTGACAATTCTGCACCACCTGGCCCACAGTGAGTCACAAGGCACCATCAGTATTTGGTACAAGGAATGGCTGTGTGAGCTGAGGCTCCAGTCCTTCAACTTCTGCTCACTTTCAGTACTGCTACAGGGATGGCTGGAATGGCTGGAATGGCTGTTTCTAATCTGCCCAACTTCTGGAGGTCTAGATCTAAATAAAATAAAATTAAACAAATGTGCCCAACATAGGCTACATTTTCTAGGGCCTATGTCTGAAAACACACACAGTGTCTACTGCATTACCCCGAGCAGCTATTCTGCCAAACCAGGAAAGGGCCCATTTCTGAGGCAGAGTTGTATGACTTGCTCCACTTAGGAAAAGCACACTCCACACTGCCTCAGGTGCTTCCTCATTCTCCTCCATCCTTCCCACAGGATTTGGCAGGTGTTTTAGGAAATTTCTCTCAATGAAGAGAAACCAATATGGTATGGTAAAGCCAGGCTTTGGAGCCAATCAAAATAGAATCCCAATCTGGCCCTGCCACTTAACTTGAGACATCGGGCGAGTCATTTCACTTGCTTGAGACTTTATTTCTTTACATATAAAATGGAGGACAGTAACAGCTACTTCAAAGGGCTGCTGTGAGAAATAACTTCTCTGATATATATCAAGCATTTGATACTGTGCTTGCCACACAGTAGGCATCAATCTACTGCTCCTTTACTGCTACTACAGCTACTCTCTCTGGCCTAGCCCCGTGGAATTTCATGGCTCAATGAAGGGCCCCAATTCATGTCCTGATTAGATACAGATAAATGAGATTATAGTCTCTTCACAACTATCTAACTTTGTTGAGAGTTGCAGTAAAACACAGACACATACACAACCAAAATAGGAAACAGTTCAGAAAGCATCCTTATTTGATCTGGCACATGTATTTGTAAGGATTTTGAATGACAATGTTTCTGTTGTTCTGAAAACCTGTAATTCTAAAGAAAACACAAAATTACAAATATTTGACCTGGAAAAGTAAAACAAAGCAATGTTGTGTGATCTGTATCTCTGTTCATTCCCCAGCTCCTCTCTTACTCTTCTACCCTAACATGGGATATAAAGCACAAGCATAAAGCAAATTGGACTTTCCTACCCAAATATGCTGCGTCATACTTTCTTTCATTTTTTTTTTTTTTTGAGATGGAGTCTCTCTCTGTTGCCCAGGCTGGAGGGCAACGGCACGATCTCAGCTCACTGCACCTCTGCCTCCTGGGTTCAAGCGATTCTCCTGCATCAGCCTCCTGAGTAGCTGGGTTTACAGGCACGTGCCACCACGCCCAGCTAATTTTTGTATTTTTTTTTGTAGAGACGGGGTTTCACCATGTTGGTCAGGCCGGTCTTGAACTCCTGACCTCATGATCCGCCTGCCTCAGCCTCCCAAAGTGCTGGGATTACAGGCGTGTGCCCACCATGTCTGGCCCGAGTCATACTTTCTCTATGGCAAGGCGGTAACTAAATGCTCACTTTATATGTATGTATGTATGTATGTATGTATGTATCTATCTATCTATCTATTGATCGATCCATCGAGACAGGATTTCACTCCTATCACCCAGGCTAGCGTGCAGTGGCGCACTCTCAGCTCACTGCAACCTCTGCCTCCTGGGCTCAAGTGATCCTACTGTCTCAGCCTCCCAAGTAAATGGGACTACAGGCATGCACCACCACACCTGGCTAATTTTTCTATTTTTAGTAGAGATGAGGTTTCACCATGTTGGCCTGGCTGGTCTCAAACTCCTAACCTCAAGTGATCTGACTGCCTTGGCCTCCTGAGGTGCTGGGATTACAGACATGAGCCAGCACACCCAGCCTGTTCATTTTTATTTTTAGAGATAGGGTCTCACTCTGATGCTCACGCTGGAGTGCAGTAGTGTGATCATGGCTCACTGCAGCCTCAAACTCCTGGTCTCAAGCAATCCTCCCACCTCAGCCTTCTGTGTAGCTGAGACTACAGGCAGGTGCCACTATACTTGGCTAATTATTTGATTTTTTGTAGAGACCAGGCCTCTTTTTGTTGCCCAGGCTGGTCTCCAATTCCTGGCTTCAAGCAATCCTCCCCCCTCAGCCTCCCAAAGTGCTAGGAGTGAGCCACAATGCCTGGCCGAAATGCCCAATTTAAACCACTTCTGTTCTGTCTCCTGCTGAAATAGAATAGACAAAGATGTGGCTTGTGTTGGATGCTTTACTGCTAAACAGTGAACTGTATTTTTTTCTAAGAAAGTTGAAGGCTCAGTGTGTCTAGAATCTGATGGCTGGACATTATCAAAGAGCAGGATGGTTGGAGAAATAGGAGCAGAGGCTGAGAAAATGGAAAAAGCCAACTTGAATGAGTACAGGGTGATGACTGCAATGGCAGCAGGGTGGGGAGACCAGACTGCAAACTCCCGTGGTACTGTATCCCCAGGGCCTAGGGTTAGGCACCGGCACACATCAGAGATTTGGGAAAGAGCAACTGAAAGAGTAAATACATAAATGAATAAATGCAAAAGGATGAATGACATATCAGAAGGCAAAGTACAAAGAGCTAAAGAGATGAAAGGGCACTATACAGAAAACAGGGAAGTTCTTGTCTTAATCTATGACTAAAACTTAAAATGATTACCTACTGGAAGTAATACATTGTTCATTTGCAAGGATCTTGTTTTTGTGTGTACAGCCTGAGAACTCTTCTATGCCACTGCTGTCCTACAGCCAGCTCCAGAAAGTGCCTTTGTAGGGACTTGCAGGTTGCAAAGGTCAAAGGCCGGGGCACCATCATTTCTAACGACAAGAACTTTCACCTAAGAGTAGGCTATGCCTGACAAGTATTCTCACCACCCAACAACAGTAATAGCCCTCATTTATGGAGCATCTTCTGGGTGCTCAGTGCTCTGCTGCGTACTCGCATACACTGTCTCTAATCCTTAATTAACTGTGGGAAGTTGATATTATTCCCATTTTACAGACTAAGGATCTGAGCTTCTCGGCAAATAAGTAACTTGTTCAAGATACTGCAGCTACCAGGATGTGAAGCTGAACTGGGCTATGTGCATAGGTCTACCTAAGTCCAACATGCCAGTCTGCTGGCTGCCACTGTCTTGCTGTCTGTGTGAGGACCAAGAGCATCAGCATAGTGGCTGAGGCAGTATGACCTACTGCACATCTGGAGGACTGATGGTGTGACAAACAAGGCTCATTTCTGGCCATGGCTCATTCTTCCACCTTCAGTGAATCTCTTAGGTATGTGGTCCATGTGTACCTCCTCTGCTCAGACACCCTGCTGCCTACTGATGAGTGAGGCCACCACTGAAAGTCTTGTGCTTAGAATTCAAGGTAGTGGTTCCTGGAGAGTTCTCAGCAGAACTTCCTGCCTCCCACCTAAAGCTCAACTCTCACGATGAACAATGGCAGGCTTAACAGGCTGTCTCTGGAAAATGGTCCACTGAACATTTTGATAAAAATAATGGTTTTCCTCCCGCCAAGACTACCATGTACACAGCAATTTAAATTAACATAATAGGAAACATTAGTAAATTAAGCCAATTTCCTCTGAGTTACAGTACTCCCTATAAAGTGGACACTTTTCATCATTGTTAATTTTAAGCATACTGAATAATATAACTAAAAAAATTCCATAAAGTTCTAAGAAATAGAAAAAAATTCAGACTATTCCCTCCTGCTCCCTATTTGTACCATAAAGACAAAACTGAGGCTAAAGTGATGATATGAATCCTGGTCCATCCTGGTCAGCATGGTGAAACCCTGTCTCTACTAAAACCACAAAAATTAGCCAGGCGCGGTGGCTCGCACCTGTAATCCCAGCTACTCATGAGGCTGAGGCAGGAGAATCGCTTGAACCCCGGAGGCGGAGGTTGCAGTGAGCTGAGATCATGCCACTGCACTCCAGCCTGGGCAACAGAGTGAGACTCCACCTCAAAAAAGAAAAAGGAGGCTCTGGTTTAGGCGAAGGAAGGACAGACCAAAAAGACAGACCAAAGAAAAGGTGAGAGACCAATGACAAAGCATCCCTGTTGTCTAGATCTGGATAGGGGGTGGGGTGGGGGAGGGCAGAGGACAAAAAAAAAGATGATCAGAGCTGTGCCCAATAGGGTATGCACCATAGAATGGGTAACTTAATCTGTTAATCTTTCTTTTTTTTTTTTTGAGATGGAGTTTTTCTCTTGTCACCCAGGCTGGAGTGCAATGTTACGATCTTAGCTTGTTACACCCTCTGCCTCCGGGGTTCAAGCGATTCTCCTGCCTCAGCCTCCTGAATAGCTGGGGCCACAGGCACGGGCCACCACACCCAGCTGATTTTTTTTTTTTTTTTGTATTTTTAGTATAGATGGGGTTTCACCATGTTGGCCAGGCTGATCTCGAACTTCTGACCTCAGATGATCCGCCCACCTCAGCCTCCCAAAGTGCTGGGATTACAGGGGTGAGCCACTGCACCCAGCCAATCTATTAATCTTAATTTGTCAGCCTGAATGGGAAGACGAATAGGATACAAGATTATCTGTACTTCTGACCAAGCTAGATTGTCCTTCATTCCGATGCAATAAGTTGGTCACGTTTTGAGGAACAACCAATAATAAATGCATCTAAGTTTCAAGAGCTGCTTCTGAGTCTCAGGAATTTTCTGGTACTTGTCATTGGCCTTTCAGAAGGTCAATAAAAGAGAAGGGGAAGGCTGGCCCCAACAAGAACAATAAAACAAAAACAAACAAACAAACAAAAAACAGGATTGCTTACAGTACAGTAGGATTTGAAAAAGTAGAGAAACCTACCCATCTCCACAGCAATTTCACCTAAGCTCCATGCCCTGGTTGGAGACCCAGGATTAGGCAAAATCTGAGTGCTGCTGAAAGAGAAAAAGCTTCCAGATTTTCAGGGTTTGTGGAAGTAAGGGAGTTTCTGTCATTTTGGAATGCTGTTCCTGAGGCCATGTGTATAGCAGATATTGAAATGCGATCCTGCTCAAATTAGATAATAGTTATCTTTAGGGAAAAGAAATCAATTGTTCTCTCTGTCTGCTATTCACCTATGTGATATTAGTGGAATGCTATGAAAAATGAACATAATGGATAAATAAGCATATAATTAGTTATATTTTCCTGCCTGGATTAACTAAGTTCTACCATCTAAGTTACATTAAATTTTAAAATTATCTCTCTATATTAAGAACATTACTAAGTGCTTATAGTGTTTTTGCAGTCTTATAATAAAAGTATTTAGCATTTTAAATAAAAAAAAAAGTCAAATGAAATGCAGGATGAGGTGAGCCTCTCTTTTAAAGAAACAAGACTGCAATCAATTACGGATGACCTACTCTCCCCCGGAATCACTGGGGATCCCTGCCAACTTGTTCTTTGCACAATGCTAGCCTTGCTCTTAAAAAAAGAAGCTTCTTACCTCAAAAGCACCTCAGGACCAGGAAACTCAGCTGGTTTTGGTCATACATTAGCACTGCATGCCTCCACGTCTAAACTGAAAGCATCCCCCACTCTGCCATCCCCTCCTTACAGAAAGCTAAGGGACGCTTTTGTTCAAAGTGATTAATTGCTTCAAAAATGAAAAAACTCTTCCAACTATTGTTAAATCTAAGGAAAAACACAACTTAGTTTTGCTGTTTCAATTTACTCTATTACCAGCATCACCCCTAGTTCTCAAAACATGCATTTTAATCACAGTTTACTGGGGCAAGAATTACCTGTCAGTCTCCTAGCTTATAAGAAAGAAGATAAAGTTAGAACGAAACTTCAGGATTAATTAATTGAGAGTACTGCATGTAATGTGTCTATTCTGAATGTTACTGCACACATCACAATGAAAGCAGTTTTATTTTCCATGGTTGAAATAAATTATGATAAATAATTCATTTCAATGGCAGAGATGTACTGTAGAGCAACAGCAACAAAATTGACTACACTACACCACTGTGAGTCTCATTCCTGAATCTTCATTATCCATTTGAAACTTTTTACGAGTAGTAAATCATATTTCAAGTGGTTGCAGATCTCATAAAGCAGCTTGCTGCATTAAAATAAAACCAGAAAACCTGGGGCATTGGAAGGCTGTAGGGTTTGCCACTCAGCACTATTTGGGAAACTCTTTTTCACTCTTGCCAATAACAAACAGAACACTTTTCAATTTGATGTAAAAATTAAGGATTACTTGTCAAAAATACCATCTAAATTTCCTCTGGGTAGGAATGTTGGGAAGATCTGTATTTTTGAGGAATAACTTTCAACTCCACAGCCACTTTCCCCTAATTTTTATTCAGGTGACCCTTATTTTTAGTTCAAGGTACTTCCTAAACGACCACCACATAGGTTCTAGAACCTCTAATGGCCTATACCAGCCTCTGGGGGTGCCCCAACTAGCAAACAATGTGTGCAAGCTTAAGAGAGACTAACAAAGGCGCATGTGCTCTGATTCTATCTAAAAAGACCAGCCTATCTTCATAGGATAGGTGATTTTAAGTTGAATCTTAAAAGATGTGTACAGCATTACCTGGGAAGAAGTATATATTTGGAAGAGGAAATAAAATGAGAAAAGCCACTGGAGACAGAGATTGGCATATTCGAGGAACGAACAGCCCATGCCCAGGAGGTTTTTGAAAGAGACCTTTTGAGTGGCAGGGAGTAGATTTGAGGGGCAAGGAGTAGAAGACTGGGCTTGGTCCAGGCTATAAAAGGGCTTTTATGCCATGCTGAATATAGAAATGATTTTGGGCTAATACATGAAGGGTAGCCTTCAAAGAATTTTTGAGGAGAAGGTGACATGATGAGGTCTGCCATTCAGAACAATACTGATTAGGTTCTGGAGAATAGCAATTACGGGTAAGTGCTGGAGGCAAGGTAACAAGTTTAGATATTGCAAGAAGTTCAAAATGAGGGGAGTCAAGGGGTAGGGTAGCAGAGACAGAGAGAAACGGTCAGAATCCTTGACTGCATACCCCGTTTTCTTCCCAATGAAATATATCTAAGAAGCATAATCTTAGAAACACACTGAAGCTGTGGATAAACTCAGAGCTTTAGGAACATGCCCTCAGGCCAGGCGCATGGCTCACATCTGTAATCCCAGCACTTTGGAGGCCAAGGTGGGCAGACTGCTTGAGTTCAGGAGTTCGAGACCAGCCTGTGAAACATGGCGAAACTCCGCCTTTACAAAAAAATACAAAAATTAGCCAGGTGTGGTGGTGTGTGCCTGTAGTCCTAGCTACTTAAGAGGCTGAGGTGGGAAGATTGCTTGAGCCCTGGAGGCTGAGGCTGCAGTGAGCCATGATCATGCCACTGCACTCCAGCCTGGGTGACTGAGTGAAATTCTGTCTCCAAAATAAATAAAATAAAATAAAATAAAATAAAAAGAACATGGTCTCAAAGTCAAGACTTCCAATGAAGAGAAGGATGCCAGACTGTTCCAGAAATGCTATATGTAGTGTAGACGTGGCTGCTGTTTAGGTGGCTGTAGCAATGAACTGAACCCTAAGCAATGTGCATATGCATCACAGAGATGACTACAAGCACATGTTTATATTAAATATTCAATGATAAAGTAAACTCTAACTGAAGCCATTCAAAATCAAGGAAGGGAGTGGGGAAACAGCAAGGCACGTTATTAAACAGTTATCAGACATTTCCCAATTAATATCATACTTCACAACAGAACAACATAAACATAATGGCACCAGGGCATCTCATGCAGTCATCAAAGCAGAGTGCCATGAATATTGTAATGTACCAAGGAGAAAGAGCCTGGGAGAGAGTCCAAGAAATAGAAACTCTCAGAGACAGAGTCAGACACAAAAACAGAGATGTGGAGAAAGAGATGTGAGTCTTTTGAATGGCCTCAGAGTTTATTACTGAATAATATAAACATATGCTTAATCTCTGTCGTGTATATGCATACTGCTTAGGGCTCATATATGCACGTGAACACCCAATCACCATGCTCATGAACTACAAAAGGATCCAAAATGTTTTCATTTTTCATATGGGGGAAAAATTATTCTTGTGGACAATTCATGGGACCCTTCAGAAATACTTTCCATTAAATAGTAGAGTTTCTATTTAAACCATGCAGAATCTTCAGATTTGAGAGTTTTTATTTACAGTTATCTAATGGCATAGAAAGTGCTGGCCAAGAGGCCAGGGAGATGATTCAAAGATGCTACTGAGATTTGGAAGCTCTTTTTCCTTAATAATTACAAAGAGGGCCCAAGGAATGCTAGTGACTGAAAGTGTTGGGAACTGAACCTCATTCCTCAATTAAACATTTACTGACCACCTAATTTGGGCAAGGCTCTGTGTCAGACCCTGAAAATATACAGATGAACAAGTCACAGTTCCAGCCCTCAAAGAGCTTACAGTTGAGTAGGGGAGGAGATACGCAGTACAGAAACAATGGCAGAAGATACAGTAAGTGGCCATAAACAGAAGCTTACACAGGAGGCTTTTAGAAACCAGAGGAGGCTAACCCTGCCTAGGGGTGGAAGCAGACAGGGATGGCTTCATAGAGAAGGTGACATTTGGATCTGTTGTTGAGAGTAAGAGAAGTTTGACAGTCAGGCAGGAAGAAGGACAAGCAGGTGCAAAGATTTGGAGAAGAGTATGGGGGAATGATGAGCAGTTCTGTGGGAATGGAAAGGGTGGATGGGGAGTACTGGTGGCAGATGAAGGTGATTACATAGGCCGGGCGCAGATCTTGTGTGCAGGAAATGGGGTGCCATTAAAACTGAATAAATCTTTCTGGCAGTGATGTGGTAGTGAACTGCTGGTTTAACCATTCTCCACAGGGTCTGAGCCTTTAGGAGGTCTAGGCCATCTGATTTTTCCCAAGAAGATGCAGCTTTTTGCCGGGCGTGGTGGCTCATGCCTGTAATCCCAGCACTTTGGAAGGCCGATGCAGGTGGGTCACCTGAGTTCAGGAGTTCAAGACCAGCCTGGCCAACATGGTGAAACCCCACCTACTAAAAATACAAAAAACTAGCCAGGAGTGGCAGTGCGTGCCTGTAATCCCAGCTACTTGGGAGGCTGAGACTGGGGAATTGCTTGAACCAGGGAGGCAGGGGCTACAGTGAGATGAGATCATGCGACGGCACTCCAGCCTGGGCGACAGAACAAGACTCCATCTAACAACGACGACGACGACGACAACAGCAACAACAACAACATGATGCAGCTTTCTTCCTTTTCTAGGATTGGGAAGCCGCAGACACAGAAGCTTTCCTGCTTGGCTCCTGTGCCTTGGTCAAGAGGACACTTCTTGGGTCCTATCTTGCTGGCTCTGTTGCCAGTACTCTGAGAAATGGCACTGACATTACTTCCCCTTGGCCTACAGCACATAACTTAATAGTGTACCCTGTCAGGAATAGTTCTGTTTATCAGGAAGCTTTTTATTGATGTTCAGCCTTCATTTTCCCTTTCTTAATATTATTCCATTATGCCAATACTCTATTGTACCATGCTAAATAATTCCCTTTCCTTCTTGGCATTTACATCTTCCAAGTATTTATAGACTTATCAAATGCCCCATTTAGTTGTCACTTAGGTAAGCTATACATATTTAGCTTCTTTAATCTGGCCCTATAAGCCAGCCCTTCCATTCTCCTAAATCACTTGAGTTACTTTCCTCCAGATTTCTGTCAATTTGTTTTCAGACTCTCTGCAATGCAAGGGGCCCAGGAAAAAGATGAAGTTGGCAGGGGAGGGCTTACTCTCTTGAGGGGTAAGTGTACTAATGGCCTAGCGTGGAACTTCTGCCCTTAAAGTGCCGTCTCCAAAACAGGCTAAGCCTCAGGACGGACTGTGAATGCCTCTTGTTATCTACAAGGTTTCTTTTACCTGTGTACATCTCAAGTCAATCATATCCTATTATCAGCTCTTTTTACGTGTTAGGTGCACACATGTAACTACATACTTCCTGAGTACCTACAGTGTGTCTGGTACTGTGCAAGGGACTTTTCCTTCTGTCTTTTCCCCTCCCTCTTCATTTCTCACACTTATTCACTGCTCAAGGAATTTCTGACCTCCTACTGTGTGTCCAGCACCACTGGACGGAATCGGATGAAGTGTGGTCTCTGTGGCCTTAAGGGCTCATGTAACCTTAGTATTTATTAATCTTTTACTGCCCACCCATCAAGTTGTTTCCTTCCAGTCTTAAGGGGTTCAGAGAGGTCCCTAAATGCACTTATCTCTAATTGATGCTTTTAGTTCCCTGACCTTAGTGGAACTTGTTTGCTCCATTTAAATAAGAAGCCACATTAAATATGGGCATTCACACAGAGCTCTTTTTTAGGGTTTTCTTTCTGGCAGGTTGCCTTGGTGCCTAAGAGATTTCTCTTCAGACCTTGCACTTTTCATCACTGTCTTTCTTGGGAGTTTATTTGACATTTTTTGTTTATAGGATCTCAACTAAGTATGTACTCAACTGTTTTCCTTTTCCATGGTACCAATGTTCCAGACTATAGAGTAGGCTGAGGGAGTGATGGACTGGGAGAGAATCGAAGACAGTGAGTCTTAACTAAACTCTGGGCATGACACCACAGGAGGGAGTGGTTCAGCTATCTGATCCCGGAGGCCAGTTCAGATAAGCTATAGAATTCCCTTGGGTGAGGTGGTGTTATCCTCCAAGGGGTGGAGTAACTATTCCAAGGACATACAGTTAGCAAATAGTATAACTGGTATTCAAAACCAGGTATACCGACTGCAAAACCTGTCTGCTCTGATTGTTGTAAAATAGAAAGTCTCAACAAATATGGAGAATTTGCGATTTAAAAACTTAGAAAGGAGGATGAAATTTCCATCATTTGAAAGCACTCAGTCTATATCCTTCTAAGCATGCTAAAGGATAGAGAATTAATAAGCAAGAATTCTTCTAGGTTGCCAAGCATAAGAGGCAGCATTAATTCATGAAGGGACAGAGGATTAAGGAACCTCTTTTTACCTTGTTCTTCAAATAGGGATAAGACTGCAAACAAACAAGAAGTCTTCCTCAACACACTATATAAACTCACAGATCCATCAGTGGCTACTGCTCATTAAACTTTCCATGAGTTAAGGCCAGGTGTGGTGGTGCACACTTGTAATCTCAGCACTTTGGGAGGATGAGGCAGGTGGATCACTTCAGCTCAGGAGTTCGGGACTAGTCTGGGCACTATTGGTGAAACCCTGTCTCCACCAAAAATACAAAAAAATTAGCTGGGTGTGGTGGTGCACAACTGTAATCCCAGCTGCTTGGGAGGCTGAGGTGAGAGGATCATTTGAGCCTGGGAGGCAGATGTCACAGTAAGCTGAGATTGTGCCACTGCACTCCAGCCTGGGTGACAAGGTGAGACCCTATTTAAAACAAACAAACAACCCAAAAAACAACTTTCCATGAGTTAAGAGAGAAATGAATGTAAAGGTTGGATTCACATTTCCAGCACTCTACAGCACACTATACTTTGGGAATCACATAATTTAACCTCCAACTGTGTGTAAAAACCAGTAATAACTTTAAAATAAATAAGTCATGCGATTTATTAAGCCTAGTCTTACTTTATACTGTGCCACTCTTTGAAGAAATTCAAGGAGCTTCTCACACCACTCACAATTCCACGCAGGTAAATGAAGGCAGGGGAAACATTCTCATTTACTCTACTGTCTCTCTTAGACAAGGATGAAAAGGTAAGAAGAAATGCCACAAAGAAATAGGTTAAGGCCCTGAGAAACCTTAGTGTGGTATTATGAAAACTGTGTGAGATCTAGTGATAAGAAGCCTTAATTATAATCTAGATGCCACTATTTCCTAGCTGTGGGACTTGGGCAAGTTCTTTCACACATCTCTGAATCTCTGCATAGGTCTCTTATACAGTCACTGTGGGATTACATTTGTTGATGTACCTAGACTCCCCAGTTAAAAAAAAAAAATCCATGTTGGCCTTATCTCCCTGTTAGGGTTATTGCGAGAATTAGAGACATTAGGTATGAAGACATTATATGAATGGGAAGAATTATGAAGTACTATGGTTTGAATGTGTCCCCCAAAAAGAACATGTTAGAAACTTAATCCTCAATGTAACAGCATTAAGAGGTGATTAGGCATGAGGGCTCTGCCTTCATGCTTGGATTAATGCCATTATTTTGGGATTGGTTCTTTATAAAAGGTTGAGTTTGGCCTCCTGGTGCTCTTTCTTGCCCTTCCACCCACCTCCATTAGATGACACAGCAAGAAGGCCCTTGCCAGATGCAGACTCTTGATCGTGGGCTTCCTAGTCTCCAGGACTGTGAGGCAAATACATTTCTGTTCATTACATATTACCCAATCTATGATATTCTGCTATAGTAGCACATCATGGACCAAGAAATTAGATTTATTTTCATTTTGGCCATTGCAAGGCAATGCCTGAAGTATGCAGAAGGAACAGGTAAGAAAAAAGTCAGTTTGGGGCCAAGAATTTCAAACTTACACCACACCATGCCCTCATCCAGTCCAGGGGGTGTGATTTTGAGAATGCTTATCACAGAAAGAATATTAAGAAAGGCAAAACACAGGGATGGGACCAGGAAAGATCTCAGTGATCTGGCTTCAAAATCAAACTATCTTTGAAAGGAAGTCTTGGGCTTGGAATCTCCTGAAAGGATATTTTTCACATTTATAGTATAAATAGCAGGGACATTTTCCCCTCAAGGACACAAAAAAGTGGTACCTGCATATTGTTTTTCAAAGTGAAGGCCAATTTTACATGTTTATCGAATACTTTCTTTGTGTTAGGTAAGTCTATACTCATTGTTTCATTTTGTCCTCACAACTCTCCTGAGTCAAGATTCTTTTGGCTGTCAGGACAGAGAGACTACCTCTGATAAAACTTAGGTCTATAAGGGGTAGTTTGACCCCCGGACAAGGGAGTGCAGTCAAGTCTCTCAAGGGCTCCGAACCATGGACAAGGCAGCTGGCAGGGTATTTCTCAGTCTTTTTCTTTCTCTGGGGCTGCTTGGCCTCTCCTTTGAGATCCTCAGCATGTCTGCTTCTTTTTTCTCTCCTCTAAGACTGGCTATTTCTCTGAGCATATGGCAGGGAATGGCTGCCTCATGGCTCTTGAGTTTTCAAGTCTTCAGTTTAGGTGAGGACTAGTGGCTGACCAGCATCTTTACAATTTTTTTTTTAATAATTTTCTTTTTTTGGAGACGGAGTCTCACTCTGTTGCTCAGGCTGGAGTGCAGTGGCACAATCTTGACTTACTGCAACCTCCACCTCCCGGGTTCAAGCAGTTCTCCTGCCTCAGCCTCCTGAGTAGCTGGGATTACAAGCACACGCCAACACACTCAGCTAATTTTTGTATTTTTTTTAGTAGAGACAGGGTTTCACCAGGTTGGTCAGACTGGTCTCGAACTCCTGACCTCATGATCCGCCCACTTTGGCCTCCCAAAGTGCTGAGATTACAGGCGTGAACCACCACGCCCAGCCAATTTAATTTTTTTTGTAGAGACAGAGTCTTGCTATGTTGCCCAGGCTGGTCAGGAACTCTTGGCCTAAAGCAGTCCTCCTGCTTCAGCTTCTCAAAGTGATGAGATTACAGGCATGAGCCACTGTGCCTCGCAACCAGCATCTTTTAAGTGCCTGTTTCTAAATCTAGGGAGGAAAGACTCTAACTGAGCCAGCTTGGGTCAAGTGTCTAACTCCTGTCCAATCAGTTCTAAAAAAGAAAAAAAAAAAGTCCTAGGCTCAAGGACTGAAGACTCAATTTAGTTCTTGATTGAAGAATGCTGTATGGCTCTTCCTGCCACTCTTCCATTCCTGCCAATCCTGTTTCTAGCCCAGTTAGTTACTAGTACTGTATAGTGGTTAAGAGCACAGGTTCTGCTACTTACTAGCTGTATGATATTGGGTGAGTTATTTAACTTCTCAGAGCTATAATTACAATATTTTGATTATAAAGTGGAGATAAAATACCTACCTCACAGAGTATTGACGTAAATAGAAATATATACATGTATATACATATACGTATATGTAAGGCACTTAGCACACAGCCTAGCATATAATTGATTCTACTGTTTTTTTCATCATAATCATTCTCATTAAACTTCTCTGTCTGAGCCTGAGGTTTTCCTTCTATAGTAATGTCTTACATCCCAGAAACCCTGCAGGAAATAAGGCTTCTGTTGCAGAATGAAGGAAAAGCTTAGGTCTTCAAGAAGGATGTATGAAGGTTCTTTGGAATGGTAAGAAAACATTACTGAATCATTATTTTCTGGCCAAGGTAGCCATCCTCTTTGTGGTAGTCATACAAATTTATGATCTGTCTGGTATGTCCTGGGCTAGCTTCGTGTGATGCAGGGAGACGATCCTAGGTGTCATTTTCTTATGTCATAGAAACACTCTTAGAAAGGCTGCACTTGTATCAAAACTTGGGAGTGCAAGTGAAATCCTAAATAACTTCTATTTGTGAAACAGAGCTATCTGTGTTATGTTAGCATAAAGACAAAGATGTTCTCTGCAGTGCTTCTTTTTCTGAGAATTCTTAAGGAAAAAAGAAAGACAAATCAAAAATCACTGAACGTTAACCAATTCCTTTTGAATACATATTGTTAAAAGGCTTCCCAGAGTTGGGGTTAGTATTTAATCTATGGGTTAGAAATTTGCCTTGCAGAGGTTTTTTTTTTTTTTTTTAAAGATACATTTAGTGAATTCTTTTTGTTCTTAATTTAAAATTATAGCAATTATGCCGGCCACTATTAATGAAGAGGCTAAAAACCATTTTGGTTGCCATTTGCCATACTGGTGAGTGACTGTTATAAAGCATGCCTAATTATTATTGGGCTAACCCTGTGTAGCTGTGCTTTCTTCCCTTATGAAATATTCTATATCTGCTTTACATGAATGTGAGCAAAAAGGTATGGCTGTTGTTTATTTTTTACCACTCCCTTGCTATCCTGAGAACATTTGTTGCAGACTAATAACTAAACTGTAGGTAAAAGAGAGATGACAGATTACAGTCCCCTTTAATTCATAAGGAAAGCATTTGGAGCCCCTGAGAATACCAAATCAAGCCACTGGCACCCAATGGCTTCACACTAAGTTCCAAACCATATCATATTTTTTAGTTTAAAGACAAAGTCAAATGGATATGCGGCTTATTTATTCCAAATTCTTCTTCATGAAGAGCTGCTTTCTTTTTTTCTTTTAGCTCCTTGTAAAACATTATAATTCCCCTATTCTATAAACATATAAACATACAAATATAATTGTAAAATGACATCATTCTGTTTTCATTTAATTACCCCTGAAATGCTTTCTATTTAATATTCATTACTCAAAAGCTAATTTAAAAGAGAAAGAGATGTGACTTATTCAAAAAAATGTACTGTCATTCACAGCAATAGTTATCTAATATACAGAAGTTAATAAAGCAGATTAATCTACAAGTCCCTTTAAGCCATTCTTGAGTTTTGAACAACTGCCTCTTTGACCTTTCACCTCCATGCTGTGCACCAGTAGCAGGTGCCAGCTGAACAGAAATTATGGCTGCTGTGTTTGGACGCAAAATCTTTTCTTACTTTGCTTCTGACCAGCAGCTGACCCTGTAGGAGTGATTGTTTCTGGTGCCGGCCTAAAGGCTACATAAACCAGTAGCAGATAAACAAAAGGCTACATATACCAGCTGCCTTGCCTAAGGGTACTATCCTAGACTGACACCTCCACTCCTTCTTCAGCGTTCCAAATTGCTCCTTGTTTGTTTCCATACGTGCATTTCATCCATGTTATTTTGTGTGAGGGGTGGGGGTAGGGGAAGCCTCCCTCAAAACAACAACAAAAAAACCCTCTGCTCCCCCGAACTTGACTTTTGAGTATTCCATGTCAAACTGTGCCATTATAATGCTAATCCAGGCCTGATTTAGCAACTTTAATAAGAGGCTAAACCCTCTTGTAATTAGATAATAAAATTTTATTATGTATTTTAATATTAAAAGTCTTAAAATCAAACTCTTCAAATCATACACTGGCACAAAACTAAGGTGCTTACATATCATAGCCTCAGAAAATGGGAACCTGAAAAAGCACATTGTGGCTAATTTTTCATTCTCAGAAATGTAAACATGGAATTCCTATGTGGTAATAGTGAAAGCTCCAATACTCTTAATTATGTACAGGGAAGAATGAATCTATTCAAGTATGAAGCACACTGTACCATTTCCAGCAACGGCATGAGATGACTTTGACAGTTATTTCTTGGATACAAATTACACAAGTATAAAAACAATCCCCATAATGATTAAATGCAGTTATGTACATAGGAGAATACCAGTGCAAATGGTAACATATTTAAATAGTTTTCCTTCATTAAAAAAATTATATATGATATTAAACCATCAATCACTGCTGAGGCACAGGAGTTTAAATGTATTGTCACTGGCTGAAATAAATGACTTGGAGACTGGATTCTGGCTCACTCAATATGGTGTCTTTGCTGTTGCTTAGTCACCCAACTCTCTGCTGGTTTGGGTACATCTGGTGGATTCCATCCCTTTCAATTAATAAGGCAAGTTATGCTATCAATGGGTTACATCCTTAAACTGTGCTTAGAGGTAGAAAAACACATGTCCTAGTGGGGGTTGGAGTGGGGGTTCTCTCTGTTCTGTTAACCATTTGGAACAATATCTGAAGTACTTTTTTCTTTCTTCACCCATGTTTAGAATAAAATTTTCTTTTAGAATTTCAGCAAGGTTATATAATCTTATCTTAGCATTTCCATTTGGTTTATTATGTAGCAGTCTATGACTACACTAGGTTTGATACTTAAAATAACCGCCTGCGATCATACTTCTGAAAACTAATATTTTGGGGGGTTTACTTTGCAAATATTCATTGACTATCATGAAGTGTCAGGCTCTGCTGGGTGCTGGGACAAGTATCAGGATGTAGGTGATCTTTGAGGGAGGAAAAAACCACTCTATAAATATGTATTCTTATGGCTACAATGTTAATTTGATGACTTATAAATCAATAAAAAATATATTTTTTAATCGTTTTTTGTTTTAAAATGCCATTTTTGTTACCATTGAGATAGTCATTCATCAAATATTTCTATAATAAAAATTAAATTAAAATGGCAAAGATATGGTTAATAACAAAGGATCTGGACTAGATTATTCTTGTAAAGATAGGTAAGTACTTTTATAGCATCACAGGTAAAATGTCATCTTAATATTAAAAAAACTAGTGTTTCTCTATTTTTAAAATTATAAGCATTAACTTTCTAAACTGATCTCTTGAGGCAATGGTCACAAATTTTTCATTCTTAAGAGGTTTACTCTCTTTTGGACTTTTATTACCTGGTTGTTACCTAGATACTTTTGTCCAGTCCCAGACCTCTTAAATATTTAATTTGATCCTTAGTAGTTTGATTTTGTACACATACACACACACACTTGACCAAACTAAACTTTATTTTTATCTCAAACAAACCTGGCTATTTTGAAGAAAAAGAAAGTTTGAAAAGTATTAAGTGAGCTTCGTTTCATCTCCTATTTCTTGTATTCCTTACGTGCAAAGATGTAACCCAAAAGTGATAAAATAGCCCCTTTAAGTTCAAGTAGACAAGTATAGTAAAAGTAAAAGCAAGAGCAAAATAAATTAAGAAATAACCCCCAAAGCCCTAGATTAAGTAAAATCAAAGTAACTATATCCTTTTAAAACTAACCAAAAAAGTATGCTTAAAAAGTTAGCAAAAAACCATACAGAAATAAAAATATCACTGTAGCAGTGTTATACGGGTTGGCTGTGAGAAATACAAGGTATCATGCACTGGGAGATCTTAGTTCTGAAATTTCTTAAGATTCTATACTACAGAAGTGGAAAGCTGGTATCCAGGCATACAGTGTTGTCCTGCCAAGTGTTTCTATTTTTTTTTTTTTTAAATTTTCAATCAGTGGCCACACCTAAAAATCTGAATTTCTGGCTGTTCTTCAATGGAGAAATTTCAATATATCTGGCAACACTGGGTCTGACCTTCTTATAAGGCAACAATTGGCTGGAGGTGTGCTGAGGCTGCCCCCTTTAGACAGAGATGTGCACTCAACTTTAGGATTCCTTCATGTCTACCTCATTCAGGTTTTTTGCTTCTTGGCCCTATAGGCATCTTAGTTTGTGACACCTGGTATAGTTATAATGGATAGGAAAGTGAGAAGGAGGCTCAAAGGAACTCAGGTATAGATTCAGACCTTAAGAATGACCACTGATAGAGTTAATGGTACTCAACAGCAGAAATTTCCTTTAGAAAACAGCAGTTTACAACCAGAAAGAGGTTAAAAATAGCATTCTACGCTGATGAATCAGGGGTGACAGTCAGGACAGTGAACAGAGATGTGCTCGATATGGGAGAGAGATACAAAGCACATGTTGCTTCCCTATCATCATTTCACAGCTGCCATATTGATTCTGTCCTAGAAAAATCAGGTTAAACCTCAAGAGCTACCTCACAGGCATTAAAGAAAAGTCACAAAGGACATAATAACACAGCTGTACTACTAGATTCTGACCTTCTCAAGACTACATGTCCTACTACATTATATACCTCCAACATCTGGCTGTAAAATTAATGCATGGGTGTGGGCGTAGAATGAGAAAGTGGAAGCTTGGTTAGGTCTGCCTTGGTGGTGGTGGGAGCCACAGGGTTTTTTTGCAGCAGCTGGCAAAGCCACCTCCTTCTCCCTTGCCCGCTGCCTCTCGGTCACTGCCCATCTGTTTTGTCCTGGCTGTAGTATAATGCTGGGGTATAGAATGACTGCTTTAAACCATTCTACCTTAAGGATGGCCCCAGTGGGACTTACTGGAAGCTCAACTTGCCTCATTTTATGTGCTCAAAACATACGTACTTTAGATTAGAAACCACTAAACAAAGGAACAGAGATAGCTTTGTGTTTAAGCATGTGAACCCTAGAGTTAAATAGATTTCAGTTAAAATTTTAGTTCTTCCAGTTACTGACTTTGTGATTTTGGGAATGTTTCCTAATTTTTTTGTGCCTCAGTTCCTATATCTGTAAAATGGTAATGATAACACTACACCTTCACAAAGATACAGTCATGATTAAACCAGATAATGCATACGTAAGTAGGTTAAGCTAGTGCCTGCACATAGTAAGCACTTATATTTGAAAAGTTTTATTCCTTAAATTTCTAAATTTTAAATCTTTTATTTTAGGTTCAGGGTACATGTACAGGTTTGTTATATAGGTAAATGGCATGTCACAGGGGTCTGGTATACAGATTCCTTTGTCATGCAGGTAATAAGCACAGTACCCCAGTAGGTAGTTTTTTGATCTTCACCCTCCTCCAACTCTCTACTCTTAAGTAGGCCCCAGTATCTGTTGTTCACTTCATGTCCATGTGTACTCAATGTTTAGCTCCCACTTATAAGTGAGAACATGCTGTATTTAGTTTTCTGTTTCTGCATTAGTTTGCTTAGGATAATGACCTCCAACTCCATCCATGTTGCTGCAAAGGACATGATCTCTTTCTTTTTGATGGCTGTGTAGTATTCCATGGTGTATATGGTGTGTATATGTACCACATTTTCTATCCCGTCGACCACTGATGGGCATTTAGGTTGATTCCATGTCTTTGCTATTGTGAATAGAAGCATGTACATTTTGCCAATATTATTTTTTTCCCACTATGTATATGCATAATATATACATTGATTGCTGTTAAAACCAAGATTGTAGCACCAGGTGCAAAAACTATGTTATGTAATTTGAGTTCCTATTTTCCAGTTTCAGTGTCTAATGACATATCCCTGGCTTCCTTTAAACTTTTTAAATCTGTTATTACCTGATCCAGTTGTGAATGTTCTTTCAGTTTGTTTTTGATATCAATATACTACTGTATTATTGAGAATACAGTTGTAAATCAACCAGAGTGAGCTAATGGGTTACATAAAGAGCATACTTTTTATTTAAGGATCACTAGAAATGTCTTTATTAACATTAGAACATCTGACTATTCTTTTTAAGAGGACAAGAGATATGACTGTATTTTATCTGCTTAAGTGTTTTTGACTGTAAGAGTCTTACTAAGGTTCCTGTAGGCCAAAATCTCAACATCAGTTAAATATGCGACTGCATTTTCTCCTACTTAGTATTATGGAATGGAATCTTAAGTATGAAAGATGTCTTGTATAGTATGTCAAAATGTTGAGCAATATCATTTCAGTCTAAACACAGAAATGAAAAAAGAGCAGATGATTTCCCTTTTGCTGTAATTCACTTTGGGATGCATGTCATGAAGAGCACTATACAAAAGCAATTTTCATTGATTGACTGACTGATTGAGGAAAAGGGTGAATGTTCTTTCAGCTTAAGTCCCTACTGAAGTATGATTTTTATAACTCCTGACAGCTCTTCACAATTTGTAGTTAAATGCCATGTTAGCAAAAAAAAAAAAAAAAAATAAAAATAAAAATAAAAAGGAGGGAGAAAAGAGAGAGAAAGAAAATCACAATTAGAATTTCTTTTGGATTTCAGTACAGTTGACTTGAGCAAAATAGATAAATAGACGAGAGTAAGATGAATTCAACACTAACTGCTCTAATTCCTCTATGCAATATATTAAGGCTTTTAAGACTATAATTGCTAAAAATACCCCTTTTAACAAATTAATTGCATAATAGTCCTTGTTATATTTCTGTGGAAGGTGCTACAATTTCTAGAGCAATTAGTTTTAACTGGAATTCTGATTTAGAGAAGCTTTCAGGATCAGTGTCTTATTCTAATAATCTCACAAATTACATATAACTATGTGTTATGGATGCAAATACTTACTGACCAGTGATGAAACTGAAAAAATCTCACAAAGAAATGTTGTCTTCCGAATTATTGTAGCAGATCAGTGTCTTAGCTGCTACGAGTCAGTAGTAATTAGTAATCTGATCACTGTTACTGTTGGTCTCTCCTTAAATTTTTAGTTTATCCTTCTAATAACATAAAAATGCTTGGGGAATTTTCCACCTTAATTTATGTAAACTGGGTTTTTCTCAATTGTTAGGTCAAAGCAATGCTGGTGACGCAATTGTTTTTACTTCAAACAGATTCACATACAATGGACCTTCACATGAACTAAATTTTAATGCTTGCAAAGTTAGAGTTGTTTGCGAAATATGAAAAATGGCTTATTTGGAGAACATTTTTAAAAATTTTGAAGCTCTAAAGCCACATATCAGGGAATAATAAACACATTTCCAGGTGAGAGGCACATAAAATATCTTTCCCAGGCTGCTATATACAAATAGAAGGGCCTGTAAGGATGTTGGAAAACCTTTATGTAGGTTCATGCTTCCTTTACTATGGAAGCTTGAGGAGATAACTTTTGCAATTTGGAATTAACATTCCTCATGCAATTATGCTTCCAGCAAAATAGGCCCAGGTTGGGGGGAAAAACAGTTCAAACTAGTAAATAATTGCAGTATCATTGTATCAGTTTAGTTTAAAGAGCTGACAAACCCTCTCTAAACTCCAAGCACAATTAGTCATTAGGGTCTAGTTTTTCAGCACTGCTAAGCAATTTGTAATCCATTCCTTTTAATAGGGTTAGGCATTACTTAACCGACACAGATGCCTTGAAAACTGAAACCTCAAGTTATGAAGCAGCAACCTTGTTCATTACCTTCTGTGATAGGCAAGTCATCTATTAAAAACAGCATTTAATGGGCAACCAATGAATAATCAATGGCTCACTTTTCATCTGAGTGTGAAAATGAAAATAATCCAATACAAAATCCCACTGGTAACAGGCTGAATCTTGGGTTCTGCTGCTCTTCAGGGCTGATTTATAAGGTCTTGGAAAGCTGATGTAAACAGATGATCAATGGGACCCATCCCTGCTAATAATAACCCCCAACTGGCCCACTCCCTCTTTTTCAAGTCCATCCCTTCAGGCTATTAGTTCTGTCCAGCTAATTCTTCCCACTACTCCTGCCTGCTGCTTTTACTCTGGCCATCCGTTCAGTCCAGCCGACTCAGAAGTAATTTTATATGCAGCAGAGAGCGGGTGGAATTGATTTTTCACTCAGCGCTCTGTTCCCATCTGAATAATTATCAATTTTACTGCCTCATAAAGGGAAGAGTCAAAATTTCAAATCAATTCAAAAGAGCTTTCGAGACGACAGAAACTGTGCATAAGAATAGAGGTCAAAGTTGTCAGTGACCTAAGGAGATGATGTCAGATACTACTATACCTAATAGCTGACATCAGAGGCACTCAAGATGATATAACCTAGTACTAATGCAAATCATATTTATGCTGACTACCAGAGCCCAGTCATTAATATTTAAAATGCTATCTGAAAGCCTACATTCCAAATAAATAGAATGTATTCCACTGTTAATAAAGATATATCACTACTTACTCATATGCTATAAAGTGAAGGATTACCAAGTATTATTAACACACAGAAATTACTTAAACCAACAAATGCATGCTAATTCTGAGTAAAGACAAACTTGATTTGTCTCCTGCCCAACCACATTACTTGCTTTGCAAAATCTGATACGGTATTTTGTCTAGGGCCATAGCCTATTGATTTTTGCGAAAATTTTCTACCAACTTAAAAGTTTCTGCCAAAGTTTATGGGAGAATACTGTGATTATGGCTGAGTGCTGGTAGGAGTGATTTGGTGGCAGACTTGTCCCTTGCCATGGTGGGGTAAAGGCTGGGTCTGATTCCTGGCCAATCCATGTATATATATATATATATTTTGGTGTGAACATGCTCTAAGTCAGTGATCCTCAACTTTCTCCATGTAAAACACATGAGGGCTGTGATACACTCCCACCAGTACCAGTCGCTACTGCATTTGGGTGGAGTGGGGAGGGAGGAGAGAAGCACTGACATTTTGATAGCGTGTATATTTTGAAAAGCCACTCCAGGTGAAGCAGAGATATTATCCTCACCTTGAATATCAATTGTGTGAGTAGTAAGGACTTGGGCTTTTGAGTCAAACAGACCTTGCTTCAAATTCCAGCTCTACCACTTTCTAGCTGATCTCTCTGTACCTCAATTTATTCATCTGTAAAATGGGGATGCTGATACCCACTTTTTGGGGTTGTTGTGGGGTCTAAATGAGGAGACTTCTCTAACAATACTCCCTCCCCTTATATTTCACTTTCTTTGTCATCACTATATTAATTAAATTATCAAATAACTGGTGAGTTACTTGTCTCTTTGTCCCATGGCAAGAAATTTTGTAAGGAGATAAACTATGTCTTATGAATCTTAATAGCTCTTGCACCTGGTACATAATAAATTCTCACTAAATGTGAGATACCTTCCTTTTTCCTTTACATTACCAACACGTTGTAACAGCTCCAGGGTCACACCAAATAATTACAGGTCTACAGCCCTTTGCCTAGTTACACAAAATATGAATGACACCCATTATCCCTGGAAAATAACTGGTTAACTGAAACATCACCACAAATAAAGTTTACATAATTTCATTTAAATATTAGCCAAAAATGACAGCCAGGAAGGAACCCTCTTTCATAGCTGTCTCATTCTATTTTCATCATTTACTGATATAGAGTGACATTTTTTCTTTTTCTTTTTTTTTGAGATGGACGCTCGCTCTGTCGCCAGGCTGGAGTGCAGTAGTGTGATCTCGCTCACTGCAACCTCTGCTTCCCAGGTTCAAGCAATTCTCCTGCCTCAGCCTCCCACATAGCTGAGAATACAGGCACATACCACCATGCCCAGCTAATTTTTGTATTTTTAGTAGAGACAGGGTTTCACCATATTGGCCAGGCTGGTCTCGAACTCCTGACCTCATGATCCACCTGCCTTGGCCTCCCAAAGTGCTGATATTACAGGCGTGAGTCACTGCACCCGGCCGTCATTTTCTGATGATTGCAGGCAACTTATTTGCTCCCTAACGGTCATACAGTAACACACTATTGATGTGTTTACATTTGCAAATTACAAACTATTATGGATGTAATTTGGCAAAAGAAAACAACTGAAAACAGGATGAAGATACTTTCCAAATTTAGTGGAATTAGCACATATAGTGATGGGGCTAGGTGCAGTGGCTCACACCTGTAATCCCAGCACCTTGGGAGGCTGAGGTGGGAGGACTGTTTGTGCTCAGGAGTTCAAAACTAGCCTGGCAACGTGGCAAAACCCCTTCTCTACCAAAAAAAAAAAAAAAAAAAAAAGAAAGAAAAGAAAATATAGTGATGGCATAGCCATAAAAAATAGTATTGTTCTTTTTGAAATATTTTTAGCATGTACATTTAAAAATTTTTTTAAACATTTTCTTTCTTTCTTTTTTTTTTTTTTTTGAGATGGAGTCTCGCTCTCTCGCCAGGCTGGAGTGCAGTGGCATGATCTCGGCTCACTGCAACCTCTGCCTCCCGGGTTCAAGCGATTCTTCTGCCTCAGCCTCCCGACTAGCTGGGACTACAGGTGCATGCCACCATGCCTGGCTAATTTTTGTATTTTTAGTAGAGACGGGGTTTCACCATATCAGTCAGGCTGGTCTTGAAGTCCTGAACTCGTGATCTGCCTGCCTTGGCCTCCCAAAGTGCTGGGATTACAGGCATGACCACCGTGCCCAGCCTAAATCTTCTTATTTAGAGATGGGGTCTTGCTATGTTGCCCAGGCTGGTCTTGAACTTCTGGGCTCAAGCAATCCTCCTGCCTCTGCCTCTGGAGCAGCTGGTACTACAGGTACTGCACCTTGCAATATTCATTTCTTATGCATGCTGTTACTGTTATTTGCACAAGTGAGTTTTTTAAAAATGATATTAAACTTGGACCTAACCCATTAGCTAGTTAGAAAATACATTAGAAAATAAACAGATTGTGGCTTTATTACTTATTAGTTAGATGTTATTGAACATATTACCTAACCTACCTGAACCAAGATTTCTCATTTTAAAATGGGAAAAATAACAACTATGATATGATGAATGAAATTCCTAGCAAGCTGCCTGGCATACACCAGGAGTCCAGCAAACTGCAGTTTCCCAATATACCGGAGTATTCATAAGGCAAACTTAAGATGACATTATCAGAGACACCAGGAGAGAAATCAGGGGCTGACTGTTTCCAGTTCCAGTTTTGTCTAATTTTTCTCAGGCCTCTGGAAAAACTATCCTCTTTTTGAATTCTTGCTCCACTGAGGTGAGATGAACAACCCAGGTATTTCTTGAGGGTAGGTAATCCTAAGGCCTGTGTTTTTTCCCCACTTTCAGGGAAAATACTCCCAGACTATATATATATATATATACAGACACATACATATATATGTATTTATATATGTATGTATTTATATTATTATATATATACACATATATGTATACACACACACATATACATACATATATATATATATATTTTAACCAGTGTAAAAAGTCTTGGCAAGATCGGCTGCTCTAAGATAAATTCAGGGCCAGGTATGGCTTCTGGGAACATTTGTTTCATAAGCTAGGTGATCAACCACCAGTTACCTGCTGCAGGACATCTGGGTTTTGCTGCATAAAATGTAATAGTCTCTGACCAGCCTGGGTAGCCTCTCTGCATCGAAGTGGCTTCTTGCCCTCTTTTGCTATGTGCTTGAAGAGGTAGGTGACGATGTAGTCTAAACTGGTACAGCAGCTGGAGGAGACAACTGTATCTGTACAAAAAGTAAATAAGAATTCATTTGCACTACTTAAGTTTTTGCTCCATTTGATTATATAACGGCTCCATTAAAAATAATTACTTTCTGATTTCAAAGTGCTTTTATCAAATTGCAAGTTCTTTGAGGGCAGGAATTTGTTTGTTTTTTTGAGACAGAGTTTCATTATTGCCACCCAGGCTAGAGTGCAATGGCGTGATCTCGGCTCACTGCAACCTCCGCCTCCTGGGTTTAAGCGATTCTCCTGCTTCAGCCTCCTGAGTAGCTGAGATTATAGGTGCACACCACCACACCCGGCTAATTTTTGTATTTCTAGTAGAGATGGGGTTTCTCCATGTTGGCCAGACTGATCTCGAACTCCTGACCTCAGGTGATTCACCCACCTCGGCCTCCCAAAGTGCTGGGATTACAGGCGTGAGCCACCATACTCGGCCAGGAATTTGTCTTATATAACTCTTTGAACCCAGTGTCTATTATAGGGTCTGGCCTAGAGACACATAAATAAATGATTCCTGGATTGATTAGGCAGATTTTCCCACCTGTGACCTTAACAACTTCTTTTCAGTTCAAGCAACTGTTTATTAAGTATCTACTGAGTGCAAAGTGCTCTGTTTTACGGGAAACAGTGGTCTAACCTCATTCTGGTGTCAAAGAACTCATGGTTTAGTGTTTAAGTCACTGTAGCATAATGCTGTGTAAAAATGACAAATTGAGGATTTTGAGGGGGGGATCACATTTAGATGGGGATCAAGGAGAGTTTGGTGAAGGAGGCAGCACCTGATATGGGTTTCAAAAGATTATTCCAATTAGACATAAGGAAGGATACTTTTCAGGTAGAGGGATTAGCACAAGGCAACAATGTGGTAGGAAAGATAGGGATTTTGGAACCAGACAGTTCTGGTTTCAAGTCCCATCTTTGCCAATTACTTGCTGTGTTGCTGATCTGAAAGAGCTACTTCACTTTTTTTCACCATTTATAAAAGACCTTGCAGAGTTGAATGAGAAGAAAATGACAAGAAGTTCATTAGTAATAAAAACAGCTGACATTTATTAAGAGCTTACTATGAGTTACTGTGTTAACTGCTTTACATAAGTTATTATTTTTAATTCTCACACAGCACTATAATAGTTACTGTTATTGCCGGGCGCGGTGGCTCAAGCCTGTAATCCCAGCACTTTGGGAGGCCGAGGCGGGCGGATCACGAGGTCAGGAGATCGAGACCATCCTGGCTAACACGGTGAAACCCCGTCTCTACTAAAAATACAAAAAACTAGCCGGGCGCGGTGGCGGGCGCCTGTAGTCCCAGCTGCTCGGAGGCTGAGGCGGGAGAATGGTGGGAACCCGGGAGGCGGAGCTTGCAGTGAGCTGAGATTGGGCCACTGCACTCCAGCCTGGGCGACAGAGCGAGACTCCGTCTCAAAAAAAAAAAAAAAAAAAAAAAAAAAAAAATAGTTACTGTTATTATCTCCATTTACAGATGAGGACACTGAATTTTAGGGAGCTTAGGTGACTTGTCCATTGTCACACAGCTAGAAGACTGCACAGCCAAGGTATGAAAATTAACAAGAAGTTGGACTCTGGATCTGTACTCTTTTTGAAAATTTTGTTGTATTTTTTATTTTTTTGTTTCAATAATTTTTGGGGAATAGGTGGTTTTTGGTTACATGAATAAGTTCCTTAGTGGTAGTTTCTGAGATTCTGGTGCACCCATCACCCAAGCAGTGTACACTCTACCCATTGTGTAGTCTTTTATCCTTCACCCCACTTACCTTCCTTCTACCTGAGTCCCCAAAGTCCACTGTATCATTCTCACGCCTTTGCGTCCTCATAGCTTAGCTCCCACTTATCAATGGGAACATATGACATTTGTTTTTTCTGGATCTGTATTCTTAACCACTACATTAAAACTAGGTAATAAGCAAAAATATATGTAAGCACCAAACACCTTTTTGTTGTTGTTGAGATAGGTTCTCACTCTGTCACTAAGGCTAGAGTGCAGTGGTGTGATCTTGGCTCACTGCAGCCTTGACCTCCTGAGCTCAACTGATCCTCCCACCTCAGCCTCCCAAGTAGCTGGGACTGTAGGTGTGCACCACCATGCCTGGCTACTTTTTGTATTTTTTGTAGAAGTAGGGTTTTGCATGTTGCTCAGGCTGGCCTTGAACTCCTGGGCTCAAGCGATCTGCTAGCCTCAGCCTCCCAAACTGCTGGGATTATAGACGTGTGCTACCATGCCCAGGCTAGAACGCCTTCTTAAATCACAACGGGCACTCAAAACATGGCAGTAACTACTGGTTTGCCTCATGGTAAAAAGAGAAGGGTATATTCAAGAAGTAGAACTTTTGATTTCAGAGAGAGAATGTGTAGAGGATATGTAAGAGAAGGCTGACAGAGCAGGTGGAGGATCTTACTTGAGGGCATCCAATAGAGGAGTGTAACATTTATATTTAATATGAAAGGTTAATGGAAGTGTTATTGACAAGTAAGTGACATGACAGAGCAATCATTTATTATCTCCTTTGTACACTAAAATTATTAACTCATTTACTTGTAACAACTACTTTGTATAGTAAGAATAATTTGCATTTTAAATGAGAAAACTGAAGCTTAGAGGTTAAGTTGCTTATCAGAAGTCCACGGTTTTGAATCAGCATGACATCACCCACATTTTTTGGCTAACGACAACATTTGCACATGATCCCTGGGAGTTTATGATTAGTAAGAGAAACAGTTAACAAGAGCAACAATTAAAATGGTGAACAGGTAGACTCAGAAGAGGAGAAGTAGACTAAGAGAGTAGGGTTGGGAAGCAGATTATAAACTTCCTAAGGGAGTAGTTTCTCATTCATCTTATTCATCTCTGAGGTTCTGAGACATATGTATGTCTGACATAGATTACAGGTGAAATATCAGCAGAATTAATTAAAGAATGCGTAGCTAAAGGTAACCTCAGAAAGTTTTCTTAGAAGAAGGTCTTGAGTTGTGTTTAGTAATAATACCCAGCATTGATAAAACACTACCGTTTAAAAGCTCACATTTATCATTTTAGAGAGAAATGTCATGGAAAATAGAAAGAGGGAAGTTTTGGGGCAAGTTTTGAAGTACAGTCATATGCATTTAACACAGAGGAAAATGGTAGCTAATACAGGATCATGAGGGACGAGGAGTTGAATGGAGGTCTAAAAGACAGCCGTCGACTATAGTTCTGGAAAACTGTGGAATTACAAAGCTTTTAAGAAAGGAGCTTTTCCAAAGGTTGGTTAATGGATACAAAAGTATAGCCAGATAAGAGGATTAAGTTGTAGTGTTCTGTAGCACTAATAAGGTGACTATAATGAACAACTGGTTATATATTTTCAAGTAGCTAAAAGAGTAGATTTTGAATGTTCCCAACACAAAGAAATGATAAATGTTTGCAGTGATGGATACCCTAAATGGTCATTACACAGTGTATACCTATATCAAATATCACATGGTACTCCATAAATATATGAAATTATCATGTGTCAATTAAAAATAATAAAAGCCAAAAATAGAGTTTCCCTCCTAAAGACATGGCATTTGATTAATCAAATAACTGATTAATTAATTAGTTAATTTATTCTTCATCTCTCCATATTAACTGGGTTACTTTGTAGAAAAGGGAGCTTTGGTTTTACAACTCTGGGATGTAGCATACTATAAGTGGAAAATGTCTGGGCCTAAAAGTCAAACACAGACTTGTTGAGCCTGGTTGCTTTTCTCTTTTCCTTCATATTTCTACATTTCAAGTACCAACCATGAAAGTACATGGATTAAGTAACTCTACATCTACAAAGATAAGCAGGAAGCAGATATGGTTCCCCTCACCAGTGAAGAGCAATATGCTATCAATCATATAAAAATTATAAAGACTTCACATAGATTTGGTGACCACATGCCATGCAGGTTGCATTAAAAGGTTCCAATCTACTGAGTCAGCTGTGAAAAAGCCAGGTAAACACTTTAGACATGAAGATTGCAGCATATATCCTTGCAATAAAAGCAAGAAGAGCTTCCATTATGGTTGATTTATGGTTGAGGACTTTGAAAAAGATAAATGTTATTTCAGGGTAGATTTTAAAGTGTGGAATCATAAGGATCACAGGGCATTTGGTCAAAAACAGAATGAACGGTGGTGAAGACTATGTATAACTATTGGTTTTCTTTATTTGCAGCTCAAGATACTATGTGAGGTTCAAATAATGATACTTTCCAGACTAAAAACATAGGCAGAAGTCATGAATTTTCATATTTTGTCCTAGTTCTTGGTGTTCAAAATATTTTAAAAGGGATTACATCTGTAATTTTGGAAATAATTTTTAAGCCTAATAGGCATTTTGTCCTCTCTAGCAACTTGTTGTTTGGCACTGAAAACAATCAAGTGCTCCTCTTCTCCTGGAACCAGTCTCCACAGGAAGCACATGCATCATTAATAGCCTACTGCTCACTAAGACCCATCATTGAAAGCTGTGCTGAAAAGTTAACAGTATAGGAAAGAATTGCTTAACTGAGAGTCAGGAAGAATGAGGCTGAGCTGAAATCTGCCTTCAGCTCAAAACTTGTCACTACAACACAAAGGAGAATGAAGGTCTTAGAAAAATATAGTCTGAAGGACAATTTCAGAGACGAAAGGCCTATTTGGGTGGGGCAGTGGTTTTGGAAATAGGTGAGTCTAGGTTTGAATCTATTATTTCCTAGATGTTTGACTTCTTGAGCTTCAGGTGTGCCTCTGTAAAATGTGATTAATATTACCTGCTTTGTAAGGTTTGGCATTAAGTGTGCAAAAACTGTAACACAGCACTCAACAACACATAGAAGGTTTTCCCTTCCCATTTGTTTTCTTGGCTACTTCAATCCCTAAACACCAAAGCTCTCTTCTCTCTTTAGGTGTTTTGTCCTTTTTTTTTTTTTTGGGTGGGGGGTGAAACTAATGTGTAAAATCTCTAAGTTCTAAATATTTCCTAAATGTGTCACTCCCATATTACATTCAAACCACATGACATCCAATTCAATAATGTGTTCAAAATAACAACATATCCTCTTTTATTCTTTATATAAGTTTTATTAATAATGAACTTCATGGGAAATGATCTAGTCATTCCTAGTTGGTTCAACTTTTTGCTTGCCCTTACCTTTCCTTGTTTAGGCTTTTAGCCTACCCTTTACTTGTGCCTGAAATGCACCCATCCCTGCTATGACTAATCTTAAAGGTCTTCCTCCATCAGTTCTGAAATAGCTACATTTAGACACTCTCTATCAAACACTTCACTTTGTTTTTTAAATTTGTCACAAATTTATAGGGTACATGTGAAGTTTTGTTATAAGTATATAATGCTTTCAGATCAATATATGGTACTTAGGCTGTCACCTGACTACATTTTTGTTAACTATAGTCACCCTACTCTGCTATCAAACATTGAATTTATTCCTTCCACCTTACCATGTTTGTACCTTTAAACCTACTTCTCTTCATCCTCTCCCTTGCCCCTCACTCACCCTTTCATCGCTGTTATCTGTTTCTTTCTTTTTTTTTGAGACAGAGTCTTGCTCTTTTGTCCAGGGTGAAGTGCAGTGATCTTGACTCACTGCAATCTCTGCCTCCTGGGTTCAAGCTATTCTTACTTCAGCCTCCCGAGTAGCTGCCACCACAGGTGTGTGTGCCACCATGCCCAGATAATTTTTTTTTTTGAGATGGAGTCTCACTGTGTCACCCAGGTTGGAGTGCAGTGGCATGATCTTGGCTTACTGCAACCTCTGCCTCCTGAGTTCAAGTGATTCTCCTGCCTCAGCCTCCCTGAGTAGCTGGGATTACAAGTGCCTGCCACCATGCCTGACTAATTTTTGTATTTTTAGTAGAGACAGGGTTTCACTATGTTGGCCAGGCTGGTCTCCTGACCTCAAGTGATCTGCCCACCTGGGTCTCCTAAAGTGCTAGGATTACAGGTGTGAGCCACTGTGCCCCACCTCATTTTTGTATTTATTTATTTATTTTTGAGTCAGAGTCTCGCTCTGTTGCCCAGGCTGGAGTGCAGTGGCGCAATCTCGGTTCATCGCAAACTCCACCTCCCAGGTTCAAGCCATGCTGCCGCAGCCTCCTGAGTAGCTGGGATTACAGGCATCCGCCATCACACCCAGTTAATTTTTGTACTTTTAGTAGAGATGGGTTTCACCATGTTGGCCAGGCTGGTCTCAAACTCCGGACCTCAAGTGATCCACCAACCTCAGCCTCCCAAAGTGCTGGGATTACAGGCGTGAGCCACCATGTCTGACCCTTGTTATCTATCTTTCCATTCTCTACCTCCATGTGATTAAATTTTTGAGCTCCCACATACGAATGAGAATGTGTGGTATCTGTCTTTCTTTGCCTGGTTTATTTCAGTTAAGATAAAGACCTCCAGTTCCATTCATGTTGCTACAAAAGACATTATTTCATTCTTTTTTTATGGCTGAACAGTATTCCATTGTGTATATATACACATTTTCTTTATCCATTCATCTATTGATAGATACTTAGGTTGATTCTATGTCTTTGCCACTGCGAATACTGATGTAATAAACATATGAGTGAGGTATCCCTGTGATATACTGACTTATTTTCCTTTGGGTATACTCCCAGTAGTAGGACTGCTGGATTGAATAGTAATTCTATTTTTAGTTTTTTGAGAAATCTCCATACTGCTTTCCATAGTGGCTGTATTAGTTTACATTCCCACCAACAGTGTACGAGTTTCCTTTTCTCTGCATCCTTGACAACATCTGTTCTTTTTTGCCTTTTTAATAATATCCATTCTCATAGGGGTAAGATGGTATCTCACTGTGGTTTTGATTTGCATTTCTCTGATGATTAGTGATGTTGAACATTTTTTCACATACATCTTGGCTGTTCGTGTATCTTCTTTTGAGAAATGTCTATTCATGTCATTTGCCCAGTTTTAAAGGGAATTATTTGTTTTTTTCCTATTGAATTGAGTTCCTTATATATTCTAGATATTGGCCTCCTGTTAGATGAATAGTTTATAAATATTCTCTCCCATTCAACAGATTGTCTGTTTACTCTGTTGGTTATTTCTTTTGTGATTCAGAAGTTTTTAGTTTAAAGAAGTCCCATTTGTCTAATTTTTGTTTTTGTTGCTGTATTTTTGAGGTCTTTGTCATAAATTTTTTGCCTAGATCAATGTTCAGAAGAGTTTTCCCTAGGTTTTCTTTTTTTTTTTTTTTTTTTTTGAGGCGGAGTCTCGCTCTGTCTCCCGGACTGGAGTGCAGTGGCCGGATCTCAGCTCACTGCAAGCTCCGCCTCCCGGGTTTACGCCATTCTCCTGCCTCAGCCTCCCGAGTAGCTGGGACTACAGGCGCCCGCCACCTCGCCCAGCTAGTTTTTGTATTTTTAGTAGAGACGGGGTTTCACCGTGTTAGCCAGGATGGTCTCGATCTCCTGACCTCGTGATCCACCCGTCTCGGCCTCCCAAAGTGCTGGGATTACAGGCTTGAGCCACCGCGCCCGGCCCCCTAGGTTTTCTTCCAGCATTTTTTAACAGTTTTAGGCTTTAAGTCTTTAATCCATTTTGAGTTGATTTTTATATATGGTGAGACAGAGGTCCAGTTTCATTCTTCTGCATATGGCTATCCCATTTTTCCAGCACCATTTTATTGGAGAGACTGTCCTTTCCCCATTGTGTATTCTTGTCAGCTTTGTTGAAGATCAGTTGGCTGTAAGTATGTGACTTGATCTCTGGGCTCTCTATTCTGTTCCATTGGTCTGTGTCTATTTTCATACCAATATCATGTTGCTTTGGTTACTACAGCCTTGTAATATATTTTGAAGTCAGGTAATGCAATGCCTACAAGCTTAGTTATGGTTGGTCAAGATTACTTTGGCTCTTCAGGCTCTTTTATGGTTCCATATGAATTGTACAATTTTTAAAAAAATTCTGTGAAGAAGGATGGTATTTTGATAGGGATTGCATTGAATCTATACACTGCTTTGGGCAATATGGTCATTTTAACAATATTAATTCTTCCGATCCATGAGCATAGGATGTTTTTCCATTTATTTGTGTCATCTTCAACTTCTTTCATCAGTGTTTTGTAGTTTTCCTTGTAGAGATCTTTCACCTTCTTGGTTAAATGCATTCCTAGGGGTGTGTGTGTGTGTGTGTATTTATTTTTTATTTATTTTTTATTTTTGAGATGGAGTTTTGCTCTTGTTGCCAAGGCTGGAGTGCAATGGAGTGATCTTGGCTCAACGCAACCTCCGTTTCCTGGGTTCAAGCGATTCTCCTGCCTCAGCCTACGGAGTAGCTGGGATTACAGGCATGCACCACCATGCCTGGCTAATTTTGTATTTTTAGTAGAGATGTGGTTTCTCCATGTTGGTCAGGCTGGTCTTGAACTCCTGACCTCAGGCGATCTGCCCACCTCAGCTTCCCAAAGTGTTGGGATTACAGGCGTGAGCCACCGTGCCTGGCTTCCTAGGTATTTCATAGCTATTGTAAATGGCACTGCCTACTTGATTTCATTCTTGGCTAGATCATTATTGGTATATAGAAATAATATTGATTTCTGTACAATGATTTTCTATCCTGTAACTTTTGTGCATTCATTTATCAAATCTAAGTTTCTTGAAATCTTTAGGTTTTTCTGGATATAAGATCTATCATCAGCAAAGAAGGACAATTTGACTTTCACTTTTCCAATCCGGATGCCTTTTATTTCTTCTCTTGCCTCACTGCTCTGGCTAGGACTTTCAGTACTATGTTGAATAAGAGTGGTGAAAATGGGAATCCTTGTCTTGTTTCAGTTCTTGAAGGGAATGCTTTCACCTTTTCCCCATTCAGTATGATTTTGGCTGTGGGTTTGTCACACGTGGCCTTTATTGGTTTAAGGTATGTTCCTTCTATGCCTAGTTTGTTGAGGGTTTTTATCATGAAGGATGCTGAATTTTATCAAACGGTTTTTCTGCATCTACTCAGATGATGATACGGGTTTTTGTCCTTAATTTTGTTGATGTGATGTATCACATTTAATGATTTGTGTACATTGAATTAACGTTGCATTCCTGGGATAAATCCCACTTGATAATTGTGTATGATCTTTTGGATATGCTGTTGGCTTTGATTAGCTAGCATTTTGTTGAGGATTTCTGCACCTATGTTCATACTGGCCTGTAGTTTTCTTTTTTTGTTGCGTCCTTGTCTGATATTGGTATCACGGTGATAGTGTCCTCATAGAATGGGTTAGGGAGAGTTCCCTCCTCCTCAATTTTTTGGAACAGTTTCAGGAGGACTGGTATTAGTTCTTCTTTGTATATTTGGTTTTGTATGTTTGTACGTCTGGATTTGAATCCATCTGGTCTTGAGTTTTTTTTTTTTGGCTAGGATTTTTTTTTTTTTTTTTTAATTACTGATTTGATCTCACTAGTTGTTATTGGTCTGTTCAGGTCTTCTGTTTCTTCCTGGTTCAATCTCAGAACCTTGTATGTTTCCAGGAACTTACCCAATTTTTTCTAGGCTTTCTAGTTGGTGAGCATATCGTTGTTCATAACAGTCTCTGATGATCTTTCATATTTCTGTGGTATCAGTTGTAATGTCTCCTTTTTCATTTCTGATTTAATTTGGGTCTTTTCTTGGTCAGTCTAGCTAGTGGTTTACCTATTTTGTTTACCTTTTTGAAGAAGAACCAACTTTTTGTTGTGTTGATCCTTTGTATTTTTTATTTCTTAGTCTCTATTTCATTTACTTCTGCTCTGATCTTTACTATTTCTTTTCTATTGGTAATTTTGGGTTTGGTTTTTCCTTGCTTTTCTAGCTCCCTGAGGTGCACTGTGAGATTGTTAATTTGTAATCTTTCCACTTTTTTAGATATTAGCATTTATTGCTATAAACTTCCTTTTTTCACAAATAAACCAACTTTAATATATATTATTTTGTATCTACATAGAGCTTTCTTCAAGAACCTTAAATGCTTTACAGACATTATCTCTAATGAATCCCCACAACAACCCTACGAGGTAGGTATTACTCCCATTTTAAAAGACAGGGAGACTGAAGCACAGAGAGGTTAAGTGACTTGCCCAAGGTCACACAGTTAAATTTACGGAAGAGCCAGGACATGAGTGCTTTAGCCTCTCAGCTCCCAAATACCTCATGATAGAATCTTTAATAAAAAGTGTTTTTAAGGAAAGTATCAAGAGTAGTTATGTTATGAAAATGAGGTCTTTCTGCTGCCATCAAGGAAAGAAAAAAACCCTATACTGATGGTTAGAGGCCACAAGACCCATATAATACAACATTTCCTTCTTTCCCTATTCCCAAGCCTCCTGATTCCTGTCTTAAATAATCTTTTAAAGGTAAAATTTCCAAGACAGAAGCCATGTGACTTAAGAAGTGGGATTTAATTTAGAATATTTACTTTTAGTTAAAATAATTTATAGAATTTTTTATTCCAATATACAAAATATGGGACAGCCATCCCAACAATCATGTACATAGTTACATAGCAATCAGCCACCATTTACAACTTAAACCAGTCCCTCATTTTAATCACAACCAACATACAGCCACACAATGCTTTCTTCATGGGTCACTTTTCTTACTTACTATACCTGTATTTTTTTCCCCAACCCTGATCCTATATGTTTTACAAGTATATTGAGTTTTTGATAAACTTCAAAACATTTTACTTAGATCCAGCTGCATCAAGAAGAAAAAGTAAATGTAAAACTGTCACCCCACAGTCCCTCCCCTGACAAATCATACTATGAAGTATGGTGTGATGTGAACAAAGTGTGTGACTACCAGGAACTCAATACATATACTAGAACTTGCTTTAATATGAAATTTAACTTGGCTTTTACTGCATGTTTTTTTTAATGCAAAAATGTAAAAACAAACACAACATAGTATTACAATGCTATACCTTTATGCAAATGACTTCATCTATCTTTCTTGAACATGTTGTGATATAGCTAATGTTAAAACTGACATAGCTTCACTTTCTTCTTTTTCTCTGCACTGAAAGCTGCAGAAATACAGCTTTAATTTCAAGACAATTTGGTTTAAGCCCTTAAAATAAAAAGCATATCTCCACTTCTACTGCCCTGACTTTCCCCACATGGTTGATTTTGATTCTCTGTGGCGTGTTGGTAGATCAGGCAGGCTATATATAATTTGTACAAAACATCTCTAGCCAGGATAAGGCTTTATAAACTATCTTAAAGAGAAACTTGTCAAAATACTTTTGATATTTAGTACAAACACTAATTTTTTCTTTTTTCTTTTGAGATGGAGTCTCATTCTGTCGCCCAGGCTATAGTGCAGTGGCGCAATCTCGGCTCACTGCAAGCTCCGCCTCCCGGGTTCACGCCATTCTCCTGCCTCAGCCTCCTGAGTAGCTGGAACTACAGGCGCCCGCCACCACACCCAGCTAATTTTTTGTATTTTTAGTAGAGACAGGGTTTCACCGTGTTAGCCCAGATGGTCTCGATCTCCTGACCTGGTGATTCGCCTGCCTCGGCCTCCCAAAGTGCTGGGATTACAGGCGTGAGCCACCATGCCCAGCCACAAATACTAAATATTATAATTTTCTCCTAGCACATCTGTTTAAGCAGCCCAATTACCTAAGTGATCCTGTTAAAGGTCTGCTTATGGAACAAATAGGTGAAGTCATTTCCTGAGCTAAAAGATACAGATAATAAATGTTAATAACAGCAGCAGACTAAAATATTCCTTTTTGTTGTTTGTTTTCCATAGTCAACAGTTTTAGCAAAAGAATTGTAGAAAATGACAGATTTTTTTTTTTTAAAATTTACTGCCTGAAAAGAGTTTGATAAAGAACATCCAAGGCCTGATTGCTATTATTCTGAATATAACTTTCGATAATTTTCTGCAAGTTACATTTGGCTACTGTCAGACAACTTACTGATGCATGGAAAAATGTCCGAAAAAACTGCAATGGTTTACATACATTTTATGTTACAAATATTACTTCTTAAAACCCCCAACAGAATTAAGTCTTAGCAAACACAAATTTTAATTTCTGAACACCCTTCCAGTAAGATTTGTAAAGGTAGGGGGAACGGGAGGAAGGACTTGTTTTTTCTATTCCTAGTCTACTTGATTAAAATTTAATCTTCAAAGGGTTTGTTTAGCTCACTATCCAGACTGCTAGGGTTATGATGAACATTATTACTTCTTTCCAGGGTAAAAAAATGACATCTGAAAATAACATAAATGCTATGACATGATTTTCCCAAGCATGACCTCAACTTGAAACATTAGAATATTTAAGAATTCTAAAGACTGGTATACCACCACTGCACCAGAATTTTTAATTATTCCAACAATCACAGGATTTTTTTTTTTTTTTTTTTTTTGAGACCAAGTCTCGCTCTGTTGCCCAGGCTGGAGTACAGTGGCATGATTTTGGCTCACTGCAACCTCCGCCCCCTGGGTTCCAGTGATTCTCCCACCTCAGCCTCCCAAATAGCTGGGACTACAGGCGCGTGCCACCATGCCCGGCTAATTTTTTGTATTTTTAGTAGAGACTGGGTTTCACCATGTTAGCCAGGATGGTCTCAATCTCCTGACCTCGTGATCTGCCCACCTCGGCCTCCTAAAGCATTGGGATTACAGGTGTGAGCCACCGTGCCTGGTCAGGAACTTTTTTTTATAGTTTTTTAATTTTATGAAACTAAAGCTGAAGAAAATAACTGATTTAGAAACCACAATAAAAGGACAAATATTTGGCCAGAGATATCAGTTCCTCCTGAAAAAGGATATTTACCTCCTCTCATTGCAGTTTTTCTCAAGGTATCTTACTGATTTCAGATAGAATTTAAAATTCACCTTAAAAATAGAAACAAACGAAAGGACTACTTAAACTGACATTAATTAATAAAAATATGCTCAAATTTACTGATAGAATCATGGGCACTTCATATAATACTTAGACTCTACCAGTTTTAAGTAAAATAAATAAGGAAAAAATTATGATTACAAAGCCAGTTTTTCCCCTTGGGGAAACAAAAAGCGACTTTTGACCAATTGCTCCCTACATATACTATTATAAGCTTCTTCAGAGAAGCAAAACATCTTTGTCTTCCTGACACTGGATTATCTAGCATGTTAGTTTTTACATTAGGAAGGCAACCGCAAGTGTTGGGCCCAAAAGTATTTCTGGTTTACTCTTGAAAAGACCACCAAATATGCTTCTATACACACTGAACCAGGCAAATTTATGTAGTGTGTTCAACATCATCTCCTTATCAATACAGCACAGATTCCGATTCTTTCTACTGCACCCCCAAGGAATTCACAGCATTATTGGTACAATTAATAAAGAGAAAATGCGTGTCAATGACTGGAAGGCTGTTTTACAAGAGGAGCTGGTATCTCTGATTTCACCTCCTTGTGGAATGGAACTGTACAGACAGCATGATACCTGAGCAAATAAATGAACTACCATGATTGGAAGGGCTTGTCAATCCATCATCTTTGCTTTATCATGTGCAAAGTGTGCTACTGCCCCCTGAGCTTCCTGCATTTCTCTTTTCTTGAAAAATCAGTGCTTGATCCTTTCCAAAATAACCAGAGAAGAAATGAGGCAGAAAGTATCTCTTTATCACGTGCAGGGGCCATTGAAAACAATATGCTAAGAATAGATAAGGCTCAAGGACAGTATCTCTAGCTAGTTGCACTTTTAATGAACTCCAGTAGTCAAGGACAGTATCTCTAGTTGAACTTTTAATGAACTGTAGTAGGCGCCAAGAAGGCAGACAAATAAGAAAGAGCTTAGAGACAAGGAACTAAGCAGAAGGTTACATCTGGGTGCAGAAAGTTTGTTTTGCATTGTGTTATTTTTGCTGACGTGGGGTTTATGGAGTATAAATAAAGTGAAGCGGAGGCTCTAGGCGCGGCCGCCATGTTCTCTGTTTGTCTTTGTCTCTTGTGTCTGTTCATTCTTCACCACCCCCAGCGCGGTCCTCAATATCACGGTTCCCCCTCAGGCCCGAGACTGATAGAAAAGGATGTAACCAGACTCAGAGTTCTTTGAGATATCTGATGTCAGCCCTGTAGACTTCTTCAACAGCTTGTACATCTATTTTTTGTACAATGTCATCATCAAATAACAACCAAAAATCATGACTCTTAACTACTGCAACATAATGGCCTCGATTAGGATCAATGCTGACAATGAGGCTGCACACACCCTCCATACTTTCATATGAAGCAAATCTACAAATAAGTCTTCCACAGTGAACCACAACAGCAACAAGATCGTACATTCTGTCTGGATAGGTGGTGCCACCTGAAGTGTTAAATAGATGAAGTTTTAAAGGAAAAACTACCTGGTAAGAGAGTTTTGTATATCGATGAAGTTGATCCATATGTTTAAATTTCTTCAGGTGTAGAGCTAGAATCATGGGCAGTTTAACTTTCATCTGTTTGTGTGCTTCCTGTTTGCCGTGACACTCTTCACAGTAATACTTGTATTCACTGCATAGAGTTTTTGTGTTGCTGAAAGCCCTTAAGCAGTGAGTAATTGATGTATTTTGTTCCACGTTAACAGAAAGGTCTAAAAAATCTTCATCTTTACTAGTTTCACAAGTAAGACATCTGGTTTCACTAGTTAATGTTCCCTGAAAAAAATCTCATGAACCCACGTTGGGTCTAGGGTGCTGTCATTATTTTCATAATTAATATTACCATTAGGTAGGCAACCATTTTGTTTTTCCTGCGTTCTCTCTTCTTGTAATATATCAGCAATTGCATTTAGTAGGTAATTTAAGAACTCACGGGCATCTTGTTCCATGCAGTTGTCAAAAAGCTCATTTTCTTTCTATAATCTTGTGATGAACTTCTTAGGAGGTATTACTCCAACCTTTTTCTTCTGAGTGGCTATGCTATGGAAGAAATCTGCTAAGCATGTAAGAAGGATCTCCTTTTTCCTAGGTTGACTCTTATATGCAAGAACTTTTTCACGAAATGGACGACAAAAATAAAGTGCTTGAAGAACTGAATTGCAGTAGCTGGTATTCCCCAAACTGACTAATCCAAAATAGTGCTCATTGACCGGAAACTGTTCTGGACCAAACTTTTTCTACTGCTGAAGCACTGGCGCCCATGGTACAGATGGAGGTGAATTTGGAGACTGTCATTAGTTTTTCCATCTGGCCAGCGCCAACTTCCACCCAATCACAGTGGCGGGGTGGGTGCAGGAGGAGGGGAGCCGGGACGCCAGCTCACACCGCAGCCCCGCCCACCGATCCCGCCGGGCCGCAGCTGCCGTAGTTGCTACAGGCGCTCAGGCCTATAAACTTACCTCTTAGCACTGCTTTTGCTATATCCCACAGGTTTTGGTATGTTGTGTTTCCATTTTCATTTGTTTCAACAAGTTTTTTAAAATTTCCACTATAATTTTTCATTGACCCAATGATTATTTGGGAGCGAGTTGTTTAATTTCCATTTATTTGTATAGTTTCCAAGTTCCTCTTGGTATTGATTTCTGGTTTTATTCCATTGTGGTCTGAGAAGATACCTGATATGATTTCAATTTTTAAAAATTTGTTGGGCTGGGTGCAGTGGCTCATGCCTGTAATCCCAGCACTTTGAGAGGCCAAGGTGAGCAGATTGCTTGAACCCAGGAGTTTGAGACCAGCCTGGACAACAAAGCAAAAACTCGTCTCCAAAAAAAAAAAAGTTGGGCCTGGTGGCACATGCCTGTAGTCCCAGCTACTTGGGAGGCTAAGGCAGGAGAATTGCTTGAGCTTGGGAACTCAAGGCTGCAGTGAGCCATGACTATGCCACTGTGCTCCAGCTTGGGTGACAAAGTGAGACCCTGTCTCTAAAAAAAATTTTTGTTGAGACTTGTTTTGTGGCTTAACATATGGTCTATCCTAGAGAATGCTCCATGCTCCGATGAAAAGAATGTATATTCTGTAGTTGAGTAGATTCTGTAGCTCTGTTAGGTCCATCTGGTCTAACGTCCAGTTTAAATGCAAAGTGTCTTTGTTGACGTTCTGTCTAGATGATGTTTAATGCTGAGAGTGGGACGTTGAAGTCCTCCACTAGTATTATATTGTAGTGTCTCTCTTCAAATTTAGTCATTTTAGAAATCCAGGTGTTCCAGCGTTGGGTACACACCTGTTTAGAACTGTTATATCCTCTTGCTGGATTGATCCCTTTATCATTATATAATGATCTTCTTTGTCTTTTTCCCCCTTTTGTTCTTGATGTAAAATCTGTTTTATCTGATAAAAGGGTAGCTATTCCTGTTCACTTTTGGTTTTTGTTGTGTGGATTTTCTTTTTCCATCTCTTTACTTTCACTCTATATGTGTTGACTGCTAAGGTGAGTTTCTTGTAAGCAGTATATAGTTCGATCAAGTTTTTTTTTCTAATCCATTCAGTCATTATGTATCTTTTTAACTAGATAATTTAATCCATTTATGTTCAAGGCTATTACTGGTATGTGAAGGTTTGTTCCTGTCATATTGTTAATTGTTTTCTGGTTGTTTTACATATTCTTTTTTCCTGTCCTTTTCTCTTACTAATTGTTGTGGTTTGGTGAATTTCTGTAGTGGTACCATTTTAGTCCTTTCTTCTCTTTGTGTGATTGCTTAACAAGTGAATTTTACACTCTTGTGTGTTTTCATGATGCTAATATCATCCTTTGTTTTCAGGTTTAGGACTCCCTTGAGCATTTCTTGTGGCTGCAGTCTAGTGGTAGCAAACAAATTCCCTTAGCATTTGCTTCTCTTGTAAAGACTTTATTTCTCCTTCATTTACAAAGGTTAATTTTACTGGATATAGTATTCTTGGCCAGTTTTTCTTTCTGTACTTTGAATATATCATCCCATTGTCTTCTGGCCTGTAAAGCTTCTGCTGAGAAATCCACTGTTAGCCTGATGGGGTTCCTTTTATAAGTAACTAGATGCTTTTCTTTTGCAGTTTTAAGGATTTGCTCTTTAAGTTTTACTTTAGATATTCTGACTATAATGTACCATGGAAAAGACCCTTCTGCATTGTGTCTTCCTAGGGATCACTGAGTTTCCTGTATGTGAATGTCTACATTTCTTGTAATAAATGGAACATTTTCTTCTATTATTTCTGTAAATGGGCTTTTTAATCCTTTGTCTCTTTGATCTCATGGATGCTGGCAATTTGAATATTCAGTCACTTTATGTTGTTTCATATGTCATGAAGGCTTTGTTCATTCTTATTCTTTCAAAATTTTTTTGTTTGACTGGATTATTTGAAAAAGTCCTGTCTTCAAGTTCTGAGATTTTCTTCTGCCTTATCTAGCCTATTGTTGAAGCTTTCAAATGTATTTTGTATTTCCCTCAATGAATTCTTCAGTTCCAGAATTTCTATTTATTTATTTTTTTTTAAATCTCTTTGGTAATGTTCTCATTCATATCCTGAACTGCATTTGTATTGTTTTTCAGATTTCTCTTATAATACATGGAGCTGCTTTAAAATCAGCATTTTGAATTCTTTATCTGGTATTTTGAAAATTTCTTTTTGAGTAAGATCTATTGCTGGAGAATTACTCTGTTCCTTGGATGGTGTCATATTTTCTTGCTTTTTCATGTTTCCTGTGGCCTTATGTTGATATCTGCCCATCCAGTTTAACAGTCATTTTTTCTTACTTTTGAATTTACTTTCATAGGGGAGTCATTTTTCCTGAAGAAGTATCTGTGGTATTGGTTGGGTAGGGCACTTTGGCTTTGATTCTGGATGTATGCAGTAGTGTAGTGTGTAATATTATTTCTTTGGCTGTAAGTAGAATTAGTGCTGTCTGTAATTTTCTTGGAGGGTTAGGGTGCAGTTATTAGCGGAAGCTGTGGCAAATTTGTGCTGGGAGCTGGGAAGCCAGGTAGGTCTCAGTCTTCAGGCCCTAGTCCTGACAATGGTGGGATGAATGTGCCTGTCTTTGTGCCCTAGGGTGGCATAGGCTGGCACTTGTGTTGGCAGTTACGAGCAAGCTGATTCTTGGGCCTCCAGGTGGCTTGCACATATGCTGGTAGCAGCAGCGGTGGGCTGGGTGGGCGAGCAGATTCTAGGGTCCTTGGGTGGCCCATGTTGCGTGGGTGATGGAAGTAGGAGTGGTAGGATGACCCTCTGGGTCTTGAGTGGTGCAGGCTGGGTGAGTGCAGCTCTCTGGGTGGACACCGGGGAATGTCAGCAGGAATTCTCAGGACGTGGAGATACAAGGGCTGTGGTTACCAGGGTCAGATGCAGTCCTGTGATGGCTGCACTCCTCAAATGGTACCCTGCTGTACCTGTTCAGGTCTAGAAGAGTGAGTGACCCAGCACAAGTTCCCTGGCTGGTGCAATGCCTTTATAGGGTCTTCAAATCACTGCTCATGCTAATGTTAAGAGTTCATAAGGGTAGAAAAGCTTTCATGTGATTAGGATTGCAGTAGTCTGTGGCAGGCATGTGGACTGCCTAAGTTCTCTCATTTACCCTTTTCTCTGCAATACTGAGCCTCTCTGGGCTTCTGGCCAATCTTGGCCGAGCTGGCTGCTTGCTTCCTTCTCTTTCTGTGCCTTGAATGTTTCCTGTGAGTTCTTTATAAGACTCTAGTCTTCTCTTCTAGATGTTCTATTCGAGGTATAAGATTATCTATTCATAATTTTGGTTCTTCCTTCAGGAGAGAGCAGGTGTCTGATGTCTTCAGTCAGCCATCTTGACTTATTCTTTTTCCACCACCCAATTTTAATTCTTTGTTTAGTACATATAATGACTTGATATTTTTGGTATGTGTATTTGCTTGTTCAATTATTGCTTGTCTCTTCCCACTAGAATGCAAGCTTTCATGTGAGCAGAAATCTTATCTGTCTTGTTCCCTTCAGTACTGCCAAGGTTTAGAAAGGTACTTGGTATATAGTATATGCACAACTGATAATTACTGAATGAAGGAATTCAGAGCCATCAGTACGAGCAACTTTTTAAAGACATTGTAGCCGGCCGGGCGCGGTGGCTCAAGCCTGTAATCCCAGCACTTTGGGAGGCCGAGACGGGCGGATCACGAGGTCAGGAGATCGAGACCATCCTGGCTAACATGGTGAAACCCCGTCTCTACTAAAAAATACAAAAAACTAGCCGGGCGACATGGCGGGCGCCTGTAGTCCCAGCTGCTTGGGAGGCTGAGGCAGGAGAATGGCGTAAACCCAGGAGGCGGAGCTTGCAGTGAGCTGAGACCCGGCCACTGCACTCCAGCCTGGGCGGCAGAGCGAGACTCCGTCTCAAAAAAAAAAAAAATAAAAAAATAAAGACATTGTACTTGGTGTCTGTGTATAAGAGTTTGGGGTTGGGGTGGGCAGAGAATGGATGGATGATTAAAAAGATAGCATGAAATTAAAAATGCTAATGAATGAAATTAACCGAAATTTTTTTATCATTTTCGGAATATTAGGCAAGTCATCACTCTATCACTGATTCAACTTTTCTGTACCTCCTCATTTTTTCCATCAAGGCAACAACAGAAATGAAACCTGCCTATAATCCAAACAATACCAATAAATTCCTCTTTTTAAAATATATAATTGTTGGGAAAGGAAAAATCCAAGTGGTTACTTTCAACATTCTAAATAGTCCCCTTTCTTAATGACACAGGGCCCAATTCACTTGCCAGAGTTATCCAGTGGTTACAATGTGAATTTGCAACAATACAAGAGGCTGAAGATAAAACCACCAATATGTACAAAGAAAATAATCTCTACCAGGCCTCTAGCTGTCAAAGCTGTGACCTTTATCAGGTAGATCTAGCAGGGTAGTGTGGTCAGGAAGAATGGGTTTTAGAGTTTGAATGACTCCTAGGTCATTCACTTATTAGTTTTATGATCTTAGGCAAATTATTTCACCTCTCTGAGCCACAGCTTACCTCATTTGTACAATGAAAATAATATTACCTAATTAATGCATTCAGTAAATATTTATTGAGCACTTACTATAATGCTAGGAACTGGAAGTAAAGTAGTAATAGACTGTTCCTGTCCTTTAGAAACTTACAAGTAGAAAGTAAGAATAAAGTAGAAAATAAGTAGAAAATAAGAATAAAGAGTGCTCTTAGAGTACCTAACCTGCTTTTGGTACACAAATGGTTCTGAGAATGAAAACAGTCAAGTATCCACATGAATCACCTATTGACAGCAGCAGGCACAGAGTATGTGCCCATGGTCACACAAGTAGTAAGTGGCAGTGCTGGGACTTAAATCCAAGTTCAGTATTCCCTTCCTAATGCCACTTTGTCAAGACGCCCTTGAGAGTCTGTTAAAATGCAGATTCTAAGTCTTAACAAGATCATATATCAAAAATAACATAGCTACCTGCAACTAATTCAAAATCTTCAAGTATTACTATGATGTGAGATAAAAGAATGTCAAGCTAAACTGTAATAATAGAAGACAGAATTTCTTCTTATTCCATGAAGAATTAACTGCTATGAGAATTTGCCCTCCTGCCAAACAACTAGAAAACAGGACAAATTATACGAAACAATGGTTTTCAATTATTGTACAACAAGCAGTACAGGACCATTAAACTAGAGAGGAGGAAAACAATTGCTCAAGCTTATTGCCCAAAGCAGTTTCCAGATTGCAGGCTAGTAAGGGAAAACCCAAACAAAGCCAAGCAGTCTCACTGAGTTGGAGAATAAAAGGTTGAAATCTGGGAAGGCTAAAGCAGCTAAAACTTGTAGTACAGAGTACCAGAGTGTGGGACCTATGTAAGAGAGTTCTACAGATCTCCAAGGAGTCTTCTCCAGTGTTTGTCTGAACAGTGACCTATAAAAGTATGAGAAGAGGCCAGGTGCAGTGGCTCATGCCTGTAATCCCAGCACTTTGGGAGATCACTTGAGGTCAGGAGTTTGAGACCAGCCTGGCCAACAAGGTGAAACCCCATCTCTACTAACAATACAAAACAATTAGTTGGGCGTGGTGGCAAATGCCTGTAATCCCAGGTACTTGGGAGGTGGAGGCTGCAGTGATCCGGGATCACGCCACTGTACTCCAGCCTGGGCGACGGAGAGAGACTCCATCTAAAAAAAAAAAAAAAAGGAAGAGAAGGCTGGGGAAAGAACCACTGAAAAGCAATAGGCCAAATAATTCTTGAAGATTACAAGCTGGAAATCATTTGTGGAGGAACTTCATAGCACATGGAGCGCTGCAGTGTCCTCACAGGGATAACACTTTAGTGGTGGGACCCAATTACTCCAAAATAAGAGTTGCCATCTGATCTCAAATGAGTCAAACTGATCCAAAAGTTATTCAACTGAAGGATAGAATAAAATCCACATTAAGAAAATCAAAATTGGCCGAGTGTGGTAGCTCATGCCTATAATCCCAGCACTTTGAGAGGCTGAGGCGAGAGGATTACCCAAGGTCGGGAGTTTGAGACCAGCTTGACAAACATGGAGAAACCCTGTCTCTACTAAAAATATAGAATTAGCTGGGCGTGGTAGTGCATGCCTGTAATCCCAGCTACTCGGGAGGCTGAGGCAGGAGAAACACTTGAACCCGGGAGACGGAGGTTGCAGTGAGCCGAGATCACGCTGTTACACTCCAGCCTGGGCAACAAGAGCGAAACTCTGTCTCCAAAAAATAAAAACCAAAATCTAGCACAGAAAATTCAAAATGTAAAATTCATGATGTCTGGCACACATTCAAAAATAACAAGTTATATTAAGAATGAAAAAAACATGACCCATAAGGAGAAAAATCCATAGAAACAGATCCAGAAATCACATCAGTAGACAAGGACCTTAAAACAGCTATTAAAAATCTTTTGGTTTTTGGAGACCTGGAGTGCAGTGGCATGATCTTGACTCACTGCAAGCTCTGCCTCCTGGGTTCATGCCATTCTCCCGCCTCAGCCTCCTGGGTAGCTGGGACTACAGGTGCCCACTACCAGGCCTGGCTAATTTTGTTTTTGTATTTTTAGTAGCGATGGGGTTTCACTGTGTTAGCCAGGATGGTCTCAATCTCCTGACCTTGTGATCTGCCTGCCTCGGCCTCCCAAAGTGCTGGGATTACAGGTGTGAGCCACCGCACCTGGCCTATTATAACTCTTATACATATGATCAATGTTAAAAAAACATAAACCTGATGAGGAGAAAATGGAAAATATTTAAAAATTCAATATTAAAATATTGAAGTCCAGGCATGGTGGTTCACGCCTGTAATCCCAGTGCTTTGGGAGGCCGAGGTGGGCGGATCATTTGAGGTCAGGAGTTCAAGACCAGCCTCGCCAACATGGCAAAACCTTATCTCTACTAAAAATACAAAGATTAGCTGGGTATGGTGGCGCAAGCCTGTAATCTCAGCTACTCGGCAGGCTGAGGCACAAGAATCGCTTGAACCTGGGAGATGGAGGTTGCAGTGAGATGAGATCATATCACTGCGCTCCAGTCTGGGCAACAGAGCGAGACTCTGTCTTAAAAATAATAATAATAATTCTAGAGAATAAAAATATAATGTCTAAAATGAAAACAAATGCAGTTCTTTTGTTTTTTTTTTGAGATGGAGTTCTGCTCTTGTTGCCCAGGCTGGAGTGCAATGGCGCCATCTTGGCTTATTGTAACCTCAGCGATTCTCCTGCCTTGGCCTCTCGAGTAGTTGGGACTACAGGCAGGTGCCACCACCCCTGGCTAATGTTTTGTATTTTCAGTAGAGACAGGGTTTCACCATGTTGGTCAACCTAGGCTTGAATTCCTGACCTCAGGTAATCCACCCGCCTTGGCCTCCCAAAGTGCTAGAATTACAGGCACGAGCCACCGTGCTCAGCTAAAATCTTTTTTTCATTTTTTTTTTGAGACAGAATTTCATTCTTGTTGTCCAGGCTGAGTGCAATGGTGCAGTCTCAGCTCACTGCAACCTATGCCTCCTGGGTGCATCTGGGTGCATGTGATTCTCCTGCCTCAGCCTCCCGAGTAGTTGGGATTATAGGCGCCCACCATCAGGCCTGGCTAACTTTTTTGTATTTTTAGTAGAGATGGGGCTTCACCATGTTGGCCAGGCTGGTCTTGAACTCCTGACCTAAGGTGATCCACCCGCCTCAGCCTCCCAAAGTGCTGGGATTACAGGCTGAGCCACTGCGCCCAGCCCCAAATACAGTATTAATAGAAGATTAGGTATCACAGAAGAAAAGATTAGTCAGCTTGAAGATTCTACTTCACACCCACTGTCATGGGTAAGATGAAAAAGACATGAATAATGTTAGCAAGTATACAGAGCAACTGGAATCCTCATATACTGTTGTTGACAGCAAAATGCTGTCACTGTCACTCTGGGAAATAGTTTGTTAGTTTCTTATATGTTAAAAATACACTTAGCATATAACCTAGAAATCCCACTTCTAGGTATGTACCCAAGAGAAATAAAAAAAATTTACCTACATAAATACTTGTATAGGAATGTTCATAATAGCTGTATTCAAAATAGTCAAATAATGAAAGCAACCCAAATGTCCATCAGCTGGTGAATAAACAAACTAATAATCCATACAATGGAATAATACTCAGCAACAGAAAGGAATAAACTAATTGATTTTCAAAATAATGTGAATGAATCTCAAAGTCACTATGCTAAATGAAAGAAGCCAGACACAAATAATGTCATATTATATAATTCCACTTATATGTAGTTCTGGAAAAGGCAAACTATTGTGAGAGAAAGCAGGCATTAGTTCCCTGGGGTGAGAGGTAGGGGGAAGGGATTGATTAGAAGGAGGAAAAAAGAGCTTTTAGTGATGATGAAAATGTACTACACATTGGTCGCGGCGGCTATGTTTGTGTACGTGTACACATTTGTACAAGGACTCATTGGACCGTCCACTTAAAATCAGTGAATTTTATTATATGTAAATTATACCTCAGTAAAGCTGATGAAAACGTAACTATGTATCAAAATATGAAGAAATACGTTTTTCCCACTTGCAAGTAATGGTTATAAAATAATCTTTCAGTTTGGGTTCACAATATCTTTTCCCCCTTTGTAGGATGATAGTCTCAATAATCACATACATTAAAAGCCCATAATCAAGTTTTTCCTATGGAAACAATGTCCTCTATGATCCTTACCAAGAGTAGTGAGTCCCTCTGAGATAGATGTGAGAACATACATGAGTACAGGAGGCTCTAAGTTGATGACGAAGCTCATGTGGTCCTGAGTGAGACATTCCAGGAGTGGATAGTAAGACTGGCTCAGTTTCCGGTATTGCTACAAGACAGAGACATACTAAATGTCAAACCACAGGGAAGAAAAATACATGTTACAGTTCAGGGAAAATTGTCATTTATAATAGTGGAAATTGTAAACGTATTTAAACACAAAGTCAATAAATATATAGAGCAAATGACATAATGAGTCCGAATCCAGCATTTAAAGGGGTTCTGATAGGAATCTCTTGATCTCTTTACCTTACATGGTTAGCACTTAAAAGTAAAATCCCTGCAATATGACATTTAGAAGACTGTGTGAATTATTTTTCTGGATTGGAATACTTAACACTGAACAGTGCTTAACAGTGGCTAGGAAACCTTTTTTTGGTTGGTTTTTTAAACACAAAGACATTTGCTGTTATAATGGGATTTGGCACCATAGTCTGTTGTATTAATATAATGCTAATCCATCTAACTAAATAATAATTTGGTAAAGGGCTTAATATTTACCATACACTACAGGCAAAAGATAAGTGCATGAGAAAGATACCTGAAAAATCTCAAATGCAATCCAAACCAGTATCAAAGAAACACACTTGCATGATAAATTAGAGAAGCTGGGCATGGAGGTTCATGCTGGTAATTCCAGCTACTTGGGAGGCTGAGGCAGGAGAACTGCTTAAGCCCAGGAGTCTAAGAACAGCGCTGGGCAACACAACAAGACCCCACCTCTAAAAAAAAAGAAAAAAAAAAAAGAGAGAAACCAGAGGAGCATTTCTTAAAGTGACGTTAAGACCAACTCAATAGGAATCACTTGGGGTGCTTGCCAAAAATGCAGTTGCCTGATTTCCACTTCAGACTCACTAAATGACAAGCTCTAGTTTAGGCCCTGAAATGTACATTTTTAACACACAAGTTAAGAGAATCTTATGCACCCTCAAGTTTGAGAATTACTGGATTGAAGGTTTGCTTGACTATTAGAATAAAAAAATTAAGAGAAAAATTCTTGGAACCATACCAGTTGTCTTGGTGGACTTTAACTGTAGTGAAGTAACACTTTGATGAGGTGATATTAACATATGGCTGATGTGACTCAAGTTTCTATTTTGTAATTTCTGTCTAACAGACATATCCTTCAATGATCATTCCATTCTACTATAAGGAAGCTTAATAACTTTGGCTTGAGATGTGGCCATTCCAAGATTAGTTTATAAAGGTGGAAGATGATGGACTAGCCCACTAGGAGATCAAGGATTTCTTACACAGGTTGACTAACAAAGGCCTTCAGGCCTTCCAGATTTTACTCGTAACCTTGGGTGGGAGCAGGTGGGAAAGCCTGAACGAAGCCTGAGCATGATTTGGCTATGTTACTTAAGTAATTACTGTGACTACATTGGGCACATATTGGCTTCTGTATAATCAGGCAGAGATGTTAAAAAAAAAAAAAAAAGCCACTATAGTTTTCCAAATTCTGTAAGTTAGATCAAGTATGCTGTCTTAAAACATAAAATGTTCTAGGCTGACTCCCTGGACTTCATTATAACACTTCCAGGCCTGTGGTGGTATTACTTCACATTTCATACAAAGACTCCCATGATGCATGATTGCTTACTAGCAAGTCACTGTGGGACACTGACAGCAGCATTTTGACAAAGGCCTGGAGTACATTGTCAAAATGGTTGTCCCCATACAACTTGAAGACGCCAAAACTGACATAATTTCCACACAAGGCAGACTTGAGAGCTGAATAGCAGATGGAGATGCCCTTGAGTTTCATTGGATAAATCTGATCTTTTGAGAGGCTCCCAAGGGACAGGATCTGATTACCTGTTTTAGGGTAAAAGCAGAAAGAGAAAGTGACATAAGTAGATGTCATTCAAAGCAGTTATGGGACACACTATTTAACATTCTTACTTTACTGCGAATGTTCTCTTCCTCCCAGCATATTTTTAAGAAATTTTTTTTTCATTGTAATAAAAAATATAAATACATATGGCAATTTACCTGGAAGTACAAAAGGTCCAAGGAAAAATCAATCAAGGATATTGGAAAAGTGCTATATTTTTATCTGCATAGTGATTACAGAGATGTATACACAGATATGTGAAAATTCATTAAGTTGTACTCTTAAGATTAGTTCATTTGGCTGGGTGTCATGGCTCATGCCTGTAATCCCAGCACTTTGGGAGGCCAAGGTGGGCGGATCATGAGGTCAGGAGATCGAGACCATCCTGGCTAACATGGTGAAACCCTGTCTCTACTAAAAATATAAAAAATTAGCCGAGTGTGGTGGCAGGCGCCCGTAGTCCCAGCTACTTGGGAGGCTTAGGTGGGAGAATGGCGTGAACCCGGGAGGCGGAGCTTGCAGTGAGCTGAGATCGCGCCACTGCACTCCAGCTTGGGTGACAGAGCGAGACTCCATCTCAAAAAAAAAAAAAAAAGATTAGTTCATTTTACTTTATGTGTTATCCTGTCAGTAAAAAATTTGAAAAAGTAGGATAAAACTAAGTCAAGAGAAAAAGATAACCTGACTGAGATGTAAATTACCCTAAATTCTCGGCAAATTTTTAACCTTTTATATGAATTTGATTGAATTTGATCTTGATTTACTTCACTTTTAGGAGCCTCACAGGTTTGGTACATGAATTCAATGAACTAACACACACAGAAGTTCTTGGTGCAGTGTATAGTAAATATTACTTCCTTTTTCTTCTTAGATCCTTCTTCAGAAGATCTCAAGAGATGTTTTAAAAATTGTACTTATTCTGTATTGACCATCAGAAGACAAAGAAATGTTTGTATGATCACCTTAAAATCTTCTGTAGTAGTTAGCATTTACAATCAATAATTTGTTTCTGAAATGTGTGCTAGTTAGTATGTTACTAGGCAATACTTGATAATGCTTTAAAAAATATAAAGTAATATATGTTTCTTACCTCTGCTTTCTCCTGGTCAAATGAGTATTGCTTCTAAAATTGAAACTAAATTCAATTTACAAAATTTAGAAGTATAATTTAGTGGCTTATACCGTGTCAACTTAGCTAACAAGAATTAAGTTTCTTAGAATCCACTTGCCTTTATGGTTGTGGGCTACAATTGGCCAAAAGAGAAATTTGTGTGAGATTTGGATGCTGGGAGTGCAGTAGCTGCCACGACTTGCTGTGATTAGAGGTGGTGAGAGTAACAGGTAGAAATGCTGCTCGGTTTCACTTTGTCCTTGTGCTTCCTTGTTCTGTTTGTGTCTAGAACTACCAACCCTGCTGACCAGTATCTCCAAGCACACCACCAAACAGGTGGTAGCACACTTACAGAAGCAATAGCTATGCAGAGGCAACAGCCTTCTACTGACTTCTATACCGTAAAACCAGCTACCTTCTCACCCCTAATCCTTTCATAGTTCCACTCTAGCACCTAAATGTGCCTGGTTTCTAGATTTCCCTGCAAATTCCAATTATGCCATTATTTCCAGAGGGCTGATTGTTGATTTTTTTCCCCTGAACCTTCAACTCCCCGCTTTGGCCCTGTTTCCCCATCTTTGCCTAAGATTGTATAAGGTCTAATTTCTAAAATAAGTTATCCATTCCAAAAGTATTATCGTGCTTGTTTTTCCTGGTTTGAAGCTTGACTCATTATATATATTATGGTAACCCCATGTGTACTAAGAGGTTAAGAAGGACCAATACTTCTAGCAGAGCATGAAACACAGGACCAGTGCAGGGTAAAAGTTCCCTCTTCTTGATCTGCCTTGGTCTGTTCCATGTATGTGGAGCATTTCTATATGCACATTTTCTTCTGTGTAGCCTTAGAAGTCCATGTGACTTTGCTTATAATTTATATATCTGAATGACAAAACCAGTGTCTAGAAGGCTGAAGCATATCTTATAATTTACTCCATATTAAATACTGTACCCTCTTTCATGATCTCATTGTAACTTACCTTAGAGAGATATAATAGTTGCATAAAGATTCAACTCAGTATGACAGCATTTATTTAACAGCTACTATGTGTGAGGTGTTGCTATAAACAAATGAATACAGTAAAATTTCTGCCCTGAGGGAGTTCAGTCTGTTGGGGGAAATAGATCTGTAAATAAATAATTCCATACAATGTGATAAATGCTATCAGAGAGGTATGTCAAGATGTTATGTGAACAGAAAAAGAGGCTAACTTTCCTTTGGCCGGAAGGCAGGGGGAAAGGCTTCACAGAACAGGTTAAGTTTGAAGGATAATTGAAGTTGCCACACGGACTTGGAAAAAGAGGAGTGTACTCTGGGTAGATAAAGCGCAAAGGCATGAATGTCTAAGAAAGTCAAGTACTCCAGAAAGGAATAGTTCTAAACCACTGTTTTTCTACCTTTGCCTCGAATTCAATTTAAACCAAGGTTAGACATTTTCTCTCCTTCCCTTTCCCAAGAAAGAACAGCACTGTATACCCATGCGATGAAAAGAGCTAGGGTAATTTTGGTAATTTTCACTGGTTTTGTGTTTGTTGGGAAGTGGGAAGGCCAAGGTAAAAGTGAGAAAACTTTTGGGGCCTTTTTATGCTGATATCCTTATGGGGAAAGTAAAGGTCCTATATTCTGTAGCAACAGATGAAATAGGCAGGCCAAGAACTGCCTGATGGGAAAAAAAAAATCCGTAAAGGACTGGATAATCTATCATCAAGAAGCATTATCTAGAATCATAACTGTTATCTCTATATTAATATGTTGCAATTTGGCATATATGTCCTGCCTTTTGGACTATGTCAGACACATCTGTATTAACCCATTTACGCCGAACGTTGCAAATTTTTTTGTGTGAAAAATCAGATCTCGGAGATGACCTTGAGCAACAGGATACAAATAACTCCCACAAGCTTAGCGTCCTAATAATGGAACACTAGGCATAAATGGGTTAAGACAGTAATTAATATACAATTTTGACCTTGCAACAGTAGAATGATGAATACTTTTGAAATAGGAAACTACCTCATTTTGCTCAAGTGCCTCAGCATTCCATGGTGATTATAAAAGACTATGGAAAAGAAGGCTCGGCCATGTTATCCACTTATTTACTGGAATGCAGCTTTATTCAATATGTATTATTCAGCAATACTTACTGAAACTGTTGATCCTGCCCTCAAAAAGCTGGAAATCTAGGAGTTAGACTCACATTAGTATAAACAAAAGTGACAGGGCTTAGGTTTGCTTTTGATCTTCCTCTCCTCTCTAGGTATGATGTCCCTCCTTGTCCTCCCTGCTCCACCCCACACCTAGAAAATTCTACTCCTTCCGTGTCAGCATTTCCTTCCTAAGAGGGAGATCTATATTGCCCTGATGGACAGCGAGGAGATGATGGCATTGCCAGGTTAGCAGCTACTAAAGCCAGTAACAGCTGCTACTTTGGTACTACTGTAGCAGCACAAAAATAAGTCATACTTTAATGAAATAAAACAGACTTTCAAAGGCTAGAACTAAAAGGAAAAACTCTGTTTCCCACTGAGCACATATGCCATAATTTGGGGAGGGTAAAAGAGATACTGTAACATCCTTAAGCTGGGTAAGATAGATGCTGAGGCTATCTTGGGGCTCAGGGTAAAAGAATGCTGTGAACTGAATGGTTAACTTGGCCAAAGGTAATAACGGGGAACGGAGGCACAAGTACTTTGGAATTCCCATTCTTACTCTTGTACATGCTGGAGCAGTATAAGAAATCTCATTAAATAATGTGGGAAAACAACTAGGAAATGAGCACAGATAATTATTCCTGATCTACATAATTTGGCTTATTAGAAATATTTTCCTCATTATTAGCTTAAGAGAACTGCTTGGGGTTCTCCTTCACCTCCACTTTCTGTCCTTCATGGAGAGGCCTTTGTTGTTGTTATTAGCTTCTAGCACTCACAAGTACCCTTCTAGACAACTCTGAAGATGTACTTTTAAAGAGGGATACACATAGGAAGATGTCAAATCTTCTGCTCATCTGCGACCGACTCTCAGGTGTATTTTTTTTAAAATTATTTTTTCTCCTGAGATCCATCCTTTTTGCTGAGTGACTGACTCCAGGATGTCTTCCTCTTCAGAAGAGACCCCCACTACCCAAAGAAGAATGGCTTTCTTTCACAGGCCTCAGCTGAGAACTACATAATAAGGTAATACTGTAACAGAAGATAAACATATAGTACAGAAGGTAGTGATTCACAGTGTGAGCTTCTGACTCATACTGACCTGGTCTGAATCCTAGACGTTTCCTTACTATCTAGGTATCTGAGCAGATTATTAACTTATATAAGTCACAGTTTCCTCATCTACAAAATGAGGATAACAACACTTATAATTCACAAGGCTCTTATATGGAGTAAAGGAGACAGCATATGTAAAGTAGCTGGCACAGTGCTCTATAAACATAAACTATGACAATACACAGTACTTGGGGTTCATTTTTTTTCTCTTGTCTAATGGCCTGTAAGTTCACATTTGGAGGAACTATAGCCTTGAAAAGAGGAGGAGGTGAAGCTGAGTGTGTGCGATATAAAATAATGTCACTTCCCTCTAGTCCTTTTCATTTACACAATTCAAAGTAAGGTCAATACTCTTATCATTTGACAGCCTCTCCTCTGTTTCTTCAATAGAGAATTAGCTGCAGAGGATTAGTTTTGCTTTTTGCTTCCCATTCCACCAATTTATATGCCTCAAAATACTTAGAAAAGTGATGCAAGGGATAAGATATACCATGGTAGTATCTTATACCAGGAGAAACTAACAGTATAAACAATGTTATTTCTTGGCTTACAAAGCAATCAATCAATCACATTGATTTACCTTTTCTTTTTTTCTTTTAATCTCTAAAATTTTAAAGTGAATGTGATAGCTAGCTGACAACTGTACCAGCTGAATGTCTTCACTCATCATTGGAAGGCGCAGTTATGTGAAGAGTACTGCAACTTGCTGACGTTCTTTTACTTCAGGTTACTCAACCCACTCTTGTCTCTCTGCAAACCAGCCAAGGTCTCTGGACATAAATGGTTTGGGACAGAATTGAAGCTGTAAAGGCTGGAGGGAATATAGTATTTCCCTTTCAGATTGAAAAAGATAACACAATGCAGTGTTGATAAGGATGTAGGAAAATAAAAAAATTGTTGGGAATATAAAATTAGTATAACCATTCTAGAAGGCAATTTGGTAACATTTATTAAAAATATTTTTAAAAGGCTGGGTGAAATGGCTTGCATCTGTAATCCCAGCATTTTGGGAGGCTGAAGGGGATGGATCACTTGAGCCCAGTAGCTTGAGACCAGCCTGGGCAACATGGCAAAATCCCATTTCTACAAAAAATTAGCCAGGTATAGTGGCATGCATCATTACTCCCAGCTATTTGGGAGGCTGAGGTGGGAGGATCACTTGAGCCCAAGAGGCTGAAGCTGCAGTGAGCCATGATCACACCACTGCACTCCAGCCTGAGTGACAGAGTAAGACCCCATCTTGAAAAAATATATGTATGTGTGTGTGTGTAGATCAATTTCTATATTCTAATGCTAACATTCCCTACCATTTATAGCTTTCTACTAGCATCTGCACTCACATATACTGTCTTTAGTAAAAGTCAATCCCTCAACATGTCCAACTAGTTCCCATCTCCTCTCTCTTATGTGCTTAAGGACAAGGCACCAACAATTTTTGCCCTTCTCTACTATGCAATCTTGTTTGTTTGCTATTGGCTCATTCTCATCAGAATACAAGTCACACTATTGTCTCTTCCATGAAAAAAAAAAAAAAAAAAAAAGACACGTAAAACCTTCTGTTGGCCTCACTTCCTCTGTTAGATATTGCTCAATTCATTGTCTCCATTTCTTCTCTTCTCATTCTCTTTTATGCCCGCTCCACTCAAAGTGCTCTTTTCAAGGTTACTAGTGACTTCTGGTTGCGAAATGTAATGGTTGACTCTTAGTCTTCATCTTACTTGACTGGCAACTTTTGATAGGTCATAGGTGACCACCTCGTCTTCCAAGACACATTGTCTCGATTTTCTTCAGTGTTCGCTCAATCTTCTTTGCCAGTTCCTTCTTCTTTTTTACCTTCCAACATTGGAGTGCACCAGAACTCAAACCGAAGTCTTCCTCTATATTTACACTCATCTTTAGTCCTAGTAGGTGTGTTGATGAAGCAAGCACACTCATTCCTAGTTCTTACCTAGTTCTGCAGCTGTAAATATCACTGAATGAATCAAAGGACTCCCTAGACCTATTTTCCAAACTCCAGAATCAAAAATCCATATTGGCACTCAACATCTCCACTTGGATATTAATTGATATCTCAAATTCAACATAACCAAAATGGAACTTTGGTCCCCCACACCCATCTTAGCCTTCTCCATCTCCATAGAAGATGGCAACTACTTCTTTCTAGTCGCTTGTGTTCAAATCTCTTGACTACATTTTTTTCTGTCCTACCATTCATCCAATGAATCAAGAAATTTGATTTGTCTTACCTTCATAATATATCCAGAATCTGACCACTCCCACTGCTATTACTTTGTTCAAAGCCAGTATCAAACTTTGCCTGAATTACTGCAATATTGTCTTATCTGACTTCCCTGCTTACACCTTTAATCCTCTATAGTCTACCCTTAATATAGCAGCCTGAGTAATTTTTCAGAAACTTAGGTCAGGCCATGTCATTCCTGTGCTCAGAATGTTCCTGAGGTCCTCTATTTTATTTAGAGTTAAGTCAAAGTGATGTTAGTGGGCTACAGGCCTTATATGATACTGTTCTTATTACTCTTCCTTTTGTTCACTCTGCTTCAGCTACTGACCTCCTTGCTGCCCTTCAGACATGCCAGATACACTCCTGCCTTAAGACTCTACTACTTGCTGTTTCCTCAGCCTAGAATGGTCTTCAAGAAATCCACGTGACTAACTCCCTCATTTACTGGAAATCTTTGTTCAAATGTCATATTTTCAATGAGGCCTACCTTGACCACTCTAACAATGCAACATGTCCCTAAATCCCTGCCACTTAAGATATGTGTGTGTATTTTTTTTCTTTTTTAACAATAAGGAGTTTAAGGATCACAGCAAAGCTGAGAGAGAGGTACAGCGATTACCATACATCTCCTGTCCCCACACATGCACAGCTTCCCTACTATCAACATCCCCCACTAGAGTGGTACATTTGTTACAATCTGGACCTATATTGACATATCATTATCAGCCAATGTCATAGTTTACATCAGCATTCACTGTTGGTGGTGTACATTCTATGGGTTTGGACAAATGTATAATGAACATGCATCCACCATTATAGTATCACACAGAGTTTCAATGCCCCCCAAATCCTCTGCTCTGCCTATTCATCCTTCACTCTCCCCTAACCACTGGCAGCCACTGAGCTTTTACTGTCTTCATAGTTTTCCCTTTTCCAGAATGTCACGTACTTGGGATTATACAGTATGTAAGGCTTTTCAGATTGGCTTCTTTCACTCAGTAAGAGGCATTATGGTTCTTATATATCTTTTTGTAATTTTATAGCTTTATTATTATTATTATTTTTTAGCACTGAATAACATTCCATCATCTGGTTGTACTGTTGTTTATTTATCCACTCACCTACTGAAGAAAATCAGTTTTAGCAATTGAGAATAAAGCTGCTATAAACATCAGTGTACATGTTTTTGTGTGATCATAAGTTTTTGATGCCTTTGGTTAATACTAGATCCATGATTACTGGATCTTACAATGACGATGTTTAGTTTCATAAGAAGCTGCCAAACTGTCTTCTAAAGTGGCCGCACCATTCTGCATTCTACCAGCAATGAATTAGTATTTCTGTTGTTTCACTCTCTGGGATTAGATGGCCCCTTATCCTAATCTATTTTCTTTCTTTTCTTTTCTTTTCTTTTTTCTCTTTCTTTCTTTCTTTATAGCACTTATTACCTTCTTTTTCTTTTCTAATTTTTTTTTTTTTTTTTTTGAGGCGGAGTCTCGCTCTGTCGCCCGGACTGGAGTGCAGTGGCCGGATCTCAGCTCACTGCAAGCTCCGTCTCCCAGGTTTACGCCATTCTCCTGCCTCAGCCTCCCGAGTAGCTGGGACTACAGGCGCCCGCCACCTCGCCCGGCTAGTTTTTGTATTTTTAGTAGAGACGGGGTTTCACCGTGTTCGCCAGGATGGTCTCGATCTCCTGACCTCGTGATCCGCCCGTCTCGGCCTCCCAAAGTGCTGGGATTACAGGCTTGAGCCACCGCGCCCGGCCTTCTTTTTTAATTTTTTTATGGAGACGGGGTCTCACTGTGATGTCCAGGCTAGTCTCAAACTCCTGGGTTCAAGCAGTCCTCCTACATCAGCCTCCTAAAGTGCTAGAACTACAAGGCACGAGCAGCTGTGCCCAGCCTACCTTCTAATTACTAGTTAATTTCTTTTTTGGTTTGCCCACTGAGGTATCCAAAGAGCCTGTAACAGCACCTGCTGTACTACACATCTGTTGAATGAATGACTGAAACTCACAAAGCTGAATGTACAAAGTTATTGACTGAAGCACTATGAATGATAATGAAAAAGCAGATGTTCAGCTAAAGGCGATTAATAAATTATAGTATGACCATAAAATGGAATATTTTGCAGCTATTTAAAAAGAGGTAGATTTATATATGTTAACATAGAACAATGACCATAATATAAATAAAAAACAACAAATTACAAAATAGCACACATGATATCATGTTTGGGAAAATATGTGTGTATGTACACATAAAAAGCATAGAAGGGTACATACACTGAACTGTTAATAATGGTTAACTTTGGGTGATGAATGGGGGGTTTTCTTTTCCTGTACTAAGTGAAAAATGAAAAATTTAAAGCTTACAGAGTTTATTTTGAAATAACATTGCTGGATCTTTTCCCTCCATGAGTATATTATTTTATAGTTAGAGAAAAGCAAAAAAAGAAAAAAAATTATTTTGGATGAAAAAAGATGGGAAAGAAAGTGATAGGTACAGAAAAACATGATAGAAAAAGACATGGTAGTACAAGTGGACCCCAGGCTGTATGCTTATGGTGGTTCCATACCTTTCTTAACTTTGCAGCATAAGTTGCTGACATAGAAGATGGAATTTCAGCACTGATGTAATTTTGTTTCCGAACTCTCGGAGTAATGTTGTCCAATAATGTAATTACAGATTTACGTATGATTCACTACCTTTTTTGAATAAAAGATTTTGTATAGCTTATTTTATAAGCATATTAGTAGATATAAAAATCTTAAAAACATTAACTTGCAACCTCAATATTTCAAACTATTTTGAAGTTTGTTTTCTTTCAATTGTTGCCATGTATATAGAAGTCTAACATGACCTAGAGTATAGGTAAAATTTGAATTCTAGCTTGATATGGTATTATTTATATTTTCCATAAGCTGGGTAACCTGAAAAGATAATTTTTAATGGTTGCAATGTATTCCACTGAACTGACATATCCTTCTGTGTTATTCGAGCATTTTGCTATTTGTAGCATTTTGTTTGTTTTCCCAGTTTTTACTATTATGGATAATGTAACATCAAGGATCTTTAGCTGTAGTTAGCTGTCCTCTATCATGAGATTATTTCCTTAGAAGAAAAATAGAAATGAGTTTATAAAGGTTATGGACATTTTTATAATTCTTGCTTTTCCATAGAGCCATACCAAGTAACTGAAAAAAAAAAAAAAAAATTCCCAGTATTTAAAGTTTACAGAGTTTATTCTGAAATCATTATATATTTTTTCTTATTTGTTGAAAGGAATTTCAACTAGACGCACAATTGTTAACTGGTGGCTACCAGCAAAACCTACTTCTAGTCTCTCAGTCAGATGCAACCACTTCTTGAGTGATCTCATGTGCAAACAATAGAATTAGGTATTGGGGAAAGTCTTGTCCCAGACTGAACAGTAACAAAAAGAAAACTATATTGAAGATGGCAAGATGGCAAGGATCCTACATATAGTCTTAGAGTAGTACACAATATTCTATAAATTCCCAAGAACTGGTATACTTTTCTTTGTATGATAATATAAATTTTGTAAAATCATATTATCATATAGGAGGCAATCATGTTGAGACAGGAAAGGAAGAGTAGACATAATTTTATGTCTACTAACATTGTATGCTAATTTAAATAACAATTCTGGCCAGGCGTGGTGGCTGAAGCCTGTGATCCAAGGACTTTGGGAGGCTGAGGGGGGAGGATTGCTTACGGTAAGGAGTTTACAAAAGCCTGGGCAACATAGTGAGGACCTATCTCTACTTAAAATTAAAAAAAAAAAAAAAAAAAAAAAAGCCAGGCATGGTGGTACATGCCTGTAGTCCCAGCTACTCAGGAAGTTGAGGCGGGAGGATAACCTGAGCCCAGGACTTCGAGGGTTCAGCGAATTATGATCATGACACTGCACTCCAGCCTGGGTGACAGAGTGAGATCTTGTCTCAACAAAAAACAAAACCAAACCAAAAAAAGCCTAATTCTGTTCTTTTCTCTTCTAGCTTTACATCAAATAATTCACCTGCCACAACGCTATCAAAGTGGTTTCTCAAAAATGTAAATATGGTCATACTATGCAGTATTTTCCTTAAAGAATGTGTATCTTTAAGGATGAAGTTATAAATCTTTTTTTTTTTTTTTTTAACAGAGTCTTCTCTGTCGCCCAGGCTGGAGTGCAAAGGTGTGATCTCAGCTCACTGCAACCTCCGTCTCCCAGGTTCAAGCAATTCTCCTGCCTTAGCCTCCCAGGTAGCTGGGATTACAGGTGCCCGCCACCACACCTGGCTAATTTTTTGTATTTTTAGTAGAGACGGGGTTTCGCCATGTAGGCCAGGCTGGTCTCGAACTCCTGACCTCAGGTGATCCATGTGCCTCGGCCTTCCAAAGTGCCAGGATTACAGGCGTGAGTCACCGTGCCCAGCCTAAAGTTGTAATGCTTTACTTTGACCCAAAAGTTACTTCATAACTGGTTGTCTCTCACTGCCTAAAGCTCCTTAACATTAGCTTTAGTCTTCAGCAATTTTGAAATTCCTTGAGTTTCCTAACCAACCAGGCTGTTCTATATTTATGTGCTTTGTAAAATCTATTCTCTCCTTTAAATGCCCTTCTATAACTGCTGAGCCTTATTCTTTTTCCTTCAAGAAATATTGCCTTCTCTAAACCCCCAGTTTCAGCTAGAAATCTCTTCTGGGCTCCTATGGCACTCTAAATACTTCTCAAGGATAACACAGAGCACAGCACATCATAATTCTTTTTTCATTTGTCTGACTCCCCTGCTGGACTTAAGTTTCTTAAGGGAAGAAACAGTAAGATTCTTTTTTTTTTTTTTGAGACGGAGTTTTGCTCTTGTTGCCCAGGCTGAAGTGCAATGGCATGATCTCAGCTCACTGCAACCTCCACCTTCTGGGTTCAAGCAATTCTCCTGCCTTAGCCTCCTGAGTAGCTGGAATTACAGGCAGACGCCACCACGCCTGGCTAATTTTGTATTTTTAGTAGAGATGGGGTTTCTCCATGTTGGACAGGCTGGTCTCAAACTCCCAACCTCAGGTGACCCACCCTCCTTGGCCTCCCAAAGTGCTGGGATTACAGGTGTGAGCCACCGTGCCCTGGTGGATTCTTTTTTTTTTTTTCTTTTCCTTTTGCATCTTATTTATCTTCCTATCTCTCACAGGATCAGAAACATATTAACAGTAAATGCTTAGCCAGGCATAGCGGCTCACGCCTGTAATCCCAGCACTTTGGGGGGCCGAGGCAGGCAGATCACTTGAGGTCAGGAGTTTGAGACCAGCCTGGCCAATAAGGTGAAACATCGTCTCTACCAAAAATACAAAAATTAGCAGGGCGTGGTGGTGCGCACCTGTAATCCCAGCTACTCGGGAGGCTGAGGAAGAAGAATCGCTTGAACCCAGGAGGCAGAGGTTGCAGTGAGCTAAGACCATGCCACTGCAGGCCAAGCCTGGGTGACAGAACAAGACTGTTTCAAACAAAACAAAACAAAACAAAACAAAACAAGTAAATGCTCAACAAATGTTAGGTGCATGGATGAAGGAATCCACTGAAATCTAAGCATTTGTTCAGCTATCATCCTCAAGGCCTTGCTTTGTAAGCCACCCGATCCTGGTTTTGGGATCCTCAAGGTGTTGATCATTCTACTGCCTCCACAAGACTTTTGTGAACCTTACTCTTTGCTCCTTTGTAATCATATGCCCTAACCAACTGATAAGATCTAAGACCCTGGCCGGGTGCGGGTGGCTCAAGCCTGTAATCCCAGCACTTTGGGAGGCTGAGACGGGCGGATCACGAGGTCAGGAGATCGAGATCATCCTGGCTAACACGGTGAAACCCCGTCTCTACTAAAAAAAATACAGAACACTAGCCGGGCGAGGTGGCGGGCGCCTGTAGTCCCAGCTACTCAGGAGGCTGAGGCAGGAGAATGGTGTAAACCTGGGAGGCGGAGCTTGCAGTGAGCTGAGATCCGGCCACTGCGCTCCAGCCTGGGCCACAGAGCGAGACTCCGTCTCAAAAAAAAAAAAAAAAAAGATCTAAGACCCTATCCATAGTTCCTGGACAATCTATTCTCTCAAGAACTGTTATTTTTTTGGTGACATTTTATTAGCTCTCTAGTTATTTCAAGACCAATGAATTCTTTAGCTATCTTCTTATAATCATTTATACATAAGTATCATTTATACATAACTATAACACCTTGGAAATATTGTGAGTTCAGTTGCAGACCACTACAATAAAGCAAATATCACAATAAAGTTAGTCATACAGCTTTTTTCTTGTTTCTCAGTGCATATAAAAGTTTACACTGTACCATAGTCTATTAACTGTGCAACAACCTTATGTCTAAAATAATATGTATACACTATAACTAAAAATATTTTATTGCTAAAAATTGCTAGCAATCATCTGAGCCTTTGGGGAGCTGTAATCTTTTTCCTGGTGGAAGGTCTGTTCTCGATGTTGATAGCTGCTGACTGATCAGGGCAGTTGCCAAAGTTTGAGGTGGCTGTGGCAATTTCTTTTTTTTTTTTTTTTTTTTTTTACTTTTTTCATTTTAATTAAAAAGTAATCATTTCATTTTATTAACAACACAAGAGTTCCAAAGAGGAAAAAACAAAAAACCACTATATAACACAAACAGGTCAGAACATAAAATGCTGCCATTTGGGGACCTTGAATTTTGAAACCATTGTTTATTTAACCACTGGCAGGGACTCAGCTGAAGTCGCTGCTCCCCCTCACCCCTGCTAGAGGACCTCGAGATTGATCCACAGGGCTCTACTGAGCATAAACCCTGGGGGGAGGGCAGTTTCCTGGGGCTCCATTTAGAACCACAGCCAGAAGCCCTCCCTCTAACAATTTCATTCTGGTGCAAAAGTCATGAACAGCCGCCTATCTCGAGAACATGTCCAGCTACCAGAAGTCTGACATCAAAGTGGTCCCTACCTCCTGCTGCTCAGGAAACAGAGTAAGAGTCTAGACAAAAACAAGAGCCTGGGGTTTTGAGCCAAAAGCCCAAAACAAATCACTGAAGAAACAAACGGGTGTTCATGGCCAGAGTCTCAGAATCGACTCCATGGAAGTGCCGCTGGAGAGGGGGATGCTGACAGAACTGGTAAGGGGGAAAAGTGGTGGGGCCCAGATTCACAGTTTGTGGTAACTGCTGCTGACTGGAGCTGTTCAGTTCATTGGAGATCTTCCAATGAAATGAAAACAAAAAAGAAAAGAGAAAAAAAACAAAAAACAACCTTGGCTCAGGGAGAAAAATTCTTTTTTCTGTGGCTGCCATGGCCATTCCTCAACAATCCAGAGTGGCTGATTTATGAATCCTCAAGCAGACCCCAAACCTGTGGGGTGAGAGTATGATGACACTGTGCCTGCCAAGGCCAGTTTGCTTTTCTTCAACTCTAGGCAGGAGTTGCAGGCAGGAGCTTGAGCTCTGGTCGATGTGTATGAAGCTGGAAAGTCCTGGTAGGTTCACAATGAACAAAGGTGGTGCCTACTGACATGGCAAATGCCATTCCATACTTGGCTAGCTGGGCCTGGCTCCAAATCCAGTAGATACAGGGACTGGAGAAACCCCATCAAATATAAGCCCAGACACCTGTACTGCCCCAGTGACCCCCGGAGATATTTATTTTCTACAAAAAACAAAACAAAAAAAAGATACAGCCCCAAATGCAGTATAAACTTTGTAAGGAATAAGCAACACAGCCTTGGGCAGAAGAGAGAGCAGGTGGTAGAAACTGATGACACTCGATGCCGGCCTGGGAGCGCAGAGAACATCCTCCAAACAGCTCTATTTAGAACACAGTAGTGGGAGGAGGCCAGGGGATGAGGGGACTGGGAAGAGTTGAAAGATTTAGCCTCAGTAATGCCTCTGGTAAGATCCCATGGGGGCCTGTGGCTGCCCCATCTGTGCCGTGGTCTGGCTAACCAGGTGGGAGAGAGCAGGGCCACTCTGGATCAGGGTATCCAGAGCCTTCTGTACACTTGGATTGTCAAAGTTGATACCTGTGGAAGACACGGGCCTCTGGCTAGCCATGTTGCTAGCAGGTGCCAGGCGACTGGAAGGCTGGCCAAAAAGCCCCTGGGAAGGAGCCCCAGGTCTGGGGCCCATGTTCTGAGCAGACCCTCCCTGTCCCAAAATGCTTGGAGGCTGATTGCCAGAGGCCTGTGATCTTTGTTGAGGCTGGCTGTTTGGTGCTGTGGAAAAATTCTGGTTTGGGGTGTTTCCGGCAGCAACCGAGGGGGATGCAGAGCTGCTATTGGCCGTCACCGTGCCACTATTGAAGAGGCTGAGGATTTTGGCCTGAAGCTCTTGCTGGGAGGTGGGGGGTGCAGATGGAGTGGGTGTAGCAGAGGGGAGCACTTGGCCGCTCTGGAGCGGTTGGGAGCTTGGCTGTGTCTTCAGCGAGGCACCCGAGGTCGCCCCGAGTGGTTGGCGGGAAATCGGGCCTCGGCCCTGCCACGTAGCTCACCAGGCAGAGAGTCGGTGCTGCTCCTCATTAGCCGCTCCTTCCGCTCTCGCAGGTAGTTGATGATCTTGTCAGTCTCTTCAGCAGTGAGGTACCTGTTGTCTGCCAGCAGGTTAATGAGACTCTGGATGGCTGGAGGGTGGCCCCCGCGCACTCCCTCCTCAGGGCCTCCTCTCTCTCTTTCCTGCAGGATGGCTTCATCGGCCATCTTGGCTGCCTGTCTGGCAATCTCCTCACGTTCCTTCTCCTGGCACTCATTCTTGTAGCGCTCATAATTTCTGGCCACCAGCACCATGGCATCTGCCTGGGGCATGTTGCGATGCTCTTGCGGGGTTCCAAACATGATGTTGACTGTGCAAGAGCGGTGAATCTGGTGTTGCTGGGTGATGACAATAGCAAAAGGAGAACCTTCCCTGCTAACATCCTCCAAGGCTTGCGACAATGACACCTCTGTGTTAAGGAAGATCAAGTCCACTACCATGCCCAGGTCTCGCACCTTCCGCCCCACAGACTCAGCATAGTCTTTTGTCTGTTTGTTGACGACAATCACAGAACAATCAACGGGCCTTTCCGCATCAAAGCGTCTCTGGATTTCCTCAAAATATTGACGATAAAGCTCTTCTCTACGCCGTTCCTCACGTTTCAAACGCTCTTTTGCACGAGACTGACTTTCTGGGCCTGGAGGGCCTCGTCCATCAAAGCTATCTCTGTAACGGTCAAAATAAGAGTCATCCTTTCTCCTGCAATAGTCATCCATTCGTAGGTATCGGTCATAAGAGCCTTCTCTCCTGTACATAGGATCTCGGGAGTCTCTCATGTCTCTGTATCTGTCATACATGGGGTCTCGCTGATCTCGAAAATCCCTAGAGTCTCTTAGATCACGAAAGTCTCTAAGATCCCTCATGTCCCGAACGTCGCGCATACTCCTGCTGTCTCTGTGATCCTGCAAGTCTCTACTATGTCTGTGGTCCCGCAAGTCTCGGGGATCTCGAATGTCTCTGCTGTCCCAGGCATCCTGGCCATTTCTGCCATCCCTGGGCTCTCTCCTTGGACTTCCTCGAATTGGGGATCGATCACGCCTTGAATCTCGACTGTCTCCAAAGCCATATGGATCCCTTCGTGTGGGGCTGGGTCTTGATGGAGCCGTATTCATATTTCTTCCTTCCGCTGCCTTATTAATATCGCTACCAGTGCGGCGGGCTCCCGGCCGTTCCTTCGCCTCAGGCCCACCGCTGCCGCCTCCGCGTCGGCCCACCTGCCCGCCGTAGGACAAAGGCGCCACCAACCGACCGGCGCGGGCACGAGGCAATCTTTTTTTTTTTTTTTTTTTTTTTTTGAGACGGAGTCTTGCTCTGCCGCCCGGACTGGAGTGCAGTGGCCAGATCTCAGCTCACTGCAAGCTCCGCCTCCCGGGTTTACGCCATTCTCCTGTCTCAGCCTCCCGAGTAGCTGGGACTACAGGCGCCCGCCACCTCGCCCGGCTAGTTTTTTTTTGTATTTTTAGTAGAGACGGGGTTTCACCGTGTTAGCCAGGATGGTCTCGATCTCCTGACCTCGTGATCCGCCCGTCTCGGCCTCCCAAAGTGCTGGGATTACAGGCTTGAGCCACCGCGCCCGGCGGCAATTTCTTAAAATAAGACAACAATGAAATCTGCTGCATCAATTGACTTCCTTTCACAAAAGATTTCTCTGTAGCATACAATGCTGTTTGATAGCATTTGACCCACAGGAGAACTTCTTTAAAAACTGGAGTCAGTCCTCTCAAACTGTGCTGCCACTTTATCAACTAAGGTTATGTAATATTTTAAAGCTTTTTACCACAAGTAGATTCCATCGTTGGTCATCCAGAAGAAGCGACTCCTCATCCATTCAAGTTTGATCACGAGACTGCGGCAGTTCAGTCACATCTTCAGTCTCCACTTCTAATTATAGGTCTCTTGCTGTTTCTTTCTTTTTTTTTTTTTTCTGAGACAGAGTCTCACTCTGTCGCCCAGGCTGGAGTGCAGTGGCCGGATCCCAGCTCACTGCAAGCTCCGCCTCCCGGGTTCATGCCATTCTCTTGCCTCAGCCTCCTAAGTAGTTGGGACTACAGGCGCCCGCCACCTCGCCTGGCTAGTTTTTTGTCTTTTTTAGTAGAGACGGGGTTTCACCGTGTTAGCCAGGATGGTCTCGATCTCCTGACCTCGTGATCCACCCGTCTCGGCCTCCCAAAGTGCTGGGATTACAGGCTTGGGCCACTGCACCCAGCTGTCTCTTGCTGTTTCAACCACATCTGCAGTTAATTTCCCCCTTGAAGTCTTGGAACTCTTCAAAGTCACCCATGAGGGTTGGAATCAACTTCTTCCAAACTCCTGCTAAATGTTGATTTTCACCTCCTCCTGTGAATCACAAATGTTCTTGATGGCATCTAGAATACTGAATCCTTTCTGGAAGGTTTTCAATTTACTTTGTCCAGATCCATCAGAGGAATCACTATCTATGGCAGCTACAGCCTTGCAAAATGTATTTCTGAAATAATACGACTTGAAAGTCAAAATGACTCCTTGACCCATGGGCTGCAGAATGGATGTTGTGTTAGCAGACATGAAAACAACATTAATCTCCTTGTACATCTCCATCAGAGCTCCTGGGTGACCAGGTGCACTGTCAGTGAGCAGTAACCTTTTGAAAGGAATCTTTTTCTGAGCAGTAGGCTTCAACAGTGGGCTTAAAATAGTAAAGCATGCTGTAAACAGATGTGCTGTCATCCAGTCTTTGTTGCTATATTTCTAGAGCACAGGCAGAGTAGATTTAGCATAATTCTTAAGGGCCCTAGGATTTTCAAAACGGTAAATGAGTATTGGCTTCCGCTTCAAGTCACCGTCAGCATTAAGCCCTAACAAGAGTCAGCTTGTCCTCTGAAGACTTCTCTAGCTGTGAAAGTCCTAGATGGTATCTTCTTCCAATAGCATTTTGTCTCCATGAAAAATGTTGTTTAGTGTAGCCACCTTCTTCAAAATGAATCTTAGCTAGATCATCGTGATAACTTGCTGCAGCTTCTCCATCAGCACTTGCTGCAGCTTCTCCATCAGCACTTGCTGCTTCACTTTGCACTTTGATGTTATGGAGATGGCCTCTTTCTGTAAACCTCATGAACCAACGTCTGCTAGCTTCCAACTTTTCTTCTGTAGCCTCCTCACCTCTCTCAGCCTTCGTAGAAGTGAACAGAGTTAGAACCTTACTCTGGATTAGGCTTTGCCTTAAGGGAATATGATGACTGATTTGATCTCAGACTACTAAAACCTTCTGCATATCAGCAATAAGGTTGTTTCCACTTTTTTCTTTTTTTATCATTTGTGTGTTTGCTAGTGTAGAACTTTTAATTTCTTTCAGGAGCTTTTCCTTTGCATTCACCACTTGGCTGTTTGGTGTGAGAGGCCTAGCTTTTGACCTGTCTCAGCATTTGACATGCCTTCTTTGCTAAGCTTAATCATTTCTAGCTTTTGATTTAAAGTGAGACATGTACAACTCTTCCTTTCACTTGAATACTTAGAGGCCATTGTAGCATTATTCATTGGCCTAATTTCAATATTGCTGTGTCAGAGAATAGGGTGACCAGAGGAGAGGGGAAGAGAAGGGGAATGGCCAGAGCAGAGCAGTCAGTACACACACATTTATTACTGTGACTCAGAGACACAAAGTAAGCATATGCTGGCACTGATACACTTGCTCGATGCAGGGTTGCTGTAAACTTTCAATTTATAAAAAATGCAGTATCTGCAAAGTACAACAAAAAGAAGTATGCCTGTATACCATCCTAATCTTCCACTCTTACAACACTTCTGATAGTACATGCAAGTGATTTTCAGCCTCTTTTTTTTTTTTTTTTTTAAAAAAAAAGCCCTAACAGGTGACAGCTTTTACGGACAAGTCTAGCATAACTACAAAGATGGGTGGTTCTGGTCAAAGTGGCAAAGTAGTCTTCTTTCCCCCTTTTTCTGGAGGGCTGCTGTGGCACTTTCACAGGCCCCTAAAGCTCTGTAAAACCAACGGTGAAAACAAATGGCCTGTTATCTAGGTGATGATGATAAACAGTGGCTTGTATACCACTTTAGAAATTCAATTTATGCATGTTAAGTTATACCTTACATACACCCAGAGCATATACTGCTTAAAAGAACCCTGACATAAATTCTTATGTACAGTGACTAATCATAGCTTGTACCATCCATTTTTAAAGTTTAGAATCTTTATACATTGCATTCTTAAATCGGTACCTAAGGAAGAAATGAAGCAGTTCTATTTTGGCCAATCTTATGAAAACAATCATTATTTCTCCCTTCTGTGCACTCTTCAACCAACAGATGTCACTAAAGATACCAGGACCCAGAGGCAAAGAGAAGGAAAGATTAGACAAATGGAAATTGAACATAAAAATCATCCAGTTCTTAAAACTGAGAAGTAGGTTTCCAAAGTAATAACATTTATTACACTGCATGCAACATTTTAACCAAAAATTTAAGAAAGAAATTTCTTTTATTAAGTTGCTCAGGCTGAACGGATCATAGCACTAAGTTTTGAAATACATGTTCTTGAAGCAATTTAAAACTCATTAGAAATAATAGGCTTGGGCTAGTAGAAAATGTGGTAAAATTTAATCCTCACCCAAATGTTACCTGGGCTGTACAAACAGGAAATTGTTTTGTGCTACTGTGGCTAACCTCATTGCTGACCCTGAGCTGTAACGGCAAGAGAAGCTGAGAGCTGAAGCAAAATTAAAAACTTACATCAAAGTATATCATGACAGACTGTAGATAAATAAAACAGCATATCAAAAGTATTATTTTTCTGCCAGTCTCACAGAGCAGTGAGGTGGAGGTATTTTACAAAATACATAACAAGTCAGTTGCATTTGGAAATGATTCCTTCCCTCTCTGCACCGCCCTGATCACTGACTAACCAAAAACTGCTCATGAGAGGTGATCAGAGAAGAAACCCAGTGAGGATGGAAACAGAAGGGATCACAGAATGTTCTGGCCTTTTTCCTCTAATGGCTTCCCTTTCCTTCACCTCAGCTTACCAAAGAAATTAACAATCCTGGCTCTTCTGTGCCCTCCCAGTCACTCTTTCCCTCATCTTGTAGACTCCTGAATGGCAACTACATGATCTTCCTCCAATGTGTATATTAGAATTTTTCAGAGGTAAAAGCACGGGTAATAAAACATTACAGAAGGTAAAGACAGACAAATCGGATGGCTTATGTGGACCAGCAAGAGAATTAGTAGAGGTTAAGGACATTTTTCTATTATTCTATGTAAAGTGCATGTATCAAAGTCACTGTCAGAGTCACTGGTGACCCAGTTGAAGGACACTTTTCCATTGAACCTTTGATTTCCTTTAAGTTTAGAGATAGAAATCACCATACTTTAAAGAACAGTGCTTCATCATAAATATCCATGGTAAAATCTTACTTTGGCAAATCCCAAGAGGCAGTAAAGAATATGAAAAGAACTACTGTCAGTATGACTGAATGAAATTCCAATTCAGCTACTTGCTAGCTATGTAATATTTGGCAAAATTTTTAACCTCTATGAGCTTCAATTTCTTCATAACTGTAATCACAGTCAGTAACTACTCTAAGGGCTTTCCATACATTACCTAACTGAATTCTCACAACCACGTCTTTGAGGTATGTAGTATTTTCTCTAATGAGAAGCTGAAGCAAGAGAGGCTTGCAACTTAACCAAGGTCATATAACTTGGTGAGTAGCATATAATACCTACCTTGAGGATTCAACAGGGTAATGTATGATAAATGGTCTAATATAAGACTATAAAAGTTGATAACAGAAGGAAGGCTACCAGTACTATTAGTCTAAATTGAAGAGCAGAGCCTTACTCTAACCTTGTCTTTCTTCCGGGTAAGAAAACTCCTTACTGGCTTTTCTTTGCAAGAATGCTCTGAAGGTTTTGCCTCTTCCCCCACTCCACTTAACTTCTCCTATCCTTTCATTTCCTTTCTCTTCTGTCTCCTCTTCCTCCTCCTCCAATATAATCCTCACATAGTTATTTTTCTCAACTTTTGCTGCAATGTCTTTTTCTATGTCAGACAACCCAACAGAGAACGGAACAACTTTTGAAGCCCATAGATTTGGCATTGTTCTGTCAGATTCCTTTTGGTGTCACTTACTGGACATACATTCTGTCCTAGAAAGTCAGTGATACTGGAAGAGGAAGCTGGCTTAACAGCCCTAGTGCAACAGTAAATAAACCCCCAAAGAAAAAATACATTTAGTGAAAAGAAAGATCCAGAGAATGTAGTTACTGGTACGGATGAAAATAAGAGAGTACAGGTTTACTCTACATGGAGTTGATAAAGTATTGGTAATAGGATTAGTACTCAGATCTTATAAATCCGAAAACTGTGCTTTTTCTAATATACCATGCTGTTTTTGAAAAAAGGTCCAGACACACATCTTATATGACAAAACATGGAATAGAATTAGATATACACTATAAGTATGGCAAATTGTATTAGACTTTTTAAAAATGCGTCCATTTTTACCTCTAGGAGGCAAAGTATTTCCACTTTATATGATTTTATTTTTATTTTATTTTTTGAGACAGAGTTTCGCTCTTGTTGCCCAGGCTGGAGCACAATGGTGCAATATTGGCTCACTGCAACCTCCGTCTCCCAGGTTCAAATGATTCTCCTGCCTCAGCCTCCCGAGTAGCTGGGATTACAGGTGCCCGCCACCACGCCTGGCTAATTTTTTGTATTTTTAGTAGAGATGGGGTTTCACCATGTTGATCAGGCTGGTCTTGAACTCCTGGCCTCAAGTGATCTGCCTGCCCTGGCCTCCCAAAGTGCTGGGATTACAGGCATAAGCCACTGTATCCAGCCCACTTTATATGATTTTAATGTGTCTATTTTCAAACAGGATACAAAAGTTGTGGCAATGTAGTTGCTGGTACGGATGAAAATAAGAGAGTACAGGTTTACTCTCCTATATAGGTGCTTTCTCTAGTTTTCACATATGAAAAATCTCAAATTCTACAAATCAGATGTGCAATTAAAATGAAGTATTTTAATGGAGGCCCACAATGTATACAGATCAGAGCCCCAGAATGTGTTCTGAAGTGAGGTAAAAACAACTTAAAACACCCATTTTTTTCTTTTTAAAAATAGGCTTTTACTTTAAAAAAAAGTGATAATGCTTCTATTGGTTGTTCTTACATACATGCACAAACACATGCAGAATTAAAATAAAGAGACTTTATAAAATTTTGTAAAGTTTGTTTCTTGATACTCAAAAAGAAATAGGAGAATCACGGCTGGGTGCAGTGGCTCATGCCTGTAATCAATCCCATTACTTTGGGAGGCCAAGGTGGGTGGATCACTTGAGGTCAGAGTTCGAGACCAGCCTGGCCAACATGGTGAAACCTTGCCTCTATTGAAAATACAAAAATTAGCCAGGTGCGGTGGCGTGCCTATAACCCCAGCTACTCGGGAGGCTGAGGTGGGAGGATCACCTGAGCCTGGGATGTGGAGGCTGCAGTGAGCTGAGATTGTGCCACTGCACTGTCCAGTCTGGGTGTCAGAGTGGGACTCCATCTCAAAAAAAAAAAAAAAGAATCAGGCAATTTTTAAGACTAAATTTACTTAAGGCTTTGCTGTTGATTTGGGAAAGAACAGACGGGGGAAAAAAAGGACACAGGGAAACATTTATCAAGGAGAAGCGCATTGCACAGAGCCCAGCTCAGTTGACATTCAGTCACTGTGTGCCAAATTAGATTACAGAGGATTTTTATCCATCCTATCTCCATTCCCTATCTACATACAGGTCACAGAGAGTAGAGAATTTCATTGATGACAGTGTCAGAATTGGCAAATATTAGAGTTTATGGTAGTTGTAAGGGCCAAACTGCTAACCAAATACTAAATTTAGGACTATAATTGAATAGGACAACCTTTCCTGTAGAACTCTGCTTCTAGAGGTGCAGTACCCAAAAGTTCCTCATAATAAAATATTTACTCCTCTTTACAAGGATATTTTCCTACAATTCAGTGACATCCTGGTTTAAGCATTCCTTGGTTCAACATAGTAAACTCCCTGATGTAACTCTGAGTAATTTTGAATATGCTGTAACTTTTCAATATTCTATCTAGTGTATTCCCTCATCTACTGACACTGCAATTTTATCCAAAAGAAATTCATCAAGTTGGTCAGGCATGATTTAGTCAAAGGCATGCTGCTTACTTCTCCTGATGCCAATATGATAGCTACCTGGCTTTGTGCACTTGTATTACCCACTTCACAAATTCATAAAGATATGAAAGTTCAAAAGAACAAAATAACTAACATCTTTCTTTCCTCCAAAGAGATAAGACGATATTGCAGAGACACATGGAAAAGGATACTCACCGTAAGTGCAAACCATTTTACTAGCTTCTCTGAAGAGAAGAATTCCATTAGGAGATGATACATCGAAATTCAGACGCTGGGATCTAAGAAATACAGAAAAAAAATGGACTATATGTGAAGATAAAGAAATCAAACACAGATTTCAAATGCCTAGCATTTTCATTTATAAGAAGTAGCAGCAGTACAATTGTCTCTTAAATTCCACTCCATATTATAAACTGTTGATAACATACGTATGCTAATTTCTTCACTCTAAAGATAGTAGGACAATTAGGAAGAATTATTTTCATTTATTTGCTAAATCAAAGAGTTCTTTTTTATCTGTCAAAACGATATCCTGACATTCTTTATCACAGATTTCTTGCCCCTTCTTTCATGCCAACTGGATGATGGATAATAATAAAACATCCCAGGTGTCTAAGTTTAGACAAATACTTGGATAATGATATATATTTACATTTGAGGTTTCCTGCAGTGCCTGATATACATTTTTAAAACAAATTCTAAAGTGATGAATAGGAAATCCAGTACTTTAAAAATACTGCACATATGTGTAATGAATTACCTGATACTTCAAGCATATTTCAAACACATGACAGTTTCCACTACATACAACTTAAGTAAACAGAAACAAATCTCATAAGTTCACTGAGAGCAATTCTACTTCCCTGGTTCCTGCTGGGGTTGGAGAAGTGTGAACAGGGTAAAGAACTAACATGACCTCCTGACATATTTGATTTTTAAACATTGCTTTGGCTTTTAAGAAATAGTGGTATTTTAAAAAAAGGATTAGCAAAACAAAAACTACCAAAAAGCAAGACATTGCTAAATACCTGTTTACCAAGAATAAAACAACTTTTTGCTTTTCCATGCTTTTTAAAAATGCTTTAGTATTAAGTGCAATGATTACCTATTAGAAATATTATTATGAACATATGATTGTTGGCATGCAAGTTCTGATTAAAGAAATGCATATACATAATTTGCATTAAATTCTAGAGAAATATAGGCAAGATAACATTTTCCAAAATAACAAAATTTCAGAAGGTAATTCTTAGGACAGTTGTGCTACATAAGAATCATCTGGGCCAGGCGCAGTGGCTCATGCTTGTAATCCCAGCACTTTGGGAGGCCGAGACAGGTGAATCACCTGAGGTCAGGAATTTGAGACCAGCCTGGCCAATATGGCAAAACTCTGTCCCTACTAAAAACACAAAAATTAGCCAGGTGTGGTGGCACATGCTTGTATCCCAGCTACTCAGGAGGCTGAGGCAGGAGAATCACTTGAACCTGGGAGGTGGAGGTTGCAATGAGTCAAGATTGGGCCACTGCACTCCCTGGGCAACAGGCTGAGACTCTGTCTCAAAAAAAAAAAAAAAAAAAAGAATCATCTGGGGAGGGGCCAAGATGGCCGAATAGGAAGAGCTCTGGTCTGCAGCTCCCAGCGAGACCAATGCAGAAGGTGGGTGATTTCTGCACTTCCACGTGAGGTACCCGATTCAGCTCATTGGGACTGGTTAGGCACGCAGGATGAGCAGAAGCAGGATGGGGCATCATTTCACCTGGGAAGCGCAAGGAGCTGGGGACCTCCATCCCTCAGCCAAGGTAAGCCATGATGAAATGTGCTACCCGGCCGGGCTACTATGCTTTTCCCATGGTTTTTGCAATACGCAGATCAGGAGATTCCCTTGTGTGCTTATACCACCAGGACCCTGGGTTTCAAGCACAAAACTGGGCAGCTGTTTGGGCAGACACCGAGCTAGCTGCAGGAGTAATGTTTCATACTCTGGTGGCGCCTGGAACCCTAGTGGGACAGAACCATTCACTCCCCTGGAAAGGGTGCTGAAGCCAGGGAACCAAGTGGTCTTGCTCAGCAGGTCCCACTCCCACGGAGCCCAGCAAGCTAAGAACCACTGGTTTGAAATTCTCACTGCCAGCACAGCAGTCTGAAGTTGACCTGGGACAATCGAGTTGGTGGGAGGAGGGGCATCCGCCATTACTGAGGTTTTAGTAGGCAGTTTTCCCCTGACAGTGCTAAGGAGGCTGGAAGGTCTGGGCTAGGTGTGGCAAAGCAGCTATGGCCAGGCTGCTTCTCTAGATTCCTCCTCACTGGGCAGGGCATCTCTGAAGGAAAGGTGATAGCCCCAGTCAGGGGCTTACAGACAAAACCCCCATCTTCCTGGGACAGAGCACCTGAAGGAAGGGGCGACTGTGGGCACAACTTCAGCAGATTTAATCATTCCTGCCTGCTGGCTCTGAAGAGAGCAGCCGATCCTGACAAGAGGGATTCTCCCAGCACAGCACACCAGCTCTGCTAAGGGACAGACCTGCCTCCTCAAGTTGGTCCCTGACCCCCGTACTTCCTGAATGGGAGAAACCTCCCAACAGGGGTCGACACACAGGAGAGCTCTGGCTGGCATCAGGCTGGTGTCCCTCTGGGACAAAGCTTCCAGAGGAAGGAGCAGACAGCAGCCTTTGCTGTTCTGCAGCCTCCACTAATGACACCCAGGCAAACAGGGCCTGGAGTGGACCTCCAGCAAACTGCAGCAGACCTGCAGAAGAGGGACCTGTTAGAAGAAAAACTAACAAACACAAAGCAACAACATCAACATGAACATGAAGGACCCCCATACAAAAACTCCATTTAAAGGTCATCAGCCTCAAAGATCGAAGTTAGATACATACACAAAGATGAGGAAAAACGAGCAGAAAAAACACTGAAAATTCCAAAAACCAGAATGCCTCTTCTCCTCCAAATGATCGCAGCTCCTCTCCAGCAAGGGCACAAAACTGGAGAGAATAAGACAGACAAATTGACAGAAGTAGGCTTCAGAAGGTGGTTAATAACAAACTCCTCTGAGCTAAAGGAGCATGTTCTAATCCAATGTAAGGAAACAAAGAACCTTGATAAAAGGTTAGAGGAGCTGCTAACTGGAATAATCAATTTAGAGAAGAACATAAATGACCTTACGGAGCTGAAAAACATGGCATGAGAACTTCGTGAAGCATACACAAGTATCAATAGCCAAATCGATCAAGCGGAAGAAAGGAGATCAGAGACTGAAGATAAACTTAATGAAATAAAATGTGAAGACAAGATTAGACAAAAAAGAATGGAAAGAACAAAGCCTCCAAGAAAAATGGGACTATGTGAAAAGACCAAACCTGCCACTGATTGGTGTACCTGAAAGTGACAGGGAGAATGGAACCAAGTTGGAAAACACATTTCAGGATATTCTTCAAGAGAACTTCTCCAACCTAGCAAGACGGGCCAACATTCAAATTCAGGAAATACAGAGAACACCACTAACACACTCCTCGAGAAGAGCAACCCTAAGACACATAATCATCAGCTTCTCCAAGGTTGAAACGAAGGAAAAAATGTTAAGGGCAGCCAGAGAGAAAGGTCAGGTTACCTACAAAGAGAAGCCCATCAGACTAACAGCGAATCTCTCTGCAGAAACCCTATAAGCCAGAAGAGAGGGGGGGCCGATATTCGACACTCTTAAATATAAGAATTTTCTATTGTGAATAGTGCTGCAATAAACATATGTGTGCATGTGTCTTTATAGCAGTATGATTTATAATCCTTTGGGTATATACCCAGTAATGGGATGGCTGGGTCATACGGTACTTCTAGTTCTAGATTCCTGAGGAATCGCCATACTGTTTTCCATAATGGTTGAACTAGTTTACAATCCCACCAACAGTGTAAAAGTGTTCCTATTTCTCCACATCCTCTCCAGCACCTGTTGTTTCCTGACTTTTTAATGATTGCCATTCTAACTGGTGTGAGATGGTATCTCATTGTGGTTTTGATTTGCATTTTTCTGATGGCCAGTGATGATGAGCATTTTTTCATGTGTCTGTTGGCTGTATGAATGTCTTCTTTTGAGAAATGTCTGTTCATATCCTTTGCCCACTTTTTGATGGGGTTGTTTGTTTTTTTCTTGTAAATTTGTTTGAGTTCTTTGTAGGTTCTGGATATTAGCCCTTTGCCAGATGAGTAGATTGCAAAAATTTTCTCCGATTCTGTAGGTTGCGGCACTATTCACAATAGCAAAGACTTGGAATCAACCCAAATGGCCATCAGTGACAGACTGGATTAAGAAAATGTGGCACATATACACCATGGAATACTATGTAGCCATAAAAAAGGATGAGTTTGAGTCCTTTGTAGGGACATGGATGCAGCTGGAAACCATCATTCTCAGCAAACTATCTCAAGAACAGAAAACCAAACCCTGCATGTTCTCACTCATAGGTGGGAACTGAACAATGAGATCACTTGGACTCGGGAAGGGGAACATCACACACCGGGGCCTATCATGGGGAGGGGGGAGGGGGGAGGGGGGAGGGGGGAGGGATTGCATTGGTAGTTATACCTGATGTAAATGACAAGTTGATGGGTGCTGACGAGTTGATGGGTGCAGCACACCAACATGGCACAAGCATACATATGTAACAAACCTGCACGTTATGCACATGTACCCTAAAACTTAAAGTATAATAAAAAAAATAATAATAATAAAAAAAAGAAAAGAATTTTCAACCTAGAATTTCATATCCAGCCAAACTAAGCTTCATAAGCAAAGGAGAAATAAAATCCTGTACAGACAAGCAAATGCTGAGGGATTTTGTCACCACCAGGTCTGCCTTACAAGAGCTCCTATAGGAAGCACTCAATATGGAAAGGAAAAGCTGGTACCAGCCACTGCAAAAACACACCAAAATATAAAGACTAATGACACTATGAAGAGACTGCATCAACTAATGTGCAAAATAACCAGCTAGCATCATGATGACAGGATCAAATTCACATATAATATTAACTTTAAATGTAAATGGGCTGAATGCCCCAATTAAAAGATACAGACTGGCAAATTGGATAAAGAGTTAAGACCCATCGGTGTGCTGTATTCAGGAGACCCATCTCACATGCAAACACACACATAGGCTCAAAATAAAGGGATAGAGGAATATTTACCAAGCAAATAGAAAGAAAGAAAAAAAAAGCAGGCATGGCAATCCTAGTGTCTGAGATGAAACAGACTTAAAAACAAAAAAAACAAAAAACGAAGGGTGTTACATAACGGTAAAGGGATCAATGCAACAATAAGAGTTAACATAAATATACATGCACCCAATACAGGAGCACCCAGATTCATAAAACAAGTTCTTAGAGATACATAAAGAGATTTAGACTCCCACACAGTAATAGTGGGAGACTTTAACACCCCACTGTCAATATTAGACAGATCGATGAGATAGAAAATTAAGAAGGATATTCAGGACTTGAACTCAGGTCTGGACCAAGTAGATCTAATAGACATCTACAGAACTCTCCACTCCAAATCAACAGAGTATATATTCTTCTCAGTGCCACATTGCACGTATTCTAAAATCGACTACATAATTGGAAGTAAAATACTCCTCAGCAAATGCAAATGAACAGAAATCATAACAAACAGTCTCTCAGACCACAGTGCAATCAAATTAGAACTCAGCATTAAGAGACTCACTCAGAACCACACAACTACAGGGAAACTGAATAACCTGCTCCTGAATGACTACTGGGTAAATAATAAAATTAAGTCAGAAAAAAATAAGTTCTTTAAAACCAATGAGAACAAAGAGACAACGTGCCAGAATCTCTGGGACACAGCTACAGCAGTGTTATAGGGAAATTTATAGCACTAAATGCCCACAACAGAAAGCTGGCAAGATCTAAAATAGACACCCTAACATCACAATTAAAAGAACTAGAGAAGCAAGAGCAAACAAATTCAAAAGCTAGCTGAAGACAAGAAATAACTAAGATCAGAGCAGAACTGAAGGAGATAGAGACATGAAAAACCCTTCGAAAAATCAATGAATCCAGGAGCCGTTTTTTTTTTTTTTGAAAAAATTAACAAAATAGATGGACCACTATCTAGATTAATAAAGAAGAAAGGAGAGAAGAATCAAATAGACACAATAAAAATGATAAGGGGGATATCACCACTGATCCCACAGAGATACAAACTACCATCAAATACTATAAACACCTCTACACAAATAAACTAGAAAATCCAGAAGAAATGGATAAATTCCTGGACACATACACCTTCCCAAGACTAAATCAGGAGCAAGTCAAATCCCTGAAAAGACCAATAACAAGTTCTGAAATTGAGGCAGTAATTAATAGCCTACCAAACAAAAAAAGCCCAGACAGATTAACAGCCAAACTCTACCATAGGTACCAAAAGGAGCTGGTACCATTCCTTCTGAAGCTGTTCCAAACAATAGAAAAAGACAGACCCCTCCCTAACTCATTTTATGAGGCCAGCATCATCCTGATACCAAAACCTGGCAGAAACACAACAAAAAGAGAAAATTTCAGGTCAATATCCCTGATGAACATCAATGCGAAAATCCTCAATAAAATACTGACAAACTGAATCCAGCAGCACATTAAAAAGCTTATCCACCACGATGAAGTTGGCTTTATCCCTAGGATGCAAAACTGGTTCAACATATGCAAATCAATAAACATAATCCATCACATAAACAGAACCAATGACAAAAGTCACATATGATGATCTCAATAGATGCAGAAAAGGCCTTCGATAAAATTCAACATCCCTCCATGCTAAGAACTCTCAATAAACTAGGTATTGATGGAACATATCTCAAAATAGTAAGAGCTATTTATGACAAACCCACAGCCAATATCATACTGAATGGGCAAAAACTGGAAGCATTCCCTTTGAAAACCAGCACAAGACAACAATGCCTTCTCTTACTACTCCTATTCAACGAAGTATTGGAAGTTCTGGCCAGGGCAATCAGGCAAGAGAAAGAAATAAAGGGTATTCAGATAGGAAGAGAGGAAGTCAAATTGTCTCTGCAGATGACATGACTGTATATTTAGAAAACCCCATTGTTTCAGCCCCAAAACTCCTTAAGCTGATAAGCAATTTCAGCAAAGTCTCAGGATACAAAATCAATGTGCAAAAATCACAAGCATTCCTATACACAAACAATAGACAAGCAGAGAGCCAAATCATGAGTGAACTCCCATTTGCAATTGCTCCAAAGAGAATACAATACTTAGGAATACAACTTATAAGGGACGTGAATGACCTTTTCAAGGAGAACTACAAACCACTGCTCAAGGAAATAAGAGAGGACACAAACAAATGGAAAAACATTCCATGCTCATGGATAGGAAGAAATCAATATCATGAAAATGGCCATCCTGCTCAAAGTAATTTATAGATTACATGCTATTCCCATCAAACGGCCAGTATCTTTCTTTGCGGAACTAGAAAAAACTACTTTAAATTTCATATGGAACCAAGAATGAGCCCGTATAGCCAAGACAATCCTAAGCAAAAAGAACAAAGCTGGAGGCATCATGCCACCTGACTTCATACTATACTACAAGGCTACAGTAACCAAAATAGCATGATACTGGTACAAAAACAGATACATAGACCAATGGAACAGAATAGAGGCCTCAGAAATAACACCACACTTCTACAACTATCTGATCTTTGACAAACCTGACAATAACAAGCAATGGGGAAAAGATCTCCTATTTAATAAATGGTGCTGGGAAAACTGGCTAGCCATATGCAGAAAACTGAAACTGGACCCCTTCCTTACACCTTATGCAAAAATTAACTCAAGATAGATTAAAGACTTAAATGTAAAAACCAAAACCATAAAAATCCTAGAAGAAAACCTAGGCAATACCTTTCAGGACATAGGCATGGGCAGAGACTTCATGATGAAAACACCAAAAGCAATTGCAACAAAAGCCAACACTGACAAACGAGATCTAATCAAACTGAAGAGCTTCTGCACAGCAAAAGAAACTATCATCAGAGTGAACAGGCAACCTACAGAATGGGAGAAAATTTTTGCAAGCTACCCATCTGACAATGGTCTAATATCCAGAATCTACAAGGAACTTAAACGAATTTACAAGAAAAAAACAAACAACTCCATCAAAAAGTGAGCACAGAATATGAACAGATACTTCTCAAAAGAAGACATTTATGTGGCCAACAAAATATGAAAAAAAAAGCTCATCGTCACTGGTCATTAGAGAAATGCAAATCAAAACCACAGTGAGATACCGTCTCATGCCTGTTAGAATGGTAATCATTAAAGAGTCAGGAAACAACAGATGCTGGTGAGGCTGTGGAGAAATAGGAATGCTTTTACATTGTTGGCGGGAGTGTAAATTAGTTCAACCATTGTGGAAGACAGTGTGGCCATTCCTCAGGGATCTAGAATCAGAAATACCATTTGACCCAGCCATCCCATTACTGGGTATATACCCAAAGGATTATAAATCATGCTGCTATGAAGACACATGCACACGTATGTTTATTGCGGCACTATTCACAATAGCAAAGACTTGGAACCAACCCAAATGTCCATCAATGACAGACTGGATTAAGAAAATATGGCACATATATACCATGGAATACTATGCAGCCATAAAAAAGAAGGAGCTCATGTCCTTTGCAGGGACATGGAAGAAGCTGGAAACAATTATTCTCAGCAAACTAACACAGGAACAGAAAACCAAACACCACATGTTCTCACTCATAAGTGGGAGTTGAACAATCAGATCACATGGACACAGGGAGGGGAACATCACACACTGGGGCCTGTTGGGGGATGGGGGGCAAGGGGATGGAGAGCATTAGGACAAATACCTAATGCATGCGGGGCTTAAAACCTAGGTGATGGGCTGACAAGTACAGCAAACCACCATGGCACATGTACACCTATGTAACAAACCTGCATATTCTGCACATGTATTCCAGAACTTGAGGTAAAATTAAAAAAAAATTATCTGCCTATGGCTGACATAAAATACTTTATAATATACAATGCAATGATTTTTTTCCCTTTAGTATTAAATGTTCTATCAGTAATAAATCATATCAATTTTCTGGTTGAAAAATGGAAATATAATTAAAAAGCACACTAAATTTCTAATATAAAATACAAAGCCACCCTTCCTTTAAGACACCTATGAGGGTGGCTTTTAAAAATGAATAGTTTAAAAAAAAGATAGATAATAATATTTCTTTATTTGCAAGGTCTTTTTTCACTTCTTGTTTTAGGGTAAAAATTTTAAATTATTGCTGTGAAAAACTCAGCACCAGAGGTAACATTAGAGCTGCAACCCATACCTTTTCCCTGTCTGGATACCTCCCTTCTAAACACACAGTTTACAAAGGGCAACTGATGAAACAGGATGGCTAAGTGACAGGTAATTTGGTGCTAAACCATATCCACAATGACATATTTTAAACCCAATTAGCTTATTGCCAGATTTTCTCTTTTAGCTACATCTTTGTTAATATTTATATGCAGAATATTTGAATTTCTGCCAGTCTATGCAAATTATAAGGTCAACTGGGCAATTTCAGAGAAGTGTTAATAGTTGCTCTCTCAATGAAAATTGTGAGTGTATAAATCATCCAGATACATGCATCTTGGCATAAAGGAAGAAGCATAGCTTAGAAGTGAAAGCAGGAATAATTCCCAGAGCTTCTGAGGCAAACTATGTTCCCATGAATTGCTGTGAGAACCAGTTTCCTTCTCCATCAAATAAAGCATCTCAACTCAGAGACCTCTAAACTTCTTTCCTGCTTTAAAATTCTATAGAATTGCATTTAAGCACTGAAATAGTTAAAATAGCTGCCCTCCCTTCATTTTGTACCTTTGAATATTTTAAATAATGGTGGCTGCAGTCTTCCAATTTATTTTCTATTTCCCTAGTCCCCATAGACAGCCAAGTATACTGTAGTTCTTTCTCTCAAAAGGCCTCAATCTTACGTCTCTAATTCTGTTTTCACTAATCATCTTAAGTCTTGGTTCCTGGGCTTCTGCTAACTACCTTGAAAATACACAAACCAAGAAAGAAAGTCAGACTGTTGGAGATTTCTGCTAATAGTAGACTGTTTTTTTCATTGCCGGTCACACTGCTTACCTGTTCTGCATCAGTTCTGCCATAAGTTTCAAGATGGGAGTTGTACATGCTGGCTCTCCATACCACCGTTCAACAGCGTTTTGAAGAATGGGAAGATATGTTGGGTACCTTTTATAAAGCCTGTTAAAGAATTTAAGGGCCTAAAGAAATACTGTTCCTGAAAATTAGTGCCACACACACACACACACACACACACACACACACAAAGGGGAATCCACATTTGTTCTATGTTTATACTAATTCGTTCTATGTTTATACTATACAATGGCATTTTATAAATTGCTCTCCCTAACCTGCACAGATATACATATATTTTTGGGGCTGCCAGTGATTTGTTCTTATTTGTAACATATCCTACACATTATATTGCTTTGTTGTTAGAATACTGAATAAAATACACACTTTTCAAGTATCATATAAGCAGCACATTTAAAGATTTATGCCTAATGTTGCAGGAAAGGAAAATAAATTTAGTGAATGAGGATAAACATATATTTGAGTTATTATCAGTTTCTTGGGTACTACACTACTTAGAAAAATATTTTTATTATGAAATTAAAAAATATGTAAAAGTAGAAGGAACTAGTAATGATAAACCTCACGTATCTCTCAGTTTCAAAATTACTCTTTTTAAAAAAATGTTGTTGAATTGCTCTTTTTGGTCTCACTGTAGCTCCAAGGAATATCTGGGATGCTGGCTTGAAGAAAAGCTTTGGGTAACTATTAATCTACTCAACATAAGTGTCACTAAAGATAGTCCCATGTATACACAAGGAGATATTCTCTCACATCCTTATTAACACTAAGGAGTATATGCCTCTGATAAATCTACGCCGAAGGCCATCAGAACCTCGAAAACTGACTCAGCTCCACTGACCCTTTAATCGACACTGGGCATCTCCTTGCCAAGTAGAAACATGAATATAGGATTAAGGTCCCAAACTGTAGCAGAAAAACTCTATGTCACTGTCTTCATTTCTCTTTTCTTTTCCCAATCCTCAAGTCTCTTTCTGATGTTTTCCAACATACTTGTCTTTTGTTTCAGATCAAAATGCTAAACTAAATCACTTAATGGTGTTTCTTTTCGGTGTGCTTCTGGGTAGAAATCTCCACGGTGAGGTCATCACAATTTTCTTCCCTGCTCTTAGAATAAATTTCAAACTCCTTAGCATGGTGTTCAAGGTCCTTTACGATTTGGTTTTGCCTACCTCCAGCTTCATCTCTTAGCATTTCTGCTCATGATTTAGCTTTTCACAACTCTCTGCAAACCCACTAATGCCAGCTCTTGTCTCCATTCCCTCATAAACCACTTCTTCTGTCTAACATATCCCTGTCTTTCAATACCTAGCTCAAGTTTTATCTCCCATGGGATGTTTTCTCTATTTTATCCAAAGGCATCAGTCTCTTCCTCATCTACGTTCAATGAGTACTCATGCCGGGCACGGTGGCTCAAGCCTGTAATCCCAGCACTTTGGGAGGCCGAGACGGGCGGATCACGAGGTCAGGACATCAAGACCATCCTGGCTAACCCGGTGAAACCCCGTCTCTACTAAAAATACAAAAAACTAGCTGGGCGAGGTGGCGGGCGCCTGTAGTCCCAGCTACTCGGGAGGCTGAGGCAGGAGAATGGCGTGAACCCGGGAGGCGGAGCTTGCAGTGAGCTGAGATCCGGCCACTGCACTCCAGTCTGGGCGGCAGAGCGAGACTCCGTCTCAAAAAAAAAAAACAAAAAAAAAACAAACAAACAAAAAAAAAAATCAATGAGTACTCATGACCATATCTCTTACAACACAGTATGTTAGGCTTGGTTGCTTGTGTTATTTGTCTGCCCCATTAGATAGTGCATTTCTAAAGAGCAGAGACCTACCATCTTCCTGCTAATTTCTATTTGAATGTCGGATTTCAATATGGGTGTCAATTATCCCAGGAGGCCTTCTCTGACATCACATGCACTTGCCTCCTACCTCTCCCTAAAGGGTTAGGAGTGTCTCCTGTGTATGGTGGTGGAACCCGGTGCTAGCATAATCATAGTACTTGTATATCTCTCCTATTATAAGCTTTTTGAGGGCATATGCTAAGTACTTATTGCATGCATGGCCTGGCACAAAATAGATTTCAATACATTATTTGTTGCTATAAACGTGCAACCTAAAAATGAAGTGTAGCTTATTTGATTAGAACTATTTAATTGTGTATTTCACTTTGAAGTTTTAGAAAACAGTTCACATGATGTTCAATGAAAATAAGCCATCTATAACTTTAAGAGTGGTATGCTTCCTAAAAGTGCAAAAAGCAATACTTTCTCCTATTAGATATACATACCATGCTAAGGCTGCATTTGTATATACTGAAACAGTTTTCTTATCAACTATTTTCTGAAGTCCTATTCTATAACAAGCATTGCTTGACACTCTCCAGACACCAGTAAAAAAAAAAAAAAAAAAAAAAAAAAAAAAAAAAAAAAAAAAAAAAGAAAATCCCTGCCCTCATGGAGTTTATATTCTAGTAAGACAGAAAATAAACAAAATAAATATACATTAGAAAGTACTTCAAAGAAAGCCAGGCACGGTGGCTCACACCTATAATCCCAGCACTCTGGGAGGCTGAGGTGGGTGGATCACTTGAGTTCAAGGGTTTGAGACCAGCCTGGGCAACATGGTGAAACCCTGTCTCTACTAAAAACACAAAAATTAGCTAGGCATAGTGGCGCTCGCCTGTAATCCCAGCTACTCGGGAGGCTGAGGCACAAGAATCACTTGAACCCCGGAGGCGGAGGTTGCAGTGAGCCTAGACTGCACCACTGCACTCCAGCCTGGGTGACAAGAGACTCTGTCTCAAAAAGTACTACAAAGGAAAATAAGGCAGGGAAGGGGGATAAGAAGTGAGTGTATATGTGAGAATAAGGTTTCAGTTGGATGAAAATAACAAAAATAAAGTCAGTCCACTTGATTCACTTTATTTTGACTGTTATCAGACAACTTACTGTTTTGTTTCTATGGACTACAAAAGCTGTTATTTTTGATAGATGTAGATACCATGTGCTATGTACTGTGCTAAGGGCTAGGGATCCAGAGTTAAGAAAGATATAACCCTTTTTTTTTTTTTTTTTTTGATGGAGTCTTGTTCTGCTAATTAAGGCACCTGCCACCATGCCTAGCTAATTTTTGTATTTTTAGTAGAGATGGGGTTTCACCATGTTGGCCAGGATGGTCTTGATCTCTTGACCTCGTGATCTGCCCACCTTTGCCTCCCAAAGTGCTGGGATTACAGGCATGAGCCACCATCCCTGGCCAGAAAGATATAGCTTTTAATCTTGGGGAACACATGCTCAAATCAGGGTGACCAACATATAATAAGGATGTTTTGAGTACAGAAATTCTGAACCAATGCCACAGGAGCACAGGTGAGAAAATATTCCACCAAGGGACCTCCTGAGCACAAACTCATTAGTGGGAATGCATCTGGAAGGCTCATGAGAAAATGGATTCAACCCAAATCTCAGAACCAAAGAATACCAGAGGCACATATAGGCCTCTGCAAGACATTCTATAATGGCATTAGGACCATGATATTTTTCCGAGCACACAGTATTCACTATGGGATAAGGCAGGGAGATATAAGGGGATGCTTCTTTTTCTGTGTGGAATGAGAGTGGTACCAATTCTAATATGCTTCTGACAGAGGTGACTGCCACAGAGAAAATGAGGGATTATTGGAAAGCAGAGTAGAGGTCTACTCAACAGAGAGGTTAAAAGGGCTGCAGAGTGAGAGTGCCAGGCTCAATTACAGGATGAGAACCAGAACCCACTCTAGGAGTTTAATTTTCCAGTGGCCTTGTGAGGACTATGTATATATGAGTAGGAAGAAGAGAATGGGAGCCGTTAGGTAGAAGAAGCACAGATCTAATTGCTTTCACTGAGATCTTCTCAATGAATTTCTAAGGTCCACATCAGATAAATTAAAAATCAAAGGCATTAATGATATGACATTGCCTGATAGGATACCAAATATGAAAATGTGAAAAATATCAGGTTTGCTTCTTTACAACATCCATCCATCCATCCATCCATCCATCCATCCATCCACCCATTCATCAGTTGTTAATACCAGAAGGCAAAAGAATTTTCATTAAAAGTGTTAGGACACCAGGGTTTGCGGATGTGGCTCCAGAATAGAAATAGCTTGCCAGTTCAGAGCTTCAATGTACTCCATGAATATGTAAACATCTGAACCTTTGTTCACAAGGGGACTGCTGCTGGAAACCTTTCCTCTCTTGTGTCTGGCAAATGCCTATCCATCTTTCAAGGCTTAGCTTAACTTTCACTTCTTCTGAGAAGCTTTCTCTGTCTTGCAAAAAGCACTGCTCTTTTTCTCATACATGCTCATATAGCCCTTTGCATGCATCTTTGTTATAACACACTGACATCTGATTGTTTATTAGTCATGTGTAATCAACTAGAGAGTGGGCTTCTAAAGAGCAATCATTTTATTCATTCTCACATTCCTTTTGCCTGGCACAGAAATAAAACTAAAAAAAAAAAAAAAAAAATGCTTGCTGAACAGTGAATTTTCAGCTTTACTTTCTTCTCTATTTCAGTTTGCCCAAAATGATATTGCCAATTACTTTCTTCTGGAAACAATTCTGATTTTGTTAGTCAATCAAAACCATTAGTTTTTTTATACTACCTATGGAATAAGGGTCTAAATTCCTTAGACTGATATTCAAGAGTCCCAAACAAACTACATTTCCAACCATGAAATGAGTAGTATCTGTAACAAAACATCTTTGCTACTGACTCCCTCAACCTGATGCCTAGACCAATCAAAAACCTGTATTTCTTCCTATTTCCATATGGTCCAATCCTACTTATTTGGTAAGACCCAAGGAAACACCTTCACCTTTCCAGAGCCCTTTCTGATTCCCCAGCTAAATGCACTCACTGTCCTGTTTGTATCTTTGTTATGGATCTTAGCACTTTCTATATTTGATTATAGTAATTTATGTAAATAAGAAACTGACTTTGTTTGGGGTCAGATCTATATTCCTCATGAACCTAGCACAGCCCTTAGCCCACTTTGCTGAATAAGTGAGCAAATGGGATTCCTTTGTCTCATTATGTATCAGGGAAAAGAACTAACAGCAGCTGTAGAGTATTTACTTTATGACAGCCACTGTACTGGGCCCTTTACTAATCACAGAATCATGACACTTCTTACAACATACCTGTGAGATAGGTATTATTAGTCTTGTTCTATGGAAAGCAAAATTGTGATTCTGGGATTTTTTTTTTTTTTTGAGACAGAGTCTCACTCTGTCACCCAGCCTGGAGTGCAGTGGCATGATCTCGACTCACTGCAAACTCCGCCTCCCGGGTTCACGCCATTCTCCTGCCTCAGCCTCCCAAGTAGCTGGGACTACAGGTGCCCATCACCACGCCCAGCTAATTTTTTGTATTTTCTAGTAGAGACGGGGTTTCACCGTGTTTGCCAGGATGGTCTCGATCTCCTGACCTCGTGATCCACCCGCCTCGCCTCCCAAAGTGCTGGGATTATAGGCTTGTCATTCTGGGATATTAAGTAGCTTACTCAAGACCCACAGTTTAAGTGGTGAATCCAGGAATGGAATCTAGGATTGTCCTATTCTGAAGTTTGTATCTCTTCTACGTATCTTGTTATCTTGCCTTGCCATTGTATAACAGGACTGACTTCCTGACTAAAAATTGGTGAGCTCAATAATCAGACTTTAACAGTTAAAAGATTGCATGTGAGGAAATAATGTCATACAAATTCTTAATTTTTTCCCCAACTTCCGTCTGGATTTTTGATACTTCAGTTTAAGTATGATCTAGGAAAATTTTAAAGGAGGAGATTAGATGCACTGCAAGATAAGGTGTTTTCTTATTGTTGCATTCCCATCACAGGGGCAAAGAAGTATGTCAATGATCTTCTTTCAATTCTCCAGCCCTGGAAACCATTTATCAAGATGGTTGCTGTGTAGTTTCAGGCAATTTAGTTTTGGAAGGACAGAGTGAAAAGCAATGTAGTTTGTGTGGCAGTTAATGCAGTCAGTGTTTATAGAAATGTTTTTGAATTAAATAGCTAACCACTAAAATAGCATTTTATCAAATAATCGCCATAAATAAAATGCATTTTGACTTTAAGATGACATGTGCTCTTACAGGATGTTTCTTCTGCATGCTAAAGATTGTATAACAAATTAAAGAACACACATTTATGTGGATAAAAGGCAAATAAACTTTCCCCAGCAGTAATGTGAAAATCATCACTGACGGTTTGACATATCAATATTTCAGGAAGAATAAATGACTTTCATATCCATGGCATTTTTTTATCATACTTATTCATTTTTGCATTACTTGAATACTTTGAAAAGAATCTGTACTTTATCACCTGAAACTGCTTAAAGTATTTCAAAATATTTTAATAAAGCTTTTTGAATTATCAAATAATATAACTTTTAAACAAATTTTACTATTATTATAAATATTTGCTCTTCATCCCTCGCCCAAAGGAAAACTATAAATCTTGTCTCAACTGAATGAACACCATTTATCATATTCATTTTGTTGTCAATACAATTATGAAAAGCCCCTAGCCTTTTCCCAAGGAAGCTGATTTGCTACTGAAACTCAATTATTACAAGCAATGCCAGTACCAAACCACCCCATTTGGCAATCTAACACAGCTTCCGGCATAACTGACACTTCTCTCCGCCCCTGACCCTGAGAGCTTCAACATCTATGGTCAAATGGAGGAGACAAAGGTTTCTAGTTCAAAACAAAACATTAAGTCCCAGGATTTTCCGTTTGCTATTTTCTGCCATCTGCTGGACAAAAGTTTCATTTCAGAAGGGTTCCCCTGCTACCCCCAAAGGAGCTAAATAAGGAATTGGAAAACAATACAGTATCTTCTCTAAATTTTGGGCGGTATCAGTTATGGCAGGTAGTTCTTCTTTGACACTGAGGGGAAGGTTTCTGATCTTGACTCTTGGTTGAAATTGTTGAAGAAAAAAACATGAAATGTTAATCACTAGATAGCCTAGAGTTGTAGACTGGTTTCAAGATCACCATCGATATTACAGTGCCCAAAGTAGACTTTTATTATTTTTCAAATAATGAAAATTTTGATTTTGAGAGTTGCTCTTTATGTTTAGAGAAATAAAAGAGTCAAGCTGGGTGCCGTGGAGCTCACCTGTAGTCCCACAGTCCCAGCTAGTCGGGAGGCTGAGGTGGGAGGATCGCTTGAGCCCAGGAGTTTTGAGTCCAGCCTGAGCAACACACAAGCCCCTCTCTCTTAAAAATTAAAAAAAAAGAGGCAGAAATGAAAGGGTCATATATAATTCCAGTTTAACTGTCATTAAGAGAATTTTAAGACTTTCCATGTTGAAATTTCATAATCTCTATACATATTATATGCAGATACAAACCATGTGCATGATTACTCAATGACATAAAAATTTTATCTGTAACCCTTCTCTGGGTACATAAATCTGATGAAGTATATTTTAATAATAATTAAAGATACATCAGTATCAAATTAATGTTTAAAAAATTTTATAATATGTAGAGTTCTTCCTAAAACATGCCTAGATCCCCTGGTAGTTATATTTTTGGCCATAACTGTGGCATAGTAGTTGAAAGTTACCTTTAAGAAGCTTCCATTGCAATTTAATTTACAGGAAACTTTGGATAAGAAGGGTTTAAGCAAAGCAACTGAGAAATAGTTTAGATTAAAAAGTAAATCAGGTTTGAGATTATATAATTTTTTTCACATGCTCTGATGGTTTCATGTATAAAAGACATGAAAGCATTATATGACACTTATATGACTTGCGTACAATATCACTTCCTGTTGGGATCAAAGATTAGTCATACAATACTATTAGACTAATATTAATAACCATTTACAACTACTAAAAATGTGCCAGACATTATACAGAGTATACTTTACCTATTTTAATGGTTACAATATATCATGATACTGAATTATATCTGTTTTCAAATGAGAAAACCAAGACAGGTGAAATGACTTGCCAAGGTCCACGACACAGTAAATGAAGAGCTGGGATTTTATCACCAAAGTCTATGCTCTTTTAACTCTTATATGATAAGGCGTTTCTGTGGGGGATTTTTTTTTTCCTGTCTGTACTAACCCTTGGCAAAGGTCAATTCAAAATTTACACCAAATGACAAATCTTGACTATTTATTTTCCCCTTTTCATGTCCATTAATTATTTTCATGATAATGAAAAACTGTGGCAGGATGAGTTAGGCCTTGAAGAGATAAAATGATCTTCCCGGCCTTGCTAATTGAGATGGAGATTCAAATCTCCCCTCAAAAATGCCAAATGGTAGGATTCATTGATCCCCAAAGATGTTAGCCAGATTATCCCTTCAACTTCAACATAAACAATCATTTGGGGGAAGTCATTTTTAAGTTATCAATATTTAACGGCATCAAAAAAGTGACCTCTCTGAGCTGGGTCTCCAAATACTGTGCTCAGTTATCTGCTTTGCTGCCACTGTGCTGTAATTTTTAGCTGATTACACATTAGTTCATTTAGCTTTGTTTCCTCTTCCCTACTGTGCCATACTATTAAACGAAAGCGAGGGGCCTGGCATCCCTCTGTGCACAGAGCTGGTATTGTCACAGTGTAATAAGGATACATCCAGTCAAACAGCATGGTGTAGCTGGTCTTTGTGTTCAGTGCAAAGGCAATCCCTCGAAGATCTCTTGCCAGCCCGATCAACATACGCTGTCAGTGGGAAAGAGACACAGTAATTGATTTTCACGTTAGCGCAGAGCAGATGGAGTAATAATCAGGCAATAATGACCACATATCTGATTTTGATTCATTAGCTAAAATGTCTCCTTCAGACCTCTTTCTACAGAAAAGCATAGACTCTTTAAACAAACAGACCATCAAATCCGCTGATAACTCCACTTTACTTCTTATAAATTTAGCTAAGTCATAATTCCGGTAGCGTAGCTAAGCATTTAAGAGTCTTAATATACTTTGTTTCTGAATAATGCCAAATCAGAAAAAAGAGATCAGGATTGATAATTACACAAAACAGATATGTACAGGGTCTAGCCATTATTTAATAACAGCAAATCTTGAACATCAGCTTGCAGGCAATCGGTCCCACAACGTAATTTAGAGTCTATCCTAGAAAGGCACTGGCATTTAAAAATTCCTAATGAATATCCTTAATAACTTTAGGACAAAATAAAACTGGCCAAGTGACCTACTGGTACTATGATATACGCAGAATGGCAGTCACATTCCCCAAGTGAGGAAGATGTAAGGAAAAGAGTTCTGTATTTGATGTCACAAGACTTGAATTTGAATCCCAGCTTTAAGACTTAGGGCAAGGCAATTTATCAGGCTCACTTTTGTCATCTATAAAAGGGGCTAATAATGCATTTCTCACAGAAGCACTGTGACAAATAAATGTGATAAATTCATGTGAAAATGCCTAGCAGAGCCTGATACACAGTAAATGTTCCATAAATATTTAGTTTTAGAGAAAAAACCAAAAACTTGACTCTTGAAGAGATCTGACTCGTACTCTGGACTCTTAATTAAGCTGTCCTTAGGTTGATGCTTGGGAAGAGAAAAAGAAAACCCATGAACAGATGCTAGAATGTTGGAACAAAGAGCACAAATAAACATAATTACAAAACAAGGGGGTGGGATAATTGAGATATACAACTGTGACTTCCAAAGATACTGTTTCATTGCAAATACTCAGCTAGAAAATGCTCTCTGAACTTTTTTTTCTACCAGATTTTCTCTTTCCTCACACTTTGGTAATAAATGAAAACGTCTTTAGGAAGGAGTTCAAATTATTATTAAGCAAACAGTGAATCCTGACCCTCATCTTAATGGCTGATTTAATTAATTTAATTTCAAAGTAGCAAATAATAGTTTAACTCTCGGAAGTATCTAGGATTTCTCATCCTCTCCTTTCTTTCTGCCTAAGAGGTGACTCAATATAACTGGATGTTATTTATAGGAATATTCAGTTTCTATACTGTCTAACAGTTCACAGAATGATGGTTATCTGAATTTCTGAATCTTGAAAACTGAATTTTTGTTTCTGCTCCATTAAATGACTTACTCCTTTTTTCCCTCATACTCTCACCAGTTCTTGTTTTTCTGTAACCAGCTGGCCTCCTTGTAGCTCCCTCATGTAACCTGCCATTTGTTTTTAAACATTTTGCCTTTTTATATAGCCTTTTTTCACCACCTGGAGTCTGTTCCTCTCTTTCTCAGCTTTTCACATTCCTGGCAGCCTCCACAACAAAACACATCTTCTAAGAAGCCTTCTTCAAACTTTTCTATTCTGACTCTTTGGCTTTGCAATCTTTCTATTAAAGTAGGCTTTCTGTTCTATTTTTATTAGGTACACTTACAAGTTTCAGGCTATGCTTCAAAAAATTTTAAGCTTCCACATACACATGAGGTATCTACCATTTAAATCTAAATTAGTCAACAAGAACCATGAGTTTTACTTTCTTTGTGTCTAGTATAAGGGGCTCTTGAAATATTTTAGACTATCCTCGTTATACAAAAAGATTAACTTTTATTTTATCACAATTTTTTCATGCCTTAAACGATGTCAAATTAATAGAAGTGGTCTATAGGACTCAAATCTATGGGCTTTTTTTTTTTAAGTGGCAAAATGTGGCTATGAAATTATATCTATGTATCATTCTAGAAAATGTTACTACAGAGGAAGCATATAATAATGTTTTAAATGAATTCAACTGAACAGAAAAATTCAGTGTTAATAAGAAATAGCTTTCTTATGCTCAAACAATATATTTTATCTCAAAAGCAGCAGATAATATTGTAATAATCTATGTGGATACACAAACAACACTAAAGAGAGTGTTTTCTTAATAGCCAAAACATATCCAGCCCTGATACTAAAAAGAAAAGCTGTTAACTAAGAGCTCAACCAGCCTACTAAGTAATTTGAGAGTGAGAGGTGATCTTATTGAATTTGAGGAACGGAGGAGCTACAGTTTACCATCTCATTTAAAATAGTGCAAAGAGTTTTATTTTAAAAGTTGCCTTTCTCTTACAGTTTGTCAACACAAGACTGATCTGAAGAATGAGAGGCTCTTGTATTTTTAGTGAGGCTGTTTTGGGGAGTGGGATATGTCTGGGGATCTAACCGTATGGATTCCTTTTTGGATAGTTAGGGAGTAACTGCTGAGTTCTTCAGTCTGCTGCATGGTGAACAGTTGTCTGTGTGCCAAGTGTGAGACAAATGGGCTGGGAAACAGCTGAAACGAGGCTCCTTCCACCCTGACCCCCAAAACAGGGTTTCTAATGGAAAGTCTGACAGACCCTTTACTGTAGTGGCACTACTGGGGGCGGCTATAATATTATCCTCATAATTCTACTATATAATAACAACAAAGAAAAAGAAGGTGAAGGGTCATTGTGCTTTGTCTTTAGAATTAAGATGGCTGTCTTCATCCTTACAGCATACTCTTAATTCTGAAGACACATCTTAATAACCTCTAAATAGTTCCAACAAAAGAGCCGTGTCAGAGGAATGAGCAGGCCCCAAGGTGTTTCAACTGGAGTGTTTTCATCTGCCTTTATTGCTCTATCCCTCTCCAGAATTAAGGCAATAACCTGTGATAAATTATTCAGGAACTGCTACAGGGATCAAAGCAAAATCATTCTGTTAAAGTGCTGTTTGCAACATTTGGCACTTAGTGCGAAAACTTTTAATGTGTGCATGCTGAAAATCAAGGATTTTAAATAATTTAACATTGTGGAGTTTTTACGAAAGGACTAAAGATAGCAGGTTCCTATTTAACTGCTCCTCTTTCTCTGAGAAGTTTTCATTCATTTTCCTTGAAACTGATGATGTCATGACCAAATCAAAAACGATGCATGAGTCAGGGGAGTACTGGACTATATTTTACCATGGACACAATTATAGGGGGAAACATATGCTTTGAAAGAATACTCTAAAGCTAGGATTTGTCAGAGTGTTTTTTCCTCTTCCCCTTTACTTTGAAGAGAAAAACCCAAGACAAAATTTCAATGTTTTCTTCAATTTTGTTAAGAGTAAGAAAATAAAGCTATAAATTCAAGACTTTTGCTGCATTCCTCCCCTCACAACTATATTTCAATTTGGCAACACACGTCCTTAATGTTTAAGTTTATCCTGAAATCTGCATTTGAAAATATCTATAAATAGGGAGTTAGAAAATCCTGGTAAGAGTTGCAAATTAAATGAATTTGGCAGTCCTGCGGCATTTTCATAGAGATATTTTAACAGCATCACCTCCTGTGGATTGGAATACTAAATACTTTATTGAAGAACAAAACAGAAATGTTTTTATCTCTAGTACTTGCAGAATGAAGTACCTGAAAGCACTTTTGCACATATTATTTATTCATCATGATAGAAAAATAGCCTTAACCTAATAAATTACATTTAAAAGCATTTAGTGCAAAAGTTTTGTTTATGATAAAGCAACAGATTTAGTTTTTTATCGGTAGCTTAAAGCACCAAGTTTTCTTTATACAAATTAGACAGATGGTGCTTACAGTAGAATTTACTAAAGGTCTGTCACAACAAATGCAGCCAAGCTGCATATTTAATCACTGCAGAATCTTGTCTACCTGCAGCTGCCAACTGCTAATCCAATTTCCCTGATAAATGTGGCAAGAGACACGATCAGCAATAAAGAGCATCTAACTCCATTTTCCTGCAGGGCGTCTTTTGATGAACATTTAGGACGGAAGTACGGAGTGCACTGTGTGGCCTTGGTTCGTGGCAGCTGCATGCATTCTGAGGCACAGTTCTCAGGTTACTCACTTAATTCTGCCACTATCATTACGTTGCTATTGATCTCAGTAGCTGTTGCCTACACAGCATTACTCTAGATGAAGCTGAATCAGGCAGTTATCATGCATCAAACTTGCTCAAAAGCCTGGAGATTTCCCTTTAATTACTTGTGATTTTATTTGCAAATACCGTTAAAGTGTAATCAAGCAGTCACTTTCCAGGGTCGTTAAGAACTTGCTGGTTTAGGGATATATCACTGGAACTCCATTAAAAATGACTCTAGGAAGATGGTTTCTATCAAACTAGATGGGATTACAACAAAATGGTCTTGGAATATAATGAAATCTTCAGATGAGACAGATGTAATTTTTATAAAGATGATGTTTTTCAACTTCTCTGCTTCTTTTTGATAAAGGGCAGAAATAGCAACCTAAAAGCTGCAAAGATTTTGTTGGTCACTGAAAATATTTGGAAGACATCTAAAAGATACAGCTAACCTGAGTGGAAACTCTGCTGGTGAATTTCAGGAAGAGTATAAACACAAAGAGAATCTGTAAGATCCTTTTTTTGGTTTTAAAATTCTATAACTATAGCATGCTGATAAACATTAATTTTAAAAATTCTTTTAAATTAAGAGGTATAGCATTTGGCTGATTATTTTTTGGTAGAAGTACTACATAAAGATAATTATCAAAGGCCATCATTTTTCTATTTGGCTTCTTACTGCTAGTTTTTTTTTTTTTTTTGTGAAGAGATGCTATGCAAAAGATGGTTAATATTTCTAACATATTTCAAATAACTATGAAATATATGACTCAATTATCACCAACAAAGGTGTCTACATTCTCTGGAGTGCATTTATTAGTCTGTTAAAGATAATAATCATTGTCAATTTATTTAATATTGCCCTGATACATTGTAATTTCAGAAGATACTATTTCTATTTAGCAGAGCTTGTGCTTCCCATCCCCCACCTTAAAATATGGGGCTGTTTTGTCATAGACAGCTTGCTACACTTAAGGATTTTACTAATAAAACATAATGTTGTCTTAGATATTATGACTGTTGCCACAGCTGAACTGACTTGTCAAATCAATCCTAATATGGCTCCCACAGGCACATAAAAACCTTATTTAGCTATCAGTTATCCTAATCACTTTGTTCCGTTTAAGAATGCAATACTTCAAGACCAGTTCCTATTTATACATATATGCCTAGCCATTTAATAAAGTCTTGATTTATATAAATTCTTGTTTAAAAAATATTTAGAGATGTAGTGTTTTAGTATGTGTATGTTTGTGCATTCCTCTATATAGATACGTTGAAACATAACAGTGCAGGACAGATGAGGGAATAGGGGTGTTTAAAGTGGTGTACCCACAAGAAATATCCTATTAAAGATAGTAACTGCCAGAGGAGACAAATCTATGTCATCTAATCATGAACTGACTGTCCAAAACTATTTGCTGACCTCAAAGTTCATTTGCATAAGAAACTAGAAAAGTGCTTAAATAAAAGTAAAAATTAAAGACATGCAGTTGGGAAAGCAGGTCTGAGGAGGCAAAGAGCACACACAGATATGCAAAGCCCTTTTCTGGATCTAGATATCCTAGAAAAAACAAAACTGTCATTCCTCATATTTGGAAACAAACCCACCTTTACGTCTTCTTGTTTAAAGTTGTTGTTGAATATTTGTAATACTGTTTCAAAAGCAACTGTAAGAGGCAGCATGAAATTCTCAAATTCATCCTCATCTTCGCCTATCAGAGAAACAAAAGGGTCACTATGGTTTAAAATGCATAGAATTGTACATTGTCCTCAGCATGGAGCACTTCATTTAGGCTTAGAAATATTCCCAAGAAGGGGTCAGCCTGCATTCACATCCATGCCACATTTTGTACTTTTGCTCACTGAATATTCTGGTGTTTTGCCTTCTCTTTTGCACCAAATGAAATAGCAAAATTACTTACCAGCCATTTTTTCCCCCTGGTTCTTTAGTGGATCTAACAGACTCATGCCCCAGGCATCTCAGTCCTTTAGCTCCTAGGGCCCCTAGAGCTTCTCTAATACCTCAAGGAAGGCCACTTTCAAAGCCTCAGAGATGCAGTGTTTTTTTCCCCTTCTCTTTGGGTGCCAAGGCCCTAAAGGCTCATAGACTCAGGTGCCCAGATAGCTCTAAGTTATTATTCTCTTTTATTTATGTTCTTTTTAATTAATTTATTAAATAAATGGCAGGGAAACTTTTATCTGCCAAAAAGGATGGGGTCCTTATGGGTCATTTGGATTTTAAATATTCTTCATGGGTACATTTCTTCTTACATTAAGCTTCCTTTTTTTTTTTTTTAAATAGAGAAGCGGGAAAGGAGACATTTCCTATTAACTTTTTACTTTAAAGGTAGACTGAAGTTTCCTCAAGGATTCTGTCAAAGCAGAATCTTCACTTCACACGTGGATATGCACAATTGATAATTTATATAGTATCCTTTTTCAAAAGGGGTTTCTTTTAAATGAGAGATTGAATCCACTTATTCATCCTACGTCACAGGGAGCTATGAGCTGCACTCTACTTAAGAAACAGGCAGAGAAAGATTAAGTGTCTTGCTTAAGGTGGAATACTTAGTTGGAGGTGGAACGACATGATTCAGACTGCCTAATTTCTACGCTATTAGTAGAGTTTTTACATAGAGTATGAGAGAGGAAATGAGTTCTCAGAGAAGGTCCTCAAAGTTTGGTCCTTGACCTAGCAGCATCAACATCACTTGCGAACTTGTTAGATGTAAATGCCCAGGTTCCATCCCAATCCATTGCATCAGAAACTCTGGGGGTGGGTCCCAGCAATTTTGTTTTAATAGGCTCTCCAGATGATTCAGATGCCTGCAAATGTTTGAAAAACACTGGCCTATAGTCATTGTTCAGACAAAGAAACGGAGGTCCTGGCAGGATCAAGATCCTTTGACTCTTAAGGAATGGCTGATCTGGCTGACTCTGATCTTCTGTGATTTATCTCTTTCCTTCAACTTCACATTTTTTCAGGAGTACAACAGAATCGTGGACTTAGCTTTGTTACAAACAGATGCCAAAAGGCTAACTAATCTTTACTGGTGTGCTGTTCTAAACGAAGGTCAGTGTCCTGAGTGAAGAGCAAGGCAGACCAAACTAGAATCTCTTCTCTGTCAACTGGCTATGTGACCAAGTGACTCCTCTTCTCTGTTAACTGGTGACAACACAGACCCATACAGATGTTATTTTTCAAGGCCCAGGTGAAATAATATCTTTCCCAATGTCTAAGCTAAGCTTTCCTAACTCCCAATCAAGTTATCTCCCTTCTCCCTTTGGATTCCCATAGCATTTTGCCTGGCTCTTAACCATCGTACCAGTCTGCCTTGAATTGCAGATATGTAAGCGCATGTCTAATAATAGCAATAATAATACCACCTACATTATACCACAACTACCATTTGATCAGGGTTACTATGGGAACTAAATGAGATAAAATTTATAAAGCATACATGTGAATTATCAGATCTACTAGCTTACGCTGATAGTATCTTCAGATTAGCTTCTACAGCGCTGAGACTGTATCTTTGTGTTTCTTGGTGAAGGAGAATGATGTAGAGCTCTGCAGTAAACAGGCCCAGGTGTCTGACTCCACCATATATTATTTAACTTCAGATATTTTACTAATTACTCTGAGTCTCAGTTTCTTCATCTATAAAATAAGTATAAAAATACTTATCTTCGAGGGTCACTGTGAAGATTAAATGTTATATGGAAAATAGAAGACACTCAATATATAGTAGTGGTGGTACTAGTATTATAGTATAAGCACAGAATAGAGCCTGGCATTATTAGGGAAATACTGTGTTTAGATAAAAAGTAATTTCTCAATAAAGGTGAATTTTAGAACGTCTTTATTTTCTTAACACCTGACATAGAATAATACAATAAACAATTGAAATATACATTATCAAATCCTAAATACATAAAATATATGTACATTATACTTAAGCCATGTAATCTTATTCTTCTAAGATAAAGTATTTTCTAAACATGGAGTTATTAATGAGAACAGTGGAAATTATCACTGCAGGAAGATGACGGTGCTATAAAGAATGGATGCTTTGAAATCACAAAGTTTATCTAAGCTTAGCTGGAGCAGTGGTGAATGCTTATAATCCTGCCACCTTGGGAGGTGGGGTAGAAGGACCCCTTGGGTCCAGGATTTGAGACCAACCTGGGCAACACAGTGAGATCTCATCTCTTAAAAAAAGAAAAAAAGTTTATCTAAGCTTGAATCCTGGTTCTGCTACTATTAGCTGTCTGGTTTTGGGTAAAGTCACTTCACTCATCAAAGCCTTAGTGTGCTCACCTGTAATTAAGAGACATAATATTTACTTCATAAAGTTAGCCATGAGAATTAAGTAAATGACAAAACATCTGTAACCGCCCCCCCGCCCCCCGCCTTGCTCAGTGTCTGGTACTTAATAAGTGACAGCCATTAGCACTATTGTTGTCTTGAGTCTAACATGGACTTAGAGAGGTGATTATGGTAATCAAGAAAAGTATAACTGCAAGATTGCCAGCCCAGTGCCCTTCCTTTGGGAACAAAGTTTTCCAAGGTAAGGATGCTTATTCAGAAAAAAAGACAAATTCAGACTTTTAACATTTCAACTCCTAACTTAATATTCTGAGCTACAGATAAAAAAACCTTCCTGATTCCATCTCTTTCTCCATTCAAATTTTAAAGCAAACAGGGATACCAGGAGCACAAGAGACAAGCCACCAAAATGTGCAGGGAGAAGTCAAGGAGCAAATACTATAAACGCAGTAATGTGAGCAGCAATTCTGCTTAACTCTCACTTCCTCAGAGAGGCCTTCCCTGACCACTTTATCTAAAATCCTGGCCGGGCGCGGTGGCTCAAGCCTGTAATCCCAGCACTTTGGGAGGCCGAGACGGGTGGATCGCGAGGTCAGGAGATCGAGACCATCCTGGCTAACACGGCGAAACCCCGTCTCTACTAAAAAAATAGAAAAAACTAGCCGGGCGAGTTGGTGGGTGCCTGTAGTCCTAGCTACTCGGGAGGCTGAGGCAGGAGAATGGCGTAAACCCGGGAGGCGGAGCTTGCAGTGAGCTGAGATCCGGCCACTGCACTCCAGCCTGGGCGATTGCGAGACTCCGTCTCAAAAAAAAAAAAAAAAAAAAAAAAAAAATCCTACCCACAGTTCCCCCTCCCCCCACATCACTTTTCCAACCCCATAACCTGCTTTACTTTTCTTATGGGGCTTACTATACTGGCTATTCATTGACATATTTATTCATTTGTTGTTTATCCTCTCTATTAGGATGTAAGTTCCTTGGGAAGGAACTTGTTCTATTTCCATCATAGAGGATCCCCAGTGCCTTGAATGGGGTCTAGCACTCAAGAAATATTTGTGGAGTGACTGAATAACACTGTTATTCCTTGAGTTCTCACGCAGGCAATGGATTTGGTACCTTATTTGCTTAAAAAATACTTATGTGGCTCTTACTGTTTTCAAAGTACTGTTGCAAGTCAATAATGGTCAGAACAATCTCATGAAGTTGGATGATTTTCTTCATTTTACATGTGAACAGAGAGACTCAAAGGAATTAGGTAGCCTGCCCAACCTCCTCCAGCTGGTAAATGTCAGCCAGGATTCCCAACCATGTCTGCTTTACTCCCAAGCTCATGCTTTTCCAGGTCTCTGATAAGGTGGAAGACATCAGAGATGGGGACTAATGTTATTGTCACAGAGTCCTGAATTTGGAGCTGCATGAAGTCAGAAGAGAGTGAAGATCAGCCAGCTTGGTTCTGGTGAGGAAAATGGAATTCCTAGACAATCACTTGGGTTTAAAGTAGGCAAATATAAGACACTGGTGCATTATACTATAAAAATGTTTACTGTTTTAGTTAGCACTGTTCCTGCTCTTGCAACGTGATATGCTGTGCCATCAAAGCTGGAGAACTGGATATTTTTGTTTATATCATGCAAACAACTTTATACAACATTACTATTAGAGACTTTTTCTAATCTATATTACCATACAGGTATCATTTACTATTTCTGATGCAAAAGGAGAAAATATGAGCTCACTCTCTTACAACTTCACATTCAAGTATGTAGTCATATATTTAGTGTTCCAAATGTACATATGATTATTTTATGAATAATAATTGAAGCTGTTAGTTTTTTTTTTAATAAGACAAAGGTCCAGAAACCAATATGATTTGAAGGTAAAGTGCCAATTTATAGATTAATATTTTCACTGCCATCAGGAAAAGTAAATGTGAACATAACATTGTAAGTTCTCAGTCATGCATAGATAAAAATTGTAAATTTCTTAGCTTTTAGGTAAAACCCAAAGCTAATCACCTCCACTGTGCCTCTGAGTATATGTTTAAACAGAAAGTTATTCATTTTGTAAGTTCTAAACATTTTGTTTCCTTCAGAGACATCACATTAAAATATAAGAGTAACTGTTTAAGTATGTTGGCTGACAGATACTTTATTTGTAGGACATTTCATTTATTATTTTGTACAATTTAAAACCTCCATCGGTGGAAATGTAAAATGGTACAACCAATGTAATATGGTGTAGTCACTGTGGAAAACAGTTTGGCAGTTACTCAAAAAGTTTGAGTTGCCAGTTGACTCATCAATTTCACTTCTAGGTATTTACCCAAGAAAAGTGAATATACATGTCCACACAAAAAGTTGTACGCAAATGCTCACAGCTGTATTATTTCATAATAACCAAAGGTAGAAAAAACTCAAATGTTCATCAACTGATGAATGGCTAAACAAAATGTGGTACATCCACTATGGAATATTATTCAGCCATAAAAAGGAACAAAGTATTAATACATGCCAAAACATGAATGCGCCTTGAAAACATGCTAAGTGAAAGAGGCCAGATACAGAGGCCACAAACTGTATGATTCCATTTATATTAATGCCCAGAATAGGCAAATCCATAGAGACAGAAAACAGATTAGTGGTTTCCAGGGTTTGGGGGAGGGGAGAAGAGGAGCGATTACTTAACGGTACAGGGCTTTTTGGGGGTGATGAAAATGTTGCAGAATTAGATAATGGTTATGGCTGCACAATTTTATGAATATTCTGAATATACTAAATACCAGTGAATTATGTACTTTACAAAAGTGAATTTTATGGCATGTGAATCTAAAACAATAACACCGACAACAAAAATCTGGGTTTGCTCCCCCTCCGAAGTGTATACAAAACAGTGAAACTTCTCATTTCCTTAAATTTGAATGCAAATAGCAGCTGGATTACTGGGGAGTTGGGGGAAGTGGGCAAGGAGAAGCAAGTAATAGAAATGATATGGTAACTGTAAATGATGGTAGCCAACAGTTACTGAGGATTTACTGTATAAGTACTGTGTGAAACACTTTGGCAATTGTGATAAACCAATATGGCAGGTAGAATACAGAATAATTACCCTTTCAAAGACATCCATTCTAATTCTTGGAACCTGTGAATATATTAGGTTATATGATAAAGGGAAATTAAGGTTGCTAATAAACTGACTTTAAAACAGAAAAGTATTCTGGATTACCCAGGTGGGTCCAATGTAATCACAAGAGTCCTTAACAGTGGAAAAGAGAAGCAGAAGTTGGAGAACCACAAAGATGGCAGCATGGGAAGGATTCGGCCTGACGCTGATGGAGAAAGGGAGGCCATGAGCCAAGGAACGCAGGTGGTCTCTAGAAGCCGCAAAAGGCAAAAGAACAGATTCTTCCTTAGACCCCTGCTGACACCTTGATTTTAGCTCACTGAGAACCATTTGGACATCTGACCTCCAGGATTATAAAATAATACATTAGTATTGTTTAAGCTACTTCCTTGTGGTAATCTGTTACAGCAATAATAACAGAAAACCAATATAGTCAGTAAAGGTCAGGTTTATTGCCAATCACCCCTCCCCCATTTTCATCTGAAACACAACCTGGGGCACATAGCATCTAATTAAATTCATACAAAGTGCAAATCACTGAGTAGAAACCAAAATGCATTTCAAAGTTAATACCAATTAATGTGACACCCAATTTCTTTCCCCCTTTCTAATCACTCCAATGCGCATGGCTTATATACAAGACATATTTATTTTTGTAGGATTCAATTAGAATGTTTTATATTTCCATCCAAGAATCACATCCAACACTTTTGGAAGAAAGTAGGTGTAATGAAGCTCTGGTCCAAATTAAGGAAAATTAAGAGGAGAGATAAACAAGGAGACACAGGCACGGGGTGAAGAAAATAGTCCATTCGAAACCAAGTAACAATGGGTGATCTCGTAAGAGTTGGTGACTTGCAGGTCTAGGCCCAGATCATCTGCTATTTCCCAGTGCTTCATTAAGATACCACTTCTAAGTTATATTACAGTAAAACTTGGAGAAATGTGCTTAACTGGTCCCTGAAACTTGGGCCACAATTTGGTTTTCATTTCAGTTTCCCTCTAAATTGCCTAGGCGTTCTAGCTAGTTTTGAAATGACTTGTGGCTTCAGGCAGGGCAGGATATTTTGGTATGTGATGGGAAGTGTCATCAGATCTTGCTTCCACAGGAAAATAATAGCCCTAAATATTGAGGGCAGAGTAGATGGCATTAAGAGCACCAAACTTGCCTCATTTTGAGGTCCCAGCAGCAGTCAATGCTTCTTCTAATAGTGCACTCAACAAACGTTTCTTAATATTTTCTAAGAACTTGCTTTGTGATAGGAATTGCTCTAGGCCCTTTTGTATATCTTTCTTATTAAAACCACATGATAACTCTTCTATGTAGTTTTCTCCATTTAACAGATGAGAAAACTGAGGTGCCTTTCATTCTTCCCTCTAGGGAACCAGAGTGTTTATTTTAGTTCCCAGAAAAAAAAATATACTGCCCACTGCAGACTATAGCTACCCATTTTCAAAGAATCCCACCCTAAAAGTCTCATCCATGAAACACTTCATTCCCTGGGGTGCTCTGGACTGTCTAGCCTCAAAACCAGGTAAGTTATTAAAACTGGATCTGGACTTAATGGGCTGCTTTCTGCCTACAGGGCCAGCTAATTAGTCTTAATTATCTCATTATAGATTTTAAGTATTTCCAGCTGCTTCTTTACCCCTTACTGCCCACTCCCTCATCCCCCATGTCTATTTTTCAGATAATCTCTGCCAAGTCATGGACACAGTTGATATACTGATGTATTCTTCCGATCTATCAGCTATTTCTGATCAAGCCCCTCACTTGCTAAGTCTCCCTGAGATATCCACCTCTGTGTTCCTTTATCCATGAGAAGAAATATGCTTTGGCCAATTATTGGACATAAGAACAAATTTTAAAAACTACATTTTTCACTGACCATCAAACTGTAATATAGCACAAACAATAAACATGCATCTATCTGTTTATTTCATAGAAGCTTAGGAAGTAATCCTTTCTCCTTTTCTTTCACTGCCTGCAAGCCCCAAATCAATCATTCGGACCAAATAGTTCAAATAAAAATGAAGGAAACAGTTTTATTTCTTAATTGGTTGACAAGGAAAAAGATGAAGTAATAGTTTAGTGAAAGTGGATGAAAATATATGGTCAGAGGGCTACTACTTACATGACTGACCTTGGGCAGGTCATTTAATCTCTCTGAACCTCAGTTTTCTTTTTTTTTGAGACGGAGTCTCGCTCTCTTGCCCAGGCTGGAGTACAGTGGTGGGATCTCGGCTCACTGCAAGCTCCGCCTCCTGGATTCAAGCCATTCTCCTCCCAATTCACGCCATTCTCAGCCTCCCAAGTAGCTGGGACTACAGGTGCCCACTACCATGCCCAGCTAATTTTTTTGTATTTTTAGCAGAGACAGGGTTTCACTGTGTTAGCCAGGATGGTCTCAATCTCCTCACCTCGTGATCTGCCCACCTCGGCCTCCCAAAGTGCTGGGATTACAGGCACGAGCCACTGCGCCCGGCCTCTGAACCTCAGTTTTCTAACAGATAAACAATGGAATAATACCTATTTAATGTGGGCAGTTGTAAGGGTCAAAAAGGATAAACGCCTGTTAAAGTGGTTTATAAACTATATATTTTTAAAAAATGTTAACTATTATTAATAAAGAAAAGAAAAAATTTCCTTCCTCTGTGTTTTCACTTTTATTTTTAGTAGCTATTTCTAGAATACTCTTCCCTTGTTATTCAAGTCATTCGTTATTTAAAATTTCTTAAATTTAAGCTAGTGATATCTTCAGATGCCAATTACCTCTTATAAGACAAAGCATATGGATACTGTGCTACCCTCACCCCTAAGGATAGAACTCTTTACATCCATAAACATCATTTTAATATTAGTATCCCCCTAGTAATTAAAAATATGGCTGCTTCTTAAAGAGTTTAAATACCCAAGGAATGCATTGCTCACTCAAATCCTATCCACGTGCTTCTCCTCTTAGTAGTACAACATAAGATGCAATCATGAAATGTCCAAGGAAAATCAACCATTGGTGACACTGAGCACTTTCAAATTTGTGGCTGGTAAAAACTGAATTTGCAAATAATAATTTCGATTCTTCACAAAATGAAAAGTGTTGTTATAGCACCCTGCCACACTTACCCTCCTCAGTATTTGTCAACTAAATTCACCTGCATTCAAATTAAACAAAATAGAAGATTTTTATGTATTCAAGTATTTTATACTGAATAGCTCCTTGGAGGGTCTCCATTTACTGGCTCGGGTAATACTATCTTTCCTTTAGTTTATTAGATCGACCAAGTTAATTTTAAATAACCTAGGGAACTTTAAGTGATTCTTGGAAGGGCTAACATGCGTGCACATACGGTTGGTCATCCATTTTTTTTCTGCACATGAAGGGATTTTCTGCATTCATTTTGATCATTTCTTGGAACACTAAAAACACTTGCCAACATCTCTCACATGTTTTGAAACACCACCATTCTAATGATGAAATGCTTTCAATTCTGTTTTTTATGCAAGTGAACATTTTGTCTAGTTTAGCTAAAGCAATCCGATAAAATGGAACAACTGTTTATTGCCAACCACCCCCACCCCCTACATTTTCATCTGAAACACAACCTGGGGCACATAGCATCTAATTAAATTCATACAAAGTGCAAATCACTGAGTAGAAACCAAAATGCATTTCAAAGTAAATACCAATTAATGTGACACCCAATTTCTTTCCCCCTTTCTAATCACTCCAATGTGTATGGCTTATACACAAGACATATTCAATTTATTTTTGTAGGATTCAATTAGAATGTTTTGTATTTCCATCTAAGAATCACATCCGACACTTTTGCAAGAAAGTAGGTGTTTTTTTTCTATGTGATTCTTATCCCCACTCCCACTCTCCAAAATCAGTGATATAAAAAGTTTGTCTTCATTTTTTTTTTTAAATTTGAGGAGGATTCTCATTATCTAATGTTTTTATTTTTTTCATTTAATATATGAATCTATGCTGCTCTTGACAACAGCACTATCTTTTTCTTCCTTGTTTCCATGACAATGAACACACAATAGAAAACTATCAAGCCATATATACAGAAATTCTGACAGCCATGTTCCAGTCTAGTTTGTGAGACAAGGCTTCAAATAATAAAAACTGTGTTCAACAATGCTCAACAAATCATCGTCTATAAAGTAATAACACTTTGAACAGAGAGCAACAAGAGACTAATCGGGCACAAGAGTGGCCAAGTGTAGCTAATCACTTGTGAAAGTAATCAGCCACTTGATTTGTTTTGTCTTGGAGAGGCCAATGATCAGAGCTACGTCCAGAAAGAACCTGGCAGTCAGAGCTGATTCCAGGAGCCACAATGATGGTATCTTGGTTACTGTATACTTGTTTGTCATTCATTCAACATTGAGTATCTGCAATGTAAAGACCTAGACTGGTGCTAGAAAAATATAAAACAGGTAGTCCATACCGGGAAGGTGCCTAACATAATTTTGGGAAGAAGAACAACTCTAGTGTTTTTTTTTCTTCTTTATTATACTTTAAGTTCTAGGGTACATGTGCACAACATGGTTTGTTACATATGTATACATGTGCCATGTTGGTGTGCTGCACCCATTAACTCGTCATTTACATTAGGTATATCTCCTAATGCTATCCCTCCCTGCTCCCCCCACCCCACAACAGGCCCTAGTGTGTGATGTTCCCCTTCCTGTGTCCAAGTGTTCTCATCGAAACAACTCTAGTTTTTAACAAGAGAAAGAAGCTCTGGTAATTTATACAACAAATCATACTTGATGCTCTTAATCATAACTTGATGCATATCATATACATTTCATTATTTTAAAAAGTAAAAATTACTGATAAATAAGGAAGGGGTTTCTTTTCAAACATGTGGAAGATCTATGGGGGTAGCTACTATGATTTCAAATTTTTTTATATCCAGATTCAACTGACTTATATTCAGCACCTACCATGCACCAAGCACTTCCACCATAGACTATCTCTTTCTGTTTCTCTCAAGGTGTCTAAAAAGTGTTTGTAAAACAACAGATATTTACATTAAAAAAAAAAAAAACTTTGAACTAAAAACGTGAATTTATTCTTTATATTGTTATGGTTAAGTATTTCAAAGGAATAGAATCCTGGGAAAACTACTAAAATCCAATTATTTAAATTAAATGTGTTTCAGTTTCTCATATCTCATAGTTTACATTAAGCAATACTAAATAAGAGCAAATCTGCTTTCCAAAAAGTGTGCAATGTCTTTCTGGGTATCATCCTGAATGTCAATTATCAATGCAGTAATAAGTACAGTAGTACTGTGAATACAGAGTTGGGGCTGTGTGCAGGCTCTGATAGTGCTATCCTGTTGTTTAACCTACCACAGATACATAGCAGATTCCATATCTGTGATGACCATATCAAAAAGCAAACGTTAACCCATTCCATTCCCAGGTTCTGAAAATGTGAGTGACATGGACCTAGTTTTAAAAACTCTCCTCCAGATACTTCTCTTTAACTTTGGTGTCCTCACTTCTTTCACTCTGTGTGACAGGGTTATTAAAAGAGCCTTTTTAAGGCCTGGGAAATAAATTAAGTCCAGACAAGTGTTTCGAGGTCTCTTTAATGCTTGGACAACTGGGAAAGCGAGAAGACAAGCTCCTTGAGGCCAGGACCCAGTATGCCTGATTCATCTGTGTCTTGCCCTCAAAGTTTAGCACACTGTGCTTTCTAAATGATTGTCAAGGACAATGACACAGTCTGGGCTGCTCCTCTTCTCTCCAACACAGCAGCCAAGAGGTAAAATAGGCCAGGATGCGGTACAAAAACCTGTCACTCCATTACATCTCCCACTTGCCTAAGGTAGCAGATGATTGGGTTTTGCATGCCTGGTTTACACTCTTCAAATATTTATAGACAGTTCTCTTTGCCTCCAGCCCTAGTTGTCACTTAGCCAAGTTATACATACATGGTTCTTTTAATCTTTCCTTAGAAATCAATCCCACTAAGCTCTTTAATCATTCTAGTTGCATTTCTCTCAACTTTTGGCAGTTTGTCTTTCTGGTGATTTAGTCTGTGGCAAAGCAGGGAAAAAAGCATGAAATATAGAGGGGTGTGGTCCCCTTTCCATTTCAAAATTCAATGCCTTTTATGTGCAAAATAAAATTATTTTTCTTCTGTTTGTATGAATATGTTTTTAAATATTCATATTTAAGTTGATGTATTAATAGACTGCAAGATAAACAAAAAAAGTATTATTGGTACTATACTGTCTAAGGATGATATTGTCACTGACTGAACCCTCTCATGTATAACTGGTCTAAGTTGCAGTATTCAAATATGAGAAATGGGAATCTAGAGTAACATAGTCACTACAAAGAAGCTTAAGTGCCCATCCTAAGGTACTGCCCATCTGTAAATACCTCTCACTAACTTTAGCTTTTTAGTAACAAATTTTAAAAATAAGTTAATTTTTACCATTATAAAAAGAATACACTAAAAAAATTCAAATGATCAGAACTAGAAAAAATTACCTACATGCTACAACCCAAAGTCAACATTTAGCATTTTTAATTATTTTTTAAATTTACAGATAAAATGTTATGTTATTTATTGTATACAACAGGTTTTGAAGTATATAGACAGGCCTTGTTTTATTGTGCTTCACAGATACTACACTTTTTTTTTTTTAAAAAAACAACTGAAGATTTGTGGCAAACCTGAGTCAAGAAATTCTATTGGCATCATTCTGCCAACATCACGAACCTACTTCGTGTTTCTGGGCCACATTTTGATAATTTTACTAATATTTAAAACTTTTGTCATTATTATTATATCTGTTATGGTAATCTGTGCCCTTTGATGTTACTATTGTAACTGTTGTGGGGCACCACAAATTGTGCCCTTATAGGATAGCCAACTTCACTGATACACATTGTGTATGCTGACTGCTCCACAAACCAGCCACTCCTCTGTATCTCTCCGTCTTCTCAGGCCTCTCTATTTTCTGAGACACAACAATATTGATGTTAGGCCAATTAATAACCCTGTGATGGTCTCCAAGTATTCACGTGAAAGGAAGAGCTGCACAACTCTCACTTTAAATCAAAAGCTGGAAATGATTAAGCTCAGTGAGAAAGGCATGTCAAAAGCTTTCATCGGTCAAACACTGGGTCTCCTGCACCAGTTAGCCAGGTGATGAATGAAAAGGAAAAATTATTGAAGAAAATTAAAGCGATTAAACTAAAATGACAGCAAAAACACACAATGAGAAAGTGAAACAACCTTACTGCTGATATAAAGAAAGTTTTACTGGTCTGCATAGAAAACCATACCAGCCATAACATTTCCTAAGCCAAAGCCTAATGCAAAGCAAGGCCCTAACTCTATTCTATGAAAGCTGAGAGGTGAGGAAGTTGCAGAAGAAGAGTTAGAAGCTGGCAGAAGTTGGTTCATGAGGTTTAAGGAAAGATGATGCCTCCATAACCTAAGAGTGCAGGGTGAAGCAGTCAAGTGCTGATGGAGAAGCTGCAGTGAGTTATACTGAAGATCTAGCTAAGACCATTGATGAAAGTGGCTGCACTTAAACAACAGATTTTCAGTGCAGATGAAACAGCCTTTTATTGGAAGAAGATGCTATCTAGGACTTTCATAGCTAGAGAGGAGAGGTCAATGTCTGACTTCAAAGCTTCCAAGACCCGGCTGACTCTCTCATTAGGGGCTAATGCTGACAGTGACTTGAAGTTGATGCCAGTGCCCATTTGCCATTTAGAAAATCCTAGGGTCCTTAAGGATTATGCTTAATCTACTCTGCCTGTGCTCTAGAAATAGAGCAACAAAGCCTGGATGACAGCATGACAGCACATCTGTTTATGGCATGGTTTACTGAAAATTTTAAGCCCAGTGTTGAAGCCTACTGCTCAGAAAAAGGATTTTGTAAGGCTAGAGCTGCCACAGATTCCTCTGATGAATCAGGGAAAAGTAAATCAAAAACCTTCTGGAAAGGACTCACCATTCTGGATACCACTAAGAACATTTGTGATTCAGTGGGGAGGTCATAATATCAACATTAACAGGAATTTGGAAGACGTTGATTCCAGCTCTCACGGATGACTCTGAGGGGTTCAAGACTTCAGGGGAGGAAGTAACTGCAGATGTGATTTAAAGAGCAAGAGACCTATAATTAGAAGTGGAGCCTGAAGATGTGACTGAACTGCCGCAGTCTCGTGATAAAACTTGAATGGATGAGGAGTTGCTTCTTCCGGATGACCAATACAGTGGTGTCTTCAAATGGAATCTACTTGTGGTAAAGATGCTGTGAACATTGTTGAAATAACAAAAGATTTAGAATATTACATAACCTTAGTTGATAAAGCGGCAGCAGAATTTGAGAGGACTGACTCCAGTTTTTAAAGAAGTTCTCCTGTGGGTCAAATTGTATCAAACAGCATCGTATGCTACAGAGAAATCTTTTGTGAAAGGAAGTCAACTGATGCAGCAGATTTCATTGTTGTTTTATTTTAAGAAATTGCCACAGCCACCTCAAACTTTGGCAACTACCCTGATCAGTCAGCAGGGCAACTACCCTGATCGAGACCAGACCTTCCACCAGGAAAAAGATTACAACACGCTGAAAGCTCAGATGGTTGCCAGAATTTTTTAGCAATAAAGTATTTAATTTAGTTTTATTGTTTTTTGAGATGGAGTTCTGCTCTTGTTACCCAGGCTGGAGTGCAGTGGCGTGATCTTGGCTCACTGCAACCTCCGTCTCCTGGGTTCAAGCAATTCTCCTGCCTCAGCCTCCGAAGTAGCTGGGATTACAAAACATTCACCACCATGCCTGGCTAATTTTGTATTTTTAGTAGAGACAGGGTTTCACCACATTAGTCAGGCTGGTCTCGAATTCCTGACCTCAGGTGATCCACCCGCCTCGGCCTCCCAAAGTGCTAGGATTACAGGTGTGAGCCACTACCACACCAGGCTGCAATACAGTATTTTAAATTAAGATATGTACATTGTATCTACATCATGATATTACACACTTAATAGACTACAGTACAGTAAGTTTAACTTTTATATACACTGGAAAACAAAAACTGTGTGACTTGCTTTATTGTATCACTTTATCATGATGGTCTGGAACTAAATCTGCAATATATCTGAGGTACATATGTATGACGTAGAGTAACTAAATCTAACTAATTGACAAATGGATTACCTCTATAGTTATCATTTTTGTGGTGAGAACCTTTAACATCCACTCTCTTAGTATTTTTCAAGAATACAATATATTGTTATTACCTATACTCACCATCTATGTACAACAGATCTCTTTAACTTATTCTATCTACCTGAAACTTTGTATCTTTTGACCAGCATCAACCCAAAGTCCTCAGCTCTTAGTAACCACCATTCTACTTTGTAGTTCTATGAGATCAACTTTTTCAGATTTCACATATGAGTGATATCATATAGTATTTATCCTCTGTGCCTGGTTTATTTCTCTTAACATAGTATCCTCCAGGTTCATCCATACTGTGGCAAATGGCAGACTTTTTTTCTTTTTTATGGCTGAATAGTATTCCATTGTGTATATATACCACATTTTCTTTATCCATTCATCTGTGGGTGGACACTTAGGTTGATTCCATATATCCTGGCTATTGTGAATATGCAATAAACATACGGTAACGCAGCTGTTTGATATACTCATTTCATTTCCTTTGGATACATATACACCCAGTAGTAGGATTGCTGGATTGTATAGTCATTTTATTTTGAATTTTCTGAGGACCCTCTACACGGTTTTTCACAATGAATGTACTAATCATTTTTGAAGAATTCCATTTAAGCCTTTTCTGAAGTATTGTCCCCCCATCTCCAACATACATGGTCATACCATTTGCACCAGTGTAACACTTTGCCTTTTCACTTAATGTTATAATATAAAATTTCATGTATTGCCTTGTCTTTAAATATTCATTTTTATTGAGCGCCAATCATTCCATAAGTAAGTGGGCATGCCATAATTTTACAATTCCCTACTGTTGGACAGTTACATCATTTCCACTTTTTCTCTAGCTTAGACATCACTATGACGAAAATCTTCTTTACACACAAGCAAGAAAAACTTGTGTGTAAAGTTTTTCTCTGTTTAAGATTATTCCTAGATTCACAGCAGTAAAATCAATGTGTCAAAGGACAGGCAGAAAGTAAGCTGTGAGATAAAAAATCAGTGCAAGTGTTACGTGAAGTGAAAAATGCCACCTTAAGTACAAAGATTTGTCTTTTGGCTCTAATGCTAGCAAGTGAACACTCAAATCTTAGAAGGTTGTAGAAAACTGTCTGAAATGGCTAATTCTAATAAGTTACATGTTGTACCCACTAGTATTCCACTTCTTTATTCACACAAGCGTATGGCTGATCCCTTATTGAGTTTAAATTCTTAACCTTACCTAGATCTACCATCAGAAGGCGAGTGAGCGCTGTGTAGAAGGTTGTTCGACACCTGAAGTCACTGAGACTGTAACTGTCACTGATGCCAAGGAAAGGGAAGTGTTCACTCTAATGAAAGCAAAAGAGTAATCCAAGTTACTAACGCTTTACCTCAACTATTTGTAAAATTCTATTCATTAATTAAAGAAATAAGACTTACCGTGTGGTTTTTTAGCATGAATTTCACAGCATCTATCTTCACAAGTTTTTTTAAAAGGATATAGGTAATAGAAGTTAAGGACTCTAAGGAAATATATTTGTCATATCAGTATGTAATAAATCACAAAGTAACAGTGAACTGTAGTGGCATCAATTTCTACTTATAAAAAATAAATATAATTTCTAAAGAGCATTCCTATAGAAATGTCTTTCCTTTTGTTAAGAATGATAATCTATTATTAACCAATGCAATACTTTTCTATCTTATATATATTCTAGTTATGGAAAGAAAGAATGAATTTTATAATTAAGACAAGAACTCTTTTACTATTAAAGTCTTGATAGTGGAAAATTAAAACTGACCCCTTTTTATATTTTGGGTGTAACTTGTGAACTTCTACTTACTTAATGTTATTTCATAATGAAATAATTATAAAAGACCCATAATAGGCTATCAAAAAAGAGAAAATTACTCAATTCTAAGAAACAGTGAGCTCTCTTAGTAGAAATCTAAGATCAGAATATAATTAGGAGGATATAGCAGACTGCATGTCATCAAGTATAGAAGGACAGCTTAAAGGAACTAATATTTCTCAAGTGCCGAGTATGTAAAAGGCATTTTCCATATGTTAATTCACCTAATCTTCACAATTATACTGTTAAGTATTGATTATTATTTTTAGTCCATAAATAATGAAACAGGAGCTAAGAGAAATTAAGTTGCTTGCCCAAGATTATACAGCCATGGATCGACAGTGCTGCGATTTGAACTGTAGTTTGGTTCCAAAGGCCATGTTCTTTCTGCTGTACCACATTATCACCTGAACAGTTCAACTTAGAAGGAGTATGAAGTTAAGAAATTGGAAACATGAATACAAGGCCTAAATAGGCCTAAATAATTTCAGGTATGATGTGGATTCTAAACACATCTACTCAGTATGCAAATACCCTCTTCTCTTACTCTACCATAGTCATGTGTTTCTACCACAGCTAGAGCATCTCTCGGCCATTCCCTAACACCCACTCATGCCTTTCTTGAAGGCTATAATAATCTTATATGGTTCCATTCATATTACAAGGAAAACACTGGCTTTCTTTTTCCTTCACATCATCTCCAAATATATGACTCAGTCTACTGCCTCTGCACAGGGGCACTGAAAAGTATAATTCTAAATTTTAGTCACTCAGGCATGGGTATCAAAGAGTGGAAAACACATTGGAACACGAGTCAGGAGACCTGGGCTTGACTATACCATTCAATGAATCCAAGTAATAAACTTAGCCTGTCTCAGCCTTAGTTTCTCTCTCCAACAAATGAGGATGAAACCTCTGCCCAAGCTACCTTACAGGATTGTTCTGAGGATCATATAATGCAAATGTCTTTGCCAGTTATCAATCACGGAAAAAGAAAGATGTAGAGAATTCACAAAACGTGTGCAACTTGCAAGGCTTATTTTCACAATTCCATGAGATAGACAGTATCACTTCTATTTTTCAGGTAAGGAAATAAACTAAAAAAAGTTAAATAATTTTTCAAAAGATAAACAATTAGTATGATTTATATTCAAGTCCCTCTGATTCCAAAGCAACTATTCCAGTTGCATATGAAGCATGTATGTTTGGCTTAGCCATATACCTGATTATTTAAAATATGCATCTACATTTTAGCATGTATCTGTATTAGACAGTAAACTTTCTAAGGGCAGGGACGATATCCATGCATTTTCCCTCTTGCACTGCTCTCAGCAGGTGCTCAATGCACTGTATTTTTCTTTTTTTTCTTTTTTTGAGACAGACTCTTGCTCTGTCCCCAGGCTGGAGTGCAGTGGCGTGATCTCAGCTCACTGCAACCTCCACCCCCCCGGGTTCAAGTGATTCTCCTGCCTCAGCCTCCCGAGTAGCCAGGACTACAATCATGGGTCACCACGTCTAGCTAATTTTTTGTATTTTTAGTAGAGATGGGGTTTCACTATGTTGGTCATGCTGGTCTCGAACTCCTTACCTCAAGTGATCCACTGTGCCTGGCTGGCCACAATGCACTGGGTTTTTCTGGCAGGCTGCAGGGCAACAAGACCAAGGCTGACAGGTAGCAAGTTTTTCCTTGCCTCCAAAGATGCAGATTTGATGATTATTCCCAGTGTCAGTCACTGGGCTGAAGACCTGCCACTCAAACTTCACTCAGTTAAACAGGGGTAGGATCAATAAACTTAGAAATATCTTAAGTAATTACCAAATAGAATTCTCTTAAAATTGCAAAGTTAAAAGTGACAGGGTCTATGGGTAATAAGAATGCTGCCATTAATAGGAATCTTCCTGTCAGTGCTGTTAATAAACAGCAAGTCATGTTTTGACAATAGAATATTTATGAAAGCAATAAACAGAACATTCACAGGAAGAATCTCATCTGTCAAAGACACATTTTCTGCAGAACGGCATCTGTGCACTTTGTACCAAGGCCAGCCTCACTGCCTTTTAATTACATTCCAAAGAAAAAAATGATTAAGAATGAATTTTTACATTTTTCAATAAAGAAAAAAATGAGAGTTCACCTGAATATTTATGTTCTCTTATAGAAATTCAATTCAAAGCTAGTTATGGCTCTTAAGTGGGTCTGTAATGTTAAAAAAGGCAAATGAACACGTCATCTTTATGATCTTTACACTCTGATCTTATTCTTCTCTAAGAGACTAGGGTTCATCTGAGTTGTGCCATTTTGGCTGCGTGGAGCATTAGATAAATTATGGCAACACTAAGTTAGATTTCAGAGGTCTATTCAAAACACCTCTTAGCAGTAAACCTGGTAATGGTGGTAACAGTAACAGTAGCAACAGTACTAGAAGTCTTGAGAGTGAATATAAACATAACGTACAGAACATGTCAACAGAAGAGTCACGATTCAAATCCAGATCTGTCTGGCTCTAAAGTATAGGGTCTTTTCATTAGGGTATATCAGATCCATTTGATTTTAAAGAGACTAGTTCTCCTCTAGAGATCATTTGCTCCTTGAAATACAATTGAAATCGGAATCAAGTCCCAGAAGGGACAGGGAAACATTTTATTTTAGGAGGGACCAATTCATTAATGAGCCAGCATCACATCCAGGATTGAGCAAACTCTATAGTCTGGCTGGCAGTAACCCATTAAACCAAATTCTCAGAAAATCCCTGTCTCTAGCCATACAGTTATGACAACAGTGAAGAGGGTGAAGATAGTCTTATTGATAGCTAGGATAACACATAAAGAAAAACAAGAAAATAATCTTGTAAGATGGCTGAAAACTCTGAAAATCTGTATCCTTTGAAAAGGAGGATAACTAAATTGAGAATGAACTGCTTTCTTAGGTTACAGGAGTACTACACAATTCAGTAGCTGCTCGACACAGTATCACCAAGTATGACTTCAATTCACAGTATCAGGCCTTTTCTGACTATTTACCACATTTCATCAAATCTAAAACACCACTGATTGTAAAACAAAAAAATCAATATAATATGTACTACTAAGAAAAAGCACTTAAAAATACCATCAATTATAAGATATATCCTATTTACAGAAGCGTAAAGACATGAAAACATTTGATTTAGAATACAGTAGTGTACTAGATACATCATATTCACTAAGTACAAAAGAGTGGGTAATCATACTGAATCTGGGCAAATATTTAAAAGTCATACATGTTCATAGATACTTTTTGCAGACAGAGTTAGATCCTGATGAAAGAAGAAAGTTCACAGATGACAATATTACATGTCAGAAATTGCCATACTTAGGTTATACGTACAAAGTATAGTAACTGAAATGTAAGTTTAGTTATTTCAAAAGTAGAATTTTGCTCATGAACCCTACTAGACATACACACACACACATACACACCCACAGACATGCACACAGACACACAAACGCACAATTCCTTTTAAGCAAATATAAAGAAAAGAACAGAAGGAAGAACTACCCATTATAAAAGTACTAAGGGAGATTATATAGGCCAAAAACTATACTAATTGGTTATCCTCATATGATATCTGGCCATTTCCGATAAGTTGGGTAATAACATCAATATTTATTCACAAGATGGACTGAAGACTTAAACGTAAGACCTAAAACCATAAAAACCCTAGAAGAAAAACTAGGCAACACCATTCAGGACATAGGCATGGGCAAAGACTTCATGACTAAAACATCAAAAGTAATGGCAACAAAAGCCAAAACTGACATATGGGATCTAATTAAACTAAAGAGCTTCTGCACAGCAAAAGAAACTATCATCAGAATGAACAGGCAACCTAAAGAATGGGAGAAAATTTTTGCAATCTATCCATCTGACAAAGGGCTAATATCCAGAATCTACAAGGAACTTAAACAAATTTACAAGAAAAAAACAACCCCATCAAAAAGTGGGCAAAGGATATGAACAGACACTTCTCAAAAGAAGACATTTATGCGACCAATAATCATATGATAAAAAGCTCTTCATCACTGGTCATTAGAGAAATGCAAATCAAAACCACAATGAGATACTATCTCATGCCAGTTAGAATGGTGATCACTAAAAAGTCAGGAAACAACAGATGCTGGAGAGGATATGGAGAAATAGGAATGCCTTTACACTGTTGGTGGGAGTGTAAATTTGTTCAATCACTGTGGAAGACAGTGTGGTGATTCCTCAAGATTCTAGAACCAGAAATACCATTTGACCCAGCAATCCCATTACTGGGTATATACCCAAAGGATGATAAATCATTCTCCTCTAAAGACACATGCACATGTATGTTTATTGCAGCACTGTTCACAATAGCAAAGACTTGGAACCAAAACAAATGCCCATCAATGACAGACTGGATAAAAAAAATGTGCCACATATACACAATGGAATACTATGCAGCCATAAAAAAAATGAGTTCATGTTCTCTGTAGGGACATGGATGAAGCAGGAAACCATCATTCTCAGCAAACTAACACAGGAACAGAAAACCAAACATCATATGTTCTCACTCATAAGTGGGAGTTGAACAATGAGAACACATGGACAGAGGGAGGGGAACATCACACACCAGGGCCAGTCGGGGGTGGGGGGCTAGGGGAGGGATAGCATTAGGAGAAATACCTAATGTAGATGACAGGTTGATGGGTGCAGCAAACCACCACGGCACGTGTATGCCTATGTAACAAACCGCCACATTCTGTACATGTATCCCAGAACTTAAAGTATAATAAAAAAAATACACATAAAAAATCCAAATAGGTATAACCAAGATGAAGTATCTTAAGGGATACTAATAATCATTTACAAGGAACTGAAGTTAAGGCATAATCACAGAACAGAAGGGGTAACAATAAGTTCTAAATGCCCACGGTATGAAGTTTTGAAACTATAAAGGAAGAGAAAAAAGTCTTAATCTCTAACAATTTACAATCTAATAGGAGACAAGACCAGCAAATACTAAACTATATTAATATAACATTCATACCCAGATATATAGATTGAAAACAAGGTGTTCAAAATATTAAGAAAAATAAACCACGACTTGAAAGAAAATGAAGGAAATTAATATTTAGTGAGTATTAAAGGACTAAGGATTAAGCTATTTCATGATGGCTTTACTAAGTCTATAGCCAAGACTGAAAAATTGAATAAGCCTAATTGAGTTACAAAGTATAAATGAGGGAGAGCGGCAAATGTGGTGATTCAGTGAAAGATAATGAAGGGTGTCAAGGGGTAGGTAAAATGAATTTCCTTGGCCCAAGTATAAAGTACAAATTGTGGTCGAATGGAAGATCAGGAAATTAGCTATGGGAACTCAATAAGTCAAGTACCGTCAAAGGGCTCAAATTTAAGTCAATAATTTTGCTTGACCTAAGAAGCAAGTGGAAGAGATTGTGGGCTTTTGGGAAGAGAAATGATCAGATCAAAACAATACTCAAGGTACGTAATTTTGTGAAACAAAAATCTAAAGAACTTGGTGAAGGTCTACATAAGGGGGCTACAGAAGGGGAATATGGAGGATTCTACACCTGATTCTAGTATACAAACAAACAGAGGAGATAAATTATGGGATGACTTTTCTATGGCTGATAGAGGCAGAAAACAATGAAATAAATCAACATTTCCTCTGATGAAAAATGCTAATAGAAGTATGCCTGAGGGATGTAAGCTGAAACTAGTTTTATTTAACATTCTCACAAACCATCTGGAGATGGTGGTATTCAGTAAAATAAAGCAATGCATTTTAATATTGTTTCACAAAAGCAGAAATATTACTGTTTATTTCTAAATAGTTACTGTAACAGACATAAACAATTTTACTTTCATCCTTCACCCTTGTTTCGTTCTTGCCCTTTGCGTCATCTCTCATTCTCTACTCCTTCCTGACACCACATTCAGGATTCATACCCAAATGGTGGGAAGGTCAGAAACAGATGTGAGGATGTCTGGTTTGCACACTACTTAGTAAAGTTTAAAAGTCGCATACTTAATGGTTTATCTATAAGCTTATGTCTAAATGACCTCAAATAAAAGGGGCTCCCTCAAATCAGCCATATCACAATGTCACATACCCACATTATTTTTAATGTGCAGATTATCAGAAAATTAGTATGTAATTTATCTGAGTTAAATTTAAACAGAAGAAAAAGAAACTATAATAATAAAACAACTGACTTTAAGCTCTTTGGAGCAATATAGAAAAGGAAGTTTGGAATCAGTGTCAATTCTGTCAGAATTTAAAATCCATTAGGGCAGGGTCTATGTTTTATTTGTCCTTTTGCCGTGTACTTAGCAAATGCTTAATAAATATTTGTGAAAGAGGCCAGTAAGATTCAAGATGAGTATGGAATTAAATTTAAAAATCACTATTTTAGTCTTACTAATGTTAACTCTAGATAAGGATGAAGTTCTAATTATTGTACTTAAAACAAGCAAGCAAAAGAAAGACACATGAAGCTGGGAAAGGTAGGGGTGAAAAATAAAATTTTCATGGTCATCAAGTGACTTTGAAAGAAAACAGATTCTTTGGCTTGTAGAAATGAAAATGACTGAAATAAACTAGTAGATAAATAGATTTATGATATATATGGATGGGACTTACATTCACCAAATTCAGGTGTACAGGAACTTAAGGGGACAATCTTAGCGAGTCAGTCTGAGGCCAAATGGAAGGAATTACTTCTTTATACCAAACAAAACCAGAGCCAGCTCCATAGGCACGTGGGCTGTACACTTGCATAGGGGACCCTGTGCCTAGAAGAGTCTCTTCATGGTTTAATGCTTTGCTCTTGAGGTCTTGAAATTCTTAATATTTTTTGAACAAGTAACCTCACATTCTTCTTTTTGAGGTGGGCCCTGCAAATTATGTAGCTGGCCTTGCAATAACATGGAGAAGTCATTAATCTTGAGAACTGTTGAGGTTAACAGTATCAATAAGGTAAAAAAAAAAAAGTTTGGATAAACTCAAAAGCTAATGTGGAAGTCTCTTATAGAGTCTGATTTTAAAAAGCTAGATATTGGTACTCATTGTAGTTTTGATTTGCATTTCTCCAGTGACCATTGGTGATGAGCTTTATTTCATATGTATGTTGGCTAGATAAATGTCTTCTTTTGAGAAGTGTCTGTTCATATCCATCGCCCACTTTTTGATGGGGTTGTTTTTTTCTTGTAAATTTGTTTAAGTTCCTTGTAGATTCTGGATATTAGCCCTTTGTCAGATGGAGAGATTTAAAAAATTTTCTCCCATTCTTTAGGTTGCCTGTTCACTCTGATGATCAGTGATCATTAAAAAGTCAGGAAAGAATAGATGCTGGAGAGGATGTGGAGAAATAGCTTTTACAGTGTTGGTGGGAGCATAAATTAGTTCAACCACTGTGGCAATTCCTCAGGGATCTAGAACCAGATATACCATTTGACCCAGCAATCCCATTACTGGGTATATACCCAAAGGATGATAAATCATTCTACTATAAAGCCACATGCACACGTATGTTTATTGCAGCATTATTCACAATGGTGAAGACTTTGGAACCAACCCAAATGCCCATCAATGACAGACTGGATAAAGAAAATGTGCCACATATACACCATGGAATACTATGCAGCCATAAAAAAGGATGAGTTCATGTTCTTTGCAGGGACATGGATGAAGAAGGAAACCATCCTTCTCAGCAAACTAACATAGGACCAGAAAACCAAATACCACATGTTCTCACTTGTAAGTGGGAGCTGAACAATGAGAACACATGGACACAGGGAGGGGAACATCACACACTGGGGCCTGTTGGGGGTTTGCAGGGCTAGGGGAGGGATAGCATTAGGAGAAATACCTAATGTAGATGATGGGTTGATAGGTGCAGCAAACTACCACGGCACGTGTATACCTATGTAACAAACCTCTATGTCCTGCACATGTATCCCAGAACTTAAAGTATATTACAAAAAGGACTTCAAAACACACACACACACACACACACACACACACACTCTCTCTCTCTCTCTCTCTCTCTCTCTCTCTAGATATTTTTAGTTTTCCCATGTTTGATGATTATGTAATAAAGGCCAACTACCAACAGAGGGCCTGATAGAGAATGAAATTTCCTTTCTGAAACCCAAGTGGAGCATGTTAACTGCTACAAATTTGAGTAAACAATAAATTGCAGAAGAAATACTGATCAATTATCTTTCAAAAGAACAAAAACTTGAAATAATGATTAACAAACAAACAGAATTTTGGATAAAATGTGATACTGTTCTCCGTTTTCAGCATTTAAAATAAGTTTACTTGATTGCTCTGTATGACCCTTATTCTCGCTCCAGTTTTCCCAGAAGCTTCCTTGTTCCAATCATTTGAACAATCTCACCCTTTTCCCATTTAGATAGAAACTAAAATTTCTGACCAGGAAACATTTCAAAGAAGGAAAAGATCCCCAAGTACCGAACGTGAACACAGAACACAGAGGGCTGGCTCTGTACAGAGCCATTTCAGCTCTGTGCCTGTTCAAAAAAGCTATTTAATCAGAAATTCTTGGACTTTAGTCTTGAAAATATAAAGAGTATGTTAAACAGTTACTCAAATGTATTTGCTAAATTTATTATAAATACCCATGTAATGAATCTGATGGGAAAACATAAACTTTCTGTCAAAAAGGTCACTGGATTTTAAAATAACAATAATCTTACCAATTTGAAAAGTTTCAAATTTGGCAAACAGCAATTTTGGGGTAAAATGCAACAGCCACCCAGTTACAATCCGGGACCCAGTTATAATCCGGGGATTTACACCCCACATCGTTATTTAGGAACTAGACTATCCCTAAAAATGTGAGTCTAGTGAGTCTTACGAAGTCCTATGAAAGTGTCTGTGACAGAAGTACCAGACTTTTCTGCTCAGGACATACAATGCAGCTCTATTTTCTAACTACCTAAAGGCAGAGGTTCTCAAAGTATGGTCCTGGAGCCACCAACTTAACCAGAGGCTTGTGAAAACTACAATTCTCAGGCCCAGGCCTAACACTTCCTGAAAGAGAAACTCTGGGGAGTGGGGCCTAATACTTTGTGTTTTAAAAAGCACTCACATTCTGATGCTCACTAAAGTCTGAGACTACTGCTTTAAGGCAACCAAAGGCTTTTTAATACTTCCTAAAAACGGGGTCTTCTGTGATTTCAATTTCTAACAAGTGGTCAGATAAAAGAACACCAAAGTTCAGAGACTGGCTTTGAGCACCATTAACACTGAGTAAGGTTCATCTGAAGCAGATAAAATAGAAAAAATAAAACAGAAAGTATCTGAAGACATGTACTATAAACAAAGAACATTAAAAAACCTCATAGTGAGATAACATGCTTTTCATTTACTTCTAATATTTTAAATAAAAATATTTTGAATATTAACATACAAACAGATTTCCATTAACAAGGGCCTATAGGTGATGATTTTGATCTTATATAAGTGTTTCTATTGCTGAAGAATGCCATCTTATTCCCAATACAGAAATAATATATTGCTTTAAAATCAAGACTGAAAAACATATTATAATAAAGAAATCGATTGGAAAAACAAAACATGCATTAGGTAACCAGTAACTGCACTAAAAACAGATACACCACTCACATATTCCATTATGTAAATGAATTCAAAGATATTTCATGACTGATCAGCTAGAAGGGACATAATGATTTATAATTCAAATAACTGAGCACTGAAATCAAATTGAACTAATATATATTTCTAAATATGCAAACCTGAAATAATTGCTAAAAAATATAAATCAGTGTACTCATGTTGAAATCATTCCTATATCCTGGTTTAAAATATTATAGCTTTTAAACTTTTATCTAGTAAGTTTTCTGAAAATATGATTTTTTATTTACTTCAAGAAGTACTCAAAAGCAATAAACAGCATGTAAAATAAAAGGCTATATTATTTGAATTAAAGAATATATAACAGGTTTAATAGGATAGAAAAAAGATCTTAAATAGCAGACACAAATAAATTAGGCATTATGCAAATTAAACTAAAAGAATACAAATCAAATTAATTTTATACTAAATATCAATTTCAACCTAAAAAATAGGGTAAATCTAAACAATAGATATATGCTATAAAATAACTGAGGCTTCTTTGCAGATAATATGCTCTCAAAGTAATTCATTGTGAAAAGGCCAGAGTTTGCAATACTAGGAAGTACTTATAAGCCACTTCATATGTTAGAAATAAAGAGTATTTCAGCATTATTATTAGAAAAAAATATGGGTTGAGTTTTTTTTTAATAAGAAAAAATACATATCTTAAAAAGCCAAATGACCATTGGAATTGGGTTGTACATCACCTTCCAGTAAAAAGGAAAAACAGCCTGGACAGGTGTAATTTATCATTTTTCTGATTTAATATCAAAGAAATATATTAAAATAATAAAAAGAATCCTGAAATCCTCAAAATTTGTAGTGATAAATAGCCCTCCCTGTCTTTATTGCATTATACCTACTAACAGAAATATTGCATGGTGGATTTTGCCAGACAAGGACGATTATTTTCCAATAAAAAGTTGCATATTAAATTCCAGCACAAAAGTGGGTGTCTAATACTTTGGAAATCTTTTATGGTTTACCAAGGAATACAATTTTAAACTTAACTAACATAAACATATTCCTGGAATGAACCTGCATTAAAGGTTTCTATCCAATGCTACCATTTTCAGAATCTGTCCTCATATTAAAAGATCAGTTAATCTTAGTGATTAACTAATCCAACACTTATCTTTCACAAGTCCTACATATTTGATAGCTAACATAGAAAAGACAATCTACATGATTCTCTCTAGTTTTTAGAAATATGACAATACTGTCAACCATAATTTAGGAAGAAGATTCTTGGTTTTAGAATTTTAAAAACCTGCCAGACAGAGAAATCTAAACATTTAATGTATAATGGGAAATCTTATTTTAGATTAGATTAGATGTTGATTTGGTGGGGGCAATAATCAAAGAAATGGTCAAAAGCGTATCATTTTCTTTGTATTACTCTACTGTGCCTTTCAACTAATGAAAATGATGTTCTTTTCAACTGAAGAATATTATAGATACATTTACTCATAGGAATGTAGTTTTTCTAAGGTAATATTTTTGGAATACTTTGACCTCCTTAAAATTAAGTCACATACTTTCTTTTAGGACACGAATTTCTGACAAATACAAAAAAGCATGAACTAAAATATATGTGGTTGCATACTTTCTTATATAACCATTTATTAGCCTGGGTGAGTATAAATATAACTGTAACTACTTAGGAATCTATATGTCCGTATAAATTCAACAGTGATTCCGACTAAATGCTTCATAGTATACAGCTAATTAAAACCTTTCAAAAACATGCATTTACAGATAAGAATAAATGAAAGAACTTTTTATTTAAAAAAATTGCAAAAATTATAAACAAGAAAAATACCTGGTAAATTAAATGCATTTGCTAGGTTGTTTATACATAATGTCAGATATACAGTGAAAAGGATATCCAACAGAAAGGTCATTTAGGAACTGAAGAGTCCTTGAAATTACAGGCTCACATCTTCCCCAGTATTTAAGGTTTGTAACACTAAATAGGAAAAAAAGTCTTTAATTATAAGTAAGTTACTTGTTTGTCTAGGGAGAATCAGAAAATACACATAAATTTATGTAAGTTTGATGACCTAAGTCACAAATATTTTAAAAGTGAAAAACAGGCTCAAAAACATTTTCTATTCTTTCTATAGCATATTCAAAATTATATGCAATCTACAGTGAATACCGCACTCCAAATGGTGTATAATTCTATATATTTAGTTTTGTAAATTAAAAAGTTGTCTAAGTGTTTCACCGGAAAACATCAAGTTTGTACCCAAAACATAGGGAGGAAAAGCAGGAGTCACAAAGAAAGCCAGAGGCTCACTGTTACTGCCAAATAATGAACCATCAATATGTGGCTCCAAAACTCACTTCTTATGATCATAACTGTTTATCTAACTTTGTTCTCTGCAATCAAGACAGTGTTGTTTGTCTGTTACACAGATAAAGCGGGGTGCCAGGTGGAGGCATGCAAGTTTGGCTATGGGTACAAAGTTATGTCTGTGACTAGAAACTAGTTTATTCTGCTAATATTATAAGTCCAACATAAGGACAGTTTCCATGAATATGTCTCTGCCAGACATAGCTTTCTCTTAGAACTAATGAATGCCCTATCAGACCTCTTTCAAAGATTTCAATTTGCAATAATCTCTTAATGTGGTCTTTCAAATCAAATATACAGGTGTTTTTCTTTTTAAATTAAAAAAAAATGCTGCCCAATTGATCTGAAGAGTCAAGGTCTGTAAATCTTTTAAAATCATCATCTGATGCTGCACACTCCAGTTGTATGGAAACTTGACAAATTACAATGTCCTTTGGATGGTGAGTTTTCAATATGTGAAATTAAGTTTCAGTTAAGAACAATGCTAATATTCTAACAATTAAAACATAATTTTAGGTCTTTTATTTAAAAAACTAATATATAAAAAGATTTAAATACAGTAAAAAGATCTATTACATTTAAAACAACAACAAAAGAAAAATCAAAGACCAAAACAAGAACTCACATTTTTGTCACGAATGTTTCTAGAACGTGATTGTCATCTGTTATTCCTAAGACTTCTGACATACAAGCATATACCTGCATTAAAACACTTCATTGTTAAAAGCTTTATTATTAACATATATTTTCAAAAGACTATTCAAATTGAACAAACATAAGATTTAATGCACTGTTGTATCCACATTGAAGTAGGGAGTGGGTGGGGGAGCAAATGAATTTTTTAAAAAGAATCTTATAATTTTAAAATTTGCTAACTTTTTCCTCCAGAAAGCTCCTATTTTGAAATATATAAACGCTTACACACAAACACACCCATATATCCATTTTGCTCCCACCACACCACATACATTTTTTTCCCCTCAAAGTGGTAGACCACCCCTTTCTTGAAGACGGGAGTAAGTATGCAAAGGGCTGGAAAGTAGAGTACTTCAACAAAAGGCTCCAACACTTAAAAATTTTCCACGTATTCTAGATTTCAGTAAAATATTAACCATTTCAGGATTATTTAAGGCAGTTATAAAAATAAGGATTTTAAAAAATCAAAGGAAGTTAAAGAACTTAAGAGAAATTCTCCTCAAATATTACCTAATTAAGCTTCCCCAAATATACAGGTAGGTCTTACTTTTCATGTTGACACTGAAATCCCAAGCTCAGGGATTCTCTGTTGAAAACATCAGGGCCTGGGAATCCACTAAGCTTCCAATTAGGGAGTGTTGGTTGCAGAGTTTGGGGTGCAACATTTCAGTCTCAATCCAAGCCACATTGAGCTTATAAACACATACCCCCACTTCAAGTGGGAAAATGCCACTTATACTCCTTACTAGCCTGGCAAAGCTGAGAGGTGGGTTGACACCTCCATACTCCCTGATGCTCTGGTGTGATTCCAGGTTATCCCTGCCAGACACCAGCTGTATGGGATTTCTCTTCTGTGATTTGATCCTCTATGATTGTGTTCTCTCACTTTCTCCTAATCTGCCTATTTCTTATGTACAGCAACATAGCTTCTACTCCCTCTGTCTTTTGTTTTTTTTTATATCTGAAAACCAGTTTGATACACCGCCATAGGTCATGAAGGTAAGATAAAAATCACAGGGGCAACACAAATCACCCATAGCTATAGGGTCACAAAGGGGAGGAAAGCTGCCATTGTAGAAATTTCTTTTCTGTATTTTAAACACCATTTGAACCAGCAGGTTGTGTTCCAGACTTTCAACCTGAGTCCTGTGTCTGGAAGGTTTCTCCTCAGGCTGATGGAGTCAATCAGAGGGAGAGAAAAAGAGGGAGAGAAGGAGGGGTTAGGTGTAAAGGGTGACAGAAGGAAGGAGGGGCTGAATGGTGGGGAGGAGAAGCTGGGGAAGAGAGAGAGAGAGAGAAAGAGAGAGGGAGAGAGATTGAGATTCAAATTCCTGCTGCCTTACCTACTAACTTCTAAGCCCTACAGAAAAGCATTTCAATGAATATATGTCTGTGGCTTTGCCCATGAGAGTCGGCCTTCATCTCTTACTAGATTGAAGTGACCATTGTTGCTTGTAAGATGTTTGGGGGAAAGAGGGAGCTAAGGAGAGAGAATCTAGAGAAGTTAGTTACCAACAATCCTCAATAATCACAAACCTTTAGGCACAAAGAGGGCTCAAATGAAGAATGATATGTAGAATGGAAAGTTTCCCTAAGCTCACCACGATGCAAAACCTCTCTCATATATAGAAGTATACATATTGGGTCCCTTGGGAAACCTGGTATCCACATGATTGATGGCACACAAAGCATTTGACAACTTGGCCTCAACCTACCTCATCTTCCACATTTCCCTCAACCTCAAGCCACAATAAAATGCTGATGGATCACTGAGGCATCTCATGCAATTTCAGATTTTTATACGTTCATGTGCTGGTCATTTTGCCTCAATCAGCCTTCTTCCTCTTTTTCCCCTCATACTCATTCAAAAGTCTCTCCTCTGAAGCCTTCCTAGGCACAGTGATTTGAACTCTCCTTTATGTTCCCACAACATCCAGTCCACTCCTCTATCATGGCAGTTTTCACACTGTAACTGTTTGAATGTCAATTTCCCTCATTACACTGAGTGCTTCTTGAGGGGTGACACTATGCCTTATTCTTTGTGTCCCTAATATCGCACCTAAGGCAATATTTGTCAAGTGAATACGATGTGTTTTTAATGTGCAGCGGCAAAACACACGGTCTGGATCTACTAGGACTATTTTATAATGTGAATATTACACAAAGAAAGAAAAACGACTTTTCCCATTAAGCATATATTGGATTCTATGTATAAAATACATAGAATCATAAATTACAACAGAAAAAGAAAAGTAGCTAGAGAGAACAGCTTGAATATTTAGTAACTGATTATAGCAATTGTCTTTTAATTTTATTTTAGTGGCACCCTCGTCAAAAGCAATCCTTAAAATAAGCCCAGTTTTATAAAATCAACTAACAGTAGGGATCAGACACCCTACTGTGTGCCCTGCTTTGCCTACTTGCTCAGTTCCAGGGCCAGAGACTGTGTGCCCTTAACTCTGACTGGAATTTAAAAGGCATGTTTGTTTAACAAAGATGAAAGTATGAATGAGTATGTTTAAACTACAACTCAAAGCACAAATTCTTTGATGGTATACAGGATCATTTTTATAGATAAATGAAATTAATAATAAATTCCATGACATAGCAGGCATTATCTCAAATCACTTATTTTCTTCTTATTGTGTTTATATCTTTACTGGTTAATTTTCTTGTTTTTGATAACATAACTACAGTGGACTTTTGTAAAATCAAATTTTACATTTTCAAGACATTATAAATGCCTATTTTTATGGCAAACTCAGAAATAATATAATTTTTGTTTTAATTATTTTATTATTTATTTTAAAATGTGATTTTAAACATTTCAAACATTTTAACATTAAAAAATGTGCTTTCTAATTCAATGGGTCCTAAGGAAGTTTTCCTATCGTGTCCCTGGCATTCAAAAGAGGAGGAAACTAGGCAGGCAGATCTGTTGTGTTCTGCTGTCAAAACAGTTTCTCAAAGATCAGATCTGACCCAATAATATACTAGAAAAACAGTCAACATTGACACATGGCAGTGCTTTAATCCACAATTATCCTTGTAACTTGCACCATTCCTTTTATCATCCATTAGCTTTGATTCCCATTATCCCATCTAGAACTGTGTCAACGCTTTTGTCCTTGGGGATTTCTCTCCACTACTAGGATCTGACAGTCAAGCTTCAGTACTAAACAGGATCATTACCTCTTAAATCCACTTATCTGATCTACTGAATAGTAAATTGAAAAGCTCATTAAGAGCAACAATCTGATTTGTTTTCACGTGTGACAGGGTCATTTAAAATCAATGTATGATTACAGCGTTTCTTTTAAAAGACTGTTCCTCATTTTCCAAGGTACCTTATCATTCAGATAACATGCAGAAAACATGAAAATGTCTCCAAACATTTGAAATTTAATTATCCCTTTTAAACATGGATAATTTGGGAGTGAGAAGTAATTTGTTCAGTTAGGAAATACCTACAAAATTGTTTATCATCAAGCACAGGTCAATGAAAGTCTTCTACAGAAAAATCTTCCAACACAGTATTTAGAGTTTTTAACACTTTCTACAACTTTTATCATTTCACCCGAAATAATTTTTATGACACCAAGAAGAAATCATATTGCAATATCTATTTTAAGGAAGTACATAGGAGTTACATAGGAATGCAAGAAAAGGAAACAAAACAAAACAAAGCAAAACTCACTTTCAGTCCACAGATTCCTTGTCTCTTATTTCAGAATCTATTAAGACAATCTCATCACAATGAAAAATGAGTCAAAATCTAAGAAATAAGAGACTAAATCGATCTGTGTGGTCATCCTTCAGAGAAGGATGGCCAGTACAATGACACTGAATATATGGTTATGCCTTTGGTTATGTGTTTTATATAGTCAGAGATGAACAATCTGTAACCAAGCTTTTGCCTGTCTTAGCCTTCCTCCCTTCTTTCCTTCTTCTGCATTTCATAATAAGGCTGCATAATAGACTGTAAGCTCCCTGAGAACAGAAATGATGCTCTGGGTTTCTTAAATCTCACATGCCTACTACTCAATAATGTTTCTTAAATGAATAAAAAGAATATAGGGTTAAAATGTACATTTTGGCCAATCCCATTTCATGTATGATTCTTTAACAAAAGGAAAACAACCCATAAAAGGCATGTATTTTCCCCCTATAAAATAATATACCCCAAATTCTACTCATCTGGGATGAACATTGGTAAAATGTTGTCATTTTAAAAGATGTGGTTTTAATGCTTAAATAATATTTCTGGAAGAAGGTCTCCCTGTAGATTCAGTAAGAAGGGTCTTAATTTGAAACCTGCCAGCCTTTTATGGGCACTTCTCAAAACATATAATAGAATATGATATTTTTGTAGTAATAACTTCCATGTGAATATGTTTTCTCCACTATTTTGAGCATATACTCCTGGAAGGCAGGGGAAATGTCTATTTCTCTTTACATCTCCAGTAGTTTATTGTCTTAGAACACTGTCATGATAAACTTAGCAAAATAGAAAAGGCACAGACCTTGGTCCCCAAAACATCTGCATTTGAATTCTATATCTGCCTCTAACTAGGTGTTTCTTAAGGTCTCTGAATCTTGGTTTCTCACCTATAAAACAGTAACAATAATAATACCTGCTTTAGGCTGGGTGCGGAGGCTCATGCCTGTAATCCCAGCACTTTGGGAGGCCGAGGTGGGAGGATTGCCTGAGCTCAGGAGTTTGAGACCAGCCTGGACAACACAGTGAAACCCCAAACTAAAATGCAAAAAATTAGCTGAGTGTGGTGGTGTGTGCTTGTAATACCAGCTACTCGGGAGGCAGAGACAGGAAAATTGTTTGAACCCGGGAGGTGGAGGTTGCAGTGAGCTGAGATCGCGCCACTGCACTCCAGCCTGGGTGGCAGAGCGAGACTCCATCTCAAAATAAAAAAAACCTACTTTATGGGCTTTTGATTAGATTAAATGATGATCCTGAACTCAGAGCCTGACATTTAGTAGTTACTCAACAAATGCTATTTCCCTGTACAACCTTTCATTGACCCTTCTGCATAGTAGGTGCTAAAGTGGTCAGCTAACACCTTTTGAAGAGAAGGCTCTACACATGAAAAATAACAGAAGAATCAGAAGGTGCTTACCTTGAAGATTTTCACACAGCATAAAGATGGTTAAAACAAATAAACAAAATCTTATAATCTGTGTCCATAACTCTTAAATCTTCACAAACACATTCAATTCACACCTTCTAGTCAAACTCAGAAATTGCATTTGTTTAAAGGCATAAAAGAACAGCTTCAAAATTTCATGATACAAAAATCAAATTATTATTTGATTATTATTATTATTACTTCTCAATGGTTATTGTCTTAGAAGCTAGAAAAATTATCCATTTTAACCAGTTACTCATCTCTCTTGCTCCTGAAATATGTAAAGTGATTAGAAATGTAAGGAATTATCATTATCACAGATTTGAGAAGGCATGTTCTTAAAAAACTGTTTTAATATTTTAAAACAGTTTGTTTTCTTAGCTGTATTTATTTTACTGCAAAGGTTCTTACACATTTAAGAAAAGAGCATTTAGATAGTACATAATGCTTCAATGAGCCAATGCACGTTCCAACTTCTCAACTCATCAAATGACAAATGTTGCCTGTAGAATTTGCAAGTAGCTTAAAAGATCTTACATATGGTTTTAAAAAGGGAACTAGGTAAGAAAAATAGATGAGGGCATAAACTACAAATAGCAACATAATTTTGAGTTGTAAATTTAATAAAGAATAAAAAAAAGCATGTGCTGTAATAATTTTTAAAATTTCTTTTTCCAATCCTAATCCGTAGTCTTGGGTATCTGGAGCACTGTCTCTAACATTCTGGTTATAACTCTGAGGAAACTAATTATGTCCATCTTTAAATTTGAAGTAGATTACAGAACTGGGAAACCAAGAATATTAGTTCCTAAAGATTGTATGGATATATAATGACAGTCACAGAAATTCAATAACAGCCCTCTATGAAATGCACTCAAAAGCACCACATGAAACAAATTAAAAAGAACAACGAATCTCTCATTCTGTGCAAATAAGAAAATAAGAGAAAACACTGGTTCTACAGGTTTTCAAAAGAGTTTTTATAATGAATTAAGATTTTGGATAATGAATCTTCAGAAAATTACAGCAAGTTAATACCCTTAGGCTTTCTACAAATGTTTAAGATGTTAACAACTTCTCAAAGAGCTTTAGTACACTGTTTAAGCAGGCTCAATGCAGAAAATTAACAGTGCTGTAGAAGTCAACAACAAAGTATTTTGCCGTTGGACGACAAACCTTCTGTGAACCAATTCATTCTCAAAAACATATCAGGTAATACAAAAGTGGTAACACAAAAGATCCCCCAAATATTACTGTGAATTTTCAAGTATTGTTTCAATCTATTGGAATGACTTATTAATGAAGGTTTTCAACTGGTTGTACATTGGTAAAACAAAACCTGTCACTGGAAAGGATCCAATATAATGAAAGCATTAATGTTCCTTAGGAAGAGAATTTAGGAACACAGTATGAAATCACTTACTATGAATAAGAAATCAATGTTCATATTTTTGTTTTAGGCTTCAAGTGCCTTTGAGGTCAATTCAGTGCTTTCTATAAGAAAGACCTCATCAATGTGAAAGGCATTAGTAGAGGAGGGAGAAAGAGAGGTGTAAGAAAGAATAGAGCATTTAATGACTTGGATCTAAACCATGTGGAACTAAAGGTACTTAGCTCTTTCATTAACATTTGAAGCAGGGTAAAATATGATAATCACAATTAACTTATCACCATAACAAGAGAATTAATGGTACAAACATCATTGCTGTATATTAAATACACAAACTTAGTGCCACTGAATAGATCCATATTAATCTTGGGTGACTAATTTTTCCATATCATTTAAAATAACATCACTAAATATAAGCCTGAAATCAGACAGAAAAATCTTTTGCCAGAATTTAATTTTAAGACCATAATTTATGTTGGAAACCAAGTGGGAAAAGGTGAATAATCCTGCTTGCCTCATTCAGTTGAATAAAGAACGGCATCTGATAAAGAAAAACTGGTTATGGAAGTATAAAATAAATCTGAATGTTAAACATTTATTTCAATTAGAATATCTGAACCCACCATCTGTGGTGGCCATCTTGCTAAGGCCACATGTACCTAACAAATCTCTTAAGAGGCATTCCCAGTCTGCTTGAATAAGCTATTGTATAAGAAAACTTGGAGTGACCACTTTGGCCTCACATTTCCTTCGCTCCACATCCTGTGGCACAAAGCATGAACTCAGCAGGCTGGGGTGCAGGGCTGCCTGCTGCCTTGTGATAATCCCCTCTCCCAGTAGGGGCCTCCACTGATGCATGGCTAAGAACATGCTTCCTCTTTTGCTTGCACCCCAGTGGGGTTTCCATTTCTAACTTGGGCCCAAATCCAACTGCTAAGGAAGGTGGAAAAGTTAGAAAGCTCCAGATGCTGCCAGAGATATTTTTGAGTCCGTTTCTAAACAATAATTTATTAGAAAGAGTACAGGTATAATGTGAAAACCAGCAAGGCTGGTGATTTTGGAGAGATTCTTTCCCTCCCACCCCCAACCAGATCTAGGGTCTAACTACCACCTGTTCAACAGAAGCTGGCTGTTTGCCTTCCTTTCCTTCAGGGAGCCACTGACTAAGGATCTCCACCAGCATGAACCTAATGCCTCCCGACAGGCCTTCCCTAGCCAAGAGGGACCTGGGTTGAGTGCACCAGTTACTGGTCACAGGATATGCAGTCCACAGAAAGACTCCTGTGGTGCAACCAGCTGAAAGCCAACCAGAGAAAATGGAGAGTGTACATTTGTCCTGACACAGCTTTGCTCCTGCCGGCTGCCAACTCTCTCCATGTCTGGGGCCAAGCTTCTGTTGAACTAGTCTTCTATGGATAAAGCCATGGTAAAAGCCCTGGGTAAATATACTATCTCCCCAAGCCCATTCAAAAAGAAGCTAACTATGGCTATGGCACCAGATGCTTGGAAAGGCGGCTTGATTTTAGTAGAGGATTTTGGGACCATGTTTTGAAAGAGCATTTCAGACATTTAAAGGAATATTTATAATTCTTTGCAATAGCAAGTTTATAAGATGACACGATTAGATTTTAGGGCAAAGAAGCTGATGCTGGATGAAGTTTGTGAGAGGGTGATAGTAGAGGTGGGGAACTGGGAATTGAAATATTTTGTTTAATCCCCTGTATCTCCTAAAGGTGTCAGCCAGAAACACATTCTGGCACAAGGGATACATGTGCTCTAGACACTGTTCAATAACAGATGCTATTCAATATAGCCAAATAAAACTTTCTTAAGTATTAATAACTGATTGGAATTGGTTACTCAGCAATGTTAGCATCAAGAAATCTAGGGTGCTTTTGCACTGTGCAACCACATTTAATATAGGCATCGCAGCTAATACTGCTTATTAGTGGACTACTAAACCTTTGGCTGTAAAATATGCACACTGTAAAATTATATAGTGCATAAAAAGGGAATTAAGACAATGCATGCCTACACTTAATCACTGTGTGCATATGCCTGTTTTACTAATAAGAATCTGAGGCTGTAGTGAGACAAGCACAAAGATTGCTGCTTCACCATCATAACCAGCAACCCAACTCACCTTAACTATTTTCCAAGCCTTCTCTGGAACTCTGGTACATTGTTCCTCAGGAGTACAACCTAAAAAGCACAAAGTTTAGGGACCTGCTACCTGGCACCAGAAATAAGAGCAAAAGGCCTCCTCAAATAGAAAGGAGAAAGTGGCTGACAATCTTTGTGGTTGTTACGTACAATATTCTTGGGACTTTGATTTTATTCTGGAGCCCATGCCCGGAGACATGGTGAAGTCCTGTTCAAATTCTGGATGTGGTTTTATGAATGACAGTGGGTTTGCTTCAGTGAGATAATTCCAGAAACCAATTACTAAAAGCTAGCCCTAAAAAGAATAAAGCATAAATAATATTTGATAGAATGATTTTTAAGAATCTCAGCCAGGCGTGCTGGCTCACGCCTGTAATCACAGCACTTTAGGAGGCTGAGGCAGGTGGATCACCTGAGTTCCAGACCAGCCTGGCCAACATGGTGAAACCCCACTTCTACTAAAAATACAGAAAATTAGCGGGGCGTGGTGGCATGTGCCTGTAATCCCAGCAACTTTGGAGGCTGAGGCAGGAGGATCACTTGAACCCAGGAGGGAGAAGTTGCAGTGAGCTGAGATCGCTCTATTGCATTCCAGCCTGGGTGACAAGAATGAGACTCCACCTCAAAAAAAAAAAAAAAAAAAAAAAAAAAAAAGAATCTCTTAGTACTGTTTCCCATGAATCACTTTCATTATACAAGTGTGGCAACTGAGGTGAATGATTTAAGTAGGCAAACTAACCTTCTGATAGGCAAAAGTACATCTTTTAACTAGGGTTACAAAGAATAGTGCCACAAAACAGGAGGTAGTCTAATGGTCAGGAATAGATTCTGAAGCCCAAGACTAGTGAGATTCTGCCACTTACTAAGTAATTCTGAGCAAGTTGCTTACCCTTTAGATCTTAGTTTCCTCAAATATAAAAAGGATGACAGTAGTACCCAACCTGTGGAATTTTTGAGAAGATTTAAATGGTTAATTTATGTGAAGGATCTACAACATTCCTGGCATATAGTAAAATTTTCATAAGTGTTACCTATTATTATTATTGGAATGTCCCTTTTCTTTGTGCTTTATCTGGACTAGATACTAGAAAATAGACATATGTTCTAGGGTATGTGAGTAGCTTTAGTAGTAGTTAGAGAGGAGAGGGCCTTAATGAAAGATAACATAACTTCTAATATTAAATAATGGGTCTAGTCTTTGAGTCTTACAAAGAAATAAAGTAGTAAAAAACGTGATAGAAAAAAAGTCAGGAGGAAAACAGAATGGTCTGTGGTATTTGGTTGTTATTTTATCTCAATAACTTATCTGCATCACCTATATTGCCAGATTCAAAGCTTTTATCCTCATTTTTTGAGTCAATACAAGTTCCTGCTTCCTATCTCCAAGGTAAGTTTTCAACTCACTAAGTAGATGATCACTGTGTCCAATAAGTTATCAAAGTTTTTCCCATTCAGATCAATAGGTCCATCCAATTGTCCAAATTTTCTCTTTTTTTTTGTTGAGATGGAGTCTCGCTCTGTTGCCCAGGCTGGAGTGGCGCGATCCCGGCTCACCACAAGCTCTGCCTCCTGGGTTCACGCCATTCTGCCGCCTCAGCCTCCCAAGTAGATGGGACCACAGGTGACTGTCACTACGCCTGGCTAAGTTTTTGTACTTTTTTAGTAGAGACGGGGATTCACTGTGTTAGCCAGGATAGTCTTGATCTCCTGACCTCGTGATCCGCCTGCCTCGGCCTCCCAAAGCGCTGGGATTACAGGCGTGAGCCACCGTGCCCAGCCCAAATTTTCTTTACTAAATTAATGTACACAGACACGGGATTCCAGAACACCATCATTAGTTTCAAATTATTAAGAGCTCTTAGGTGATGGGCTCCCAAGGGGCATTCTCTCCCAGTAGGAACAGAAACGGGCTACCTTTCATTAATAAATACAGTACTACTGATCTCTGACACTAGACTATGGGTTCTAGGTTGCTTCTCCTATTGTAGGATACAAAATATCAAGGATCTAGCTTAGTTCTTTTGTGACTGATGGCCAGCCAGGACTAGACATCCAATCTTCAGTTAGAGAAATGAGTCTTTTCCTTGGGAAATAAAACAGCTAGTATGGAGATGAAACTTATGACACTGGCATTATCAGTCATCACACTCTGAAACTGGTCATTCCTGGACTCACGCCTAAATACATACACAGCCAATGTGATACAGTGAAAAGCAAACTGGGTTCAGAGTAAGATGATCTGGTTGAAACCAAGGGTCTGCCACTAAACAGGCTTTTAATTCTCAAATTGTTTCACATTTCTGCAAAATGGTACTCATATCTATTAAACAGAACATTGCTGAGAAGACTAAATGAGAAAATATAATGGATAATTCAGCAAAGTGGTTAAATGCAAAGTAGAAACCCACTGCAGGTTAGATTAAGGTTGAAGATAAACTGTATTCTCAAATGATATTTCCTAGATATTTCTCATTCTACATTACCTGAAAATACAGGATTTATAACTTTCAACATGGATAATGTTTTAATACCCAACACCTTAATCTTTAGGAAGGTTAGAGAGTACCATGTGTTAGGCAGCCGCACCTGCTGGAAAGTGTGGTATGACAGCCCACGGCTCATGAAAGCAAATGACCAGATAAAAAGGGCAGTTGAGAACTGGTATCAACAAGCATGAAAATATTTCTAATGAGTCAGAAAAGTGGGCCAAGAGGGAGCATGGAAGGAAGTGACCATGAAAATTGAGAGACAGAAATGGACAATAAATGCGCAAAAGGCTTAAAAAAAAAAAAAAAAAAAAGGAGGTTACAACCAAACTTGAGAATTGTAATTCTCAGCAAATGGAAAGCCACCAGTACTAAGGTGTTTGGTACATTTCACAATTTTCTATCATGTTATAATTTTTCTTGTTAAAAGTTTCCAACTAAACTTACTGGGCATAGAGGATTTTCCATGGAAATGCATTTCCAATTTTGTAATGGGTGTCAACCAGAAAATGCAATTCACATAGGAGAAACTTGTTTCAAAGCCAACTTGCTTAAACACATCTATTCAGTAAAGCAAGGGATACTGGCGCTGGGGAGCCACACAAGGCCTAGGGGAAAACAAAATTCCAATAAGTATGCCAAATGTGCTTTTATATTTCAAGACTCCTTCAAAAGAAATATTATGGGGAGATAAAAATTAGGAAAACACTGAACTTAACTAATTTAAAATGTGAAAAAATATTTTGCATTTATGTTTTATAACCAAGTGCTTTTCTCACATTTGTCCCAAGGCAGCAGATAAAGCACTATATTCACCATTGCTAATACTAGCAATTGGAACATGCTCTTTGGCAAAGCAGAAATAAGATAATTGTTCAACATAGGCTGGCTTTTCAGAAATACTGGAAGCATTGCCTGTAATTATAGACATCTGTCACTGCTAGCCACTCAGTACTAACCCTGACATCAATATACAACCATAGCACTAAACTGCCTGCAGGCATAGCAATGGAGACCAGATACGCTAGGCAGGCAATCATCTGCTTCATCCGAACTATCTGTCAAAGGTTCCCAACCACAAATAGCTCTTACATTTTGTATCCTTAGGATAATATGTTGATTTATTTTAGATTCTCTAATATTTACAGTCTAGACCATCTACTAAAATAAAGAAACAAAACTTATGGCTAATGGACGCAGTTACTGTTCACAGTCATCATAAAAGGTCATAGCTCAACCCTCAAATGTTAAAAATTGATGGCAGCTTTAACCATGTGCTATCATACAGATGTTTCCTTTTGTAGAGGCAATTATTTCCTAAAGCAATTCAAAATGGTAAATACAATCTTTCATCAGCAAATATGTTGCCACATTGTTTTAGCAGAAATGCTCATATTTTAAAGCCCTTTTTAAGAAGTAATGACAAGTTTTAATGTTCATCGCTGAAGAGTCCAGATCATCAGTTTGGGTTTAGCTTTACATACAGTATCTTATTTGGCAATCCCTATATAAATGAAGTAATATCAAAAACTAGGAAATGATACTGAAGAATAAAATACTTCGTCAATGAATGAGTCAACTGACATAATCTTGCTGGATGTAAAACTTACTGAAATATACATGCACATGTACATTCATATTTTTAAAAGGCCAAAGACACACTGTAGCTTTAAACATCACCCTCTGTTTTCTTTTAAACAGCCAGAGAAGCAAGCTGAAAATTATTAGACATTTACACTAATTAGGAATAAACATTCACAATTATCATAATGTGTTACTAAAAACCCAGATATTTCTTGGTCTGATCACAACAGCCAATGCTGAAGAAAAACTATTAATTACTGACAGACAGTTAGCTTACAAGTGAGCTGCATTTTAAAAACCTCCTTTAAAATACAATTGCTAAATGCCTTACAGTGCTGTAATGTGAGACAGGTTCAAATCTTATTACTTCACTGAAATTAAAACCTAAGTTTTAATACTGTTCAAGTCGAACAATGATTCCACACTTTATTGCTTTTGAAATCCCTTGATGATCATAGGGAAAAATGCCCCGGAGAAAAAAAGACTGTTTTCGATAAACAGAAAATACAGTTTGCACTCTTAGCCTCTTTGTCATCACAAAAAAAGGATTTAATGCCAATTCTTTAAAAAAAGACTTTTTTTCCCACAAAATGTGCACCTTGTGTGCCATTTGTAAAATCAGTTCACTTTCTTTTATTTATTACTGCAGCGCGGCAAGGCAATAAAGAAGCTACCGATAGCTAATAAATTACATGCCTTTTAAAACAATTCTCTTGCTACAAAAACATGTAACTACAAAGGTTTACATTTACATGGTACATCATATGAAATGTCTATATTTGTGTCCTATTAACCATTTTGGCAAATTGTGGACTTTTACCAAATAGCTAATAGGAAAAAAAATATAGTGATCCACACATGTTCACATGACATAAAAGCTGTTCTAGAAAACTACTGATGTATTTGCATTTTATAAAAATACTCTAAAATTTATTTTAAAAACATTTAAATAAATTATTTCATGCATCAAAATGGTACTCAAGGATCTTCTAATCAGGATTAAACTTTACTCAATTACTGAGAACTAAGAAAGTATCTTTTTGTTCTAATTTATGTTCCTAGTACCACACAGTCTTTTAAAAATCATAATTTTAGCAGTTACTTAAAATAAATTATATAGAAGGTAAGATTGCTGGAACGTAACCCAGAATGTACCAATTCTGATTCTTAATGAATATAGTACAGTACTTATAGAAAGATACAGAAACTAGGTAATTTCAGAAACATTAAGGAACATCTGCTTATAATCTTTCTTTTAAAAGAGTATTATCTTCACATATTCATAAGAATTGCTTTTAAAATCTTAATGAAAGTAAGTTATTTTGTGTCTCTGGTTTGTCTATGTACAAATGAATTCCGATATAACTATACTCCAATTTACAGGATTAAATTGTTAAATTAATCAGGGTATTTTCTTAATGCTTTCATGCTCCAATCATGATGAGAATATATTTATGAGGTAGTGTATTGCCTTTTATTATTAATTTCCTCCATTTCCTGTAATAGCTATCATAGCTGTGGCTCTTTTGTGTGTGATTCATACTTACAAAATTTCAACTTCGCTAATTACGCATGAACAATGCTTCAATGTTCGAAGCACAAACAACTTTGTTTCATTTCATATTTACTTCAAGATGACAATTCACTATACAGATGAATGAAAACTTTATATTCTGTAGCACTCGATTTCTCCATTCAAATCTACTTTTTCTCCTTTCTTTTGAAATCAATTTGATTAGGAATATGTGGGAGATATATTTTTTGAAGAGTTCACTGAAATAAGTTTATTTCATTTTCACAGTTTATAGGAGAATCACTATCATAAATCATAATTGTATAACATATATCAATGTATGTGGAGAATTCTGCTATATTTCATAACTTATTTTTGCTTCTTAATAGTAAATGCTCATTTGCTGAAATCATCATTGCCTTTCCCCACAATGTAGTTGATATTAAATGATATTATTCTCAATTAGTGATCAAGAAAAGTAACGGCAAAATGTCCTACTTTCTCTACCTCCTACATCTTATTCATAAAATTTTATTCTAAATCTTTAATTACTTGGATTATCCTCTTTTTCGCTGGGGGAAGGCTAATTATATTCTCCCGCTTGCATCACTTAAGAATGTACATTCAAAATAGGCACAGCTAGGTATCATTAACTCCATACACATTTTTTTTTTTTTTTTACATGGAATCTCGCTCTGTCGCTCAGGCTAGAGTGCAGTGGCACGATCTCAGCTCACTGCAACCTCTGCCTCCCGGGTTCAAGCCATTCTCCTGCCTCAGCCTCCTGAGTAGCTGGGATTACAGGTGCCCACCATCATGCCCGACTAATTTTTTGTATTTTTACTAGAGACAGGGTTTCATCATGTTGGCCAGGCTGGTCTAAAAATTCCTGACCTCAGGTGATCCACGTGCCTCGGCCTCCCAAAGTGCAGGGATTACAGGTGTGAGCCACTGTGCATGGCCTAACTCTATATTTTAGATGGCACAATCAAATAGTGATTAGATTTCTCAAGGTTATACAGTAGAATGGTTTCCCCAACTTCCTGTTTTCACTGTTTGACAATGCTGCTTCTTAGCTGCTAGGGAAAAATACGTATTCACTGACATTTGTTCTAGTAAATCCAAATTAAACACCATATTAAGTGCTATTTCATTCAATACACATAAAATAACGTTGGCTGGGAATGGTAGCTCACATCTGTAACCCCAGCATTTTGGGAGGCCGAGGTGGGCAGTTCATTTGAGGTCAGAAGTTCAAGACCAGCTTGGTTGACGTGGGGAAACCCCGTCTCTAATAAAAATACAAAAAAATTATCTGGGCGTGGTGGTGCGTGCCTGTAATCTCAGCAGGAGAATGGTGTGAACTCGGGAGGTGGAGCTTGCAGTGAGCCGAGATCACGCCACTGCACTCCAGCCTGGGCAACAGAGCGAGACTCCGTCTCAGAAAAAACAAAACAAAACAAAACAAAACTTGACTTGCACATAAAATAATCTTGGCACCTATCAGACAGTGGAAATAGTAGGTAGTTCTTGGTGCCAACTGAGAGGAGTAGGTCAAATTCATTTGTTTTACTAATTATCTTCTTAGAAAAGATGGAATATTCACTCTGTCCTCAACCCCTCTAGTTTGGTAAAAAAAAAATCTCAAGTGAACTGTTATTTAGATTTCTTGGTCTTGTTTGCATTTTTTTTTTTTTTTTGAGATGGAGTTTTGCTCTTGCTGCCCAGGCTGGAGTGCAGTGGCGTGATCTTGGCTCACCGCAACCTCCGCCTCCCAGGTTCAGGCAATTCTCCTGCCTCAGCCTTCAGAGTGGCTGGGATTACACGCATGTGCCACCGTGCCCGGCTAATTTTGTATTTGTAGTAGAGACGGGGTTTCTCCATGTTGGTCAGGCTGGTCTTGAACTCCTGACCTCAGGTAATCCACCTCCCACAATTGTGGGATTACAGGCGTGAGCCACTGCGCTCAGCCTGTTTGCAATCTTGAATGGAAAAGTGGAAAACGTGAAGGTGAACACTTCTGTTCTCTTTTTGTACCAATATGCAACTCTTGGTCCTATCTTACGTACCTGTTTATGTTATATGCAGAAGTGAATGACACTAAAAGAAACCCAAGCACCCCCCGGGTGTCAGTCTTCCCCTGTCTTCCCCAAGATTTCATCAGTTATCTTCCAATATGTTCCCAGTGTTCTGCATATCAGTCATGGGCCTCATTAGATTGAACAATGATTACCTATTAACTTTGTGTTCTCCGCCAGTCTGTGACGGCAGGAGTATCTTTCCCTAGGCAATACTGTGTTCCACTGTTTAGCATATAATAAATAAACAGATTTGTAATGATAAGTATTTGTATAATAAATGAAAGAAAAAAAAAGAGTGCCACGAATCTAGCCAAAAAGAACGTTCTTACAGACTCTGTATAAGTCTTTTTCTAATGTACAATTCTTAAAAACTAAACACTGGCTGGTTCCAATCCACTGTTTCCTAATAAGATGCTGCTCTAATTAACAACACCTACTTCAGAAATATGACTAGGATCAGAATAAAATTTCTCTCTTTCTGTCACCATAAAATCTGACCATCTCACTCCAACTAATCGGTATCCAATCAATCAATGAGAAAACAGGTGATAATCTGGTACTGTCCTAGTTGTGTGACAGATATATGTATAGATATTGCCCCTTTCCTCAAGAATCTCAAACTTTGTCAAGAGAACAAGGACACAGAGCATAAAATGCTCTAGGAGCAAGATCAGGAATTACACTTCATCATTTAATGGATTTAGAGTTAGAAGGAGCTGAGGTCAAATCTTGTGAATGCCACTTCCTACCTATGTACTCTTAGTTGAGTTACTCTATTACAGAAATGAGGTTAATGACACCTTCGTCATAAGATTGAGACTTATAAGATATAATGCATGTAAAAGGTTTATCATCATAGTGACTGGTATATAATAAACAATAAATGAGTGTGAGCACTGCCATTACCAAGTTTTAACAGCAAGTATGATCCAGGTACTAAAAACTGTAAGTGTGTATGACTAAACAGAATTTTAAAGGATGGGGATCGTATGAGTGTGGGCAGAAGGAGGAAGGGAAGAGTATGACCCAAGTTAAAAATGGGAGTCAGCATGACTGAGGGGAGCTGTGGAAACTAAAAACTGGACAGTAGATGGAGCTAGATTATGGAGAACCTTAAAAGCCAGAGTACTGGTTTGATGTCATGGGCAACAGGGAGACTTTTTTTTTTGAGACAGAGTTTCTCTCTGTCGCCCAGGCTGGAGTACAGTGGCGCAATCTCTGCTCACTGCAAGCTCCGCCTCCTGGGTTCACGCCATTCTCCTGCCTCAGCTTCCCGAGTAGCTGGGACTACAGGCACCTGCCACTGGGACCGGCTAATTTTTTGTATTTTTAGTAGAGACGGGGTTTTCACTATGTTAGCCAGGATGGTCTCGATCTCCTGATCTTGTGATCCACCCGCCTCGGCCTCGGATTACAGACGTGAGCCACCGCACCCCAACAGCAGGGAGATTTTCAAGTGGGAAGAACCCTATGACAAGAGTGACGTTTAAGATTTGTCTGACTACATTGCACATGATAGTTCAGAGTCAGAGGGGTAAAGTTTTTATCTTTCTGCCCCCCTCCCCTTTTTTTTTAGACAGAGTCTCGTTCTGTAGCCCAGGCTGGAGTGCAATAGTGATCACAGCTCACTGCAACCTCTGCCTCCCGGGTTCAAGAGGTTCTCCTACCTCAGCCTCCCGAGTAACTGGGATTACAGGCATGTGCCACCACGCCCGGCTAATTTTGTGTGTGTGTTTTTTTTTCAGTAGAGATGAGGCTTCACCATGTTGGCCAGGCTGGCCTCGAACTCCTGACCTCAAGTGATCCTCCTGCCTTGGCCTCCCAAAGTGCTGGGATTACAGGCGTGAGTCAGCAACCGTGCCCCGCTTCTGGGGCCCTTTATTGCCTCTGTTACCATGTGTTCTTTCTCCTTGATATTCTGAGTTTCATGGACATCTTACTCTGGTTTCTCACTTTTCTAATTATTTATTTTCAGTTAGAAATTTTTATTCTTCACATTCTTGAATTGAGACTGCACTCCACCCTCATATACTCAGTTCCTCGGGGGAGTTCATCTGCTCCCAATAGTTCAGTTAAATATATACCAAAATGATTCTAAATCCACAGTTCTGAATGCAGAAAAACCAGCCCTCTCTGGTTTAGTTGTATTACTGAAGAAAGGTAGTTAGGTTTGGGAATTGAAAAGAAATGTTGAGGTGGCAAAATGGCAACAATTTTGGCTCTTTTTCCTTGGTTCGAGAAAGGCTAGGAACTTGAAGGAGGCGATTACCACTGCCTAGGTTAATTATATAAGAACACAAGGCATCAGCTCAATGGCTCACCCAGTTCGTAACTGTCTCTGATTAAGCCTTCAATGAACTACCTTCCACCAATGGCCATTAACCTCATAGGGTTAGAAATGTAGCCCAGACATTTATATCTTTTCATAATAACTTGTTAGGGATCTTTAATTCATGAACTTATTAGGTCTATTTCTATTTTTAGTTTGTGCCATTGCTTGGGACAAGTTCTGTAAATTTTTTTATTGACCAGAGAAAGTGGAATTGCTTCTTATTTTCCCTGAAATTAATGTATATTTAAGGAGACTCTTGAATTTAAATATTTCAGAAATTTTCAAGTCCTGCCAATATCCTAACTAAAAAACCAAAAACCTGATCTTCTCTTTCAAGTGTTTAAATTCCTAGGCCAAAGAGGCCTGATTCTTTCATAATATTGATTTCTATGGTCTTCATGTGAGCTTTGCTCTAGAAAAGTGAAATATAAATATGGATTATATCTATTAACCCTGTGCCTTTAAATAATTTGAACTGAACCTCCACTTATTGTATCTTTAAGGTCTATCTTGCACAGATCACATTTCTGGGTAGTGACAAAGGTCAACAAAATGTTAACATAGCCATTCTATTCTGACTATAATCTTGAAAGGTTACTAGAGGCCCCAGTAGACAGATAAAAAGTTTAAGGAAAAAGCAAATTCACTGCTGTAATTTTTTATAGAGACCTCAACTAGTTCATTTTCTTTGTAAAGTAAAAGCATTTTTGAAAAACCCTTCAAAATGCAAAAGCAGAGGACCAAGTGCCAACAGTGTTTCTCAATGACAAAAGGAACAAAATGTCTGCAGACCATCAGAAAAGAGCTAGGAATTTAACAAACCAAATGAAGCGTGTTCACTTCTAACTAAACAAAATGCACCACCTCTCATTCCTTATGCAGAAATCTTGTATCACATAATCATCTCTTGGGTATGACACAATTTTTGAAAAACAATGTAAAAACCAGAGTTCAAATCTCCAGTCACAAATGTGAGCATGAACAACTTCCTCAACTTCTTGGAGAATCATTTTCTTCATCTATAAAATAAGGACAATAATATCTACCTTGCAAGACTGTAGAGAAGATTTGCGATAATGTGGACAAAATGCCTAGCATAGTATCTGGTGCAAAATAGATATTTATAAATACTATACATTTTTATTGCATATCATCTAGTAGGTAAGCTTATAAAAAATTAGTACCTTTCATCAAATTGTGTAATGCTTTTTTCTTTTCTTTCTTTTTTTAATGAGAAGGGCCATATAAACTAATATTTACATTCAATCATTATGAATCTGTTATTAGTGTTATCACACTATGGCCAAGTACCTATTTAGGCAATTTAAACTTTGATTTCTAAGAATAAGTAATTGGGAAGGGAGAAAAACATTTTAATTATGTAACATTTAACACATTGCACCTAAATTAAAAAGTAATTATTCTCTGGAGGATTAAATGGGAATACCCTGAAAACACAAAGTTTTTAAAGAGTGGTATAGATTCCCAGCTCACTGTGAAAAATTCCCAACTACTTTCAAAGCTTTTAACAACTCCAAAATGGCTAACAGTAGGTAAACAGAATATAAAAGCAGATGGTTCGGACAATCTGAATACAAAAAAAGCAGGTGTTTAGCAAAACAGAAGCATTTGCCAGTTTGCCAATGCTGCTGGTTCCTGCTTCAACACTCTGCTTGCCTCCCCTACCCCCACATCTGTTCACTAGTTCTTACACGATACATTAAATTGACACAGAGGATGAAGACTAACAACCTGCAAACCAAGAGTCCACAGAGGAGATTGCTGTTATCTTAAAAAAGGATTTCCTCTTCTTTGAGGTTTCTCTCACTATTTTAGTCTTAGAAAGGTGGAAAAATTTGTCTTTCTTCACAAGTAAGACATGTTCTGTATAAAGAGATATTAAGGCCTGGTTTACAAAACCCATTAACATAGATAGATGCAAACTAATTTAAAGCTTAAACCATGTCTGCAGAGTATACTCTATATTGCTCAAGTACAGTAAACAAAGAAAGTACCATAAATTAGCTTCTAGACACTGAAAGAAAGCAATCACAGGGTGTCTTTACCAGATGTGGAACCAAACTACGCGTTTCTCACAAAATTTTTCACTTTTGTTTTGCCTCTGAACAAACTAATCTGGGGACTTCAAAGGTGATTATGATATAATTTAGAAGGAGGCTGACACAGTAAGTGAAATATGCTAAGTGAACAGAATAACATTAACAGTCATGTGGTGAGAGAACCCAAGACAGGAAACAGTTCTCCTGTTTAGATTTTTTTATTTGTGTGATATGGGATTTTGGGGGGAAAATATATATAACTATGTGGACTTCAGTGGACACATGAAAAATGAGCATAGCTCAGAGCTCGGTAAAAAACGAACAGTGAAAAAGATCCAGGGTATCTCCAAAAAAGGTTAGGGATGCTCAGAGTGGATGCTGGTAGATACCAAATGAGGAAAGGAGCCTTTGTACAGTGGCCAGGGAAGTCGAGGTGATTTTATAGAATGGGTGAAGATGGTAGGTAAACTTATAGTTTGTGTGTGGTAGCTACAGAACCTATGGTTAGGTTTACTTTACTAGCAATCAGCCTCTTAGTCGGCTATCCTAGTTTTTACTACATTACTTGTACTAAAGTTTCAGGGACAGGGATGATGACGATAATATGAACAGCTCTCACTGACTGAGTGCTCATTATGGGGAAGCACTATGCTAAGCACTTTATATACTTTATCTCATTTAATCAACATGGTAAATCTAGGAAGCAGGTAGACGTTCATATCACAATTTTACCACTGAAGAAATCACATTACAATCACACCAATTAACATCACAATTTACCACAAAAGAAACTGAGAAGTTACCACAAAAGATAAAGAGAAGTTATGTGTTTATTGACTCACATAATCTGTATGTGACAGGGCTGGGATTTAAACCCAAGTCAGAATAATGTCAAAGCCCATACTCTTAACCAATTACTTTTTATATATGATCATGAAATGCTCTCTCTCTCTATATATATGTATCTATATATCTGTATCGATATAGATATATAGATATACAGATATATCGATACAGATACATAGATATATAGACAAGTATATGAATACTAGACAGAATTAAACTATAAACTGCAAGTATCTGATAGCATCAAATGTGGTTTCATATTCATTTACACTATCAAACATTCGTATTTTAAATGGGTTTTTCCATATAATATTGAAGTTCTGACTATTAATTAAAGCCATTTAATATCTGAGATTAAAAATTTTACTTTTCTTTAGCTGCTTAGAAAAGATGATTATGGCCGGGTGCGGTGGCTCATGCTTGTAATTCCAGCACTTTGGGAGGCTGAGGCGGGTAGATCATGAAGTCAGGAGTTCAAGACCAGCCTGGCCAAAATGGTGAAACCCCGTCTCTACTAAAAATACAAAAATTAGCAGGGTGTGGTGGCAGGTGCCTGTAATCCCAGCTACTCAGGAGGCTGAGGCAGAGAACTGCTTGAACCCAGGAGGCGGAGGTTGCAGTGAGTTGAGATGGTGCCACTGTACTCTAGTCGAGGTGACACAGGGAGACTTCGTCTCAAAAACAAACAAACAAACAAACAAAAACCCAAACCCCCCGCCCCCAAACACAAACAAAACAAAGATGATTATATAATAATTTTACTTTTTCTTCCATGTTTTTCTTCGACTTCAGCACAAAATAATAGCAAATGTTTATAAAAATGTACATGCCACTCATTGTGCTAAACCGAGGCTTCTCAACTTCAATACTATTGACATTTTGGCCAGATAATTCTTTGTTGTTGGGCTGTCTTGTGCACTGCAAAATGCACCTGGACTCTTATCACTAGATGACAGTGGCACCCCTCTCCCAAATTGTGACAACCAAAAATATCTTTAAATATCATCAAATGTCCTCTGGAAACTGCTGTCTGCACTAAGTAATTTACACATATTTACTAATTTAACGTCCACATATACCACAAGATAGTACTATTACTATTCTACTTTTATAAATGAGGAAACTGAGATAGTACAATTAGGTGTACTATTTGACGTAACAGAATGAATAAGTGGTAGAGTTAGAATTTACATTTAAGCAATTCAACTCCAGCAACTGTACGTTCACCCAGCACACTATACCTCTTCTCCAACAAAATAAAAGGCAGGCTTCTTAGCCTTAAAGGATTATGAAGGATATATGTATGTATTTTCTGGTTTACCTTGCTACTATTACCTGGGTAGAAGTTAAGGGGGATATAAAGACAGGGTTCACATAGCTCCAATTTCCCTGCTCTGTACTGCTTATCTTAAGATGGCATAATATAGAAGTTGTTCTATTCTGGGGGGGTTAAGAACTTCTTTGTAAATCTGGGGGGGTTAAGAACTTCTTTGTGAATCTGATCAAAGATATTAACTCTCTCCCAGAAAAATATACAACATATTACATGCCGGTCTTTTTGGTCTTAGAGGGTATTACCTGCAGAACCTGAGTTTAATTTCTGTCCCAACAATTACCAACTGTATGACTTCGAAGAAGTTACTTAACGATGTTGACCGCTAAGGTCCCCTCTGCAAAATGAAGAAAAGCGTATTTACCCCATGTGATTGTTGTGAGGCTTAAAATGATTACACGTGTGAAACACTAGCAGACTACTGGCACGTAGAAGTTACACAATAAACAACATTCCTCCTCTTGATAATTACATTTTCTTGTTCAGCCCTTTGTCTACAAAGAAAGCCTCATCCACTTTTCAATATGCTCTGAGATTTTTGGGCACACTGCTTATCATCCATGTCTTCCTTCAACTCTCATATGCATAGAAGATAAATTAGGTCTTTATCCTTATTTGTTGGCTGTTATTATTATTTGGTCACCTCACCCCAATGCCCAAGGCTTAAGGTAAAAAAGAAGGAAAAGAAGGCATTCCTCCTTGGCTGTGTTTCCTTACCAATGTTAGAAGTAGAATTTTATGGGATTGTTGCAAGGAATAGAAAAAATTTATGTAAAATGTTTGGGATTGTCTATTATAGGTGATTAACATATGTTTTTTCTTCTTCCTGGGGTCTGTTACACACGATATGGGGTTTCCTCTAAAATGTTATCCTTTGAGTATCTAAACACCCACATTATTAATTAAAGTAATACGTTTTCTCTTACTTTTGGGGGGAATTAGTTTTTAAAGAAGAGTTAATCCACTACACGACCTCACAGAAACACTATTTTTTGGGAATGAAATATGGATCCCATTATGTGGTTTCCAGGAGACTAGACACGACATATACTTTGGGCCTATTCAGTTAACAATTTCATTACTGTCATGAGCAACTTTTGGTGTGAGTCTTCTTGAAGCTGTGTAATTGGTTCTTGCGTGTTATGCAATCGTTCTCTATTGCGCTGATAAAAATATTTCATTATTTTTGCTAGTATCAAAACACTCAGAAATCTCCAAAAGGGCTGTTGAGAAAAGTATGGAGGACCAGGGAGCAGAGGAACCTTGGAATGAAGTAAGGGCAAGTCTACTCCTATGGCCTTTAGAATATGCATTGTTTCTAAGAATTTATATCAAAGAAAAGTTTCTGCTTCTCTTCTGTATTTCATTAAAAAAAGACAAATACATCTTGCTTAGGAGAAAGTGTAATGCAGATTTTATTTTAAAGCACAAGTGATCTAAGGTTTGGAGAGAGAGAATGCTAAGATACTAGCTTACCCAGAATTCTGATTGAGTCTGAAGCATAATGCCAAGAAAAATGGCCCCCGAAGACCAAATGTTTGGGGCTTTTGATGAGAAAGAGAGTCTTAGGTTTCTTAGGAACCACTGCTAAGGTTACTTACTAAAGTAATTTAAGATAAGAAATCTGGCTTGACTTTATATACAGAAGCCCTGGTATTTAATATCTAGCCTTCATAGTATATGCTAAAGCACTTTTTGATAAAACAATAGCTCTTTCAATTTAATATTATACAAGCATCACACAAATAATTTAACACTATTTAGTCACAAAATAGCCAAGTGAAATATAAAATTCTCTCCCAACAGGCTGCTTCTCCATATATCTTTATGCCTGGAGCCAAAATCCATCACAAGCGAGAATACTCAAGAGAAATAGTAATATAAAAATCTTGTGTCTTTCTCATTCTCAGTTCCTCTGAACCAATGCAGAACGCTCCATGGTCTATGACATCCAAAGAAGATCATGACAAAAGAAACTACAAATTATCCTGTCTCACAGTAAGTCATAATGTCATTTCAAGTGAAGCAAAACACAAAAAGGGATTTCACAGATAGTCAAAAACTCAGTTTTAAAAGGTCCTCCAAATCTGATCTATGCTATTGTGGCAGGCAGAGACTATAAAGGACAAAACACCTTTAACAAAACAAAGACATAATGAACACTTATTGCCATTGGGGAAGGCAATGGGAGCACCATTTGCAGCCATCAATAAGTGAAAGAGGCAAGATGGCTGAAGGGCAACCTGCAGTTTGTATTTTTTTCCCTCTAGGACTAGGCCACTACCACCAGAATAATTCTTTTTTTGAAATAAATAAATCATCAATCACATCACTTACCTAGTTAAAAATATTCAATGGCACCCTATTTCTTTTCTTTTTTTTTTTTTGAGATAGGGTCTTGCTCTGTCACCCAGGCTGTAGGGAACAGCATGATTTTGGCTCATCATAACCTCCACCTCCTGGGCTCAAGTGATCCTGTTACCTCACCTCAGCCTCCTGAGTAACTGGGAGTAGTGGCGTCACCATTCCTAGCTAATTTTTTGTATTTTTGGTAGAGACAGGATTTCACCATGTTGCCGAGGCTGGTCTCAACCACCCGAGCTCAAGTGACCCATCTGCTTTGGGCTCCCAAAGTGTTGAAATTACAGGCAGGAGCCACCACGCCCAGATGGCAGCCTATTTCTTACAGGGCAAAACCTTCCTTCCTTACCTTGCTATGGAGCATCCTTCCTGTTCTGGCCCTTCCCAATTATAGTAATAACTTAATAAAAATAGTAATAAAATAATAGAAAAAAATTTTCCCTAATTGCTATTGTATCTTCCCAGAATTTTACCCCTTCAATCCCTCTGATACGGACTAATCATGTCATGCTCTTTAATACTCCCATGGCTTTCGGTCTACTGTTCCCTCAGCTGGGAATAATCATCCTCTCCTTTTCAACCTGGCAAAATCATCTCCATCTTTAAGACCTGGTTCAAATATAATTTTTCTTAGGATGCTTCTCTTGACGTCTTTCATATGGAACTTCATACATTTCCCTTGTCATTCTGTGCTGTCAATTATTTGTTCGTCCATCTGTCTCTTCCACTCACCTGTGAGCTCTAAGCATAGGGACTGGGATACAGCAGATATTCAATAAATGTTTACTGAAGAAATGAATAAACTACAATACTGAAAGACCTACTCCAGCAAGTGGAATGACCTCAGAAAGGTAATTCATATCTCTAGGCCTTAAACTGCCATCTGTAAAATCAGGAAATGGTGAAAAAAATTTTTTTAAAGATGTGAAACCATTTCTTTAAATAAGGGCTTACATGGAAGACCAATATGAGCAATATGAGAAAGTAAGTGATAAAGAAAGTAAGCACTTTAAAGTAAAGTGCTTTGTTTCATAGAAGGAGAAGACAACTTGCCAAGCTCCTCCTTCTCCCCTCCCTGTCCCAACCACGGAGCAAACTGAAAAACTACTCGACTATATATTATACGATCTCTTTCAGTTCTAATATTCTATGATTCCATGATGTTATTCAATAGTGTTTCATAGCAACACACACAAGAATTATTAAGTGTAAAATTCCTTTGTTCTATCATCCTTTAGGAACGAAAACTTCCATTTGGAACTATATTTTCCTATAGTGGATTATTTTGTGGAGGTATCAAATTTGGACTAGCTGTGCGACACAACAGTGAGTAACCATGGAGCTGTTTATCCCACTAGCTTACCAGATAAAAGCAGGTGATTTGTGACAATCATTAATTTTAGGTACAAAACACTGCAATGGATAAAATAGATTTAAAAAATAAAAAACAAATTGTTGATTAATCTTTTAAGAACCAGGTCTTTATTACTTATGCCTGGAAAAATAACATAAATGCCTATAATTTCAATTTTCATGTGCCTCTGTAGTTAAAAGCTCAAGGTCTGAAACACTGGTCTATAATTCATTAGCTAGTATTGACATTTATTCTGAGAATTCATTTCCTCATCCCTAAAACTGGTATGATACTTGCTTTATGCAGTTGTTATAAAGACCAAAGTAAACAAAGTATCCAGCATACTGGTACATGGTAAGCCTTTGAGATAGTCTATACTTCATTCCTTAATGAATGCTAGCAAATACAAAGAGACAAGCTTCACCAAAGTTCTACTAAGGAAAAAAAAGTTATGTTTTGGACAGATCGCATTCACAACTAGCCATCTTACTACTGGCAATTTACTAAGATGAGAAGACCATGCTTGAAAATATCTCAAACTTGGCGGAGCAAGATGGCCGAATAGGAACAGCTCCAGTCTCCAACTCCCAGCGCGAGTAACACAGAAGACCGGTGATTTCTGCATTTTCAACTGAGGTACTGGGGTCATCTCTCTAGGGAGTGCCGGACAATCGGTGCTGGTCAGCTGCTGCAGCCTGACCAGCGTGAGCTGAAGCAGGGCGAGGCATCGCCTCACCTGGAAGCGCAAGGGGGAAGGAAATCCGTTTTCCTAGCCAGGGGAACTGAGACACATAACACCTGGAAAATCGCGTAACTCCCACCCCAATACTGCGCTTTAAGGAAACAGGCACACCAGGAGAATATATCCCACACCTGGCCGGGAGGGTCCCACGCCCACGGAGCCTCCCTCACTGCTAACACAGCCGTCTGCGGCGATCTATCCGCAAGGCAGCAGCGAGGCTGGGGAGGGGCGCCCGCCATTGCTGAGGCTTAAGTAGGTAAAGCCGCTGGGAAGCTCGAACTGGGTGGAGCTCACAGCAGCTCAAGGAAACCTGCCTGTCTCTGTAGACTCCACCTCTGGGGACAGCCCACAGCTGAGGTCCAATAGGGAAAGCAGCGGGGGCGGTGCAGAGGCGAACGACTCTGTCTGACAGCTTTGGGGAGAGCCGTGGATCTCCCAACGCGGAGGTTGAGATCCGAGAGCGGACAGACTGCCTGCTCAGGTGGGTCCCTGACCCCTGAGTAGCCTAGCTGGGAGACATCCCCGACTAGGGGCAGTCTGACACCCCACACCTCACAGGGTGGAGTCATCCCTGAGAGGAAACTTCCAAAGGAAGAATCAGACAGGTACACTCGCTGCTCAGCAATATTCTATCTTTGGCAACCTCTGCTGCTGATACCCAGGCAAACAGGGTCTGGAGTGGACCTCAAGCAATCTCCAACAGACCAACAGACAGTCCTTCTGACTGTCAGACGGAAAACTATCAAACAGGAAGGACACCTATACCAAAACCCCATCAGTACGTCACCATCATCAAAGACCAGAGACAGATAAAACCACAAAGATGGGGAAAAAGCAGGGCAGAAAAGCTGGAAATTCAAAAAATAAGACCGCATCTCCCCCTGCAAAGGAGCGCAGCCCATCGCCAGCAACGGATCAAAGCTGGTCAGAGAATGACTTTGACGAGATGAGAGAAGAAGGCTTCAGTCCATCAAACTTCTCAGAGGTAAAGGAGGAATTACGTACCCAGCGCAAAGAAACTAAAAATCTTGAAAAAAAGTGGAAGAATTGACAGCTAGACTAATTAATGCAGAGAAGATCATAAACGAAATGACAGAGATGAAAACCATGACACGAGAAATACGTGACAAATGCACAAGCTTCAGTAACCGACTCGATCAACTGGAAGAAAGAGTATCAGCGATTGAGGATCAAATGAATGAAATGAAGCGAGAAGAGAAACCAAAAGAAAAAAGAAGAAAAAGAAATGAACAAAGCCTGCAAGAAGTATGGGATTATGTAAAAAGACCAAATCTACGTCTGATTGGGGTGCCTGAAAGTGAGGGGGAAAATGGAACCAAGTTGGAAAACACTCTTCAGGATATCATCCAGGAGAACTTCCCCAACCTAGTAGGGCAGGCCAACATTCAAATTCAGGAAATACAGAGAACGCCACAAAGATACTCCTCCAGAAGAGCAACTCCAAGACACATAATTGCCAGATTCACCAAAGTTGAAATGAAGGAAAAAATCTTAAGGGCAGCCAGAGAGAAAGGTCAGGTTACCCACAAAGGGAAGCCCATCAGACTAACAGCAGATCTCTCGGCAGAAACTCTACAAGCCAGAAGAGAGTGGGGGCCAATATTCAACGTTCTTAAAGAAAAGAATTTTCAACCCAGAATTTCATATCCAGCCAAACTAAGTTTCATCAGTGAAGGAGAAATAAAATCCTTTACAGATAAGCAAATGCTTAGAGATTTTGTCACCACCAGGCCTGCCTTACAAGAGACCCTGAAGGAAGCCCTAAACATGGAAAGGAACAACCGGTACCAGCCATTGCAAAAACATGCCAAAATGTAAAGACCATCGAGGCTAGGAAGAAACTGCATCAACTAATGAGCAAAATAACCAGTTAATATCATAATGACAGGATCAAGTTCACACATAACAATATTAACCTTAAATGTAAATGGACTAAATGCTCCAATTAAAAGACACAGACTGGCAAACTGGATAAAGAGTCAAGACCCATCAGTCTGCTGTATTCAGGAGACCCATCTCACATGCAGAGACATACATAGGCTCAAAATAAAGGGATGGAGAAAGATCTACCAAGCAAATGGAGAACAAAAAAAAGCAGGGGTTGCAATCCTAGTCTCTGATAAAACAGACTTTAAACCATCAAAGATCAAAAGAGACAAAGAAGGCCATTACATAATGGTAAAGGGATCAATTCAACAGGAAGAGCTAACTCTCCTAAATATATATGCACCCAATACAGGAGCACCCAGATTCATAAAGCAAGTCCTTAGAGACCTACAAAGAGACTTAGACTCCCATACAATAATAATGGGAGATTTCAACACTCCACTGTCAACATTAGACAGATCAACGAGACAGAAAGTTAACAAGGATATCCAGGAATTGAACTCATCTCTGCACCAAGCGGACCTAATAGACATCTATAGAACTCTCCACCCCAAATCAACAGAATATACATTCTTCTCAGCACCACATCGCACTTATTCCAAAATTGACCACATAATTGGAAGTAAAGCACTCCTCAGCAAATGTACAAGAACAGAAATTATAACAAACTGTCTCTCAGACCACAGTGCAATCAAACTAGAACTCAGGACTAAGAAACTCAATCAAAACCGCTCATCTACATGGAAACTGAATAACCTGCTCCTGAATGACTACTGGGTACATAACGAAATGAAAGCAGAAATAAAGATGTTCTTTGAAACCAATGAGAACAAAGATACAACATACCAGAATCTCTGGGACACATTTAAAGCAGTGTGTAGAGGGAAATTTATAGCACTAAATGCCCACAAGAGAAAGCAGGAAAGATCTAAAATTGACACTCTAACATCACAATTAAAAGAACTAGAGAGGCAAGAGCAAACACATTCAAAAGCTAGCAGAAGGCAAGAAATAACTAAGATCAGAGCAGAACTGAAGGAGATAGAGTCACAAAAAACCCTCCAAAAAATCAATGAATCCAGGAGTTGGTTTTTTGAAAAGATCAACAAAATTGACAGACCGATTGCAAGACTAATAAAGAAGAAAAGAGAGAGGAATCAAATAGACGCAATAAAAAATGATAAAGGGGATATCACCACCGACCCCACAGAAATACAAACACCATCAGAGAATACTATAAATGCCTCTACGCAAATCGACTAGAAAATCTAGAAGAAATGGATAATTTCCTGGACACTTACACTCTCCCAAGACTGAACCAGGAAGAAGTTGAATCCCTGAATAGACCAATAACAGGCTCTGAAATTGAGGCAACAATTAATAGCCTACCCACGAAAAAAAGTCCAGGACCAGATGGATTCACAGCTGAATTCTACCAGAGGTACAAGGAGGAGCTGGTACCATTCCTTCTGAAACTATTCCAATCAATAGAAAAAGAGGGAATCCTCCCTAACTCATTTTATGAGGCCAACATCATCCTGATACCAAAGCCTGGCAGAGACACAACAAAAAAAGAGAATTTTAGACCAATATCCCTGATGAACATCGATGCAAAAATTCTCAATAAAATACTGGCAAACCGGATTCAGCAGCACATCAAAAAGCTTATCCACCATGATCAAGTGGGCTTCATCCCTGGGATGCAAGGCTGGTTCAACATTCGCAAATCAATAAATGTAATCCAGCATATAAACAGAACCAAAGACAAGAACCACATGATTATCTCAATAGATGCAGAAAAGGCTTTTGACAAAATTCAACAGCCCTTTATGCTAAAAACGCTCAATAAATTCGGTATTGATGGAACGTACCTCAAAATAATAAGAGCTATTTACGACAAACCCACAGCTAATATCATACTGAATGGGCAAAAACTGGAAAAATTCCCTTTGAAAACTGGCACAAGACAGGGATGCCCTCTCTCACCACTCCTATTCAACATAGTGTTGGAAGTTCTGGCTAGGGCAATCAGGCAAGAGAAAGAAATCAAGGGCATCCAGTTAGGAAAAGAAGAAGTCAAATTGTCCCTGTTTGCAGATGACATGATTGTATATTTAGAAAAACCCATCGTCTCAGCCCAAAATCTCCTTAAGCTGATAAGCAACTTCAGCAAAGTCTCAGGATACAAAATTAATGTGCAAAAATCACAAGCATTCTTATACACCAGTAACAGACAAGCAGAGAGCCAAGTCAGGAATGAACTTCCATTCACAATTGCTTCAAAGAGAATAAAATACCTAGGAATCCAGCTTACAAGGGATGTAAAGGACCTCTTCAAGGAGAACTACAAACCACTGCTCAGTGAAATCAAAGAGGACACAAACAAATGGAAGAACATACCATGCTCATGGATAGGAAGAATCAATATCGTGAAAATGGCCATACTGCCCAAGTTATTTATAGATTCAATGCCATCCCCATCAAGCTACCAATGAGTTTCTTCACAGAATTGAAAAAACTGCTTTAAAGTTCATATGGAACCAAAAAAGAGCCCGCATTGCCAAGACAATCCTAGGTCAAAAGGACAAAGCTGGAGGCGTCACGCTACCTGACTTCAAACTATACTACAAGGCTACAGTAACCAAAACAGCATGGTACTGGTACCACAACAGAGAAATAGACCAGTGGAACAGAACAGAGTCCTCAGAAATAATACCACACATCTACAGCCATCTGATCTTTGACAAACCTGACAAAAACAAGAAATGGGGAAAGGATTCCCTATTTAATAAATGGTGCTGGGAAAATTGGCTAGCCACAAGTAGAAAGCTGAAACTGGATCCTTTCCTTACCCCTTATACGAAAATTAATTCAAGATGGATTAGAGACTTAAATGTTAGACCTAATACCATAAAAACCCTAGAAGAAAATCTAGGTAGTACCATTCAGGACATAGGCATGGGCAAGGACTTCATGTCTAAAACACCAAAAGCAACGGCAGCAAAAGCCAAAATTGACAAATGGGATCTCATTAAACTAAAGAGCTTTTGCACAGCAAAAGAAACTACCATCAGAGTGAACAGGCAACCTACAGAATGGGAGAAAATTTTTGCAACCTACTCATCTGACAAAGGGCTAATATCCAGAATCTACAAAGAACTCAAACAAATATACAAGAAAAAAACAAACAACCCCATCAAAAAGTGGGGAAAGGATATGAACAGACATTTCTCAAAAGAAGACATCCATACAGCCAACAGACACATGAAAAAATGCTCGTCATCACTCGCCATCAGAGAAATGCAAATCAAAACCACAATGAGATACCATCTCACACCAGTTAGAATGGCAATCATTAAGAAGTCAGGAAACAATAGATGTTGGAGAGGATGTGGAGAAATAGGAACACTTTTACACTGTTGGTGGGATTGTAAACTAGTTCAACCATTATGGAAAACAGTATGGCGATTCCTCAAGGATCTAGAACTAGATGTACCATATGACCCAGCCATCCCACTACTGGGTATATACCCAAAGGATTATAAATTACTCTACTACAAAGACACATGCACACGTATGTTTATTGCGGCACTATTCACAATAGCAAAGACTTGGAATCAACCCAAATGTCCATCTGTGACAGACTGGATTAAGAAAATGTGGCACATATACACCATGGAATACTATGCAGCCATCAAAAAGGATGAGTTTGCGTCCTTTGTAGGGACATGGATGCAGCTGGAAACCATCATTCTTAGCAAACTATCACAAGAAGAGAAAACCAAACACCGCATGTTCTCACTCATAGGTGGGAACTGAACAATGAGATCACTTGGACTCGGGAAGGGGAACATCACACACTGGGGCCTATCATGGGGAGGGGGGAGGAGGGAGGGATTGCACTGGGGAGTTATACATGATATAAACGTTATGCACATGTACCCTAGAACTTAAAGTATAATAAAAAATAAAAATAAAAATAAAAAAAAATAAAAAAATAAAAAAATTAAAAAAAAAAAAAAAAAAAAAAAGAAAATATCTCAAACTTGAATTATAACTGAAACAGCAAATTTGGAATTAATATTTGTGATGGGTGTAAAATCTTATCTATAAAGGATAGGGAAGAACATTTGGTTCAGAGTGTATCACCAACAGCAATAACAGCCTGGATTCCAAGGTCTCACTACCTAACAAGAACATTTATTTACTGAACATCCAGTTAGCGAACAAGAACGATACGGTTGTACTCTAACGATATTGTTTTCTTCAATTACTGTTTAAATATCTGAAACTACATTTTGGCAGAAAATTCTATGAAAAAGAGACCAGTCTCACTTTTTTTTTTAATTTAATTTTTATTATACTTTAAGTTCTAGGGTACATGGACACAATGTGCAGGTTTGTTACATATGTATACCTGTGTCATGTTGGTGTGCTGCACCCATTAACTCCTCATTTACATTAGGTATATCTCCTAATATTATCCCTCCCCGCTCCCCCGCGCCCACCCCATGACAGGCCCTGTTGTGTGATGTTCCCCTTCTGGTGTCCAAGTGTTCTCAAAACTCCATTCACACCTATGAGTGAGAACATGTGGTGTTTGGTTTTCTGTTCTTGCGATAGGTCTGCTGAGAATGATGGTTTCCAGCTGCATCCATGTCCCTATAAAGGACATGAACTCATCTTTTTTATGGCTGCATAGTATTCCATAGTGTGTATGTGCCACATTTTCTTAATCCGGTCTGTCATTGATGGACATTTGAGTTGGTTCCAAGTCTTTGCTATTGTGAATAGGGCCGCAATAAACATACGTGTGCATGTGCCTTTACAGCAGCATGATTTATAATCCTTTGGGTATACACCCAATAATGGGATGGCTGGGTCAAATGGTATTTCTAGTTCTAAATCCTAGAGGAATTGCCATACTGTCTTCCACAATAGTTGAACTAGTTTACAGTCCCGCCAACAGTGTAAAAGTGTTCCTATTTCTCCACATCCTCTCTAGCACCTGTTGTTTCCTTTTTAATGATCGCCATTCTAACGGGTGTGAGATGGTATCTCATTGTGGTTTTGATTTGCATTTCTCTGATGGCCAGTGATGATGAGCATTTTTTCATGTGTCTGTTGGCTGCATAAATGTCTTCTTTTGAGAAGTGTTTGTTCATATCCATTGCCCACTTTTTGAAGGGGTTGTTTTTTTCTTGTAAGTTTGAGTTCTTTGTTGGTTCTGGATATTAGCCCTTTGTCAAATGAGTAGATTGCAAAAATTTTCTCCCATTCTGTAGGTTCCCTGTTCACTCTGATGGTAGTTTCTTTTGCTGTGCAGTAGCTCTTTAGTTTAATTAGATCCCATTTGTTAATTTTGGCTTTTGTGGCCAATTCTTTTGGTGTTTTGGACATGAAGTCCTTACCCATGCCTATGTCCTGAATGGTATTGCCTAGGTTTTCTTCTAGGGTTTTTATGGTTTTAGTTCTAACATTTAAGTTTCTGATCCATCTTGAATTAATTTTTGTATAAGGTGTAAGGAAGGGATCCAGTTTCAGCATTCTACGTATGGCTAGCCAGTTTTCCCAGCACCATTTATTAAATAGGGGAGTCCTTTCCACATTTCTTGTTTCTCTCAGGTTTGTCAAAGATCAGATGGCTGTAGATGTGTGGTATTATTTCTGAGGGCTCTGTTCTGTTCCATTGGTCTAGATCTCTGTTTTGGTACCAGTACCATGCTCTTTTGCTTACTGTAGCCTTGTAGTATAGTTTGAAGTCAGGTAGCATGATGCCTCCAACTTTGTTCTTTTGGCTTAGGATTGTCTTGGCAATGCAGGCTTTTTTGGTTCCATGTGAACTTTAAAGTAGTTTTTTCCAATTCTGTGAAGAAAGTCATTGGTAGCTTAATGGGGATGGCACTGAACCTATAAATTACCTCGGGCACTATGGCCATTTTCACTATATTGATTCTTCCTATCCATGAGCAGGGAATGTTCTTCCATTTGTTTGTGTCCTCTTTTCTTTCATTGAGCAGTGGTTTGTAGTTCTCCTTGAAAAGGTCCTTCACATCCCTTGTAAGTTGGATTCCTAGGTATTTTATTCTCTTTGAAGTAATTGTGAATGGGAGTTCACCCATGATTTGGTTATTAGTCTGTTATTGGTGTATAAGAATGCTTGTGATTTTTGCACATTGATTTTGTATCCTGAGACTTTGCTGAAGTTGCTTATCAGCTTAAGGAGATTTTGGGTTGAGACGATGGGGTTTTCTAAATATACAATCATGACATCTGCAAACAGGGACAATTTGACTTCCTCTTTTCCTAATTGAATACCCTTTATTTCTTTCTCCTGCCTGATTGCCCTGGCCAGAACTTCCAATACTATGCTGAATAGGAGTGGTGAGAGAGGGCATCCCTGTCTTGTGCCAGTTTTCAAAGGGAATGCTTCCAGTTTTTGCCCATTCAGTATGATATTGGATGTGGGTTTGTCATAAATAGCTCTTATTATTTTGAGATATGTTCATCAATACCAAATTTATTGAGAGTTTTTAGCATGAAGGGCTGTTGAATTTTGTCAAAGGCCTTTCCTGTATCTATTGAGATAATCATGTGGTTTTTGTCTTTGGTTCTGTCTATATGCTGGATTACGTTTATTGATTTGCATGTGTTGAACCAGCCTTACATCCCAAGGATGAAGCCCACTTGATCACGGTGGATAAGTTTTTTGATGTGCTGCTGTATTTGGTTTGCCAATATTTTATTGAGGATTTCTGTATCAATGTTCATCAGGGATATTGGTCTAAAATTCTCTTTTTTTGTTGTGTCTCTGCCAGGCTTTGGTATCAGGATGATGTTGGCCTCATAAAATGAGTTAGGGAGGATTCCCTCTTTTTCTATTGATTGGAATAGTTTCAGAAGGAATGGTACCAGCTGCTCCTTGTATCTCTGGTAGAATTTGGCTGTGAATCCGTCTGGTACTGGACTTTTTTTTGGTTGGTAGGCTATTAATTACTGCCTCAATTTCAGAGCCTGTTATTGGTCTATTCAGGGATTCAACTTCTTCCTGGTTTAGTATTGGGATAGTGTATGTGTCCAGGAATTTATCCATTTCTTCTAGGTTTTCTAGTTGATTTGCGTAGAGGTTGGCTGTATAGTATTCTCTGATGATAGTTTGTATTTCTGTGGGGTCGGTGGTAATATCCCCTTTATCATTTTTTATTGTGTCTATTTGATTCTTCTCTCTTTTCTTATTAGTCTTGCTAGCGGTCTATCAATTTTGTTGATCGTTTCAAAAAACCAGCTCCTGGATTCATCGATTTTTTGAAGGTTTTTTTGTGTCTCTCTCTCTTTCAGTTCTGCTCTGATCTTAGTTATTTCTTGCCTTCTGCTAGCTTTTGAATGTGTTTGCTCTTGTTTCTCTAGTTCTTTTAATTGTGATGTTAGAGTGTCAATTTTAGATCTTCCCTGCTTTCTCTTGTGGGCATTTATTGCTATACATTTCCCTCTACACACTGTTTTAGCTGTGTCCCAGAGATTCTGGTATGTTGTATCTTTGTTCTCATTGGTTTCAAAGAACATCTTTATTTCTGCCTTCATTTCATTATGTACCCAGTAGTCATTCAGGAGCAAGTTGTTCAGTTTCCACATAGCTGAGAGGTTTTGAGTGAGTTTCTTAATCCTGATATCTAGTTTGATTGCATTGTGGTCTGAGAGACAGTTTGTTATAATTTCTGTTCTTTTACATTTGCTGAGGAGTGCTTTACTTCCAACTGTGTGGTCAATTTTGGAATAAGTGTGATGTGGTGCTGACAAAAATGTATATTCTGTTGATATGGGGTGGAGAATTCTGTAGATGTCTATTAGGTCCGCTTGGTGCAGAGGTGAGTTCAAGTCCTGGATATCCTTGTTAATTTTCTGTTTCATTGATCTAATGTTGACAGTGGGGTATTAAAGTCTCCCATTATCATTGTGTGGGAGTCTAAGTCTCGGTAGCTCTGCAAGGACTTGCTTTATGAATCTGGGTGCTCCTTTATTGGGTGCATATATATTTAGGATAGTTAGCTCTTCTTGTTGAATTGACCCCTTTACCATTATGTAATGGCCTTGTCTCTTTTGATCTTTGTTGTTTTAAAGTCTGTTTTATCAGAGACTAGGATTGCAACCCCTGCCTTTTTTTGTTTTCCATTTGCTTGGTGGATCTTCCTCCATCCCTTTAGTTTGAGCTTATGTGTGTCTCTGCACATGAGATAGGTCTCCTGAATACAGCACACTGATGAGTCTTGACTCTTAACCCAATTTGCCAGTCTTTGTCTTTTAATTGAAGCATTCAGCCCATTTACATTTAAGGTTAATATTGTTATGTGTGCATTTGATCCTATCATTATGACGTTAGCTGGTTATTTTGCTCGTTAGTTGATGCAGTTTCTTCCTAGCATCAATGGTCTTTACATTTTGGCATGTTTTTGCAGTGGCTGGTACTGGTTGTTCCTTTCCATGTTTAGTGCTTCCTTCAGGAGCTCTTGTAGGGCAGGCCTGGTGGTGACAAAATCTCTCAGCATTTGCTTGTCTGTAAAGGATTTTATTTCTCCTTCACTTATGAAACTCAGTTTGGGTGGATATGAAATTCTGGGTTGAAAATTCTTTTCTTTAAGAATGTTGAATATCGGTCCCCACTCTCTTCTGGCTTGTAGAGTTTCTGCCGAGAGATCTGCTGTTAGTCTGATGGGCTTCCCTTTGTGGGTAACCCGATCTTTCTCTCTGGCTGCCCTTAACATTTTTTCCTTCATTTCAACTTTGGTGAATCTGACAATTATGTGTCTTGGAGTTACTCTTCTTGAGGAGTATCTTTGTGGTGTTCTCTGTATTTCCTGAAATTGAATGTTGGCCTGCCTTGCTAGGTTGGGGAAGTTCTCCTGGATAATCTGTAGTGTTTTCCAACTTGGTTCCATTGTCCCCATCACTTTCAAGTACACCAATCAGACATAGATTTGGTCTGTTCGCATAGTTCCACATGTCTCGGAGGCTTTGTTCATTTCTTTGTACTCTTTTTTCTTTAAACTTCTCTTCTCACTTCATTTCATTCATTTGATCTTCAATCACTGATACCCTTTCTTCCAGTTGATCGAATCGGTTACTGAAGCTTGTGCATTTGTCATGTAGCTCTCGTGCCATAGTTTTCAGCTCTGTCAGGTCATTTAAGGACTTCTCTACATTGGTTATTCTTGTTAGCCATTTGTCTAATCTTTTTTCAAGGTTTTTAGCTTCTTTGCAATGGGTTCAAACTTTCTCCTTTAGCTCAGAGAAGTTTGATCGTCTGAAGCCTTCTTCTCTCAACCTGTGAAAGTCATTCTCCATCCAGCTTTGTTTGGTTGCTGTCGAGGAGCTGCGTTCCTTTGGAGTGGGGGAGGCACTCCGATTTTTAGAATTTTCAGCTTTTCTGCTCTGGTTTTTCCCCATCCCTGTGGTTTTCTCTACCTTTCGTCTTTGATCATGGTGACGTACAGATGGGGTTTTGGTGTGGATGTCCTTTCTGTTTGTTAGTTTTCCTTCTAACAATCAGGACCCTCAGCTGCAGGCCTGCTGGAGTTTGCTGGAGGTCCACTCCAGACCCTGTTTGCCTGGGTATCAACAGCAGAGGCTGCAGAAGAGTGAATATTGCTGAGCAGAAATGTTGCTGCCTGATTATTCCTCTGGAAGCTTTTTCTCAGAGGGGTACCCAGCCGCGTGAGGTGTCAGTCTGCCCCTACTGAGGGGGGCCTCCCAGTTAGGCTACTTGACCCACTTGAGGAGGCAGTCTGACCGTTCTCAGATCTCAAACTCCGTGCTGGGAGAACCACTACTCTCTTCAATGCTGTCAGACAGGGACATTTAAATCTGCAGAGGTTTCTGCTGCCTTTTGTTTAGCTATGCCCTGTCCCCAGGGGTGGAGTCTACAGAGGCAGGCAGGCCTCCTTGATCTGTGGTGGGCTCCACCCAGTTCAAGCTTCCCTGCCGCTTTCTTTACCTACTCAAGCCTCAGCAATGGCGGGCGCCCATCCCCCAGCCTTGCTGAGGCCTTGCAGTTGGATCTCAGACTGCTGTGCTAGCAAAGAGGGAGGCTCTGTGGGCATGGGACCCTCGGAGCCATGTGGGGGATATAATCTCCTGGTGTGCCGTTTGCTAAGACCCTTGGAAAAGAGCAGTATTAGGGTAGGAGTGACCCAATTTTCCAGGTGCTATGTGTCACGGTTTCTCTTGGCTGGGAAAGGGCATTCCCTTACCCCTTGTGCTTCCTGGGTGAGGTGATGCCTCGTCCTGCTTCGGCTCTTGTTTGGTGGACTGCACCCCCTGTCCTGCACTCACTGTCCAACACGCCCCATTGAGATGAACTCGGTACCTCAGTTGGAAATGCAGAAGTCACCTGTCTTCTGTGTCGCTCATGCTGGGAGCTGTAGGCTAGAGCTGTTCCTATTTGGCCATCTTAGAACCACCCCAGTCTCACTTTTAAGAATCACCTATCATCTTGAGAGAGGGGCTCTACAAACATTCCACTAAAAATATAGAGCACAGAAGACAAAAAAAAAATGGAAGCTCTATTATCATTAAAAACCAAAAGTAAACTCATGGCCATAACAGGTAGAAATTTAACACCTCTATTTCCAATATAGGAAATGAAAAAGATTTGAAACTAATGATAGGATCTTGTATATTTCAAGCAATCTGCACCTGCTGGTATTTCAGTAATAAGTTTGAATTTCTTAGTCTTGATTTTACTTTGAAGGCATGCAAATTACACATTTTTATATGATATACTAAATAGGTAGAAAAGAAAACAAAGAGTTAACCAAAAAATAAAGTATATAAAACCCAAGATGGATATGCCAGGTATTCTGTGCTACAGGCATTATTCAGCATTAGGTCAACCATAATGTTTAAAATGAACTCTTGAATAAGGATGTAATCATAAAAAAAAATTGAGTGACTTAACTGAATGGTGGCAGTAGCAAAAGTCAGAATAGATACTCCTGTCAAATAAGCACTGTGATTTTAGCCTCCTCTTAATTAATTTAACCAATTCCCCAGTTTAGGCTTTTTGCTTGATCAAAGTATATATCTTTACTTTTTTTTTTGAGATGGAGTCTCGCTCTGTCACCCAGGCTGGAGTGCAGTGGCGCTCTCGGCTCACTGCAAGCTCCGCCTCCAGGGTTCACACCATTCTCCTGCCTTAGCCTCCCAAGTAGCTGGGGCTACAGGCGCCCACCACCACACCCGGCTAATTTCTTTTTGTATTTTTAGTAGAGACGGGGTTTCACTGTTGTTAGCCAGGATGGTCTCGATCTCTTGACCTTGTGACTCGCCTGCCTCTGCCTCCAAAAGTGCTGGGATTACAGACGTGAGGCACTGCACCCAGCCTATCTTTACATTTTTAACTTCCCATCCTTAATAAACCAACGTTATATACTAACTCAATTGAACTTGTAGGTCTGAGTATACTTTGTTTTCATTGAGAAAGAGATTTTATCTTGGCCTGAGTTTAGGAAATCGTGTTATAGTGAAAGGCCCTCTTTGACACATTTATTTTTAGTAAGGAGTAGGGAAAGGAAAAAAGAAACATTTTTAGGGATTCTGCAAATGTTTCTTAAATGAATGTTATGAGGAAGAATCAGGTATACACAAGTAAAGACCGCCTATCATGGGAACAGAATGGTCTCAGAGCTGTCCTGATATGATCAAATAGCCAAAGATCATTTCTGCTTTTCATTAATTCATTCAATTTTCATAAAATTTGATTGGGTTAAAGGGTGGGAGTAAGACACAGGTAGTGTGGAATATTCTGGACTTGGAATAGCTTTTCATGTCTTCATGACACATGGATCTACCCTTCACAGTAACATAAGGGTAGGATGAAGAGGTCCTTAGATACAAAGCAGATGTCTACCTGAAAATAGGAATTTTTTTTAAGTTGGTTATAATTTATATACAATAAAATTCAACCTTCTCAAAAGCATAGAGTTTTATGAGTTCTGACAAATGCATATGGATATGTAACTACCACCATAATAAAAGTTTCCATTACCGCAAAATGCTCCCTTGTGCCTTGTTGTACAAACCTCTCAGCCCACTCCCATCCCTGTACTCAGGGATTCTTAACTTTGGCAGGACCTGTTCTCAAACAGAAAAGACTGAGCATCAAAAGGACTTGGGGTGGGGTTTTAGAAACTGGAGTATGACATGATATCTGCTCTTTATAGCCCAAACTCTGCTCACAGAAGAGGTGGCTAATCTGGTGTTGGGTATATGTACTCAGTTGTAGTTCCAGCTCCGTCACTTAGCACAGTATAGCTTATTCTTTTATTCCTTTAATAAACATTGAACTCAACTTGATTAATGTGAGCTTGATAAATATTCCAACATGTGTTGAATACTATGCCAGATGCTGGAATGAACAAAACCAAACATGATCCCTATCCGCATGGAAGTTACAGTTCTAGGAAAGAGACAGATAATAATTTAATCATCGCACAAACATTATGACAAACTGTGCGAGTTGCTATAATGGAAAAGTACAAGGTGCTCTGAAAGTATATAAAAAGATAACACAACTTAGTCTGGGAGATCAGGGAAGGCTTCCACGAGGAGGTGTAATTTAAGCAGAAAGCTCAGGGGTAAGCAAGAAATAATGGTGAAAGGGGAAGGCTGGGAGAAACAGAAAAGAATGTTCCTGACTGAAGAAGTGATATGTGTAAAGGCCTGGAGTTATAAGAGAGTTTGTGCTGCTCAGGGTCTTAAAGAAGACCAGTGGGCTGGCTAGAAGAGTATGGTTTACATGAAGTTAAAGAGGAAAACTGAGGCTAGGCCAGTAAGGGCCATATACCTATGTAAAGTTGGGTTTTATCCTAAAAACAATAGAAAGTTATTTAAACAGGCAGAAAGGCAAAATCAGGTTTATAATCAGGTTTATATTTTTGAAGACTACCCTGGCTAGTATATATAGTGAAAGTACAATATAGGCTGAAAGTAGGGGGAAGGTGAGAATAGATTCAGGATTCAAGTTAGGAGTATAACTTAATATCCCAAGTAAAACAGATGGTCGCTTGGAGTTGGGCTATAGAAGAGACAGAAACAGATAGATTGGTGATATATTTATAAGGCAAAAAATATATATTAGAACTTGGTAGAGAGTAAGGAAGGAATGAAATAAAAATGATTCCTAGGTTTCTGGCTTATCCTAAAATGGTGCCATTCATCAAGACAAGTGACAATTAAAGACCAGGTTTATTACAATAAATATCACTGAATGCCTACCATGGGCCAAGCACCGAGGATTCTGAAAGAAAGATAAGTAGATAGAAAAGTCTCATATAATGGGATAAAAACCATGACAAGGATAAACACAGAAAGAAAAGATACTCAGGCCAACAGTAGGGGAGAGCAGGGAAAAGATGGCTGGAGAAGACTTTCAGGATTTTGTAACTACATAAAATTCTTTTAATAATAAAAGAATCCTAATCTTCCAAATAAGGGAACTATCTCTACTTCAAAGGAATGCAATCCGAAAAGGGGTGGGGCTACAGTTGCTGCCTGTTTTTCTAAACTCTGCATTTGAAAGAATTTTATTTTTAAATTGTTATTTATAGTTTTTTAAATTTAAAATTTATTAGTTTTCTTTTTTCTTCTTCTTCTTCTTCTTTTTTTTTTTTTTTTAAGAGACAGGGTCTCAGTGTGTTGCCCAGGCTGAAGTACAGTGGCACAATCATAGCTCATCGTAGCTTTGAATTCTTGGGCTTGAGTGATTCTCCTGTTTTAGTCTCTCAAGTACCTGGCACTACGGGAGCATGCCACCATTTCTCAGCCAATTTTTCCATTTTTTGTAGAGACAAAGTCTCATTATGTTGTCCGGGACAGTCCTGAATTCCTGGCCTCAAGTGATCCTCCTGAGTGCCTCAGCCTCCCAAAGTGTTGGGATTCGTGGTGTGAACCATTGCACCTGGCCTGGCATAATTTTAGATATACAGCAAAGTTGCAAATATAGTACAAAGAATTCCTATATACCCTCCATTTAGTTTTCCCTCAGGTTAACATCCTATATAACAATGGTATATCTGTCAAAATAAAAATATTTCCAGTTGGGAAAATAGGAAGAAGTGTTCAGGTGGAGTTTTGTGTCCCTTTCACTGTTGCTTTTGTTCTCTAAGCCTGCATTATGAAGGATGCTTTCTCAGGATTCTTGCCTTTTTTTTTTTTTTTTTTGAGGTAGGGAAGGATAGGAGAAACTGCCTGGTGGGACTGTGATGAAAGAGCCTGCAAGAGGGTATAAAATCTCCATATATCTAAGGCTACCTGGGGCTTCACTTTCTCTTGCCAGCCCACACTCGGCCTCTACCAATTTATTAACTATCTAGCCCAGTTATACTTACGGCATTCATGAATCAACCTTAGGTAAGAAAGTGCTCATGTTCCTTTTTTCCTAGCAAGTATCTATCTCTGCTTACATTTCTGGCGATTTGGTTGTCCTTCCACTTCAGTTGTCTGGTAGATTCAAGAAAAGTCATAAGCTTGCAGTTTTCCCAGCTTTATTGTTGTTTTAGGGGTGAAAGTAATGCTCTTTCCGGCTTTCTAGGCTCCAAATGGAAACTGGAACTCCTCTGTTGTTTTTAATCCTAGAATTTGAGTCTAAAAAGTTCTGAAGGGCAATCTAGTTCATTCTTTATTTTACAAGTGAGAATACTAAAGCCCTAAAAGGAATAACTGACTTTTGAATATTTAGTGATAGAGTCAGGGCAATTCTACTTATTTACAAAGTGACTCAGTATATATATATGTATGTATATATAATACACACACACTACTTATAGATATACATATATATTTACTTATTTACACAGTGACTCAGTATTTGGGGTGACATACAGAAAATCCCGGACATTAAAAAAGTAGAGATAAAGTAAAATGAGACACAAGGACCAGTTATAATATAAAGTTGAATCAGTGGGAGTAATATGAGGATAAAAATTCATGAAAACAGATTATAAATATTATAGGCAATTGTACAGTTGAACCATAAATTGGTGGCAAATTTCCAGATGGCCAAAGTGAAAAGGCAAAGATTATTTTATAGTTTATCAACTAGGGGAATACACACACACACACACACACACACACATCTCTTAAGTAAACAGAAGCATTTCCTAGGGCTCAATTAAGAAGTTTCTCTTATTTGGCTTCATACAGGGACCACTAAGAAACATAACGAGGCAATACTTTCAATGACAACCCTGTAGCAAAAATAGTGTTCAGGTTTATACAAATGTTGGAGTGAGACCCTGGATGGAAGTGTTCAGTCTTCAAATCTAAATCTATTTACCCCACGACGCAGTCTATACTACAGCAATTCCCTAGGATAGATGTCTATTATGCAAACCGCTAATGAGCACTGGTGACTCAGTTACTATCAAAATAGATATGTCTGGAGTTACAAAACTTTCAAATTGGAAGAGACCTCATCAACTTGTCCCATCATCTCATTCTGGAAATCAAATAGAACACAATAAATAGTTTCATGTGGAAAAATATATATTAAGTATAGGTAAGTTAAATTCCTATCCAGTTTAAAAAGAAGTCTTAAAACCCAGCCAATATAAGATACTCTCTCTTTAGGATGCTACTGATGTCAAAAATAGAATTTTATATTTTAAAATAATTATCAGGAATCAGAAGCAGAAGAAAAACAAAACAAAAGCCAGCCACAAGTCTTCCTGCTCTATTAACAATTTACTGGAGTGAAAAAGGTCAAGATCTAGACAAAAACTGAGAGAAAGCATGAAGAAAAAGAAAATGAAGAGTTACTCTAGGGATAAGATTTCCTACAACCACTCAACAATATAACTTCACAGTTCCAAGTTTCAAGTCTATGATGAATTTTTATTTAATTGTGTACATCAAGTGGAAAATTAATTTCTAAATCTCTGATTAGACACCAAAGGCAGAGTGAGCTAGAAAAGACCTAAGCTAGGAAGTAATACATATCTACACATACCAATGTTTAAAAAACATTTAAAGAGGCTCCAGTTCATAAGACTATAATTAGAAATAAGAGACTCTCCTAAGACAATAATCTGAGTTTTGCTTTTAAAGAGTCCTGGTAGCACAGTGTCTGAAAAGATACAAGATTCATTTCTGATTCTGCTCAAAATGTGTTTGCTGCTAAAAGTCCTGAAAGATGACCTCTTTAAATATAATCTTACCTAAAGTGAGTCCTACATTATGAACCCAGGAGACAGAATTAGAGACCCTAGATTTCTCTCTTTCAAGAAAAGAAAAGAAAAGAAAAGAAAAAAAAGGTGAGAAAACCCAAGTAAAATGAAAATTTATATAAAATATGTAGACATAACACACATACAGACATATATTATAAACATGAACATCCAGTTGATATTCCTGAGTATCTTGAAATGGAGAAAATAATTTCGCTTCCCACTTGGCATAAGTGATTTCATGTTTGAATAAAAATAATTTGTGAATAATACTCATGTGAAAATACCCTTATACAAATTAAATGGAAAAAGTGTTATTTTGAATCTATAATACTGCAGCCTTTCAGTTGGGATGTTGATCTTAATGAGATAAATTATTTGATTCAAGTATCAACTAAATAGTAATTAAGATGAACATAAATGCATGAAAGGAAAATTAACTGTATATGGCAAGTGCATGCCTCATAGCACCTGTCCTCACATGTAGAAAAGAACATCAGCCTTTGACTGATTATTTCTTTTTGACATGATTTATCACCCAGTATTCTTTAAACTTGATAAAGCAAATTAATCTTTGATTGCAGGCGGCACTGGAGGTTGCCATTAGTCATGTAGTTTGGTGAGGTTCCTTGTGTTTCATTTACCAGGCACACAGAAAGAGAGCCCAGAAGCAATTGCCTCAGCTAGGACTTCTTTCCCAATCCACCCAGGAGAAATGATCAAAGAATTCAATATACGGTATTTTAAATTACTTCTATAGAACTGACCAGTAAAGAGAAAAAAGAATTTTCTCTTTACTCTCTTTTTATAATTATTTTTTAACCAAGGACAAAGGAAGACTTGTAACTTGTGATTTCAACATTAACAACTCAAAGTGATTTTTGTTTGTTGTGGGGTAAGGGGTCAGGTGGAGAGTAATTATAATTTTTAAGACTGCTATCTTAAGAAAAGGTATTTAGGAATTGACTATGCAGGAATACAGAAATAGCAAATAAATATTCCATACTGAAAATATTCCCACAGGCTCAGGTACCAAAATGCTCCAGTTTATTAAAACCATTGTCTCTATCTTTTAAAATACTGAAGAAATATTTTCTAGATTGGTGAATATTTCATCCTAAAGCATTATCCAATTTTTGCTTTTTAAAAAAGTCAGTAAACAATGATAAAAAATCATGACTTTTTAAAAGTATTCTTTTTTTTTGAGACGGAGTCTTGCTTTGTTGCCCAGGCTGGAGTGCAGTGGCATGATCTCAGCTCACTGCAACCTGCACCTCCTGGGTTCAACTGATTCTCCTGCCTCAGCCTCCCGGGTAGCTGGGATTACAGGCGTGCACGACCATGCCTGGCTAATTTTTTTTCTTTTGTATTTTTAGTAGAGACATGTTTCACCATGCTGGCCAGGCTGGTCTTGAACTCCTCACCTCAAGTGATCTGCCCACCTCAGCCTCCCAAAGTGCTGGGATTACAGGTGTGAGCCACCATACACAGACTTAAACTTTTCTCTTTACTTACTTTTCTTTTTTGGGCATTTTATTTTATTTTTATTTTATTTGAGACAGGATCTCACCCTGTCACCCTGGCTGGAGCGCAGTGGCGCAATCTCAGCTCACTACAACCACTGCTTCCCAGGCTCAAATGGTTCTCCAGCCTCAGCCTCCCCTATAGCTGGGACTACAGGCATGAGCGACCAACGCCCAGCCAATTTTTGTATTTTTTGTAGAGATAGGGTTATACCATGTTGCCCAGGCTGGTCTTGAATTCCTGAGCTCAAAGCAATCCATCTGCCTCAACCTGGGCTGCTTCTTTTATAATTTAATATTCAAAAGAGCATTACACTGGCCTAATGCTCACTATTACTCACCCTAATACCTCAGTGTGCAAGAGTAAGATTTATTTGACAAAACAACTATTAGGGGACAATGTTTGATTTAGAACTTAGGGCTTTCTACTTTTAGTCCTTTACTTAACTGATAAGGCCTATCAGAGACATTTCCCACAATTTCAAAAGCAGATTCTTTGACTATGCTAACCATTAACAAATCATCACTTCCTATATAATCTGATTATTTCAATGAAAAATTTCTTCAATCTAGCCCTAAGTACAGGATTGATATTTGATCCCTATGAAAGATGATAATCCTTATTAGGCTAAATATTGTATCTTCTAAAATTGCTGGAAAAACAATGTGAACAAACTACTAGAAAACTTAATAAAATCCCAATATTTATGACCATTACAATTCCCAGTTAGTCTGCATGGAAGGCATTTCTACACCTAAAGGGGAAGAAGAGCCCACTGGGTAATGGATATCCATCTTTTAAAAATAGTTTACTTTTAGAAAGGAATCCAAAGAATATATGAATAACCATAAAAATTGCATATTCCATTTAGGACTTATGCAATAAGTATTCATTTTCAAAAAATAATATTTCATGAAAATTAACTGAGGTAGGGTTAACATCAATGTTTCAAGTATTTATCTTAGATGGTACCACTTGCTCATAGAACAAAATTCATTAAATGATCCAAATGTGCAAATAAAGGCAGTATATGTATACATACTTAAAAGACCTGTCTCTTAAATAAAATGTAAAAGCAGCTCCTAATGCATTACAATGCACAGCCACAACCTGAAAGCTCAAGTACAATGTTCTTTTTCAAAATAAGAACTGTTAGTGTTCCTCCTCCAATGTTTGGGAAACCACACTCACCAGACTCCTAGCCATACACTTAAGCACAAAGAAATACAGTAACTAGGTTTCTGTCAATTTTCCTACCATCTAAATATGAGCTGAAAATCCTGGGTAGCCTATGCCCACATGGGTTTAACAATTCTATGATCTTTCCAAGCATTTATGAAAAATTTTGCAAAAATGTAATTTCCTAAAAACAATCCTCTATTTTCTCTTAGTATATATGAAAGTTTATTGAAACTATAATTTTATAAATAAGTTGTAAAGAATTAGGAATAAATCTTTACATAATGATACTTGAAATGCATGAAGCTGGCATATACTGTCTTGTCACTAATTGCAAACAAAATGTATCAAGGGATTCGGCATTTTTTATAGAAACTTTAAAAAGCTAATTAACTATTTTTTTTTTTTTTTAGTAGAGATGGGGCTTCACTGTGTTAGCCAGGATGGTCTCGAACTCCTGACCTCGTGATCCACCCGTCTCGGCCTCCCAAAGTGCTGGGATTACAGGCTTGAGCCACCGCGCCCGGCCCCCGCTAATTAACTATTAACTATAATATTCATATCAGAGTTCTGAAAACTATGTATCTCCTTACAGCAAATTATATCAGATATAAGCAAATAATATGTGTAAATGTATTATTTTTCAAAAAATACAACTGCATATTATTTTAACATGTTAGCTTAATTTATTAAAAGACAAACATTCAGCCGGGTGTGGTGGCTCAAGTCCGTAATCTCAGCACTTTTGGAGGCTGAGGCGGGTAGATCAGGAGTTCGAGACCAGCCTGGCCAACATGGTGAAACCCTGATTCTACTAAAGACACAAAAATTAGCCAAGCATGGTGGCGGGCCCCTGTAGTCCCAGCCACTTGGGAGGCTGAGGCAGGAGACTTGTTTGAAACCGGAAGGTGGAGGTTGCAGTGAGCCAAGATCACGCCACTGCACTCCAGCCTGGGCAACGACAGCAAAACTCCTTCTCAGAAACAAAACAAAACAAAAACAAACAAACAAAAAAACCAAAAGACAAACATTCTGACTAATCTCGAGTTATTTAACAAACAATTTAGTTGAAACATATTTTCTTCTAGAATAATAAAGTATTATAGCTTAGAAAATCAGAGTAAGCTAAAAGAGTTGAAAAACTGTCAGTACAGAGTGAATGAGAGGACTTCAAATACAGTCTTTTTTTTTTTTTTCTTGAGATAGAGTCTTGCTCTGTTGCCTAGGCTAGAGTGCAGTGGTGTGATCAGGGTTCACTGTAGCCTCAAACTCTGAGGCTGAAAGGATTCTCCTGCCTCAGCCTCCTGAATAGCTGGGACTGCAGGCAGCACCACCATACTTGGCTAATTTTTAAATTTTTTGTAGAGATGGGGTCTCCCTATGTTGCCTAGACTGGTCTTGAACTCCTGGGCTTGAGTGATCCTCCCATCTCGGCCTCCCAAAGTGTTTGGATTACATGCATGAGCTACCCTGCTCAGCCCAAATAAACTGTATCAAAACAGATTTTAGTCTTGTCCCTGCAGACAATTAAAAAAAAAAACACTAAAGTCAGAAAAACAACTTGCTCCATAATAAGAATTTAAGCCAGCCTTCCTTCCTTTGTTCCTTCCCTTCCCTACTTTCTTCTTTTCTCTCCTTTCTTTCCTTCCTTCCCTTGGGTAGGGGGTAGGGCTTGGAAGAGTAAAGAAGGATATTTCAGGAAAGAATAAATTTAGTAGGACAATTAAAAGTGTCTTTCCCTTTATAAAAACTTCAGTTGTAACTTACATGTTTATTTAAAGCAAGTTCACATGTAAGAACCTATTATTTATATATGAATATACACTTACTGCTTGGCTCCATTGAGAAACTATAAATTTCATCTATTGAACATTAGCAAAAAATTACATGTGTTTATCATCTGGATTATTCTCAGATTAATAGAGATAAATGACAAAACATAATCACTAGCAGCTCTGCAACTTAATCATTGCATCTGAGCTATAGGAAGCACTTAATTACTCTCATTTACTAGGTTCAATCTAATGAGAAAGCATTAGCCAAATGAAAAGAATGCAGTACAAACAAACAAAATAGTTATACCATCATTAAAAAGAAACTCTGACAGTGCAGGTGACAGCATAGGCAGGATAAATTACCATAATGTTCTAAATGCTGAGCTGTCAGCATGCTAATGCCATGATCAGATACCCTGGGAATCTCTGCACTATAGCTGTCAGAAACAGGTATCATAAATCACCTCTCTCTACTGTACTGCTCATTATCACAGCTATAGTATACATGTTTTTCAGCATACTTCAGTACAAATTTGAAGGCAACACTTATTCTTATGAGTGGGTCTCTTTACTCTTGTAGACACTGTAGACAATCCTTGCCTAATAAATGGATATTTTATTTTGCAATAATGAACTACTGGATCTTAGAACATGATAGGCCTCTGCTTTTAATTCATAAGCCATCTGAATGAACAGACTGCAAAAACAGCACATTTTCCCAAGCTGTGTGAAACAGTAGCAGTGAGCTAGGTAAATTAACATTATTCCATCTAAAGGAATCTCATTATTTGCAAGTTATTCCTGGATCTGGAAAGCAATAGTAGCAGATACAAATAGGAACCACTTGCAATGCTTAGAAATCTTTGTGACATAATCTTAATATTTTTAAGGAAAATTGTGTATTTTATACAGAAAAAGAACTAATATTTTGAGAGCTTACTACAGGTAATCTCCTTTAATCCTTATAACAGCCTTGTGAGTTAAATATTACTATTGTAAATTTGTAGACAAGAAAGCTGAGGATCTGAGTTTGAAAAATTCACCCAAAGGTTACTAAGTGATAGAACCATATGCGAACCCAATTCTGTGTAAATGAAAAGTTCATACCCTTAGTATTGGTAGAGTTAGCAAAGGAATTCTGAAGACAAAGTCTCTGAACATGTGAAACATAACACATTTCTTTAAATAATCATATAAACATGTATACTATAGTTTTATTATAAATAAAATGCTATAACACTCCTAATTTCTGTTCACCAAAAGTAGTAGCTAGAAGGGAAACCAGCTTTTCACCTTCACAACATAACTTGTAATACAATTATACAAAGATAACAGTCAATTTGATGATGTATCTGTATTCTTAAAATACTTCTTAATAAAAAGTACCTGACATATTTTACAAATAAAATGGTTTCTACATATATATAAAAGTATTTTTTTAGTCGGGTGTGGTGGGTCATGCCTGTAATCCCAGCACTGTGGGAAGGTGAGGCGGGTGGATCACCTGAGGTTGGGAGTTCAAGACCAGCCTGGACAACATGGAGAAACCCTGTCTCTACTAAAAATACAAAATTAGCCAGGCGTGGTGGCGCATGTCTGTGGTCCCAGCTACTCGGGAGGCTGAGGCAGGAGAATCACCTGAACCCCAGAGGTGGAGGTTGTAGTAAGCTGAGATCATGACACTGCACTCCAGCCTGAGCAACAAGAGCGAAACTCCATCTCAGGAAAAAAACAAAAACAAAAACAAAAACTTATTTTTAAAGTGTTCTGATTGAGCATATTTTAAAAATGTGAGAAAAAATATGATAATATATTCAGGGAGAAAAGCTAAATTTCCAAAGAAAATGAAAACGGTGAATGACATTTTCTAATAATCTGTTTGCAAATTGTTCTCATGTGCTTAATCCAAGAGAGTGATATTTCTTACTAACTTCTTGTATTTTGGTGGGTGGTTAGTGATGGGGAAGGAGAGTGTTCCAAGAATTGTTTTAATGTTCTTATGCAAAGTACAATTTAGTTGTATGTTGAAAACTCGGTGAGTTTTAGTTCAACAATGACATAGTTCTTCCATGCTGTAACCAGAATACTTATTAATGTGAATTTAAGTCCTTCCCTGATTTACATGTACACCACAGACCATGATTCTCCTTTTAAAAAGTAGAGCCCTGACACCAAATAGATTTGTAAAATGTCCATTTTCTTTTCTCATGTTGCACAAATTAGTTTCATTATTTTTGTAGAATTTTTCTTGTTTTCTGGCTCCATCTAATACTATCCATATGACTGTGAAAGAAAACAACATGACTCACTTCTAGGGGCCTATCCTGTTCTAAGCATTCTGCACATTGCAACAGAGAAACTCTACAAGCCCAGAGGGTGGAATTGGACCTGGGTTAGTCTAGGACAAAGCCAGTATAACTATGCATAGTAAGGTGTGAGTCTGATTTCTTAGATTGTCATGAAGATAAAATTCTCTATAAATTTAATACTAATTTATTTCTGTGACATAATTTTGCAGAATCGCTCATTGGAAATGGTAGCTTTGGTGGCCACTGGTTAACAGCCCCATTAGACATGATTTAGAACTGGAGAGAAGAGTTCTGAAGCTACAATGCCTAGCCAAATGGCTAGGCACAGAATGCCTAAGGTCATATCCCCTGACCCACAGAAGTTGCTCTGGGCTTGACTACAGTGCCAGATTGAAGCCAATGGTGGCGATATAGGGATGGGTTGGGGCATGGGGTGAGCAGAAGGAAGAGGAAACTGTTTTCTAAGCTAAAAGTCCACACAGCTTTCATTAATTATAACTTAGCTATCTGAAATATCATCTGAGTCAGGCAGAAGTAGAAATGGATTGCATTTTCGCAATAAATATGTGGTAAAAGAATTGCTATAAATTGATTCCTGCTGACCTACATTGTAATTTCAGAAACTGATAAAATTGTATTTTCATTTTGATTGATTTCCAGAAACAACGACAGCTAGACTTGTTGCTTTATGTCTCTCTACCCATTCTTCCCTCTTTCCCTTTCAACATGAGGTTAAGGATTTTGAAAACCTTTAAGACACAGGGCAGGTTCTGTGACAGAGAATGGTGATGGGGGTCGGGGAAAGAGACAGGATACAATGCCTATCTTTGAGGAGTTCACCAACGAAAGTAGGAACTTAATCTCTTCAACTGTATTGTATGCTCATTAAGCGCAGGGCCAGGACTAATTTGTTTATATTGATATTCTTTATAAGCACTCATTAATATCTATTGAAAGAATAAATAGGAAAATACATTAGTTGCCATTTATATAAGTTTAGAGGGCAGAGTTTTCATTATTGCATTTCATGTCCAAACTTTTTTTGGGGGAGTCGTGACTACTGTATTTTTTAAATTAATAATCATTGTATATATTTATGAGGTACATGTGATATATTGATACATGAATAAAATGTGTAATGATAAAATCAAGATATTTAGGACATCCATCACCTCATTCGTTACTTCTTTGTGATGGGAATATTTCAAATCCTCTCGTGTAGCTATCTTGAAATATATGACACATTGTTGGTAGTTATAGTCACCTTATTGTACTACCAAACACTAGAACTTATTCCTTTATATAACTAAGGTTTGTACCCATTAACTCCTCTCGTCATCCAGTCCCTTCCCTTCCCAGCCTCTGGTAACCATCATTCTACTTTAGATCTTCAGGAGATCAATTTTTTAGCTCTCACATATGAGAAAGAACATGAGATAACTATCTTTCTGTGTCTGCTTATTTGACTTAACAATGACCTTCAGTTCCATCTAATGGAATGGATGGATGCTTCAATGACATGATTTCACTCTTTTTTTTTTTTCATAGCTGAATGGCATTCCATTGTATATATATACATTTTCTTTATCCATTCATTCACTGATGGATACTTAGGTTGATTCCGTATCTTGGCTATTGCTAATAGTGCTGCAACAAACATGAATGTATTGATGTCTCTTTGATATACTGATATTCTTTCCTTTAGATAAATTCCCAGTAATGAGATTGCTGAATCATATGGTAGTTCTATTTTTTGTTTATCGAGAAACCTCTCTACTCTTTTTCTATAATGGTTGTACTAATTAACATTCCCACAGTGTATGACAGTTCCCTTTTCACCTCATCTTTTTCAGCACTTGTTATTTATTGTCTTTTTGATAATAACCATTCTAACTGCGATGAGAAGACATTTCATTGTGGTTTTGATTTGCATTTTATGGATGATTAGTAATATTGAAGATTTTTTAAATATACTTTTTGGCTATTTGTATGTCTTCTTTGAGAAATGTCTATTCAAAGCCTTTGCCCATGTTTAATACGACTGTTTCTTTTTTTTTTTTTTCCTGTTTTTGCATTCCTTGCATATTCTGGATATAAGTAACTTGTCAGATGAATAGCTTGCAGATATTTTCTACCATTCTTCACGTTGTCTCCTCTTTGTCTTGCTCCAATTATTAGAGAAAAGACATTCAACTTTTCCCAGTTCAGTATGTTAGCTGCGGGTTTTTCATATATAGCTTTTCTTATGTGGAGACGTTCCTTCTGTAACAAATTAGTTGAGAATTTTTGTCATGAAGGCATGTTGAATTTTATCAAATGTTTTTCTACATCTATTGAGAGGTTCACATGCTTTCTACCCTTCGCTCTGTTGATGTGATGTATCTCGTTCATTTATTTATATATGATGAACCATCTCTGAATCCCTGGAATAAATCCCATTTGATTATGGTGTATCATCTTTTGATGTGCTATTTGGTTTGCAAGTATTTTGTTGAGGGGTTTTGCATCTATGTTTATCAGAAATATTGGCCCGTAGTTTTTGTTTTCTTGTGTTCTTGTCTGGTTTTGGTATCAAGGTTTTGCTGACCTTACAGAATGTCTTAGAAAGAATTCCCTCCATTGCAATTTTCTGAAATAGTTTGAAAAGCATTGGTGTTAGATCTTCTTTATAAGTTTGGTAAAATTCAGTACTAAAGCCATGCAGTCCTAGGCTCTTCTTTTTTGGGAGACTTTCTATTACTGATTCAGTCTTGTTACTTGTTACTGGTCTGTTCAGGTTTTCTACTTTTTCTTGGGTCAATTTTGGTAGGTTGTATGTTTATAGACATTTATCCATTTTGTCTAGGCTTTCCATTCTGTTAGTGTATATTTATTCATAATAGTCTCAAACGATCCTTGGTATTTCTGTGGTATCAGTTGTAATGTCTCCTCTTTTGTTTCTGAACTTATTTATCTGGGTTTTCTCTCTTTGGTCCTTGGTTAGTTTACCTAACAGCTTATCAAATTTATTTATATTTTCAGAAAACCAACTGTTTCTTTCATTGATATTTTGCATTTTTATTTTAGTTTCTATTATGTTTACTTCTGCTCCAATCTTCATTATTTCTGTCCTTCAACTAATCTGGGGTTTGGGTTTGTTCTTATTTTTCTAGTTCCCTGACGTGCATCATTTGGTTGTTTATGTGAACTCTACTTTTTTGATGTAGGAGTTTATTGCTATAAAATTCCTTCTTAGATTGCTGCTATGTGATGCTATAGTATCACATAGGTTTTGTTATGTTGTGTTTCGATTTTCATTTGTCTCAAGAGTTTTTAAAAATTTCCTTCTTAATTTATCCATTGACCCAGTGGTTATTCAGGAACATGTTTACACTGCATGTATTTGTACAGTTCCCAAAGTTCTTCTCATTACTAATTTCTAGTTTTATCCAGTTGTGGTCAGATATGATATGTGGCATAATTTCAACTTTTAAAAATTTACTGAGATTGGTTTTGTGTGTCTTAACATGTGGCAACCCTGCGAGAATGTTCCATGTGCTGATAAAAAGAGTGTATACTTTGCAGGTATTGGGCTAAATGTTCTGGAAATCTTTGTTAGGTCCGTTTGGCCTACAGTGTAGATCAAGTCCAATGTTTCTTTGTGTATTTTTTGTCTAATGATCTGTTGAATGCTGAAAGCATAATAGTTGGGGACTTAATCGTTCTCGTTAGCCCTAGTAGTATTTGCTGTATATATGTCAGCGCTCCACTGTTTAATGCATATATATTTACAACTATTATATCCCTTTGTTGTACTGATCTCTTTACCATTTTATAATGACCTTCTTTGTCTCTTTTTGTGTCTTTCCCTTTGTTTGATCTAAATATACTTCCTTTTGGCAGCTTTTGGTTACTGTGTGGATGGAGTATCTTTTTCCATCCCTTCACCTTTTTTTTTATACAGAGTCTCATTCTGTCACCCAGGCTGGAATGCACTGGTGTGCTCTTGGCTCACCACAACCTCCATCGCCCGGGTTCAAGTGATTCTCATGCCTTAGCCTCCTGAGTAGCTGGGATTATAGGCATCCGCCACCACGCCCAGCTAATTTTTATATTTTTTCAGTAGAGATGGGGTTTTGCCATGTTGGCCAGACTGGTTTCAAACTCCTGACCTCAGATGATCTGCCTGCCTTGGCCTCCCAAAGTGTTGGGATTACAGATATAAGCCACTGTGCCCAGCCCATTCCTTCACTTTCAATCTATGTGTCTATGGGTGAAGTGAGTTTCTTGTAGCAGCATACAGTTGGGTCCCACTTTTTATGTCCATTCAGCCAATCTGTATCTTTTAATTGGAGGAATTTAAACAGTTTACATTCAAGGTTGTAATTGACAGGTGATGACTTACTCCTGCCATTTTATTGCTTTCTGGTTGTTTTGGATATTCTTTGTTCTGGCCTTCCTCTTTTATTGTTTACATTTATGATTTGGTGTTTTTTTTTTTTATAGTGATAATGTTTGACTCCTTTTTCTCTTTTATTTGTGTATCAGCTCTACCAGTGAGTTTTATGCTGTTATGTGTTTTCGTAACAGTAGATACTGTCCCATATAAGCATTCCCTTATACGTAACTGGACACTTTTGCTGTTTTTTGTAATTCTCTTTATGTCTTTGACTTTTGACAGTTTGACTATGATGTGATTTGCAGAAGACCTTTTGGGTTGAATATATTAGGGGATCTTTGAGTTTCCTGTATCTGGAAGTCTATATCTTTTGCAAGACTACATATTTTGTAAGATTAATTTTCAGCTAGTATTTCGTTAAATAGGTTTTCTATGACTTTTCCTATCTCTTCCCCTTCTAAAAATTAACAAAATTCGGATATCTGGTTACTTTATGGCATATTATATGGTACACCGGTTTCTTCACTTATTTTTATTCTTTTATCTTTTCTTTCTCTGCCTGTGTAATTGCAAGCAACCTGTCTTCAAGTTCAGATATTCTTTCTTCTGCTTGATCTCGTGTATTGCTGAAGCTCCTGATTGCATTTTTAAATTTCATTCACTGAATTCTTTGGTTTCAGATTGTTTGGTTCCTTTTTATGCCATCTATCTCTTTGATAAATTTCTCATTGAGATCATGAATTGTTTTCCCGATTTCTTGTTATTGTTTATCTATGTTTTCTTGTATCTCATCATTATTTTGAATTCTTTTTAAGGCATTTTATAGATTTTATTTTCTTTGGGATCTGTTACTTTAGAATTATTGTACTCCTTTGGAATTGCTTTTTCATGTTTCTCATGTCCTTATGTTGATATCTCTGCATCTTGTGTAAGCTGCTTCTTCTAATTATACAGACTAGCTTCCACAGGGAAATAGTTTCTATAGTGTTCGTTAAGTAGAGTGCTTTGGTTTTTGATTTGGATTGGTGGGGGGTGCAGTAGTGTGTTCCCTGGATGGGTGCAGTAGCCAATTCCTTTGGCTGTTCCTTATAGTTGTTCCTGCAAGTTCCTCTGGTTTAGGTCACAGTTGTTAGCAGAGGCTGTGGTGAGGCTTTTCTTAAGATGGGGATACCAAGTGGGTTGGCCGTTAGGCACCCACGCAGTAGCAGGCCATGCTTGCCAGTCCTTGGGCCCCTAGGGAGTGTACATGGGTGCCAGTGGTGGGCAGGTATTGACAGGCCAGTCCTCGGGCCTCCAGGTGCTGTGTTTAGAAGTGGCAGTGGCAGTGGGGTAGGTAGTTTATCAACCTTCTAGGCAATGTCTATGACATCAGGAGTGGCAGCAGTGGTAGGGCAACCACCTAACTTCAACACTTGAGTCCCCAAACGACACACATGTGCCAGCATTGGCAGTGGCAGTTTGGGTGGGCTGGTTCCTGGTAGCTGTGTGTGGGTGCTGGCATCTGGTGTACAAGGCAGGCCAGTCCCTGGATGGTACACACAGGAAGCAGTGATGGTGAGCAGAACAGGTATGTCCTCCGGTGCCTGGATGACATGTGTGGGTACCAGCAGGTGGCATGTGCCTGTATTCAGGTACCTTGGTGGTGCATATGGGTGCTAGCTCTGGTAGGTCAATCTCCAGGGTCTCTGAAGGTATATGCAGGTATGCCAGAACTTCTACCAGTGGAAGGGGCAGGGTTACTGTCTATGGCAGCAACACCAGGGAGGCGGTTCTCAGGCTCTGGGGAGTGCACGCATTGGCTCCCTTTATCCCAGGGCCACTCCTCTACTCCTGGTGTGCTGCACTGCCTGTTTCGTATGGTGCAGAGGACTGCATTAGCTAGAATGTTGGGAACCTGGCTGCACCACTGGGTGAGTCAGCATCACAGTACTAAAGTCCTCTGAGTGGACATGGGAGGATGCCAGTAAGGCTCCAGGTATGTGGGGATGCAAAGTCTGTGGGCTCCAGGGCAGAATGTAACCTGGCAGTGGTTGGGCTCCCAAAATGGCACTATGCTGCAGGTGTTTGGGGAGAGGGGTGTGAGAAACAGTACAAATTCCCTCCCTAGAACAATGCCACTGCGTGGACTACAAGTAGCTTCCTATACTAATCTCAGGGCCTTCAAAGGTCAAGGGGTACTCCTATGGCTAGGACTGCAGGAGTCTGCAGTGGGAACGTGAACTGCTAGGGATCTCTTGTTTGCCTTTTATTTGCAGTGTGGAGCTCCTCCTGGCTCTGAGCCAACCCTGGGCAGGCTGGCTGTTTCACTTCTTCCTGCTGTGACTCAGAGGTTCCCTGTCACTTCCACGCTGAATTTGTGTTTTTCCCTAGAAGCTCTATTCAATGTGTATTTATACTTACTATTTTGGTCTCTTATTTGTGGAGAAGGGGAGTGTTGGGCACCTGCAGTCAGCCATCTTGAAGTCACACCCAAAGTGCACTTTCAAACTTTCTTGAAACACATAGGCAAGATGTCAGCAAGATAGCTGACTAGAGATACCTGATGCTTGTTGACCCCAAAAGAAAAAAACCAAGGCAACAAATAAACAGATAAGATTTGACTGGAGTGATGAAAGGAGGGCACTAGAGTACAGCAGGGGAGTACAGACAGACCTGTGGTGACTGCAAGTCCAGGAGGGCACCACTGAGGCACCAGTGACTTCTGCACTCTATCTTCCCTGTGTGGACTGGATCTGCCTAGAGTCATGAGGGAAGTCGTATTGCAGGGAAAAAGTAAGCAGAAGAACCCCACCAGCCCGCAATGCCACGAAAAACAACGGCAGTCCTTACTATAGGAGAATGCAACAGTCCTCTCAAGCCCTGAGCCCAGTTTAAAGTACTGCTGGAAATTCATGCAGCTGCACTGCCCGGAGTAAGGAATACAACTCTCTCCCCTCTACTTACCCCACGAATCAAGCTGCTGTAGCATAGTGCCATCTTGAGATCAGAGGCACTTCTGGAGTGTGCCCTTTTTGGCAGGGGTGGGGGTGTGGTGGAGGTGAGTAGCTACTGCACTTATCCAGCACTGCAGCTCCCATCTTCATTTCACCAAGCCCACACCAGTGGCTGAACACCACAAACCTAGCTGCATGGAGCCTGGGCCCAGGAGTGGCTGTGACTCTGGTCCTGCGCAGTAGGAAAACCACCTCCCAATGTCCTCACTTCTACCCAGAACAACAGTCTGGCAGTCTCACCCGGTGTGAACCTGTCCTTTAGCATAACAAACTGCTGCATGTTCTGCCCTGCATGGGAGAAGCTCTCAAGCCTCTGAACAGCCAGCATGCTACTGGGCCAGCAGAACAGTGAATCAGCCAACTCAGAATCTGAGAAGCAGCCCTGCAGCACCCCAAGCTCTGCGGATAAGTTCCTGATCTGCACAACGGCCCTGTGCCTGCAATAGCTCCTGAGAAACAGCTCCACAGGCCACTCTTGGAAGATACAATTCTGTCTGGCAGAGCAGACTTGCACTAGCGTTCCAGGCCTGAATAGTAGCCCTACAGGCTGCCCCTGGCACACATGCCCCCAGGCGGGAGGAGCAGTTATGCACCCATGTCCCAAGCCTGAGAAATAGTCCCAAGGGCCATCCCTGATAAGCACACCCCCAGGCCAGCTGAGCAACTGTGTGCACATGCTCCTGGTCAGAGAAACAACTCTTAGCATAGCCCCAACACCAGCTCCAAGTTGGCAGACCTGCTGTGGCACACATATGCTCCTGACAGGAGAAACAGCCTTGTGAGCCCACCCTCAGCAAAGATGGACCACCGCCACCATAAAGTCTCTCATTCTAGGCCATTGAGACACTTGCATACACGACTAGCATGGATTACAGCTGAAGAAGCTACACAGAATTCATTGCTGCATCCATATAAAACCGAAGCCACCAAAACATATCAAACCCATTCATATGAATAAATCTTTGTCTATCAACGAAAAATTAATTCATACAAGTAAATTACAGTCTGTCAAACCTACTTCATAAAATTGGAAGAGGCAATTTTCAAACCAGATGTATAGAAATCAACCTAGAGACATACCAAACATGAAAAAGTAAGGAAACATAACATGTCTAAAGGAACACAATAATTCAGTAACAGACTCCAATTGCAAAGAAATATATGAAATGCCAGAAAAATAATTCACAGCGATATTCCTAAGAAAACTCAGTGAGATACAAGAGAATACAGCTAGGCAATTTCAGAAAATCAAGCAAACAATTCCCAATTTTAATGAGAAATTCAGTTAAGAGACAGAGAGCACGAAAAGAACTAAACAGACTACAGCTAAACAAGTCAAAGAGTGAAATGAAAAATACAATTGAGAGCTTCACAGACTAGACCAAGGAGAAGAAATAATTTCTAAATTTGGAGATAGGCAAAGAGAGGGAAGGACTTTGTATCATGACTTCAGTGCCAGCTTAGCCACAGTAGAACATAAAAGCAGGTAAACTGCTAAGGTTTTTTACTCCAATTTCTGGCTCCCGGACAGCATCTCTGGACATACGTAGGGAAACTCGCTGCCCTGAAAAGAAGGGCCTTGGGCAAGGCGCAATGCTGTGCTGGCTTCAAGTCTGACCCAGAGCAGTTCCAGTGGTGGGGACCAAGAGGTCCTTGCATCACCACAATCCCAGTTCCAGGTGGCACAGCACAGAGAGAGAGAGAGAGAGACTCCATTTGTTTGGAAGAAAGTAAGGGAAAAGAATAGGAGCCTCTCTGTCTGATAACACAGAAAATTATTTGCGATCTTATCCAAGACCACCAAGGTACTACCTCTCTCTCTCTTTTTTTTTTTTTTTTGAGACAAAGTTTCGCTCTTGTTGCCCAGGCCAGAGTGCAATGGCTCAATCTTGGCTCACATAACCTCTGCCTCCCGGGTTCAACTGATTCTCCTGCCTCAGCCTCCCGAGTAGCTGGGATTACAGACATGTGCCACCACGCCCAGCTAATTTTGAATTTTTAGTAGAGACAGGGTTAATCGATGTTGGTCAGGCTGATCTTGAACTCCCGATCTCAGGTGATCCTCCTGCCTCAGCCTCCCACAGTGCTAGGATTACAGGCATGAGCCACCATGCCTGGCCAGGTGGTACCTCTCTTTAATCATCTGCAAAAACCACAGCATTACTAGTCTTGTGCTCCAAGTCCCTTTGAATACCTAGTAGGCTTTACCAAGGAGGACATATCTCAACATAATAAAACCATATACGACAGACCCACTAGTATCATACAGAATGGGGAAAAACCAAAAGACTTTCCTCTAAGATCTGAGACATGAAAAGGATGTTCACTTTCACCACTGTTATTCAAAATAGTACTGAAGTCCCAACAAAGAAAAGTCCAGGAGTAGATGGCTGCACTGCTTAATTCTACCAAATCTTTAAGGATGAATTAATACCAAGTCTTCCCAAGCTATTAAAAAAATGATGTGAAGGAAATTTTTCCTAACTATTTTATACGGTGAGTATAACCCCAATATCAAAATCAGGACAACAAAAAATGAAAACTACAGGCCAATATCCCTCATGGATGTAGATGCAAAAACCAACAAATACTAGCAAACTGAATCAAATAGCACATGAAAAAGATAATACACCATAATCAAGTGGGATTTATCACAGGTATGCAAGGATAGTTCAACATATGTAAATCAACAAATGTGATATGTCACATCAACAGAACGAAGGACAAAAAATTCAGCATCCCTTTATGATAAAAATTCTCAACAAATCTGGTATAGAAGGAAATTACCTTAACACAATCAAGGCTGTATATGTCAAACCCACAGCTAACATCATACTGAGTGAAGAAAATCTCAAAGTTTTTCCTTTATAAACCGGAACAAGGGTTTCCACTCTCATTCTTATTCAACATAGCACTGAAGTCCTATCCAGAGCAATTAGACAAGAGAAAGAAATAAAAGGCATCTAAATTGGAAAGGAGAAAGCCAAATTGTCCCTGTTTGCAGATGACATGATCCTATATACAGAAAAACCTAAAGATTCTACCAGAAAACATTTAGAACTGATCAATGAATTCAGTAAAGTTGCAGGATACACCCTTAACATAAAAATATCAGTAGCATTTCTATACACAATGAAATAGCTGAAAAAGAAATCAAGAAGGCAATCCATTTTTTTGTAGCTACTATTTACAATATTTACAATACAAATTTACAATAGTAGCTACAAAAAATATCTAGGAATAAATTTAACCAAGGAATTGAAAATCCTTTACAAGGAAAACTACAGAATATGAATGAAAAAAATTGAAGAGGATACATACAAAGAAAAAAAATCCTATGCTCATAGATCAGAAGACTTAATATTGTAAAAATGACAATACTACCCAAAGCAATTTATAGTCAGTGCACTCTTTATGAAAATGCCAATGACATTCTTCACAGAAATAGAAAAAAAATCCTAAAATTCATATGGAAGCAAAAAGACCCCAAATATAGCCAAAATGATATTGAGTAAAAAGAATAAAGCTGCAGGCATTAGATTACCAGACTTCAAAATGTAACACAAAACTGTAGTAGGCTAAACAGTATGATATTGGCATACAAACAGAAAGATGGACCAATAAAACAGAACAGAGAACCCCCAAATTAATCGATTTTTCTATAGCCAACTGCTTTTTTTTTTCTTTCTTTTTTGAGATGGAGTATCACTGTGTTGCCCAGGCTGCAGTGCAGTGGTGTGATCTCGACTCACTGCAACCTCTGCCTCCGAGGTTCAAGTGATTCTCCTGCCTCAGCCTCCCAAGTAGCTGGGATTACAGGCACCCATCACCACGCCCAGCTAATTTTTGTATTTTTAATATAGATGGGGTTTTACCATGTTGGCCAGGCTGGTCTCCAACTCCCAAGCTCGGGTGATTCGCCTGACTCAGCCTCCCTAAGTACTGGGATTACAGGTGTGAGCCACCACACCGAGCCAAGCCAACTGACTTTTGACAGACACCAAGAATATACACTGGGGAGCAAGAATCTCTTCAATAAATGGTGCTGGGAAAACTGAATATCCATACGCTGAAGTATGAAACTAGATGACAATCAACTCAAAATAGTTCAAAGACCTAAATGTAAGACCTAAAACAACAAAATTACTAGAAGAAAATACTTCAGGACACTGGTCTGGGAAATATTTTATGTATAAGACCTCAAAATCACAGGCAACAGAAGCAAAAGTAAATAAATGGAATTATATCAAATTATGTATCTTCTGCACAGCAAAGGAAACAATCAACAGAGTGAACAGACGACCTACAGGGTGGCAGAAAATACTGGCAAACTATTTATTGTCGAGGGATTAATATATAGAATATAACATCTCAACAGCAAAACAACAACAACAACAACAACACCCCACAAACAATCCAATTAGAAAATGGGCAAACAGGCCAGGTGTGGTGGCTCTGTAATCCCAGCACTTTGGGAGGCCGAGGTGGGTGGATCACAAGGTCAGGAGTTCAAGTCCAGCCTGGCCAACATGGTGAAACCCCATCTCTACTAAAAATACAAAAATTAGCTGGGTGTCATGGCGTGCATCTGTAATCCCAGCTACTCGGGAGGCTGAGGCAGGAGAATTTCTTGAACCTGGGAGGTGGAGGTTGCAGTGAGCCAAACCACTGCACTCCAGCCTGGTCAACAGAGCAAGATTCCCTCCCCCAAAATAATGATATTTTAAAAAAACAGAAAATGGACAAATACTCTGAGTAGACATTTCTCAAAAGAAGACACAGCAATGGTCGACAAACATATTTAATCACTAATCATCAGGGAAATGCAAATCAAAACCACAATGAAATACCATTTCATCCCATTAGCATGGCTATTATCAGAAAGAGGAAAAAAAAAAAATACTGGTGGGAATGTGGACAACATACTGTTTCTATACTGTTGGTGGGAATGTGACCACCACCTTATATGGAGAAAATAAGGAGGTTCCTCAAAATACTACAAATAGAACTACCCTATGATTTGACAATCCTATTACTGGTACTTTATCCAAAGGAAAGGATATCAGTATATCAAAGGAACATCCGCACCCTGTCCCCGGCCATGTTTGTCGCAGCACTATTCATAATAGCCAAGATATGGAATCAGCCTTTATGTCCATTTGTGGATAAATGTATAAAGAAAATGTGGTACACATACACAATGGAATACTACTCAGCCATAAAACAGAAGGAAATCCTATCATTCACGGCACCATGGATGGAACTGCAGGCATTATGTTAAGTGAAATAAGCCCAAACAGAAAGTGAAACACCGCATGTTCTCACTCACATGTGGAGGCTAAGAAAGAGTTGGTCTCATAGAAGTAAAAACTAGAATAGAGAATATTAGAGGCTGGGAAAGGCTAGGGAGAATAGAAAGATAAGGAGAGGTTTGTTTATAAAAAAACACACACAAAATTACAGCTAGATAAGAGGAATAAATTCTAACTACAGTAGAATGGCTATATAGTTAATGATAATATATTACACAATTTTAAATAGAAGATATTGTATATTCCCAAGAAATGATAAATGTTTGAGATGATGGATATGCTAATAATCCTGATCTGATCACTATACATTATATGTATCACAACATCTCTATGTGCCCCATAAATATGCACGATTATTATGTGTCAATTAGAAAATGTTTTAAAACAGAGAAAAACAAGAATTTTAAAAAATAAAATCGACAGGCTAGTAAGACAGTGCTCAGGACTCTGGCCATTACGCCAGTGTTATTAATATTTTAATTCCCATTCTTGGAATACTTTTCCCCATCTTTCCACCATCCATCATCACTTTGATAAACATAAAAGTTCTCAAATCACCCCAGAGATTCTCAGTCCCTCTTAGTAGAAGATGAGAGGGCAGGGGCAATTTGCCCCTTCCCCAGAAAAAAAAAAAAAATCACAGTATCTTTTTCAGTCAGGAAGATTTCATTGAGTCTTATTTCAGTAATAGCTGGTGTTATAAAAATATATTTTTTATTTCCCCACAATTAGCAATACATTGTATACTTCTCTAACTACTCCCTCCTCCTGTAACAGGAAGTAATACCAAGCCAAGAAATCTTAAATTTACCTGTCTTTAATTCTCTCTACAAGAAGTTAGTAAAACTGATCATTAATCTATACAACATTTAAAAATTCAAAACAAAGCCACAATTTCATTAAAATGTACCTCTTTATTCATGCCCATTTTTACTGGGCCCTAGAAACTCCACATAATCTAAATGGTTGGGCTAGGATTCAGATACTATTCTAGGTTAGCGTCACACTGTGCATCTCAAAAGATGTTATTAAGTTTTAGGTAACACCAAGTTCATACTTCATTAGAATAAAATTTTTAGTAGTAAAAATTTTGCTAGCAAGTTTCAGAGTTTTAACTTTGTTTCTGGACAAACTGTCATCTATGAAGCTCACGATATTTACCACACGGGAGTCCCACTTCCCCTTTCCCGTGAAATACCAGTAATGTGATACTTGTTGGAATCCCATTAGATTGTGCACTAAGTATGTAAGTAAGGCAGACCTATAAAGCATTCCTAGCTGCAAAAATTTAAACTGCGATCAGTTCGTTCAGCATAAAAAGGGGTATACATTCACTGTAATATTTGGATATGCAGTCTAGTTATTTAAAATCTACACCTACATGTTTCACAACTTTCTGGGAAATTTAGGATACTGTTCTTTTTGATGATCACATGTACAAACTCATGGCAATTAACTTTGTCTTAGAGTGAACAGTCTCTGTGTCCACTATATGCATAGACAATATTATCTCATTTTATCTTGAGAGAGATTACAATATTTAGCCATTGTTTTATGAAATACTTTATCATTGTATTAGATCTCAATAATTTCCATTTCATAATGGAAGTAGAATTTACTAACATACTATACTCATATCAAATAGGCTACCTTTTATTCACATAGAATCAATGATAATCATCATTCATCAAGAACAAAAAAGATGTTATTTTTAAGAAGTTTAATAGTAGCTTAGCAAAAATATCTTTCATTTGTTTTCTTTTTTTATCTCCCCTCACATAAAGGTTTTGTTTTGTTTTGTTTTAAAGACAAGGTCTTGCTCTGTCCCCGAGGTTGGAGTGCAGTGGCATAATCATAGTTCACTGCATTCTTGAACTCCTGGGCTGCAGCCATCCTCCCAAGCAGTTGGGTCTATAGGTGCACACCACCACACCCAGCTATTTTTAAAATTTTTTGTAGAGACAGGGTCTCACTAAATTGCCATGGCTGGTTTCAAACTCCTGGCCTCAAGTGATCCTCCTGCCCTGGCCTCCCAAAGCGCTAGGATTACAGGCTTGAGCTACCACACCTGGCCACTCATAAGATTTTTAAGAATCAAGACCACATTTAGTCTGTGTCCCTGGTACTTAAGCAAAGGGTCTGGCATATGATTAACAACTGTTAAATGAAATAAACAGTTCTATTAGAAACCATCTAGTGTGCCATACTCTATAATGCTTCTAAAATGCTGGCAAATATATTATACAATAAAGTGTGTTAAAACATTCAGCCATTTCATTATCTAAGAAAGAAAACAGAATATTCCCTTTGTGGCTGAATAAACTTTTGGAGACAGTGAAAAACTAGCTGTCACACCAGTGATATACTGAAATATAAACATTTATACCCAATCTGCTTTAATTAAAAAATCATTCTATGTATTTCAAAAAACTTACTTTAAAAGTGACTCAAGTACACCAGAATCATGATATTCTGGTATGTACTGTAAGCTCTTGGAGCAGGTAAACAGGGTCAAAGAACATACAAAGATCTCAAGTATTACTGCTAACAATTCTGAAAACTTGTAAGAAAGGCCTTTTTTAACAGAATGGCTGGATTGTCTGAAATTGGGAGGTTAACTTAAAAAATACAAAATATATGCCAAAAGAAAGGTTCTGAAATATGAGGAAGGTTCTAACACTGTAGAGTAGCAGTTCTCAAACTTTTTGTGCATGGACACTTTCATAATTTAAAAACATTACTGAAGAACCCAGGAAGCTTTTATTTATATAGGTTATGTCAATTGATATTTATCATATTAGAAATTAAAACTGAGAATTAAAAAATATTAATTTATTTTAAAATAATACATGTATGGCATGTTAATATAAATAATACATTTTTGTGAAAAAGCTGTATTTTCTGAAACAAAAACTTTTAAAATTAGAGTGGTGCTGTTTTACATTTTATAAGTCTCTTTCATATCTGCTTCTGCATTCAATCTGTTGTGATATCATAATGGCATAGAGCTTCTAGAAAACTCCATTGTATATTCATGAGAGTGAAAAAGGCAAATATTATTCTAGCATTATTTTAAAAGTAGTTTTGATCTCATCGACTCCCTGAAAGGGTCTTGGGGATGTCTAATAAGTCCCTGAAACTCACTTTGATACCTCCTGGCACAGAGGTTAAAATAACACATTCTAGACCCAAAGTGCCTAGGTCTGAATCCTAGCTCCTTTTTTAATTAGCTATGTGAACTTCAGGATATCACTTAACTTCTCCAGGACTCAATTTCCTTATCTGTAAAATGAAGGTTAATTATAGCACCTACCTTGGAGAAACCACTGTATAAATTAATTCATTTCAAGAGCTTGGCCTGGTATATAACGATATTGGGTAATAATAAGATAGCTAAGATTAAAATATCTATTACATTGTAAGAATTATGGTATTTGTCTGGACCATGTCTGTTCCATGTCTGGAACATAGCAGGTACAAAAATTTTTGTCAGTAAATGAATGAGTGAATGGATGAATGGCTGTTCACACACAATGACTGCATTCTCATCCCAAGAGTAACATATTTTTATCTATTTCTAAGTTGTAGCAGCATGGGTAATGATTGCCAAGAATGCTCAAATCTAAACAAATTAACCACTGGTAGTTTAGTAGGCAGGGAAAAGATGTGTGATCACATGAAGGGCAGATGATGTAACAGTGATTATTTAAGCAGGAGATTGTTTAGCGATACATCTTCAGAGAGATTTGCAACCTGCAGTTTGGGTGGGTTCCTTGATTACAATTATTCTGTACACATGCTATATGGGGAAGCAGGAAGAAAGAAAGAAAACCAGCTTTTATTAAGTATCTACTCTATGCCAGACATGATTTTGAAGTAGGGATTTTTATTCCCAAGCTTTAAAGGGGAAACCAAGACTCAGGCAATTTATATAACTTTGCTTATGGGCATAGAGCTAATACTTGACAAAGCCAAGAAGGGCCTGGATTTTTCCTGCTTTGTTTCTTGCACTATCTCTAAAATTTTTTATAGAGCTTTGTTTAATTCCTTGCAAATTACATACCTTAATAAATGCTTACAGGATAAAAATGGCAGATAGTGTCCCAACAAAAAAGGCAGACGCTTAACAGAAAAGTAAGATTATACCATGGAAACAAAGGATATTATGCTGCAAGCAGGTCACTGTTACCACAGACAGACAACTCTATTTTGGCTACATGAACTCTTTAAGAGAAGTTAAGACAAAATCATCTCTTGCACTGCTGTTCCTTTACCAGATCCATCAATCAGTGCTTCCTTTTTCATGAGTCTGGTGACAGTCTATAAACCTCCTTTTAAAGAGGAGGTTTTGAATCTTCACTTTTCTTGTGAAGGCTCCTATGTACATGTAAAAGTTACTAAATAAAATTTGTATGCTTTTCCCTTGGTAATTTGTCTTTTGGTAGTATCATGTACAGGGCCACAGTCAGAAAATGTAGAAGGGGTAGAGGAAAAAGTTTTTGCCTCCCCTACAGAGCTCATGAGACATACAGATGGAGATACAGAGAAGGAAGATAGATATGAAGGCTAACGGTGAGCCGTAAAGCAACAGGCTGTGCACTATGCTACAACACTAGAAGGGCTATGCTCAGAACGGAGCGGACAAGGTTACAGCACTCACAGCATTATGTGATTACGTGCTTACTTAGTTTAACTCCAAATATATTATTATTAATATACAATTAATCTTCATATCAATCCTACAAGACAGGTTCTTGTACTCATTTTACAGACGAGGAAACTGAAGCATAAAGAATATAAACATTTGTCCAATGTCACACAGCCACACAGCCAGGAAGTAACAGAGTTGGAATCTGAACCAGGCAGTCAGGCCTTACATACTATGCTATACTGATACTGACAAACATTTCAGAAAAAATTTTTTACATGATAAAATACATAAATAAGAAAAAAGACATAATACTACCACTTATAGGAGACCACCGTTTACATTTTAGTATACTTCCTTCCAGTCTTTCTCAATAACCCTCATCCCTAAATATGCAATTTTCTAACCTACTTTTTAACTTTTAAGGTACAATTTCCCAAGTTATTGAAATTCTATCCTATCATCATGTAAATACCTATAATATTTCTTCAAAGTGATGTACACAATATACTCAACCAATGCCTTAGCGTTGGACATTCATGTTCTCAATTTCTCACTATATAGTTGGACCTTCGTATCTGTGGGTTCCACATCTATAGATTCAACCAATCGCAGATTGAAAATATGGGGAAAAATGGATGGTTGCAACCGTACTGAACACATATGGACTTTCTCTTTGTCATTATTCCCTAAACAATATAGTATAACAAATATTTACATAGCATTTACATTGTATTAGTTATTATAAATAATCTAGAGATGATTTAAAGTATGAGAGAGGATATGCATTGGTTAAATGTAAATACTACACCATTCTATGTAAGTGACCAAAGCATCCATGGATTTTGGTATCTGTGGGGTGTCTTGGAACCAATCCTACACAGATACTGAGGGACGACTATCATTTCAAAACAATATGTATGGTGAAATTACAATTAAAACTTCAATAAATAAAACCTCAGTGCAACTTTTTTCTAGAAATAACTTCTAAGACATATTTGATTTTAATAAAACATTATTTCTAAAACTAATAGGATAAGTTAACAGAATAAACAACTGCAGCTTAAAAACAAATAGCTGCTTAGTTTGGGCAGTTATCTTTTGACTATAATAGATAATTTAAATTCATAAAAATGGCAAATTTCCCTTCATTTGGACTGGCAATTAATATTTTCAGTTTTACCTCATTAATAAACATTCTATTAAGTTTTTCCAAAATAAGCAAAATTCAGTCAGTCATTTTTCTGATACTATTTTGAGTGAAATACTGTATAGAAAAAGAAGACACAAAAATTTTAACGTCTAGGGTTGATGGCTCATGCATGTAATTCCAGCATTTTTGGAAGCAGAGGTGGGTGGATCACTTGAGCCGAGGAGTTTGAGACCAACCTGGACATCATACGGAGTCTCCATCTTTACAAAATATAAAAAAATCAGCAGGGCATGGTGATGCATGGCTGTAGTCCCAGCTACTTGGGAGGGTAAGATAGGAGCACCGCTTGAACCAAGGAGTTTAAGGCTACAGTGAGCTGTGTTTGTACCATTGCACTCCACTGTGGGTGACAGAGTGAGACCTCCTCTCAAAACAAATAAATAAATAAAATACATGATTTCACTTGAACTTTAATTTTTTAAGCTTATTTTTAAAGTATGTTGGTATGTTATGTGTGAGTTTTTTTCTAGTATAATTTGACATATGCAATTCTAAAAGTCCCCTTATTAGTTGCACTGCTTCATACATAGGAAACTAAAAAACAATACTGAAAATTAACAATCCCCCTCCACCCCAAGAAAAAACCCAAACAAGAACAGCTGTTGCTTATAGAACTGTTTGGCAAGGAATCTCTTTCCAAAAGCAAAAAACGAAATTATTTGTTGTAACATTTCTATTTGTTAAGCACACAACAGGAAGATGAGTAAATTATAATATCTATCACCAATAAGCCTTCTTTGAATATTAATTGACTCTAACCATAATTGATAACCTAAGCGAACAGTACATTCTGCTACAATTCCAAGTTCAAAAGGTTAATTATGGCTTGGCCACAGGCTCATCCAGAAACCTGAAACTGATTGCTATATGCCTTCCTAATGAAGATGTACTGCATGTATTATAGGAGCATAGTGGTAAATGACTGGGACCTCCAACATCAATGCAGCAAGCATGCATTAACCTTCACCATATCAATTTAACTGTCATTTGCACAGTTTATATCCTACAAGGTCTTTTTATTCTATGAGAAAGAAAGCGTCTGATAACCATATTTCCCTTGTAAGGCAAAATTTCCCTTTTCATTCTAATAAATAAAGAAATCAATAATAGTAAGTCAATTCAAACTATGTTATGAATTAACAACACCCAGGAAAGTTAAGAAGAGATCGGAGTCATGATGGGTGTTTCTCATTTGTTACCAAAATCTTTAATTTGCATGTAGATTTACTGCCCTAGCACAGAGGGCATGAGGAAAGTATCGGCATCTTTCCTTTCTTAGAGACACTTACACAGCTTGCTTTCTTACTTACAGGCCAAGAAAAAAAAATGGCAGGCTGAACTATAAAGCATCCACTCACAAATAAGAGCAATTCAGCAAACTTTGTTGCTTGCACTCAACACTCACTGCCAGTCTGAGGAACAACAGGAACTAGGGATGCTCTAGAACAGAACTGTAGGGACAAAGATCTTCAATATAGTATAGTTCTGAACATATCATGTGACACTAACTAGCAACAAACTAATTTCTTTGATACCAGGCAACAGGCTGATAATGTAATGGCTGTGTTCTTTACTATCTGTGTGGCCTTTTAACAAACCACAGAGCCCTCTGTTTTTCTCCTGTAAAATGAGAATAATAATTCCTGCTTTGTCTATCTTATAAAGTAAAAGTTTTCAACCATGGCTAAACACCATAAACATGTTGAACTCAAACAACAACAACAACAACAACAACAAAGATATCTGGGTCCTAAACCCCAAGAAATTTTGACCTAATTGGTTTAGGATGGGGCCCAAGTATGGGTATTTTTTGGTGGCTGTTCATAAAAAATTCTAATTTTACTTTTTAAACTTTTAGTTATATAAATGCTCAAACATATACCAACATAATGGAAACATATTACCAACTCTCAGTAATTAGCAGTATTTTGCAAATCTTTTATCATCTATTTCCCCACCTCCCAACATTAAAAAAATTTCTACTGGGACATTTTATAGCAAATCCACACTTATTTTTACAAAACTTCCTCATGTGATTATATTGTAAAACCAGTATTGAGAACCATGTGAAGATTTTGAAAAAAATTTTCCAAGTTACAAAGTTAACAATAAAGACAAATTGATGCCCAAATGGATTATCAGGCTCCAAGTCTGACTTGATTGACCAAGACAGCAGAATAAAATATTTAGTTTAATGAATACCACTTCAATCATTTTCCTCCTCTGAACTGACTAGTTTCTTCACAAAACAGACCCTCTAACTGATAGGCTACCTAGTGCAAAAAAGTTACATCCAGAAAAATCTCATTCTTCTCTAACACCTAGTATTCTCATTTGATTCCCCTATCTTATAGTTCCTCAAACATGTTGCTCTCTCAACCTGGAAAAATTTACCCCCTCCTCCTCCTACCCTCCATCTACCTAGCCAGCGCCTACTTCATCTTCAAGGCCGAGAACAGACATCAATATTGTGAAGACTTCTGACTCCTCTCTCCTGTCTGTCTTACCTTCCCCAAGCCTGAGGAAAGTACTCCTCTTAAGGGCTGCTGTAACCTTGTGTTTACCTCAGTCACAGTACCATTTTTTGTCAGTCTCACCAATGAGTACAGGATTCTTAAAGATAGTGGTTATTTCACAATGGATCTATTCTATCATGGTCATCCAATTTATGAATATTTCCATTTTCAAAATTGTATGTCGGCCACTTTCTCTAACAAACAAATTAGGTTTGCTCAACAATTTGCTTACCCAGCTTACTAATGTGTAGAACAATTTACCCCTTGCAGTGCACCTCAATTGATGGCCTAAAGCAATAAATAATCAGGGGTGACTGCTTCACTGACAAAAAACAAATAAATATAAGAATGTATAATAAATCCTAATCACATTTTTTCCAACAATACCCCCAACAACCTCAGAATGGTCTGCTGCAGACAACCTTGGTTTCCGTATGAGACTAACGTCTAAAAAAACTGACTCTAAAAATATAGGCTTTTGCAAGTCAAAGATATAAGACAGAAGAAATTTTAATTTTTTTTTTCTTTTTGAGACAGGTTCTCAATCTTTCACCCAGGCTGGAGTACAGTGGTGTGATCACAGTTCACCGGAACTTCAAACTCCTGGGCTCAAGTGATTCTCTTATTTCAGCCCCTTAAGTAGCCAGTACTACAGGGTGTATGCCACCAAACCCACCCAACTAATCTTTTAATTTTTTTTTTTTTTTTTTTGTAAGACAGGTTTTTGCTATGTTCTCTGGGCTGGTCTTGAACTCCTGGGCTTAAGTGATCCTCCTGCCACAGTCTCCTAAAGTGTGGGGGATTATAGGTGTGAGCCACCATGCCAGTCCCAGGAAAATTTTTTAAATAAAGAAAATTGTTTTATCCTCTCCAAAAGTTTTAATTTAAAGGTACTCACAACATGTTAAGAAGCAAAGTTTATTAATGTACAATATATAATGAAGGCCATCATTTATATAAATACACTCCCTCTGATTATTTCCTAACGACGTTTCCTGGGTTTAGGGGACCACTGGAAAAATGAAATCACCGTATTCAAAGATGATAATAATATTTGTTTTTTTTTAAATTTTTAAATTTTTTATTATTATACTTTAAGTTTTAGGGTACATGTGCATAACGTGCAGGTTTGTTACATATGTATACTTGTGCCATGTTGGTGTGCTGCACCCATCAACTCGTCAGCACCCATCAATTCGTCATTTATATCAGGTATAACTCCCAATGCAATCCCTCCCACCTCCCCCCTCCCCATGATAGGCCCCAGTGTGTGATGTTCCCCTTCCCGAGTCCAAGTGATCTCATTGTTCAGTTCCCACCTATGAGTGAGAACATGCGGTGTTTGGTTTTCTCTTCTTGTGATAGTTTGCTAAGAATGATGGTTTCCAGATGCATCCATGTCCCTACAAAGGACGCAAACTCATCCTTTTTTATGGCTGCATAGTATTCCATGGTGTGTATGTGCCACATTTTCTTAATCCCGTCTATCATTGATGGACATTTGGGTTGGTTCCAAGTCTTTGCTATTGTGAATATTGCCACAATAAACATACGTGTGCATGTGTCTTTATAGCAGCATGATTTATAATCTTTTGGGTATATACCCTAGTGGGATGGCTGGGTCATATGGTACATCTAGTTCTAGATCCTTGAGGAATCGCCATACTGTTTTCCATAATGGTTGAATTAGTTTACAACCCACCAAGTGTAAAAGTGTTCCTATTTCTCCACATCCTCTCCAGCACCTGTTGTTTCCTGACTTTTTAAATTGCCATTCTAACTGGTGTGAGATGGTATCTCATTGTGGTTTTGATTTGCATTTCTCTGATGGCGAGTGATGATGAGCATTTTTTCATGTGTCTGTTGGCTGTATGAATGTCTTCTTTTGAGAAATGTCTGTTCATATCCTTTGCCCACTTTTTGATGGGGTTGTTTCTCTCTTGTAAATTTGTTTGAGTTCTTTGTAGGTTCTGGATATCAGCCCTTTGTCAGATGAGCAGATTGCAAAAATTTTCTCCCATTCTTTAGGTTGCCTGTTCACTCTAATGGTAGTTTCTTTTGCTGTGCAGAAGCTGTTTAGTTTAATTAGATCCCATTTGTCAATTTTTACTTTTGCTGCCATTGCCTTTGGTGTTTTAGACATGAAGTCCTTGCCCATGCCTAGGTCCTGAATGGTACTACCTAGGTTTTCTTCTAGGGTTTTTATGGTATTAGGTCTAACATTTAAGTCTCTAATCCATCTTGAATTAATCTTCGTATAAGGAGTAAGGAAAGGATCCAGTTTCAGCTTTCTACTTATGGCTAGCCAGTTTTCCCAGCACCATTTATTAAATAGGGAATCCTTTCCCCATTTCTTGTTTCTCTCAGGTTTGTCAAAGATCAGATGGCTGTAGATGTGTGGTATTATTTGAGGACTCTGTTCTGTTCCATTGGTCTATAGCTCTGTTTTGGTACCAGTACCATGCTGTTTTGGTTACTGTAGCCTTGTAGTATAGTTTGAAGTCAGGTAGCGTGACGCCTCCAGCTTTGTCCTTTTGACTTAGGATTGTCTTGGCAATGCGGGCTCTTTTTGGTTCCATATGAACTTTAAAGCAGTTTTTTCCAATTCTGTGAAGAAACTCATTGGTAGCTTGATGGGATGGCATTGAATCTATAAATAACCTGGGCAGTATGGCCATTTTGACGATACTGATTCTTCCTATCCATGAGCATGGTATGTTCTTCCATTTGTTTGTGTCCTCTTTGATTTCACTGAGCAGTGGTTGTAGTTCTCCTTGAAGAGGTCCTTTACATCCCTTGTAAGTTGGATTCCTAGGTATTTTATTCTCTTTGAAGCAATTGTGAATGGAAGTTCATTCCTGATTTGGCTCTCTGTTTGTCTGTTACTGGTGTATAAGAATGCTTGTGATTTTTGCACATTAATTTTGTATCCTGAGACTTTGCTGAAGTTGCTTATCAGCTTAAGGAGATTTTGGGCTGAGACGATGGGGCTTTCTAAATATACAATCATGTCATCTGCAAACAGGGACAATTTGACTTCTTCTTTTCCTAACTGAATACCCTTGATTTCTTTCTCTTGCCTGATTGCCCTAGCCAGAACTTCCAACACTATGTTGAATAGGAGCGGTGAGAGAGGGCATCCCTGTCTTGTGCCAGTTTTCAAAGGGAATTTTCCAGATTTTGCCCATTCAGTATGATATTGGCTGTGGGTTTGTCATAAATAGCTCTTATTATTTTGAGGTATGTTCCATCAATACCGAATTTATTGAGCGTTTTTAGCATGAAGGGCTGTTGAATTTTGTCAAAAGCCTTTTCTGCATCTATTGAGATATCAGTGGTTCTTGTCTTTGGTTCGTTTATATGCTGGATTACGTTTATTGATTTGCGATGTTGAACCAGCCTTGCATCCCAGGGATGAAGCCCACTTGATCATGGTGGATAAGCTTTTTGATGTGCTGCTGAATCCGTTTTGCCAGTATTTTATTGAGGATTTTTGCATCGATGTTCATCAGGGATATTGGTCTAAATTCTCTTTTTTTGTTGTGTCTCTGCCAGGCTTTGGTATCAGGATGATGTTGGCCTCATAAAATGAGTTAGGGAGGATTCCCTCTTTTTCTATTGATTGGAATAGTTTCAGAAGGAATGGTACCAGCTCCTCCTTGTATCTCTGGTAGAATTCAGCTGTGAATCCATCTGGTCCTGGACTTTTTTTGGTTGGTAGGCTATTAATTATTGCCTCAATTTCAGAGCCTGCTATTGGTCTATTCAGGGATTCCACTTCTTCCTGGTTTAGTCTTGGAAGAGTGTAAGTGTCCAGGAAATTATCCATTTCTTCTAGATTTTATAGTTGATTTGAGTAGAGGTGTTTATAGTATTCTCTGATGGTAGTTTGTATTTCTGTGGGGTCGCTGGTGATATCCCCTTTATCATTTTTTATTGCGTCTATTTGATTCTTCTCTCTTTTCTTCTTTATTAGTCTTGCTAGCGGTCTGTCAATTTTGTTGATCTTTTCAAAAAACCAACTCCTGGATTCATTGATTTTTTGGAGGGTTTTTTGTGTCTCTCCTTCAATTCTGCTCTGATCTTAGTTATTGTCTTCTTAGCCTTATTTGCTTTTGCTTTCTTTTACTTTTTGTGTTCTCTTGCCTCTCTAGTTCTTTTAATTGTGATGTTAGAGTGTCAATTTTAGATCTTCCTGCTTTCTCTTGTGGGCATTTGGTGCTATAAATTTCCCTCTACACACTGCTTTAAATGTGTCCCAGAGATTCTGGTATGTTGTATCTTTGTCTCATTGGTTTCAAAGAACATCTTTTTTCTGCCTTCATTTCATTATGTACCCAGTAATCATTCAAGAGCAGGTTATTCAGTTTCCATGTAGTGAGCGGTTTTGATTGAGTTTCTTAGTCCTGAGTTCTAGTTTGATTGCACTGTGGTCTGAGAGACAGTTTGTTATAATTTCTGTTCTTGTACATTTGCTGAGGAGTGCTTTACTTCCACTTATGTGGTCAATTTTGGAATAAGTGTGATGTGGTGCTGAGAAGAATGTATATTCTGTTGATTTGGGGGGGAGAGTTCTGTAGATGTCTATTAGCCGCTTGGTGCAGAGATGAGTTCAATTCCTGGATATCCTTGTTAACTTTCTGTCTCGTTGATCTGTCTAATGTTGACAGTGGAGTGTTGAAGTCTCCCATTATTATTGTATGGGAGTCTAAGTCTCTTTGTAAGTTTCTAAGGACTTGCTTTATGAATCTGGGTGCTCCTGTATTGGGTGCATATATATTTAGGATAGTTAGCTCTTCCTGTTGAATTGATCCCTTTACCATTATGTAATGGCCTTCTTTGTCTCTTTTAATCTTTGATGGTTTAAGTCTGTTTTATCAGAGACTAGGATTGCAACCCCTGCTTTTTTTGTTTCTCCATTGCTTGGTAGATCTTCCTCCATCCTTTGAGCCTATGTATGTCTCTGCATGTGAGATGGGTCTCCTGAATACAGCAGACTGATGGGTCTTGACTCTTTATCCAGTTTGCCAGTCTGTGTCTTTTAATTGGAGCATTTAGTCCATTTACATTTACGGTTAATACTGTTATGTGTGAACTTGATCCTGCCATTATGATATTACCTGGTTATTTTGCTCGTTAGTTGATGCAGTTTCTTCCTAGCCTCGGGTCTTACTTTTGGCATGTTTTGCAATGGCTGGTACTGGTTGTTCCTTTCCATGTTTAGGCTTCCTTCAGGGTCTCTTGTAAGGCAGTCCTGGTGGTGACAAAATCTCTAAGCATTTGCTTATCTGTAAAGGATTTTATTTCTCCTTCACTTATGAAACTTAGTTTGGCTGGATATGAAATTCTGGGTTGAAAATTCTTTTCTTAAGAATGTTGAATATTGGCCCCCACTCTCTTCTGGCTTGTAGAGTTTCTGCCGAAGATCTGCTGTTAGTCTGATGGGCTTCCTTTGTGGGTAACCCGACCTTTCTCTCTGGCTGCCCTTAAGATTCTTTCCTTCATTTCAACTTTGGTGAATCTGGCAATTATGTTCTTGGATTTGCTCTTCTCGAGGAGTATCTTTGTGGAGTTCTCTGTATTTCCTGAATTTGAATGTTGGCCTGCCCTACTGTTGGGGAATTTCTCCGGATGATATCTGAAGAGAGTGTTTTCCAGCTTGGTTCCATTTTCCTCCTCACTTTCAGGCACCCCAATCAGACGTAGATTTGGTCTTTTTACATAATCCATACTTCTTGCAGGCTTTGTTCATTTCTTTTTCTTCTTTTCTTCTTTTTTCTTTCTCTTCTCTCACTCGTTTCATTCATTTGATCCTCAATCGCTGATACTCTTTCTTCCAGTTGATCGAGTCGGTTACTGAAGCTTGTGCATTTGTCACGTATTTCTCGTGTCATGGTTTTCATCTCTGTCATTTTGTTTATGACCTTCTCTGCATTATTCTAGCTGTCAATTCTTCCACTTTTTTTTTCTAGATTTTTAGTTTCTTTGCGCTGGGTACGTAATTCCTCCTTTAGCTCTGAGAAGTTTGATGGACTGAAGTCTTCTTCTCTCATCTCGTCAAAGTCATTCTCTGACAACCTTCGATCCGTTGCTGGTGATGAGCTGCGCTCCTTTGCAGGGGGAGATGCGCTCTTATTTTTTGAATTTCCAGCTTTTCTGCCCTGCTTTTTCCCCATCTTTGTGGTTTTATCTGTCTCTGGTCTTTGATGATTGTGACGTACTGATGGGGTTTTGGTATAGGTGTCCTTCCTGTTTGATAGTTTTCCTTCTAACAGTCAGGACCCTCAGCTGCAGGTCTGTCGGAGATTGCTTGAGGTCCACTCCAGACCCTGTTTGCCTGGGTATCAGCAGCAGAGGTTGCAGAAGATAGAATATTGCTGAACAGTGAGTGTACCTGTCTGATTCTTACTTTGGAAGCTTCCTCTCAGGGGTGTACTCCACCCTGTGAGGTGTGGGGTGTCAGACTGCCCCTAGTGGGGGATGTCTCCCAGTTAGGCTACTCAGGGGTCAGGGACCCACTTGAGCAGGCAGTCTGTCCCTTCTCAGATCTCAACCTCCGTGTTGGGAGATCCACTGCTCTCTTCAAAGCTGTCAGACAGAGTCGTTTGCATCTGCAGAGGTTCCTGTTGCTTTTTTTGTTGTTGTTGTTTAGCTGTGCCCTGTCCCCAGAGGTGGAGTCTACAGAGACAGGCAGGTTTCCTTGAGCTGCTGTGAGCTCCACCCAGCTTGAGCTTCCCAGCGGCTTTGTTTACCTACTTAAGCCTCAGCAATGGCGGGCACCCCTCCCCCAGCCTCCCTGCTGCCTTATGGTTAGATTGCAGACTCCTGTGCTAGCAATGAGGGAGGCTCCGTGGCCGTGGGACCCTCCCGGCCAGGTGTGGGATACAATCTCCTGGTGTGCCCGTTTGCTCAAAGCGCAGTATTGGGGTGGGAGTCACCCGATTTTCCGGTTGTTGTGTGTCTCAGGTCCCCTGGCTAGGAAAAGGGATTCCCTTCCCCCTTGTGCTTCCCAGGTGAGGCGATGCCTCACCCTGCTTCAGCTCTCGCTGGTTGGGCTGCAGCAGCTGACCAGCACTGATTGTCTGGCACTCCCCAGTGAGATGACCCCAGTACCTCAGTTGAAAATGCAGAAATCACCGGTCTTCTGTGTCGCTCGCGCTGGGAGTTGGAGACTGGTGCTGTTCCTATTCGGCCATCTTGCTCCGCCCCCGATAATAATGTTTGTAATAGCAATTACAACAACAACAGAAGCATCCAATTTTAACTAACTCTAAACAAGCATCTTCTCTATGCAAGTTATTGAGCTAAGCATATTATCTCTATCCCCACATTAGCCCTATAAGGTAAGTATTATTATTTCCATTTTATGGCAAAAGTGAAGCTTAGAGAGGTTCTTCAGGCAAAAAAAATTTGCCTAAAGAAAAAGAGCCAGTTAGTAGCATGACTGAGACTAAGTTTGTCTAACTACTTAGTTCAAGCTCTTGACCACTAATATTACTCAAAAGCAAAGATAATCCTCCTAACAGGTCATTTCTTTTCTGTGGAAAATAGTTCAGAGGTATAACTGTTACTCACAGCGAATGTGGCAATGAAGCAGAAATAACAAGGCAACAGTGTGGATAGTCTTATATTTCATCCTCTACATGAAAACTATTTTGACTATTGCATTTATGTTCTCTTTCTGGGTGAATGAATTGCAGGGTGCTGAAAAATCAAGCTCATAACTGACATATGTAAGATGACTAAAGAGTACAGGCCAGGTGCGGTGGCTCACCCCTGTAATCCCAGCACTTTGGGAGGATGAGGCGGGTGGATCACCTGAGGTGATACCCAGGCAAACAGGGTCTGCTGTGGGCCCCCAGCAAACTCCAGCAGACCGTCAGCAGAGGGGCCTGACTGTTAGAAAGAAAACTAACAAACAGAAAGCAATAGCACCACCACCAACAACAAAAAAGGAGGACCAAGCAAAAACTCCTTCAGAAGGTTACCAACATCAAAGACCAAAGGTAAATAAATTCACAAAGATGAGGAAAAAAACAGCACAAAAAGGCTGAAAATGCCAAAAACCTGAATGCCTCTTCTCCTCCAAAGGATCACAACTCCTTGCCAGCGAAGGAGCTAAAGTGGACAGAGAATAAGTTTGACGAATTGACAAAAGGAGGCTTCAGAAGGTGGGTAATAACAAACTCCTCTGAGCTAAAGGAGCATGTTCTAATCCAATGTAAGGAAGCTAAGAACCTTGATAAAAGGTTAGAGGAATTGCTAACTGGAATAACCAGTTTAGAGAAGAACATAAATGACCTGATGGAGCTGAAAAAAATAGCATGAGAAGTTTGTGAAGCATACACAAGTATTAACAGCCAAACCGATCAAGTGGAAGAAAGGATATCAGAGACTGAAGACTGACTTAATCAAATAAAGTGTGAAGACAAGATTAGAGAAAACAGAATAAAAAAGAATGAACAAAGCCACCAAGAAATATGGGACTATGTGAAAAGACCAAACCTACGTTTGATTGGTGTACTGGAAAGTGACGGGAAGAATGGAACCAAGTTGGAAAACACACTTCAGTATATTATCCAAGAGAACTTCCCCAATCTAGCAAAACAGGCCAACATTTAAATTCAGAAAATACAGAGAACACCACAAAGATACTCCTTGAGAAGAGTAACCCAAGACACATGATCGTCAGATTCACCAAGGTTGAAAAGAAGGAAAAAATGTTAAAGGCAGACAGAGAGAAAGGTCAGGTTACTCACAAAGGGAAGCCCATCAGGCTAACAGTGGATTTCTCTGCAGAAACCCTACAAGCCAGAAGAGAGTGGGGGCCAATATTCAACATTCTTAAAGACAAGAATTTTCAACCCAGAATTTCACATCCAGCCAAACGAAGCTTCATAAGTGAAGGGAAATAAGATCCTTTACAGACAAGCAAATGCTGAGGGATTCTGTCACCACCAGGCCTGCCTTACAAGAGTTCCTGAAGGAGACACTAAATATGGAAAAGAACAACCAGTATCAGCCGCTGCAAAAACAAACCAAAATATAAAGACCATCGACACTGAAGAAACTGCATCAACTAATGGGCAAAATAACTAGCTAGCATCATAATGACAGGATCATATTCACACATAACAATATTAACCTTAAATGTAAATGGGTTAAATGCCCAAATTAAAAGGCACAGATGGAAAATTGGATAAAGGGTCAAGACTCATCAGTGTGCTGTATTCAGGAGACCCATCTCACATGCAAAGACACACATAGGCTCAAAATAAAAGGATGGAAGAAGATTTACCAAGCAAATGGAAAGCAAAAAAAGAGCAGGGGTTGCAATTCTACTCTCTGATAAAACAGACTTTAAACCAACAAAGACAAAGAAGTGCATCACAAAATAATAAAGGGATCAATGCAACAAGGAGAGCTAACTATATTAAAAATATATGCACCTAATACAGGAGCACCCAGATTCATAAAGCAAGTCCTTAGAGAACTAAAAAGAGACTTATACTGCCACACAATAATAACGGGAGACTTTAACACTCCACTGTCAATATTAGACAGATCAACGAGACAGAAAATTAACAAGGATATTCAGGACTTGAACTCAGCTATGGACCATGCAGACCTAATATATAGCTACAGAACTCTCCACCCCAAATCAACAGAATATACATTCTTCTCAGCACCACTGAGACCTTATTCTAAAATTGATCACATAATTGGAAGTAAAACACTCCTCAGCAAATGCAAAATAACAGAAATCATAACAGTTTCTCTGAACACAATGCAATCAAATTAAAACTCAGGATTAAGAAACTCACTCAAAACTACACAACTACATGGAAACTGAACAACCTGCTCCTGAATGACTACTGGGTAAATAATGAAATTAAGACAGAAATAAATAAGTTCTTTGAAACCAGTGAGAACAAAGACACAACGTCCCAGAACCTCAGACACAGCTAAAGCTGTGTTTACAGGGAAATTTACAGCACTAAATGACCACAGGAGAAAGCTAGAAAGATTTAATATTGACACCCTAACATCACAATTAAAAGAACTAGAGAAGCAAGAACAAATTCAAAAGCTAGCAGAAGACAAGAAATAACTAAGATCAGAGCACAACTGAAGGAGATAGAGACACAAAAAACCCTTCAAAAAAAATCAATGAATCCAGGACCTGGTTTTTTGAAAAGATTAACAAAATAGATAGACTGCTAGTCGGACTAATAAAGAAAAGAGAGAAGAATCAAATAGACACAATAAAAAATGATAAAGGGGATATCGCCGCTGATCCCACAGAAATACAATCAAACATCAGAGAATACTATAAACTAGAAAATCACAAATAAACTAGAAAATCTAGAAGAAATGGATAAATTCCTGGACACATACACCTTCCCAAGACTAAACCAGGAATAAGTTGAATTCCTGAATAGACCAATAACAAGTTCTGAAATTGAGGCAGTAACTAATAGCCTGGACCAGATGAATTCACAGCCAAATTCTACCATAGGTACAAAAAGGAGCTGGCACCATTCCTTCTGAAACTATTCCAAACAACAGAAAAAGAGGGACTAATGAGGCCAGCATCATCCTGATACCAAAACCTGGTAGAGACGCAACAGAAAAAGAACATTTCAGGCCAATATTCCTGATGAACATCGATGCGAAAATTCTCAGTAAAATACTGGCAAACCGAATCCAGGAGCATATTAAAAAGCCTATCTACCACAATTAAGTCAGCTTCATCCATGGGCTGCAAGACTGGTTCAACAAATGCAAATCAATAAATATAATCCATCACATAAACAGAACCAATGACAAAAACCACATGATTATCTCAATAGATGCAGAAAAGGCCTTTGATAAAATTCAACACCCCTTCATGTTACAAACACTCAATAAATTAGGAATTGATGGAACATATCTCAAAATAATAAGAGCTATTTATGACAAACCCACAGCCAATATCATACTAATGGGCAAAAGCTGAAAGCATTCCATTTGAAAATTGGCACAAGACAAGGATGCCCTCTCTCACCACTCCTATTCAATATAGTATTGGAATTTCTGGCCAGGGCAACCAGGCAAGAGAAAGAAACAAGAGGTATTCAAATAGGAAGAGAGGAAGTTAAATTATCTTTGTTTGCAGATAACATGAATGTATATTTAGAAAACCCCAACATCTCAGTCCAAAATCTCCTTAAGCCGAAAAGCAGCGCCAGCAGTCTCAGGACACAAAATCAATGTGCAAAAATCACAAGCATTCCTATACACCAATAATAGAGAGCCAAATCATGAGCAAACTCTCATTCACAATTGCTACAAAGAGAATAAAATACCTAGGAATACAACTTACAAGGGATGTGAAGGACCTCTTCAAGGAGAACTACAAACCACTGCTCAAGGAAATAAGAGAGGACACAAACAAATGGAAAAACATCTCAAGGTCATGGATAGGAAGAATCAATATCGTGAAAATGGCCATACTGCCCAAGTAATTTATAGATTCAACACTATTCCCATCAAACTACCATTGACTTTCTTCACAGAATTAGGACAAACTACTTTAAATTTCATATGGACACAAAAAAGAGCCCATATAGCCATGACAATCCTAAGCAAAAAGAACAAAGCTGGAGGCATCATGCTACCTGACTTCAAACTATACTGCAAGGCTACTGTAACCAAAACAGCATGGTACTGGTACCAAAACAGAGACAGAGATCAATGGAATAGAACAGAGGCCTCAGAAATAACACCACACATCTACAACTATCTGATTTTTAACAAACCTGACAAAAACAAGCAACGGGGAAAGAATTCCCTATTTAATAAATGGTGTTGCAGAAAACTGAAACTGGACCCCTTCCTTATATCTTATACAAAAATTAACTCAAGATAGATTAAAGATTTAAATATAAGACCTAAAACCATAAAACCCTAGAAGAAAACTTAGGCAATACCATTCAGGACATAGGCATGGGTGATAACTTCATGACTAAAACACCAAAAGCAACTGCAACAAAAGCCAAAATTGACAAATGGGATCTAATTAAACTAAAGAGCTTCTGTATAGCAAAAGAAATGATCATCAGAGTGAACAGGCAATCTACAGAATGGGAGAAAATTTTTGCAATCTATCCATCTGACAAATGGCTAATATCCAGAATCTACAAAGAACTTAAACAAATTTACAAGAAAAAAATGAACAATGCTATCAAAAAGTGGGCAAAGGATACGAACAGACACTTCTCAAAAGAAGACATTTATGTGGCCAACGAATATATGAAAAGCAGCTCATCATCACTGGTCACTAGAGAAATGCAAATCAAAACCACAATGACATACCATCTCATGCCAGTTAGAATGGCCATCATTACAAAGTCATGAAACAACAGATGCTGGAGAGTATGTGGAAAAACAAGAATGCTTTTATAATGTTGGTGGGAGTGTAAATTAGTTCAACCATTGTGGAAGACAGTGTGGCAATTCATCAATGATCTAGAATCAGAAATACCATTTGACCCAGCAATCCCATTACTGGGTATATACCCAAAGGATTACAAATCATTCTAGTACAAAGACACACACGTATGTTTACTGCAGCACTGTTCACAATAGCAGAGACTTGGAACCAACCCAAATGCCCATCAATGATAGACTGGTTAAAGAAAATGTGCCACACATATACCATGGAATACTATGCAGCCATAAAAAAGGATGAGTTCATATCATTTGCAGGGACATGGATGAAGCTGGAAACCATATTCTCAGCAAACTAACACATGAACAGAAAACCAAGACCACATATTCTCACTCTTAAGTAGGACTTGCCCTATCAGAACACATGGACACAGGGAGGGGAACATCACGTACTGGGGCCTGTCAGGGAGTGTGGGGCAAGGGGAGGGATAGCATTAGGAGAAATACCTAATGTAGATGACTTGTTGATGGGAGAAGCAAACCACCATGGCATGTGTATACCTACGTAATAAACCTGCATGTTCTGCAGATGTATCCCAGAACTTAAAGTATAATAATAATAAAAAGAGTACGTACAGGTTAAAGTTTTGCCGCTTAGTAGCTATGGGACTACTGATAGACTCAATTTCAGACGCCCATTTTATTTTCTCTAAAATGAGGAAAATAATTTATAGACTTATTTACTCATTCAGTGTTTATCTAACTGTATACACTTATTAAACATATAGCTAATTAGAGAGATTATGTAGATGAAGACCCAAAGCTGTGCTCTAAGGAGTTTATGGTCTAACAGACCTTTCTGAAAATTAAATTACATATTAACATCTAGAATTTGATACATAAGAAGCACTCAGTGACCACTATTTGCTTTCAAACTTCTCCTACGTTTCCTCAATGAGATCATTAGATGAAAAATTATAGGGATATGGTATTCTAAATTTTTATAAACCTAACAGATACCTGGACTAAAGTAAGGGACAAGCTAAAGAGAAGACACTAAAAATGGAGGTAACGTGACTCAAATTTCTTCCCTCCACTACTTACTCATAGCCTGGAACAATTTCAGCATTAGATTCAGAAAATTATCGAGGGAAAATTCTTATAACCTCCTTGAAGAAGACATAAAATCTTTTTGTAAAACATAAGTATAAAAAACACAAATTCAAGAATCACAAACTTTAGTTACATGGTCACTATCAACACTGAATGACTTCAACCAAAACCATTATAATCCTTTTTGTATTAAGATTATTTTCTTAAAGTTCTATCATATACTTACAATTTTCTCTAAGATCTTAGAAACATCCCTCCACCCCTTTTTCACAGAGTTTTTGTTGTTGTTGTTGATGATGATGATTAAGCAGGCTTTAAAGTACATACCAGATCTTCAGAAAAGTTAATAAGAACTAGCTCCTTCTTTACATACAGATATAAAAAAGGTCCTATCCTGGTTACATTATTATTTCCCTAAATTTACTCTTTCTCTGTAAGTTTCAACATTTCCCCCAAATACTCAAAGTCAAGTTATTTTGTAATTTATTATCCTAATCTTTTTATCTTACCTTTTGGTATGCAGTATCTCTCTAGATCTACTGTGTATTACAGTTGTTTTAAAAATCTCTCTTTGCCAACAACAATCAAATTTGCACATTTTATTCCATCTATGAGGATGTGCTACCTAAATATTTACTGCCTATGTAGCAAATGAATTCAACATTCTTACAAAGCATTTCTCCTCGGATTTTCTCTCACTTCACTTATATCGCCAATAACACATTCAATTCAATGACTTCATTAGTGACTTTTACTTCAAATCCTTTTTGGAAGACAGACAACAATAAGTTAATATGTATGATATGGCAACACAGTCTCTTTCCTTAAAGGATTACTTGGTCACTAACACTTTATAATCATAAAGTATATAATGCTTTGATGACAGACACATTGTTTTTATATGCATTTCACATTACAGCTGACCTTTCAATAATGCAGGTTGGAACTGTGCAGGTCCACTTAAATGCAGATATTTTTCAATAAAAGTTACACCAAGTGGGCCTGCCACTTCTTCCTCCCCTTCCACCTTCTTGGCTTACTCCTTCTGCCTCTGCCACCTCTGAGACACAAGGACCAACCCCTTCCCATCCTCCAGCATCCTTGACACAAAGATGATGAAAATAAAGACTTTTGTGATGACCTACTTCCACTTAATGAACAGTAAATATATTTTCTCTTCATGATTTCTTCTCTAGCTTGCTTTATTGTAAGGGCATACTACACAATACATATAACACTAAAACATGTGTTAATTGTTCATTTTATTCGTAAGGCTTTCAGTCAGCAGTAGGTTATTAGCAGGTAAGTTTTTGAGGAGTCTAAAGTTATGCTCAGATTTTTGACTGTGTGGGTGTGTGTTGGGGGGTGTCAGTTCCTCTAACTCCTGTGTTGTTCAAGGGTTAACTATATTTCATCTGAACTTTATACAATCCACGGAAATAGAAAGGGCAGTAAACATGTCCATTTTTTACCGAAGAAAACTAAGGCCCAGAAAGCTGACAACCTTCCAAAGCTCACTGGACTACTATAACCCTTCTGAATTTCCATTCATTTGTTTATCAGCATAAACAACAGAGTTCCTTTGGTAGGCTATAAATCTAATACAAGATTGAAAGAATTGTCCTTTCTTTTTATTTGATTTCCTTACAGTAGCCAGTAATGTCCTACATTAAGTTCAACTCCAAGATGATAAAACAGAAAAGATTGACAACAGCCATATAAAGTCCATAGCCTATTTCTGTACCTGTTGTGATCCTCTCTTCTCCACAAACCAGTCTAAACATGATTAAAGTTGTCACAACAAGTACATTAAAGGGAAAGACAAAAATATAGAGTAAAACAATATAAGATGGCATTACAAACTATTCAGTGAGAATGTATTTAGAATAAAATCTTAAAACTATTAGGAAAAAGTAAAATTAAATCATCACAAGTCTCTTAGTCCGTTTTCTGTTGCTGTAACAGAATACCACAGACTACGTAAGTTATAAAGAAAAGAGATTTATTTGGCTCACAGTTCCGGAGGCTGGGAAGTCCAAGAATATGGTACCAGCATCTGACAAGGGCCTTTCTGCTATGTCATAACATGTTGGAATGGCAAGCAAACACCAAGAGAGACCAAGAGAGAGGTACCAGGGATCGGACTTACTTTATTCAACCCAATCACCTCTTATTAGATCCCACCTCCTAACACTATTGCATTGGGATGAAATTTCAAACACACAAACTTTGGGGGAACATAGTCAAATCACAGCCAACAGGTAAAAGAAAAAAAGTAGGGACAGAATACTGAAAACTTATGAGTAAATTAAGATTGGCAATTAGATAGCACAAAATGAATGCATTCCTCTTGGGAAAATTGCAGATACTACCATATAGCAAGAACAGCCAGATAGCAAACTCTTCCATAATTCCTTTACACGAAGAGAACATACTTCTGAAAGATCAGAAGAATCAATGGTAGGAGACAGGCTTAGGTGGGAATAGAAAAAGTTAAGAACATTTTTATTCTCAGACGCATAGAGAGCTTCTATTGTTATTTAAAGGATGTGTTTCTAAGGAACAGGAAAATATTGGGAGCCTCCTCCCAATATTTTTTGTCCTCAAAGGACAAACCCACCTTAAATACATAGATCATTATATAAAAACAACGATGATAATAATGAGAAAAATTAAAGGTTCAATTTATAGAAGCATTTTCAGAATGCCAGGCACTGGGCATTTTACTGACATAATCATCAATCTTCATAACTTTGCAACACAAATAGTATTGGCCTTATTTTTACTAGAGAAAATGTACTCTTAGAGTTGAGCTCATCTAGTGACTTGCCTCAGGCATTAAACCTCTCATCATGCAACACACACAATTAAAACGCACACTAGTTGGCTGCCACCATCAGACCCTGCCACAATCTGATGACTGTTATCTTCCATTAAATAAAAAAGCACAAGGCCTCACAAAAGAGTTAGTTGGTGCTTTCATTCTTGGTCTGTTTCAGAACCTGAGTCTCCTTTTTAGGTAGGCATGTTTCCACAGAGCTAACAAATATCAAGATACATTGTATGTTGGTAAACTGTACTTTCAAGGCAACAGACTTCGTACCTTTAACACAGTTTTTCCTACCTAATGATTATTTTAAAAACTATGCACTCTTTAAAGTAAAATAACATTAGCTACCATTTATGGGGCAATTTACCAGGAGCCACGCACTGTGTTCAGTATTTTATATTCATTACCTCAATTAATGGGAATCCAGGTCTATCTAATTACAAAGCCAGGGATCTTTCCAACTCATCATCTTGGCTCATATCCAGCTTTGATTTAGTCTGCATTACTTTATTGCCCAAAGCACTAAATTAGACTGATGTAGATAGAGGATTACTGCTATAAGTGAAAAAGTGTGTGATACATACATACTTAATCTGATTACTTTGCCAGACTGCATAAAACTAAACTGAAAATAACCAATAAACTTCTGAAGTCATTAAAAAATACAGAACTGTTTAGAGGTCATGAAAATTATACCAGTGATTGTGACTATATTTGTCTTTTGTCTCTGAAAATATAACAGTGATAACTGGCAGGTGCTTTTCCAGAAGCTTCCCTCTTATACAACTGGGTTCTTAATTGTTTTTCTGGTAGAGAGGAATCATTACAAAGAAACTGATTTTCTTTTCATTAACAACTCAGCTATTACATCATGTGTGATTTCTTATAATCATCAACTTAGTAAATGTAACTGATTGTCCTATATGCGCTAAGTAGTAGTAAACAGTGGAGGGACATAAATAAAGTAGAGCTTTTAACCTCAAGCAGCTTACAGTCCACAAGAGACAAGATCATCTATAAAACTTGACTGACTGTGATATGTATAAAAATATCTTTTTTTTTTTTTTTTAGACTGAGTTTTGCTGCTATTGTCCAGGTTGGAGTGCAATGGTGTGATCTTGCCTCACTGCAACCTCTGCCTCCCGGGTTCAAGCAATTCTCCGGCCTTAGCCTCCCAAGTAGCTGGGATTATAGGCTTAATAACAAATTTGGAGGACTAAAGCAAAGCTGTGAGGACTTAGATGTTGGTAGAAAACTGGAGTGGCAGGAATCTGACTTTACAATACACTTGTTTGGCCGGGCGCGGTGGCTCAAGCCTGTAATCCCAGCACTTTGGGAGGCCGAGACGGGTGGATCACGAGGTCAGGAGATCGAGACCATCCTGGCTAACACGGTGAAACCCCGTCTCTACTAAAAAATACAAAAAAATTAGCCAGGCGAGGTGGTGGGCGCCTGTAGTCCCAGCTACTCGGGAGGCTGAGGCAGGAGAATGGCGTGAACCCAGGAGGCGGAGCTTGCAGTGAGCTGAGATCTGGCCACAGCACTCCAGCCTGGGTGGCAGAGCGAGACTCCGTCTCAAAAAAAAAAAAAAAAAAAAAAAAAAAAAACATACACTTGTCTTCCCACAGATTCAAAGGCAGTGGCATAGACATTAATATAGATGAATGCTTTCCATAATATGCAACACAAACCAAACTAAGTATTAGTAGGCATCCATTAAATGCCAACTACAGAGTTTAAGGACTAGAGATCAAAGGTGAATAACAATTCTTCTCAGAACATAAGAAGCTCCTTGTGGTGCACAGGACAGGTTCCTTCATTACTATGGGGTGAATAACAACCGTGTTTCCTAGATTTTATTAGAATCTGGATGGACTTCATCAGAATGATCATGTCACTATCATATGAAAAAGATCTCTTAGGAAAAATAATAGGTGACAAACACCATTAAGCTCTCCTGGTTGATAATTTCTCCAGATAGATAGAACCTTAGCAATAGTCCAGTGTCAGCCCTCATTTTATAAATAAGACCTTAACAGGGTAAGGTCACCCAGGTAATTGGAGGCATAGTCTTACACCTGGTTTGTCCTAATGGTTGCAAGAGAAGTTTCAGTAGATCCTCTTTGTCTTAGTATGTTATGCTGACACTATTATGAAAGATGGCTGTATATTCGGGAAGTAAATACGACACAGAGCATCACTCACAAACTGGAATATTTTTGTTGTATGAGTCACTGCAACAGAATTTGTCTTTGTAGTCATAGATCAGTTTGGCCAAGTAGTCTTAGATCTGCAACATAATTTGAAGTACCATTCAATATATTATTAGGGGTTCACTAAATGCCAAATGCTAAGCATAAGAATTAGATATCAAAGGCAAATAAGAATTCTCACAAAGGAAATTTTTTTTCCTTTGTTTTACTGCAATTTCTTAAGTATTATATCACATTTTCCTATTGACTTCCATAAATTTAAAGCATGTCCTTGGGTTACCAGAATGAACCGTTAAAGATCACTTCATCAAAATAAAATATTTAAACATAAAAACCTATAGTACAGTTGTCCCTCAGTGTATTCTGGGGATTGGTTCCAGGATGCCTCACATATACCAAAATCCGTGCATATTCCAGTCCTGCAGTTGGCCCTGTGGAACCTGCATATATGAAAAGCTGGTGTATTAGTCTGTTTTCACGCTGTTGATAAAGACATACCCAAGACTGGGCAATTTAAAAAAGAAAGAAGTTTACTGGACTTACAGTTCCATGTGACTGAGGAGGCCTCACAATCGTGGTGAAAGGTGAAATGCACATCTCACATAGCAGCAGGCAAGAGAGGAACTTGTGTAAGGAAACTCCCCTCATAATACCATCAGATCTCATGAGACTTATTCGCTATCACGAGAACAGCATGGGAAAGATCTGCCCAATGATTGAATTACCTCCCACCAGGTCTCTCCCACAACACATGGGAATTCAAGATGAGATTTGGGTGCTGACACAGCCAAACCATATCATTTCACTCCTGGCTCCTCCCAAATCTCATGCCCTTACATTTCAAAACCAGTCATGCATTCCCAACAGTCCCCTAAAGTCTTAACTCATTTCAACATTAACTCAAAAGTCCACAGTCCAAAGTCTCATCCAAGACAAGGCAAGTCCCTTCTGCCTATGAGCCTGTAACATCAAAAGCAAGTTACTTATTTCCTAGACATAGTTGGCGTATAGGCACTGGATAAATACAGCCATTCCAAATGCGGGAAACTGGCCAAAACAAAGGGGCTACAGGCCCCATGCAAATCTGAAATCCAGTGGGGAAGTAAAATCTTAAAGCTCCAAAATGATCTCCTTTGACTCCATGTCTCACATCCAGGTCATGATGATGCAAGAAGAGGGTTCCCACAGTCTTGGGCAGCTCCACCCCTGTGGCTTTGCAGGGTACAGACTCCCTCCTGGCTGCTTTCATGGGCTGGCGTTGAGTGTCTGCAGCTTTTCCAGATGCATGGTGCAAGCTGTTGGTAAATCTACCATTCTGGGGTCTGGAGGATGGTGGCCCTCTTCTCACAGCTCCACTTGGCAGTGCCCCAGTAGGTACTCTGTGAGGGAGCTCTGACCCCACACTTCCCTTCTGCACTGCTCTAGCAGAGGCTCCATCCCTGCAGCAAAATTCTGCCTGGGCATCCAGATGTTTCCATACATCTTTTGAGGTCTAGGCAGAGGCTCTCAAATTTCAATTCCTGACTTTTGTGCACCCACAGGCTCAACACTAAGTGGAAGCTGCCAAGGCTTGGGGCTTCCACCCTCTGAAGCAACAGCCCGAGCTGTAGCTTGGCCCCTTTTAGTCACAGCTGGAGTGGCTGGGACACAGGTCACCAAGTCCCTAGACTGCAGACAGCAGAGGGACCCTGGGCCCTGCCCATGAAACCATTTTTTTTTTCTCCCAAACCTCTGGGTTTGTGATGGGAGCGGCTGCTGCAAAGTTCTTTGATATGCCCTGGAGACATTTTCCCCATTGTCTTAGTGATTAACATTCAGTTCCTCGTTACTTCCGCAGCCAGCTTGAATTTTTCCTCAGAAAATGGGATTTTCTTTTCTATCACATTGTCAGGCTGCAAATTTTCCAAACTTTTATGCTCTGTTTCCCTTTTAAAACTGAACGCCTTTAACAGCACCCAAGTCACCTCTTGAATGCTTTGCTGTTTAGAAATTTAATCTGCCAGATAGCCTAAATCATCTCTCTTGAGTTCAAAGTTCCACAAATCTCTAGGGCAGAGTCAAAATGCTGCCAGTCTCTTTGCTAAAACATACCAGCAGTCACCTTTGCTCCAGTTCCCAACAAGTTCCTCATCTCCATCTGAGACCACCTCAGCCTGGATTTCATTGTCCATATCATTATCAGCATTTCAGTCAAAACCATTCAACAAGTCTCTAGGGAGTTCCAAACTCTTCATTTTCCTGTCTTCTTCTGAGCCCTCAAAACTGTTTCAATCTCTGTCTGTTACCCAGTTCCAAAGTTGCTTCCACATTTTTAGGTCTCTTTTCAGCAGCACCCCACTCTACTGGTACCAGTTTACTATACTGGTCTATTTTCACGTTGCTGATAAAGACATACCCACAACTGGGCAATTTATAAAAGAATTAGGTTTACTGGACTTACATTTCCAAGTGGCTGGGGAGGCCTTGCAATCATGGCAAAAGGTGAAAGGCACGTCCCACATGGCAGAAGGCAAGACAAGAAACATAATACATAATAAGGAAACTCCCCCTTATAATACTGTCAGATCTTGTGAGACTTATTCACTATCATGAGAACAGCATGGAAAAGACCTGCCTCACGATTTACTTACCTCCCACTAGGTCCCTCCCACGTGGGAATTCAAGATGAGATGTGGATGGGGACATAGCCAAACCATATCAGCTGGCCCTCCATATATATATATGTGTGTATATATATAGGTTTTGCATTACATTAATAAAGTATTTTCCACCCCTGACTGAACAGAAAAAAAAAAGCATAGAAGTTGACATGCACAGTTCAAACTTGTGTTGTTCAAGGTCAACTGTAATTGTCTTAGTTCAGGCTGCTGTAACAGAATACCTTAGACCAGGTAGCTTATAAACAACAGAAATTTATTTCTCACAGTTCTGGAGATTGGAAGATGAAGATAAGGGTGCCAGCATAGTCAGGTCTGGTGAGGGCCCTCTTCTGGGTTGCAGACTACTAACTTTTCATTCTCTCCTTACATGGTGGAAGGAGTGGGCTAGCTTTTTGGCATCTTTTTAAAGGGCACTTACGTCTTTCATGAAGGATCCACTCTCATGTCTTCATTACCTCTTAAAGGCCCCACCTCCAAATACCATCATATTGGGATTAGATTTCAACAAATGTTGGGGGCACAAAAATATGCAGTCCATGACAGTAACCAATGCAAAATATAAATGCAAGGTAACTAGGGAATTCCTTTGATATTTACCACGAAGATTAAAAGTTCAAAGTCAAATTTAAGAAAAGAAAATGAATTAAACTGAATTGAAGACTTTATTCTGAAAAGCCATCTTTCATTTGTTCAATTCATAATCCCTTTTGGGGAGTTGACTGTCTTTTTTAAAAATGGACATGTTTACTTGATAAGAGAGGCAAGGAAGAAAACTATGATTTTCTTCCTTGAAACAGGAAGTAAATAAATTCAGCTGTTCCTTTTTTTTTTTCTTTAAAGAGGTTACATCTGATCACGCCCAAAATGTTATAGTATATCTAAGGTTACACACCAAACCCAGGTTATAAAAACTTGTACTAGAAAATAAGATATCTAAATAAATTGTCTGGCAAAGCAGAAGTTATGTAAGAGTTCAAATTATTTCACATATGTTAACTAAAATAATTCCCACAGTAACTGCTTAATAGGTATTATCACCATCATTTTGCAGACAAGAAAGTTCAGGCCTCAAAAGGTTATGTGACCTTCCAATTTATGTGACCAGAAAATTAGGGGTAGAGTCACACCAGAACAGAAGCTTCCTAATTTCTACTATGCTCTCTTTTTAGAGGTACTGGGTCAGTATAAAAATGTTGAGCAAAGGGTAGATGAGACTATAATTTTTTCTGAGATGTATACATTGATTATAGCTTCTCCCACACTGAGATTGCCTAAGGATCATCCTCTAATCACAAGTTGAGATGTTTCTTACAAGCTTAGCAGTTAATTACCTATTCAAACTGATCAACTGGCTCTTTTATCAAATACAGAATTAATCCTCATGTACCTTCAGGCTCCCAGAAACACAAGAAAATGGCTGATTAATCATCATTCCTTTACTGACACCTGAAGGTGCCTGGAGTAACAATGCCACATATATTCTATATGTGTGTGTGTATTTTAATGAAAAACAAAGGTAAGATATTCTATTTGAGGTGAGCACAAGTCAGGTGTGAAATATAGTATCACCAATTCAAAGAAGGCAACTGGATATTAGAAAAATATCTGCTTTAAGGGGTAGGAAGAAGAACATTTAGAAATGCTGTAACAAAAAAATATTTTTAAGGTTTTATTAATTAGAAGTATGTGAAGGAAAAAATGACTTCAAGTGAAAATTCTAAGCATAAAAAGTTATACAATTTTAGAGTTAGAAGGATTCTCAGGTCATTTCATTTATTTCAGTTTAAATAAGGAAATGAAAAATGATAAACATTAAGTGACTGCTCTAAAATAGATTCATGAAAGAGTAGGAAATGAACTGTTCATCTGATAGTAATTGCATTCAACATAACGTTAGCCAGGAATCTAGACACAACATGGCGGTATCACCAGGCATGGCAGGCCCTTGTTAGGACTTCCTGCCCTTCACTTCCCGCTAAGACTCTCAGCACGCGAAAAAAGCCCGGCGTCCGCCAAAAAACCCCTGCTCTGCACAAGCTCCTGGACATGTCATTCCTCAGAAATCGAAACCTAACTCAGGAAAACCGAAACCTACAAGCCCCGCCTACCTCGCCCTATAAAAGGCCCCCCGATACCCGCCCCAAGCACAACTTCCTCGGCCCTCCTCCTAGGGGACCGGTGAACCTTGCCCGGGAGCCCAATAAAGGCTATCTCTGTTCCATCTGCCTTGTGTCTTCTTGCTCGGCTCCCCATTACATTACATTGGTGCCGAAACCCAGGAGGAGATCCCTCCCTGGATCCCTGATGGTTCGGGCAGGCTCTTCTCTCCCAGAGCCAGGACCTCCTCTCCGAGCTGGGAGCGGTTTCACCAAATCCGAGACTCAATTCGATCACTGCTGGGTAAGTTTTCCCCCGTCCTGCAGGCTCTGGGAGTCCCTGCCCGAAAATGCGGCCGCGTCAGGGCCTCCCCTGTCCGTCACTTGTGATCTTGGCAAAGGGGACTAGGAGACGTCCAACCTCCCCGGAAGCCGCCATACCCCACACTCTGCATGGCAGTAGGAGGATGCTCCCGTTGCCTCCGGACTGCCCGCCTCAGGATCATGGGGACTGCCCAGTCCAAACCAGACCCAAAATCCCCTCTGGGGTGCCTCTTGGCTAATTTCCAGGCTTTAGGTCTCAGCCAAGACCTAAAACCAAAGCAGCTTATTTTCTTCTGCACAGTGGCATGGCCACAGTATAAATTAGATAATCAGTCTCAGTGGCCTGCAGAAGGCACTCTTGACTTTGACATCCTCACAGATCTGACCAACTTTTGCAAGAGAGTAGGCAAATGGTCCGAGGTACCATACGTTCAGGCCTTTTGGGACTTGAGCTCCCGCCCAGACCTCTGTGCCCAATGTTTGTTGGCCCAGGTCTTGCTCCCGACATCTTCTTCCTCAGGCCAGAAGAACAATCTTCCCTCTCTCTCTGAGCCCCCAGATGCTTTTTTTCCGCCTCCGCTTCAGTCCCCCGCTCAACCTCCCCCTTACCTGTCCTCGTCTCCGTCCTCATCGGCGCCACCCTTCCCTCCACTCCTCCTGTGTCCCCACCAAACCTGACGGACCCTGTCTCTCCTACCTCGTCCTCCTCACCTGTCTCAGCCCATACCCGGTCCAGGACCGACCTCCTGTGCCCCTTGCGGGAAGTGGCAGGTGCCGAAGGAACAGTCCGGGTCCATGTGCCATTTTTGCTGGCAGACCTGTCTAAGATTGAAGAGCTTGCAGGCTCTTTCTCAGCCAACCCCACTCTGTATATCAAAGAGTTCAGATACCTATGCCAGGTGTATGACCTCACCTGGCATGATCTCCATGTCGTTATGACCTCAACCTTGTCCCCTGAGGAATGGAAGCGTATCCTAGCGGCAGTCAGGCAAAACGCTGACCAGGTTCATTTAACTGACCCCACCATGCCAGTCGGCACCAAGGCGGCGCCCTTGGCTGAGCCCGGCTGGGACTACCAGGTTGGGCAGGCAGGCCGCCACCGCCGAGACATGATGGTCCAGTGCCTTCTTGCCGGCACTGCTCAACTTTAATAAATTAAAGGAGGTAGTCCAAGACTCACATGAGAATCCGGCCGTCTTTCTTAACCGATTGACTGAGGCACTCATTCAGTACACCCGCCTTGACCCTGCCTCCCCCGCAGGAGGGACTGTCTTGGCTATGTACTTTATTTCTCAGTCAGCTCCAGATATCCGAAAAAAAATTTAAAAAGGTGGAGGACGGCCCTCAATCTCCCATCCAGGATTGAGTCAAACTGGCCTTCAAGGTCTACAACTCCAGGGAGGAAGCAGCTGAGGCTCAGCGACAGGCAAGACTAAAACAGAAGGTAGACCTCCAAACCCAGGCCTTGATAGCAGCCCTGAAGACGGCCAGCTCCAGGAGCTCTCCAGGAGGAGGTACTCCCCAAGCGCCACCTGGTGCCTGCTTCAAGTGCCGCAATGAAGGCCACTGGGCCAGGCAGTGCCCCAAACCTGAGGAACCAACTCGCCCCTGTCCGAGCTGTTGGCAGATAGGCCACTGGAAGTCGGACTGCCCCAACCTGAGGACGGTCGCTATGCCTCTACGTGATGACCCTCCTCCGGGTACTGGAGGCGCCTTCCAGCTCCTCGACACCGAGGAAGATTAAAAGGCCCAGGCTGGGGAACCCCTCCTACTCTCACCATGCCCAGGGTTACGCTCCAGGCAGCGGTAAGTCCATATCCTTCCTTACGGACACAGGAGGGTACCTACTCTGTTTTGCCTTCCTCCAGTGGCCCAGCCATCCCCCCGTTGTCACAGTCATAGGAATTGAGGGCACTCCCTCCACCTACCACCTGACTCCTCCTCTGTCTTGCTGCCTGGATGGCTCCAGACTCCTCCTCTGTCTTGCCGCCTGGATGGTTCCCCTCCGCACCTCGCATTTCTCTTTCCCCTCCTGATAAAGCCTGCGAGGCTGATACCTCACTCCTGGTTTTCGGTCCCCATTAACCCTTAGGTGTAGGTGGCAACAATTCTCCTAGAAGCTCCACATTCCCTACTACCCACAGTCATCTGAAAAAGGAGGACCATACACTGTAATCCCCACCAACCCCACTGCTGCCAAGCTCCTTGGTCTTCCCTCCTAGTATCACCTGTCCCAGCTGAAAAAGGCGCCCACCCAACATGATTCCAATTGGACTACTCAGGTTGTTACCCCTACCAAGTTACGACTCATGCGCGCGGGTAATGACCCTCTGCCTGACCTTCCTTGGACACCTAGTCCTCCCAAGTCTAGGTAAGTCTCCTACCTAAGCTTCCCGCACTAACCCATTCCGGTGGAGGTTCTACCTTTCCGAGACCTGGACCCAAAGAAATCGCATGAGCTCCCTCACCATAGCCATAGTAGATTGCCAACCCCAAGTAACCTTTAATTTCTCCTCCTTCAACAGTGTGTCCCATGAGTGGAGGCACCCGTATATCTGTTTCACATATGATAAGACATATAATGCTTGTCGATCTACTTGGGTTGAAACCAATGGGGGCTGCCCTTATAACTACTGCAACATGCACAAGGCCATACAGGACACCAAAGAAACCCTCTGGCAGCAGCCCACTTCCTCTGTGCGGCTGACTACGAACCTTAAGTCTACCTTTTTCCTCACCATCCCTGACCCTTGGGACTCAAGGTGGGCAGCAGGGGTGGAGGCCCGCCTCTACCGAGCAGGGTATGATTCCTATCCTGTGGTCCGACTCAAGATCTTTAGGGCCTACGTCAGGGTGGTAAGCAGCCTTGTCAGCCTGGCCTCTGACATCAAACAACAGGAAAAAGCCATCTCAGCTATAGTCAACCCAGGCAGCAAGCCCCAGGACAGCAGCAACCCTTTTTCCTGGCTAACCTTAGTCAGAGAAGGGGCTCAAGTGGCACACATGGCCGGGGTACGCAACATCTCTCGCTGTTTCCTGTGTGCAGCCTTAGGTAAATCCCCCCTGGTTGTGGTACCCTTACCCAGCCCTGTTAACTCCTCTAACCTAACCCTCTCCTTTCCCCTTCCCAGCTGAACCCTGGGGGAAGTCCCCTTGTTCCAAGACCCACTTAGACAACAGCTCCCCTTTTGCTACTCCACCTCCAATGCTTCCTGGTGCAACCAGACAGGATCTGCGCCTCCAAATCTAACTGCCCCCCCCAAGGTGAGTATTTTTGATGCAATTCCACTCTGTCAAACACTCTCAAGGCTTCCAACACTACCCTATGCGTTCCCATCTCCCTAGTCCCCAGCCTCACCCTGTACAGTGAGGCCGAGCTATCCTCCCTTCTGCCCCTTGCCCGCCCCCACCAGGCAAGGGCAGTATTCCTTCCATTGATGATTGGGGTCTCTTTAGCCTCATCCCTCTAGCCTCCGGCCTAGGAACCGGAGCCCTAACTCATTCTGTCCGGACCTCTCAAGACCTTTCAGCCCGATTACAGGTAGCAATCGAAGCTTCTGCGGAGTCCTTGGCCTCCCTCCAACAACAGATCACCTCAGTTGCCCAGGTGGCAGCCCAAAACCGTGGGGCACTCGACCTCCTTACGGCCGATAAGGGCGGCACCTGCATGTTCCTCAATGAAGAATGTTGCTACTACATCCATGAGTCAGGACTAGTAGAAACCAATCTCCCCACTCTAGAAAGATTCAGGAAGGACTCCACCAGAAAAACCTCGATCAGGGCCCTCATTTGGGTGGTGGCAGACGTCTATGGCCAGTTGGGTCTTACCCTTTCTAAGCCCCTTACTAATCATTGGCTTCTTACTACTTATAGCTCCGTGTCATCCGCTTCGTCCAGGACCGCATAAAAGAAGCCTCCCAGGTCACTTTCAATCAGATGCTACTCCACCCCTATACCCGAGTTCTGACCTCCGAAGAACCCCACGATGGCCTATATCAGCAGGAAGCAGCCAGATGAATACGTTGCCCCTTTTTCTTATTAGAAAGAGGTCGGAATGTTAGGCAGGAATCTAGACCCAACATGGCGGTATGACCCCGCATGGCAGGCCCTTTGTTAGGACTTCCCGCCCTTCACTTCCTGCTAAGACTCTCAGCCTGTGCCTGCCAAAAAACCCCGCTCTGCGCAAGCTCCTGGACACGTCATTCCTTAGAAATCGAAACCTAACTCAGGAAAACCGAAACCTACAAACCCCGCCTACCTCACCCTATAAAAGGCCCCCGATACCCGCTCCGAGCGTGACTTCCTTGGCCCTCCTCCTAGGGGACCGGTGAACCTCACCTGCGAGCCCAATAAAGGCTACCTCTGTTCTCATCTGCCTCGTGTCTTCTTGCTCGGCTCCCCATTACATTACACATATTACATATATTACAATAAACTGGTAAGAAGCTATCTTATTTCCTTTATAAAAATTCCAATTAAGTAATGTGCCTTTAAATGTAAAATAACATCAAATCAGGAGGTTTTAGGTGAAAATTTTTATTTAGCAGTATATGTTCCATGATATTTATTATAACAAAACTAAGTTGATTTTCTTAGTTTGAATTACAAAGACTATTTCCAGATCACAAAATAAATACCTTACTTTCTCAAGGACAACAGTTGTACAACGATATGTACAAATTAAACAGCTGGAAAGTTAACTATTTTGTAAAGTCAAGATTATGTTTTAAACAAAGGACACTACATGATACGTTCAGTTAATACTTGAACACTTGGTATTAGATTGCAGCTGATTGTGAATACACTGCTAACTACTATATAGCAATCTAGTATCTCATAAATCATTCATAATAAATCAAATCTGCAGAGTATATTGGGAACCATTCTCAACCCATATTCTTTTATTCAATGACCATGATGTATCTCTTATCCTCTTATTAAATGATGTGAAGGTCCATCACTTACATTAGTTTTACTGACTAGGGGGAAAAGGAGAAAGAAAATAAGAGATACCACTACTGAAGAAACAGAATCAAGGGCAAGAACACCTATTAAGTGCCTGTCCTCAGAGACATAGTTGGAAAGTAGTAAAAGGATAAGCTTTAAACTTAGATGGACCAGGGTTTTAAATATCAGTTCTATCATTAGTTAGATGAACTTAGAGCCTTTGGGCCCCAATTTCATCATCTATAAAGTGGAGTCAAATAATCTACCTTAAAACATCACACGGTCAATGCCCAGTATAAAGGAGGTGCTCAGTGTATAAAAACTGTTATTATTTGGTTGAGGAAAAAGTTTGGCATATAAATTACACTTAAGACGAAAAGAAAATTGTAAGATATGGTCCTCTCTTTTCATACAAAAATGCCCCAAAAGGCTCTACATTGCCAAGGCCAGTCTTACACAGTTTCTTTCTTATAATAATGATGAAGAGTGTTCTATGCAGAATGTTCTATTTGCAGCAGCGATTCATTGTGTGCATGGAAAAAACTGCTGACACGTAGAGAAGATATTTTCCCGTAAAAGGTTGAAGTCCTTAAGCAGCAAAACACACCAACGTCCATCATCTTTAAACCCTATTGATTTCTGGTGAAGATTTAAAAGGCTGTTTACTTATTTCCCATCATTTCTGTCAGAGCTGTAACAGTTCTCTTCCCACTGAATAAACCTCACATGATCCTCCTGGTGATTAAGGTCAGACAAAATGTCAAACTCCTAATGCTAAGTGCTTTCACATTAAAAATTCATATGAAATCACCAAGTAAAATCCAAACAAGAAGTCAGACATGTAAACAATTCACAAAAAAGAGTTGCACTGACTATTATAGAATATAGGTGGACTGTAGATGTGGAAAAAAAGGTTTGGCAATAGGTCAGAGCACTTTGTCCTTCATCCTGGCATTTACACTGTCATTTCCTATTTTAAAATCAGTAGGCCATGCTGGACTCAAGCCGTGTGTGTGTGTGTGTGTTGTGTGTATATGTGTGTGTGTGTGTGTCTAGTATCGCCCCAAGTAATTAGCAATCATTTGGTTCTGCAAGTTCAGCATGGCCTTTCGTTTTAAAGCAGGAAGTGTGTGGGCAGAGGGAGTATTTGCTCAATATCTAAAAACAAAACAAAACACTGACAGATTTTCTTCCAGGCATGAGTGGATCCAAAGGGTAAAAAAAATGTTATCAGGATCTATTTATCTCCATCTCTCAGTGTTTCTTTTCACCCTTTTCATTCACTCCCAAGCTAGCTACTTGAATATGGTAGCCCCTAAATACCAGTCAAGACTTGTATTTTCCAAGCTACAAATTCACTGAAATGAGAACTTCTCTTCCCAAATACAGGCACACCTTAAAGATATTGCAGTTTATGTTCCAGACCACTGCAATAAAGCAAGTCATACAAATATTTGTGTTTGCAAAAAAAAATTGTTGCATTTACATGTTTACATACCATAGTCTACTACATGTGCAATCACACTATGTCTAAAAAATAATGTATACACCTTAATTAAAATATACTTTATTGCTAAAAAAAATGCTAACAATCACCTGAGCCTTCAGTGAACTGTAATTTTTTTGCTGGCAGAGGGTCTGGCCTCAATGTTGGTGTCTTTTGACCGATAAGGGTGGTAGTGGCCAAAGGTTAGTGTAGCATATGGCAATTTCTTAAAATAAAACATTGAAATTTGCTGCACTGATTGACTTCTTTTCACAAAACATTCCCCTGCAACATACAATGCTGCTTGATAGCATTTAACCCACAGGAGAACTGGAGTCAATCCTCTCAAACCTTGCCATCACTTTATCAACTAATGTTATGTAATTTTCTAAACCTTTTGTCATTTCAACAACGTTCACGGCATCTTCACCACAAGTAGATTCCATCTGAAGACATCGTTTTATTTGCTCATTCATAAGAAGCTATTCCTCATCTGTTCGATTTTTATCATGAGATTAAAGTAATTCAGTCACATCTTCAGGCTCCACTTCTACTCTCATAGGTCTCTTGCTGTTTCAACCACATCTGCAGTTATTGCTGATCCTGAAGTCTTGAACCCCTCAGAGTCATCCGTGAGGGTTAGAATCAACTTCTTTCAGAGTCAATATATTAATGTTAATATATTGACCTACTTCCATGAATCACAAATGTTCTTATTAGTATCCAGAATGGTGAAACCTTTCCAGAAGGTTTTCAATTTACTTTGCCCAGATCCATCAGAGAAATCACTATCTATGGCAGCTGCAGTCTTATGAAATGTATTTATCAAATGATAAGACTCGAAAGTCAAAACCACTCCTTGATCCATGAGTTGCAGAATGGATGTTGTGTCAGAAGACATGAAAACAACAATATTCTTGTACATCTCCATCAGAGCTCTTGAGTGACCAAGTGTGTGGTCAGTGAGCAATAATCTTTTGAAAATTAATCTTTTTTTCTTAGCAGTAGGTCTCAACAGTGGGCTTAAAATGTTCAATGTTGTAAAAAGATGTCCTGTCATCCAGACTTTGTTGTTCCATTTCAGAGCACCGATAGATTTAGCATAATTCTTAACAGCTCTAGGATTTTCAGGTGGTAAGCGAGCACTGGCTTCAACTTAAAGTCACCAGCTGGATTAGCCTGTACTAAGAGAATCAGCCTGTCTTTTGAAGCTTTGAAGCCAGGCATTGACTTCTCTTCTCTAGCTAGGAAAGTTCTAGATGGCATTTTCTTCAACAGAAGACTGTTTCATCCACATTGAAAATCTGTTGTTTTTGAGTCAGGCACGGTGGCTCATGCCTGTAATCCCAGCACTTTGGGAGGTCGAGGCAGGTGGATTACTTGATGTCAGGAGTTTGAGACCAGCCTTGCCAACATGGTGAAACTCTGTCTCTACCAAAAAATTAGCTGGGTGTGGTGGTGGGTGCTTGTAATCCCAGCTACTCAGGAGGCTGAGGCATGAGAATCACTTGGGAGGCTGAGTGAGACTCGAGAATCACTTGAACCCAGGAGGCAGAGGTTGCAGTGAGCCAGATTGTGTCACTGCACTCTAGCCTGTTTGGTAGAGCGAGACTCATTCTCAAAAAAAAAAAGAAAAAACAAAAACAAAAACCAAAACAAAACAAAAAAAAAGAAAATCTGTTGTTTAGTGCAGCCACATTCACCAATTATCTTAGCTAGCTCTTTTAGACAACCTGCTGCAACTTCTCCACCAGCACTTGCTGCTCCACTTTGCACCTTTGTTATGGAGATGGTTTCTTTCCTTAAATCTCATGAACCAACCTCTGCTAGCTTCCAACTTTTCTTCTGTACCTTCCTCACCTCTCTCAGCCTTCATAGAAGTGAATAGAGTTAGGATTTTGCTCTGGATTAGGCTTTGTCTTGAGGGAATGTTATGGCTGTTTTGATCTTCTATCCAGACAAGGACAATTTTCTCCATATCAGCAATAAGGCTGCTTCACTTATCATTTGTATGTTCATTGAAGTAGCACTTTTAATATCTTGGTGCTTTTCCTGTGACTTAAAAATTTATGTTTTTTAAAAAAGTAATAGGGTACAGAATGCAACATGCAGAGAGAAATGTGTAGTAACAAGCAATTACCCTTTCCTTTCTGCCCATCAGCCTCAAATTCTAACCCTTAGAAACCAGTTATCAGTTTTTTTTTTTTTTTTTTTTATAGAACTGTTCTATGCATGCTCATGTTGTCTCTAACTTAGCTTATGGTGTCTTCTCTTTTAAGGGGATTTTAAATTTATATATACTGAATAACCTGTCTTGTTCTGTAAATTTAAACATGTTCCTCTGGCACTGTATTTCCTGTATTTTATTAGTAAGACCTACAGACTTCAGGCTTGCCTTTTTGTTTTCTGGTAAGATTACCTCATAACTTACGTTGTACACTTTTTTTTTTTTTTTTGAGATGGAGTCTCGCTCTGTTGCCCAGTCTGGAGTGCAGTGGTGCGATCTTGGCTCACTGCAAACTCCACCTACCAGGTTGATGCCATTCTCCTGCCTCAGCCTCCTGAGTAGCTGGGACTACAGGCGCCTGCCACCACATCTGGCTAATTTTTTTGTATTTTTAGTAGAGACGAGGTTTCACCATGTTAGCCAGGATGGTTTCTAGTTCCTGACCTCGTGATTCACCCGCCTCGGCCTCCCAAAGTGCTGGGATTACAGGGGTGAGTCAAAGGGCCCGGCACGTTGTACACCTTTTTTAGGAGCCATATAATGGCTGGTTGTCAATGATCCACATTGTGAATGATCATTATTTCATTAAAGATTACAAAAATAGTAATATTTTAATTCTCATTCCTTCCTCCTTCATTTATTTGTTAGATATGTCCATAGAGAAAACATTCCTCTACTCAATTACTTGCTTACCTCAAGTTACAACTCAACTGGTATAGTCAAATTGGATATAAATGTTGGATTTATTTTTTCCCTAATAACTTTCAAGTGAGTTTTTCTTTAGTATGATCATGAACACATGGATTTAAACATGTTTGGTATTAGTACTGATACTCTCTAATATCAATAGAGATTTTTCTATATACAAGATGATATCATCTGCATCCCCTCTTGATGGCCTTCAGAAGTCTCTTCAAGTTGGATTCAGCTTCTCCTGAATCTTTCTGACCCATACCTAGTAGTTTTTGACATCTTTCTTGCTATTTGGTATAATAAGGTATTCCACAATTACCTATTTCCTGCCACAGATCTGGAATCAGCCATTTCTCCCAGGAGCCCTTGTTCATTTAAGTGGAAAATAAATACCTTTGTAGTCACATTTCATTATTGCTGAAGTGGTTCTTATTTCTAGGCCTATTCGGTGGCTGGAACTAGGATACATGCACTTGTTTTGACGGCAAAGTCAACATAAGATTATAGTGATATTTCCAGTAGAAATTCAGGGTATTGACTGAAACTCAGACATCTTTCATTGTTTCTTCTTTCCCCAGAACCCAAAATCCCAGTCTTGCTATACCAACATAATTACTTATTATTTTATCACAAAATACAAATCTTGTAATCTTAGAAAAAGTCAGCTTTTTACTATCCACAGTGTCATTACAGAAAGCAGTTTACAGTTTTAAAGGTTGTTTTCATCCTTAGGTTATATATCACACAAGAGTCAAATTAACTGTTTAAAGTATTTTGTCATTACAAGTCATTTTTTAGCAACTTTATTGAGATATAATCCACATACCATATAATTCCCCATTTAAAGTGTTTTCTTTTTTTTCTTTTTTTTCCCACAAGTCTCACTCTGACGCCCAGGCTGCAATGCAGTGGCATGATCTTGGCTCACTGCAACCTCCGCCTCCCAGGTTCAGGCGATTCTCATGCCTCAACCTCCCAAGTAGCTGGGATTATAGGTGTGTGTCACCATGCCCAACTAATTTTTGTATTTTTAGCAGAGACGGGGTTTTGCCATCTTGGCCAGGCTGGTCTCAAACTCCTGGCCTCAAGTAATCTGCGTGCCCTGGCCTCCCAAAGTGCTGGCATTACAGGCTTGAGCCACCATGCCTGGCCTGAAGTGTTTATTCAGTGACTTTCAGTATATTCACAGAGTTGTGCAACTGTCACACCCCCAAAAGAAACACTACTCTCCTTAGCCATCATTCTCCAAACCTCCATGTATCCAGCCCTTGGCAATCAATAATGTACTTCCTGTTCCTTGGATTTGCCTACTTTGGAAATTTCATATAAATGAAATCTATATAACACGTGGGTTATTGTGACTTACTTCGTTTATCACTTTTTGAAGTTTCACCCATGTTGTAGCATGTGCCAATACTTTATTTACCTTTACCATTTCTTTAATCAAGTTGGCATACTTATAAGCAGAAAAGATATGTTTTTTTATTTTACATTTTGTAAATGTATGTTATTTAATTCTAAATCATCTAAAATAATTTCTCTGAATTTTTCCTATTATATTGGAGGAAAGGCAAATTATCATATTAGAAAGAAAAGAGACTAAAGCAAGAACTGCATTTAAATCCTGTGGTTGCTAAATTTCATTTTTGGCAAGTTATTAACATTTAAGCCTCATATTTCATCATTGGAACATTAAGCTTGTGGGAGTTATTTGTATCCTACTGCTCGAGGTCATCGCCAAGGTCTGATTTTTCACAAAAAAATTTTGCAGCCTCCAGCATAAATGGGTTAACCTCTGAGTTTCAGTTTTCTTATCTGCAAAGTGGGTAAACATCACATACTTAACATGGATTGAGACAGCATGTGCAAAAGCTCGCAGCATCTAAAGCAGAGAAGACAACAACAAACTTTTAAAATAAGCCTTCCTTTTAGAACACAAAGTCTCGAAAATAGTGTGTAAATAATATAAACAAGCTTTTTCAGGTATTGATATAATTTATTTATTTATTTATTTTTTGAGACGGAGTCTCGCTCTGTCGCCCAGGCTGGAGTGCAGTGGCGCGATCTCGGCTCACTGCAAGCTCCGCCTCCTGGGTTCACACCATTCTCCTGTCTCAGCCTCCTGAGTAGCTGTGACTACAGGCGCCCGCCACCGCGCCCGGCTAATTTTTTTTTTGTATTTTTAGTAGAGATGGGGTTTCACCGTGGTCTCGATCTCCTGACCTTGTGATCCACCCGCCTCGGCCTCCCAAAGTGCTGGGATTACAGGCGTGAGCCACCGCGTCCGGCTCAGGTATTGATGTAATTTATAGAGAGCCCAAAAGAAGCCACAGATAGTAGTAACATGTAAAAGTGCACCTAAATCTAAAAAATGGACAAAGATTATAATAGCCAATTAATAAAAGGACGATCAACAAAGAGATGTTCATTCATTTGCATAAATATTTGTTGACAGAATGTACCTTTATTATATAAACATTTGTCTTGGAACAATTTTAAATTTATGGGAAGGTTGCAAAGAGAGTACAGAGTTCCCAGATATCCTCTATTGAGCTTCTCCTAATGTTAGCATCTTCCATAATCAAGGTGCATTTGTCAAAATTAAATGATTAATACTGGTAGAATTAATACTATTAACTGAATTACAGACTTTATATGTATTTCACCAGTTTTCTCATTAATGTCTTTTTTCGATTCTAAGATCCAATCCAGGATTCCATTTGCATTTAATCATCATGTTTCCTTCGTCTCTCCAATCTGTGACAGCTTTTCAGACTTTTCCTTGTTTTTCGTGTTCTTGACACTTGTGAAGAGTAGTAATCAAGTATTTCATATTTTGTAAAATTTCCTTCAATTTTAATGTGTTCACATGATTAGGCTGGGATTATGGGTTATGGAAGGAATATCACAGATGTGCTACCACATGACTTATCACTGGTGATTTTAACCTTAACACTTGACTAAGGTGGAGTCTGCCTGATTTCCTAACTATAAAGTTATTTCTTTTTTCTTTTCCATATTTTCCTCTCTGGAAACAAATCAACAAGTCCAGTCCACAAGGAGGCAGAAAAGCTCACCTCCAGAAGGGGATAGCATTTATATATTAAAAACTATTCCTTAAGGAAGATTTGTCTGTTTTCTCTAAAGAATTCATCAATTCAGTCATTTATTTATATCAGTATGGATTTTTTTTTTTTTTAAATAATACTTTAAGTTCTAGGGTACATGTGCATAACGTGCAGGTTTGTTACATATGTATACTTGTGCCATGTTGGTGTGCTGCACCCATCAACTCATCAGCACCCATCAATTCATCATTTATATCATGTATAACTGCCCAATGCAATCCTTCCCCCCTCCCCCCTCCCCATGATAGGCCCCAGTGTGTGATGTTCCCCTTCCCGAGTCCAAGTGATCTCATTGTTCAGTTCCCACCTATGAGTGAGAACATGCGGTGTTTGGTTTTCTCTTCTTGTGATAGTTTGCTAAGAATGATGGTTTCCAGATGCATCCATGTCCCTATAAAGGACGCAAACTCATCCTTTTTTATGGCTGCATAGTATTCCATGGTGTGTATGTGCCACGTTTTCTTAATCCAGTCTGTCACTGATGGACATTTGGGTTGATTCCAAGTCTTTGCTATTGTGAATAGTGCCGCAATAAACATACGTGTGCATGTGTCTTTATAGCAGCATGATTTATAATCTTTTGGATAGATACCCAGTAGTGGGATGGCTGGGTCATATGGTACATCTAGTTCTAGATCCTTGAGGAATTGCCATACTGTTTTCCATAATGGTTGAACTAGTTTACAATCCCACCAACAGTGTAAAAGTGTTCCTATTTCTCCACATCCTCTCCAACACCTGTTGTTTCCTGACTTTTTAATGATTGCCATTCTAACTGGTGTGAGATGGTATCTCATTGTGGTTTTGATTTGCATTTCTCTGATGGCGAGTGATGAGCATTTTTTGATGTGTCTGTTGGCTGTATGAATGTCTTCTTTTGAGAAATGTCTGTTCATATCCTTTGTCCACTTTTTGATGGGGTTGTTTTTTTCTTGTATATTTGTTTGAGTTCTTTGTAGATTCTGGATATTAGCCCTTTGTCAGATGAGTAGATTGCAAAAATTTTCTCCCATTCTGTAGGCTGCCTATTCACTCTGATGGTAGTTTCTTTTGCTGTGCAGAAGCTCTTTAGTTTAATTAGATCCCATTTGTCAATTTTTACTTTTGCTGCCGTTGCTTTTGGTGTTTTAGACATGAAGTCCTTGCCCATGCCTAGGTCCTGAATGGTATTACCTAGGTTTTCTTCTAGGGTTTTTATGGTAGTAGGTCTAACATTTAAGTCTCTAATCCATCTTGAATTACTCTTCGTATAAGGAGTAAGGAAAGGATCCAGTTTCAGCTTTCTACTTATGGCTAGCCAATTTTCCCAGCACCATTTATTAAATAGGGAATCCTTTCCCCATTCCTTGTTTCTCTCAGGTTTGTCAAAGATCAGATGGCTGTAGATGTGTGGTATTATTTCTGAGGACTCTGTTCTGTTCCATTGGTCTATAGCTCTGTTGTGGTACCAGTACCATGCTGTTTTGGTTACTGTAGCCTTGTAGTATAGTTTGAAGTCAGGTAGCGTGACGCCTCCAGCTTTGTCCTTTTGACTTAGGATTGTCTTGGCAATGCGGGCTCTTTTTTGGTTCCATATGAACTTTAAAGCAGTTTTTTCCAATTCTGTGAAGAAACTCATTGGTAGCTTGATGGGGATGGCATTGAATCTATAAATAACCTTGGGCAGTATGGCCATTTTCACGATATTGATTCTTCCTATCCATGAGCATGGTATGTTCTTCCATTTGTTTGTGTCCTCTTTGATTTCACTGAGCAGTGGTTTGTAGTTCTCCTTGAAGAGGTCCTTTACATCCCTTGTAAGTTGGATTCCTAGGTATTTTATTCTCTTTGAAGCAATTGTGAATGGAAGTTCATTCCTGATTTGGCTCTCTGTTTGTCTGTTACTGGTGTATAAGAATGCTTGTGATTTTTGCACATTAATTTTGTATCCTGAGACTTTGCTGAAATTGCTTATCAGCTTAAGGAGATTTTGGGCTGAGACGATGGGGTTTTCTAAATATACAATCATGTCATCTGCAAACAGGGACAATTTGACTTCTTCTTTTCCTAACTGAATACCCTTGATTTCTTTCTCTTGTCTGATTGCCCTAGCCAGAACTTCCAACACTATGTTGAATAGGAGCGGTGAGAGAGGGCATCCCTGTCTTGTGCCAGTTTTCAAAGGGAATTTTTCCAGATTTTGCCCATTCAGTATGATATTGGCTGTGGGTTTGTCATAAATAGCTCTTATTATTTTGAGGTATGTTCCATCAATACCGAATTTATTGAGCGTTTTTAGCATGAAGGGCTGTTGAATTTTGTCAAAAGCCTTTTCTGCATCTATTGAGATATCAGGTGGTTCTTGTCTTTGGTTTCGTTTATATGCTGGATTACGTTTATTGATTTGCGAATGTTGAACCAGCCTTGCGTCCCAGGGATGAAGCCCACTTGATCATGGTGGATAAGCTTTTTGATGTGCTGCTGAATCCGTTTTGCCAGTCTTTTATTGAGGATTTTTGCATCGATGTTCATCAGGGATATTGGTCTAAAATTCTCTTTTTTTGTTGTGTCTCTGCCAGGCTTTGGTATCAGGATGATGTTGGCCTCATAAAATGAGTTAGGGAGGATTCCCTCTTTTTCTATTGATTGGAATAGTTTCAGAAGGAATGGTACCAGCTCCTCCTTGTATCTCTGGTAGAATTCAGCTGTGAATCCATCTGGTCCTGGACTTTTTTTGGTTGGTAGGCTATTAATTATTGCCTCAATTTCAGAGCCTGCTATTGGTCTATATAGGGATTCCACTTCTTCCTGGTTTAGTCTTGGAAGAGTGTAAGTGTCCAGGAAATTATCCATTTCTTCTAGATTTTACAGTTGATTTGCGTAGAGGTGTTTATAGTATTCTCTGATGGTAGTTTGTATTTCTGTGGGGTCGCTGGTGATATCCCCTTTATCATTTTTTATTGCGTCTATTTGATTCTTCTCTCTTTTCTTCTTTATTAGGCTTGCTAGCGGTCTGTCAATTTTGTTGATCTTTTCAAAAAACCAACTCCTGGGCCGGGCGCGGTGGCTCAAGCCTGTAATCCCAGCACTTTGGGAGGCCGAGACGGGCGGATCACGAGGTCAGGAGATCGAGACCATCCTGGCTAACACGGTGAAACCCCATCTCTACTAAAAATACAAAAACTAGCTGGGCGAGGTGGCGGGCGCCTGTAGTCCCAGCTACTCGGGAGGCTGAGGCAGGAGAATGGCATAAACCCAGGAGGTGGAGCTTGCAGTGAGCTGAGATCCGGCCACTGCACTCCAGTCCGGGCGACAGAGCGAGACTCCGCCTCAAAAAAAAAAAAAAAAAAAAAACCAACTCCTGGATTCATTGATTTTTTGGAGGGTTTTTTGTGTCTCTATCTCCTTCAGTTCTGCTCTGATCTTAGTTATTTCTTGCCTTCTGCTAGCTTTTGAATGTGTTTGCTCTTGCCTCTCTAGTTCTTTTAATTGTGATGTTAGAGTGTCAATTTTAGATCTTTCCTGCTTTCTCTTGTGGGCATTTAGTGCTATAAATTTCCCTCTACACACTGCTTTAAATGTGTCCCAGAGATTCTGGTATGTTGTATCTTTGTTCTCATTGGTTTCAAAGAACATCTTTATTTCTGCCTTCATTTCGTTATGTACCCAGTAATCATTCAAGAGCAGGTTATTCAGTTTCCATGTAGTTGAGTGGTTTTGACTGAGTTTCTTAGTCCTGAGTTCTAGTTTGATTGCACTGTGGTCTGAGAGACAGTTTGTTATAATTTCTGTTCTTGTACATTTGCTGAGGAGTGCTTTACTTCCACTTATGTGGTCAATTTTGGAATAAGTGTGATGTGGTGCTGAGAAGAATGTATATTCTGTTGATTTGGGGTGGAGAGTTCTGTAGATGTCTATTAGGTCCGCTTGGTGCAGAGAGGAGTTCAATTCCTGGATATCCTTGTTAACTTTCTGTCTCGTTGATCTGTCTAATGTTGACAGTGGAGTGTTGAAGTCTCCCATTATTATTGTATGGGAGTCTAAGTCTCTTTGTAAGTCTCTAAGGACTTGCTTTATGAATCTGGGTGCTCCTGTATTGGGTGTATATATATTTAGGAGAGTTAGCTTTTCCTATTGAATTGATCCCTTTACCATTATGTAATGGCCTTCTTTGTCTCTTTTGATCTTTGATGGTTTAAAGTCTGTTTTATCAGAGACTAGGATTGCAACCCCTGCTTTTTTTTGTTCTCCATTTGCTTGGTAAATCTTCCTCCATCCCTTTATTTTGAGCCTATGTATGTCTCTGCATGTGAGATGGGTCTCCTGAATACAGCAGACTGATGGGTCTTGACTCTTTATCCAGTTTGCCAGTCTGTGTCTTTTAATTGGAGCATTTAGTCCATTTACATTTACGGTTAATACTGTTATGTGTGAACTTGATCCTGCCATTATGATATTACCTGGTTATTTTGCTCGTTAGTTGATGCAGTTTCTTCCTAGCCTCGATGGTCTTTACATTTTGGCATGTTTTTGCAATGGCTGGTACTGGTTGTTCCTTTCCATGTTTAGGGCTTCCTTCAGGGTCTCTTGTAAGGCAGGCCTGGTGGTGACAAAATCTCTAAGCATTTGCTTATCTGTAAAGGATTTTATTTCTCCTTCACTTATGAAACTTAGTTTGGCTGGATATGAAATTCTGGGTTGAAAATTCTTTTCTTTAAGAATGTTGAATATTGGCCCCCACTCTCTTCTGGCTTGTAGAGTTTCTGCCGAGAGATCTGCTGTTAGTCTGATGGGCTTCCCTTTGTGGGTAACCCGACCTTTCTCTCTGGCTGCCCTTACGATTCTTTCCTTCATTTCAACTTTGGTGAATCTGGCAATTATGTGTCTTGGATTTGCTCTTCTCGAGGAGTATCTTTGTGGAGTTCTCTGTATTTCCTGAATTTGAATGTTGGCCTGCCCTACTAGGTTGGGGAAGTTCTCCTGGATGATATCCTGAAGAGTGTTTTCCAACTTGGTTCCATTTTCCCCCTCACTTTCAGGTACCCCAATCAGACGTAGATTTGGTCTTTTTACATAACCCCATACTTCTTGCAGGCTTTGTTCATTTTTTTCTTCTTTTTTCTTTTGGTTTCTCTTCTCGCTTCATTTCATTCATTTGATCCTCAATCGCTGATACTCTTTCTTCCAGTTGATCGAGTCGGTTACTGAAGCTTGTGCGTTTGTCATGTATTTCTCGTGTCATGGTTTTCATCTCTGTCATTTCGTTTATGACCTTCTCTGCATTAATTAGTCTAGCTGTCAATTCTTCCACTCTTTTTTCAAGATTTTTAGTTTCTTTGCGCTGGGTACGTAATTCCTCCTTTAGCTCTGAGAAGTTTGATGGACTGAAGCCTTCTTCTCTCATCTCATCAAAGTCATTCTCTGACCAGCTTTGATCCGTTGCTGGCGATGGGCTGCGCTCCTTTGCAGGGGGAGATGCGGTCTTATTTTTTGAATTTCCAGCTTTTCTGCCCTGCTTCTTCCCCATCTTTGTGGTTTTATCTGCCTCTGGTCTTTGATGATGGTGACGTACTGATGGGGTTTTGGTATAGGTGTCCTTCCTGTTTGATAGTTTTCCTTCTGACAGTCAGGACCCTCACTGTAGGTCTGCTGGAGATTGCTTGAGGTCCACTCCAGACCCTGTTTGCCTGGGTATCAGCAGCAGAGGTTGCAGAAGATAGAATATTGCTGAACAGTGAGTGTACCTGTCTGATTCTTACTTTGGAAGCTTCCTCTCAGGGGTGTACTCCACCCTGTGAGGTGTGGGGTGTCAGACTGCCCCTAGTGGGAGACGTCTCCCAGTTAGGCTACTCAGGGGTCAGTGACCCACTTAAGCAGGCAGTCTGTCCGTTCTCAGACCTCAACCTCCGTGTTAGGAGATCCACTGCTCTCTTCAAAGCTGTCAGACAGAGTCGTTCGCGTCTGCTCAGGCCTCTGCTACTTCCCCTGTTGTTTTTTTAGCTGAGCCCTGCCCCCAGAGGTGGAGTCTACAGAGAGAGGCAGGTTTCCTTGAGCTGCTGTGAGCTCCACCCAGTTCGAGCTCCCCAGCGGCTTTGTTTACCTACTTAAGCCTCAGCAATGGCGGGCGCCCCTCCCCCAGCCTCACTGCTGCCTTGAGGTTAGATCGCCACAGACTGCTGTGTTAGCAGTGAGGGAGGCTCCGTGGGCGTGGGACCCTCCCGGCCAGGTGAGGGATGTATTCTTCTGGTGTGCCCGTTTGCTTAAAGCGTGGTATTGGGGTGGGAGTTACCCGATTTTCCAGGTGTTGTGTGTCTCAGGTCCCCTGGCTAGGAAAAGGGATTCCCTTCCCCCTTGCGCTTTCCAGGTGAGGCGATGTCTCACCCTGCTTCAGCTCTCGCTGGTCAGGCTGCAGCAGCTGACCAGCACCGATTGTCCGGCACTCCCTAGTGAGATGACCCCAGTACCTCAGTTGAAAATGCAGAAATCACCGGTTTTCTGTGTCGCTTGCGCTGGGAGTTGGAGACTGGAGCTGTTCCTATTCGTCCATCTTGCTCCGCCCCCCTGAAGGATTTTTTTTGAGTAAAATGCAATATCCTATTTTGTTGCTCAAACTGTTCCATGTTTAAAAAAAAAAAAAACAAAAAAACAGCACCTCCTTACTTTCTGACCCCGTAAGATATTCCAGGCTCATCTTATATTTTACCTGTCCCAGATGCAGCAGTAGCCATTTCTCCAGGAAGCCGTGCTTCTTTTTATTACAAAATGGTATGCAGAAACCAAGATTAGGATAGGTGCTGAATGAGTCTGCAGCTGCTGGGGTGTCATTGCTTCTAGGCTTTTACATACATGTACACTAAGCCATGTATCCACTTGTATCTGAGATTAGTTATATATATATTTATCTGTAATATATTAAAATAAACATGAGTCTCTGCTCACACATCTCTCCAGAGCCACAGAGTTCATTCTAGTTTCTCTGTTGTTTATTTGTAATTTCTTACTCTGACAGAAACTTGGCTCTTCACACCTACAATATGTTCACTTATCATTCAATCCTAGAATAGAGGTAGTTTTAGGACTGCTAACCTGTACCTGTAAGAAACAAATTTACCAACTAGAGTTCAATGTTTATTATGTATAGTTCTTTTTGTCTTTAGCCCTACATTATCCAGTCAAAACATTACATTACCCGCTTTCCAAAGTTACTTAGGTTAGTTCCCCTCCCCCTACCAGTTTCATTAAGATATGTCATGTATTTATAACATAGTTAGATTCATAAGTTACAGTTTCCATTTCATCCTGGGATCCCCTGACATTTTGATGTTTTAATTTACACCCGGAAAGTTCATTCTACAAATGATTGGACAGAATCCATCTACCATCCCATTACCACACAGAACAGTTCTATCACACCCCTTTTGTAGTTGACCCCTCCCTCACCTCCTGGTAACCATCTATCTGTTTTCTGTTCTTATTAGCTTTGCCTTTTCCAGTATGTCATGTAAATGGAATAATACAATACACTGCCTTTTAGCTCTGGCTTTGCTCAGCAAAATGCATGTAATATTTATTCATGTTGTTGCAGGAATAACCAACTCACTCCATTTTATTGTCTTCCAGTATTCCACTGTACCACTTACTGAAAGACATCTTGGTTGTTCCTAGTTTTTGGTGATTTATAAATAAAGCTGCTATAAACATTTGCATACAGGTTTCTGTGTGAACAAAAGTTTTCAATACATTTAGGTAAATACCCAGGAGTGATACTTAAGAAACTATCAAACTGTCTTCCAAAGTGGCTATATCATTTTTCCATTCCCACTGGCAATAAATGAGAATGCCTGTTGCTCTAGATCTTTGCCATTATTTATTGTCTGTTTGTAATAATTCTAACAACTGTGACATAGCATCTAATTGTGATTTTAATTTCTATTCTGTAATGATAAATGATGTTAAGTACCTTTTCATGTCCTTGTTTGCCATCCATATATCTTCTTTGGAGAAGTACCTATTCAGATATTTTGTCTTTTTTTTTTTTTTTTTCAATTAGCTTGTTTACTTTCTTCCTATATTAGGTTCTTATTGCTGCTGTAACAAATTGTCACAAATATGGTGTCTTAAAACAATGCAAATTTACTATCTTATAGTTCTGTACGTTAGAAATTTGTCAGAGGTTAGTGGGCAAAGGATATGAACAGACATTTCTCAAAAGAAGACATTCATACAGCCAACAGACACATGAAAAAATGCTCATCATCACTGGTCATCAGAGAAATGCAAATCAAAACCACAATGAGATACCATCTCACATCAGTTAGAATGGCAATTATTAAAAAGTCAGGAAACAATAGGTGCTGGAGAGGATGTGGAGAAATAGGAACACTTTTACACTGTTGGTGGGATTGTAAACTAGTTCAACCATTATGGAAAACAGTATGGCAATTCCTCAAGGATCTAGAACTAGATGTACCATATGACCCAGCCATCCCACTACTGGGTATATACCCAAAGGATTATAAATCATGCTGCTATAAAGACACATGCACACGTATGTTTATTGCGCCACTATTCACAATAGCAAAGACTTGGAATCAACCCAAATGTCCATCTGTGACAGACTGGATTAAGAAAATGTGGCACATATACACCATGGAATACTATGCAGCCATAAAAAAGGATGAGTTTGTGTCCTTTGTAGGGACATGGATGCATCTGGAAACCATCATTCTTAGCAAACTATCACAAGAAGAGAAAACCAAACACCGCATGTTCTCACTCATAGGTGGGAACTGAACAATGAGATCACTTGGACTCGGGAAGGGGAACATCACACACTGGGGCCTATCATGGGGAGGGGGGTGTGGGAGGGATTGCATTGGGAGTTATACCTGATATAAATGACGAATTGATGGGTGCTGACGAGTTGATGGGTGCAGCACACCAACATGGCACAAGTATACATATGTAACAAACCTGCACGTTATGCACATGTACCCTAGAACTTAAAGTATAATAATAATAATAATAATAATTTAAAAAAAAAAAAAAAGAAAGTTGTCAGAGGTCTCCCTGGCCTAAAATTAAGGTGTCAGTAGGACTGTGTTCCTTTCTTAAGGTTCTAGGGGAAAGTCCATTCCATGCTTTTTCTAGCTTCTAGAAATCACTCATGACCCTTGGCTCATATTTCTCTTTCTTCATCTTTCAAGCCAACATCATTGGATTAAGTCTTTTTCACATGATATCTCTGACTTCCTCTTTTACATCATCACTCCCTTTTGTATTAGGATGTAGGCATCTTTGGGTGATGGGGGTGGGGGGGGCATTATTCTTCCTATCACACTTAGTGGCAAGTTCTTCAGAGTCCTTTGTATATTTTGGATAATCCATGTCACTTGTTGGACTTGGAATTTTCAAATGTTTTCTCCCATTCAGCACTTGACTTTTCATTCTTGTTAACAGTGCCTTTCTTAGAGTGAAAGTTTAAAAGTTTAAACTTTTGATAATAAAGTCAAATTTATCAAAAAAATTTTAATGAGTTGTGTTTTTGGTGTCAATTTTAAGCACTTCCCACCTAAGTCAAAATTATGGAGATTTTCTTAAATGTTTTCTTCTAGAAGTTTTACAGTTTTACGCTATACATTTTAGGTCTATGATGCATTCTCAGTTAATTTTTGTACAAGTTGTGTGGTACATGTTGACATGTTGAGGTTTTTAGTTTAGTTTAGTTTAGTTTTTTGCATAAAGCTGTTCCAGTACCATTTACTGAACAAACTACCCATTTCCTGTGGAATTTCTTTTTAGCTTCTGCCAACAATCAGTTGATAATATTTGTGTGGGTCTACTTCTTTTTTTTTTTTTTTTTTGAGGCGGAGTCTCGCTCTGTCGCCCGGACTGGAGTGCAGTGGCCGGATCTCAGCTCACTGCAAGCTCCGCCTCCCGGGTTTACGCCATTCTCCTGCCTCAGCCTCCCGAGTAGCTGGGACTACAGGCGCCCACCACCTCGCCCGGCTAGTTTTTGTATTTTTAGCAGAGACGGGGTTTCACGGTGTTAGCCAGGATGGTCTCGATCTCCTGACCTTGTGATCCGCCCGTCTCGGCCTCCCAAAGTGCTGGGATTACAGGCTTGAGCCACCGCGCCCGGCCGTGGGTCTACTTCTGAGCTCTTTATTTTGTCTCACTGAATTATATGTTTATCCTTTGGCCGGGACCCCACTGGCTTGACTTATGCAGCCTTATATTAAAATTGGGTAGTGTGAATTCTCAACTTTGTTCCTCTTTTTCCATTTCAAAATTTGGGGGCTCTTCTGGTTCACTTGCCTTTCCATATAAGTTTTAGAATTAGCTTGTCAATATCCACAAAAAATATGCTGGGATTTTGATCACAATTACACTGAATTTATATGTCACACTGGGGCAAATTGACATCTTAATAATATTGAGTCCAATCGCACTAATACTGAATGACATACAGATTAAATAAAAGTAAGATACTTCCAATTACCAGACTTGTAAAGATCACAAAAGAAGGGTTAAAAAATGGCAAGGTTACACAGAAACATGAACTGTATGTTTTGCTGGTGATGTACAAATTGGTTCAATATTTTTGGAAGGCGAACTGTAACTTTTTGTGTGTTTACTCTTTCAGCCAGCAATTTTATTTCTAGGAATTTTTGGCACACATACTTGCAGAACAGTTATATACCAGAATGTTTACCACAGTACTGAATGTAACATATATGTATTTTAAATTTAAGCTTCTATATTGGAGACAGGTTAAATAAATGGTACTTTCATTAAATGGAAAACAATGCAATCATTAAGGCAAAACTAAATGTTTAAGTAAGAGTAAAAATCAAGTTCTAGGTATGATGAGGATACACTGAAGAAGTCTCCATATAGCAGAGACCATACAGATTAACTCAGAAAACTGATACTAGTATTGTAAAGTGTAGAGGAGGGGAAGGCAAACAGGAAAGAAAACTATCTCATTATTATAATTTGAAGAACTTAACTATTAGGGGTAATGCATGAGTAGACCATTCTAATTTCTTCTATCATTGACCTACTTTTGAATCTTGAAAAAAATTACTGTCTCCTGGTCTTGAGTTTTTCCACCTATGTCAGAAATTATTACATACCTAAGTCAGTAGTCTATGGATAGGGCATAGCAAACAAATTTTATCCAATTCTCAAAATGATCTTTGATCCAAAAAAGATGAAGAACAGCTAATTTCTACGAACTTTTCCAATGTTAACATTATATTTATTCAGACTATATACAAAAACAAACAGCAGAAGTAATTCCAAGTAAGAGAATATATTTTGTGCTAAAAGTTTCTTCTGAATTACTCAGGAGGGAGAGATACTAAGTATACTGAAAAAGGAACAAAATGGTAATCAGGAAGTTTTTGTCCTTTATGGTAATTAATTTTGTTGGATCTCAACTTTCTCACCTGTAAAATTAGGAGTCAGAATTAGCCTTATTTCAACTAAAGTGCCCTATAAGTAAGAACATTCTCAGATCATCTGTCCTACTGAAGTTTGGGTTAACTAATAGAACTTGCTTAGTCTGACCAATAGAAAGGTTAGATTTTTTTTCTCTCAGGACAGAAAGGAAAAATACAGACGTGCTCAGCCTTTAAGGCTATGTTTTAGAAATTTTGTCTATTGAGTTCCCCTCTGTTTAATTTTATATTCTTGATAATATTATACTACCTTTCAATTCTTTTACAAGGAGGAGCAGATGCAGGTTTGGCAGACCCTTTTGAGAAGGTTAGATTTCAACAGCACTATGGCAAACCTACCTATGCTTAATCTCTTTTCTGATCTTGTCATCCTATCTCTGTATTTCTTCTAAAGTACTTTGTACTTTGGCTTTACATATGATCCTCGACTTATGATGGGGTTACATCCTGACAAACCCATCATGAGTTGAAAATATCTACCTACTGAATATTGTAGCTTAGCCTACCCTACCTCAAATATGATCAGAACACTTAAATTAGTTTAAAGTTGAGCAAAAGCACCTAAAAAAGCTCTATTTTATAACACAGTGTTGAATACCTCATGTAATTTATTGAATACTGTACTGAAAATGAAAAAAAGAATGACTATGTGATTACTAAGTATGGTTTTAATTTACGATGCAGAAATAATATTTTCAGAAGTAATGGCTAAATGATGACACAACAATGGCAGGGTAAGAAGTTCTAGTAATCAGTTCCTCCACTGAAACCACTGAGCTAGCAAGAATTCTCAGAATCAATGATTTCAGAACTCTAGACTCTAGCTGAATACTTGTGGCATCCAGGTGACTGCTTGATGAAGAAAGAAGCTGGTAAATTTCAGCATTTTGCACAGCAACTATCACCTCCAGACCTGCAGAAGGCAGTGAGGGGAAAAAGGCCCAAGTTCCTGGTGCAGCTCCCTGCTGCTAGGGTAGAAAATAAGAACCCTGTCTAACAAAAATCAGAGTTGTATATTTGAATCTGCTTAGTGGTTCAATGACTGGCCAGCACTGTTTCAAGTAGAAGCAGATTTCCTGGAGGCCTCTGTTGAAATAATTTAAAGAAAGAGAACACCTATTTTTTTTCCCTTTTCTTATTGGTTCCAGGCATTCAGGTAAAACGCTGTCAGGTCACCAGCTGGCTGTAGAGAATATGAAATAGTGACCTCAGTGGACCACACATGACAAGGAATAACTTTTGCAAAAATAGTTTGGAAAGTTACTAAATAAATGAGTAACTGCAGCCTTCAAGAAGTATTAGCACCAGCTGGGCGTGGTGGCTTACTGCCTATAATCCCAGGAGTTTGGGAGGCCAAGGCAAGTGGATCACTTGAGGTCAAGGGTTTGACCTTGGCTGACATGGTGAAACCCTGTCTCTACTAAAAATACAAACAAAATTTAGCCAGGCATGATGGTGTATGCCTGTAATCCCAGCTACTTGGGTGGCTGAGGCAGGAGAATCACTTGAATCTGGGAGGCAGAAGTTACAGTGAGCTGAGATCACATCCCTGCACTCCAACGTGGGCAACAGAGTGAGACTCTGTAACAATAACAACAACAACAACAACAACAACAACAAAAACAACAGGAAAGTAACAGCAGTATTCCCTGGGGAGGAAATAATATAATTTTCAGAGTTACCACATTATAATACTCAAAATGTCTATTTCTCAACTAGAAATGACAAAGCATACAGAGAAACCAGGAAAGTATAAGCTATGCACAGGAAGAAAATTGACAAAAACAATCTCTGAGGGAAGCCCATACACTGGATTTACTAGAGAAAGACTTTAAATATGTTCAAAGAGCTAAAGGAAAGCATGGAACAGGAATGAAAAGAAACCAGGAGAACAATGTATGAACAAGTAGGTAATATTAACAAAAAATAGAAGTTACAAAATTAACCAAGCAGGAATTCTGGAGTTGAAAAGTACAATAGCTGAAAGAAAATAAAATTATAATAGCTGAAATAAAAAAAATCAATATAGAAGTTCAAAAGCAGATCTGAGCATCCAGAAGAAAGAATCAGTGAAAATAAACACAAGAATAGCAAGGAAATTACTGAATATAAAGATCTGTGAAAGGTGGGAAAGGGGGCAGGGAAGAACTACTCCAAGGTATAAAAACATGCTACAAACCTCTTTCATCAAACAGTATGGTACTGGTACAAGAATAAGCTATCAAACCAATGGAATAAAATGTCATTTCTAGAAGTAGATCCAATTACATATAAACATATGATAAAAGTGGTATCTCAAATCACTGGGTCAAAGATGCTCTGGTTAACACACAGTGTAGGGCAGGGGAGGGGTCCCAAAGTCCTGGGCCATGGACTGGTACCAGTTAGGAAATGGGAGTCACAAAGCAGGAGGTGAGCAGAGGGCAAGCCAGCATTATCACGTGACAGCTCTGTCTCTCTCAGGTCAGCAGCAGCATTAGATTATCACAGGAGCAGGAACCCTACTGTGAACTGTGCATGGGAGGGATCTAGGTTGTGCACTCCTTATGAGAATCTAACTGATGCCTGATGGTCTGAGGCAGAACAGTTTCATCCCAAAACCATCCCCTTCATCCCACCACCCATTCTGTGGAAAATCTGTCTTCCATGAACCTGGTCCCTGATGTCAAAAAGGTTGAGGATGGTTGGTGTAGGGAATACTGGATAGCCATTTGAAAAAAGGTAAAAGTAGATTAATTCCTTTCTTTCCACACCCAAGAACAAACTCCAAATGGATCAGAGATATAAATATAAAAAGTAAATCTATATATGCACCAAAAGAAATTATCAGTGAATTCCTCTAAAACCCATCTGTAAGGAAAGGGTTCCTAACTATGACTAAAATCCTAGATGCAATTAAAAACAAAATAAGATGATAGACTGGAAAATTTGCATAGCCAAAGAAAACTCATTAACAAAATCAAAGGTAACTGACAAAACTGGGAAAAACATGCACAGCATATATTGCAGATAAATATTAAGGATTTTTTTTTTTTAATTGAGGAAAATCAACCTACAGAAATCCTACAGAAAAATGGGCAGGGAGGCTGGGCATGGTGACTCATGCCTGTAATCCCAGCACTTTGGGAAGCAGAGGCAGGCAGATTGTGTGAGCTCAAGAGTTTGACACCAGCCTAGGCAACATGGAGAGAAACCCCATGTCTATGAGAAAAAAAAACCCACAAAAACAAAAAACAAAAATTAGCCAGGCATGGTGGCATGTGGCTCTAGTCCCAGCTCCTTGGAAGGCCAAAGTGGGAGGATCACTTGAGCCTGGAAGGAGGAGGTTGCAGTGAGCCAAGACAGCCTGGGCAACAGAGTGAAAACGCTGTCTCAAAACAAACAACAAACAAACAACAAACAAACAAATGGGCAAAGATTTGAATAAACAACTCAAAAGAGATATAAAAATGCCTCTTAATTATGTAAGAAGATACGTAATTTCATTCATATAAAAGAGAAATGAAAATTAAAATTACAATAAAATTTAATTTTTTTACACATCAAATTAGCAAAAAGTCAAAAAGCTTAACAATACATTCTATTAGTAAGGTGAGAAACAGGTAATGCCATATATTGCTGATGGATACAGAAAATGTCACAATCCCTATGAAGGGGAATTTGTCAATATCTAACCAATTATATATAATCAAATCTCAAGCCAGAAATCCCTGTATGAATTTATCTAAAATATGTATCTCCAACAATATGAAAACACATGATATGGTTTGGCTCTGTGTCCCCACCCAAATCTCACCTCCAATTGTAATCCCCATAATCTCCATGTGTCAAGGTCAAGACCAGGTGGAGGTAACTGGATCATGAGGGCAGTTTCCTGAGGCCTCACCAGCAAAATAAAACCATAAATCAATTAAGCCTCTTTCCTTTATAAATGATATATCAAGTCTTGGGTATTTCTTCATAGTTGAGAACAGACTAAGACACACATAATCACAAAGTTATTCGTACAGTATTATTTGTGATTGTAAAGCAACGGAGATTGGGTAAATACTCTATGATATCAACATGAAATGGAGTAAGTAAGCTATAAGAAATGAAAGGTGTAAGACAGAATGAAGAAGAACTCTATGTACTGAAATGGAATGATTTCCAGGAGATATAATTAAGTAAAAAAAGCAAAATGCAATAAACACATATATAAGCACAATTATATAGATACGTATAAAATATGCTAACTTTATTGTTCAAAAGGCAAACATTTAAAAAACAGATTAAATGGTTTGTCACTATAAAAAGGAACACAGGAAGCACAAACCAGAAAACAATCAAGTTGTGGAGGATTTGTGAAAAATTAATCTTGTAAAAGAAATTCTGTGTGTGAACATATTGGCTAAAGTTAAAGTGGTACTCAGTTTTTCCATAAATTGAACATTAGAATAAAAGCACATCAGAATTTTCTTAGAGCATGGATCTGCTCTTTCACAAAAGTTGTAAAGGGTTATAAAAGGTTTATATGAATTTTACCTTAAGTTCATACTTATTGAGACTAGATGGATTTGTTTATAGGGTTTTGTTAAGGTTTCACATCAATAGTGCACTAATGCAAAGGTGAAATTTAGTTTCCTCTCTTGAACAAGATTTTCATGTTACATTAAAAAATAATGAAATATTTTTATTGCCTTTTGAACAAACTGTAGGAAAAAGAAGGGAAAGAAAAGAGACAGATTGGAAAGCTGTCTTCCCCTTAATGAGTAAAGGTTTTTGCCTTTTTAAAATGTTTGAGTTATCATTTTGGCTAAATTAATGACTTCTGGTGACCTGGGATTTGATTTTACAATATCAAGTATTTTAAACTTTTAATATATGACAAACTTTCCAAAGTAAAATTATAAATTATGTCTTTTCTAACCTATTTCATCTTTTAGGTATTAGGTCCCCTAAAGTCCAAAAGTGACATATTTGGCTTATTTGGTATAAAAATTACAAGAAACACTGCCAAATATAAAATGGTGTTTGGCTTTCCTGGGGCTGTATTTGCTTAAATATGTTATTGGTGTTATTGGTATCTGTTCCAAAATTATGGGAAACTTCTGTAATTCTGATATGACTTAGCGCACGTTATCAGTAATAATTATAATTGTTACATAAAATCATTGTATGCCACCAAGATAACAAAATTTCTTTGTCAATCACGCTTTTGACTGTGGCTGCCCCAAGACATGTTGTCATTCACAAATGATTGTTATCTTGTTCTGATCCTCTCTAAGAGATGGTTTATAAGTCAGCTACAGGACTTTGACAGGTGCTCCTGAATGCAGGTTTCTGATAACTTTGGAGACTGTCACATTAGAATAGAGGAAAAAACTTTCGGGACTCATGGAGAGCTGAAATGTTTGTGACAATAAGTCAGGACAGGAGTTAACTGCGTGGACTGAACTAATAGAAGATTGAAGTAATCTATTTTGGCTTTTTGCTTAAAATGTTACCGATCCTTTGTTTTGGTTTTCAGAGTCAAGAAAATTTTCTTTTGAGCTATTTACAACTTTTAACAATTGAATAAAGTATTCTGTAAACAAAATTTGGAACATATTTGTTTCTCTCTACCTGATTTCACCAGAATTTGGAAACTATTTGTGAGTACTCTTAATTTACGGCAACATAGTTGCTTGCACACGTGTAATAAGAATATTTTATTTTGCAACAGGACACAACTGGAGAAACTGGTTATTTTACCAAGGCTTTGACTGGAATAGCATGCCTTTCTTTAAGGTATCAAACTTGACTTACAGAGCCAATAAAAGCCCCTTGGGAAAACTGGCCTCATACCTTGCCTACACAGTTCCTATAGAGGGTTCCTGATCTGTGGTGAGTAAAGAAATGTCACTTTCTAACAGGTCCAAAAGCTCCAAGTTATCTTGGCACCTCAACATGAGAGGAATTTACTCAACTCATAGGTATCTGATGGTACAAACCCATGGCTGGACTCGGTTTTATGAAAAAAAGTCTTGTCTGAGATTCATTTTATGGAACAAAGTTTCATCAAAGCCAATTTAAAAAGGGTATGTGAAAATTAATTATTCTTGCTGCACTTTACAGAAATAATCAGGCCAAGTATAAGAATACAGCTTATTTTGAAAACAAATCATTCTTAACATGATTTGTCTTAAGTAAAAATGGAAGACTGGAGAGAGAAAAACTTTTTTTTCAAGAAATATGGTACACCTGTTAGTAAATTTTAGTTTTAATCAGTTGTTTCTGATGTTTTTTTCCTGCAATTCAGGCTAACCCTGCCTATTCCTGTAAACCAACCAGTGATTTCTGGCTGCTGCTCACAAGAAACAAGAGGGATGAGTAATGTAAAAATCTGGATCAGTATTCTAATTCTGGACACATATTGGACTCAGCTAGCAACCCCGTATCAGTTTGGTTCCAACAGTGGCCCAGTTAATGGAAAGCTCTCTTTACTTGGGATAATTTTGCTTATTTTTCTTTACTGTTGTGGAATACATTGCTGTTGTACTCTTTGTGTAGATATGTAGGATAAACTCACTCAATGTTTTCTTAAGCTGAACACTTATTAGTCTTCCAGATATCACCTTTTATCAGATCTCAAGAGTTATGCATGGCCCTCAGCATATGGATGCTTTCTAAATGAGTGCCTCTCCACCCTGAATACAAGAGACCCTAATAGACAGGCATATCATCACCTCTGTTCAGCCTGAAGAAGTCATAGAAGATGGATCTTTGTTCCTCTACAACCCTTAGGATTAAGGATTCTCTTGTAAAAGGGAGGGGGGAAATATGTCACAGGCGTTTGAACCAGAGCAACTCCATCTTGAATAGGGGCTGGGTAAAATAAGGTTGAGACCTACTGGGCTGCATTCCCAGGAGGCTAGGCATTTTAAGTCACAGGAAGAGAAAGAAGATCGGTAAAAGGTAAAGGTCACAAAGTCCTTGCTGACAAAAGAATATGGTAAAGAAGCCAGCCAAAATGCACCAAAACCAAGATGGTGATAAAAGTGACCTCTGGTCATCCTCACTGCTCTTTATATGCTAATTATAATATATTAGCATGCTAAAAATCACCCCTACTAGTGCCATGACAATTTACAAATACCATGGCAACGTTAGCAAGTTACCCTCTATGGTCTAAAATGGGGGAGGAACCCTCAGTTTCAAGAACTGCCCACCTCTTTTCCAGAAAACTCATGAATAATCAATCCCTTGTTTAGCATATAATCAAGAAATAACTATAAGTGTAATCACAGTGAGCAGCCCAAGATGCTGGCTCTGCCAATGAAGTGGTCATTCTTTATTCCTTTGCTTTCTTAATAAACTTGCTTTCACTTGTTCATTTCACTAAAAATGAACAAACGAACAAAAAACAGCCCAAAACAAAACCAAACCAAACCAGTCAACTATATGCTGCTTATAGGAGACTCACTTTAGATCCAAAGACACAAACAAATTGAAAGTGAAAGGATAAAAAAAGATATTCTATGCAAACAGTAACTAAAAGAGAGCTTGAATGGCTATTCAAATATCAAAATACATAGACTTTAAGCAGAGAATTATAAGAGACAAAGGAAGACATTATATATTGATAAAATAGTCATTTCAGTAAGAATATGTAACAATGGTAAGCATATATGCATCAAAGACAGCAACAAATATATATGTGTATATATATGTGTGTGTGTATATATATATACTGTGTGTGTGTGTGTATATATATACACACACTTCATATATATATATATATATATGAAGCTAACACTGACAGGATTTGAAGGAAAAAAATGTAACATCACACTCAATGGTGAAAGACTGAAAGCTTTCCCCCAAGATGAGTAACAAGAGGATGACCACTTTCACCACTGCTATTCAACACTGTACTGGAAGTCCTGGCTAAAGCAATTAGGCCAAACAAATAAATGGCTTACAAATTGCAGAGTCGGGTAAAAAAACCCTAAACTACCTCTTTACAGATGACATAATTCTATATACAGAAAATCTATAAAAGTCCATAAAAAATCTACTACAGTTAATAAATGAATTTGGCAAAGTTGCAGGGTACATGATCAACAAACAAAAATTCTGTTAAGTTCCTATATACTAGCAATCAACAATTCAAAAAGGAAAATTTTAAAAATTCCATTTATTTATTTATTTTTTTTTTTATTATTATTTTTTTTTGTTTTTTTGTTTTTTTTTTTTGAGACGGAGTCTTGCTCTTTCGTCCGGGCTGGAGTGCAGTGGCCGGATCTCAGCTCACTGCAAGCTCCGCCTCCCGGGTTTTACGCCATTCTCCTGCCTCAGCCTCCGGAGTAGCTGGGACTACAGGCGCCCGCCACCTCGCCCGGCTAGTTTTTTGTATTTTTAGTAGAGACGGGGTTTCACCCTGTTAGCCAGGATGGTCTCGATCTCCTGACCTCGTGATCCGCCCGTCTCGGCCTCCCAAAGTGCTGGGATTACAGGCTTGAGCCACCGCGCCCGGCCAAAAAATTCCATTTATAATATCACTCAAAAGGATACAATATCTAGGAATGAATTTAACAAGGGAGGTGAAAGATTTGTACACTGAAAATTCTACATGGACAGAAAAATGAAAACAAGAGACACTGGGGACTATTAGAAGGGAAGTAGGGGAGCAAGAGTTGAAAAGCTACCTCTTAGGTTTTATGTTCACTACCTGAGTGATGGGATCATTTGTACAGTGAACCTCAGCAACACACAATTTACACCCATGTAACAAATCTGCACTTGTACTACCTGAACCTAAAATAAAACTTGAGAAAAAAGAAAACTTGCCTAATTTAAAAAAGAAAAAAATTCTAAGGCATTGTTGAAATAAATTAAAGAAGGCTTAACTAAATAGAAAGACATGACCGGGTATAGTGGCTCACGTCTGTAATCCCAGCACTTTGGGATACGGAGGCAGGTGGATGACCTGAGGTTAAGATTTTGAGACCAGCCTGGCCAACAGGATGAAACCTCATCTCTAGTAAAAATACAAAAGTAGCCAGGAGTGGTGGCACATGCCTGTAATCCCAGCTACTCGGAAGGCTGGGGCAGAATAATCGCTTGAACCCAGGAGGTGGAGTTTGCTGTGAGCTGAGATTGTACCATTGTACCCCAGCCTGGGCAATAAGAGTGAAACTCTGTGTCAAAAAAAAAAGACATTTCATGTTCATGGGTTAGAAAACTTAGTATTATTAAGATGGCAATACTTTCCCAAATAATCTACAGATTAAACACAATCCCTATCAAAATTCAATGGCATTTTTGCAAAATAGAAAATCTGATGTTCAAATTCATTTGCAATTGGAAAGAGTCCTGGATAGTCAAAACAATACTGAAAAACAAAGTTGGAGATCTCATACTTCCTGATTTTGGAACTTACTGCAAAGCTACAGTAACCAAAACTGTGTGATAATGGCATAAGAATAGACATATAGAACAAAGGAACAAAACTGAGAATCCAGAAGTAAATCCTATAATCTATGGATAAATGATTTTTTGACTATGGTGCTAAGATATTTTTAGGGGGAAAGAATAGTATCTTCAACAAATGGCACTGGGACAACTGGATGATCACATGCAAAAGAATGAAGTTGTATCCTATATCACACGCTATATACAAAATATAAGAGTTAAAAGTATAAAATATTTTTAAAAAAATAGGGTTGAGTTTTCATGACCTTATAACTGTCATTAAATTCTTAGATTTGACTCAAAAATCACAAGCAACCAAAGAATAGATAAATTAGACGTCCTCAAAATTAAAGAATCTTGTGCTTCAAAGAACATCATCAAAAAAGTGAAAAGATAACCTACAAAAAGGGAGAACATATTTGCAAATCATGTATTTGATAAGGGATTTCATACCCAGAATATATAAACAACACTAACAATTCAACAAAAAAAATTCAAATGACTGAAATTAAAAATAAGCAAAGGATTTAAAAATCCAGATCCTCCTTCAAAGAATATATACAAACAGCCAACAAACAAATGATGCTAAACCTCAGCGGACATTAGGAAAATGCAAATCAAAACCACAATGAGCTATAACCTCACACCTACCAAGATGGCTACAATAACATGAAACAACAACAAAGCGACCCTAAAAATAACAAATGTTAACAAGGATGTGAAGAAAGAGAAACTCTTTTACATTGCTGATGGGAATGTAAAATGGTGTGGCCACGATGGAAAATAGTTTGACAGCAATTCAGTTAAAGAATTCCCATATGAGTTAGCAACTCTACTTTTATGTATAAACCCAAGAGAAATGAAAATATATGTCCACATGGTAACTTGTAAACAAATGTTTACAGCAACACTACTCGTAAGAGCCAAAAGGTGAAATCAACTCAAATCCAAACCAGCTGATGAAAAGATGATCAAAATGTGTAATAGCCATAAAGTGAAATATTAAATAGTATTCAGCCGTAAAAAGAAGCAAGCACATGTTACAACTTGGATGAACCTTGAAAACATAATGTTAGGTAAAAACAGCAAGATAGAAAAGCTCAAATATTGTATGATTTATTTAAAATAAAATATACAGAATTGGCACATCTATAAAGACAGAAAGTAGATTAGTATTATTTTCAAGGGGCAAGGGAAATAAAGAATAGAGAGTGATTACTTAATAGGTACAAAGTATTTCTCTGAAGTGGTGAAAAGTTTTAAAACTAGAGAGAGCTGGCAAATGCACTAAAGGTCACTGAATGTGTACACTTAAAAACACTCAATACAGCATGTGAGTTTCAACAATAAAGAAAGAAAAAAAGGAATAATGACAAATTCTCAAATTTGGCAAAACATATAAACTTACAGTCTCATGAAAGATTAACACAAAGAAATCCAACCCAGACAATTTTAACTGAATTGCTGAAAACTAAGGCCAAGGAAAAAAAAAATTCTGAAAGTAGTCCAAGAAAAACAGCACATAACATAGAAGTGAATAACAATTCAAATGAATGTGCAATTTCTATCAGAAACCACCCAGTCAGATATAAATAGAACATTTTTAAAGTGCTGAAAGAGAAAGAACCATCAAATCAGAACTCTATAAGAGAATTACATTTTCTAATTCTAATTCAATTAGAGAATATATTCTTCATGAATAAAGATGAAATAATGACATTCTCAGATAAAGGAAAACTAAGAAAATTCACTGTCTATAGATCTGCTCTATAAGAAGTAAGGGAATTTCTTCAGACAAAAGGGAAAGTATGTGAGGGGAAAACTTGGAATATTTGGAGTGAAAGAAAACAGAAAGGGTAGATATTTAAATAAATGTAACAATATTACTTTCCTCTTACATTGTGTAAAAAAAATTATTTTTTCTTTTTTATTTTCTTTTTTAGGTAGGGTCTCACTCTGTCACCCAGGCTGAACTGCAGTGGCGCGATCTCACTCCTGCACTCAAGCCATCCTTCCACCTCAGCCTCCCGAGAAGCTGGGACCACAGGCATATGTCACAATGCCTAGCTAACTTTTGAATTTTTTGTAGAGATGAGGTTTTGCTGGTCTTAAACTCCTGAGCTCAAGCCATCTGCCCACATTGGTCTCCCAAAGTGCTGGGATTAAAGATGTGAGCCACATAACATATGTATTACAGTTAAGTTAAAAGCAAAAGTCACAACATTATCTGGTAGGTTTTCAATGTATGTAAAAATGTATGTAATATATTACATACAAAGAGTGAAGAATAAGGGGACTTACATTCTACTTTAAAGGGTAAAATATTAATTCTAAGTAGACTGTGAAAAGTTAAATATGTATAATTTCTAGAGGAATCATGAAAAAATCCATTTGAAGATACTAATAGTAGTTTATGGTAATAAACTCAATAGACAAAATGGAAAACTAAAATGTTAAGTAATCTAAAGATAGCAAGAAGGAAAAATCAGAGAGGGAACTGCTCAAAGAAATCAGAGTGACACAAAGGATAAACATTTCATGTTCATGGATAGGAAGAATTAATATTGTTAAAATGGCCATACTGCCCAAAGCAATTTACAGATTCAGTGCTACTCCTATCAACTACCAATGTGATTCTTCACAGAACTAGAAAAAACTGTTCTAAAACTCACATGGAACCAAAAATGAGCCCAAATACCCAAAGCAATCCTAAGCAAAAGGAACAAAGCTGGAGGTATCACATTACCCGACTTCAAACTGTAATACAAGGCTACAGCAACCAAAACAGCATGGTACTGGTACAAAAACAGACACATAGACCAATGGAACAAAAAGGAGTGTGCAGAAGTAATTCTACATACCTACAACCATGTGCTTTTTGACAAAGTGAACAAAAACAAGCAATGAGGAACAAAGTTCATATTCAATAAATGGTGCTGCGATAACTAGCAAGTTATATGCAGAAGACTGAAACTGGACCCCTAGCATTCACCATATACAAAAATCAATTCAAGATTGATTAAAGCTTAAATGTAAAACCCAAAATTATAAAAACCCTGGAAGCTAACCTAGAAAATACCACTCTGTACATAGGTCTTGGCAAAGATTTCATGACAAAGATGTCAAAAGCAAACGCAATAAAACCAAAAATTGACAAATGGGACCTAATTAAACTAAAGAGCTTTTTGCACAGCAAAAATAAACTATCAACAGAGTTAACAGACAACCTATAGAATGCAAGAAAACATATGCCAACTATGCTTCCAACGAAGGTCTAATATCCAGAGATTATAAGGAACTTAAACAAATTTACAAGAACCCCACTGAAAAGTGGGCAAATGACATGAACTGACACTTTTCAAAAGACATACATGCAGCCAACAAGCATATAAAAAATGTTCAGCACCACTAATCATTAGAGAAATGCAAATCAAAATTACAATGGGATACCTCCTCACACCAGTCAGAGTAAATATTAAAAAGTCAAAAAATAATAGACGGTGGCGAAGTTGCAGAGAAAAGGGAATGCTTATAAACTGCTCTTGGGAATGTAAATTATTTCAGCCATTGTGGAAAGCAGTGTGGTGATTTCTTGAAGAACTTAAAGTAGAATTACCATTTCACCCAGCAATCCCATTATTGGGTATACACCCAGAGGAATATAAAGTGTTCTACCATAAAGACACATGCACGAGTATGTTCACTGCAGCAATATTCACAGTAACAAAGACATGCATATCAACCCAAATGCCCATCAACGGTAGACTGGATAAAAAAACGTGGCACATACACACTGTGCACTATTATGCAGCCACTAAAAAAATGAGATTATGCCTTCTGCAGGAACATGAATGGATCTTGAGGCCATTATCCTAAGCAAACTAACACAGGAACAGAAAACCAAATGCCGCATGTTCTCACTGGTAAGTGGAAGCTAAACACTGAGTACACATGGACAGAGAGAAGACAACAGACAGCACAGTCTACTAGATGGTGGGGGATAGGAGAACGGAGAGGACTGAAAAACTACCTACCGAGTACTATGGTTATTAACTGGGTGACAAAATAATCTGTACACCAAACCCCGGTGACACACAATTTACCTACGTAACAAACTTGCACATGTACCCCTGAACCTAAAATAAAGGGTAGATCTACATCCAAGCATCAGTAATAATTAAACGCAAATGATGTAAACATAGCAGTTAAAAGACAGATTGTGTGAATAGATTAAAACCAAGACCTAAAGATATGCTTTTGGGCTAGGCATCGTGGCTCACACTTAATAATTCCAGCACTTTGAAAGACTCAGATAGGAAGATCACTTGAGCTCAGGAATTTGAGACCAGCCAGGGCAACAGAGCAAGAACATGTCTCTACAAAAAATAAAAAAGTTAGTTGGGTGTGTAGTGCACCTGTGGTCCCAGCTACACGGGAAGCTGAGGTGAGATCACTTGACTCCGAGAGGTCAAGGCTGCAGTGAACCATGATCGTGTCATTGCACTCCAGTCTGGGCAACAGGACGAGACTCTATCTCAATTAAAAAACAAAAAAAATCTATCAGAAACTCATGTTAACTGTAAAGATGCAGATTAGTTAAAGCAAATGCAAAAAAGGCCAAAAGATTTATATAAAATTCCATCACTTTCAGGAGAAAATATTTGTGACCCAGAATTAGTCAAAGATTTCTCAGGTATGATATCAAAAGCATGATCCATAAAAAAGTAATAAATTAGGTTCTGTCAAAATAAAAACTTTTGCTATTTAATGAGCACTTCAGAATGTGAAAAAAACAAGCTACATACTTAGAGAAAAAATGTGCAAATCATATATCCAACAAATAACTTGTACTCAAAATCTATAAAGAATTCTCAAAACTCAACAGCAAGGAAACAAATGACCTAACTTTAAAAATGTGTAAGACTTGGGAGGCTGAGGCAGGTGGATCACGAGGTCAGGAGTTCGAGACCAGCCTGACTAACATGGTGAAACCTCGTCTCTACTAAAAATAAAAAAATTAGCCGGTGTGGTGGCATGCACCTGTAATCCCAGCTACTCAGGAGGCTGAGGCAGAAGAATCTGTTGAACCCGGGAGGCGGAGGTTGCAGTGAGCCGAGATCACGCCACTGCACTCCAGCCTGGGTGACACAGCAAGACTCTATCTCAAAAAAAAAAAAAAAAAAAAAAGGTAAGACTTGAACAGATACTTTTCCAAAGAGGATATATGGAGGCAATTAAGTTAGTGGGAACAAACAAACAAACAAACAAAAGTTCAACATCATTACTCCTCAAGAAAATGCAAAACAAGGTCAGGTGCAGTGCCTCACGCCTGTAATCCCAACACTCTGGGGAGCCGAGGTGGGTGGATCACCTGAGGTCAGGAGTTCAAGACCAGTCTGGCCAACATGGTGAAATGCAAAAATTTAGCTGGGTGTGGTGGCGGGCACCTGTAATCCCAGCTACTCAGGAGGCTGAAGCAGGAGAATCACTTGAACCCTGGAGGCAGAGGTTGCAGTGAGTTGAGATTGCACCATTGCACTACAGCCTGGGGAACAAGAGCAAAACTCCATCTCAAAAAAAAAAAAAAATCTCATTAAAATGGCAAAAATAAAATGACAAACTAGTTGAGATTTATAAAAGTTAAGATTGTGTTGAAACTGCTCAAATTGGAGAGAAATGATATATTAAGAATACTGAGTTCAAATGTCCTAATATTTAATGAAATATAAATTAAATATAAGTAAGATAGTTTCAGTTACTAGACTTGCAAAGATTACAAATGACATTGATGGCAAGATAATGGAGTGAGGTTCAAACTGTTTCAATCTTCTTGGAAGGCAAATTGCAATCCATACAACCATATAATTTTGTATATATTTTTTAATCCAGCAACTGCTTTTCTAGGAATTGAAGGCAGCTATTCTTACTAACATATACTTATAAGCATGTTTACTGTAACATTGAAGATAATTTTTAAAAAAATCAAAGTATCTATGTTGGAGACAGGTTAAAGCAAGTATGGTACATCCATAAAATTACAATGCAGCCATTAAAAAGGCAGAACTGGCCGGGCATGGTGGCTCATGCCTGTAATCCCAGCACTTTGGGAAGCCAAGGAGGGCGCATCACAAGGTCAAGACATCAAGACTATCCTGCCCAACATGGTGAAGCCCCATCTTTACTAAAAACACAAAAAATTAGCTGGGTGTGGTGGTGGGCACCTGTAGTCCCAGCTACTCAGGAGGCTGAGGCAGGAGAATCACTTGAACCCAGGAGGCGGAGGTTGCAGTCAGCTGAGATCACACCACTGCAGCACTCACTCCAGCCTGGTGACAGCAAGTCTCCATCCCCCCTGTACCCAAAAAAAGGCAGAACTATAGGCACAAATAGGGTAAAAAAGTCAAGTTCTAGCTCTTTTGGGGATCCTATAAAGGAGAAAATAAATATCCATACGGCACAGGTAATTTATATTCACTTCAAAAACTGATACTAGTGTTGCTATAATTTGGCAAGAAGGAGACAGAAAACAAACTGTATTGTAAAAACATGGAGGATTCTCAAAGGCATTGTGCTAAAAGAAACCAGTTTCAAAAGGTCAAATTTTATATGATTCCATTTACATAACGTTCTGGAAAAAGGCAAAACTGTAGTGAATGGGAACAGATCAGTGGATCCCAAGTGTTAGGGATAGAGAGAAGATGTGACACCATAAGGGAGGTTTTATTTATTATTTATTTTGTTTTCAGGTGACAGAACTACTCTGTATCCTGACAGTGATAGTGGTGACATGAATATATACTCGGGTTAAAACTGAACTGTATACCAGAAAAGATGGAAATGTGAATTTTACTGTATATTAATTTTTAAAAGAAGAATGATTTACATTGTATACTGTTCTGGAGGCTATTTTGCTTTTCTCCCAGAAAGCCTAAACCTGGAACCTGTATTTTTTATTACTAAAGCCTTTGTTCTCATTTATTTCTGATTTAAAGACAATTAGTCTAAGTAAAAGTGATTAAGAAGCATATTGTTTTTGACATCCACAATACATTATTACTATAAATCTTTCTTTTTGAGAATGAGGATCGAGTTTTTCACTCTCTAGATAGGGCATGAAGAAAACTCTTCTTTCCAGCTTTAAAATAACAATTAAATCTCTTATGTTATACCATATTTTAGGTGAAACTAATGAGTCACTGGCTTAGCTTCTCCTGAATGAAATCTGTTCATTCTTCTTATTTATATAGTTATATCAAGTACCTTGGATATTGAGTTTTTCTTCTCTATTTACACATATATTGCTATGTGAATTTGTATCAAACCTTTATTTTCCTGTAAACTAGAAATAATGTTTACTTTTGCATAAGAGAACACTATAAGCATTACAAAACTCAAATTGTTTGTTAAGCTATACATTATAATTAGTTTGGCAGAGCTAATACAAATCACATTTACAGACAAACAATAATAAAATTGAAGTACCAGTTAAATATCCAAAATAATTAAAGGAATCATTTTTAGCCTGGTATAATTAGCTAATTCACTTTACAAGCATTTATTAAAATGAATTCACATGTTATTATTCCATAGGTAGTTACACAATAGTGTTTACACAGGAAAAAATAATGAACCAAACTCTTTGTATCCAGCACTCCACAATTAAAACGAAGACTCCCCAAGTAATATCAATCTAGGATAGACTAATTAAGTTTGGTTTGATAACCATTCATTTCTTCTATTGCCTCTGAGCAAATTGTTTATTAGAGAAAGTTATTTTACACAAATCAAATCAAACTGGGTAAACCATTATATTTGAGGGAAACTTTAGCCATCAGTCAATTAATCCATCATTTTCTCCAGACACTATTGTTTAACGAGCAGATCATATTATCAACAATTTAGATATCATGTGATTCAATTATAACAGTAAATTTATTGACAGTTTCTCTAATATTTTTATTATGAGTAAATTTGGAATTCTCTTTACCTTTGTGAGCAAAGCAAAACCAATCTGAGTATTATAGTCAAATACCAAATAAATATAAAATTCTCTACAAAATTTACAGTGGTTTGAAAAAATGTTATTATTACAAAAGCAAAAATAAGCCTTAATGAATTAAAATTGCTAATAAGGTAAAGTAAGTTTCCAACATAAAAAATGTTACTTATTATTTAATATGCTGAAATATATATTACCTTATATACCTTAATGTTATATTAAAATTCATTTTAAGAAAAGCCTTGTAAAAAAGTTAATTTGTACTCATAAACAATACGATCTGTTAAAGCTGAAAAATTCAGATTTCTAGTTCTTTAAGGATACAGATTTCACAGGAGGCATGAAAATTAAAATACAATATATATTAATACTCATAGGCACCAGGAGAAAGAAAGCAACTAATACCTTTCTACACATGTTTAGGAGATCATATTTAAGATCATAATAGTGCAACAAGACTGATTTCTAGTTCTTAATAGGAAATACATATGTGTGTAATTTGCCAGTTCATCAAATCAGATGAAATGTCAAACAGGCACTTTTATTTTAAATGTAAGTATTTTAAAATAGATCCTTTCTATTTTCCTCTTTATAAGTTTAGGTCCTATAGTGCCAAACAATTTATTAATACTTTGATAGATTGTCTCCAACAGTTTCATGTTGGCTAGTTTTATCTCACCAATCTGAGTTTAAATCTCTTAGAGTTCCAAACCATGGCTTAAGACTTTTTCTTTATCTCATAGCAGAAAAGTTCTAGACTCTTCATTGAAGGTCAATAAATATTATCAGAACAACAGAATGGCAGGTGCCAGGAGCTTCTGCTTATCTAGTCCAACTCCCTCTAGTTACATACATATAAAGAAATTGAGAATTGGAAGTGTCTGACCCCACATCACACATCTCATTATCAGTGTCGATTAGACAAACATGTTCACTAATAATAACTTTTATATGCAATAAATATATTCCTGTTTACTGTTGACTAGCCTATGTGATCTAACAATGACACTGAGGCAGTGTCATCTAACACTCAAATAAATAGCATATGGCCTATGAATTACAAATTCCTACATATGTCCACAGTTCTCAAAATGCACTCCTTAGAGGCTTACGATGCCAGAGAGACACCCCAAGGGCACCACAGAGAGAATAAGAACTGAACCATTGGAACATCTGGCTTCTTGCAACCCCACAACCTCATTTCAGTCTGAGCCACTTGCTTCTGTGTAAAATTTCATTTGAAGAAACAGTTCCACTGATTGTAATCCAGTTTGAAACCACTATTTTATCCTATGTATGTTCCTGGAATCTTCAGAATAAGATATTTTAAGTAAAAAAAGAAAGATCCTAGGTTTTCTTAAAGAAGAACACTTCATTTTACATATTTGTCTCAAAAAGAATTCGTGATTACAAAAGTAATTCAAGGAATATCTGCATGAAAATATTGTAGTCAGTCACTTGATACAGGTCAATATTTGCACAGCATAAACTGTTTAAGTACAGGAAAGTGGTCATCAATCAATATACACCATCAGCTATACCTCTTTTTTCTGAAGTTATCCCACATTCATCCACTTTAGTGCCCACTAAGTACACTCTTATTTATTTTTAATCAAATTACTTTATCTTTTAGAAAATACTGCAGAAAATACTTTATGAAATGATTTCTCCAAGTGTCTGTAATATATATTCCCTCTGTACAAAGCACAAATTTAAGAGTAGGAGCCTATCTGTAAACCTGATTGTCCTGATAAAAAGATGATGACCCCCTCTAGAGTGGGTTATTACAATCATTAAATGGGCCTTAGAAAACATTTGGCACACTATAGTTTTACATGTGTTTGATTTATAGTTATAATTAAGAAAAGCAATGGAAAAAGGACACTAGTTAGAACCTTTTAATCCAAAGATGATTCAAATGTGAGTGCTACTGTAATAAAAACCTATTCTTGATGTTCCTGATCATCCTCAAAATATTAGCAAAAGGAAAATTTCCTCTTCTATGCAAACACCACACTAGCATTAATTAATCATCTCTTTCACTACAAATATTTCCCTAACACTGAAGACAAGCATATTTAAATGTAGCCATGAGGTACAAAAGCCATGCACTATATAATGACATGTTGGTCAACAATTGGCTGCATATAAGATGGTGATCCCTTAGGATTACATGGAGTTGAAAAATTCCTATCATACAGTTAGGATAGGACCTAATTATTTTGTTAGTTCCTATATAGTTAACTATATATAACTATGTAGTTAGGTCCTATCCTAATTACACAATAGGAATTTTTCAACTCCATAGTTAGTAGTGTCTTGCTGATCCTGACCCTGTATAAGCCTAGGGTCTATGAAAAATATAAGTGTATTTTTCAATAGCAAAGACATGGAATCAACCCTAATGCCCATCAATGGTAGACTGGATAAAGAAAACGTGGTACATATATATCATAGAATACTATGCAGCCATGAAAAAGAATAAGATCATGTCCTTTGCAGGGACGTGGATGGAGCTGGAAGCCATTATCCTCAGCAAACTAACACAAGTACAGAAGACTAAACACCACATATTCTCACTTATTAAGTGGGAGCAGAATAATGAGAACGCATGGACACAGGGAGGAGAAAGATGCATATTGGGGCCTGTCAGGGGTACAGGGGAAGGGAGAGCATCAGGATAAATAGCTAATGCATGTGGGGCTTAATACCTAGGTGATGGGTTGATAGGTGCAGCAAACCACCATCGCACACATTTACCTATATAACAAACCTGCACGTCTTGCACATGTATCCCAGAACTTAAAAACTATTAAATTTTTAAAAAGTGTATTTTTACTGTGCCTTTTCGATGTTTAGGTACATAAGTACTTACCATTGTGTTACAACTGTTACAGTATTCAGTACAGTACCATGCTGTACAGGTTTGTAGCCTAGGAGCAACAGGCTGTACCATGCAGCTTAGGTGTGTAGTAGGCTACACCATCTAGGTTTGCGTAAGAACAGTTCATGATGTTCCCACAACAACAAAATAGCCTAACAGCACATTTCGTAGAACATACTCTTGTGGTTAAGTGATGTGTGACTGTACTTCAAGAAATGATTTCAACTAGGATATTACATGACTTCCTTCAAAAATATATATATATTTTTGTATTTTATCACACGTTGGTGGTGGTAGCTTGGTTTCTTTGTTTTGGGAGATTGTTATTTTGTGCAAGAGATGATCAAAAACTGAGGAATCACAAAATAAATGAAGAAAATGAGTGCCAGCAACTACTGAAATAGTTCACTACTTAATAGCAATAATAAATAAATAAATAATAACATGACCCCCAATTTTTACAGTAGCTTTGCCACCCTCTCTCTTGCATCACTCACTTTGGGGAAATTGGCTGCCATATCATGGGGACAATCAAGCAGCCCTGTGGAGGGCTTTACGTGGCAAGGAGGTGAGGCCTCCTGTCAACAATAGGCTAGAACTGATGAGGCCTTCTGTCAACAGTTATGTGAGTAAACCATTCTGCAAGCTGATCTTCCAATCTCAGTCAAGTCTTCAGAGTTTTCAGCCCTGGACGAATATTTTGACTGAAACCTCATAAAAGACCTTAAGTCAGAACCACTCAGCTAAGCCATTCCCAAATTCCTGTCCCTCAGGAAGTCTGTAAAACAGAATATGATTTTTGCTAAAACTTCTAAGTTTAGGGGTAATTTGTTCCACAGCAATAGATAACTAATGCAGGATGCAGCGAGGAAGAATTCCTTCTTCACTAGTTTCCTCTTCTCTGTTTCAAAAGTTAACTTTTTATATTTTTAACTTATTCCCTCTCTCTGAACCTCAGGTTTCTCCTAAGGTTTTCTTTTCTACCTCAGTTTTACCATGTTTGGGACCTCTGCCCCATCTTTTGCCAGGCAAGAAGGCAACTGGTTCTCAAAACCTTTTTCAATTCAAGGACCCCTTTTACAGGATTAAAATCCCCAAAACTTCGTATCTCACCTATTTCCACTTGTTAGCAACCTAAATAAATGAAAGAACAAGACTTCACAAACTTAAGCAGAGTCATATACTATACTGGAAGAGCTAGTAAATGAAATAATATGTTTTTACCGAGTGCTGGGAATAAATGGACAACCTATTTAGGCCAGAAGTTAGGAAAAAAAAAAAAAAGACATTTTACAACTATAAGCTCTAAAATTATTTAAGAAAGTCCCTGGCTCAGACTCTGAGACTTCCTGTCATATCTTATCAAAAACAAAATCAAAAGCTTTTCCCCCATCTATTGAAATGATTATATGGTTTTTCATTCTGTTTAAGTGGTGAATGACATTTATTGATTTGTGTATGTTGAAACAACCTTGAATCCCAAGTCTACTTGGTTATGGTGAACTAACTTTTTGATGTGATGATAGATGTGGATTGCTAGTATTTTTTTGAGGGTTTTTTGTATCCATGTTCATCAGAGATACTGGCCCGTAGGTTTTTTTGTCGTGTCCTTGCCAGATTTTGGTATCAGGCTGATGCTGGCTTCATGGAATGAGTTAGGGAGGAGTACTTCCTCCTCAATTTTTTTTGAATAGTTTTGGCAGAGTTGGTACCAGCTCTTCTAGGTACATCTGGTAGAACTTGGCTGTGAATCCACCTGATCGGGGGCTTTTATTGGTTGGTAGGTTTTTTTAATTACTGATTCAATTTCAAATGTCAATATTGGTCTTCAAGGGGCTTCAATTTCTTCCTGATTCAAATTTGGAAGGTTTCGTTTCCAGCGATTAGTCCATTTCCTCTAGATTTTCTAAGTTTGTGTGCACAGGGGTGTTCATAATAGTCTCTGAGAATCTTTTGTTATTTTTCTGGAATCAGATGTAATGCCACCTTTGTCATTTCTGACTGCTTATTTGCATCATCTCTCTTTTTTTCTTTGTTAGTCTAGCTAGCAGTCTATCAAATCAACAAAACAAATATTGACAAACAGGAACTCATTAAAGAGTTTCTGCACAGCAAAAGTAACCACCAACAAACAGACAATCTATAAACTGGAAGGAAATATTCGTAAACTACGCATTCAACAAAGGTCTAATATGCAGAATCTATTAGGAACTTAATTCAACAAGCAAAAAACAAATACATCTCGTTAAAAAATAGACAAAAGACATGAACAGACACTTTTCAGAAGACATACAGGTAGAAACAAAAACATCACTGATCATCAGAGAGAAGCAAATCAAAACCATATTGCACCAGTCAGAATAGTTCTTAAAAAAAAAAAAAAAAAAAAAAAAAAAACAGATGCTAACAAGACTGTAGAGAAAAAGGAACTCTTATACACTGTTGGTAGGAAGATAAATTAGTTCAGACACTGCCTCCACAGTCTGGAGACTTCTCAAGGAACTTAGAACTACCATTTGAATAGGGAATCCTTTCCCCATTTCTTGTTTTTGTCAGGTTTGTCAAAGATCAGATGGTTATAGATGTGTGGTATTATTTCTGAGGGCTCTGTTCTGTTCCATTGGTCTAGATCTCTGTTTTGGTACCAGTACCATGCTCTTTTGCTTACTGTAGCCTTAGTATAGTTTGAAGTCAGGTAGCGTGACGCCTCCAGCTTTGTTCTTTTAGCTTAGGATTGTCTTGGCAATGCGGGCTCTTTTTTGATTCCATGTGAACTTTAAAGTAGTTTTTTGCAATTCTGTGGAGAAAGTCATTGGTAGCTTGATGGGGATAGCATTGAATCTATAAATTACCTTGGGCACTATGGCCATTTTCACGATATTGATTCTTCCTATCCATGAGCAGGGAATGTTCTTCCATTTGTTTGTGTCCTCTTTTATTTCATTGAGCAGTGGTTTGTAGTTCTCCTTGAAAAGGTCCTTCACCCCGTGTAAGTTGGATTCCTAGGTATTTTATTCTCTTTGAAGCAGTTGTGAATGGGAGTTCACTCGTGATTTGGCTCTCTGTCTGTTATTGGTGTATAAGAATGCTTGTGATTTTTGCACATTGATTTTGTATCCTGAGACTTTGCTGAAGTTGCTTATCAGCTTAAGGAGATTTTGGGCTGAGACAATGGGGTTTTCTAAATATACAATCATGTCATCTGCAAACAGGGACAATTTGACTTTCTCGTTTCCTAAATGAATACCCTTTATTTCTTTCTCCTGCCGGATTGCCCTGGCCCAGAACTTCCAACACTATGTTGAATAGGAGCGGTGAGAGAGGGCATCCCTGTCTTGTGCCAGTTTTCAAAGGGAATGCTTCCAGTTTTAGCCCATTCAGTATGATACTGGCTGTGGGTTTGTCATAAATAGCTCTTATTATTTTGAGATGCGTCCCATCAATACCAAATTTATTGAGAGTTTTTAGCATGAAGGGCTGTTGAATTTTGTCAAACGCCTTTCCTGCATCTATTGAGATAATCATGTGGTTTTTGTCTTTGGTTCTGTTTATATGCTAGATTACGTTTATTGATTTGCGTATGTTGAACCAGCCTTGCATCCCAGGGATGAAGCCCACTTGATCATGGTGGATAAGCTTTTTGATGTGCTGCTGGATTCGGTTTGCCATTATTTTATTGAGGATTTTTGCATCAATGTTCATCAGGGATATTGGTCTAAAATTCTCTTTTTTTGTTGTGTCTCTGCCAAGCTTTGGTATCAGGATGATGCTGGCCTCATAAAATGAGTTAGGGAGGATTCCCTCTTTTTCTATTGATTGGAATAGTTTCAGAAGGAATGGTACCAGCTCCTCCTTGTACCTCCGTAGAAAGCTGAAACTGGATCCCTTCCTTACACCTTATACAAAAATTAATTCAAGATGGATTAAAGACTTAAACATTAGACCTAAAACCATAAAAACCCTAGAAGAAAACCTAGGCAATACCATTCAGGACATAGGCACGGGCAAGGACTTCATGTCTAAAACACCAAAAGCAATGGCCACAAAAGCCAAAATTGACAAATGGGATCTAATTAAACAAAAGAGCTTCTGCACAGCAAAAGAAACTATCATCAGGGTGAACAGGCAACCTACAGAATGGGAGAAAATTTTTGCAATCTACTCATCTGACAAAGGGCTAATATCCGGAATCTACAAAGAACTCAAACAAATTTACAAGAAAAAAACAAACAACCCTATCAAAAAGTGGCCAAAGGATATGAACAGACATTTCTCAAAAGAAGATATTTATGCATCCAACAGACACATGAAAAAATGCTCATCATCACTGGCCATCAGAGAAATGCAAATCAAAACCACAATGAGATACCATCTCACATCAGTTAGAATGGTGACCATTAAAAAGTCAGGAAACAACAGGTGCTGGAGAGGATGTGGAGAAATAGGAACACTTTTACCCTGTTGGCAGGACTGTAAACTAGTTCAACCATTGTGGAAGAGAGTGTGGCGATTCCTCAAGTATCTAGAATCAGAAATACCATTTAATCCAGCCATCCCATTACTGAGTATATACCCAAAGGATTATAAATCACGCTGCTATGAAGACACATGCACACGTATGTTTATTGTGGCACTATTCACAATAGCAAAGACTTGGAACCAACCCAAATGTCCATCAATGATAGACGGGATTAAGAAAATGTGGCATATATACACCATGGAATACTACGCAGCCATAGAAAAGGATGAGTTCATGTCCTTTGTAGGGACATGGATGAAACTGGAAACCATCACTCTCAGCAAACTATCACAAGGACAAAAAACCAAACACTGCATGTTCTCACTCATAGGTGGGAACTGAACAATGAGAACACTTGGACACAGGAAGGGGAACATCACACACTGGAGTCTGTCGTGGGGTGGGGGGAGGAGGGAGGGATAGCATTAGGAGATACACCTACCATAAATGATGAGTTAATGGGTGCGGCACACCAACATGGCACATGTATACATATGTAACAAACCTGCATGTTGTGCACATGTACCCTAGAACTTAAAGTATAATAATAATAAAAAAAAGAAGAATTCCATTTTTCTCACCAGTGGAGCTATATTATAGAAAATTATACTTAACTATTATTATCAAATTTTCCATTTTTGTCAATAAAGATTTATAGAAAAAAAAAAGAACTGCAATTTGACCTAGCAATTCCATTACTGGGTATATAGTCAAAAGAAAATAAATCATTTTACCAAAAAGACACATGCACTTGCATGTTTGTCACAGCACTGTTCACAAAAGCAAAGATATGGAAACAATCTAGGTGCCCATAAATGGTGGAATGGATAAAGAAAATGTGGTACATCCCGGCAAAGACACAATGATAAAAGAAAACTACAAGTCAATACCCACGATGAACACAGACACAAAAATCAACAATATACAAGCAAACTAAATCCAGCAGCCTATCAACAATTAATTCACCAGGAACAAGTAAGCTTCACTCCTGGGAAGCAAAGTTGGTTCAACATATGCAAATCAATAAATGTGATTCATCACTGGCCATCAGAGAAATGCAAATCAAAACCACAATGAGATACCATCTCACACCAGTTAGAATGGCAATCATTAAGAAGTCAGGAAACAACAGGTGTTGGAGAGGATGTGGAGAAATAGGAACACTTTTACACTGTTGGTGGGATTGTAAACTAGTTCAACCATTATGGAAAACAGTATGGCGATTCCTCAAGGATCTAGAACTAGATGTACCATATGACCCAGCCATCCCACTACTGGGTATATACCCAAAGGATTATAAATCATGCTGCTATAAAGACACATGCACACGTATGTTTATTGCGCCACTATTCACAATAGCAAAGACTTGGAATCAACCCAAATGTCCATCTGTGACAGACTGGATTAAGAAAATGTGGCACATATACACCATGGAATACTATGCAGCCATCAAAAAGGATGAGTTTGCGTCCTTTGTAGGGACATGGATGCAGCTGGAAACCATCATTCTTAGCAAACTATCACAAGAAGAGAAAACCAAACACCGCATGTTCTCACTCATAGGTGGGAACTGAACAATGAGATCACTTGGACTCGGGAAGGGGAACATCACACACTGGGGCCTATCATGGGGAGGGGGGAGGAGGGAGGGATTGCATGGGGGAGTTATACATGATATAAACGTCATGCACATGTACCCTAGAACTTAAAGTATAATAAAAAAAAAAAAAATGTGATTCACCATGTAAACAGATCATCTCAACAGATGTGGAAAAAAACTTTCAATAAAATCCAACATACCATCATGATAAAAACCCTCAACAAACTAGGCATCAAAGGATCATACCTCAAAATAATAAGAGCCATCTATGATAAACCCATACCCGACATGATACAGAATGGGCAAAAGCTGGAAGTATTCTCCTTGAGAACTGGAACAAGACAAGAATGCCCACTTTCACCACTCCTATTCAGCATACTACCGGAAGCCCTCGCCACAGTATTCGGGCAAGAGAAAGAAATAAAAGGCACGCAAATAGGAAAAGAAGTCAAACTATCTCTCTTAGCCAACAATTGATTGTATACCCGCAAAAACCCTTAAGAGTCTGTCAAAAGGCTCTTGGAACTGATAAACAACTTCACTAAAGTTTCAGGATACAAAAATTAATGTACAAAAATTAGTAGCATTTCTATACACCAATAATATTAAAGCTGAGAGACAAATCAAGACTAAAATCCCATTTATAACTGCCACACACACGCACACACACACACACACACACACACACAAAATACCTAAGAATACATCTAAACAAAAAGGTCAAAGATTTCTACAAGGAGAACTCCAAAACACTGCTGAAAGAAGTCACAGATGACACAAACAAATGGAAAAACATTGCATGCTCATGGATTGGAGGAATCAATATTGTTAAAATGGCCATACTGTCCAAAGCAATCTATAGATTCGACACTATTCCTATCAAATTACCATGCCATTTTTTCACAGTAGAAAAAACTATTCTAAAATTCATACAAAACAAAAAGAGCCTGAACAGCCAAAGCAACCCTAAACAAAAAGAACAAACCTGGAGACATTTATCACATCACCCAACTTCAAACTACACTACAAGGCTACAGTAACCAAAACAGCATGTTAATGGTACAAAAACAGATGCGTAGACCAATGGAACAGAATAGAGAAGCCAGAAGTAAAGCTACACACCTACAGCCAACTGATCTTAACAAGGTCAACAAAAATAAGCATTGGGGGAAGGACTTCCTATTGAATAAATGGTTCTGGGATAGCTGGCTAGCTATATGCAGAAGAATGAAACTGGACTCCTATCATTCATCATATACAAAAATTAACTAAAGACAGATTAACAGATTTTAATGTAAGACCTCAAACAATAAGAATCCTAGAAGAAAACCTAGGAAACATCATTTTGAACATCAGTCATGGGAAAGAATTTACGTTTATGTCCTCAAAAGCAATCGCAACAGAAACAACTGACAAATGGAACCTAACGAAACGACAGAGCTTCTGCACAGCAAAAGAAACTATCAACAGAATAAATAAACAATCTACAGAATGAGAGAAAAACTATGCATACAACAAAAGTCTAATATCCAAACTTTATAATAAACAATTCAGCAAGCAAAAAACAGCTCCATTAAAATGTGGGCAAAGGACATGAATCGACACTTCTCAAAAGAAGACATATAAGCAGCCAACAAACAAGTGAAACAATGCTCCACATCACTAATCATCAGGGAAATGAAAATCAAAATTACAATAACATACTATTGCATACCAGTCAGGATGGCTATTATTAAAAAGTCAAAAAAAAACACAAAAAACAATAGATGCTGGCAAAGGGAACGCTTATACACTGTTGGGGGGAACGTGTATTAGTTCAGCTACTGTGGAAAGTACCTTGGGATTTCTCAAAGAACTTGAAATAGAACTACCATTTGGCCCAGCAATCCTATTACTGGGCATATATCCAAAAGAAAATGAATTGTTCTACCAAAAAAACCACATATACTCATATGTTCACTGCAGCACTATTCACAATAGCAATGACGTGGAATCAATCTAGATGCTCATTAATGGTGGACTGGGTAAAGACAATATAGTACATATACACCATGGAATACTACCCAGCCATAAAAAGAATGAAATCATGTCCTTTGCAGTAAAATGGAGCAGCTGGAGGCCGTTATCCTAAACAAATTAACACAGGAACAGAAAAACAAACACCCCATGTTATTACTTGCAAGTGGTAGCTAAACAGTGGGTACCCATGGACACACAGATGGCAATAAGAGACACAAGGGACTGTTAGAGGGAGAAAGGGCTGAAAAACTAACTATGGGTACTATGCTCACTTCCAGGGTGATGGGTTCAATCGTACTCCAAACCTCAGCATCACGTAATATACCCATGTAATAAACCTTCAGACGTACCCCTGACATCTAAAAACAAACGCTGAAATTATAAAGAAAAAAACAGAAAATTTTAAGAAAAAAAGGAAAAAGTAGCATATATATATCGTAGACTACTATGCAAACATAAAAAAGAAGGAAATTGTGACCTTTGCAGCAACATGGATGCAGATGGAGGCCATTATCTTAAGCGAATTAACACAGGAAAAAAAACCCCAAATATCGCATATTCTCACTTATAAGTGGGAGCTAAACATTGAGTACTCATGGACATAAAGACAGCAACAAGAGACACTGGGGAGAGGCACAGAGGTGGCTCACATCTGTAATCCTAGCACTTTGGGAGGCCAAGGTGTTTGGATCACTTGAGGCCAGGAGTTTGACACCAGCTTGGCCAACAAAACAGCCTGAATATTTTGTTGTATTTTGTAAAAATACAAAAATTAGCTGGGCATGGAAGAACACACCTACAGTCCCAGCTACTTGGGAGGCTGAGGCACAAGAACTGCTTAGACTGGGAGGTGGAGATTTAGTGGGCTGAGATCACAGCACTGCACTTCAGCCTTGGCAAGAGAGCAAGACTCTGTCTCGAAGGAAAAAAAGAAAGAAAGAAAGAAAAGAAAACCTACTGGGTACTATGCTCCCTACCTTGGTAACTGGTTGTAGCGTATCCCAAACCTCAGCATTATACAGTATACCCATGGAACAAACCTGCACACATATCCTGAATCTAAAATAAAAGTTGAAATTAATTCAAAAAATGAAAAAAGAAAAAAACTGCAAACAATGGCTAAAAATTCAAAATCTGGGCTATACTTTCTGAATTTGATTCCTGGCTTTAGCACCTACCAGCTTATCAGCCATTGGGTAGATGCCTCAGTGTTCTCATCTGCAAAATGGGGAAGATAATAAAGCCTGTATCATTAAAAACAAAACAAAACAAAACAAAACTCTGTATCTTCACAAAAGATATACATGATCGGGTTAATATGTTCAAGCATATTTAAATACTTAAAAAACAAGGTCATTTCAAATATATTAAGATATTAGAAGCATCATTTGACTTAGAACCACCTAACAGCAAAAACCTAACCAAACAAAAAAACTTTAATGTTATTAAATTCATTTAAAAAATTACTAAGGTATCAAGTTTAATTTCTTATGTTTCCCCCTTTATCTGCTGAGCCATAGCAGTCTTGCTATTCTGCATACACATCAAATATGCTTCTCTCTCAGAACATTTGCATTCACTGTCTCTGGGATATTTTTACCGTAGATAAATATCTTGTCTTATCCTGCACTTTATTTAGATTTTTCCTTAAATGCCATCTCATCAGAAAGGCCTTCTACAAAAAAACATATATATAAAAACCCTATCTGGTATTTCTTATACTCTATAATTTCATTTTATTTTTCTTCTTAGCACTTACTCTTTTTAAATTTTTTTGTTTATTTTTTATTTATAGCCACATATCCAACCTATTAAAAAAAACAAAAACAAAATAAACATGTGGTGGCTCATGCCCCCAGCTACTCGGGAGGCTGAGGCGGGAGTGTCACTTGAGCCTGGAGGTTGAAGCTGCCAGGAGCCATGAGCCGTGATGGCAACACTGCACTCCAGCCTGGAAAACAGAGTGAGACCTTGTCTCAAAAAAACAAACAAAGAAAAAAACCTTTAATTTATTCATCTTCTCTCTTTTCCCCCAAAAGATGTTGAGGCAGATAAAAGTCATAAAGGATTTTAAAGATTTAAAATGCATCTTTCCCTAACTTTGCCTCTCACTATTATTTCTGGCTTTCTGCTTTTGCACCACATCTCTGTTTTTAATATGGAAGGTGCTCCCATGAAGTGATGAAATGAACCGAGTCACAAAAACATTCACGTAATTCAAAGTGGCTATATACTCTGGTAAGCATTGAAAGAAGTTGGTTGATTAGGATGTTTCACAGTTTCCTTCATTGAAGAGTATATACTACGTGGAAACGGCTGAGGCATCATTTAGGCTTAGTCCCCTTAGCCAATTCTAAGCTTTCCTTTTATGCAGCATGTCTCATTGCAGTTCTTTGGTAAGAAAGCATTCAGGTTTTATACCACTACAACTACAGTATGTGTTATAAATAAAAAATATGCTTTACAAAGGGGGTTTTAATTACATATGACAACCATAAGAGTAATGTGTAAGTGGCTTATAGTTACAACCTGGGACCAAAGTTTCCTAGTTGGAAAAACATGTTGCCTTTTCTAAGTTAACAAGAGGTTACTATTGCTTTGGCAAAGTATTTATATGTAAAGTGTTTCATAATCATGAACATATGTGAATTTCTGGCTTTTATTTTATAGTATTGATATTTATTTATTCATTCATTTATTATTATTTTTTAGAGACAGGTCTCACTCCTGCCCAGGCTGGGATGTAGTGGCCCCATCACGGTTCACTAGAGCATCGAACTCCTGGGATCAAATGATCCTCCTGTTCCAGTCTCCTGAGAAGCTGAGACTACAGGAATGCGCCACCATGCCCAGCTCATATTTTATTTTTATTTTTAGTAGAGACAGAGTCTCACTATGTTGCCCAGACAGGTCATTGTAGATATTTAAACTGTCGTGGTATCAAATCACAATGAGACTGAGATCAGAAAACTACTCTGCACTGAGTAGAACTTTAAATCCATGCAATCTTATCTCCAAAGTCAGTAACCTGGGCTTTACACTGTTCATATTATGCTCTCAGTGTTATAACTCATAAAAAAGACTCAACAGAGAGTGAATGAACATACACATACTTTAATAAGTTCTAGTTATAGTGCCACTGCCCTCCAGCCTGGGCAACAGTGAGATTGGTCTCTAAAAAATAATACTAAATAAATAAACATCAAATAATAATATAAAACAAAACCCAGAAATTAGCGTTATGTTCATGATTATAAAACACTTTGCATATAAATTCTTAGCCAAAGCAACAATAACCTCTGAAGTTAGAAAAGGCAAGATAGGCAACATATTCTTCCAAAGAGGACAGCACGGTCCCAGGTTATAATTACAATAAGTTCTGCTGTCGTAGGATTTTCTTCTTTAATATGGACACAGTCTTTTTTTTCTATTTTCGTCTTTGAAACATCAAGTCTTTTACAATCAGGCCTTAGACAGTTCCATATTTTAAACCTGTATTCATTGCTTAGAATATTGCTGCATTCATACATTTATTTCAGCTGAAGAGCCTGACGACCACTGGCCTATCCACACTGTAAATAAAATGTATAGTATGCTGAAAATAGCCTAAAGTTTAAAGGGTTCTACCCACCCTCAGAAATGGTAGGCTTAGTAGCAGTAAAACATCTCATCTCACAACAGGAAAAATGCAGATTCCAAGTCCAGTCCTAAGCATTCAAAGTGCATCAGGCTACAGACTTTGAAAGGATATAATTGGGGGTGGGGGTGGGGGTTAAAAAAAATCTTTAGAAAATATTAAAAGGCTATGATTCATGTAATACAAAAACAATAACCTGAGTTTAACAAATATATTTGACCTTTAAAGTAATAAAAACAAATGTAAAAAGGGTCTCCAGTTTTCTATTACTGCCAAGTTTATTTTCCTCGTAAGTTTCAACCCATTATGGTACAATAATCCCTCATTACTGTAGCAAGATAATGCGCAGTCTCTACTCCACCTATAGTTGTCTTGTGTCTATTTAGTTTTATAGCAAGCAAGCAATTTGAGAATATGGTAATAAAGCCTCAATCACAGTAATGATGTATGATGGGCTGTAATTTCTCTGTGCTAATGGGTTACAAACAGTATTACAGTGATGACGGGAATCTCATTGATTCATTATATGACTGCAATAATATCAAAATGACTTAATATAGATCACTATTAAGTCATGCACATGTTACTAACAACCTCTATATTTCACTATACAGATATATAGGGGAATAAAATTAATATTAGTCTTCCTATATAAAAGTTCACACAGCACAAAACATTTTGTGTTGAGTCCTCTAAATCAATGTTTAAAGTTGGAATTACTGCATTGAACTGGTTCTTTGAAAAGAAAACCATTGATTTTAATCTGCTTGAAGCAATCAATTACTCCCTGTCCTCTTTATTCCAAACTGTAATGAAAACTAAACTGCGTTGTCTTGAAAACTAAATGTGAAGATGATCATAAACAGAATTTAAACTCCATGGATTATTCATATCTACCCATTTAGATTTGCCATTTCCATTATGAGTACATTTGCCATGAGCATTTAATGGACATCTAAAAGGGAATTCATTAAAGCAGGAGCTGTTGGCAGCACTTATGGGCTTCAGACTGCTTTATGCTTGCCTTTAATAGCTCACTATTATAAAAGTGATATATTGTGTTCATCCCATTAGTAGTTTGCAGGAAGGTCTGCAAGAGATAACAAATCCTTCTGAATATTTTCAGAACTGAAAGTAAATCACTATTTGTTTGTTTTAAGTGACATATTCTAAGAATATACAATTTTACTCAGTCAACTAAATTTAGTTGTTTCTAGCCAAATAAGACTTTAGCAATCATAGGCACATTTTATAAAGTGGACGCCACCTTTCTGAAATATTCTGTGGCTATTAACTTGAGACATTAGTAGCCATCAGGCAATCTAACCAATGACACGAAGGTATGGTAGAGATAATAGTAGGATATACATTTTTATGAGTTAATGGCAAGATATCACCAAAAGAAAAGCTAGGTGGAATATTTCTTCCTATACCATTGCATGTTGCCACTACTCAGGAGGTATGAAAGGGTTATTTCTGGCATCTTGGATGCATTTAAAGAGCTTCTTAGAAGAAATGGCATTCACTGGTCTGTTCTGTGTGTGCCTTACAGAGGCCAGAAAATGAACACGAAGAAATTTAAAACATAATTTCAATGTTAATGTTTATTACAGTAATGCAATCAAATCCTAACTGGAAAGGGAGAATGAGGAAAAGAACCCCCAGTTTCAGCATCATCTCCATAATGCCTGGCTCTAGGCTATGCTATATTCCAAAAACAACATATTTTACTTAACAGGTAAAGCTTATGGTGGGGTCAGCAGTATGCTCTTGTGTAAGAAAAGGCAGATCATCCAACAACATATAGAATAGTCCAAAAGTCACATATTTGGTTTTGGAAATCACCAATTTCTTATTTTTCATAACAAATCTGCTTTTATAATTTTGTTTTGCTTACAGTAAGGTACAATCAGCTAGCATGTCCCTTAATATACATAGCACATGTCTCTGAAATGCGTTAACTGGTACAGAATGAAAATGCTATCACAGATAATCTAAATGTACATATTTAAAGCCTATAAATCTTTGTATAGATGATTAAGAACTCATCCTGTTCTAATGTTTTAAAGACTAAAAACTGATCTTTTAAGTTTCCAAATTTTAGTTCATTCATATATTGAAACAGATGCTGTAATAATTACACTACTATAAATATGGAAATGTTTAAAGTTCACATATGTGTCTACCTAAAAAACTACTGGTTACAAAACCATACAAGAAGGATAAAAGTAGGAAAAAAAGTAGGAAAAATTATTTAAAAATTCACAGTCTTAGATATATAAGCAATTCCAAAGACAGTCAGATACACCCATCAAGTATCCTTTGTAGTCTGCAAATTTCTCCAAAATTACAACCCTTTGAGGATGTAATTGACTTGCCCAGCCCAAGAGCATAAGTGAAATCTGTACTACTTCCTAAGCCTTTGAAACATGTCTACTGAGTTCATTACAATACAGATTCAAATATTTAATACACACTTAAATGGGTATGACATTCTTAGTTTAATAATGTTATTGAGATTTCCAAATATTTAAATTACTTTATGTATCTATAAAATTGGTTTAGGATATGTTTACATACTCAATGCACATATAGGAACCTAATCATCTTAAAACACTTATGATCTAGTGGGAAATAATTTTCTACTAGAATCTGAAGCAGAGTTAAATAAATGGCTTTTCTGTTCAAGAGAGATATCACTGGAGACATTTTTAAACACTTCATAAATATTTTGATTCTTCTGCACATATTACACAAACATAACGAGATAGAAACAGAGGTACCCAACAATTTCTAAGTCCACACTAACTTAGTTGTCCTAATATAGACTCAAGTAAATAACTACTTTATTTAGGTTGCAACGGTAACACAGTTCCAAATAACGAATGCTTTAAAAAGTTGCCTTTCCAGCCAAAGAAATGTTCTCTTGCTCAAAACTAGTACAGATGTTTTTGAGTAATAAACACAAAACAATGTATCTCAAGAAGCCAACAGTATTCTTACAACCCATTTACCTTCATGGTTGGAAAAATTTCAGAGGAAGACAATCTCTCTTCTTCCTAGTGACCAGGAGTCATTACTGTAGCAAACTCACTGAAGTATATTAACTTCATATAAATTCATATTAAGTTCATAACTTAAGAGTCACTTGGAAAATTAGCCAACAGGAGAAATAAATGCCCAATTTATTCTTATCTGTTATGTGTGGGTGAAAATCAGAGACAAGGTATATTAAAGTACTACTTTTGTTTTCTTCACAATCAAATGCACACTATGTTATTAGCATGATGAAACAAATTAATGTTTTGTAAGACTTAAACTAATTTACTTAAAAAGGCCACCTATAAAACAAATTTCACATAATGCACAAGTGCATTTTGAAGAATTATGAATGTCAGAATATATGGTAGATTTCTTTCCTCAATTAAATTTTTTTTTTTTTTGAAATATAAGACGCTACTTTGTCTAGAAAATAGCCTTACAGCGACAGACCTAATTTACTTCCCAAGTTGTAAGATAGCATTAAGGTACAAAACCGGATTTCAATTAGCTATGACCACTTGCCTGAGGCACAATCAGAAATTTCTTATTACTAGCATATACAAGTGGGATACAGAACAGGAAAATTCTTGTCTCTGTCTTAGTCATTTTGACATTAAATGAAAGAATTCATGGCAAGCCAACAAAGACCTCCATGATGACCATGGGTGCAAATGTTAGCTCTAATATTCTCAATCAGCTTCTGGTTCCAAACCATCTACAAACATACTTAAAAGTTACTAAAATTATGAAGGTATAAGATCATATATTCTAGGCTGATTTTAAGTTGTTCTAAACTCTTACGCGTAAAATAAAAATGAAGATAAGGATAAGTATTAAAATTGCAACTAGAAATACCTGTCTGTTTCAATATTTTTCTCCCTCTCACCCCACACATATACTCCTTTTACGATTTCTGGAATTTAAGATGAACAAGTGTGTTGAAAATGATCACATTATACACAGAATGGAATTATTTAATAATGTGATTAATCATCAATAGTTTCGGTGCATCCTAGAATAAATGAATAAATAAACTGTATTATCTCTCTAGGGACTAGGAAACTTTAAAAAAACTAAGGCTCACTGATGCTGAGTGAGTTCATGCCTGAGTGTGACTTACCTGACCAGAAAAGAACTGGCTTAACATATAGACTGACTTGCCCTCACCTGGACCCTGAGACTGTGATCCCTGGTTCAGATGATGATGAATCAGATCGTTCTCAAGGAAGAAGAAACCCGAGTTGGATAGGTTTGCCACAAGCCCTTCACAGGAAGATGTCTGTCTTCTGTGCAAGACAAAAAAGAAAAGAAAAAAAAGGTACAATGGCAGTGGATGAATTCTCCTTTCTTAGGAGAGGGAAAAAAGGCAGGTTTGCACATTCTCCATTAGCTACTAGCTCTTTTCCGTATGCAAGCAAGGAAAGTCTCTGCAAAAGTTGGAAGAGACAAAGGTATCAAGATATCAAAAGCCTAAAATTATCTTGGAATGGATATAATAATAAAGATGCTAACCACAATTGATCACGACACCTTATGAATCAATTCTGTGAAGATCAATCATCAAAAGATTGCTTTTTTGGACAAAATAATTAGTCCTAAAATATATTTTTTAAATGCTTAAGGTTAGATATGGAAGATGCCTACATTCAGCATCAGTTCAAAATAATAAATTATCTTCACATACTATAGCTATGCTAGTAGTGATTTATAAGAAAATATATCTTCACACAGTTTAACTTATCTGGCACTCCAAACACCAGTGCCTGATATGTCTCTAATGTGTACCAATCAGGTTTTCCATTGGTATAAAAATGTCCTTATTGAAGTTTCCATATAAGATTCCTAAAAATGTGTTTCATCTCCAAAACTGATGATATTCTTCTTTCAATATTAGAATCTATATTTTAAAATATAATGTGTCTTTCTTACATATATGAAGAACATTAATTAGTAAACTTTAGGATTCTGCAATGTCTATTCCACCCCCCATCAACACTATTAATTGTTTTTTAAATTAAAAATTTATTTAGTGCTTTTTTTTTTTTTTGCAGTGCCTTATAAATCTAGCATTAATTTAACTGTTTTCTTTCGTGGCAAAGCCTGGAATTTCATTGTTATTGGTATGTATGGGTATCACTTAATTTTTTTTTTTGAGACGGAGTCTCGCTCTGTCGCCCAGGCTGGAGTGCAGTGGTCAGATCTTGGCTCACTGCAAGCTCCGCCTCCCGGGTTCACGCCATTCTCCTGCCTCAGCCTCCCGAGTAGCTGGGACTACAGGCGCCTGCCACTTCGCCCGGCTAGTTTTTTGTATTTTTTAGTAGAGACGGGGTTTCACCGAGTTAGCCAGGATGGTCTCGATCTCCTGACCTCATGATCCGCTCGTCTCGGCCTCCCAAAGTGCTGGGATTACAGGCTTGAGCCACCGAGCCTGGCCTTATCACTTAATTCTTATGTAAAAAATTAGTAAGCAAAACATTCCATTTTACCTCAGTAAGATAATATGATGAGATGATACAAAAAGCTAGCAGACGATACTTTAATAAAGTACTCAATAAAACTGGTTGCAAAAGTTCAATAGCTACTCTAAAAATTTAATAGGCCTACTAATTAATAGCAGAAAAATTTATATGAAATTGAAATCACTTCCTCAATTCCAGTTCCCAATTCCCATTCTACAAAATAACCAAGAAAAACTCGGTCTAGTGTTCTCTGTTCTTACATATAGTTCAAAAGGTAAATAAAAAAGTTTATCATTGTGATGAAAATCACTATATTAGGCTACAAAATGTAGTAGTTAAACTTAAGTGTAAAGACAATTATTATGAATTGTTATGCAAGCCCTGGTGACATTAATATTATTAATTATAATATGATCCTACTGGGGCTAGTTCACATGCTTTACAGCCTCTTTTTAAATATACAAATCGATGAGTTTCTTACAAAGGCACATTGCAATACAAAAAATTCCAGAAGAAGGCAACAATACTATCTGCAGATCTCACAGATAGAAAAAGGGACATAAGAGTTTAGTTCTACCAAACTATCATAGGTAATTCCACTTATATTAACACTTTAAGAGCATTATAAGGAGAAAGATGTTCCATGACAAAAATGAATCTGCCAATGCTGAAAGGACAAAAATTAATTCCTTAAGACACTGCTGTAAAGTTGCTGAATCTTTAAGAATCTTGAACCAAGCAGTAATAACAGAGTGAAATAAGCTATATTTTTTCAAAGCAATGCCTGGTTTTATGTGATAAATTCATTAAAGAAACAGATTGTTAAACAATCTGTTCAAGTTTTACTGCGTGTTCTAAAGCAGAGGTCCCCAATGTTTTTGGCACAAGGGACCAAATTTTTCCCTGGACGGAGGGTGGGGGAGTTTCAGGATAAAACTGTCCCACCTCAGATCATCAGGCATTAGTTAGAGTCTCATGAAGAGTCCGCAACCTAGATCTCTTGCGTGTGTTCACAATAAGGTCCGTCCTCCTATGAGAATCTAATGCCGTTGCTGACCTGACAGGAGGTGGAGCTCAGGCAGTAATGCTTCTCACGCACCACTCACCTCCTTCCACGTAGTCCAGGTCCTAACAGGTCACAAACCAGTACAAACCCATGGCCTGGGGGTTGGGGACCCCTGTTCTAAAGTAGAGAAAATATGAAGCATTCCAGTATTTAATTGAAATTTGCGAATAATTCCTCATCTTAGGGTCAAAACTTGTTAACAGCAATTAAGAAAAAAAGTGTAAACCAGTTGTAACTTCTGGAAAGCAATTCTACAGAATATCTTCAAAGATCCAAACCAAATTACTAAATTTCAATACTCCTTCACGATTTCACAGATGTTTGGTAATCTAAGGAACACTTATATTTCTACAATCATTGTGTGAATATAAATTATTAATGAATATATAAGCTGGTAGGTCTAGACACTAACTTTAAACTCTTCTGTTAAAGGACTGAAAAGGGGGAAAATTAGTGGGAGTCTTGTGATAAAATTAGAAATTGCAGGAGTTTTTGCAGTAACTATCTGGTTAGAAGGCAGCAACATACAGTGTTAGAGTATAACAGCATATAGAGAAAGATCAATTAGGTTTGAATTATGGCTCTGTCACTAACTGTGTACACTGGGCAAGTGAAATACCTTCTCTGAGACTGTTTTCCCACATAAAAATGGGAATAAAGTTAACTACATTGTAGGGGTGTTGTAAGGGTTAAAATAAGATTGTGTATGTAGCCTAGTGAACAGCAGGCACACGGGAGTTTCTCAATAAATGGCAGCTATTACAATTATTCTTTACCAAATTTCTTCCAAGGAATTTAAAAGCCTCCTAAAGAGAAATAATAAATTACAGGGTTTGTATGATAATTAAAATACATAATATACTTCTTTACTATTTCATTTCACAAATATTTAGTATCAGAAAATGTGCTTGGTGCTGTCAATGCAATGGTGAACAACACAGACACAAAGCCTTCTTTTATGGAGTTTACAGTTTTGTGAGGAAGACAATTATATTAATTATAGTTGTGATTAATCACAGATGTAATAAGTGCACTTAAGACTAAGGATAGGCTGGGCATAGTGGCTCATGTCTGTAATCCCAGAACATTGGGAGACTGAGGCAGGAGTATCATTTGAGGCTAGGAGTTCAAGACATGGCTGGGCAACATAGCAAGATTCTGTCTTTACAAAAAAATGTACTGAAAACAACAACAATAACAACAATTACTTGGGCATGTACCTGTAGTCCCAGCTACTTGGGAGGCTTTGGCATGGAGAATTGCTTAAACCCAGCAATTCAGGGCTGCAGTGAGCTACGATCACATCACTGCACTCCAACCTGGGTAACAGTGATATTCTGTCTCAAAAAAAAAGGACTAAGGACAAAATAATATGAGAATCTAAGAGGAGGGAGTGAGGGTGAAGGAAGGCTGCCTAGAGAAAACAGATAGGAATTAAGTAAGCAAAGAAGAAAGAAAACAGTCATTCCATGCAAGAAAGAAACAATACATGCAAAGACCTTAATAAAATATTTGGAGAATTTAGGAAGTAAAAGAATGCCAGATCACCTAGAAAAAAGAAAATGGTATAGAATAAAGCTAGAGAGGACAGTTTCTTCAGTGGACTCTATAAACCATGGAAAAGACTTTGATCTTTATCCTAAAAACACTGGGAAGCCACTGATTTTCATTTACAATAACTCTGGCTATGGTATCCAATGAACCACTTTGAGAATGGGTATGTGGAGACAAACAGGAATTTACCACAGAGGTCATGGAAAGGCAGCTTTGACTAGGAATACAGAAGCACAGAAAGAACTATAAACAATCAAATACTTAGAAGGGAGAATTTTGAAAGGCCTTAATGACTGACTGGTTACACTGCTGAATTCCAGATTAATGACAATAAGCAATAGATGTCATTTACTGAAAGAGAGACATATAAAGGTAAAGCAGCTTTTTCAGAGGATATCATGAATTCTGTTTATAACCTATTGAATTTAAGGTGATGAATGTCATGTAGATAGTTGGAGACACAGGTTTAAAATTCAGAAGACAGGCCTAGCTAGATAGAGATATGTATTTGGAAGTCATCAGGAAATAGACAGCAATTGAAGACACAGGAGTGCATGACACTATTTAAGAAAAAAAAAAAAAAGGAGAAGACAGACATGAAACCCAGCCCTAATATACTGTAACATTAAATATCAGATTCAGGAAAATTATTAGACTCAAGAAGCCAAGAAGAAGTTGCCACAGAGATTAGAAAATAAAACAAGAGAACGTGGTATCAGACAAGCTAAGAGAATGAAGAAACGATTTCTAGAAGAAGCAAGTGGTTGATTATGTTGAATAAGGATAGAAAGTATATACCAGGTTTATAAGTAATGTAGTCAGTGGTGATCTCAGCTCAGTCAGCAAGTGGTATGCTTCTTTTATGTTAGAGATTGGCAAACTTTTTCTGAAAAGACCAGATAGTAAATATTTTAGGCTTATGGTCCAATTACTCAACTTTGCCATTATTGTCACAAAGCAGCTATAGACAATATGTAAAAGAATGACTGTGGCTGTATTCCCATAAAACCTTATTTACAAAACAGATACTGGCCTTCAGACCATAGTCTGTCAATTCCTGTTTTTTATTAATCAAGGCTAAAGTCAAATATTACCACCTCAGCAATTTCATGTTTTTCCTATCTAAAGTATACTCTTTTCCCCATCACTCTATCATACCACCCTGCAGTACTGTCTTCACAGATTCTCTATCATCTTAAATTACCTTTTTGATTTGCATAGTTATTAAATGTTTCCGATTCCACTGGAATGCAAATTTCATGAGACTAGAGACCAAGCCTATACAGTTAATGTTTTTATATTTCTAGCATCTAAAGAAGGAATGTCATTCCTAGTGCATTCAACGAATATTTATTTTTTAACTTTCTGAAATAAAGAACATGTTATTCTAGCTATGATACAGTAACAGGGTCCAGATTTACTCTCTTGCTCTTTGCAACAATAAAAAACTGGATTAAATATATAAAGTAACACTTTTGATCCAAGAGCAAACAGCTAGTGAAGGACTAGAATCTATGTGAGAAAGAAAATAAGGTGAGCATTCCAAACTACAGAGAAAAAGGCAGGATCCTAAGTAAAGTACAGAAATTTCATTGAGTTGAGAAGACAGAGATAACAGTTCAGTCTAAGGTAACTTGTACTTTCAGGGTGGAGTTCTGGAATGGCCACAGACTTCTTGTCAGAAACTATGAGACCCAGATGACAGTGGAATACATTTTCAAATAGCTGAAAGAAAAACAAAATGCCAAACTGGAATTTTATACCCAGTGAAAATATCTTTCAAAATTAAGGAGAAAATAAATTTTTCAAATAGAAAAAGAGTAGCTGAGAGAATCCATTTTCATCAAATCTGTACTATATGTTAAAGAGTTTTTCAAATAGAAAATAAAAAGGATATCACATCAAAATTTAGATCTATAAAGTGTCAAACAGCACACAGGTGACAAAAATTTTCCTCTCACTGTTAAATTTCTTAATAGGCAATTAAAAAATAATAAAATGTTTGGATAGGTTTAATGTATATATAAAATCTATAAGAAGAATAGTACAAAGGATAGAAGTATACTGTTATAAAAGTCTTACATTAGAAGTGAAGTAATGTAATACCATTAAGGAAGTAGATAAAGATGCATACTGGGGGCAGGGCCAAGATGGCCGAGTAGAAACAGAACAGCGGCGTTCAGAGGGTCCCATCAAAAAGAACTATAATAGGCATGTGAATCCTTCACTGGCAACCAAGGTATCCAGGTTCCCTCATCAGAACTGACTAGAAGGCTGGCGTGATCCACAGAGAGGAAAGAAGAACAATGTGGTGCAGTGGCCCATCTGAGCCACATGGGGCAGGGGAGCCCTCTCCCATCAGTGAAGGGAGTGGGTGAGCATTCTACCCAGCAAGGGAAACTGCTTTTTCCACAGAACTGTGCAACCCATGGATCGGAGGATTCCACTTGCAAAACCACACCACTGGGGCTAGCATCCCAATCCTAGAGCCCTGCAGATTCTCAACCATCTCTCAGCTGGAATCTGCTTAAGCCTACCAAACTCCCAGGGTGAGGGGCGACCAGTACCATAGCTGTGATTGCCTGATGTCTAAGCCATTTGAGCTCCTTGTGGGAGGCGTAAGAGCCAGCACCGGGACTCACAACTGCCTAACACGCTAAGTTCCCTGGGCAAGGGAAGGGTGGCATCCCTCTCTATAGCTCCAGACTACGTTTTTCCCCTCCTGGGACCAGGGAGGCTGGAAGGCTTGGTCCCAAGACATGTCTCCCATAGCCCAACACACTGGCTGTGGCAGACTGTGGCCAGAGTGCCTCTTCAGGCTTGACGCTGACCCATCCTTCCTCATTGGGTGGGGTTCCCCTGCAGGAACTCCTCTGTAACTCCAGCCAGAGGGTCAGGGACAGAACCTGGATCTCCCTGGGCCTGAGACCCTAGGGGGAAGGATGGCCACAGTCTTTGCAGACCAGCAGACTTAGCCTTTCCTCCTGGTAGTTCTGAGGAATCCAGGCAGCCCGGATGAATGGGTTTCCCCCGAGTGAAGCACACCCTACCACCAAGGGACAAAGTGCTTCGTTAAATAGTTCCACATCCCTGTGCCACCCAACCAGGTGACACCCTCCAACATGCGTTGTCAGACACCCAATACAGGAGTGATCCTACGGGCATCAGGTTGGTGTCCTTCAAGGTCAAAGATCCGAGAAGAAGGAGCAGGCACCCATCTTTCCTATTCTCCAGCCTCCTTGAGTGACATCTCCAGGTATGGGAGTGAACCAGATGAATAGGGGCTGAAGTGAACCCCCAGCAAACCCAGCAAACCCTACAGAGGAGGGATCTGAATATTGAAACAAACAAACAAACCAGCAAACAGAATGCAACAACAGGAGCATCAACAACAACAAAGCCCACGCAAAAACCCCATTCAAGGATCAGCAGCCTCAAAGATCGAAAGTAGACAAACTCACGAAGATGAGACAGAACCAATGAAAAAACACTGAAAATCCAAAAGGCTAGAGTGACTCTTCTTCTCCATATGATCGCAACATTTCACCAGCAAGGGTGTAGAACTAGACGGAGGATGAAATGGATGAATTAACGGAAGTAACCTTCAAAAGATGGGTAACAGAAAACTATGCCACGCTAAAAGAGCATGTTCCAACTCAATGCAAAGAAGTTAAGAACCATGATAAAAGGTTAGAGGAGCTGCTAACTAGAATAACCAGTTTAGAGAGGAACATAAATGACCTGATGGAGCTGAATAACACAGCAGAACTTCGTGAAGCATATATAATCAACAGCCGAATCGATCAGCTGAAAGAAAGGATATCAGAGATTGAAGATCAACTTACTGAAATAAGGCATGAAGACAAGACTAGAGAAAAAAGAATGAAAAGGAATGAACAAAGCCTCCAAGAAATATGGGACTCATGAGAAAAGACCAAACCTACGTTTGATTAGTGTACCTGAAAGTGACAGAGAGAATGGAACCAAGTTGGAAAACACACTTCAGGATATTATCCAGGAGAACTTCCCCAACCTAGCAAGAAAGGCCAACATTCAAATTCAGGAAACACAGAGAACACCACTAACATACTCCTTGAGAAGAGCAACCCCCAAGACACATAATCGTCACATACTCCAAGACTGAAATGAAGAAAAATATGTTAAGGGCAGCCAGAGAGAAAGGTCAGGTTACCTACAAATGGAAGCCCATCAGACCAACAGTGAATCTCTCTGCAGAAACCCTATAAGCCAGAAGAGAGTGGTGGCCAATATTCAACACTCTTAAAGAAAAGAATTTTCAACCCAGAATTTTCACCTCCAGCCAAACTAAGCTTCATAAGTGAAGGAGAAATAAAATCCATTTCAGACAAGCAAATACTGAGGGAGTTTGTCACCACCAGGCCTGCCTTACAAGAGCTCTTGAAGGAAGCACTAAATATGGAAAGGAAAAACTGGTACCAGCCACTGCAAAAACACACCAACATACAAAGACCAATGACACTATGAAGAAACTGCATCGACTAATGTGCAAAATAACCAGCTAGGATTATCACGACAGAATCAAATTCACACATAACAATATTAACCTTAAATGTAAATGGGCTAAATGCCCCAATTAAAAGACACAGACTGGCAAATTGGATAAAGAGTTAAGACCCATCAGTGTGCTGTATTCAGGAGACCCATCCCACATGCAAAGACACACATAGGCTCAAAATAAAGGGATGGAGGAAAATCTACCAAGCAAATGAAAGGCAAGAGAAAAAAAAAATACACACACACACGAAAAAACAGGAGTTGCAATCCTAGTCTCAGACAAACAGATTTTAAAACAACAAAGACCAAAAAGAGACAAAGAAGGGCATTACATAGTGGTAAAAGGAACAATTCAACAAGAAGAGCTAACTATTCTAAACATATATGCACCCAAACAGGAGCACTCAGATTCATAAAACAAGTTCTTACAGACCTACAAAGAGACTCAGACTCCCATACAATAATAATGGGAGATTTTAACACCCCACTGTCAATTTTAGACAGATCAACAAGACAGAAAATTAACAGGGATATTCAAGACTTGAACTCAGCTCAGGATCAAGTGGACCCTATAGACAGCCACAGAACTCTCCACCCCAAATCAACAGAATATACATTCTTCTCAGTGCCACATGGCATTTACTCTAAAATCAATCACATAATTGGAAGTGAAACACTTCTCAGCAAATGCAAAAGAACGGAAATCATAATAGTCTCTCAGGCCACACTGCAATCAAATCAGAATTCAGGATTATGAAATTCGCTCAGAACCACACAATTACATGGAAACTGAACAACCTGCTCCTGAATAACTCCTCGGTAAACAGTGAAATTAAGGCATAAATCAAATTCTTTGAAACCAATGAGAACAAAGAGACAATGTACTAGAATCTCTGGGATGCAGCTAAAGCAATGTTGAGAGGCAAATTTATAGCACTAAAATACCCATATCAGAAAGCTGGAAATATCTCAAATCGGCACCCTAGTATCATGATTAAAAGAGCTAGAGAGGAAAGAGCAAACTAATCTGAAAGCTAGCAGAAGACAAGAAATAACTAAGACCAGAGAAGAACTGAATTGAAGAATTGAAGGAGATAAAGACACGAAAAAGCCTCCAAAAAAATCAACGAATCCAGGAACTGTTTAAAAAAAATAACAAAATAGATAGGCCTCTGGCTAGACTAATAAAGAAAAGAGAGAAGAATCAAATAAATGCAAGAAAAAATGATAAAGGGGATATCACCACTGACCCCACAGAAATACAAACTACCATCAGAGAATACTATAAACACCTCTACACAAATAAACTAGAAAATTTAGAAGAAATGGATAAATTGCTGTACACATATGCCCTCCCAAGACTAAACCAGGAATAAGTCGAATCCCTGAATAGACCAATAACAAGCTTCAAAATTGAGGCAGTAAGTCATAGCTTACCAACAAAAAAAAGCCCAGAACCAGACGGATTCACAGTCAAATTCTACCAGAGGTACAAAAAGGAGTTGGCACCATTCCTTCTGAAACTAATCCAAACAAATGAAAAGGAGGGGCTCCTTCCTAACTTATTTTATGCAACCGGCATCATCCTGATACCAAAGCCGGGAAGAGACATGATAAAAAGAAAATTTCAGGCCAATAACCCTAATGAACATTGATGCAAAAATCCTGAATAAAATACTGGCAAACTGAATCCAGCAGCACATCAAAAAACTTATCCACCACGATCTAGTTGGCTTCATTCCTTGGATACAAGGCTGGTTCTACGTATACAAATCAATAAATGTAATCTACCACATAAACAGAAACAAAGACAAAAATCACATGATTATCTCAATAGATGCAGAAAAGAACTTCGATAAAATTCAACATCCCTTCATATTAAAAACTCTCAATAAACTAGGTATTGATGGAATATATCTCAAAGTAATAAGAGCTATTTATGACAAACCCACAGTCAATGTCATACTGAATGGGCAAAATCTGGAAGCATTCCCTTTGAAAACTGGCACAAGGCAAGGATACCCTCTTTCACCACTCCTATTCAACATAGTATTGGAAGTTCTGGCTAGGGCAATCAGGCAAGAGAAAGAAATAAAGAGTATTTAAATAGGAAGAAAGGAAGTCAAATTGTCTGTTTGCAGATGACATGATTTTATATTTATAAAACCCCATCATCTCAGCCCCGAAACTCTTTTTTTTTTTTTTTTTTTTTTATTTTTTATTATACTTTAAGTTCTAGGGTACATGTGCATAACGTTTATATCATGTATAACTCCCCAATGCAATCCCTCCCTCCTCCCCCCTCCCCATGATAGGCCCCAGTGTGTGATGTTCTGATAAGGAACTTCAGCAAAGTCTCAGGATACAAAATCAACGTGCAAAAATCACAGGCATTCCTTTACACCAACAATAGACTAGCAGACAGCCAAATCATGAATGAACTCCCACTCACAACTGCTACAAAGAAAATAAAATACCTATGAATACAGCTAACAGGGATGTAAGGACCTCTCCAAGGAGAACTACAAACAACTGCTCAAGGAAATAAGAGAGGACACAAACAAATGGAAAAACATTCCATCCTCATGGATACGAAGAATCAATATCGTGAAAATGGCCATACTTCCCAAAGCAATCTATAGATTCAATGCTATTCTCATCAAACTACCATTGACATTTTTCACAGAATTAGAAAAAAACTACTTAAAATTTCATACAGAACCAAAAAAGAGCCCATACAGCCAAGATAATCCTAAGCAAAAAGAACAAAGCTGGAGGCATCACACGACCTGACTTCAAACTAGACCACATGGCTACAGTAACCAAAACAATATGGTACTGGTACCAAAACAGACATAGAGACCAATGGAACAGAACAGAGACCTCAGAAATACCACCATAAAGCTACAACCATCTGATTTTCAACAAAATTGAAAAAAACAAGCAATGGGGAAAGGATCTCCTATTCAACAAATGGTGCTGGGAAAACTGGCTTAGCCATATGCAGAAAACCGAAATCGGACCCCTTCCTTACACCTTATACAAAAATTAACTCAAGATGGATTAAAGACTTCAATGTAAAAACCAAAACCATAAAAACCCTAGAAGAAAACCTAACCAACACCATTCAGGATATAGGCATGGGCAAAGACTTCATGATGAAAATGCCAAAAGCAACTGCAAAAAAACCCAAAACTGATAAATGGGACCTAATTAAACTAAAGAGCTTCTGTACAGCAAAAGAAACGATCATCAGAGTGAACACGCAACCTATAGATGGGAGAAAATTTTTGCATTTATCCATCTGACAAAGGTCTAATATTCAGAATTTATATGGAACTTAAACAAATTTTCAAGAAAACAACATACAACACCAGCAAAAAGTAGGCATAGGATATGAACAGACACTTCTCAAAAGAAGACATTTATCCAGCCAGCAAACATAATGGAAAAAAACTTAACATCACTGATCATCAGAGAAATGCACATCAAATCTACAATGAGATACCATAACATACCAGTCAGAATGGTGATTATTAAAAAGTCAAGAAACAATAGATGCTGGCGAGGGTGCAGAGAAACATGAATGCTTTTATGCTGCTGGTGGGAACATAAATTAGTTCAACCATTGTGGAAGATAGTATGTCAATTCCTCAAGGATCTAGAACTAGAAATACCATTTAACCCAGCAATCCTATTACTGGGTACATATCCAAAGGAATATAAATAATTCTACTATAAAGACACATGTACACGTATGTTTACTGCAGCACTATTTACAATAGCAAAGACATAGAACCAACTTAAATGCCCATCAATGATAGACTGGATAAAGAAAATGTGGTACATATACACCATGGAATACCATGCAGCCATAATAAGGAATGAGATCATGTCCTTTTGTGGGACATGGGATGAAGCTGGAAGCCATCATCCTCCAGCAAACTAACACAGGAACAGAAAACCAAACACCGAATGTTCTCACACATAAGTGGGAGTTTAACAATGAGAACACATGGACACATAGAGGGGAACAGCACATGCCAGGGCCTGTTGGGGGGTGGGGGGCAAGGTGAGGGAACTCAGAGGACGGGTCAATAGGTGCAGCAAACCACCATGGCACATGTATACCTATGTAACAAACCTGTATGTTCTGCACGTGTATCCCGCTTTTTTTTTTTAAAGAAGAAATAAAAAAATGCATATTATAAATCACAGGGAAACAAATAACAAATAAAACAGAGGTACAACTATTAAGTCAACAGTGAAAATAAAATGGAATAATAAAAAATACTCAAAAAGAACAAAAAACAGATGGGATAAATAGAAAACAAACGGCAAGGTGGTAGCCATATTAATAATCATATTAAGGAAAAATGGTCTAAAGAGAAGTCAGCAAACTACAGATTACAGGCAAAACTCAGCCTCTCACTTAGGTCTTTATGGTCTGTAAGCTAAGAATAGCTTTTTCACACACAGAAATTTTCAAAAATTTTCCAAAAAAATTTAAAACTTGTGCCAATATGGAGTAACAGCGATTGTATTGACCCTCTTGCCTAAAACAACTAAAAAAACTGGACACTTTAAATATATGAAACAACAACCTTCAAGACACTGGAGTCAAGCAAAGAAAAAAAAAAGGCAGTGATCCCTAAGAAACAGGACACAAGGGTGAGCCCTGGGATTGCCCCAGAAAAGCAGAACCTTGGTGGAATCCAGCAGACTCCTTTTAAGTTAAGGAGATGGAAAGACAAGTCCAGAGGTCAAAGGAACTAGAGTTTGCAAAGAGTCCTGGAGAGGAGAGAGCTCCAATGAGTGAGAAGTCTAGAGATGTGAAGGGGATCAATCAATACATGCAGGTGAGATGTCACGCATCCAATGTTACAGAGGAAAAAAAAAAAACATCAAAAGGATGAGACAGAATAGTATCTAGGGTTCATACAAGGCCAGAAATAATCTCTAAATCAACAGATACAGTAGAAAACCTTCTAATTCATGGTGCATCAAGTACTAAGAAAGATTTTCTTTCAGCACTGGAGAAAAATTAGTCCTAGACTATGTGCTTTTCTGGTTTTGCATAATAAAGTTTAAAAGCAAGATCTGAAAGAAACACATTGTTTCCAAGTAATTTCATTGTTTCCCAGAACAAAACTCAAAAATATTTATAGGAATACAAAAGATATGTCTGCAATCCAATATAAAAATTACTAGGCATGCAAAGAGAAGAAAAATTTACAGATTATTATTAGACAAAGACATTGAAATGAATATAACATGTATTCCATATGTTCAAAAAGTTAGAAAATACATTTAGAGATGTAGAAAATATAAAAACAGCCCAAGCCAGACTGCATGAAAAGAAAACACAATGTCTGAGAATTTAAAAAATAGACTGGATATGATTAATAAGAGATCAGACATTGTGGAGGAAGGTATTAGTAAACTTATCAACAGCAATAGAAATCATCCAAAGTAAAGTACATAGAGAAAGAAAGACATCAGCAAGCTGCTGGGTAACTTCAAGTCGTCTAATAAATGCATAACTGCAGTCTTTAAGAAAGTGAAGGGTGAGGGACAGAAAAAAATATTTGAAGAAACAAAAGCTAAAAGTTTTCCAAATTTTACAAATGAAACTCAAAATTTACAGATTCAAGAAGCTCAACTCCAAGCACAAGAAATATAAGAAAACAACCAAGGGACACAATAATCAAACTGCTTAAATCCAGTAAGAAGGAAAATATTTTACAAGCAGGCAGAGCAAAAAGGCAAATTACATACAGTGATACAGAGAAAAGGATTACAGCAGATTTCTCATCATAAAAAATACAAGTGAGAAGACAATGACACAACTTCTTTAATGTATTGAAAGGGGAAAAACACTATCAACCTACAATTATATACAAATGTTAACATCTTCCAAAACAGTAGGTAAAATAAATGTTTTTCCAGACATATGAAAGCTGAAAGAATCTGTCATTAAGATTTCTCTAATACATGAAATTTTACAAGAAACCCTTCAGAAAGAAAGAAAATGATATCACATGAAACTCTGGATCTGCACAAAATGAATGAAAACTGGAAATGGTAATTATCTGAGTAAAATACTTATTTTCTTATTATTTAAATCTCTTCAGAAGGTAATTAACTTCTTAAACCAAAAGTAATACCACAGTATTATGAGGCTTAAAACGTACATATAAGTAAAATATATGACAACAACAGAACAAGGTCAGCCAGGGAGAAATGGAAGTACACTGCTGGAAGGTTCTGTTGTGATAAGTAAAATGGTATAATATCATTTTAAAGGGAACAGTGATAATTAAGGATGTATACTATAAACCCTAAAGCATAACTACCAAAATAATAGTTATAGCTAGTAAATTCAAAAAGGGAGATAAATGAAATATTAAATGTTCAATCCAAAGAAAGGCAAAAATCCATTGAATAAAACAGATAAAAAGGGAAGACAGTAGATTAAATCCAAGCATGCTAATAATTGCCGTAAATGTAAATGGTCTATACAGTTCAATTAAAAGGCAGAGATTTTCATCTAGGATAAAGAAAGAAAAGAGGCTGAATCATATGCTGCCTACCATCCTATTTAAGACATAAATAGGTTAAAGATCAAAAAATGAAAAAAAGATAAACCATGCTAACATTAATCGAAAGAAAATAGAAGTCGCTATATTAATATCAAACAAAGTAGATTTTGGAGCAAAGAATATTAGCATGAATAAAGAGGATCTTTTCAAAATAATAAAAAGGTCAATTCATAAGGATATAAAAATGTGTGGACTTAACAACAGAGTTTCAAAATATAAAAAGTGAAACTGTATAGAAGTGTGAGAAGATAAATCCATAAGAGAACTTTAACACTTCTCTCTCAACAACTGAGAGAACCAAGTACACAGAGAATTAGGAAGAATACGAAAACCCTCAATTTCCTTAAAATGTTAAATTTTAAGACAAATTGATCTATAAGTTCAGTGCAATTCCAATAAACACCATACTCTTCTATTTTTTGTAGAAATGTATGTGCTAATTCTAAAATTTGCATGGAGTGGCACAAAACTAAAATAGCCAAAGCCAGTTTTAAAAAAGAGTATCAAATTTGGAGGTTTGAATGCTATCTGACTTCAAGACTTCTTAGAAGCTACAGTAATCCAAATATTGGGATAGGATAGCCTTAAAGATCAATGGGATAAAATAGAGAGTTCAGAAAAAGATCTACACATATATTGAGTTTCTCAAAAAAGGCCAAGATAATTAAATGGAAGAAAGGATAGCCTTTTCAACTAATAGTGCTGCAACAACCTGATACTAATATGTTAAAAAAATATCTAGAACAGGCTTAGAAATGAGGAGGTGATGAGGGCATGGAGATAAGTGGTACAGACAACATTTCTAAGAAGACTGGTTATGAACAAGAAAAAAAGATGAGGTAGTAACCAACAAGGGTGCTATGTGGCTTCTCAATCGGGAAGTCGGCTGGGTCATAGTTAGAAGTCCAACAGTTGAGAGCTCTGCTTCAGTCTGATGCTCCATGAAGGCTAGCAGCTGAGCTGAAAGCAGCAGTTTGGGCCATTTAGTGGGTGATGAATGCTGAGATTATCTTTGAGTTCTGGGAACTGCTCTGAACACGTTCATAAGGAACTGTAAGCAGTATCAACTAAATGATTGTGCATCAGTATTATTGCAGCAGTGTAAGGCAGTTCTAAGCTGAACGTACACATACACTCAATGGAATATGTCTTCTGAGATTTACCTCTAAAGTCAAAATAGACATTCAAAGCTTCTGAATATCTTTCAAAAATTGACTGTTTCCTCATTTGGGTTTACTGAAAAGCTGACTGATGAATAATGAAGCTATACAGACTATCTTAACACGACAGGAGAAATTAAAATGTATGATGGAAGGAATTAAAATGTAACCATTCTATGATTTGATCATATCTGCAAGTAACCATATGCATTTGTTTTTAAAAGTATACTTTAAACTTCTCAACTAAAAGAAAATATTCAACTTGTAGAAAAAGTCTGAGTTAGAAAGTAATTATTTCTACCTATTAATGTCATGAAAATTATGAGGCAACTGAAAATGGAACAGCAAATAATGACTTAAACAAGGAAATATACTGTTATTACTTTCTCTTTGGGTTTGATCACTGAAAATGTTTCAATTGACTACTAACAATTCCTACTTTAACTTATGAGAAGCAAACTTCTCAAAAGATGAAGAGGTACTTTGCCCAATGACTCTTCTCAGTAAAGAGTGAGAACCTTGATCAAAATTAGTTTTCTCAAAAGAATCCTAGGAAATGTACAATAACTATAATATACAGATTCCAGGCAGCAGATTTTTCAGCAAGGGTTTATGTAAACTGAAAAGACTGGCAATTCACAAACAGCTATAGAATTTTACCTTGGATAAATACTAAATATTAGTTCATTTCCTTCATGTAAGATCAGCTAAATGAAAAGCAAGCAACGACACTGCAATGCAGAATCAGTATCTCCAGGATAACCATATGAACTTAAGGCTGCTGTTTCTGTCATTTTGTCTTTTGCTCCATAGTTCATTGCTCTGAAGTGCTCTTTTTGCAAAAAAATTTATTAAGAATTATCTTTCCTCAGCTACACAGTATTCTTGGCAAATACTGTTTAAACAAATCTATTTCTGAGGCAATAACCAGAATAGCTCAAATAGTAAGACTTTCTATAAAACAGTGGCTTGGACTTTTCAAAAATGTTAAAATCATGCAAGAACATAAAAGGTAGCAAAAATGATTTTAGATTAAAGAGACATTAAATGCAATGCATGTATGGTTCAGACTTTTTCTTTAAAGTTATATAGGACATTACTGGGACAAACAAGAGAAACAACTAGGAACTATGTATTAAATAATATTCTTATATCATTACAACATTTGAGTGTAATAATAGTATTGTGTATGAGAATATTCCTGTTCTCAGGAGGTATATAAAAAATAATAGGGGTTAACTCCCATGATGTTATGTAACTTATTTTCAAATGGTTTACCAAAAAAAGGTTATGCATCATATGTATGCATAAATGTATATATAGACGTAGAAAGAGAGAGATCAAACAAATGTGGCAAAATGCACAGTATGAAGGCATTTGTTAAATTATTAAATTTTCTGTGGGTTTGAAATTTTCCAAAATATGTCATTGGAAAAAATAATTTTCCATAATTATCACGAAAAAATGGGTTAAAATTCAATTCCTTTTGAGCACATATAAAGAAAAGAACAGAAAGAATAACGATCCATTATACAAGTACTAAGGGAGACTATATAGGCCAAAAACCATACTAATTGGTTATCCTCATATGATACCTGGCCATTTCTGATAATAAATTGGATAATATCAATATTTATTCACATTCTTATGTGATGGCAAATTGAACAAACATAAGCAGTACAATATCTACTGTTAGTTGAATTAATCTTAAAAACAAATGAATTCTTTTTGAAACCTAATCATTTGCATAAAGTTTAAAATTATTGGCAATTTTTGTGTCTGTGCTCATGAGAGATATTAGTCTGCAATCTTTTTTGGAAATGCCCTCGTCAGGTTTTGTATTGGTTAACTTAAGACTCATAAAAGAAACTGGGAAGTTCTTCTCTTCCTCTTTTTTCTGAATGTTTATGTAAGAGTGGTATTATTTTTTCCTCCAATGTTTGATAGAAATCGTCAGTGAAATCCTGTGGGCCTGCAATTTCCTTTGTATGAAGGTTTTAAATTACATATTAAAATTCCTTTTATTAAAATGCAAACCCTTTAGATTTTCCATTTCTTCTCTTATTAGTTCTGATAAGTTCTGCTTTTAAAAGATTTTCTCTAAGTTGTCAAATTTACTAGTATGAACTTATTCATAAGGTTCCCTAATAATCCCTTTAACATCCATAGGATCTATACTGATGTCCCCTCTTTCATTCCTGATAGTGGTTTTTTGTGGGGGGATATGGGAGTTTCCTCATTTTTTCCCCTTAGATTTTTTAGCATATTTATTATAAAGGTCCCTGTCTAGTAATCCAGCATCTGAGTGAACTGCTTGTCTCTTTCTGTAGATTTTTTTCCAGTGAGTTGCCTTTCCTTGTTTCCTCACTTGCCTATTAATTTCTGGCTGGGCACTTCACATAATCTTGGAACTCTGTATTGTATTAGCTTCCTCCAGAAAATAATGAATTTTATTCTTCCAGACAACTGAATTAATGGAGGATCACCTTAACCTTGTAAGGGCTTGCTTAAAGGTTAGAACATATTGATAGCTATTTCTGTTTGGCTTTGGTTTTATCACAAAGATCTTAATCATAGGATAAGATCTATACTGTGTGCGGCCATTTCAGGTTTTCGGTAGCAAGCCTGAGTCATTTACCAAGTTCCTCTATTGAAGCAGGGCAGAAACTCTAAAATCTCCAGCAACTGCTAAGATCGCTCTTTAATTCTTTAAGCTTTCTGCCTATTGTTCCTTCACTGCCTCTGGGTTTCCTACGATCTTGTCCCACATGGATGTGGGGGAAACTTGCATACAAATTTTACAGTTCTCTCACTTTGTGGCTCCTTCCTTTCTGGGATCACTCTCAATTTTTCACCTGCTCTTATTGCCCTAAATATCATCCTCTAACTCATCAAAAAGAGGGCTGATTTCTACTTCAGCTGTATTCCCATATACTGCATAAACTTGTGAATTTATTTAAAGAATAAGTCAGATAAATGTAGACCTCAACCAGTTTAGTTCCTTTCCATAAAGGTGCATCTTATCTCCAATTTCTACCTACTTTTGGTCACTCTCCAGCACCTTCAGTGCCTTTTTTTTTAATGTTTTGTCCAGAGGTTACAATTGTTATCAGCAAGATGATTATCTGATACAAGTGCTTCCATCAGTTACCAAAAGCTAGAAGACTACAATAATTACTTTTAACAGCAACAAACATTTACATTCTGAGGTCCTGATTGAAAATATTTTTCAGAAATAATTTCCTTAACCTCAGTCACACTGAGGTTGACTACGTAGCCTATAGGCAGAAAATTTTATCCTAAGAAAAGTACTTGGAGATCACCTAGTTTAGAATTTACCCTTTATTGGGGGGATTTACAAGTCACTTTATGAATCTGATGAACACTACAAATCTCACAAAAGTGTACAAAATAAAAATATCTGTATATTACCTCAAGGGTGCTAAGACCCACTTATTCTGATCCAATTCAATCCTTTCATTTTACATGAAGTAAATCAGATTTAGATTCTAAGTAACTTATCCAAAGTTACAAGAAAAGCAATGTTAATAGCTATGATTTAGAGAACACTAATCTTGTTTGATGCTCTTTATATTTATTATCTCTAACCCTCAAACAATCCAGCGTGTTTTATTTAGGGAAACTGACATGCAGAAAAGTTAGGTAAATTGCCTAACTGCCACAAACCTACTAAGTGATAAGGATTGACAATGAAATCAAGTTCGTCAGATTTCAAAGCCAAAATGATTTCCACTACAAGATGCAGCCTTAGTGGCAGGGACAAAACGAGGCAAGAAGTCTCTTCACTGTGTCTTCCTCATTAAATGGCTCATTAATATGCCCAAGCCATGGCACTGAAATGAACATTTAGTAGTGCCAAATAAATAAGTAATGCCATATAACAACATGTAAATTATACAAATGGAAAAGGAGCACTGCAGAAACTGGGAAGTATCTATATTTAACAGTCATCATAACACCCTTCCAAATTGTGGTAACAGTAAAGAAAGGTGATACATTTAATTGAAAATACAAGTCCAGTATGTCAGCCTCTGAGCCCAAGCTAAGCCATCACATCCCCTGTGACCTGCACATTTACATCCAGATGGCCTGAAGCAATTGAAGATCCACAAAAGAAGTGAAAATAGACTTAACTGATGACATTCCACCATTGTGATTTGTTTCTGCCCCACCCTAACTGATCAATGTACTTTGTAATCTCCCCCACCCTTAAGAAGGTTCTTTGTAATTCTCCCCACCCTTGAGAATGTACTTTGTGAGATCCACCCCCTGCCCGCAAAACATTGCTCCTAACTCGTCCACCTATCCCAAAAGCTGTAAGAACTAATGATAATCCCACCACCCTTTGCTGACAATCTTTTCAGACTCAGCCCACCTGCACCCAGGTGAAATAAACAGTCTTGTTGCTCACACAAAGCCTGTTTGGTGGTCTCTTCACAAGCACACGGATGACACTTAGTGCCAAAGACCTGGGTCAGAAGGACTCCTTCGGGAGACCAGTCTCCTGTTCTCACCCTCACTGCATTAAGAGATCCACCTACGACCTCGGGTCCTCAGAACAACCAGCCGAAGGAACATCTCACCAATTTCAAATCGGGTAAGCGGTCTTTTTCACTCTCTTCTCCAGCCTCTCTCACTACCCTTAAATCTCCCTGTCCTTACAATTCCAGTTCTTTTTCCTTTCTAGTAGAGACAAAGGAGACACATTTTATCCGTGAACCCAAAATTCTGGTGCCAGTCACGGACTCGGGAAGACAGTCTTCCCTTGGTGTTTAATCACTGCGGGGACGCCTGCCTTGGTCATTTACCCACATTCCCTTGGTGGCATGTCAACTGTGGGGACTCCTGCTTTGGCTGCTCACCCACATTGCAGCCCAGGGTTGCTACCCACCCCCTTCTTCATGTCTACCCTTCTCTTGAAACTTGCCTCCTTCACTAAGGGTTGCTGTTAAGTGGGCCATGACTGGGCTGGGTTTTTGTCTTTACCTTGGTTAGTTTATTTAAGTTTAAGGAATGGGCAACCTTCCACCCTCCATTCCTCCTTCTTCTCCCTTAGTCTGTGTTCTTGAGAACTTAAAACCTCTTCAACTCTTGCCAGACCTAAAATCTAAGCATCTTATTTTCTTCTGCAACGTCGCTTGGCTGCAATACAAACTCGACAATCATTCTAAATGGCCAGGAAACAGCACTTTTGATTTCTCCATCCTACGAGACCTAGATAATATTTGTCCAAAAATGGGCAAATGGTCTGAGGCACCTTATGTCCAGGCATTTTTCACACTTCGTTCCCTCCCTGGTCTCTGTTCCCAATGTGACTCGTCTCAAATCCTCCTTCTTTCCCTCCCTCCTGTCCCTTCAATCCCAACCCCAAGCGTTGCTGTGTCTTGTGAATCTTCCTTTTCTACTGACCTGTCTGACCTCTCACCTCCTCCCCAGACTGCTCCTCCGCAGGTTGCTCCTCGCCAGGCTGAATCAGGCTCCAACTCTTCTTCAGCCTCTGCTCCACCACCCTATAATCCTTCTATTACCTCCTCTCCCCACACCCTGTCTGGTTTACAGTTTCACTTTGCAACTAGCTCTCCCCCACCTGCCCGACAATTTCCTCTTAGAGGGGTGGCTGGAGCTGAAGGCATAGTCAGGGTACATGTGCCTTTTTCTCTATCAGACCTTTCTCAAATCAGCCAGCATTTAGGCTCTTTCTCATCAGACCCCACTAAATATATACAGGAATTCTGATATCTAACTCTGTCCTACAATTTAATCTGGAGTGACTTAAATGTCATCCTAACTTCTACCCTCTCCCCAGATGAACAGGAAAGTTTTTTCTCTAGCCCAATCTCACACTGATAACCGCCGACTTCATGAGCCAGAGCTCTGGGAAGGCATTAGAGCAGTTGCCTGAGAAGATCCCCAATGGAACTATCAGGCAGATTCCCCAGGTATAGCTAGGCGAGATTACATGGTTTCTTGCCTAGTTGAAGGGCTTTAAAAAGCAGCGTACAAAGCTGTTAATTATAACAAACTTAAATAAACTAACCAAGGTAAAGACAAAAACCCAGCCCAGTCATGGCCCGCTTAACAGCAACCCTTAGACACTTTACCGCCCTAGACCCAGAGGGGCCGGAAGGCCACCTTATTCTTAATATGCATTTTATCACCCAGTCAGCTCCTGACATTAGAAAAAAGCTTCAAAAATTGGAATCCGGCCTTCAAACCCCACAACAGGAATTAATCAACCTCACCTTTATGGTGTACAATAATAGAGAGGAGGCAGCCAGACAACAACACATTTCTGAGTTACAGCTACTTGCCTCCGCTGTAAGACAACCCACAATTACGTCTCCAGCATACCAGAACTTCAGAACATCCAAGCCACAGCTCCCAGAGGCTCCTTCAAATCATCCTCGTGGACCTTGCTTCAAATGCCAAAAGCCTGGCCACTGGGCCTCAGAATACCCATAGCCTGGGATTCCTCTTCAGCTGTGCCCTGTCTGTGCGGGCCCCCACTGGAGGTCGGACTGTCCGACTCACATCGCTGCTGCTCCTAAAGACCCTGGAGCCCAAACCCAACATTCCTTGGCCGACTCCTTCCCAGATCTCCTCGGCTTAGCAGCTGAAGTCTGACGCTGCCTGATGGCCTCAGAAGCCCCCTGGACCATCACGGATGCTGAGCTTCAGGTAACTCTTACAGTGGTGGGTAAATCCGTCCCGTTTAATTGATACGGGGGCTACCTACTCCACATTACCTTCTTTTTCAAGGGCCTGTTTCCCTTGCCCCCATAACTGTTGCGGGTATTGACAGCCAAGCTTCAAAACCCCTTAAAACTTCCTCACTCTGGTGCCAACTTGGACAACATTCTTTTATGCACTCTTTTAGTTATCCCCACCTGCCCAGTTCCCCTATTAGGCCGAGACATTTTAACCAAATTATCTGCTTCCCTGATTATTCCTGGACTACAGCCGCATCACATTGCCACCCTTCTTCCCAGCCCAAAGGCTCCTTCGTGTCTTCCTCTCGTATGCTCCCACCTTAACCAACAAGTATGGGACACCTCCACTCCCTCCCTGGAAACCGATCACACCCCCATTACTATCCCATTAAAACCTAATCACCCTTACCCCACTCAATGCCAGTATCTCATCCTACAACAGGTTTTTAGGGGATTAAAGTCTGTTATCATTTGCCTGCTATAGCATGGGCTTCTAAAACCTATAGACTCTCCTTACAATTCTCCCATTTTACCTGTTCAAAAACCAGACAGGTCTTATAGGTTAGTTCAGGATCTGTGCCTTATCAACCAAATTGTTTTGCCTATCCACTCTGTGGTGCCCAACCCGTATAACTTTTTTGTCCTCAATATCTTCTTCCACAACTCACTATTCTGGTTCTTGATCTTAAAGATGCTTTTTTCACTATTCCACTACATCCCTCATCCCAGCCTCTCTTTGCTTTTACCTGGACTGACCCTGACACTCGTCAGTCCCAACAGCTTACCTGGGCTGTACTGCCACAAGGCTTCAGGGACAGTCCTCTTTACTTCAGCCAAGCTCCTTCTCATTATTTACTTTCTTTCCACCCCTCCGCTTCTCACCTTATTCAATATACTGATGACCTACTTTGTAGCCCCTCCTTTGAATCTTCTCAACAAGACACCCTCATGATCCTTCAACATTTATTCTCCAACGGATATCAGGTATCCCCCTCCAAAGCTCAAATTACTTCTCCATCTGTTACCTACCTTGGCATAATTTTTCATAAAAACACACATGCTCTCCCTGTCGACTGTGTCCGACTGATCTCTCAAACCCCAACCCCTTCTACAAAACAACTCCTTTCCTTCCTGGGCATGGTTGGATACTTTCGCCTTTGGATACCTAGTTTTGCCATCCTAACAAAACCATTATATAAACTCACAGAAGGAAACCTAGTTGACCCCATAGATCCTAAATCCTTTCCCCACTCCTCTTTCCATTCCTTGAAGACAGCTTTAGAGGTTGTTCCCACACTAGCTCTCCCTGACTCATCCCAACCCTTTTCATTACACACAGCCGAAATGCAGGGCTGTGCAGTCGGAATTCTTACACAAGGACCAGAACCACGTCCTGTAGCCTTTTTGTCCAAACAACTTAACCTTACTGTTTTAGGCTGGCCATGTCTCTGTGCGGCAGCCGCCGCCACCCTAACACTTTTAGAGGCCCTCAAAAATCACAAACTATGCTCAACTCACTCTCTACAGTTCTCATAACTTCCAAAACCTATTTTCTTCCTCATGCCTGACACATAAACTTTCTGCTCCCCGGCTCCTTCATCTGTACTCACTCTTTGTTGAGTCTCCCACAATCACCATTGTTCCTAACCCGGACTTTAATCCAGCCTCCCACATTATTCCTGACACCACACCTGACCCCCATGAAGGTATCTCTCTTGATACACCTGACATTCACTCCATTTCCCCATTTTTCCTTCTTTCCTGTTCCTCACTCTGATCACACTTGGTTTATTAATGACAGTTCCACCAGGCCTAATTACCACCCACCAGCAAAGGCAGGCTATGTTATAGTATCTTCCACATCTATTATTGAGGCTACCATTCTGCCCCCTTCCACTACCTCTCAGCAAGCCAAACTCATTGCCTTAACTGAGGCCTTCACTCTTGCAAAGGGACTGTGCATCAATATTTATACTGACTCTAAATATGCCTTCCATATCCTGCACCACCATGACGTTATACAGGCTGATAAAGGTTTCCTCACTACAGAAGGGTCCTCCATCATTAACGCCTCTTTAATAAAAACTCTTCTCAAGACTGCTTTACTTCCAAAGGAAGCTGGAGTCATACACTGCAAGGGCCACCAAAAGGCATCAGATCCCATCGCGCAGGGCAATGCTTATGCTGATAAGGTAGTTAAAGAAGCAGCTAGCATTCCAACTTCTGTCCCTCACGGCCAGTTCTTCTCCTTCTCATCAGTCACTCCCACCTACTCTCCCACTGAAACTTCCACCTATCAAAATTCTGCCAACACAAGGCAAATGGTTCTTGGACCAAGGAAAATTATCTCCTTCCAGCCTCACAGGCCCATTCTATTCTATCATCATTTCATAACCTCTTCCATGTAGGTTACAAGCTGCTAGCCCACCTCTTAGAACCTCTCATTTCCTTTCCATTGTGGAAATCTATCTTTAAGGAAATCACTTCTCAGTGTACCATCTGCTATTCTACTACTCCTCAGGGATTGTTCAGGTCCCCTCCCTTCCCTACACATCAAGCTCAAGGATTTGCCCCAGCCCAGGATTGGCAAATTGACTTTACTCACATCCCTCAAGTCAGGAAACTAAAATACATTCTTGGTCTGGGTAGACGCTTTCACTGGATGGGTAGAGGCCTTTCCCACAGGGTCAGAGAAGGTCACCATGGTCATTTCTTCCCTTTTGTCAGACATAATTCCTTGGTTTGGCCTTCCCACCTCTATAGAGTCTGATAATGGACTGGCCATTATTAGTCAAATCACCCAAGCAATTTCTCAGGCTCTTGCTATTCAGTGGAACCTTTGTACCCCTTACCATCCTCAATCTTCAGGAAAGGTAAAACAGACTAACAGTCTTTTAAAAGACACACCTCACCAAGCTCAGCCTCCAACTTAAAAAGGACTAGACAGTACTTTTACCTCTTGCCCTTCTCAGAATTAGATCCTGTCCTCGAGATGCTACAGGGTACAGCCCATTTAAGCTCCTGTATGGACACTCCTTTTTATTAGGCCCCAGTCTCATTCCAGACACTAGCCCAACTTGAATCGTACCCCAAAAACTTGGATAGAGCCTAAAAACTCGCCAACCAAGCAAACAATAATGTTGAACTCCCTTGGACACTCTCTAATTGGATGTCCTGGTTACTCCCAATTCTTAGTCCTTTAATACTTTTCTCCTTCTTTTATTCCGACCTTGTGTCTTTCGTTTAGTTTCTCAATTCATACAAAACCACATCCAGGCCATTGCCAATAATTCTATAAGACAAATGTTCCTTCTAACAATCCCACAATATCACTCCTTACCCAAAAATCTTTCTTCAGTTGAATCTCTCCCACTGTAGGTTCTCACACTGCCCCTAATCCCGCTTGAAGCAGCCCTAAGAAACATTGCCCATTCTCTCTCCATACCACCCCCAAAATTTTTCACCACTCCAACACTTCACCACTATTTTGTTTTGCTTTTCTTATTAATATAAGAAGACAAGAATGCAGGCCTGTGAGCTCAAGCTAAGCCATCATATCCCGTGACCTGCACATAATACATCCAGATGGCCTGAAGCAACTGAAGATCCACAAAAGAAGTGAAAATAGCCTTAACTGATGACATTCCACCATTGTGATTTGTTTCTGCCCCACCCTAACTGATCAACATACTTTGTAATCTCCCTCACCCTTAAGAAGGTTCTTTTTAATTCTTCCCACGCTTGAGAATGTACCTTGTCAGATCCACCCCGTCTGCAAAACATTGCTCCTAACTCATCGCCTCTCCCAAAACCTATAAGAACTAATGATAATCCCACCACCCTTTGCTCTCTTTTCAGACTCAGCTTGCCTGCACCCAGGTGAAATAAACAGCCTTGTTGCTCACACAAGTGCCTGTTTGGTGGTCTCTTCACACGGACACGCATGACATGGACGCGCATGACACAGTAGATTTCGATAGTCGATATATTCAGATTTAAAAGCAATTTTGCAATGATAGGCCCAAAAAGACCTTTCAAGTTAAAAAGCTTGATAATAGCTACTTCAGTTCTTTTGTAAACAGAATTTATACATATTTTATTTTGTATGAATAAAACACTTCAGTAAAACAAAGTAGAAAATAAATGTTGGTGAGGATGTGGAGAAACTGGAACCCTTGTGCAAAGTTGGTGGAAATATTAAGTGGTATAACTGCTGTAGAAAAGAGCATGGAGGTTCCTCAAAAAAGTGAACACAAAATTACCCATGATGCAGAAATTCTACTTCAAAAGAATCAAAAGCAGGATCTTGAAGAGATATTTGTATACCCATATTCATAGCAGCATTATTCATGATAGCTAAAACATGGAAGCAACCCAAGTGTCTACTGATGAATGAATGGATAAGCAAAACATGATATACATATACAATGGAATAATATCATTCAGCCTTAAAATAGAAAAAAATTCTGATCTATGCTACAATATAAGCTACCCTTAAGGACATTATGTGAAGTAAAGTAAGCCAGTCACAAGCACACTAATACTGTGTGATTCCACTTACATGAAGTACCTAGGGTTGTCACAGTCACTGAGACAATAAGTAGAATGGTAGTTGCCAAGGACTGTTGGGAGAATGGAAATTATTGTTTAATGGGTATAGTGTTTCAGTTTTGCAGATGAAAAGACTTCTGGAGATGAATGGTGGTGATGGCTGTACAACAATATGAATGTATTTAATATCAGTGAACTGCATACTTTAAAATGGTTAAGATAGTAAATTTTATGTTGTATATATTTTACCACAATAAAAAATATGGAAAAAAAAGACTTCAGAAAGAATAATAGGTATTAGGTTATAGCAACTATATTAAAAATTCATCTATCTCAAGACACATATTTCAATTATCTTTGAGAATTCCCATATTTTTCTAAGCACATAAAAACAATCAAACTAAATGTATATAGCATTCATTTTTAAGTTCACAAAGATTATATCAATTCTGAATTATTTAAATATTAGTTTACAAATATTATTTATAGTTTAATAGCATTATAGGTACAGCTTCACAAAGATATTGGCTCTCGACAGTAATTATATACTCAGCCTAATGTTTCAGTTAATGGACATGCATTTCAGTGATAATTGCAATGCTTGGACGTAATGTGCCTTTATTAGCAGTATAAAATAAAGCCAGCTTATACCAATTGAAAAACTAGGCTATTTATTTTTATAATTGCTTAATTTTTATTATAAAAATATGATAAAAAAAGCCCATCCTGTAACAAATGTCAGGATTTTATTTACAATTACAGAAATATACTTGAAAATTTAATTACTGCAAACACTGACATATGCTCTACTTGTGAAAAATGAATTAATGCAATGATTTAAGGAAATAAAAAATAATTAGATAAAATCATTACATCAGGAAAATAAAGGCCTACATTCTAGTTTTCTCTGTAATACTAGCAATATGAGACAGTGGGCAAGTCACACACTTTCAGTGAGCCTCAAATTTTTTTTAACTGCCTCATGGTAGCAGATGATTTATCAAGATATTTTCTTGTTCTGAACTATACAACGCTATTATAGTCTATAAATACAAGATAAAAATATGCAAGCAAAATATCCTAAAATGTGATATTTATCTAGGTTTATGAATTATTCATTTCTGTATCTACAAAATAATACTCACAAATGAAAAATTACTAGAAAAAATCTGAAATTTCCTTTACAAAATAAAAAAAGATTACAGAAATTAAAAATCACAGCCCTAAGACCTGTACCCCTCTAATATGCATTTTTCAATTGAAACTGTAATAGATGATTTGATTTCTCAACAGCAAAAGTATCTGAGTGAACACCCAAGACACAAGAAAGCATAGTAAAAAAGACTAGTCAGTAGGTCTATTTTTAATTAGTAGTGCTTAAAATGCCTAACAAACTTCAATAAGACTATTACAGTGTTTAATGAGAAGGGCTTAACAATGGATTAATATTGCTATCAAAGCCCTCTACTTTTAGTACTGACATTATTTCTAAGTGGAAATACATTTTTCATATTGTATACATTTAAATACAGTGATAATGTAGAGTCTAACCACAATCATTTTGGTAATTTTACACGTATAAGGTTCAGAATGAAATAAATTTTTACAAAGCAAACCAAGGTTTATAAATGGCTTCTATGTCTTTTACAAAATAGCTCCATGCCAACGTGACCTGAGTGTTCTTATGATTTGAAATGGCAATTGCTCCAATGTGACCATTATGTTCAAAATGCTATATTCAAAAATCTACACACGTAACAATAAAATATTCCAGTCAGTGAGAAACGTACATGCATTTCACAGACTTCACAGCATACTGGGAAACTAAGTATAAAAGTAAGCAATGTGAAACCGTTAGACTTTCATCTATATAATCAAGTTAACTGTGAAGACAGAAAAAGAGTTTTGTTTTGTTTTGTTTTCCAGTACAGATGGGGTTTCTCCATGTTAGCCAGGCCGGTCTCAAATCCCTAGCCTCACGTGATCCGCCCGCCTCAGCCTCCCAAAGTGCTGGGATTACAGGTATAAGCCACCACGCCAGGCCAAAAAAAGGGTATTTTTAAAATTAATATGTTTCTTAAGAAATAATACTGGCAAATACAGAAAAGTAGAGGAAAATAAATTCTCTGTGTCATGAGAACTAAAGAAAATGAACATTTTGGTTCATTTCCTTATAGTGCTTTTGTTCCTCCTGTTGTCATACAGTTGAGATCTTATTATATTATTTAATACTGTGTATTGTTTTCCATTCACAACATAAAGGAAACATTTTTCTCATGTGATTTCAAAATTTCCCTAATGATAGATGTGACTCTGCTCATGCTAAATTTAACAGAAATAGTGGATTAGTATATGCTTTTCTAACAGTTTGGAATTACACAAGAATGGGTATGTAGTATTTAACTAAGCCAAACACGCAAACAGCAACCTATATCAAGCATGCTAGACTTTCTGAGAGTACCTATAAAGAAATCCCTCAAACCTTGGTAGTACATTCACTGTGTGGACTGGAAGAACTTTTGGACCAGTTTCTTCAAGAGTAGCTGAGGGATCATCTATCTCGAAATGACCAGAAGCGCTTGTTAAAACACAGATTTATGGGTCCTACCTCAGATTTACTACATGTGAATCTCTGAGGGATACAGGACTCTGGATTTAACAAACTCACCACCCTCACTCTGTGTATAAGTCCATTCTTACACTGCCATAAAGAACTGTCCAAGACTGGGTAATTTAAAAAGGAAAGAGACTTAACTGATTCACAGTTCTATATGGCGGGGGAAGCCTCAGGAAACTTACAATCATGGCAAAAGGTGAAGGGGAAGCAAGGTAACTTCTTCACAAGGTGGCAGGAGGGAGAATGAATGCAGGAGGAACTAACGAACATATAAAACCATCAGATCTCGTGAGAACTCACTCACTATCACGAGAACAGCATGGGGGGAAACTGTCCCCATGATCCTATCTCCTCCATCTGGTCTCTCTTTTGACACATGAGGATTACGATTCAAAATGAGATTTGCGGGGGGAGGACAAAGCCTAACCATATCATTCAGGATTCTTATGTGTTTAATCACCTTTGTAGACACATCACACTGAAGATTTGGAGTCAAAATGCAGTTTTGGGGACTTAACTGTAATTGGGTTCCCCTCCTTTTTGCTAGCAATCCACTTCAATTTTATAGAAACTAATGTAAAATGAGTAGGAACACAGAGAAAGGTTCTTCCCTTTCATATACTTGAGAAAGATAAATTATTCTTTTCTAAAAGCAAACGTCGTAATGATGACAATGTAACCTAAGATACATTTTTTATTTCCAAACTGAAGCAGTACATCTTACCCAGAAAGTAAAATGCTAAACATAATGTACATCTACAGCAAGTGTTTTTGAGTACAATCATTCTAAGTCTGAATGCTATCTTTCTAACTTTTTTTATTCTAATTTTTTAGTATACTTTTAAGTTCTAGGGTACATGTGCACAATGTGCAGGTTTGTTACATATGTATACATGTGCCATGTTGGTGTGCTGCACCCATTAACTCATCATTTACATTAGTTATATCTCCTAATGCTATCTCTACCCCCTTCCTCCACCCAATACAGGCCCTGGTATGTGATGTTCCCCTTCCTGTGTCCAAGTGTTCTCATTGTTCAATTCTCACCTATGAGTGAGAACATGTGGTTTAGTTTTCTGTTTTTTTTTTTTAATTTTGATTTATATATATATGAATATAACATACACATTTCTCCATACTTGTTATATTGTGCTCACTACATTTTAAACCACATTTGTCATAAGACAGTAAATTGCCTCCTTAACAAAAAATAATTAACCCAGTTATAATGACCTCAATTATTTTGTTCAATTATAATTAACCAATTACTACGTTCAGACTGCACTGCTACTAGTTTAGGCACATTATGTAAAAGCACTCTTCCTTGCCTAAGTTCCCTGTAAGAATAACAAGTGTCTCTCACAGCTGAATTTTTTTTTTTTTTAATAGAGGTACTTTTTATCACCGCACAGAAAGGAAATTATATACAATCTCTTTTTTTTTAAATTATTATACTTTAAGTTCTAGGGTACATGTGAATAATGTGCAGGTTTGTTACATATCTATACTTGTGGCATATTGGTGTGCTGCACCCATCAACTCGTCAGTACCCATCAATTCATCATTTATATCAGGTATAACTCCCTATGCAATCCCTCCCCCCAGCCCCCTCCCCATGATAGGCCCCGGTGTGTGATGTTCCCCTTCCCGAGTCCAAGTGATCTCATTGTTCAGTTCCCACCTATGAGTGAGAACATGCGGTGTTTGGTTTTCTCTTCTTGTGATAGTTTGCTAAGAATGATGGTTTCCAGCTGCATCCATGTCCCTACAAAGGACGCAAACTCATCCTTTTTTATGGCTGCATAGTATTCCATGGTGTGTATGTGCCACGTTTTCTTAATCCAGTCTGTCACTGATGGACATTTGGGTTGATTCCAAGTCTTTGCTATTGTGAATAGTGCCGCAATAAACATACGTGTGCATGTGTCTTTATAGCAGCATGATTTATAATCTTTTGGGTATATACCCAGTATTGGGATGGCTGGGTCATATGGTACATCTAGTTCTAGATCCTTGAGGAATTGCCATACTGTTTTCCATAATGGTTGAACTAGTTTACAATCCCACCAACAGTGTAAAAGTGTTCCTATTTCTCCACATCCTCTCCAACACCTGTTGTTTCCTGACTTTTTAATGATTGCCATTCTAACTGGTGTGAGATGGTATCTCATTGTGGTTTTGATTTGCATTTCTCTGATGGCCAGTGATGATGAGCATTTTTTCATGTGTCTGTTGGCTGTATGAATGTCTTCTTTTGGGAAATGTCTGTTCATATCCTTTGCCCACTTTTTGATGGGGTTGTTTTTTTCTTGTATATTAGTTTGAGTTCTTTGTAGATTCTGGATATTAGCCCTTTGTCAGATGAGTAGATTGCAAAAATTTTCTCCCATTCTGTAGGCTGCCTGTTCACTCTGATGGTAGTTTTGTCAGATGAGTAGATTGCAAAAATTTTCTCCCATTCTGTAGGCTGCCTGTTCACTCTGATGGTAGTTTCTTTTGCTGTGCAGAAGCTCTTTAGTTTAATTAGATCCCATTTGTCAATTTTTACTTTTGCTGCCGTTGCTTTTGGTGTTTTAGACATGAAGTCCTTGCCCATGCCTAGGTCCTGAATGGTATTACCTAGGTTTTCTTCTAGGGTTTTTATGGTAGTAGGTCTAACATTTAAGTCTCTAATCCATCTTGAATTAATGTTCGTATAAGGAGTAAGGAAAGGATCCAGTTTCAGCTTTCTACTTATGGCTAGCCAATTTTCCCAGCACCATTTATTAAATAGGGAATCCTTTCCCCGTTTCTTGTTTCTCTCAGGTTTGTCAAAGATCAGATGGCTGTAGATGTGTGGTATTATTTCTGAGGACTCTGTTCTGTTCCATTGGTCTATAGCTCTGTTGTGGTACCAGTACCATGCTGTTTTGGTTACTGTAGCCTTGTAGTATAGTTTGAAGTCAGGTAGCCAGACGCCTCCAGCTTTGTCCTTTTGACTTAGGATTGTCTTGGCAATGCGGGCTCTTTTTTGGTTCCATATGAACTTTAAAGCAGTTTTTTCCAATTCTGTGAAGAAACTCATTGGTAGCTTGATGGGGATGGCATTGAATCTATAAATAACCTTGGGCAGTATGGCCATTTTCACGACATTGGTTCTTCCATTTGTTTGTGTCCTCTTTGATTTCACTGAGCTGTGGTTTGTAGTTCTGCCTGAAGAGGTCCTTTACATCCCTTGTAAGTTGGATTCCTAGGTATTTTATTCTCTTTGAAGCAATTGTGAATGGAAGTTCATGCATGATTTGGATCGCTGTTTGTCTGTTACTGGTGTATAAGAATGCTTGTGATTTTTGCACATTAATTTTGTATCATGAGACTTTGCTGAAGTTGCTTATCAGCTTACGGAGATTTTGGGCTGAGACAATGGGGTTTTCTAAATATACAATCATGTCATCTGCAAACAGGGACAATTTGACTTCTTCTTTTCCTAACTGAATACCCTTGATTTCTTTCTCTTGCCTGATTGCCCTAGCCAGAACTTCCAACACTATGTTGAATAGGAGTGGTGAGAGAGGGCATCCCTGTCTTGTGCCAGTTTTCAAAGGGAATTTTTCCAGTTTTTGCGCATTCAGTATATTAGCTGTGGGTTTGTCATAAATAGCTCTTATTATTTTGAGGTACGTTCCATCAATACCAAATTTATTGAGCGTTTTTAGCACGAAGGGCTGTTGAATTTTGTCAAAAGCCTTTTCTGCATCTATTGAGATAATCATGTGGTCTTGTCTTTGATTCTGTTTATATGCTGGATTACGTTTATTGATTTGCGAATGTTGAACCAGCCTTGCATCCAAGGGATGAAGCCCACTTGATCATGGTGGATAAGCTTTTTGATGTGCTGCTGAATCCGACTTGCCAGTATTTTATTGAGGATTTTTGCATCGATGTTCATCAGGGATATTGGTCTAAAATTCTCTTTTTTTGTTGTGTCTCTGCCAGGCTTTGGTATCAGGATGATGTTGGCCTCATAAAATGAGTTAGGGAGGATTCCCTCTTTTTCTATTGATTGGAATAGTTTCAGAAGGAATGGTACCAGCTCCTCCTTGTACCTCTGGTAGAATTCAGCTGTGAATCCATCTGGTCCTGGACTTTTTTTGGTTGGTAGGCTATTAATTATTGCCTCAATTTCAGAGCCTGCTATTGGTCTATTCAGGGATTCAACTGCTTCCTGGTTTAGTCTTGGAAGAGTGTAAGTGCCCAGGAAATTATCCATTTCTTCTAGATTTTATAGTTGATTTGCGTAGAGGTGTTTATAGTATTCTCTGGTGGTAGTTTGTATTTCTGTGGGGTCAGTGGTGATATCCCCTTTATCATTTTTTATTGCATCTATTTGATTCCTCTCTCTTTTCTTCTTTATTAGTCTTGCAATCGGTCTGTCAATTTTGTTGATCTTTTCAAAAAACCAACTCCTGGATTCACTGATATTTTGGAGGGTTTTTTGTGTCTCTATCTCCTTCAGTTCTGCTCTGATCTTAGTTATTTCTTGCCTTCTGCTAGCTTTTGAATGTGTTTGCTCTTGCCTCTCTAGTTCTTTTAATTGTGATGTTAGAGTGTCAATTTTAGATCTTTCCTGCTTTCTCTTGTGGGCATTTAGTGCTATAAATTTCCCTCTACACACTGCTTTAAATGTGTCCCAGAGATTCTGGTATGTTGTATCTTTGTTCTCATTGGTTTCAAAGAACATCTTTATTTCTGCCTTCATTTCGTTATGTACCCAGTAATCATTCAGGAGCAGGTTGTTCAGTTTCCATGTAGTTGAGCGGTTTGGATTGAGTTTCTTAGTCCTGAGTTCTAGTTTGATTGCACTGTGGTCTGAGAGACAGTTTGTTATAATTTCTGTTCTTGTACATTTGCTGAGGAGTGCTTTACTTCCACTTATGTGGTCAATTTTGGAATAAGTGTGATGTGGTGCTGAGAAGAATGTATATTCTGTTGATTTGGGGTGGAGAGTTCTGTAGATGTCTATTAGGTCCGCTTGGTGCAGAGAGGAGTTCAATTCCTGGATATCCTTGTTAACTTTCTGTCTCGTTGATCTGTCTAATGTTGACAGTGGAGTGTTGAAGTCTCCCATTATTATTGTATGGGAGTCTAAGTCTCTTTGTAAGTCTCTAAGGACTTGCTTTATGAATCTGGGTGCTCCTGTATTGGGTGTATATATATTTAGGATAGTTAGCTCTTCCTGTTGAATTGATCCCTTTACCATTATGTAATGGCCTTCTTTGTCTCTTTTGATCTTTGATGGTTTAAAGTCTGTTTTATCGGAGACTAGTATTGCAAACCCTGCTTTTTTTTGTTCTCCATTTGTTTGGTAGATCTTCCTCTATCCCTTTATTTTGAGCCTATGTATGTCTCTGCATGTGAGATGGGTCTCCTGAATACAGCAGACTGATGGGTCTTGACTCTTTATCCAGTTTGCCAGTCTGTGTCTTTTAATTGGAGCATTTAGTCCATTTACATTTACGGTTAATATTGTTATGTGTGAACTTGATCCTGCCATTATGATATTACCTGGTTATTTTGCTCGCTAGTTGATGCAGTTTCTTCCTAGCCTCGATGGTCTTTACATTTTGGCATGTTTTTGCAATGGCTGGTACCGCTTGTTCCTTTCCATGTTTAGGGCTTCCTTCAGGGTCTCTTGTAAGGCAGGCCTGGTAGTGACAAAATCTCTAAGCATTTGCTTATCTGTAAAGGATTTTATTTCTCCTTCACTTATGAAACTTAGTTTGGCTGGATATGAAATTCTGGGTTGAAAATTCTTTTCTTTAAGAATGTTGAATATTGGCCCCCACTCTCTTCTGGCTTGGAGAGTTTCTGCCGAGAGATCCGCTGTTAGTCTGATGGGCTTCCCTTTGTGGGTAACCCGACCTTTCTCTCTGGCTGCCCTTAAGATTCTTTCCTTCATTTCAACTTTGGTCAGTCTGGAATTATGTGTCTTGGAGTCGCTCTTCTCAAGGAATATCTTTGTGGAGTTCTCTGTATTTCCTGTATTTGAATGTTGGCCTGCCCTACTATGTTGGGGAAGTTCTCCTGGATGATATCCTGAAGAGTGTTTTCCAACTTGGTTCCATTTTCCCCCTCACTTTCAGGCACCCCAATCAGACGTAGATTTGGTCTTTTTACATAACCCCATACTTCTTGCAGGCTTTGTTCATTTCTTTTTCTTCTTTTTTCTTTTGGTTTCTCTTCTCGCTTCATTTCATTCATTTGATCCTCAATCGCTGATACTCTTTCTTCCAGTTGATTGAGTCGGTTACTAAAGCTTGTGCATTTGTCACGTATTTCTCGTGTCATGGTTTTCATCTCTGTCATTTCGTTTATGACCTTCTCTGCATTAATTAGTCTAGCTGTCAATTCTTCCACTCTTTTTTCAAGATTTTTAGTTTCTTTGCACTGGGTATGTAATTCCTCCTTTAGCTCTGAGAAGTTTGATGGACTGAAGCCTTCTTCTCTCATCTTGTCAAAGTCATTCTCTGACCAGCTTCGATCCGTTGCTGGCGATGGGCTGCGCTCCTTTGCAGGGGGAGATTGCGCTCTTATTTTTTGAATTTCCAGCTTTTCTGCCCTGCTTTTTCCCCATCTTTGTGGTTTTATCTGCCTCTGGTCTTTGATGATTGTGACGTACTGATGGGGTTTTGGTATAGGTGTCCTTCCTGTTTGATAGTTTTCCTTCTAACAGTCAGGACCCTCAGCTGTAGGTCTGTTGGAGATTGCTTGAGGTCCACTCCAGACACTGTTTGCCTGGTATCAGCAGCAGAGGTTGCAGAAGATAGAATATTGCTGAACAGCGAGTGTACCTGTCTGATTCTTGCTTTGGAAGCTTCCTCTCAGGGGTGTATTCCACCCTGTGAGGTGTGGTGTGTCAGACTGCCCCTAGTGGGGGATGTCTCCCAGTTAGACTACTCAGGGGTCAGGGACCCACTTGAGCAGGCAGTCTGTCCCTTCTCAGATCTCAACCTCAGTGTTGGGAGATCCACTGCTCTCTTCAAAGCTGTCAGAGTCGTTTGCATCTGCAGAGGTTCCTGCTGCTTTTGTTGTTGTTGTTGTTAACTGTGTCCTGTCCCCAGAGGTGGAGTCTACAGAGACAGGCAGGTTTCCTTGAGCTGCTGTGAGCTCCACCCAGTTTGAGCTTCCCAGCGTCTTTGTTTACTTACTTAAGCCTCAGCAATGGTGGGCGCCCCTCCCCCAGCCTCCCAGCTGCCTTGCGGTTAGATCGCAGGCAGACTGCTGTGTTAGCAATGAGGGAGGCTCCGTGGGCGTGGGACCCTCCCGGCCAGGTGTGGGATATATTCTCCTGGTGTGCCCATTTGCTTAAAGCACAGTATTGGGGTGGGAGTCACCCGATTTTCCAGCTGTTGTGTGTCTCAGTTCCCCTGGCTAGGAAAAGGGATTCCCTTCCCCCTTGCGCTTCCCAGGTGAGGCAATGCCTAGCCCTGCTTCAGCTCTCGCTGGTCGGGCTGCAGCAGCTGACCAGCACCAATTGTCCGGCACTCCTTAGTGAGGTGACCCCTGTACCTCAGTTGAAAATGCAGAAATCACCGGTCTTCTGTGTCGCTCACGCTGGGATTTGGAGACTGGAGCTGTTCCTATTCGGACATCTTGCTCCGCCCCCCAGTTTTCTGTTCTTGCGACAGTTTGCTGAGAATGATGGTTTCCAGCTTCACTTATGTCCCTACAAAGGACATGAACTCATCCTTTTTTATGGCTGCATAGTATTCCATGGTGTATATGTGCCACATTTTCTTAATCTGGTCTGTCATTGATGGATATTTGCGTTGGTTCCAAGCTTTGCTATCGTGAATAGTGCCACAATAAACATACATGTGCATGTGTCTTTATAGCAGCATGACTTATAATCCTTTGGGTATATACCCAGTAATAGGATGGCTGGGTCAAATGGTATTTTTAGTTCTAGATCCTTAAGGAATCGCCACACTGTCTTCCACAATGGTTGAACTAGTTTACAGTCCTGCCAACAGTGTAAAAGTGTTCCTATTTCTCCACATCCTCTCCAGCACCTGTTGTTTCCTGACTTTTTAATGATCTCCATTCTAATTGGTGTGAGATGGTATCTCATTGCGGTTTTGATTTGCATTTCTCTGATTGGCAGGGATGAGTATTTTTTCATGTGTCTGTTGGTTACATAAATGTCTTCTTTGAGAACTGTCTGTTCTTATCCTTCGCCCACTTTTTGATGGGGTTGCTTTTTTCTTGTAAATTTTTTTGAGTTCTTTGGAGATTTCTGGATAGTAGCCCTTTGTCAGATGAGTAGATTGCAAAAATTTTCTCCCATTCTGTAGGTTGCCTGTTCACTCTGATGGCAGTTTCTTTTGCTGTGCAGAAGCTCTTTAGTTTAATTAGATCCTATTTGTCAATTCTGTCTTTTGTTGCCATTGCTTTTGGTGTTTTAGACATGAAGTCCTTGCCCATGCCTATGTCCTGAATGGTATTGCCTAGGTTTTCTTCTAGGGTTTTTATGGTTTTAGGGCTAACACTTAAGTCTCTAATCCATCTTGAATTAATTTTCATATAAGGTGTAAGGTAACTGATTATATATTTTAAAAACCCCATTGTCTCAGCCCAAAATCAACTTCAGCAAAGTCTCAGGATACAATATCAATGTGCAAAAATCACAAGCATTCTTATACATCAATAACAGACTAACAGAGAGCCAAATTATGAGTCACCTCCCATTCACAACTGATACAAAGAGAATAAAATACCTAGGAATCGAACTTACAAGGGATGTGAAGGACCTCTTCAAGGAGAACTACAAACCACTGCTCAAATAAACAAATGAGGACACAAACAAATGGAAGAACATTCCATGCTCATGGATAGGAAGAATCAATATCATGAAAATGGCCATACTGCCCAAGGTAATTTACAGATTCAATGCCCTCCCCATTAAGCTACCAATGACTTTCTTCACAGAATTGGAAAAAACTACTTCAAAGTTCATATGGAACCAAAAAAGAGTCTGCATTGCCAAGACAATCCTTAGACAAAAGAACAAAGCTGGAGACATCATGCTATCTGACTTCAAACTATACTACAAGGCTACAGTAACCAAAACAGCATGGTACTGGTACCAAAACAGAGATGCAGACCAATGGAACAGAACAGAATCTTCATGACTTGTTATCTGCAAAAACTTTTTGGCATATTGTAACTATGAAATCAAAATGCTCCAGAACAGAAAACTTTCTTCATATTCACCTAGTATAGTGGCTGAAATGCTATTTTACACAGTATGGATAAAACAAATTCCAATTTTGAATGATCAAGATAAACAATCTCATGAAGACTATTTTTGCTTCCTCTAAAGTCCATTACAGGTATTATGACAATCAGTCCAAGTCAAATTTCCATTAAAAAATTTTCCATTCCTCATTTTATTTCATTGACATTATTGTCTACTACTGTCATTATCTTTTCATTCAGTGCCTTGTTTTTTAGGGAAAGAAAATAGCTTTAACTAACACTTAAATTTAATAACAATTAGAAAGGAGAAGGTCCCTCAAGCATTCTCTTTCTCAGACATTTAGATTTCTAGCCCTTTTGATGTAGAAAGATTATCTGTATCCGACGAGCTTTTTTTAAAAATAAAGTTATTTGAGGGGCTATGGAGGGCAACTGCAGGTATACAAGAGGCCCTGAGATGAGCAATAACTTTTTTGTTGTTGTTGTTAAGAGACAGGGTCTCCTATGTTGCCAGGCTGAAGTGCAGTGGCTGTTCTCAGGTGTGATCATAACATACTGCAGCCTCAAAATCCTGGCCTCATGGGATCCTCCTGCATCAGTTCCCCAAGTATCTGGAACTACAAGGCACATGCCACTGTGACCAGCATTAACACTTTAATGTATTTTCTTTGAATCTTTTTAGTGATGCTTAAAAACATTTATGTTTATAATTTGTTCACCTTCTCCCTTTTAAATGTAGGATCGTATGCAAAACATTGTATCACGTAAAACATTTTTCATAAAGGAAAATGTCTGGAGTGATAAGGTGGTTATGCCTAGAAAGAGGGAATACAATGGGGTAAAGAACAAAACTTTTTACATTCAGTAAACCAATTTCATTATCTGCCTAATATTTCATCATATAGCTGTATAACCTATTTAATCAATCATCTACTCTATTAAATATCACTGGGATTAATACCTTGGTATACAAAGCTTTGCCTGCACTTCAAATTATTTATTCAGGCTGCACTTCCAGACATGAAACACTATGTCAACAGATATGAATATTTTTAAGGACCTTCATATTATAATTTTATTTGGTTTGGTTTCTCTGAAGTCAAAACAGGAAAGAAAAGTAGGTTACAAAATAAATTGGAGAACAAAATAGCATTACAAGTTTGAAAGTAAAAGCCACACAAACCCATCTTTAATCTAATACGTAGAAAATTCATGCTAACTGACAATTTGTAAAAAAACAACATGCTAAATGGAAACATGTGTATGTAGCTTGGCCATAAATGTCAAGATCTTAAAGATATGCATACAATATGTCTCAGAAATGTTTCAACTGTAACACATAAAATCACCACATAAGATCATAAAAATATTAATTTAATTAATGCAATATACAGTTTTACTTTCTTCAACTGGCTGGTTTAACTATAAGTATTTGAAAGCAGATATCTCAATATATACCAGAACTAATTCTCATCTCATTGGGAATTCTTACTGTCTTTATAGGCCTTGAAGAGGTATCAGTTATAAAGGCAATGTTATTATTCTAGATAGTATTAATATTTACCTGTTACAAATTCTTAGATGTTTTCTGACATAAGATCTAGATTTAAGTTTAAATTATAGGTATACTATCCCTTTAGGATAAATCCAACAATGTCATGGTCAAAAGTAAAAAGTGAATATAATGAGTCATTTATGAAAAGAGAGCTTAAACTCGCTGATAATGTGTTAGGCTGATTAAAATGTATAGCTCTAAATGACCTTATAGCTACCTTAATAGATTTCTATAACTGCATTAGGCACTAGCTACTAGAGGGTATTGAAAGGAAAGACAACAAATAAGTAAACCAAATTCTTTTTTAAAGATCTAAGTGTACATGAAATGAGGTTTATGAGCATCTTTTGGGATAGAATCTGGTCCATATTTAATCATGTTTCTGCCAATACAGAAAGTTAACACCAATTATCTAGTTACTCAGAATCATAAGACACAATTTATAAAGATCAAACTCTGAAAATCTTGGACCTTTTCACGTATGATCCAGCAATGATAATCCACCTCATCCCTACAAATTAAAATTTACAGGAGTCTAAGAATCTGTGTTTTAAACAACTATCTTGGATTCTCCTACAATCAGGCAAAAATAAGCAGCACTATATTAAAATTATCTCTCATTCCTCTTTCCTTCTACATAATAGAACCATCTCTAATTTTCTACCAATTCAAATAATTTTCCTTTCTATATCCGATCTTGATTAGATAAACAAGTGAAATAAGACTAGGAAAAGCTTTGAGTTCCAAACTGAGTCTACAGCTGTATGACCTAAGGCAAGTCATCAATTTCTATGGAGTGGGGTAGGGGAGATGCTTCTTAATAAAAGAAAGTGCCTGGTCTAGATAGTATTTCCCAGACTATATTTTGCAAAACATAAGTAGGTATTTCCCACAGAGAAGGTTTCTATGGTTAAGTAATTTTGATAGCTGCTAAGGATCATTTAAGGTAGAAGCTCCTTAAAGCCTTTAATATGTCAATATGCATTATAAATTTCCAAGAGAGATATAATACACTGGCTTTTCCAAATTTATTTTGGAAAAAAAAAATTTTTTTTTAAAAATTGCTGTTAACTTGTTAAATTCTGTTTGCAAGAGTCTTGTGATATGTAGAAAACAGCTGGGAGAGGGCTCATTTAAATTACATCTGTAGCCTCTTCAGGTCTCTAATGTTTTGCAACTCTAAAAACTGTGTATATTGGTTAAATTGAACCAGAAGAGTGACAGTCATGCAATGGTCATCATTATCATCATCATTACAACAGTTAATATTCATTAAGCACTTCCATGTTAGGCACTGTGCCAACTATTTTATATACACTCTCACGTTTTTTAAGTCTAAAAACAGTGTATGTTGGTTAAATTGAACCAGAAAAGTGACAGCCATGCAATGGTCATCAGTATCATCATCATTACAACAGTTAATATTTATTAAGTACTTACATGTTAGGCACTGTGCCAACTATTTTATATATAATCTCATTCATTGTCAAAACTTTCCTAAAGTTATTATTCTCATTTTCTAGATGAAGAAAGAATGGCTTAGAGATACTACATATTTGCCTAAGACAGAACTGGCAGTTAAATCCAAACAATCTGATTCTAAAGCCAAAATTCTAGAAACCAAGTGCGACTGCTGACCTAATCTTGCTACAGTGTCTCAAGTACTTTTCTTTAAAAATATTTATTTGAGAAAGTTAAAATCTACAGATAACCAGCAATATAATACAAGTAAAATGCCAGGAACAGGGAATAGTTACATTTGAGAACTAAGACATCGGTCCAATTCCAGTTTTCTGAAAAGTCATTAGGAGAAAATTTAAAACAATTTAAATAAAAACTGTGTATAATCATTCAAATTTTAGTTCTTGGAACAGGAGAACACAGATCCTATTGACTTATACCTTCCCCTAGAGTATTTTAGCACAATGTTTAACATACAATGGACAAGTGGCTTTTTCCCCCTTCCCTTCTCTAGATGACAGGTTAAGATAAAAGAAAGGATCTGGTAGTCATGTTAAAAACAGGGAGGGGATATTACTAAACAAACCTAGTTCCTTGTGACGATAAAAAAGAAACAAGACAGAGCATCTGCCTTCAAACAACAATTCAGAGTTCTCGAATTTTTGTGAGCATCAGAATTACCTGAAGGGCTTGCTGGGCCTACCTCAGAGCTTCTAATTCAGAAGATGTGGAGCAGGGCTCGAGAATTTGCATTTTTAACATTTCCAGGTGGACTGCCACTGCTAATCTGGGACCTCGGCTTGAGGTCACTACTCCAATTCAACATTTCTAACCTTTTAAAACCCTATCCCTTTTGATAAACATAAAAATCCTACCTTCTCTCTTCCTCTCTGACATTCTCTTCCACTCTCCTATACCCTCCACAGAAACAAACTCATTCATTTTCCTTCTCTTCAGAATCACTGTTTTAATTGTTCTTTTTGGTCAGTTTGCAAGCAGGTGAAAGGTAGTATGCTGATTTGACATGTACCATGGAGACATGCACAATGCTTTATAGTTTATAACTTACTTTCACATACAGTATATTTATTTAGCATTCATAATTCTGTTAAGTAGACTGGGCAATGCTTATTTTTTAAGGTAGTACAGTATTCATATCTTGATAAATTATGAAATGTCTTTCCCCCCTCTCCTCTTTCCTATTCAAATTTTTTTTTGACAAAAAAGGCAACATAACTAATGAAAGGATGTTGGCATAACACACTGATTACACTAATTAAATTACCAAAAAGAGCAATGAATATTATTATTTTATTTTACTGGCAAGGAAAACACAGGAGAGAATCAGTGTCACAGATATAGTTAATAGCCAGTTTATTTCATGACTACTACCCCCAAAAAGGATAGCAGAAGAGAGCAAAAGAGGAGGAATGGATGGAAACACAAATGCAACACAAGCATCAAAAGCAACTGAGGGTAGAAGCAGAGCTTTTGAACTCATTATAGATTTCATTAGGTCAGAAGTCACACTTTTGTCTTTTTCTAGAGTCTTGAGTTTAGAATCAAACTGTCTGGTTTTAATTCCAAGTTCTGCCTGGCATTATGAGACAACATGTATAATCACCATAAATACTTGCCCCAAAGACCAACTGTTTCCAAATTCTTCACCAAAAAAATCAATCTGTGATAAACTGGTTGGTTTCCAACACAATTTAGAATTACATTAGGTGTTCTAAAGATTACACATAATTCTTTCAAAGAGAATTTTCCCATTAAATTTAAATAGTGGTAAAATTTTAAAAATAGTCTTTTCTTCTTATTCTTACCAATAACAGCAGCTATGCTTTTTTGAACATCTGTACTATACTAAATTCTGTGCTTGGTATTTGCCATATTTTACTTAATCATCCCAAATTTCTGTAAAAGGTATCACTTCTGTTGACAGGTTAGGAAACTGATACTCAGAAAAAGTAATGGGATTTCCCAGGGGTAGTAAGAGCTAGTTGAAGCCCAGAGAAGGCTGGAGATCTATTTGACGAAAAGGCCAAGGTGCTTCCCACTGCAACACCACATCTTTATTCTAAATAGATGAATCTTTTCTTAACTGGATTGTTGATAACTACCTTATTTGAGGAAAGAAAAGGAATCACAAGCCAAGTTTCTAGAACATATAGCCTCTAATTCTCCACCCTGACTACCTGAAATAAACAAGGTGACTACCTTTACAAGCAACAATTGGGTTGCTTTTTAAAAATTCAAAATAAATAATCATCATTGTCCTATTGTAACAAATAACAGAGACTATATGCAGTTCTCATTATGATGCTTTCTTAAATCCTAACTGATAAACTTAAATGAGAGGCATTTGGTACAATCTGAAAAATATTCAGTTCAATTAAAAATAATTGATGCATGGTGAAATAATTCTTCCCAAAGCTGCTGTAAAATCTTCAAAAAAATAAAGCTACTTAATAATTTTCATCTCCTACAGGCTAGAGAGAAGCATTATTGCATATTAAAAATTGGAGTGTAGTTTTCCCAGAGGTAAAAGAAAGTTATTAAAACAACCTATTTATTGTTGATATAACTATCCATTTGTGCCACACAAAAAATAACAAATTTCAGTACATTAAAAGAAAAGCTAATTAAGGCATAATTAGTATTTTCTGTATTTTGATAATTAGGGGTTAGTTGGCTATTCCTTTTCAAATTTCTATTTGATGCACCCCGACAATGCCTTTAATGAGCAACTAACGCTATTGAATCCCTCATGGCAGAGGAGTTTAGTGACCACTACTACATTACTTTCATTTATCACTGCCTCTTTACCTATAAATTAATCTAGCCCTGTAGCTATGTTGATCTACTTTATATCAATTTCTTCATCCATATCAGCTGAATATGTATGGCATTAACCTCATTTGCTAGTTGAGAAAAGCAGAATTAAAATGAGATCTAATTTCTCGTGCACAGCACAATTTCAAAAACTGCCTGCTAATTTCCACCACCTGTCAGTGTGAAGCGCCTTTACTTTCTTATAATTAAATAAAACAGTATATTTTTTTACCAGCTCTGAAAAATGCTAATCTTTCAAAAGTGTTCAGTGATCATTAATCATTAGGACAGTAAAGAAGCCTTATTCAGAATGCTCATTTATCCTTTGTTTAAACTGAAAAAAAATTTGTTGGCCTTTTCAGAGGAAGGAAAAAAATAAATGTACCAGATGGAATATAAAAATAAACTATTATATTCCACACTACTAAAGTTTATATTTATCTGGTTTACTGCCACATGGTGGCAAGACGCTTAACATTACATAACCAAGAGGTAGCTACTTTGATAAAATAAGCAGATATATCGTAAGCACAACTTTTGCTGAAATCAGTGGGAATCTAATAAATACACATTGCATTCATTTATGTGTAGTGGAACCTAAAGTTATAAGACTTACAATATAGTATAATTGGAGAATAATTATTGATACCATATTTTAAAATTTTTATTCTATAAACTGCAAACTATGCTACGAATTAAACTGTTGCTTAAAAGTATTATCTGAACAATGGCAATACCATTCAAACTTAGACAATTATACTTAAGCACTTTAACTTGGACTTTGCTGATTTTCCAAAATGTATATAACAAGTAGGGAAAATGTGAAAATATAAAAAACAAGAAAATAAATGCTCATTGTTTTAGTACTAAAGACAATAAATATTTTGTCAGATTTCTTCTGTCCTTTTGCTAATATTTTAGCTTTTATTGTTTGTTTTACATCTTTGTAATCATACTATATACATGTAAGTTGATAGTCTGCAATTCTGGCTTAACAGTCATATATATTTTTCAATAAGCCTAACTTGTTAACTTTTCTTCCTGGGTATTAGATAAGAGCATGAATTAGCAAAGAACAGTATACATTTGAGGAAAAAATACAAAAACACACATACTCCAATACATTCTTAAAATGTTTTGCCGAGACGGGCGGATCACAAGGTCAGGAGATCGAGACCATGGTGAAACCCTGTCTCTACTAAAAAAAAAATACAAAAAACTAGCCGGGCGCGGTGGCGGGCGCCTGTAGTCCCAGCTACTCAGGAGGCTGAGGCAGGAGAATGGTGTGAACCCGGGAGGCGGAGCTTGCAGTGAGCCGAGATCGTGCCACTGCACTCCAGCCTGGGCGACAGAACGAGACTCCGTCTCAAAAAAAAAAAAAAAAAGTTTTAATTACTTAATACCAAGCTCTCAGGCTAAACGTATATATTCTCCAAATACTAATTTGCCTGGGAATAATATGCATTGATTATCTTCTTACACTTATCCTACCAAAACAGTATAACATATTAGTATAGAAGTGATTAAGTAATTAATATAGAGAACTTTTAAGTTATAATGAAATAAATGATTAAAAAATGAAATAATGGCCAGGCGCGGTGGCTCAAGCCTGTAATCCCAGCACTTTGGGAGGCCGAGGCGGGCGGATCACGAGGTCAGGAGATCGAGACCATCCTGGCTAACACGGTGAAACCCCGTCTCTACTAAAAAATACAAAAAGCTAGCCGGGCGAGGTGGCTGGCGCCTGTAGTCCCAGCTACTCGGGAGGCTGAGGCAGGAGAATGGCGTAAACCCAGAGGCGGAGCTTGCAGTGAGCTGAGATCCAGCCACTGCACTCCAGCCCGGGAGACAGAGCAAGACTGCGTCTCAAAAAAAAAAAAAAAAAAAGAAATAATTCACAATATTCCTCATTCAGTTTTGCAGGAAACATTTGACACTAAAGGATCACCATCTTGAAAACTAAAATTATTTTGGAAATATTTCAATGATTTTTATTTACAAACTTATAGCTATTATGACTTATCTTTCCAAATGATGCTCAAGCCATCATAATATATGGATGTTAAGCATTCACTGAAGAGGAAGCAAAGATGTGGGATGGATTATTTATATAGACTGAATAGCTTCAGCATTTCTGCAGCACAAGATAGATTATATCTCATCCTAATTCCCTTCAAGCAAGATACTTAAATCAATTATAAGCATTAGAAAATACTTTCAGGTATGCAGTATAAGATTCTCACTGACAACTATTTTTGACAAATAATAAAGATAATTTTAGTACTACTGTTACAGGTGAACATACTTCTAGTAAAAACTTAGTAGATGGTGTGCCTATGAGTTTATCACTGAAATACCAAAGTTACTAACGTGTATTCACACATGATCCTACTTTAAGCAACTTGAGTATTTTTAAGATAGCAAACTCCACCCAAGACTCCGGTAAGAAAGGCTTCCCATCATCTTACAAACTGGTTGCCAGTAGCTAGGACTATAGGTGCATTACCACCATGCCTGGCTAATTTTTTTTTCTAGTTAAATAATGGTATATTTAATTTAGTATGAATAAATAAGAGGTATCTGGCAGAGTCTCTGAATGTCCAACAACATCCATCCTTATTCCAGAAGCAAGAACTATCACATAAATGCAAAGATCATTTTGTATAATACATATATAATGAACTGCAGACATAAAATTTTAATTATGAAAATCTTTTATCGGGGAAAATATGCATATTTGTAGGCCTAGCCTTCCGATTTGTGGAGGAAGACTGCCTTGTTCATGATTTCCACAAGATCCAATGACTATTAAAAAAAATTACAGACTGATGGAGGACAGGGTTTTCAAGTTGTAAAATGTAGTAACTAAAACCTCTTTCAAATTGAAAGTCTTCTTTAGTGCTGACAACTCTTCAAAGTACATCTACTTGGTATTTAGGTATTTAGTCACATACTACATGGTATTTCATTTACTATTTTTATTCCTAGAATCACCAAAAAAATACCAAACACTAAAAGATAAGTGGAATACAGAAAACTTTTCTCTACCGACATTATCACCTTCTCCCTTAAAAAAAAAAAAAAAAAATCAAACTATAATTACTCAAGAGAACAATCCAAAAAGTGTCATTCATATCAGAATGCACGTGGAGTTTTACTTTGTGCATTTATCCACAGATATCAAATACTATAATGCTTGATAATTTATAATCATTAAAAGTACATAGAAAAAAATGAGAGGAAAAAATAGATTAAAAATATTCTGTGGGTAAGCATATATTTTATTAAGTAATCACAAAAAATCATCATCTTTGAATTCTTCCAGGATCTAGCATAGTGCTTGGCACAAGGGAGAGAGTAAGTGTTTAATGAATGTATATATAAATAATTACATAACAAAATATAATTCTCACAAGATTTGATGTCAAATAGTGGTATATTTGGTGTGATAAATAAATAGTAAAAGTCAGCTTATTAAAAAAAATCTAAGCTCATATTTTTCCAATTTACTTCCTGTATTTCTCTAATTTACACCATAATTTTAATTACCAGTGGCTGCGAAGATTTTAACTAGATTTTTCTGCCCCAAACATCCTCATCTAGTGCTTAATGCTCTTGCATCAACACTTAAATGCACTTAAGGAATTCATTCTCAAAAGTATAATTTGGCAAATCTATTTACACAGCAAAGACATTTTTAAAATAAAACAATTAGGCCTTTGGTCTGCTTTGCTCAACTTTCTGTTAAGCAGGTATAAAATGTGATTTTTAAAAAAACAGTTAATATATATTACCACATAGGATAAAAAAGTGGGAAGGGGTATAGAGAAATTAATTTTTTTTAAAAGCCTATCTGAATACTGATGTATTACATATGTATTGAACGTATGACATGACTAATGAAATAAATCCCTGAGCAATAAAACTATCTAGCAGTATGTTCATTAACTTGAAATATAAGCACTAACCACTTACCAAGAAGGAAAACCTAACTAGGTCAAATTGTTATCTATTACAAAAACTGATTATGATATGTTTATTCAGTATATGGTAGTCAAAAAGTAGCCCAGAAATAGTCTGAAAAGCTTTAAAACACTTAACAGAAAAAAATCCCCAAAGTCACTAAGCAATATTCCGTAACAATCAAGCTTCAACATATAATCTTAAAGGTCACAGGTACCTCTCCCCTATAATCTACATGATCTATTTGGCATGCTGAAATATTTAAAATGTTTCAACGTTTAGTGTTTAAAAGGCACTAAAACTGCTACTTATTCTTCACCAAAGTGAAAATTCTATGTATGAAACAGTTTGTTTAGGCTGAACTTTCTAAACACTTTTCCACCAAATTGTGTATCAAATACAAACATACAAGTGGCCAGTAATCAAAATATATCCAAGTACCAAGAAACAGTAGCTAGTTCATTATTTTAACATTGGATTGTACTTAAAGGTGTAGTAGTCCACTGCAGATACTATTACGATATGTTTTTCTATTTCCTTATTCGTGTTTTCCTTACCCAAATTAACAGTAACTGTTATTATAGTAACGTACCATACAGGAAGACATAACAATTGCAGGGAAAGAATGCCATCTGCTGCTTCATATGTGTACTCAACAGTAGGAAAAAGGCTGAATAATAAGTAATTACACAAAACAATTTAGAAATCCATATACACATATGAAGCTTGAAAGTTTAGATAATTCCCATTTTTATTTTGGACAATTTGAAAATACATCAATAAGCACTTATCTTTTAGAAAATTTCTAGATTTGCAAGTATTCTGGGTACATCACAGGTATGTATGTTTATGGGGTTCATCTGATGTTTTGATAAAGGCAGACAATATGTAATAAACATCAGGGTAACTGGGGTGTATCCCTTACCTCAAGCACTTGCCATTTGTGTTAGTAGCATTCCAATTCCACTCGTTTAGTGATTTTCAAATATACAATAAATTATTGTTCACTATAGTTACACTATTGGAGCACTTATCAGCTTAATGCAAATTTCAAGTTATTCCACAAAAAAGATCTAAACGTGCTTGTATATCACTAGTTCATGACACTTATAAACAAGGCTTTTACTCAGGTACTTACAGCCACAGAGTCAGAAGGACAGGCTCACTTCCTGGCCTTTACAAACTTACTTATAAATGACTATATTGTCCTCTTTAGAAACATGTGGTTTATATGTAGGTGACCATATAATTTATCATCCAGAGACATTTATGAGAATGAAAGATGAAGCTATTAACTAATAATTTGCCATGACAACAAGCGTGAGCTGGGGAAACCTTAGGCAAATCTGGACATATGTTCACCTTATTTATAAATTACTATTCTGTTTTCACTCCCTCTGGCTTCATAACCTTCCCAATGCCTTGAAAATCTTCCTGAAAAGCAATTTGGAAATTTTTAGGAAATATGCAAATTCAGAAGAATGAAGACAAAAAATAAAAAGGAGGAAACTAGCATAGGTGTACACTCCCAGACAAGATGGTACCCCTAACCAAGCAGCTACCTCAACACATGATGATTTTTTCACTTCACTTTGCTATACTATTTGAATTATTTGGCACTAATAAATATTTTCTTTAGGAAGGGCAATCCTTTCTAGGAGAATTCATTTATACAATAGCATGACATCCTTGGAATGTTTTCCAGTTGACATCTGGCAGACGCAAGGTACTGGAAAGAAAGCAGACTGGCACAAATGCATACACGTGTGTGTTTTCCTGTATATGTAGATGGTGATGAATAAAAGAGATACAGGGGATTTCACCCTTTGTTGGTGAAAGATTGAATCGGATATCAAAACAAGGAATGAAGAATGAGAGCAAAAATTTCTAAGATTAACTTATTTCAAAATTTAAATCGAAGAGAGAAAGGGAATCACTTCTCTCAATTTCTGGTATCCTGTTTTGGGAGGACAGAATTCAGGCAAATTCTATTATACTATGCTTGATCAGTATCACTGTTTATGGGTCTATTTTTAAAGGAAAATACATTCCAGGATCTTAACAACCACATATTTACTAATTTTTGGTATTTCACTCACTGTTAAGGTTTCATAATCAACCAAGACAAAACTGATGGCTATGGTAGGGTAAGCTTGAATAAATAAAGGGATTTAAGAACAAAGTTCAAAACTTCTAACTTTTGGTAGATATTCAGAAGCTAAGATGTGTGTGTGTGTGTATCTGTGCATGTCTGTGTGTGCGTGTTTGTGTGTCTGTGTTTGTATGCCTGTGTGTGGCTGTGTGCCTATGTGTACCCCTGTGTCTGTCTGTGTGTGTATATGTGTCTGTGTGTGCCTCTGTGTGTCTGTGTGTTTATATGTGTATATGTCTGTGTGTGTGTATTTTAAAAGGACTCTTCCTTATCCATTTTTAAAACTTAAAAATCACATTTTAATTGGATTAAAAATTAAAATGGACCTTTTCTAATAGACATTTAGTATAAAAATGTAATACTTAAAATTATTATCAATAAACTAAGATAGCTTATAATTAGAGTAAATGGTGACATACCAGGTAACAAGTAATGGATAAAAAAGTAAAAAGGAAATACTGCAAAATTCTGATACAGTCTAAGAAATATTCGAAGAGTTTTAATGTTTTAAATTATACCCTAATAAACAGGTGATATGTTTACATATATATTTAACTATTAGCTACACTCTTTTTTGTTGTTTGTTTTTTTGAGACAATGTCTTGCTGCCTCATCCAAGCTGAAATGCAGTGGTGTGATCACAGCTCACTGCAGCCCGGAACTCCTAGACTCAAGTGATCTTCCATTCCAGCCTCATGAGTATCTGGGACTACAGGCGTGTGTCACCACGCCCAGCTAATTTTTAAAATTTTTTGTAGAGACAGGGTCTTGCTATGTTGCACAGGCTGGTCTCAAACTTCTGGCCTCAAGCAATCCTCCCGCCTTATCTCCCATAGCACTAGGATTACAGGGGTGAGCCACTGTGTCTGGCCTAAATACACTTTTGGTTAGTATGTTTAATTCCATGAACATTCTGGAGTACTTAAATTATAAATTACTAAACTCCTGGGTGGATTATTTATGTACCTCAGAAAGAAACCATACACCTGGATGACAAACTAGTCAGTCGGTAGAGACCTGAATTTGCTATACTTTCTTGACTAGAATTCTGGTGCTCTAGACACAAGGTAGGCTGCATGTGACTGCTATGTGTCTGCTTTCCCAGACTTCCTACTCTTAAACTCCTTCTCTTACATCAGTTATTTATTTATTTATTCAGTATTTGCTGAGAATCTAATGTTAGGCTCTGCAATGGTCACTGGGAATACTACAAGCCTCAGCTATACTAACCTATCTGGATTTCTTTTAGTGTAGAGCTTTAAGGCTTTGCACATTCTGCTTCTACCTCCTAGAACATGCATCCCTCTTTCCTTCCTCTTCAGCAGCTTCAACTAATTCTTCTGGATTTCATTCAGGAATCTTCTCTCCCAGAAGCGTTTCTGATTCCCAAAATCTGGGTTAAATACACTGTCCCCTGTGTTTCCAAGGCACCAAATGCTTACCATTATTTTTGCACGCATAAAACTACATTGTAATTGTCTAAATTTGTATTTCTACTAAAATTATACATACACATGATTTAAAAAGTAAAACAGTAATAAAAAACTGCCATCCTCTGACATACTCCTCTCCATATCGATATGATTCCAATACTCAGTCAACCCACTTTCAACTCTTTTAGCTATTTCTTTTACTATTTTCATTCATTCTTCTAAACAAACATGCAGACAGAGCTATTTCCTGATTTCAAAATTTTTCACATTATCTTTTGACTCTCTAACATAATTATGACAATGTATTCATTATTCATAACTAAGTTCCATGGTACTATGATTCAATTTCCTTTTGTGTAGGAATGTTTAGTTTGACTTCCTTTTCATTTACCTAAGTTTTCTGTGATTCTATTTCTTACTAGTTGACCCTCAAACACTATTCCAGATCTGTAAAACTCAATTCCTCTCAACCTGGTCCAAGACAGCAAGTAATCTATCAGTTCTTTAAAGAAAAATGACAAAACAAAACACCTATGACCTCCCATCTGCTCCAGTTTGAACTGGTTGCTCTTAAGGCCTGAGGCACAACTGTTATTCCAGAGTTTCCCCTGGCCTCTCTCCTGTGTTTGATCCTCTGATTCTCAGATACCATGTCTCCCCTCTTCCTCTTCTCTGGGTTTACTTTTTTAATTGAGTAGTATATAGTCTCCAGCAACTTCCTGGTAAAAGATTTAAGAGAAGTAAAGTTTGAGGCTTTGTCTAAGTGAAAATGTCTTTATTCTATTTTCATACTTAAGTTTTACTGGATATACAATTTTAAGTTGAAATTCATTTTCTTTCTCAAAACTGGCAAGACAATGTTTCACTGTCTTCTATTTTAGTATTGCTATTGAGAAGACCAATATAATTTTCATTCTTAGCCCTATGAATATAACCCTTCTTCTCTCTGAAAGCTTTAAGGATCTCCTCTTTTTCCATTCCTGATGCTGTGAACTTCCAATACTATATCTTAATATGGATCTTCTTTCACTCACTTTGCTGGACCTCTGCATAGTCCTGTTCAATATGGAACCTGTTATCTTTCACTACAGGAAAATTTCTATTATTCTTTCTTTTTCTCTTACTGGAACTCCCATTAATTCAACGTTGGACCTCCCGGATTCTCTTAATTTTCCTTTCTCTCCTACTGTTCTGCATTCTAGGTGATATTGGCTACTTTATCTTCCAAACCTACTAAGTTTTAATTTCTTCTACCATGTCTTCCAAAGAGCTCTTCTCTGAATCATCCTTTTAGCAAAATCCTGTTCTAGTTTCATGGTTTCAATATTAATTCTGTTTTCCTCCAATTTCCTATTTTCTGTTTGTTTTTCTCTTTGGTTTTCATATGAGATTTTCTTCAAGAGCCTAGCCATTGTCAATTGTATTATCAGAATGAGTTACTCAAAAAAGAAGAGGAGCTTTTTGTTCACAACAGGCCTTCTCATCCAGTAAACCTCACTGTAGGGTCATAAGCAGTTAGGCTGATTTTAAAATGGAGGCTCCTATATATCTATATCTGTAGGTCTCTCTCTTGAATAAGCTTCTTCATCACAAAAGCATTTCACTAATTTCTTGCTTTGGGGTTTTAACCCTAGCTAACAGTTCATGACAACTAAGAGCTGTAAAGTATCTAGGAATATTTTTCAGTCCAGTGTCTTATTCTTATTCCCTTGGACCTCATGTTCAAACCTCCATAAAAAACCTCCTGTCTCTTGCAAGAATTTGGGAGAGAGACAATCTCCTGTTGTGCTGGGCCAGGTAAGGGTTCTAGGAATTTAATTAATCCTAATTAAATCAGTTATCCTATTTTTAGCCACACCCTGAACTGCAGCATTCAAATGTATCTAGAGTCTCCAAGTTCTGAGCTTTTCCAGGGTTCTTAGGGCAAGTCATCTAACTACTGGTTTTCTTCCCTATAGGAATTTAAGGTTAAAATCTCTCAGGTACATTAAGACAGATACCACTTATACATCTGGTTGCTAGTTTCAAGTCTCCTAACACACTGTATTAGTCCGTTTTCATGCTGCTGATAAAGACATACCTGAGACTGAGTAATTTACGAAACAGGTTTATTGGACTGACAGTTTCACATGGCTGGGGAGGCTTCACAACCATGGCACAAGGCAAGGAACAGCAAGTCATGTCTTACATGGATAGCGGCAGGCAAAAACAATAGAGCTTGTGCGGGAAAACTCCCCTTTATAATAACCATCAGATCTCATGAGACTTCCTATCATAAGAACAGCAGGGGATAGACCCACCCCCATGATTCAATTACCTCCCACCGATCCCTCCCACAACACATGGGAATTCAAGATGAGATTTGGGTGGGGACATAGCCAAACCATATCATTCCACACCTGGCCCCTTCCAAATCTCATGTACTCACATTTCAAAACCAATCATGCCATCCCAACAGTCCCCCAAAGTCTTAACTCATTTCAGCATTAACTCAAAAGTCCACAGTCCAAAGTCTCATCCAAGACAAGGCAAGTCCCTTCTGCCTATGAGCCTGTAAAATCAAAAGCAAGTTATGTCCTAGACACAATGGGGGTATAGGCATTGCATAAATACAGCCATTCCAAATGGGAGACACCAGCCAAAACAAAGGGGATACAAGCCCCATGCAAATCTGAAGTCCAGCAGGGCAGTCAAATCTTAAAGCTCCAAAATGACCTCCTTTAACTCCATGTCTCACATCCAGGTCACGATGATATACGAGGTGGGTTCCCACGGTCTTGGGTAGCTCCACTCCTGTGGCTTTGCAGGGTAGAGACACCCTCCTGACTGCTTTCACAGGCTGGCATTGAATGTCTGTGGCTTTCAGCTTTTCCAGGAGAACAGCGTAAACTGTCAGTGGATCTGCCATTCTGGGGTCTGGAAGACAGTGGCCCTCTTCTCACAGCTCCACTAGGTGATGCCCCAGTAGGGACAGTGTGTGGGGGCTCCAATCCCACATTTCCCTTCCACACTGCCTTAGCAGAGGTTCTCCATGAGGGCCCTGCTCCTGTAGCAAAATTCTGTCTGGGCATCCAAGCATTTCTAGATATCCTCTGAAATCTAGGTGGAGGTTCCCAAACTCTAATTCTTGACTTCTGTGCATTTACAGGCTCAACACCACATGGAAGCTGCCAAGGCTTGGGGTTTGCACCCTCTGAAGCCATGGCATGAGCTCTACACTGGCCGCTTTCAGCCACAGCTGGAGCAGCTGCGACACAGGGTACCAAGTTCCTAGGCTGCACACAGCATGGGGACCCTGGGCCCAGCTCATGAAACCATTTTTTCTTCCTAGGCCTCTGAACCTGTGATGGGAGGGGTTCCCCCAGAGGTCTTTGACATGCCCTGGGGACATTTTCCCCATTGTCTTGGGGATTATTATTCAGCTTCTCATTACTCATACAAATTTCTGCAGCCAGCTTGAATCTTTCCTCAGAAAATGGGATTTTCTTTTTTATTGCATTGTCAGGCTACAAATTTTCCAAACTTTTATGCTGTTTCCCTTTTAAAATTGAATGCTTTTAACAGCACCCAAGTCACCTCTTGAATGCTTTGCTTAGAAATGTCTTCCACCAGATACCCTAAATTATCAACCTCAAGTTCAAAGTTACACAAATCTCTAGGGCAGGGTCAAAATTCCACCAGTCTTGTTAAAACGTAGCAAGAGTCACCTTTGCTCCAGTTCATCATCTCCATCTGAGATCACATCAGCCTGAATTTCACTGTCAATATCATTATCAGCATTTTGGTCAAAGCCATTCAACAAGTCTCTAAGGAAGTTCAAAACTTTCCCACATTTTCCTGTCTTCTTTTGAGCTCTCCAAACTGTTCCAACCTCTGCCTGTTACCCAGTTCCAAAGTTGCTTCCAGATTTTCTGGTATCTCTTCAGCAATGTCCCACTCCAGTACCAATTTACTTTATTAGTCCGTTTTCATGCTGCTGATAAAGACATACCTGAGACTGGGAATTTACACAAGAAAGAGGTTTATTGGACTTACAGTTCCATATGGCTGGGGAGGCCTCACAATCATGGCAGAAGGCAAGAAGCAGCAAGTTACATCCTACATGGATGGCAGCAGGCAAATTAAGAGAGCTTATGCAGGAAAACTCCCTTTTATAATAACCATCAGATTTTGTGAGATTTAGTCACTACCATGAGAACAGCATAAGAAAGACCTGTCCTACGAGTTCAATTACCTCCCACCAAGTCCCTCTCACAACACATGGGAATTCAAGGTGAGATTTGGGTGGGGACACAGCCAGACCATATAATTCTCTAATTTTTTCCTTGCAAGTGTATTATCTTTTATTGTTCTACTTTCATTATAATACAGTTTCAAGTGGATAGAAGGGTAAATGCGAAAATTTAATTTGCTATATTTAACTAGAGTTCTTGTAATTATTTCTTTTGCAAATTAAATATTTCAAATATACAGAAAGGCATAAAATATAATAAACACCCATGCACACCCACCATGCAGACTAAGAAAATATTACAGATATGGTTGAACTATGCCTTTTGCTCTAATCCATTCCTCTTCTCAACCAGAGATAACCATTATCCTGAATTTAGTGTTTACTAATCCCATGCATATATTATTTTTACCATAGGTAGAATTCATGAGCATACAATTTTCTTAACATATTTGACATAGGAGTATCATTTGTATCCTTGTACGACTTTTTTCATACCATACTGTGGATGGTTTTATACATTTATCCAAAAATAAATGTAGTTTTAGATCATTTATTTTCATTGTTATACAAAAATTCCACTGTGTGACTACACCATAATTCATCCATTCTTCTACTGATGGGCAAGTTCCCACTTTTTTTCACAATTACACACCAGTCTTCTGTGAATAACCTTTTGTAAAAAAAAAAAAAATTACTTGAGGCATAATATGAAGTGCATAAATCATAATATGACCTCAGTGTGTCTTTATATATGTTTACACTCACTTTATATATGTTTACACTCATGTAAGCCCCATCAACATAAAACATTTCAAGGTACCCAGAAGGCTCCCAGTGAGTGTAAAGTGGTATCATATTCATCCCAGTGAGTGTAAAGTGGTATCTAATTCCAGCACCGACATGAATTTCTACGATAAATAATGATGCTGAAGATCTTTCCATGTCCTTATTGGCCATTCATACATTTTCTTTGAAGAAATGTCTGTTTAGATCTTGCCCATTTAAAAAACTGGGTTATTTATCTTTTTATTATAGAGTTATAAGAATTCTTTATAGATTCTAGATGCAAGACCTTTATCAAATATGATATGCAAACATCTTCTCCCATTTTTGTAGGTTGCACTTTCACTTTCTCGATGATGTCCTCTGAAGTAAAAAAGTTTTTAAATGAAGTCCAATGTATCTTTTTCTTTAGCTGCTTGAGCTTTTGATGTCATAGCTAAGAAACCATTGTCCAAAGTCATAAAGACTTACTTCTACGTTTTAAGCATTTTATATTTTTCTCACCTTTAGATCTGATTCATTTTGAGTTAACTTTTGTGTATGGTGTGAGAGAGGGGACTAACTTCATTCTTTTGAATGTGAATATCCAGTGGTACCAGCACCATTTGTTGAAAATTCTTTCACTACTGAGTTATCTCGATGCCCTTGTCAAAAATCACCTGACTACAAATGTGAAGGTTTTTACCTGGACTCTCCATTCTATTTCATTCATTTATATGTATATTCTTACCACACTGTCTTACTATTCTTACTATAATAACTTTATTGTAAGTAATAACTTACTGTTGCTTTGTAGTAAGTTTTGAAATTAGAAAGTGTGAGTATTCCAACTTTGTTTTTGGCCAAGATTGTTTTGGTTATTCGGCGTTCTTTTAATTTCACATGAATTTAAGGATAAACTTGTCAATTCCTGCAAAGACCACAGCTAGGATTTTGGTAGAGACTGTGTTAAACCTAGATCAACTTGAAGAGCACTGCTATCTTAACAATATTAAGTCTTGTAATCCATGACTATAAGCTATCTTTCCAGTTATTACATTCCCTTTAATTTGTTTCAACAATGTTTTATGGTTTTCAGATTATAAGTTTTACACTTCTTTTGTTAAATTTATTCCTATTTAATTCTTTCTGGTGCTATTATAAATGGAATGTTTTGTTCATTTTGTTTTTGGTTTGTTTATCCAAGTACACAGAAATTCAGTCGAGTTTTTGTATTGATCTTATATCCTGCAAACTTACCGATGTTATTAGTTCTAACAGTTTTTCAGTGGATCCTTAGGATTTCCTATACATAAGATCATGTCATCTGCATTTAGAGTTGTAATCCCTTTATTCTAGATTTCCTTTGTTTTAAAAAATCTGAATGTCTCTTTTTTTTTTTTCCTATTCATCTGGCTAGAACCCCTAGTACACTATTTAATAGAAGAGAAGGGAGTAGCCATCCTTGTCTTATTCTCGATCATAAGAGAAAGTACTTATAAGATGTTGGAATCCATTTTCCATTTTTTAATAGCTTTTACATCTATATTAAGACCCTAGTACTATTCAAAGAACAGAGAGAAAAAGAATAAAAAACAAACAGAGCTGCAGAAAAAAATGTGGGAAATTCATATGTTAAAACCTAATTTCCAATGTGATGGTTTTAAGACAGAGGGCCTTTGGGAGAGAATTATAAGGGGGATTAGTGCCCTTATAAAAGTGGCAAAGAACCTAGTTGAATTATTGTTTGTGTCTTACCGTTTTGTAAAAAAGAACTTGTAAGGAATGACGCAGAATATTTGGCTGAATAAATTTCTTTCTTTTTTTTTGAGACTGGAGTCTCACTCTGTCGCCCAGGCTGGTGTACAGTGGCACGATCTCAGTTCACCGCAACCTCTGCCTCCCAGGTTCGTGCAATTCTGTCTCAGCCTCCAGAGTAGCTGGGACTACAGGTGCATGCCACCATGCCTGGCTAATTTTTGTATTTTTAGTAGAGACGAGGTTTCACCACATTGGTCAGGCTGGTCTCGAACTCCTGACCTCAGGTGATCCACCCGCCTCGGCCTCCCAAAGTGCTGGAATTACAGGTGTGAGCCACCACGCCCAGCTGGCTGAATAAATTTCTAAGCAAAATGGTAGCTTGGTTTCCCTTGAATGTTTATAATAAAAAAAATGAGAAGAAAAATGATTTAAAGAAAAAATTATTAATCAAAAGGAAAAAGAACTTAAAGGTTTGAAAAATTATCAGCCTGTCCATACTGTAAAAAATGAGAAAGTGTGTTCAGGAGAGAACACAAACGGTGTGGCTGGACTGGCAGGTACTATTCATCAAGACAAGGGAAAAAATGACCCTGAAAGTGTATCACAGATCTTTGGGGCTGTCTCCCAGTCTGTCTCCCAGGCCCAGAGTACAAGTGCCTGGAAGAAAGAATGACTTCAAAGGAAGGGCCATAGGTACTCACAGGACCCTAGCACGTGCTACCTGGCCCTGCCTTAATACTCCACTCCCCACATTCTTATGCAGTGCTCCTTGGCTGCCCCTGGTGCAGTTCCATAGGCCCACATGCAGCCTGCACTATAGGGATTACCCCTTCAGAGGGCACAGATAGTAAATGCTGGTGGCACACATGCAGTACCACCTCCTCCAGCTTGCAAAATGCTCAAGCCATGGGGGTGTGGCCACCTCCATTTCCAAAATTAGAGCTGCCTGGAGCTTCAGGTGTACAACTCAGGCAGAGGGTTTCTATGAGGACAGGGCCACCAGAGAAAGTCCCCAGTATGGCAACGCCTAGTGGAGTCATGGGGGCAGGCAGAGTCATCTCTGGAACTCTAGACTAAAAAAGCCACTGGCATGTGATTCAATCCTGGGAGAGCGGCCGGCACCCAACTCCAATATATGAGAACTCTACCACCTAGAGCCTTGGGAGCCTAATTCCTACCCCAGTGTGTTCAGAAGGTAGGATGTTAAGTCAAAGTCAAAGAAGATTATTCTGGAGCCTGAAGATTTAATGTTGCCTTAAGTTTTGAACCTGTTCGAGACCTGTCATTTCTTCATTGCTGTGTCTCCCTTGTGGAATGGCAAGGTCTATCCTGTGCCTGTCCCACCAATGTATTTTGGAAGCATATGACGTTATCTGATTTAACAGGCTCACAGCTAGAGGGGTAATTTGGCGCCGAATGAATCATCATGGAGTCTCAATATCTCATTTAGATGATATTTACATGAGACTCTAGGCTTCAGACTTTGGAGCTGATTGTAGGATAAACTAAGAGTTTAGGGACTAAACTAGAATGGAATGGCGTTTTGCATAGGAAAAGGACACACACTTTGTGGGGCAAGTGTGAAATGCTATGGTCTGAATGTTTATGTCCCTGACAAAATCATATGTTGAAATCTAATCCCCAGCATGATGATATTAAGAGGTAGGACCTTTGGAGACAATTAGGTCATGAGGGCAGAGCTCTCGTGGAGGAGACTAGTGTCCTCATAAGAGGTCTGAGAGAGTTTGTGTGCCCTTTCCACTATGTGAACACACAGGGAGACGGCAGCAACTATGAAAATGGAAAAGGGCTCCTACCAGACACAAAATCTGCCAGCCTTAATCTTGAACTTCTCAGACTCTCAAACTGTGAGAAACAAATGTTTGCTGTTTATGGTATTTGTTAACAGCAGCCCAGAGGACTAAGCCAATGTTTACTGACCATTGTGATTTCTTTTTCTGTGAAGTGTTTATTCATTTATTTTGGCCACTTTACTACTAGGTAGCTTTTCTCTTATTTATTCACAGAAATTACATAACTGAATGTTGATTCTCCGTAAGTCACATGTATTATGAATGTATTCCTACAGTTTTTCTTTATTACTCTGTCTATTGTGTCTTCTGATTTACAGTTTTCCCTTTTAATATAGGTCTAGAAGTTACCAACTTTTGAGTTTAGAGCTTAGCCTTTTTATGTCTTAAAAGATTCTTCCCTATCCCTAAATCATAATATTCTGCTTTTCATATTTAGAGTCTGTCTTCTACTAGAAACTGATTTTTGCATGATATGAAGTCATAATCCAAATTTTCACATACAGATAACCAAAAATCCCAGCAGTATGTATTTAATAGTCTGTCTGGTCCTCATTTCATCATATGCTGTTTGAATGCATACATGAATCAATTTTATAATTTTTCCCTTATTTGCCCATGTTCCCTTTAACAAAAAACTTACAGGGGAGATGGATGATCCTATTCACTTTTGTATCCCTGGCATTAATACACAGTGGTTACTTATCAATAGTCACTGAGTAATGAACAGGAACAAACCAAAGGAAAAAAGGCAGCAGCACATATGAATCATGTTATAAAGTGGAATGAAAAGAAATGATTTCAAAGGTAGGCAAAGTTTCATCATAAGCAAGAATTCATTTTATAAGTAACAAGAAACCAATAAAAAAATTTAAGCAGAAAAATTGCACAGGAAAAATTTTTCTTAAAGACTGGCCAAACTTAAAGTCTGACAAAAGCACATATAATGACAATAGAAACAGACACCTACCCTGCTGGGCGAGAGAAAATAAACTGTTACAACACATAGGAAGGCAACCTAATAATATCTAGTAAAGCTTAAGATATGTACATTTTATAGCCCAGCAATTCTACTATTTATCTTCACAAAACTCTTACATATGCATGAGGAGGCAGATATGAGAATATTTACTGCAGTATTGTTTGGAAAAATTGAAAATCTGGAAACGATCTAGCATATCAACAATAAAATGACTGTATAATGGCATAATAATCCACTTGAATACCACTCACTAATTAAAATAATTAGAACTATATGTGTCATTATGAATAAATCTCAAAAATAGTGATCAAAAAAGATGAATTCCGGCCGGGTGTGGTGGCTCATGCTTGTAATCCCAACACTTAGGGAAGCCAAGATGGGTGGATCACCTGAGGTCAGGAGTTTGAAACCAGCTTGGCCAACATGGTGAAACCTCATCTCTACTAAAAATACAATAAAATTAGCCAGGCGTGGTGGCGCATGCCTGTAATCCAAGCTACTTGGGAGGCTGAGGCAGGAAAATTGCTTGAACCTGGAGGCAGTGATTGCAGTGAGTTAAAATTGTGCCATTGCAGTCCAGCCTGGACAACAAGAGTGAAACTCCACCTCAAAAAAAAAAAAAAAAAGGAATTCCTAAAGATCCAAACTGCATAATACTTTTATATAAAGTTAATAGTGCTGTGTTTTGTTTATAAATACACAGAAATGTAGAAAAAGTACAAAATCATGGATGAGAATAATACTAAATTTAGGACAGTGGTTACTTTGGGGCAAGAAGCTAGAGAAATAAAATCGGAGCAGCAACAGGATTATTAATGTTTAACTCAAAAATATACAGATCTAAAGCAAATATTAGCAAAGCATTAAGACTTGACAAAACTGAACGATGGGCATATGAGTGTTCATTACATTATTCTCCTTGGTTTTCTAATAAAAAATACTGTGGTGGCAGTATGGAAAATAGACTAGAGTGGGGAGAAGCAAAATGGAAACAAAGAGGGCAAGTAGAATACTTCTGAAATTCCATGGGAAATGACAAGCAGTGAGAGTAAGGCTAAAAAGAAACGGGCAGAAGAAAGGAGTACATCTGAGAGATACTCTGAAAATAAAATTCACAGGATTAGGTGACAGATTGGATAGAAGAGGTACAAAACGGAAATTCAATGTCATTCTTCTTTAATATAGGAGAAGTAGGAAGAGAGAGTTTTAAAAGATAGTGAGTTCCTTTTTGGAAATAAGTTTGAAGGGCCCATTCAACATACCAGTGGAAAGATCCAATAGAAAGGAGGCAATATACCAAAGTGGTCGGCAGCTCAGGCTCTGCAGTCAGGTGCCTAGGGTTCAAATTCAGGTTGAACCACGTAAACGCATTAGTTAACCACTCTAAACCTCAATTTCCATGTCTACAGAAAGGGAGGATGTTAACAAAATCACTATTTTCATAGCATTTTGTGAGAATGAAATTATATAATGCCTTTCAAGTCCTGGGCAAAATATGTGACACAGACTTATTGCTCAATAAATGCCTATGGCTACTGTTTCAACATTTTTCTCAGGTATAGGACTTCTACCACATACATCACTTAGGACATTTTAGTAATTCCACCTTGGTTCCTAAATAACTTATTTCTATAAATTATATTCTGCTGTCTATACAGGCTTTTATAAAATGTTCAAGATGCTTAATATCATACTTTATTTATAACTGCTGAATAATTTCACTCAAGTCAGCGTAATTTTCCAACTCAAGAATATATCCTTTATTACCTGAAAGTATTATACATGAGATCTAGGCCAAATTCCTATAGAATTCTACTAAATACACACATTCAACAGTAAGTTGAAAGCACACAAACAATACATACATGCCAGGCTCTTTCAGACGATAACAATAAACAAGGCAGAAATAGTACTAACCAAAATTATAGTCTATTCACTAACAAGTAATTACAAAGCAGTGTAATAAATATTAAAACAGGGAAAAAATGGGTGCTACAGAACACAGACAAAAAGAACACTCAGAACTTGAGAGTTAAAAAGGGTATCCTAAAGGATGGGGTCTCTGACGACAATAAGTAGTTGGCAGAATAAGGCAGAGAAGTGAAAGCTGGATTAAAAAAAAAAAAATAGAGTCTTAACCCATTTATGCCTGAGGTTGGAATTTTTTGAATTTTTGCAATCAGACCTTGGCGATGACCTTCAGCAGTAGGATATAAATAACTCCTGCATGCTCAGTGTTCCAATAATGGAACACTAGGCATAATTAAGCAGGGGGAACATTTTCTTCTAATACCTGGAATGAACAGACAGTACAGACTGTTGAACCTGAAATAAGTTTACCACATATAAAGTATGCAGTGCAAGCATGGTGTACTGAAGTATGAAGCTGGCGACATATGCAGAAGAGAGATTGGGAAGAACCTTGAAGTCATACACTATATATGCAATTAAATGAGACTGCTTAAAAGTGCTTAGCACAGTTCCTGGTACAAAATAAGCACACATTAATTGTTAAACATTCATTTGCTATTATCTAGTACTCTCCCACTTTTTGTCACAATTTGGAATCAGACAATACACCCACCAAGAAATATGTTCTACCCACTCTTCTTTACATAGTTGGTTGCTAAAAAAATTGTATATATAGTACTTTATAGTACTTATGAAATGTCTTAGAGAGTCTGTTCTTTCATTAGTAAAATGAGGACATTAACACCAACCTTGCAAGCCTACAGTAAGGAATAAAGCTAGTATGAAGAGTTCCTAGTAAGGAATAAAGCTAGTATGAAGAGTTCCTAGGAGAGTGACGGGACACATAATTAAGGACTTCCGAAAATGATTTCTATTAAAATAGATTAGCAGGTAAGTCAGAGAAATTAGAAAGTAGGAAGATTTAGTTTCACTCTGGGGTTATGCAATAGAAATGCCTTAGAAATTTTGTCACCTTCTTTTAATAAGGTAAGATACACACACCAACAATGTTAAAGTTACAATAAAGGAGTCAATATCATTCTGATGACGTGTTTACTTTTTCCTAAAGTGCAAGCTTTTTCAAAAATGAAAAACTAATCTGTAATTTGCTTTTTTCACAATTACCTTACATTAAAAGTTTTCAAAGAAAATCCAAAATCCCATAGCCCTAAAACAACTAGTCTCATTTTACATATTTCCTTCCAGGTGCTTTCAAAACAATAATTAGGTTTTTCTACTCCGTATTATAGTGTTTTGATTTAAGACCTACACCAAATGGATATTGTATTAGCAATATTTTGAGGGTAACCCTTTTGCAAAAGCAAAGATACTCTCTGGACATATTAAACAAGAAGATTTATCATCATTTGATTTATATTCAATCTTCAAGTATCACATCTGGGACTATAAAAAAGGCACTCTGTTATATAAATTTTATAGTATGTAATTATTGTCTGATTCTAATTTGTCTTACTGACAACCTAAAACATTTATTTCTAGCTACTCTTTTTCTTCCAAATGGTCTCATTCAGTGGCAGCTAAATTCTAAGAGAATTTTATTGATATTAATCCTAAATGACAATATCATAATATATTTGAGAAAGAAATTATCAAGTGACATCATTTCCTTAAAAAAGTAAAGAATATTTTACCTGAAATAAACTAAAGGATAATCTTAAAATCAAACAAAATATTTTTTTCACACTACTACACAATTATTATCAGAAAATCCTAAGTAAACTGAAGGTTAAGTTAAATTTCCTAAGACAAAACAGCTAAAATGAGTATAAAAAGTTTATTTTAGAATTTTCAAGTAAAAAATCCTACAACATCACTAAAACAAACCGTAAGTTCAAAAGAAATGAGAATATCCTTAGGACTTCTTATGGAGAAGATTTTACTCAGTGTCAATATCTAATTCTACTAAATATCTGCTTAGGGTTCACATAAATGCCCTTAATAATCTTTCATTAGATTTTAAGATCAAGCCATCTTAACTTGCTGATGCTAAACATTCAATTATCATACTATGAGTATTCCTAACATTAAGGTTATTTGCAGTCTCTTAAGGACACATCTAATTTTCCTAGTTCTCGTTATTTAATCATCTAAAAATGCCAAGAAATTAGTGAAACATACCAGAAGCCACATAAATAAGTAAGTGTCAAAAAAACCCCGGAACTACTAAAACAGCAAATCTTATGCTTTCAGTCTTGAAATACAATAGGGCAAAATTGATTAGTGTTTAAAATAATCTCAACTATTTAATGACTATCCATGTAAAACATATTCACTACCTCTCTTGTCACTCAATCTTTAAAGAAAATGGTAAATTAGGTATAAAACAAGCAACTTAATTTTACATTGCACTTCAATACCAATTCATCAATGGATTAATCAATTACACATCTTATGTAGAAATTTCCCAAATATATCATTCAGTTATATATGTACATCTTTCTTCATCTCCAATAACATGTTTTAAACTCTCTAGTAGTAAAAACCTACCTTTGAGGTTCTTTGAAGTTGATCACCAACATATGTTTTACGAAACTGATCCAAGAACCACAGAATTGCAAGCTCTATTTTCTCATTAGAACACCGAGGCAATCCAGTATCCATTAAAGATATAAGCTGAAAAACTCTTCATGGGGGGGGGGGAGGGGGGAAGCTTCAGTACAAAACCTTAGAGAAACGACATTAAAACACTTACCATAAATGTATATGATATATAATCACTGTAAAAAGTGGGAAAATACAAAAACACATAAAGAAAATATTTTTTGAATCATCTGAAATCCTACTATTGAGAGATATTACAACTTGGTCTAATTCCTTCTAGCCTTTTTTCCCTAAGACATACACACACATGCACATAAATGCAAAACTCTGTATGTATATACAGATATTATTTTACTAAAAACTGATAAAATAAATGCATGGCATACACATAAAAAATCCTATACACAGATATAAATTTTCAGTAAAAGAAGAATGATATTAAGTATGTAGTCTAGTATTTCACTTTTTAACTTAATCTTATATTTCTAAATAATTATTTTGAGGTTATGACTCAAAGTTCAAAAAAATCCAGACGTACATCTATCAAAAGTTATATTCCACCCTTAATGAATAATAAAATTTTACCTTAAACTACAAGGTGATCTTAACAAAATCAAATATTTCTAACACCAGCTAAACTATTATTAAGAGAAAATCATAACTTTTCTATTTATTATTATTCAAAACTATTATTAGGAAATCATAAATGAACTGAAGATTATGTTAAATTTCCTACAGAAAAAGTTTAATTCAATATAATGAAAAACTTAGTGCAGAACCTCAAAAAATAAATCCTTCAGTATTATCTATTTTCATTAAAATTTTCTGGTGGATGACTGCCAAGTACCTTGTGCTAACAAAATCAATATAATATAATACTTTTTCAAGAGACAGAAGTAGAGGTTGTTGAGGAAGCAGTACCCTTTTCTAATTTGCACAAAGAGAGCTCTGCCTAGCCCTGACACATCCAGTTTTCCATATATGCACACATGAACATATACACACACATTATTAATAGTTTATATTTCCTTTCAGATAATGTTTTATGTATGTACATGCAAATATGACTACAGATTCTCCTCCCAAACCTTCTGAACACATAGAACATATTACCCACATGGTTCTAAGCTTAGCTTTTTCCATTTAACAATCTATCTTAGAGCTCTTTACACATCAGACATAAGAAGGTTCCTCATACTCTTCTGAAGCTGTTTAACATTCCATTATATAAATACACCATAATATTTTCAAACATTCCCCTACTGATGGACGCTAAAGTTGTTTACAATTTTTTTGCTGTTACAAAATGCTGCAATTAACAATCTTGCATATGTCATTTCACACATGTCCATCTATAACATACATTTCAAAAAGTCAAGCTACTCACTCAAATGCATAAATTATTATAATTTTGATAGCTATTACCAAAGTGCACTCCATAAAAATTAAAATAATTTATACTCTTACCATCACTCCATAAGAGTATCTATATACATACAGACAAGATAATTCAGGATGACAGAAAATTAGAATTTCTGGAAAGTGGAAAAATGGCATCTCAGTGTATTTTAATTTGTATACCTCTTATGCATGCGAGGTTAAAAATTTTTCATGTCATTTTCTGTGACCTGTTTGCTCATATACTTTGCTGATTTTTTTTCCATTTGGTTGTCTTTTAATTACTGAGTTTTACAAATTATTTACACATCAGAGGGTGACCTCTTTGCCTACAATTGAACTGTAAACAACTTTGTGTTTCAATTGTCTCTTGGCTTTATGACAAAGGTCCCCAACCCCAGGCTGCAGACCGGTACTAGTCCGCGGCCTGTCAGGAAACAGGCTGCCCAGCAGGAGGTGGGCAATGAGCAAGCAAGCATTATCGCCCGAGCTCTGCCTCCTGTCAGATCAGTGGCAGCATGAGTCTCACAGGAGTGCAAACCCTACTGTGAACTGTGCATGTGAGGGATCTAGGTTGTGTGCTCTATATGATAATCTAATGCCTGGTGATCTGAGGTGGAACAGTTTCATCCTGAAACCATCCCCTGCCCTGGTCCATGGAAAAACTGTCTTCCGCTAAACCAGTCCCTAGGACCACTGCTTTATAATGTTTAATGCCATGCAGAAGTTTTTGTTATTGTTTTTCTCATGCAGAAAATTTGATCAATTTTTTCTTTCATGGATTTTGCACAATAGCAAGGTCTTACCTGAATCTGAGGAATTTTGTGATTCTTTTTTTCTACATTTACCTCTATGATACACTGGGATTCATCTTGATTATACAGTGTGAGACAGGGAGCTAACATTATTTTTTAAAGATGCCTATCCAGTTGCTTCAAAACCATTTATTTCCTGTAGAGTTTATCTTTTGTTCACCATTATGAAGTACTTATCATATATACTAGGATTCACTTATGCATTCAAAACACTTACTGAACCCTTTATTCTTTTCTACACTCCATCACACTAAATATATCCTGACCAATTATTTTTACCATATTATTAAATAATTTTCCAAAGCACTGTTTTTAATGGTTGCATAAAAGTAAGGCTACATCAAAATTTAATCATCTTATTTTGGATAAAAATTCATTTTTCTAAGTAAAACATAACTACTTTCCCCTCCTTTACCCTCAATGACTTCTCGAAACAAAATATCTAAGTCACAGCATACGAACTTTTTCAAAAACTTGCTATGTATTGCCAAAATGTTAAGAAAAAATATTTTGACAAGCGTTTTTATAGTGATTATTTCCTATATTTATAAATAAAGCTACTTATTTAAAAGTACCCTTTGCATACCAAATATCCTCAGTACTGCTACGATTTACGGAGAACTTGCTAAGGAATTAGATTTAAGAATTAGATTGTTACAACCAGGTTTTGAGGATTTTTCCCTAAAATGATGTTTGATACGCTTATCCTCTAATTTTGAGAGGAGGAGTAAAGCTAAATTTTAAAATCTGTGTACTGGTGAATTAGCAGATTATTGGAGTAGGTTTTAGTTAAATAAATAGATGTATACATCAAACTTCATCTCTGGAGCCAAGTGATTTGTCAAGTGACTTAAAGAAGGTGTATCTTGCTTTTAAATTCTTTACTGCATAGGACCTCCCTTCTCCTACTCAAGTTCTTTGTTGATTTTATGTACTTTCTCTTGTTTATTTTTATTTCCTTTTTATAGCACACATTCCCAAATTCAAAGAAGATGTGGAACAAAAAGTCTGTTGTGGTGCCTTTATAACTCATATTAAGCTGGTGATCTGCATTTGCCTAAGAGGCAATGATATCCCCACCAGGAGGAGAGTAGGAATGAGTTCCCAGCAGGGTACACAATCCATCTGTCAAAGAAGTTTTAGCAGTTGTATAGGTTCAGCTGCAAGTGTCTGAAATCCAAAATAACAATGGCTTAAATAATATAGTTATTTATTTCTCTCTCAAGCAAAAATCCACGGTAGTTCCCTAAAGCTAGCTGGTGCTCCATGATGTATCAGGGGCTCAGGTTCCTTCCATCTTATCACACTTACCTCCACAAGCACTTTGTAGTCTAAGGTAGCTTCTTCAGCTCCACATTTGGTCTATATATGTTACACATAACACGTTCATTTACACTCAACTTCCCAGAACATAGTCACTTTGCCATACCTAGCTGCAAAACAACCTAGTAAATCTAGTCTTTATTCAGAGTGGCCATCTGCCCAAGAAAACAATCAAGCACTTTATTATGGGAAGGGAAAGGAAGAAATGAAAGACAATTGACAGTCTCTACCACAGTGCCCCCTGAAGATGTGCTGCCACCTCTAACAAATGTATAAGACCAATGCCTATACATACCAATATATACAGGTTTAGTATCCCTTTGCTGAAATGCTTCAAACCAGAAGTGTTTCCGATTTTTAATTTTTAAAAAATTTGGAATATCTGCATTACACTTAACATCTAAGCATCTCCAATCCAAAAATCCATAATCTGAAATGCTTCAATGAGCATTTCCTTTAAGCATGACCTTTGAGATTCATGTTGATGCTCAAAATGTTTCAGATTTTGAAGCATTTCGAATTTCAGATTTTTGGATTAGGGAATGCTCAATGTGTATATAATATCCACTCCTAGTTCCAATTTATTGTCCTACATATATTATTCCTTTATCTTAAATTGTTTTTGGTAAAAAGCACAGAATAAAAAGATAAATAATTTTTGATCCAAGTATAAGCATGCCATTTCAAATACAATGAAATGAATTTTGGATAACTGTTCTGAATTTTCCTAGGTATCCAACTAAATAAGTATTTCTTCAGTCAACAAATTTGAGGGCCCACTATATGTCAGATATGTGTTAGGCATTCAAAATACAAGAAAGTACAAGACATAAATATCCCCAGTCCTCTAGAAATCTGTAATCTATAAAGAAGAAGACAAAAGAAGCAGTTAGAATAAAGAATGACAAGTTCTATAACAAATGCTATCTCCTAATATTCTAGGATGGAACAAGGCAAAGCCATAAATTGTTGCAACAAAGAGGAAAGCATGTGTAGCCATCTAAAGGGGCAGGGGGCTGGGCGTGGTGGCTCAGGCCTGTAATTCCAGCACTTTGGGAGTCCAAGGCAGGCAAATCCCTGGAGGTCAAGAGTTTGAGATCATCCTGGCCAACACGGTGAAACCCTGTCTCTACTAAAAATAAAAAAATTAGCCAGGCATGGTGGCAGGCGCCCGTAACCCAGCTACTCAGCTGTATAATGTTCAACATGGCTATAATGTAGTGAACGGCAGAAAATGAGGCTAATGGGACAGGCAGGAGCCAGATAATGAACAGCCTCATAAGCCATGTTGTTAATCTCAAAAACAATGAAGTCACTGCATAGTTTAAGCAAACATCCCAGTGAAACAGTCCAATGGGTGTTTGGAAGTCAGAAGACAAGAATTACTGAAACAAAATACAATCACTGAGCAATGCTGAGGGCCTAGTTGAGGTTAAAAACAACAAGTGACAATGGGTCCTATCCACAGAAGTGTGCAATTTCTTTTACTATCACTCAATAAATTCCCTCAGGGTTAAGCTTTTGCCACACAGAGGAGATAAAATACAGCAGTAAGCAAAACAAAGCTTATTCCTTCCCTTACTCTAGTAGAAAAAACAACATCAAGAGGTAGTAAGTACTATTAAGAAAAATAAAGTGGGGTAAAGATGTTATTTTGGATAGGGAGGTCAGAGGAGCTCTCTGTGAAAAAGACATCTGAGTACAGAGACCTGACTGAAGCGAGGGAGAACAGTTAGCCCTTGAACAACACAGGTTTGAACTGTGCGGGTCCACTTATATGCAAATTTTCTTGCACCACTGCCATCCCTGAGACAGCAAGACCAACTTCACCTTCTCAGCATTTAAGCCTACCCAATGTTTAAGATGAGGAGGAGGAAGACCTTTATGAAGATCCACTTAATGAACAGAAAATTTATTTTCTCTTACTTATGATTTCCTTAATAACATGTTCTTTTCTCTAGTTTATTTTGTCAGAATACAGTATATAACACGTATAACATACAAAATATGTTTTAATGACTATGTTATCAATAAGGTTTGCAGTCAGCAGTAGGCTATTAACAGTTAAATTTGGGGGAGTCAAAAGATATAGGCAGATTTTCAACTGTGTGGGAGTTTGGTGCCCCTGACTCCCTCATTGTTCAAGGGCCAAATGTACTATACAAACATCTGGAAGAAAGTATTCTTAGCAGAAGAAAGAGAAGTGCAAAGGCCCTAAAGTGAAAACACACTGGTAATACTCAAAGGACAGCAAGGAGGCCAGTGTTAAATGGGAAAGGGTAGGAATGAGGTCAGAAGTAGCACAGGATACTCTGGGCCATCACAAGGGCCTTGAAATTGGTCTCAAGTGTGATAGGAAGCCACTGGAGGCTTATGAGTAGGAAAAGGGGAGAAATATTATCTGATCAGAAAGCAGTTGAAGTTATTTACATAATAGTAGGGTTTGGGAGAGAGAGGAAAACTCTGAGCTAGTTATTAAGGTCTTCATAATGAGGGATGACTGGGAGATGAGTAGGTGAGAGCAATGAGAGACAGAGGATGGCACAGCTAAGTAGAACAGGTCTGAAAGAAGCTAGCACTCTACTAGCACTAGTGGATTATATTTATGCCTAGTGTTCCACTATTGGAACACTAAGCATATGGGAGTTATTTATATCCTACTGCTCAAGGTCATAGCCAAGGTCTGATTGCAAAAATTAGAAAAAAAAATGCAACTGCGTGCATAAATGGGTTAACAGGACACATGATAAGACAAAATCCCCAAAGAATCTCTCAAGAAGTTTTCATTTTAGTCATGACAAATGAAACTAAAATGACTATAAAATGTCTTTAATTAGAATTATGTGGCCTGAGTATAATTATATTTATTTGCTATGTTTAAAGTAGTATGTTTCAATCATAACATAAATCATCACAATGTTAGGAGCTTTTATGACTCAAACTTTTCATGCCAAAATAGCACATAAGTTTTTGGCAGGAGCTTCACGATCTCCTAATTTGGTAGTGTTCTCCGAGGAGCTGGAATGCTATCATATACAACATATAGAAGGCCACAGTACTTGTAGTTCCAATTATTTGGAACATCTTCATATGAAAGTGTTTTGGAATTTTACATAAGACATCATTCTTAATTTAGAATCTCAATATTCTAAAATGCCTATTTATTTCCAGACCATTGGGTAAGTCCTAGAATACGCCCCACCTTGAATTTGCTTGGCCCTGCTTGCACACCCACCAACCACACTATCATCTCTCACCTCACCCCTGGCTTCAGCCACTTGTTTTGTAGCCCCAGAAAAGATTCACACAGTTTCTGCAGTTACAAATCTTCCCAGAAAAGAGAGACAAACCACCATTCCTGTTCATAGCTCCAACAGGACCAATTAAAGCTCCGTCTCCCCAGCAGCTCCTCAAAGAGGCCAGGAAACACAACTAAGAAGTGTGGAAAAGTTAAATCCCCCAGGAGTAGACATTAACTAGTAAGAAACGAGACACAGAAAGAAGCCAACGGATATACACTGCTTGTCCTTACTCCCCCAACCACGAGTTGTTCTGAGGCACAAGTGGTTTCATGTGGCCTCTGGGGAAAATTCCTATAAAAGCAAGCAATCAGTTGTATTTTCTCAGTAATACACCACCTTACATAGTTGGTTCTCATTATTCATGGTAGTTATGTTCTATAAAGTCACTGTGAACACTGAATCAGAGAATAATGAACCATTGCTCCGAGGTAAAATACAGAATTAGGTTCCTGCAAGCCTCTAGTGACAACATTTTGGTCAATGGATTACAATCTTGTTTGATGTGTGTTTCTGTTTAGAGAGGCTTTTTCAAATATACTGTTGACTTGTTAACACTGAACTTAGACACTACTGCAGTATTCACAGTACTCCCACTGGTGCCCAGACAAAGAGAATCTAACCCATGTATGGCACATGATAACCTTCTTGTATTTAGGAATACTAAATAGCACTTTAACAATACAGCTGGGCTATTTTAAACACTGAAAGCACCAACAAAAAGCACAAAAGTACGACAAATGTGGCTCTAAACAGAATATAAAAAGGACAATTCTTTGCAGTACGAGAGCTGAAACAAGGCAGAGTATCACCTGTTCAACCTCAGCTGGGAAAGTGCAACACAAAACTCAAATTTCTTCATCCCTATGCACATGTCTGCAAGTGATCACCAAAGCACCATGAGGACTGATTTTGGGGTTAGAAACACATTTTATCAAGTAGGCAAATTCACAAAAAATGGAACCCAGGTATAATGAGGATTGACTGTATTTGTTTTCTCTTATTGTCTCACTTACTTTCCCTTTCCTCTGATTCTTTCTTCTCTAAAAATGTACTCTTCTCCCTAACCTCCAGAAAAATATTAGCCCATGAACTTCACCAAAGGCTCTGTTTTCCAGGGAATGCAGGCTAAAACACAAATCTTAGTTCAAAATGTCCAATATGTTTGCTGCTTAAATAAAAAACTAATTTTTTTTTCTCATTGGCAAATGTACACCTACTTTATTTCCTAATATACATTTTCTCATGAGATAGTGGCAGTGCGTGAATGCGTGTGTGTGTGTTTTTTGAGACAGAGTCTTACTCTGTCGCCCAGGCTGAAGTACAGTGGCACGATCCCGGCTCACTGCAAGCTCCGCCTCCCGGGTTCATGCCATTCTCCTGCCTCAGCCTCCCTCCCAAGTAGCTGGGATTACAGGCGCCCACCACCATGCCTGGCTAATTTTTGTATTTTTAGTAGAGACGGGGTTTCACCGTGTTAGTCAGGATGGTCTCGATCTCCTGACCTCATGATCCGCCCACCTTGGCCTCCCAAAGTGCTGGGATTACAGGTGTTAGCTACCGCGCCCAGCTGTGTATTTCCCTACTTGATGATTAAACTTTAAAAAAAAATCAGCTGGGCACGGTGGCTCACACCTGTAATCCCAGCACTTTGGGAGGCCAAGGCAGGCAGATCACCTGCCAGGCAGATCGGCAAGGCAGGCAGAGTTGGAGACCAGCCTGATCAACATGGAGAAACCCCATCTCTACTAAAAATACAAAATTGGCCAGGCAAGGTGGCACATGCCTGTAATTCCAGCTACTTGGGAGACTGAAGCAGGAGAATCACTTCAACTCAGGAGGTGGAAGTTGCAGTGAGCCAAGATCGTGCCATTGCACTCCACCCTGGGCAACAAGAGCAAAATTCTGTCTCAAAAAAAAAAAAATCGAACTATAGCAAAAAGTATGCCTAATTTCCACTTTATTAAATGTGTAATGTCTTAAAAGATGGTGCAGAGGCAAATTTTTTGCTTGGTTGAAAATTAACTAATGCTTTTTAAGGAGGCCCCAAACACCTATTATTCATATTTTCAAGTAATTTAATTTGATACAGAAAATAATAAATCTTAGAAAAACTAAAAATATTCATGGTCCATGAAGATTCACATTTTATTGAAGAAATAGTTTAAAGGTTGAAAGGGAATGGAACAAAATGAAATTTTTTATCCAAAAGTACAACAGATCTATTAAGCATTTAGAAATATATTTAAGAAGAATAATGAAGGAGAATATCACAACTAGGTATAACAATTTTAAGGTCTTTAATAGGATAAAAATACATAACAATATACTTCTAAGACCAATGGAAAAGTACGAAAGGCCTGAAAAAAAGATGTAACAATTTTGTGTAAGATATAAGTGGCACTTCAAATCAGTAGAGGGTAGGATTGGCATTAATTGGAAATCTTGGAAAAAATAAATGAAACCAAATGTCAAGATATATTAAAAATAAATATAAAAAGCTATTAATAATACCAAAGAGAGCTGGGAGAAAATACAGGTGGATAATTTTATTAACCAGAAGTGGAAAAAAAAATCTTTCTAAATATAGGCAGCAGAGAAATATGAAGGAAAAAGTCCACAGATCTGAATACATAATATTTAAAGCCAGTAAAGAAGAAATTTCTGAAGTAAAAATATGGAGAAAACATTTTCAACATGAGGAGCAAAATATTAAGATCTCTGAGACACATATATATATACACACACACACATACATACATACATACATACTGAGCTCTTACAAATAAGTTAGAAAAGATCATCACAAAAGAAAAGCAGGTAAATAATATAATCAATATAGATATAAAAGTCACAAAGAAAAAATGGCAAAGCTGGAAGTGGAAAAGAATGTTTGATACCACTAGTAACCAAATAAATACAAATTGAAACAATACATTTGTTACCCATAAACTGGCAATAATATGAACCCTACATGGGCAGCTCAACCACTAACAAATGTTAACTATCACACAATTTGGGTTCAGCACAGTGGTCCCCAACCCTTTTGGCACCAGGGACCAGTTTCCTGGAAGACAATGTTTCCATGGATAGGGTTTGGGATGGTGTGGGGTGATGGTCTCAGGATGAAACTGTTCCACCTCAGATCACCAGATATTAGATTCCCGTAAGGAGCATGCAACCCAGATCCCTCACATGTGCAGTTTAGGGTTCAGGCTCCTGTGAGAATCTATATTCCTGCTGATCTGACAGAAGGCAGAGCTCAGGCGGTAATCCTTGCTCACCTGCAGCTCACCTGCTACGCAGCCCAGTTCCTAACAGGCCACAGACCAGTACAAGGGTTGGAAACCCTTGGTTCAGAGGATACATTGGTTCTTTTTCAGAAAACCATGTGGTAATGAGTACTGAAAGTCTTTCAAATGCTACATAACCTTTGACCAGCTATTCTGCATTTAGGAACAAACTCTAATGAAATTATCTCAATCGACATAAAGATACAACTAAAAATAATTTAGTTATACCTATAAGTAATTTGTAATAAGAAAAAATTGAGAAACAACCTAAAATTCCAAAAACAAGGGTCTATTTAAATTATTGTACAGCTTAGAAAATTTAATGTCCAGGTAAAATGTTGATATTGTGCTTGATTTTAAAAAGTGGTGTTGGGGTGTGTATGTGTGTGTATGTGCGTGTGTGTGTGTAATATATCACTAATTGCCAAGCACTGTTCTAAGCATTTAAAAAAATAAATTCCTTGTAACAGCCCAAAATAAGTTAGGTATTATTATTAGCTACATCTTATATTGTTTCGCAATGTTTAAGAAAAGTTGAAAAACACACATGCAGCAAACATATTCCCATACACATTAATTAAAAAGACTCAAAGGGACTTTACAAAATAACAGTAGTGGTCATCTCCAGATTAACACATAATTTTCATTTTCATTTGAATTTTTAAGTCTTCAATAAAAACATATATGACTCTAAGGAGATTTGTTATTAAAAATAAAATATATGGAAAATCAATTCGCTTGTATTATTCATATATAGAAATTTTCCTCAGGTTAGAATAGAAACTTGAAGAGAATAATTCAACTGCTTTTTCCTAAGGCTGTGGCCAATAGGTGACAAAACTTGCAATGGGTAATTGACTACCTAGTACTTTCTGACTAGATGCAAGTCATCTAATTTTACCACCTTTCCAATACACACTGGATGTGACTGCTCAGATCCTAAGTAATAAAAAGCAACCTAAATCTTTATCACATTATTTGCACAAATATGTACAAAGCATTTTGAGTCTATCGCTTATTAGAGATTTGACTTCTACAAATCACTTAACCTCTGAGTCTTGGTTTTCTCAGCAATAAAAAGGGAAATAATACCTTCCTCAAAGGCCACATACAAAATGTCTTCGCTCATAATACTTGTTCAATAACTAATTTTTTTAACTATTTAGCAAAATTCAGTAAATTACACAGTTCTTACTTACCGACAGGATAATTCTCCATCCATAGCATCATGCTCATCTGTACTGGTATATGTTAATCTTCCTCCTACAACTGTCCCAACTAAGTATATCAGCCATGCAAGACGTCCTGATACAGAATAAGAAAGAAAAAAGTTTAAGAAGTATTCACAGAAACACAGCTTATTTGGGGGGAAATTCCAAAATTAGCACAACGATCTACTCTTCCAAACAAGTGATAAATCACTGTGAACTCAGTTCTTGATAGAAAGCAGATGGGTTTTAAGTTTATCAAGGCAGCAGAACAGTGAAAATGCCATAGAATTTAGAGCCAAATAAAACTAATTTGAATCCCAGCTCTACTAAGTTGCTATGTGATCTTGCATAAGTTACTTATCTCTTTAAGTCTTAAGGTTTTCATTTGTAAAATGGAAAAAACAATGTCTACCATGAAGACATGACTGAAAATAAATTTGAGTACAAAACACTAAACTGTCTAGGACCAGGTCTGTTATTCAGTCAGGTCATACTCTTATGATCCAAGGACCAACATCTTTTCTGAATGGTCAATGTCATGATAGTACCAGTGTGATCATTTTAAATATTTCCCCTGCTTGGAATATAATAGACAGTAATAAATTTATTCCTTCTGTATTTTTATGCATGATGTATAAAAAAATCCAAGATTTCACATTGTTCTGACAGTACAGTCAACTTCACAGCTGATAGCAGTAGAGGATTAAATAGCTTTAAAGCAGTGGCACAAATGGCAACATCTACAGTTTTCATAAATCTTACTTTGGGGGCAGCTGAAATTGACTAATTTAGAAACGCAGATATTTACTGAATGATTTTTGCTTAAAGTATATTATTTTACATCTCTGGATTCATTGATCGAGGTGATCCTTCAGTACTTTTGAGACCTTTATAGATAATTAACAACATAAAATTATCTTGCTAAAAACAAATTTTATGCTATTCTTGGAGACTGATTTTTCAAAGATAAGAGGGCTATTTCATAATACTGAAATCAATTGTTTCTCATTAAGAAACCTTTTCAAGTAAAAATGCTTTTTTAAAAGGTATGGAACTGAACAATGAAGAAAAGAGGCCATCTGTGCTTGTTAGAACACTCAGGAAGGATAAATAAAAGGTAGAAAAAGAACACATTCTTTCTGTTTTCCCACGGATACTAGCAGTTATTATTATACTACAATTAATCAACAACTCTTTTATAAATTTTTGGAGAGACACATCAACCTTTTAGGGTGACAAGATTCCTGTAAATTAGAAATCTAATCTGGCAAGTATTCACATCCTTTATTCTCTCACAAAACAACAATAAATCAGAATTGACCAATTATGCAGCCTTATACATTAGGAATGTGAAATAGATTAAGTAGGAGAACAAGAACACTAATTTAATCAAGTAATCCATTGAAAAACAGACTCAAGTTTCATCACATATAATTCATGACAAAGGTAACAGAACAAAAACTTCATGTAAGAAGCTGAAAGTATCCAGAAAGTTACCTTATGAATTTCAAAGTATTTTAGGGTCAATATAAAAATCTATCAGAGAAAGTCTACCCTGATGACCCTGCTTTCTCTGTGGGCTCTATCAAGTGGCAGCTGCTTTTTCTTCCACCTCTCATGTACTTGGGCCTTGAATATGGAGTAGATGATCTTCACGTTCCTCATTTCTACTTAACATTTTATCTTTCTTCATCATGAAAGCATTCGCCTTCACATCTTACATCATCAACAACACTAACAAATATCCCTTCTTATTGCAATTTACTCTCCTGCAGATTATTTCCCCGTTTTTTGAAAGTATTGGTTCTTGGCTGTCACTCTTTCTAACAATATTTATCTCATAATCACTAGTGATTTCAATATCTACAAAGATGAATCTTACAATTCCAACAATCCTTTGTTCCACTGGGAATCTTCAATCCATGAGCCTATCACTTTTTGAACAGCTTCACTTAAATATAATTCACATACCATACAAGTAACCCACTTAAAGTACATAATTCAATGTTTTTTAGTAAATTAACAGGGTTATGCAAGCATCACCACAATCTAATTTTAGAACATTTTCATACTAGCTGTCATTCTGCATCCTACCACCACGCCCCTTGCCCCTAAGCAATCACTAAGCTACTTTATGTCTCATTAAATTTTTCCCATTCTGGGCAATTCATATAAATGGAATCATACAATAAGTGAGTGTTGTGACTGTCTCCTTTCACTCAGCATAATGTTTTCAAGGATCACCCATATTTTAGCTTGTATCAATACTTATTTTTCTTTATAGCTGAATAACATTCCATTATTTGTATAGATCTTATTTTTACTGATACACCATATTTGTTCATACTTGTGGTGTACATGTTGATATTTTCTTACATAGGAAGAACGTGTAATTATCATGTCAGGGTATTTGGTGTATTTACTGCCTCAAGTATTTGCCATTTCTGCGTTGAGAAGAATTCAAATCCTGCCTTCTAGCTATTTTGAAATTGTTAACTATAGTCACCCTACTCTATCAAACATTATAACTTATACCTTTTATCTAACTGTATGTTTATACTCATTAACCAACCTCTCTTCAACCTGCCCCACTCCCCAGCCCACCCACACACCATTCTCAGCTTCTCCTATCATTCTATTCTTCACCTCAATGAAATGAATTTTTTAGGTCCCACATATGTATGAGAACACATGGTATCTGTCTTTCTGTGCCAGGCTTCTTTCACTTAACCTCCAGTTCCATCTACGTTGCTGCAAATGATATGATTTCATTCTTTCTTATGGCCTAATGGTATTCTACTATGTATATCTACCACATTATTTTATCCATCCATCAATGGGAATGTAGGTTGATTCCATATCTTTGCTATTGTGAACAGTGCTGCAATAAACATGGAAGTACAAGTATTCTTTTAACATACTGAACTATTTTCCTTTGGATAAATGCTCAGTATTGTGATTGCTGGACCATATGGTAGTTCTATTTTTAATTTTTGAGAAATCTCCCTATTTTCCAAAATGGCTGTTTTAATTTTCCCATTCCCACCACCAGTGTGTAGGAGTTCCCTTTTATCCACATCTTTGCCAGCTTCTGTTCTTTTTCCTGTTTAATAATAATCATTCTGACTGGGGTAAGATGGTATCTTACTGTGGTTTTGATTTGCATTTCCCTGATGATTAGTGATGTTGAGTATTTCTTCATATACCTATTGGCCATTTGTATGTTCTCCTTTTGAGAAATGTCTATTCACGTCATTTGCCTGCCATTTATTTGAATTATTTGGTTTTTGGTTTTTGTTTTTTACTGTTATTTGTGATCCTTGCATATTCTATTCCTCCCTAATCAGATAGTTTGCAAATATTTTCTCCCACTCAACAGGCTCTCTTCACTCTGTTGACTGTTTCCTTTGCTGTGAAGGGGCTTTTTAGCTCAATATAATCCCATTCGTCTATTTTGATCTTCGTTGCCTGTGCTTTTGAGGTCTTAGCCATAAAATATTTGTATAGATCAATGTCCTGAGGTGTCTCCCATGTTTTCTTCTAGTAGTTTTATAGTTTCAGGTCTAAAGTCTAATCCATCTAGATTTCATTTTTGTATATGGTAAGAGATAGAAGTCCAGTTTCATTCTTCTGCATCTGGATATACAATTTTCCCAGCACCATTTTATTAAAGAGGGTATCCTTTCCCCAATGTATGTTCTTGACACCTTTGTCAAAAACCAATTGGCTGTAAATATATGATTTATGGGTTTTCTATTCTGTTCCATTGGTCTATGTGTCTGTTTTTATACCAATACCATGCTATTTTGGTTACTATGGATATATCACATTTCATTTACCCATTCAGTTAATGGATACTTGGATTGTCTCCATCTTTGGACTATTATAAACAATACTGCTATGAACATTTTTATACAAGATTTTATGTGGATGTATGTTTTCATTTCTCTTGAAAATACCTAGAAGTGGAAATGCTGAGTTACACGGCACCTCTCCTTTTCACATTTTGAGGAACTGCCAAAATGTTTTCAAAAGCAGCTGCACCATTTTACATTCCCACCAGCAATGTATGAAGATTAAATTTATCCTAATCTTGCCAACACTTGTAGTTGTCTTTTTTTTTTTTTGAGACGGAGTCTCGCTCTGTCGCCCAGGCTGGAGTGCTGTGGCCGGATCTCAGCTCACTGCAAGCTCCGCCTCCCAGGTTCACGCCATTCTCCTGCCTCAGCCTCCCAAGTAGCTGGGACTACAGGCGCCCGCCACCTCGCCCAGCTAATTTTTTATATTTTTTAGTAGAGACGGGGTTTCATCGTGTTAGCCAGGATGGTCTCGATCGCCTGACCTCGTGATCCGCCCGTCTCGGCCTCCCAAAGTGCTGGGATTACAGGCTTGAGCCACCGTGCCCGGCCTGTAGTTGTCTTTTTTATTATATCCATCCTAGTTGGTGTGAGGAGGTATTTGATTATAATTTTGATCTGCCTTTCCTTAATAACTAAGGATGCTGAGCATCCTTTCATGTGTTTAGCAGTCATGTGTGTGTCCTCTTTGGAGAAATGTCTATTCAAATCCATTGCCCATTTTTAAGGGTTGTCTTTCATTACTGGGTTGTAAGAATTATTTATGCCCTTTTGACTTAGGATTGTCTTGGCAATGCGGGCTCTTTTTTGGTTCCATATGAACTTTAAAGCAGTTTTTTCCAATTCTGTGAAGAAACTCATTGGTAGCTTGATGGGGATGGCACTGAATCTATAAATCACCTTGGGCAGTATGGCCATTTTCACGATATTGATTCTTCCTATCCATGAGCATGGTATGTTCTTCCATTTGTTTGTGTCCTCTTTGATTTCACTGAGCAGTGGTTTGTAGTTCTCCTTGAAGAGGTCCTTTACATCCCTTGTAAGCTGGATTCCTAGGTATTTTATTCTCTTTGAAGCAATTGTGAATGGAAGTTCATTCCTGATTTGGCTCTCTGCTTGTCTGTTACTGGTGTATAAGAATGCTTGTGATTTTTGCACATTAATTTTGTATCCTGAGACTTTGCTGAAGTTGCTTATCAGCTTAAGGAGATTTTGGGCTGAGACGATGGGGTTTTCTAAATATACAATCATGTCATCTGCAAACAGGGACAATTTGACTTCTTCTTTTCCTAACTGGATACCCTTGATTTCTTTCTCTTGCCTGATTGCCCTAGCCAGAACTTCCAACACTATGTTGAATAGGAGTGGTGAGAGAGGGCATCCCTGTCTTGTGCCAGTTTTCAAAGGGAATTTTTCCAGTTTTTGCCCATTCAGTATGATATTAGCTGTGGGTTTGTCATAAATAGCTCTTATTATTTTGAGGTACGTTCCATTAATACCAAATTTATTGAGCGTTTTTAGCATAAAGGGCTGTTGAATTTTGTCAAAAGCCTTTTCTGCATCTATTGAGATAATTATGTGGTTCTTGTCTTTGGTTCTGTTTCTGACTTCAAACTATACTACAAGGCTACAGTAACCAAAACAGCATGGTACTGGTACCACAACAGAGATATAGACCAATGGAACAGAACAGAGTCCTCAGAAATAATACCACACATCTACAGCCATCTGATCTTTGACAAACCTGAGAGAAACAAGAAATGGGGAAAGGATTCCCTATTTAATAAATGGTGCTGGGAAAATTGGCTAGCCATAAGTAGAAAGCTGAAACTGGATCCTTTCCTTACCCCTTATACGAAAATTAATTCAAGATGGATTAGAGACTTAAATGTTAGACCTAATACCATAAAAACCCTAGAAGAAAATCTAGGTAGTACCATTCAGGACATAGGCATGGGCAAGGACTTCATGTCTAAAACACCAAAAGCAACGGCAGCAAAAGCAAAAATTGACACATGGGATCTAATTAAACTAAAGAGCTTTTGCACAGCTAAAGAAATTACCATCAGAGTGAACAGGCAACCTACAGAATGGGAAAAAATTTTTGCAACCTACTCATCTGACAAAGGGCTAATATCCAGAATCTACAAAGAACTCAAACAAATATACAAGAAAAAAACAAACAACCCCATCAAAAAGTGGGGAAAGGATATGAACAGACATTTCTCAAAAGAAGACATCCATACAGCCAACAGACACATGAAAAAATGCTCATCATCACTCGCCATCAGAGAAATGCAAATCAAAACTACAATGAGATACCATCTCACACCAGTTAGAATGGCAATCATTAAGAAGTCAGGAAACAACAGGTGTTGGAGAGGATGTGGAGAAATAGGAACACTTTTACACTGTTGGTGGGATTGTAAACTAGTTCAACCATTATGGAAAACAGTATGGCGATTCCTCAAGGATCTAGAACTAGATGTACCATATGACCCAGCCATCCCACTACTGGGTATATACCCAAAGGATTATAAATTACTCTACTACAAAGACACATGCACACGTATGTTTATTGCAGCACTATTCACAATAGCAAAGACTTGGAATCAACCCAAATGTCCATCTGTGACAGACTGGATTAAGAAAATGTGGCACATATACACCATGGAATACTATGCAGCCATCAAAAAGGATGAGTTTGCATCCTTTGTAGGGACATGGATGCAGCTGGAAACCATCATTCTTAGCAAACTATCACAAGAAGAGAAAACCAAACACCGCATGTTCTCACTCATAGGTGGGAACTGAACAATGAGATCACTTGGACTCGGGAAGGGGAACATCACACACTGGGGCCTATCATGGGGAGGGGGGAGGAGGGAGGGATTGCATTGGGGAGTTATACATGATATAAAAGTCATGCACATGTACCCTAGAACTTAAAGTATAATAAAAAAAAAAAAAAAAAAAAAGAATTATTTATGTATTCTAGATGCTAATCTCTTATCAGTCACATGATTTGCAAATATTTTCTCCCATTCTGTGGGCTGTACTTTCTTGATGGCATGCTTTGATGTGCAAAATTTGCAACTCTATTGTACCTAATTTGTCTAATTAATTAGATAATCTGATTTATCTAATTTGTCTTCTGTTTTCTGCTTCAGGTGTCATATCTAAGAAATAGTTGCTCAACCCAAAGTCACTTAAGATTTACTCGGTCACCCAGGCTGGAGGGCAGTGACAAAATCATAGCTCACTGCAGCCTCTAACTCCCAGGCACAAGTGATCCTCCTGAACAGCTGGGATTACAGGCCCACACCAACATACCTACCTAATTTTAAAATATATTTTGTAGAGATGAGGTCTCACTATGTTGACCAGGCTGTTCCTGAACATCCTGGGCTCAAGTGATCCTCCCACCTTGGCCTCCCAAAGTGCTGGGATTACAGGCATGAGCCACCGCACCCAGGCCCTATAATGTGTACCTTTATGCTGGTACCAAACAGTCTTGATTACCGTTGTTTTGTAGTAAATTCTGAAATCAAAAAAAAAAAAAAAAATGAGTCTTCCAATTTCACTATTTTACAAGATTATCTTGGCTATTTTGGGTCCCATGGATTTCCATAGGAACTTTAGGACCAGTTTGTCAATCCCTGCAAAAAACCCATGGGATTTTAACGTGGATTGCATTGGATTTGGAGATCAATGTGAAGAGTACTGCCATCTAAACAATATTAAGTCTTCTGATCCATGACCATGAGAAGTCTTGCTGTTTATTTACATCTTTAATTTCTTTCAACACCGTTACAGTGTCAGTATATAATTCTTACACTTCTTTTTAAAATGTATGCCTAAGTATTTTATCCTCTTTGATACTATTGTAAATGGACTTTCTTCCTTTCATATTCCATTGCTGATCGTTAAAAAATAGACATACCATTGATTTTATTTACTGATCCCATATCCTGCAAGTTTGCTGATCTCTTTTTTTTGGGAATCTGCCATTTTTTCACTCTCTCTTACACCCTTCACATATTCTCTACCCTATGTACCTAGCTTTAATTCTGTAGTCAATAATTATCATCTCTGCCTTGCATTTACATTTAGCCCTCTTTTGCTATGATATACTCATCTTACAAAACCGTAACTGTTTATGTCCACTACACCACTACTCTGCCAATACTCACACAGTTTAATATAACTGGGGAAAGATACAACTATGCTGACCAGTCTTACTTGATGTCACCTTCTCAGGCCTTACCAAGATATCCTATCAATTTTCAATACCTAGCATGGCAGTCTGTCTGCAAATATTCACCACCAATTCCTTCCTTCCATGTATGTATATGCCATCAAGAGGTGGAGTTTATTCTTCCAATCTTTGGAAATTTGTAACTGCTTTGACCAATAGAATTCAGTGAAAGTGACAGCATCCTAGTATTGTGCCTAACCTTTATAAGAACCGGCAAATTCCTCCAGTCTCTCAGAGAATGTTCACTCTGGGGAAGCCAGTCACCATTTAAGATCATATACCCTGAGACCATTATATGTTCGGACGCCCAAACTAGCCATTTGGAGAGACTGAACAGAGAGAGAAATGTCCAACTAGATAAAGTATACACTCTAAGCCTTCCAGTCCACACACCAGACCACTGAGTAAAGAAGCATTCAGGCATCTCCAGTCCCAACTGTCATCTGATTACAATGACTGAAAGACCCCTAAAGAGAATCATCTGAGACTTATCAACCCCTAGAACACTGAGAGATAATAATGCAATTGTTATCTGATAAGCCATTAAGTTTTGGCAATACATAACACAAGCCCCCCCAGCATTTACTATCTTCTTTCCTTGCTTCATTATTTTAAATGTTAGCACTTAACACTTTCTAACATATTTTACATATTTATCTTGTATGTTACCTGCGTATTCCAATAGAATGCAAACTGCATGAAAGCATGTATTTTTGTCTGTTTTGCTCTCTATGTATATTCAGAGCCTAAAACAATGCTGGGTATATTGTATATCATCAACAGATATGGATTACTGAATTAAGAAATCATTATATAGAAAACACGGCATGAAAAAGGAAAGAAAAGGTTAACATTACCAAATTAGTAAATGTATTAAAATGTAGACCCATTATTAATAATGAACGGTAATAGTAATTATATTTCTATTGCTTACATTAAAGCAACTTCTCCAATAATATTCAATATATGATATAGTTGATCCTCATTATTCATAGATTTCATTATTTGTGAATTTGCCTACTTGATAAAATTTATTTATAATCCCCAAATCAACACTCACAGTCATCTACAGATGTGCAAAGCAGTGAAAATCTGTAGTTGTCCAGTACACATTTCAAGCTCAGAGCAAACAAAGTGAAACTCTACCTTCTTGTTTCAGCTTCATAATGTAAACAAGTACGCTTTTAATGGTCTATCTACTGCCACATTTTTGTGTTTTTTATTAGTGATTTCACTGTTTAAGATGATCTAAGCATAATGCTGAAGTGCTATGCAGTGTTTCTAAAGAAAAAAAGCTTGTTATGTGACTTATATAAAAAACACATGTTAGATAAGCTTTGTTCCAGCATGAAAAACAGTGCTGCTGGCTATGAGTTCAGTGTCAATAAATCGACAATATATATTAAATAAGGTGTTTTTCTACAGAAACATACATTAAAAAGGTTATGTGTTGGTTAGCTGATGAAAATGTTGCAGTCAGTGGCCCACAGGAGCAATGATTCGGTATTTGCTAATTTATTGTTCACAGTGACTTTATATAACATAACTACCAAACAACGACAATTAGTAGTATTTCTCAGAATTTTACAGAGGTCGCCATTAATAGACTATGCTCCAATTGTGTGTAGGACATGTCATACACTTCATGTAATGGATGTGAATCTGAAACATTGCAAGCATGACTTTTGGTGAATGCAAATGTAGTATTTTACCTCTCTATGGGAGTCACTCTTTTTAAAATCTCCTATTGTAAATTATTTCTCAAAATGAAAAACACTGAAATGTAAATAATTACCTTCCTGTTATGTTTTATCAATTTAGATTTTTAGATACTGGTTTCTTAAAACAAGATTTATTATTATTAAAAATGACAGCAAATATTTATATAGTAGTTACTCTGCACTAGGCACTGTTTAAAACACTGTGCCTATATTCATTTAATGTTACAAATCCCTATTTAAAAGTGTAGAGCTGTGATTGAAATCTAGGCAACGAATTTACAAAAGATCATTCTCAAACTATTATACTTCCTCTCAAGATTGGTAAAAGGGAAAGTTCCAGCAATACAGTTGTCAATTAGCTAGACAGACCTTCATGATCCAACAGTATCTTATAATTCAACAATCTCTTAAGGATTTAACGCATTATGAGTCCTAACCCTGAACTGTTCTTTAGCTATCTCCTGAGTCTTAACCACAGATGAGATTGCATATGCTTTGGGGATCATTACCAAGGAGACATTTAACACTTTTCTTGATTCCCAAAACAAGACACAGAAAATGAATACTGGTTGATATAGGTGAATTTACAATAAGCAAGCTTAATTTTTGGGCTTGCCAATAATGTAAACACAGAAATAACTGCCTACTAGCCCTTGATAAAACATGCCTACCTGAAAACAGACAAAGACTTCACCATGCATGTAATTTTTTATATTTCTCTATTGGAAGATAAATACTTGTTTTAAAAAAGGAAAGCAGTACAATTTAGCTAACAAGAACACAGCCTAGGTTAAAATTCTGCTTCTAGTGCTTATTTACACTAGCTACTTAATCTTACAAGGATAATAATACCTGGCCCATAGAGTTGTGACAAGGACCAACTGGTATTTTGCGTGTAAAGTATATGAGTAAATGCTGTAAGTGCTCAGTAAATGTTGGCTAGTGTAACTATTATTAAATTGTCATCCCCTTTTTAACATGGTTCTGTATCATACCTACAAAAAAAATAAGACATACCAATATGTAACAATCACGTTCTTTCTGTGCCTTACCTCAGATGCTGCTCAAGAAAATGAAGTCACATAGTAAGAATTTTTAAGTTCTTTCCTCTCTACCAAAGAGGCTTATTACAATTAAAGCTAGTTATGATTAGCCATATACACTTTCTAATGCTCTTAGTAAAACAAACACCCTCCAAATAGGAAAAAAAAAAAATTCCAAGTAAAAGACATTTCAGAAAAATATCTGCTATAAGTATCTTCTTTGTATCATGTTCTATGGTAGGGATATAACTAAATACACAAATGTATGGGAAAGGGTGGGGCAGGGGAGAGAGAGACTCCATGCTCAGTGAACTGAGCCTAGTGAGAGACAGATAAGACAGAGGAAAAAATCAATAATTTTTGCAATGCAGTATGATGAGCACCATTGTCTAAAAACAATGACTAAAGCATCTAAATATAAAATTGTGAATTTCTCAAAATTTAAATTTGTACTAATTTCTGTGACCTTGGAATTAAACTTATTAGATCAAGGAATGCTTCGCAAAGATAGCATGTGATTAATTATGAGCACTTTCTTCTAAAATTACAGTAAATTTTGAAAGTTTATTTAGAGAAAAACAGAGTACATATTTACTGTTTTAGAAGCAATGGTTTCTATTGTATAAGAAACAGAAAAGCAGATTTCTTAAACCTTAAAAAATCCAGCAAGTACTGAATGAGTTAGAATTAATATTAGAGATAAACAGTGAAATATAAAGATATTATTATTGGCCGGTTGTGGTGGCTCATGCCTGTAATCCCAACACTTTGGGAGGCCGAGGCAGGCGCATCACTTCAGGTCATGGGCTCGAGACCAGCCCGGCCAGCATGGAAAAACCCCATCTCTACCAAAAAATACCAAAATTAGCTGGGCGTGGTGGCATGTGCCTGTAATCTCAGCTACTCAGGAGGCTGAGGTGGGAGAGTAGCTTGAACCTGGGAGGCAAAGGTTGCAGTGAACTGAGATCGCACCACCGCACTCTAGCCTAGGTGATAATGAGACCCTGTCTCAAAAAAAAGATGTTATTATTAAGCTGTCAAATGTAATTTTGATATTTAGGTGAAAGAGAAACTATTTCTCATAAACGTTAAACTATTTCCTAACCCTGAACTAATTTTAGACTCACAGTGTTCAAAACAGTAAACGTTAATAAGTTACTTTGGGAAAATTACCTACTAACAGAAAGAAAAATACTATACGGTCTCACTCATATGCAGAATCTTAAAAAAGGCAGAATACATAGGAACGAAGTGTAAAATGGTGGTTACTAGAGGTAAGGAAAGGGAGGAAATTAGAAATTAGGTCAAACAGTACAAACTTGCAGCGGTACAGGAGGAGTAAGATTACTGATGTACAGCATGAGGACTATAGTTAATAATACTTTATTTGCTAAAAGAGTAGATTTTAAGTGCTCTTACCACAAAAATTTTAAAGACGGTAACAATGGAAGGTGATAAGATAATTTGACTGACTGTAGTATTCATTTCACTATGTATTTGTTTATCAAAACATCATGCTATACACCTATACAAAAAAAGTTATTTTGGTAACATAATTACATTCACAAAATTTAAAGAACCATGTAAATACACATATCTAAATTGCATGTAGAGAAAAAAAAATCTGTTACATGAGTTTCATATCTACAAATTTTTTTAAATCTCATTTTATAATAATACTAAATTTCCATTATAATTTTCCATTTTTCTATTTATCCTGAAATGTTCAGCGTGCTTGTTTTAGCAGCTGTTCAAACACAGAACATTTTTTCCTTAACAAAATAATTATTGCTGTAATAATCTGTAATTACGGTTTATAACTGCAATAATCCCAAAGAAATCAGTCATTACCATAGATCACAAGTAAACGTTAACTACTGTTAATGACCTATTTCTTAGGGATTATTGTTTTCGTAAACCATGACCATATCACCACAAATACAGAAGAGCAAGACAATATAATACAAATGAGATCATAATATAATAATAAACTTATTTTGTAACATTAAAAGCCATTAAGCATCTAAATTAAAGCACACATAACAAGAGCATATAATTTTCTTTGTTCAACACTAACTGAAGCATTTACACACACACAAAAAGACTGAATACTACTACACACAGTGTATACAAACTAGGGCCATGTTAGGCATTTTTCATAATATAAAACGATCATTTTTGAGCAGACCACAAATATCTCTGAAAGGGCAGGCAGATTCCTTCCCACTGACCTTTTGACTAATACTATTAAAAATTTTTCTAAGTACCAGGCATTATATTACAAACTCTGAAACATTTTTTACTAAAACTGCATAGTGTACTCAACCATAAAGACTCCTTCAGTTTGTATTAACAAAGAATGAGGTCTGGCATTTTATTCAAGAGACAGTCCTATTTAATACCACTAAATTATTACATTTCAACTAACTGATTGATATATTTTAAACATTCATACCTTCATTCAATATCCTTTTGAAGGAAAATAGGTCTTTTCCAAGTGAATCTTTTTATATTTTAATGTAATAATTGACATATATGAAAACATATATGTAATGCATATGAAGTGTAACAAAACTAACACCTACCCAATTGAACAATCAATGCATTACCAATACTATCACACCTACCTCCATACCCTTCCCCGAGCTTGTCCCCTTACCTTCCACCCTAGAAGTAACCATGATTCAATATTTAACGCTTATTGTTCTTTTGATTTTTTAAAGTTTCCTCACATATACATATATTTCTAAACAATACGCTTCAAGTCTCATTTGTTTGGAGACTTTATTAAGTTTCATGCTGTATATAGCTTCCTGAGAGTTGCTTTTCATTAAACATCTTATCTCTGACACTCATCCTTATTAGGTATAGTTCATTCATTTTTATTGTTATATAATATTGTATAATTACATTATGATCTATTTATTCATCTTCATATTGATGGGCATCTGAGCTGTTTCCACTTTTTGCCATTATAAACAATAATGCTATGAACATTACTGCACATCTTGTGTACAGATTTTCTAGAGCAGCGGTCCCCTACCTTTTTGGTACCAGGGACAGGTTTCGTGGAATACAATTCTTCCATGGACTGGGGAGGAAGGGGAGGTGATGGTTTTGGGATGAAACTGTTCCACCTTGGGTCATCAGGCATTATACACCTTAGATTCTCATAAGGAGCGTGCAACTTAGATCCCTCGCATGCGCAGTTCACAATAGGGTTCACGCTCCTGTGATAGAATCTAGTGCCACTGCTGATCTGACAGGAGGCAGAGCTCAGGCAGTAATGCTTGTTCACCTGCCACTTACCTCCTGCTGTGCAGCCCAGTTCCTGGCAAACCATGGACCAGTACCGCTTCATGGCCTGGGGTTTGGGGACCCCTGTTCTAGAGCACACATGTAAGGGTGCAAGTGTCAGGTCAACGGGTATTCAAAAGTTCTACTTTACAAGACTATACCAAATTCATTTCTATTCCATTTCCAACTGATTCCACTTTATACTCCCACCAGAAGTATATAAGAATTCCTTTTGACTCACAGTTTTCTGTAAGATTTCTTATGATTTTATTCCCAGTAGACTGGAAAATATATTTCATGTGGTCTATTTATTTTATTAGTAATGAAGTTGGGCATTTTTTAAAAACGTATGCACCATTTATGTTTTTCTACCTGATGGCTATTGATCATTTTCCTAAAGAACTGTTTATTTTACTGATTTGTAAGAATTCTTCCCATATTTTTCTAGATGGTGATTCTTGCTTATTGTGTGTGTTGCAAATATCTTCTAAATTCTTGTCTCTTTTTTAAGTCAATTTTATTATTTTTTTCTAGAAATTTAATAATTTCCTCATTTACTGACCTCTGGAAATAGCAAGAATGATTTTACTTTTTAAATCTTTGCTGTATCCATTATTACATTTCCTCCATTTGTTCCTAATAGTATATATTTGTGAATTCTTTCTTCCTAATCACGAGAGGTTTGTTAGTCTGTCTTTTTAAAGATCTAACTTCTGATTTTTAAATTCTACTGAATCTTTATTTTTTAGTACATTCATTTCTGCTTAGTTTCCTTCTTTCTCCATTCTCAGGGTTTAATCTGTTCCTCTCATTCTAACTTCTCAAGTTAGATGCTTAGGTCCCAACATTCTGGCCTTTTTTCTTTTCCAAGTAAGCTTTTTGGCCAATAAATTTCCTTTGAATTAAGTCTTTCACTGAATTCCAAAAATGTTGTACTTCTTTATTATTGGGTTAACTCTATTTTAAAATTTTCCTCCAGATTTCTTTTACCTCACATTTACAAGTATATGTTTTAAATTCCCAAGTGTATGGGGTTTTGTGAAGTTTTTGTTTTGTTTCACAATTTAGTTTTTTTTTTTTTTTAACCAATTGGCAATTAAAACTACATTGCAAAAAAAAAAAAATAGTGGTCTCTATGATACTGAGTCATCAACATTTGTTAAGACTCACTTTATATACTAATGCTTGGACAATTTTTTTAAAACATGCCATGTGTCCTGGAGAAAATTGGTATTTTCAAACTGTTGGTTCCAGTGTTTTATATATATCAATTCATTAAAGTCTATTAATCACATTGTTCAAATCCTTTCTAAATTTACTAACTTGCTACTTATTTGATATGTCAACAATTAAGAAGTGCACTGCAGCCTTCCATTATGATGGCAAGTCTGTCCATTTCTCCCTGCAGGACTACCAATTTTTGCTTGATACGTTTTGAGACTACTTCACTAAGTACTAGATATTTAAAATTGTTATACAGGTTGCGTACCCCTGATCTGAAATACTTGGGACCAGAAGTGCTCTCAGTTCTGAATTTTTTCAGATTTTGGAATATTTGCATGCCTGGGTGAGAATGCCAATTCCAAAAATCCGAAATTCTTAATGCTTGAATGAGCATTTCCTTTGAGCATCATGTCAGTGCTCAAAAAGTTTTAAATTTTGGAGCTTTTCAGATTTGAGATTTTTGCATTTCGTGTATTCAACCTGTAACTCCCTGGTACAAAAACTAATAGCTCTAGTTGTAATAATGCTTTTTCTCTTAAAGTCATTTTTGTTTGATATTAACAATGACCCTAGCCTCCTTTAGGTTCATATTTGCACAGCACATTTTAAAAAATCCTTTTACTTTCAACTTTCCACGTTTTAATGTTTTGAGTATGTAACTTATAATTAATTGGCTATTTTAAAAATATTCAAATTTACAACCTGGTTTAACTGTAAATTTAACTCATTTGTTTATTGGATTAATAACATCTCTGGGACACACCTACCTTTTTTTATTGTTGTCTATTGTCCTACTGTCTCTGGTTATTTTCCTCCTTTCTTGGCTTTTAAAAAAGTTGAATTTGCTTATTTTTCTATTGCATTATTTTCTCTTTGCTGGGTTATGGGAGACAATCATACAGTTTCTACTCTTTTAGTTGCCACCCTTCAAGTGCTGCCATTTTAATTCCCTTCCTAAATAAGACAAGAACTTAAAATAATTTTAATTCTCACCACTTCCCCAGCTCTCTCTCTGACATGCTTCTGTTTTTCCTGTTTTTATTCTGTTCTTAATTCCACAAACTAAACATAATCCTTTTTTTGTACAGACTATGAATGTTAAAATGTTACGTGTTTACAGCCAGGTGCGGTAGCTCATGCCTGTAATCCAAGCATTTTAGGAGGCCAAGGTGGGCAGATCACTTGAGATCAGAAGTTCGAGACCAAGCTGGAAAACATGGCAAAACTCCATCTCTACTAAAAAAATACAAAAAAATTAGCCCGGCATGGCACGTGACTATAGTCCCAGCTACTCAGGAGGCTGCCACAAGAGAATGGCTTGAATTTGGGAGGCAGAGGTTGCAGTGAACCGAGATCATGACACTGCACTCCAGCCTGGGTGACAGGGCAAGACTGCATCTTAAATAAATAAATAAAATAAAATTTATGAGTTTACCAATTTCCATGTACTCCTTACTCCTTTTCTTCCTTCTGGGACCATGCCCCTTCTTCCTCAAAAATCTTTAAAATGTTTATTTAAAAACCTTTAATGAAAGATCTTCTAGTAGCAACTTTCTGCTTTCATTTGTCTGAAATCTCTATCGTTCATCCTTTTTCTTGAAAGATATTTTTGCTGATATACAATAATAGGATGGCAATTATTTTTGCTCAGTTATTTGAGAATAATATTCTAACATCTTCTGGCTTCCATTTTTACTGTTGTGAAGTGAGTTATCAATCCAGTTTACACTACTTTGTAAGTGATCTTTCTTCTCCAGCTGCTTTTAACATTTTGTCTTTGGGGTTATATAGTTTGACTAAAGTGTTGTTTTTGGTTTCTGATGGGTATATGTTGGGCTTGCTGTATTGATGAATTCATGTCTTCTATTAAGTCAAAAAAATTGTCAGAATTTCTTCAGTTATCACCTCCCCTCTTTCCTGTATTCTATCTTTCTGGGACTCATTCTGACATACCTGACCTTCTCATTCTATCGTTTAACATCTCTTTTAATATTTTCATTTTCCTTCTTTCCTGAAGTCTTGAAAATGTCTTCAGTTCTAACTGCCAATTTGCTAATTCTTTCCTCAGTTGGGTCCAATTTACTATTTAACACATCCATGAAATTTTAGATCACAAAGTTTTCAATAAAAAAAAGTTTTTTCAGGTCCTTTTCACATCCTCCTTCTTGTTTTTCACTCCTGTTATCTGCTCACTTGTGATTCTTTTTTTATTTTTTTAAATATTTCACACATAATTGCTTTATATTGCTATCCAATTCCAACATCTTAAGAGTCTCTAGAAGACAGGGGTTCTAAATCAAATAAATAACTTATTTTTGTTAGTGCTCATTCATGGCAGCTTATTTCGTTGTTTATGTGCTGGCTTTTATTGTTTTTGTTTATTATGAACACTTGTTTATCTTAATCTGCAGGATTTCCAAGGCCCTATATTATGGTTGCCATCCTTTGGAGAAAGTTTTAATTCCCTTCTGCTGGAAGCCAGGGTATCTACAAATTTAGAACCATGTTATACCCTTTTGAGGGTTCAACTTAATACAAGAGTCTCAGGTTGGCACACCTACCTTGCTACCAGCCTAAGGCTTTGTCACCAATTTTATCATTGATATTGATAATGTCTTTGAGAACAACCCTGTTTTTTGCCCTTGTTTGCTGTTTGACCCGTCCCACTCTGATTAAAGTTCACTTTTTGATCTGGGTGATGGGAGAGGTTGGGAGGGAAGAGGTCAGAGAAAGGAGAGACAGTGAATCAGAGAGCAGAGGAGTGGGAAGAAAAAAAAAAAACTAAGAAATTTCATGTACTTACTGTAAGCCCAGGATCTGACTGTTTTGCAGCTAAAAGGCCTTTCAGAGGATCTAGCTGACCACACTGAAGTTATTACTAACTCTACTTCTGAAGAACCAAACACTAATTGTCTGTGTTATATATTTTTTAAAAAATGTAATTTTATAGGTAGCTGGCTAAACACAATCCAAATTATAAAATAACATAATCCAAATTAATGTCTGTACACAGAACACAAATCTGAAATGACAAAAGATTGTCATTGTGTCATCAGTCAAAACAAAAACAGTAACACTACAAGACAAGCTTACAGGGTCACTTGTAAAGATACTCAACTAAAAGGACAAGTTGGGACTGAAATCCAGCCTATATTCTACTCACCAATCTATTTACTCTAGCATGCTGTTGCACTGGCCTGGATGAAATGGAACATTTTTCTAATTAGCACAAAGGTACCAAATGTACTACTGAGCTGGGAGAAGAGTGAAATAATCCTCAATGTCCAAAAATAATATGAAGGCTGAAATTTAGATACATAGGCACAGAAACAACTAGAAAGTTTGAGCTTCTCCTCTAATGGCCAAAGGAAAAAGCCTAGGACAAACCCAATGTGAGAAGTCCAAAAAAGCTGATGCAAAGAGTTACACACTAAATGAAAATACAAACTAGGGGAAAAAATCTGTCCTAAGCAGAGAAAGACAACACAGAAACCTGTCTGACTTGACCTCACTGCTAAGTGAACAGCAGGAAAAAACCTCTAAGTCAGACCTCAAATGGTTTGTGGACTAAATACAGACTACCAGTGTGATATGAAAATCTCATTCTAAGGAAATAATTTAAATGGAATTAAGTTGGTGTCCCCACCTCCATCTAGCAAATGAACTAAACACTCCAATGAAAAGAGATGGTCAGAATGGATTTTTTAAAAGGTAACAACTATGTACCACCTACAAGAGACACAATTTAAATATAAAGACACAGGCAGACAGGAAGTAAATGGATGGAGAAAGATATACTATATAAACAGTAAGCATAAGAAGACAGCGGTTATAGTAATATCAGGTAAGACAGATTTCAAGAGAAAAGGTCAATTAATAAGGAAGACATAACAATTACAAATGTTTATGTGATGCAAAAATTTAAGGAATTAGAATATAAATAATTCCACAATCATATTTGGATATTTTAACACCCCTCTCTCTGCAAATAAAAGAAATAGACAAAAAAAAAAAAAATCAATAAAGACAAAGAATATATGAACATTATTACCTTAATTTATACTGACATAATATTACACTCAACAATAACAAAATACATATTCTTTTCAGGTGTATATGCTTTGTTTGCCAGGACAGACCATGTTCTGGGTCATATGACAAGTCTTAATAAATTCAGAAAGACTGAAATCACACAAAATGACATTTGACCAAGGTAAAATTTAAAAATCAGTAATGATAACTAGGAAAACCCTAAATATTTGTAACTTAAAAGCACACTTCTAAACAATCCAAAAATTCACAAAGAACAAAGAAATAACAATTAAATTAGGAATTATCTTTAAATGAAAATAAAAATAAAACAACAAAACTTGTGGGATCCAACTAAAGTAATGTTTAAAAAAAAATTTATAGCTTTAAATGTTTTTATTAGAAAAGACCAAAAATCTCAAACTCAAAGATCTGGAGTCTACACCCAGAATTAGAAAAGGAATATTAAACAACATCCAAAGCAAGTATAAGGCAAAAAAAAAAAATAAAGCTGAAAAAAATCAATGAAATAGAAAATGAAGAAAGAATAAAGAAGATCAATGAAACTAAAAATGGTTCTCTGAAAATATCAACAAAAGTGATGAAAATCTAGTTGGATCACTCAGAGCAAAAAAAAAAATGACAAAATTATCAATCTCAACTTCAATTTCTGGAGATATTAATAACAATGGAATATTAAGAATAATTTTATTCCAATACATAGAAACATTGAGCAAATTCCTTGAAAGACACAAATGACTAAATTTGACTCCAAGGGAAACAGAAAATTTGAATATTTCTATGCTGATTAAAGAAAATGAATTCGCCATTATAAACTCTCTTGGCCCAATGGCTTTAGAGATGAATTCTATCACTCTTAAAGAAGAAATAATAGCATTACTACACAAATTCTTTCAGAAGATACAGGAGGAAGAGGGAACAGTACCTGACTCATTTTATGAAGCCAGTATTACCATGTTACCCAAACCAGGCAAAATCACCACAAGAAAACTACAAACCAATATTCTTCTTAAACACTGATATAAAATAACAAAAGTGTTGCAAATTGAATTTAACAATTTCTAAAGAAATATTATATTATGATCAAGTAGGATTTATCCAGAGAATGCAAAGCTGACTTCACATCGAAAAATCAATAATATAATTCACTACATTCGTAAAATAAAGGAAGTCATTTGAATAGATGCATAAAAGGTCTATTTTAAAACCCCAAAATAATATGCTATCATTATAAACACCCTAAGGAATTGAAGAGAACTTCCTCAAACTTACAAATGTCTTCAAATAGCGTACAGATAACATCATACTCAACGGTAAAATGCTCAACGCTTTCTATGTACAAACCGGAACAAGGCAAGAATGTTCCCGTCTTAGCACTTTTATTCAACACTGTACTGAAAGTCCTACCAGTAGAATAAGGCAAGAAAAATAAATAAAAGGCATCGAGACTGGAAAGACGACATAAAACTATCTTTACTTGCAGACAACATGATCACATAGACAATCCTAAGAATCTATGAAATCGTTATTAGAACTAATAAATTTAGCAAAGTTATAAGGCACAAAGACAAAATTCAATTCTGGTTTAACAGAATAGCAGAGCATAATCAGGAAATTTACAACAGCATCAAAATGCCCAGGAATAAACTCAGTGAACAATTTCAATAATTGTACACTGAAAACAATAAAACAGTGCAAAGAAAACCAAATGTTTATGAACTGCAAGCCTCAATGTTGTTAAGCTGGCCTAAACTGATGTATAGATTTGAGGTAAACCCTACCAAAATTCTAGCACCTACTTTGAAGAAACTGAGAAGCTGATGCTAAAATTAATTAGTAAAGGAAAAGACCTAGAATGGCCAAAACTGTATTGAAAAAAAAAGTTAAAGAATTTATATTACCTGATTTCAAGAATTACTGAAGCTACAGTAATCAAGCCAATATAGTATTAGCATAAGGATAAACATATATAGATCAGTGGTGCAGAACAAAAACTCCAATAATAGACCCTAGCACTTTATGGTCAATTGATTTTTGACCAAGGTGTCATGGTAATTCAATGGGGGAGAAAGACAGTCTTTTCTACAAATGGTGTTAGAACAACTGGATAACTGTAAGCCTTGACCCTTAACTCACAACATTCACAAAAATGAACACCAAATGGATCACAGGCCTCAACATAATAGCCAAAACTATTAAACTTATAGAAATCATAGAAGTCTTCATAGCATTAGGTTAGAAAAGATTTCATAAACACAAAAACCTCAAGCCATAAAGAAAAAAGTGAAAAAGTAGACCATCAAAATTAAAAACTTTTCAGCTTTCAAAAACAGTTAAGAAGACAAACCATAGACTGGGAGAAAATATTTGTAAAATATATATGTGAAAAAGAGATTATATACAGAATATAGAGCATATAAAGCACTCTTACAATTCCATAACAAAAGAGCCAACAATTCAATTTAAAAATGGGCAACAGACTTCTCACAAAATAAGAAATACGGGTGGCAAAAAAGAATAGAAAAATGTTTAACATCATTAGTCATTAGGGAAATGCAAATTATAACCACAACGAGATAACACTAGACATCAAGTATTGTGCCTAAACAAAACAGATAGCAAACGATGGCAAGGATGCAGAGTAAGTGAAACTCTCATACAGTGTTAATGGGAATGAAAAATGATACATCCACTTCATAAAACTGTTTAGTAGTATCTTACAACATTAAACATGCATTTACCATATGACCTAGCACTCATCTTAGGTACCTATCCAAAAGAAATTTCTTCTACAAAGACTTGTCTAAAAATGTTAATAACATCATTATTTGCAAAAGCCAAAAACTGGAAGTGTAATTCAAAGTCCATCAGCTGGTGAATGGATAATGGTAAGACCATACTATGGAATACTATGTAACAACAAAAAGAAAATATGTACAACATATTTGAATCTCTAAAACATATGCTAAGCAAAAAAGGAAAAAAGATATTTGCAACTCTGATCATAGACAAGGGGCTCACTTTCAAACTGTAAAAAGCTCTTAGAAATCAAGGAGAAAAAAAGGACCAACGATCCAACAGAAAAAATGGCAAAGGAAATGAACAGTTCATTTACCAAAAAACAAGACCAAATGGCTCTTATCTAAATTTAAACAATGCACAACCTCACTGACAAGAGAAATGCAAAAGTTAAATTATACTGAGAAATCATTTGTCACACACAGGACTGCCAAGAATTCAAAGAAATACCTAATGTAGATGACAGATTGATGGGTACAGCAAACCACCATGGCACGTGTATACCTACGTAACAAACCTGCACGTTCTGCACATGTATCCCAGAACTTAAAGTATAATAAAAAAAATTGTCCTATGAAGGATACATAGAAATAATCTCATACATTTCTAGTGGACAAGTAAATGGTATACTCCTTACAGAAAACAACTGGGCAACATTTGCAAAATTACAAATACATTAAACTTCCACCCAACAGCAATTCCACTAGGAGAAATTTATAAATTCATATATACATGAAATGACATGTACAAAGTTTATCTGTATAGGAATACTTTTAATAGGAAAAGACTGTAAATCACTCAAATCATTGTCAACAGTGGATGGAATGGTTAAATAAATTATGATATATTCAAAATGTAAAATATTACGTATGTATCTATAAAAAATAAGAGTTTTCTCTATATTACGAAAATAGTCATAAAACACTTTAAATGAAAAAAGCAAGAAGTAGAGTAGTGAGTATGGTATGCTGTATTCTATGCAAATAAGGGAGGTAAGAATTTACATACTCATAACTGTTTGCATACGCACATAGAAACTTTGGAAAGACACGCAAAACTATAAGAATAACTATTTGCTAGAGTGAAGAAAGGGAGGGCAGAGTACTGGAACAGGTCACTTTTTTTTTTTTAATTTTTGCACAATGAAATACATTACCTCTTCAAAAAAAATTTTGTGAATTAATCAAAATCAAGTTTGATAAGAAAATAAAAATATCACACTAAAATGATATGCAGCAGACAGTCACAAACTTGGGAGTGATATTTACAATTCAAAAACCTAAATGATTAATGTCAAAATACATAAAAGACTCCTAAAAATCAGTGAAAGAAAGCAATCCAGTGGTGAGGTGGAAATGAACAAAAGAGATGGACATACACGTCACTGATGATGACACAACAATCAATAAACATGAAACAATACTGAACTTAATAATCAGCAGAGTGAAAAGTAAACCCATGAGGTATATTATTCTCAACTAGATCATCAAAAATGTAGGTATAATAATATGAGCTGCTGGCAAGAATCTAGGTCCAGGTTAGCAAACTACAGTCTATAAGACAGTCTCCTGTTTTTGTAAACAAAACTTTACTGAAACACAGACATGAGTATGGTCTATGGCTGCCTCCTAGCTACAAAGGCAGACTTGAGTAGTTGTGACGGAGACCTAAAACATTTACAATTTGGCGCTTTAAGAAAAAGGTTGCCACTTCCTGATAGAGATTGATGGGAACACATGAACACTATTGGTAGGAGGTCAAGTAGTACAATCACTTTGTAAAACAGTTTAACAGTATCTACTAAAGCTGAATGTATAATGGATATACACAACAATTGTTACAGGAGCACTGATTTTATTAGCAAAACCCAGAAAACAAATACCTATTAACAAGAGAATGCACAAATAAACTGAGGTACATTCAAACAACGTTAACAGTGCATGGCACTGAAAATGAAGGAACTATAGCTATATGCATCAATATGAGCTGTCATAAATATAATATGGAGAAATGATAAGAATAAAGTTGTCAAAGAAAAATATAGTATGATTCCATTTGTATAAAGTTGGGAAATATGCAGTATCATGTATTATTTTCAGAATGCATACACGTGGTAAAACTGAAGTAAAGGCATGAATTGATAAACCCAAAATTCAAAATTGTTAAGTATTTTCTGCTGATAGGAAAGAGGACAGATTTGGAAAGAGGAACAAAAAATGCTGCAAAGGTATTGGCAATGATCTAATCTTTAAGCGAGGTAATGGTGTTTGTAGTTACTGCTATTCTGTATGTCTCAATATATATAAATATCCTTTAATATGAATTTGATATTTAATAACTTTCAAAACTCTTCTAGAAGAATAAGTCAATAATGAAGAGACTAAATGCTGCAAAAGTGTTAGTTCTCCCCATTTAATTTACAAATAAGATCCCAATGAAAGAAAAAGAACACTGAAGTAAAGATTATCTCCCACTAGCCCCTCAACAGTACTATGTGACTTAATGCAAGATGGACAGACAATAAACAAAAGGCATTTTTAAAAAACATTATTTAAATGTAAAGGATAATCTTCTAAAAAAATTTTTTAAAGTTAAAATGGGAAATCACTGGAAGTAAATTTGATTATGATCCCTTACTAAACTCACTTTCCAATACAAGATATACAAATACGAAAAACTTCAGAACTATAAAGCGCTTTCTCCTAGAAATTTCCATTCCCATAGTGTATCTTATTAAGAAAATTGGAAAAATGTATTTATTTTTACTCCTAATGTTCCTAAAAGGACCTAAAAGGATATACAGAAATAAATACCTCCTGCAACAATAAAGGATTAAAAACAAAACAAAGAAGAAATTGAGGAATAAAAATAACAGTAAAGCCATAATGAAGGCTAATACATAAAAGCAAAATCATAATGATATATTATATACTTTTTTTGGCTGAAATTGGGTTCTGAGTTTGCAATCAAGTACCACAAAGAAGAAAACACAACCAGTTATGATAGTTATGTTCATAAACTATCTGCTCAAGGGTCATTATCAATTTTTCTTGGTATTGATTCCAGAGAGAAGTATATCCTATGAATCTTATAGAGAAAAACTGAAAGAAAAAAAATATCATCCAACAAATTACCAATATACACAGGAAGTTAATAAAATGAACGGTTTGGCCGGGCGCGGTGGCTCAAGTCTGTAATCCCAGCACTTTGGGAGGCCGAGATGGGCGGATCACGAGGTCAGAAGATCGAGACCATCCTGGCTAACACGGTGAAACCCCGTCTCTACTAAAAAATGCAAAAACTAGCCGAGCGAGGTGGCGGGCACCTGTAGTCCCAGCTACTCCGGAGGCTGAGTCAGGAGAATGGCGTGAACCTGGGAGGCAGAGCTTGCAGTGAGCTGAGATCCACCCACTGCACTCCAGCCCTGGGCGACAGAGCGAGACTCCGTCTCAAAAAAAAACAAAATAAAATAAAATGAACGGTTTATTAGGGGACCAGGAATTGAGGAAAATACATAAAAATAATTTGCAGTAAAACTATTAAAGTGATTATTGATGTTACTTAACATTCAACATAATACTCAGTAATCATATAAAGTTTACTGACCTTCCTGAATGGTGATGTCCACAGTTACACCAGAAGATGGATGCAGAAGTTTTTGGTAATTCTGTGCATTTTGGTCGAATAACTGCACAAGAAGAGCACATGTCTTTTCATATTCACATCTGCTGACAGTGCACAACTGCTCCAATTGCTGAAACACAGTGGCAGTATCATCCAGTGGATCATCTAAGTGATCTCTGCAAACACAGAATAAGTTTGCAGACAGCATTAGAATGTGAAGGACTTTTATTCACCACAAGTAAACTTTACGTTAAATAAAAACTCTATAATAAATGAGGCCGGGCGCGGTGGCTCAAGCCTGTAATCCCAGCACTTTGGGAGGCCGAGGTGGGCGGATCACGAGGTCAGGAGATCGAGACCATCCTGACTAACACTGTGAAACCCCGTCTCTACTAAAAAATGCAAAAACTAGCCGAGCGAGGTGGCGGGCGCCTGTGTCCCAGCTACTCCGGAGGCTGAGGCAGGAGAATGGCGTAAACCCGGGAGGCGGAGCTTGCAGTGAGCTTAGATCTGGCCACTGCAGTCCAGCCCGGGCGACAGAGCGAGACTCCGTCTCAAAAAAAAAAAAAAAAACTCTATAATAAAGGAATAAAAGACAGAGACAGGAGGATCACCTGGGGCCAGGAGTTTGAGAACAGCCAGGCCAACATAGTGAAATCCCGACTCTAAAAATACAAAAATTAGCTGGGCATGGTGGCACACACCTGTAATCCCAGCTACGAAGCAGGCTGAGGCAAGAGAACTGCTTGAACTTGGGAGGCGGAGGTTGCAGTAAGCTAAGATTGCGCCACTGCACTCCAGCTGGGGTGACAGAGTGAGACTCTATCTCTAAAAAAATCAAAAAAGAAATAAAAAATGAAATGTATTAGTAGGTAAAAAATAAAACTGTCTATATCTCAAGATGGTATGATTATGTAAATAGAAAATATTTTTAGAAACACAAAAATGCTACTCAAACTAATAAGTAAGTTTACTAAGGTCATAGCATGCAAGGTCAACATACAAAATGATGGATATTAGTATATATTGGCAGTGAACAACCAGAAATTGAAATTTAAAAGACGGTAGGCAGTAGGAAACATAAACTATCAATTAAATCTACCTAAACGTATGCAAGATCTTTAGGCTACAAACCATAAAACGTTTGATGAAAGAAATCAGAGAAGAGCTAAATAAAAGATAGACATGCTCAGAGACTAAGAGACTCAATATTGTTGAGATGTCAATTCTTTCCCCAAGTTAATCTATAGTTTCAATGCAATCCCAGTCAAAATCCCAGAAGAACTTCTTAGTAGAAACTGAGAAACTGATTCAAACATATATATGGAAAAGCAAAGAAAGGAGAATTGCGAAAACAATTTTGAAAGAGAAAAGCCACTTAGAGAACTCATACTATCTGGTTTCAAAGCTTATTATAAACCTAATCAAGACAGGGTATTGGTGAAAAAACAGACACATAGATTAATGAAGACAGAGTCCAGAAATAGAACTACATGTATGTGGTATATTAATTTCTGACAAAAGCATAAAAACAATTCAATGAAGAAAGGATAGTTTGTTACACAAACGATGTTGCAATAACTGGTCAGCTATATGCCAAAAAAAGAAAGAACTCTAGCCTTATACCAGCTAATACACAAAAATTAGCCTGAAAGAGATCACAGACTAAAACGTAAATTCTAAGAGAAAATAAAAGAAAATCTCTGTGACATTGGGTTAGTTTCCATGGGTATAACAACTAAAACATAACACTTAAAAGAAAAAGTAAAGCACTGGACTTCGTCAAAACTTTAAAATTCTGCTCTTCTAAAGACTCTGTTAAGAAAATGAAAAGGGAGAAGGCTTCCAAGATGGCCAAATAGGAACAGCTCCGGTCTGCAGCTCCCAGCGAGACCGACACAGAAGATGGGTGATTTCTGCATTTCCAACTGAGGTACCTGGTTCATCTCACTGGGACTGGCTGAACAGTGGGTGCAGTCCACGGAGGGCAAGCTGAAGCAGGGCAAGGCGTCGCCTCACCCAGGAAGCGCAAGGGGTAGGGGGATTTCCCTTTCCTAGCAAAGGGAAGCCACGACAGACTATATCTGCAGAAACAGTACACTTCTGACCAAATGCTGTGCTTTTCTCATGGTCTTAGCAATCCGCAGACCAGGGGATATCCTCCCATGCCTGGCTAGGCAGGTCCCACGCCCACGGAGCCTTGCTCACTGCTAGTGCGACAGTCTGAGATCGAATTGCGACACTGCAGCTTGATGGGGAGAGGGGCATTCGCCATTGCTGAAGCCTGAGTAGCTCACAAGTGTAAACAAAGCATGGACTGGGCGGAGCCCACTGCAACTCAGCAAGGCTTACTATCTCTATAGATTTCACCTCTGGGGACAGGGCATTGCAGAACAAAAGGCAGCAGACAGCTTCTGCAGACTTAAACGTCCCTATCTGACAGCTCTGAAGAGAGCAGTGGTTCTCTCAGCACAGCGTTTGAGCTTTGAGAACGAACACACTGCCTCCTTAAGCGGGTCCCTGACCCCCATGTAGCCTGACTGGGAAACACCTCCCAGTAGGGGCCGACAGACACCTCAAACAGACAGGTGACCCTCTAGGACAAAGCTTCCAGAGGAAGGATCAGGCAGCCATATTTGCTGTTCTGCAGCCTCCACTGGTGATACCCAGGCAAACAGGGTCTGGAGTGGAACTCCAGCAAACACCAACAGACCTGAAGCTGAGGGGTCTGTTAGAAGGAAAACTAACAAACAGAAAGGAATAGCATCAACATCAACAAAAAGGACATCCATACAGAAACCCCATCTGTAGGTCACCAATATCAAAGACCAAAGGTAGATAAAACCACAAAGATGGGGCGAAACCAGAGCAGAAAAGCTGAAAATTCCAAAAAACAGAGCGCTTCTTCTCCTCCAAAGGATTGCAGCTCCTCATAAGCAAGGGAACAAAAGTGGATGGAGACTGAGTTTGACATGTTGACAGAAGTAGGTTTCAGAAGGTCAGTAATAACCAACTTCTCGAGCTAAAGGAGCATGTTCTAAACCAATGCAAGGAAGCTATGAACCTTGATAAAACATTCCATGCTCATGAATAGGAAGAATCAATATTGTGAAAATGGCCATACCACCCAAGGTAATTTATAGATTCAATGCTATCCCCATCAAGCTACCATTGACTTTCTTCACAAAATTGGAAAAAACTACTTTAAAGTTCATATGGAACCAAAAAAGAGCCTGCATAGCCAAGACAATCCTAAGCAAAAAGAACAAAGCTGGAGGCATCATGCTACCTGACTTCAAACTATACTACAAGGCTACAGTAACCAAAACAGCATGGTACTGGTACCAAAACAGAGATACAGACCAATGGTACAGAACAGAGGCCTCAGAAATAACACCACACATCTACAACCACCTGATCTTTGACAAACCTGACAAAAACAAGCAATGAGGAAAGGATTACCTACTTAATAAATGGTGCTGGAAAAACTGGCTAGTCATACACAGAAAGCTGAAACTGGATCCCTTCCTTACACCTTACACAAAAATTAACTCAAGATGCATTAAAGACTTAAATGTAAGACCTAAAACAATAAAAACCCTAGAAGAAAATCTAGGCAATACCACTCAGGACATAGGCATGAGCAAAGACTTCATGATTAAAATACCAAAAGTAATGGCAACAAAAGCCAAAATAGACAAATGGAATCTGATTAAACTAAAGAGCTTCGACACAGCAAAAGAAACTATCATCAGAGTGAACAAGCAACCTACAGAATGGGAGAAAAATCTTTGCAATCCACCCATCTGACAAAGGGCTAATATCCAGAATCTACAAAGAACTCAAACAAATTTACAAGAAAAAAACAAACAACCCCATCAAAAAGTGGCCAAAGGATATGAACAGACACTTCTCAAAAAGAAGACATTTATGCAGCCAACAGACATATGAAAAAATGCTCATCATCACTGGTCATCAGAGAAATGCAAATCAAAACCACAATGAGATACCATCTCATGCCAGTTAGAATGGTGATCATTAAAAAGTCAGGAAACAACAGATGCTGGAGAGGATGTGGAGAAACAGGAACACTTTTACACTGTTGGTGGGAGTGTAAATTACTTCAACCATTGTGGAAGACAGTGTGGCAAGACATTGTGCACATGTACCCTGGAACTTAGAAGTATAATAATAATAAAAAAAAGAAAATGAAAAGGTAAACAACAGAGAAAATATTTGCAAACACACAACAGAAAGACTTGTAAAGAAAATATACGGAGAGCTCAAATCTTAATATAAGAAAATATACAACCCAATTAAAAAATGGGAAAAGGGTTTGACTAGCACATTACCAATGAATACATACAGATGGTAAATAAGTACATGAAAATATGCTCAATATTATTAGTCATTAAGGGAAAACCACAATGAGGTACCACTACACACCCATTAGAATAAGTAAAATTGTTTCAAACTAACAATATCAACTGCTAGTGAGAACACATAACAACTGAGTCTTTCATACATTGCAAGCAGGAATGCAAAATAGTACAGCCACTTTGGAAAATAGTTTGGCAGCTTCTTATGAAGTAAAATACATGCTTAACATGCATCCCAGGAATCCCACACCTAGGTATTTACCCAGGAGAAACAAAAACTTACGTTCGTACAAAATCTGTGCAGGAGTACTTACACAGTTTTATTTACAATTGCCAAAAACATAAACAACTCAAATGTCCAGCAACAGGTGAATTGTTAAACAAACTGATATATCCACAAAATGGAATACTGCTCAGCAATGAAAGGAAAGCACTAACACAACACCGAGGAATCTCAAATGCATTATTGCTAAGTGGAAAAAAATCAGACTAAAAAGCTGCATACTGTATAATTTCATTTATAAAACATTCTGGAAAAGGCAAAAAAAAAAAAAAAAATCACAGGGACACAAAACAGATCAGTAACTGCCAGAGATGAGGGTGAGGAGAGGGGCTGACTGAGAAGGGAGCCAAAAGAACTTTCTGGGTTGATGGAACTATTCTATATCTTGATTGTGATGGTAGTTATACAACTGTGTGCACTTGTCAGAAATCATACAACTGTACACTAAAAAGAGTGAATCTTAAATTTATACCTTTATCTTAAAAAATTCCAAGTATCAAAAGGAAATACAACAAAAACATTTAGTTTTTGAATACCTCACAACTATGGCAACAGATTCCAACCGAGAAGTGATAAAGGCCTTCGTGATTTCTGGTGCATAAGTGTCTAAGAGATGGGGTTCAGTTGATTTCACAAAAGGAACAGATGCTACCATCCTTTGCCACAGAGTTAATAAATAATGAACACTGTTAGGCGCAAATTCCCAATGCTACAAATAAATAAAGCAGAAGTTATTTAAAATATTACATCTTCCTACAAGAATTACAGAACAAAGTTACTAAATATATATTTTCAAATTAACTTTTATTCTTATCATATAACTAAAGAACACTTAATATAGCAAATTTGTAAATGCAAAAAAGTATAAAGAAACCAACAACTCTATTATTTTACCACCCGGTGTAACATTAAAATATGACTCTACTTCCCTCTAATCATTCCATGAATATTTTTCAGAGTTGATATCATGTGAAAAATATGGTTTCATAACCTCTCCCTTAAACTTATAAAAAAAAACTTTTCTATAGTACAATCTGCAAAAATTTTATTTCTTCACATAGATTTTATTATAGTTTCTCAAGACATTCTTCAATTATTAGATATTTAAGTAGCTTCTCAATTTTTATTATGTACATTGCAATGAACTTTTTTACCTAAAACTCTGCAATTAACATTTCCAGGAAAGTAATCAAATTAATAGATATTTTTAAAATACCCCCACCAACCCTTACCAGGAAGTTGTTTTAAAACTGGCTACAGTTTAATATAATTACATATTTTTACCTACCTGTAGGCTAGTAATGGTAAAATTAGCAATCAATCTAATAACTTCAGGATATTCCTTCACCATAACTAATTCTCCCAGCTGATAATTTGTCTTTAAGCGAGCCAAAAATCGACAAAATTCATGATAATTACCTGGATCAGACAAACCCTAAATTATGAGACAAAAAGAAAGCCTTAAAAACAAGCCAACCTACTGACAATAAAATCAGTAAAACCCCAAAGCATCTTAAGTCTCCCAATTCTCATGGGTACTTACTTAAAATACTCTGTGTCAATTGGATAGTTAATAATGTAAAAAAAGAGAGGAATTTCTGCTAGGTTTAGTTTTGTCATCAATGATTAACAATAAGGAATCCAAAGTAGAGGTCTTGGAAGAAGATCTGCATCACAATGACTAGATTATAATTTTTGAGAAGCTATTATAGCACACAAAAGTGTGTATGTGTGTATGTGTGTACTGTGGTTTAAACAGAAGTCAACAAAGGACCTGGAAAATATTTACAATTAAAAGTAAACTCTAGGAAAGAACAATACTCACCAGACTTAAATGGTGTATACTGGCACACAAATAACAGAAATTTTCTGAATTAAACTAATATTTATTGAGTATCTACAGGCACTGTACCTGCAAGCAACTCTGTGTATCTCCATGTCTCTAGATAGTCATTCAAACAAATTACTGTAATGTAAGGAATAACACTAAACAAATAACTAAAGTTGAGCAAAACCAAAATTTACCTGGTAAATTTTGGAGGAGAATAGATTAAAAAAAAGAACAAAAAAGGTCTTGCCCAGTTATCTGTAAACTACCTGAAAAGAGTTTTAGTATGCACTGTAGCTGGCATGAAACAGAATTCTTATCTTTGTAAAACTGAAAGTCTCTAAGCAATTTCATTCATACGAGCTCCATGAAACATACAGAAAATAGTATCTAATTATTAAGGACAAATAACCAAAAATATTTTGTAATCATAGATCTTTAAAACATGTTTGTGATTCTAAAACAATCTAATATTCATACCAACTTTTACAGCCATGAAACATCAACATAAGGATGTTGGAAAATTATTTAAGATAAATTATCAGGCATTAGCATATTATCTTCCACCTATCGGTTGATGATAGTGAGTTAAACTAAAAACTTTAAAGTATATTGGTAAAATCCTCTTTATCAGCTAAACAGAAAATTTCACAACTACCCTAACATTGAAAAGATAAAATAAATGCATAACCCATAAAATACTTCTGAGATACACAAAAACAACTGCTTTTTGTAGAACATTCTTATTGAACAAAGATATTACATATCACCCCCCAAAATTAATAACCAAGAGAATTAGATAAACCTCCTTAAATCATTTAATCTTCAAAAATCTGTATTTTACAGATATTTTAAACCAAAAACAAAATAAAAAGTAAAACAAAATATTTTATCTAAGCACCCAAAATCACTCAATAGCAGCTTTGCAATTCTCTGAAATGAATATTGGCAATGAAGCTCTAAAGTTAATGCAGAAAAGATTATAAAATCTACAAACTCTTACTTGTCCACAAGAGGGCAAGAAAACATTATTTCATAATTTAAGGCCACTTGCTCCAATATGAACATTTACATTTATATTATGTCTTCCAGTTCAGAAGGTGGACATACTGAATTAATCACTTCAGTAGTTTAAGAAGTGCAAACAAAGAAATGTAATAGAATAGTAAAAGACAGAAGCATAGTAAGATAGATAATCTCTAGTCATATTTGCCTAAAAGAAAAAAATTGGAGAAACACAGAAGTCAGCCATGGAAACAACCATTTTTAAAAACTACCCATCTCTACTACAAATGAGATCTAAGAGCTGAGCATGGTGGCTCATGCCTGTAATCCCAGCACTTTGGGAGGCCAAGGCAGGTGGATCACTAGAGGTCAGGATTTCGAGACCAGCCTGGCCAACATGTTGAAACTCCGGCTCTAATAAAAATACAAAAATAGCAGGGGTGGTGGTGCACACCTGTAATCCCAGCTACTCAAGAGGCTGAGGCAGGAGAATCGCTCGAATCCAGGAGGCAGAGGTTGCAGTGGGCCAAGATCGCGCCACTGCATTCCAGCCTGGGCAACAGAGCAAGACGTGGTATCAAAAAAAAAAAAAAAAAAAAAGAGCTCTAAGGAAGATAAATATAATACTAAATATTTTCTTCCAGAATCATAATAAATTCATGATGAGTTTATTATGTGCCTTTAGCTGAAAAACTGTATCTGTATATGCTAAGTATTAAATTACTTCATAAATACCTGAGGGTTTTCAAGTATCCTTTTTACTCCCTTAATTAAATTACCAAGGTACTCGGCACGTTCAAGACTGTTAAATAAGGACCTTCTCGTCGAAGCAAACTGAACTAAACATGAAAGTGCCTAAAAAACACCAAAAAAATTTCATTTCAATTTTCAAAGTAACTGTGGCCACATGTAAGGAATACTAGTCTTTACATTTAAAATGAATTTAATCTTAATGCATTAGAGAATATAATGCATTATAATGCAATATAAAAAGCATTACAGAACATAAAAATAATAAAAGCTAAATATCATCAACCACTCCCACCACCCACAATTCTTCTACCCCATCATTAAAATTCCTGTTTGTATGTATTTCCCTCCAATGTTCTTTCATTAACAAAATCTGCCAGTTCAAGGCCTGGACATGCTATACATTTAATAGGCTCTCAATTGCTTATGATGCCCAGTTCCATTTTCTAATGAATCAGGTTTTCTGCCAAAAACAAAACATGGTTTTGTGGTACAGCATGTTTGGAAAACAGTGCACATTATGTACTGTGGTATCCAGTGGGAGGGGGTGGGGGAACCTGTAATTTAATCCAGCATATTCCAAATTTAGTTGGTCAAGGAATATTTTACACCATCCATTAGCATTTTAAAAAACAGTCTGAAAATGGTGCTGAAAAAGGTAGGTACTTTATGGTGAGAAAAGAGACAAAAATCAAATGACGCCGTTTTTAGATGTGCTCCAGTTTGCCACAGCCCCTACCATTAGAACCTAAAACCCAAATTAAAAACAAAAACAAAAACAAAAAACTCCTTAGAAAACTCAGAAGTACAAGCACGGGAACCACTGATGTATTAAAAACACCTGGGGCTTGGGGGCAAAAAAGACCTGTGTTTGAATCTCAATGCCAATATATTCTTTGTTGCCCTGGGGGAAGTCACTTAGTCAATCTGGGTCTGTTTTCTGTTTTTCTGGGTCTACATAGTGGGGATTTTATTATTTACCTTTCAGGGCCACTTTGAGGATTAAGTGAGATAAGTATCATACAATAAATAGGACATGTCCAATAAATGTTCGTTACTATCTCTCAAAGCAGATGTTTTCTACTTTATTTTTTAAGCACTGGTACCTTTTTTGTTTTATCCCAAAACATAATTACATGAAACCATGGTTTTTAAACAACTAAAAGCAAGCCTGTTGTGACTGAAAGACAGAAGGCTGTGGCCCCAACTGGAAACATGAGGTACCCTAAGAAACCCAGTTTAAAAAGCACTACCTTAAACTCTAGATTCAAGAGAAGACATGTTTTTTTTTAAAGGACATTTCTGTGAATGCTTTTCTCCCTTTCAGGCAACAAGATACCTAAACATATATATCGCTGATATATACTTTAAATCTGGAATATGTTTTTTCAGAAAATGGCAATATTAGAACTCCCCAGCTTTACTTCTGCAAGTTTCAACATTAAACTTACAATTTTTTAATAACCTTGACATATTTGCTTTAGGCTCCACAAAGATGGAGCTCAGAGTCTCAAAGTTCTATATAACTATGGAGTATCAAGAACTTTTTAAGCATGCAATAGAATTTACACTGATTCAAAAAACACATAAATAACTGGCTTGAAGCACACAATTCAAGTGAGTAGATTCCCTTCCTTTCTTATTCAGAGATCTGAAGGGGGCAGCCTTCTGTCAAACCTAAGACATGGACCCAGGCAAGGTTGAGGAAGAGTTGAAGAGTAGTAGAAGGGAAAGTTCTTGTGTGGTGATCAGCTGCTGGACTTAGGCCCTGTGGGAACTGAGTAGGAAAAATATATATATTTAGAGATTGGGAGGTTGTCCGGGCTCTGGGCAAGAGCTAAATCAACAGTTACTGGTTCTAGGCTCACCCATGAAATAAATTTATGTAATGTTGACACAACAAAAATTTGACAAATAGTTTAAGCACTATACATCCTAGAAAATATAAAAACTTATTGCGAAATGTAAACTCAATTGAATATAAAGACAGAATTTTTGAAGTAAATATATACCACTCCTTATTTAAATTAGATAAAAATCACAGGTATTTTTTAATGAAGTAATGAATGACTTTTACTTACTAACTGAGACAGCTGCGGTGGAAGTGAATGATACAAATTGAAGAAAAGATCCAGTGTTTCTGGTTCCAGGAAAACTGGGGAAAAAAAATATTTTCTAACACCATTACTTTCAATTCAGAGATCTTAACAAAGTAAGACAATATCACACAAACTGAGAAATCCAAGCCCTCTGCATGTGGCCATTCCTTCCAGTTAGGCCTATTTTTAATTCCTAGCTATTTTCCTTTGAAAGATGAAATAATACAGAGAGAAATTAACTACTGAGGCTCTTCCTCATTTCTATGCAGCACTACAGTTTGAACTGGAAGAATCTTACTATTTTCATTTGTAATAAAGTAATATAAACATTGAGAATTCAAACAGTATCAAAAAGTAAACAGTACTAAAAAGCTTATAATTAAAAAAAAACTGTACCCTATTCCATTCCAACTGCTTTTCAACTCTTTTGCTATAGTTACATTCATAATAGCCTATATTATTTCTTCATTTGTTTCACTTTAGATATCAACTGCATTCCTATTACAGTGTATAACGCTTTAGCTGTCTAATCACTAATGCCACATCCCTACCACTCTCTCCACAATCAATCCTCTCAAAAACCCATCCACTATCATCACAATTTGTGATTAAATCAGTTCTATGTGTTTACATGTATTATGACTATGTAAATAATATTAACGGCTGAGCTGTAATTACATCACATTTCTAATACTCACTGGACTTAATCATCTTTTCTGTGCTTAGTTGTGTATCTGTCACTAATTCTCTCCAAATGCTCTGACAGGTTGGCACAATGTTCTTCATGACATATTCCACAACATCAATAGCATCAAATAACTCATCATTTGCATTCACTCACCCCTACCTCCCAGAGCCTTCAACGTAAACTGGTTGTTCCTTAACTTTATTATACAACTGTAACCTTTTTATGTCTTTCACTGTTATCTTGTGTTGAAGTGCTGAAGTGCCCATTTCCCAAATTCCATTATCTTCCACTTTCTTTGTTTGTACATCAAGTAGCTTCCTGAGAGCAAGTACATAAGGGATAAATTTTGGAAGGACCTGCATATCTGAAAATGTCTTTATTCTATCTTACATTTGATAAGTTTGGTCTAGTTTGGAAACAATTTTCCCTCAGAAGCCTGAAGATACTACTTGTTGTCTTCTAGCTTTCAGTGCTGCTGTTGAGAAGTCTAATACCTTCTTGAACCAATCCTTTGTAGGAGGAGACTCAGACTTACTCTTTTCTTTCTGGTAAGTTTTAGAATTTTTTCTTTATCCTTACTATTCTAAAATGTCATGATTATAAAACTTAGTGAATATCTTTTTTCATTCATTATGCTGGGAACTTGGTGGGATCTTTCCGTTCAAAAAATGCACACCCTTCAGTGCTGAGAACCTTTTGGGGTACTGTCTGTTGGCAAATTTCTTTCTTTCTCCATCCTCTCTTTCTAGAACTCCTAACCACCACACCTCCTTAATTTCATCTTCTAGTTTTCTTATGTTTTTCCTATCAAATATCTCCTTGCTTTTTTGTTCTACAATCTAGATTGTGTTAACTTTGTCTTACAACTTTTCTACTGGATGTTTTATTTTGGCAACTGTCCTGTAAATTTGAAACAGTCTCTGAACAATATCCTGTCCTTGTTTCAGGGATGCATTATCTTATCATCTCTCTGGATCTCCAAGTTGTTGAAATCTGTACTGTGCAAAGATTATTTGCAGAATCATCTATTGAACTGCCAGTGAAGTCAAAGTAAAGGCAGTTAAGGACCAGTTTCAAGACCTTCATTACCAGATTTTGCTAACATTGATCCTGAAGATTTAAAGGTTTGGCCAACACCTGAAAATGATCATAAACAGAGTGGAATCCTGTCCATTTAGCCCTAGTGCGGTCCTTGTTTTTTCTTTTTTCCAAAATCAAAATATGGAGGTTACTATAATACAAATTAGAGAAAACATTTCAATATTAGCCATCAGCAGCTACTTCAGGTTACAAATTCATTTGAGCTCTTTTTTTAATTCCTAGCAAAAAGGTAACTATACACAGGGAAACTATATTGCTTAATACTGTGCCTTTATGTTGATGACCCTTCATACCAAACTTTTTTCTTACTTGTTCTCCAAGTTGTTGGAATCTGCACCGTGCAAAGATCATCTGCAGATTCATCTGCTGAACTGCCAATGAAGTCAAAGTTAAGGCAGTTAAGGACTAGTTTCAAGACCTGCATTACCAGATTTTGCTGACATTGATCCTGAAGATTTAAAGGTTTGGCCAACACCTGAAAAAAGTATAAAATCAAAACACTGTGAAATACATCAATAAATTTACACTTCATGAATTAAAATAATTTTTCAATGTCAAACGAAAACTAGTAAAAGAGTTTACAAAGTTATAGTGTTCCATATATGAGGAAGTAATGTTACTTTCTTCAAGAAAAATTGGGTTAACTTCATGCATAAAACAATCACATTCAGCTTAGGCAATCAGAACTCTGAATGTTGGAGGAAAACTCACAAAGCTTCTGGAGAACAATCCTATTTCCAAAATAATGCCCATTCTCATACAAACCGAAAACAATTATACCTTTTAGAGATACATTGTGAAATATTTATAGAGGAAATTATATGAAATTTGGGATTCTGCTTGAAGAATAAAGAAGTGGGTAGGTAGGAATAGAGGGAAAACAAGATTGGCCATGAGTTGCTACTGTTTAACTGGCTGACAGCTTAACCGGTTATTCTACCTACTTTTGTGTATGTTAAAATTTTCTATGCTAAATGAAAAATTTTAAGATAACAGAAGGTCTTTGGGTCTGACATAGTGTGGCAGTTGTCATGTTACTATACCAAAGAATTGAAATAACTGGAAACTAGTGCTTATTGGAGCATACTTGCAGAAATGCTATATTACACCAATTATCAGGCTTGAACAGCATGATGGAGTCCCTATATCACACAAGAGAAGACAGAATCATTATGAATCATGGTATCACCAATATTCAATAGGGTACTAAGTAGCAAATGGGGAAATACTATTTCCCAAAGAAGTTGTTAAAGTCAATGATCTTGGCTAAACTATGAATAAATTTTGATAGTTGATGAATCAGGAAAATATTGCCATTTCATTTTTCATCTGTATCCTATCAAAATATAAGCAAGCAGATAAAGAAATTAATACTCAATTTGCTTCTGTAATTAAAGAATCTACACTGGGAAGGCAATGAAACTGCTACCTAAAGATAAGTTATTAGATTCCCTGTAGGTTTCACCTTCTCATACGCCCAGTAAGTAAAAGTGAATTTTTTGGAACTGCTTACAGATTTACGCAAATTTACTATACTTAAATCTGTCCACAATAATTCTTTAAAAGGCAGAATTGGGGGGAAAATCCAACTGAAATTATTTTGAAACTCTTAAAATTTCCCAAATATTCTAACTAGGAAGTTGAATTATTAAATAACTTACCTCTTTTAAAAGAGAGCATGCTAGCACTAAAATGTCTTTGAGAGAAGTATCACGAAATGAGGTAGCTATTTTCCTGTGTTTTGCTGAAGGTCTAGAATAATCAACCTAAAAAGATAAAGATGAAATTAGTTTAACCAGACCTATGAAAAAGCAAAGCAAAATTTATTTAAAAAAAAAAGGAAATAAACTTGAGTAGAACCCAAGTTTCTAGACTGTTTTAATTTAATGTTCTTCCTACAACCCATACTGATCCCAATTCTAAAAAGCAAAGTGAATCACACTTTCAGAGGCAGTATAAATATAGATTACAAAATAAAAATAGATACTAAGACTATTAACTCCTGAACCATGTACCATATTTTACACCATGCAGTAACAACTTCCCTGTTCCTCACATTCCACCTGTAAAATGAGAAATCTCCAAGACAATCTCCAAATTCTAACTTTGTCTATGAATAAGCAAACTGAATTAGCCACAGAAAAATTCTTCTAGTTGAAAGTGATATTCCCATATATACCATATATGTCATTGGTTCATATATCTTTAATACTAGGAAAACAAGGCAGAAATTATAAATAATCAGAAATCTGATTTATTATATAAAGAATAGTATATTCCCTCTGAATACTTTATTAGCTAATGACAAATAATTTTTAAGAATAAACTAAGACTAGCTATTAGGCTTCTAACCTAAAATGTAGTATATTCAAAATTATACTATTAATACCATTAATATTTCCATTTATCAATAGGAAACAGGCAAAGCTGAAGTCTGACACTCATACTAACATTAACACTATGGTCTACAGTTGCTATAGCATTACTATTTATTCTTATTGCTATTTGGAAGAAGAAAACAAACCATTTTCCTTGCTAGTGTTTATAGATAGGAAAGAAGCAACAGGCTCAAAACTGACTATGTCATACTTCCTAAGCTCCAACATATAATTTAGATTATACTCAATTACCATATTTACTTATAAAACATGAAACATGACAGAAGGCCAAATGATTACACAAAGTAGTTATGGAAACTATACCCAATGTGTAAGATTTAAATTAGCATTTTCAGTGTTCCTAACTTTTTTTTTCAACTTTCATTTTAGTTTGTGGGGGTACATGTGTAGGTTTGCTGCCTGGGTATACTGCATGTTGCTGAGGTTTGGGGTATGAATGATCCTGTCACCCAAAAGTTAGTTTTTCAACCTTTACCCCTTTCTATCTCTCCCATGTCTAGCAGTCCCCAGTTTCTACTGTTGCCATATTTATGTCCATGAGTATCTAGCGTTTAGCTCCCACTGGTAAGTGAGAACATGTAGTATTTGGTTTCCTGCTCCTGCATTAATTTGCTTAGGATAAGGGCCTCCAGCTGCATCCATGTTGCTGCAAAGGACATGATTTCATTATTTTTTATGGCTGCATAATATTCTATGGTACACGTGCATTTTCTTTATCCAATCAACCATCAATGGGTACTAAGGTTGATTCCATGTCTTTGCTGTTCTGGATAGCATTGCAATGAACATGTAAGTGCATGTTTCTTTTTGACAGATTTGGGTTTTGGGGGATATATACTCAGTAATAGGACTGCTGGGTTGAATAGTAGTTCTATTTTAAGTTCTTTGAGAAATCTCCAAACTACTTTCCACAGTGGCTGAACTAATTTACATTCCCACCAACATAAGAGTTCCCTTTTCTCCACAGCCTTGCTAGCATCTGTGGCTTTTTGACTATTTAATAATGGCCATTCTGACTGGTGTGAGATGGTATTTCATTGTGGTTTTGATTTGCATTTCTATGACGACTAGTAACGTGGAACATTTCTCCATGTTTCTTGGCCACTTGTCTTCTTTTGAGAAGTATCTGTTCACGTTTTGTGCCTATTTTTAATGCCTCTCTTGATTAATTTAAATCAATTCTCAAAGTCTGTCTCTCCTACAACACTTTCCCCAATATATAAAAATATTTTTCCTTAATACAAATTAAAAGCAAAGAGCATTATAATTGCAATTTATAAAGTATTCTTCATATATTATCTCGCTTATTCTTTAAAACTAATCTGTGAGACACATTTTATCTTTTTAAAACACGAGTTTTGAAATAAAGGATGATTTTAAAAGATGAGAAATTCAAGTTTACAGGCACACTATCTTAGACTAACTTCTCACTCTCATCATATCCATAATATGGAAAGAAACTTAGGTGTACTGAGCACTTTCTACACACTAAGTCCTGTGCAAGTTAATATAATCTTAGTAAGATCCATGTAAATAGTTGTCATTCTCACTTTACAGGTAACAATATGTAAGTTTTAAAGAAGCTAAGAAGTTTGTAAAAGGTAAAAATAGAGCAAAAATACCACTCCACATCTTATCCCAGATTTATACTAAAGGACTGCATGCTTATTTCACTTGGGTTACTCATTTAGATATCCAATCTTTTGAGAAGAAGGATTGCACATCCATTTTCTATTGCATATATATACCTCTACCTCGGAGGCACAGGATTATTTTACTTCTTAATGACTAGATAGTGAATATACTCCAGGAACGGGAACTCTAGCTTCTAAAACAGCAGGATATCTTATATAATCCTCCTAACTTTTAGGAAAACTCAAGTATAGATCCTATTCTTATAAGACACATCCTGTTATGGATACTACATGAATTTATCTGGCTCATATCTGATAACCAGAATATTTAATTATCCTCATGCATTATAGATCTCCCTACTTCCTGGTTCAGACATGCTTAATAAATGCTAGCTGAAACTGTAAATGTCATAAAATTAGGCTGAATGAAATGTCTCCACAGAAGCCATATATATTTTTCACCATATAAAGCCAAAATCACACTTCAGACCTTAAAGCTTTTCTTAAAAGGTGCCTGGCTCAACGCAAGAAAAGCTTGGACTATCTTGTGCCAGAAGGTAAGAAAGAACCCAAAGAATGGTGAAGAAATGTCAATGGACACAAAGATCAGCTTGAAAAAGGTCCTATTGGTCAAATCTTGGAAAATCTGAGCAAGAAAACAAATAATGTTAGCAATGAATTATAACCTATTAAATAAAATGAAACAAGGAATCCACACTAATACAAATTAACAAATCAGTAAGTTGAAAGTCTGATAAGGAACAAAATATTTTCAGAGACTTCAGTACCTTTTCACAAAATATGTATTAATTACAACAGGGAAAAGAATAAGTCTACAATGGGGGAGCCCGGAGGAGTTCATCTTAATTAAGAGATCAAAGTGAACATCATCAGTAATGTGACAAATCATCACGTGCTTCCTGATAGGAGGCAATGAGACGGCCACAGTATCATTTCTGTGATATTCCTGACAAATTCACATAAGCTGAATCTGATAATGAGAAAATATCAGACAATCCCAAATTGAGGGACGTTTTACAAAACAACTGGCCTATAATCTTCATAAATGTCAAGGCCATGAAAGTGAAAAAGATTGAGAAATTTTTCTCCAGTTTGAAGAAGACTAATAGAAGAACTAAATGTGATACACAATCTTAAACTGGTTCTTTTGCTAGAAAGAGTGTTTTGAGGATAACCGGTGAAACTTGAATGGGGTATGAGGATTAGATAGTGGGAATAATTCCAGTGTTCATTTTCTGATTTTAACATTGTATTGTGGTTATGTAGAAGAATGTCCTTGTGTGTAGGAAATACACTAAATTCCCTGGTGGTGGAGAATCATGTCAGCAACTTAGTGTCCAATAGTTGAGAAAAAACTTCTCTGGACTATACTTACAACTTTTCTGGAAGTTTGCTAATTTAAAAAAAGAAGCTAACCTGTTGCTCTCTAAACTACACATTTACCAGAACTTCACATTAATTAGTCTTATTTCAGTGATACTCTAAACACAGTACTCTCATTTCCAGAGGAGACTATTTTCCTATTATGCTGAGAAGCAGGAAATGAATCAAACTGCTAGTTTCAAAATTAGCAAAAAGTTGTAAAATGAAGATGACAAGTACATGAGATTATCATACTATTCACTTTTATGAAAATATCCAAATGTAGTTTTTTTGGAAGGAAGCTACAGTTCTTTAGACATATTTAGAGTTCAATAAGATTATCCCTGTCATAACATCCCTGCCAACACAGTATTATTAATACATACCTATGTACATACACACAAACACACAGCACATACTCTGGGGTGGAGGAGTCAGGAAGGTGACAGCCATGATAAGTTAAGAGATCACTTTAAATTTTAGAAATCCATCCTATAAATCTAAAAATATTTTCTAATTTCTGATTGAACACAAGTAGAAAATGGTTTTTGTATTTTTTTATGCACATGGCTATATTGTTACTCCAAAGGGAGCTGGCAAGTGATCCTGGGTATGCAAGCTCTTCCACATATATACATCTCTATGTGTGCATGGACATGCATGCACACATGCAAACACGTACCACTGAAGATGACAGTTTTTAAACACTACATTCCTCTTCATTATAAAATTATTCCACATAGGACCCAACTTCTGCTTTCATTCTGTTTAGAACCATGTTATGTGCAAATGAACAGGTGATAACATGTTCAGATCACAAAAGCACTGCTGGGGAGAAGTACAGCTTCTGAAAACTCCCCCTGTACAGAGTAAAAATCCAAGCTAGGAGCCATAAAGTGAAAAAAGGCCTGTTTTGTTTCTTAATATGAACATTTATTATTATAAAATCAACTGGTTTGATAAGAAAGTAATTATTTAAAAAATGTAATACCAATACATGTTAAGTATACAAATTAGAATTCTTTTGAACAAACAAGTTATTATCTAAAGAAGAAACAAAACCTCCTTAATAGTTGGAATAAAATCTATCCCTGAATAGTTAGTGGATAGTACACAGAAATATTTATATTATGTTCCTCTACTCCCAGTACCTATTTTTACAGAATCAGGAGAATTTAAATAGAATATCAAAATATAAATGAGAAATATCTGTACAATATTTTTATCGAAGATGACTATCAGTGTATAAATGCCTAAATAAGAGGTTATAAATATGACATAATACTGAAGAACTCCATTCTCTCAATTTTAGAAACGGGGACTTTTCTGAGGACAAATGTCTGAAGTTCAGGTTCTACGATTTCACTAATTTCACACATTGGTATTATCAACAAATTGTGATTAAACAGAAATCACTCTTTTAGAAAAAAATATTTCCTACCATTAAAAACAAACTGGACTTTCTGAATCTCAAAGAAATGCTGAAACAGAAAGGTGAGAAAAAACAATGTGAAATTAAGAAAGTATTTTGGAGGGTTTCTTTTTTACACAGCTATGCTTAGGCTCGGTAAATCTTGCACAGGTTGTTTTTTTGTGGCATCCACTCATACAGTTGTGGCCACTCCCATATGAATGCTGATAAAAATAACACAGCTTCTGTGAAATAGCTTTCTTCCATCCCTTCAACTTGTAGACAGTGATGAAGGTGAGCTTTTTTCTTGCAGAGCCTCATGAATCTCTCTTTCAGTTCCATGAATGTCAGCTTCACACGTGTGTTATTTACTAAAGCTAATAATGAATAAAAATGGCCCATAGGAGGGACAGGCTGGTCTTCTAGCCTTCTTGATTCCAGGAGACAAATTGTAGAGATGATTTTAATCTTTCAATATCTCTGCGAAGATGTAAAATCTGTACATTTCCTCTAACCATGAGCACGCAGGTGAGGTAAAGACTATGTTTGGGGTCTGCCTGAAGCAGCTCGTGATCTTTACTAAAGGCATCTGAAAACATCTGATCCAATCTTTTAGTAGGAATGCTAACATCCGCCAGCGTACATAGAGGTGTTAGGCTTGATACAAGATAATGAAGCTAAGGAAAAGGAACCAAATTCATGCTGATTTCATTACAGTCCTTATTAAGGGACCCTTCAAATCTTGCAGAGCTTGTTAGGTTGAGCAAATTTGCCACAATGTTGTTGACCGCAACAGAGGGCTTATTATGCTGCTTTTTAAAGTCACAGCACTTGAAGTGCATCTACAGTTGTACCCAACTTTCCAGAATTCACTATGAGGTCAATTTTGCTAATGATGTCAAATAAAGATTGTCAATGGGCAACACATAGTCTGCATGCTCATTAAGTTCCTTCATCGCCAAGATGCCATTATGAGGTAAAGTTATGATATCCTCCTCACCGGAAGGATAAATGGAGGTCATAAATCTACAAACTTCTGGGAATTCATCTTCAAGCATCTTTAAAAGAAATGTGCCAAGTGGCAACTGGAACACTAGCAAAACAGAAGCGTTCACTCCCCTGGAAAAGGGGCTGAAGCCAGGGAGAAAAGTGGTCTAGAGCAGAGGATTCCACCTCCACGGAGCTCAGCAAACTAAGATTAACTGGCTTGAAATTCTTGCTGCCAGTACAGCAGTCTGAAGTCAACCTGGGATGCTCCAGCTTGGTGGGGGTGAGGGGCATCCACCATTACTGAGGCTTGAGTAGGCGGTTTTGCCCTCACAGTATAAACAAAGCCACTAGGAAGTTCAAAATGGGCACAGCCCACCACAGTAGCCAGACTGCTTCTGCAGATTCCTCCTCTCTGGGCAGGGCATTTCTGAAAGAAAGGCAGCAACCTGTCAGGGGCTTATAGATAAAACTCCCATCTCCCTGGAACAGAGCACCTGGGGGAAGGGGCAGCTGTGGGCACAGCTTCAGCAGAGGTAAATGTTCCTCCTTGCCAGCTCTGAAGAGAGCAGGGGATCTCCCAAGCTCTGCTAAGGGACAGACCCCCATGCCTCCCGACTGGGAGACATCTCCCAGCAGGGGTCAACAGACACCTCATACAGGAGAGCACCAGCTGGCATCTGGCGGGTGCCCCTCTGGAACAAAGCTTCCAAAGGAAGAAACAGACAGCAATCTTTGCTGTTCTGCAGCCTCCACTGGTGATAGCCTCCGCTGGTGATACCCAGGCAAACAGTGTCTGGAGTGGACCTCCAGCAAACTCCAGCAGACCTGCAGCAGAGGGGCCTGACTGTTAGATGGAAAACTAACAAACAGAAAGCAATAGCATCAGCATCAACGAAATGGACGTCCACACAAAAACCCCACCCGAAGGTCACCAACATCAAAGACCAAAAGTAAATTAATCCACGAAGATGAGGAAAAACCAGTGCAAAAAGGCTGAAAATTCCAAAAACTGGAACATCTGTTCTCCTCCAAAGGATCACAACTTCTCGCCAGCAAGGGAACAAAACAGGACGGAGAATGAGTTTGACAAACTGACAGAAGGAGGCTTCAGAAGATGGGTAATAACAAACTCCTTTGAGCTAAAGGAGCATGTTCTAACCCAATGCAAGGAAGCTAAGAACCTTGAAATACGGTTAGAGGAATTGCTAACTGGAATAACCAGTTTAGAGAAGAACATAAATGACCTGATGGAGCTGAAAAACACAGCACAAGAATTTTGTGAAGCATACACAAGTATCAATAGCCGAATTGATCAAGCGGAAGAAAGGAGATCAGAGATTGAAGAACAACTTAATGAAATAAAATGTGAAGACAAGATTAGAGAAAAAGAAATGAAAAGGAATCAACAAAGCCTCCAAGAAATATGGGACTAAGTGAAAAGACCAAACCTACGTTTGTTTGGTGTACCTGAAAGTGACAGGGAGAATGTAACCAAGTTGGAAAACACTCTTCAGGATATTATTCAGGAGAACTTCCCCAAACTAGCAAGACAGGCCAACGTTCAAATTGAGGAAATACAGAGAACACCACAAAGACACTCCTAGGGAAGTGCAACCCCAACACACACGATCGTCAGATTCACCAAGGTTGAAATGAAGGAAAAAATGTTAAGGGCAGACAGAGATAAAGGCTGGGTTACCCACAAAGGGAAGCCCATCAGACTAACAGCAGATCTCTCTGCAGAAACCCTACAAGCCAGAAGAGAGTGGAGGCCAACATTCAACATTCTTAAAGAAAATAATTTTCAACCCAGAATTTCATATCCACCCAAACTAAGCTTCATAAGCAAAGGAGAAATAAAATCCTTTACAGAGTTTTGTCACCACCAGGACTGCCTTACCAGAGCTCCTGAAGGAAGCACTAAATATGGAAGGGAAAAACTGGTACCAGCCACTGCAAAAACATACCAAATTATAAAGACCATCAACACTATGAAGAAACTGCATCAACTAACAGGCAAAATAACCAGCTAGACTCATAATGACAGGATCAAACTCACATACAACAATACTAACCTTAAATGTAAATGGGCTAAATGCCCCAATTAAAAGACACAGACTGACAAATTGGAAAGAGTCAAGACCCATCAGTACGCTGTATTCAGGAGACTCATCTCGTGCCTTTGCACGTAGCCTACACACATAGGCTCAAAATAAAGGGATGGAGGAAGATTAACCAAGCAAATGGAAAGCAAAAAAAAGCAGGGGTTGCAATCCTAGTCTCCGATAAAACAGAATTTAAACCAACAAAGATCAAAGGAGACAAAGAAAGGCATAATGTTAAAGGGATCAATGCAACAAGAAGAGCTAACTATCCTAAATATATATATGCATCCAATACAGGAGCACCCAGATTCATAAAGCAAGTCCTTAGAGACCTACAAAGAGACTGAGACTCCCACATAATAGTGGGAGACGTTAACACCCCACTATCAATATTAGAGAGATCAACAAGAAAGAAAATTAACAAGGATATTCAGGACTTGAACTCAGCTCTGGACCAAGTGGACCCAATAGACATCTACAGAACTCTGCACCTCAAATCAACAGAATATACATTCTTCTCACCGCCACATCATACTTATTCTAAAATTGACCACATAATTGGAAGTAAAGCAATCCTCGGCAAATGCAAAGAACCAAAATCATAACAATCTCTCAGACCACAGTGTAATCAAATTAAAACTCAGGATTAAGAAACTCACCCAAAACCGCACAACTACATGGAAACTGAACAACCTGCTCCTGAATGACTACTGGGGTAAATAACAAAACTAAGGCAGAAATAAATAAGTTATTTAAATCCAATGAGAACAAAGACACAATGTATCAGAATCTCTGGGACACAGCTAAAGCAGTGTTTAGAAGGAAATGTATAGCACTAAATGCTCACAACCAGAAAGCTGGAAAGACATCAAATCGACACCCTAACATCACAATTAAAAGATCTAGAAAAGCTGGAGCAAAAAAATTCAAAAGCTAGCAGAAGACAAGAAATAACTAAGATCAGAGCAGAACTGAAGGAGACAGAGACACAAAAAACCCTTCAAAAAATCAATGAATCCAGGAGCTGGTTCTTTGAAAAGATTAACAGAATAGATAGACCACTAGTCAGACTAATAAAAAATTAAAAAAAGAGAGAGAGAAAAATCAAACAGACACAATAAAAAATGATAAAGGGGAGATCACCACTGATCCCACAGAAACACAAACTACCATCAGAGAACACTATAAACACCTCTACGCAAATAAACTAGAAAATCTAGAAGAAATAGATAAATTCCTGGACACATAGACTTCCCAAGGCTAAATCAGGAAGAAGTTGAATCCCTGAATAGACCAATAACAGGCTCTGAAATTGAGGCAATAATTAATAGCTTACCAACCAAAAAAAGCCTGGGATCAGACAAATTCACAACCTAATTCTACCAGAGTTACAAAGAGGAGCTGGTACCACTCCTTCTGAAACTATTTCAATCAATAGAAAAAGAAGGACTCCTCCCTAATTCATTTTATGAGGCCAGCATCATCCTGATACCAAATCCTGGCAGAGACACAACAAAAAAAGAAAATTTCAGGCCACTAAACCTGATGAACATCAACTCAAAAATCCTCAATAAAATACTGGCAAGCCAAATTCAGCAGCACATCAAAGAGCTTATCTACCACAATCAAGTCGGCTTCATCTCTGGGATGCAAAGCTGGTTCAACATATGTAAATCAATAAACATAATCCATCATATAAACAGAACCAATGACAAAAACCACATGATTTTCTCAATAGAGGCAGAAAAGGCCTTTGATAAAATTCAACAACACTTCATGCTAAACACTCTCAATATACTAGGTATTGATGGAACACATCTCAAAATAATAAGAGCTATTTATGACAGACCCACAGCCAATAGCATACAGAATGGGTAAAAGCTGGAAGCATTCCCTTTGAAAACCGGCACAAGACAAGGATTCCCTCTCTCACCACTCCTATTCAACGTAGTATTGGAAGTTCTGGCCAGGGCAATCAGGTAAGAGAAAGAAATAAAGGTATTCAGATAGGAAGATAGGAAGTCAAATTGTCTGTTTGCAGATGACATGATTGTATATTTAGAAAACCCCATCATCTCAGCCCCAAAACTCCTTAAGCTGATAAGCAACTTCAGCAAAATCTCAGGATACAAAATCAATGTGCAAAAATCACAAGCGCTCCCATACACCAATAACAGAGAGCCAAATCATGAGTGAACTCCCATTCACAACTGATACAAAGGGAATGAAATATCTAGGAATCCAACTCACAAAGGGTGTGAAGGACCTCTTCAAGGAGAACTACAAACCACTGCTCAAGTAAATAAGAGAGGATACAAACAAATGCAAAAACAGTCCATGCTCATGGATCAGTATTGTGAAAATGGCCATACTGCCCAAAGTAATTTATAGATTCAATGCTATCCCCATCAAGCTACCACTGACTTTCTTCAAAGAATTAGATAAAGCTATTTTAAATTTCATATGGAACCAAAAAAGAGCCCATATAGCCAATACAATCCTAAGCAAAAAGAACAAAGCTGGAGGCATCACGCTACCTGACTTCAAACTATATTACAAGGCTACAGTAACCAAAACAGCATGGTACTGGTACCAAAACAGATATGTAGACTAATGGAACAGAATAGAAGCCTCAGAAATAATGCCCCACATCTGCAACCATCTGATTTTTGACAACCTGACAAAAACAAGAAATGATTCCCTATTTAATAAATGGTATTGGGAAAACTGGCTAGCCATATACAGAAAACTGAAACTGGGCCCTTACCTGACACCTTATACAAAAATTAAATCAAGATGGATTAAAGACTTAAACATAAGACCTAATACCATAAAAACCCTAACCTAGGCAATACCCTTAAGGACATAGGCCTGGGCATACACTTCATGACTAAAACACCAAAAGCAATGACAACAAAAGCCAAAATTGACAAATGGGATCTAATTAAACTAAAGCGCTTCTGCACAGCAAAAGACACTATCATCAGAGTGAACAGGCAACCTACAGAATGGGAGAAAATTTTTACAATATATCCATCTGACAAAGGGCTAATATCCAGAATCTACAAGGAACTTAAACAAATTTACAACAACAATTTAAAAAACCATCAGAAAGTGGGCAAAGGATATGTATGAACAGACATTTCTCAAAAGCAGACATTTATGTGGCCAACAACCATATGAAAAAAAGCTCATCAACGGTCATTAGAGAAATGCAAATCAAAACTACAATGAGATACCATCAAAGGAGACAAAGAAGGGCATTACATAATGTTAAAGGGATCAATGCAACAAGAAGAGCTAACTCTCCTAAATATATATGCACCCAATACAGGAGCACTCAGATTCATAAAGCAAGATCTCACCTCACGCCAGCTAGATTTGCAATCATTAAAAAGTCATAAAACAATAGATGCTGGAGAGGATATGGAGAAATAGGAACACTTTTACATTGTTGATGGGAGTGTAAATTAGTTCAACCATTGTGGAAGACAGTGTGGCGATTCCTCAAGGATCTAGAACCAGAAATACCATTTGACCCAGTAATCCCATTACTGGGTATACACCCAAAGGATTATAAATCATTCTACTATAAAGACACATGCACACATATGTTTATTACAGCACTATTCACAATAGCAAAGATTTGGAACCAACCCAAATGTCCATCAATGATAGATTGGATAAAGAAAATGTGGCACATATACACCATGGAATACTATGCAGCCATAAAAAAGGATGAGTTCATATCCTTTGCAGGGACATGGATGAAGCTGGAAACCATCATTCTCAGCAAACTAACACAGGAACAGAAAACCGAACACCGTATGTTCTCACTCATAAGTGAGAGTTGAACAATGAGAACACATGGACACAGGGAGGGAAACAGCACACACTGGGGCCTATTGGGGGTTAGGGGGCTAGGGGAAGGATAGCATTAGGAGAAATAACTAATGTAGATGGCTGGTTGATGGGTGCAGCAAACCATCGTAGCACATGTATATCTATGCAACAAACCTGCACATTCTGCACATGTATCCCAGAACTTAAACTACAATAATAAAGAAAATATGGTTGTACATACACACACATGCAATAGAATATTTTAAAAAATAATAAAAAAGAAGAAGAAATGTGCCGAGTCCAGATCCTGATTCTCCTCCCACGGAATGTATTATAAAGAAACACTGTAAGCAATCACAGTGCTCTGCCAACTTTGAGTTTCTCTAAAACCTGGTCTTGAAAAAGACTGCCAAAAACTTTGTGATCCACAGCCCAATTATTTCCTGAGCCAGAAATATCAGTGATGAGCTGTTTGGTATCAAATACATCTCTCACTGGTCCCTGAAGAATTTCACTCACTATCCCTTCTTCCATGCCAATCAAGACGGCTGGTATACACATTTCTAAAAAAGCTGCTTATTGTCTCATAATAAATTCCTTTCTGGGTGACCGCAGCATGCTCCCTTAGCACCAGGTCCCAGAAGCAGCAGCTGATCTGGTTTTCGCATCGGCCAACCAATATGACCACTAACTGGGTCATGCTGGTGCACAGCCAGCTGGGGGCGCTTGTGAGCCACACCGGCCTCTGCATTCTGCCTGCAACCCAAAAGGCCTGTATTGTTCATTGTTGTTGTTGCTGCTGTTGTTTGAGACTGAGTCTTGCTCTGTCACCCAGGGTGCAGTGCAGTGGCACAATCTCAGCTCACTGCAACCTCCGCCTCCCGGGTTCAAGCAATTCTCCTGCCTCAGCCTCCCCAGTAGCTGAGATTACAGGCGCCCATCACCATGCCTGGCTAATTTTTGTATTTTTAGTAGAGATGGAGTTTCTCCATGTTGGCCAGGCTGGTCTCGAACTCCTCACCTCAGGTGATCCACCTGCCTCAGCCTCCCAAAGTGCTGGGATTATAGGCGCCAGCCACCACGCCCAGCCAAAAAAAGGCCTGTTTTTTTTATGAGTACTACTGCATATCCACTGTTGAGAACCAATTCCTCAAACCACCTCTATTTTATTTGTAAGTGAATAAAGGTTTGTTTCTCTTTTGCATATATTTCTTATGGTTAGCGTATTATGATATATGAGGTAAAGGACAATTCTCCAAGTGCCCATGTAGCAAGAACCATGTCTAATTCTCTGTTCTTTGTAATACTCTGTACTGTTGCAGATATTTTCAATAACAATGCAAATATTCCACCACTTAATTACCCCATCAATAAAACAGACAGACACAAAAAAACTTGATTATTCAGAGTTTTATGCCACAAAAAGAAGGCTGTCTATTTTGCCACAGATAAATGCAGAAAAGAAACAGCATTACTTAAACAAACTCAGGCTCCTGTTAGATGGAAAGGCTTGCTTACCAGGTTCATTTCCTGAGTCAATTCAGAAAGGATTATTACTCCTATTTCGCAGTGTTCCACAGTACCCTTTGGAGAAAATAGCAAAGTTTAGTCTAAGTGGAGACAAATGATTGGTTCTTAATGTGTGCACCAAGTAATATTTACAAATAATTAAAGACTAAAACACCACATTTACTTAATCATAAAATTGAAATAAAATTTTAAAATATAAATAAAAATCACTATGATTTCTATAAACAAAATAATTTCAAACCTATTTTTTGAAGGATAAATTTAGGTACACCGAGCTAAATGGGAAAAAGCTCCTACCTTATAAATGCAAGATACTCAACAAAATGGTTCCAGCACTTAGGACAAATAATAAACTAAGTTTCAAAATACAAGAATTTAGCTTAATACTTTTTATAAGACCAAGATTAAAAATAAGCAAGAAATGCTTTTAGCTGTATAATTTGCTTAAAGCCTACTGAGATAGAGGCACTCAATAAAAAAATAATAAATAGCTCAGTAACTAATTCAAATCTCTTGTTCTAACAAGCTGGCTTTTTTTTTTCATAGCAAGTCTTTCTCAATGAAGAAGTTACTATGTTCATTTACAGTCTTACATAAGCTCCTTATTGTGCTGAAGACCAGTAATTTGAATAGCACTGCCCTAAATGACAGTAGGATCTCCTGAGTATATAAGTAGAAAGGAGACACATAAGTATGTTTGGAGTGTGGCAGCAAGAGGGCTGTAATAATAGAAAAAAGAACACACAAAAGTTCAGGCTGTTAAAGATGTGACAAACTTAAAATAATTTTTAGGACAAAATTCACAAAAGCTACTAATACCCAAAGGAACCATACGGTAATATTCTAGAATACTAAAACACTAAAGCCAAAATTGACTTTCTCATGATGCAGGGTCAGGGTTAGGTCAAGAAAGGTATATATATATATATATCTATCTCCAGAGATATATATATCTAGAAAACAAGTACTAACTATTCTGTGGTGATACTATTATATAATAAACTTTCAAGCTAAAACATTTTGGTTCTTTTGGTCTTCTAGAACTGGTAAAAGTACATTGAATCCCAATTTAAGTTGAGCTTACTGGCCACTAAAGAGGGAGCTTGAGATATGTTAGCCAACAAGAATTTCATTCAGTTTCAATCTTGATTTTATTTTAAAAGAATTGCATGGTCGCTTCTTGTCTACTCAAATAAGTTTTGATGAATAATCTTAGTAAAAGACAAAAGGGGGATGCTACTGTGCTTGCCAAAATTACAAATGCAACTCTGAAGTGTGAAGTTCATACTTGTCCTGAATAAACTACCCTTCTGCCCTAGTATAAACTGACCCCCTCAGAGCTAGGAACACTTATTCCTGTAAAGTTCTAAACGATCAAATATTTGTTAACCAGGTTTTAACAACATGGATAAGACAGAAGCAGCATAACCTAGCATTTCATATTCTGAGGTTTCCAGCACTGCACTATATGATGAAGTTATTTCTTACACAGGGGTTGAATCCTAAAGTTACTGCATAAAAGTAAAATCTCCGAAAGTCAAAATTGCCCATACTCAACCATGAACCAAAATTGAACCATCTCTCTATTAATCAAAACTGTCAATTTTTCCTCAAGAATACTAACAGATCATGTTCCTTGTTTTTTGGGTTTTTTTTTTTGAGACGGAATCTCGCTTTGTCACCCAGGTTGGAGTGCAGTGGTACGATCTCCGCTCACTGCAAGCTCCACCTACCGGGTTCACGCTGTTCTCCTGCCTCAGCCTCCCAAGTAGCTGGGACTACAGGCGCCCGCCACCACGCCCAGCTAATTTTTTGTGTTTTTAGTAGAGACGAGATTTCACCATGTTAGCCAGGATGGTCTCGATCTCCTGACCTTGTGATCCACCCTCCTCAGCCTCCCAAAGTGCTGGGATTATAGATGTGAGCCACCATGCCCAGCCCAGGTCGTTTCTTTAGCTGGACATCAGATAAAATAGTTTTCTTCTACTTGGGAATTACGTTTGTATGAAAAAATATATACATATATCTTCAAATATCTGAATCATACTGAGCAAGGCATGACACTCATCCTAAGTAAGAGTTAACAGGAAACAAGAGCAGATTCAGGTTTCCCTAAATCATCTCAGGACATGGAATCACTGGCATAATTTAGTTTAATGCTTTCCTACCTTTCTTTCTTTTTTTTTTTTTTTTTTTTTGGCAGTCCATATATCTGAATTTATGTAAGTTAAATGTGCATATGCTATGACTTTATTTTAATCACTTAGGTTAAAAATATTGTTTTTAAAATAACCATTCTTTATTGACAAATAATAGCTGTACCTATTTGATACCTATACACAACGTGTAATGATCAAATTGAAAACATTCTTGAGAAACTAATATAGTCAATGTGGTATAGCGTAAAAATTTAAAAATGTATCATAAGTTGGAGGCTTGTTAAAAGTGCTAGTTGCATGCTTTAATCAGTCACCACCATGCAATCTTACAGAAATTTAACCCCTCTAAGCCTGTTTTCTTATTTACAAAATAAAATCCATTTCATTTTAGGTTGTGACAAACATTTAATTACATAATCTATGAAAAGCATTATATACATATTTTATATATATACAGTACATAGACATACATGTCATAAACGAACATACATTTTGAAATTAGAAAACATGATTATTTACATTCTTCTGGTCTGGAAATTGTGTAACAGCAGGACCCTCATTTACTGACAATAAATGATAAAGGATCCAGAGGATAAATAATAAATCTTAATTAACATGGTACTAGTAGTCACAAAACAAACCATATGGCGTTAAGAAGAGCAGCATTCTAAACCAAAAAAGCAAGTAGTGATGTTCTAACAACGTAGCAACAACTTCTTACCTGGAGAAACTTCTTCACATCAGCAATAATTTCTCTGAAGACAAATTGCTCTTTCTGAACCTCAAACCACCCCAACTTAGTGATTTTAGCAATGACTTGAATAAGAGCTTGGATGACAAAGGGGGCCAGCTTGGGTTGTGATGCCACATAATTCAGAATGTAGTTTCCTACAAAGAAAACACTCCATGATCATTTGGACTTTTCAGAAACAACATAGTGTGAATCATATGAAGAAAGAGAGGTGGGGGTGGGGGGAAGGGGAGGGAGAGCATTAAGACAAATACCTAATACATGCAGGGCTTAAAACCTAGATGACAGGTTGATAGGTACAGCAAAACACCATGACACATATATACCTATGTAACAAACCTCCATGTTCAGCAAACGTATCCCAGAACTTAAAGTCAAACAAAAAAAAGATTTTTGTCAACTTTAAACAAAAAGTTGCAGTATTTGTGGGGGAGGAAAAAAAAAAAAAAACAGAAAAAGAGGCGGCAATGACATGCTGTGACACTGTGACAAAAAGTTAATAGCTCTACTCAAGATATATATTTATTTATATAGTTATTTTATTAGGCTTGTTTTGGAAAAGCAAATTTGTTCCAATGCATTTGATATATTAGGGAAAAACTTGAATAGAACACTTCTGTTGTATACATCACTTTTGTTTCTGCATGATTTTATCTATCAAAAAATGCTAGGTGAATGCAGAAAACTGAAACCAGGCTGATATGGTTTGGATTTGTGTCCCTGCCCAAGTCTCATGTCCCAAGTGTTGGAGGAGGGACCTGTTGTTGGGAGATGATTGGATTATGGGGGCAGATTACCATCTTGATGTTCTCATGATAGTAATTTTCACTAGATCTTCTTGTTTAAAGTGTGTAGTACCTCCCCCTTCTCTCTTCCTCCTGCTCCAGCCATGTAAAACATGCCAGCTTCCCCTTTACCTACTGCCATGATTGGAAGTTTCCTGAGGCCTCCCCAGCCAGGCTACCTGTACAGCCTGCAGAACCATGAGCCAATTAAACTTCTTTTCTTTATAAATCACCCAGTCTCAGATATTTCTTTATAGCATTGTGAGAACCTACTAATATAGAGGCCAAATTGAACTAAGCTACCAACAAAATGCATACACCTCAAACATCTACTATGTATCATCAACCCCACCCATCCTTATCTGGTATTATATTTTTCCATACTATTTCAGATCATCTTTCTTTTACCACTTTACAATAACTCACAAACTGCAACCCTTCTGAGGCCCACTTCTATGAACAAATTTCAGGTCTTTCCGAAGATAGAGTGTCATATTTATTGTACTATGTTTTTCTTAACCATTTAACATGTGTAAAACTCTACTAACCTTTGATTTGATTTCTACCTTTTTTAAAATATGTCACTGACAAGACTTTTAAATTTTATTTTCATAATCTAATTTCTCTCATAAGCACTGTGCTTTTTATTATGCAGCACTGCATAGCACAGTCACTTTTAGGAACATGTCATATTACAGCAAAAGTGACTATACACTGTCTTCTTGAGGTAGCATTAAAAATACAAATAAACCCCGTCTCTACAAAAAATTGTTAAAACACTAGCTGGGTATTGTGACATGCACCTACTGTCCTAGCTACTCGGGATGCTGAGAATGACGGTGCCACTGCACTTCAGCCTGGGTGACAGACTGAGATCCTGTCCCAAAAAAACAAACACAAATAGTACAATATGATAAAATAAATATATTAATTCAAGAAAGCATGAGTAGAATAGGAAAGTCAAGCTTGTAATAAAGGTAATACACCATAACTGTTAACAGTGGGTAGTAAATTCAGTTATGAGCTTTCTAGTTGACTGTCAGATAATAGTTGACTTTCTAGTTGAAGTCAGATAACAAATACATCAAGAAGTCTCTCAGAAAATTACAAGAAGAATTTTTAAAAGAGAAAAAACTCCATTTCCACTTTGGCCTGAAAGGCCAGCATGCCATTTGGGAAAAGAGTAAAGAAAAGGTAAATACCTCAATATTTAATTAAAAACAGCCTTGATGGAAACAACTCCAAAATCTAAGAATGTACTCAACAAGCATTCTTGATAATTGTAGTAAGATTCTTGATATTTAAAAAAGTTCTTGTTAACTATTATACTTCAACCTTAATTTTTATTATTAAAATATTGTTATACAATTAAAAAGATAAAATATATTTTGAAAAAAAGCATAATTTCCTTAGCATTAGGACACATTTCAGAGAGGTTTCTCTTATGAATCACAGTAATATGGTTCTAAGCTTTGTTGCATGTAATCTTTTGTTTCAATAACAAAACTTAAGAAGATGACACTGCTTCCTGAATATAAAAGAAAATCCAGTGTATTTACTTCAATTACACTTTTATTTTTAATATCTTGAAAATGCTCATTTTGGAGTGGGTACAGGCAAACCATATATGGGTAGTGGTAACCACTAGGAGGAGGGCAAACTCAAAATAATAATAAAACAAACAAATGGGAGACAACCCAAGCTTCACATTGACAGCTAGATACCAACAAGGACACGCTCCCAGACTGCCCAAACAAAGGTTCCTGATAAATAAATTCATTATCTAAAGCAGAAAAAAAAATTCACTAGAATATGTTTCCGTTACTTCAGCTGAATGTTTTAGACAAAATATTCTCATGTTATGCTTTTTATACAAACTATAAGATTGTTCCAATTCAGTAAGCACCAATAATTACAATCATTTAAAACACCAGCAATCTTCTCCTCACTGGCACAATAGAGAAAAGCCATACTAAGAAGAAATGGAAATGTTCAGGAAGATACATGGGAGGACAACAACCACAACAAACAGCTGGGAAAAAACCCCAGACAAAAGTCAGTAGAAAATTGGAAAGCTACACACTAGAGGTCCTTTGCATGTCAAAAGCCTAAATCTCAGTAACAACAGTATTTAATGTTTATGAAGCATGTCAGAAATTGTGAAGTGCTTCCCATCAAATATTTGATGTGGCTCTCATAGCAATGTGAAGATACTGCTATTATGTATTACCATTACTCTGTCTTATAGGCCAAAAATACGAAGGTCAAAAAGGTGAAATGACTGGGACTCTGAGTCAGGTTATTTTGGTTCATTCCGATTTTTTGTTTGTTTCCTGTTTCCAAATATTGGACAAACCATATATTTTAACAATAATTCATAATTCAAAACTCTAAATCCAAACTTGTAGATAGTCTTTTAGAGTATGCTATCTAAATATAAAAATAATCAAAACTCTAAATCCAAACTTGTAGATAGTCTTTTAGAGTGTGCTATCTAAATATAAAAATAATACAAAAGAAAGGAGAAACATTCAATTTCTACCTTGGTCCCAAAAACCAGTATGTTATTTAGGAAAGGAGAGAGACGATACACACCTCAAAATTTAACTAAGAATCCTTTGATGGAAACAACCCTAAATTCTAAGAACAGTGAGAAGTATAAGCTATAATCTATGTGTAGAGAGTTAGCTTATGAACTATTTGGAGAGACAGTGTGAGAGCAAGACAGGGCAGCAAAAGAAAACAAGGAGAGAGAGAGAACATGGAACCAAAAGAAAAATCACATGATAACATAAATAGATGCAGAAAAAGTATTTGACAAAATTCAACATGCATTGATGGTAAAAAACTCTCAGCAAACTAGGAATAGAAGACAACTTTCTCAATCTGATAAAGTACATCTACAAAAAACCTACAGCTAAAATCATATTTAATGGTGAGAAACCTGAAGCTTTCTCACTAAGATTGGGAAAAAGGCAAGATGTCCCCTCTCACCACTGCTCTGCAACATAACACTGTCAGTCCTAGCTAACACAATAAGGTAAGAAGAAGAAATAGAATGCATATAGATTAGGAAAGAAATAAATAGAAATAAAAGTGTCTGTGCTCACAGATGGCATGATAATCTATGTAGAAAATCTGAAAGAACTGACAAAAAATTATGAACTAATAAATGATTACAGCAAGGTTACAGAACACAGGTTAATGTTTACCAAAGTCAATTACTCTGCTTTACCACCAAGTGGAACTTGAAATAAAACACAAAATAATTTACATTATACCCTCAAAAATGAAATATTAATACTTAGGTTTAAATCTAACAAAATATGTACAAGACCCATATGAGGAAAATTACAAAACTATAATAAAACCAACCAAAGAAGATCTAAATAAATGAATACATATTACATGTTCATAGACAGGAAACTCAATACTGTCAAGGTATCAGTACTTTCCAACTTGATCCAAAGATTCAATGCAATCCCAATCAAAATCCCCGTATTTTGTATGTATCAATGAACTGATTCTAAAGGTTATATTGAGAGGCAAAAGACCCAAAATAGCCAACACAATACTGAAGAAGAAAAAAGTTGGAAGACTGACACTACCCCTCTTCAAGGCATACCATAAAGCTACGGTAATCAAGAGAGTGTGGTATCGGGGAAAGAAATGACATATCAACGGCTACAGTTTGAATGTCCGTCCCCTCCCATACTCATGCTGAAACTTAATTACCACTGTAACATCTTAAGAGGCAGGATCTTTAAGAGATGATTACACCAAGAGTGCTTTGCCCATATGAATGGTTTAATGTCATTATTTCAGTAGTAGGTTCCTTTAAAAAGGATTTCAGCCCCCTTTTATCCCTCTCTTTTGCCTTCTTTTTGCCCTCCCACCATGGGATAATGCACCAAGATGGCCCTCACCAGATGCCAGCCCCTTCATCTTGAACTTTCCATCCTCCAGAACTGTAAGAAATACATTTCTTTCAGCCAGGCGCAGTGGCTCACGCCTGTAATCCCAGCACTTTGGGAGGCAGAGGCGGGTGGATCACGAGGTCAGGAGATCAAGACCATCCTGGCTAACTCACGGTGAAACCCCATCTCTATTAAAAATACAAAAAAATTGGCCAGGTGTGGTGGCACGCACCTGTAGTCCCAGCTACTTTGGAGGCTGAGGCAGGAGAATTGCTTGAACATGGGAGGCAGAGCTTGCAGTGAGCCAAGATAGCACCATTGCACTCCAGGCTGGGTGACAGAGCAAGACTCCATCTCAAAAAAAAAAAAAAAAAGAAAGAAATACATTTCTTTCTTGATAAATTACCCAGTCTCAGGTATTCTGTGGCAGCAGCACAAAACCAACTAATATGTCAATCAACAGAACAGAATAAAAAACCCAGAAATAGACCCATATAAATATAGTCAATTGATCTCTGACAAAGGAGCAAAGGGAAAAACAAAGTATGTTATGAGTCTTTTAAATATGAAAAAAGTCTTTTCAGCAAATACTGCTGGAACAACTGGACATTCACATGGAAAAATGGAATCTTGACACAGACTATATGCCCTTCACAAAAATTAAAATGGTTCACAGACCTGAGTGTAAAACATAAAGCTATAAAACTCCTAGAAGATAAAATAAGAGAAAATCTAAGTGACCTTGGTTCAGTGATGACTTTTTAGATGCAACACCAAAGACATGATCCACAAAAGAAAGAATGAATAAGGTAAACTTTGTGATGAAAATGAAAAATTTCTGCTCTGCAAAAGACACTGTCAAGAGAATAAAAAGCCACAGATCAGGAGAAAATATTTGCACAAGACATACCAAAGGAACCATTTTCCAAACTACACAAAGAACTCTTAAAACTCAAAAATAAGAATACAACCTGAAAAAAATGGGCCGATGACCTTAACAGACACCTCTCCAAAGAAGGTAACAGTTCACTCTTGAACAATATGAGTTTGAACTGTACAGAACCACTTACACGCAGATTTTTTTCAATAAATATATCGGAAAATTTTTTGGAGACTTACGACATTTTTTAAAAACTCGGATGTAGCCAGGCATAGTGGCTCACACCTATGATCCCAGCACTTTGGGAGGTTGAGGCAGGTAGATCGCTTGAGCTCAGCAGTTCGAGACCAGCCTGAGCAACATAGTGAAACCCCATCTCTACAAAAAATACACAAAAAATTAGCCAGGCATAGATGCTTTGTCCCTGAAGTTACTAAATACCTTGCAGGTAAGGGAATACGTTTTAAAGTTCTTTCATATTGGACAATGTCCCTGGCCACTCAGAACCCCATGAGTTCAATGAGGACATTAAAGTGGTCTATGTGCACCCAAACACATCTCTAATTTAGCCTCTAAATTAGGGGGTCATAAGGACCTTTATTCAAAGCTCATGACACACGGTACTGTATAAAAAGGATTGTCAACACTATGGAAGAGAACTCCCTCAGAGAGAACATTCATGAAAGTCTGGAAGGATTTTACCACTGAGGATGCCACTGTTGTTACAGAAAAAGCCATGAAAGCCATCAAGCCTGAAACAATAAATTCCTGCTGGAGGAGCTCTGTCCAGATGTTGTACATGACTTCACAGGATTTAGAACAGAGCCAATCGAGGAAATCATGAGAGAGACTGGATATGGCAAAAAAAAAAAAAAAAAAAAAGGTGGAGAGTGAAGGTTTCAAGATACGGATCTTGGAGAAATTCAAGATCTAATAAAGCTAACAGGTAGTTTTCATATGAAACATTTAAAAAAAATCAAATATGTTTCAATGGGCACTACTGTTTACAAGCAGTATTAAAGAAGACAAAACAACACTTATGTAATAGGGACAAATATACCACAAGGTGCAGGATCAGTGCAATAAATTCACAAAACTATATTACAGCTAATTAGTTTAAGAACTGTTCCCAAGTCAGTCACATTTTTGGCCCCCAGAAGTGCATTCCTACAGATTTCAACTACTCTAAATTTTTAGCTACAAAGAGGTGAAGAATGATTATAAGAGGCTTTCCAAGGAGTTACAAAATCTTTGTAGACCGGAGATCAACTATCACCACTGCAAGTCTGCTCTTACCAACAGCTCTTACATTTTTCAGGAAGAAATCTCCAGGAAAAGAGTCACACACCAGTACAGTCACTATCTCCTATGCCAAACCTAGGGAACTGAAATGGACGATATTACCATAAAATGAGAATTTTGAGGTTTATCTTTAAAGGCTTATTCCAATCTCAAAAAGTAGTCAGAGAAGATTATCTTCTACTGAAATAAATCTTGGCTAAATATAGAAGACTTCTGTACTTTACTGCTGTTCTTCGAGTAAAAGTCATAGACATGAGTCTTAACCTACTGTATACTATAGCTAAAGTCAGCTGAAAACCTGAAATTAAAAGTATGCTAATTTTGAAATGAGGATAACTCAAAAATCTTATTTGGTGGATAAAATGAGATAGCACAAATCTTAACAAATAGTACACAAAATGCTAGTTATTGTTTACTATTAAATACATGCTTTTTTGGCCAGGCGCGGTGGCTCACGCCTGTAATCCTAGCACTTTGGGAGGCCAAGGCGGGTGGATCACGAGGTCAAGAGATCAAGACCATCCTGGTCAATATGGTGAAACCCTGTCTCTACTAAAAATACAAAAATTAGCTGGGCATGGTATCGCACACCTGTAGTCCCAGCTACTTGGGAGGCTGAGGCAGGAGAATTGCTTGAACCCAGGAGGTGGAGCTTGCAGTGAGTTGAGATTGCGCCACTGCACTCCAGCCTGGCCACAGAGCAAGACTCTGTCTCAAAAAAAAAAAAGCTTTTTTGATTAGAGATTGCTTTATGTAACACAACATTGTTCATCAATAGATGAGTAAATGAGACTTGATACTCATGTTTTAAAAAATGACAGACTCAAAAAATTTGCAATCCTAGTAACAGTTTAGTATATTTAAAAGAAGAAGATTTCTAAAGCACAGTTAGTGAAAAAGCATAATAAGCCACTTACTGATGTCCATCCTCTGCTCAATAGGTAAAGGACTGACACGGCTGACAAGTTTTGAAAGACATGTTGCTGCAAGGAGCTGAGCATAGGATGTCTGTAAAGAATAATTTTATTTATTATTATCATAAATGAAATTAAAATAAAGCATTGTGATAGAAATGTTCTTCTGAGCAATAACAGAAATTCTTCTGGTTTTCCAAACAGGCAAATTTACAATAGATAAAATACATCAATTTGAGATACATATATACAGAAAAGGATACACATACACAGGCATACAATCTATCATAAGAAATCATTAGTTGAGGGAGGTACAGACAGTCATCTCAAATAACAATGAGCAAACAGGAGAAATAAATTACTCAGTAAGTTCAAATAAAATACAGTACTCTTACCATGGTCTACAGCCCTACATCATCTGGTCTCTGATTATCTCTTCAAATTCATCTGATTCCATTCTTGACTTTGCTCTGACCATGATAGCCTTCAGGTTCCTTTCCATATCTTCCCCACCCTAACCTCCGTGTTCCTTGAAACCCATGTCTGACTATATTCTCTCTGGCCCCCAATTATCTTAATACTATACTCAAACTCTCTAAATGCATGCTCACTCTTTAAAATTTGGTTCACGTATTCACTCCGCCTCCTAGAAATTCTTGCAAAGATACTCCCTCTTTTTTTCTCTAGACCAGAGGCTGGCAAACTATGGCCCTTGACCAAATCCTGCCTGTTTTTACATAGGTTGTGATCTAAGAATGTTTTTTACAATTTTAAACAGCTTTTCAATTGTTCAAAAAAAATCAAACAATAACAATATTTTGTGACACAAAAACATGCAAAATCCATATTTTGGTGTCCATAAAGTTTATTAAAACACAGCCACGCTCATTCATTTACACACTGCCTATGGCTGCTTTCACGCCACGATGGCAGAATTTAATAGTTAAGACAGAGACCACATGTGGCGCTCAGTGCTTTCTACTGCTGCTCAGAGTATCATAAACCGCAGTGAGGTAGGCACAACTCTACAGTGCCTAGAGAGCCATGGGTGTTGTCATGACATGACACACACCTTTTATTATTACCAGCACATGTCTATCATATCAAAATAAGAAAAGATAAAAGTGGACTTCAAATATCTAATTTTTAAGGCACAAAGGCGTTTGGACTATTCTTTTATTGATTACATGGCAAAACAATGTGCTTTTTATGCAATGGTACTATGGTTGTCCTAAAAGAATATAATACACACTGACAATATCAGACCAAGTAATATCCCCAATATTCCCATCACAATATTCCCAACTCAGGAAATCAAAAGTCAGAAAAAATAGAAAATTTGATTATCTCATCATAGTAGACTGTCTTTACAAATATAAAAAATAAGACTGCAACCAAAGTTTCCAAGTGGCTCATTTGTTAGCCAATCACACAGCCGTTTACCAATGATGAGTTAATTAAATCATCATTGTTTTATTATAGCGGCCAAAGTTATGTGTGCAGAGAAAATAAGATTACTAGTTTCTGGTGGGAACAAATTCTCAAAGAGTTGAAGACACTGGAACAACATCAAAAGTCAATTTGAAAACAAGACAAATGATTTGGAAAGGTTCTCCTTAAGTCTTGATGAGTGGACAGATGTTTCTCATAATGCTCATACTCTTAATTACCAATACTTACTATCTGTTTATTCTAGAAGTCAATGCTGAGTGTGAAGCAACTAAAGAATTGACCTCTATGAAGACTGTGGGAGAACTACAGGCCAGAATATTTTCAAAGAAGTTGAGGACACATTAATTCAATATAAACTGAAGTAGAATCTGCTACGGTATGTCACACTAGTGGTAAAAATATATGGAGCAGAAAAGGGCTTAGCTGAATAAATTTACAAAGCTTGTGAAAAATGTAACATGTTTAAAGCCTATGGTTATTCACCATATTGTTCACCAGCAGATACTGTGTGGTAAATACATGAATCTATTTTTTTTTTTTGAGATGGAGTCTTGCTCTGTCACCCGGGCTGGAGTGCAGTGGCCGGATCTCAGCTCACTGCAAGCTCCGCCTCCCGGGTTTACGCCATTCTCCTGCCTCAGCCTCCCGAGTAGCTGGGACTACAGGCGCCCACCACCTCGCTCGGCTAGTATTTTGTATTTTTTTGTAGAGACGGGGTTTCACCGTGTTAGCCAGGATGGTCTCGATCTCCTGACCTCGTGATCCGCCCGTCTTGGCCTCCCGAAGTGCTGGGATTACAGGCTTGAGCCACCGCGCCTGGCCATGAATCTGTTTTAAGTTAATGAATCAGTAGTGTTAACAGTGGACTTCATTCACTTTTGTGAACTTTAGTTCTGTTCATTTCTATAAGATACAGAAGCAGTATCTGAATATTCTGTATTGGAAATAATATCCTCTCTTGTCTCATCACACAATAGTTTAATAGTTTATCAGTGATAAAGTTTTACTGCTATTTTTTTAGTTTAGGAATAAGGCTAAATTTTCTGAATGAGACAACCAAGTCACTATTGTTCAACACTAAATGGCTTTGGAACTTACTTTTTGCTGCAAAATTGATAACGTTCCTTAATAAATTCAACTTAAAATTACAAAATTGCCTAAAAAGTGCTTAGAACCTATATGCAGAACTTATACTGCAGTAAAGCCATTTTGATAACGTCATTTGAATTGCAAGTAATGTCAGGTAGCTTTATATACTTCCCACATTGTCAAAAGTTAAAACAAGTAGTGAGGTCTCTATTCAGAGATATATTTTCTGAACTTCAACTACAGCTCCAGCTTCAGATCGTGATGCAAGTGTAAAGACAATTTCCATAATCCATTTAACTGTGCAATTAAGAGCTCCCACCTAATCTTCAATTGGAAGTGGTCAATCTGCAGTATAATGACATGCTAAAAGGCAAATATCATGATTTAACAGAATTTTTTAAATGCCTTCTAAACGATGAATGTGCTTAATTATAATCATATGCTCACGGACTGATATTAGTATTTGGCAGTGCCTATCTATGTGAAAAGATATTTTCAAATATAAAATATGTAAAATCTCATTATAGATCAGCATTAACATATGAACATTTGCAATCAATGTTGATGATAGAAAACAACTCTAAACTCCAATTATTAATAGCAAAATGTTATCTCCCAAAAAAACAGTTCTATTCTCTTTAGTAACAGACCTGTATTATTAAAAAATCTGTATCAGATTATTGTATTTTGAATCTCATCAATAAAACTTTGTAGAAATTTGTTTTTTCTCTTTCTATAGATGTTCTTACAAAATATCTTCCATTTTGTCTTCTGGCCCAAAAAGTCTACAATATTTGCTATCTGACCCTTCACAGAAAAAGTTTGCCAACTCTGCTCTAGACCACACAGTCTCTTACTGCAATCGTTTCATAGCTATTTATATATCTGCCTCTCCAACTAAACAAAGCTACTTTAATTCATGTACATAAATCAAGTAAGCAGTACAGCGCCTGGTTTGACATTTAAATATTTTACTAAATGAATATGAATGTCTGGACTACAAATATCTAGATGGGAGGCAGGCAAGAGGTAATCAGCATGCTTTCAAATCATTCTTTCATGTTTCTGAGGTAATTACAATCTGCCTCCCCTATCTAGATTTTTTAAAGTTGTTACTCAACTTCCTAAAATGTAATTTTTGCCCACTAATATGAGACATAAAAAGAGACCAACAGTAATCAAGAAACTATCTCAATTCATTCCTACTTCATTTCCTGGCTCCTCCCTAAGTTTGCTTTCCAGGTTTTCCCATTCTTTTCCTGATTAATCCCTTTAACAGTGAAACTACAGTTTCACAAAAACAAAAAAACCATGTGGCAGTATCTATCAGTTACCACTGCTAACACAGGCATTCATTAACAATGACATACATCTACTGATCTTTCATGGTTAATCATTGTTACCAAATACTTACTGTTCCTCGTTCTAATAAAAGTTGACACTTGCTGAGACATTCTGGGCTGTCAATAAGTTCCAAGAGTGCTTTCTCAGCCTCTATTCTTTGTGTAAGATCAGTCCCTATGTAGAGATGAGTATATAACACTTCCAATTCAGCCAAACTCTTCAAAGAAAAAAAATTAATATTTTACTTCAATGAAAAAAATAAGGTAAATATTTAATCACAGAAAACAAGGGATATAAATATCACGTGTATTCACTAATTCAATACATGTTAATTGAAATACAACTACTTACTAGGGGAAAAAGTTGCAAACAAAACAGGCCCATCTCTTACTCCCCAAATTATTTACTTACAAATTGATAGTTCTGCAATGGAAAAGCACAAGAAAGGGAGAACCTGTCTACAACAAGGATTTGGAAAGGTATGCCTGAAGAAATAATATTTATGCTGAGACCTACAACGTTGAATCAGATTTTAAAAAGACTAGAAGGCAGTCCAGGCAAAGAAAGAACATTTACCAGGGTCCTTCAGTAGAATGGAGTTCAGTCATTTCAAAGCATTAAAGGTTAGTGCGGCTGATAAACACAGCAAGGAGACACCAGATGAGGCTAGGGAGATGGATGGGGGGAAATGATCACGCACAAGTTGCAGATAACCAAATTTATATTCTTTCTCAAATTTTAAGAATTTAAGGCTGGGCATGGTGACTCATGCCTATAATCCCAGCATTGTGAGAGGCCAAGGCGGACGGATCGCTTGAGCCCAGGAGTTCAAGACCACGGCAGGTAATATGGCAAAATCCGCTCTACAAATAAAACAAAAGTAGCCGGGTATAGTAGGGTATACCTGTAGTCCCAGCTACTAGAGGGCTGAAGTGGGAGAACTACTTGAGCCTGGGAGGTCGAGACTGCAGTGGGCCATGATACCATCACTGTACTTCAGCCTGGGTGACAGAGCAAGACCTTGTCTCAAAAATATATATATTATTTTTGTTATAAGTTGATTTGGAGCTTCTGAACCAACAACTCAAAGTGCTGCATGATTTTCAGGAACTGTGACTTGATCCCAGGGTATTTCTAGCAATGTAATAACCAGTTATATTAAAGGCTCCTATTTTACAAGCATAAAGATTAAAGCGTTATGTTTACAATCCTATCTTGATGATACAAATCTAATCTCATATGACGGCATGTGACACATGGAAACCATCTAAAAAAAGAATTAGAAAATGAGTTCATCACTCCTCTCCAGCTTAAAAATTTTTCTGTTAAAGAGGTCTTCTGAAAACAAATTACCTCACTTTAAACTTGAATTAGAGAATTAGTCTCTGAAAGAAAAAATATTGGCACAGATTTCAAAGTCAGGTAGGCATATGAAAATAATGGGATATTCATTGTAAAAAATGCCATGTTTTTTGTCCTTTCTAGCCTGAATATTACGCGGCAACCTTACAGCTACACTAGCCCACACATTCCCTCATGTGCATATACCTTCTCAGAAAAAGGAATACACAATAAACATCAAAATGAGACCTACTCCAGCTCCCATTATTCTTTTTACTTTCTCTTCCTCTCTCCTTCTTAGCTCTTTTATAGCATTTTCCATTTCCCTATCTACTTCAGAGCCCAGCATCCCAGACTTGGAAATTTCCTGCTACAGTAAACACAGAAGTCCAAAAGTAAGATTTCAAATAGGCTGATTAAGATAAAGAACCTCAAATGAACCACATTTTAAACATTTCCCCCACCTAGATTAGCCCAAAAAACCCAGGTTACTACTACATACTGTTCACAACAGTAAAATGCATACAATATTTATGGTTCATGAATACATAAAAATTATCTTGTTTTCTCCAGGGTAAGAAATACAAAAACAGGGGGTCAAGATGGCCAACTAGAAGCAGTGGCGATCGGAGGCTCCGAACCAAAACAGCATGCGAATCCTGCACTGATAACCAAGGTATCCAGGTTCTGACATCAGGACTGACTAGGCAGTTGGGGTAACCCACAGGGAGGAGGGAAGAGCAAGGTGGTGCATTGGCCCACCTGAGAGCCACACAGGGCAGGGGAGCCCCTACTCCCAGCCAAGGGAAGTGGTCGGTGCCCCTCGAGGACAGAGATCCCAGAGAAAGGAACAGGCACCCATCTCTGCCATTCTCCAGCCTCCTCAGGTGACATCTTCAGGTGTAGGAGCGACCCAGATTAACAGGGCCTGAAGTGAACTCCCAGCAAACCGCAGCAGCCCCACAGAAGAGGGACCTGGCCATTGGGGAAAAAACAAACAGAAACAACAACAACAGCATCAACAAAGAGTCCCCACAAAAACTTCATCCAAGGGTGAGCAGCCCCAAAGATCGAAACTAGACAAACTCATGAAGATGAGAAAGAATCAATGAAAGAATGCTGAAAACCCAAAAGGCCAGAGTGCCTCTTCTCCAAATGATCGCAACACCTCTCCAGGAAGGGCACAGAACTGGATGGGGGATGAGATGCACATATTTTTAGAAGTAGGCTTCAGAAGGCGGGTAATAACAAACTTCACTGAGGTAAAGAAGCATGTTCTAACCCAATGAAAAGACGCTAAGAACCAAAATAAAAGGTTACAGGAGCTGCTAACTATCCATTTGAGAGAGGAACATAACTAACCTGATGGTGCTGAAAAACACAGCACGAGAACTTCGTGAAGCATAAACAAGTATCAATAACCAAATCCATCCAGCAGAAGAAAGAGTATCAGAGCTTGAAGACTATCTTGCTGAAATAAGACAGGCAGAGAAAAAAGAATGAAAAGAAACAAACAAAACCTCTGAGACTATGGGACTATGTAAAAAGACCAAACCTATGACTGATTGAAGTACTTGAAAGAGACAGAGAGAGTGGAATCAAGTTGGAAAACACACTTCAGGATATCATCCAGGAGAACTTCCCCAACCTAGCAAGATAGGCTAACATTCAAATTCAGAAAATACAGAGAACTCCACTAAGATACTCCACAAGACAATCAACCCCAAGACACATAATCATGAGATCCTCCAAGGTCAAAATGAAGGAAAAAATATAAAGAGCAGCAGGAGGGAAAGGCCAGGTCACCTACAAAGGGAAGCCCATCAGACTAATAGCAGATCTCTCTGTAGAAACCCTGCAAGCCAAAAGAGAGTGGGGGCCAATATTCAACATTCTTAAAGACAAGATTTTTCAAACCAGAATGTCATATCCGGCCAAACTAAGCTTCATAAGAGAAGGACAAATAAAATCCTTTACAGACAAGCAAATGCTGAGGGAATTTGCCACGACCAGGCCTGCCTTCCAAGAGCTCCTGAAGGAAGCACTAAATATGGAAAGGAAAAACTGGTACTAGCCACTGCAAAAACACCCTGAAATACAAAGACAAAGCACACTATGAAGAAACTGCATTAACTAACGGGCAAAATAACCAACCAGCTAGCATCATGATGACAAGATCAAATTCACACATAACGATATTAACTTTTAATGTAAATGGACTAAACGCCCCAATAAAAAAACATAGACTGGCAAATTGGACAGAGTCAAGTTCCATCAGTGTACTGTATTCAAGAGACCCATCTCACATGCAAAGACACACATAGGCTCAAAATAAAGGGATAGAGGAAAATTTACCAAGCAAATGGAAAGAAAAAAAAAGCAAGGGTTGCAATCCTAGTTTCCGACAAAACAGACTTTTAAACCAACAAAGATCAAAAAAGACAAAGAAGGGCATTACATAATGATAAAGGGAACAATTCAACATGATGAGCTATCTTAAATATATATGCAACCAATGCAGGAGCACCTAGATTCATAAAATGAGTTCTTAGAGACCTACAAAGAGACTTAGACTCCCACACAGTTAGTAGTGGGAAAATTTAACACTCCACTCCCAATATTAGGTAGATCAACAAGACAGAAAATTAACAAGGATATTCAGACTTGAACTAAGCTCTGGATCAAGGGGACCTGATAGATATCTACAGAACTCTCCACCCCAAAACAACAGAACATACATTCTTCTAATGCCACATGGCACTTACTCTAAAATCAAACACATAATTGGAAGTAAAGCACTCCTCAGCAAATACAAAAGAACTGAAATCGTAACAGTCTCACAGACCACAATCCAATCAAATTAGAACTCAAGATTAAGAAACTCACTCAAAACCACACAACTACATAGAAATTAAACAACCGGCCGGGCGCGGTGGCTCAAGCCTGTAATCCCAGCACTTTGGGAGGCCGAGGCGGGCGGATCACGAGGTCAGGAGATCGAGACCATCCTGGCTAACATGGTGAAACCCCGTCTCTACTAAAAAAATACAAAAAACTAGCCGGGTGAGGTGGCGGGCGCCTGTAGTCCCAGCTACTCGGGAGGCTGAGGCAGGAGAATGGCGTAACCCAGGAGACGGAGCTTGCAGTGAGCTGAGATTTGGCCACTGCACTCCAGCCTGGGCGACAGAGCGAGACTCCGTCTCAAAAAAAAAAAAAAAAAAAAAAAAAAAAAAGAAATTAAACAACCTTGCTCCTGAATGACTCCTGGGTAAATAATGAAATGAACACAGATATCAAGAAATTCTATGAAACCAGTGAGAACAAAGAGCCAACATACCAGAATCTCTGGGTTGCAGCTATAGTAGCATTAAGAGGGAAATGTATAGCACTAAATGCCCACATCAGAAAGCTAGAAAGATCTCAATCAACACCCTAACATCACAACTAAATGTACTAGAGAAGCAAGAGCAAATAAATCCAAAAGCTAGCATAAGACAAGAAATAACTAAGATCAGAGCAGAAATGAAAGAGATAGAGACACGAAAAATCTTTCAAAAAAAAAAATCAATGAACCCAGAAGCTGGTTTTTATTAAAAATTAAGAAAATAGATTGGTAGGTAGACTAATAAAGGAGAAAAGAGAGAAGAATCAAATAGACACAATAAAAATGATTAAGGGATATCACCACTGACCCCACAGAAATACAAACTACCATCAGAGAACACTATAAACACTTTTACGCAAATAAACTAGAAAATCTAGAAGAAATGGAAAAATTCCTGGACATGTATACCCTCACAACACTAAACCAGGAAGAAGTAGAATCCTTGATTAGACCAATAAGTTCTAAAATTGAAGCAGTAAAAAAATAGCCTACCAAACAAAAAAGCCCAAGATCAGACAGATTCACAGCCGAATTCTACCAGAGGTACAAAGAGGAGCTGGTACCATTCTTTCTGAAACTATTCCATACAACTGAAAAGGAGGGACTCCTCCCTAATTCATCTTATGAGGCCAGCGTCAACCTGATACCAAAACCTGGCAGAGACACAACAAGAAAAGAAAACTGCAGGCCAGTATCCCTGATGAACATCGATGTGAAAATCCTCAATAAAATACTGGCAAACCAAATCTAGCAGCACATCAAAAAGCTTATCCAAGCCCAGTGCCATGGCTCATGCCTGTAATCCTAGCCCTTTAGGGGGCCAAGGTGGGTGGATCACCTGACATCAGTTCAAGACCAGTCTGGCCAACGCGGCAAAACCCCATCTGTACTAAAATACAAAAATCAGCCGGGCATGGTTTCATGTGCCTGTAGTCCCAGCTACTCCAGAGGCTAAGGCAGGAGAATCCCATGAACCCGGGAGGTGGAGGTTGCAGTGAGCCAAGATTGCGCCACTGCACTCCAGCCTGGTTGACAGAGTTAAGACTCCGTCTCAAAAAAAGAAAAGAAAAAAAAAAAAAAAGCTTATCCACTACAATCAAGTCGGCTTCATCCCTGGGATGCAAAGCTGGTTCAACATATGCAAATCAGTAAACATAATCCATCACAGAGCCAACGACAAAAACCACATGATGATCTCAATAGAATGATTCAGAAAATGCCTTCAATAAAATTCAACAACCCTGCATGTTAAAAATTCTCAATAAATTAGGTATTGACGGAACATATCTCAAAATAATAAGAGCTATTTATGACAAACCCACAGCCAATGTCATACTGAATGGGCAAAAGCTGGAAGCATTCCCTTTGAAAATTGGCACAAGACAAGGATACCCTCTCTAACCACTCCTATTAAACACAGTATTGGAAGTTCTGGCCAGGGCAATCAGGCAAAAGAAAGAAATAAAGGGTATTCAAATAGGAAGAGACAAAATCAAATTGTCTCTGCAGACAACATGATCCTACAATCTAAAAACACCATCATCTCTGCCCAAAAACTCCTTAAGCTGATAAGCAATTTCAGCAAAGTCTCACAATACAAAATCACTGTGCAAAAATCACAAGCTTTCCTAGACACCAACAATAGACAACCAAATCATGAATGAACTCCTATTCACAATTGCTACAAAGAAAATAAAATACTGAAGAATACAGCAAGGGATGTAAAGGACTTCTTCAAGAAGAAGTATGAACCACTGCTCGAGGAAATGACAGAACACAAACAAATGGAAAAACATTCCATCCTCATGGATAAGGAGAATCAATATTGTGAAAATGGACATACTGCCCAAAGTAATTTATAGATTCAATGCTATTCCCATCAAACTACCATAAACGTTCTTCACAGAATTAGAAAAAAACTACCTTAAAATTCATATATAACCAAAAAAGAGGCTGTAGAGCCATGACAATCCTAAGCAAAAAGAACAAAGCTGGAGGCATCACACTACCTGACTTTGAACTATACTGCAAGGCTGCAGTAACTAAAACAGCATGGTACTGGTACCAAAACAGACACACAGACCAATAGAACAGAATAGAGACCTCAGAAATGAGAACACACATCTACAACCATCTGATCTTCGACAAAGCTGACAAAAACAAGCAATGGGGAGAGAATTCCCTATTTAATAAATGGTGCTGGGAAAACTGGTTAGCTATATGCAGAAAACTGAAACTGGGCCCCTTTCTTCCATTTTATACAAAAATTAACTGAAGCCGGATTAAAGACTTATATGTAAAACCCAAAGCCATAAAAGCTCTAGAAGAAAATCCAGACAATACCATTCAGGATCTAGGCATGGGCAAAGATTTTATGACTAAATTGCCAAAAGCAACTGCAACAAAAGCCAAAACTGACAAATGGGATCTAATTAAAGAGCTTCTACACAGCAAAACAAACTATCATCAGAGTGAATAGGCAATCTACAGAATGGGAGAAAATTTTTGCAATCAACCCATGCAACAAAGGTCTAATATCCAGAATTTACATGGAACCTTAAACAAATTTACAAGAAAAAAAAAACCCCATCAAAAAATAGGCAAAGGTAGTGGCCAGACGTGGTGGCTCATGCCTGTAATCCCAGCACTTTGGGAGGCGGAGGCAGGCGGATCACGAGGTCAGGAGTTCGAGACCAGCCTGGCCAACATAGTGAAACCCTGTCTCTACTAAAAATACAAAAATTAGCTGGGCGTGGTGGCAGGCGCCTGTAATCCCAGCTACTCGGGAGGCTGAGGGAGGAGAATCGCTTGAACTCGGGAGGCAGCGGTTGCAATGAACCAAGATTGTGCCATTGCACTCCAGCCTAGACGACAGTGTGAGACTTCATCTCATTAAAAAAAAAAAAAAAAGTGGGCAAAGGACATGAACAGACACTTCTTGAAAGAAGACATTTATGTGGCCAACAAACATATGAAAAAAAGTTCAGCATCACTATCATAAGAGAAATACAAATCAAAACCACAGCAAGATACCATCTCCCAGCAGTCAGAATGGTGATTATTAAAAAGTTAAGAAACAACAGATGCTGGCCAAGCTGTGGAGAAATAGAAATGCTTTTATACTGTTGGTAGGAATGTAAATTAGTTCAACCACTGTGGAAGACAGTGTGGCGATTCCTCAAGGACCTAGAACCAGAAATATCATCTGATCCAGCAATCCCATTACTGGGTTATATACTCAAAGGAATATAAATCATTTTATTGTAAAGATACATGCACATGTATGTTTACTGCAGCACTACTCACAATAGCAAAGACATGAAAATAACCCAAATGCCCACTGATGATAGACTGGATAAAGAAAATGTGGGACATATACACCATGGAATACTATGCAGCCATGAAAAGGAATGAGATCATGTCCTTTGCTGGGACATGGATGAAGCTGGAAGCCATTATCCTCAGCAAGCTAATACAGGAACAGAAAACCAAACACCAAATGTTCTCACCCATAAGTGGAAGCTGAACAATGAAGACACATGGACACAGGGAGGGGAACAACACATACAGAGGGCCTGTTGTGGGGGTGAGGGGAGGGAGAGAGAGCATCAGGACAAATAGCGAATGCATGCGGGGCTTAATACCTAGATGACAGGTTCACAGATGCAGCAAACCACCACGGCACATGTACACCTATGTAACAAACCTGCACGTTCTGCACATGTATCTCAGAACGTAAAGTAAAATAAAATTAAATATGTATTTATATACGAAAATAAAAAGGAGTCTCTTTTTCCCTCTCATGATCAACCTAAGAAGTCTTTTCCTTCATCTAATAAATATGGAGGACTGAATTTTAGAACTGGTAATACTCAATATAATTAATAAACTGATCCTGCTGGCATGCATTCATCTAGGCCCAAGATTCTTTGAAGTAGACTTTGACTGCAAAAAGAATTAGGCCAAGAAATAGTAACAGACTTGCTCAACAAAAGGCAGCAAAAATGAGACTAGTAACAGTGCCTCATAGGTTTGGAGGATTAAGAGTTAGTGTCATGTAACTTCTGGTACACAGTTGTTTTTAACATTACCTAATAATATTGTAATGATTTTAATTATATCCCCTTAAAATATATGTCCATGTCCCAACTCCAGTACCTATAAATGGGACCTTATTTGGAAATAGGGTCTTCACAAATCCCTAATTAAGAATCTTGGTATGAGATCATGTTGGATTGAGAGTGGGCCCTAAATCCACTGACTGGTCTTCTTGTAAGAGAAAGGAGGTAGACCTGAGATGCAGAGACATAGCAGGGAAAACCATATGAAGATGCAGGCAGAGACTAGAGTGATGTTTCTGCAAGCCAAGGAACACTGAAGATTGCCAGCAGCCATCAGAAAGCAGCTCGGCGAAAGGCATGAAATGGTTTCTCCTTCAGGGCCATTTCAGAAGGGACCAAACCTGTATATGTTTCAGATTTCCGGCCTCCAAATCTATGAAAACAAATTTGTATTAAGGCACAATGGCACATGCCTGTAATCCCAGCTACTCAGTAGGCTGAGGCAGGAGGATCGCTTGAGCCCAGGAGTTCAAGGCCAGCCTGGGAAACATAGCAAGACTCCCAACTCAAAAAAAAAAAAAAAAACAAAAGCGTTGTGAGCCCTAGAAAAGTAATATTAATAGTAATCAATTCAATAGCACCTAAATAAGCCTATTTGGAAAGATTATGGAAAAGTCTGGAAATTATTTGTCTGTTTTGCTTTACTGATATAAAGAACCTCAAGACAGAACAGACCTGGGGTGTATTTACATAGTATTTAAATCAACAATGTTACCACTCTTTTTTTCCAAAGATATTTCAGATTATTAACAAATGAAAGTCCATCCAAGATAAAAAAAAAAAAAAAAAAAAAAAGGGAAAGGTCTGAATTTTCTTTTACAAAAGACTGAAAGGGAAAATCAAGTTATTCTTTCACTGTAATGGTAACAAACATATACCTGGTATACAAAAAACCTTTTTAGAAAAAGGGATACACACACAAAGACCCTTACCCTGGTAGAAAGGCATTATCTAGACATATAAAGCAATTAAACTCACAATATTGTGGTTACTAACCAATCAAGCAATCTTCTGTTTAGCACTTGATTTTCTAAGGAAACTTTATTTTTCATAGTAAACTGATAAATTTTCATTTTAGTTTTATACATTGATATCTGAGAATATGATTAATATGAGAATGGTCTCAGAAAAATGGATCCCTTCTCAATTTGTTGACAAATCAGGTTTCAGTTTTTAAAGCTTCTACAAGTCTTAATGATAACATTAGAAGCCCATATAAATAACTAACAGGTAAAACAAAGAGAACTGGACATCATTCACCTCCCACAGAGTAACTGTCACATATAAACAGGCCAGGCATGGTGGCTCACAGCTGTAATCCCAGCACTTTGGAAGGCCAAGGTGGGTGAATTGTTCGAGCTCAGACATTTGAGACCAGCCTGGCCAACGTGGCGAAACCCCATCTCTTCAAAAAATAAAAAAAAGCAATCAGCCAGGTGTGGCAGCACATGCCTGTAGTCCCAGCTACTTGGGAGGCTGAGGTGGGAGGATCTCTCGAGCACGGGAGGCAGAGGTTGCAGCGAGCCGAGATCCCACCACTACACTCCAGCCTGGGTGACAGAGCAAGACCCTGTCTTAAAAAACCACACACACACAAAACAGACAGCATCCAACTTTCATACCCTAGGAGACAATGATGTAATCCTGACCATAGTCTAAATAAGGGTCTTCCAAATCATTCTGGACTTATTTCTGGCCTTTGTGCCTGACACAGAATTGGCCCCTAAATGAGGAGTTCTTTTTATATGGCAAGTAAAAAGTCACGCATGTGACTATCAACAGGTGAATGCTGTAGAGTGTATATTGTATGGTTCTTAATAAGCAGAAAGCAGGTCAGTGATTTCCTGGCTGGGAGGGAAGACAGCAGAGGAGTGGGGGAAAAAACAGTACAGCAAAGAGAGATTACACAGGGGCACAAGAGCACAAGGAAACTTTTAGGGGGATGCATATGTTCATTTTTTTTATTTTGGTGACAACTTCACAGATGTATACATATGTCAAAACCCATCCAACTGCACAGTTTAAATATACACATTTTATTATCAGTTGTACTTCTGTAAAGCTGAAAAAAGAGAATAAACACTTTTGTTTCACGAAATAAATGTTCCCTAATAGTAAAACATAAATAAGCCACAAAAATCCACTTCAACTGAATTTAAAGATCTTTTCAATTACTTTCCTGTATCTTTCCCACCTTCTGGAATTAAGCTTCTTGATTACAATAAACAGAAACTGCCTTCATTTTGAAGTTACTCATTTCCCACAAACTCTTTTTTTCTTCCTCTTACTACCTTTTCCTGAGTGTCCCTGAAGGCTTTTATCTGGATCTCTTGGAATTCTTCCTTCTTACAATGAAATAGATAATATTTGTTTTAGTGCTTTATAGTTTACAAAAGTATTTCCACCCTTTTTTCAAACCAACCCTGAAAAATAGGCTCTTGTGAAGTATGTATTTTCAGTATATTTACTCTGCAGTTTAAAAAACTGAAGCTGAGATCAAATATGCATAAATTCCTCAAGATCAGAGATAATCAAATTCTGAGTCAAATACAAGTCTACAGACCCCAAATGCATGTTGTTTCCCCCCAACCTGCCCAAATTGCCACTCTTTATTTCCATCATCATCCACCTGGAGATGATGTCCTAGTCCATACTTCAAGAGACAGGGTTTTGTTATGTTGCCCAGGCTGGTTTGCAGTAGCTATGCACAGGCACGGTCCCACTACAGATCACCACTAGAGTTTTGCCCAGCACTGTCTCTGACCTAGGCCAGTTCATCATTCCTTAAGCAACCTGGTGGTCCCCCATTCCCATACTGATGGGAGGTCAATATTATTGATGTTGAACTTAGTAGAGACACTTGATCGGTAGAGCACACTACAATACAGCCCAGAACCCCTAAGCTCAAGTGATCCCCCCACCTCAGCCTCCCAAGTAGCTGGAACTATAGGTACATACCACCATGCCTGGCAGTCCATATTTTTAGCCCTGTCTGTTTACTCTCTTTATATTTGTGTACAAATTTCTTTCTCTTGGAAATCTAGAAAGATGTAATCACCCAAAAACGTCACAAACAGAATTGAACATGCTTTCCACTTTAAGTGCCCCATCTTTTTTTTTTTTTTTTTTTTTGAGACAGAGTCTCGCTCTGCCGCCCAGGCTGGAGTGCAGTGGCGCCATCTCGGCTCACTGTAAGCTCCACCTCCCAGGTTCACACCATTCTCCTGACTTAGTCTCCAGAACAGCTGGGACTACAGGCACCTGCCACCACGCCTGGCTAATTTTTTGTATTTTTAGTAGAGACGAGGTTTCACTGTGTTAGCCAGGATGGTCTTGATCTCCTGACCTCATGATCCACCCACCTCGGCCTCCCAAAGTGCTGGGATTACAGGTGTGAGCCACCGCGCCTGGCCTGAGCAAAAAGGTTGGATCAACTGAGTCCCTTAAATTTTTCCTAACATTCTCCCGATTCTCATCAAGGTACCTCTGTTCTATCTAAAGTGCCTACCTCTTACTTGTTCTCAATTCTATCTCTTTCCTCACTCTGCCCCCTTATCTGGATTGCCTCCTGTCAGGGAATCCAGACCCATTAATTCTTTTGGGATAGTGTATCCTAATTCACATCTTCCTAACCAGAATGCAACTTCTTTGAATGATTCACAGGTATGCCTGAGATATTGATCCCTCTGCTCTCCAGGCAGCAGGGGCAGGGCTTGAGACATTGGGGAAAGTGCACACTGATGGCCTTTGGCAATGAGCGGGTTTATGTTAATGAGACACATAATTAACATTTTTTATGTATGTCATGATGTGAAAAAGATGTTGACCAGTACCCTAACCTCACCCTACACAAATCTGCTTCTTTACTCATCATCTCGATGGCATAATTTTTGCCTAGCTGCCCCTTTGGGTAGGTGACAGTAAGACAGAGGTAATGGGGAACACGGAACTTGTGAGTTACTAGGCCTACTAACTCTGTAATGTTGGGGAAGTCACAACTGTTTTAAGACTCAGGGTCTTCAGAATAAAATGTATATACACACACTTTTTAAGTTAGTGGCAGGGCTCAACTCTATAGTGAGGATACGAAAACTCAAAATGCTAGGTACCGGTTATCACTATTAACAAATGTTCCTTGAGTTAACTGATTAACAATATGATCCAATATGCTAAAAATAATTCAAACGGAGAAATTTCCGTTTTTTTCTAGTCAACAAAACTGTCTGATCTTTTATTTGTTCAACTCCACTTCTAAGCTGTCTACAGGAATGTACTGTGAAGTACTGTGAAGTACATTCCTGCAAAACCAATATGGGTAGTTTCGACATCAGCAGCTAATTTTTCCAACACTGTGCCTAGATAAGAAGAAGTCTTCCAGGACTTGGTGATTTACTATACATCATCTTTCCATGTATGAAAAAATTCCAAAGTTCCACCATACCTTTTAACTTACTCTCAAGATTTACACGGCCTCTGTGAACATCTGATTACCTATTTACAATCCATAAATCCTCCTTGTGAGATTCTTCCTGTGAAAATTTCCCAGAGGGCATATTTAGTAAAGTGGTAATACATTATTTTGACCTGAGAACCCTTAGAAATGGCACGAAGTCAAAAGGTAATGTGTGGGGCTTACCACATAACATTCCAGAACAGTCGATTACCAGACAGTAACTGGTTTAAAAAAAAGACCCTTTAAAAGAATCAATAAATCAGCCAAATTATAAGTCTGTGTGATCACAGGAGGTTCGAAGAAGTCTACAAGGGGAATGAGATTCTTAAATACACTGTCACCATATTATGAAATTCCCTTCACTCTCCGGGGTCATCTCCTGCCACCGACTGCCTCCCCTGGTCCCATCCCTTTGTCCCAACCAAACTTAACTTTCTGCAGTACACCATGTTCTTCCACAATTCTTTGCCTTGGCTCACTCTGTCCTTCTACCTCCATACCCTTCCCTTCCTCTTCACCTGGCAAACACCTACGATTCTTTCAAGGACCAGTAGACTGCAAGTTCCCTGAGAGTATAAACCATAGAGTTTTGTTCAGAGCTGTTGTATCTTCAGCGCCTAACATAGTAGGCACTCAGTAATCAATAAATGGAAGAATGGAGGCTCAAAGAAACTCAAAGCATCTCTTAGCTGAGAGCATAGCAGCTCTGCTTCACTCTTTCTCAACATACACATTTGGCTGGCTGCCCCCTTTTCTGTGCTCCCATGATACTGTGACTATTTCTACCATACATTTTTCACTTGTACTGTAATTCTCTGTGAACTGTATGAGGGCGAGGATAGCAAGATGTCATCCTTCAACCCCAGAACTTTCCACAGTGCTTGAGGCACAGCAGGGAGATAAATGTTTGCTGAATAACTAAAGGGGGATTTCAGAGCAGCCCGAGGATATACAAGCACGCGTCCCATCTTCGTACCCTCTGCGATCCTTGCGTCCGCGCCCGGCTCGGGTTTCCTCCTCCAAAGAGGCGGCCGCGGAGCCCTCCCTCGCAACTCCCCCTAGACGTAGCCCCGGTCTCCTCTGGCCAATTAAAGTCCAACTGCTGCCGCCGCTCCTTCGGTGGATCCCAAGCCCCCGCTCCGGCACGGGCTCAACTGTGTGGAGGGAGGCTGACTACAGAGCCGCGGCGGGAAGGCGGGAAGGCTGCTCCTCCGCTCAGCAGCCGCGCGAGGCGCGCCAAAGCCGGCCCAGCTGGGACTCCCACCTCCCCCAACGCCACTGAAGCCTCGGTGAGCGCGCGTGCCGCCGGCGTCCGCACCTTCCCCCGGGCGAGCCCTGGGCCTGCCCCCGCCCCCTCCACCCGCCGCCCCTTTCTCGGGCTCCGGCCAGGGCCTGGGGTGTGCAGCCCAGACCAGTGTCCCGGTCCCCGGCTAGGGGCAGAGGCAGGGGCTGGGACTCCGGGGACACCGACCCACGGCCCTGCGGCCTCCGCCGCTGTCCTCGGCCCTCGGTCTCCAGACCCCCGCGTCCCGCCGGGTTCCCAGGGCGGCGGAGCGCGGGCCCGCGGCGCAGAGCGCACTGACCTGGAAGTGCAGCGCCATCTTCCCAGGAGGCGGCGCCGGCCGGCCGGTCTGCACCCAGCACCCGAGGGGAGGGAGCGAGGGCGGGCGCCGCGGAAACCCCAGCCGCCCGCGGGGTCCCGGCGCCGCTCCCCGGCGCTCGCTCGGCCCTCACAGTCTCAGCCGCGCTCGGCGTCCGCATTCGAAGCGCTGGAGGGGCGGGGCAGGGAGGGATGGGGCGGGGCGACAGAGGCGGGGCGCGAGGCGGGCCCGATAGGGGCGTGTCCTCCGGGAATCTCAACCACCCTTTGCGCTCAGGTTTCAACCGGCGCGTGTTGTTCGGTCATGACCTCCAAACTCTGCCCTTTGACACAACTACCACGACCCACCTGTCAGCCGTGGACCCTGACTCATAAGTCTTCCAAAGGCTCTCTTGACCCCTGACCCTCAAAATACAACTACTGCCCATGGCTCCCGACCCCTGCGTCTCCAGAGATTTTCTTGTCTTCTAACAGCCGCGAACCACAGACACACACAAGCCATAACCTTTGACTCCCACATGCCAGCTGTTGCCCTTGACCCCTGACTCCCAGGGCCCAAATTCCATTGTTGCTTAACAACGTTTTTAACTTGATTTTGGTTAAAATTAAGCTGACCATGTCTACATGCTATTAAGTTGTAACATTCAAGTTTTACCTCTTATTCTTTGTCTGCATTTTGTTTAATATGAACTCATATTTTACACCAACATTGCAATGAGAATTTATTGGAACAGAAGTGGGTCAAAGTCACTGCTTTCTGATGTTCTTCGTTTTTTCTTCAAGTTCAACAGTTTCATTTGGGAGCACTGTACTTTAGTATTTAAGAGGGAAACTCCCTTAAGCACTTCTTGTATTCAGGTCTGCTAAGAACAAAGTCTCTCAACTTTTGTTAACATAAAATCAGCTTAATTCACCTTCTTTTTTTAAAGGATAGTTTTGCTGGGTATAGAATTTCACATTGGCTTTTTTTTTTTTAATCTTTCAGCATTTTAAAAATGTCTTTTCATTGTCTTCTGGTTGTCATTGTTTCTATTGAGAAATCAGCCATGAGTCTAATTGTTGATCCTGTCTTTCACCCCCATCCTCAGCTACTTGAACATTTTTCTCTTTTTTTATTTTTTCTTTTTTTTTTTTTTTTGTCTTCAGCACTTTGTGCTTGATGTCACTAAGTTTGTGTGCGTGTGTGTGTGTGTGTGTGTGTGTGGTACTTATCCTGCTTGGGATTCATAAAGCTCTTTAAGTGTGAATGTGATCTTTTTCATCAAGTTTTGAAAAATCTTGGTCAGTATTTCTTTAAATGTTGCATCTGTCCCCTTCTCTCTCTCTCTCTCTTTCTTTTTCTCTCTATCTCTCCATTCTGGAACTTCAGTTACATGTATGTTATAACTTTTTGCTATATTCCTTATTTCTCTTCTGTATTTTTTATTTGCCTGCTGCCCATTCCATAGAAACTCTGTTCTACTGTGTCTGAGCTGCTATACATCCCCTCTATTGAATTCTTAGTTTTAGTTATGATATTTTCAGTTCTAGAATTTTCATTTAGAAAGTTGAAATTTTCATGCTTCCTCCTCCTCTCCCATTTTAAAAATAGATTCCAAGGCTTTAATGAAATTCTTTATCTTTATTTTCTTAAACATTTTAACGGTATTATTTAAAGCCCTTATCTGTTAATGTTTTGACGAACGGAGGCAAGATGGTGCATTTCCGGGATTTTCATCACCAACTTTTCCCCGTGTGCGCGAGGATGCAGCTGGCGCCCGGGAAGGTGCAGACCAACCAGGCATGTGCCAGGTGATGTCAATCTGAAGAGATCAAGATTTACCTGGTGGCACCTGCGGTGCCTTCCCCCCCCTTCCCCTGACGCGTCCGTGCCCCGCCTATTGCCCTTCCACTCCTAGAAAAGCCACTCCCGGCAGATGCACGGGGCGGGCTTCCTCAGCCCCTACCTTTGTCGGGGCTGCATTAGGAACTCTGCCCCAGAGCTCTACTGGGTGACTCTCTCGGCCTCCTTTGCCGGAGGCCAACAGACTTCACCCCCATACCTTTTCCTCTGGAGCTAGATGACCAAAGAATAAATTTGCAGTTTTGCTTTTAGCCTTGCCTACTTGCTGGTTCTTTTGTGCTCGCTCTGGTGGTCTTAGAAAAACAAATCAGTTAACACCAATATCTGAATCATCTGAGTCTTCCTGGGTTTTTGGTGCTTGGCCTTTTTTTTCTTTTCTTTTCTTTTTTTTTTTTAAGCATCTTTTTTTTTTTTTTTTTTTTTTTTTAGATTTCTTGTTGAATTCAAACGATGTAGAAGAAAATTTGTAGAGGCTCTGAATGATAGCAGGTTTCTCCAAAGAGGGCTAAGTTTTCTTGTTGTAGTAGGCGGGCAAGAGTACCAGTGGATCATTGAGTTTTTAAAATTCTGGTTAACTTCAGTTTTGATCTTACTCCTAGGCCATGGTCCTTACTAGGTCTTACAACTAAAAGCCTAGAATGTGACTGGGCATGGTGGCTCATGCCTATAATCTCAGCACGTTGGAAAGCCAGAGAGGGTGGATCGCTTGAATCCAGGAGTTTGAGACCAGGCTGGGCAACATGGTAAAAACCCATCTCTACAAGAAATATAAAAAATTAGCTTGGTATAGTAGCATGTGCCTGTAGTCCCAGCTACTCGGGAGGCTGAGGTGGGAAGACCACTTGAGCCCAGAAGCTAGAGGCTGCAGTGAGCCGTGATTGCACCACTGCACTCCAGGCCAGGCAACAGAGCAAGAATCTGTCTCAAAAAACAAAAGCCTGGAATGTTTGCCAAGATCCTTCCACCTTGTGTGGCTTGAACTCTAGTCTCTGTCTCTCCAGCCCTGTGTAGCTGCTGAAATCTTTGTTGAGCTTTTTAGGTGCTGTTGTTCTGCTGGATGTCTTAGAGTCTCTTCATGTGCATGTATATCTTAGGAACGGACACAACTTTGGGGACTCACATCTCTAAAGTTTCTTCCTTTCTAGAATTTTGTCCCTCAAATCTCAGTTGCTCTTGTTCCCAAACTCCAGCCTTTGCTCCTAGCCGATTGAGACTGCTGCTTTCTGTTTAGCTGTTACTCCTTGCTACCACTTGGAAAATGCCTTGGGGTGATGATGGGGAGGAGCAATGGGGAATCTAAGGTAAATTTGAGTCTTACCTTTTGTGCTTTCCTTCTTTCAAGATTTGTGGCCACTTAAGTTCTGCCTTTTCTATTGCCTTTAGTTGTTAAAGATACTTACCTGTTGTGTGTGTGTGTGTGTGTGCATGATTGCTGATAATTCATATTTACTCATAATTTTGTATATATTTAATATATGTGATAGAATTGTCATACACACACACGTGTCCTATCTTTATAACAGTTTTCAGTGGGAGGTCTAATCCAACATGAGATACTTTATTATTACAAGCCTGTTTGCAACTTCCATTCTTGACCCTTGGTTTTCATAGCTCATCCACTGTCCATAAATCTGCATTTCCACAGCTAAACTCCTATAAATCTTAAAATCGTTAATACCCTCCCCCTGCCATTTTTCACTCCTGTGTCCCAAAGTTCCTGATTCCCATAGTCATAACTTCCATTTCCATGTCTCCATACTTTCGATATCCAGTCTCAACTGTGATTCCCACATCCCAACATATCTGATGCCCACATCCCAAACACCCATCATGATTTCTGACCTCTGTAAGATGTCTGCTGCACAATACCCCATTACTTTAACTGCCTGCTGCTTTTGCCTAACTTCTAAAACTCAACCACCTTTTAAAGCTATTGTTTTAAAATGGCATTTTTATCACCTCAAATTTTAGGTCTTTAAGGGAGAAACAATTATTTGAGTTTTGAATCATTTAATATTTTTCCCACTGCAGAATATTGTCACCAGAAATGTAGGGTTGTGAAAACAACAACAGAGGAGGCCGACGACTCTGCGGATTCACCAGGCGATTCTGGACACGAGAAGACCACTGTTTTTTCCCTTTTAAATTTGAGTGGCTGCTTAAGATTTCTGTTTCCAGTCAACACTCTCTTCCATGAGTGTCTATCAACAAAATATGCATACAACTCCATCTCTTTTATGTCAGTTAATAAAATTTAAGATAGAATTATGTCACTACAACTATGAAAATGAGCACAGACGATGCTCCAGGACGTCAAATAATTCATTTCTATCTCAAAACTCAATTAAAGAAAGGACATTTAGAACCCATAGGAATTATAAAATTATCTTCCTTTATGGAAACTAGCCTTCCAAAAAAGACAGGTGGATCTTTGATCTTTGCACTTTTCAGGATATTCAATTAACATTTGTAATTCCCATACCTCAGGAAATTCATCTAACATCTCTGAGTTTTGAGTTGTTATTTCTAAGATCAGGATGACAGTGAGTCTGTATTTCAAATAATTTTCTGAACAATAATGTGAGATGAAGCAGGAGAGCACAGTGGTTAGGAAAACAGAGTCTAGATTTTGATGTCAGCAGCATCCCTTACCAGCTGGCAAACTTGAAGTCACTTCATTGCTATGCTTTCATTTCCCCATCTGAGAAATGGACATGTAATAATACTTATCTCATAGGTTGCTGTGGTGATTAAATGAGTTGATATATGTAAAGTATTTAGAAGGTACTTGGTAAATAATGAGTGCTATATAAATAGAAATCAAGTACATTTATTCTCTGAATATAATGTTTAAAATTATATTTTGATAGCATGGGATTATAATTTTAATCCAATAGACTAAGTTACTCTGTGCTTTTTTAATTTGTAAATTGACCAAACTGGATATTTCCTCATTGCCCTACTCCCACCTCACCCAGCTTTCCTAGGCTGAAAAATTTCGCATGATTGTAACATTACCTACATTACCTTTCCGGATGAAACGGAAAGGCTGTTAATGTTAATATTTTCGTAAATTGTGAGACTGAAACTGAAACTCTATCAGTACTTAAAAAGTAAAATCTATGATCAATCATTTTAGTAACACTTTTAAACAAAGTACAGGAAACATTAGTGTACAATTCCCTTAGCTTATTCTATAACTGCAATTTTGTTAAGTACATTTAGAAATATTGCATAATAACTCAGTAAGCTTTGGGAATCCAGCAGAGGGCAGGCAGGTGAGAGAAACAGGAGGAGAATGCATCCTCAAAATTCAAATTTACATTAAATCCTCCCAAAACGCAACGGTTATATATTAATAAAATATTCACCTGTGTGTTTTCTTTCCTACTGGTTAATTTTTGTTTTGTCAAGTCATTGACCTTAAACATAATTTATTTAAATATCCAATGCAAAACCAGAGTACAATAACAAAAAATTCTTCTCCACTGTTGATATGAATACAAGTTATTTCATAATCTTGATTATTACATATATACTAAAAATTATACCTACTTTTCTTTAGATAGTTTTAAATTTTTAACATACTGGCAATAGTAAAAGTATACTGCTCTGTATTAATAATACCAGTATTGGCTGGGCACGGTGGCTCACGCCTGTAATCCCCAAACTTTGGGAAGCCGAGGTGGCTGGATCATGAGGTCAGGCGTTCAAGACCAGCCTGGCAACCATAGTGAAACCCCATCTCCACTAAAAATGCAAACAAAAATTAGCCAGGCATGGTGGCAGCACCTGTAATCCCAGCTAGTCGGGAGGCTGAAGCAGGAGAATTGCTTGAACCTGGGAGGCTGAAGTTGCAGTGAGCTGAGATCACGCCACTGCACTCCAGCCTGGGCAACAGTATGAGACTCCATCTCAAAATAATAATAATAATAATGACGCCACTATTTTGACAAGTGAAACTTAAATATTTCTTATTCTGTATATTGCCTTATTTGCATATTAGTGCTTACATATAATACTAAGTAGTTTAAGGAATTGATTAGGTAAGCAAGATAGTAATATTATGTTAGTAAGTGTCCTTAAAGTTACTGCTAAGCAAGAATATGATAAAATATCACCTGACAGTCAATGCTATTGGACAAATAAAGCAGTACATCTTTTTGAAAAGCAATTTGGCAATATATACCAAGAACCTTAAAAATGTACACCCTGGCCAGGTGCAGTGGCTCACACCTGTAATCCCAGCACTTTGGGAGGCTGAGGTGGATGGATCACCTGAGATCAGGAGTTCAAGATCAACCTGGCCAACAAGGCAAAACCCCGTCTCTACTAAAAATACAAAAATTAGCTGGGTGTGGTGGCTGGCGCCTGTAATCCCAGCTACTCAGGAGGCTGAGACAGGATAATCACTTGGACCTGAGAGGCGGAGGTTGCGGTGAGCTGAGACTGTGCCCCCGCACTTCAGCCTAGAAAACAGAGTGAGACTCCATCTCAATAATAATAATAAGAAGAAGTACATCCTCTCCACCCAACTTCTAGAAAGTGATCCTAAGAAATAATCTAAACTGCAAAAAAAATACGTGAAGATATTTATTACAGCTGACTTATAATCGAGAAAAGCTGAAAAGGTTAAGTGACAGTACAGCATATGGCAGAATTTTATATAGACACTAAGAATTATGTTTATGTTGTGCTAAGTGAAATAAGCTAGGCACAGAAAGACAAACACCTCATGTTCTCACTCACATGTGGAATCTAAAACTCACAGAAGCAGAGAGGAGAATAGTGGTTACAGAGTCTGGGGAATAAGGAAAATGGGGAGAGTATGGCCAAAGGGTACAAAATCTCAGACAGGAGGAATAGGTTGAACAATGTAGTGAATATACTTAATAATAGTATATTGTACGTTTCAAAATTGCTGAGAGTAACTTTCAAGTGTTCTCACTGCAAAAGATGATTCATATTTGAAGTGATGGATATGTTAGTTAGCTTGATTTAATTATTCCACATTGTATTCATAAATCATAACATCACTTTGTACCCCATAAATATACACAACTGTAAATTGTCAATTTATAATAAAATTTTAGAAAGAACTATGCTTATGGACTGTTTTGTAAAAACACAAAAAAAACCACATTACAAAGTTAAGTGCAAAAAGCAAAATGCAAAATTTGAGTCCAGTGAAAAAAGGTGTAGAAAAAAATTAATGGAACAGAAGACAAACAAATGTTAACATTGCTATCTTGTGAATGGTAATATGGAATTAACAGGTGATTTTTTCTTCTTCATAATGTTTCTGTACTGTCAAGATTCCCTAAAATGTACATTATTCATTTTTATAATAAGAGAAAAACTTATGGTGTAACGAAAAGTCAAATCTAAACAGATTGCCTTAATGCTCATTTAAAAAGTACTTATTGGCCGGGCGCAGTGGCTCACGCCTGTAATCCCAGCACTTTGGGAGGCCAAGGCGGGTGGATCACGAGGTCAGGAGATTGAGATCATCCTGGCCACGGTGAAACCCCATCTCTACCAAAAATACAAAAATGAGCCGGGCGTGGTAGCACGTGCCTGTAATCCCAGCCACTCAGGAAGCTGAGTCAGGAGACTCGCTTGAACCCGGGAGACAGAGGTTGCAGTGAGCCAAGATGGCACCACTACACTCCATGCTGGTGACAGACCAAGACTTGCTCTCAAAAAACAAAACAAAACAAAAAAAAGTACTGGTTAAAGAAACATTGATGGGAGGTGTGTAGAGGACAAGGCCAATCAGAAAAGGTGAATTTAACCAGGTGTTAGTATTGCCACATTTTTTTGTTTTGTTTTTTGTTTGTTTGTTTGGTTTTTGAGAACCTCGCTCTGTTGCCCAGTCTGGAGTGCAGCGGCACGATCTTGGCTCACTGCAACCTCCATCTCCCGGGTTGCCAACTTATCTCAGACAGAATCCTCTTACTGATTTTGCCAATGGTTCTGATCAAAAGCATTGGGATTTATATGAATAAAATGCTTTTGTAATGGTGGAAAAAAAATTGAAATTTGGTTAAGAATGGAATATTTACATAGTCTCACAGTAACACCTCGCAAAATACTTGTTCATTACAAAGCAAAATAAAGTAACTTTTCAGTACAAAAGTCTGGCATATACAGCCATAACTGAGTGATTAATGTGGATACTATTAGTAATGGGACAAGTCTAAATCATGTACTATCTGATAGAATGCAGTAGAACACAGCACCACCTTGTCGATGGTCCAGCAAAAGATGCACTTCCTGAATCTAAACATGAGGAAACATCAAACTATTGAGAAACATTTTACAAAATAACTGGCCTATAGTGCTCACAGGTGTCAAGATGACAAAAGTCAAGGAAAGACTAAGGAATTGTCTCAGAATAATGAAACTAAAGAGACATGATAAATGCAGTGCACAATTCTGAACTGAATTGTTTTCAATAAGAGACGTTTTGGGGATACTTGAATGAGATCTGAGGATTAGAAAGCAGTAATACATCAATATTAATTTCCTGACTTCATGGTTGTATTGTAGTTATGCAAGATAATGCCCTTGTTTGTAGGAGACACACACTGATATTTTTGGAAATTATAGTCATCAGCTTGGCAAATTACTTTGCAGTGTAATTAGAACTTTTCTGTAAGTTTGTATAAGTTTGTGATTGTTTCCAAAAAGAGAATTCTAAAACACAAGAAATACTCCAGGACAATTGGCATAAACTAGATTGTTCTAGAAGACTGGATATTATCATCATCCAATTTAAAAGTAGGTTTAATAATTAAATACTTCTTCAAGAGCAAGCATATTTACCTAGTATCACACCAAGGTATTAATACGTTACCCAAAGTGGTAGTAAATCTTTGCTTTGGTGGAATGAAAGGATTTATCATCCATTATAAGGATTTATGAAACTGTCACTATTAGGTCTAATGGGGACCTTATTAGAATGTTTTATGAGGAATTTTACTTTCACATCCGAACTTGCATTCTGAATCCTCTTCATCCTAGCCAACCCAAGGAAAATTACCTAATCTCTGGGATCCTTAGGAATGTAATGCCAAGCACTCTGCAAGATTGTTTTAAACATCTGATACTATGCGAAAGTTTAAAGTGTACAGCACACAGTAGTTAATGTCATATTTTATTGATTCCAGATGCACAGCATCATTTTTCACATTTTAAGATTTCTGAGGTCAAGATGTACCTTACAATGGAAGGCCTTTCACAGTTGCGAACAGCCAGAGAGAGGCCAGAAGTACTAGTCACTGTCTACATGTTTGCAAAGTTGAATAAAAGTACTGGCAGCCTGGCTGGAAAACTACAACCCTTCTGTGTTTCAGTCAACAAACACTTTCAGGTTCATTTAAGGAAGGAACATTCGTATTGGTTATATAAATCTTTTTTTGGCCCCTTCTGGCAAGATCAAGAAAGTGCCATCCTAAGAACTTGCAGAGTGAGAGTCAGTGGCTGTGGTAGAGCCTTCTTTTCAAAAAATGCTATGTCCCGGGAGGACATTACTAATTGAAAACACATGGACACCAACAATTCTGAGTTGAAGTGATTTGGAAGATTCAAATTATATGTGCAAAGAAGTTTTAGGGCTCTCTTAACCAGTTAATTTCACTTCTGTTTTTTAATTATGTATGTACAAGATGAATAAAGGTGGCCAGGCGCAGTGGTTCACACCTGTAATCCCAGTACTTTGGGAGGCCGAAGCAGGTGGATCACCTGAGGTCAGGAGTTTGAGACCAGCCTGACCAACAAGGTGAAACCCTGTCTCTACTGAAAATACAAACATGAGCCAGCTATTTGGAAGGCTGAGACAGGAGAATCGCTTGAATCTGGAAGGTGGAGGTTGCAGTGAACCAAGATTGCACCACTGCACTCCAGCCTGGGAGACACAGTGAGACTCCATCTCAGGAAAAAAAAAATGTATAAAGGTAAAATCTAGGTCTTAATAAGTCTAAACGATCTCTTTCAATAAGTACTTAGTAAGAATTCTAAGTTATGTTAATATAGTTCAACTGTCAGAGTTTTTCTTTATTCATGGTATATAAAATAATTAGGCTTATTACAATTGATATATGCCTTAGATTTGAAGAAAATCAGTCAGTGGTAATTTTTATTATCCTTGAAATGGCATCACTTAAATAGTTGCCACACATAGACAATAATCTGCAAAAACATGCTGGGTCCCTAGGATCAGTTCCTTATTACGGCAGAATTCATTTGGAAAAAATATGTAACCTCTGAGAGACTGTCTTTACCTAGGAGAACTAAAGTCGTGCCCATCATGTCTGCATCATTAGGAATATACTTGAATTGCTGTTTAATATAGGAAAAAGTGAAGATATACTCTAGGCACATGTTAGTAACATTCATCATTAATTAACTAATAGGGTCCCACTGGGTAGTTGTCTGAAAAGTCAAAATATTGGCCTCAGGGGGCCAGGAGAATCTGTGCAAATATGGATGTATTCATATAATCAAATTTTAGAGTGTTAAAGGAAACCATGGCTGGCTAATGCGTTGGTCATGTGACTAAGAAGGGAATTCATGACATGATAAAAACAACATGGAGCACTCTGTGGACTGACGTATAGCTGGCCACTCTGTATAGTAATATTGAATTCTCCTCTGAAGGGATCCACTGACGAAGTGATGATAGAATCCATCTGGACAGTGGTTTTTATTTCTGTATGGTTTACCACAACCAGCATGTTTGAGACTGGGGAAGAATGTATGGCATTTCCAAAGTCCCCATTTGAAACCAGATCATTTGAATTTAGGCTAAAGCAGAGGCACGTCGCCAAGGGGTTACCATTGATCTGACACCTTCAGCAAGGACCCAGCATTGGCCATTTTACATTTGCCTAGCACTGCACATTTCCTGTGCGGGACCTCTTGGACTGCCTTACCTGCAAACGATCTGATATTGACTGTTTTACAAAAGAAACACCAGAATTTTGAAAATGGGCCAGGCGAAGGCATATCTTAAATGAGCTATCCTAGCCAAGATTTTCACCCCACTGTTTCCATTGATCCACACCCCTCCCCACACACAATGTGGACAATCTGTTTAAAATCTAGATGACTTATGCCATTTTATATCTGTCCCTGCTGTCATGTTGACTGTAGATGAAGCAACCTTAGTCATTTCACAAACTGGTTAATCTTCCAATCATTTGCTGAGGGTGGGCTGTGGGCAACATTTTACAAATATCCAATTGCAAATCATTTTATTGATTCTTAGAGTATTTAAAGATTGCATTGTTAAGCTATTTGTGAAATAGAGGATTAAACTCATTTAAAATGTTAATCTACGGTGCATGAATCATGCATTCAGCCTGTTTTAGTTCTTCCATAATGCTCATCAGAAAGTTTAGCATAGAAAACTACTTACAGGACCACTGAATTATTCTTGTCAACTAAAGTGATATGTAGTCATCATGTGAGTAAGACAGGCTCTTAAATTAGGTGAATACTATTAAAAAACTAGATCCTATTTTGTCTGGAAAGAATAATAATATTTAACATTTTGATAGGAAACCTTGACCTCAACTTTCTAAAAAAACTATCGTAAGTATATAAGTAAATACACATATTTTATGTGAAATGTCTATACTAGTATAAATGTGTTTCCTTTCTTATAGTCAACAGATTCATATTCTCCCTCTTCTTCAATATAGTCTTGAAATCTTTTTTTTCTTTTTTCTTTTTTTTTTTTTTTTTGCTTTTTGAGGTGGAGTCTCACTTTGCTGCCCAGGCTGGAGTGCAGTGGCACAATCTCAGCTCACTGCAACCTCCACCTCACTGATTCAAGCGATTCTCCTGCCTCAGCCTCCCAAGTGGCTGGGATTACAGACACCTGCCACCATGGCCAGTTAATTTTTTGTATTTTTAGTAAAGATGGGGTTTCACCACGTTGGTCAAGCTGGTCTTGAACTCCTGACCTTGGCCTCCCAAAGTGCTGGGGTTACAAGCGTGAGTCACCACACCTGGCCTGTTCAATGTAGTCTTCATAATCTTTATTATTCTTTGTGACTTAGTTCCATGCAGGAATTTGATATACGAATGAAGAGCCTATGCATCCAATAGATTAGAGGTGACATAAGTGAAAAATACAATGTACTTCATAATGTGCTACACTTAGAGGTTTACTCTCGGGCCAACAGTTATGAAATAGTGCTACTCCACTATTTCCTTACCCCTTGTTGTGGATTGATCATTTGTGTTCCCACAAAATTCATAGCCCTAACCCTCAAGTGGCTGTGTTTGGAGATAGGACTTGTGAGGAGGTGATAAGGGTTAAATAAAGTGGGTCCTAATCTAGTACAGCTGGTGCCCTTACAAAATGAGGAAGAGATAGTAGATGTCTCTCTTTCCACCATGTGAGGACACAGTGAGACAGTAGCCATCTGCAAGTCAGGAAGAGCACCCTCACCGGAAATCAAACACTGCTGGACCTTGATCTTGAATATTCCAGAATCCAGAACTGCAAGAAAATAAATTTCTGTGGTTTAAGCCACAGAATCTGTGGTATTGGCCGGGCGCGGTGGCTCAAGCCTGTAATCCCAGCACTTTGGGAGGCCGAGACGGGCGGATCACGAGGTCAGGAGATCGAGACCATCCTGGCTAACACGGTGAAACCCCGTCTCTACTAAAAATACAAAAAAAAAACTAGCCGGGCGAGGTGGCGGGCGCCTGTGGTCCCAGCTACTCGGGAGGCTGAGGCAGGAGAATGGCGTGAACCCGGGAGGCGGAGCTTGCAGTGAGCTGAGATCCGGCCACTGCACTCCAGACCGGGCGACAGAGCAAGACTCCGTCTCAAAAAAAAAAAAAAAAGAATCTGTGGTATTTTGTTATGGCAGCCCAAGCCGACTAAAGCACTCCTATTTGGCCTTTCCTCCCCCAGTACACACATCTCTATAAGTGTACTGGTATTTATCAAGCCCCCAGATTAAATTAGACCGGTGCCATGTTTGGATTACTTTATATTATTACTGGGTGTCTTAAAGTGTTTGAGTTCAATATTCCCCAGACAAATCACATTGTGTACCTTTATTTAATATACAAAGAACCTAAGAGCAAAGAAATTTGTGTTCTTAAGTGACCAAGTTTTACTCTGACTTTTCAGTTCTAGAATCTAGGAAGACCACTTCAAATTATTCACAAACTATCTTGGTTAATTCTAAGTTGCCATTCAGTCTTGTATTAGAATGGCAATATCCATTAGCTAATATTTGAATCTCTATTCTCTGTAAGTCATTCCACTATATATTTGGGTAACACAAAGTTTAAGACCATCTTTGCTTTTAAGAGGCTTCTAATGCAATGAAGAAACAAATCATAAACTGTTAGAGGCTCAATTTTGCGTTCAGAGATGAGGAAAATAATAACAACAACAACAAACAAGACATCACAAAGTAAGTCATAATCATGCCAAATGAAAGGTCACAAATGTGGAGTATTAGTATTCCTGAATGGAAGCATGAATACATGCTAAGGTAAATATTTCACAGTATTCTTAAAGAAGGGAGAAGACATGGATCACATCATTCAAAGGACTGGGGTGAATCAGTTTGGTTTGCAGAGAGGACTTGAGAAGGTAAATAGTTGATAGAAGCTTAACGAGGTTGGCTAAAGCAAGGTAATGGTCTGTGGACTGTTCTTCTGCAGGTAGTGGGAGAGAACAGGATGGAAACGAAGTCAAAAGATGACTGTGGTTATAATATTCAGGACAAAGTGCAGGGGAAGGCCCAGAAGGTAGGTACCCCAACTAAGGGGCTTTTGTAAGAACTGAAAGAAAGGATCAGGTGCAAAAGACAGCAGAGTATAAGTTAAAGAAAGATCATACAGAAAGGTGGATGCCATTTGCTCTTTAAATATTAACTTTTAAAAGACAAAGGTAATATTCCCATGGTATATGTATACCACAGTTTCTTTATCCACTCATTGATTGATGAGCATTTGTGTTGGTTCCACGTTTTTGCAATTGCAAATTGTGCTGCTATAAACATGCATGTGTATCTTTTTTATATAATGACTTCTTTTCCTCTGGGTAGATACCCAGTAGTGGAATTGCCAGATCAAATGGTAGTCGAATGAATTAATGGCATTCACAGCAAACTGGATGACATTGGAGGCGCTTATTCTAAGTGAAGTAACTCAGGAATGGAAAACCAAACATTGTATGTTCTCACTCATATTTGGGAGCTAAGCTATGAGGATGCAAAGGCATAAGAAAGACACGTTGGACTTTGGGGACTCATGGGGAAAGGGTGGGGAGGGAGTGAGGGATAAAAGACCACAAATTGGGTGCAGTGGATAATGCTTGGGTAATGAGTACACCAAAATCTCACAAATCACCACTGAAGAACTTACTCATGTAACCAAACACCACCTGTTCCCCAATAACCTATGGAAATATAAAAGTTTAATAAAATTTAAAAAAGACAAAAGTAATAAACTTTCGTTATACAAGTTTAGAGTATTTATTAAAAATTAGCATTAAAATAAAAGTGTAAATAGCTATTTATTATCCCTTCTCATGCTGTGTAGGGGTAACTACATTTAAAAGTATAGCAAGATCTTTCTACCATTTTTCCTGTTTTTGCCTCAATTTGAAGTAAAAAGCTACTTACCAGCCTTGCATATGCGTAGGCTATCCCATATTCATCTTTGGTGTGGCAAGCATCAACACATTCATCTGTTTTCCTGGTTCCTTAAATTCGCAGTCATCACATCAGATCATATTTCAGAGGTCCACCTCTAATCTGTTAGAAAAATTTTCCTTCAGGAGTTATTTATTCATTTATGCATAACTTCCTACAATGGACATTTTAAACATATATGAAAGAAGAGAGGGCCAGATGCGGTGGCTCACACCTGTAATCCCAGCACTTTGGGAGGCTGAGGCTGGCAGATTACCTGAGGTCAGGAGTTCAAAACCAGCCTGACTAACAAAGAGAAACCCCATCTCTACTAAAAATACAAAATTAGCCAGGCGTAGTGGTGCATGCCTGTAATCCCAGCTACTTGGGAGGCTGAGGCAGGAGAATCACTTGAACCTGGGAGGCAGAGGTCGCGGTGAGCTGAGATCATGCCATGGCACTCCAGCCTGGGCAGCAAGAGTGAAACTCTGTTTCAAAAAAAAAAAAAAAAAGATTAGCACAATAATGAATGCTCCTATACCATCACCCACAATATACATAGGCCAGCCTTTTTTCATCTCTTATTCTTTCCTTAGGATCTGTCTATCTGCCCCCTACTAGCTTATTGTAAAGCAGTTCCTAGACATTATACTTTAGGATGGGTCTCTGTGAGATAAAGGTTCTTTTTTTAAAAAAAACATAAACATAATTGTAGTATAGCTCTTAACATTTTTTAGCAGTTCCTTAATATCATCCAATGGCCAGTCAATATTCACATTGATTCCATTAGTTCACATATATCTTTATATATAATTTGTTTGAATCCAGATCCAAAGAAGGGCCACACATTGCATTTGGTTGGTATGATTTTTTCTTTTTCTTTTTTCTATTTTGAGACAGGGTCTGGGTCTGTTGCCGAGGCTGAAGTGCAGCGGCACAATCATGGCTCGGCTCACTGCAATCTCTGCCTCCTGGGCTCAAGCAATCCTCCCAACTCAGCCTCCGGAGTAGCTGGAACTGCAGACCATGTGCCACCATGCTAGCTAATTTTTGTAGTTTTTGTAGAGACAAGTTCTCACCATGTTGCCCAGGACTGGTCTCAAACACCTGAGCTCAAGCGATCCTCCTGCCTCAGCCTCCCAGAGTGCTAGGATTACAGGCAAGAGCCACCACACCAGGGTGATATAATTTTCAAGTCCCTTTTAATGTATACTAGTTTGCTTCCTGCTTTTACTTCTCTTGCCGTTAGTTTATTGAAGAAAGCAACTTATTTGTACTGTCAAATGTCCTGCATTTTGGATTTGGCTGATTACATCCCTGTGGTATCATTTCACGTGTTTCTCTAGCCCTGTGTTAGTGTTTTTAGGAATACCTAAGTTTTAGACTTATTTGATGTATTACAATCCATGCTAGCCATTATGTTCTCTGATGTTTGCATTGTGTTTCTTTGGCCAGTGGGAATCCCATCGAGTTGGTTCCTGTGTCCTGTTGAGGAGGTGCCAGTGGAGTGGTAATGCCCTTACTTTTTGGTATGACAAGATGTTCAGACTCAATCTGTGCATTTGCTGCCTCAGACCTGGAATCAGCCGTTTCTCTAAGGAGCTTCCTTTCCTCTTAGTGGAAAATTATATTGCAAAACCATAATCTGGGTGCTGCAAGTGCTCTTGACTACAGGGCTGGCCATAACTTCTAGGCCTTTTCATTACTCAGAGCTGGGAAATGATTTTGTTTTGTTTTGTTTCAAAAATAAAATTACATCCCGGATTTAAACTGATGTTTTCAATTTAAATTTAAGATTACAGATTTTTCACTTATCTTCTTTCTCTTATACTTGTACTTCTTTTCTTTGATGCTAAAAATCTATCTTGGTTTCTAATGACACTAACATAATTAATATTTGACTTACTGTACGATATATATTTATTTGTTTTAAAACTGTAATTCTGGTAATTTTACTAACAGATAAATGATCATGCCGTCCCTAAGGAATACCATAGACAAATCTGGAGTATGGAGTATTCTGTATGAACAAAGCACCTGGTTTCTGCCATAAGCCAATGACATAAAAAACAAGGATGAGGGAGAGTACTTTTCTAGATTAAAGGGACTTGAGAAACCTAGTGACCAACTATGACATGTGAACTATTTGAAGTCTAATTCAGAAAACCAACTGTAAAAAGACTTTTCAAAGAAAATTGGGGTGTGATTACGGACAGGCTGATAGATGATGCCGAGAAAATATCGCTAATTTTTTAGGTATGATAAAGGCATTTTGTTTATGTAAGAAAGTGCAATACATTCCATAGAGACATACTGAGCCATGCATGGTGACATAGCAGGAAATCTGGAGATTGCTTTAAGATATTCTGGCAAAGAAAAAAGTAAAACAAAAAAGGATGGATGAATAAGTGTGGCAAACCATTGATAATTATTGAATCTGGGTGGTGGGTATAGAGGGCTTCATTATACTGCTTTTTCTACTTTTGAGGATGCTTGAAACTTCTTACAGTATAGTTTGAAGTGAGGTTACAGTCACCAAAACAGCATGGTACTGGTACCAAAACAGAGATACAGACCAATGGAACAGAACAGAGCCCTCAGAAATAATACCACACATCTGCAACCATCTGATCTTTGACAAACCTGAAAAAAACAAGAAATGGGGAAAGGATTCCCTATTTAATAAATGGTGCTGAGAAAACTGGCTAGCCATATATAGAAAGCTGAAACTGGATCCCTTCCTTACACCTTATACAAAAATTAATTCAAGAGGGATTAAAGACTTAAATGTTAGATGTAAAACCATAAAAACTCTAGAAGAAAACCTAGGCAATACCATTCAGGACATAGGCATGGGCAAGGACTTCATGTCCAAAACACCAAAAGTAATGGCAACAAAGGCCAAAATTGACAAATGGGATCTAATTAAACTAAAGAGCTTCTGCACAGCAAAAGAAACTACCATCAGGGTGAACAGGCAACCTACAGAATGGGAGAAAATTTTTGCAATCTACTCATCTGACAAAGGGCTAATATCCAGAATCTACAAAGAACTCAAACAAATTTACAAGAAAAAACAAACAACCCCATCAAAAAGTGGGCAAAGGATATGAACAGACACTTCTCAAAAGAAGACATTTATGCAGCCAACAGACACATGAAAAAAAGCTCATCATCACTGGCCACCAGAGAAATGCAAATCAAAACCACAATGAGATACCATCTCACATCTGTTAGAATGGTGATCATTAAAAAGTCAGGAAACAACAGATGCTGGAGAGGATGTGGAGAAATAGGAACACTTTTACACTGTTGGCGGGACTGTAAACTAGTTCAACCATTGTGGAAGACAGTGTGGTGATTCCTCAAGGATCTAGAACTAGAAATACCATTTGACCCAGCCATCCCATTACTGGGTATATACCCATAGATTATAAATAATGCTGCTACAAAGAAACATGCACATGTATGTTTATTGCAGCACTATTCACAATAGCAAAGACTTGGAACCAACCCAAATGTCCATCAGTGACAGACTGGATTAATAAAATGTGGCACATATACACCATGGAATACTACACAGCCATAAAAAAGGATGAGTTCATGTCCTTTGTAAGAACATGGATGAAGCTGGAAAACATCCCTCTCAGCAAACTATCGCAAGGACAAAAAACCAGGCACCACATTTTCTCAAGCATAGGTGAGAATTAAACAATGAGAACACTTGGACACAGGAAGGGGAACCTCACACACCGGGGCCTGTCTTGGGGTGGGGGGAGTGGTGAGGGATATCATTAGGAGATACACCTAATGTAAATGACTAGTTAGTGGGTGCAGCACACCAACATGGCACATGTATACATATGTAACAAACCTGCACGTTGTGCACATGTACCCTAGAACTTAAAGTATAATGAAAAAAAATGGGTAGAACAACCTGAAAAAAAGAAACTTCTTATAATAAAGATAAATAGTCTTTCTATGACCTCATGGCTCAGTGTGAAAAATCCAACCTCTGGACCCTATTGGATCTTCTTATCCAATTCAATCCTACTCTTCCAGGTTTACCTGTGAATGCTGTCACTCATGCACACTGCACAGCTGTAGTGAATGACTTGTGTAACATGATTGTCCTTGCTGCTGTGCTTACACTGTTTCCTCTACTTACGGGTCCTCTCCACCCATTATTCCGAGAAGAATCCCCCCAGAGAGATGGTTAAAAACACTGATTATAGTAATTACCATTAATTGAGTGTTTACACTTGGCAATGGAATGCGCTGGGTAATGATTCATGTTCTTTTTTTTTTTTTTTTTTTCTTTTGAGATAGAGTCTTGCTCTGTCACCCAAGCTGGAGTGCAGTGGTGCAATCTCAGCTCACTGCAACCTCCACCTCCCAGGCTCAAGCAATTCTTGTGCCTCAGCATCCCAAGTAGCTGGGACTACAGGCATGTGCCACTATGCCCAGTTAATTTTTTTTGTATTTTTTGTTAGAGACGGGGTTTCATCATGTTGGCCAGGCTGGTGTCAAACTCCTGGCCTCAAGTGATCTGTCCACCTTGGCCTCCCACAGTGCTGGGATTACAGGGGTAAGCCCCCACACCCATCCAATATTCATTTTTAAACAATCCTGAGATATACCTGAGAAAAAGAGGAAACCAGATCAAAGAGGTGAAGTAATTTGCTCATAGTGCAATTCATTCTGAGGCATACTATGCCTTTTGTTTGTTTGCTTGTTTGTTAAACTGTATCCGTGGTTGTCACATTTTAGAGTTGCATGAGGTCATCTGGAACAGTTATTTTCACATGCAGATTCATGAGGCGCACCTCCTAATCTTGACTTTTTTCAGCTGCACTTGAGCCCTGAAGCTGATTGTTTCACCAGGGTGTCAAGAGGGTGCTGCGACTTGTGGTCTTTAAGCTGCACTTTGAGAAGCACTGCACTACAGCATGCTGTAACCTCCTTTCATCCTTTCTGTCACCACCTGCAGATCCCTAGGTCCTATTAATGAGATCATATATATGAAATGATTTTGTGTATCTTCTATCACCTTGAATATGGAAGGCATTATATCGCCTGACATGGTTACAATGGAAACATCTTAATATTTCAAACTTGGATTACAAAATGCGACCTGGGAAAGAGAATTCATTAATGTCATCAACAAATATATTGAGTGCCTGTGTGTTTTGTGCCAAAGATTCATGTACCTGAATTGAAATGCACCTATCATCATTGGGAAGAAATGTTTTACCTGCCTTTGCCTTCCACTCCAGATGTTTTATGGGGTAGGCTGAATTTTCACAAGCAGAAATGACATTAAGTATTTTCAGGAGGCAAAGAAATAACAAAAATGACATTATTTCCAGTGAAATTCTCTGTATTTTCAGGAGGCAAAGAAATAACAGAAGCTACAAAAAAAGTGAGAAATTTGTGTCAAAAATGGCTCCCATACAGTTTGGAGGCTCCTCAAAAAACTAAAAATAGAGCTCCCATATGGTCCAGCAATCCCACTGCTGGGTATATACCCCAAAGAAAGAAAATCAGTATACCTAAGAGATATCTGCACCCCCATGTTTATTGCAGAGCTGTTCACAATAGCCAACATTTGGAAGCAACCTAAGTGTTCATCAACAGATGAATGGATAAAGAAAATGTAAGACATACACACAATGGAGTACTATTCAAACATAAAAAGAATAAGATCCTGTCATTTCCAATAACATGGATGAAACTGGAGATCATTGTGTTAAGTGAAATAAGCCAGGCACAGAAAGACAAACATCACATGTTCTCACTTATCTGTGAGATCTAAAATCAAAACAATTGAACTGATGAACATAGAGAGTAGCAGGATGGTTACCAGAGTCTGGGAAAGGAAGCTGGGGGGTGGAGAGGGGAGATGTGAGGATGGTTGATGGGTAGATAAAAATATAAAATTAGAATGAGTAAGACATGCTATTTGATTGCACAACAGGGTGACTATAGTCAACAATAATTTAATTGTACATTTAAAAATAACTAAAAGAGTGAAATTGGATTATTTGTAACACAAAGAACAAACGCTTGAGGAGATGGATACCCCATTCTCCATGACGTGGTTATTTCATATTGCATGCCTGTATCAAAACACCTCACGTGCCCCACAAATATGTACCCCTATTATATACCCACAAAAATTAAAAATAAGAAAATCCTAAAAAGTGACTCCAGTGTCTAAGGAAATATTTCTGGAAATAATTTGTGCATATGTAAATGCAATTGGGGACTAGTCTGACCAACATGGTGAAACCCTGTCTCTACTAAAAGTACAAAAATTAGCCAGGGGTGGTGACATGTGCCTGTAATCCCAGCTACTTGGGAGGCTGAGGCAGGAGTATTGTTTGAACCTGGGAGGTGGAGGCTACAGTGAGCCAAGATCGTTCCACTGCACTCCAGCCTGGGCAGCAAAGTGAGACTCCGTCTCAAAAAAATTAAAAATAAAAATAAATAAATGCAATTGGAATAAATAATTGGGGTTTTTTTTCAGTACTCACATAGTCAATAGACTTTCAGTCAAAATTTTTACAAAAATCTGTATAGGATTTATGCAGTATGAAAAAGGGAATCCAACAGCAAAAAAACTTTGCTTAGAAACTCATTCAGAGATGCCTCTCATTTAGTTGAATATGAACTTTTTTTTTTTTTTTTATGGATTATCTCTCTGTCACTCAGGCTGGAGTGCAGTGGCATGATCTCGATTCACTGCAACTTCCACCTCCTGGGTTCAAGCGATTCTCCTGCCATCTGAGTAGCTGGGACTACAGGCAAAAGCCACTATCCCTGGCTAATTTTTGTATTTTTGGTAGAGACAGGGTTTCACCTTGTTGGCCAGGCTGGTCTCAAACTCCTGACCTCAAGTAATCTGCTTACCTCAGCCTCCCACAGTGCTGGGATTACAGGTGTGAGCCACCGTGCCCAGCCAAATATGGACTATTTAGAATGGGAAAAACTTTTATCCAAATTTCCAAAAGTCCTGGTGAAAATGGAAGCAGCAAAGAGCATTGTGTTAAGTTGGCTGGGGTTGCTGAAGAGGAAGAAAAAGTAGGAAAATGGTGTGGAAAAAGGGAACGACGTATCTGTTAAGGAACTCTTATCTAGAATATATAAATAACTATTATAAGTCAATAAAAACACGGCCGAGTGCAGTGACTCACGCCTGTAATTCCAGCACTTTGGGAGGCTGAAGTGGGTGGATCACAAGGTCAAGAGATCGAGACCATCCTGGCCAACACGGTGAAACCCTGTCTGTACTAAAAATACAAAAATTAGTTGGGCGTGGTGGCGCCCACCTGTAGTCCCAGCAACTTTGGAGGTTGAGGCAGGAGAATCACTTGAACCTGGGAGGCAGAGGTTGCAGCAAGCCGAGATTGTACCACTGCACTCCAGCCTGGCGACAGAGCAAGACTCTATCTCAAAACAACAACAACAAAAACCAAATAACCCAATGAAAAATCGACAAAGGATCTGAGTAGACATTCCTCCAGAGATGATATACAAAAGGCCAATAGACACTGAAAAGATGCTCAGCTTCCTGAGCCATCTGGGAAAGGCAAATCAAAACCACAATGAGACAGCCCTTCATGCATACACTAGCAGGGCTACAGTCAAAAATACAGATGGTAACAAAAGATGATGAGCACCTGGAGAAACCAAAACCCTCACATGTTGCTGGTAGGAATGTAAATATTGTGAAAGGAAAATAGTCCAGAAGTAACAAGAGTTATCGTGTGAGGCAGCAATTCTACCTGTAGGTATATACCTAAAAGAAATGAAAACGTGTCCACAGAAAAAACGTCTCCATGAATTTTCACAACAGCATTATTCCTAGTAACCAAGAAGTGGAAACAACCCAAATGTCATCAAGTGATGGATGGGTAAATAAAATGTGGTATGTCCATGCAATGCAGTATTCTTCAGCAACAAAAAGGAATGAAGCACTGACCCATTGCTACAATGCGGATGAACCTGGAAACCCTTGTGTTAAGTGCAAGAAGTGAGTCACAAGGGACCATGTATTATATATGTCCAGAATAGGAAGCCTCTAGAGATGAAAATAGGTTAGCGATTGTCCGTGGCTCAGCAGGATAGAGGACTGGAGGGTGAGGGTGTATAGGAGTGAGGTTTCTTTGGGGTAATGAAAATATGCTAAAATTGAATGTAGTGATGGATGCAGAAGCCTGTCAATCTACTAAGGTCACTGCATCATACGCTTTAGGTGGGTGAATTGTATGGCATGTGGATTATGTCTCAATAAAGCTGTTAACAAAAAAGGACCATATCAAAAAATACAAAAGATATTATTGCTACTATAATACATGGGACAAAAATACCCATTACTTTAAGATCTTATTTTCACTATGAGGCGTGAAAATGAGAGAGAGAAAAAATATGTAAATATGTTTAATACCTATGCACCAAGCTTTATATTATTCTTATTTAACACTGCGAGCTGGCAAGGCAAGTATTTTCTAATTTTACAGATTACTTCAAAGAAGCAGGTCAGTTGTATCCTTAAGTGGCAGAGCACAGACTTAAACAACGTTTGTCTGTCTACAAAGTAAATATTTTTTCAATTACATCATTTGGTCTCTATTACTGCTAATTTCATAGTTTTATTTCAATAATGGAGCTAAATGTAAAACAGAGCCTTTATTCTATTTGTGTTAGTTTTACTTTTAAAAAATTATATAAAAATGGGCCGGGCTCGGTAGCTCACGCCTGTAATCCCAGCACTTTGGGAGGCCAAAGCAGGCAGATCATTTGAGGTCAGGAGTTCAAGACCAGCCTGGCCAACATGGTGAAATCCTGCCTCTACTAAAAATACAAAAATTAGCTGGGCATGGTGACTTGTGCCTGTAATCCCAGCTACTCGGGAGACTGAGACAGGAGAATCGCTTGAACTCGGGAGGTGGAGGTCACAGTGAGCTGAGATTGCATCATTGCACTCTACCCTGCCTAGATGACACAGCAAGACTCAATCTCAAATATATACATATATTTGAGATACACACACACACAGAGAGAGAGAGAGAGAGAGAGAGTCAAATATATATATATATATGTCCTAAACTTCTACCAGTTGACTCGGAGCACATTTTTTATCCATTTAGAAGATAAAATTAAAAGTATATGCATATGTAATCTGGTGCAGTGGCTCATGTCTGTAATCCCAGCACTTTGGGAGGCCGAGGCAGGTGGATCACTTGAGGTTAGGAGTTCAAGACCAGCTGGGCCAACATGGTGAAAACCCATCTCTACTAAAAATACAAAAATTAACTGGGTGATGTGACTCATGCCTGTAATCCCAGCTACTTGGGAGGCCAAGGCAGGAGAATCGCTTGAACCCAGGAGGCAGAGGTTGCAGTAAGCTGAGATCACACCACTGCACTCCAGCCTGGGCAACAAGAGGGAGATTCTGTCAAGAAAAAAAAAAAAAAAACAGTATATGCATATGCATATATTTTAATATATATACTAAAATTTCTTTCTGAAAAATAATGTAATATCATTGTTACATAGCTCAGTTTTGTCTTAGGTGATACAGCATCTTGGAAAATTGACTTTGTTATTACCCAGGGTAAAATAATCAAGACATCTTTAATATAGCTATGTGAATCATCTTGCCCACTTTTTAAATTATTTACTTGTTGTAGTCAACATAGCAATTGATACTATCTAACACTGTATAATTATTTCATGGCTGATGGGGTCCTATAAAGGTTGATAGATTTTATAAATTTTATATTCCATGGCTTCTATTTCTTAAGTATTTTTTTCATTTATAGCAATCTCAGGACATAAGAATGTGTTCAGTCAATTTAACATTAGTTTTTATTTTTGTCCTGAGAAAGCAGAAATATCAGTGCCAAAGGTACACAGTAAAAAAACAGAAATCACATAAATTCCCCCTTTCAAGGGCAAAACTGCTGCACACGGCCCTTGGACATATTAACTTGTCCACATCAAATCAAAAACAAATGGGATAAGAAATAAAAAGTGGACTAGTGTGAAATTGTTGCTTGTCAACATTAGGGAGTACGTTTTATATCAAGAAACTCATAAAGAATGGACGATAGCTTGGCTCTCCTGTTGTTTTTTTTTTTTTTTTTTTTTTTTTTTTTGAGACGGAGTGTCGCTGTGTCGCCCAGGCTGGAGTGCAGTGGCGCGATCTCGGCTCACTGCAAGCTCCGCCTCCCGGGTTCCCGCCATTCTCCCGTCTCAGCCTCCCGAGTAGCTGGGACTACAGGCGCCCGCAACCGCGCCCGGCTAGTTTTTTTTTTGTTTTGTTTTTTTTTTTGTTTGTTTGTTTTTGTTTTTTTATTATACTTTAAGTTCTAGGGTACATGTGCATGACATGGGGTTTCACCGTGTTAGCCAGGAGGGTCTCGATCTCCTGACCTCGTGATCCGCCCGCCTCGGCCTCCCAAAGTGCTGGGATTACAGGCTTGAGCCACCGCGCCCGGCCGGCTCTCCTGTTTAACCATCAAAAGTTTTGTTGCAGCTGGTGCTAAAAGCTCCCAATATTTGGAAATAGTTTTTCCCTTCTCTTTTGGGGGTGTTTTTGATTGCTAACAATAGTAGCTTCTTCTTGGGCTTAAATGAATCAAATCTATTTGTTTTGATCCTGAATTGCCCACAAATCAATTACATATTCTTGACTAAGGGGAACTCTGATACTGACTCAATTTTTCCAGCTAATGTCACATATTAATCAGGAAGGCTGGCCCTTTAACTTCCCTGCATGTTGCAAACATAATATACTCACAATAGCCTGTGCCAAATCACTCATGATAAATCTACCTGTCTCGTCTACAAAAGGTCTCACAGACTTTCCATATCCCCAGCATGACCAAAGTTCAAATTCAATCCATCATATTATATGCCAAAACCCCAAAGAAAATCACACCCGATGGACTGTTAAACCGTATTAGGTTTGTATTATTTAGCTCAAGAACATTGAATCAGATTTAAGTAAAGTGCAGCCTTGAAAGTATTTTAATGGATCTTGGCTTGTTGCTGCTAAGTGTGTGTGTATATACGTATACACACATATACATAAATACGTATACACACACATATGTATATATATGTATACACACACATACATAAAACGTTGTGTTAAAATAAGTATAAATTATTTCATATGAATGCAGGAAAATCATAATTGTGTTGGTAAATTGGTCATTTTGCAAAGCATGTGAATTCAGACCATTACAGGAAGGTATTAACATACTATAAATTAACAGAGTAATGGTTAACTATGCTTCTGTAAACGTGACTTTTTAAAGGCTTGTCAGAAAATTCTGAAGGAATCCTACTCACGGAATTCATTTTCCTCTACGTTAACTTCAAATAGTGCTATAATATCCATGTAGAAATAAGAGTGTAGAGCAGGTAACCAAATTGAGGTTCCACACTCCAGAATAATTGATACTATTAGTCCTTTACACCCATATTCTCAGCTCAAGAAACTCACAAATGACACTGAGGAGTTGTGAATAAATAATTAGAAGTGATGTAGAAGATTTGAAAACTAGCTTTGATGACTTCAAATATGATACTAGAAGAGGTACCCTATTAAATTAGTTTTCTTTAAAAACTAAAATAAAGTGGACACTGGAAGGAAAACTTAGTCTTATAGTCATTAATAATAATTATAATGACAGGCCAGGCACAGTGGCTCACGCCTGTAATCCCAGCACTTTGGGATCACTTGAGCCAGGAGTTCAAGACAACATGATGAAACCCCATTTCTACCAAAAATACAAAAATATTAACTGGGCATGGTGGTGCACGCCTGTTAGTCCCAGCTACTTGCGAGGCTGAGGCAGGAGGATTGCTTGAGCTCAGGAAGTCGAGGCTGCAGTGAGCACTGATTGTGCCACTGCACTCCAGCCTGGACAACAGATAGAGACCTCGTCTCAAAGTAATAATAACAATTATTATTATTATTATTACCATCTCATCAGGATCACTGAACTTACTTCAAGTGTCACTATGGTTCTATTATTCTCAAGAAAATGACTCTTGCTTCTCATTTAAAATAGAATACATACATAATAATAGGCTAAAGCGGATTGGAGAAATTCTTTTGAACACCTGGATCTTAGGCAAATCATTCTCTTTGCTGAATGTGTGTAATCCTCAGGAGTCTTGGATTTCAGCACACCCAGTACTGCAATGCTCTGAACACCTTGTGCATTTGTATTTTTACTGTGTTATTCTAGCACTGTGTTAGAATGGGTTGACATTGTCACAGTGGGGGACATCGTTGGCTAAGCCTTATTTCATTCTGAGAATCTGCCTCTTGAGATCTCACATTTTTCACTTGTCAGAAACAAATGTAACAGGGAAAATTATACCAATGGACTTTTGAAAACTAAATGCAATAATCACACATGAAATACATGTGTCTAGAGTGAGCCCATGTGATAAAGTGGATTCTGGGCCCTGAGAAAACTGTTGCACTTACACTGTTTCACTAATAGCTACTTCCAGACGTATGTTTTTAATAAGTGTTTAATAAGCAATTTAGAACTCCAGAGAGCATGCATTAGGACACTGGAAAATCTATAAGAAATTGGAGCAACTTGTTTGTGAAGAATGATTTATATTAATATGGAGTTGTAAAACTATCTTTATGAAAGTTGCTGTTGTGATTGCTTTATTTTTTTTCATCTTTCCCAATGAGTATAGTAGTTTTATGTCTACGTTGGCTTCTTTTTCCTATCAAGAACATTGTAGCCATGTGAGAACTGTTTTGTCTTCTTACAGTTCTTTAGTATACCAAAATAAATGCAAATGAAGGCAAATAAATTATCCTTGACACAGGAAGTCTTTTCTACTTACTTATCAAGTGTTGTAGATCTACAATCTATTTTCATGTGATTCTTTCAGAGGATATAAGTTTAGACTCTCACACCAAAACACAATTTCATCCAATTAATTCATCAAATCATATTCTTAAATATGCTGAGTTCAGCAAAGATATAATTCATGGTTATTAAGGCATTTACCCTTCATTGTTTCTTATTATTTTTAATTCCACCTAGATATCACTAAATAAAAATTCTGTTATTGTTACGAAATAAACACAGAAACATTTGCTATTACTCTTGAAGTCACACAGTTAAACTCTACACTTGCTAATTTTTTGATCCTTGAGTAGTTTGAATATGGAGAACCAAATCAAGCCCTGGACAAGTAACTCTGCACACTTGAGTTGTTTTAAATCTACTGGAGGTCAAATAATCTAGACATTAAATCAGATTGTGACCATAAAACATACACTAGGGTCTTACGTCATTTCAATACATAGAGTCAAGGTCAGAAGTATAAAAGCACATACAGAGATCTTTATCTTTTACCCTTTAATAAGAATTGAGTGGTGTGCAGATTCTGTATTACCTGAATCACAAGGTCCTTTATGTTTCACACCACTATTGGTGCTCTTCTGAGAGTTTAGCTTCTTGAACTGGCAGACATCCTCACAGTTTTTTTCCTGGTTCACACAGATGCATTGTGGCTCAGTGATTCTCCATCTGTCAGCACCGCTGCATCCAGGACCATGCCAGGTTGTTAACATACTGATCATAGAAATGGCTATTTTGGTCGGGTGCAGTGACTCACACCTGTAATCTCAGCACTTTGGGAGCCTGAGGTGGGCGGATCACTTGAGGTCAGGAGTTCGAAACGAGCATGGCCAAAATGGTGAAACTCCGTCTCTATTAAAAATAAAAAAAATTAGCTGGGCCTGGTGGTGGGCACCTGCAACCCCAGCTACTTGGGAGGCTGAGGCAGGAGAATCACTTGAACCCCAGAGGCGGAGCTTGCAGTGAGCCGAGATTGCACCACTGCTCTCCAGCCTGGGACACAGAGCAAGACTCCGTCTCAAAAAAAAAAAAAACCTGTTTCTCCCCATTTTCCACCATTCCAAGTAGAGCTGTATCGCTTCAGCATAGTCCTGGACCAGGAGCGTGCAGGGTGGGAGTGGAGTTCTAAATCACATTTTCCACAGCTATCATCTCTCCAGAATAACCTCAGCCAGCACTCATGACGCAAAGTGGGGAGACTCTGCAAACCATGTAAAGGTTGTAGCAGGGCTGCAAACATCACTATGCTCACCAAAGGCTTCATTCCAAGCCATTCATTCACACCAGCTTTGAATCTTTGGTTTTAAGCTGAAAGAAAAGACATCCCAATTTTTCATCTTGTTTTTCCCTCTTTTCCCTCCAAAAAAATTATAAATCTGCCACAGATGATTTCAAGCCAGTGTTGACATCAGATTCCAAGTTTAGAGAGGATAAATAGGATATTTAAAAATCCAAAAATGCTCTTCTGGGATGCAATTTTTTAAAAGACAGCTTTTGGGTTTAAAGCAAACTATAATGTTGACAGTGGAATTGTAGTTTTCTCCTCCTGATTGGTCCTGGAAGCCAAACCTGACAGAGTTATTGTATGAGAGTAAAATCACTTTATAGTGAATTTCAAGAAGTATTAATAAAGAAAAATTATGTAAAGTATAAAGTTTATAATCATGTATGATTTAAAAATTGTTAGGGAGCTATTTTCCTTTTTTTTTTTTTAACCTCCTTCCCTCTCTCCTTCTTCCTGCTTTCTTTCTTCTTTTTTTTTCTTCTTAGTCATAAGACTAACCTGTCCAATACATTTAGGTTGCTATTTTATGAAATACTGGAAAGTATCTATGACCCAACCTAATTGGCTTCTGTTTATTTGGGGGTCAAGTGAGGTTCGGGGCATTATTTAACACACCATGACTGAAATAACTACTAAGTGACTGGGCATGGTGGCTCATGCCCGTAATCCCAGCACTTTGGGAGGCCGAGGCAGTGGATCACTTGAGGTCAGGAGTTTGAGACCAGCCTGCCCAACATGGTGAAATCCCATCTCTACTAAAAATACAAAAAAATTAGCCAGGCATGGTGGCATGTGCCTGTAATCCCAGCTACTCAGCAGGCTGAGGCGGGAGAATCGCTTGAACCCAGGAAGTGGAGGTTGCAGTGAGCCGAGATCATGCCACTGCACTCCAGCCTGGGTGACAGAGCGAGCCGCTGTCTCAAAAAGAAAAAAATAAGTAACTACAATTTTTTTAATTAAAAAAATAAAATAAAATAACTATTAACCAATAATAGAGAATAGGACTTCTTGTTAAACATGGTCAAAGAGTTCTCACATGTATTACGGTTTTCTCCTCAAACTCCACTAAATGATACTGAAGGAATTTGAAAAACACAAACTAATAAAGGCAAAGAGAACAAGAGAGGGCTCCATGGCAAATGGGGGAAATCAACACAATGTTTGGAAGCTGGAAAGCAAATGAATAGGTGGTAACTGATTTAGTACAGCAGAGACAGGGTAGACCTAGAGATCCATCATGGGGGAAGATGACAAGAGGCCAGTCACATTGCACTGCAGAACTTCAGAATGTCAAGACTTGAAAGCAAAATGAGCCCCTGGAGGCAGGGTTGTGGACTGGGCCTGAAATCAAGATGTTTTGAAAATTGCTACGTAGAAAAGTAAGTTCCTTTGCAGGTAGCTCATTCAAGAGAATAAGAAAAAGAAAAAAGGCTAGGAGTTTTATCTCTTGTAAGATTTGCTCAGCTGTGGCCAGGGATAAGATGCTGGACCAGGACATTAAGGGGAAGTCAGTGGACTGAACAGGGAGACCTCAGGCCATTTCCCTAGGGGCTCCCAGAATGCTGGCAGCCAGGTCTACATCTTCCAAGTGAGAAACCAGGGGATCCTTCTATGGGGAAACTGACCTATCTGGGAGATGTTACCTTCAGATAGTGCACACGTTACTTGGCTGAACCTAATTTTTAAATTAAAAGCAATAGTAACAAAACACGATCAGAAAATCGCTTATGACTTTGTTTGAATCTTGACTTGCCTATCACTAATTTGTGACCTTGAGTAATTTCACCGACTTAATCTTAAAATTTCCTTAAAATTGAAGAACCTTTCACTGAGTTGTAATGAGGATGAAATGAGATACATATGTAAAAGCTTCTAGGGAATACAGAGGCACTTAATAAACAGCAGGGTTTTTCTTTTTTTTTAAATTAGTTCAGAGTGACCAATAATTGTAGTAAAAGTAAGCCCTCTTAGGATAATTAACCTACTGTGGCACAGTAACCTTTGGCCGAATATTACTCTAGGCAGGATATTATATTGGCTTGCTTTAGACTCTTGCTAAGTGGCTTGGCTGTTGCCTGAGAAACGGTGATTGAAACTAGACATATGGATTTCTGTCTAAGTATGATAGATGAGGTAAGATAACAGTGGGAAAAGAGGGGAGCTCAAAGAAGAGGGGGAAAGAGAATTGATTTTGGTTTCCTTCAAAGAGTTGGTGTCATTTTTCTTAGATTTGTCATCATGTCTTGTTTGATCACTTGAAACCTGGGTGTCAAATACCACTGCACGTTTCACAAAAGCGGCAGGTTTTATAGAGGAATTGGAAAGGTCTGCAGATAAAGAGGAAAGGAGGTGATGGTGTTAGACTCTAGGTCTATCCTGGAGAAGGACAGGTACCCCAGGACAGAGTGCATTGAAAGACCCCTGCACAGGAAGTAGAATTAGAGGAACAGGCTGATGTGAGTATTGAGGGGACACATACCAAAGGTCCTCTAGCTTCCAAGTATTGCCCACTCAGTTTTCTCTGAAATCTTCCAGCTATAACCTTTGTCCAAATAGCTAGCTCATGATGCCACTATTATACACCCTGTTTGACAGATGAGAAAATATAAGCAAAGAGGTTAAGTAATTTGCCCAAGATGGACTTCTTAGCAGAGCCAGGATTTGTGAATCTCACTCCCAAGTACATCTACCTTTTTTTAAACTCCATTATTCCATCTCTTCCCAGACATGAACATATTTTTATGAAATAAGTGCATGTAAGCCCTTTGTAAGGCATAAAGTACTGCATAAGCTCAAGACATTTTAGGTATTATTTAACATTTGAAAGGCAAACGACCCCTGAAAATCTGAGGTGCAGTTGTGCTCGTGTAACACTCAATGTATTTAGTTTGCCTTCTGCTTGTGAAGCAGGTTGAAATAGGAGAAGGGTATATGAGGCTGAAATGGAGATGAAGTGGAGATAGAAATAAAAGATGACGGGTTTTAGTATTTCAAGAGAAAAAGAATAATATAATTATTTTTGCTATAGTAGAAATTGCTTAGCTTAAACATTTGTTCCTCTTGCATTACAAAATGATACAAGTATAATGTGGATTTTCTTGGTGTAAAATTAAAGGGGAATTATTTTGAGGCTGATCCACAAAAAGTTTAGGTTCTTGCTACTGAAAGTGTGGCCTGGGAGCAAGTTTTGGCTCCTCTTGGGAGCTTGCTGGAAATGCAGAATCTGGGCCCCACCCGAGTCAGACCATGCACAGATCCCCAGGTGACGTGTACGCACCTCGTGGTCCCTGAAGCACTGATTTAGGCCAAAAGCCAAAGGCTGTGGGAGGAGAGAAAAGAGCATGAACTTGGGCAAAGGCTTTTTAGGGTTACATATTTTCAATGAGAATAAGGATTTTCAGGAAGTATTCTGAGTATTTTTTAAGTGAATAAATAGACTGTGAACAAATCATTCCAATTAACACGGAAGTGACTGGACTGTGGCCTGAGAGGGGGCTGTGGTGGGCACGTGTGTTATAAATGAAGCTCATTAAACAACGACAAAAGTTTAGGTACTAACAGAGATCAGGACATTCAGTGCTGCCTCCTGTTTACCAGCAACGTTTAATTACCCAAAGATCTGAGTGAAATCTTGAAATTTTAGCTTAAAAATTTCCCTTTAATGTATTAAGTAAGTTATAGTAAAACAAATGTGAATTTCTCTCTTGTCAAAGTAATTTTGTATTTTATAATGCTAAGGAGGAGGAAAAGAGATATCCAACACCTTGAAGAAACCAGCAGAGGGGAAGTTCATGGTGCCCTTAGGTGTCCCGAGTCCCCTCTGGGAGCCAGATCCTGGTTCCTCGTAGTCCATCCTCACCATTTGTGACCTTGCAATCTGCAGAGCATGATGCTGGGAGCCATTGGTGGGGGACGTGAGGCAGAAAGGCAGTGATTCAAGGCTTTCCAGCAAGAGCTACAGGTCTCTCACCTAAAGAAAATGACAATTCCTCAGGTCCTCAGGGAGTGAATTAAGAATTTACATTCTTGGCCGGGCGCGGTGGCTCAAGCCTGTAATCCCAGCACTTTGGGAGGCCGAGACGGGCGGATCACGAGGTCAGGAGATCGAGACCATCCTGGCTAACACTGTGAAACCCCGTCTCTACCAAAAATACAAAAAACTAGCCGGGCGAGGTGGCGGGCGCCTGTAGTCCCAGCTACTCGGAGGCTGAGGCAGGAGAATGGCGGTAAACCCGGGAGGCGGAGCTTGCAGTGAGCTGAGATCCGGCCACTGCACTCCAGCCCGGGCGACAGAGCGAGACTCCGTCTCAAAAAAAAAAAAAAAAAAAAAAAAAAAAAAAAAAAAAAAAGAATTTACATTCTTTCAGTCAATTTATCAGCATATATTTAGTAAACATATACTTCTTGAACAGCTCTGTACAAGAAGGCTTATACCAGAACACAAGCCTTAATTGTTTTCTTCCAGGATTTTTAAATCTCCATGCCCAAAACGGCAGAGTGTTTTATCAAGGGGTGGGTGACATCTGTTGGGATAGGAAAGAGCACTGTAATGATTCACTGCCTGTATTTAGGACTGAACAGTGGACAAAAGCACATTCAGAGTCAGAGGGAAGTAATCGGTTTTCCCATTTTAGAGCCATGGAGCAGGTTGGGAGAGATTTAATAACCCAAGGTCACTCCTTGCTATAAACTAACAGAGCTGGAAATAAAATCTAGGTCTTCCATCATTTAATTCCATGAGGAAAGAATAACCCAGATGATGATCACGATGATGGTGGTGGTGATGGTGATGGTAGTGGTGACGATGGTGGTGGTGATGATGGTGGTGGTGATGGTGGTGGTGGTGATGGTGATGGTAGTGGTGACGATGGTGGTGGTGATGATGGTGGTGGTGATGGTGGTAAGAAAGGGTAAAAGACAGGAAAGGCAGTGCTAGGGACTCTCCTCCTTAGATAAAGAACAGTACTGCTAGGCCTTCCACTTGTGTTTGTTCTGGCTGAAGGAGAATAGTGGGTGGCTTCAACAGCCTGAAACTAGGACAGACAGAGGGACTGGGGCATCCCAACGTGATCTTAGCATATATGGGGATTCCCAGAGCTTCATGAAGTGGATGTAACTGAAGAATCCTCATTGTAACCCACAACCAAGGTGAAAAAAATCAGGAGCTTCACTAAATGTATCTGGCAAGCATTTTGTCTTCCCTTAAATAAAATAAATTCCCTTAATAAAGCCAATGGAGGCAGGGTTGGTGGCGGGGGTGGGAGGTGGAGAGGGTATGTGTGATTTATTACAGGGCAAGAGGAGGGCCTTGATGGCTCTGAACTATCTATTTAGAACTGCTGGCTTGAAAACCAACTTGTACACTGGTTTCTCTTTTTGTGCCAATCTTACATTTTTTTAAAAATATAACTTTTATGAATATCATCATTAGTGCTATAAGCACAGGGAAGTATAAGTTAATTCTACAGTAAAGTGATTATTAAATCCATTAGTCATATACAGGGAATCCATAATTAACTTATTCTCCAGCATCAAGTAAATGATTCTACTGTGTGCTTTAAGAAAGCAATTGTTCACTAATATGCAAAATACAGCAGAACTATTAGATCATAAAGCCATGCAATCTTATAATTAAATTATAAATTTTACATATTTTAATAATGTGCTTTATATGCTTTAATTGTTTTCTATGCAAGATTAAAAGGAGGTGCCATGGTTTTTCTCAGACATATTATATCTTGACCTGAACTGTATAATACTTAATAAGAATTGATGAGTATCTGCCAGGGATGACAGCAGTCTTTCAGTAGCATCAGATGTTCCTTTGGATTATTGCTGAGGACTAAAATGAAGATATGCATTAGTCTTAAGTGGAGTTGCAGCTATCCCTTTGGGCTTTCTTTGTTTCCCTCCTTTTTGCTGTTATAACAACCATAGGCATCCATGTTCTCTCTTCCCAGGCCACGAGAAGGGACTGGCCCCATTCACACTGCCTCAGTTGTATATGTGGGTAAAGGCAGCATGCACATTAAATTCTCTGCAGGGGACTTATGTGCCCACATGGGCAATCTATTGTGGTTATTGTATTTTGGATTAAATAAAGGTGCCATTTTTTTTCCCTGTGCAGAATTAAATGTGTTTGAAAGACCTGGGAAATACTACAGAGTTGGGCTGCAGGGATTGCCTCTTTAACCTTGTTTCTCCAAATCCTGATTGCTGCAGGCGGAACTGTAGAGCTGGTTTCCTTTTCTCCCCCTCAGAGGGAGCTAACCTTTCTCTTTGATGGTTAAGCTATTTCAGCCAGGTTTCCAGTGGTCACCACATGGGGTGAAGATCTTCTCACAAAGTAGGAAAGATAGCAGCCACAACTCCTGTCTGACATCATCCTCTTGAGGATGCTGTAACTGGCTCTTATCCGATCAGCCTGGCCACATGCTTTTCTGTAAAGCTATCATGGTAGCCAATGGATGGAGCAAGCTGACGGTCCAGGCCTGGATCAGTTGCCCTCCTCTGGAGCCCAGTGGGAGCTCCAGGGGCAGGATCAGTCCCATCAAACCACATGGACAGAAGGGGAAGAGCGAGAATCCAAGGAAAAGTCGGGGAGTGTCAGGGTTAATTTTGTGTGTCAATTTCACTGCACCACAGGATGCCCAGTTGGATTGCTAAACACTATTGCTGAGTGTGCCTGTGATGGTGTTTCTGGGAGAGGTTAGCATTTGAACTGGTGGACGAATTAAAGCAGATGGCCCTCACCAATGTGGGTGGGCATGATCCATTCTGTTGAGGGCCTGAGTAGAAGAAGAAGAAGGTGAATTATCTCTGCCAGATTGCTTGAGCTGGGACATCGATCTTCTCCTGCTCTCAGGACCCCTGGCTCTGAGACCTTCAGATTCAGACTGGAAACTGAACCACAGGGTCTCTGGCTCTCAGGCCATTGAACTATACCACGAGTTTTTCTAGGTCTCCAGCTTGCAAATGGCAGCTTGTGAGACTTCTCAGGCCCCCTAATCATATGAGCCAATACCTTATGATACACCTCTTTCTAGAGAGCTATATATATACATCCTATTGGCCTGTTTCTCTGGATGACCCTAATTCAGGTAATATCTGCCCCAAGAGATAGAAACAGAAGCCTGAAGGTTGTAGTAGGCAGCCTTTAAGGTGGCCTCCACTGACCCCTGCCTCCTGCTAGTCACACCATTGTATATTCCCCTCCCATGCTAAACCAGGGTTGATCTCTATGACTACAGAATATAGCAGAAGTGATCATGTGTCACCTCCAAAATTAGATTATTAAAAAAACACTGTGGCTCCCAAACAGGAAAAAAAAAAAAAAAAAAAGAAAGAGGCCAGTTGCAGTGGCTCACGCCTGTAATCCCAGCACTTGGGGAGGCTGAGGTAGGTGGATCACCTGAGGTCAGGGGTTCGAGACCAGCCTGGCCAATATGGTGAAACTCCGTCTCTACTAAAAATACAAAAATTAGCTGGGCGTGGTGGTGTGTCCCTGTAATCCCAGCTACTTGGGAGGTTGAAGCAGGAGAATTCCTTGAGCCTGGGAGGTGGAGGTTGCAGTGAGCCAAGATTGCACCACTGCACTAGCAAAACTCCATCTCAAAAAAGAAAAAAAATACTCTTACAATAGGGTTCAGTACATCATTAGACTTATGGCAATCTCATCCAATTAGAAACCCATTCCTATACCTGAAATTATTATTCTAATGTGTTCTTCCACTTTAATTAAAGGAGTCAAAATTGATCCCCTTGACTATGGGCTCTACTCTTTTTTCTCCGTTTTCTAACTAAAGCTGTAGAAAGACATAGCAAATTGACACTGTATTTTAATCTGTTTCAGAGAAGTAATGAAGTATGAGTGAAAGTTTTTCTATTTTTAAACATCCTGGCTATTATTTGCTGTCTAAAACCAAAGCGATCATGTTACTTCTGTTACCAGAAAGGGGTCCTGATCCAGATCCCAGGAGAGGGTTCTTGGACCTTGTGCAAGAAAGAATTTGGGGAGAGTCCATAGAGTAAAGTGAAAGCAAGTTTATTAAGAAAGTAATCGGCTGGGTATGGTGGCTCACGTCTGTAATCCCAGCACTTTGGGAGGCCAAGGCGGTTGGATCACTTGAGGTCAGGGGTTTGAGACCAGCCTGAACAACATGGTGAAACCCTCTCTCTACTGAAAATAAAAAAACAAAAATTGGCAGGGTGTGGTGGCACGCACCTGTAATTCCAGCTACTGAGGAGGCTGAGACACCAGAATAGCTTGAATCCTGGAGGCAGGGGTTGCAGTGAGCTGAGACTGCGCCACTGCACTCTAGCCTAAGCGACAGAGCAAAACTTCATCTCAAAAAAAAAAAAAGGAAAGTAAAGACTCTGGCTACTCCATAGGCAGAGCAGTGGCATGGACTGCTCAACTGAACACACTTATAGTTACTTCTTGATTACATCCTAAACAAGGGGTGGATTATTCATGAGTTATCTGGGAAAGGGGTAGGCAGTTTCTGGAGCTGAAATTTCCTCCTCTTTTTAGACTATGTAGGGTAATTTCTGAATGTTGCCATGGCATTTATAAATGGTCATGGTGCTGATGGGAGTGTCTTTTAGCATGCTAATGTATTATAATTTGTATATAATGAGCAATGAGGACAACCAGAGGTCACTTTCATTGCCATTTTGGTTTTTGGTGGGTTTTGACTTTTTTTTTCTTTTTCTTTTTACTACATCCTGTTTTACTAGCAAGGTCTTTGTGACCTGTGTCTTGTTCTGACCTCCCATCTCATCCTGTGACTAAGAATGCCTAACCTCCTGGGAATGAAGCCCAGTAGGTCTCAGCCTTATTTTACCCAATCCCTATTCAAGATGGAGTTGCTCTGGTTTGAATGCCTCTGACACTTTCTTTTTTTCGAGATGGCGTCTCACTCTATCATCCAGGCTGGAGTGTAGTGGTGCAATCTCAGCTCACTGCAACCTCTGCCTCTTACGTTCAAGCGATTCTCCTGCCTCAGTCTCCCGAGTAGCTGAGATTACAGGTGCCTGCCAACATGCCTGGTTAATTTTTGTATTTTTGGTAGAGACAGGGTTTCACTATGTTGGCTAGGCTGGTCTTGAACACCTGACCTCAAGTGATTCACCTGGCTCGGCCTCCCAAAGTGCTGGGATTAAAGGTGTGAGCCCCTGCGCCAGGTCCCTTCTGATACTTCTCTACTTAAAAATCTTAGGCTTGGAAACAATAATCTTGGCTTGAGCTCAGATCATCACACATGTATTAGGTGACTATCATGTTCCAGGCCCTCAAATAAGATATATGAAAAGGTTAATAATAGGTAATCCCTGCCCTTAAAAGTAAATTCTATTGATGATTTCACACTGTTTAGAGCAGTTTCTCAAGGTGTGACCACTGATGTCCCATCCGCATTTCTGGTATGGACTAGAACTACAGTGGACAGGCTGGGCAGGGTGACTCACACCTGTAATCCCAGAACTTTGGATTCTAAGGATTGACTCACTGAGATGGATGGGTCACTTGAGCTCAGGAGTCTGAGACCAGCCTGGGCAACATGACAAAACCCTGTCTCTACTAAAAATACAAAAATTAGCCAGGTGTGGTGGTGCGTGCCTGTAATTCTAGCCTCTTGGGAGGCTGAGGTGGGAGGATCACCTGAGCCCAGAGATCAAGGCTGTGAGTAGAGATTGCACCACTGCACTCTAGCCTGGGCAACACAGTGAGCCCTATCTCAAAAAGATCAACAATTGGGCTGGGAATGCTGGCTCACGCCTGTAATCCCAGCACTTTGGGATGCTGCGGTGGGCAAATCATCTGAGGTCCGGAGTTTGAGACCAGCCCGGCCAACATGGCAAAACCCCACTTCTACAAAGAATACAAAAATGATCCAGGTGTGGTGAGGTGTGCCCATACTCCGACCTACTTGGGAGGCTTAGGCACAAGAATTCCTTGAGCCCAAGAGACAGAGGTTGTAGTGAGCCAAGATTGCGCTACTGCGCTCCAGCCTGGGTGACAGAGCAATAATCCGTCTCAAAAACAAAAGAAAACTACAACAACAAAAACAAACAAAACAAAAAAGAACTATGGTGGACCAGGTAGGTGTGAGCTCACTTAGAGTAGAGTGAGAGCAACACAGGGAAGCTGCTCAGGGGAGATCAGGTTCCTCTCTGGTGCTGGAAATTGTTGATGAAGAGAGTCAAATTCCATAAAATATTTGGAGATTTATCCTTAGCCAAATGTGAGGACCATGACCCATGACACAGCCCCACGAAGTCCTGAGAACCTGTGCCCAAGGTGTTAAGCTTACAGTTTGGTTTTACACGTTTTAGGGAGACATAAGACAATAGTCAATACATGTAAAATGTACATTGGTTCAGTCCAGAAAAGTGGGACATCTCAAAGCAGGTTGTAGCAGGGGGTGCGGTTCCAGGTCATAGATGAATTCAAAGATTTCCTGATTGGCAATTGGTTGAAAGAGTTAAATCTTTAAAGATCTGAAATCAATAGAACACAGGGTCTGGGTTTAGGGGTTATGGAGACCAAGGTTCTTATTATGCAGATGAAGCCTCCAGGTAGTAGGCTTCAGAGAAAATACATTGCAAATGTTTCTTATCAGATGTAAAAAGATGCCAGACTCACTGGGCACTGTGGCTCATGCCTGTAATCCCAGTATGCTGGGGGGCTTAGCCGGGTGGATCACCTGAGGTCAGGAGTTCAAGACCAGCCTGGGCAACATGGTGAAACCCTGTTTCTACTAAAAATACAAAAATTAGCCACCAGGTATGATGGCAGCTGCCTGTAATCCCAGCTACTCAGGAGACTAGGGAATGAGAATTGCTTGAACCCAGGAGATGGAAGTTGCAGTGAGCCGAGATCGCGCCATTGCACTCCAAAATGGGCGACAGAACAAGACTCTGTCTCAAAAAAAAAAAAAGAAAAAGAAAAGAAAAAAAGAAAAAAAAAAAAAAGATGCCATACTCTCCTGGATCAGGAAAAAGACCTGGAAGATGAAGGGGATTCTCTACAGAATGTAGATTTTCCCCACAAGAGACAGCTTTGCAGGGCCATTTCAAAATATGTAAAATAAATAAATTTGGGGTTAAAATATTTTGATTTCTTTCAGGGCCTGCTAGCTGTCATGCTGGTATCTTACTGCCACAGAGTCTGTTGTGTCAGTCTTAAGATCTCTGTTTTAATGTTAATGCTGGTCAGTTAAGCCTGAATCCCAAACAGAGGAGGGTATAGTGAGGCATGCCTGACTCCTGCTTCCTTTCGTGGCCTGAATTAGGTTTTCAGGTTTCTTTGGCATGCCCTTGGCTGAGAGGGTGTCCATTAGTCAGTTGGGGGTCTTAGAATTTTATTTTTGGTTTTCAGAGTCCAGGGCTTGACTCTGACACAAAGGTGTGGAGAAAGCTGTGGAAAAAGGGGTAGGAGGTGGACGCTGGTTGCTCCAGTGTTCTTTCTAAAGAACTGATCACATCTTATACCAGTGAAGAGAACTACTGAGGCTAAGGGAAGTCTAAGCTTTTGGTAAAAGGGAAATGCATGAGGAACTCAGGCCCTACCAGGGCCCCTTACTTGGACCCTCCTACACTGTGGCTGCCAAAACCAAACTTGGCTTTCCAGAATTGGCTGACAGAGCAAGAGCTTGTTTAATTTGTGAGTACTGGACACCAAATCATTCTTTGTGGCAGCTCTGATATTGGCAGATGGGAGATTCAGCTCTGTCCTGTTTATATAACAGCAGTTGATAGATAGTGACTTCATAGTTGGATATTTATGAGAGGTTTCATTTCAAATAATATAGTTTTGGCCCATGGCAATGCTAAGGCTCTTACCCATTATTACTGAGAAGCTAAATCTTTAGGATATTGTAACTATAACTGCAGGGTCCGTTTGATCTACCCGGAAGAGCTACAAAAGTTAATATTTTTTGAAGCAATGAAAGCTTTATTATAAAAAGTCTCATTAGGAAGTTATCTGTCCCTAAAACATATAGCCCATCAGAAGGTCGGGTATATAAAAAGGCAACATTTCATACTTTTCTTTCACTCTGTGACTTCTATCACATAACAAGGTAATTAAAAAGAAAAAAAAAAAGTCTCCTGCTTTCCATTACAAAAAACAAATGCCTTGCCGTTGACTGAGTAGCAGCATAACCATCACTGACAAGCACCTCATTTTAAAATTCACCTTAATAAAAACCCACCTAAATCCAAAGGGCATCAGCCTAATGGCTAAGGTCAGCATGAACATAAACCACAAATAACATCTCCAATCAGGAACATTCCAAACTCCTCCCTGACCAGAGACATGCTAGCCCCAAGATAACCACCCCCCCACAGCTAGGAAGATGCCAGCCTTGAGATAACCCCACTCCGGCCAGAAAGATGTCAGCCCCGTGATAACTTCCCCTCCACCCAGAGACATTCCAACCCAGCCATAAACTTCTCCTTCATACAGAAACATGCCAAGCTTGTGATAAGTCCCCTCACCCTAAAACCAATATATACTCTTAGTCTGCAAGAGAAAGCACTCCTGATTGCAATTGGCCAGAAGCCCCTCTCAGGTTTATCTCTCTAAAATAAACCTGTCTTTGACTGTTAAGCCATGTTTTGTGTTTCCTGCCTCTTTAACTCTTACAGCCGTGCCCTCCAGCCAGGTCCCGGTTCTGAGGGAAGGTGGTGAAATCCATCCTCATTGTTTTAGGACAATAGCCATGGCTGTGTTAGGCACTGAGGCTGTTCACAGTCCTGTAAGCTGTCATCAGATTGTGAGTGCCCTGTGTTTCCCAGTTGTGAAAGAAAATTATCCCTATTTTAACACTACTTGGGGAGAACTTTGGGATTCTGTGGGTTTTAAATCCTTATTCGGAGATAGCAGACCCTTGGCAGCAGAGGAAGTGGCAGGATCTGAAAAGGATGATTGGGTTGAGTGGTGCAAAGACTCTTTAAGGATGGGCACTGCAAATCTGTGGAGAAGCACGATGCTGCTCAGCTGTTCCCAAAAGGAAGGTAGAGGCACTGGAGGACCTGAGTCACGGGGGCTCTCTTGGTTTGTGGGAGACAGAGTAAGAGCTAAAATGGTTGGTGGAAAATTGGGCGAGAAATGATGCTGATGGGTAACCTAGCAGAGGGCTTAAATTTTCCCTTTATGTGGGCTGGGCTAGGTGGCTCACACCTGTAATCCCAGCACTTTGGAAGGCTGAGGTGGGTGGATCACAAGGTCAAGAGATCGAGACCATCCTGGCCAACATGGTGAAACCCTGTCTCTACTAAAAATACAAAAATTACCTGGGCATGGTGGTGGGCACCTGTAGTCCCAGCTACTGAGGAGGCTGAGGCAGGAGAATCGCTTGAACCTGGGAGGTGGAGGTTGCAGTGAGCTGAGATTGCACCACTGCACTCTGTCCTAGTGATAGAGTGAGACTCCATCTGGAAAAAATAATAATAATAAATAAAAATAAAATGTCCTTTTTGTTTTGTAATGCAGGAAATTGAAAAGGACACACAGTAACCCCTCATTCTTTGAGGTAGCCAGTGAGAGGAGTCAGAGCTAGTGTTATGGACTGAATTGTGTCATTTCCAACCCTTTCCATCCCTTGCCCAAAAATTCATATGCTGAAGTCCTAACCCCCAGGACCTCAGAATGTGACTATATTTGGAGATCAGGTCTTTAAAGAGGTAATTAAATTAAAATAAGGTCATTCAGGAAAACCCTAATTCTATATGACTGGTGTTCTTATAAGAAAAGGAAATTTGGACAAGGGCAGAGCAAAAGACCATGTGAAGACATCAAGAGAATGGCCACTTACAAGCCAAGGAGAGAAGTCTCAGAAGAAACTGGCCCTGCTGACACTTCAGACTTCTGGCCTTCAGAATTGTAAGAAACTTAATATTTGTTGTTTAAGCCACCTAGTCTGTGGTACTTTGTTATGGCAGTCCTAGCAAACAAATATACCTGGTTAGATTATTTGTGGGGAGAAGGAGAAAGGCAAACTCTAATTTGTAAGTAAGCATATCACCAGGTGCACCTGTGGGTGTGGAGCTCAGCCTTGTCTTGTGCCTGAACCCTTCTGCAAACTCCCAAGCTTAAGCTGGGACTTTGCTCTCAGGTGCTATAAGGGGTCTGGTACCTCAGCCCAAGTAAGACATTGGGCTTTAAAGATTTAATGTTGGGCTGAGTGTGGTGACTCACGCCTGTAATCCCAGCACTTTGGGAGGCTGAGGTGGGTGATCACTTGAGGCCAGGAGTTCAAGCGCAGCCTGACCAACACAGTGAAACCCCATCTCTACTGAAAATACAAAAATTAGCCGGGCATGGTGGTGCACGCCAGTAGTCCCAGGTACTTGGAAAGCTGAGGCATGAGAATCGCTTGAACCTGGGAGACAGAGGTTGTAGTGAGCCGAGATTGCGCTACTGTACTCCAGCCTAGGTGACAGAGTGACAGAGTGTGTCTCCAAAAATAAATAAACAAAAACTTGGCCAGGCACAGTGACCCAAGCCTATAATCCAGCACTTTGGGAGGCCGAGGTGGGCGGATTGATTGAGGTCAGGAGTTCAAGACCAGTCTGGCCAACATGGTGAAACCCTGTCTCTACTAAAAATACAAAAAAATTAGCGGTACGTGGCGGTGGGCGCCTGTAATCCCAGCTACTCAGGAGGCTGAGGCAGGGGAATTGCTTGAACCAGGGAATTGGAGGTTGTAGTGAGCCAAGATCATGCCACTGCACACAAGCCTGGGCGACAGAGCAACACTGTCTCAAAAAAACAAGACAAAACACTTAAGACTGGATGTTCTTTTCATATATTTTGTCTCGTTAATTATATTTTAAGAAAGAGTTACTTTCTTAAATAGTATTTCTTCAATCTACAATTCTGAAAAATATTTCCTCCCAAATTTTGTTTCTTGTTATTTTTCTTTTTGTTTTTTATTTTGAGACAGGTCTGTCACTGAGGCTGGAGTGCACGGGCATGATCATGGCTCACTGCAACCTCCGCCTCCAGGCTCAAGTAATCCCTCCACCTCAGCCTCCCGAGTAGCTAGAATTACAGGCATGCACCACTACACCCAGATAATTTTTATACTTTTTGTAGAGACAGGGTTTTGCTATGTTGCCCAGGCTGGTCTGGAACTCCTGAACTCAAGTGTTCTGGCCTCCCTGGCCTCCCAAAGTGCTAAAATTGCAGGCATGAGCCACTACACTCGGCATCTTGTTATTTTTCTACTAAAGAATCAAATCCAGCATTTCACAGAATGTGTTCCATAAACTGTGCATGAGTTATGCTAGTATAATTTACTCACAAATAGAATTCTGTCATCAAATACATTTTGGAAACACTGTACATGATGTGCCCCCTAGACATTCATAATGTACATTAGTATTTTGAAGGTTCTGACAAGTCTTGAAACAGGCAGCCCTTTAACTTTATTTAATTCAGTATTTTCCAAAATTGTTGGACTAAAAATGCCTTTTTATCCCCAGATCATCTAGCCAAAGAGGTGTTTTTAAGAATCATAGTAACAGTAGGTTATATTTTCTCAGGAATTGTTATGTACAGGTCATTGCTTTAAGCAATGTGTGTGTGTGCATATATGTGCATATATATGTGTGTATATATGTATATATATATGTGTATATATTTATATGTGTGTGTGTATATATATGTGTATATCTATGTGTGTGTGTATATATATGTGTATATATATTTTTCGAGAAAGAATCTCTCTCTGTTGCCCAGGCTGGAGTGCAATGGTGCAATCTTGGCTCACTGCAAACTCTGCCTCCCAGGTTCAAGCTATTCTCTTGACTTAGCCTCCTGAGTAGCTGGGACTACAGGCGTGTGCCACCAAGCCCAGCTAATTTTTTGCATTTTTAGTAGAGACAGGGTTTCACCATGTCAGCCAGGATGGTCTCGATCTCCTGACCTCGTGATCCACCTGCCTCAGCCTCCCAAAGTGCTAGCATTACAGATGTGAGCCACTGCCCATGGCCTAAGCAATGTATATGTTTTAATTCATTTTATCTATGTAATAACCCAGTGAAGTAAGAACTATTATTATTGCCAGTTGACAGACAAGGCACAGAGAAAGGAATTAATTTGACTAAGACCACACAGCTAGTAAGTATCACAGCCAAGACTCAAATCCAGGCTTTCTCACTCCAAGGACTCTTGGGGAAACACTACTCTAGTCTCCAGGACATAATTTGGTTCAATATTTCTGTACTCAATGAATATATTTATTAACTCTACAAATGTTTATCAGATTCTTTTTATGTGGAGTCACTATGTTAGGCATCTGGGGGCTCAGGGAATAAAGTCAGACAGAGTCCTTGCCTGTATGAAGTCCAAATCTCAGGGAAAGACAGATAGTTAACAATGAATGATTTGGATACATGTACAATTACAGCTGCGATCACAGTGATGGGGCTTTTAGTGAAAGGCAGGTACTGCTATAGTCTATGAAACACAGGACTTGAGCTTTTTGGAGAGGAAAGAAGCTTCTCCGGGAAGTTTTAAGCCTAAAAATAATTCTATAAGGACAAGCCCTATAAGTGATATTTGGTGAAAACTCCCATAAAGACTTTACTTATTGGAAACTCTGGGTTTTAACCTTTAATGCAAAACTTCGTGTTAAGTGCCTGACTTCTAAGTTATTTATGGTGTTAGGCACCCAATGGCTTCATTCTCCTTTCCCACTTCCCTGCCCAAATGTCTTCCATTCTTCATTAATCCTAAGGTAAATGTTTTAATATGCTTTCTTTCTAAGAGGACATCCTCACTTGCTCTTGTATTAAGCCATACGTGGAAAGACTGAAGGTCCAGTAGAGAGTTTCCTTAAAGGAGACCTACCCAGATGTGGTCCCTATGTCAGCTCTATATGTTGATAGCCTGCTATTTTATTTTCAATAATATTATTTAGAACAATTTTTTAAAAGAAGAGTTTGGGAATGGTGGAAATGATGGCTAAAATTTTATATGTAAAAATAGGAAAGGGAGGAATGTACAGTTCAGGGACTGACCCATTCATTATAAATTCTAGAGATTTCACTTCACACTCTTAGCAGCACTGATTTCCTACTTAAACTTGCAGGAGAAATAAAATGGGTTTTGATTTGGGCTGTCTGACTAGACTTCAGTTTCAGCTGAGCCCAAAAAAGAGCATCTGTCCTTGCAAATAGAAACCCAGTGTTTGATATCCACTCTTTGTTTTTAAGGCTCTCTTAAATCAAGAGGTGTACGGCCATTAGGTGCCAACAAAAACCAGTTAAGCCAGAAACTGTGAATTTTGCTTTGTTTCACCAATAATGTGCCTTTTACTTTTATATAGCAACCTCACAGCCAAAGTTCCAATAAAAAAGAGATAACATTTATGGAGCACGCAACAATAGGCCAGGAACTGTGAGCGTTCTGCACACTCAGTATCATTGTGTGCACTGCACACAGTGCATCATTGGAACCTATGAGGACATTTTTCCTATTTTACAGAGAAGGAAATAAGGTACAAAGAGTTAAGTCAGGTCACACAGCTAGCTGGTAACAGCCAGAGCCAGGGCAGAAACCTAAGTTGACTCAGGTCAAAGCCGGCCTCCTAACCTCTCTGGTATACTCCTTGAATTCTCCACAGGGTCAGTTCGTTTCTTCCCATCACCCTTATGAGTTACTGGCTTTGGAGATGGAAAGTTCAGTGAACATTTCTAAGGTGAGAAAGTGAAAGGGACATGATCTTATTATTGTTTGCATTTCTTTCATTTCTATTATTATCTAACTTGGATCCAGATTCTGGAGACTTCTAGCAACTTGTAAGAATGAGGCAGTATGGTGAGGTGGATGAAGCACAGGTTTGTTTGTTTGTTTTTTTTTTTGGTTTTTGAGACAGAGTTTCACTCTCATTGCCTAGGCTGGAGTGCAGTGGCATGATCTCAACTCACTGCAGCCTCTGGTTCTCAGGTTCAAGTGATTCTCCTGCCTCAGCCTCCCAGGTAGCTGGGACTACAGGCATGCACCACCACGCCTGGCCATTTTTTGTGTTTTTAGTAGCGACGGGGTTTCACCACGTTGGCCAGGCTGGTCTCGAACTACTGACCTCAGGTGATCTGCCCGCCTCAGCCTCCCAGGGTGCTGGGATTACAGGCATGAGCCACTGTGCCCAGCCCAAGCACATGTCTTGAGGCCAAATAGACCTGGGTTCAAATCGAAGCTCTGCCACTTCCCAACTATACAACCTTGAGCCAGCCATTGAATCTCCTTGAATCACTGTTTTCCCCTCTGCAAAATGGATTGATATCATCTACCTTATAGGACTATTGTCAGCATGAGAGCTAGGGTAGGTGAGGGGCTTAGTACATAGTTGTCACCTAAAAAATTGTAGCTATTAACTAGCATTTACACACTATGGACTCCCGTCCTTCCATGCAACTTGTAACATCAAGTGTCTCTATCTGAAAAAAAGCAAAATAAAAACACCTCTGATGGACTGCACTATGGTGATTATTCTTAATATTTTCCCCCAGCAAACCGTATAAAAGTTACTTTACTCCTGTGTTCTATTTGGAAAGCATTATAAACTTTGAGCAGACAGTGGTGCTGTGACAGCACAGTGCTTACCAAAGCACAGTATGCTTTTCTGATAAAGATGTAACTTTATTGCCCTTTATGTACTCTCTTGGTTAATATAGTAAGCAAATGGGAGATAATTTGAAATATCTTTACTACCATTTATAGTATCAGAACATACAACTTACCTTTAAAAATGTCAAAGATTCATTGCAATGGAAGGCATTGTGTATACATACAAACGCATTTTTAAAACAATCACCAGTGTAGTGCTGAGAGGAATCATGAACTGAGATCTTTCACCTTCGTAGAGATGAAATAGGATGTTCTTGTTAACTGCATTCTCAGGCAGCGAGCCAGGCTGCTCCAATATGTATTGTGGGCAAGATGCCGGCTTTTGTGATCTCCTTTGCAGGAACTTTCAGACGGAAGAGGTGAAAAGCAGGGTCCTCTAGGCTAACAAATGCCTTTAAAAGTCCTTTCTAGGGAAGAATGATCTGTTTTGCTAGTAAAGATTCCAGAGATACCCCCGCCTCAAATTTCTGGTGAGTGGGTGTGGGGGGGGAGTGGAACAGTTCTGGCAGATTGAGAGAGATCGTCAAGACACAGGCCACAGATAATGCCATTAAATCTTTATAAGGTCGCAGCTTGCTGTTGTACTGTAGATGTTGTAATCTTGCAGCACTGCTTCTGCATAGGCTGAGCGTGAAGCTGGGTGCACAGAATCCTTTGAGGAGGTCATGAGATCAGTGAAAAGATGCTAGGCTTAGGAGACACTGTTAGTCTTGGTTGTGCCCTGTCTGATTTTGGACGCATCCTGTGTGGTCTTCCACCCTTTCTACTAACATATCATATAAGCTGGTTGCACTTCATCATGTCCTAGCTACTGATTTTCTGGGAGTAGGTAATATGTGTATAATCGTGTATCAAATTAATGAAGACCCATTTGTGTGACTGATATCCCGTGTCCAAAATACTTTCACATTTATAATCTTAATTTTTAACCATACTACAAACCTGTGAGATAGAAAGAGTGAATGTATTTGTTCCCTTTGACATATTGCAAAACTTAGTCAAATAGAGATTCAGTTAATAGTAGAGTCCAGGTCTCTTGACTCTCATTCTTAGGTTCCTACTCTAAATTAAACTGGATTAGTCTTTTGGGATAAGTCTGAAATGGAATGCAACTAGATTCTTTGTGGAAAAATAACTTAATAAATTATATTAATTCCTAAAGAAGTAGATAAAAAACAAAGTTGTGTTTCCCTCGTTGAGAATTTGCCTTTGAATTCCTCTGTGAAATGAATCAGAATGTTTTGTTAGGATGTAAGAAATATACAAATTCAGAAAAAGCACATCTCATATATTTTTAAATGGATAATTTCTCCTGGGACTTCTTTACATTCTGAAAATTCACTTTATTATTGCATTCTAAAGTTTGTGGCACTAAATGCCACGGCATCTGAGTCTAAATTTTACTGGTGATATTTGTGGTTATCAGTTTCCGCTGTCACCCTATCCCATTTCCTTTGTTTTGTTCCATAGATAAGATTTGATTTATGAAAGAGGGCTCTTCGATCCTTCAAGATATATTTTTGTGAATTGGTTCAATAATTTGTTATTGAAAAGCAAAATCCATCAGAGACATATTTGCCTACTTCCCCTAAAAAGAAATATTTTCATAGAGACCAACTGTCTATTCATCATTCATGCCTCATCTCTGTATGTTTTAAGGACATAGCCACAATTCTTGTCTGTTAAATGTGTCCATAGATGTATTCAACCTGAAAGCCCAGCTTCAAAACTTCTAAAATTTGGAATTACACAAGTGTCTTAGTCCACAAAGAAACTGCAGGCCTCTGCCTTGGGTGCAGATACAGAGTAAAGTGGTAGGCTAGACTCAAAGAGGCCCTAAGAAGGAGAAGGAAGTCTGACTCTCATTCTTGGGTTCTCACATTAAATTAAACTGGATTAGTCTTTTGGGATAAGTCTGAAATGGAATGCAACTACATTCTTTGTGGAAAAATTTGCAGTTGCCTTTTTGTGTCACAACTCTGACGATCGCATATTTCTCAGCTGAGTGCTCCCTCCTTTCATTACTCTGAGAGTTCTCAGCAAAGCTTTTGACTCATACCCCTGACCTTGAGGGCTACCTGTGAGGCATCATTCAAGCCAGCCACCCCCTCCTACCCGTTACAGAAAGCAGGCTCTTTGGTTGCAGGTAGTCTAACTTTTTGCATTCCTGTGAAGGTTTTTAATTGATTTATATAAACCCAAATTAACTTTAACTAAGGTTAAAGTTTAGTGTCTCAAAAACTGGGAGTTGCAACAAAGAACTGCTGTATCCCTGTATACCTGCATCACTCTTCAGACACAAATTTATCATTGGATGCTTTTTTGTCATGTTATGGTCACGTCAGAAATAGATGTTGTACTAGTTTGTTTTGGCTTTGCTATAAAGAACTACCTGAGACTGGGTAATTTATAAAGAAAAGAGGTTTAACTGGCTCACGGTTCCACAGGCTATACAGGAAGCATGGCTGGGGAGGCCTCAGGAAACTTTCAGTCATGGCAGAAGGTGAAGGGGAAGCAGGCTCATCTTACATGGCTGGAGCAGAAGGAAGAGAGAAAAGGGGGAGGTGCTATACAATTTTAAACAACCAGATCTAGTGAGAACTCATCATCATGAGACTAGCAAGGGGGAAGTCCTCCCCCATGATCCAATCACCTCCCACCAGGCCCGTCTTCCAACATTGGAGATTACAATTTGACATGAGATTTGGGTGGAGACACAAATTCAAATCATATCAGATGTCCTGTTCCTTCTTGGCACTAACAGGAGATTCAATGAAACAGAGGGAAAAATTTGCTTTCTGTCTGGTCTACATATTATTCATATTAAATAGTTTTATCCTGTTGGACTTTTCCATGTGGCAGACACACTGTATTATTTCACCTTCCTGAAAATATAGTTTTCATGAAGTTGTTGTTTTTTCCACCAAGGCATGTGGCATCTGTCTTCCCATCTGGCTTCACATCTGGAGAGCTTGGAAAAATACAGGTCTTGAGTCCATAAGTTTGAGTTGAGACTCTGGGGTCGGTTGTCTATGAAGCTCCACCAGTGACTCTTGTGATCAGATGGATTCAGGAACCACTGCTTCAAAGCCCGTATGTCCAGAGTCCCCACGACTACTGGCTAGGTTTGATGATTCACTAGGAGGATTCACAGGACTACGCATATAATTGTACTCGTGGCTATAATGTATTACAGCAGAAAGATACACAACATTGCCTAGCTCTACAACTCTTTAACCCTTGGCTCTCATCTTCACTGAGAGAGGAATAGCTAGCTGGCTTGTAAATGCAGATGTCCTCAAAGATTACAGAGACATTGGACCATCAGAGAGCTATTTACTCACTTTTCATGTTCTATTCTCTTTTCTAGTTTTCAAATAGGATTGCATTTTATCTAATGTCTGGGAAGGCACAGTTATAAGAAATGATATTGGATGGTTAAGTTTCATATCATAGCCAAGTCACTGAAAGCTATGAATCACGTGATTCCACTTCAGATCCCCCAAAAGAAATCATAATTTTGAAGTTCAGCCTTGTGGGCCACCAGGAATATTCTTAGGCATTCGTTTTATGTTAGCAATACTTTGACACTTTAATTTTCTGCAGCCAGAGGCGTCTTCCTGCATCTACAACTTTCCAAGATTACCTGGTAAAATACAGCCATCTGCTTTCAGGCAGGTGGATGGCAAAATCAAAAGGAGAGATGATTCTTTATTCTCATGGGAAATTTCCAGATGGAGAATCTGAGCATTTCATTATTCAACCTGCACATTTTCTTCCTTCTAAACAATTAGGCTTTCTCTGAAGTGCGTTTATGCCTACTTACTTTTATTCAGTTCACTTATTCAGGTGAATAATGGAACAGCATGTCCCTTTCACAAAATTTCTCTTTAACCTAATAATGACAGTCCTTTCCAAGGTACAAAAGCTTCTTCTTGTTGGACTTGTTTTCTATTATTTAAGTCATTTCTGTCATTCTTCTCTCTTTCCCCATTTCTGTACATCCCTAGAAGTATGGGCCAAAATCGAACTCAGTGTTTTTCAACCCAAATATACTACAGTCTGATATATATTTAAATTCTTTACAAAACTGTTGAAAATTATATGTAATTTAATATATATTTAATATTAAAAATAGATTAAACATGTTTTCAATTTTTTTTCTTTTAAAAGTATCACACATGACTTACATTGATCATGCATTAGGATGTAGTTCCTTGTCTGTTAAGAGACAATTTTTAAAATGTATACGTTTTAAAAAGCAAGGAACTTTGGCAGTAAATAAACTGATAAAAATTCACAGTAGGCCAGCAGCTGAGAAGAACTGCTCTCTATGTATAAGAGTAAGGCACAACATTGAAGAAAGACCATATCTTTTTTTTTTTTTCTTTGTTTTTGAGATGGAGTCTCACTCTGTCACCTGGCTGGAGTGAGGTGGCGCCATCTTGGCTCACTGCAATCTCTGCCTCCTGGGTTCAAGCAATTCTCCTGCCTCAACCTCCCGAGTAGCTGGGACTACAGGCATGTGCCACCACACCTGGCTAATTTTTTTGTATTTTTGGTAGAGACGGGGTTTCACCGTGTTATCCAGAATGGTCTTGATCTCCTGACCTCATGATCCGCCCACCTCGGCCTCCCAAAGTGCTCGGATTACAGGTGTGAGCCGCTGCACCTGGCCGAAAGACCAGCAGATCTCTATGCTTGTCACTACACTTGCCTGATGTATTAGTTCATTTTCACACTTCTATAAAGATATTACCTGAGACTGGGTAATTTATAAACAAAAAAAGGCTTAATTGACTCACAGTTCTGCATGGCTGGGGAGGCTTCAGAAAACTTACAATCATGGTGGAAGGCAAAGGGGAAGCAAGGCATGTCTTACATGACAGCAGGAGAGAGAGAGAGCAAAGAAGTGAAAACTCACTATCACGAGAACAGCATGGGAGAAAGCACCCCATGATCCAATCACCTCCCACCAGGTCCCTCCCTCAACATGTGGGGATTACAATTCGAGATGAAATTTGGGAGGGAACACAGAGCCAAACCATATCACCTGGCACTGAAAGCCATCCTGTACTTTTCTTTGATGGGGACTCCCTTGCATTGCCTGCTCATTTCCAGCTTGAGGTCTACTGTAATCTCCAGCCCTTTTCTGCTATGCTCATTTCTCCCTTTTTTTTCTTTTCTTTTTTCTTTTCTTTTCTTTCTTTCTTTTTCTTTTCTTTTTTTTTTTTTTTGAGATAGAGTCTCACTCTGTCACCCAGGCTGGAGTGCAGGGGTGTGATCTCAGCTCACTGCAACCTCTACTTCTTGGGTTCAAGCGATTCTCCTGCCTTAGCCTCCCAAGTAGCTGTGATTACAGGCACCTGCCACCACGCCTAGCTAATTTTTTCTATTTTCAGTAGAGATGGGGTTTCACCTTGGTGCCCAGGCTGGTCTCGAATTCCTGACCTCAAGTGATTCATCCGCCTCAGCCTCCCAAAGCACTGGGATTACAGGTGTGAGCCACCGTGCCCCACCGTCATTTCTCCCTTTCATTTGAAATGAACCATCTGCCATTTAGTTGCTATTGAGTGTCTTCTTATATTTGTATGATTTCTTATATTGAGACTATTGCTAGTCTCAGTAGCAGGTTAACTAATAATTATATTTCTATGACTTAGAATATTCCCAGCCCTAGCTAGTTTCATATCCTTTGGAAATTTGGTGAGGTCGTTCTTGATATTTTCACGCAAGAAGTAAACATTTTGAACAACATGATCAGTGGCACTGCTCTGGGTAGGGGATACGAGGGACAGATTTAGAATATTATAAGTTTTTACTGAGAACTCTAATGTAGTAGCTACACTTTAGTGCAGAGTGACACAAAATCCAAGAATTGATATTCCCCCCCACAAAGTGTATTCTCAAATTATAAAAATATCATTCAACAACAAAAAAGAGAATTCCAAGTGATAAAGAATGCTTAGAAGAAAATCTGTGACATTTTTTGAGAATTGGCTTTCTCACTATCACCAGGCTCAATTGATTAACTGCAAGGCAAGTGTTGTGGTGCCGTGATGTCAAAGAAAACATTGGCTGTGTCACCAGCATTTACTATTTGCTTGGCAGAAGATATTAATGGTAGGGTTAGTATGTGTGTCGTGAGCATATATGTGTACCGTCTGGGGTTGGGGGGACATGAGGATAGAACAATGTGAGCCCATTGACTTTGCACTGTGACACATACCTTCTCCAAATTGGATCTTATAACAATCATTCTATAGATGACCACTTGATTTGGTGGGTAGCTAATGTGGTATATTTATTTCACAGTTTCACATCTTTATCATTGTTTTCATATAATGCTTAAATGGGGTTTCAGAACAGATATTTCCTTTTAAACTTGTTTTAAAAAAATCACAAATATGATTGGCTCATACAACCACATTTCACCTCTTTTCACCAGCACCCCCGCCCATTCCCATTAGAAACATTTTGTTAAAAAATCAGATGATCAAACTCACAGAAACTGAATTGTGAGAAGTATAATAGGAAAAAGAATGAGAACCTGTGGCTATAGGGAGTTACAGAAGAGAAACCATCTTTTAGAGCCATGATTTATTTCTGACAGGAAAGGTAAAGCCGTGCATTTATTAGAACAGGAAGCTAAGAAATTAAAGATGGCGAGATTGTCTAAAATAACTGAGGCTGAACTGGAAGCCTTCACCCTGGCACTCTCAAAAAATCACTTTTGGTACTGTTGGCTGAGCCTGGCCAAGGAATGTGCATCCCTGGCTGGATTTGGAGAGGACAGCTCACCCGCAACCTGAACACAGGTTCTGTAACGTATCTCATTGTTACTCAGAAAGTTCAGTACTCAGGCCAGCATGCTCCTGCTCACGCAGGATAAGCCACTCAGAGTAGACCAGCTGGAAGGATCCAGGATCCGAGCAAAGCCAAGTTTACTTAAGCTAAGCCACTTGTTCCTGGGTCATGCAGTTTGTTTTCTAATAAGCATCATTCCTGATCATTAGAGCAAAGGGATGAATGCTCCTCTTGGAATGATATAGGGGATCTGCCCCTGGGAAATTGTTGCTCAGTGTTAGAGTAGCAGCAATGACAGAATGACAGCAACTCTCTGAGTCAACCCAGCACTTTTAGTACCCCATCAGTACGTGAATAAAGGCAGCTAGAAAATGGACTCAATTCTGCAAGCCTTCATGGCAACAGCCCATATTAAGACTTCTAGAACAAGTTAAAAAAAAAATCTTCCATTTCCATCCATGCGTGGGAAAGGGGCTTTAGTATTGTTTAGGGTGGATGTTGTTTAGGATGGATGTGTGTATAATAATAAAATGATAAGATATGTATAGTGGGGGAATAAAGCCTCACAGTCCTTCCAGTGTGGGGAATCCATTGTACCTTAGAACCAAGGAATTTGTTTAGATTATTGATCTACTAACTTTTTCTTCACTTAAGTTTGAATTTTCAGTGATAGGACTTATTGGAATTTGGGGATAATTCTGTTGTGGTATTAAGTAATATTCATTATTTAAAAACTCATCTTGGTATTGAGTTAGTGCATTGACTTCCAATGAATTGACATAAGCCCATATTTCATTTTAACCAGAAACAAAAACTAGAAAATGTTACTCCCTAAATAGGCAGCAATGTATTTTATAAGCACTGCAGAGCTTTAGTAAAACATGTATGATTACTTTAGAAACAACTTCTGACACTTGAGGGTTACCCAATAGTCTCCTTCCCATTCTATATATGAGGTAAATGCAAACCAGGGAGCCACCGAGTAAACAGCCCTGAGTACATTTATAATCTTGGGCTGCATGGGGATGTCCTTGATTAAGATGAAAGAGGAATGGACTGATATTTCTATTACAAGATCCTGTAATGCTAGGACTTCTACACAGCTTAGAATAATGGTTGGGAGTTCATTCTTTGAGCAGAAAGTCTTAAATATTATTTTAGTCACTTGTAGCACCATTGGATGTGGGTGCACATTGACTTAAAATACCATTTACATCATTATCTTGTCCTGTTGAAGACCTATGGCATGCAAGAAATTTAACATTGACTCAAAAATACATGTAGTATGCCCAGTAAAATACATTGGCTAGCATAAAAATCAAAGGAAACAGTAGTTTGGAATAGCGATCAACATTACTGGGGTTTTGAATTGTGAAATAATCAACAATCCTGCCCATCTTTTCTCGGAAGACAAACTTGAACTTGTCGCTGGTTTTCATTGTCAAGTCACTGTAGTCAACATTGTCACTGGAAATTTCAATGCTGGCAAAGCTGATCTTCCGTTTAAAGCTGGAGATGGAGCTGTTGATGATGTTAGTAATACTGACTTCTTCCACTTCCTTCGTTGTTCCCTAGTTCATAGACAATGCAGTTAGCTTAAAAGACTTGACTTAGCAAAATAAATAAGTAGGTAATGAGCTAATAAAAATTTAGAGGCCCAAGGATTGAATAATTAGGCTTAATAGAGAGTGGCATTGAGTGCTTCAGAAACTGGCCAATAAAAGCCAGGCTTGGAGTCCTGTTACCCTGTTTGGAGACACCTATTTGTAGGTCACCAGCATATATAACAGGAGGAGTAACCATGGCCCACTGTAGATATCCTGAGCAGTGTGCCAGATGCGAAATGCTCAGGCTTTGAAGTTAGTGGACGTGGGTTCAAATTCCATTCGGCCTTTCACTATTGTGAAACTTTAGTCACCACAATCCCTCTAAGACTTGATTTCCTCACCTGCCAAATGGTGATTGGTATTGCCATCTTGAGACTGATGGGAAGATTAAATGGTAAAAAATGGAAAGCATCTGGTAGGTGTTTGATGACTTCAATTCTATTCCAGGGAGAAGGGAGTAACTGATTATGAGAGATAATAGAAATCAGCTATGTCTTAAAGGCTTTGCCACAAAAGCAGAAATAGTGATGCTCCCTGCCGTTGCGAGGAGTTGCCATTGTCCAACATGGCTGGGGTCAACTCCCAGGAATGTGGGAGTGTAGTGAAGGCAGAGAGAGTGTGCTTTGGATCCTTGGCCAGGCCACTTGCTAGGTGTGGGGTCTTATGGGAGTTACCACGTCGCTGTATAGGACAATGAAATGAGTACCATTATTATCCCAGTTTTACTCTTGAGAAAATTGCCACATCAATGAGTGGTAGATTTCTCAAGAGTAAAATTGGGATAACAATGATGCTCATTTCATTGTGTTGTTGGATAAACTAAAGGAGATGTTGATGGATGTTTAGGACACAGCGATCACTCCATAGTACAGTGATTATCATATACACAGCAAAGTAAGGGCTTTCTGGTGTCTTTAGAGGAGGCTGTCAGTATTTCACCAATCCCCATTTTGCCAATCTAGCAAATCCAGATTTTTTTGGGGGGGTGGGGGGACAGTAATTCAACTTCCTTCTTTACTCATAAGGAAGCCTAAGAACAAAATAAATGAAAGCCATGTTCCTCTTTGGCTGGCACACATGGTCATTTGCCTTTGGTGCTTGGATGACATGACTGTGAAACATTACTCACTGTAGCCAAACACAAGGGAAAAAGCAACTGGATCTTTGGGTCATTTTGATTCCTCATTCTTCAGGATTAGACCCTTTGTGGTCCTAGCGCTTTGCTAAAGGTGGGCACCTCTTCTGAACTGGATCCCTATCATTTTCTTGCTTCTTAGCATGAACTTTAGTATGCCATTATCTATCAAATTTGGCTTCCAAATAACACTAGGGGTCCATGGGCCTGTAAAGAGTGATAGTTAAGAGTATGGTCCAATGCTCACTGCAAGTGGGAATAGCGGATAAGGCCAGGCTTTGGAACCAAGTAGGTTTGGGTTGGAATCCCAGCTCTACCTCTTAGTATCTATATCCCCTGCAGTAAGTCTCTTTCCCTTCTTGTTATCAGATTTCATAAATTTTAAAAGGGAGATAACCTCATTGGGTTGTTATGAGCATTTACAATAACATAATATTTGCAAAAGGCTTGTTACTGTGTCTGGCACATGTAAATGCTTGTTAAATAATGACTATTATTATTATTTAGAGAGCTGGACTACAGTGTTCCACTGCTAAACCAAGTAATGACAGTTTTTCTCAATTAGCAGAAAAATATACTAACCAAGAAATTTGTCACAATCTAATATTTCCATACATTTTTCAGTAAAGCATTACTTGTATAATTTAAGAATACAATAATAAGACAAAAGAATTACATTTTAAGTAAATATATATTAATCTGCAACTTGCAAGCAGATGATCATGCTTTGTTTCATATTGGATTCTTCATGGATGCTTGCTCCTGTGGTTGTAATTTTATGCTGCATACAGATAACATATTTTCTTCTGGAAAATTAAACATATTAATATCTCATTGTATTTGGTGAAAAGAATGGTCTTTTTCAAGGAGCACCATGACTTCCAGCTGCTCCCACCTGAACAAGGATAAGACTCACTGGAGCACAGGGAATCACTAGGGGTGGGGTGGGGTGGGGATAGGAGCCAGGTCCAGCCCATGTCTACAGACCAGCACTTGGCACCAGTGATGGATCATGCACAGGGCCCTCAAGACTCTTACCCTATCTTTGGCTGCCATCTGCTGTAAGGAACTGTAGTGAGCAACTGCGTATTCCAGCAAGGCCCCAAACACGAAGCTAAAGCAGATCCCCAGGTACACATCGATGGCCTTTATGAAGCAGTTGGTGTTGGGAAGAGAAGTGCGGGACCCGATCATCAGTGTGGTCATTGATAACACAGTCGTCACTCCTGGGAAAACAGGCAGGGGACGTTCCTACAAAGTGACTGGTTAGCCCTCCACCATAGCCTGGCAGAGTGTCCCCATTTGAGAATTGGCAGGGTGAGGACAAGACCCAGAAATGGAATGCATCTCATTTTGAAAAGTCTGTGACCTTCTAGAACACGGTTGATTTGTCCATTTTGTACAGATATGAGTGATGTGTTTTTTTAAATGTTTCACATTCTGTCTTCTCCCGGGAGGGGGTGATCAGTATGCAAAAGAACTGACAATAGACCATCTAAGCACAATGATCCCTTGCTTGTCACAGTAAAACTTAAGTTTAAAAATACACCACTCCTGGCACGGCAGGGTGGCTCACACCTGTAATCCCAGCACTTTGGGAGGCCAAGGTGGGCAGATCACTTGAGGTCAGGAGTTCAGGACCAGCCTGGGCAACATGGTGAAACCCCATCTCTACTAAAAATACAAAAATAAGTCAGGCATGATGGCACATGCCTGTATTCTCAGCTACCTGGGATTCTAAGGCAGGAGAGTCACTTGAGCCTGGAAGGCTGAGGTTGCAGTGAGCCGAGATCACGCCACTCCGCTCCAACCTGGGCGACAAGAGTGAAATTCTGTCTCCAAAAAAAAAACCAACCAACCAGCCAAACAACAACAACAACAAACCCATACTCCTAAAGTAGTCTCTTTCTGTCTCTCACTCTCTCTGTAAAAGAATCTCCCAAGAAAACAACTGTTGGAACTGCCTTAGGAATATTAATGAAGACAATGGTAAAAGGAAAAAAAAAGCAAGTACCTGACAAGCCAGTTCTTAGAAATCTCCTGTTAGAGCTGCTTACCAATGCAGGTTCTTGCAGGGACTGAATCGAGGGAGATCCAAAATGAAACCCAGGACAACATCACCAGGAAAGTGGAAGGAACGTAGGTTTCCAAAATGAAATACAGAACGTTCCTCCGAAGCTCAAATTGTAAGACCAATCTAGTGTAATTTCCTGAAAGGGTAAACAACGGATAGGAAATTGTGTCTGTTCATGTAGCAAGTGGTTTCTCTATGGGATGCTTAACTTAACTATAGGTACATTAAGCCCTCTGTCATTGATCAAAATCTAGTTCTGTATGAACTGTCATTATGATTTCCACAGGAGACATTGCTGTTGCATTGAATGGGATTTATAGGGGCACTGCTCTGCCTCACGTCCATCTTGGGCTTTTCTGCATCACAGTATTCCTACAGCAGTGCAATCAATACTGGTTTTCTTGACGTCTGCCTCACTAGACAGTGAGTCCCTTGGGGGCAAACACTGAATCTTTCAGTTCTGCACTCACAAAATAGTTGTTCAATAAATACCCATTTAATGAAGATTACCTGTGACCACCTGTTTCTCAAGGAATACTATGGAATAGACCTAATGGACCTATTAAATTTAAGTGAATTTTTTATGATTTCAGAGGCACCCCAGGTTTTATACTATTTCAGGGCCATCCTTAGGAAACAGTGTATTCTAGATGTGGGAAAGGCATGTGCTAGAGAGCTATCATTAACAAAATTCTGTGTGGCAAATAGGCTACCGTAGCACAAAACATATGTCCATGGGTTAGAGTTCCAAGCTCTGCTCCTGCTGTGCTTCTATTATGGGGAGGTGAGCAGTAGTGGCCAGCATTGGTGTGGATGGATGAATGAAGAGGTTATCCTTTGGGAACAGGAAAAGTCTGGCTTAGATTGGTATTGGGGAAAAGCAGGATAGTGAATGGGAGCTGCTCCAACCCCCTGTCACCCCCAAATTAAAGCCTGAAATTAGAAATTATACCATTAAATAGCTAAACAAGAGACATATGCCTGGATAAATATAGTATAGAATAAAAATACATACTTTTAGAGCTTGATGAGACCCTAGGGATTACTTATTATTTTACTTTATTGATGGGTAAATTGAGACACAGGGAGTTTTAGTGATTTGAAAAGGACCTGGAGTTGATGTTAGAAGAAAGAATAAAAACCAGGTCTTTCGCCCGTTGGTCCAGGGATGTTTTATCAGTCTACACTGCCTGCTTTATTTCTTTGATTTTGAAAATCAATGTTTTAAAAACAAACAAGCAAACCTTAGAATCAATATTTGACTAAATAACGACCCTCTTTTATACCTAAAGATGATCGTTATGTGCTACATGAGATTACAAAATTTTGAAAACTGAAGGCATTTTTAATATGAACCCAATTTGGGAATCCAGATTTGGTAAACTATGACAGCATAGCCCTAATTTACAAAGTTGTCTTTAAAAATAAAGTGTATTTATTTGCCCATTACAAAAATAATACATGATAATTACTTAAAATTTGGAAAATAAGGCCAGGCATGGTGGCTCATGCCTGTAATCCCAGCACTTTGGCAGGCCAAGGCAGGTGGGTTGCTGGAGCTCAGGAGTTCGAGACCAGCCTGGGAAACATGATGAAACCTCGTCTCTACAAAAAATACAAAAAATTACCCAGGCGTGATGGCACACACCTGTAGTCCCAGCTACCAGGAAGACTGAGGTGGGAAGATCACTTGAGCCCAGGAGGTGAAGGCTGCAGTGAGCTGAGATTGCGCCACTGCACTCCAGCCTAGGTGACACTAGAGTGAGACACTGTCTCAAGAAAATAAAATAAGAAATAAATAAATAAATAAAAGAAGAAAGAAAAGAAAAATTTGGAAAATAAGAAAAATAGGGGGAAAAATCACCTTTTCTTCCATTCCAGTCTTTTCTCTATACATAGCCTTTAATTTCTAATTTTCATGTAGCCATGATCTTGGTGTGACATATGATTTTTAATGTCATCTAGGCTCAACTAAAATACACAGTAGGCTGGGCCCAGTGGCTCATGCCTGTAATCCCAGCACTTTGGAAGGCCAAGGCAGGCGGATCACTTGAGTCAGGAGTTCAAGACCAGCCTGGCCAACATGGCAAAACCCCCTCTCTACCAAAAATACAAAAATTAGCCTTTCATGCTGAAGCATGCCTGAAATCCCAGCTACGCAGGAGGCTGAGGCACAAGAATCACTTGAACCTGGGAGGCGAAGGTTGCAGTGAGCTGAGATCGTGCCACTGCACTCCAGCCTGGGTGACAGACTTTGTCTCAAATTCTCAAAAAAATAAAATAAAATAAAATAAAATAATGCAGTAATTTTTTAGGGTGCAGATATTGATGAGAATAAGCATTCTTAATATTATCATAAGGAAGTGAGAGGAAAATACCTGCTGCTTACATATAACATCACATCTTTCAAAACATGTCTATGTAAAATCACCAAAAACCAAGAAATGCATTTCTGGTAAATGAAATGAGTAAGTAACACTTCCTGCCACGTTTGCAATAATTAGGGTTTTCGTGCTCTTGTTGGGTATTACTGCTGTCTTCTTCATCTTTGAGTTGTATTCTTATTTTCATTCTTCAGTGTTAAAGAACCAGTGTTCCAGTTAGAAATATGAATAAATTTCATGCATGAGGGAGGCATGGAATTTGAGCAATCATTAGAAAATATGTGGAGGTACATGGTGCAAGGCTTCAGAGCTGGTCCAGGAGTCTGTTCCTAAGTGGACCATTTTAATACTGGGTGTGGAGAGGTGGAATTGCTCAGCCCAAACCCTACCGTCCCTCTCCACTGCATCCCAAAGAGGTGAAGTGAGCAGATGATATTTCTGACTTAGAGAGCAACCCTACACCTCAGTTCACTTATTTTAATTTATACAGTTTGTCACATGAGTTACCTGTCTCCTGCTGCGATCTGGTGACTAAGGTGAAATACCGCTCTATGGTGTACTGAGCAAGCCGCAGGTGTTCCAGCCCACGCACAGAGTCGTTCCCTCTCAGCCAGGTGAACTCCACGTCGTTTCCATCATAGCCCCCTGGCAAATGAAATGGAGCCCTGGTCAGTGCAAGGGTGTTCCAGATTGAACTGGTCTGAAAAATGCTGTGATATGGAGACAGCATGAGTTCCTTCTTCATGGTGATAAGTCCAAGGACAATCTCATGCAGAACTTGGCATGATTTCCCAAGTGCAATTGCAATGTCTGCTCTGAATGAAGTGACCTGCTAGGACAATTTGCTGTCAATTGAGAGCTTGTCCTGTGTTAGGTATTGCGTAGGTCTGGTGGATGATAAGTCATTAGAAGTGGCCTCCCTCATTATTTAAATTACATTTATTAAGCACATATCTGTGAACACACAAAGATACTGCCTTTCAAGATTGTATAATAGCTCTGATGATATTTTCAGGGACTTAACTGATCTCTTCATACTTCCATATTGGCATAAATATAAAAGCAAAAACAAAAAACCTGCTTTATAAAGCATGTAAAAATACATGTTAGATAAGTCTCAGAGCAGTTTAATTAATATAGTTGACAATAGTAACAATAGTTACCTTTTGAACATTTGTAAGTACTTTATACATTATGTCACTAATGTTCTTGTAAACTTGCAAGGTAGCCATTTCTATATTTCTTCAATTCTAAGATGGACATTTCTTTACATTTTCTGAAATTGAACTGGATCTTGTAGTTGATTCATATCCATATAATATATATATAATAGTGTATATATGTGTTTTTATATATAGTAGAGCTTATTTTTTTCCTGAAATGTTATTATTCAATAAATGCTGTTCCATGGAACTGAGTCACTATAATGATTTTCCCACATTATTCTTGAAAACTCTCAGATTCAGAGGGGTTGCATAACTTTCTCAGGATAATAAAGCAAGCAAGAAAGAGTTACCTTAGGAAAATTCAATCCCAAAGTCTATGAGTGATGATGATAATAATACTTATGATTTAATAAGCGATTGCATTTCCAAGTGCTTTACAACATTATCATCTCACTTAACCCTCAATATAGCTCTTTGAGAAGATATATGAATGGTTCACAAGCAAACAAAAAGATACTCAACATCACTAGTTATTAGGGAAATGCAAATCAAAACCACAATAATACACCTCACACCCATTAGAATGGCTGTAATAAGAAAGACGGACAATAACAAAGGCCAGCACATGGAGAAGCTGGAACATGAGCTAGTGGGAATGTGAAATGGTACAACCACTTTGGAAAACACTAACGCGGTAACAATTTCTTAGAAACTTAAATATAAATTTACCATTTGACCCAGCATTCCACTCCTAGGTATCTGTCCAAGATAAATGAAATCAGGTCCACACAAAGACTCACACAACAGTTTTCATAGCAGCACTACTCATAATAGCCAAAGAGTGGAAACCAAATGTCCATCAACTGATGAATCAATAAATAAAGTGTGATACATATCTCTCACATGAATATATATATATGCATACAAAGGAATACTACTCAGTAATAAAAAGGAATAAAGTACTGATGCATGCCATAACATGTGTGAACCTCACAAACATGCTAAGTGAAGAAAACCAGATGCAAAAGACCACATAGGGCTGGGCGTGGTGGCTCATGCCTGTAATCCCAGCACTTTGGGAGGCCGAGGTGGACAGATCACCTGAGGTCAGGAGTTTGAGACCAGCCTGGCCAACATGGTGAAACCCTGTCTCTATTAAAAATACAAAAATTAGCCAGGTGTGGCAGCACGTGCCAGCTACTTGGGAGACTGAGATAGGAGAATCACTTGAACCCGGGAGGCGGAGGTTGCAGTGAGCCTAGATTGCACCATTGCACTCCAGCCTGGACAACAAGAGCAAAACTCTACCTCAAAACCAACCAACCAACCAACCAACCAACAACCAACCAACCAACCTACCAACCAACCACATAGTGCATGATTCCATTTATATGAAATATCCAGAAAAGACACATTCATACAGACAGCAAGTAGGTTAGTCGTTGCCTGGGAGCTAGCGATGGAAAAGAGGCGTGGCTGCAGAGGGGTACAGGGATCTCTTTGGGGTGATGGAAATATTCTAACAGTGGCATGTGGTGATGGTGGCACTACTCGGAAATGTACTAAAAATCTTTGAGTTGCACAATTAACATGGGTGGATTTTATGGCATATAAGTTATTCCTCAATAAAGCTGTTACAAAACAACTCGGAGTCAGATACTATTATTCTTCCCACTTCACAGATAGGAAACTGAGGTCCAGAGACATTAGTTACTCACCCAGAGTCACAGAGCTAGTGATGGCAAAACCCAGTGATTTCAGTACCTGTGATCTTAAACATAAAGCTCTATTGCCTTCGTTTTCAAAGGCTGCTGGGAAATGTGATGCCGGTGTTGGAACTAACATTTTGTTAAGTCTCACAGTATGGTATTCATTGTCTAGCAAGGGTTATCTCTCCCTCCCCAGGGAAGAGAAATATAGTCATAAACTCTTGGGGGATTTCCAGGTATAAATTGTCTGTGGTCTTTCCCTCGGAAGCATCCAAACATGTACTAAAGCCAGCTGTCTAAATATGGCTACCATCCCACATTAGAAAAAAAAAAAAAACTATGAAAGTGGGTAGTACAAGTTTCTACCTGGACACTCTGCCTTTACAACTAGTAAATGCATACAATCATTACATTATGGTCTCTCTGTCCCTGGGTGCATAAGGAAAACTGTGGGATGGTATCAGTTCTTTTCTAGAGATGGCACTTAGAAAAAAACCCATAGTGAGGTTTCTATACCCAAACGCTGCTAATAAACATTCAGAGAAAGCTCCCTCCGCTCACTGGGGATGGTCTTTGTGAAACAGAGGCTGAAGTTTCCAGGAGAATCTCTCTCCTGGGATTTGAGATGAGCCCAGCCATGATACATGGAAGGTAATTGCTTTCCACATGGAACTGAAAATGAGTTCTCTTTTTGATAACCTCAAGTTTTATTCCGCCAACAAACAGCTGTATTGCTTCAAGAAGGTTCTGCATGCATTTAATCAATGAGATAATTAATCTGTTTGTCTGGGTCTTTAATTAAATGTCTGCTTCTGAAAAATGGCCTCTGCTTCATAATGGCTGTGCTTCTCAGATGTTGCCCACTTGTGACCTTACGTAAGGAGTGCCCACTGCTCTCCAGAGCTTGACTATAGTTTCTTCTTCCACACACAAGCCCTGCCTTGATGCCTTCATAAATCATATCTGCAATGTTGTTTGCCTATCACAGGTGCCCAAGTTTGGTGGGTATTTCAGAGTGGTTTACTAAGGAACAAAGGAGATTACTTAACAATGCTGGGGAGTTCATTCATCACACATTAACTTCATTCTTCATCACAGGCAAACCCCCAGATTACAGTTTAGATGCCCATTTACTGGCATGACTGTATGAGCTTTGTATCTATCAAGCAATTTCTTTTAAAAGTTGGAAGCACGAGTGATAAATGTCAAGGATGGCTTTGCATATTTGCTGTTCCTTCTGCTGTGTTCCTTCTTGTACGTAACCTGCATCTTAGTAGATTCTGAGTCCCACTCCTTGTCTCTTGGTCCATTCCAGCTGATCCCCTATGTCTCATTCCAAGTGACACTTTACCTAGGAAAACTCTGATCCCCCTATTACTTTTCATTGTTGTAACTCATTGTTATAATTATTTAAAGTCCCACACCCTCTATTAGACTGTAGAGTTCTCGAAGACTGCAACATTGCTTTTATCTGTGTATTGCAAACATCTACTACAGTACCTCACATAGAACAGTCATTTAATGGTTGAATGGATGAATTGAATGTATTTATATGAGGATAGACAGATGGAACCCACCAGCTATCTAGATTGGCTGGAGACGTTAGTGGGACAATATATAAAACTAAAGTATTAGAATGAGAAAAAAAGACTTTCCTTAACAGACACAGGAAAGGACAAACACTGGTCTTGGTCCTAAGTAATTCAAGGGAACTGGCACAGGGATATGTCTAGGACCACTGAGTGGTAATCAGGTTGCTATTCAGTTGAACATTCTGACAGGATTTGGGGAGTCCAACAAAAGCGTCACATGGTTACTCAATTGGGGGAACAATGATGATAATAAATGGACACTGGAGAAACTGGAAAGGAGTTATTAAAAGATTTTCATTATCCCCATATTACAGTTTAAAAGCACTTTATGGTATACTCAGGAAAAATAAGCAGCTCAGATCACAAACAAGCCACTGGAACAAACTTCCTGTGTGACTCTCCAGCCCAGTGGAAGGGCTATTAGAGTTCAGGGAACTTTGGACGTTGGGGCCATTCTACTTGGGTTCAAGTCCCAGTGTGGTTACTTAACTTTCCATTGGGAAAATTGCCAAATCCTAATTTTTCTATCTGCAAGATGGGAAAAACAATATATATATATATTTGGCTCACCAGCTGTTGTTTGCTGACCCCTGACCTAGACCACCAACTACATTAAAGCATTTCCTTTGATTTTCTTGTCCACTCACAGGTGGAGATATCTGGTACTAATGAATAATATATATATGTATATATATATGTATGTGTATATATGAATAATATATGTGTGTATATATATGTATAATGTGTATATATATGTGTGTATATATATATGTGTATATATATATCTCTTTGTTTGGAAGGTATCTAGTACAGTGCCAGACATGGGTTAAGCAATTGTTAAATGGATGCTACAGTATTTATTGGGAAAAGAATATTTATTACTATATATATATTTTTTGTTTGAGATGGAGTCTTGTTCTTGCTTGCTGCCCAGGCTGGAGTGCAGTGGCGCAATCTTGGCTCACGGCAACCTCCACCTCCTGGGTTCAAGTGATTCTCCTGCCTCAGTCTCCCAAGTAGCTGGAATTACAGGCACCCACCACCACACCTGGCTAATTTTTGTATTTTTAGTAGAGATGGGGTTTCACCATGTTGGTCAGGCTGGTCTTGAACTCCAGACCTCAAGTGATCTGTCCACCTTGGCCTCCCAAAGTGCTGGGATTATAGGCATGAGCCACTGTGCCCAGTCCATTTATTACTATTATTATTACTATTATTGTTAACAAAAATGTTGTTCGGTCAAGGAGACTGGGGCAACTACAGATTGAGGTCACAAAACACATTTTGTTACCTCCTCCAAGAAGTCTTTCTCCACTAGCCTCTCTACTTCCTTTGCAACGGAGAGTAAGGTTTTTCTTATTATCACAGTGCTTTGCATAGAAAAAAGAAATAAAATAAAGTCTTTGTGATTTTCTAGAACTAAAAAGGTAGCCCTGGACACATTTGCTGACAAATGAAGAGTACATTGATGAAAAGTCCATGACCTTTTTCATCAGCTTCTACTGGGACCTGTGGCTGATTTGATGTTGGGAGAGTAAGGGTGGGTGGGTGGCAAAGAACATGGTCATAGAACTCATCTGGAACCACAGACCCTTTGAGAGTTAGTAACCAGATAGATGGCATAAATTCAATACTAAAAGTTTAGGTCTCAGGGGCTAGTCTAGATTTGTTGTCGCCAAAATGTTTTTAATAAAATAATTGTCCCACAAAACGCTCATGAAAGAAGATTCCATGGTTTAAAACGTTTGCGGAGTGTACCACTCCTTCTTGGAATTTCACATGGAAGTAGCTTATTAGAGCCTGTTAAAAACTCTGCAGCAAAGAAGAATATTAACACTTTAGGCTTTATGAGTCATCTGGTCTCTATCACAAATACTCAACTCTGCTAACTCTGCCACTGCAGTGCAAAAGTAGCCACAGACAATGTGTAAGTACATGGGCATGACTGTGCTTCAGTAAAACTTCTTTTGCAGAAACGGGTGATGGGCTGGATTTGGCTCACCAGCTGTTGTTTGCTGACCCCTGACCTAGACCACCAACTACATTAAAGCATTTCCTTTGATTTTCTTGTCCACTCACAGGTGGAGATATCTGGTACTAATGAATAATGGTTCTCCCCAAAAGATATTAGGCATATCTTTGAGAAGTCTCTAAATCTGTCTGGAAGTACAGTCAGAAGGGCTGAATCCACAATGAATCAACATTAAGAAAAGAAAGGCCACTATGTATGAGATACTTTTCATGAATACACAGACCTAAGTAACCCAGGAAAATCATCTCAGAAGTCTGTAGGATGTATACTTACAGCTTTCCAGCTGCAACTTGCATGTCTGTGTGTCCATGGGGTATTTAGACAGATCCATGTTACATGCAACAGTTGTTGTGATTCTAAGAAGGAAAAGTGGATTCAAAAACAGTATTATGAGGAAGCTATAGAAAGTTCACATTCCCTTCCAAGGCCCACTCAGAAAGGACTTTCACTTGAACTCTTACAATGAACATGTAGGTTGCAGCCTGCATCTAAAGCATCCTTGAGGTTATGTGTGCTAAAGAATGCCCATGAAGCTTGGTTAAAACCTGGGTCCAGAGTGGAGGAAGTTGGAATGTTGGCCATTCAAGGGGCAAAACTTCTGGCAGTATCACAGAACAGACAGATGCATTGGCCCAAGATGCTTTAGCATCCAGTTTTTAAATTTAATCTTCCTGACAGACCTGGGTGGGCCTAGAACAGTGTTCACCGTCAGTATCGTCACCACTTGACAGCAGGTGTAGGGACTTGCATAGGCTCACGTGGCTCTGAGTGGCAGAACTGAGGCTGGAGCCCGGGTTTCCTGGCTGTGGTCTTCTCATGAGGCCCTGCCTCCTCATGGGAACCAGGATGCAGGGGCTGTGGGGCCCCCAGGAACTGTGGCTTTGAGGGCTTAACTCCAGAGATGTTCGATTAAAGGTCGGTTAAGCCCTCACAGTGGAGATTGCATTCACCAGGCCTCTATCTTCCTTTTTCTTCATTGTCATACATTTTTATTCAGCACCTTTATTTATTAAGCACTGTGCTAGGTACTTGGGGGAAATGGAGGTGATTACAGAATGGTGCTCACCTCCAGGATGCTCACTCACACCTCCTTTAGGGAGACAGAGACTAACAATAGTTATGGTTTACTAAGTGCTTACTGTGAGCCAGTCCCTGGGCTGAGTGCTTTGCATGCATTACCCCTTTGAATAGCTCTACTAGGTAGGAAATATTTTAATTCTCATTTTACTGCTGCTGAAACTGAGGCTCTGAGAGTCAGGTAACTTGCCTAAGGTCACAAAGCTGCTGAGGGACACAGCAGGGAATTGTACCCAAATCTTTATGATTCTAGAGCCAGGCTATTAAACACACTCATTATTTGTAATCCTTACACAACATTGATTGTGTTGTGTGCCATAATATAGACAGACACAAATGCACGCACAAATGCATGCACACACTCACACACCCACATTCACACATGTGCTGTGGGAACGTGGGGAAGGGGGACATTAATGATGATTGGAATTGAGACCAAAAGAGAAGTCTAATTATGTTTCATGAAACAAGAATTGGGCTTTGAGATGGTCTTTGCAAAACTCAGTACAGTTGAGGCATGTCCAGAAATTCAGTTTATTGGTTAGCTCAACCCTTGTTTTATAACTTCAGACTCTTACTTAAGATTAAACATCAGCCCCATGGATATTTTGCTCCTGGCCTCCTCCCCAAGGCCTCTGGGAGCTTTAGGTTTGCACAGTCCTTGCACAGGCAGGGATGAGTCCTGTTCCATCCAATCCGGCTCCATGAACAATTGGGTGAAAGGAACTTCAGCTTCAGGAATTTGGGGAGAGGGCAAAGGGGAGCCCATGGCTGTAGGTGGCAGAGGCATTGGGGCATTGCACCTTGGTTTTCTCTACAAACATGACTCAGACAAGTAGAGTTGCGTTCTGGAGTTGCCTCAGCTCCACTAAGCCCCATGAAAGGAAAGTTCTCTGCATGCACCTCTCTGTTGGCTCTTGCCGTTGCCCCTACTACTTCCCTTGCTAACTTCCTTTTACCCTTTGAGACACAGCTCAGAATCCTGTGAAGGCATCCTGTAACATTACCCCCAAACCATTCACCTACTCTCCAACTTGGGCCCCAGCACCGGAGACCTCCTTTGTTTCCATGTGCGTGTCTTAAGGACAGGGCAAGGTCTTACTCAGCTCTACCCTGTGGCCAGCATGGGGCTTGGCACAGAGCAGGTGTTTGGTAGGTGATGAACTGAGAGAGGGACCTTCTATTATGGGTGCAAGGATCTAAGAAGGCATGGGACTTCACAGTGGCTATCCGAGTTCTGATCACAACTACCCAAGACACATCTGCATGTTTTCTCCCAGCTGCTGCCCTCCAGCCCTGAGGTCACAGGTGTCCGCGTACCTGAGGGCATACAGGACCGTGCCATTGGAGAAGAGGCGGATTAGCCTGTTTCCCACAGTGACTTCATGGAGGAAGGACGTCTTGGACTCCACAATGTAAGTGTCTGGCACCCAGAGGAACTCCACGAGGCGGGCATCCAGAGTGAAGCTCTTGTTGCCTTCAAACACCAGCCGCTGGTCCATCCAGCGCTGTCGGAGGTATATGGTGGCTGTGTAGTCCTGGGAGGGGGAGGCAGGGTATGGAAATGGATGGGGGTGGTGGGTGAGGAAACCCCACCAAACAGGAGAAAAGTGGTCAAGGTTTATTCCTCTCCCCACCTCCACTTAGAGCAAGAGTACACAGATGTTGGTGAATAAAGGTACCATTCTAATTGCAATATGCCAGTGCCCCAAGACTGGGGTAACTGATAAGTCACTCTGGTTACCCCAGTCTTGGGGTAGTGGCATATTGCAATAAGAGAACAAATCACCTTATTTATTTGAGATAATAGCTCCCCTGCCAAAAGGGAGCCCCATATTTGAGACTTTAACTTATGTGGCGTGACAGCTCACATTGCACTGATCGCTAAGGCCCCATCAAATTGTTGAATTTTTTGTGGGCTAAGTGCTCAGGTTGTCCACGACTTATCTGGAATGCACAGCATGCCCTCTTGGCAAACTGCCTTTAGTTTGCCCTTGTCTCGAATATGTTCTCTTAAGGGAGAGGGTCGTTGTCAGCACCAGCTGTCAGTTTTCCTCGGGTTGTCTCCCCCGTTTTGAAAGACCACGTGATGGCCTGGCTTGCCTACTACACTTTTATTCCTTTCCCCAGATTTTATCCATCACCAAGTGTATCCACTTCATTGTCTGGTTTCTATCCTCCTGGCTCTTGAACTGATTTTCTTCCTGATACTCAGAAAATCTGCTCTACAAGAATCTTCCATTGTCTTGAGTTTGGAGACAGCACTCCAACTTCTGCCATTTCAAATGCAGGAGGGCCATGAGCCATTTTTTTTTTTTTTTTTTTTGAGTGGCTAGAAAGCATATTGCCATTAAACACACGGAGAGGGACTACTTGGGTGGAGTACAAAGCAACAGCGCTTACCATGTTACTCTCTGAAATGCTAGAGATACTTGCAATGTCCAGAGTCAGTGCTATCTGAACGGGTTCTCCTAAGATGAAAAAAAAAAAAAAACAAGAAAGAATGGAAACACAAACACGAGCTGTCCTAATACTACATCAGTGCATTCTAAAAAAGATTAAAATTACGAAAGTTGTGCTTGGTTGTTAGAAAAATTTAAATCATCTATAAATATAAAAAGAAAAATTTTCTTATCCCCTCTCAAGAATAACCATTGTGTATGGTGTGCCTCTCTTTTGTATGAAAAATATGCACAAAATACATAGGTATCTTAAAATGCAAGAGAGACCACACTGCATAATTAATGCTTTTTAATTAATTTTTTTTCTTTTTTTTGAGACAGAGTTGAATTCTTCTTGCCCAGTCTGGAGTGCAATAGCATGATCTTGGCTCACCGCAACCTCCACCTCCCGGGTTCTAGCGATTCCCCTGCCTCAGTCTCCCAAGTAGCTGGGATTACAGGCATGTGTCACCACGCCTGGCTAATTTTGTATTTTTTTCTCCATGTTGGTCACGCTGGTCAATTAAAGCATATTTTAAGGAACATAGTGCTGAGATATTTGCCACTTCTTACATGGAGGGTTTTTCCTATGGCATTTGCAAGGAACTAATTGTTTAGAAACGTAACGGGTTTGGTAATCTAATTGTGCACACATGTTGTTGTTTCCCTCCTCGGCTAAGTAAATTTACCACAAGAGGCATTCAAGACTCACGGCTGAGGTTTTGCTGACCTCCTGACAGGTTGCTTCTCTTCCTTTACTCTCCTGGAATCCTAAACAATTTCGAATGTCAGAACCTCTGTGTTTGGTCTAATGTGCAGACTGTTGGGCCTCAATCCTGGACTCTCAGCAGACAGATTGAACTTCAGAGAGAGACAGTTCTATCTCTAGAGAAGGAGGTGTCAGAGCCACCTTCAAGAAGCCAGGCCAGGTCAGGGAAGTTTACTCCTCTTTATATGGAGATGTGGAATAATGGACCTAGATCCCAGCTCTGTCACCTCCCAGTTCTTTATTTGGGAAAAGTTACTAAATCTTTCAGAACTGCAGTTCTCTTACCTGCAAGTGGATGTCATGGGAAGGGTTAAATGAGATGAGACACGTGACAGTGTCTTTGTGGGGTGGTGGCAATAGGGAGTAAAAGAGAAGTGCCTGCCTAGCCGGACATCCTGAAGGTGTTCATTACTGGTTATCTGTACAAATCTCCTAGCATCACATCCATCAGTCATGTAACAACAGGCACTCAATAAATGGCATTTCCCTTCCCTTCCCCCTCTCTTCCGTAATCCTAGCTAATTTTGGAAAAGGGACAATTTTGTTCACCAGGCTAATAGATGCAATAGCATTCACTTGCAATAAATAACTCCTGGGGGTGCCTCAGGGGACTGTGATAATGCATTAACCAGGAAGAGGCCAGGCGGAACTCAAAAGAAGCTTAAAAATATCTCATCGGTAGGAATAGGGCAAAGCAACCTACTTATTAATCTAAGGAAACTAAGCCATAGGATATAGGTAGGAATTTGGAAATGAAGTGTTAGAGCCAACGCAATTAAACAATACTTGAATGTTAATATCTGGTGGAAAAGGGCGAGATCTTTGAGGGTAGAACCTGGAAGGTGCTAAAGCGGTGTGGTGCTAAGTGGCTTTCTGCCTCGCAGGGCAGCAAGGTGCAGCTCTGAGACTAGAAGCCTGGAGTCAGAGACAGGTGTCTGAATTCCACTCGGGCCACCTAACAGCTTTGTGACCTTGAGCAAATTTCAAATTTTTCTGTGCTGTGGTTTCTTTTCTTTCTTTCTTTCTTTCTTTTTTTTTTTTTTTTTTTTTTTTTTTTGAGATGGAATCTCCCTCTTGTCACCCAGGCTGGAGGTGCTGTGGTGTGATATTGGCTCACTGCAACCTCTGCCTCCTGGGTTCAAGTGATTCTCCTACCTCAGCCTTCAGAATAGCTAGGATTACAGCACCCACCACCATGCCCAGCTAATTTTTGTATTTTTGATAATGGCGGGGTTTCACCATGTTGGCCAGGCTGGTCTCGAACTCTTGACTTCAGGTGATCTGCCCACCTCGGCCTCCCAAAGTGCTGGGAATACAGGCCTGAGCCACCGTGCCTGGCCTGTGCTGCAGTTTCACACCTGTAAAATAGAGCCACTAGAGCCACTGTGGTTTAAATGTTTGCCCCCTCCAAAACTCATGTCGACATTTAATTGCCATTGTAAGAATGTTAAGAGATAGGACCCTTAAGAGGTGATTAAGCCTCAGAGGTAGAATTGGTGCCATCATAAAAGGGCAAGTTCAGCCCCCTCCTGTCCTCTCTCTCACTCTCTCTCCTTCCACCATCTGATGACACAGCAAGAAGGCCCTTGCCAAATTCCAGCACCTTGATATTGGACTCCTCAGCCTTTAAAACAGTGAGCCAATAAACTTCTGCTCATTATAAATACTCAGTCTCAGGTATTCTGTTATAGAAGCACAAAACAGACTAAGACAAGTGCCTGCCATCGAGGGTTGCGTTGGCACAGTTACGGCATCTGCTTTAAGTGCCATAGATCCATGTTAGTTGCCCTCCCTGAAGAATGTAGAGAATGGAAAAGACATGAGAGCCCCAGTCCCACTGTGCTTTCTGTCCAGTTTATTTCGACATAGTTTTGTCTAGGCTTTGCCTCAATTGACTTTTTTAGTGGACCAGAGCGTGCTCTTTTCTTCCCCTTGAGTTATAAAAGCAAGCTGTGCCACCAGAGGGCAGCTTTCTCCTAGGAACGAGGTCAAAGCCAGCTCCTGGGTAGTGTTCACTAGCACCTGCTTACAACCCTTTGCTTTATCTAGCTCAGTCCCTGAGAAATCCTATGAAGGTCTTGTCTCTCTTGGACCTTGGGGTCCTGGAAACTGGGTGCAAAGATATTACAGAGAGCAATGGCCCTCCATGGGCCTCCAGGCTGCTGTGCAAGTATAGGGATTTTCAGGAGTGAAGTGCCAAGAGGCACAAAACAAGGGGCATGGGGTTGTACTGTTCCCTTTTTTAAACTGAAGACTCCATGCCCCATTTTCACTCCAGGTGGGATGAGGCATCACATCCCTTTAAGCCTCCCCCAGGCTCCCTGTTCTCAGAATGAGCTCCTTGCCCGAGAACCCTGTACCTTGTTGGCCAGTGAGTAGGCAAACAAGAAGGGGTGTGTTCTGGATTAATTGTTTGGGGTTTGGGAGGCAAGAGAAATTGTTGAGTGGTACTAACTAAGGCATGCAGACTCACACGCTTGTCATTCGTGTTCAGTAGGGCCTGGGAAAACCAGGGGATGTTGAAGCCTCTTTAGGTTCCTTAATGTAAGGATCTCACATCTTAATTGTGTCTCAAATCTGAATGAAAATGCATCTCTCCCATCTCCAACGGAGTAGGTGTGATTGACTGAGGGTCCCGGCTACCGTGCTTTGGAATCTATCACCATGCTTGCCCCAAGGCCACACTTTTCATGGGCCACGGCCAACCACAGACTGAACACAGTGGGGATATCAAAGCGGCCTGTTCCTGGGAGGCACAGAGACAGGAGACTCCTCTGAATGCAGCCGTAGCTCAAAGATTCCCTGGTGGTCATTCCAAACACACAAGGACTGCCCTACATTCTAAGACACTTCCACCCAACCTTCCTTCCTTCCCTCTCTCCTTCCCTGGGGCCAGACCTGCAGGTCTGACAGCTCTCCTAGCTTCCCTCTCCCCCTGCCCCATTCTCCCTCCTAGACATAGTCCCCCTAAATAGCTTGAAGAAGTCATTGGCTCTTGGCGTCTGCTGCTCAGAGGATCTGGACTACCACATGAATCCTAGATCAGACCATAGAGTTTTATCACCTGAAGGGAGGAGCAGGGAGGAGAAGGGATGAAAATAACCCACACTCTGTTGATGGGGTAGGCACTGTGCCTCAGGCTTACACACTTCACTTCATTCAGTCCTCCCGGTGAGATAGATGGGATGTCCCCATTTTACAGAAAGGGAAAGTGAGGCACAGAAGGCTAAACTACTTGCCAAGCAGGAGAGCTAGGAGCCAAACTCAGGTTTGTTCAATGCCAAGGCTCTTTCTGTTGCTTTCTGCTATGAAGAGCTGTGTAGTTGGCCTCACTCCTTTCCTCCTTGCTTTATTCTTTCAACAGATATTAATCAGCAATTTGTTATATGTCACACACTGAGCTTCTACGGGGGATAGTGAGGGAAATAGTCAGACTCCTTCGAGGGCTGTAGCCTGGAGCCGGGACAGACATTAATCCAGTTATAGCATAATGGGAGTGGCTATGATTTGGAGGCATGTTCACAAGGAATTGTGAAGAAAGGGATGGAGCCTGGAGGAATCAGGGGCGGCTTCTCAGAGAAGGCAGCCTTTGCTCTGAGACATGACGGAAAATTGGCATTTTCCCAGGGAGCCAAGTTTAAAGAAGCAATTCCAGGAAGATTGCCTCTGTAAAGGCATAGAGGCAGGGGAGGCCAAGGATGTCAGGGAGCATTCAGAGTACACTGGGGAGCATTATAGGAGGGGAAGGAGCGGGGACTTAGGCTGACGAGAACGGCAGGCAGACAAAGGCTGGACTGGGAAGGGCCTGGTGTGTCTGGACTCTACGCAAGGATGCTGGGGCACATACGGGTGTTCCAAACAGGGCAATGACCCAGGAGGCATCCAGATGGCAGTTTGGGGAGTCAGCTGAGAGGGGGCAGGCTGGAGGGGGAAGACCAGGTGGGGTAGCCTGGTGGCACACGGTGAATTCATTGGATAGTGACTCTGGAAGTGGGGGCAGGAGGAGGATAGTGTGTGTGATTGTTAGGAGGCTCTCGCAACCTCCTCAATGAAGAAGAGCATTGCTTTATCTTGCAGGTGGAGAGGCAAGGTGCCTTTTTCAAGGCAGTGTGAAAAATCATTGGTAGCCATCCTCATCCATCATTGCCAGTCCTTAACAGGCTGCAGATCAGAAAATGGAGTCAACTAAAACCTCCCGAAACCCTCCACTGCTTATTGTCTCTGTTTTCGTCCCTTTGAATTGATGTCTTGGACACAGAGGATGACCTACCACCAAAATTGGGCCTGAGAAATTTGTTATATCCTGCTGTGAGGTTCTCAAAGCCAGGCAGGGAAAGCTTGTCACTTCTGCCGACCTCGACGTTGAGCTGATTCCCCCGGATGCACATCCTGGAAAAGAAATGGACTTTGTTGCATTTGCTTGTTTATGCGTGAATCAACATGTGTACACACCCTTGAACTTGTGTTTGCCCACGTGTGTGTGGATGTATGTGCCGTGCCCATGTACCAGCAGTGACATTCCTACAAAAAAATCTCTTAGTTTTCAGCTATTGAGTTAGTATCTCCATTTTTTACCCATTTGTGATAGATCAAAATATGGTAATTTGGGGACCCTCCAAGTGTCTTCTTTAAAAACATAAGGGTTCATCCATCCATGACCATATTGGAAGCTTGTGCTCTGTAAATAGAGTAAATGGAGGGAAGTTTTATTGTTTGGTGCTCCAGGGAAGTGAGGAGACCAGGTTTTGCCTGGCTGTGGGTGAGTAGGAAGAGCTGGCCCCTCCCACCACATGCCTGAATGCAAAGCAACTCAAGATGGGGGCCATTCTGGGGGTAGCAAGGCTCACCTTTCAGTGAAGAGACTCAGACACACGAAGGCCAAGTGGAGGCTATAGTTCATGTTGAGGAGCTGTTCCCACCGAGGGGTTGAAGGAAGAATCACCTGGGAAACAGAGGGGGCAAGGTAAGCGGAAGGCAGTGCAACAGGCTCACTGGCTCCTGGCTAGCCTCTCTCTCTGGTGGGTGGCCGGTGCAGCATTTTCTCAGCATGCGTAGGAGGCAGCCTCTTTCCATACCTTTTGGTTACAGCTCCTTCTCCCTGTGTTCCCTCCAGGAATGACTTCATTTTGGAGGATTATGTTTTTTTTAAATTAAATTTTTATTTTTTTGAAACAGTGTCTCACTCTGTCACCCAGGCTGAAGTGCAGAGGCATGAGATCTCGGTTCACTGCAGCTCTACTTCCCAGGCTCCAACAATGCTCCTACCTTAGCCTCCTAAGTAGCGGGGACTACAGGCACGTACTACCACACCTGGCTAATTTTTTTTTGTATTTTTGGTAGAGATGGGGTTTCATCATGTTGCCCAGGCTGGTCTCGAACTCCTAAGCTGAAGTGATCCATCTGCCTTGGCCTCCCAAAGTGCTGGGATTACAGGCATGGGCCACTATGCCCGGCCCAGGATTATGTTTTAAATCTACCCCAGATTAAGACTGGGACCTTGTGTGGAGAGTGGTTCATTAGCACCAGAAAGGCAGCCAGTTTATCCCCTGGGCCACATCTGCTAGGAGCCAAGGCTATCCTTGCCCTGTCCTTGTCCCAGCTTTACCAGGAAGGACACTCTCAACTCTATACTCACCTCGACCAAGTCAGACATTCTCTTATTTATCCCTAGGTCTTGGCTTGTGGGGCCAGTAGTATAGACAGGAAACAAAAACCTGAGAGCCTCCAGTGTCAGGAAGTCATGAGTTAGATGCTGTCCCACAGAGCTCACTCCATCCTCACCGTGGCCTTGTGTAGTGGGTGGGTTAATCCCTGTATTTTTTTTTTTTTTTTTGAGACGGAGTCTCGCTCTGTCACCGAGGCTGGAGTGCAGTGGCCGGATCTCAGCTCGCTGCAAGCTCCGCCTCCCGGGTTCACACCATTCTCCTGCCTCAGCCTCCCGAGTAGCTGGGACTACAGGCGCCCGCTACCTCGCCCGGCTAGTTTTTTGTATTTTTTAGTAGAGACGGGGTTTCACAGTGTTAGCCAGGATGGTCTCGATCTCCTGACCTCGTGATCCGCCCGTCTCGGCCTCCCAAAGTGCTGGGATTACAGGCTTGAGCCACCGCACGACAAGGAAACAGGTGCATGGGAAGGACACATGCTAGTGAGTGCCAGGGGAGACTTTGAATCCAGGGCTGGCTGCCTCCCCTGGGTACTCTCTTCCTTCACAGCAGGCTGGGGCCTGGGCCTTAGTTCACCCGAGGATCCTTGCTGCTCTTGTCACCTCCTAGACCTTGTCCCTGTGTTTCCTGAAGCCTTCCAGCTGGTGTGTACGTGAGGACCATTGATGGGGCATGGCCCAGGGGCCCGGCCTCCTCAGATTCAGGAGCTGTTGTCAGGCCTCCCTCTGAGGGAGCAGGGGGAGGGCCTCCCTCTGAGGGCCAGCCTGTGACCTGTCATGCTGGTGACAGCAGAATGGGGGTGCTCAGGGTCAGGCCCCATTCTCAGGCAGCCCTGGGTTGATTAACTTCTCTGTGGCAACCTCTGTGAAACAAGCCACTTTCTAGAATCTGGCCATTCTGGAGCTTAGGGTGTGATTCAGCCATTCATTAGTATTATTTTACTTTCAAAACCAATACACGCTCATTGTAGAAATGGCAACAAGTCAGAAATTAAAAGTGTAAGTCCCAATGATGTGTTAATATGGATTCATCGATGAAAACAAATGTGTCCCTCTGATGTGAGATGTTGACAGTAAAGAAAGTTTTATGTGTAGGGAAGGCTCAATTTTGCTGTGACTCAAAATTGCTCTAAAAAAGAAGTCTATTTAAAAACAAAAACAAACACAAAAAGAGCACCCCCACTCATTTCTTCTCTTTTGTCTCATACTTCAGAAATAACTACTGATAACAGTTGCTTTATCACAGATACACATATATATTTATATACATGTATATCTCTGTATCAAAAAAATTAAAAAGCAAAATTGGGGCAATAGCATGCTTTTTTGCTGCTTACTTTTTTAACTTAATAATTATAGCAAACATTTATTGAACACTTAATGCATGCTTACAACTGTGCCATGCATATTTACAATCCTCACAACTTTTTGAAGTAGGGTATACCATTCTCCCCATTTTACAGGTGAGAATACCGAGGATTAGAGAGGATGAGGAATATTTCCAAGGTTAAGTAGCACATGAGGGGCAGAAAAGTGCATCTAAGCAAGCTGACCTAAGTCCTTTTAATGAGTGCACCATGAAACATGCTGTGTTGCAGTATCAGTGACACCTTCCATGTCAGTTCCTATAATCCGCTTTATTCTTTCTAATGGCTGCGAGGTATCTCATAGTCTGAATATACCAACATTTCTAGAACACAGCTCCTACCATGAATGTTGTTATCTCCAAAGTTTTACTATTACAAAATCAGGGAAGAACAGTTTTGCACACAGGTAAACTCTTATCATTCTGTTCTCTGTTGTGTTAGCTCTTTTGTTCCACTCATTGAAAATACCAGCTATAAAATCAACATTATAAATCTACCAACAATCATATCCACATTCTCTTCCTTTAGTCCATCTCCCCAGTCCCTGTCCTTTGCGCTGTCCAAGCATCGAGTTTAAGGGGGTCCATGGAGCAGCTCCCATGCTCTCCATTGCCTCATTCAATTTTCCAAAGGTTTATTGGGCTCCTCCTATGAACTAGGCATGTGAAAGGCACCACCAGAACACCCATCTAGTGAGGAAGAGACATGTGTGAGTGGTAAATGAACATTCCCTACAGCCATCCTATAACAGGAGCAGAGGACAGGGGATACTTGGTATGAAAAAGAGCAGGGAGGATGGGGCAATGTCAAAAGGGAAGTCACAGAGAAGATAATTTGATTCTTGAAGAGTGTGTTGCATTTGCCAGGTGGACAAAGGAGAGTGGGGGCCCTCCAAATGTTGGACAGACATGTGGAGGCTTGCCCATGGCCTCTCTCCCACATGCTTATCAGCCTCCTCCCACCAGCCCTTGGCTGTCTGTGTCTTTCTCCTGGTCTGGCCTGAATGAACATGGTTCCACTTCAGCATATTCCTCATTTCCTCCTCCTCCTATGGGAAACGGCCCTCGATCGAGTGAGTTGGGGAACCATCCAGTCTTCAGTTCCAAGACTCCTCTTGAATAGTGCTTTCCTGGTGGCCAAACTTCTGTTAGGGAGATGTAACATTTGGCCCTGGGCCTCTCAACCTCCTCTAGGGAGTCTCGTGATCTGAGAAGCTTCGCCCAGGCTAGAGCCAGAAATGGAATCCCATCCTACCCTGTTTTTGCTTGGTTAACTTGCTAAACACGTCTCATTTTATAAGGGAAGAAAAGAGAAGAAGGAACAAGCCTTCTAAATGCCCATGAATTGTTAGAAGCCATGTCTGGTGCCTAACTTCATTTAATTCTCATGGCTGTTGGCCCAGTAGGTGTTAATTTTTAGAGTCAAATCTCAGATTTGCAAAGGGATTTGGCTGAGGTCACACAGTTAAGTGGCATGATTTAAATCTGTTTTCCAAGTCCCTTTTCTTTGCCCTGCATCTAGGAGGAGGACCTCCAGCACCCCCAAGCTGAACTGGATTCCACTTGAATCTTGTCGTTTTTATACCCAACCCATCTGGGGGATGGAGTGTTGCATCCGCGGCACATCCCAAGTGACAAGTGCAGCTGATGCCATCAACCCCTGTGGCAGAAGAGCCACAGTGGCTATTTATGTGTCCGCTAGCCTCCACTGGAGGCTCAGGCCACCAGTTCTGGTCCAGATGCTGGGGGAGGGCATTTAGTGGAGAGGTACTGAGCCACCAGAGGGGAGTGTCCTAAGGGTTGTCCCCAAAGCTGCAACACAGATGTTGACTGAAACCACCTAGTCTTCTGCATCTGCAGAGACATGGTACTCAGGAGGTCCTAGGAGGCTCCTGAGTAGGGGTAGCCCATGCATTATTCTGCCCTGAGGGCATCTCTGGCCAAGGTCCTACCTCCACTTGTAGAGGAGACCTTGAGCTCTGGATTCCGACACACCCGAGTCATTTAATCTCTCAGAGTCTCAGTTTTCCCATCTGACAAATGGGAATAGAAAACACTCAATAAACATTAGTTTTCATTCTCCTCTGCCTTCCATGTCGTCCATGGGAATTCAGTGATTCCACTATGGCTAACACAACCTAAAGCTCAAGCTCTTCCTAATACACCCCAGGTGCCACTCAGAGTGTTAGCTAACTGGCATCACCCGAGGAAGGACAGGGTCAGGCACAGGGCATTAGGGTCACGTAAGGAGCTGATGGCACCTTTTTCTGAACCAGAAATCCAGCCCAGTGTCTCCCAGTCTCCCCTGCCTCTTCCTGGGTTGGCCTGCTGGGCCTCTGTACTCTGTGCTCTTGGCCTCTATGTCTCTTCAACACTTCCCAGGCTGGGAAGTAATCCGAGATGTGCAGGGTTCTACTCCCGTGTCTACTCTATTCCCAGAATTTCTACCCCGTAAATATAGTGACTCTCCCAGTTGTTACCTCCAGCTTCCTTCCTATGCAGGCACTGTTTTCCTATCCTTGTCACTTCAGCATAGACAGAATCATTTGTTGGAAAGCAGGAGTAGAGCCTGAATTAGGTTAAAGTGAGGAAAGGCATTATTGCCATGGGTCCTCCTTAAGAAAATCCCAGAAGATAAAGTAGTGTGGCCTGTGCCCTGTGTCTGCTGGGTCTTGGCCAGCTGGTGCAGAGGAGTGAATGACTGTGGCTGTAGTGAGGACAGCAGGGGCTCTAATCTTGGCTCTGCTGCTCGTCCTGCAGTGGCACTCCCTGACACACATTAGGTGTTCAGCAGAGACCAGACCTGACCCCTCCCTTGGTCCCAGCAGGGCTTGTATTTAGATCTCCCTCCCTCCCCTCTCCAGGCACCTGGAGGGGCCAGCGGTTTCCTTACCAGGCAGTTGTTGAGGCTTCGTTAGGGCAAGTCCTTCAGGCCTACAGGCAGGACTTTCGGGCAAGGCACAGTCTTCTGGGTCCCCAGAGTTCTCCCCATCCTCAGCCCTGTCCCCTAGTATGTGGACACGCAGCCACCCTCAGATAGAGTGGCTCTCTGCGGAAGAATAGAGCTGCTGAACCTGCTGTGCAGAAACAGGGGTGGGCGGAGCCTCTCAAAGCCCCGTCTTTGGTCGGGGCGCTGACTGGTCCTGAGTGTCTGGAGATCATCTGGTCCTGCGTGTCTGGAGATTGTCAGCTCTTGCTATAGCTACTGCCTCCAGGGGTTTGATTCTGAGATCATGTCTCAGTCTTGCTCCCAGACCTCTGCCAGAAAAGACCCCTGAGATCAAGGACCCATGAGAGTCAGATAAAGTGGGTGACCCCACCGACTATGCCAGGCTCTGGATTTGGTGGACAGCCCTCCATCCTGGTGCAATGGAATGGCTATAGTGGCCAGTCACTTTCTTAGGTCTCAGCTTCCCATCTATAAAATGAGAAGCCGACTGTGTGGAAGACTCTGATTTCTTGTTGTGTATTTTAAGAGCATCTTTGGGATCAATAGAAAGCCTATTCTACATTAAAAGAGACTTTCGCATCCCAGGACCTAGTGCTTTCCAGCCTGGGAAGTTTCAAAAAGACTCACAGAAGGCAACAGTATGCAGGATAGGGGCACAGGAGGTCAACGCAGGAGGAAGCGGGGGCACTGGAAGACATTGGGCTGGATTTCTCCAACCCTCCACCTTCCCCCATTCCGCCCTCACACAGAGGATTCTTTAACTCCCCACAAAGTCCTTTCAGGAGCATCCCAGAGAGGGAGGCCTTCTTCCTCCCTGGCCAAGCAAACCTCCTAAGAGAGGTGCTTGGACAGTGCTCACTGAGCCCTGGCTCATCCCCTCATCATAGCCAGTGGCCCTAAACTCACTCTTGGCTCCAGTCATGCAGGTAGGAGGTAGGGGATTCCTTGGAGGCTTGGCTTTGCACCCTGAGGGAGCTGGGAGCCAGGAGGGACGGAGATGGAGGGGCAGGGAGAGAGCTGAGGCTGTGGTGAGAGGCCTAGAGGCATCTCCTTCCCTCCTGACATTATGGTGAAGCTCCTGCCTAGACCCAGTCTAGGAGCTGGGAAGGGAGAGACCCAGAGAGAGAAAGGAAGAGGAGCAAATGAAGGGGCAGGAAGGGGAGGGCCTCAGCATACAATACACCATAGATGCCTTTGGCCCCAAACCAACTTCCTTAGTGAGCTTCTGGAGCCTGGCCAGCCTGGAAAACATTGCTCTGCTGGTGGTTAAGGAGTGGGCACCTAAAGAGACAGCGCTTTCATTTCTCTGGAGAAGCCTCACTTTCACTTGGGAAACTTGCGGGTGGCTACAGCAGGAATGGCTGAGGAGCCGGTTTCAGGTTCTCAATGAATGAACAGTGATCCGGGGCTTTTCTCAAAAAGTCTAAGATGTTCTCACACAGAACAAAGGCTCCAGAGTAACAAAGACAATTCAGAGTCGGGAGGTGGGGGTGGGAGGGTTTCCTCTGATTCAGGAACAGTGAGACTTAGATGAAGGAACATGGGCTGGCTAGCTGCATGGCCTGGACAAGTTGCTGAACCTCTCTGGATCTCCATTTCTTATCTGACCAATGGGGCTGATGCTTCCTTACAGGGTTACTGTAAGGAGTCAGCAATGACAGTTGTTCTAACACATCTGAAAGCACCTGGCACCTTGACCTGGCACATTGTAGGTGCTCAAAAAATCATTCTTTTTCTCCTGATAGTGTAGTATCTTGTCAAGTTTGTACTTATCTATCCAAACCTCCATCCAGGTATCTATCTATCTATCTATCTATCTATCTATCTATCTATCTATCTTCATCACCATTATCTGTCAATCTGTCTACCTATCCTCTGTTTAATCTTCCCAATCATATTGTTAGTATTTTCATTGCAAGGGGCTTGAATTGTACTTCTATGTAGACATCCAGTAAATATGTTAAGAGACTGATTACCCCTGGTGGTCAGGAAAAGCCAGATCTTAAGTTAAATTAGGTATGATAAGACGTCTTATCTCCCACTTTCAAACAATGCTTCAGTTTAGTGCCAGCTTCTTCTTAGATTTTCTTCAGATCAAATGAAGAAATGCCTGGAAGGGGAATTTCCAGGAAAACTAGATTCTTCTCCAGTATTCCCAGGCATTCTTGCTCCGTGGATCCAGAAACCCTAGCAACCTCTGCACCATCCAGTTCACCTCATTTCCAAGTGTGATCTCTGGTCTCAGGAGGCCTAAGGTCAGTGTTAGGATGTTCAGATGTACTGCCCACAGGATACTGATCTTAGTATCCACCTCTTACTCCACATGGTCATGCTCTGTCCTAGGTGTCCCAGAAAAACACAGGCGAGGGTACATAGATATGTCTTGCCTTGTACCTCAATCATAATGCATGCGGGATACTAAGTCACAACAACACCATACATTTGCATAGTGCTTTGCAGTTTTCAGAGCCTTTGACTGTGCATATGCTTTATCTTTGAGCCATATAATAATCCTGTGAAGCAGGCAGGGCTTCTTTTTAAATTGTCGTTTTGCAGATGAGGAAGCTGCGCTAGTCAGCCAGCTATTAAGGGGTGGAGTCAGCATGAACTGGAATCCGGGTCTTTGAATTTCAAATCAGCCACTTACTCCACAAGTCCATTCGTTAATAGTGGGGAGTACAGTGAAACAGAGTTCAACTAAAGCAGGGGACAGAAAAACTCTTTGGGTCTTCCCCTTGCCTGGGACACTGTGGTGGCAAAAGATTACTTTTTGCACCTGTGCTTCCCGGGAAATACTACCTGCCAGAACTCAATACCCTTCTCACCTGCAATCCCAGCTGGAAATTCTAGGATAATCTCAACCCTCTCGTCTTCCTTCTTCCCCCACCCTCAACACCTGATGGACCCTCACTTTTGATACCTCGTTCTGTCTTATCTCCCAATGCCTGGCTCAGCATCTCCTCATCTTAGAAATGGACATCTCCAAAAAGAGGCCTGAATGGCTCTGTGCAAGATAAGGCTTTGAATTATAGGAGAAAATATGAGAACTTCTATGGCTTCAAACAATGGGAGAGATATTGTACTTTACTAATATTTACTATGTGCATGGATACTGGCTGCTCACCAGTGTGATGGGCAGACTGTCCAAGGTCATGTACAGCAGGGCCAAGCCACATGAACCTGAGGATGGAGCGGGGGCTTTACAACATGGAGGGCTTGGTCTTGCACTCCTTTGCTTTAGGACCAGGTTAAATGGATTGATGATTTGTTTTCACCAAATTAACCCTAAATTGATGTGTGGCTTAAAAAAAGATTTTTGCAAAAACAAACTACTGAAAGAAGATAACACTAATTATGGAAACAGCAAGAAAATGGTAGCACTGACACTTCCCTCATCTTCACCTAATTAAACATCTTCCAAATGAAGAGTTTTCAAACTCTTGTTAAAAATATAAAGGTGCCAATGACAAATGTGGAAGAAGAATTGATCAACACCAGAGAAGATGACCTTTCCTAACTGAATTTAGACACGATTTGCCCCTAAGTATTTCTGTTTTCTCCTCATTGGGAAACGAGAAGATAGCCTTATATTCCGGTTTGTCTTATTTTTGGACAGCAACCATATGTTATTTTATGTTATTTTACTTCTCTATTTGCCTACATTATCAATTTGCATAGTTGGCAAGATAGAAAAATTATTACTATAGCGAGCACAGCCAATGTAGTGCCTTTTCCATTTGGATCTCTGCACTTTAGTAAGGTATCATTTTTTTCAATTCTGAAAGCGATTAGAACTAAATATCAAAATAATTTGAACTTAAAACTAGTCTTCTAAATATCATAATACAAAAGTTTAATATGAAAATAATACAAACATGATAAAACATAACAACCTCGGTACAAATATTAGTTTTCATAAAAATTTTTTTCAGTGAAAAGGGTTTTCCTGGGTGTGGTTAACAAAATAAAAGCTTAAAAAGTAGTGTTATGTTGTCTTTCATCTTTATCTCACCCATTTAAATGCTTCTTCTTTTTTTGTATATCTTACCACACATACCATGTATTAGGATATAAGACAGTTTCTAAATAAATTAATGTACACAGGTTGAGAGCATAGGATCAAAAAAGTGTGGAGACAGTTGGGCCAGGCTATTGAGGAAGTTCCTGACTGTTTTTTCAGCCTCCAAATATATTCCCCTCTTGTCGATCACCAGGCTGATCTTCATAAAAACCCAGAGGGGATCAAGCAACTTCTCTGATTTCAGCTCTGTGTTGAGGTGAGTGGGTGGCAAAGGGTGGCAGCCCTAGTTGCTGGGCAACTTCAGGGGCTGGGCAGGTAATGTGATGTATGAAGGCTGAGTGTAACGACTGGTGGGAACCATGGTGAACCGGAGAGTTCTTTGCCTAAAAACATTCCAATTTGAAAAAATGTAAACGTGGACAGGCAACAAAAAATACCGCTGTGGCCTGGATCCTATGTGGGAGCTGGCAATTATAAGTTTGGAGCAGGTCAAGACCAACCTTGTTTCTCTGGAAAAGGCTGTGCATCTCTCCAGACAGGTCCCTTGCGGCTTCCTCCCACTCTGTGCATTGTGGTCATTCCTAGTTTGTGCTAACTTTGCTCTGTGATATCTTCTTCCTGGTCAAGGAAGCTTTAGCTAAACTAAAACTGGCCCTGATGTTCTCTCCTCTGTGGAGCGCCTTGACTTCCCTTGGTAACTTTCTCTCCTTGTGCTGCCCTTGTACGTTGCTCTTGCTGGGCCTTACTGGGCTCAACAGTCATGGACCTTCCTGTCTCTACCACCAAGCAAGGGCTTAGCTAGGGCTCCCTGAGGTCAGGCACCTTGTTCTATTAATTGTTACATCCCCAATGTTGAAGTCAGTGCCTTGATCATATCGTGGGTCTTCAAAAAGTCTACTGAGCCAATGAACAAATGCAATCAATGGTATCTGCACATCTGGGTAACAGCATTAGTATTATGAGCTTCTTATATTTGCTTCTAATTTCTTTATTTTTTATTTTTTGAGATAGAATCTCACTCCGTCGCCCAGGCTGGAGTGCAGTGGCACGATCTCATCTCCCTGCAACCTCTGCTTCCTGGGTTCAAGCAATTCTCCTGCCTCAGGCTCCAGAGTACCTGGGATTATAGGCATTTGCCACTGTGCCCTGCTAGGTTTTGTATTTTTAGTGGAGATGGGGTTTCACCACATTGGCCAGACTGGTCTTGAACTCTTGACCTCAGGTGATCCGCCTGCCTTGGCCTCCCAAAGTGCTGGAATTACAGGTGTGAGCCACTGCTCCCAGCCTGCTTCTAATTTCTAATAATAATAACTGCATACCTTCCTCTTGCTACACTGCAGAACCACACCCCCCGCCTTGCCGCAGCTCCAAGGCATAAACCTCTAGATTCTAGAGATGCTTAAAGGACTAGAGAAAAAAGGCAATGGCAGGTGGTAAAAACTCATTTCTCAGCCATGTCACTGCAGTGGAGACAAACCATGTAGGTAAGGCAGTGTTTCCCAAGATGTGGCCTGTCCAGAAGTGCTTCTGTCAGAAGGAATCACCAGGGGTACTTGTTAAAATGCACATTCCTGGGCCTCTCCCCAGACCTACCGAATCAGAAGATCAAGAAATGAGACCTAGGAATCTGAATGTCAATCAGCTTCCCAGATAATTCTTATTTATTCTAAAATTTGAGGACTATGGCTATAACGTAGGGCTCTCATTTCATTTATCATTGATTCAGTTAATAAATATTACCGAATGCCTACTCATTCCATGCCAGGCACGGTGCTAAGTGCTGGTGGAATAATGCTGCTTCAGTCGCACCTGAGCTTTCCCTTGAAGCTTGCAGTTTAGAGGTAGAGACAGACAATACCTAAGAAACACATTTAGGCTGGGCACAGTGGCTCACACTGTAATCCCAGCACTTTGGGAGGCTGAGGTTGGTGGATCACTTGAGGTCAGGAGTTTGAGACCAGCCTGGATAACATGGTAAAACCCCATCTTTACTAAAAATACAAAAAAAAGCCCGGTACGGTGGTGCATGCCTGTAATCCCAGCTACTCATGAGGCTGAGGCATGAGAATAGCTTGAACCTGGGAGGCGGAGGCTGCAGTGAGCAGAGATTTCATCACTGCACTCCAGCCAGGGCAACAGAATGAGACTCTATTTCAAAAAAGAAAGAAAGAAAGGAAAAGAGAGAGAGAGGGAGAGAGAGAAAGAGAGAGAGAGAAAGAAAGAAAGAAAGAAAGAGAGAGAAAGAAGAAAGAAAAAGAGAAAGAAAGAAAGAAAGAAAGAAAGGAAAGAAAGAAAGAAAGGCAGGCATATTTAACTACACTGTGTGATAAGAGCTCTGAAATACAAGAAACGGAGCAGGGCTGGGCAGGTTAGATGGAGCGACCTAGGAATGTCTCTTCGAGAGGTGACATTTAAGCTGATTCCTAGAGGGTGGGAAGGAGTCGGCCATGTGTCGAGGAGGGCAGGGGAGGCAGGGCAGGGCCTGGGGGCAGATCTCTCTCAGGGGTTGCAGGAAGGCTGGGCAGGGGCTTGGGGCAGAGCTCTCTCAGGGTTTCAGGGAACACCCCTAGCCCAGGCAAATGGGTCCTGACTGGAGGAGAAGCAGAGGCTGGCCTTCCGCCTCCTCAGCAGCTTCTCCATCTCAAACCCTGGGAAACTGGAATAGCTATGGTAACATAAACCCCAGGTTAGACTTGGAATCTTTCACAGCTCTTGGGGTTCAGCCAGACTCCCACAGTCTGAGAACCCCCAAAGCCAGGGGAGGTCTCCACCCACTCTCTCCAACCCTTGGTGCTTTGTTCTCTTTCTCTCAATCAGCCTTTTCTTCTGAGCTGCTAAGTCACTGGCACCTTTAGAAGACTGTCAGAAGCTGAGGTTATTAAAGACCTCAAGCCACAGACACAATCACCGGCACTGTGGGTCCCAGGGCAGGTGAGGGAAGGTGGGTTGGATCTCCCGAAAGCAGTCTGAGTCCCTGCTGAGGACAGACCGTCCACACCCTTTACTGTGCATCGTGGGAAGCTGCTCCCAAGGAGGGGCGGCCTGGATGAAAGATTTGTGGCCGACACTGTAATCCCAGCCATGGAGACTGGGGACCGTTCCAGGGAAACAACCTCACCAAGTCCCCGGCATCACTTTCCCCTTTGTAAAGAGCTCAGGCACAGCACACCCAGCCTTCCCAGGTTCCCTCAACTCAAATCAATAATAAAATACATTAAAAAATGAAAAAGCATTAATGTCATTGCCAGAGGGTCAGGCTATGCATGCGTTAGTTTCATTTATCAAAATGCGTCCCTGGCCAATTTCCAGGGGTTCTTGATTCCAAATATCCTTCTGCATCTTCTACAGCATCTTTTAGAGCTGAGTGGGGCTTCTTATTTCTCCATTTCGTTCACCAAGTTGACCCTGCCCACCTTGGCTTGGCATTTTCCCTCGGAGTTAAAGGGCACTGCTGGGTGAGGGGTGCTGAGGGTCTGTGTAGCATAGGGGATAGAAGGTCTCTGTGGTGAGGCCAGCCGAGCTTGGAGCTCTGAGATGGTGGGTCTTGATTGGGATTAGACATTTTAGTCTATGTGGCTGAGTGAAACAGAACACAAACATTGGAGTCAAACCTGGCTTTTGGTTTCTTGGCTCTGTGATCTTGGCAAATCACCAACTTTCAGTTCTCAGTTTCAGTTTTTCTTCTGTAAAATGGGGATAACAATACCTACTTTGTAGTATAAGTAGGCTATCTTACATTTTCCCTGGTACAGGCCGTGCTGAATATGTTTTTTTTAAATTATTATTATTATTATTTTTAGATGGTGTCTTGCTCTGTCATCCAGGCTGGAGTGCAGTGGCATGATCTTGGGTCACCTCTGCCTCCCAGGTTCAAGTGATTCTCATGTCTCAGCTTCCCAAGTAGCTGGGATTATAGGTGTCTGCCACCATGCCTGGCTACTTTTTGTATTTTTTAGTAGAGATGAGGTTTCACCATGTTGCCCAGGCAGGTCTCAAACTCCTAACCTCAAGTGATCTGCCCACCTTGGCCTCCCAAAGTGCTGGGATTACAGGTTTGAATCACCACGCCCCACTCAAAATGTATTTTTTAATCTGTAATTTCAGACCCAGGGCCCTGAGTAGCCAGTTGCACCCTCCCTGTAACTATTTGGTGTTGTAAGATGCTGGCATGGCACCCAGCGCCAGAAGCCTACCAGCCCCAAGGTGCTAGGGTCAGCACATGTGGACGGGACCTTTGCAGCCCCAGGTTCTTAGGGTTCTGCAACAGCATGGGCCTGCTTGGTTGGCTCCAGAGCCTTGGGATACAGATCTCATGGGCTGGGGCTCACTTTACTGACCTTCACAGCAGCTCAACACCATCCTCAGGGCAAACTCAAGTCGCAGGTGCCAACCACTTCAGATAAAAACAGGCCCACAGCAAAGTTTTCCATTTCTTAAAAGATAGGAATTTTATTATTTTTTCCTTTCAACAAAATTTGAAAGCCAATTGCGTGTCAGGTGCTCTTCTAGGTGTTAGTGACACAGCTGTGAACAAAATAGGTAGAGTCCCTGCTTAAGTGAAATGTATATCCTATAGAGAAGAGACCAGAAAATAAATATATACAGATGTCGATGCAATGTTGGGTAGGAATAAGTGCTATAAAGAAATGTAAAGCTGGCTAACGGGGATGGGGCATGATGAGGGTTCTATTCAGATGGACTTAAAATAGAATGTCTCTTTGAAGAGGTGACATTAAAAGGAGGCCCAAAGGAAAGAATGCTGTCCTATTCTCACTCCCCTCCTCCACCCTCATTCTGCTCTGGTCAGCATCATTCCTGAAATTCTACTACAATCAGGTCTACACTTCCCGGCTTAAAGATCCTTCAGTGATTATTTTCTGAAAAAGCCGAAACACCTTTGGCATGGCACTCAAAAGATTTCCGGATATGGTCCCAAAGATCACTTACTCTGTGACTCCTCCATTTCAACCCACCCTGAACTACTCACACTTCTCCAAATGCCGCCAGGTGGCTCACTCTGCCTCTTTTTTTTCAACCCCTACCTTCCCTTAGTCTTTGCACCTGCTGTTCCCCTGCCTGGAACGCCCTCTGTCTTCTCCCTCTTATCCATGAGGCCAATCTCAGTAGGTCCCTTGGAGGCCCTCCTGTCCCAACCAGGTTTTCTCCCCATTCTCTAGGCTGACCCCTTGGATAGCACCCACCATACCATGAACCACAGGATCCTTAGTTGGTATCCTTGCCTGTCCCCCATACCAGGCTATGAGCCCCTACAGAAATTATTTGCATCCATCCTTAATCCTTAGTACAGAACCAAACACATAGTAAGTGTTGACTGGATTAATAAATAATGGAGAATAATTCATTCTGTTTATTCTCCATTGCTTGATGGAGCCCTTTTCAGCATGGCTTATTAAAATATTTTTATGGCACATAGTAGGTATATATATTTATGGGGTACATGAAACACTTTGATACAGGCATGCAATGTGTAATAATTATGTCAGGGTAAACGGGGTTTCCATAACCTCAAGCATTCATCATTTCCTTGTGGTACAAACATTCCAATTGTACTCCCTCAGTTATTTGAAAATGTACAACAAATTATTGTTGTCTGTAGTCACCTTGTTCCGCTATCCATAACAGATTGTATTCATCGTATTGCTTTCATTGCATATTTTGTACCTGTTAAGGATCCCTACATCCCCCCAACCCCACTACCCTTCCCGGCCTCTGTTAACCATCATTCTACTTTTCTATCCCCGTTAGTTAAATTGTTTTAATTTTTAGCTCCCACAAATGAATAAGAATATGAGAAGTTTGCTTTTCTGTGCCTGGCTTATTTCATTTAACACGTCCCCCAGTTCCATCCACGTTGGAAATGACAAGATCTCATCTGCAAAATCAGCATTTCCCTAACTGCCTCTACATGTCAACCACATTTCATATTCCAATATTCGCCATCCCAGGCATTCTGTCCGCCATACCCTGCTCTTTCCTGCCTTATCTCCCTCTAGCACCCTCCACCATGGAGTCATTGGTTATATTGATTGTTTATTACTGATTGACCTCCTCCCTGTAGAGCACAAGCTTCACATGGGTGGGGTCTTTATCTGTTTTCTCCCTGCTGTATTCCAGTGCCTGGCACATAGTAGGGGAACACATTTGTTGAATGAATCACAGCAACTCAATGCTGCTGGCATTTCAGGATTCCTGCTTGGGAACATAGAGCCAGGGAGGTAGCTTTGCCCACGGAGGCACAACCAGTGCAGCTGACGGCAGGTTCAAGTCCCCTCACAGCCTGAACTCTTGCAGCTCTGTGGGCTGCTTCTCAGTGTCCTGCTCCACAACCAGATTGAAAAGTGAGCCCGCTGGCTCAGGAGCTGTGCCCTGGTTACAGCTGGTGCTCTACTTGCTGCTGGTGGTGGGATTGTGCTGGATTTCTTCATGCTCAGCAGTAGAGATTAAAGACAACTGGCTTAGGGTGGGGATTGGGGGTGGGTGGGAGGCCGGCAGGTGATTTGGTGGAGAGGCTTGGTTTGCACAGACCCTCCCACTTCAGTCTCCCAAAGCGCAGAGATTACAGGTGTGACCCACCTTGGCTGGCCAAGAATTCAGGTTGTTAATCCCTTCAGCATGCATTTGCTTTGTAAACAGTCCTGCAGCCAGCTCAGGTGTGGCCCTGATTTGGCCTAGCCAGACCTCTTCCCGGGACTTCTCAGAGGTGCTGCCCTGCTGCCGCTGCTGTCTCTCCAAAACTCTGGCAAGCCCACCTCAAATTCTAAAGGGGGCCGGTCACGGTGGCTCATGCCTGTAATCCCAGTACTTTGCAAGGCTGAGGCAGGCAGATCACAAGGTCAGGAGATTGAGACCATCCTGGCTAACATGGTGAAACCCCATCTCTACTAAAATACAAAAAATTAGCCTGGCGTGGTGGCAGGTGCCTGTAGTCCCAGCTACTTGGGAGGCTGAGGCAGGAACATGGCATGAACCTGGGAGGCAGAGATTGCAGTGAGCCAAGATAGCGCCACTGCATTCCAGCCTGGGTGACAGAGCAAGACTCCATTTAAAAAAAAAAAAAAAAAATTCTAAAGGCGTGCTGAGGGCTCCAGTGAGGCACACTTAGTGTGCCCCCCAAACTGAGTCCTCACCTTCTCCCATCCATGCCCCCATCTCCTCTCCACCCCCCACCCCCCTGCCACCATGCCTCACACATGCCAGGCTCAGTCACACCTCTGCCTGTACACACCCTGCCTGCCTGTCCCTTTTCCTGGAAGACCCACCCCTTCTTTTCCCACTTACTGAACTGTTCCTCCTCCTACAAGAGCCAGACCAAGGACTGCACTCTCTGGGAGGCCTTCTTGCTGCCTGGCCCTCTACACACACACACACACGTGCACAAAGATACTCTGTATACATACATACCTTGTATACACACACAAAGACACATGCACATACAAGGGCACAGACACACACAGCACCCAGATTCTTCACACATAGACATGCAGTTGTACACACAGACAAGACGCCTGTACTGTATACACTATTCACACAGTCACATGCATATAACATATGCACATACACCCATAAACCCCTTCCTCTCCACATGCACACAGTCCCGTATTCCCTCCCAAATACCCCCACTCACATACGCAGATGTGCCCCACCACCCCTTCTTCCCCACACCCATCACATACCCGCCTCAGCCCCGTACTCCCTCCCCTCAACAGCAGCTGCTCACTGCTTCTCTACGCTGCTGCTCACTGCTTCCCTATGCTGCTGCTCACCGCTTCTCTATGCTGCTGGGCCTGGCTATCCTTCAGCAGGTCCTGCCCTGTACCATGGCATGTTCATTCCCTGTCCCTCACTCCTTGACTGACAGCCGTGTCTGAGCCCCAGTCCTTAACACTGGCATCCGGCACACAGGAGGGAAAATTGACTGGTAGGTGAATGTATGAATCCAAGGGAGCTCAGAAGTGAAAGGTGAGGCTGAAATGAGCCCAAGAAATGATTCGGGCCAGGCGTAACAACCAGGAGAGTGCAACCCTGGGCATCAGAGGACTGGGACAGGACAAGGGTATCTTTGCTTTGAATATCAAAAACAAACAAGCAAACAAAAACACAAACAAAGAAGAAACAAAACAATAAAACAGCTTCCCGGGTGACTCTCATGTGCATCCTTGGTTGAGAACTGCCGGTCAGGACCATCAGCCCCCTTTTTTTTACACACAGGAGAAGCAGATGGTTCCACTCCATACAGTAGGGTCAGGAGCTGAGCCCAGGCATGGTGGTGTTGACTGAGCCTGCCTCACAGAGCTCATGAAGTGTGCAGGCTGTGGGATGATCACTCCATAGGCAGAAAGAAGACAGGAGGGCTGATCTGCACCAGCTCTGGATTGCTGGGGGTGGGAATCCTAAATGCCTTTGTTTGGGGAGTAGCAGGTGCAGAGCAGTGGCCTTAGGTCAGGGGTAGTTTTGCCCCCAGTGGACATGGAGCAATTAATGTCTGGAGACATTTTTGATGGTCCTAATTAGGGGGCAGGTGCCATTTGTACCTGGGGTAGATACCAAGGTTGTTGCTAAACATCTTGTGATGCACAGACAGCCTCCGTAACAAAGACTATCCAGCCAAAAAAGTTAGCAGTGCCACGGTTGAGAACTCCTGGTGTAGACAGAAGAACACGGGCTTTTGAAAGATATCCCAGCTCTGCGTGTGACCCTGGACAAATCACTTCCCTGATACCTCTGAACCTGGATTTTCTTGTTTGCAAAGGCGATAATCACGCCTATCATAGGGTTATCGTGAGAATCAGTTTTCACCGCAAAGCACCTAGCCCAACACAGGGCACATGGAAGGTGCTTAATAAACGGTGGCTTTCCGGAGCATCCTCTGCATCTGCGGCGAAATTCCACCTTCCTTTTCTTTTCTTCCTGAAGACTTCCATATTCCCCTATGCCAAGATTTTTCAGGATCTGCCTCCTAGCATCTCCCTGATCTCTTGACTTTGGAGGTAACCCTGCTCTGTCCAGGCCTTCCTCCCTTTGAACTTCACGTGCATGTAGGAGGGTGTTCTGAGTCCATCATCTTCCTCAATCCTCCCACCCTGAATATACAAACATATCTGTGTCGGACATAGGGCACATGGAGTGTGTGTGTGTGTTTGTGTGTGTGTATCCACTCATGAGCATTTCTACACTTTTCTCTCTGGTCTGATTTTCAGCAAGATGATGACGGGGCATCGCTGATTTGGAGGCACAGCATTTCATCTGTAAACGCGTCTGAATGTACATCCTTAGGTGTACTCACCATATGAAAATTAGAAAGGCCTACAACCACAAGTGAAACTTTCCTTTTCTCCAGTATTGCTCCACCTTGCTCTAGGTTTTTGCGGAATCTGCCACCCTTGTTTGGACAGAACAATGTCAAGGAACTCCAGAAGGAGATTGCAAAGGATGCTTCCCAGTCCCAAGCATCTCTGGGCCTTGATGCTTTCCTGTCTGCCTCAGGAGTTCAATATACCTGTGAGAGGTCTCCGGATAGCCCACTGAAGAGCCAGGTCCAGAAGAGAAGTTCCATGGAGAGTGCTCAGCCCAGCCTTTCTCTCTTCACTGGATGAGCTGATCTCTTCTCTGTAGGTGCAAACCCACAGTAGGGGCCATTGCCCCAGGCTGCTCTGAGCACACTCTCCTTCAAAGTTGCCAGGGTCTCAGAGGCTGGACGATCAGGTCACTGTGCCCTGCCTTGCTGTCCTGCTCTGGAGAACCGCTCTTTGCCCTCGGTTGGCAGCCAGTTCTGGGGGCTGAGCTGACACGCTCACTCCCCTGTCCCCCAGCCCTCAGCCGCTGAGCAGGGCTGGGCTGTAGCAGCCTCTGTGCTCTCCCCACCCACCCATTACCTGCTGTCTCCCACCTGAGCAGGCCCTCTACCTGCCCATGACGAATCTTTCCATCACTCACCCTGGGAGGCCTCCAGGTCAAACAACCCTGCCTGCTACCTGCCCTGGCCAGTGGGCAGCCTATTCCAGAAGACACCTTAAGGCAGACACAGAAATGCCCAGCCACAACAACTGGCCAGAAATCTGGCTCGAGCTGTCTTCACGCAAAAGAGACACTAAATGAACTTGAATGGGTGGATGAAAGCCTCTCTCATCTTAAAAGGTCACCTCCTTTTACGAGGTCACCAACATGTCCACTAATTGCAATTCCCACTCTTTCCTGTTGGAGTCTTTCAAGGACTCCTCCTGAAGCTGAGTCCTCTTGCATCCCTCCATTTGCTCCCCTTTATTACACACCGCCCCACCCTCTTTCTAAAATGCAGATCCCATGATGTCACTCCCTTCCTCAGAAGCCATCAGTGGCTCCCCATTGACTCTAATAGAAATTCTAAATTCCAAATCATGCTTGTTCAGGCCCTTCATGGTCTCTTCCAGCTGCCTTCCCTAGTCCTTAGTCCCACTACAGGCTCACTTTCAGCATGCTTTAACCTATATCCCAGACACAGCAAGCAATTTCTGCCTTCTTTGCCATTATGCTTTGTTTCTTTTACCTGGAGTAATACCCGTCCTTTCCCATCTCCCTGCTTTTGAAACTTTTCTCATCCTTCAAGACACACTTCAAATGGCTCTTCCTTTTCAGAACCTGCTATCTCAAGTGACTCTCTTGTCCCATAGCACTTTGTCCCCATAATACAGCCAAGTGCTAGAATTCACTGAATGCACATTTGTCTTCCCCAGTAGTAAAAGCTACTATGTGTTATTAATCACTGTGGGCAGCACTCCCTGTCCCACATCCCATTGCTTGGCATAGACTAGGGACTAGATAAATTGTGGAATTGAAGGGTTTTCTGCAAGCTGTTTTAGGAAATATGGAGGCTGACAGATGAGGGTGGGGGTTCGGTGACTGGCAGAAATCCAGGCAAATAGGAGTGTGGGCAGAGGAGTCAGCCTGGAGAACGACCAGGAAAGATGCGGAGGTTTCCTGGAGGCATGCTCTAGTGGTCGGGAAGCCCGCCTCCCATGATGACATGCTATTTTCCCATCTGTCAGAACTGGGCGGCCTGTTTCCTTCCTCAGCCTCTTCCTCTTCTCTCCGGGTCCCGTCTCTGGCTGTTCTCCAGGGGAAATTTATATCTGTAATGGTGGAATAATTAGCTCCCAAACCTGGCATGCATTAACCTTGAATTGATGGTGTCAGCTAATGAGAGAGGGAGCAGGAGGGCTCAGGAGTTACAGCGCCTCTAACAGCTCTCCTTTCTGCGGGACCTGGCTCGAGCTGATTGGCTTCCAAACCCTGAGAGAGTCCTTGCGCATGTTTTCACGCCGAGGTAAGAGACATCACTGTAGGGGTTCCCCTGTTCTATGTCCAACATTGGTCATCATTTTAGTCAAATATTCGCCGAACCCCAAGTAAATGAAACAATGTATTTCTTCCCACAGTGATATTCTTACCTGTGGACCTCCAGTTGCTCTGGCAACAGGGAGATACCCTGTTAGTATATTACCCCTACTTACTAACTGTGTACACCTGGACTAGCTACTGGGTGTGAGTCTCTGTTTTCTTAACTGTAAGATGAAGATAATTATGATATCTACTTTATAGGGTTGTTGTATGAATCAAATAAGCTCATACACAGATGTTCAGTCCATAATGTGAGCTGTTATGACTATTACTTAATCCAGGTGAGCACCATGACACTGCATGTTCTCCAGGCCTCGGTTTCCCTCACTCTAAAATAGGGAGTGGGACTTGGCCATCATTAAGTCTCATCTGGAATGCTAAGATGCGACCGTTCTTAGGTTTTCCCTGACTATGTGCCCAATTCTCCTGCTATTTCTTATCACCCAAAATCTTGATTGATTTGTTCCATTCAGTGATGTAAAAAATTTTAAAAATGTCTCCAATAATAGTCGTTAACAGTCCTAGTAATTCGACGATGGAGAGAAGAGATTTCCCTTAAGAGCTCCAATTAAAGCTGCCTCCTGCAGTCCAGGAAAGTCACTGCACCATCACCAGCTGATTGCTAGATAATTTTTTTTCTCTGGCAATCAACCATATCAGTTCACACTATAATCCTTACATCTGCATAGTATTTTACAGTTTAGAGGGCTTTTCCATCTCTACCATCTCATTTCACCCTCCCAATAATCCCATGGCAGAGCTGGAGTAAATAGTGTCACTCCCGTTTGATAGACGGGAACATTCATTCATTCGTCTGCTCATTCATTCCACGAACATTTATGGAATGCGTTTTGTACCAGCTGCCGCAGCTCAGATGCTTGGCATATGTGGCTGAGGTGTCACTGCTCTAAGTAAGGGGTGGCTCTGGGTCAGGGTTCAAGACCTCCTTGTGCTGGGTTCAGTGTGCCTGCACCCCCAACACTGCTCTCTTGCAGTGTGCCCCGTCACTACTCCTGAATCCTGACACTGAAGCCCGCATTAAGATAGCATTGCAGCTGAGGTGCACCCTTGGCTTCCTCTGCTCAGCCTTAGCCACCTGCTAACTTGCTGCTCACCCATCAGCCCTAGCTCCTCTTCTGTGAACCCTGCCCCAACCTTGCCCTTCTGTCCCCCTCCCTCCTTTGTGCCTGTGGATCCATCTCTACTACCACATTTACCACATAATATTGTAGTAGTTTATGTACCTGTATATCTGTACCTGTTCCCCCACCCCCTCCACGTACATCCCACCTATATACAAAGCCACTAGACAGGAAATTCGGGACCCTCATATGATCCCTGCATCGCCAGAGTCAAGCCCAGCGCCCGGCATGAGCTCAGTGTTGAATGGACAGAGTCATTTTGAATTGGTCCTTCCCCTTCCTGAGTAATGTTTGGTATCTCATACTCTCTGGGTGTGGATGAATGAGAAAGGGGAGAGGGAGAGGAAGTAGGGAGGAGAGAGTTATGAAAAATGGAAGCTGGAGACCGCACCTGGTACCTTTCTGCTTCTCAGAGCAGATTGTTTTAATATGGGATGCCTCTGTTTATAGATGTTCAATAGCTGTAAATGGCTTGTGCATAAGAAACCTCCTCCCATTCCACCCTTACTCATCTCCCACAGACCCTGGGTCAGGAAATTAGAAAGACAAAAAGCAGCCAGGTGACTTGCTTAGAGGAAATGAAAAGGAATTCATGCAGATTGTGGCTCAAGTGCTCCGGCTGCCTTGTTAGTAGTTAATATCCCCACATAAGGTGAGTCAGTGGTCCCAAAGTTCAAATAACTTGCCCACGTTCACATCACTGGCCGAGGTGAAATCTGACCCGAGGATCCCTGGTCCTTGTTGAGGCCACTGCTCTTTTTCTACTGCACTCCTCAAAAGAGTGTGGAGAAAGATCCAGAGGGAGTCTGGGATGGCCCCATGAGGAAGTGAGACGAGGGAGCTGAAGGCACAGGCGTAGTCAGGAGCACTACCAATGACCCCAGGCTCCATCGGTACCAGGCAGAAGGGTCTCAGTGTAAAAAAAAAAAAAAAAAAAAAATTACTCGATGACACGTAATAGAGCACAGTAAGGAAGACTTTCTTCGGGACGCTTGCAATAGGTAGAGAAACTACAGCAATGGGGTTTTGCAGTGTGGGAGAGAGATTGGGCTCAGCTCCAAATACACCATGGGAGATTAAGAGTTTATAACCAGGGAGCAGGGTGGGGTCAGTGGATAGAAAATGACTAAGAGGAACTATCAGAAGTGAGAAGGATTCTGGCTAAACCCACCTAAAAGATTTTTGCTGAAGGCAGGCCAGGGTGATCAGACCTCACCTAGGAGAGGGCAGAGGGTGCAGAAGCTGAGCAGACATCAAGCGTGTTCAGATATCAAGGGTGGGGTGGGGGTTCTTGCTAAAACTGGGTTTTACAAGAAAATGCACACATGGACCTAAGAGAAGGTCCAGTAGCCTGGTGAAGGTTTGATAAAGCAAAGAATCTTTGTCATTAGATACAAATTAGGTCAAGAGGTGGGAAAGGGCAATGCCTGGAGAAGGTTACATTGAGCCTGGAGAGTGGTAGGGGTCTCTGTAGGTAGGCTCTGCCTCGTCTTTGTCTGTGGTTACCTTACCTGCAAAGAGTCCCTGAGCCCAAGAAGATGGGCCAGGAGGTGAGGACATCAGGGTCATTTATCCTGAAGGGACCACCAAGGAGGGGCAGATGGGGGCCAGTGACAATCCTCTGAAGGGTCCCTGAAGCCAGAGCCCCAAAGCTCTTGTGAGGGAGAGGGTTGCTCTGCTGGTGTGTGTGTGTGTGTCTGTGCGTGTGCACACATGTGTGAAGGTGGAGGTTGTCTGACCCTTCAGGAGTGTAAACTGACCCCTGTTCAGTGTGGTTATCTGGGCTATTGTCCCTGGCATCACCGACAGTGCCATCTGCAGTAAATCTCCCTCCACTTCAGCTGGTTCCTGTTCCATATGACCATTTGGGTCATGTCCCCCAACCCCACAGGGGCCTCTGCCAGACCAGCTCTCAGGCAAGGCAATTAACTCATTTTTCCAGACAATGACTCATGAGAAAATATCTCTGATTTGTGGGAACACGATGGATCTGGGAGTTGGCAAATGGCCACGGGGCAGGGACTGTGACCTGAGCACAGAGTGCCAGCTCCCTCCCGTCTCTGGTTTTGCTCAGCAGCAATTCTCACCTAGAGGCTCAGGCTGAGCTCTAGCTGCTCTCCCCAGCCTCCACCAGGATGACCCCAGCACCGTGGGCCCTGACAGAAAGACCTGGAGTCAGGTCCTCGAAGGAGGGACTCAGGGATTGAGATCAGAATGAAGCAGAGGCCCTGCCCGTGACTTGCCTGCTGAGATCATGATGACATTGTCCTGCACTTGCACTCCACAGCGACTTGTCCCTACTAGCTAGTGAGATCGTGGTGTGTGTAGAATCTTCAGAGATTATGAACTGCCTTGTTCAACCATAATTTACAGGTTGGGGAAATATTATTTGAATTATATGTGGCTTCTTCACTCATTAATTCAGTCAACATTTGCTAGCACCTGCTCTGGGCTAAGCCTTGTGGTAGGTCCTGGGGACTCAAAGAGGTATAAGACATGGTATATAAGACCCCTGGAGGGAGGGGTTCACAGACAACTGGAGGAGAGAAAGTTGTAAACAAGCAACCCATGATGTAAGGCGGGAAGTGCCACGATAGAGAAAGGGGCCTGAGGAGGTGGGAGAAGAGAGGCGGGAGGGCGTGACTACCTGGGACTCTGAGCAGACTCAGTAGGGAGGTAACACCTGAACTCGTTCTTGAGGATGAGCAGCAGGGCCCTTCTCAGTGGAGGGAACAGTCTGTGCAAAGGCCAGAGATTGTGAGGGTAAGAAGGAGTCTTAGGAAGACATTAGGGTAGGAGACAGAAAGGGGAGTGTCAAGAGGTGGGCCTGTGACCCATTGGGAGAAGCCAACAAGTTTGGGCTTTATCACGTAGGCAATGGAGAGCCAACAGAGGATTTAACTGGAGAGCTGCTCACTTGGCATACAGAGCATGGGAACAGGCTCATCTGCTAGAGAAGAGCGCCAGGGTGCAGGTCATGTGGTCGGTGCCTGGAGAGGCAGTGAGATTGAGATGGAGAAACCTTTATGATGAGGCTGCAGACCAACTGTGCTGCCCACCTTGCTAATCAACTCTGTAGACCAGTAAGAAAGGTATGTCTGGGTGCAGTTGTTCACGCCTGTAATTCCAGCACTTTGGGAGGCAGAGGCGGGCAGATTACGAGGTCAGGAGAATGAGACCATCCTGGCCAATATGGTGAAACCCCGTCTCTACTAAAAATACAAAAATTAGCCGGGTGTGGTGGCGTGCACCTGTAATCCCAGCTACTCTGGAGGCCGAGGCAGGAGAATCTCTTGCACCCGGGAGATGGAGGTTGCAGTGAGCCGAGATCACGCCACTGCACTGTAGCCTGGTGACATGAGCGAGACTCCACCTCAAAAAAAAAAAAAAAGAAAAAGAAAAAAAAAAAAGAAAGAAAAAGAAAGTGTAGATAACTCAACAAACTTCAGTCCCTAGAGCTGGTTGGAAGAGCAGTGCCGGACGTACATCTTGTCCCATTAAGGGTGGCACATAAGCATTAGCAGTAGATCATGCTCCAGCCAATATATAAACGTCGACATAAACTCACAGAAGTTTAGAGCAGGAAGGTTCTTATACCATCTTTTCATTAAGTTTTATTTTTCCATTGAGTTCTGAGACTAATAATCCTCCTCCTTTCCCCCTTTTCTAATGATCAAAGACCTACTCTTATTTTAAAGATGGGAAAATTGAGATCCTGAAAATGTACACGAATTGCCCCGGATTCCACTTGTGGCCAACGGCAGTGTTAGAACGCCCAAAGACACACGTGGGGCTGTGACTCTTCCGATTATGAAAGGATACCGCTGCAAAGTACCTACAGGTGGGGATAGACGGATACAATTGCTTAGGAAACTCGTGGAAGAAAAAAAACCCACTCTCCTCTTCTTGAATTATCTCGATCCCCAGACCAGAGGTTATTGGTTTGCCAGCCATGTTTTCTCAGTTTCTGCAAGATTGGCCTTCATATCCCGAGAAGAGATAACAGGACAGTGAGAGGAGTGGAGAAAACACCCCTTCTTTCATTGCTGCCTGTTCCATTCAGGGAACCCGTGTGACTCCAAAAGTGGCCTTTCTCCTCTGAGCATGTTAACAGAGGGTTCAGTAGAGAGTACTGTATTAAATAATGCAGCCCTCCTTCTTTCTTCTATGCCAGAGAAGTTTACAAAACAGGGAGGAAGGCTTCCTACTCCTCACAGCCAGGATTCCCTGCTCTGGCTCTCGGCTGCTGCCTCAGGGTGAATCTGTTGCTACAGTCACCGGGGCATCTCTGCAGGTATGTATTTTACACTTAACTCACTAGGAAGGATGAATTCAAAATTTTCTCTTTTACTCCTATCTAGGGCTGCTATATTTAGCAATAAAAACCCAGGACATCCAGTTAAATTTGAACTTAAAATAAACAATCAATGCTTTGTTAGTATGAGTATGTCCTAAATAGTGTATCATTTGATGTTTATCTGAAACTTAAATGTAACTGGGCATCCTGGTATTTAATGTGACAACTATACTCCTACCATAAGGAAAATGGCCCGTATCCCTTTTCTCTGCCTAGAGAGCAATTGCTTACACTCGTTTTTGCTACGATGCTCTCCTTGGAACTTGTTAAAATAATTGGTCAAAATATACAAGTGCCTGGGGAGTTCAGATGCCTGCATTTCTAGAATAGTGTGAGAAATGGAATCCAAATGGCAACACTTCTGCTGATGAGTCACCAGCGGTGTGTATGTGCCTGCTGCCAGTTCCTTCTTTGACTGGACTGAAAGGTCAGAGGAGTGAAAAACAATAGCCAGCCACCGACTTCTACCGGAGCCCAGGCCATTAAGCACCTTCGATTTTCAATGGGCTGTTTTGGTGTTGGTAACTATTATGGTTAATGTGTAATTAGACCATGGAAAACACCTGCTTGAAGCCAGGGTTTGTCCCTGCTCTTTAAGCCATATCTTTACTGATTGAACTATTAATAATTTGCTCATATCTGAGAGAAGTATCCTCCCTTCCCAACCCCAGTCATTTAGAACTAATATAACCCTTTAAAAGTTACAGAATAAAATTCACACACAGCGAAGGAAATAAATCGTCTGTGGACATTACCCAAGAGGATGGCAAAAGAGTTTCTGGAATGCCCCAAACTCTAATCGAGGTGACCTGGGTAATGTCCTGGCGGAGGAAAGAAGTTGTGACTAAGGCTGAAATGTCTTCGGTAGAATTACACGGTCTCTGAAGAACAGCAGAGTTTGCCAGTAGGGATGGTCAGCTCGGAGCCTTGAGATAGGAAACTCGCAGAACAAGAATTCGGTAGTGTTTTTCCAGGGCCTTCCAAGGGAGAGAGGCTGTAATCTGCCAGAAATGTTTTAGGACATTGGAAAGGTTGTCACTGATGGAGAAAGGGTAGTTCACGAGACCTCAGCACAGGTCTGGGTGACAGTCCCTCTAACTGCCACCAACTTCCTTTTCCTTAGCTTTTATTTCAGCTCAAGAAATGATGTTCTTTTTATAATTTGGCTTCCCTTTTGAATTTGTTTTTGGGGTTACCAGCACTGACTGTGTTGCATAACCTACCTTTCTTCCTTCCCTTTCCCTTCCTTCCTTTCTTCCTTCCTTCTTTTCTCTTTCCTTCCTTCCTTCTCTCCTTCCTTCCTTCTCTCCTCTCCTTCCTTCCTTCCCTCCTTCCTTCCTCTTTCTTTCCTTCCATCCTTCTCTCCTCCCTCCCACCCTTTCTTCCTTCCTTTCCTTCCTTCCCTCCTTCCTTCCTCTTTCCTTCCGTCCTTCTATCCTCCTTTCCTCCCTCCCACCCTTCCTTCCTTCCTTCCTTTCCTTCCCTCCCTTCCTCCTTCCCTCCCTCCCTCCTTCCTTCCCTTCCTCCCTCCTTCCCTCCTTCTCCCCTTCTCTCCTTCCTTCCTTTTTCTCCTTCCTTCCCCAGCTTCTTGTTCTTTTTCCTCTTGTTGTTGTTGTTCTTGTCCTTCTTGTGATCTAATTCTTAGAATACATTTGTCAAGTGGAGTTAATTCCAGTTTGTATAAGAGCCTCTTGTGACTTGGGTTGTATGAGCTGATTTCCTCTAAGGCTGGATAACTCTCAGAGCCCTGGCAAAATCAAGTTCCTAGGCTTGGCATGCTGGAGGGCAGGCCCTGGAACACAGCAGCCACACCTAGGCCTTCTGCCTGGCCTGGCAACACCTCTGCACTCTCTTGAACTTGGTCAAGAGAACATATGATATGCAGTTTTGTGTTTTCTAACCAATCTTGTTTCGTTCCACTTTATGTGAACTCTTATAGAATTACACAAATGAAAAGGAGGTACAAACAAGCAAACTAATACATCAGTGAATATTAGGCATCTTATCCAGCTAAATATTATCTTTAAAATAAAAAAAAATTCAGCCCTCCTAGGTGAACTGAGGCGAGGGGAGGCAGTGTCCCTACGGCTAATGAGTCCAGGACCCCAGCACCACAGATTTGGCACTTCAGTTTGCCTGCTGGATATTCCATTCTCTCAGCCATCTGAAAAATGGGCCCCAGAGCCTTTACATTAAACAGCTATTCACTGCCAGGCTATTCTTGGCAAGATGCCAATTGGTCAAACATTCTGTGTGGCTGTGGAAAAAGGGAGAAGCTGTTTGCAACTGCAAATGCATATAGAGCAGGTATACCTTTGTAATCACCTTATATATCGTATATGATCTGTGAGGAAACTGTGCACAGAGGCGGGGGTTCTTACCCCAGGGAAGACTGGCTGGCACATCCAATGCCATCACCGCACCGTTCTGGAGATTGTGTTTGCCATGTGGATGCCGAGCCATAAGGAATGTCTGGGGCGATATCTCCAGTTTCCCTCCTTTTGGTTATATTTTTAGGTCTTATTGCCCAGGAGGCTGACTTCAATAATATAAGAAGGAGGCAATGAATTCAAGGCTTATTCATCCATTCATGAAATAAATGTTAACAGAGTACCTGCTATGTGCCCAGCACTATGACCCCTTCTAGCCTAACAGGAGCAAATGTGAGAAACAAACATCTTGTTTGACTGGTTCAGAGGTGACCAACATGTGGTTTGGTAGCCTGGACTGGTATCTGGTTGGGTTTATTAGAACTGCACATCACCATGAGGTCCTGAAGTTGGGAGTGGAGCCGACGCTAGGACAAAGCTGGGAGGGCAGGACAGGACAGATGTCCAGACCTAGGCAATAATCCAGGATGCTCCCTGACATCCAAATCCAAGGCCCCATGTAGAGTACTTGAGTCTTATTATCTACATCACATGGTTTAAGCCAGGAAAATAGCTGGCAAGGTAAGTGGTTAAAATACTGGGCATGGTGTCAGGAGCTAGAAAAGCTATAAGAATGAGAGGGGAAGCATCAGATAAAACTGCCAGGATGACACAAGGGAAACATCTCTCCATCCAACCATCTGTCCATTCATCCATCATTCCACCTACCCACCTATCTATCCACCTATCTACCTGTCTACCTTTCTATCCATCCATCCATTCATCCAGCCACCCACCCACCCACCCATCCACCCATCTTTCCATCCATCCACCCATTCATCCATCCATCCACTCATCCATTCATCCATCCATCCAACCACCCACCCATTCATCCTTCCATCCACCAATCCATCTATCCATCCATCCATCCATCCATCCATCCATCCACCCACCCACCCACCCATTCATCCATCCATCCACTCATCCATTCATCCATCCAGCTAACCACCCACCCATTCATCCTTCCATCCACCAATCCATCCATCCATCCATCCATCCATCCATCCATCCACCCACCCACCCATCTGTCCATTCATCCATCCATCCATCCATCCATCCATCCATCCATCCACCCACCCACCCACCCGTCCATCCATCCATCCATCCAGCCAGCCAGCCAGCCAGTCAGCCAGCCAGCAAATACTTATCAGTATCCGTTCTGTGAAATACAAAGACAAATAAAAATATACTGGCTACCCTTAAGGAGCTTAAGAGCATAGTAGGGAAGAAAGGCAAGTAATAATGATTATAAATACTAGTTGAGCCTTGCTATATTCAATGCATTTTTTGTTCCAGTTCCCCAAACCCTTATTCCCATGGGGTGGCACAAGGAAGGCCAGGTGTTATCTGTTCCTGCTGTGGGTTGCGTTATAGGAGAGGAGCCCTAAGCCTAGGGAACCCAAATATTTCACAATGGACAGTAAGCCTACCTGCTCTTTGCATTGAAGAGAGACACTGTATCTTCTGAGGCTATTTACTTTACAAACATTCTTGAAAAGATTGTAACCAAAGTAGTGTCTCTGCTCATAAGATGTGCAGAAACACAAAAGACTCTTGGAAAAATGCTTCCCAATAATGAGAGATTTTATCTTTTAGGATGACAGTGTTTTGGAAACAGTGAGAAAAAGATACTGAGAGAAGTCCCTAGCCTGGGTTCCCAGACAGCCTTTTACCTTCCTCTGGTAGGACTCAATCCTGGTGTTGGTTACCCTAGACTAGGCCAGTGAAACAGGTAAGTCCAGAAGAGGGAACAGGGGTGGCAGCACTGGACACTCTCTCTTCTACTGGCGAATCAAAAACTTTGTGAAAAACATGGATTCATCCTATTAGCATCTTGGAGCAAGTATCTAAATAGAAAAGTAGTCCACCCTGAGTAGGCATGTGGGGTATGGGGGGTATGTTGTCTACATTTCAATGTGATGATCTCAGGGAAGAAGGACATTAAAATCTGTTGAGGACCAATAATGTACCAGGCTGTGCAATCATTTCTACAACCTTCATTTCATTTAATCTCATAGGAACTTTTTTTATTGTGACAAAATACACATAACATAAAATTTATCATTGAAATCATATTAAAGTATACAATTCAGTGGCATTAAGTCCATTCATGAGGTTGTGCAACCGTCACCATGGTCTTGTGCCAGAACATTTTCATCACCCCAAACCGGAAACGCTGTACCCATGAAGCAGTTACTCCACATTCCTCTTGCCCCAGCCCTGGAAACCATTCATTTGTTTCTGTCTCTGTGGCTTTGCCTGTTCTGAATAGTCATCATCATCTTTGATAGAGATCCTGTTATTCCCAGTTTACAGATGAGGAAGCTGCAGCTTGGAGGAGCTCACCTCCTGTCCAAGGTTGCAGAGCTTGCAGGATGTGGATGTGATAGGTCTCTATGAGCTCCCCAGGTGGAGGAGGAAGGTGTCAGTCTTGTTGCCCTCACATCACCCTCAGGAGCACACCTGCTGTTACTGTGTTCCGGGAAGAGGAGGGGGAGTGGGAGTCCCACCCACCGGGCTTGAATCAGAGGGAGGCAGGAAGGAGAGGGGGTCCAGGTGGAGAGAGAGTCCAGGCTGTGGGTAGGAGAGGCTAGTAAGCAGCAGGGACAGGCCCCATGGTGGTGAGAGGCTCTCTCTTGCTAGAGTGCTGCCTGGGGCAGGGCAGCACCGGCAGTGCAGGGGGAGCTTCTAGTGCAGTGGGCTTCGGCCCACACACCCCCATTTAACAGCTTTGTTGACTTAGATGGGCCCCTGCAAGCAGACGCTCTGGGAAGGCAGCCAGTTCAGGTTTCTTTTTCTTCAGGGAAACCAGACCTGTCTTTGGTTGAAAGTCTCTCTGGTCTGCTGCCAACACCTCCAGGCTATCTGGGGGGCTGAGTGCCTGAGTGAGAGTTCATGAATGGCCTCAGGTCAGAGACATCTGCCAACGAGTGAGCTGAGGGAGCCTTTTGTTCATTTCCTGGGAACCTGCAGGAAGCTGGGGCAGGGCTGCCCACCTACTGCAGGCTGGGCCCTCAACATTCCCTCCTCCTTGAGCCTCACGGGGGTCACTTTCTGGGCCTTTACTCAAGCCACTGGAACTCGGGGACCCCTTTTTCTTGCCTGAGGGGAGCATGGTAGGTGTTTGGGGGTGTTCCTTCACAGATTCCTAAAACTCAAGAGGCTCACGGTCTGTCCTCTGTGGAATGTGGGTCTCCCCCTACCCTCAGTCCCCCTGGGAAGCACAGCGGGGAGGAAAATGTGGGCCCATCCTGGGTGTCCTAACTCATCCTCTGTAGAGGGATCCTCCTCCTTGAGTATCTCTCTCACCCAGGGTGTGGCATCCCTTGGTCCCGAGGGTCCTCAGAGGGTTAAGCGTTGAACAAAAAGAGCCCTTCCAGATGGGCTGTGCCGTAGCAGCTGTCGTGAAGGGCCCCGCCAGCCTCCTGGGCCTCTGGACACAATCGTGACTGTATCTGGCTGTACCTGGCTCCAATCAGATGAGCTTTGAGGTGAGGCATGTGGCTTCCTTCCGGCAATGAACTGTCTGGATGAACGTGACCCCCATAGATGTCTGTCTGCCTGCCTCCCTCTCACCTGGCATCTCTGGAAGGGATTTCTAAAAGCAGCCTGACCCCACGGGTGAGTGTGCTCCTGGGGGTCCGGATGGTGACCTTACAGAACCTAATGAGGGGGCAGGTGGGCACGGGAAACACCTGGATGCCTGCAAAGATGATCCTGGGATGAGTACCCTATTCTCACTTGGCATAGCAGGCACAGAGGCAGAGCAGCCCTGGTTCACCCAGCCCCGCCACAGGCAGCCATGTAAACTTGAATAAAGAAATCCCTTTGCCTCAACGAGCCCCTTCTCACCTGTAAAAGGGGATAATATGTTGCTGAGTTGCTGTGAGTCTTAAATAAGAGAATGCATGTGAAATACCTGGAAAATACATAACAAATATAAGTAGTTATTCCAGAATAACTAATAATAATACTAAATAATATTGACCCTTCAATCTGACACCAACCTAATCTGAAAGAATAAACAGGTTTACTCAGGGCCCAGCATCTCTGGGTGAGTCCTGAGCCTGTCCCAGCCTTTCCTGGGCCGTTTCTCTGATATGCTGCCTTGTCTGATGTCTGTTTGACCCAGCAGCGGACCCCGCACTCTGTGTTTCTGACTTCCAGACCTCTCTCTGGGAAGCAGCGCCTCAAGCATACAGCTCTATCACTAAAGGCTGCAAGCTGCGTTTCCGATTCCTGAGTGAGGAATCGGAATTCCTGAGACGCCAGACAGCTGGCGTCTGCTCTCCTTCTTGAGTCTGTCAGACTCCTCATCCTCTCTGCTTAGCTACTTTTGCTTAGAATGATTGAGCATGGACGTCTAATCCTTACTGTCCTGTGGCTCAGGAGGCAGAGTAGTAGCATGGTGCTACTAGTGTGCTTTGGACCTAGATGGATGGTTTGGGTTCAGGTGCTGGCTCCATCATCAGCTCACCCCACTGGTGACAGGCAGCAAGTGTTTTCACCTCTCTGCCTTAATTTCACCCTTTCTGAGATGCAGACACAATATTCTTGCCTATCCACTTCAGGGCTATGGGGAAGATGAGATGAGCTGTAGACACACAGGACTCAGAACAGAGCAGGGAAGAGGGAAAGGGATCCATGGCTTTTAGTTGTTAGCAAGACCTTAAATCCTGTGGGTCTGCCTAGAAACCATCTGGGCAAGGGGAAAGCCTGGGCGAGGGGGTAGACGGCTGTTCTAGTTTCTAGATATGAGAGCTAGAGCTGGGGGGACGGTAGGAGAGAGGAAGAAAACGAACATTTCTTGGTGCCTGTTGGGTGTCAGCCTCCTAGGTGTTTGCCCTGTGTTTATTCCCTTCCCTTGATGAGAACCCTGTGGGGCAAAGGATGTGTTTTGACTCTACGGCCAAGGAGGAAGCTGGATGAGGGAGTGGGACACCTTGCCCGGTCTCAGTTAGCACACGATGAGTCAGAGTTCAATACCAGGTGTGTCTAAAAAGCCAATTCTTCCCTCATTACCGTTCACCTCTTCCTATTGGCTGAAACTGTCCGTTCTGAAACAGAAGGGGGACTGTTATTCCAGACCTATTCACCGTCTCCTTGTTTGGACATATTTTAAGAGCCGCCCTAAGCGATTATGTGACAACCTACAAGAACTAAATACAAGTTCCTCATCGCAAACGTTCCAAACTGCCCTGGCAGCTTTCAGATCAACTTGCGAACCTGCTGAGGGTGGTTCTGCCAGCAATCTGTCCCTCTGTTGACCTGGGGACTTGATTGTACATGTCTATCATTTATGGCCGTAACAAAGTTAGAAAGACTCGTGGCTGGCTCTATGACATTTGTCACTTAACATTAACTTGAGCTTTCATTAAAAAGTGTTCCTTTCACCAGAAAAAAAAATGAAGACTGCTCTCCTTCACATTAAAAGCCATCTTGAACCTTCTTATGTTTTCTGGGACTTAGACATCTTCAAAAACAATGAATACTGCAGTTTTCATGAATAGCAATTCCCCAGGCTTGGGTAGACAAAAGTCTCCAGTAGTTGAGGCTGTAGAAATGGGAGCTTGGAAGACAGGGAGCTGACCCAGGTGGTAAGTGGGAGATGCTTTGGCTTTGGAAATCCCAGGAGATGTGCAGCACAGGGCAGTCCAGAAGGACAACCCACGTCAGCTCATCCACCAGACATGAAGAGAGGAGTTAGGTGGCTGACACCGCACAGTTGTCGAGAGCAAGCTGCTCCTGTGAGTGGGGAATGAAATCTGGGGAGCAGAGGGATTCAGAGGAAGGTGGAGACCCAGACCCCTCCCTGGGGAGCTCTCTGGGGGATGGCTGATGTCAGAGAATGGCACTGGAAAGAAACCCTCTGTGTTTGGTTCCACCGGATCGGGGCGCTTCTTCTGGTGGAAGGCAGAGGAAGGTGAAAGCAACTTCTTATTGAAATGCTGAAACTTCCCCATGTGCTCATCCATTACCAGGCCAAAGTAGGTGGAAATAGCTCCCCTTGCCTTCCCTCTGCAAACCATCATTCCCGCCTTTCCTTCATGGTCTGTGGACTGTCATTTCCAGACAAAAGAAAAGGCAGCCAAGCGCAGCCCCTTCACACACCCAGGACACAACAGAGTGGGTGGCAAAAAAAGATCTAGCTGGAGGAGGGAGGAGAGGCAGCTGGCTGCCTCTGAGGCCACAGACAGAGGCCAATGTTCCGTCCTCATCCTAGAATGCTACAGCTGGGAAGGACCCCAGGGCCTAGCTGCACTCATCTGCCAGGGAGCCAAGATCCAGAGGAGGAGGCGTGAGCATACAGCCCAACACAGGCTGAGCCGTACAATTTGTTCATTCAGCAGCAGGGCCAGTGTCTCTTGGAGCAAAGGTGGGAGCTAACCCTCACGCAAATTATCTTGGATCTTCTGCAGATACTTGCTTCTGAGGGAGGCAATTCTGGTGGCCTGGGTGAAACTGGCTTACATTGCAAGAGAAATACCTTCTTTGGCTAAAACTACTTTTCTTTTCGTTCTTTAAATTTTTTTTTTTTTGAGACAGAGTATTACTCTGTCTCCCAGGCTGGAGTGCAATGGCATGATCTTGGCTCACTGCAACCTCTGCCTTCAGGTACAAGTAATTCTCATGCCTCACACTCCTGAGTAGCTGGGATTATAGGCACCTGTCACCACACACAGCTAATTTTTGTATTTTTAGTAGAGATAGGGTTTCACCATGTTGGCCAGACTGGTCTTGAACTCCTGGCCTCAAGTGATCTGCCCACCTTGGCCTCCCAAAGTGCTGGGATTACAGGCATGAGCTACCACACCCAGCCTGAAACTACTTTTCTTTAGGTATATAAGGAAACACCAATTAAACCTCTACCAACAGACAAACCCATGAGTGGATGTGGTCCTTGGTGACTGTTCCAGCTCTTCCACTTAGGCTGTGCTCCCCATGTGTTCTGAGCAGTTTGCTTTGTGTCCTCACAATGGCTCAGTGCAGCAGGCATTGCTATCACTCCCTGTGCCAGTCAGGGCCCTTCAAGAGCAGATGCCAAGATGGGGTTAGATGTCCCCGAGATGTATCAGGCAGGAAGTCCATGAAGGTAAAGGCGGAGGGTCGGTGTGGGTCTGGCATCTGTAGAAGGAAAGACTGGGTAGAAAGAGCCACAGATAGCACTGCGGGGAACTACCCTCCTTGAAGCAAGTCGCTTGTTAGGAGGACTCAGTGTCCAGCAGGAATGGCCTGGAACTAAAGTCCCTGGTGGCCAGTCCCTTTCTGGGCACAGCCTGGGGGATTTAGTGGCCAGGCCTCTGCAGCAGCCATCCTGGCTCCTCTCCCTGGGGTGGAGTGGGGTGACCACAGGAACATTGTCACCCCTACTCTGAACCCTTACTCAAGACGTGGTCAAGCAGCTTCTCTTGAAGGAGGTCTGAACAGCATTTCTATGGTTTACAGATTAGGAAACTGAGGCAGAGAGGTTAAGTCACCTGTCCAAGTGTTTTGGTGGCTACTGTTGTGAGGAGGAATATATGAGCCTTTGAAAGATTCTGAGTTCATGGAATGAAAGGTTTCTGTCTCTTAGATACATATTTCAAATAATTCACAGTCTTTTCATCATTGATGTGGCCTGGTTAATGTTGCTACCCGTTCTGATTGACAACTTTCATTCCTGAAAGGCTGCTGGGTGACAGCAGGAATGCCTCTGCACCGTTGGCCCTGTGGGCATTGGATAAGCCTGGGTGCTGGGGCAGGCGCCAGGCCAGATGCTGGGTGACCTCTGTAGTGAAATGCAGCCCTGGTTTCCTCCAGCCTCCATCTCTCCTGGGGAGATTAACATTATTGAATCTCTACAACATCCTAGAACACCCTAGGCAGGAGGTTTTCTTTATTTTATTTTATATTTTATTTTTTAAATTTTATTTTATTTTATTTGAGACAGGGTCTCACTCTCTCATCTAGGCTGGAATGCAGTGGCAAAATCATGGCTCACTGCAGCCTTGAAACCCCGGGCTCAAGCAATCCTCCGGTCTCAGCCTCCTGGGTAGCTGGGTCAGCAGATGCACACCATCATCAGCTAGTTTTCTTTATGTTTTGTAGAGTTGAGGTCTCACTAAGTTGCTCAGGCTGGTCTAGAACTCCTGGACTTGAGCAATCCCCCCGCCTTGGCCTCCCAAAGTGCTGGGATTATAGACATGAGCCATGTGTCCATTTGGCAGAAGGTCTTAACATCCTTGTTTTTTGGACGAGGAAACTGAGGCATGGAGAGGTGAAGACTTGCTCAAGATCATACAGTGAATAAAGGGCAGAGCTGGAGTCTGAAGTCAGTCTGACCGACTGTGAAACCCACATGCCGTCCCAATACCATCCAATCCTGTGAGGTGAGGATTATCAGCCCTGTTTCATTGATGAGGAGACAGAGGCTCAGAGAGGGGGACTCATGTTCTCGAGGTCACACAGCAAGTCCATCGCAGCAGTGGGGCTGGAGTCCAGCCTCTCAGACTCCAAGGGCCTCAGGACAACCTTCCATCCTGGTTCAGCTAAGCCACTGCACTCTGAGGAGGGCACAGGCCCTGGGATGACGGGAACCTTTTGTTCTCCGGTCCCTGATTCCTGACCCCAGTCCCCACCTCCAGCTCTGTGGAGCTGGCAGACAGAGGAACGAGGAGGGACATCATGCCTTTCCTGCCCCTTTGTCCCATGGTCTGGGGCCCTGACTCTGCAATACCAGGGTGATCACTGATTCAAAAATTAGGAGGCTGGCCCAAGTCTTTGTGTCACTCTCTTGACCTTGGGTCACTAATTTGTAAAGTGGGGTGGTGAGGATGCGGTGAGGGGAAGGCTTTGGCACCAGCTTGGGGTTGTATGACCACATGGGGCAATGCGAGTATTACTATCTTTCTGTTGTCTTCCTCCTGCCCCATGGCCTGGCCTCAGCGCACCTGCTAGTCTGCAGCCGTAACCAGCGTGGAAAGCCGCCTGGCAGGTCACTCCGGACCGAACCCGCAGTGGCCTCCCCCTAGGTGGCTGGTCTGGCCTGCTGGACCACATTTCTCACGGTTCTCTTGCCCTCCAACCCTCCCCTCACTGAGTACTCTGTCCCCACCCTGCTTAGGGGAGAGTCTGTGACCCCCAGAGCAGGCTTCTGTGCTTCATCCCCCAGGGGGAGATTCCAGAGCAGACAACTCAGCTGCCTTTGTGACTGAAACCGAGAGGAAATGAAGGAGTATTTATGAAGTCGCTGCAACCTGCCAGGTGCTTTCACTATGCAACCCTCCCTGCAGCAGTGCCGAGCATGTGATCCTTAGTTTACTTCTGATGAAAGTAAGGCTCAGAGGGGCCACCCGCCTAAGGGCGTGCAGCTGGAATGCGGGTAGCCAGGACTCCAGCTCTGGTCTGTCTCATTCACTTGGAAGCCAGGCCCCTTTCCTCCCTCCCACTCTGTGTGCGGGAGCTCCGTGGTGGGGCAGCTGCCCCGAGGGAAGGTCCTTCTGACCGCCAGTGTCTGTGGCTGGTGGTCCAGGAGGCAGAGCCAGGACTGGCAGTTTGGGCTCCAAGGACTGCCTCTTCCTCCTGGCTGCCAGGGAGTTTCCAGTCATCAGAAGAAACAGACTCTGGGAACAGCTCTGCCACCTGTCCCAGCCCTGCCCCAGCCTCTGAGCAACTGGAGCCCGGATGCCCTGGCTCACCCTAAGCTATCCCTAAGCAGGGGTGGGCCTGAAGGAGGCTCCCTACTGGGCAGGGGCGAGGATCTTGGTCTTCCAGGTGGGACCCTGCCTGCCAGGGGACAGCCTCTTAGGTGGGTGGGAAAGAACTCTGTACTTAGGGTCACAAATGTGGCTTCTAGCCCTGCTCCATCAAGGGCCAGCATGTGATTTTAAACAGGTCTCTTCTCTCTGAGCGTTCGTTTCTTAGTCTATAAAATGGGATCCTAACCTCCTCACTGCGGTGTGGGAGGGAAAATGAGTCAAGGCGTGAAAGTGCTGGAAACGGAAAGCCCTGGGCAAGACCTGCTCCATAATTTGCCAAGTTCAGTGCAAAAATGAAAAGGTGGGGCCGGGCGCCCTGGATCACACCTGTAATCCCAGCACTTTGGGAGACTGAGGCAGGCAGATCACTTGAGGTCAGGAATTTGAGACTAGCCTGGCCAACATAGGGAACCCTCTCTGTACAAAAAATACAAAAAATTAGCCAGGCGTGGTGGTGCGCCTGTAGTCCCAGCTATGCGGGAGGCTGAGGTGGGAAGATGGCTTGAGCCTGGGAGGTGGAGGCTGCAATGAGCTATGATTGCGCCACTGTACTCCAGCCCGGGCGACAGAGCGAGACCCGTTCAATAATACCCAACAACACAGCATAACATATAAAACAAAATAAAATAAAATGTAAATAAAAAATAAAAATGAAAAAGTGGGTCCCTTTGTTCACAAATTGTGAATTTCAAGGCCTGGTGGCAGAGCGTTAAACCAAGCTCAGGGTCGCACACCCTGAAGCCAGCGCTGTGCTGGTGTCCAGCGCTGCGCTGGTGTCCGGCGCCGTGGAGGGTCCCGCTTTGGCTCCCTGGTCGGGTCCTGAGATCCACGCAGCGGATCCCTGCGCATTCGACGGGGCGCCGGCTCCATCTAGCGGCGCAATGACGAACAGCACCAGCCATTCACACGCTGGGGGGCCTGGGGGCGCCTTAGACTCACACCCACGGCAAGGTTTTCATCCGTCTCCATCGGTCATCACGTTCTCTCCATGGTCCTCCAGAGTCTCTCACATTGCTCCTGCCCCGTCATGAGTACTTTGGTCTACTCATTCGCCCACTCCCCCTGTTTTCTCAGGTGGTCCGGGAGGGCGGTGCAGTTCCTTGAGTTTCCCACGGTCCCTCCCAAGCTATTCTCTTGGGGTCTCTGGAGGCACACTGCCTGTAGCCCCTTTCCAGCCTGCAGCGCCATCTCACAGCACCACCTCCTCGGAGCCCCTCTGTGGCTTTCTGCCACCTGCCGGGCAGGCCTGTTTCCTTCGTCCGGCATCCCAGCCCGCCTGTCCCATTCTGCGGTGTCCCGTTTCCGCCCCGGCCCGCCCATCAGCCTTCAGCGTCCCTGCAGCTTCTGCTCCGCGCACACCACTCCCCTTCGCAAGACTTCCCTTCTCCTGCCCTCCTTCCTCCCGGCCCACCTCTGATAGGAAGCCTTCCAGGATTACCAGAACCCCCGGGGTTGTCCTCCCTTTGTGTGAACAGCAGTGCGGAGGTGTTGGAGACAAAACGCCTCTGTTGGAGTCGGAGGTAGCTAGATTAGGGGTGCGCATAGAATGGGCTTTGGGATTGGACCTGCTGACCTGAAACCTGTCTCCATTACTTCTGAGTCGGTTTCCTTGTGGATAAAGTGCGACATCAAATGAAACAGGATTTTTTTTCTCGGTGAGAATTAATTAGATAATTTATATTAGGCATTCAGAGTGGTGACTGGCTCATTATAAGCACGGAATAAACGTTGCTATGGTCATTATCATTATCATTATTAAGTTCTGTACTCATTAATTACTGGCAGCGCGACCTCGGGCTGGTGGCTTTACCTTGAGCTCTCCCTGTCTGGAAAAAGGGTAGTTTATTTCTATTTCTGTGTCAGAGGGTGGTCGTGATAGTAAATTAGGTGCTATTCTTAGGCGCTGACAGTAGGAGTTGCTCCAGAAATGCTGTCCCTCTGTCCCTCTGCTGTCCACCCTGCTCTGAGCACTCATCAGAGTGCCCTTGCACAGTTCCTTCTCGGTTATCTAGAATTATCTAATTTTGGCACAGTTTTTTTATTTTTTATTTTTTGAGACAGTCTCACTCTATCACCCAGGCTGGAATGCAGTGGTGAGATCATGACTCGTGACAGCCTTGACCTCCTGGGCTCAAGCAATCCTTCTGCTTCAGCCTCCAGAGTAGCTAGGACTACAGGTGTGCTCCAACACCCAGCTAATTTTCTTCATTTTTTGTAGAGACAGCGTCTCACTGTGTTGCATAGGCTGGTCTAGAACTCCTGGGCTCAAATGATCCTCTCATTGTGGCCTCCCAAAATGCTGGGATTACAAACCATGCCCAGCGTGATAACAGTTGTTAAACTTCTATGTTTCCTCAATCAAACATTAACACCCTGAAGGACATATTTTGGTTTTAATGGGTGTATTAGTCAAGGTTCTCCAGGTAAACAGAACTAACAGGGTGTGTGTGTGTGTGTGTGTGTGTGTGTGTGTGTGTAGAGAGAGACAGATGGACAGACAGACACACCCCCAGACTGATTTGTTTTAAGGAATGGGTTTGTGATTGTGGGGACTGGCAAGTCTAAAATCGAGACCCAGGGAAGAGTTGATGTTGCTGTCCCGAATTGCGTGGCAGTCTGGAGGCAGAGTTCTCTCTTCCTTGGGGGCTTCCATTCTCTCAGTTGAGGCCTTCAACTGACTAGATGAGACCCACCCACATTATAGAAGATAGCTTGCTGTACTCAAAGTCTGCTGATTTAAATGTCAATCTCAGCTGAAAAACACCTCCACAGCAATGCCAAACAGACTGATGTTTGACTAAAAACTGGTTACCATGGCCTTGCTGAGTTAACGCATAAAATTCGCCATCACGGTGGGCTGGCATTTACTACATAAGGACTTTATCCCCTTTATTCGTTCCTCCTCTGCCCTCCCCCCTTCAGCTCCCCGCTTCGTTCTTTCCTCCTTTTACTTTCTTTGTCGACCACAGTAAGTTTAGTGTCCTCTCTTGCTCTTCTGCATAGAATCCACAACTGTCTTTCCCCAGCTCTCCCCCAGCACTTGCCTATTCTGTGTCATTGTGGACAGTAAGGGGCTTTGGCCCTCAGGTTGGGCAGGGAGTGGGTTGGGGTGGACTGCATACTCTCTGTTCTTAAACCCCTGCCTCAAAATCCTTACCCCGCTGTAGGCATTCTCATGAACACCAGCTGAATATGGTTCACACTGGAGGGAAGAGTGATACAGGATTGCAGTCCTATGTTTCTCATCTGCACTAGTCTGGATGAGGGGTCCTGACTGGGCTTTGGGATGAGGGCGGAAGGGGTAGACTGGAGTTGGCAGGCTTCCTGCTGGGAGTAGAGAGTGATGAGATGTAGCTGGAGAAACGTGGTGGGGAATAAAGTGGCCAGAAGAAACACCAGAGGGTTAGACCATGGGGCTTATTAATGGAAAGTGTCAGGTTGCAAGTTACAGAAAGTTCAACTAGAATTGCCTTTAAAAAGTGAATTTTGGCCTGGTGTGGTGGCTCACACCTGTAATTCTAGCACTTTGGGAGGCCAAGGCGGTCAGATCACCTGAGGTCAGGAGTTTGAGGCCAACCTGGCCAACATGGCGAAATCCTGTCTGTACTAAAAATACAAAAATTATCCAGGTGTGGTGGCACGCACTTGTAATCCCAGCTATTTGGGAGGCTGAGGGAAGAGAATTGCTTGAACCCGGGAGGTGGAGGTTGCAGTGAGCCGAGATTGCACCACTGCACTCCAACCTAGACAACAGAGCGAGACTCCATCTCAAAAAAAAAAAAAAAAAAGCGAATTTCTTGACATTTATGGATATGTGCAATGAACACTAGAAGTAAATGTAACTTCAGATGAAGCTTGGTCGACAGTTCAATGACATCAGCAACCCATTCTTTCATCCCTCTGCCTTGATCACTGTGGTCTCTTACCTACATTTCTAACTTGTCTTCCCTGCGGATTAGAAAATGGTGGCCTATAGGTCCCAGGGCACTGTGTTTTTCATTCATGTCCAGCAGGACAATGAGCAACTCTCATTGTTCTCAGTAAAAGCCCTAACATTCTATGCTATTTGCATGAGCTTAGGGTTTAAGCCTATTCCTAAAATTTCACTGTGGCCAGAGGCATGGGAGGTAATGATTGGCTTAGCCTTGGTCCCTATGTTTTATTCTAGAATGGGACCTGTAGCCTATCATGGGTCTTCAGAATCCTACCCGGTGGGGCTGGCTGCCTCTAGGGTTCCCTGCAGTCTTTAAGTTCTGAGCTTTGTTGGTTCCCAGTAAGGTAATGGAGCAAAGTGCAGGGCTTGCTGAGGTCTGCCAGTTAGGATGAGCCTTATTTTGATGTGGAAGGACATATTTCAACTCCTCTAAGAAACCCATATGGCCATCTTTGCACATGTCCTTGGCATGATTCCTTTTACAGGAGGAGTAATTTGGCTCAGATTTGTGGGTTTGTTTTCATTGCTTTTTACTAATAGTTTTCATAGCATCTGCTTCCTAACACCTTCTGGTGTTTGTATATCATCAGAGCTAGTTTTAGGAAGGTGGAGAATGGTCTTTATGCTCTGTAAGAAATAAAGCTGGGCATGGATTTTGGAACTTGGCAGACTTTTAAGCTCACTTCCTGCTGTGTATGTAAGTCCTTCTATGACTCTGGGCATCATTTTTTTCATCTGGAAAATAGGTGCCTAGGATACCTGCCCCACAGGGTTGTCATGAGACTCAAGAAAGACGTCCATGGAGAACCCCCTGATCCAAATCATGTCAAGCTCAGTGGTCTGCTCTTCAGAGAAGCCTTACTCTCCACCCCTCTAAAGTAGCCCACAGCCATCCTGTATACTCTTTGCCATGTCACACATTTATTCATGCCATTTCATCTAAAATAATTTCATTTGTCATCAGTTTACTCTTGCCAGAATATGAGGTTTATGAAAGCAGGACATACGCCTGTCTTATTCATCGTAAGTTACTGTTGTGAGCAACTGGGGCTCAGTCCTACCAGGGAAGTCTAGGAGATGGTATAGAAGAGACCTCAGCTTTCTTCCTGCTGAAAGGAGAGGGATTTGGAGTATTTGTCCACCAACTCTCTCATCAGTCATTGGCCAAGGGCTTCTCCTAGGAGGTGTTAATAACCTGATTCTTTGGCCTGGCATGTCCACGGCAGAATGGGCCTGTGTCTTAGTCCATTTGTATAGCTATAAGGAACACCCATGGCTGGATAATTTATAAAGAAAAAAAGACTAATTTGGCTCATGTTTCTGGCGGCTGGAAAGTGTGATTGGACATCTGCATTTGGTGAGGGCTTCAGGCTGCTTCCACTTGTAGTGGAAGATGAAGGGGAGCTGGGTGTGTGCAGATCACACGGTGAGAGAGGAAGTGAGGAGTAGGGCATGGGTGGTGGTGGTGATGCCAGGCTCTTTAACAACCACCTCTTGAGGGAATTAACAGAGTAAGAACTCACTCAGCCCCAAGAGAGGGCCTTCATCTGGTCCTGAGGGATCTGCCCCCATGACCCAAACACCTTCTCTTAGGCCCCCTTTCAACATTGAAGATAAATGTCAACATGAGGCTTAGAGAGTCAAATACCCAAAACATAGTGGGCTGTCATGGACACACTCTGTGATGGTTAGAGTCACAGACAAAAACTCTTGGGTGATTGCACTTGGCAGCAGTTGAGTCTACCTGTAGGGTGATGGTGAGCACCAAGGGGATTGGGCAAAGTGGCCATAGCACCTGCTGCATAGTTGAGTCCCCATCAGCAGGCGTGATGGTGAGAATTTGTTGGACGGTTCAAGAGGGGCAGGATCCCTCCAAGAAGACAAGTGGGAGATAAGGCCAATACCCTATCATTGCTGCAACGTGTCCTTTCCCCGCTGTTCATTAGGACAACCATCTCCCTTTCTGTTGTTTATCCATCTGAGGACTACTTTTAAAACCTCCTTCCGGCTGGGCATGGTAGCTCATGCCTGTAATACCAGCACTTTGGGAGGCCAAGGCGGGTGGATCACGAGATCAGGAGATCGAGACCATCCTGGCTAACACGGTGAAACCCCGCCTCTACTAAAAATACAAAAATTAGCCAGGCGTTGTGGCGGGCGCCTGTAGTCCCAGTTACTCGGGAGGCTGAAACAGGAGACTGGTGTGAATCCAGGAGACGGAGCTTACAGTGAGCCAAGTTCGCACAACTGCACTCCAGCCTGGGCAACAGAGTGAGACTCTGTCTCAAAAAACAAAACAAAACAAAACAAAACTCCCTTCCACAATGAATTCTCTCTGAATACCTAAGCTGCTGATTTTCTTCTCAGTTTTCAGTGCCCAGGGCTGATGCTGGTGTCTTACTCATGGTCTGGCAAACACATGGAGAGGGGTACCAGTCCTTCCTCTCCTCTAGAGCAGGAGTTTGCAGCCCTAGGTGTACACTGGAATCACCTGGTGAGCCTTTAAAGCATACTGATGATCAGGGCCCCACCTCTAGATATTCTGATACAATTCATTTGGGATAAGGCCCAGGTATTTGGCACTTCAAAAAAATTCCCCTACTCTGCTCCCCAGGTGATTCTGACATGCAGCCAGTGGGGAAGGAAGGGAGCCACTGACCTAGATCTTTTTTTTTTTTTTTGAGACAGAGTTTTGCTCTTGTTGCCCAGGCTGGAGTGCAATGGCGCAATCTCGGCTCACCGCAACCTCCACCCCCCAGGTTCAGGTGATTCTCCTGCCTCAGCCTCCCGAGTAGCTGGGATTACAGGCACCTGTCACCACACCTGGCTAATTTTTGTATTTTTTAGTGGAGATGGGGTTTCTCCACGTTGGTCAGGCTGGTCTGGAACTCCCGACCTCAGGTGATCCACCGACCTCGGCCTCCCAAAAAGTTGGAATTATAGGCATGAGCCACCACTCTCGGCCTGATTTAGACCTTATACAGGCACCTGAGACAGGCATCTGAAAAGATCAGAGGTATGTCCAGCTTCAGAAGCAGCTTGATCTAGCAGATCAATGATATCGTCAAAGGCTTGTTTCTGCTTGCTTTTTTTTTTTTTCCATCTCTCTGCCTTGCCTCATGTGATGTCTGGCTTATTAACCCTCTGATTATTAAATTAACTCTCAGAAGTCCTAAATAGTTGCCGGCATGTCTTAGGGCTGTGTGCGTTCTCATTCATGTCCGGTGAGGGAGGACATCTTTGTCTCATCATTCCCAGCACAAGTTTGGAGAGATTCAGGTTGTTTGAACCAGTGTGGGTCTCAAGCCTATCCCTGAATTGATCCTTGTGGCCAGGGGCATGGCTCAGACCATGCACTTCATTCCCAGCTCTAGATGTGTCAGTTCGTCACCTTAGCCCTGTGTGCCCAGTGCACCCACCCGGGTGGCCTCTAAAGAATTCTGATGCCCAGGTCCCCACCTTCAGGGATGTTCCTTCAGTTGGTCTGCTGTGGCACCCAGGTGTTTGCATTTTTCAAAGTTCCCAGGTGATTCTGATGTGCAGCCAGGATAGAGAACATACAGCCTACAAGATGTAGACATACATCTTGTAGATACAGGGTAGACATCATACAGCCTCAAGATGCAGGTTAGGACCCCATATGGGAAGAGTCTCGGGAACAGATCCTCTCCTGGGCCTAAGTGGATGCCTTGCTGGGGACCAGCCACGTGCCCAGAAGCCTTAAGGGACCACATGGCTACATGCAGGAAGCCCAAACAGAGGAACAGGTCTGGACTATCTAACAAATTCTCATCATCACACCTACAGTTTCCACCCATAAGAGGCTGCAGCCAATGGCCATCTGAGCGAGATGTGTCATGAATGCAGGAGATGTTTTGGTGGGCTGCCCCTGCCAGTGCCCACGGCTGCCTGAGACATTTCCCTTCTCTGCATCTGTTTCCCCATCTGTTACACAGACTCAAAGAATACCGATGCCTCTCTGAACTGACTTCAGATGAATGAGATTTGTGGGAAGTATCCTCATCCTTGGGGTGAGGCAGAATCCCCTTATAGGAAGGGTCTGTGATAGAGTGAGAAGAGTTTAGTCTCCCTATGGAGTCTCTATCAGCTGTGCTACCTTACGCAGGTCCCCCTTACCTCTCTGAGCTTCAGCAAACTCTTCCGTACAACCAGGACTCTACTATCTGGAATGCCCAGGACTCTACCATCTGGAATGCCCAGGACTCTACCATCTGGAATACTCCACATGAGCATGAAATAAGATAATGTATATAAAGCCTAGTGCAGCACCTGGCACAAAATAGGGCTTCAGTAAATTGCTTTCCTTCCCAGAATGCTACTGTTAGCTTTTAATCTTTTAAATGTGATGTCAAATGGGGAAACCAAGACCCACAGTGTTCAACATGAGTAATCATTTGCTGGTTATAGGCTGAAGCTGCTTGATCATCCTCTAGACCCTAAAATCTCTCAGCAGGAGGCCCTGTTATCCTCTTCATCTCTGCACTCCCACTCACACCACAGGGGCTCCGGACTTTTCATATCTGAGGGTCATAGAGGTGGCAATCTTTTTGGAAGCAAAGTGTTGTGAAGGGTCTTGTCTTGAAGTTGCATTTGCATTTGGGTCGGATGTTTGCTGGGGATGGCTTAGTGGCTGGGGAAGATGAAGTCACTGCCTGGGACAGGCCTGGCACAATGTAAGTACAGTTGACCCTCTGACAATATGAGTTTAAATTGCATGGGTCCACTTACATGCAGATTGTTTTCAACCAAACATGATAGAAAATGCAGTATTTCTAGGATGTGAAACCTGCGTATATGGAGGCCCACTTTTTTGAAAACACGAGTTCCTCAGGGCCAGCTGTGGGACTTGAGTATCTGCAGATTTTGGTATGGGGAGTCCTGGAACCGATCCTTCACACATACAGAGGAACAACTGCACTAATAATTGGATGTCAAGTGAATGGACTAGCCTTCCCTTTTCACAGCTTACCTCTCTTACCTAACGGAGTCATGAAGAAGTGATTGAGAGTGTAAGAAATAGTTCTGTTTATTGGTTAGAACATGGTATAAAATTACAGCAATTTGCAGGCATTCTGGACTTCTCGGTAGGGACATGCAGCGCTGGGCTCAAGCAGGGGATGTGGTGGAGATATGGACCACTGGGCAATGGCTCCCTTCCTGGACATATGAAAGGACTTGCACTACCAGCACAAATGCCACTGTGAGAAAATTATTGGTCCTTGTTTCTGGAAACAAATGACATGGGCAGTTTGGGTCGTCAGAAAATGCCACACTTAATAATTCAGTCGTATCCCACATATGTTAGGTGCTGGCTCTCCCAATCTGGTCATGACGGATCCTAATTGTTCTGGATAACTCTCATTCTTCCCACCAAAGGAAGAGAAACAGGCACATTGGTTTGGGAGGCCATCAGATGATGGTGTGCATCTGACTCAGGTCCTCTTGCTTCCAGATTCACCAAGGTTTGCCTGACTTGGAGGCAGTGGGCTGGGGGCATGTAAGCAGAATATTTTGTGCACTACTGTTTAAGCTCAAGCAGAGGGACCTTCCATAGGGCAGCAGTGTGAGAAGATGAGCATGCTTCCAAAACAAACTCAAATTTCATCTTGTCTCTCTCAAGAAGAGGAAGGAGGAAGAGGTGGCAATCAGAGACTGAGCCACATAATGCTGGGTTCCATAGAAAGTCTTCAGCAGATAATTCTTCCAAAGTGTGAAAGGTGTTTCTGTCCCAAGAGTTGGTGTGTAAAATCAGAATGAGGGCAGATCAGGGTGTTAAGGTGGTTGTTTAGTACAATGTCTCTGAGAGCTGAATGGCTGAGTGTCACCAGTTACATGACATTTTGAAACAGCTGGAGAGACCTCATGATGTTGTCATCCTAGGAAAAAAGGAGGGGAAGAGGATGGTTAGAACTCTGACTCCCCTCCCTGAGAGCTCTGTAACTCTGGTGAGCAGATCTCAAGCATGGGTTTCCTATATGGGGAAAACTCTACAAGGGTATGAAAAACAAGAAGTAAGGACGGGGACCTAAAAAGTGATCAGCTCAAAGTAAAAAGCACCACCTGTAGCTTTAAAGAGGAATTCAGAAGAAACAAATCATCTAGTAAAATAGTGAGTTCTTTTAAGAAACTCTGAACAATTACATTTCATAAAATTATTTTTATACATCCACTGAAATGATTATATTTTTTCTCTTTTTATTCTATTAATGTGATTAATTACACTGACCAATTATTGAATGTTAAACCAACCTTGCATTCCTGGAATACTGCTTTAGATCCTACACATTTTGATAAGTCATATTTTTATTTTATTTTGATTCAAGATATTTTCTTCTCTGAACCATGAATTAGAAGTTTATTGCTTAATATCCAACATTTGAGGATTTTTCTACATTCAATACTATACCTCAGAGAATAAATAATAGAAAAATGTAAAATACAGAACACGCAATGGAGACATACAATAAGAAAACCCCCCAAAGCTCTCTCTTTCAAAAAAATCAATAAAGTAGATAAATGCTTATTAAGACTGCTTTTCAAATTATCAATATCAGAAATGAAAAGGTTAATGTCAGTATAGGCTTATTTGGCTCATTATTCTGGCAGATGGAAAGTTTAGTTGAGCATCTGCATCTGGTGAGGGTTTCAGGCTGCTTCAACTCACAGTAGAAAGTGAAGGGGAGCTGGGTGTGCAGAGATCCCATGGTGAGAGAGGAAGCAAGGCTGGGGGTGGGGAAGGTGCCAGGCTGTTTTACAACCAGCTCTCAAGGGAACTAACAGAGTGAGAACTCACCCCCAAGGTGGTCAATGTTCATTCCATTCTAGTTGTTAAATATCTTGGATATCACCCTGCATATAGGACATCTACATAACAGGGTGGCTGTGATGTTTATGTATGTGCTTGAAATTCAGTGGGGGCTCAATATGTGCTAGTAACTTCTCCCCTGCTTTCTTACATTTGCTATTGTTCTTGGCTGGAGCTCAGAGTAACTGTGTACATTTTTAAAATAATGTAGGGGTACAAATGGATTTCTCAAAAGTAGATGAAGCAGTTATTTCCAGTTCAGTCTCTGGTGACTCTGGGACTGGTCTATTGGTTAGACTTAATGAAAGTTGTGTTTCCAGGACCAGCATCGCTGGCGTGACTGGGGAGAATGTGAGAAAAGTAACATCTCAGGCCCCACCCCAGACCTATGGAATTAGCATCTGCATTTTAACAAGATCTTTAAGGATATTGTTTCACACATTAAAGTTTTAGATGCATTGGTCCAGGTCATTTGTGTTAAAGTGACCCAGATCTAGAGTCTCTGGGATTGAGGCCTGGAAATATACATTTTCAGAATCATTCCAGGCAATTTTTATGCACACTGTGGTTTGAGAATCACACAGTTGTAGATTTCCCCGCCCCGCTCCCAGCTGCTTCCTTGTAGTCTGGGGAATGGGTCATCAAGCCAGAGGCAGGCTAAAAAATAATGGTGTTGCCCTCTTGGGAAGTCTATTTTCACAGAGACCCCCTGTGAATTTTCACATCCCCCTAGACCCCTACTTAGGCTCTCTGTTCAGTCCTGTACTTAGCCAAGACCAACCACAGGCCAGGTTGAGGAGTGGAACTGCTGGACTTCACAGTTGTTGCTAGTGTTGTTGGCTCTGATGGGAGGGGTTGCAAGTATGTGCAGGTTTCTCATCACCTTCCTTCTGCAGGTCCCCAGGTCCCAGGTTTCCTTTCCCAGATGTAGAATTATTGTGCCCTGAGATCTTTCCTTACCTCCTGACATGATTCAAGAAATTCATCTAAAGTTACGATGCCATCTTTATTTTTGTCCATTTTCTGAAAGACAAAACAGAAAGCACTTTACGGAATCCGGTGATCTCCATTCCAAAGCTTACTCCCCTGCTTTCTTGCTGGAGCACATTTCATTCATTGTATTAACCAACTTTGCCCTGAGAATGAGAGTTGTCTTTCACTGGCCAGACAACTCCAGTTAGGTCCTGATTACAACACTTTGGCCCCCATGAGTTTCCTTAAATCAAAAGACTTGCTCTGGACATTCATCACCTCACTACTGGCTTCTTCTGCTTCTTCTGTAGACTCTTTGCTACCCTGTCCATCTGGCAGAACACTGGGCACAAGAGGTTCTGATTCTGGCCTGTTACTTGCTGTACAAACTTGCACAAGGCCAGAGAGGATTCTCTTTTCCCATCTGCAAAGGGGGAAGTTGGACTAGAGTGAGCTCTGACATTCTCTGATACTCCACCGCTAGATTATTTTTTCCTAAAATGCCCAATGATCATACCACTCCCTTAGTCAAGGATCAGCAGTAGTTGCCCATCCTGCACCAGAGCAAGGCCAAACTCTTGCAGTTAAGGTCTCATAATCCGGTCCTATCCTCGTTTCCAATATTGTTTCCCCTTACTTCCCAGACACAAATGCTTAGCACCTCCACAATTGTAATTAGTGAAGTCTTTCATGTTTACTCTGATCCCCTAATTTTTATGGATTTCGAGTTCATACTATACCACTAATATTTAATAATATACTTTCTTGTTCTCTTCTGTTGTGTACGCTTGCAGCTTAAGGAGATCATCTGTTTCTTGAGGACAATGTATCTGATAGTTCTTTTCAGTTTCCAACCATGCTTAGTACAGGGTTGGACACAAATCAGTTGCTCAGATGCTCGTGGGTTGACTTGATGTAGGCTGGGCTTACAGCTCACATGCAGGGTGTGTGCACTTACCTGGAAGAAGACGTCCACGTGCTGCCTTGGAGTGTCCTCTTTGAGCACAGGATATGTGTATTTCCCCATCATGTCATAGATGGCTTTGACAATGTCCATCATCTCCTGGAGCAGGGACATAAAAGCACACAGTGTGGGAACCATGAGGTCAAGCTCTTCCTAGGCGACAGAGTTTGGGGCTCCTTGTGTCCCTTGGCAATGAAAGTGATTAAAAGGTGAGGTCCTTCTTTAGCAGGTGATAGGGAGTTAGAAAGCAAGCAGAAGGGGCTATATTGTGGGAGCCCTTCTTAGGGAGGAGATGGTAGACAATCCTTAAAGCCCATAGAAGCTCATGGGTAGGTTACCTCATTGCAGGCATTGTCTTCAGTGCAGGGTGATGTGTGGGATCCCCATTCACAGGCTTGAGGCAAATAAAATATTTTTCTGAATTTTTAAAAAGTTAATGTTCTAGCCTAGAGATTTGAAAATCCCCATAGGTTCTGCCACTGTTTTAAGTTAAGAAAAATGAATCAACAGCCAAGATTATCCACAGGGCACATGAGGCCAATAGTTCCACAGACTGAGGCCCTTATTAAAAAGATCAGTTCTTAAGTGCACCCCAAACCTATTAAATCAGAGCATCTTAGGACTCGGTCCTGGGAGTTTCCATGTTTATCAAGGTACATTAGGAACCGTTATTCTGATCGTTCTGGCCCAACTCGGAATGGGGGTAAAAGAGCGTTTGGGATGTTTGATGCGGTTTCTACAGAGATCCAGGAGACAGTCTGATTCCATGTGCTTATTTTATTTTATTTTTTTGTTTAATTTCACCTATTAATTTTAGACTTACAGAAAAGTTACAAAAATAGTACAAAGAGTTCATACATACATTTCACCCAGTTTCTTCTAATGTTAACAACTTGCATAACCAGAGCACAATGACCAAACCCAGGAAATTAACACTGCTACACTATTATTAACTAAACTACAGGGCTTATTCAAATTTTATCAGCTTTTCAACTAATATCTTTTTTTCCCTTCAATGATTCTACATTCAAATTGTATCAGCTTTTCAACTAATATCTTTTTTTCCCTTCAATGATTCTACATTGCATTTATTTGTTGTGTCTCTTTAGTCTCTTCTAATCTGTATGAGTTTCTCATTCTTTTTTTTTTCCTTTTTCTTTTTTTTCTTGAGACAGGGTCTTGCTCTGTCACGCAGGCTGGAGTGCAGTGGCACAATCCCGCTCACTGCAGCCTCGACCTCCCAGGTTCAAGCAATCCTCCCACCTCAGCCTCTCAAGTAACTGGGACTACAGGCAAGAACCACCATGTCTGGCTGATTTTTTGTAGAGGTGGGGTTTTGCCATGTTGCCCAGGCTGGTCTCAAACTCTTGGACTTAAGTGATCTTCCTGCCTCTGCCTCCCAAAGTGCTGGGATTATAGGCATGAGACACCATGCCCAGCCTGAGTTTCTTTCTTTCCTTGTCTTTCAGGACCTCACACTTTTGATATGAGTACAGGTCAGTTGTTTTGTAGAATGTCTCTCAATTTGAGTTAATCCTTGGTTCAGTTATGATTAGATTGAAGTTATGCATTTTTGGCAAGAATACCATAGAAGTGATGTTATAACCTTCTCAGTGCATCGTATCAGGGAGTTACATAGTGTTGAGATGTCTTATTACTGATAATGTTAACCTTTATCACTTGATTAAGGTGGTGTCTGTCAAGTTTCCTTGCTGATTTAGTATCTTTCAGTGGATCTTGCCTATAAAAATTATTCTTTTTTTTTTTTTTTTTTTTTGAGATGGAGTCTCGCTGTGTCGCCCAGGCTGGAGTGCAGTGGCTGGATCTCAGCTCACTGCAAGCTCCGCCTCCCGGGTTTATGCCATTCTCCTGCCTCAGCCTCCTGAGTAGCTGGGACTACAGGCACCCGCCACCACGCCCGGCTAGTTTTTTGTATTTTTTATTAGAGACGGGGTTTCACTGTGTTAGCCAGGATGGTCTCGATCTCCTGACCTCGTGATCCGCCCGTCTCGGCCTCCCAAAGTGCTGGGATTACAGGCTTGAGCCACCGCGCCCGGCTTGCCTATAAAAATTATTATTGCAGTGTTTGCCTGATGGTAATTTTGTATTGCCTTTATTCCTTCTATATTTATTAATTAAAATTCTTCTGTAAGAATAGCTGCCTTGTCTCCTGCATTTATGTATTCGGTTGTTTATTTATATTACAATGGACTCACGGACATTTACCTATTTTATAGGTTATAATCCAATACTTAATAATTTTTAATTTTGCTCAAATCGCTCTCATTTTGGCTATTGGGAACTCCTTCAGGTTGCAGTTTTTATTATTTTTTATTTTTTAGCACTTTCATACTTTCCAGCGTGGTAAAGTACTCCAGGCTCATCTTGTACTTTCTCTTACCCAATCTTGGAATCAACTATTCTCCCCAAGAAGACTGGTTCTGTTATTGAAGAATGGTATTTAGAAATCAAGGTCTAGGTGCTAGGTGTGATCACTGCTATAGGGATGTCATTGCTCTGAGGTGCCCTCAACAGATAGAACAAGGAAATATATGTTTCTATCCATGTGTTTATTTTTAAATGTGTGCTTTACAAGCCCTTCACATCTACATGGCCACTGATACTTTTCCTGTGATTTTTTTTTTTTTTAATCACAGAAAGGACTTAAAGAGCAATTTTATTGCTCTCTCAGGATTTTCATAGCCTACAACTTGGATGAGATTATCTCCAAATGATTGCCAAGGGAAGAGCCTGCTATCTTTTCTAAGAAGCTACTTATCCACACTTTCTTTTTCTTTTAAGGGGTACTTTATTAATTCTGCCCTCCAGAGAGGTCTGATGGATTAATGGGTACAATTCTGCCTAGTTTGCAAATTACAAAATGGAAGTAGGAGCCAGTAAGGTTATTCAGTGATGGAATAATGAGTGAACCAAAGTTGAAGACCAAGTAGTATAAATCCCATTTCTGTATTTTTTCTTTATATATTTTGCAAAGTAGTATTTGAATATTTTAGAGTATCATATATTTGCATGTGTATATAATCATTTAGTTGTTTATAAAATTGAGCTATACATATCACTTTATCAAGTTATTTAAAAATATAATATATCATACTAATGTTTATTTTACATTACTTTTTCATGATTTTAAGTGGCCACTGGCTATTCCATTTTATGTATTTACTGTAATTCATTTTACAAATCTGCTATTAGTGGATATTATGGTTATCACATTTTGGGGCACTATTACCTTAAGACTCTTCTTGCTTTTACGTCTTTGTGTCTATTCTTTATTTCCTTGGGACATATACCAAGAAACGGTTTTATAAGGAGAATGGGATGCATAACTTTCAATGCTTTTGATACATATTCCTCAAATACGTTTTAGAAACTACATCCGAACACTCTCAGCAACTACGTATGAAAAACCACTTTTCACCAGCCTTCAACAAAGACTTTACAAAATCTTTGCAGTTTAATAGATACATGATAATTCATTGTTTTTAAAGGTAAACATTATTTTTTTAGTGAGGTTTCTAATATATGTATTGACTATTTTTATTTATTTTCCCATGAACTATTTTTTCATCTGCTCTGTTCTTTGTGTTCAACTATTTCTGATTGGATTGTGAGAGCTCTTTATATATTTGTGTAGATTTACTAAATTGTTAAAATCTCTTAATAGATTTTTTATTTATTTAAAGGATATTTTTATGCATCTACCATGTGCTAGATATTGTGTCAAAGAAATACAAAGATAAGCACGATGAATATGACTCTGGCATTTGTTAAGATGAATGTCTACTGAGAAATATTAATCCTTTCTTTCATCATAAATTGCAGATTTTTTTTTTTTTTTTTTTTTTTTTTTGAGACGGAGTCTCGCTCTGTTGCCCGGGCTGGAGTGCAGTGGCCGGATCTCAGCTCACTGCAAGCTCCGCCTCCCGGGTTCCCGCCATTCTCCTGCCTCAGCCTCCAGAGTAGCTGGGACTACAGGCGCCGCCACCTCGCCCGGCTAGTTTTTTGTATTTTTTTTAGTAGGGACGGGGTTTCACCGTGTTAGCCAGGATGGTCTCGATCTGCTGACCTCGTGATCCACCCGTCTCGGCCTCCCAAAGTGCTGGGATTACAGGCTTGAGCCACCGCGCCTGGCCAATTGCAGATTTTTTAAAACAAGTTTGTCACTTGCTTTTCAACTTTGTTTATGGTATTTTTTTATATACAGAATTTTAAAATATTTACAGTGTAAAGCCATCAATAATTTAAAAAGTTGTTTCTAACTTTGATTTTATGCTTTTTCCATTCTATGATCAGATATTCACATATGATTTTTAGTTCTTTTTTAGTTAAAAAGCAACTGTACATATCTATAGTGATTTTGGGTTTATGATGCTAAATAAGAATATTTACTTACTTGTTGCCAAAATAGTTAACCAGTTTTCCTAGAATCATTTAATGATTCATTACCTCTCTGTTCAATATGCTCCCTTTATTAGGAACCAAGATGGTATCTGTACCTGGGATTTCTATTCTGTTCCATTGATCTACCTGTTCCTTCTCTGATAATATAATATTTTAATAGTTTCAGCTTTATAATATATTTCAGTATCTGGTAGAACAAATTCCACCATTTTTCTTCTTTTTGAAAATTATCATTGCTGTTCTCACCTGATTAATCTTCCAATGTAACTTTATAACAATTGTGTCAAATTCCCTCCCCAAATAACACTTTCATTTTGGTTCAAAATAAAATAAATTTAAAGTTAATTAGAGAAGAATTGCTGTCATTACAATATTGCTATCTTTATAATATACATCCCTTCAGAAGATGGTATGTTTCTCTACTTGTCAAATTTTTCTTTCTCTTCATCTAAATTATGGATATTTAAAAATGCCCATGTGCTTTAAATTATATTGTGATTACAACGAGAATATTTTTATTACAATTTTCTAGCTAGTCACAACTGATATATTGGCTACACAATTTCTTTTGTGTATGTATTTTATTACCAGTCACTTTGCCAGCTTTTTAAAAGTTCTAGTTGTTTTAAGTTGATTTTCTTGCTATCTTTTTTCTCAGATAGAAAATTATGTCATTAATAAGGAATGTTGTAATTTTTCATATTTAGATTGCATTTCTTTTTCTGTTTCACTATATTTGAAGAACTTTCAGGAAATGTTAAACAGTGGTGATGTCTGACAGCATGCACTCTTGCCTCATCTTTTCTTCAGTGATAATCTCTGCATATTACCATAAAGTATGAAGCTGTGTACTAGGCTAGGGTATTTTCCATTATGCTGAAGAAGTATTTTATTCCTAATTAATTGAATCTTGAAAATTATTATGAATAAATGGTAAATTATATCAAATACGATTTTAACATCAAATGGGTTCATCTTTTGATATATTAATATGATAAATTATTTAATATGCTTTCTCTGCTACTGGGCTATTCCTGCATTCCTGGAACAAACCTTATGTTAGTCATGTGCATTTCTTTATTTTATTTTATTGCTTTTTTAAGGAAGGATCTTCTTAAAAAAGCCCAGGCTGTTGTGCGGTAGAGTGATTATGGCTCAGGGCAGTCTTGAACTCCTGGGCTCAAGCTATCCTCCTGCCTCAACCTCTGGAGTAGCTGGGAGCACAGGCACGTGCCACTACACCCAGGTAATTTTTAAATTTTTCTTTTGAAGAGACAGGCTCTCCCTATGTTGACCAGGCTGGTCTTGAACTTCTGGGCTCAACCCGTTCTCCTGCCTCAGTCTCCCAAAGTGTTAGGATTACAGGTATGAGCCTTTAAGCAGAACACTGGGATTAATTTCCTATTATCTTATTTAGGATTTGTAATCTATATTTTGAATGATATTGAGTTCTTATTTTCTCTTACCTGCTTTATTTCATAGGATTTTTTTCCTTCAACACATTTTTTTTGAGCGTCTTCTATTGCTTAGGCACTTCCCCCTTACACCAAGTTTTTCAACAAATAAATTTATTGGAGCATATTTACTTATAGCAAATTCACCCATTTTAAGTGTACTGTTTGAAGAATGTTGACAAATGTATCCACCCATGTAACCTCCACCACACTCAAGATATAGAACATTTTCACAACCAAAAGACATCCCTTCACACTTCTTCACAGTAAGTGCCTCTCAACCTTTGACGCCAGGCAACCACAGATCTAACTTCTGTTACTATAGATTAGTTTGCATTTTCTAAAATCTCATGTAAATGGAGTAAAACAGTGTAAACTCATTTGAGTCTGGCTTTATTCACTCAGCATGAGGTTTATGAGCTTCATGCACATTGCTGCATGTAATTATAACATTCCTTTTTACTGCTGAGTAATAATCCATTGGATGAACAGACTACGATGTATTTACCCATTGTCCTATTGACAGACATTTGGGTCGTTTAAGTTTTGAGATTACTATGAATAAAGCTGCTATGAACATCTTTGTACAAGTCTTTATGGAATTACATATTTTTATTTTGGTGAGTAAATACCCAGGAGTGGGACTTCTTTTCTTCTTCTTTTTTCTTTTTTTGAGACAGGGTCTTGCTCTGTCACCCAGGCTGGAGTGCAGTGGTGCAATCTCAGCTCACTACAACCTCTTCTCCCTAGGGTTAAGCAATTCTCCCACCTCAGCCTCCCTAGTAACTGGGACCACAGGTGCTTATCATGTCTAGCTTTTTTTTGTTGTTGTTTTTGTTTTGTTTTGTTTTGTATTTTTAGTAGAGACAGGGTCTCGCCATGTTTCCCAGTCTGGTCTTGAACTCCTGAGCTCAAATGATCCACCTGCCTCAGCCTCCCAAAGTGCTGGGATTATAGACGTGAGCCACCATACCTGACTGGAATGGGATTTCTGGGTTGTATATTAAGTTCATGTTGAGCTTTATCAAAGATGCCAAAATGTTTTCCAATATGTTTGTACCATTTACATTTCTGCCAGCTATCTATGACAGTTTCTATTGCTCCACATTTTTGCCAATGATTGGTATTGTCAGTCTTTTTAATTGTGGCCATTCTGTGCAATTGTATTTCATTACGGTTATAATTTTCCTTTCTTTGAAGACCAGTGATGTGGAGGAAACTTTCATGGGCTTACTGACTAACCTTTCATGGGCTCACATATCTTAAGTATCTCATCAAATCTTTTGCCTATTTTATATGAAGTTATTTATCTTTGTATTAAATTATAAATGTTCCTTATGTATTTTGGATGCCAGTCTGATATTGGATTGGTATCCTGGTATCTTTATATATCTGGTATATAATTTGCAAACATTTTTTCCAAGTCCATGGCTTGCATTTCCATTTTCTTAAAGGTGAGGCACAAAATTTTTAACTTTGATGAAGTCAAATTTATCTACTTTAAAAAATGATTCCTTATCCTTTCCTACTCCAAAGTTGTAAGAATGTTTCTCCTGTGTATTCTTTAAGAAAACAGCTTTTGTTTTAATATTTAACTCTATAATCCATTCCAAGATGATGTTTATGCTTGGCATGAGGTTAAGGCTAAGGTCCATTTTTGTTTCCAAATGGATATACAGCTGCTACAAAACCATTTGTTGAATACACAGTTTTTTCCCCTTTGATCTTTTTGGCATCTGTTGCATTGACGTATGGGTGAGTCTATCTCTATTAAAATTTTTTTTTTATTTTTAATTTTTGTGGGCACATATTTATGTGTATATATTTATATATGTGTATATATTTATATGTATATATGTATATATTTATGTGTATATGCACATATTATGTGTATATATTTATGGGGTACATGACAAGTTTTGATACAGGCATACAATGTGTAATAACCACATCAGGAAAAATGTGTATCCATCCCTTCAAGCATTTATCCTTTGCGTTACAAACTAATTACATTTTTAGTTAAAATGTTCAGTTAAATTATTGACTACAGTCACCTTGTTGTGCTATCAAATACCAGGCCTTATTCATTCATTCTATTTTCTTTGTACCCATTGACTATCCCAACTTCCCCCACAGCCCCCCTACTATCCTTCCCAGCCTGTGGTTACCATCCTTTTACCCTCTATCTTCATATTGTTTTGATTTTTAGATCCCACAAATAAGAGAGGACATGGGATGTTTGTCTTTCTGTGCCTGGTTTACTTCACTTAACATAATGACCTCCAGTTCCATCCATGTTGTAGATGATTAAATCTCATTCTATTTTACAGCTGAATAGTGCTCCATTGTGTATAAGTACCACATTTTCTTTATCCATTCATCTGTTGATGGACACTTAGGTTGCTTCCAAATCTTGGCTATTATAAACAGATGTGCAGCAAACATGGGAGTGCAGATATCTCTTTGATATACTGATTTCCTTTATTTGGGGTATGTACCTAGCAGTGAGATTGCCGGATCATATGGTAGCTCTACTTTAAGTTTTTTTGACTCTCTATTTTGATCCATTGATCTATATGTGTATCCTTATGCCAATTCCCCACCATCTTGACTATTGCACCTTTTCATGAAGTCTTGAAGTAAGGTAGGTTTAGTCCTTCAATTTTGTTCTTTTTTCGGTTGTTTTGGTTATTTTAAATTTTTTGCATTACCATATCAACTTCTACAAAATACCTGCTGGATTTTGGTTGAGATTGCACTAAATCTATAAATCAAATTTGGAGAATCCACATCTTAACTATACTGGGCCTTCCAATCCATGAGCATGATATATCTCCGTGCTTATTTAGTTTTTTATTTCAGCAATATTTTATAGTTTTCGGTGTATAAGTCTTGCACCTATTTTGTTGAATTTTTCTCAAAGTATTTTGCACTTTTTGATGCTATTTTTTCTTAATTTAATTTTCTGGTTGCTTGTTGGATATAGAATTATAAATGATTTTTGTAAATAGAACGCATGTCTTCACTTTGTTAAATTCACTTATTATTTTTCGCAGTTTATTTGTAGACTCTTAAGGTTTTCTATTAATACAATTGTACCATGTACAAATAAAAAAAAATAAAGACAGTGTTAATTCTTCCTTTCCAGTCTATATCCCTTTGGTTACTTTAAATACAGTGAATTCTATTGACTGATTTTTGAATGTTAAACCAACCTTGCTTTCCTAGAATAAAACTCACATAGTTGTAGTGTATCATCCTTTTATATATTGCTGGATTCAATTTGCTAATAGTTAGTGAAAGGTTTTTGTGTCTGTGCTCATGAGGGAGACTGTTTTTGTAGTTGATTCCTCTCATAAGACCTTTTTTTCTTTGGTTTGGGTATCAGGGTACTATTGGACTTATAAAACAAGTTGCAAAATGTTCCATTCTCCTCTATTTTCTAAAATTTTTTGTAGGATTGGTATTAGAATTCGCCAGTCCACCATCTGAGCCTATAATTGTATTTTGGAATGGTTTTTAACTGTGAATTTTTTATAATATAAAAATTTAGATAAAAAATAAATTATAATATAATTTCTCTAAATGATACAGAGCTTGTCATATTTTCTGATTCTCTTTAAGTCTGTTTTTGCCTTTTGTGTCTTTCAAAAAACATGTTCATCTAACAGCTTCCCAGGGGAATATGGATGCGCCCCTTACGCTAGCCCTCCACCGTCTGACTCTCTTGACCTGTCAGCCTCATCCTGCACCAATCTTCGGCTTCATACCTTCATCTGCAACCATCTGAAACCTTTCTGTTTTTGAAACACATGAAGCTTTATCTTGCCTCAAAGCCTCTCTAGTGGCTCTTCCTTCTGCCTGGAACACTTTTCCTGGCTTTTTGTATAACTGGTTCCAGTACGACAACACCTCCTTAGAGAGGACTTTGCTAATCTTCCCTGCCAAAATATCTTCTACCTGTTGATTCCTTTTTGGCCTGTTTATTGTCCATCTCTCTATACTGCTCCAGTGTGGGGCCTAGTCTGATTGTTCACCTCTTTACTTCCAGGACCTAGAACACCTAATAAGTCTTCAAATGTGTGTTAATTAAAAACATGACTAAATGAATGAGGAATGAAAGTTGGATAAACTCTCTGAGCTTACAGAGAGAACCTTGCAGGGTTGAGGTGAAGATTAGCTCTGGTATCTATACCTCCAGGCAGTGCACCTGGCACACAGGAGCTCAGTAAGTGGAGTGTTACAGGATGCCAAATTCCAGCTTCCACTGAGATACCAGGGTACAGTGAATACTGAGGGTATTTCACTGGCTACAGACATGTCTTCTGAGGTTCTAAAAGTGCGGAGTGGTGAAGATTCAGAAATTATTTGTGATAATTTCTTTAAAGACAGCTGTACCTTCCATTACCCCCTTGGAGGTTGTATTAGTAGGCAAAATAGGTTAAGGCCAATATGACCCAATTATAGGTTCCTCTTCCTTAAAAATCTTTCTTTTCTATTCTAGGTGCTACCTACAATTCCACCATTTCAACTTTTAGCTTTAACTTGTGGCTCCTAACCTTCCCAAATGCACGTTCTCTAGGGAAGAGTAACTCTTTACACTGAAACAAGTCAGTTTTACCCATTGTGTATGTCTATTGAATCTAGGTGACTCAGGGAGAATGAATCTGTTTAATCCTTTCTGGGCGCTTGGGAACAGGCAGGGTAGGGCAATGAGGGAGGCCTTCTTTATTTTGCCAGGGACCAGCTCTGTTAGCCCCAAAGCAGAGCCCGCCTCATTCAGACAGCGCTATCCTCAAGCCTGGGGCTGTTTTCTGTTGGGTTAGTTACCTTCACTGGAGCCCTCTCACACCCTGGCTCCGGCCCACTTACCTCTTTGTTTATATATCCATCCTTATTGATGTCATACAAATTAAATGTCCACCTTAGTTTCTCGTGGACAGTTCCTCTCAGTAAAATCGACAGAGCGGTTACAAAGTCCTGAGAAGGGGAAAAGACAAGAGTGACATCAGGCAGGGGGCAGCTGTGTCTTTGGGTCAGATTGTGATACTCTCACAGAGTGGTGCCTCCCACGTCCTCTTGTCTGCCTGGAGGATGTGGCTATGCTCAGTGAAGAGCTCCTGCCTTCGGGTCCCTACCCTGCCCCATTTTTTTTGCAAGGTGCCCCCTTGAGGAAGAATGGAGTTCTGAGAGACACAGATCAATGCAGCCAGCCCTGTTATTGCCTTATCCATGGCTGCAGTGGTCAGTCTATCATCCCAGGGCTGTATGGCCTAGTGGCTGAGGACACAGACTGTAGGAACAGTCTGTATTGAGGGTCATTCTGCCTGCATTCAAATCCATCCTTTATCATTTGTGTGCTCTTTGACCTTGGGAAAACTACTCTCTCTCTCTTTGCCTTACTCTCCTCTTCTGTAAAAGGGTAATAAATAATAAAACACTACCCTATAGGGTTATCGTGGGGATTAGAGTAAATGAGTTAGTACATACAAAGCCCTAAGTACAGGGGCTGCCACTGGGAAACAGTGTGCCCGGGAGCTCACACACTATTGTTATTAGTCCCCAGAGTCCCTGAGTTCCTGCAGGCCAGGGAAAGTTGCTACTGCTTCTCCCCATCTTTAGGAAATGCTTACGAATGGATAAATGTGTCTTTGGTCTGACTGAGAGCTTTTGATGGTCCAGCCCTTCCCCCAATGCCTTGAGATTTAGAGGGGGAAGTGATGCAGAACCAGAAGACCCCTAGAGTGGACCCCAGATGAGCATACCTCGAACTTCACGGAGCCTGTCTGAGTGGTGTCGAAGGCATTGAAGAGGTAATGGGCATACGTGCTGGCATCTACAAGGCAGAAAAGGAGGGCAGGTGATGGGGGCAGGAATTCCATACAGGGAGAACCTTCCAAACAAGGCAGGGCTTCGACAAGAAAGAGAGGAGAGCGATGCTAGGGTGATGGAAAGAAGAAAATTATGGAGTGGGGCCCATTGACTCAACTCTTTGGGTTTGGGTGGGAAATTAGATCTAACAAAAGGTGAGATGAGCCCTTGTCCCTCCCTCTAGCCATCGTGAGAAAACCATTCTCCTGCCTATCTATGCATGGAATCGTTGGTGTATGAATGACACAGTGACTGCATGACAATGTTCTTCTGAGCGGCCATGCAATGCCTGGGATGAGCACGCACTCCAGAGTAGAGAAATCTGAACTTGGATTCTGCTGTACTACATAAGCTGTGTGACTGTGAGCATCAAGCATGACCTCTCTGAGTTTCCCTTTCCTACCTCTGTACAATGGGATGGAGCAAGACCTATCTCTTGAAATATGTTAAAAAGTATTTTAAACTAGAGCTATGCCTGGCATACAGTAAGAACTCAATAAACAGTGGCTCAGTGGAACTCAGAAAACTGCAATTCTGGGGCCTGCATGGGACAAAACTGCCTCCCACACCTGATCTGGGTAGGGGCCCCGCACACCAAGGAAGGCGTCTGTCTGCTGCCAAAAAGGCCCTTGAGAAACAGGGCCCAAGAAGTGTTTGGAATGCTTGGATCTGCATTTTGTCAGGATCGGGGGAAGGTGTCTTGCAGGAGACAGCTCTTGGAGACAGGATGCAAGGTGGCGTGTGACACATGGAGGCCACAGGAGGAGCCACTGATGTGGTCCCAGGCCCATGGGGACAGAGCTGGTTCCCGAGTCAGGCAGGGCAACAGAGCAGCTGCTGTGGGCCTGGCACACTTGTAACCTGGCTTAATAAGCGCAACTTTATGTTCCTGTCTCTTTTTCAATTAGTTTATTTTTATAGTCTTTGGTATTTACTGAAGTTCTTTTACAAAATTCCAGCTTGTCTCAGCTATTTTAAGGAAAAGAATCAAAAGTGCCGAGCACACTGGTGGCACCAGAATGGCAAAACTTGTTTCAGACCCTTATGGAATCTAATCCTGGTCTGCTACTCACTCGCTGTGCAATCTTGAGTACATTGCTTATCTTCCCCGAAACTCAGTTACCCCACCTGGGATTATAATACCTGCTTTCTAGAGCTGTTCTGAGACTTTGTGATGTTGCATTATCAGCCCTTCTTCCCCTTCCAGGGTGGGTTCGTTTTCAGAGTTCTTTCCTGCTAAAGCTTTGGAGACTCCCACCTCTCACGATGAGGGAGGTATCCTGCTCTGAGTTTGCCCCTTCCTCGAGAAGGAAGCAGATGGCAAGGAAGAGTGGACTTGGAGGAAGGGAAGGCTATTCACCAGAGAGGGCGCTGGGCAAGATAGATTTCAAGGTCAGACTCACCTCCGTGAGGGAAAAACTGAGCATAGATCTGCTTGAATGTGTCTTCATTAACCACACCACTGGGGCACTCCTGTGGGAAGAGGAGAGAGTCAGCAGGAGGTATCTGAGGGCCAGCACTAGGAGAAGAAGACTGGGCTCAGCCTTGGTGTCTGGGGTTCCTCATGATCCCCAGGGGCAGGGACCTGTGCATTTCCACTTCTCCAAAGTAACTCCATCTCAGGACTGGAGCTGCTTTGCAAAACGATGAGACGTTGTCAGAGAATGGGCACAGTGAGGTGGAGAGATCTGGGGCCTTAAGATCAGAAAAACCTGGGTTTAAATCCTGACTCAGCCAATAAATACTAAGCTTTGTGACTTTGGCCATGCCAGTCTCTGATGCTCAATATCCTTACCTGTAAAATGGGACTAACAATACCTTCCCCAAGGGTATCTTATGAACTTATGTTAGGTGGTACTGCGTCCATGGTAGATGCCAAGCAGTGTAGATTTCTTCTCTTTTCTGGATGCTGTTCCCTCTGAGCCCAGTGCCTGCCTGGGAAACTTTCCCACAGGATCCTGCTCCAACTCGGCTGCCCACTGCTAATGCTGCCATCAGAAGGAAAGAAGCCCTAATGGTAGGAAACCAGGCCCTTGGTATGTGCAATAAAGGCTAGTGTGGAAGGAAGAGGCATCCCAGCACCTGTCAGATGACTCCCAGGAGGGGCTGGAATCCCTGTGGGTCAGCACTTTGGAGAACAATGAGGCTGTGGTCAGTTTGGAATTGACCCAGCTCAGCTCTACCTATAGACTACACCTGGAGGGAGGGTGACCAGGTGCACATTGCTCTAGCCCACCCCACTCCACACCACCCCAGGATTTGGGAATAAGATTGTGCTCTGAGAGTTAAACTTAAAAAAAAAAATTAATATCCAGGATTGTATATTCCTGGCCTGAGAGCTCTCAAGCTGGCCTGAGAATGCAGGAACATATTAATGTATTTAAAGTAACAACTAAACAAGGAATTCCCATCCTCTGACTCCACTTTGGATTGTAACCTGGCTTTCATGTGGCTTCTAAGGAGGGCGGGTCCCAGCGAAGGCAGAGGAGTGTCTGGTCCCACTGTCCGTTCCATTTCCCATGGTAAATTAATGCACTGACATTCGGCTTACACATCAGTCTCGGTGAGCCTGGTTAGCATAAGTCAGCAGGCCTAAATCCCGTTATTGTGGGGGCACCACCAAGTTGGAAGGTATGATTATATTAAGGGTTAAGGCTTGACCCTGGGCTGGGGTGAATTTCCTGAGGATGTGCCACCCTGAAGTTTCTGGGCAGTTGGCCGTTTACTGTCTCCTGACTTTGCTCCATCCTCGCCTGGAGCCTTCCTTTCCAACCAGGTGATCTCCCTCTCATGTCCCCTTTATAGAGCTGGCCTTCCTTGCGTAGCCTCACATATGGGAAACTGCCTTATGAGCTCCCTTGGCAATGGGAAGAGCTTAGCCTCACGTGGGAACCCCCCCCAGGCCTTCAGAGCCTGCGCAGGTCTTACGTTTTTGAAGCCTCGATAAAGGACCTGCAACTCCCTCTTGGTGAAGTTGGTCTGGGCCTCAAGCTGCTCCAGTCCCTCGGGCCGATGGCAAACCATGGTCATCTCCAGCTCATCTTCAATCTTATCTGGAACCAGAGGAGATGGCATTGGAATGGTTGAACTTGGGGGTCACTCTTGTTAGGTAACAATCTGGGTTGTCAAAAGAGTGGTGTCACGACCTGGGATCTAGGGTTGTGGGCTGGGGTCACACTGCCAATGGCCTTCCTATCTTGAACCCCACTTCACTGCCCTGTCAGCCTCTGTGTCAGACACCGCATAGGGAGGGGGCTTCAGCTTTGGAGAGAAACATGTTCCCAGTGGAGGCGAAGGCAGAAGTGCTCAAAAAAAATCCGTATGAAAACATTTTCCTTGCTTTAAAAATAACTTCTTTGCATATTCAAATTGTTTCCCATGGAAACTTCTGAATTTTCCAGAGACACAGGTAAGTAAGCAGAATGATAAACACCTCTAGACAGCAAAGGGAAACAAAATTGTTTAAAGAAACAGTAAACTCTCACCATTTGGGCCAATTAGGAATGGATAGCATGATTTAGCAGAAAGTTCAGATTATGGCATGTTAGGTATTAATGATAAAAATCTGAATGTATTTACAGTTTATTGTTTTGTAATGTCTACTAGATATCCTTAAATACTAGGAAAATATCTTAAATGGGAGCTACTTTGTACAAACCATTTGAAGGGCTCTAAAAACAGTTGTAAGTAGTAGTTTAAGTATGCCTCCCATATGGACTATAATGTAATATAAGATTGCATTAGTTATGTAGAAAGTGTCTGTCAACTAAAGCAAGGAATCTGCCCATCTCCCACTGAAGGATCACAAAGTCCAAGTCAGTGGAATTTTCAACGTTTTACCATCACAGAGGGGTAGGTGAGTGATTTCCTTTGGACCCTGCCAGAATGCTTTCTATAAACTTACACCAATCAAGAATCAATTGCCATCTAACCTTCTCTGCCTGTTGTTGTCATGCAGACACAACCAAATCCATCTATTGAATGACTGAAAATCTGGGCTGGCAAGAATAGTGATGAGACGGGCGGCTGCTGGGAACATGCACAGACCATGTGTCACCCCGTGGCAACCCACAGCAAGCACAGGCTGAGTTTCCACATCAGAGAACAAGGTGAGCAGGTGCATTAAATTATGTACATTTCTCTCATCAGTGTTGGTCTCATTGCACCAGATTTTCCCTGCAATTGTCACTTTCCCTTTTGAGATTTTGATCCCAATACAAAAGGAATCCATCAAATTAAGTTTGTATCTTGTACATATCCCCAAAGGTGATGGATGTTCGTGTGAGGCTCCAGAAACTTAGTAACAACTCCTAATTGCCATCTTTCTCATACACTGGGCAATACATATCACCTTATCCTGCTGGGACTAAGGCAGATGATTTGTTATAAATTAGATATTGTTTATGCCACAGAGAGACAAGTGACCAATTTCCCCAGAATTCATAATTCTTACAGAGCCTTTAATTACGGTTATGCTTGTAGCTAACAAGATAAGTAGCAATTATCTAAATGCTGAAGCATTTCTATGTAAACGAAAGGGCTTATTCTCAAAAAGAAAGAAAGAAAAGGAGAAAAATGCACATTAAGTCTAATTCAGAATGCTTATATACATATTAATATTTTGCATCTATTTTAACCCATTTTAACAGAAATTGTTGGTTTAAATCTCCTAGCATTAGATCTAAAAGCATTTTTATTTCTAAAATGCACATCTGTTTCATTGTGCATATATTCACAAGAAATTTCTGAAGGGGCTGCAGAGATTTGCACATCCCTCCTTTTGCCCTTTAGGGATTCCCTGGGTACTGCCCAGGTGGCTTGAGTGAAGAAAGGAGATGAAGCAAAAAATCACATTAAAATGCAAATAAAGAAAATGAGAATATTGTATTTTTTGAGTAAATGAGGCATTCTTGAAGACATCCAGTATACCATTAGATTTATCTCAGCCAGAAGCATGAAAGGGTTTTTTGCGGTACTCTCAATTCCTTGATCTTACTGTGACTGAATTCCTCACAAGCTCAGGGAAATTTCTTTGCGGGAGCTTGAGAGACTCTTTCCGACTCAAGAAACAGTGCTTGTTTCCCGTCACCTTCATAAAAAATGCACTAAGTAATTATTGCGATATCAGCTATTAAACCCACTTCATTAAGGAGGAACTGGACTTTATTAATAAATGAGTTGTTTGTTGTCTGGGCAGCAGGATCAATTTCCACATCAAACAGATTCTGTAGTATCTGCATATTTGGATACTGACTGCCAAGCTTTTGTTTTGTTTTTCGTTTTCATCATTGGCTAAGTGTCAGGCTGCGGTAACATCGGTTGTGGAAGGAAATTTACTTCTTTGGGGCTCAAGATACTGGGAAGTAGCCTGCCTGTGGATGTTAAGACAGGGCTTAAAAGAGTGGCCCTGTCTTTCTTTCTTCTTTCTGTGACTGTATTTTGTAGTAAGAACTATAATTTATGTCACAATCCAGTATACACATATATATATGTGAAATGTTAATGAAATATTTTGAAACAAAAACTCCATGAAATGATCCCATCCCTCACTAATGTGAGCTATGCTCCAGTCTCAGTTTTAATGTATTCCTTTGTAAACCCGTGCTGGTTATGACTCTCACAGGTCATGACTTTTGATTGGACAGCACTGATTTAACTTGTCTACAGCTGTGGCAACCTCACAGGGGTGCCCGCGCTGCCACTCTCACATCAGCTCTCCCTTCCCTTTATTTGTATGTCTCATGGTGCTGGCCACTGTAGATACATTCACAAGAAACTTTAGAGGTAACAGGCAGCGGTTTTCACCACCCTCCTGTTGCCCCCCGGGGGTTCCCTGGATGAATCCCAGGCAGTCCCAGTAAAGGAAGGAGAATGGCCCAGTTCCCTGCGTGCAGGAGGAGAGAAGAGCATGAACCCATGGGAAGCCTCCCTGACAGTTTCTTCTGAGGTTTGTTCAAAGTCTCTGATGCCAGATGTTGCTAGTCATTACTTTGTTATAAAAAATAATGATGAGTCAGTTACTAAGTCAGACTTGAGTTTGAATGGTTGAGATAAAAATTAACTTGAGATGTAATACTGTGGTGATAACTACATGACAAGAATAAATTAGAACACCTTCTGTTTGTAAAGTACTTTTAAGCCATTCAATGTTCTCATGCCTGTTGTTCCATAACCTCATGTGTGATGGGAGTGAGGGGACCGTTGCCTGCACGTGTGATATTAAGAAGTGATTTTCTAATTGTGAGTGCCTCACACGGTGATGAGTACCTATCACTAGGGGCAAAGAGAGATGGAATCACCGACTCTAGAGGATGCTACACAGGAAATTCTCAGATTGAATAGTAGATGATTTAGATTAACTGATCCTTAATGTTTTGGGATCATAGACTCTTCTGAGTGTGGAATGAAGGCTTTAGACTCTTTCAGAAAAAAATGCATAGTCACTGCACGTTTGCCTATTCAGTCACGTGTCACTTACCAACAGGGATCCTCTCTGAGAAATGTGTTGTTAGGCAATTTTGCCATCGTGCGAACATTGTGGAGTCTACTCACACACACCTAGGTGGGGTAGCCTGCTATACACCTAGGCTATATGGTGTGGCCTAGTGCTTCTAGGCTACAAACCTGTACAACGTATTACTATTCTGAATACTGTAGGCAATTGTAACTCTCTGGTAAGTATTTTAAGTATTTGTGTGTCTAAGCATACTAAATTTAGAGAAAGAAACTATGGTGTAAAAAACAAAAAATGGTACAACTATTAGGGCATTTACCATGAATGGAAGTTACAGGACTGGAAGTTGCTCTGGGTGAGTTAGTGAGTGATGGTGAGTGACTGTGAAGGCCTGGGATGCTACTAAACACGAGGTAGACTTTAGACATACTGTATGTTTAGAGCTATACTAAATTAATAAAAAATTTTTCAGTAAGAAATTAACCTTAGCTTGCTGTAACTTTATTTTACAAACTATTTGATTTTTTTCCAAACATTTGGACTCTTTTGTGATAATACTTAGCTTAAAATACACATTGCCTAGCTGTACAAAAATATTTTTCTTTATTTTCTTATTTTATAAGCTTTTTCTCTTAAAAATTTTTTTTTTCTTCTAAAACTTTTTTTTGTTTGTTTGTTACAAATGAAGACACAAACACACACATTAGCCTGAGACCACACAGGGTCAGGAACATCAAGATGTCACTGGGCAATAGGGATTTTTTGACTCAGTTACAATCTTATGGGACCACAATTGTGTATGTTGTGTTGTTGAGGGAAACGTCATCATGCAGAGCATGACTGTACTTTCAGTGAGTTTCTGTATCTTTAAATACATCCAGCCCATGCTAAGCTATTCCAGCGTAGGAGGTCTCTTCTAAACCTTGTCACTAACTGACTTTGTCTGAATTCTAAGTCACTGAGCAATGGGTGACAGATCTGGACTTAGAATCCAGCCAGTCCAGGCCCCTTTCATCATATCTGGTTTCCACATGTCCCCACAGTAGATTCTGCTTCCCTCAAGCACAAATTGCAAACCAGCTTGTAGCCAGCCTTGTAGCACCCCTGCTCCTACGAAGCTGTGTGCTTGTGTACCAGTTAGACCTGGACTGTGAGCAGTGGGAGGACCCCTACCTTGGGTCTTCTCCCCAGTGAGGTGTCCCCTCTGTCAGGCTCAGGACAGTGACCAAGACCATCTCCTCCCTGGACTGGCCAATAGTGCCTCCCTCGTGGTGTCTCTGGGTTGGACTTTATACTTACCCACCTAGCTTTTTTTTTTTTTTTTTTGCGATGGAGTTTTGCTCTTGTTGCCCAAGCTGGAGTGCAATGGTGCGATCTCGGCTCACTGCAACCTTCACCTCCCGGGTTCAAGCAATTCTCCTGCCTCAGCCTCCCAAGTAACTGGGATTACAGGTGTGCACCACCACGCCCAGCTAATTTTTTTTTGTATTTTTAGTAGAAACGGGGTTTCACCATGTTAGCCAGGCTGGTCTCGAACTTCTGACCTCAGGTGATCTGCCCACCTTGGCCTCCCAAAGTGCTGGTATTACAGACATGAGCCACTGCGCCCAGCTACCCATCTATATTGAGATTACAAAATAGTGATCCTTGGCTTGAGTGTGGCCCAAAGATAGGTCCTGTTTGACCTGTAAAATGTGTCTTAATTATTTTGGAATTAGTTGTCCAAGTTTAAAGATGAGAGATCCATGTACAAATATGGATATCTGATTTGTCTTGGAAAATGGGATTATCTGACAACTTTGGTCTCAAATTTGGACACTTCAGCAGCCTACTAGAGCTGAACAGTGGCCGTCCCCTCTGGGCAGCCAGAGCCTCTAGGACACCCTATTGTTCACCCCTGGCTCACAGAATTCATTTATGCTGCCTGGCCTGTGCAACAGGCATTGAGTTTTTGTTTTTTGATCTATACCTACTTACCCTCCCACCTACAAACCACATAGTCTACTCCTCACTGTTTATTTAAACACATGCCACTTTGTTGCACAAAGGACTTGAAGCTGATTATAGGAAATAAATATGAAATAAAAGGAGATAAAGTAATAAGAAAAACTGCCTCAGTAAATGTTGATTAGATTAGGAGGTGAAGACCATGGGGAAAAAGAGAACACAGAAATTCAGGCCATTTGTTTGAAGCAATTACTACACTTGAGCTGCAAATGGGCTCTGAGTTTTTACAAATGTCTGTGAAAGGAAAACGTAACCATTTCATTGGGGGAGCAAAGCTTTTCCTGTAGTTTGTCTCTAAAAGAACATTTCCAGCTGTTTCTATATACGTGGGGCTTGCTAACAAGGGGCACAGAAAGCTGGTGCATGAGAAGACTGATTATAAAACATGAACTTGATTAAGAAGCTGTGCCTTCGCAAGTCATGTGACCAGAGTCAAGTTAATTTAAACTGTTTTTTACCTCTCTGATACTGGTAATACCACCAGGCGATGTCTAGGAAAGAGTGAGAAAACATTTTACCAAATCCATTCATCAAAAAGCAAAACACACTTTTATTGTCCATGGAGAGAGGCCGCTCTGAGGGTGTCCACGTCGCTGTCCAGCTTGACATGTGTGAAGAGCCTCTCGGTAGCAGAGCTGAAGCTGAGCTCCCTGTCCTTTTCCCATGGTCAGAACAGGCAAGAGCAGTGGGTTGCCTCCCAGTGCCCATGGCTCCCGCAGGGGCTCATTGAACATGCCCTCAGCCATGCAGTCATGCAGCCTGCAGAGATGGGATGGCACATGGCAGAGATGTGTGATGTTGGATGGGTCCTTGGAAACACCCACATGTTTGACTGAAGAGTGGCTTATAAGACACTCTCCACAATCAGGAGGTCCCCATTCCCCCTCTCTGCTTCCTTGTGATTTGAAGCTGCATATCTTGTAGGATTATTTGTTTGCTCACTCAATAACTGTCAATGAAGTATCTACTAGGAACAAGTCAGTGAATAAAACAGCTCTGTTCTCTGCTCTCTTGGAGCTTACAGTCTACAAGTTTTTGCTTCTTTCTTCCCCCATTAAGCTTGATTAGTAACCAGATGCAGAAAAAGAAAAGGGCAGTTGCAGAAGAGGGTTAGCACATTGGGATGTGTGGCAGAGTGGATGCCGGCCAAGTCCCCCATTATGCTGAATATAAAATACAAGGCAAAATACCAGACCTGGAAAATTATCCATGGCACAGTGGAGCTGGGTGAGTCCAAGGTCCCAGGGAGTGCCACCAGATACTGTCCTGCTGGCCTTTGTGGGTCTGTTGGGTGGTTGGCCTGGTTTTCCTCTGTAGGCTCTTATTTGGACTTCTACCTGTCTTGCCAGCACCCTTGACCACGAGTGTGTAAGGCAGCCCAGCCACCATCTTGAGTGTGTATTAGTCTTTCTCCAGTCCCCTAATCTGCAACCCCAGACAGCAGAGGCTTATTTTCCTGCTGCTTTTCAAAGTGATAGTATAGGTGAGCATCCATTGGAGTGTTTTCACTCATCTCCTGACCTGTATTCCATGGGAGAAATTTATTTTGCTGAATTTAGTTGCCCCTTTGATCATTCTGGTTAGGTGGCATTTGTATTTATTTATTTTTTACAAATATACTTTATTTTTAGAGCTGTTTTAGGTTACAGAAAAATTGCACAGAAAATGTAGAGAGTTTCTGTATATTCCACCCTCACAGTTTCTCCTATTATTCACATCTTGCATTGGTGTGGTATATTTGTTCCAACTGATGAACCAGTATTGATATGTAAATATTAACTGAAGCCCATAGTTTACATTAGAGTTCACTCTTTGTGTTGTACAGTTCTGTGGGTTTTGACAAATGTATGATATCATGTATCCACTGTTACAGCATTATGTAGAATAGTTTCACTGCCTTGAATGCTTTGATAGCATTTTGATATAGATACGTTTAGAAATATGCATTGACATGCTCTGGTGTGCCAGGAATGTTATACGTATTAGAAAAGAGATGAAAAGACATAATACCTGTTTACATGAGTTCTCAGACTGGTAAGGAGGCATACACATAGACCATGGATTAGAAATTCAAATGCCAGTGGTCATTGGCAGGTAATTCAGATGAGGATAGATGATGGGTGTACAACTATAGAGAGTGGTGGGAACTGAGAACTGGAGAGTAACGGCTCCATGAAAGGTTGGAGCCGTTACTCCAACAGTTGTTACTCAACCAGTTGTTGTCATGCAGTCATTTAAGCCCAGTGAATCCAGATCCTTAGATTTTTCAAGAGATGCCATAATTAACAATGGTTTGTTTCCTGGTTCTTAGCTGCTATCAGTGAATTTGATGTTTGAAACATACAGCACGTACAATATATAGCACACCTTTGGGAAGGACGTTGTGGGTAACTGGTCTGGAATTTTTCATTGGCAAATCATTTCAAAATAATGTTGACATGGTTAAGAGCTGGGAGCTAAGGGGAGGAAGCTCTTAATGCCTCCTGGGTGGCATGGAACTAGAAGGGATGTCAGAGGAGGCTTCAAGGGGAAGTGATAATTCAGTTGAGTGTTGAAGAATGAGGGGACAAGGGAACAGCATATGCAAAAGCATAGAAGCTGAAGATCCCAGGAGTGGTGAACTCTCCTATGCAGGGCTGGAATCCCTTGAGAACAACTGGGAAAAAAGGATTTTTTAAAAATGTCATCATTTTTGAAGGCTTTGGAGAGCTACCAAGGCAGTCTGCATGAAAACAGCTCAGTTCCTGTTTGGATTAAGTTTATTTGCCTTTGCTCTATTACCTTTCGGAAGCTGAAGACTCAACCAGATAGTTGACACATTTTTTATTCCAATGTGCACCCTTCAGTAAAAATTTGTCAGGCATATTAAGAGACAAGACCAGAGAAAAAGTAGAATATAGTAATAGATCCACAGCTGATCTAGATAATTGGATTAATCATACCTGGGCTTTAAAATAATGGTGAACCTTTGCTCAAGAAAATATACAAAAACTAGATAATTCCACCAGAGAACCAGAATATATACTAAAAGTCAATTAAAAATTGTAGAATTGAAAACTATATTATCCAAAATTAATAATTAAATAGACCAATTTAAAAACAGGTTTGACACAGATTAAGAGATAATAAATGACTCGGTAGATAGGTCAATAGAAAAATACACAGACAGAGGCACAGAGAAAGAAAAGAATGAAATCACAGGCCAGGCACAGTGGCTCACACCTGTGATCTGAGCACTTTGGGAGATCGAGGTGGGTGGATCACTTGAGGTCAGGAGTTTGAGACCAACCTGGCCAACATGGGGAAATCCCATCTCTACTAAAAATATGAAAATTAACTGGCCATGGTGGTGTGTTCCTGTAGTCCCAGCTGCTTGGGAGGCTGAGGCAGGAGAATCACTTGAGCCCAAGGGGTGGAGGTTGCAGTGAGCTGAAACTGTGCTATTGCACTCCAGCCTGGGCAACAAAGTGAGACTCCATCTCACAAAAAAAAAAAAAAAAAAAAAGAGTGGAATCACAGATAAGCTTGCATAAGAGACATATGAGACATGGTGAAAAGTTCAAACATATGTATAATTGGAGCTCCAGAAAAGAAAGAGATAAATAATGATAATGAAGCAATATTTAAAGAGATAATAAATGAGAATTTAAAAAAAAATGAGGGAAATATATCAAGCCACAGAGTCAAGCAGCACTATAAACATCAAGCAAGATAAACACAAAGAAAACCATATAAGAACATCATAGTAAAACTGCTGAAAAATTAAAAAATAGAAAATCTACAATACAAGATAGAAATCATCAGATATAAACCAAACCCTGATTAAATGCTGCTTGTAAGCATAAGGGCACAGAAAATAAAACATAGCAGGGCCCTGCTATGTTTACATCAGCTAAAGTAGATGTTAAGGCAAGTAACTTTGCTAGAGATAGAGAATTCTCATGTAAAAGGGCCCATCTAACTAGGAAGATTCTAGTTAAAAACAATTCTAGTCTAAAAATTCTAGTCTAAAAATTCTAGTCTAAAAACAATTCTAAATTAATATGTACTAATAATGTAGCTTCAAAATACACATAAAGCAAAGACTGATAGAATTAAAAGGAAAAATAAAAAATTCATGGTCATAATTGGAGTAATTTAAAAATACCTCTTTCAGTAGCCGATAAACAGACCAAAAAATCAATAGGGGTATAGAAGATCTGAGCAACATAATTAACAAACTTGTCTCATTGAGACGTATGGAGCTCAGTACTCAGCAATCATAAAATACTATACATTTTTTCAAGTGCACGTAGAATATTTACCAAAAGTGACCATTTCCTGGGCCATAAAGCCAATCTCAAAAAAGTTCAAAGAATTGAAGTTATTTAGACTATTTTTGTCCAGAGTGGAATTAAGCAAGTTATCAATAGCCAAAAGTAAACTAGAAATTCCTCAAAAATATTTGGAAATCAAGCAATATAGTTCAATTCCTTTTTTCTTTTTTTGAGACAGGGTGTCGCTATGTCGCACAGGATGAAGTGCAGTGGTGTGATCTCCACTCACTGCAACCTCTGCCTCCCAGGCTCAAGCAATCCTCCCACCTCAGCCTCTTGAGTAGCTGGAACTATAGGCATGTGTCACCATGCCTGGCTAATTTTTTTGTACTTTTTTTGTGGAGATGAGGTTTTACTATATTGCCTAGGCTGGTCTCAAACTCAAGCAATACTCCTGCCTCGACCTCCCAAAGTGCTAGGATTATAGGCAGGAGCCACTGTGCCCAGCCTAATTCAATTTCTAAGTAACTCATTTATCAAAAAAGCAACCTCATAGTAATTAAATCATGGTAATTTTGAACTAAATGATAATGAAAATATGACATATCAACACTTGTAGGAAGTTGTTCAAGCTATACCCAGGGGAAAATTTAAAAGAACATGACATACTTGAGCTGCAAATAATTTACAGGACCATGTGCATAAAAACACAGAATGTTGTGCTTCCTCTTCAGATTGTATTCCTAGTATTTGCAGTGGTTCATTTTCAATGTTGCCTGAACTATATTGACTACATTAGACATTGTATTAATGATGGCATGCTGGCATTTGAAGATGTAATCTTTTCTTCCCCTTAAACATGGTTGATTGGTTCGTTCTGGATGCGTTTAGCATCATCTTTTTAGTTGACAGCGTTCCCTAATATAATCCGGGGCAAAAATCCTCGTTGGTACTTTCATGGAGCAGAGAGGGGATGGGACAGAAAGTCCCATTTGGTCCTTCAGCTTTAAGTCTTAGATTCTTACAGCCAGGCTTGGAGGTGAGTCATAAGCCCACTCAGACCCACACAATGCGTACAACTCATCAGCTCTGAGTTTTATAAACTTAACAATGAGCCCCAGGAGTGCTCAGCCAAGCCTTGATAAAGATTTTCTGAGTGTTCCACGTATTTTTTTCAGTCTTCTAAGTTCAATAAAACCCAAATCATGTTTTGCTTCAAGCATTTGTTCTCTTAATCTTGAAACCCCTCCTGCTCCTTTTAAGCGAAATTGAATTTATACATTTCTCATTTATTTATATACCTCAGTCCTGAAAGTATCCTGAAAAAAGGAGTTCTAAAAAAAAAAAAAAAATATTTGAGTGCTTCTACTTGCATTAGATGGAGTTTTCAAGATCAAATGACTTGGAAATTCTTCAATGTTTAGTGTATTTCAGTACACTGCTCTTTCTCTCCAAATGGGTGTGTTTTTAATGTGGCCTTTAGGTCAGCACAAATGTTGAGGTGGGTGGGGAGAGGAGTGTCAAATGTCCCTTGCAGCTTCTCAGGAGCAGGGCGATGGTGGAAACTAATGGTCAGAAATGTAATGCAATTATTAAAAGTCCACAAAATCACTACACAGAATGTGACATAAGTCATAATTCTGTTTGTATGTGACAGTGTTACATTCATTCAGATATTTTCCAAGATTGAAGAAACAAATGGCTGGGAAAGGAATTATCTAGATTCCAGCATTAGAGAAAGCAGCAGCCCTAACCGATGTTTCAGGACAAGGAGCAAGGCCATGTACATTAGGGACTCTCATGTGCCCTCACTACTACAGCAGCATTTTAGTCCAGCTAAGCCCATGGCCAAGCTGTAAGGTAGCAATGTCAATTTCACTGCAGCAGCTCAACCTCAGGCACAGATCTCTAGAGGATGTTTTAAGTGGACCTTTTTGTCTGAGAAAAGTACCCTGGGATGATTTTTTTTTTTTTTTTTTTTGATGATTTACTTTGGTAGTTCCAGCAGTTTCTGCAGCTGTAGGAGGCAATTAGTCAAATGAGGTCCCAATCCTGCCACCAGCTAGCATTCAGGTGGCAGTGGAGAAACTTCCCACTGTTTCTCCTTTGAACCCAGCTGGATACCACCCTGGAGTTCCAGTACATGGAGATAGCCAGTAAATGAACAATGGGTGACCCGTGTTGAAAGAGAGGGCATGTTGCCTAGAGTCAGTGGGTCTACTATATTTCTGTGAGAAATAAGAGGATTAACACGGGTAGGATTCTATTACTCCTCTTGACTGAGGAGCTGAAATGACAATTCATTGCAAATGAGAAGTGTCCAGGGAGAAAGGGCACTTTTAGTTTTAAGATGGAAAAATGAAGGGGCAGAGAGAGGTTGAAGGAATTGCTCAAAGGAAAAGTAAAATTGCCAGAAGAATAGTATTATCTCAGGTTAGCACAGAATTTTCTCATTGATGGAAACTCACTGGGTCTAGGTCAGGCTAAGATGTGAATAGCATATCTTTCGGCCTGCTTTCTGAAGAAGAGCTCATTGTTCTGCAGATAATTTGACAACTTGCTAAGTGATGGTTTCTGATTAGAGACCTAGCTTTGGTGCGCTGGTAAATATCTGACAATTGGCTCTTGGGGAGGGTGGAAAAGCCTGATTGATACAATTTTCCAATTTCCTTGGTGTAAATATTCCCTTCACGGCCCACTTCAGGCTGTTAGTGTGAAGTTGTTAAAATGAAGTGATCATACTGTGGGAAGCACGGTATGACCCAGTTCTATCACATTACTGCCACTGTTTTAGAACAGCTGGCATATGTTTAACTGTCCCAAACAAGTGTGCTAAAGACTCCAAAACCAATTTCAGAGGGTAGGCTCAGGCCCTGTAATCAACACTAATAAACTCTCTCTTTGCTGTTCGTGTGAACATCAATTTCTGTGCATGATACAGAATAATCACAAACAGGAACATAATGGAAGCTGGCCATGTGAGCTTTTGCTGGATCAGTATTAATGTATCCTTGTATTAACTGCCTGTCTTGGTGAGCTCAGAGAGCATGGTAATAGTTTTAGAATTGATCTAATCATCTCACTGTCCCTAGGAGGTATATGGTTATTAGACTAATTCAAGTTAGAATCATACCCACCTTATAGCTGTAAATCTTGCTGAGATAAGGTATGTAAAATGCTCTACATACATAGTACGTGCTCAAAAATGTTATTTCCATCTTGTCATATATTTTGACTGTGATTTTAAGGGTCATTCTCAACAACAGAATCCAATAGTCACATCTGTTAAACACTGTCTCACTCATGATTGTGCCTTTCCTGATGGATCTAATTAATTAATTGTGTTTCTCTTCAGTATAGGAAGATTTCCTTGTTCTGTTATTTACTGTCAGTGACACACCTCAATTGTCAGTTGAGGTTGGACATGAATGGGATAAAGTAAATATGATCATTTTATGTTAAAGGTAATGGCCGCCAGCAAACACAACCCTCTGGCTGAAAAAGTGTTGACCATCTCAGTCTGTGGAGCAGAACAGGGGGCCTGTGGGTGGTGGACACCAGAAGCATAGGACTTAGAACATTAGTGAACAGACATAACAACTGACTGCCACTAAGGACATTTCCTGGCTCTGTGTCCTCTGCCCTTAAGAATCTGGACAGTCCATGACCACTGTTACGGGCCGTCTCTTAGCTGCAGAAGTCAATTGAGCATTACCCTCCACTGGAACATCAACTCCCAGCTGCAAGGAGTGCAGTCAGTTCATCTGAGAATGTATATCTGCCTGCCCAGAGGCAGGGAGAAGATGGCAAGGTGCTATCCTCTCCAGGACTCAGCTCTGAAGCCTCTTAACTGTGCACTTAATAAATGAAGCCTTGGCAGACACACCTTGAATTATTAATGAAGTTATTCAGCTTTGATTGTTTCCTTCTTTTGGGGAAAGGTTATTCACTCAAATGCCTTTGATTAGACTACACAATACATCACAATTGGGCATATTTTATGTGCAACTTTATGGTGATAATAGTTCTGTCTCATTTAGAAGCAAATCAGACATTATGAACTTCGTGATTTATTAATGTATTGATTTCTATAAATGTCAGCGCATCTCACATCCCGCCAGAGAGCCCGGGAGCAATCAGTGAAGGGCCAATAAAAATATAAAATGAAACCATCGTAAAAAGAGGAAATACTGCCTGTTTCCAAGCCCTGCTGCCTCTCTATATTGTTTCAGGGTCTACATCATTACCATGAAGGCATCCCCCCACCCACAAGGAAACAGCCTTGATTGGGGGGCTATGTCCTGCTTAAATCTATTTTAGATAAAAAAGAGGTTGTATGGCAGGAGAAATAAAAAACAAGAGGTGAAGAGTGGGATCTGGAGGGGTCCCAGGGCCGGTGCCCAGATTCCTCATCCTGGAGAAAGCAGGAGGAGGAGGAGGAATCCCTTTCCACCAGATTCACTCCACAACAACCGCCCACCTTCCTGCTGAGGAACCTTCAAGACAGAACCTAGATTTTCCTGCTGGCGCTGAAGAGTCCATGCTAGGGCCCTGGTCTACCTTTCCAGCATGATTCCCCAACACTCCCTGTCATGAGTCCTCTGCAATAGCCCCAGAATCTGCTGGTGCACAAACCCCTGTCTACCACAGCATGTGATCATCTGGCATCAATCCTATCCACCCTTAAAACATGGCATAAGTGCCATCTCCTCTGGGCAGCTCTCTCAGACCACTGCAAAAAAAGCTCTCTCTGTCCAAATTCCCAAAGCACTTATCATCTCTAGCAATCACCCGGCATGTATCAAAATCTACCTTTGAGTGTCACAGTTTTTATATACAAGGGTGGGGTAGGGGGGAGATTGTGTCTTGTGCTTATTTTTGTTTTATTTTTGTTTTCGGTATCTTACTCCCTCTGTGATATCTAATATCTCCTTTGCACATAGAAAATGACTAGTAAGTGCTCATTATTTGCTAAAAGTGTGTAGCACTGCAAGGAACTAATTAGAAAATACATTAAGAGTCCTGAGACAGTGGCCCAGGGAATATCTGGAAAGTATCTGGCTAATTTGGTGGGCAATTTTGTAATCTGATAGTTGAATTCAGAAATCACAATCTGGCAGCCCATGGGGTACTGTTGTTCCACTTCTTTTATTTTTTAAATTATTATTATTTTTTCTTTTGGTAGAGATGGGGTCTCACTGTGTTGCCTAGACTGGCCTTGAACTCCTTACCTCAAGTGATCCTCCTGCCTCTTAAAGCACTGGAATTACAGGTGTAAACCACCACCCCGGTCTGTTTCACTTCATTTAAGTGTGAACTTTATCAACATTTATTTCACATAGAAATATGAACTTTTGCCTTTCCTTTAGAAATCTGAAATTATGGCCATGCCAGGCCCACATTCCCACATGGCAACCACAGTCCCCACTACTCCCTATTACATTTCCAACGCTAAGACCAAGAGCTGTTGTTAGAGTCATCATCTCTCATTTTTATACCTGAATCTGCAATCCCTGTTTAACAATTCCTTTCCTCTGCCTCCTACCATGTTTTCCCAAGTGACTTTTATGTGTTTTGTGATAGTCTAGAGGCATGACAGGCTTCATTTTTTGGAGTCCCAAGCAACGTGGTGAAGACAGGATGCTGCCCTGTGATTAAAGAATCAAGGGGGGCACGCCCAAGATGGCCAAATAGGAACAGCTCCAGCCTCCAGCTCCCAGTGTGAGCGACACAGAAGACAGGTGATTTCTGCATTTTCAACGGAGGTACCGGGTTCATCTCACTGGGGTGTGTCAGATGGTTGGCGCTGGTCCGCGGGTGCAGCCTGACCAGCGAGAGCTGAAGCAGGGCGAGGCATCACCTCACCTGGGAAGCGCAAGGGGGAAGAGAATTCCTTTTCCTAGCCAAAGGAAATTGAGACACACAACACCTGGAAAATCGGGTAACTCCCACCCTAATACTGCGCTTTACCAAGGGTCTTAGCAAATGGCACACCAGGAGATTATATCCCACACCTGACCTGGAGGGTCCCACGCCCACGGAGCCTCCCTTATTGCTAGCACAGCAGTCTGAGATATAACTGCAAGGCCTCAGCAAGGCTGGGGGAGGGGCACCCGCCATTGCTGAGGCTTAAGTAGGTAAACAAAGCCGCCAAGAAGCTCGAATTGGGTGGGACCCACCACAGCTCAAGGATGCCTGCCTGCCTCTGTAGACTCCACCTCTGGCGACAGGGCATAGCTAAACAAAAAGCAGCAGAAACCTCGGCAGAGGTAAATGTCCCTGTCTGACAGCTTTAAAGACAGCAGTGGAGCTCCCAGCATGGAGGTTGAGATCTGAGAACAGACAGACTGCCTGCTCAAGTGGGTCCCTGACCCCTGAGTAGCCTAACTGCGAGACATCCCCCACTAGGTGTAGACCGACACCTCACACCTCACACGGCTGGGTACATCCCTGAGACGAAGCTTCCAGAGCAAGAATCAGACAGCAACACTCGCTGTTCAGCAATATTCTATATTCTGCAGCCTCTGCTGCTGATACCCAGGCAAACAGGGTCTGGAGTGGACCTCAAGCAAATTCCAGCAGACCTGCAGCTGAGGGTCCTGACTGTTAGAAGGAAAACTAACAAACAGAAAGGACACCCACACCAAAACCCCATCAGTACGTCACCATCATCAAAGACCAAAGGCAGATAAAACCACAAAGATGGGGAAAAAGCAGTGCAGAAAAGCTGGAAATTCACAAAGTCAGAGCACATCTCCCCCTCCAAAGGAATGCAGCTCATCGCCAGCAACGGAGCAAAGCTGGACAGAGAATGACTTTGATGAATTGAGAGAAGAAGGCTTCAGTCGATCAAACCTCTCAGAGCTAAAGGAGGAACTATGTAACCAGCACAAAGAAACTAAAAACCTTGAAAAAAGATTTGACAAATGGCTAACTAGAATAACTACTGTAGAGAAGTCCTTAAAAGAACTGATAGAGATGAAAACCATAACACGAGAACTATGTGACAAATGCACAAGCTTCAGTAACTGACTCGATCAACTGGAAGAAAGAGTATCAGCGATTGAAGATCAAATGAATGAAATGAAGCAAGAAGAGAAGTGTAGAGAAAAAAGAGTAAAAAGAAATGAACAAAGCCTCCAAGAATTATGGGATTATGTGAAAAGACCAAATCTACATCTGATTGGTGTGCCTGAAAGTGACGGGGAAAATGGAACCAAGTTGGAAAACACTGCAGGATATCATCCAGGAGAACTTCCCCAACCTAGTAAGGCAGGCCAACATTCAAATTCAGGAAATACAGAGAACACCACAAAGATACTCCTTGAGAAGAGCAACTGCAAGACACATAATTGTCAGATTCACCAAAGTTGAAATGAAGGAAAAAATGTTAAAGGCAGCCAGAGAGAAAGGTTGGGTTACCCACAAAGGGAAGCCCATCAGACTAACAGCAGATCTCTTGGCAGAAACTCTCCAAGCCAGAAGAGAGTGGGGGCCAATATTCAACATTCTTAAAGAATTTCAACCCAGAATTTCATATCCAGCCAAACTAAGTTTCATAAGTGAAGGAGAAATAAAATCCTTTACAGACAAGCAAATGCTTAGAGATTTTGTCACCACCAGGCCTGCCCTAAAAGAGATCCTGAAGGAAGCACTAAACATGGAAATGAACAACAGGTACCAGCCATTGCTAAAACATGCCAAAATGTAAAGTCCATCGATGCTAGGAAGAAACTGCATCAACTAACGAGCAAAATAACCAGCTAATATCATAATGACAGGATCAAGTTCACACATAACAATATTAACCTTAAATGTAAATGCACTAAATGGTCCAATTAAAAGACACAGACTGGCAAATTGAATAAAGAGTCAAGACCCATCAGTTTGCTGTATTCAGGAGACCCATTTCACATGCAGAGACACACATAGGCTCAAAATAAAGGGATAGAGGAAGATCTATCAAGCAAATGGAAAACAAAAAAAAAAGCAGGGGTTGCAATCCTAGTCTCTGACAAAACAGGCTTTAAACCATCAAAGACCAAAAGAGACAAAGAAGGCCATTACATAATGGTAAAGGAATCAATTCATCAGGAAGAGCTAACTATCCTAAATATATATGCACCCAATACACGAGCACCCAGATTCATAAAGCATGTCCTTAGAGACTTACAAAGAGACTTAGACTCCCATACAATAATAATGGGAGACTTTAACACCCCACTGTCAACATTAGACAGATCAACGAGACAGAAAGTTAACAAGGATATCCAGGAATTGAACTCAACTCTGCACCAAGCAGACCTAATAGACATCTACAGAACTCTCCACCCCAATGCAACAGAATATACATTCTTCTCAGCACCACATCGCACTTATTCCAAAATTGATCACATAGTTGGAAGTAAAGCACTCCTCATGAAATGTAAAAGAACAGAAATTATAACAAACTGTCTCTCAGTGCAATCAAACTAGAACTCAGGACTAAGAAACTCAATCAAAACTGCTCAACTACATGGAAACTGAACAACCTGCTCCTGAATGACTTCTGGGTACATAATGAAATGAAGGCAGAAATCAAGATGTTCTTTGAAACCAATGAGAACAAAGATACAACATACCAGAATCTCTGGGACACATTTAAAGCAGTGTGTAGAGGGAAATTTATAGCAATAAATGCCCACAAGAGAAAGCAGGAAAGATCTAAAATTGACACCCTAACATCACAATTAAAAGAACTAGAGAAGCAAGAGCAAACACATTCAAAAGCTAGCAGAAGGAAAGAAATAACTAAGATCAGAGCAGAACTGAAGGAGATAGAGACACAAAAAATCCTCCAAAAAATCAATGAATCCAGGAGTTGGTTTTTTGAAAAGATCAACAAAATTGATAGACTGCTAGCAAGACTAATAAAGAAGAAAAGAGAGAAGAATCAAATAAATGCAATAAAAAATGATAAAAGGGATATCACCACCGACTCCACAGAAATACAAACTACCATCAGAGAATACTATAAACACCTCTATGCAAATAAACTGGAAAATCTAGAAGAAATGGATAATTTCCTGGACACTTACACTCTCCCAAGACTAAACCAGGAAGAAGTTAAATTCCTGAATAGACAAATAGCAGGCTCTGAAATTGAGGCAATAATTAATAGCCTACCAACCAAAAAAAGTCCAGGACCAGACAGATTCACAGCCGAATTCTACCAGAGGTACAAGGAGGAGTTGGTACCATTCCTTCTGAAACTATTCCAATCAATAGAAAAAGAGGGAATCCTCCCTAACTCATTTTATGAGGCCAACATCATCCTGATACCAAAGCCTGGCAGAGATACAACAAAAACAGAGAAATTTAGACCAATATCCCTGATGAACATCGATGCAAAAATCCTCAATAAAATACTGGCAAACCAAATCCAGCAGCACACCAAAAAGCTTATCCACCATGATCAAGTGGGCTTCATCCCTGGGATGCAAGACTGGTTCAACATATGCAAATCAATAAATGTAATCCAGCATACAAACAGAACCAAAGACAAAAACCACATGATTATCTCAATAGATGCGGAAAAGGCCTTTGACAAAGTTCAACAGCCCTTCATGCTAAAAACTCTCAATAAATTTGGTGTTGATGGAACGTATCTCAAATTGATAAGAGCTATTTATGAGAAACCCATAGTCAATATCATACTGAATGGGCAAAAACTGGAAGCATTCCCTTTGAAAACTGGCACAAGTCAGGGATGCCCTCTCTCACCACTCCTATTCAACATAATGTTGGAAGTTCTGGCTAAGGCAAGAGAAAGAAATAAAGGGTATTCAGTTAGGAAAAGAAGAAGTCAAATTGTCCCTGTTTGCAGATGACATGATTGTATATTTAGAAAACCCCATTGTCTCAACCCAAAGTCTCCTTAAGCTGATAAGCAACTTCAGCAAAGTCTCAGGATACAAAATCAATATGCAAAAATCACAAGCATTCTTATAGACAGTAACAGACAAACAGAGAGCCAAATCATGAATGAACTCCCATTCACAATTGCTTCAAAGAGAATCAAATACCTAAGAATCCAACTTACAAGGGATGTAAAGGACCTCTTCAAGGAGAACTACAAACCACTGCTCAGTGAAATCAAAGAGGACACAAACAAATGGAAGAACATACCATGCTCATGGATAGGAAGAATCAATATAGTGAAAATGGCCATACTGCCCAAGGTAATTTATAGATTCAATGTCATCCCCATTTAGCTATCAATGACTTTCTTCACAGAATTGGAAAAAACTGCTTTAAAGTCCATATGGAACCAAAAAAGACCCTGCATTGCCAAGACAATACTAAGCCAAAAGAACAAAGCTGGAGGCATCACACTACCTGACTTCAAACTATACTATAAGGCTATAGTAACCACAACAGCATGGTACTGGTACCAAAACAGAGATATAGACCAATGGAACAGAACAGAGCCCTCAGAAATAATACCACACATCTACAGCCATCTGATCTTTGACAAACCTGAGAGAAACAAGAAATGGGGAAAGATTCCCTATTTAATAAATGGTGCTGGGAAAACTGGCTAGCCATAAGTAGAAAGCTGAAACTGGATCCCTTCCTTACTCCTTATACAAAAATTAATTCAAGATGGATTAGAGACTTAAATGTTAGACCTAAAACCATAAAAACCCTAGAAGAAAACCTAGGTAATACCCTTCAGGACATAGGCGTGGGCAAGGACTTCATGTCTAAAACACCAAAAGCAATGGCCACAAAAGCCAAAATTGACAAATGGGATCTCATTAAACTAAAGAGCTTCTGCACAGCAAAAGAAACTACTATCAGAGTGAACAGGCAACCTACAGAATGGGAGAAAATTTTTGCAATCTACTCATCTGACAAAGGGCTAATATCCAAAAACTACAAAGAACTCAATCAAATTTACAAGAAAAAAGCAAACAACCCCATCAAAAAGTGGGCAAAGGGTATGAACAGACACTTCTCAAAAGAAGACATTCATGCAGCCAACAGACACATGAAAAAATGCTCATCATCACTCGCCATCAGAGAAATGCAAATCAAAACCACAATGAGATACCATCTCACACCAGTTAGAATGGCAATCATAAAAAAGTCAGGAAACAACAGGTGCTGGAGAGGATGTGGAGAAATAGGAACACTTTTACACTGTTGGTGGGACTGTAAACTAGTTCAACCATTGTGGAAAACAGTGTGGTGATTCCTCAAGGATCTAGAACTAGAAATACCATTTGACCCATCCATCCCATTACTGGGTATATAGCCAGAGGATTATAAGTCATGCTGCTATAAATACACATGCACACGTATGTTTACTGTGGCCCTATTCACAATAGCAAAGACTTGGAACCAACCCAAATGTCCATCAGTCACAGACTGGATTAAGAAAATGTGGCATATGTACCCCATGGAATACTATGCAGCCATAAAAACGGATGAGTTCGTGTCCTTTGTAGGGATGTGGATGCAACTGGAAAACATCATTCTCAGCAAACTATCGCAAGAACAGAAAACCAAACACCGCATGTTCTCACTCACATGTGGGAAGTGAACAATGAGATCACTTGGACACAGGAAGGGGAACATCACACACCAGGGCCTATTGTGGGGAGGGGAGATGGGGAGGGATAGCATTAGGAGATATACCTAATGTAAAAGACGAGTTAATGGGTGTAGCACACCAACATGGCACATGTATACCTATGTAACAAACCTGCATGTTGTGCACATGTACCCTAGAACTTAAAGTATAATAAAAGAAATGCAAAAAAAGAATCAAGCTGTGTCCTTAAATGTACTGTGCTGCTGATGTCATGTGTGTCAAGAATGGAACAGACCTGTAGGTTCTGAGCCCAGTACATTTCAGCCTTATGCTTTACAGAGTACTTTCACATTGCTTAACTCCTGTGAGATATGCATAGTATTTTCCCATTTTACAGGGGAGAAGACTGAGGCTCAGAGAAGAAAGAGAAAAGGTGACACTTCTGAGCACTGCCTATTTGCAGAGCGCTGTGACATGTACTTTGCTTACATGATCTCACTTAATTCTCTCATAGCTTTTAAGTATTCTTGTTAAATCTTCATTGTTGATTTCTTATTAGCTAATTATTGTTCCCATTTTATTAGGAGAAATTGAATCAGTAATTTCAGGAGGCATCCTTGAGGTCACAGAGACTAATCACATCATCTACTTGATGGGCAGATGCTTTGGAACCTCAAGGGACCACCCTAAGTGTCTCTGCTGGGCCCACTCTTGTGTCTTTGTGGTTGTGTCTATATAACAAGTCAGGGACCAAATTCTACTACCCCAAGTCTCCTTTACTTTCTGTGTTTGAGAATTTGTACTAAGGGGGCAGGAGGGAAGACACCAAATAGTTTCAGGAATCCCCTCCGCATCTCCTTTCTCCATCAAGCTCTCTGCTACCCATTTAGCATTTCCAACCATGTTTCTTTTTTCTGAGCATCAAAGCAGCCTCCACTGTAGGCGACAAGTTGTATAAGTCACAGAGTGGCTTTTCTCCTGCCTTCTAAATGTACAGCTGTGGCTACTGGGCCCAGGGAGGGAGCTGGCCTTGTCCAAGGCCACGCACTGGTTTCCCAGCATAGCAGGATTGAACTCAGATGAATCCTTCCAGTAATCCAGTGTTCTTTTCACAACCCTATTCACTCATTCTACAAATAGTTACTGAGTGCCTACTAGGTGCCCGGCACTCTTCTAGGCACTGGGGATAAAGCAGTGAACAAAAGACGTAAAGCAGTGAACAAATGACATAAAGGTGGGGATGGAGCTGTGAATGGAAATAGAGCAGAGTTATGGGACTGGCGGGACATGGGTCATGGAAGGCATTGTTTTTATTTTTATTTTTTATTTCCATGGGTTTTTTGGGAACTGGTGATGACTGGTTACATGACTAAGTTCTTTAGTGGTGATTTCGGAAGGTGCTGTTTTAGGATAGTGAAGGAAGGCTCAGGAAAGGCGAGGTGATAGCCCACTTGAGCATCAGTGAGAGGGGAGTGATGATGAGATTTGAAGTCAAACAAAGGCTCCTGTCACAGCTCCGCAGCTGAACAGGTGGTGGGCCCAAGCAAGTCACTTCCATCCTCTGTGTCTCAGTTGTCAACAATAGGGAAAAGGGGACAGTAACATCATCTCTCAGTCTGCTGGGATCAAAAGAACCCCTGCAGATAGAGTGCTGGCATATAGAAGGCACTAATGAGTTTCCTCCCCACTCAGAAGTCCTGGGGTTCAGTTTCCTAATGAGTGCCTTTGCTTGGCTACCAGTAAGGTGCAACCTACCTTGAGCCCACATAACACTCCCTTAGCCAGGGCAGCAAGCTGGAGGGCCAGCTGGAAGACTTGCGTAGTTTGAGAGGATGAATGAGCTGGGATTAATTAGCTCAGTTGGTTTGTGAATATATTAGCAGGTCACAGGGCTCTGAGGCTGTTTAGTCTGATGGGTGATGGGTGGTGACCGCTAAGCCTTGAGTGATGCTTTGATGGAACTTTCCAGATCAGGGTTCTGACTTGGAACTCCTAGCCCTTCTGAATTTCTCACTGTGAGATAGCAGTGCTTCCATCATTTAAGTCCCAAGGTGATTTACCATAAAGCTTAAGTTGGATCAGAGGAGTCTTTGAAAATTAAACCTCACATACAAGAAAGAGTTTGAAGTCATGTCTTCTAAGGGAAGTCTTCTCAGACCTCCCAGCCTGCATCTCAAATCCTGAAACCCTTTTTGTCTATAAGGATAATGTCTTGGGATTGTGGGGTAGGGAAGTTGGAAGGAGGAGGCACACTTTTCCTTTTATTACTGGTTGGAATACTTTTTAAGCTATGGGTTTGAATTGCTTTTAAAATTTTAATGTTTTGGGTAAAAACATGACATTTTGAGTGGGATAATGGTTTTGCTGTGCAGATAGGTCTGGAAAGTTGGTTCTACTGCAACCAGTGTTTTGTTGTTGTGTTTATTGTAATGTTGTTTTGTGGAATAAAATGCTTTCCAAACAAAATATGTTGGGGTGGTCATTTGTGCTTGTCACCAACAATTTCTGGTCCTCCTCCTTCCTGATGCATGTTGGGTGTACCCCTTTGAAATTAGGTGGGACTATGTGACTGGCACTGGCTAGTAAAATGTGAACATTTCTATTATGTGTGTGTCCCAGGTGTCCCAGGAGTGAACTGTGCCACAAGTGTCCCACAGGGCATAGCTGGCTCCATGCTCAGGCAGCCTGGCTCTGGAGCCAGTGTTTATAAATCATAATTCCATGCATGCACAATCTCTGCCCTCACAGAGGGATCAGTCCTGTGGTGGCAACAGATATTAAATGAATAATATTTTTTTGAGACAGGGTCTCACTCTGTTGCTTAGAGTGGAGTGCAATGGGACAGTCATGGCTTACCACAGCCTCAACCTCCCAGGCTCAAGTGATCCTTTCATCTCAGCCTTCTGAGTAGCAGGGACCACAGACATGTGCCACCATGCCCAGCTGATTTTTACTTTTTATTTTGTAGAGATAAGTTTATCACTGTTTCCTAGGCTAGAATTATTTTTAAAAAAATAATGTTTGTTTACAGTTGAGCAAAGTAACAATGGAGGAAAGGAATGGGTTACCATGCGAACTTAGATAAGAAGAACTAAACATAACCACAAGGCTTCTCTGTGGTGGCCTTGACACTGAGCCTGGAAAGAGGAGAAGCGGACCAACAGGTGAGGAGTGAGGGAGAGTGTTCTGGGCAGAGGAAGCCTCTACAAGGAGCCCTTGGAGAAAGAAGATATCTCATCTAGAAATGAGAGGAGGCAGGTGTGTCTGGAGGCTGGGATGAAGGGAACAAGGCCCAGAGGAGTGGGAGGCAGGCATGGACCACATTGTGCCAGACTGGGAACCCATGTTAACAGTTTTAGGGACAGCCAACAGCAAAGAAAATGCAGTTTTGTTGTTATTTTAGGAAAACTGAAACAAACTTGGTCCATCCCATTTACTGGGGCTTCACGGAGGATGGCTCTGCAGGGTCAGCTCTCAGCCTGCTGGCTTTGCGTCCTTCCTCTCCTTGCTGGCTTATGGCAATGGAGGGCCTGTGACATAGGCCTGAGACCCTAGACTCCCTACAAGTGATGGGAAGGGGAAGGAAGTCTGTTTCTCCTTATCAGTTAATAAAGCCTACAATTTGGGATGTTGAGGTTTCAGCTGGCATACCAGGGGACCTGGCAATTCCCCTTTAGAATGCCAAGGGCTGAGTTGGGTTCAGCTGCAGAACTGACTCTGTGGTATCAAGAATATGATAAGGCTGGAGAAAATCTCCTGGGACTGTAAGATTTTTTTTTTTTTCTTGAGACAGAGTCTAGCCCTGCCACCTAGGCTGGAGTGCAGTGGCACGATCTCAGCTCACTGCAACATCCGCCTCCTGGGTTCAAGCAATTCTTCTGCCTCAGCCTCCCAAGTAGCTGGGACTCCAGGCCCATGCCACCATGCCTGGCTAATTTTTGTATTTTTAGTAGAGATAGGGTTTCACCATATTGGCCAGGCTGGTCTTGAAGTCCTGACCTCATGATTCACCCATCTTGGCCTCCCAAAGTGCTGGGATTACAGGCGTGAGCCACTGTGCCTGGCCAAGACTTTTTTTCTAGCTGATCAGTAACTTTCTCCTTTATTCTTATTTTAGTTACCTCATGACCCTGCACCAGGAAACAGGTCTTGGTAGTTGTCATTAAAAGGGGGAAGATTAAACATACAAAGGAGATGTGATCATTATTGAAGCAAAGTTCAAGAAGGTTGGAGGCAATGGGATGAGGATCAGAGATGTGGGGACCCTGTGCAGATTTCACATTAGTTCTCAGAAAAATTCCTAGAAGTGCAAGAAAAAGCAAGGGTTATAGCACAGAAAATATCTATCATGTACCCATCTTCTCTGTGTCAATCTGTCTCATCTCTGTCTACATCATCTCTCTCTTAGATAATAAACATTTTAATAGTGGTGATCTCTGAGAATTAGGGTTATGGATGACTGTTACATTCTTTTTTGCTTATATGCATTTTCTAAATTTTCTGCGGAGACGTCTGGGAAGGTAGGCAGGTGAGGGTGGAGATCCTCCGGCTTGGAGATCTTCATGTAGCCATGGCAACATGTCGTGTTTGTCAATTTCAGTTTCAACATCTGGGAAATGGTGGGAATAATCCCTACTTTACAAGGCTCTTGTCAGATTTAAATGAGATAATGAATGGCAGTGCAATTGGTGTGGCAGTATAGACTCAATAAATATTAAACAATGACTAAGAATCCTTTTTTGCCTTGTGAAGAAAGACAGCTTGGCTAGAAGCAGTGGGTTAGACAGGATGCCTTCCTTCTGGAGGAGGCATTTCTGAGACAGTGGTGAGTAGGGTGGGGTGGTGCAATTGGGAATGTTGGGGGTAGGGATCTTGTGATCAGAATGGCAGCTGACATTTTAGAAGCATTTCCCAGTGACTAGGGCTTCATGTGCACTATCTCATGTGACTTTCCTAAAAGCGGTGAGGTACATTCTGCCACCCTTTTAAAGACAAAGAACTGGAGACTTAAGGATGTAAGGTCATCTGCCCAGGGCCACAGTTAATAAACAGCAGAGGTGGAGCTCAAATACAGGTCTGCTTGATGCCAAAGCCCATGTTCTTAACTGCGGCATTACATTCCATGAACTTTATAGCCACATAGAACTAGATTAAGATCCCAACTTTGCCACTTGATACCTGGTGGCCTTGGGTAAGTCACAGTCCCTCTCTAAGCCTCAGTTGGCTCGTTTAGACAGTGGCTATGATCTAACTCCTGTCTCATTGTCCCCATGAGGATCGAATGTGGCAAGGGTTGTGATACCCGGGTACCCAGCAGTGCTTATCACGTGGCGGTTTTCTGGCCCCTCTTCTAGGTTCTGGAGAGGACATTCCCATAGCACTTGGGTCGTCTGAGGCAGCACCTCAAAGCTGCACTGCTGAAAATGCAATTTTTCGCTCTAGCTTGTATGGATAGATTTTTAATATTTAATTAGGAAGACCTTCCGCTTGGAGAAAGGGCAGGACTTGTTATTAAATCCCTGCTGCTTGGTCTCCCTCACTTGCCCGTGGGATTATTCATTCATTTCCAGTCACACAATTTAATATTGCAACAGCTAATAGGGAGATGTTGATAATTTGTAAAAACTGGTTGGTGCCAAGGCCGTTGGGGAAGACCCACACCCAGACCTGCTATGGGGGCCAAAGCAGATTCTCAGGAGATGAGGGTTCCTGAGAGCTTTATGTTCATTATCTGCAAACATTCATCTTGTACCTTCTGAGTGCTGCATGCCATGCTGGGAGCCATGAGGATCAGAAAGAAGTTCACGGCACAGTGGCATCCTCAAGGAGCTAGGACCCCTGAATGCATTAGAGGGCTGGGCTCTGCAGCCAGACAGATGGGGTTCAAAATGCCTCCTCGGACATTTCCTAGCTGGGGCACTGGGCATTAACCTCTTGGGGACTCAATTTCATGTACTCACCATTTCTTCCTGAGACTACTGCAAAGTATCAGCCTGTAGGCTCAACCTTACCAATGGGTTCTCTACAAGAACAGCTAGAAGAACCTCTCTTAAAGAGTCATTCATGGAACATATAACTACTAAGTATCCAATACGTGCAAGGCACTGTGGCAGGCACTGTGATGATTACAGTGGTGAGCAGGACAGGCTTGGTCCTTGTTCCCAGATCTTATGATTTGGTGCATGAGAGACTTAACCTAAGAATCACAGACACAAACATAAAATGACAGCTGTGAGACGTGCTGCAAGGGAGAGCTATTTGGTGCTCTGCGACGGGAGCGGGGAAGGACGCCCTGGTGTAGTGCAAGCATTCAAGGGAGGCTTCCCTGAGGAGTGATGGTGGGCCTGAAATCCCAAGGAGTGGAAGGTGACTAGATAGGAAGGAAGGGGTGTGTGTGTATGTGTGTGTGAGACATCGAGAGAGAGGGAGAGGAGGAGGAAGAGGAGGAGTAGGAGGAGGAGGAGAGAGAGAGAGAGAGGCAGATTCTATGTGTACAAGGAGGATGGGGAGAGCTTTTAGGAGCCTCCTGGGCAGAAGTTCTGGAGCAGAAGGAAATGTGCATTCTAGGGAAGTACATCTGACTGTCCTTACACCAAAGCCTTCAATGGCTTCTTACTGCTTGCAGGAAAAAGGCCATGCTCTTTACAAAGGTCTTTTATGATCTTCTGCTTGATGAGCTCATAGGTTTTATCTCTCCTACACAAAGTCACCGTGCTACACAGACACACACAGTCACTTTCTGTAAATACTTGCTGTTCCCACAACATGATTTCCTGGTTGACACTTCCACATCTTTGTATGTCAGGTGCCTGAAGGGGTTATTTCCTGGGTTTCTCTAAGTCTATCCCATGCCTTGCATACCTTCGGGGACTCTATTTATCTGGGCTACAATGTGCATGGTGCCCATGGAGTTGTGCAATGTGCAGCCCTCTCTCAAATCTCGTTTCAAGGGCTACTTCCTCTGAAACTGAAGTTTTTCTGTCTTCCCCAGACAGTATCAGTGTGATATGACCCCTGTCCTGCAGCATCCATCCCACTGCAAGACAAAAAGACAAAGATTCTTCTGTCTTTCCTAGACTGTGGGTCCTTTGAGAGTATGGCCATTCAGCCACTCATTTAACAAATATTTATTGAGCTCCTACTCTGTGCCAGGCTTGGGTCCAGGCACTAGCAATATATGGTCCCAAATAAGTCAGGCCCATCCTCCGTTCAGCAGGAATGACATGTTAAAATACTGACATCAATGACTATGCAATTAGAAATCATCTTTAGTACAGTGAAGGAAAAGAGTGAGGAAAGTGTGTGAAGGAAAAATCAGAAGGAGCCTCTTTTGAGTTAAGAAGGAAGGAGAGTCTATGAACATTACGAGGTGAATCATAAAGGCGAGAAGTGGTAGGAAAACAGTTTCAGGAAGAGAGAACAGCATGTGCAAGGATTATGAGATGAGAAAAAGCCTGGCCTTTTCTTTTTTTTTTTAAGACAGAGTCTTGCTCTGTCACCAGGCTGGAGTGCAGTGGTGCAATCTTGGTTCACTCTCACCTTCCACTCCCTGGTTCAAGCGATTCTCCTGCCTCAGCCTTCCAAGTAGCTGGGATTACAGGCGCATGACACCATGCCCGGCTATTTTTGAATTTTTAGTAGAGACGGGTTTTCGCCATGTTGGCCAGAATGGTCTCAATCTCCTGACCTTGTGATCCGCCCGCCTCGGCCTCCCAAAGTGCTGGGATTACAGGCGTGACCCACTGTGCCTAGCCTCGGATGCTAACTGGGTGGACCATTCGCCTATCTGACAAGGACTTGGGCTCTTATCTTTAAAGCAATGGGAAGCAGAAATATTGAGTGTGTAATTGCCTCAAACCAGAAGTTTACCCAAGTGTTCAACAGTAAAATGAATGTTAAAATATTCACACAATGAAATGTTACACAGCAACGTGAATGAATCAACTATGACAGTGTCCGACATTTGGATGAATATATAGCATGAAATCAAGGGAAATTAACCAGTGTGGCTAGAAGTCAGGATAGCAGTTACTTTTGGGGAGTAATGAATCAAATGGGGCAAATAGGGGGCTTCTGGGATGCCTTGATCTTCTTTCCCCCTTCTCTTTCTTTTTAATCTGGGTTCTGGTGCAGATTATATTTAGAGGAATGTTTTTATTTTTTAAAATTTAATTTAAAAATAAATGCAGAAGGACCTGCTTGGAGAGTGTTGCAACTGTCTGGATGAGAGATGATGTTAACTTTGAAAGAGACAGATGAGGGGCAGATCTGGAATCTCTCTGACAGAGAAACCACCAGACTTTCTGATGTTGGGTGGCCAGCAGATGGGCATTAGAGAAAGGGATTGGGAGGTGACAAGGAAGACTATCCAGGCTTTAGCAATTGGGTGGATGGTGAAACGGTGCTGTGAAGTGGGGAAGGCTGGAGAGAGCTGTGTCACACTTCCCTGCCCTGGCCCCAGTGATGATGAGGTTGTTCTAGAGAATGGGTTTGATTAATACTGACTTACCTTTGGCTATTGCAAGTCAGTAACACTATGACCAGTCCTTGGAAAGTAGCTAATTTACTGCCTTTGAGTTCTAAAAATTTCATCTTCTTGAAGATTTTTCAGAATTATTTGTTCTTTAAACTCAACAGCTTTTTGCCCCTTTGTCACACGGGCAACACGTGTTTATTCCCTTTTTATGTGCAGTGCCATGTTATGGGCACAGACATGTATGTGTGACCCTTTCAGGCATCCTTTGTGATTCTGGGTGTCGACAGGAAAGAAAAGAGCAATTAAAAAGAGCCTCTTTCTGGATGGTGCTGTGTTGAATGCATTTCATAATCAACCTCAGGAAGATTTTTTTTAAATTTCCATTTTCTTTATTATTAGGGCTTGGCTATTAGTCACTGAGTGGCAGAGTTGGAATCTGAACTGTAATCACGCCACACTGCTTCCATCTGACCAGGGATGAGGGTCTGGGGCTCAATGGTGTGTGAGGGGGTGACAGAGACCATCTCCTCATTTCAGTCTCTGTGATGACAGGAGGGAGTCCTGACACTTAGAAAGTGCTTAGAGATCTCCAAAAGAGAGCTGCTCTAAGGTTCTGTTTTACCATTTTGAAAAACATTTGCCCATAATGTCTCTTTATAGGATAATAAAAATGAACCATGTGTGGTTCATTGGAAAACATCTCTCAGGGTTATTAAAAATATATGAATATGAATTTTTACTTTAAGATGGAATGTCTATATTATTCAAAATTGTAAGCCAAAATGTATTATCTATTATTAATTTATTTTTAATAGTCATCTTTCTTATAGATTAGCATTCTAATTACTTCTGAAAAAGTGGGCAGCGGTGAGGCAGGGTTTCCAGTGAAAATTGTCCTGAAGATAAATTGAGGTTTTTGGCTGGAACACTTCAGCCTTTTCCCCATTCTTGAACAATGGCATCTGTCATCCCGGAGGGTCCAGGCCAAGATTCTCATCTAGGCTAGATCTGCCTGAAGAGCTTGAGGCTCTGCTCAGGAGTGAACGGAGCTGCTCTCCACCACATTCCTGCTAAGGCGCTGTCCAAAGGCCACACCGATAAAGGCCGGCAGCACAGAACTGCCTCCAGCCTGCTTCTCGCTGTTGTCCTCCTCCAGGCTGCCACCCCTTCCTCAGACACCCTTCACTTTCTTCTTGCTAATCCTTCCTCCAAGCCCGAGATAAAAAGTGTCTGCTGCAGTAAATGCAGCTCACGTGATATGACAGGGGAATTTATAGGGTCTTTCAAATACTTTCTATAATGGAAAAATCTCAGCATTTGTAGTTTGATTGAAGCTTGTTCATGTCAATTCAAAGCAGTTCATGTGGATGGAGGGCCTTCTGTGCTCAGGTGTTTGATTCGGTAAAGGCAGAGACGTGGGAAGAGCTGGGTGCTAGACCCAGGGAGTTTGAATGGCTTGGCTCTCATACCTGTCACCCGTGCACTGTGCAGCTACCGCACATTCTTCACCTGCCCGCTGGTGTTGCCTGGTCTGTGAAGGACACTTACTTCTCAGGGTCTTCACGAGGATTAGGTGAAGACTGAACTGTAATCACGAACTGCTTCAGAGCATGGCACACAGAGGATGTGCAGCAGATGGCAGCTTATTTCATTTCCCTCCCCTCTATTCCTGTGTGACGAGGGAGGGCTGGTGGACTGAGTGGGGGCTTCCAGGTCACACTCCACGTGGTGTCAGCGTGACTCTGTCTTGAAGGGACAATGTGTGTGTGTGTCAGGGGGACGGGGCTGGCTCATCCCCAGGGAAGCCAGCACAGGGCAAAGAACACTGACCGGGTTGGGGGGATGAGAAGGCGAGGGAGTGGGATGGGAGACTTGGGTTCCCGGACCACATCCCCAATTCTGGGCTCGGCATTTCCATTCTCTGGGTGTCAGTTCCCTCCGCAATAAAAAGGAGTGGTGGAGACACTGAATTTCTACTCATGTAACCTTGGGCAGTTCTCTCTGTATTTTTAGTTTATTAACCAGTGATGGATCTATTCTCCAGAAACTTCTCTAAAGTCATCTCAAACCTATGCTATTTTAAATTTATATTAATTTCCTCTGCAGATAGCAAGTTTCATTAAGTTTATGGGTTTTGGGGAAGGCAAACTTCTTTTAATCGGTCCTAGTTTACTCCTTTTAGTCTTCTAATTTTAGTATTTTATGATTTGCTCAACATTCATGCATTTGTTTAACCAGCATATAAGCATATCCATGCTCCACATATTCAGATTTTCAGAAAGGGAAGATGTATAGAGTTTATTGAATACCTACTATGTAAAGACATACTAAGTGTGTTCACATTTCTCAATCTCCATTTACCTTCCCAACAAGCCTAGGAAGTGATATTAATATCCCCAGTTTGTCATTAGACAAGCTAAGTCTCAGACAGCTTAAGTGATTCCCAGGGTCACACAGGGAGTAAGTGCATGAACTGGCATCTGAAGCTAGATCTTGCTTTCCGTAATTCTGTAATGTAATGTTGCAATGTATTGTTGCAATCTTGTAATATCGTACCCCTTCTTTCTGCCTTCCTTATCCTCTTTATATATCAGATAGCTGGAAGCTATTATTTCTGGAGCTGCTCAGCATTGATTCTTTGCTTCTCCAGGCCTGGGGGATTTATTTTCAAAACTCCCTGCTTTGCCTGAAAAGGCTTGGGAAAAGCTTGGCATGGAAATTACAGAGGAGGGGATCTTCCAGGGGTCCCACCCAGCAGCCTGCTTCTTTCCTGTTGCATTTGGTCGTGGTGGTACCTGAAGATAAAGGGCCGTGCCTGCTGCTGCTTGATGACAACCTGGCTGTGGTAGCCTGTATATTTAACCCCACGCATGTTAAACTGCATCTGGCCGATGAGTGTGTTACATGTCTAGGGCTCTTTACTTAGGTGGTTCTTGGGGAAAATTGAGGGCATGTATATCAAGCAATTTTTGAATTATGTCTCTATTAGCATCTGTGAATGTCTCCCTGGGGAAGCCAGGAAAACTCTATTAGTTGAGCAGTTTAAAACAGGATTGGAAGAAGCAGTGGGGAATATCCCATAGGGAACAATAATTATAAACAGCAGTTCCATGTAAACAGGTCTTAATGTGTTTTCTATACTGAATTCCTGAGAGTGAGGATCTCGAGTGGTGTTTCGGCGCCCCCTCCAGGACCTTGCCCTGCATACTGGTGCCTGGAGGGAAGTGTTGGGAGCTGAGGAGGAATGCTCAGGGGACCCTGCTTCTTCCCTGGACACCAGAAGCCTCCTGGACCATGGCAATGCTGAGCCAGTCTGGTTGTGCCCACCAGCTGTCTGTGGGCCACATGATACTAATGGCATCGTTGTGTGATTTCCAGGAGGAGATCTTAGGCAAGTCATTCACTCTCTATGTCCTTGTGGAGTATTTATATAGGCTTAATACTGAGCCAAATGTTCTCCTACAATTTATTTCAATGAATCCTACCAGTGTCCTGCAAGGTGGGTTATATTACCCCACTTTATAGATGAGGAAACTAACTCTCAGGAAAGTTAAGTATTTTGCCCAAAGTCATTAGTGAGCAAATGGCAGAACTGGGGTCTAAATTCTGGTCTTTGACTGCAGTTGCAGGCCTATTACTATGATACCAGATCATTTCCATGCTCTTCAAGCTCTCGTCCAACTAAACATTCTATGAAATACACCTTTTTGACACCAGAGGCTCAGTGATCTCATCTTGGGTTTTGCAATACCCCCTCAACTTATTTAGCCTGTGCCAGCTGTGGGAACAGAGATCTCACTCATTATTAGTTCAGTGTTTTGTGGTTGCTGCTGGCTCTAGAGTTCTAGGGGTTATGGCTTGGGGCCAGTGCGTAACCCGTAGGATGCACTCATAAGGCATTCAGACTGATGGTTGTCATGGCAGTGGTGCCATACAGAAATGCTGTGGCCTTGGATAGGTCACATCCCTTCTGTCCACCTTGAAAGTAAGTCTATCATGTGTCTTCCTACATCAATAAAGTGAAATTATGGAAGCATAAAGGCTTTAAGTTTGGAAAAACCTTAGCTATCATCCAGTATTTTACATCATCCTTAGATATCATCCACTACTATAAAGGCAAGGAATTCTTTAACCAAAGGAAGTTGTGCACAGAAGCTAAATATGTAAAATAGATGAGGAAACTAACTCTCAGGAAAGTTAAGTATTTTGCCCAAAGTCATTGGTGAGCCAATGGCTGGTGCATCATAGAGTATATAACATAGCAATGCCTCCCCTAAAGCAAACTTCCTCAGGAGGCACGGCTCAGAGTGACTCCTGGAGGCAAGAGCACCTCAACCATCTTCTCTCTAGCTTTTAAAATAAGCAAACTTAAAAGCAACCAACAGTCTAAAGCCTGTATGCTATGTTAGTAGTATAATTTTAAAACATTTACTTAGGTTTGACCAGGCACGGTGGCTCACTTCTGTAATCCCAGCACTTTGGGAGGCCAAAATGGGCGGATCACAAGGTCAGGAGTTTGAGACCAGCCTGGCCAGTATGATGAAACCCCGTGTCTACTAAAAATACAACAATTAGCCAGGCATGGTGGTGGGCACCTGTCGTCCCAGCTACTCGGGAGGCTGAGGCAGGAGAATCGCTTGAACCCGGGAGGCGGAGGTTGCAGTGAACAGAAATCATGCCACTGCACTCTAGCCTGGGCAACAGAGCAACACTCCATCTCAAAAAAAAAAAAAAAAAAAAAAAAAATTTACTCAGGTTTTTTAGACATAAAATCACAACAAAATGATTGTCTAAGGAGAAACCTGATATTTAAGAGTGATTCAAGAGCAGGCAGAGTTCAGAGGGCATGGGACATAGGCTAGGTTAATTTTGCTAGAGACTGATTAACAGCAGGGAACTCAGGTGGAGAATGCAGAGGAGCAGCCCCAGTGGGCATCCCAGGAGGTGGCCTGCGGATCAGGAGAGACGTTTGGGGCTGGAGAGGGGGAAGAGGAAGGGCACAAAGAGGGCAGGGGAAGGTAGAGAGGAGGAATCTGTAGATGGCTCTGACTTTTTAATCCTTGGATATCACCTTGAGGGAAATAAAGGAAGATGGCTGCAGTGCTTACTCATTTCAAGGGCACTGGGTCAGTGGAGTGCTGCACTGAATATTCTAAGCACATGGCTGTGTGAGACACTGAACACTTCATTTCAGAAAACCTCCAATGCCCAGCCCCAGAGGTTACTGAGGAAGTAACTAGACAGAATGTTCTTTACAGCCAGTTTGCAGACACTCACAGGCCAGGGTCAGCTGTGGGGCTGGCTTTGTCTGATGGGGATGGTGCTTTGGCCACAACTCAAGTGCAAGGCGGGCTGCTGTGGTCTGACTTTATGGTGTAAAGTCTCTGGAGGATGCAGGACAAAAAACAATTGGCAAACCGTTAATTAGCTAAGCAGACTCCTAAAGACCAATGATTATAGGAAATAACTTACTTGGATACCCAAGTGAACCACGGAGAATCAAGTGCTTGCCTCAGAACTGATTGACTCTCCTCGTTAGTGCCTTCCTCTGTTCCTCCCTCACCCTCTCTCTCACTCCCACCTCTTTCCCTCTTTCTGCCCTGCCATTTCTGACAGTTTCTCTCTTCTCTCATTTATTGTAGCTCTCATGTTCCTATCTTATCTCTGCTCTCCTCCTTTCTCTCTGGAAAGAGAAATATTACGTACCTATAAAGTAGGTTCATTTCATTCCTCTAATGGACTTTGTGTTCATTTTTTAAAATTTAAAAATTAGGTGGTGATCCTCCTTATGTGAGTACCAGGAATCTGCTCACTCTGAACACTAGTATCCTGGTAGTACTTTGTCCTGGGGACAAAAGTGGGGATGGGAAGTATAGGCCAGCAACAAGTACTTTCACTTGATTTGTAGAATAAGGGATGGTTTAAAAAAGGGAGAATCCGTTCATGTATTGCTTTGTAATTGAATATAAATAAAAAGGAAATGTCATTAAAAAAATCAGATGAGTTGAATATTTTATGTTGTTCTTTCTCTGAAGAAGTTCAAGCCAGCTAAATGCAGTTGCTTTTACTCAAATTGGGCCTTGTTTCCCCACAGAATCTATGATATGGAATAGAAAAAGTACATTTAAAAATTTATCAGCTGGGCACAGTGGCTCACACCTGTAATCCCAGCACTTTGGGAGGCCGAGGTGGGTGGATCGCCTGAGATCAGGAGTTGGAGACCAGCCTGGTCAACGTGGGGAAACCCCGTCTCAACTAAAAATACAAAAATTAGCTGGGCGTGGTGGCATGCACCTTTAATCCCAGCTACTCAAGAGCCTGAGGCAATAGAATCGCTTAAACCTGGGAGGCAGAGGTTGCAGTGAGCTGAGATCGTGCCACTGTACTGCAGCCTGGGCGACAGAGTGAAACTCTGTCTCAAACAAACAAACAAAAAAGTTTATTATGCTGGCTATAATAGACTACAGAATACAAGCTATTCTGATCCTCAAACCTAGTGTGCCTTTTGGGCTGGATTTTAGAAGAGACTCTCTCAGCTACAAGAGTCTGGGTATTAGGTAGGCAGTTAGCAGAGTGGGATCTGGGGTCAGTCTTATTTTGTTGATCACAGTGGGGGTCTTCAGGCTGTGGCTAAATGGGAGGGTGGTTGGCCTGGGTTTGGGCAACTCTGGATGTCCCTTTGAGATCGGAAGTAATGAGACGGCTTCTGACCACAGAATGTGTTCCACTCATTGGAGGATGAAAAGTATTTGATGTTCTCTTGCTGATCACACAAACAGAGATGTCTTAGGGCCAAATTGAGAAACCACGCAGAGCAGGAGACAGGGTTGTTGGGGCAAGGAGAGGCCAGAGGATACCCTTCTCATTTACTTTGGAGGAGTATTATAAACTTTGATGTTGTAAAAATGAGAATATGATAAACAGATTAAGTAGACAGAGAGAAGGATAGGAGAAGGAGAAGGATATTTCCAAGAAGGTGAGCAACAGACATTGTTTCAAGTCAACATGTAAGTATTTAAAGACTGTGTGTCATTTAAAGTGTAACTATCTGCAGAAGAACTAAAAATAGCCAACCAAATATGGAGGTAGAAAGAGGAAAGAGAGAAAAGAGAGAGAGGTTTGTGGCTCAGGTTGTAGAGGAGCACATTTACTGGGAGATGTCAGGTCCTTGTGTGGCCAGTGACCAGGGATGAAGGAGGGAAACTCCCGCTAGTGGGAGGTCAAGGCTGCTACTTCTCATCCTCCTTGGAATTGCAGACAGAAGTTGACCTAAGCCTTTACATTCACTAGCATCCCAGATCAATAGGTCTATCCATATCTGAACTTTTGTATTTTATTTGATATCATATTGTGGCAAATGAAGAAACATTTCCAAAGACCTATGTATTATTTTCCTAAGACTGTCATAATACATTACGATAAACTGGAGGCTGAGATTGGAGTGATGCTGCCACAAGCCAAAGAACACTGGAGCTACCAAAAGCTGAAAGAGGCAAGGAGGAATCCTTCCCTAGAGACTTTAGACTCCAGGGGAGTTTGTCAAGAACTTGATTTCAAACTGCCAGCCTCCTGAACTATGTGAGAATAAATGTCTGTTGTTTTAAGCCACCCAGTTTGTAGTAATTTGTTCTGGCAGTCCTCAGAAATTAATACAACTGTCATTCTCATTTCTTTATTTTATAAATGAGGAAAGAGAAAGCTGGGGAGAGAAAGAGATTTGTCCAGCCTCACACAACTGGTAAATGGCACAACCAGAATTGCAACCCAGCTCTTTTGATTCTCGACCCAGTGTCTGTATACTGTTCCTAAATTATCCCTAAAAAATTGGCCAGGTGTGGTGGCTCATGCCTGTAATCCCAGCACTTTGGGAGGCCTCGGCAGCTGGATTACCTGAGCTCTGGAGTTCAAGACCACCCTGGGCAACATGGTGAAACCCTGTCTCTACTAACACACACACACACACGCACGCACGCACACGCACACACTAGCTGGGGTGTGCGCCTGTAGTCCCAGCTACTTGGGAGGTTGAGGGAGGAGAATCACTTGAGTCTGGGAGGCAGAGGTTGCAATGAGCTGATATCATGCCACCGCACTCCAGCTTGGGTGACAGAGTGAGATTTAGTCTCAAAGAAAAAAAAAACACCCTAAAAAATAAAATAGGAATAAGATCAAGGGCCTAAGGAAGATTACAGATGGGTTCTTTGGAGATGTTCCACTGCTCTCCCTAGAATGATGGCATCACATAAGTCCTGGTGTATCTACTAGGAGGTGGTATTCTCTCTTTAGTACTCAAATTATGAACAGAGTCTCCCATATCAAATACACATTAAAAATGGCATTTTGGACCATATGGTAAGGGCTCTAGCATAAGAGCCTATGTGTGGTAAAGACTTAATGGCAGACTACAGATCCCATCTGGAACTGGATTACTTGCTGAGGTACTTGGTGTACAGAACAGAGGGTGAAATTTTAGAGACAAATACCTCCACCTTGATATTGCTGCATTTTTGGAAATTTTATTTAACTTCTCTAAATCTGTCTTCTTCCTTATATAAAAGGAATCATGATATTTAACTTCAGCATTATTTAAAATGTTTTCCTTAGAGCATTATTTTGAGGTTTATATTAACTCATGTATATAAAAGCACTTAGCACTGTACCTGGCACATTGTAGGTGTTGAATAAATGCTAATTCCCATCTTTTTCTTCACCTAGAGTTTCTGGAAATAGTTCTCAACATATGTTCTCTACCTTTCACCTTAAATCCCTTCATTGCTATAACATTAGATGAATGATTGATATCCTTTGTGGTAATAAAACAAAAACTGCAATCATGAGAAGTTAAAGCAGGGGAAGGAAGATGGATACTTATGATATAGAAAGGAAGAGCAGGGGAATATTTCTATTGTAACTTTAGCCTTATAAGAAAGTAGGAAGCTTGGCCAGGCGTGGTGGCTCCTGCCTGTAATCCCAGCACTTTGGGAGGCCAAGGCGGGTGGATCACGAGGTCAGGAGATCGAGACCATCTTGGCTAACACAGTGAAACGCTATCTGTACTAAAAATACAAAAAATTAGCTGGGCCTGGTGGCAGGTGCCTGTAGTCCCAGCTACTCAGGAGGCTGAGGCAGGAGAATGGTGGGAACCTGGCAGGCAGAGTTGTCAGTGAGCCGAGACCGCGCCACTCAACTCCAGCCTGGGTGACAGAGAGAGACTCCGGAAAGGAAGGAAGGAAGGAAGGAAGGAAGGAAGGAAGGAAAGAAGGAAATAAATAGGAAGCTGTTGCATTAATGTGCAATCTTAGGGGTAACTGCTCTGAAGCTCTGAGCAGGAATGGAACATGTTCTCTTGAAATCTGGTGGAGAACAGGGGCTCTGCTTAGTTGGTATTGACTGGCAGGTTGAGTTTGGATCTTCAGAAAAGCACATCTAAGGGACCAAGGGCTGGAGCAGACAGAACTAGTCTTCCAGATTGTCAGATTTCAGGTGATTTTTAAGAAAGAAAAAGTTTTCTGAATGTGCTTCAGCTTTCAAAATCTCAGGGAAGCAGGGCCTTAGGGTCATAGGGTCACTAAATTTTAGCTAAATCTAAAACACATCCTTACATACAGGGCTAACATGCCGAACAGTAAAGTGGAGCTGTTCTGGTTGAAGCAGAGCTGAGGGACTCACAGCCTGGGTGCCCGTCTCAACCCACAAAACTGAATTCAAACGAACCTTTGGATCATTTTAGAATTCCAAGGAACAGAGATCTAAAGTCATCATAAGGAAACTAAGACCCAGAATTTTTTAAAAAAATGACTTGACCAACATTAAACCGAGACAGATTACGGATAGAAAGTGGATTTCCTGACTCTTACTCCAGGGCTTACCTCATCTCACACTTCAGTTTCTGGTCTTCCCACTTTCAGCTGGTATTTTAGCTAGTCCTTTGTCTACAAATGCATTTCATTATTATGTACGGTTTTGTCACGTGGTGCCCCTTGGAAGAGAAATTCTGTCTACACCATGCAGTGGTGGAAGAACATACATTGAATACACATTATACATACTTTGAATATACACTATTGGAGTTTGATCTTGTTTTATGAGCCCAATTGCTCATGAAATTTGGAATCTTTCCTGGAGCCTAATTTTATGTGACAAAAAACATCTAGACAAACTGTGTTCTATTTGGAACAGTATCTCATAAGAAGGAAAAATAAAACTCTTTGTTTCTTGAGCTCCTTCAACGTTGGAAACCAAATCACTTTCTAATACTAAACAATCGGGTTAACCTGGATTTATAACCCCATTCTCACTAAGAAAGGGAGCTGAAGTCAGAGCTGAGGAGGTGGCTTTGGAATAAGGGTTCTTATAAGGGTTGAGGAAAGAAACCGACATTTATTAAATCTGTCCTAATTGTCAGACACTGTGATTAGCATTTTACAAGGTTTTTACCCTCATATAATTTCCTAAACTTCTTTTAAAAAGTTCATCAACATAATAGCTTTTAAAAGTCATTGGCTTCCATCACAATATACATAGTCACCAGACAGCTTCAGAGAGAATCGTGATGTGTTGTGCTGGCCTCACCCATAGCTAATAATCCATCAAGACTCCCATGCTCATAGGGCCGGAGCAGGAGACCCTAAGTCCCTGACTCCCGCACTCCCCTGGCGCGCCACATTTCAGCACCACGGACAGCGCAGCACTGGGGCTCGACGGGGGAGGCGGGGACCAATACCACGCTGTTTCAGCCCGGCTTTTTCAAATCTCTCGGGTCTCCGCCCTCATTTCCGTGCATTTTCGAAACGACTCTCACAGCAACCGAAGCCGGAAAAAAGCACTCACAGAAAACGGGGAAGCTCCAGGGTTCGCTTACCGTCTGACAAGTCAATCAGCCCGAGGTAGTGCAAAAGTTTCAGGGAGGAGCACACGACCACCACTATTCCCAGTGTCTGGAGTCCTTCGGACTCGCCCTCTGCCCACATCCTCACAGCACCCTGGCGCACCGGCAAGCGCTAGGCGGTCATTCAAAGCCGGAAAACCAGGCTTCCAAGCCTCCCTTCCCGCTGTTCTCCTAAAGTGCACGGTTTATTTTACACCAGTCTCCCTTCCTCTTTCTCCCTCCCTCCCTTCCTTCCACTCCTCCCCCTCCCTCCACTTCTCTCCTCCTCCTAGCTGGTAATCTCTATGTTTCATAGTAATATTTGTTTTTATTTCCTCTTTTCCCAAGGCAATTTCTCCAACAGTTTAACCAGTCCCTAATTTGCTAGCTGACTGTAACCATCACGGCAATGTCTCACGGCATATTCTCTTGGCAGCTCAGAGAAAACGTGTGTCAGTGCAGACCATTTCAAAGACATACAGAAAGAGCCCCACTGCTTTAGATCACAGATAGATGGAGAGATGAAAGATACTTTTTCAAAGGGACAACAATTTGTCTTTACTTCCCCAGTGAAAAACCTGACAAGCTGATCTGGAACATATGCAGTCCCTGCTTTGACACAGTGAACTGTCCCTGGAAACTGTACCACCAGGAAAGCTATGGCAAACTGGAGTGAGTCTACAATTATATTTGTCTTTGGGGAGGTTTTATATTAGTATCAGAAATTATTAGATGGGTAGTCAGGCTGGGTAAGTCATCACTGGGCAGCACTGAGTGAGCAAATGTTCTGGAAATGAAAGAAAGAATGAGGAAGAAAAAGAGTGGTGCTGTCGGCATGCCCTAAACTTTTGGGCTCTATGGGGGAACTTTCCCTTCTTCGTACACTGGATTGTCAGCAGTGAGCCTGGTGGGGAAAGGTGCTTGACATGGGGAAAAGGGAAGATTGCACTCTTAGAGTCACAGAGACCTGTCCTTGGGCAAGTTCCTAGATCTCCATGAGGCCCAGTTTCCTCTTCTTAAATAAACTTAGCACAAATAAGAGAACCTGTGTAAAGTGTGGAAACAAAGTAGGCACTTCACAAATGCTGCTGTCAGATTTTGAGAATACATTATACTGGCAACACTGTGGAGCAAAGACATTCTCTTGAATCATTGGCAGGAAGGTAAATTCATAAATCAATTGTATATATCCATTTATTCAGAAATTCCACTTGTAAGGATACCTACATATGTGCACAAACATTGCATAATTTGTTTATAACAGTAAAAGACTGAAAGAACTTACATGCTCATCAGTGAGAAAACTGGTTCCATAAATTATAGTGCATACATAAAAGGAGTACCATATAAGCCATTAAAAATAATATGGCACATCCATGTATCTTTTCCTGGAAAGATACTAAAAATATACTATTAAATGAAAAAAAAAAAAAGCCGGGCGCGGTGGCTCAAGCCTGTAATCCCAGCACTTTGGGAGGCCGAGACGGGCGGATCACGAGGTCAGGAGATCGAGACCATCCTGGTCTACACGGTGAAACCCCGTCTCTACTAAAAAATACAAAAAAAACTAGCCGGGCGAGATGGCGGGCGCCTGTAGTCCCAGCTACTCTGGAGGCTGAGGCAGAAGAATGACGTAAACCCCGGAGGCGGAGCTTGCAGTGAGCCGAGATCGTGCCACTGCACTCCAGCCTGGGGGACAGAGCGAGACTCTGTCACAAAAAAAAAAAAAAAAGAAAAAGAAAAAAAAACCTAAGTTGTTTAGTAGCACTATTACCAATGTTAATGTTACTATTTTAATATTGGAAAGGAACACACACACACACACATGCACACACACATATGCACACACACACACACACACACACTGTCTTATCCATAAAATATTTCCAAAAGAATACACTAATAATTGAGCATTTTAGTTGCCTCTGAAGAGAACTGAGGAACTGCGTTCAGAGTGTGACTGTTGCTGAAATTTTCTCCTATGCGTGTGCGTAATGGATTCAAAACAACAATAACTAAATGTGAAGGCTGGCCTCTCCTCCCCTTCCTTCTTTGTGAAAAGGGAGACATAGTCTACATATTGGATTGAGACTCGGGAAAATCTTGTCTTCCCTGCTCTGTGTCTCTCAGCTCTGTTCTTTGTGTCAATCTTCATTCTCATTGGTGTGTAGGCAGTGATGCCCTGGGGTCAGCCCGCTGCAGCTTGTGAAAGCTAATTGTTAAATTTTCAGGAAATCAGCAAGGCAGTTGCTAAATCTTTGTTAGCTTGAAATCAGCCATGGTAGGGTGTTGCCACCACAGAAATTAGCAAATGCTACAAATCAGTGTTTCTTCACCTCCCCACTGTCTCTGGATTACCAGGATGCCACGCTACCACTCCAGATCCCATCTGCCCCGGAAGAAAACCTGAGAAATTCACCTGCCCAGAGGTTTTCCTGACTTACTTTGTTTCCTCTCCTCTGGACCCCTAGCAAGTGTAATAATTTTTGGCATTCGCATATCCAGATATGCGGAATTAAATTAGAAGCAGGAAGACTTCTATGTTTCTGGTAAGTCAATACTTTGTTCTCTTGGCTTCTCTTAGCTGTATCTCTTCTAGGTTTCTACTTACTCCTTCCCCTCTCCCTACTGCTTCCTTTACAACAACTCTCTGCCTTATAAAACTCATGCTGTTCTTGATCTTCCCTCCTGTGTATTCTCCCTTTTTGCAAGCTCATATATAATCTAGGCAGAAGCTCTCCTCTCAGCCATTTTCCTGGGCTCCCATCCCAAATTTTCATCTATTGCCCTTTTGTGCTGCATACAAAACATTCCGAGTGAGGTCTCATCAACAGGTAATACTGAGCATCTGTTAGATATAAGGTCAGGTGCCAGGAATTAGACTTAATGCCTTACTGCTTTCTGGTATTTCTGGGAAAGAATGATACAAGAAGGAGGAGTAGTGGTTCCCACTTTCTGCTTTGCTGTTACTGTGTAAAGACTTAAGTTCTTCCAAGAATTCTGACTTCACAGACAATTCCCCTTCTGATTGTCTCCCAATCTTGAACTTTAGGAGCACCTGTGTCTCAGGTGAGCCACCTCAGTGGCAACCAGAAAGACTTACCTACTATTTCCTAGAAATGGTGAGGTGCCACTTCTTATTCCCAATAACGTCAGAAGGAAATCCAGGTCTCATAGTAGTGGGTGTCTGAGTAACAACCCAAAGTCTACCTGCCTCCAAAGTCTGTGCTGTCCTCATATGTTCCAAGCTGAGTCTGTGATTTGGCATTTGTGAAAGATACATGAATTGTTTATTAGAAAACCTGCCTTCTCAGAGCTTGCAGTGAGCCAAGATCCCACCACTGCACTCCAGCCTGGGCGACAGAGCGAGACTCCATGTCAAAAAAAAAAAAAAAAAAAAAAAAGAAAGAAAAGAAAACCTGCCTTCTTCTCACATCCCAATTCCATCAGAGCCACAAGGTTTCTGCACAAATCTCTCTACATGTAACCAGCTTTGAAATCTTTATTGACATTCCATCCTTCATTTGATGAGAAATGTTTGCTCTAATTGGAGCACTCATGGAATCTACTTCACAAATTGCTTTTTACTATTTCCATATAGAGTGTAAGGTGAATATGTTTGTATTGGAGATGTGAGCCTGCATAGATTTTGATATTTCTCTTACTAAATTTGTCCCAAATTACTTTTTTTTTTTTTTTTGGCCAGGAATCTTCACGTTATTGGTCCTCTTCAATTCCTTATCAATACTGACAGGCATTTTTTTCCCCCTCGGGTCCATTTGCCTTAAAGAAACAAAGGTTTGATGATTTGTGAAAAGGTTTCTCTGGGTGAGGATGATGTGTGTTGGGGGTGGGGGGCGTGGGATCGGGGAGGATTAGCTAACCTCATGGACCAGATACCTGACTTTTGGTACGATCCAGACATCATAAAAGACTGGATTCCAATTTAGGTCCTTGCATCTTGACAAATGAATACTGGCCGTGGTCTGCAAGGTCTCCCAGGGGTCTTGGAAACCAAGATGGTCACACTCCACAAATGCCAAGCTTTTGACAAACAATTTTGGCTCTGGGTTTGAATTTTAGCTCTGCCACTTACTAGATGTGTGACCACTATAAGTCATTCAAGCTTTTGGAGCCAGTTTCCTCACCTGGGGATAATATTGATATCCATAGCACAGAGTTGTTACAATAACAAAATGAGATGATGCCATAGACTGCTCAGCACAGTCCCTGATACCCAGTGAATGGCAGTGTGGCACAGACGTCCAGAGCACACTCTCTGGGTCAGAAGCCTATATTGACTGTTAACTCTGCCTCCTACTTAGCTCTGTGACTGTGGTGAGTTACTTAACTTCCCTGGGCCTAAGTTTTCTCACCTCTAAAACAGAGATATTCACAGTGTGTACTTCATAGAGTTGTGAGATTAAGATGAATTAGTAATTATGTGTAGAAAGAATAATGATATTAGTATAATTATTACTATTATTATTAACCATAAGCTCGAGGCAATAATGATCAGCTGGGCCCTATGGACAAGTCACATATTGAGTAGGTATAGTCTGGAGATCTGGATCTGGGGAGAGGTAGGAGTATTATTTCAGGTAGGGGAATCAGACTTCCTCTGGAAATTGCTGGGTGCATGAACTTCAATTCTCCAGCCACAGATCTTTCTTCCAGGTAAATGTTTTCAGCTGAGTATGATTTGTTTTTGCTTAAACTTCACTTGAGTATCAGCCTCTAGCAGTCACAAAATCAAATGCAATTTTAGCTAGCTACTTCTGCTGCTCTCAGCTTGCTTGTTGCTGTGTAACCTGAAGTAAATGGAGAGGCCCCGTGGTGCAACGTCCCACAAGATCGGAGCAATTCACTTAGTTATCTGAAAACACATGTGCAGTACGACATCCATGTGCCCTTGACTCAACAGGGCTTGCTGCTGCCACGGGGGCTTTCTGACTGGTTCTCCTGGTAAGGTACTGTCTAAACCTCATTTGGACAAACTAATTTGATAGGGGCCTCATTTTCCAGAATGTTCTGCTGCAGTTGGTATTAAAATAATGCCAATAATTGCACTTAAAGTTTTCTTTTCTTTAAAAGGTGCAAAAGAGATGAAAGAACTCCTCAGAGCACCATCTCAGAGCTCCTGATTCTATCAGAAAGCAATTATTTAACCACAAGATGGTTATGGTTCAGAGAGAAAATCATTCCCATTCCCATCACTGACCAAAATGGGAAAATGATTCGTGTGTTCTTTATCTTAGCCTTTATCTTGGTGCCCTTTTGTGGGCACAGGATGGGTTTGTTTAAATTATATAAAGATAACAATTGCACAATAATAATGATATCTCCCTTCCTCCCTCCCTCCCACCTGTAATCCTTTCCTTTCCTTTCCTTTCCTTTCCTTTCCTTTCCTTTCCTTTCCTTTCCTTTCCTTTCCTTTCCTTTCCTTTCCTTTCCTTTCCTTTCCTCCCTTCCTTCCTTCCCTTCCTCCCCCTTCTCTCCCTCCCCCCGCCTCCCTGGTTCCCTCCCTCCCTTTTTCCTCCCTTCCTTCTTTCCTCTTCCTCCCTCCTTTCCTCTCTCTTTTCTTAGATATTCACAGTCCACCCAAGCTCTTGCGCCTGTTGGACACTGCAGATAGATAAAAAGTCTGACCTATTAGGAAGTTCACAAAGTCTAAAATGTCCTTTAGGATTTTCAATTTGCAAAGTTCTGTTTAACCTTTTACATCTATTTGCATGTTGCAGTTTCTCAATAAATATTTGTTGAAAAAATACTATGCCACTCTCCATAATCAACTTTTGAATTAGGATACAGCATTATTTCTGTTTTACAGATAAGAAAATGGGGGCAAAGAGAGGGAAGCTAAATGTCATCAGGATTTTCCATGGAGTGAGCACTGTGCTGGGCTCTGCACAGTTTTCTCCTTTATCTTAATTATTATAACCACTAATGATATTTTTAGTGGTGTCAACTTACAGAGCAATTTTATTTTATTTTAGAGACGGGGTGTTGCTCTGTTGCCAGGCTGGAGTGCATTGGTGTGATCTCAGCTTACTGCAACCCCTGCCTCCCGGGTTCGAGTGATTGCCTTGTCTCAGCCTCCTGAGTAGCTGGGACTACAGGTGCGCGCCACCATGCCCAGCTAATATTTTTGTATTTTTTAGTAGAGACATGGTTTCACCATGTTGGCCAGGGTGGTCTCGAACTCCTGACCTCGTGATCCACCCGCCTTGGCCTCCCAAAGTGGCAGGATTACAGGCGTGAACCACTGTACCCGGCCCTATATATACATATATATTGAGACAGGGTCTCACTCTGTTGCCCAGGCTGGAGTTCAGTGGTGTAATCATGGTTCACCGCAGCCTCAGCACCCTGGGCTCAAGTGATCCCCCCCCCATCTCAGCCTCCCAAGTAGTTGGAACTAGAGGCACAGGCAGCAAGCCCAACTAATTAAAAAAATTCTAGACATAGATGTCTCACTATATTGCCCAGGCTGGTCTGAAACTCCTGGGCTCAAGCGACCCTCCTGCCTCAGCTCCCAAAGTGTTGGGATTACAGGTGGAAGCCACTGTACCCAGCCCAGAGCAATTTTAGACAGACGCTGAAAGGTTAAAAAACAAAAAACAAAAAACAAAAAACCCTCAGCGCATCTAGCTATCAGGCCTTCTTTCAAAATCTATCATCGGGAAGAGGTGTCGTGCTTTAAGCAGCACCTTGTGGAATCCAGCAGGGCTGGCTCTCTATCCCCAGAGTCTCTGTCCCTCAGGAGTTAATTCTCAGTCAGGTCTGCTTATTTGATTTTATTGTCAGCTCCATGGAGACTGGGGAGGAAGGAGGGAAGACAACGGGAGAGAAGTTTCCTGGTTTTCCCCTGGCATTTTAGAAAACCGTCGGAACAATCATTCCAAGCGTTCTGGGAGATCAATTTTGGGAGAATCTTGACCCCTGCTTCCAGGATTCCGTGTCCTTTGGGATAAATTTCAGAACCTACTCTCCCAAAATTTCAGCCTGCAGGGTCCATTCTTCATTCTCCATCTCATCAACATTCTGTACTAGGGTTCCAAGCTGACAGGTGGAGATGTAGGTCTCTGCTTAAAACAGGCTGGAGAATGGGGATCGATGCCTCCCAGCAGGGAGGAATAATGAGAACATTCATTAATGACTGCACCATGTTCCTGTGGATTGTCAGCACCAGTCATTTTTTGCTTTGAACAAAATGTAACTGTTGTCAATGGAAAGCCATTTGCAAATAAAACCAGTGAGTAATGATATTTAGATATCCATTGACATGTTTCAATTTTTACCTTCTTTGTCTAGAAGGGATCAGAATTTCAACAGAAATTCCAATTCAATATACACATTTATAATCAAACCTGTGGATGTAACTTAACTATTAAATATTTCCCTTCCTTCCTTCCTTCCTTCCTTCCTTCCTTCCTTCCTTCCTCCTTCCTTCCTTCCTCCCTCCCTTCCATGCTTCCTCATTGCTTTCTTCTTGGGAATAAATTGCCAGGTATGCCGCTAAATCCCCTACAATGCCCAGAACAGCCCCCATCACAATGAAATATCTGTCCCAAGATGTCAGTAGTGCAGAGGTGGAGACAACCTGCTTTAGTGTTTATCCCAGGAATAGAACTGCTGTGTCACAGGATCTATGCACCTTTTACTAAGTATTGCCAAATTGTTTCCCAAAGTTGTTTCACTAATTTACCCCCAACCTAGCAGTATGTGTAAGAGCTCTCACTCACCACCCCCACATCGCCATTTTACAGATTAAAAACCTGAGGCTCTGAAGGGTGTGGAGTAACTTGGACAAGGGTATAGAGTGACAAGGACATTAACAAAGCTTTGAGAGTGACATAGACGTTATATCTCCCCATGAGGACACAGCCAAGGAAGAGAAATTCAGTCCTTCCGTATAAGAGATATTTACAAAGTCTTAATTACATACCAGGAACTATACTTTACACATATCTTCTCAAATCTTCCCCCAACTGTACAAGATAGTATCAGAGCCCACTTAATAGCATGGGCTTTGAAGCCAGCCAGAACAGACGTTAGGTCCCAGAGTGGTAATTCACTAGCCCTGTGCCTCAGGAAACTTACTTGAGTTTGCTAAGTTTCAAGTTTCCTCATCTGTGAAATAGGAACCATGGTAGACCTATGTCACTGTATCGTTGTGATAGAGATAATGCAATAGGCCATCCATAAATACTAACTGTCATGGTCATCAGCATCACCACTCTCACTTAAGAGATCGGGAATAGAGCCTCAGAGTTTAAATTGCAAAAGGTCGCAGCTAGTAAGTGGTAGAACTAGAGTTTGAACTCGGGTCTGTCTGACTCCAAAGTTCATCTCACTTTAATTGTGTCAAGTTGTTTACCCGAGAGGGGAGGACTCCTAGCCCCATCCCACCAGTTTAGACTAATCGGGGTCGGGTGGGGACAGCATGTATGAATTACTAAAACTCGGGATTCATCAAACACTTTTAAATAACACATTTTCATGGTATCATGAATATTTAGTAACTCAACTAAGTAAAACAAATGTTGTCAAGATATCAGTTGCCTGGGGACCTGCTATAATAGATAGTCCAGGATGATCTGTAATTAGAATGTGGACTGCATGAAAATGGCGATTCTACAGATTCTGAAAACAATCTCTTCTCTTACGAATTATAAATATCCCCTTTGCCATATTATTACTATCCATCTGCTTCACCCTTCAAGACAAACCAACTAAAACCTATTGTCTAGGCAAAGATCACAGATTTTGAATTAGTGGTGTCAGAATGAACAATGCTTGCCTTCCTACACCCTGTTTGCAATCAAATCCTCCAATTTCTCCTCTATTTTCTGCCCCCCTCCCTCCTGGGAAGACATTTGTCTTCAGAGGCTGGCAATGAGGCATTTGCCATTAGACACACTATGACATATTTTAAATATGCTCCAAGAAGCCGAGGCTAAATTACACTGGTGAGTTATTAAAAACAGCTCTCAATGCTATTATTATTTATTGCATTTGCAACTTTCAGCAGCAGCTGATTACACTGCTTAATCTTATATTTTTTTAAAATTCCCCGCCCTGAAATTAATTCTCCCCACAATGAATAAGCAAGGTCAGCCACACTGAGCATCCTTTGGAAGCATTTGGATTCTGGGAAGGAATTTGATGGACAGCCCTGGAGCAGAGCCTCAGTTTCTCCGTGGGAGGAAATCCTTCACTTGAAATATGGACATCTCTTTTCTGAACCCCTTAGAGAGGGAGTTCTCCAAATCACAGGTCTCACCACACCAGTCCCTTCCATGCTGTCTCTACAGCTGCCGTATGTTGCTGTCATTGAAAGACCTCTGTGATCTGGCCCCTGCCTCCCTCCCCAGCCTCATCTCTCATAGCCCCATGTCCTCATCCAGGACTCAGTCCTTGAAGTGACTTGCATTTTGTTTCCAGTGCCAGGTTCTGCCCTCTGAAGCTTTGCATATGCTGGTCCTCTCACCTGAAGTTCTGCCTCCACCCTTATTTTCTTGGCCAATACCTTTTCCTTCCAGAAGCAGCTTAGGGAATATCTCCTTAGTGAAGCCTCCAGTGAGGAATAGAAGGATTTCTTCTCCACATCCATAAAATCGCACTCCTCCATCTATTGTAGCACTCAGCACACTGTATTGTCACTGTGTATTTGTGTCTCTTTTTTGTTATATTGTGAACTGCTTGAGAGCAACTGTAGTTTACTGTCTAAGCTTTACTGTCGAAGCTCCCAGCATAGGCCCAGCACAAAGAAAGTGCTTTGAGAGTTAAGAGATGAAAAATAGAAGTAGTGTAGTAGTGCAGGAAGAGCCAAAGCTCTTGAATGAGGCATTTGTTCATTCACTCATTCATTTATTCAGCAAATATTTATTAAGCATCTATTATGAGCCAGGCTCTGTGCTAAGGACTAGGGACACAATGATTAAAAATAAATGGTTCTTATGCTAGTGGCGTAATGAGGGAGACAGACGTAACTCAAATAATAGCATAAGTGTATCATATAAGCCGTGATTAGTGCCATAAAGGAAAACTGCCCAGGGCCATGACAGCATAAAGATAAGGCCCAACCCAGGCTGGAGTTTGTATAGCAAGTTTCATCAGGGCTGCCCTCCTTGAGGAAGTGATGCTTTAGCTAAGAGCTGAAGGAGGAATAGCCATTAACTAGGTGGTAGGTTGGGCAAGAACATTTAAAGCAAAACAGACAGCAAGTGTAAAGGTTCTGAGGGCTGTGGGGGCCTAACTGCTGAAGAGGTGTGTAGGAATGAAGCAAAGGTCAGTACTAGGACCGGGGAACAGGTGAGGGTGGAGGTGGTGTGCGACAGATCAGGTTGGGAGACACCCAGGGGCCAGGCCATGTAGAATATTGTAGACTGTGTTAAGGATTTGTCTAGCCTGGCCACAGTGGGTTTTAAGCAAAGGAACAACATTTTGAGTGTGTATGTGTGTGTGTTTTAAACCATCTGCAATGGAGAGAACAGAATGGGGGACAAGGTACACAGAGATTGTGGGGTATGAACTTCCAGACTGCCTCAGAAGACACAGTGTCAAGGTGGTGTTAATGCCTAAAGGACCACAGGGAGGTGGGGAGACTTCCAGAGGTCCTCAAGGAGATACCTGGACCATGTGTCAGGTTCACAGGCCTGCTCCAGATGTCCTCTTCTTTTTTGAATTTTTTTTATTTTTTGAGACAGAGTCTCACTCTGTCGCCCAGGCTGGAGTGCAATGGCGTGATCTCAGCTCACTGCAACCTCCACCTCCCAGGCTCAAGCGATTCTCCTGCCTCAGCTTCCCCAGTAGCTAGGATTACAGGTGTGCTGCATTTTTGTATTTTAGTAGAGAAGGGGTTTCACCATGTTGCCCAGGGTGGTCTCGAACTCCTGAGCTCAGGCGATCCACCACTTTGGCCTCCCAAAGTGCTGGGATTACAGGCATGAGCCATCATGCCTGGCCCAAGATGTTCTCTTCCAAAGCAGAAGCTCCTGCTGGGGGAGGCTCAGCCTTACCTGGGTTAACCAAACTGGTGCAGGGAGAAGGGGCTCTGCTTTAGAGCAGAGCTCCCAGGGAAACTGAGCTCAGGCCAATTCTATAATTTATAGTTTATGCCTCTAGGGGAGTGAGGTCAGAGAACTGAACCCTTACTTGTAAGTTCTTGCCCTAACTTCTAAGTCCTTGGAAGGGTTAGGTTAGCCCATCCTAGGCTTAATTTGCTACCTTAGAAAGAATTAGACCATGGGAGGTCATCTGCTTCATCGTTCAATTTCATCCAACAATTCATTCATCCATCTCTCCCTTCGTCCATCTGCCCATCCATCCATCTATTCATCCATCCATCCACGTATTCATCCAACAAATATTCACTGAGAAAATATTAAAGGATGGTCTAGAACCTGGCCTTTCCATCCTCAATATAGTATGTGTTCTGTGCTGGTCCATATCTGCCCAATTTGACTTAGTGTTTGTCGGCTATAGGTAAGGGATGAAGTCTGGCCCAGACTCTGTCAAAAAAGTTTGTTCTTTCAGTTCTCTGGTTGCTGAATTGGATCCCCAGGCAAACCCTGCATTCTTCTCTCCTGATTTAATTGGTTCATTATTTTAAACTTTTATAGATAAGGGAATAAAAAAGTCAGTGGAATATTGTATTCATCACATTGAAATTAATATGCTTCATTACCACAAAGACAAGGAGTATGGTTGTAATATTTTCTCAAAACTTTTAATTGAACAGAGCACGGGAGGGGGAAAAGCGAAAATGGAAACCACCAAGCTCGGATGTTGTTTTTCACTTTCTCAAAATGTGCGCTGTTTGTGATCCACTCATCTCATTAGTGTTAATTATGACCTAAAATAAAATGGCATTTAACACTGTGCTGAGACTTTAATTAAAGCCAAACCTTCATACCCAGGAACTCTCCGAAGTCCAAGATAGTTACTCTAAAATGGTATAACCTTCTGCTGAGCCAGCGGTATCCACACACTCACTCCATCCCCTGCTGCTGGAAGCCCGATACTTCAATCCATCCACCATCCATCCATCCTTTCAACAAATTAATTTAAGGTAGTTCTGGGGAAAGAAAATGAATATTTATTAAATATCACTCTATTACTTTAAATACATTCTTTGTAACCTAATGTAGCACCAAGGACCTAGGAATATTCAAGTAAGGACAGTGAGTAGTAGTGTATGCATTATTTCATTTAATCTTCAAAAGAGTCTCATGAAGTAAGGACAAATTATTCTATTTATTTTATAAGAGGTGAAACTGAGGTTCACAGAGGTTTAAAAACTTGCCATAAATCATATTCATGGCATGTTTTCCTGCTTTACACTGCTTAGCTAGAAAGAGTAATCTGAATTATCTAAATATATTCATTCATTCATTCATTCATTCATTTAATAGAGATCGCACACTATGTGTCAGATCTATGCTAGGGGCTAGAGAGACCCCAGTCCCTTTATTCACATGTTCAGTGAAGTGGGCCGACAGTTGGTAGAGATGACAAGACTGTGATGAGAAAGAGAAGCAGGAGGGCTGTGGGGCTAGGATGCAGGGACAACCAGCCCAGTCTGGGAATCCAGGAAGGGTTCCCCAAGAAGGTAAGACTACTGGAACAATTTTATCCATAATTCCTACAGAAGGACCCACCCAGAGGGTGGCCTAGTGATTCTTTCAGAGATTATGGCAACCCCAAAACCAGGTTCCCAGAAGCAAGCATGGTGCAGGGCCCATCCAGCCAGACTGCAGGTAGCCTGCGCCTGGGAACCACCTCCAGAAAGCATGCTAATGACTGACCCCAGTCATCTGGGCTTCCTGGCATCAGAATCTGTGGATAATACTGAAACATTAGTGTCTTAAACAGATTAGGCACTAGTAAGGAGTGGCACACCCCTCCTCCCACATCATGGGTTCCCAACTCTTGTCTGGTTTCTGAGTTCTGGAACCTGAGCCAACCATTTCAGCTGCACTGGGCTCCTCCCCTGTATGCCAATCTCTTTATTTGAAGGAAAAGTAAATGCAAGAGAGCAATTACTGATCTGGTCAATAATTCAGAGATTTCTAGGGCTGACATGGTGCTGGAACAACCAACCTGCTCATCGACAGAGAGGAGGCTGTGGCCCAGACCAGGCAAGCCACCTGTCCCATGTCATACAGCAGAACCAGCCCAGGACTCCTGACTCGAGTCTGGTGGTAATTCCTTTGTCCTAGCAGGGACCAGTGGAGAACCTTTTAGGAGAGGTCGGGATGCTGAAGAAAATGATTCTTGCCCATAGATTAGCTTCCTGTTTACCAAACTTTGCCTCCCCTCCTTACCTGCCCTCCCTGGCCAGGAGCCTGGCTGCACAGCTACTCTTATTTCTGCCTGTGACTTGCGCATCAGCTCAATACTTAATCTCTTAGAGAGTTCTCCTTTCAACCTTCATCCACAGGGAAAAGGGACGCAGTTTCAAGGAAAAGTGCATATTGCATTTCTGCAGCCCCACATCTACTACCTGTGATTTCCTATAGGGATAAAACCTGTGAATCAAAGTGGCCAGTGTGACCTTTGGATAATCCCTCAGTCACTGTGATTGGTTTGGGGATGGACATATGAGCCCATCAGAGCCAATGAGATTCTGTAAAATGTTGAAGTTCAGTTACATGAGCCAATACATTCCCTTTTGTTTAAGTGATTCTGGGTTGGCTTTCCTGGTTCTTGCAACCTAAAGAGTCCTGAATGATGAAGTAATAAAAACAGTAACTCGAGTAATATTAATTGGCTGCTTACTCTGGGCTAGGTACTGTGTCAAGTTCTTCCATTTGTGAACTTATTTGACATTCCCAGCATCTTTATGGGATATTCAATATTGTTGTCCTTACATTGTGCCTAGTGAGGTTAAAATAACTCAGACTGCTGCCCAGCAGGTAAGTGATGAAGCTGGGCTTTGAACCTGAGCAGCCTGGCTCTAGAGCTCATGTTCTCAACCACAGTGCAATACTGCCCCTCAGCACATACTCTTTTTGGCTAGAGCCCCAGGAAGCTTCTCTTCCATTTGCTGATCTGGTAGAGACACAGTTCCCAACTCAGTCAAATTCTCAAGAAGGACCAGATGAATTTCATTAGGTCTCCAAGGAGAAGGCAGTTTGCTTGTGGAAATTCATCCCTCCCAGGCACCTGTCTACCACACTATGCCTGAACTTCTATCATTAGATATGTGTATCTTTGGATTGCTAATAGTAATTACAGTTATAATACTGACAATTTTTACTTTTTTTTTGAGACGGAGTTTCACTCTTGTTGCCCAGGCTGGAGAGCAATGGCATGATCTCGGCTCACCACAACCTCTGCCTCCTGGGTTCAAGCGATTCTCCTGCCTCAGCCTCCAGAGTAGCAGGGATTACAGGCACCTGTCACCACACCCAGCTTATTTTCTGTTTTTAATAGAGAGGAGGTTTCTCCGTGTTGGTCAGGCAGGTCTCGAACTCCTGAACTCACGATCCACCCGCTCGGCCTCCCAAAGTGCTGGGATTATAGGCATGAGCCACCGCACCTGGCCGATAGTTTTCACTTTTTAAGATACCTGTTTCTTACCAGGCCTTTCTTTGAGCACTTTGTATATATTACCTCATTTACTTCATAGAGAAGAGGAAAATGAGGTCAACTATCATGTTGGAAGTCATAGAACAATGATGTATTCACTTCCTCAGAGTCTGCTGGAGGACACACCCTGGCTCCTGGCCTCTTGGGCCTGTAGTCTCCTGGAGGGAGAAGCAGGCAGGGGCTCAGCGAGCAGACCACCTGAGGATGGCCAAATGGAATCGCTGCTGCAACCACAGATGCTGGGGCAGAGAGGCAAATCAGGCCCCTTGGTCTGGCAGAGATCAAGAGTGAAAGCACAGACTTCTTAAGAGCCAGCAACTAGCAAAAAGTCCAGATGAAAGTACCCCAAAATGTTGATGCTGGATTTCTTTGCCGTTTGGGTTATTTGGGATACTTATTTTCATTCTTTCATATCTTTGCTATATTTTATGCAATGAGCTGACTTACCCTTATAATTATAAAGAAAACAAAACAAAACAAAATGACAGCCCATTATGAAAATTATAGTAGGAACCAGTAATAAAAGAAATCAGAGATTCTTGGAGGTTCCTTGGAGTGGCTCCAGGGCCAGGGCAGGAGATGCTCAAAGTGAGCCTAAGGATCTTTTGCTGCCAACAGTGAAGAAGTGCACACACACACACACACTCAAACACACACAAAACCCAAACCCCTCAATGATAGGGACATAGGAGCCAACTGCAGGAGCCCCCAGTAGCCAAAGATGGAATAATTTGAGCAACAAAAGAAGTAAAATACGATTGGATTATAACCCAAAGTGTCAACACAAATATCCGTGAGCTCATATTATTATAAACAAACCTCTTATGCAGAATAATTCCCAATAATTCATGAAGATGGTTCATCCTTAAAGAGGGTCTATAACTTTCACTCCTTCAGTGTGAGTTGCACACAGTGACTTCCTTCCAAAGAGCCAAGAGAGGAAGAGAGGAAAATGATTTCACAGCAGAGAAACCTGACAAACACGACCTTAGCCAGGTGATCGAGGTCACCATCAGCAGTGGTAGGTTGTGTTGATAGCATGCACTCTTCAAATGATGTGATGTGAATGACACTTTACCTCTGTGCTCTTCCTCCCCAAACCCCAGTGCAATCATCAGAAAAGCTTCAGATGAGACCCAGTTGAGGGACATTCTACAGACATCTGCCCAATATCTCCTTAACATTGTCAAGGTCACCAAAACAGGGAAGCCTAAGAAACGGTCACAGCCAAGAGGAATCTAAGGAGACATGCCTACTAAATGGAATGTGGGATCCTGAACTAGAAAAAGGACTTCAAGTAAAAACTCAGGAAGTCTGAGTTAAGTATTGACTTGAGCAAATAATAACATTGCAACATTGGTCCATTAGTGTGACAGTGTTAACCTAAGCTGTTACCAACGGGGGTTGCCAGGTGTGCAGGATGTGGGAACTCTCTTACTATCTTTGAAGTTTTTCTGTAACTATAATTTCAAACTATTCTAAAATGAAAAGTTTGTTCTGAAAAGCTAGATAGGAACAGAGCATGGCAGGAGAAACAGGCATATTACAAAGGCTTGGGATGATCTCTCAGGTCAGCTGAAAAAGTGATTTAACCCCCAGTGACTCTTTGACTTTTTTTCCAGAAAAAAAAATCTAGATTTCTGTAAATAAATCTGTCTGCTGGACTGGAAGGGGACAAGGTTATTGTACCTAACTGGCCTTCCCCAAATCCCATAGGGGCCTCATGGCAGTTAGATTCATTAATTCAGCATTTTCTAATGATTAAAACTGATCAATAAGCCACTGGGTCTGTTCTTTAAATCAATTGCCCCATTAATGAGAATGAAAGCACCATTTTATTACCCAAGCCCTGGCCCTTTTGCAGAAAAGGCTTCTGGGGGTTCGGGCTTCCATTCCCTGTGCAGTGTATTAGGTTAATTACTCTCCCACTCAGGTCTTCCAAGCCTGATGCCTGTGACTTGGAACAAAATGAGCTGAAGGGAAAGACTTCTAGAAAAATGGGTTAGAGGCTTTCACTGAGTGAGACACTCAGTTAGTTCAGGAGTCAACTAAATTTTACCAAGGATCTTCTGAGTGCTCGGGCTGCTGCTCAAATGCTACCTCTGTAGAGAGACCTCCCTTTACCACCTTGTCTAAAACATCAATCCCCCCATGCTCTCTTGCCCCTGCTTTAGTTTTCTTTGAAGTGTTTATCACTACTAGATGTTATATTTAACTGTTTGTTTGTCTTTTTGCTTTGCTCCCCACTAAACTGAAAACCTCTTGAGGGCAGGGCACCTTGTCTGCCTTGTTCATCCCCAAAATATAACCAATAGTAGATCTCAATAAATAGTTTTGAATAAAAGAATGCAGAGGGCCGGGCGTGGTGGCTCATGCCTGTAATTCTAGCACTTTGGAAGGCTGAGGCGGGTGGATTACCTGAGCTCAGGAGTTCGAGACCAGCCTGGTCAACATGGTGAAACCCTGTCTTTACTAAATACTCAGGGTACAGAAATGAATGGGACCCAGACTCTACCCTCCTAGATCTTATAGGGTAGTGGGGAGATGAGTACTTGAACAAGGTGGAATTACAATGCAGAGAGGGAAATGCTAGGGAGGGGGCCAGTGAGAATTGAAGAGGGGAACTGAGCCTGTTTTGAGAGGTTAGGAAAGCCTTCCTAGGAGAAGGGATATCTAAGATGATCTGCAGGCCGGACGCGGTGGCTCAAGCCTGTAATCCCAGCACTTTGGGAGGCCGAGACGGGCGGATCACGAGGTCAGGAGATCGAGACCATCCTGGCTAACACGGTGAAACTCCGTCTCTACTAAAAAAAAATACAAAAATCTAGCCGGGCGAGGTGGCGGGCGCCTGTAGTCCCAGCTACTCTGGAGGCTGAGGCAGGAGAATGGCGTAAACCCGGGAGGCGGAGCTTGCAGTGAGCTGAGATCCGGCCACTGCACTCCAGCCCGGGTGACAGAGCGAGACTCCGTCTCAAAAAAAAAAAAAAAAGATGACCTGCAGGTAGAGCAGACATGTGCCGGAAGAAAAGAAGAGAAACAGAGCTGTTCAGGCACAGAGTGCAGGATGTGCAAGAGTGGATGAGGGTGCAGGAAGAGGAGCCCATTGGTCGGCATGGCCAGAACACAGAGTATAGGAGGGGTCACAGGATGAGGCTAGAGACATGGGCGGGGCAGATCACAAGGCCTTGGCAGTATCTGGCTAACACTGAGGATGGGATCCAGGAGGTGGTGGGGACCTGTGGGAGAAAGTGGCATGGTCAAATTTGTCTTAGAAATATGACTTTGTTTGGAGTGTGTGGACAGGATTGGAGGAGAGTACAGACAGGGTTGAAGGAGGGTGTAGATGGGATTGGAGGAGAGTATAGAAAGGGTGGTGGAAGGGAGTGTACACAGGGCTGGAGGAGGGGGCAGGAGTGAAGGCACAGGCCAGCTGGGAGCAGTGCAGAGATCCGTGAGACACGATGGTAAAGCTGCTGGGCCATGGTATGTGGGAAGGAGAGGAGAGAGATGTAGGTGCAGACTCTCAGAGGGCAGGATAAACAGGACTTGACTGATTAGGGATGTAGGGGAGGAAATGTCAAGGTTGACTCCCAGGCCTCTGGTTTGGGGACCAGGATGTGGGTGGAGCAATTCCCTGAGTGGGGATCACTGGGGCAGGACAGACTGTAAGATGACCTAAGGGTGAATTTAGTTATATTTCTCAGGCAAGGGGCCTTTGATGAGAAATCCAGAACATTCTCTTTCTGTTCTTCTAACTCTGGCAATGCCCAAACTCCTTGTCTTCTGTAGGAGAAACCCTGGATTCGGGCTAAAATCCCCTTGGCTGGCCTGGTGTAGCTGCTGGGGGAGAGGCAGCTAGGTGGAGATGAAGCCCAGGCACCCTCCTTTCTCCTGCTGAAACCCAGTATGCACCAGCTTCAGCACGGTGGGAGAGCAGCCTCTGTCTATGGGACTCCAGCAAGTCCAAGTTGGAATAAGCAAGTGTGGGATAATTTAAAGGCTGGGACTTTAAAGTCAAATACCCCAGAATTTCAGTCTGGCTCAGATATTTAGTAACTGTGTGACCATGGACAAGTCATTCTGAGACTCAGGTCTCAGTCTGCCAAATGGAGCTGACATATTCCCTCGAGAGTCGTTGAGAGGATCAGAACCAACACCTGAGCCAGGATGATCTGAAATACCACATAGTGCTTCTTTCCCCAGTGTCTTCTTCTCTATCCTCTATCCCTGATTCAAGAAGTGGTGAGATGGCCTCTCCCAGGTGTCCTCAGGGCAGCTTTTAGGCAAATGCCGAGAAAAAGAGAAGAGCACCCATAAGCCCAGTTTTTGAGTTTTAAGGAAGACTTTGCAACTCCCATTCTTGGCTTTCCAAAGCCCAGTCCTTGAAATGCTCAAGCAATAAGTTGGATGCCTTAACCAATAGATCTTGAAGAATATGTGAGGGTGTGTGGGATAGGTTTCTCTCCAGGGAGTAGAGGAAGATTCTCTGGGCTGGAGGGAAAGGAGGATAGACAGAGGAGGAACAAAAGACTCAAATGCTGAGAGTGTTTCTGACTCCACTCTCTCTAGGACCAGGCGAGGGCTTTTGCCCATGATCTTGTGATGACAGAACCTAAGCTTTTAAGTAGGCTTTGAGAGTCAGGACAAGTGGGCTTGGTGTCTCTTCCTGGATGTAGCTTGGGGAGGTGGCAAAGCTTCTGGCTCTCCTCTACTCCAGGACTGTTTGGTGGCAGGAAGGCAGGAAAGGCCTCAGTTCTCAGATTGGAGAGGAGACTCTTCGGGAGATTAGCATCTCCTGGAGAAGGACGAGCAGAGACCTGGGCAGTCTTGGAAAGGTCTTGCGGTTCAACATGGAGGAAATGGGATGCTCTGGTATATTCAGGGCTGGAGACAGAGGAAATGTGGTTCCAGCACAGCCTTCAGTGACAGAGAGTCATTCCTCCCCCAGGTAGCTCTTTCCTCACCAGTGCCAGGACACCTTGTAAATTCTCTAGTGGGAAGAGAAGGGAAAGAACACCCTACATAGACTGCAAACTCTTTGCACTGGCTGAGCTTACCCCAAATAAACTAAAACTAAAATATCCATGCCCAGCAGAATGAGGACCCAAGAAAGAAGTCAAGTTCAGTTACAGAAAAATAGAAACTACCTTTCTGCAATACCTGGACTGGATGCCTGAAGTCTGCTACCTACAGTGTGTCTACATTCAGTAAATGCTGGCTATGGTCATTTGATAGGGGATTGGTGTCTTCCCCTGACTGGAGTGCAGACGGCAAGAAGGAGCCCCCACTGTGTCTACAGCCAGGCCTGGAGACAAGGAGTGACTGCTGGATTGTGCTCAAGCCTTGCAAGGAAAGGTCTGTGTTGTACACATTGAGAGGAGAACCAAGAAGTAGAAATTGATGTTGGAAAGACGTGTGAGTTCCTCCTGGGCAGGTTGGGGTCTGATTCCTCTTGCAATCTGTGGCATTCAGCACAGCCTCGATATCCAATATATATTTGTGGGTTCAAAAATGAGCATGTGCTGAATGAATGAATGAGTGGGTAGGTGTGAACCATATGCTTTTATGTTGAATTGCAGCGATGAGAAGGGTATAATATGGGGCTGGGGGAGCAGTAGCCCATGTGTCTTTTTGGCCTCAGCCCCTTTACTCTCCTGGAGATCAGGCAAGTCCTCTGCTGGGTCAGGAATGCAGCTGCTGAAGGCCCCAGGGGAGGTGCAGAACTCGCATCTAACCTCACTGCTTGTGATCTGAAGACCTCTGCTCCTGTTCACCCAAACAAACCATGGATGGCAGCATCTTTGGGATTCCCCAACTTCTAGAACTGTGGAGATGGCAAGGGTCTCAGATGCCATCTAACATCACTCTCTCATTTTGCAGGCCAGGAAACGTCAGACCTACTTTGGCCAAGGTCAGACAGGAAACTGTGATGGATGTGACATTCTGAGTCACGCATGACAATGTACATGCAGAAACACATACCCACGTGTCCCCACATGCACTGCAGTGGAACACACAGACTCCTGTGTGGGCCCCCCAACATGTGCTTCCCATCATGGATGCCCTCAAATGTGGAACTCAAGCCCCACCTATCCTCTCCTTTGAGCTCCAGACTCATGCCGTCAGCCGTCCTCAACCTTTCCACCTGGGTGGCTGACAGGGTGCTCAAACATATCAGGTCCCAAACCAAACCCTTGATTTCTGTCTCACCAAATGCCCCTGAACAGATCTTCCAGGAAATGCCCATTCTATGACATCAGCCACCTAGGTGTCATCTGAGAGCGTTCTCCTTCCTCACCCGTCCAGTCCCCAGGGAAATCCTCTGCAGACCCCATTGGCTCCATCTCTGAGATAGATCCCAACCTCGACTTGTTAATCTCACTGGTTCTTTTGCCACGTGAGCTTTCTCTGTGAACAGCAAGCCCATGCTGGCTCCTGTCCAGGACACACAGCAGTAAAGGCACAAGAGTGGCCAAGGACAAGTCTCCTGAGCTCTGCTGGGCACAGAAGGAGGGATAGACTGGGCACAGCGGGAGGGTCGGGGAGTCCCACTGGTCAGGAGCCTGGAGCTCCACCTTGGTGGGACTCTGGGGGCCATTTGACAAGAAGAAGGAGAGGACCCATCCCTTTCTTCCCATGTCACTAGAGGCAGACACTAAGCCCAGGGTTGAAATCCACAAATGGGTGAGACAGGAACATGGGACAGGCCTGGAGTCCTGGTCTCCCCTCACCTTAGCTCTTCAGCTGCCACCCAGCTAGTCGGGGAAGGACATAGGAACAAATATCATTAGCTGGGTGTCTCCTGGCAGAAACCATAAATCACAAAAAGTGTTATGCTCCAAATCCAGACTGGCACCGCACTGTGATTTACTTTAAGTAGACAAATGAATGTTTTTTATAAAAATCATTCTCCTTTAAATATTAAGGGGGAAAAGTTTTCCATTTTCTTCGGTATGGTTTTTATTATATCTTGAGGGCAAAGACTTCCAATTTCAAAATGGAAATCAATGAGAAACATGATTGAATTTAGGAAACATGGTTTTACAGCCAACAGTTTTGGGCTGTGCCAGAAGTTCTGAAGGCTATAACTATATCTATAATTCATACTAATATTTTGAGGATTTGAAAAGCAGCTGGGCCTTGGTTTCCTGAGAAGCTAACTTCAAGATGGTAATGTCCTATGTTCTTTGGGAGCCAGAGATACCTTTAGACGAGCTTATTTCCTTGCATCTTTCTTCATGCTCCTCCCACCTCTGTGGGCCATGGGAACGGTTAGATGGGCTAATGTGCCTAAGAAAATAGGCCAGAATAAGCAATAAATGGCAGCTCTTATGATCATTCTACTCCTGGAAGGAGCTCAAAGGGGCCAGGAAAAAATTCAGGGGCCTATCAGGAGATGAACGGTGGAGATCTGAGGACACAGAAGCAGTTCTATTAAAAATAATGCCAAAAACTGAAATTACTTTTGCACCCACCTAATAATAGTCAAAGGTCTCATCTCAAAGTTAGGGTTCTGAGAGAAGATGAAAACACAGGACAAGAAAGCAAGGAGTCTTGTTCCAAGCCTGGTTCCAGATAAAAAGCAGAGTATTCCTGAGCTGTGCATGTTAACTCCTCACTGCCTCCGCAAATTTTTAAAATTTTGAATCTGCAAAATTCCTCAAGTCCTGAGGAAAGATCTCTCTATAGAAAGAAGGAGAAAGGGAGAAAGGAAGGAGACTCTGCCAAAAAGTGTTAATGATACTTCTCTCCATGTGGTAGGAATTCAGGCGTTGTGGTTTTTCTTCTTTCTAGTCGCTGTATTTCTCAAATTTTCCATAGCGGACATATATTGCATTTACAATAAAGGCCAAGATTCCTGCACTGTCCCTTGTATTCCCCCCTACTCCCACCCATGCCTTTGTCATGAGTCCCTCTGAAGTATCCTAATTTGGGTGTCCCTCTGTTTCTTGTGGGGATCCTGACACACACCCACCATGAATGGAAGGTAATTGTGACCATGAAGAGAGCAAAGCAAAATGATACTGTGAAGTCCTAGTAAGAGGCGGCTGCTTTCCAAAGGCTCTTGGGACAATGCCCACCTACTTTGGGTTAAAAAAAAAAAAAAGTGATCAGAGAAGACTAGCTCATTATTAGACAAGCATTAAAGTCACGCAGGCAAGAAGTACCACTTGGTCCTCGAGCAGTCAGGACTGAGAGGCTAGAAATGGAGTCCCTCAGTGCCTGTCTTAATGCTTTTGATGCTGGGCCCAAGGACTACCGAAATAAGCCCACAAACCAGAAGCCCCATGACTTTGGAAACTTCGACTTAGATGGCTGCTTGTGATCTGTCACCTGTGAGGCTGTCTCAGTTTCTAGGCTCCCAAACCCCCAACAGGAGCCTGAGAATGGTTATATGTTCAGACCTGTTGTGGAAAACATGGCTGTCTTGGGAATTTGGGACTGGTGCAGTCTTTGCAGTGATCGTCTCAAATGCAAATCTGATGGAGTCATTTGCCTCCTTTGATTTCTTCTTCCATTCTCTTGCTCACTCACCAGGTACGTCTCATGCTCCTGCTGTGGCCTGGATGCTGTGCTAGACTCTGTAGCTTCAATGGTTCACAAGACAGACCCTTCCTCTGCTGCTCACTACCGGCAGGAAGGGCAGGTCTGTACACACGATGAGATCTGTGTGATCCTCCCCTCTCCCTCTGCCTCCAAAACTCATCTGCCATCTCTAGGAAAAGCAATCTCTATGAGCTATAGTTTGAATACTTGTCCCCTCAAAAACTCATGTTGAAACTCAATCTCCAATGTGGCAGTATTGCGAGGTAGAACCTTTACGAGGTAAATCTATTCATGGGTTAATGATTTAATGGATTACTTGTGGAGTGGGACTGGCGGCTTTTTAGGAGAAACCTGAGCTAGCACACTCAGCCCCCTCACCATATGATGCCCTATGCTGCTTTGGGACTATGCAAAGAGTACCTGCCCCCAGCAAGAAGGGCTCACCAGATGTGCTCCCTCAACCTGGGACTTCCAAGCCTCCATAAGAAATAAATTCCTTTTCTTTATAAATTGCCTAGTTTCAGGTGTTCTAAGCAACAGAAAAGGGACTGAGACATGTAACATCCTATTCTCTTTCACTTCTTTGGTGGAATCCCCCATGCTATTCTTTTTGGTCTCTGTGCATTTGCTTATACTGATCCCTCTGCCTGCAATGCCTTTCTTTTAGGTTCAACTCAGGTGATACCTCCTCCCTCTAGGTCCCTGCTTAGATAACTCTTAGAGAGCCTCGTGAGGAATGTATCCCAGCAGGTATCACATCTGTGTCCCTGTCTGTGTCCTGCCCTGGGTTTTGAATGTTTTGAGGCCATAGCCTGGGTATTATATTCATTTCTCAACATTCCTAGAGTCCAGCAGCAGGTCTGGCATGGGTTGTTGTGCAGTCAAGGTTTGCTGAGTGGCTGAGTGACTGTGAGGACATCCAGTGCTGTGCAGCCCGGTGGGAAGGTCATCTGATCGCACTAGTCTGCAGGTACACACGTGTACTCTTACAGCAGCTTGTTTTGACTAGTTCCAAAGTCTGTCTCACTCTTTTTAACCAAAAACTTACCCCCAACAGTTGGAGATCTTAAGGGATGGGATAGGTTATTTCTGTAGGAGCTGGGGAAGTGTGAGGGACCTAGAATGATGTGGGGAAGCTGTCCATCCTCGGGAAAGGGTTAATCTCAAGGGTGGTCAGGGGCATTTGACATGGAGCCACAGAGCTGGAGGGCCCATAGAGGCCCATCAAGCCAACCAGCACCTTCCAGATGGAAACTGAGGCCTGAGCCAAGGCGGTGGTGGGTGCCTGCCCTAAGAAGTGGGTGACAGAGCTGGGACTCGAAACCAGAGCTCTTGGCTCCCTCCCCACCCCCATTTCTCAGGACTTGGAAGCCCTGAGTTGGGGCCTCCACTCACATTCGAAAGACTTACTGAGTTGGCTGGGTGCGGTGGCTCACACCTGTAATCCCAGGACTTTGGGAGGTTGAGGTGCGCAGATTACCTGAGGTCAGGAATTCAAGACCAGCGTGGCCAACATGGTGAAATCCCATCTCTACTAAAAATACAAAAATTAGCCAGGCATGGTGGCTCATGCCTGTAGTTCCAGCTACTCAGGAGGCTGAGGCAGGAGAACTGCTTGAACCTGGGAGGTGGAAGTTGCAGTGAACTGAGATCATGCCACTGCACTCCAGCCTGGGGGTGACAGGGTGAGGCTCAGTCTCCAAAAAAAAAAAAAAGAAGAGAAAAGACTTACTGAGTCATGTCTGTGCACATGGACAGCCAGAGTGAAGCTGATGTTCTAAGCATGGGGACAGGAATAGGGGTGGGCATGGGTGAGGGCCACAGCGGGAGCCAAGAGCCTTGCTGACCTGTGGCTCCCTCCCATGTGCACTATTAAAGGGACAGTGGGAAGCAGCCATGCAATTGTTAGGATGATGCTCCACAGTCCTGCTTGAACTCTACTGGCTACTTGAGGTAGAAGGTGGAGGAAAATGTCTATGAGATGGTGACTGTGCTGGATGGTCCCCATTTGCCCCTCCACATCCACTCTGCTCTCTGCCCCTGGAAGCTCATCTTCATGGATGGCATCTCCCAGGCTCCCACGACCTCTAGCTTCTAACAGGATGCAGCCGGTGGGAAGTTTCAGGTGCTCACAGGGTCTTTATTGTTCAGCTCTTTCCGGTTGAGTTGGGGACTGGCAGCAGCAGCGAGGCTCACGCTGGGCAGCCCTGACCTACAGCACAGGTCTCTCTGGGTTCTGCCCTTCAGGCTCAGGGATGGTAGTAGCTTCCTGCTACTAGTTCTGGGGCATTTTACACTCTCTTGTCTTTCTCTTAACCCCTCCCACACTTCTGTAAACAGCCTTCATAAAACTCCCTGCAGATGCAGGCCTGGGATTGTCACGAGGACTTAAAATTGCCATTAATTCTTGTGTGTTTCTTGCACACTTGGTGTGTGCACTGAGCTTCATTCTGGGAAAACTGAGAGGAAGCTGTTCACAGGGCCCATATAGGCACTCCATCAACTGAAGCTTTGCCTATTATTAGAACAGTGTTCCCAGTGACTTGGAGCACTTAGAGGTCACATCCTCCCTGGCCTTGCCCCTCAGAGTCATGCTACTCTCGCTGCTTGGAGAAGGCAGGTTGGCAAGAGGTCAGAATTCTGAGCCTTGGAGTACGAGGAAGATCAGTACCCAGCCTGTTTTGCTCTCTCTTCCTCTCCCCCACCTCAACCTCATACTAGCCCTTTGGGGCCCAAGGCCTTTCCAGGGCTGTTGGAAAGCTTTCTCCTACGCACAGATTTTTCTAATTTCTTGCCAGGTGGCCAAATCATTGGTCAATGAGCAAGATGACTGAATGGTTTGAGAGAGGCTGGTTTCTCGAACAGGATTTCCCCCCACAGCAGGAACATGGCAATTAAACTTTGCTATGGTTGGGGGAACAAAGTTTCTCCAAGCAGAATGTCAATTCTCAGACCACGATATAAGTCAGAAGTGGAGTGGAAACAGGGTTATGGTCCCAGCACTGAAAGCCATTTCTCCTCTGCTCTGACACACCAAGGAGAGGCAAGAGCAGACTGAACCACCTGAAACTGGAAAAGAAGTCAGCTTTGCAGATCTCAATAAACTCCAAATGCCTCGCAACACATCTAGGACCTGCCTTGGTGAAGGTGGGCCTAGAAATTGCTATTGGCCAACTGTGGCTGGAACCACATCATACTCTTTGGTCTTGGTTTGATGCATGTGAATTTAACCAGAGCAAAATGGGATCTGGAGAGAAACTGAGCTTTGCCAGTTAAAGCAATTCTCCAGAGTGAATTATGCCTTCCCTGGCCTTGGCTTCCACGTGTCTCCTCTAGGTAAGCATCTCACTGGGCCGAGTGTGACCTGCATATTAACATACACTGAAAATCTGTCATTTTTATGCAACATGGCCCTGAGTGCACTCTGACTTCCTCATCTAATGCACAACTAAAGAAGGAGAAATTTCTCCCAACAAATTGAGAAAAATATTAGTTTTGTTGGATGTATTTTGAGTTGGCATATTTACATGTATTTTAAGAATGACTTAAGATATTTTGAAGATAATTTTGAGTATACCCAATTTTTATCTTTTATGCTGACTCCAGAGTCACTTAAGTCATTATTTTAGAATATGTTTTATCCAGCCAACTTGCAGATCCTTATTTTTATAAGTGGTAATGATGCAAACTTGATTCTGGCTCATTTTTGAATTGTTCTGAATTTAAGATTGGCAAGCTCCAAAATAAAGGTTTTATGATACACCTTATAAATACAGTTCAGAACCAGGTACTGTTAACAGTCTTACATTAGCTTAACATTATCTTATTATATTCCAAAAGCATAAAGAAAATTTCTGTTCACACCATTAACTAGATGATGTGAACGCAAGTCATGTACCTAAGTGTGAAACTACTGACTGCAAGCATACTCTGGAAATTAGTTAACATTGTAATTTTTGCCAACAAATGGCTAACCTAATTTACCCACAGGTGGATTTGAGCTGTATCCAGATGCTTGATATGCAGGTAAATCACGGGTAATATCTGCATAGGAAAGAGTAATGAACAAATCCAACAGTAGCTGGAACGAATACTTTGCTTTAAGTAATATCTTTTACCCTCATTAAATACATTAATATTCATGGGTAAATGATTATCTATATGCATTTCCTACTGTAGTGATCCAGATTCAGCCAATGCTCCCCCTTTTAAAATGGATACCCAGTATCACAGTACAACACAATTTTATTGTGACTAGAATAGTACATACAATTTATGGATTTATTACCTCTTTGTGAACATGACTAGAATGTGAGCTCCTTTGGGGCTTTGGTTGCATTTTACCCTTTGGAGCACCCCCCATGGCCCTGAAGCCCAGTGCCGGGCACAGAGTAGGTGCTCAGCAATGCTCAGTATGTGGAAAACGGGTGCCTGGTCAATGGCATGGATCCTCCACAGCAGAAGAGCTCAGAAAAGGCAGCTCATAGTGGCTGCAGGGACCAGGGCAGCCTTCTCCGAGAAGGTGGGACAAAGCTGAGCCCCAGAGAAGGGCAAGGCTTGGCACTGGTGAATGGAGTGCAGAGGATGCTTCAGAATGAGAGGAGGGATTGACAGACTTGGGCACTGGTGCAGAGGTTGGAAAGTGAAAAGGATGGTGTGACCTTTGTAGAAGATGAATTGCCAGATGAAAGGGACCACTGTGGGTTTGTCAGATTAGCACCCTGCTTTCTAGGAAATGTCTTCCCCCGATTCAAATGATTTTAGTGAAAATTTCAATATTCCTGCAATATGAGCTCCTTCTGGCCAGCAGATGCTTGGTTCAGGGTGGGAGTGGAAGGTTGGAGCTAAGGGCATCAATTCACCCTCTTCTGGGAGGCCAGGCTTCTGGTATACACCTGGAGTTACTGGTGGCCACATTCTGCCATGGATATTGGAAAAATGACATTATGTCTACAGGTAAAGGGAAACAAGCAGAGATGAGAGAGAGAGAAACAGAGAGAGAGAGAGGGAGACTGAGATTCCTGAATGCTGTGCCACTCCAGGCCCTGGTTCCACGTGAGGCCCTCTTGCCATCCTCCATCAGAATGCCTCTGAGAAGTCCCTCTTTTTGGCTTAAGATAAGTAGAGCTGGTTTCTGTTACTTGGCATTAAATTAGAGATTTTTACCTTCATTTGTAGCCTGAAGCTGGATTGGGCAGAGAGGGCATCACAAATTATTGCTCAAAACCAAGTCTCAACTCCAGAAGTAGCCTCACAGACGCATATTTGATGATGATGATGATGATGAAGAGTGAGGAGAAGAAGCAAAGGAGAAGATATGTTCATGATGTCACTTTCTGCTCTTTCCAAGGACACTGAGCCGATCATCACTGGGCAGAAACAATGCTTGCTGAAGCCTCAGTCCAGCCAGGTAGAGAGTTTTCCCAATTCCTTATGGACACACGGCAAGATGCAAAATTCCAAGTCCAGAAACTGTGACAGATGCCATCCCTCTTGGCTCATATTGAAATAAATGGGGTTCATAGCTGGGCTGACTTTTCTCCAATTGCTGTCTGCATGCCCAGCAGTCGGTCCCCTACTCCTTTCCCTTGGGGTGGGTGGATGTAGGCCTAGACCTTCACTCCTTCCCCTGACTCAGCTGTGTGCTCTCTCACCGCAAACAAGAAAAATGAAGAGTGAAAATCTGGGCCTAATGACTTTCAGAATCAACCTAAATGTCTGTCAGCTCCAGGAAGGCAGGAACTGTGCCTTTGTTTTTTTGTTGGTTTTGCAGGGGAAAGGTGGGGGGATGCACCCAGGGTTTGCTGAACCACTCAGAGCTCAGGTTTTCCCATCTGTAAAATGGGACAGCAGTGCCTGTCTTTCTACAGGGATGTTTTAATGACAAAAACAGAGCTGATGTATATAAAGGCACAAGCATATGCCTGACATGCTATAGGCGTGTAAGTAAATGTTAGTCCCTCTCTGTCCCAGCAGGGACCTTAGAGCCTGACATGGAACGTCACTTGAGCAAGCACACATGAAAACCTGTAGCCTTCCGCAATCCAGTGCTCACGTGAAAACCTGTAGCCTTCCACAATCCAGTGCACACATGAAAACCTGTAGCCTTCCACAATCCAGTGCACACATGAAAACCTGTAGCCTTCCACAATCCAGTGCACACATGAAAACCTGTAGCCTTCCACGATCCAGTGCTCTACTGTTTACCCTAAGTGGGCAACGCCCCCTTTCCTCTGTTTCTGGCTACCACAGATGAAACCCAATGACTTCAGGTCCCCTTCCCTCCCCTCTTCTCCCCTCTCCTCCCCTTCCCTTCCCTTCCCTCTCCTCTCCTCCCCTCCCCTCCCCTCCCCTCCCCTTCCCTTCCTTTCTTTTCTTGAGATACAGTCTCAATCTGTTGCCCAGGCTAGAATGCAGTGGTTCAATCTGGCCTCACTGCAACCTCTGCCTCCTGGGCTCAAGCTATCCTCCCACCTCAGCCTCCTGAGTAGCTGAAACTATAAGCATGTGTCATCACACTCGGCTAACTTTTTGTATTTTTAGTAGAGATGGGGCTTTTTCATGTTGCCCAGGCTGGTCTTGAACTCCTGGGCTCAAGCGAATTATCCGCCTCGGCCTCCCATGGTGCTGGAATTACAGGCACTAGCCACACACTGGTCAGCTTCAGGTCTTCTATTCTTGGCCACTAGAAGTTCCTTTCCCTAACCTGGCAACCAGGCACTCATGCTGCACTCTCCTCTTTGTCTTCCTCTCTCTGTTTCCCCCTCCCCCACAGCCAACCAGCTCCTTCATCGCTCACCCTGACAGCCACAAACGCCTATTTATTTGCCGAGTAACTTCCTCATGGTTTAATATCCCCTTGAATTACTGTACAATCTCTTTCAAGTTATATTTGATTATTTTTCACATTTAAAAACATGAACACAATTACCCAACAGTGGCACGTGCCCTTACAGTCAGAAATAAAATAGTATTGCAATACGATATATGCATTTTAGACAAGTAGTCAGTCCCTGGAAATTATGTCTCCAGCGTGGAGAGAGATCTGCAGTGATAGGTACCATATAAATGCATATGAGACAATAAATAGTTACAAAGGGAGAGGATGCTGAATAATTAATCCACCCGCCTCTCCAGGAACATTCTTTATAAATCTGTCCTAAGCATTCATTTGTTTTTTTACAGAAGCAAATATTTAAAAGTAAAGAATAAGTAATGTCCAGGAAGGAGACATAAAAAGAAAACAATCAGCGCGGGGGTGGCAGTAGAAGATTATAGATGGCAAGGGCTCCAAGATGGCTGCACTACTGACTGATGGCATTTGCTAAGGAGATGCCTGGGGTACAGGACGGGGTTGTTCACTGTGGAGACAGTCTTGGCTTGAGGTCAGATCTAGGCATTAGGCATTCATGCTGGGTTAATGCCATAGACTTCTTATTAGGCCCAAGTCTGTGTGTAGCTGGAGAAGGAAAAACCCACAGGGACACATTTAGAAAGTTCTAGAACCCACCTGCCTTCCCTTGATACAGATGGGACTCTAAGAATCACAGGATAAGAAAAGGATTTAATATGGTCCACTCCAAGCCTTGGCTTTGATTTGCATCCCTCCTGTGAGGGGTACCCACTGCTTCCCTTGGTGACTTGTCTAGTTTATCTCTGGGAGCCCTGACTGTTAGAAGGTTCTTCTGATGGAGTCCAGAGTTGTCTCCATGAGATCCATCTTTCCCTAGTTGTCCCCTAAGAGCCAAGAATAGCCCACGCCCTCTGCCCTTCAGAGGCAGAGATCAAGCCCTACTCACCCCTTCTCCTGGCTTTGGGCCTGAATTTCCCCTGATCTGAAATTCCTTTGGGTTCAGAAGCTCCTTATTAGAACGTGGTCTTTGTACAGTCATTCATTCCTTAGTGGAAAACAGAGTTGTTATTCTCCTTGTATATTTTAGATCCACATGTTTTATCAGATGCTTTGCAAATATTTCCTCTCATATTGTGGCTTGCCTTTTCCCTTTAATAGTGTCTTTTGGAGCAGAAGTTAAAAATTTTGATGAAATCCAATTTATTAATGGAGAGCTGGTGCAGTATAAAATGCTACATCTACTTTGGAAAATCCTAAGTTTGCAATTTCTTAAAAAGTTAAGGGTTCACCCATTATGTGATCCAGCAATTCCACTCCTAGGTATTTGCCCAAGAGGAATGAAAGCATTTCCACATAAAGATTTGTACATGAATAGCATAGTAGCTTTATTAGTAATGGTCAAAAGTTGAAATTGTCTATAAATAGGTGAATGAATAAGCCTACTGTGGTATATCCATACAAAGAAATATTACAATACTACTTAGCAAGAAAAAGGAATGAAGTATTCAGCTATACAACGTGAATGAGTCCCAAAATAATGCAGAATAAAAGAAGACAGACAAGAATGCATACCACATGGCTGATTTAGATAAAACTCTAGAAAATGTATACTACTCTGCAGTGATGGGAAGCAGATCAGTGTTACCTGAGGTGGGGGATGGCGGGGTGGGTGGGATGGAAGGTGGGATTAAAAAGGACATGAAGAAATTTTGGGGGATGATACTTACATTCATATATTGATTGTGGTGATTTCATAGGTGTAGCCATATGTCCAGACTAATAAAATCAGATATGTTAAATATGCACAATGTTTTTAATTTCAATTATATTTCAATATATCTGTTTTTTTAATAAAAAGGAATTTGAATATTATTGAATTTGACATTAAAGGGTATCTAATCTATAACCCTTAGCAATATTTCTTAAAATTCCCTTTTGTCTCCCCTCTGATATTCTTCCTTCTCCCAACTACACAGGAGCCGCTCATGCTGTAAAGCACAAGAGGACTCCCCAGGGCACCCCTCCTTTGGGAGTTTTCTGGCTCTTTCCTGGTTCTCTTTCCGCGGTGGCTCAAGCCTGTAATCCCAGCACTTTGGGAGGCCGAGACGGGCGGATCACGAGGTCAGGAGATCGAGACCATCCTGGCTAATACGGCGAAACCCCGTCTCTACTAAAAAATACAAAAAACTAGCCGGGCGACGAGGCGGGCGCCTGTAGTCCCAGCTACTCGGAGGCTGAGACAGGAGAATGGCGTGAACGCGGGAGGCGGAGCTTGCAGTGAGCTGAGAGCCGGCCACTGCACTCCAGCCTGGGCGGCAGAGCAATACTCCGTCTCAAAAAAAAAAAAAAAAAAAAAAAAAAAAAAAAAAAAAAAAAAAAGCCTGAGTACCTGCTTGGTTACAACAGGATTGTACCAGAATGGAGAGGCTGGGTGGTGAACAGGTCAGTGCTCCTCCTAATCTAAAAAATGCCTTTGTGTGAGTTAGAAAATGATGCTCAGGCTGAGTGGATGAATTTGAAAACTACTCCCCACTGGACAGATCCAGACTTGTAAGCACTGGATTTGGGGAATAGATGAATCAATATCTGAATTAAAAGATGCTTCTTTTCTCTGGGTAGAGACAGAGCCTGCACCAGGATGCATGGCTTGGGGAGCACAGCATGGCTGGATTTCAGCTCCCACTCACTTCTTCATTAAGAGCCTTTGTTCAGTGCATAAACTAAACAATGGACCGTGGATGCTGTGGAACAAAAGTTTGGATGGCAGGCAAAATAAAATATTCTTAAGAAGAGAGGAAAGTTGAGAAAACCACTTGATAGTAAATCTTGTTCCCATATCTATTTTTATTTTCATTTTGCATAAAATGAGTTTATTCATTCAACCGTTGAGAGCTGTTTAAATCGATTCCAGTTTTTGCTGTTGAAATCATACCGCAACAAATGTTTTTGCATTTATCTCTTAAAAAATGTGTTCAACAAGAATTTTTTAGGGTCAATACTTAATAGTGCATTATTACGCCATTTGGGGGTCATATTTAACTTTTCTAGGCATTTCCAAACTATTTACAAAGTAGGTATACCAATTTTCTTTTCCACCAGTAATGTGTAAGAGTTCCTGTTGCTCCATATTTTCATCAATTCTTTATTAAATTTCTTAATTCTTGTCAACATGCTGGTTATGAAATTATAGCTGTGTTCTTTCTTGATTAATAAACTTTATTTTTTAGAGTAGTTTTAGGCTCACAGCAAAATTGCGTGGGAAGTAGAAGAGTTCCCATATACTCCCTACTCCCACACATGCACAGCTTCCCCCACCATCAACATCCTGCACCAGGATGATGCATTTGTAATAACTGATGAATCTATAATGACACATCACTATCACCCAGAGTCCATAGTTTACATTAGGGTTCACTCCTGGTACATTCTATGTGTTTTGACAAATGAATTACAGCATATGTCTATCATTGTAGTAGCAAACAGAACTGTTTCACTGCTCTAAAAATCCTTTGTGCTCCACTTAGTCATCCCTTCCTCCCCACAAACCCTGGAAACCAGCAATCTTTTTACTGTTCCCATAGTTTTGCTTTTTTCCATAATGTTACATAATGGAACCATGATTGGCTTTTTCCACTTAGTAATGTGCATTTATGGTTCCTCCATGCCTTCTACTGGCTTGATAGCTCATTTCTTTTGAGTCTTGAGTAATATTCTACTGCCAGGATGCACCAGCATTTATTTATCCATTTGTTCACTGAAGGACATCTTGGTGGTCTACAAGTTTTGTCAATTATGAATAAAGCTGCTGTAAACATCCACATGCAGGTTTTTGTGTGAACACAAGTTTGTGGTTCACTTGGGTAAATACCAAAGGGCATGACTGATGAATCTTATGGTAAGAGTCTGTTTAGTTTTGTAAGAAGCTGCCAAACTGTCTTCCAAAGCAACTGTACTGTTCTGCACAGTCCCACGAAGCACTGATGAGAGTTCCTGTTTCTCCACATTCTCACCTACATTTTGTGTTGTCAAGTGTTTTGGATATTGGCCATTCTATGAGTACTGTAGTGGCATCTCATCACTGTTTTACTTAGCAATTCCCTAATGACATATGTGGAGCATTTTTTCATATGCTTACTTGCCATCTGTATATCTTCCTTGGTGAAATGTCTGTTTGGGTCTTCTGCTCATTTTTGAATCAGATTTTTAATTTTCTTATCATTGATTTTTAAGAGTTCTTTGTATGCCTTGAATAACAGTCCTTTATCAGATATATATTTTTTCAAATATTTTTTCCCAGTCTGTGGCTTGTTTTCTCATTCTCTTAACATTGCCTTTTACAGGGCAGAGGTTTAAATTTTAATGAATTCTAACTTCTCAATTATTTGTTTCATGGATTGTGCCTTTGGTGTTATATCTAGAAAGTCATTGCCATACCCAGGATCTTCTAGATTTTATTCCATGTTATATTGTAGGAGTTTTATAGTTTTGTATCTTATATTTAGATCTATGATCCGTTTTGAGTTAGTTATTATGAAGGGTGCAAGGTTTGCTTATAGACTCTTTTTTTGTTTGTTTTGTTTTTTTGTTTTTTTTTAAATGTGGATTGCCACTGTTCTAGCACCAGTGTCTTTGCTCCACTGTATTGCCTCTGCTCCTTTGTCAAAGATCAGTCAACTCTACTCACGTGGGTCTATTTCTGGGTTTTCTATTTTGTTCCATTGATCTGCTTGTCTATTTTTCACCAATACCACAGTATCTTTATTATCATGGCATATCTTTATTATCATGGCTTTGTAATAAGTCTTGAATCAGGTTGTGTCAGTCCTCCAACTTTTTTCTCCTTCTTCAGTATTACATTGACTATTCTGGGTCTTTGCCTCTCTCTGTAAACTTTAAAATCACTTTGTTGATATCCATAAAATAACTTGTTAATAATTGCCAATAACCAATACTTTTGGCTGGGATTGCATTTAATCTATAGATGAAGTTGGAAAAAACCGATATCCTGACAATTCCAAGGTTTCCTATCCACAAGGATGGAATACTCTTCATTTATTTGGCTCTTCTTTGATTTCTTTCATCAGAGTTTTGTAGTTTTCTTCATATAGATCTTATACATATGTTATTTGATTTATACTTATTTAGATTATAAGTATTTCATTTTGGGAGGTACCAACGTCAATGGTAGTGTGTTTTAAATTTCATATTCCACTTGTTCATTGCTGGTGTATAGGAAAGTGATTGACTTTTGTATATTAACCTTATCCTGCAACCTCAGTATAATAGCTTATTAGTTACATGAGGATTTTGTTTTTGTTGTTGATTCTTTTGGATTTTCTATACACATATTCATGTCATCTGGAAACAAAAACAGTTTTACTTTTTCATTCTGTATGTGTATACCTTTTATTTCCTTTTCTTGTCTCATTGCATTACCTAGGACTTCCAATATGATATTGAAAAGGAATGGTGAGAGGGAACATCCTTGCCTTGTACTTTAGTAGGAAAGTTGCTAGTTTCTTACCATTAAGTGTGATGTTAGCTGGAGGATTTTTGTAGATGTTCTTTATCAAGGTGAGAAAATTCCCCTCTATTCCTTGTTTGCTGAGAGTTTTAATCACAACTGGGGGTTAGATTTTGTCAAATGCTTTTTCCACATCTGTTTATATGATAATATGATTTTTCTTCTTTAGCCTGTTGATGTGATGGATTACATTAACTGATTTTCAAATATTGGACCAGCCTTGCATACCTGGGATAAATCTCACTTGGTCATGGTTTATAATTCTTTTTATAGGTTGTTGGATTCAATTTGCAAATACTTTGTTGAGAATTTTTGTATCTATGTTCATGAGAGATATTAGTCTGTAGTTTTCTTTTCTGATAATGTCTCTGTCTGGTTTTGGTACTAGGGTAATATTGGCCTCATAGAATGAGTTAGGAAATATTTCCTTTGCTTCTATCTTCTAGAAGAAGTTGTAGAGAATTGATACATTTTCTTCCTTAAATGTTTGCTAGAATTCACCAATCAGCCTATCTGGGCCTGGTGCTTTCTGTTTCAAAAGGATGTTATTGATTCAATTTCTGTAATACACATAGGGCTATCAAGATTATCTATTTCTTCTTGTGTGAATTTTGGCAGATTATTTACTTTAAAGATTGGTTCATTTCATCTAAGTTGTCAAATTTGTGGGCATAGAGGTGTTCACAATATTCCTTTATTATTGTTTTGATGTCTGTGTGATCTGTAGTTGGTTTTTTAATTTCTCAAGGTTTCTTTTTCAACCTATGTTGTTTAGGAGTGTTGTTTAATCTCCAAGTATTGGGATTTTCTTGCTATCTCCTTATTATTAATTTTTAGTTTGATTCCATTGTGCTTTCAGAGCAGACATTGTATGATTTTTATTATTTTGCTTTTGTTAAGTATGTTTAATGACCCAGAATGTGGTCTATCTTGGTGAATGTCCCACATGGGTTTGAGAAAAATACGATATCTGCTCTTGGTGAATGAGTAGCCTATAGATGTCAATTATATCCAGTTGATTGATAGTGTCATTGAGTTCAACTATGCCTTGACTGACTTTCTGCCTGCTGGATCTGTCCATTTCTGGTAGAGGGGTGTTAAGGCCTCCAAGTGTAACAGTTGACTCATGTATTCCTCCTTGCATTTATGTCATTTTTTCGTTTTCTGTATTTTGACCTTTAGTTGTTAGGTGCATACACATTAAGGATTGTTATGTTTTCTTGAAGTGTTGACACCTTTGTTATTACATAATATCCATCTTTATCCCTAACAATGTTCCTTAAGTCTGCTCTGTCTGAAATCAATGTAGCTACTCTCACTTTCTTTTGGTTCATGTTAGCATGATTTTTAAATGTTTAAATCTAATTTAAACCCTGTTCCCCACTTAAAGCCTGACTGAGGTGAATTTGTGACCCACCTAGACAGGCTTTAAAGAGACTAATCCAGGGAATTGTGAGAGTTATTTCTAATATAACTACAGAGTCTGCTTGTTAAGTAACCTCTATGGACAACCAGGGACCTAATTTTCTGAGAAGCACACACTTCGGGAAATGCTGATCTACACCCATCCTTCATTTTACCAACAAGGGTGCTCATGCTCAAATTAGTCACTGAGCCTGCACTAGAAGCCTTGGGTCACACATAAGGAAGGTGGTGGACCCTTGCAGCAAGAGAGGCCAGTACATACATCTTCCTGAAAGAGCTGAGCAGAAGAGGTTGGATGCCTGACTCAGATCTTCAGGCCGAGCTGCGTTGGGGCCCAAGGATTCTCTGTCTCCACTTGAGGCCTGAGAGTTGCCCCATCTTATCTTAGCTCTGGGCACCTGCTTCACCATAATCACTGTAGCTAAGAGGCTTTTGCTGAAATGCTTGTGACTTGAAGTCAGATGCCTATTCTGGGGGCCTTACAGAGCTGACTGGACTCTGGGCTTCCAGCCAGTGTCCCCTGCTGATGGCCCATTTGTTTCAGGGTCCCTCCACTTTCTGGTAGCTGGAAACCTCAGTCATTTTGAATTCTTCTCTCCCTCCCTTGTCCCCAGACACTGTTGAGTCACTCATCATTTTTGTCTTGAGCTTACTTGGTGACCTGCCTAGGTACTGGGGCCACGGGGACAAATCAGTACCCAGTTGGGGTAACAGGCAGGCGCTTGGGCTGCTCCTCTGCCCAGCCCCTTCTCCCCTCAGTCCAGGATCCGGTGGAGTCTGGACTCCTCCACTCTGATGCAGTGCACTCAGCAAAGCCAGGCTGATGCCCACAGGTACCAACACACTCAGTCTCTGCTCAAGAGTCTCCTGTACTCAGCTGCTGACTGCCTCGGGCATACATCAGGTCACTCTATGAGGCCTGTTTCTTCATGGACAGGCCCTGATACAGAACCTGAAGTCGCGCAGGTGTGTGGTGAATATTTGCAGAAAGAATGGGATCAAAGTGGCATTTGAAGTCCCTCATCATCTGACCCTCTTGACTCTGTTGGCTTCGTTTTCCAAGACCCTCCTTGGGCTTCCCCTGCTGGCAGACTTACTGAGGGCAGAGGGGCACTGGTTCCTGCTCTGGGTCAGCCCTGCCTGGGAAAAGTTTGCACTGGTGGTTTACAGATGCGGAGGGGAACGCTGAGGGGCGTTCAGTGACCCACCCAGTGAGCACTGGTGAGTGATGGAACTGGAACATGTATAACTCACTTGTATATGTCACCTCCTCACTTCACCCCCAGGATCACCCGAGAGGGGCTGTGAGTGCCCCATTTGTTACACAGGTGAAGGCACAGAGCCAGGGGGTGGCAGCTCCGATGGCAGCTGCAATCGGAGCCCTGACTGCTGCCTGCAGATCCCCTGTCTTCCTGATGACTTCTCGTCCCACTGTGGGGATGGAGGGCGAAGAAGACACAGAAGCCACACACTGGAGACAGGCAGGGACCCTGCCTTAGAGGCTGAGGGCCGATGAGAGGCTCACAGCAGCCGTGGATAGTTTGTCTTCTTTATTCTTAATCTGAGGAAGGCAAATCTCACTTCTTGGGCACCTATTACGCATCAGGTCCTGGGATGTAGTGATGACACGTTGTGGTCCCCGACTTCAGGAGTCCCTTAGCTTGAGGGGTGAGTGGATAAAGTGTTCGACTAGATACTAACTCCCAGCAGCACAGCCCTGTGGGCTCCAGCACACTGTAGAGCAGTGAGGAGGGAGGGCATCAGGATCCTTGGAGCATAATCCTGGTGTTTTGGTTTCTCATGGCTGCTATCATAAATTACTGCAAATTTGCTAGCTCAACACAACACAAACATATTCTCTTATAGTTCTGGAGCCAGAAATGTGGAGTCAGTTGCACTGGGCTAAAGTCAAGGTGTTGGTAAGGCTGGTTTCCTGGGGAAGCTCACAGAGGAAACCCGTTTCCTGGCCTTTTCTGGCTTCCAGTCACCTGGACGCCTTGGCTTATGGCCCCTTCCAGGTCTCACTCCAGCCTCTGATTCATCATCATGTCTCCCCCTCTTCTGTAGCAAAATCTCTGCCTTCCTTTTATGAAGACACTTGTGATGACATTTAGGGCCCACCTGGATAAACTAGGATAATGTCTCCCAATCTCAATATCCTGAATTTAATCACATCTGCAAAGGCCCTTTGTCATTTAAGGGAACACTCACAGTTTCCATTGTGAGGGCGATTATTCAGTCTACCACATCTGGATTCATCACTTCCTAACTGGGTGAATCATTTCACCACTTAGAGCCTCAGTTTCCTCTAGTGTAAAATGGAGATAATAATTCCAATTGCAAAAGGGCTGTGACTTTAAAGATTAGATGGGACAATGTAAGCAAGTTACATTGCATTGTGTGGAATATTGATTTTAATCACTGCACTGGAATTCAACTCTCCCAGGTTTACCCTTAGCCCTCAGCCCTCCCTAGCTGGGTTTGATGCAGACACAAGTGGTTTTCACAGGGGCACAAGTTTAAAAAATGTTGGCGGGGGGAGTGCTTGAAGTGCATCTCCATCTATCCTTTACTCCTTGCTATGGGGCATGGGAGCACTGGCCTGCGGGTCTGAGTCTTTGCTTTGGCGATGGTGACGATGTTTGGAAACTGAAACTGGAAGCTGATGGAGGCACTGTGCTGCCTCCACAGTTACTCAGTGAACTGGGACCCTCTAATGACTGTGTACTGGGAGAAGGCCCAGTCCATCGGCTTCCACAGCCACTGGGCAGCTGTGACGCTGGAGATGAGTGTGAAGCTCCTGGCTGGCACTGTGTGCACAGAGTCGGTGCTCACTACATGCCAACCCCCTCTCATTTGCCATCCAGGTCCCCCTGCTTCTGGTGGGCAGCTGCTGGGCTCTCGGTACCCCTTCCCTCCTTAGGTCTAGAGAGCCAAAAGGGGACAATCGCCAGGGTTCAAGTACTGCTCTCACCTAGCCACCGAGCGATGGGGGCTAGCTGCCTGGATGGATGCCTAGCTGCCTGGTCCTGCGCTCCCTCCCATGCCTGATCTTACCTCATGGGGTGGGGGGTGGGGGGCTGCACCTCCATGGACTCTCTAACAGTCATTTTAAAAGTTGCCTTTAAAGTGCTGAAAAATGAGCTATGCCTTCGCTCGCAAGGCTGCTGTGGCTATCATGTCAGGAAACCATATGCACCCTCAAGCCCTACCTGACTACTTGCGATGAGATGCTGAGCACTTCAATTACCCCCACCTCTCCCCACAGGATCGTGGGGTGCTAAGCCCTTTTTCCAAAGACCTCCTTTATGACAGCAAAGACTCTATCCTGGGATGACTGGAATGAGGTATGAACAGAAACTTGCCATGCCTCTGATTTGGGCAAAACAAAGCTGATGGGAAGGCCAAAACATCCACAAGAAAATGCTTGCAGGCCCTTGAGACTAGGTGGGGACTCAGAGAAGCAGGAGTCTCTCACCCAAGCTGATGTGGGAATCCAGGGTCTGGGGATGAGGTGGGCTTGGAGGGGAGGGCACGGGTCTTCCCTGGGGAGGGCATTCCCTCTGTTCTCTGGTTCCCTGAGGGAGGTTCTGCTTAGTATCCTGGGGCCCAAAGCAACTGTTTGGTCTCATGGAAATTTCACTTAGTTATCAGCAAGGGGTTTCCAGCCTGAGACTTAATTCCTTAAAGCTGGGGTTTGAGGACAACTATCCCTTCATTCCATAGTCACAATGGATCCAGAACCCTGGGAGACCATCCTCAAAGCACCATAGGAGAAAGCATTTGCAGGCCTTTTGGGAGCACCTGTTCCTAAGGCATCCTGGGAACAGTAATTTGTACATCCCTGGCATGTCCTATTCCCTTAAAATCAGAGAAAATGAATTTGCATAGCACTTGGCAGAGACTCTTCCCATCTCCCTTTGAGGTAAGAGAGGGCTCTGCCCAAGCCCTTGTTCGCTCTAGGCTCCCAGGCCTGGAAGCATGGAGAAGGTGACGAGGCAGCACTGAGGAGGCAGGAGGAGGGCTGACCACCAAGTCCTGGCATGTCCCCAGCACCCAGTGGCCCAGAAAGAGCCCAGGATGCGCACACAGGTGGATGCTTCGCATGCTGCCCTAGTGGGTGCCTCAGGACCCTTTGACATTTCAGTACCAGAAATCAAATGTCGCTTCAGAAGCGTGGCCCTCCAAAGACGTCACAATCCAACCTCCCACACGCACAGGTAATTGGAGTCTAAACCTGGTTCCTGCTGGCTGAAACCTTGATGTGAGGTGATGGGTGGGAGGAAGGTGATGGGAAGGGCAACAGAGCCGGGGGTGGGTGACAAGGCTGGTGAGATGCCGTGAGTTTGGAAACGGCCGAGGCTGCATGTCACCGAGGATGAGGGCCTTCCGAGCATCCAGGCAGGACTAGTGAAGTCCCAGGAAGCTCCCTGCACTCCTCCATCCCATGCCAGTAGTTCTCAGCCATTTGAAGCTGCCAGGAGCAGCTCTTTGAAGCCAATGTTGTATATCGTGGGAAGATGCCTCCTTTGGAGCAGGCAGCCCAGTGCAAGCTACATGCACAGACAATGGAGCCAGGTCCTGGCCAGATGGTACCTGGAAGCCGCCATCCCTTTGCCTCCCCCAACCAAGGCTAGGGCCCTTTCGAGACCCGGAGAAGCCTCCTTGGGGACAGAAGTCCACGCATGAAAATCCACCCCAGCAGAGGGTTGAGATGCAATGAATCAATCCTGTCTTACTGTGGCGGCTTTTGCTCCCAAACTGCCAAATGTGTCATCACACAGCCCTCCCGACTGCTGGAGCATGACTTACCTGCAAGAGAAAACACAGATGGGGATGACAGCCACCTTCCCCTGGGACCAGCATGGCCTCTGGGACTGGGCCCGAGCAGTCCCTCATGCTGAGGGAGAGGCAGGCTCTGAAAAGGCTTCTCCGATCAGAGCAGAGCCAGGCAGGGCTGCTGTGTGACTCTCTTCATACCTTGACCTTGACCAAGTCAATAGCCTGGGAGCACCGTGATGAGGCACAGAGGTGGGTCTGAGAAAGAGGCTCTTCCCAAGGACCCAGAGTGATGGGGAAGCCATGCCCATCAGCCAGCAGGCAGAGGGTCCCAATACTTTCTGTATTGAGAGATGGGGACCGCCTGTGCTTGAATTTTTTCCTTGGGGAAGCGAACAGCAGCAGCCAAAACATATTCTTTTTACTTAGCAACCAGGAGATTTGTGATTCTTTGGATTTTTTAATCCTCTGCATAACTGCAAGCCAAAAGGAATTAGCAACTCTGGGGTGGAGTTCTGGTTCCTCTTTAAGCAACGATGCTTCCCCCTGCCCATTCGCTGTGCATCAGAAGGAAGCAGAGGAGTCGGTTCTGTTCATCCCATGCCAAGCCTGCCTTCTGTGAGGTGTCTCCCTTGCAAGATGTTTCCAAGATTTACAGTTCTGCAGACTAGGAGACGTGTTGGGGACTCGGGCAAGGGCTGAGGATTTTAAATACCGACACTTCTTCCTGAATATACATGAACATGCCTGGCACACACTGAGAGATTTTAGTAAACATGGTTTGTCCGCCCCTCCTTATGTTCCCTCGTGGCTAAGTGTATATCCCCAGTGCGTGTTTGGAGTGATGGACGCTGTTCTGTGCTCAAAAGCCTGAAGTACCAGTCAAACAAATTTCATTGCAATTTTTTTCCTCGAAATGCTTCATTTTAACCGAACTCTAGATATTGGCCTATATAATTTGGGACCACCATCATCTGGAGCACACAGCCCAAACCAAAGGCCGATATTCACCTGGAATTCAAGATGGCAGCTCCAGGCAGCTCCAGGTGCAAGCGTGCATTTAATCAGGGCTCTTGCCGGCCCTGCTGATGTCTTTCTAGCTCGGGGCTGGGTTGGACAGGTTTCTTCCCTGCATGCCCTACTCACAATGTTGATACACTAATGTACATTGTGACTCTCTACTGCCCACCACTTCCTGGCCACAGGACCACTGTCCCTGTATCAGGAATTGGGAACAATATTCACATCAGCTCTGGTTCTCACATCAGCTCCTTGGGAGTCACCATCGGACCTCCCTGTTCTCCAGCTCTGTGGCAAATCTATCACCAAGTCCTGTTGGTTATACTTCCTAAGTCTCTCTGGAAACCACTGCCACTCTCACAGAGCAGGCTATTGTCACCTGTGGTACTGAAGGGTGGTACTCCATGGTCTCTGTTGGACCATGAAGTGGCAGCCATGGGGTGATATTGGCAGAAAAAGAAGACAGAAGAAGGAGCCCAGGGTCTTCCTGATTTCTTGAAGCTGCTGTGCCAGCCCTCTACCCCACCTTTTGCCTTCTTTTATGTGTAAGAGAAATCACCTTCTTTGTGGTGCAAAATAATGTTTTTGTCAGGGGAGGGGGTTGATCATACACAGCTGAACCGCATCCAACTGAGTCACTAAGTCAGAGCGGAGGATCTGACCTGTAGGCAGCGCTACACCTGGCAGAACAATCATGACTTTTTCAATTACAATGTGATGGGGGCAGAGGGAGACAGGAGGAGAGGAAGCTTCCAAGGGCCACGGGGATCTGGGAGGGAAGGTATCCTCAAAATCACAGGCGGTCCAGCAGTTACTGGGTATGGATACTCACTTATATTACAAGGAACAACCTTATGAATCTGGCCCTGTGATCATCTCCATTCTCTGAAGGAGAACAGCGCGTTTGGAAGGATGAAGTAACTCGCCAAGGTCTTGAAGTCCTGCAGAGCCAGGATCCCAACCCACGAAGTCCTCAGAGCCAGCCCTCGCCGATGACTCCCCGGAGGTGTGTCCATTTTACATAAATACCCAACAGATTGAGGGTTTAAATGTAATAGGCCCATTTTTTGAGACGTCCGTTCTGTTCAGAGTTTGACATCTTATTTTATAAAGAGGAGGTGATAGTGGAGCCCGTCTCAGGGCTGGGTGTTGTGGGGTGTGGATGAGGTGAGGCGGGTGGACATGGTATTTGTGCTCAGTAATTGCTGGGCTGCCTGTAACTCTAAGCAGAGTCGACTGTCATTCTGGAGGGGAAATTAACGATGATCTAAGGAGAAGGCATTCCGTTTATTATTATTATTATTACTAATCATCATCAGCAGCAGTAGTGGCCAGAGAGCCTTGGGTCAAACAGTATCATGGGGAAGCTTGTGAAGAAATAGGCTGCTGGAAGTGCAGCAGAGGTGTTCCACCCCAGGACCCTTGCTCGCCCTCCTGTTCGTGTGTCTGCTCCTGCTGCGGAGGAAATGGGGCTCTTAGGGTGGAGACACCGGCCTCTGCCCTAGGCCTGGGCCTCTGGGCCTTCACCAGGCTGCTGCTGCCCTCTGCTGGTCATAGCTGGAATTGATGGACATTGCCTCCCAGCACAGGGATGCAGGAAGCCGGGAGATTCGAGAGAAGGGGGTCCCCCTGAGGCTTCCTCTGTCATTGTAGTGTGGGCAGTGGCCACATAACTTGTTAGGAGCTGAAGGAAGACACCACTTTATTTGTGGGCCTGGCTGCCCCCAAGAGCAATGCGACACACAGGGTTGCCTCGGACACTTTGCCCTGGTAGAGAGGAGGAGGGAGATCTAACGAAGAGCAGGGAGGCTGAGGACAACCTCACTATCACCTTTAAGTGGCACACCTACCCCCCTGAGAGGCATCAATTATTGCTCTAGTCTTCAGAGACTGTCACTCAGAATGGTAAAATAATTTCTTATTCCACTGCGGTCAAGACCTTAGACTATGGGGTCAAATTGTGTGCATTTGAGACTCAGACCTTGTGTGACCTTGGGTGAGTTACTTAACTTTCAGAGCACACTCTTCTCACTGAGGACTGGGGATGCTGCAGGGCATACAGAGGTGACTGAGAGGACTCCATGAGCTACGATGCAGGCAGGAGGCTAGCACATGCCTGGCAGGGGGCAAAGCTGAAGACCACCCAGCAAAGGCAACTGCTGCCCAAGACACACCTGGCAAGCAGTGGTAGGGACTGGAACATGGCCTGGTTGCCTCCTCCTGCTAAGGGCAGGTCTCGAACAGGCTGTTGAGGCACGGGCTAAGGTCAGAGGTTGGGCTGTCCTTCTCTGAAATGCAAACTATCAGTCTGGCAACGCCAGGCCCTCTTGCTGGCATCTCAAACCTTGCTTAAAATCCAGGCCTTGGAGATCTTGGAACATCCCCACCCTGACTCCCCACCCCTCCAGACACACTCCTTTTTGGGCACCTCTCACTTCTCTGCTTTGAGCTGAACTGGGAGGGTGGGTAATAACAAATCTTTCCCCTGGAGTCCCCACATCACTTTATCTGACATTCATTTAGCAAATATCGACTGCATGCTTTTCTGGGCCCAGCACCATTCTAGGGGTGGAGAAGAAGCAGTGAACACAACAGATAGTTGGCCTGCCGTTGCATCACTCACGTGTATTTCAGTAGGGGACAGAGGAAGGAAATACGTAAACCAAGGCCCCACAGAGTCTGTTATGTAGTGTGAATGGGAGGAGCAGGAGGACAAGGCAGGAGAGGAGTGTTGCTATCTGGAAGAGGCACCCATGAAAGTCTCACTAAAGGGAAAATGAGTCTTGTGGGTGTCTGCGGGAAGAGTGCTCTAAGCAGAGGGAACAGCCTGAGCAAAGGCCTTGAGACAGGTGTGTGGGTGCCATGTTTATGGAATGGAGCTGTCAGATCCAAGGGAATGGAGCAGAGGAGCAGAGGGAGGAGCTGAGGTGTGGGTGGGCGTGTTCGGAGTGTGCAGGCTGCTGCCCTTAGCTCTGAGTGAGACATAAGGCACTGGAGGGGTTCTGTGCAGAGGGGAGACACAGTCTGGTGTATAGAGCACCCCTTTGTCTGCTGGTTGAAGAATGGACTCAAAGAGTGGGGGCCAGGGCAGAAGCAGGGAGGCTGGTGAGGAGGGGTGGGGTGGTCATTTGGATGGAGTGGTGGATTCCCAGTGAGAAAGCCTGGCCAGACACTCGGAGTCTGAGGAGAAGGGGGAGCAGGGGTGGCTAGAGGGTGACATGGGCTATGGTTCTGGGCCTGTGGGGCTCTAAGGGACCGGGGAGTGCCTGGAAAGAACAATCTACCATCCCCCTTGGTTCACATATGCAGGATATGCCTGGAATCGATGCTGTTGTCATAAAGATGACATTTCTGATGGAAGGCTGCTGATGGACTCTCTATTTTGAATGCACACATACTTTCATTCAGTGGACTCTGACCACCGTCCTGTTGGTGGTGGGGATGGATTGGGGGTGGTGCCAACCCACAATGGAGACATGGAGGTGGATTTTGGATTCAGACAGCCTGTTTGCAGGTCTGGCTCCACCACTTAGAAGCCATGACCTTGGGGAGGTTGTTTCATACCCCTAAGCCTCAGCTTATCCATCTGCAAAGTGGGATTTACAGGACCTACCTTTATTGCGTGATCAGTAATGTGGGTAGAGCACTTCATATGTAGGAGGTGTTTATAGTAGGTGCTCAGTAAATGCTTGCTCTCACCTCATTTTCTGGCTCCCACCTTGAGCCCCCTAAAAGCTGGTTTCTATGCTTGTTTTACACTGGCTTGCTGTGCGATCTTGGGGAAACTATTTGTCTCTTAGGTCCATTGCTCTCCTGAGAAATGGGGATAAGTCCAGGATTGAGAATACCTGCTCAGAGGGCTCGGATCAGGAAGTGTGGCCGTGTCATATTGATTGAGCCATTGATGAGATCTCTGCATGCAGTAGGTGCTCAATCAGTATTCTTCTTGAGGATAGATCACTGCTGTTGGCAGGAGGGGGCAGGCCTGGGACAGCACCTCCTGGTTCTAGCCTCGGGCCCCTCCTCGGCCACCACCGTGATAGAGCGCTGACCTTCAGAGCTGTTGGCCCGCCACCCTCTGCCTTCTGCCTCCATTGTCCCTGTGTGCCCTTCTGCTACCCTCAGGGCTCAGCCTTGCTCTGCTCTTCTCTGTCGACCCTCTTTCCCCTGGTGAAACCATCTAGTGTCACAGCTTTAAACGCTGTCTCTATGCCGATGATGCCACAATTCACGTCTCTGGCTAGGCTCTCCCCCCCCACTACAGACTCCTCTTTCCAGCTGCCTTCCTGACATTTCTGCTTTGCTGTCTAATAGAACAAACTCTCAGAATTAATAAAATGAGACTGTAGATATTTACCCCCCAATTGGCCTGTCTTCCTGAGGCGGGTGTCGAGGGAGTCTCCAAAGTTGCATCTGGGAGAACTTGCCTGTCTCACGCCCATATACAGCCCATTGGCAAGTCCTGTTGACTTGACCCTCAAAATACACCCAGGGCCTGATCACTGCCTGCCACTGCCACCTGCACCCCCTGACCTGTGTCCAGGCACTGGCAGCCCCTGCCTGGCCTCCTGTCTGTTCTTTCTGCCTGCCATGGTCTGGCCCACCAGTGCAACCCCGCAGCCCTTACATCCAAGCCAGATCACTGTCCCCTTCCACTCCATACCCTCCAATAGCTCCTAATTTCCTTTCAGAATAAAAACAGAGCCTTGCAAAGATACTTAACTTGGCTGGACACAAACCTGGAACAAGACAGAAACTGGGCCTGCCCCCTTGGACCTTACAGTGCAGGGAGGCTGATAGCGAGGAAGTAAACAGCAGCGTGCACAGAGTTTCAGGTTGTGGTGGTTCTGTGATGACTGTGCTGACTTGGGTGGACAGGGGAGTTAGGGAAGGCCTCTCCGAGGGGGTAACATTTAAGATGACAAAGAGATTCGGAACTGAAAGAGGCTCTTAAAACGTCTACTTTAAAAGGTCTTCTTGGCCGGGTGCGACGGCTCACGCCTGTAATCCCAACACTTTGGGAAGCAGAGTCGGGCAGATCACTTGAGGTCAGGCGTTTGAGACCAGCCTGGCCAACATGGTGAAACCCCGTCTCTACTAAAAATACAAAAATTAGCTGGGTGTGGCGGTGGGCGCCCGTAATTCTAGCTACTCAGGAGGTTGAGGCACAAGAATTGCCTGAGCCTGGGAGGCGAAGGTTGCAGTGAGCGGAGATTGCACCACTGCACTCCAGCCTGGGTGACGAAGCAAGTCTCTGTCTCAAAAATAAATAAATAAATAATAAAAGGTTTTCTTGTTACATTTATACATGGAAGCAAGAGAAGCCCAGAGAGGTGAAGTGACCTGGCTAAGGCCACATAGTATATTATCTACAGAGCTGGAATTCCAGGCAGGCCTCTTGATAACCTAGTTTGGGATTTCAGGGTTGCCAGCCTGGAGCTGCAATTCCTAACAGCAATGCCTGGAAATGCTATGAGCTATTAATCTCCTCTTACATATAAAAATTGCAAAATGTATCATATTAATCATGACCTTTCTCTTTTTGGCTTTTAGGACACATCTGCCTGGCTTTCCTCTTACTTCACTGGTTTCCCATCCCAGTCTTTGCTGGTCCTTCCTAATCTGCCAAACTCTTACCATTGAAGAGCCTGGGGCTTGGGACTCAATGCTCTTTTCTTCCCTCTTTACACATACACACTCCCTGGGAGAGCTCATGTCATTTTGTGGATTTCCGTGCCAATGACTCCAAAATTCTATCTCCTGCCAAGATCTCTCTTTTGAACGCCAGCATCAAACATCCAGTTGCCTACTTTGGTGCTACTCGAAGTGTGGTTCTCAGCCTGGCAGCATTGGCATCACTTGGGAAGCTGTTGGAAATGCAGAACCTTGGGCCCCATTTTGGGCCTATTGAACCATTTTGGGCCTATTGCAACTCAGGGGTGCAGGGGTGGGCATGGCACCCATTCATCTGGTTTAACAAGCCCTCCAGGGGACTGAATAGATGCTGGAGTTTAGGAAGCATTTTATTCCTTGCCCGCTCCACTTGGATATCTCCCAGGCAGCTCAAACTTCACAAATCCAAACCTAAGTTTCTGATATTTCCTCACTCTATCAGCCTTCTCCATCTAAGTCAGTGGTGACTCCATCTGGTTATCTGCTCAGACCAATAACCCTGCAGTCATTCTGGAGTCTCTGTCTCACCTCAACTTTGGTCTGTCAACAAATCCCGCTGGCTCCATTTTCATGACACTCGCAGAACCACATCCTTCTCAACACCTGCACTGGCACTACTCTGGCTGGAGCTGCAGCATCTCCCACTAGATTCCTACAGAAGCCTCTTGGGCGCTCTTCACACTCTGCCCTTGGCCCTGACAGTCTACCCCAGCACAGCAGCCAGAGGGGTTAAAATGCCATCAGCTCTTGTCTCTGCCCCAAGCTCTCCAGTGGCTCCCCTTCTCCTGCAGCATAAAAGCCACAACCCTTATCCCGATGCACAGCCACACCCCGCCCCGCCCCCACTGCCATCTCTCTGACCTCTCCTCTCCCCTTAGCAATCTGTCCCTGGCCTTTTAGCTCATTCTGGAACATTCTGGAACACATCCAGGCACATTCCACTGCACTGGCTGATTCTTCATTTTCCATCCTGGAAAGCCTCTGCGTTTCTTTTGCCTCCTGCTTGGGTCTGCCACAGGCCTCTGCATTGGCTGATTCTTCTCCCTGAAAAGCTTTCCTCCCAGACATCTGCATATCCAGTCCCCAACTTCAGGTCTTACTCAAAGCCACTTCTCGGTGAGGTCCCCGACCACCTCAACCACTTAATTTTTAAAAATTTGCTCCTATGACTAGCTGTCCTGCTCCTTTTCCTCCTCCATGACTAGCTGCCCTGCTCCTTTTCCTCCTCCATGACTAGCTGCTCTGCTCCTTTTCCTCCTCCATGACTAGCTGCCCTGCTCCTTTTCCTCATCCATGACTAGCTGCCCTGCTCATTTTCCTCATCTTCTGTGTCGTCCTTGTGTTTGGTAGAATGTCTGCTCGCTCTGGCGGTCTCCTCCTCCCCTGACTAGCGTCCTCCTCCCACTCCGGAAGGTCCCGAAGTTACCTCTTCTGGGCGCCAGGTGGCGCCCCATACCGCCCAAGCCCCTGGCCGCCTCCATCCTTGCTGGAGAGACCCTGAGAATGCCTGCGGAAGGCGCGATCCTCCCAACTCCCTTCCCTCTGCTCTCCCCCTGCTCAAAGGAGGATGTCTTTTCTGACCCCCAAAGCTGATGTTTTCTCTGAGACCCAGGAATTCACAATTATTCCTTGAGGAGAAGGGAGGGAAATGGCCTCCTCCTGGTTCAATCCGTGCTCAAGCCCCAACCCACCCCCACGCGAGGGAACGCTGCGCAGGACCTGCTGCGTGCTGGGTGTGCGCTGGGTGCTTTTACATGGTTGTCCCACGGAACCCTCAGCACAGCGTTAGCGTTCCCACTTACAGATGAAGAAACTGAGGTTCAGAGAGGCCAGGTTGTTTGCCTGAGGTCACACAGCTGTTAAGTGCAGAACTGGAATTCTAGCCTGACTCAGAGCAGGGGCTCTTCCACTTATCAAATGTCCCCCCGCTAAGCAGAGCATGACCCCTGAGAAAAGGCAGAGCAAGAGGCTGGCCCATCTTTGGGCACAGTTTAGGAAGGGAGCTGACATTGGTTTATGCCGGCCTCTTTCATTTACCGCCCACATCCCTGGCGGTAAGGATGTGCAAAGGCATAGAGAGGTTGTGGCGCTTGCCCAGGGCCACGCAGCAGAGCCGCGCTGCTCCTCCCCATCTCCCGCCTCTGTTGGCTCGCCCTGGGGTAAGGAGGCAGAGACTCTGCAACCCCTGCCAAAGGAGGCTGCTTCTCTACGAAGGATTCTTCAAAAGCCTTGCAAGGAAGCGCCAGGGGGCGGCAGTGAAGCCTGGAGGAGAATCTTTTGGGGGAAAAAGATACAAGATTTGAGGCGAGAATCCTAATTACAGGAGGACTAATAGCTTGTCAATCCACGTGGCGTTGGTGGGACAGGGCTTGATTCCAGGGGCATCTGGGGTTTTCCAAGGGTCTCTCTTGCCCGCTCGCCTGGGTATTCATTTTCCCTCCCCTCTTGGAGGCAGAAGCAAAGGCTTGAGAGCCTTGATTCAGATGCGTGTTTTTCTGTTCCCCAACCCCAGCTGAGCCTGGCCTGGGGACAGGGCAGGAGGACAGAGGACAGGGGACAGGCAGGAAGGTCCTCTGTGGCTGGGGAGGACTCAGAGCTGAGCGGCCTCAAGCGTGGGCCCCATTAGCTCCCCCTGTCTGTGGCAAATCATCCTGGACACCGAAGACAGCCGGGAAGGGGAGGTCCACCCCGACCAGTTGGGAACGTCCCTGTGAGGGGGTGGGCATGTCCCTGTGAGAGGGTGGGCTTGCTGTCACCAAGGCATCTGGCAGTATTGACCTGCGTGTGCAGATACCATCTGGGGCTGTTGTCAGCGCTACTCTTTCCCCTGGTCAGGACTGGCGCAGGTCTCTAGTGGGGGCAGCAGAGGGCCTTGGGGAACCCAGAGAACCCTGGGAGAGAAGCCCTAGGGGACCTGGGAGTCTCGACTCCAGTGGACAGCATCTGGAGGGGAGGAGATTTGAGGGGTTGTGCCCCCATCACAGAGAGCCTCTCCTGGCCTCCGTTCATGATAAGCAATGACAAATACATAAGCCAGCAGTCTGGGGTCTGGCAGCTCCGTGCTGGGGAAGACAGCTTCCCTTCTGTGCAGGAGACCATTCTGTGTGTTTCTAAAATTCCATCTGGGAAAGCCCCTGCGTTTCTTTTGCCTCCTGCTTGGGTCTGGAGCGGCTTTCAAAAAACCTTTGAAGTGGAGAATGGCAGAGATCAGTCACCACGGCTCAGAATTGCCCTCAGTTCCTGAAGTCCCTTCTTGGGTCACTGGCACCATGTGTGTGGACAGCAGCTGCACCTTCAGCCTTTCCTGAGCACCTACTATGTGCCAGGCATGGTGCTTGGGCTCTCACACGCATTCTTTAGTTTCCTGCCCACAGCTGCCCTGGGAGGTAGGAATTCTAACACCCATTTCACAGATGACATATCTACCTATCTAGGGGGCTGGGCAGTTAGGACAATAACCCCTACACACTGGAAGCTCTCTCTTGTACCAGACGAGGCAGTTTCACAGCCATTGTTTTGTGGAGCTGAGTGATTGTCTCCGTTCACAGAGGAGGGAATAGAAGCTCAGAGAAGGAAGTCATCTGGTTGGAGTCACCTGACCAAGTTCACACACCGAGTCATCGACAATCTGTACTTAAGCCTCGTACCCTTATTCCTAACCCAGTGTTCCCTCCACTGTCCCGTGCTGACAGCTGTTATCAGTTGCTTATGCCCTGGTGTGACTGCGGAAGGAGGTAGCTTTGGAGATGCTCTTATCTGCACCCCACACTCATCAGAAAGTCTCCCTCTGAGCCTCAGTTTCTGGACCTGGAAGATGAGGGTGAGGCTGTACTCTGGAATTAGACCTTTAAGACACAGTCATGCAGTCCGTTTCTTTCCTCCCATCCCTCCGCACCAGGCATTTCTCTGTGGATCGCGAGGCTGTGATTGCTCCCTTGGGGTACAATTGTTTCCCAGCAGATTCCCCCACCCCGGTCTTAATGTTCTCACCTGTGCTGTGCCCATTCACACCCTCTGCCTAGAGTACCCTTCCTCTTTCCCTGGATCCTCTCTCTCCTTTGTTTTGAAACATACAGTGGCTCCAAGTTAGGCAGTAAGGCCCTTTCATCTGCCCTCTCCCAAGTCCTGATGGACGCCCCTGGCCTCCAGGGACATACCAACACACTCGACGCCCTACTCATCTGTACGTCCCAGCCCAAATGCTGCCTTTTTGGAGTCTTCCCTGGTTCCCTGGCCCACCCTGGTTGGAAGTCATTGGAGCCATATTACCGAGTTCATTGCCCTTGTTCACTGGCGCACAGTAGGAACAATGAATGCATGTTGCTCGGAGCACTCAGCACATTGAATGATCGGTGCTGTCCACTTGGCTGCCTAATGCATCCATCCATCCATCCATCCATCCATCCATCCATCCATTTATTCACTAAGTAAATATTGATTGAGCCTTACAATGTATCAGGTCCTGCCTCTAACATTTTTTTCTGACATGGAGGGGAAGGACTGTGCCTAAATCTCTGTATCTTTCAAGTTTGCATCTGGCCCCTCACAATGGTCAGGGACTGTTTACCTAATAGTCACCAGGGACTCAGTCCTGCTCTTTGCTGGTGGAGCCCAGCTACCCCTGGCCCCCACTCCCTGCCCACCCCCTCACCCCAGGCCCAGCCTGGTGCAGGGAGATGGGATGGGCCATGTTGTCAATTGTTCAGCACTTGCCTGCCTTGCCCACCTCAGCCCCAGCCCCATGGAGTAAGGTTCATTTCCTTCTGCAAAATTCACTTTGTTTCTAGAGAATCTGGTCTGTTGGTTGCTGTTTTTCAGGTTTAGGGTTAATTCATTTCACTCATATGTCTGTGTGTGCATATGGTGCCCTTAGTAGATGCTGTGTGCTTGGGATGTGGTGGGGATGGGTGCTGGTGCTGGGGATGTGGAGGTGAAGGTGGCTCAGAGAGGAGGGCATTAGGGCCAGGCCTGAATGCTGATGCCACCCTGCAGGGGGAGGGGGCAGACTTTCTAGGGAGGGACCAGCAAAGGCCCAAGATGGGACCCACCTCAGTCTAACTGAGCACCTGGAGAAAGGCCAGTGTGCCAGGGTAGGGTGGGGAAGAATGGGGGACCCAGGCATCCCAGCTAGCACCTCTGGCCTGCCTGAGACTCCTCCTCTCTGCTCCTGCAGGCCTTGGACCCAGGGCTGGCTGGTTGCTGACCAACTCCATCAGGTCCTGGCTGTCCGGGACCTCTCTAAGGGTGGAGCAGGTCCTTGCGGAGGAGTCCCTTGGCCTGCTGAGTTGCTGTCTTAGCCTGTCCAATCATTCACTCTTCTGACCTTGACGTAGGACTTGGCCAGGAGGTCCCTGCATGAACAGTGCCCCTGCCTGCGGCTCACCTTGTCAGAATCCTCAGGCACTACTTGCACCCCGTCCCTTACAGCCCCCTACATCTGTGTCTGGTGAGGACTGAGTGTCTGTCTCCCAGAGTGGTGAGCTTAGGCAGCTGGGCTAGCATGAGATTGATGTGTATGTCAGGGGCGAAGGAGGGAACAGATGTTTTCTGAACAGCAAATCCATAGATGTGTGAGGTGGGAGTGGAGGGCGGGAGGACAGAATGATTTTGCATTTCAGAGTCAGCCTGCGGCATGATAGATAGAGAGGCTCAGTGGGGCTGGCGAGGCACGGGGTGGGCTTGTGGCCAGCGCTGACCTCAGTGCTGCAGACTGCAGGCCTGGATGGAGGAAAGGAGATTTTCTGTCTGACCCTCATGCATGGCTAGAGCTCCCCTTGGAGGGCTGGGGACCAAACCTGCAACACTTGCTCAGAAACTCCAAACATGCACCCTGCAAATTAACCTTGAGTTCCCCTCGAGTGGAGCAGCTCCCCTGCCAGAAGTGCATGCACTGCAGCGTTGTGTGTCAATACAGCCAGGCCTGCAGTGAGATCATTCAATCATGCCTTCAGAGCCCAGACCCCAGGCATGGTGAGTACCCCATGCTGCAGTTTATGACAGGTACCAAGGCCACCTACTGGATCACATATTAAATTTTTTCCCCCAAACCAGTGTTCCTAGCAGATTCCTTACTGGGACCTGTAGGGGGCAATATGATTATGGCCAGAAACACACACACACACACACGCACGCCTTTTGGAGTTAGAGAGATGAAGCTGAAATTCTGACTTTAACACTTATTGTTATGCGATCCTGAGAATCTCCACAGCTCTGAGCCTCAGTGTCCCCAGTTGTCATAATGGCCAAGATTCACTGTGAGTGTGGGCTGTTGTGAGGATGAGAGGATGAGATGCCATGATTTCTTTTTTCTTTCTTTCTTTCTTTTCTTTTTGAGATGGAATTTCGCTCTTGTTGCCCAGGCTGGAGTGCAGTGTCGCAATCTCAGCTCACTGTAGCCTCTGTCTCCTGGGTTCAAGTGATTCTCCTGCCTCAGCCTCCCATGTAGCTGGGATTACAGGCATGTGCCACCACGCCCGGCTAATTCTCTATTTTTAGTAGAGACAGGGTTTCTCCATGTTGGTCCGGCTGGTCTCAAACTCCTGACCTCAGGTGATCCATCCGCCTCAGGCTCCCAAAGTGCTGGGATTACAGGCGTGAGTCACCGCGCCTAGTGAGATGCCATGATTTCTATAAAGCAAGTCAGGCTGGGGGTAGCCCTGGGAGGTGGTTCACCTGACCTTTGGTGATGGAGGTGGCTGTGTGTGCCTGGGAGACGCTGGCTACCAGCTGTGATTAATAGACTGCTTGAGAAGTTGCTAGGCCCAATAGTCTCAGTGCCCAGGCCACACGCTACCTTGAAGACCTCTTTGGCTGCATTCTTATCTTCCAATGCCATCTCTGTCACTTCATCTCTGAATTCCCAGAGGTGGGAATTCCCTACTTGCTTCTCTGCAAAGCAGGAGCAGGAGGAAGAGGGGTCCAGGTTCCCAGTCCTGACATGTATGAGATTAGTTCAGGCCTGGCGCTGGGGGATGAAGGCTTTTTAGTTAAAAGTTTTGACATTTACTAGAGACACAGGTCATCTGATATTCTCATGCTGCTGATATGTTTCTTTGGGGCCCCTGGAGCTTTGGGATCAAGGGGAGCCCCAAGCTCCTCTCCTCTTCAGCCCCATCCCTCGAAGCAAGAGCAGTTCCCCAGTCTGGGCCCTGGTGGGGCTGAGAGAGTAGAGGTAGACAGGGAGTCCCACCTTGGCTGTTACAAGCCTCAGCCTTTTAATTTGTCACCCAGGGAGAGCTAAATGCAACAGGTTGGCTCAAAACAGATCTTACAAGGGCTATCTTCAAGCCAAACAAAGCCATTGTGACCTTTGCCAGATGCCAGGGGGTCACCCATGAGCCACCTCAGGCACCCCGCATCTGTGAGGTCAGCCAGGGTCCTAAGCAGTGGCCGGTGGCCCTGGAGCCTTGTTGTTCCCTGGGACTGGCCCTGTCCTTAGCTCCATGCCAGCACAGCTGGGCACTGGGAAGCATCAGCTCTGGGACGCAGGGCAGCCTGGGACATTCTTACCCCGACATCAAAGGTGTGGAGTCAGGCAAACCAGGGTGCTGGTCCTGGTGAGGGAAGCCCTTGGGGCTTGTGGGCAGAGGACATCTCATTGAAAGAGCCCAAGACACAGAGGGAACTCTCCAGGTTACCAAATACATTATTTATTTGTTTTTCCTCATGTTGTTCAGGGCCAAGAACAGCTTTGTCCCAGGTTGTGTATTTTGAGAGCCACTGGGTGAATGGCAAGGGGCTGTGGAGAACTGCCAGAGACCCAGCTCCTGTTCCCAACAGCAGAGGGCTCCCTGCGAAGTCCAAGACAAGAAGAGAAAAAATGTGTGGGAGGGATGCATCGACAGAGCCATGGCTCCCACTGGCCCCCAGGAAGGACACGGGTGCTGGCCCCACTGAACACCGGCCAGGGCTACTGCTGCAGGCACAGTCCCCTCTCCCCGTCCCTGCCTGTCTGTGTCACCAGCTCTCACACTTGCCAGGCCTCAGGTGCCCACTCTCAGCTCAGCTGCAAGGGAGCCTGGGAAGTGAGCATCTGGCCTTCTGGGCTTCTTGAGAGGGCACGGATCCTGCTGCCCACCCAGACTCCTAAGCTGAGGGGATTTCTCAGACCTAGGAGGGGTTTGTAAATGCTGAAGTAGCCCATCCCAATCCCCCCCAAAAGACAAATGTCACAACACGCAACTCGTGTGGCAGCCTCACTGCAGCAGTCACCCAGCCTCAGGCCGTGGCCCTGACAGCTCCAGCTTCTACTGCTTCTGGGGCAGCACTTGGGCAATGAGACCTGTGGGCCAGGTCCCTGGGGCCCCAAGGTCAGCAGCCTCTTCTCCACACCTGGTCACCCTTGGAGTAATGTCCCTGCCCCTGGTCCAGCAGAGGTATTAGCTGGGATTATGGAACTCCTTGTCAACTTCAAAGAGTCAACCCAGACCATTCCTCCTAGTGGCATATACTCCTTCCTAGCCGGTGTCCAGGCGTACTGGCTGGAGCAGTGACACCTGCTCACGATATGCCTTCCCCACCCCCACTAGAAAGCTAGCACACTCTCATTGGAAAAGCCAAGATACTGGAGTCTACAAGTCCTGGATTGAATTCAGCCTTAGCACCTAGCAGCTGGGGAGCCTTGGACAAATTACTGAATATTTCTGAGCTTCAATTTCCCTGTTTGCTGGGTGCAGATGCTCCTACCTGGATGACAGGGTTAGTGCAAGGGTTGAAGGCAGTAATGACTACAGCATGCTTAGCATAGGCCTGGCATGCATACAGTTGTTCTACACAGTAGCTACAGGCGTGATCATATCCCTTTTCTGCTTCAAACCTTCCAGCACCTTCCAAACTCCTTCCAAGGCCCTGCAGGGTCTGGTTACAGCCTCCTCTCCAACCTAACCCCACGCCACTCACCTCATTGCTCAGTATACTTTGGGCCTCTTTAGTTTCGCTAAGCCCAGTGAGGTTGCTCCCACTCGGGGTTCTGCCTTGCCTGCAATGCCCATCCCCCAGGTCACTGCTCGATGGCTCTGTCTTGTCGCTGTCTCACCTCACTTGCTGGGTCCAAAACCGCATCATCTGCCCAGTCCCCATCCCACTTAATCTCTAAGCGTCATGTTATACCGCCTTTCTAACACTTTGCACTCCTGAAATCATCACAACAGCAGGTGGAATGAGGCACCCCGCTGCCTCTGGATTTTGACTAAAGCTTGCAATCCAGGGATAATGAATGGGAAGTAGCTGGGCAGCCCTAGATTCTGAATAGAGCTGTCAGGTGCTTGTGAGACTTGCTGAGGGAAAGTGGGATTGATTTTGTGACCACCACCCCATTCCAGATATGCCAGTGAAAGCTACAAATTTCCAAGGAAATTGGTTGGAGTGCATTCAGAGGAGTAGATAGCACTGTGAATTTTTCTCCTTCCTTTCCATAGAGGGGTGCCCCCGCAGGTCACAGCCCAGCGATGGGGAGCCAGAGATGAGGGTGCCCATGAGAAGGGGAGGCTGGCAGCTCACGCTGCAGCCCAGGGTCCTGAGCTGCACACATGTAGTGCAGTCAGAGACCTGATGCTTGGTGACGGAGCTCTTGTGTTCTTGGGGCTTGGGGGTGTCTGTGAACACAGAGACTAGAGAATCCAGGAGGCAGCCTCAGGCACCAACTAGAGAGAGGGTAGCAGCACACTGCACATGTGTCCCTGTGGGAGCACAAGGGTTTGTGACTTTCCTGCGGCCATGTGGGCTCTGAAGAAGATAAGCAGGTTTAAGGGGCTGGGGTGAGATGCCCTCCCCTCCGTACCCAGAGGACTGCTGCTGAGACCAGAGGACCGGAGCAGAAAGAGGCTCTGAATGTGGTGGCTGGGGAAATGGGATGTTCATCAAAATTCAGCTCATGAGGGCATCCATCTGCGATAGACTGGGAGACAGCCCTCTCTGCCACAGTGCCCCAGGGAAGAGCCTGCATCTGGATGACCATGTGCCATGCTGGAGCACATTCCAGTCAACCCATGTTGGCCAACAGAAAATCTCCAACAGGCCCAGCTAAAACAAAAGACCCTGCCTCTACTCTGCCAATCCTCCTGCCCTGGGCCAGGAGAAGGATGGTGAGGAACGAAAGGAGAGTGAGGAAGTTGGATGCACCTTTCTCTCCTCCTTCCCCACCCCCTCCCATCTCCTCCCCTCTCCTCCCCTCTCCTCTCCCCCACTCTCCTCTCCTCCCCTCCACACAAGAACTGAGGCACCAAGACAGGTCTGAGCTCAGGGGCAGGTGAAAAGTTTAAACTGCATGTGAGGTTGACATTTTTTTTTTTTTTTTTTTTTTTTGAGACGGAGTCTCACTCTGTCGCCCAGGCTTGAGTGCAGTGGTGCGATCTCGGCTCACTGCAAGCTCCGCCTCCCGGGTTCAGGCCATTCTCCTGCCTCAGCCTCCCGAGTAGCTGGGACTACAGGCGCCCGCCACCGTGCCCGGCTAATTTTTTGTATTTTTAGTAGAGACGGGGTTTCACCGTGGTCTCGATCTCCTAACCTTGTGGTCCGCCCGCCTCGGCCTCCCAAAGTGCTGGGATTACAGGCGTGAGCCACCGCGCCCGGCCAAGGTTGACATTTTAATTGGATGGGACTTTCCAATGCTTGAAAACTGAAATTATTATTGTAATGAGAACCGAAGTGATCAGAAATCTAGGGGAATAGCCAGAGATGTTGTAAAATGATTGTAAAGTGGAGAGGAAGGAATATGAGGGAATACAGTTAAAGACAGAGTTTGGAGAAATGAAGGTGTTTGTTGTTTGTACCCCATCATCAATCAGTCAACTGGTTACCTTCTGCTTCACTTATTTGTTAATTCATTTCCTTCCTCCCCACCTCCACTTGTCTCTAAGCTCAGCAAGATCAGGGACTGTTTCTTTTTCAAGGTTTTTGCTGTATCTCCCGCACCTAGAATGGCTACTAGAGACTGGCACATAGTAGATGCTCAATAAATATGGTTTGGATGAGTGAAAGAACAACAAAGTAGGGGCTCAAATATGTTGATTTATGGGTATGACCTATTTTATTACGTTGTTTGAATCTCTTGTTTTGTACTTGAGGAATGAGTTTGCCCTGGTTAAAGTAGCCCAGAAAACCCGGGCCTGGGAGCTGAGAGGGGGACCAGGGGATGGATTGCCTAGGCCAGGGCCCCTGTTTCCCAGACACGGGGCCATTGGAGGCAGGGAGCATAGAGCCTCAGGGAGTCGGTTCCTTGGGGCTGGCTGATGGAGTGAAGGCTGGGCCTGGCCTCAGTTCTGGGACACAGGTATGGCTGAGCTCCTGCTGATAACAGATTTGGAAGGGCTGGAGGCTCAGGGCCCCCATTGTGAGTCCTCCCATTGTCCAAATGAGAACCTTTCCTGGCTACTTCCCGCACTTGACATCACGCGCGTTAGTCTGCAGGCCACCAGAAGGGGGCGGCGCGTCGCCACCATTTTGCAGAGCCTTGCTAAACCCGTTTGGAGTTCAGCCCGTTTGGAGTTCAACCCCTCCCGCCATCCTCACAACCCCTTTTCGTCCCACACTTCTTCACCTTCAGGAAGCACTTTTCACATGGGTTTCGTTTAAGGGGAGAGGTTGGGGAAAGGAGGGTATATTTGTCTCTTAGGCCGCCATAACAAAGTACCACAGACCGGGGTGGTTTAAGACACGGATCCCCACGCAGGGCGCGGTGGCTCATACCCGTAATCCCAGCACTTTGAGAGGCCAAGGTGGGCGGATCACTTGAGGTCGGGAATTCAAGACCAGCCTGACCAACATGGAGAAACCTTGTCTCTATTTAAAATACAAAAATTAGCCGGGCATGGTGGCGGGCGCCTGTAATCCCAGCTACTCGGGAGGCTGAGGCAGGAGAATCGCTTGAACCCGGGAGGCGGAGGTTGAAGAGCCGAGATTGCACCATTGCACTCCAGCCTGAGCAACAAGAGCGAAACTCCGTCTCAAAAAAAAAAAAAAAAAAAGACAGGGGTCCCCAATCCCTGGGCCACGGATGGGTCTGTGGCCTGTTAGGACCCGGCTGCACAGCAGGAGGTGAGTTGGCGAGCTAGCATTACCGCCAGAGCTCCGCCTCCGGTCAGATCAGCCGCCGCCTTGGATTCTCCCGGCAGCACGAACCCTATCGTGAACTGCGCATGCGAGGGATCTAGGTTGCTCACTCCTTATGAGAATCGAACTAATGCTAATGCCTGATGATCGCAGGCGGAAGAGTTTCATCCTGAAACCATCTCCCACCCTACACACCCTGCCCACGGAAAAATTGTCTTCCACTAAACCAAAACCGGTTTCTGGCGCCAAAAAGGTTGGAGACCGCTGGTTTAAAGCAACAGCTACTTATCCTGTCCCAGCTCTGGAGGCTGGGTGTCAGCAGAGCTGTGTCAGCAGGGCTGTGCTCCCTCCGAAGGCTCCAGGAAGAACCCTTCCTAGGCTTCCCTGGCTTCTGGTGGCCCCAGGCACTCGTTAGCCTGGCGCCGTATCCCTCTAACCTCTGCCTCTCTTTGCACATGGCCTTCTTCACTGCCTCTCTAGATGCCCTTTTAAAAAAAAAAAAATTATTATTTATTTATTTTTTTATTTATTTTTTTGAGACAGAGTCTCACTCTTGTCACCTAGGCTGGAGTGCAGTGGTGCAATCTCAGCTCACTGCAACCTCCGCCTCCCGGGTTCAAGTGATTCTCCTGCCTCAGCCTCCCCAGTAGCTGGGATTACAGGTGCGCACCACCATGCCCAGCTAATTTTTGTGTTTTCGGTAGAGACGGAGTTTCACCATGTTGGCCAGGCTGGTCTCGAACTCCTAACCTCAAGTGATCTGCCCACCTTAGCCTCCCAAAGTGCTGGGATTACAAGCGTGAGCCACTAGCCACGGCCTGTATCCACTCTTTTTATAAGGACATCAGTCGCTAGATTTCTGGTAGACCCCAAATCCAAGATGATTTCATCTTGAGACCCATAATTGAATTAAACTTGCAAAGATGCTATTTCTGAAAAGGGTCACATTTGAAGGTTCTGAGTGAACATGAATTTGGGAAGGACGTGGCTCCACCCATCACAGATGGAATCTTGATTGAGAACACATTTTGCTCCAGGGACCGTGCAAAGCACCTTTATCCTTGACAAACTAGAAGGGAAGCAGTATTATTTCCAGTTTTGTTTTTTTTCTAGACAAGGAAAGTGAGGCTCAGAGGGATTCAATGACTTGCTGCAAGTCACACGGCTGCTTAGCAGGGGACCTGGGATTGGAACTCAGGACTAGCAGACTCCACACCTGTCTATACTGGCTTATGAGCAGCTTGAGGACAGAGGTTTTGGTCTTCATCTTTCCATCTCTCTTCTCTCATTTCTGGGCCTAGTGCTCTGCACACTGATAGCTTTGAAAACGGATAAAAAGAAGGGAACAATGCTGGGTGTGGTAGCTCATACTTGTAATCCCAGCACTTTGGGAGTCTGAGGCGGGAGGATTACTCAAGCCTAGGAATTTCAAAACAGCTTGTGCAACACAGTGAGACCCTGTCTCTACAAAAAATTTAAAAATTAGCTAGGCGTGGTAGCATGTGCCTGTGGCTCTAGCTACTTGGGAGGCTGAATGGCAGTCACTTGAGCCCACGAGTTTAGGGCTGCAGTGAGCTATGATTGTGCCAGTGCACTCCAGCCTGGGTGACAGAGCAAGATCAAGCCTCTAAAAAATAAATCAATACATAAATAAAAATAAAAAAGAGGAGTACGACTGACCTGGAGAGACCCGAGTGCTGACCCTCTTGGCTGCTGGGGTGCTCACAGATCTCCCCCACACCACACTCTGTAGGGACAAATGGGAATGCCCTCTCTTACTACCTTGCTGCATCTGCTCCACTGAGATGTGTTTCAGCCCCTATAATCTTAGATCTACACTAAACCTGGAAAGCAGGAAGGGCAGCCATAACCATGATAAAAATCTCAACCACAGCTGCCATTGATCAAATGCCTACTGGCCTACAGGGTCTAGGCTCTTTCTATGCCTAATGTCTCAGAATCTTCAGGGCAGCCCAGTTAGGTGACTCTTAGTATCCCCATTTTGCAGATGGGAGAATGGAGGCTCAGAGAGAAGAGTGTGACTTTGGGAGCTTGAAAGAAGTAGAGCTAGGATTCTGGCCTGAGTCTGGAGTTGGTATTCTTTCTGGGCCCTGTCTTGCTTTTTCTCCAGCTTCCCTGCCATGTCTTCTCAGTGTGACCAGTGATGGATATCTCTATCCCATAGCAGATTCCCTCACTAAACGGAGGAGGTGGAAGGATCCTGGAAGCAGAGCATACAGGCTGTCAGTCAAGAGGACACCTGCATCCTTGGGGAGGGCCCTCATGCCTCTTTGAGTTTTAAATGATTTAAGAGGGGTCAGAAGCCATTCCCTGGAGATCTAATTAATGCAAATGAATTTGCATCTCCTAAATTGGCTCACAAAAATCTTGACATGCTCCCAGTGGATTTGGGGGTGAGTTTAGGAGGGTTGAATACCCAAAGAAGACTTTTTAAATTAGTCAAGATGCTTTTTGTTTTATTTCTCCAAAAATTTAAACTGATTTGGTTTTTAAAAAATGGGGAGAATCCATTACATGGAACTAAGAAGTCCATTGATCAGACAGCTGTCAGGTATAGTTTGATCAGGACTTTGGCATCATTTTCTGTGATACGTGGCCCCTCCCCAGGCAAGTTTTGTTATCACGGCTAGTTTCCTCATGGTAGCACAATGGCTGTAGCAGCCCCAGCCCTTACTTTTTCAACAAACTCCTTCCAGAGGGAAAGAAAGCATCTCTTTCTCCATCCACCAAACCAGACTTCTGAGCTTAAATCTCATCGAACTAATTTAGGTCAAGTGCCTTTCCTGTACTAATGATGAAGGCCTAGAGAACCAATGGAATTAAGCTGCTGGGTTCAAGCCCATCAGAGCCTATTCCTGGAGCTGGGAGTGGGATGATTCCAACTCAACTGCTACAGGACAGGGAGAGGTTGGTGCATGTGTTGGAAGATACCTCAACATCCACCACAAGGCTCCCCAGAGGCAAGGGAAATGGAACTGATATTCTTAGAGCACCTGCTAGGAATTAAACCCAATGTGTTTTGACAACATATTGCATGGTAAATAATTTTACTTCCATTTTTGAGATGAGTCAACGGAGACTGAGAAGTTTGTAGCTCATAACACTCTTGAAGTTAGTAAGTGGTGGACTATGGGTCCAAACATTGCTCTTGGCATCTTCTGAAGGGTTTCTGGCTCTGTTGCCTCTCTCTCCTTCTTCAGACCCCTCATCCCTCCTTGCAGTTGGAGAGCTGTGACTGGGGGATGCTGACATAGCGATCTGAGCATTTCTAAAGGTGGACAGAATCCAGTGTTAACAGTGCCAGGAATTTGCAGAATATGCTAATTTTCCCTGGCACCATGACTCAATATTCTCCTCATCAGATTGTTTGGCAAAAGGTACCAAGAGGGCAAGAAGTTCATTAAGGTCCCATAACAATTAATTATGGGCCAAGAACAGCAGGAGCCAGGAGGCCTGAGTTCTAACTGTCTCTTATCTCTGCTGCTTTAAAATGTTCCTTGTATCCTGGGCTAAAGTTTTTCTGTTTTTGGCACTGATGGATGCTGTGGGCACTTTCATCCAGGCTTCTTGGAAGAGGCTCATTTTGGCCAAGACACCTTTACCCCTGGTCTGATTTTGAGCTCCTTGGGGCCTTCCAGAAACTCATTCCAATCTAGCACACCTCCTTACCTGCCTCCTACCTGAAGGCTCCTAGCAAACCTTTGTGTCCTTCAGGGCTTTACATCTCATACCTGCCCTAGGAGAGGCAGGACTCATTTTCCCTGGGAGACAGAAGGGGCTCAGAGAGTTAAGCTTCTTGCCCAAGGTCATGCTACCTGATGACCGGAGACAGGCTGTGAACTTGGGTCCATCAGACACCAGTGTCCAACTGTGCTACTTCTGTGTGGGGCACTGGGAAGAGATTTGAAGGGAAGATGGCATGCCATCTGTGTTCTAAAGGAGGAGGGAAAATTTAAGCTATTCAGTGATTCTCTCACTGATACAGGGCTTTTCAGATTAGTGTGTTATTGCCCATAGAAGCATTCATTCAGTTATCCAGCCATCTCTTCAACAGCTGTTTATGGAATACTTACTATGTGCTAGGCACTGAGGATACACTGATGAAAAAACACACAGTTTCCCTGCAGGGACCTTCCTTCCAGAGCTCTGAGAGCTCAGGAGGGTCCCCAGATCTAGACAATGTCCCCCATGACTGCAGCTCTCCATATAGAGCTCAGTAGGAATGTGCTATCTTCTCTATACCTTCTATAAGAAGGACAGAAAAGAAGGGAAGAAGGAAGTAAGAAAGAAGGACAGAAACCCTGTCTTTATAAGGGGCTATGCTCTCGTTATATAATGTCTCAGCAACAGTGAGAGACACACCAGATGTCAAATCATCATCCCCATTTGACAGACTAGGAAACTGAGGCTTGGTCAACTGATATGATTGGTCTAAAATCACACAAATTAAGTGAGTGACGTTACCAGGATTCACTTTGGTCCCCAGACTCCTCAGTTACATTGCCCTTCATGCCAATCAGATGGCAAAGGGAGAAATGTCAGTTTCCTCCAATCAGATGGCAAAGGGAGAAATGTCAGTTTCCTTTCTTCCTTCCTTCCTTCCTTCCTTCCTTCCTTCCTTCTTTCCTTCTTTCCTTTCTGCCTCCCTCTTCCCCTCCCTCCTTCCCTCCCTTTCTTCCTTCCCTCCTTATAAGAGATATAGAGAAGATGATGCATTCTCGCTAGGCTCTGTGTGGAGAGTTGTAGAGTCATGGGGGACATGACTTTGCAACTAGACCTAGGGACCCTCCTGAGCTCCCAGAACTTTGAAACCAAGGTCCCCTACAGGGATGCTGTTAGCATGCATACAAGTCATTGCAGCCAACCCAGGGTTTTTAATCAGGCAGCATTTAAACCGTCCCATTTTTGTCTGTGATTACGAGGGATGTTTACATCATTTATAATGAGACAAATTGGGACAAATTGCCAAGGACACTTATGTAAATGAAACCACAGAAATGCTCCCATCTCCAGTGGTCGGTTGGAGGGCTTCTTTCCCTTTCCTTTCTCCCCTGGGGATATTGTGGAGAAGAAATGGTACTTTGTATTCTGAAAACCTTCTCCCTGGGCAAACAGACTATTCCCTGTAAGACAACTGTTTTATATCTCCAGTTGTAATTCTCTCCTGCATCTTATTTACGCTCTCACCCACCTCTAAGGAAAAGTAAGTGTGCAATAAATGCAATAACTTTAATTTTCTCTGCCATTGCTGCACAGAGAATGGGTTAGATCTGCATTCCCTAGAGGATCTCTGCAGAACTGTAGGTGGGTCATGAAAAAAGAATCCTTCATTCAATTTAGTTTAGGGAACAGGGCTACAAAAGTTAGCCCAGAGTTTTTCCTGCAGGGCATTTCAGAGCCTTTGATATGCTAATGAGCGGTGAGACTCTTGAAGAGCAGATGATGCTTTTAGGACCCTGGAGGTCCCCTTGCAGGAGATATTTTATGGAATTGAGCAGAACCAGCTTTCAGAAAGTGCTGTGAACACTGTCTCTAGAAGGGCCTGGACCCCCTCTGACTGCTGTAATTTGTAAGGCTGGTGGCTTGAGATCACTTAGAGTCTGGAGGGTGAAGTCCCTGAGTGGGCAGCAGGCAGCAGCAGCCAGGGATATATGGAAGCCAGAAGATCATGGTGCATTGTCTGGAGGGGTCAAAACCTGACAGTGGTCCAGCTTTCCACTACCCATCTTAACCTGCCAGCTCAAAGAGATCCTGCTCATCTGAACTTCTTGTCTTTGTTCCTGCTGTGTCCCTGTCTAGGGTGCCTTCACGCCTTCTCTCCTCTCCACCCTTCTTGTCCACAATGCCCCAGTCTGAGTGCTGATGCTTTGTGGGGAAGGCCCATTATCTTGTAATGCTATCTTGTCTTCCCCTCCAGACCTGGGCTTTTCATTGCAGGGACCCTGTGTTCCTATCTTGATATCCTTAATTTTTAGCTCAGGGAAAGTATTTGTTACATACTCACTAGGTACCAGATTCTGGGCCCTAGAGATACCAAGACAAATAAGACATGGACCCTGCCCTGAAACAGCATGCTGCTTGTCAGTGGAGGTGACAGATTAGAAATCCCAGTTACCACTCAATGTGATAACTGGGGTGATGAACAGGGAAAATCAAAGAGCAGAGGTGGGCAGAGGGGACCCTAGCCCAGCTCAGGGACATCCAGGAAGGCTGGATTCCAGAGGACATTTAATCCAAGCAGTGGCACAAGGTGTAAGTAGGAGTCAGCCAAGTGAAGGCAGGTGTATGGAAGTGTGTTCTAGGCAGATGGAATAGCCTGGGCGAAGGCCTAGAGGCAAGAGAGAACATGCAGGTTTAAGAAACTGGATGAAGGTGCAGCGTGGCTTCCTTTGGGGCAGTGTGGAGGGGCAGAAAGTGATGAGTGCCAGATTGGGTATCTAAGGAGGATGCTGAAGAGGACAGCATGGAACCCCACCTCTTTCACGTTACAGAAGAGAACTTGGGCCAGAGAGAGTGTGGTCTCTCATGGTGAGCACACAGACGTGAACACAGAGATGCCCCCATCCTTACCCAGCCCCTGCAAGGCCTTCCTTCCATCCTGTCTCTGAACAAGAAATTATTTCCAAATGAGAAGCATGGTCCAGGCTGAAGGCCTGTGTCCTGGCCACTGTCCTATCTGTCGAGACAGTCATTATCCACCTTAACTATGACGATGTGAAGCTCCATGAAGATGGGATGCTTTTTGCTTTGATCCCTGATGAATCCCAAGACCCACCTCAGTGGTTGGCCCAGGGTAGGTGCTCAGAAAATGTTGTTGACTGCATAAATAAATGAAGAAAGCAGTTATGAGTACCAGGCCCTTCTACATTTATGATCATCTTACCAATTCTCAAAACTACCCTATGGAATCAAAACTGTTATTCTCAATTTTTTGGGAGGCTCAGAGAAGTGAGTGATTTGAGCCTGTAAGGATTCCATCATCTGCCATTGGAAAAGCCAGGATTTGAATCCAAATATGCAGATTCCCACTACTCCGTATTTAAAGCCCTATCAAGTAGACATGACATTTCTCAAAAGCCTGCCACCCCTGTGAAAGTAGTCTTGTTCCCAAACATCTCAGTCCTGCCTCTTCCAAGGCTGATGCAACTCTCAGCTTAATGGAGGAAAAATAATAGTAAAATAACAACAAACCCAGATACTATTTATTATACGAAGCACTCACTATGTGCCAGATGCGTACTAGGACATTACTTGTACCAACTCAATTAATCCTTACAACAACACTATTATGTAAGTACTATCAGTATCCCCATTTGGCACATAAAGAAACTGAGGCAATTTAAGTAGTTCCAGGTCCGAACATGTGAGTGGGTGAGGTCTGAATGCAAGGACAGCAGCTGGTCTCAGAGCCTGCAATCCTCTGTTGCCATGGCAAGTGGAGGGTACCAGGTGCCAGGGAGTCTCCCTTGCCCTTTGCCAGCTTTAACCTAGTGGAAAGCCCCAGGCTGCTGGGATTCTCCCTGCAAGGAACTAGCAAGATCGCGATTGTGATGGTGATGAGTCTTTTCCTAGGATAGACAATTAATCAGGAGTATTAATGAAAATGCCAGCTCCATGATTACAGAAACTTGAGTAATTTATTGGGAATTGAACTCAGGCCATTAAAATGTTATCACAGGCTTGTCAGTCCGTGTTCTGTGTGCTTCTGCAAAGGATCCAGGGTCTTAATGACACTGGTGCTTTTGGAGCTGTCGGTGCCCGGGTGTGCTCTGCCAGGAAAGGTGATTCACCACAGTAGCTGTGTGCCCAGGCTGGGGGAAAGTGGCTTTCATCTTCTGTTTTTTCCTTTTTTTGTTTTTTGATTTTTGAGATGGAGTCTCACTCTATCGTCCAGGCTGGAGTGCAGCCGTGTAATCTTGGCTCACTGCAAACTCCGCCTCCTGGGATCAAGTGATTATCCTGCCTCAGCCTCCCGAGTAGCTGAGATTACAGGTGCCTACCACCACACCCAGCTGATTTTTGTATTTTTAGTAGAGATGGGGTTTCGCCATTTGGCCAGGTTGGCCTTGAACTCCTGACCTCAAGTGATCCGCCTGCCTCGGCCTCCCAAAGTGCTGGGACAACAGGCGTGAGCCACCGCACCCAGCCCATATTCTGTTTTGCTTTAACCATCTGTGAAGCTCCTACCATGCAGCAGGCACTGAGAGGGGGTATAATCCACAGAGAAACAGGCCCTTCCCTCAAGGAGGAACCAAGTACATAAATATGGTAATGTGGATGTGCAGGAAGGCAGCACATGCAGTGATGTTAGAAAGCTCAACTCCGGCTGAAGATGGATGGCAGGCTTCTGGGAAGAGGCAAACCAATGCAAAGAGCGTTTATTTCCTGGTGAGTTGCTTCTCTCCCTCCAAATCTGATAGGGCTGATTGCAGAAATGGTTATATGAAGGTTTAGTGTACAACATGCATTCTCAATGGGGGCGAAAATTGGTTCTTGCGGGAATGCATGTGTGAAAAAATCATCTTTTTATATTTAAAAAACAGATATTGCAAAAAGTATGTAAACAGGTATAGAATATATTTTTGGTATTAAAATTTCATGGTTGGTTGGGGTGATTAGGAACAAAAAGTCTCAAAAAGCAATGATGAAAATGAAGTTGAGATCACTGGCATGCTGCCAACACTTAGAAGATGGCACCACTGGAATGGATGTGCCCTCCTGGCCATCTGGCTCATAAGAAACTGCATGAATTATAGCCCCTAATGAGGAGGCGGCCCTGAAGCCTCAGACAGCTTCCATTGCCTGCCGAGTGGGTTGACTGTGTTTACATCATTCCTTTTCTCCCAAGCCTGACCAGAAGCATCCTGTCAATGGCCCCATCTGCAGGGAATCAGGCTTTCCTCCTGGCTGTGGCAATATCTAGGAAGACGATTAGGGCAATTCCCAGGACAGGCAGTCCTTCCTCACCAGCTGTTCCCATCTGCTTTGTGACACAGCCAGAAGAACCATGCCTCCCCCAGGGACACATCCTCAACAATTCTGTTTCCCAGGACGTGTTGGTGGCTATGCAGGAATTGAACACTTCACTTCCTCACCTCTCCAGTAGACACCAGAGCTGGGGCCATCTCTTTTTGAACTTATTCTGTTCAGGCTGGAAGCCACTGATGCATTCATGCTTGTTCCCTCTCCAGGGCCACAAAGAGCCAGCCACACACACACCAAGTGGCTTCTGCGAAGGACTCACATGACACAACAATACCCATGTTTGGGCCTTGAGTTCCCTTTTTAAGAAGCTCTTTGCCATCCTTCCTGGTCTAATAAGACCTTTTTTTCTGATACTTCTTTACATATTATAAATTTAGTTATTTATTTTATTAGTAAGAACAGGCTAGGATCTGCGAGAGTAACAACCCCCAAATCTCAAAGATTTAAAATACATAGGTGCATTTCCAGCTCCCGGCCCTCCCCGCCTCCTTTTCTTCCCTTCTCTTCATCCTTTCCCTGTGGTCTCCCCAACTATTTCTCTCCCTCCCATCTCCTTCAGGTTCAAATCTTGGCTCTTTCACTTATTAGCTGTGTAGTTTTGGACATATCACTTTACTATTTTCATGCCTCTGTTGTCTAATCTTTCAAGTAGGGGGCATTAATAGTACCTATTAATGGAGTTTTGGGAAGCTAAATAAATTAGTGCATATAAAGTCCTCAAATCACACTTGACATAAAATAAGCACTCAATTAATGTTTTGTCTAATTATTAGCTATTTTACTCTGTCTCCAGGGAAGGGGTGTGACAATTAAATAGGCTTTCCCCTCACAGGCTCGATGGATGGGGAGACAGACACATACAGGCAGTGGCGGGGTCCGTGCAAAACCGGCGGGAGGTGGGATGAGGAATCCAGCGAGAGGCAGAGAAGGCCAAACATGGAGGGAGATTTAAGCTGGAATTTCAGGGAAACACAGGCATGTGCCAGGTGGAGACAGGGTGGAAGGGCATTGGAAACAAAGGGATCAGCTTCTGGGGATGTCTTCAACAGAGGAGAGGCACGTTCAGGTGTGAGTTCTAGAAAAATGTGCTATGCTGCCTGTGTGTATGTGAAGAGTGGATGGGACGAGGACTCAGCCCTGGGGGACAGAGGAACCTTCAGGAGTCTATATTACTACAATCCAGGGAAAGAGGAGAGACCTGGGGGAAGTAACCAGCGAGCCCTATAGATTGATTGGGTCTTGGGCAGGGGTGAGGAGTCCACTAGAGGTTTCTAGCCTGCCCCACTTGGGGGCAGGGCAGGACACACAGCCATTATCTGAAAGAAGATACAGCGTGGGTCAAATTGAGTTCCCTGAATTACAGCCGGCCACATTTGCTAAAAGCCCAACCTCACATTGTCAGGCTGGGGCAGGGCGATCCGTCTGTTCTCCTTCTGCCACAATGACAACAGGACTCCACTCCATTAAACCAATTTACTCCATCTTCCTAGACTCAGGAAAATGGGAGCGAGGTCTGGAGAGGCTTTCTGATGCCTGACCTCTGGCTTTCTGGCTCACCCCGGGAAGCGCTGCCTCTTCAGCCTGCGGGCAGAAGACTGGCTGGCTGTCACTCTCCCAAGCTGTTGATGAGGTTTCAGCCATGGGCTCTGGATCCTCCTCTCTAGTCATCCCCATTAGTCTCCGAAAGGGAGCCGCCAGGAGGGCAAGTGCTTCTTACTGGTGATGGCTTAGTTACGCTAACTGCACTTAATTTCTCTGTGCTGTGCCCAGCAGGGGCCTGCTGAGAGCTTGCTAGGCATTTTGCACAGCTGGCTGGCCCTGGAGACCAAGGCATGTGGCCAGGGAGGAAATCTGGAAAAGGGAAGGGATGACAAAGTGGCCTAGAGTGGGACCTGCTCCATGTGGGGGTGTTTTCTGGTCCCTCGTGTGTGCTTTCAGCCTCTGGAGCCTTCAATGTTGTCATTGGGTGTCTGTCTGTCTGGTTTCCCTGTGGGCCATGAGCTCGCTGGGTGCAGAGATTTTTTTGCGGACATGATGTGTCCAGCACCTGTGGAAACCTGACAGGGTAGACAGTAAGTGTTTGTGGATTAATCGAGGTGGGGGGGGGGGGCGTTATTCACTAGAACATGAACTCCAGGAGGAAAAGTACTTCTGTCTATTTCATTCACAGCTCATATTCAGCACCTAGGCCAGTGCCTGGCACGTGTTCAATTAATACTATTAACAGAACGAATGAACAAATCCTCCCTTCCAGCACTCTGCACAGTAGGTGTGGTAGACTATCATTCAGTAGTGAGTCTCCCTTCTCTCTCTGTCCTTCCCAGCCCCACTGCCTGTGGGCTTGGCTGTGTGATTTGCTTTGACCAATATGATGATTGGGAAGCCAAGCCTGACTCCAAAGTTCCTGCTCTTTCCTCTGAAAACGATTAGGTCCACCTCTGAGGAAGGTGGAGTGGGCTTGGGAGGTGTTGGGAGGTGGGCGTGCCGGGTTCCTGGCAGGCAGCCAAGGCTATGGACTCCAGGAGTGAAGGAAGGCTAGAGAGACAGATGCTGTCTGTGTCTTCGACCCTGAATGGGTGTATGTGATACCTTTTTGCAAGGGCTATGTGGATGATTCCACATCTTCTGACCTTTTCCTGCTCTAAGCAATTGACCCTAAGCTCTCTGCTGTACTCCTTTGGACTCTGGCTGCACTCTGTAGTGTGGTACTTTTCATGGGAATTAACCTCACCTTTCAAAGATGCTGTGGGGCCCAGGGGAGAGAAATGAGCACCAAATGTGAGTATTGGCTCTGCTTAGCTCTTCTGGTCCAGGGCGAGTTAAGTCCCTCTTGTAGCCTGAACTCTCACAGCTCTAAACCAGGGGCTTGAACCAGATACATTCTAAGCATCTGTCCTGCTCTAGTTCTAAAAACTGATGCACCTGCTTCCTTCCTGCCCAGCTGGGGCTGAAAATCAAAGGAGACTAGAATTGCAATCTGAGAAAATTTCTGCAAGATCCTCAAGAAAAGCTTGATGAATTTGAGTGCCACTGTCAAGCCAGAACGCCTGGAATCAAATCCTAGCTTTGGCACTTAGTACCTGTGTAAGAAAAAGGCTTGTTAAGTACAGGATGGTGTTTACAATGGGGATTTGGTAAATAATAGCTCACTGCATCATGCAGAAATTTCTCTGAGATATCAGTGTTAGAAACTGATTCTAACTTAAGTTATTCTAACTTAAGTGGTTCTTACTCCTGAGCAGGTATCATCATCACCTAGAGGGCTCGTTAAACCAGATGCCTGGGCCTCACTCCCAGATTCAAGGGTGGAGAGAGACAATCTAACAGGTTCCCAGGTGGTGCTGATGCTGCTGGTCAGGAGACCATGTCTTGGGAACCACTGCTATAGAGATTTGCCTAACAGATCTTGTTTTCTTCTTTGCAAGGCTGCTAGGAAGCTAAAAGCCAAATTAGGACCCACCCCAGCAAAAGCTCATGCAGTTTCCATTCTAGTTTTATGTCCAGCTTCCTTTCTTTTCTTGCATTTTTCCATTTGTCACAATTTCCTCACTTAAATGGATGAGCAAAGTAGTATTTGTTTATCTGTTTGTTTGTTTTTAGAGACAGGATCGTGTTCTGTTACCCAGGCTGGAGTGCAGTGGTGTGATTATAGGTCACTGCAACCTCGAACTTCTGGGTTTAAGCCATCTTCCTGCCTCAGTCTGCCAAGTATTTGGGACTATGGGAGTGTGCCACCATGCCTAGCTAATTTTTTTGTTTTATTTTTATTTTTTGTTTTATTTTTAGTGAGGTCTCACTATGTTGTCCAGGCTGGTCTTGAACTTCTGGCCTCAAGCAATTCTGCTGCTGTAGCCTCCCAAAGTGCTGAGATTACAGGAGTGAACTGCCATGCCAGGCCCAAACTAGTACTCTAAAAAATTTTTATGCATCACCGAAAGTCTGTAAAATTGCACAAAAATAATCAAAAAGTCTGAGTAAATGGCTAAGCTCTTGGATCCTCATGTTAGGCTAACATGAGTGTCACACTCAACCTCTCTATGCATGAGTTTCCTCATCTGTAAAATAACTCCTACTTCTGAAGCCCTTTGGAAAGATTGCTTGCAGTAACGCATGCAGTGAGGTGCTTAGCCTGGTGCCTGACACAGACAACTCAATAAATGCAAGTGATTATTATAATTATTATCAGGCAAAAAATAAATAAATAGCCTCAGGACTGTCATTGCTCTCTGTTGGCTTCCCCATGTGACTGAAAGGAAGAGAGGAAGAACCTTCTCATTATACATGTTAGGAAGCCACCCTGGGGAAGACCTTCTCATTTCCAGTCTTTGCTGTGTATAGTTCTGCAGTAGACACAGTGAACAACACACATGGCAGTGAACACCTTTTTCCTGTCCAGAGCATGTGATTCTGAGGAGTACCAGGAGGCCCCATTATATTGCTATCACACTGTGGGGAGACAGACATCACCCTGTCAGAGAGTGATGAAAGGGAATGTGGAGGCACAAAATCCAGGTAGACAGAGCCCAACTCAGAGCCAGGGTAGCCTTCCTTGCCTCCACCTACGACTGTGCTTCCCACTCGGGTTTTTACGTCTTCCTCCAGCAAAGGAGATTTTACAGAGCAAGGAGGGAGTAGTATGGCTTTGTGGCCATCATTTCTCTGAGCAAAATGCTTTCCCATACTGATTTTTGTCTTTGCATTAACTATTTTTTTTTTTTTGGAGACAGAGTTTCACCTGTTGCCCAGGCTGGAGTGCATCTCAGCTCACTGCAACCTCTGCCTCCCAGGTTCAAGCGATTCTCCTGCCTCAGCCTCCCAAGTAGCTGGGATTACAGGTGCCCACCACCACACTTGGCTAATTTTTGTATTTTTAGTAGACACAGGGTTTCACCTTGTTGACCAGGCTGGTCTCAAACTCCTGACCTCAGATGATCCACCCATCTCAGCCTCCCAAAGTGCTGGGATTACAGGCGTGAGCCACCGCGCCCAGCCTTGTCTTTGTATTGATTTCATCTTCATCACAAGTCAGTTAGGGAGATGTGGTTCTTCCCATTTTATGGGTGAGTAAACTGAGGTTCAGAGAAGCAAAGTGAATTGCCAAGATCATACAACTGATCTTGTCTGACTTCGGCAATTGCCTTTATAATACTATGACGTGAAGTTCAAAAGATCTGCTGCCCCAGCGTTGGGAATCTGTTCCCCTTTAAATGTGCTTCCTGCTCTTCTATCCATCACCAGCTCTCAGCAGCCCCCAGGTTTGCTTTTCAGCTCTGAGCATGGCTGGTAGACAAAAGGCGTCCTTTCTGGAATGAATGTAATGGTGTCCTTGTTCCTAGGAGACGGATATGGGAGGGGGGGTGGCTGGAGAAGGATGTGGGGTTGTGTCACAGGCCTCTGGGTCAAGTTCTAGTGCCTGCCTTCTCCTGTCTTCACTCCTTGATCTGGGCATAGGCCTTGAGGTAAAACAAAAGATATGCAGGTGAACCCACCTGAGCTCCAAATCAGGGTCCACTGCTGTGGAAGGTCCAGCAGAACAAGGGGTGGGAGTGGTGTGTTGTAGTGGAGAGGGCTCTGGGCTTGGGGTCAGAAGACGCAGTTGTAGTCCTCGCTCTTCCATTTGTGAGTGGTATGATCCTGGGTGTGATCTGAGTGAGATGCAGCTCATCCAGACTGCCTGGCCTCCAGCCTCACACCCATCTTTAGGCCAGACTCAGTCCTTCACTACAAATTCCCTGTCATGGGTTGAATCATGGCCCTAAAGGTATCAGGTCCTAGTCCCTGGAGCCAGTTAATATTACCTTATATGGAAAGACTTCTCAGATGATTAAGTTAAGCGTCTTGAGATGGAGAGATTATCATGGACCGTTCAGGTAAACACCACAAGGGTTCTTACAAGAGGGAGGCAGTGGGAGATCTGGGACAGAAGAGGAGTAGGTGATGTGACCACAGGGGCAAAGATTGGAGGGATGCGGCCACGAGCTAAGGAATGCCAGCAGCCACCAGAGGCTGGAAGAGGCAGGAACACACTCTCCCTGCAGCCTCTGGAGTGCGTGCGGCGCTGCTGACACCTTGACTTTAGCCCAGTGATACTGATTTTGGATTTCTAGCCTCCAGGACAGTGAGAGAATAAATGTCTGTTGTTTTAAGCCCACTCAGTTTGTGGTAATTTGTTGTAGCAGTCATGGGAAACAAATACAGCCCCCAAAGTTCACTCTCCAAGAGTATTGGCAAGTGATGTAGATTTTGTTGTGGGCTGTGAGGGGAGAATAGGGAAAACTTTTCTCATCATACATCCAGTGGCTGGAAGGCTCCACCTGAGGGATCACTGCCCTCCAGAATCCCTCCCCGCCAGCTGAGACCCTCATCTCACCTCCACAAACCTCTCTGTGGCCTTGGGGTGTCCTGGCCAGTTTCTCCATTGCCACCTTCCATCTGAATAGTCTCTCTGGGCAAACCAAAGGGCCTTCCTTCAAACAGCCACTGAGGAGGCAGGGATGAACCCCTCATAAGAAGATGCTGCATTTTCTTTGCCATGAGTGGAACGAGCATGGACTTTAGAGTCAGACAGATTCGGGGTTCACCTTAGGCTCTGTCACTCACTGCTGGGAGATCGTGACCTCTCAGCACCTCGTCACATTATCTCTAAAGTGGTGGCCAGACTGCCACCTCTAAGGGTCACTGTAGAAGTAGGAAAGGGCCCCACTCCTGGGTCTGGAGTATATGGTGGTCATCACTCTGTACATGATTGTTTATGTTTGATAACAATGCTTAGATTAACTGAGCACTTACTGTGGCTCAGGAGTTAAAGCTTTTTACTGGAATTAGCTCATTTACTCTTCATCACTATGAAATGGGAATTGTTCTCATCATCCCACTGTGCCCCTGAGAAAATGGAGACACAGGAGGCTAAATAATGAGCTGAAAGTGACAGTGACAATTAAATGGATCAGAACCAGGACAGTCTGATCCCAGAGCCACACCCTTGGGCATAAGGGACCAACAGAAGCACGACAGATGGGGCTGTCCTATCAAGGAACCTGCGCTGGGATTCAGCCATGTCTGTGCATGCTGGTGAACAGAAGGTGGTCCTTCCTGTAGCCTCAACAGGAGGTTTGAGGCATTGCCCCCTTGAGAACACATCCTGGGGAAAGGAGCTCTCAAGGAGACCTGTGCAGGTAAGAATCTGATCTCAGGCCAGGGGACAGAAGCCTGTGGTTGACACTGGTGTCTGGCCCCAGCCTAGGGTGCAGCCTGGTGGGAAGGAGCAGTTTCTTTGACAAAGTAGTGCTTCGGTGGAAGGGAACCAGAGCAGCAGAAGAAGCAAACAGTGGATGCTGCTTTCATCGTGAGGTTCTGCAGATAACAAGTGAGAGTGGGCCTGGGACACTGCAGGGACAGCTGTGAACGTGGCCATGTGGACACAGACTGGTGGGGTAATGGTTAGGAATTTTAGTAAGTGTCATCATGAGGACTGGATGAGGTCACACATGTGCACCAGACAGGTCTCATGGCCCACCCCTCCCGGGTACCCAGACTGCCCAGCCCACAGCCCTGGAAGATGGAAAAACATTTGAGATGGCCACATTCTGGGTCAGGGACTCCAGGCTCCTCTCATCTTCCTGTTCTCCAGCCAGGCTGATCGACCGCAAAGGCCGTCCGTCATTTGATCATTTTACAGTCGGCTGAGAGAGCTCTGCCTGGTGATTAAAAAGCAAAAAGAGCCTCACACCCACTGGGAGGACCATAAAAATAAAAACATTGATGAGGATGTGGAGAAACTGATCCCCTTGCACCTTGCGTGAGGGATTGTACAATGGTACAGCTGTTACAGAAAACCATTGAGCAGTTTCTCAATAAGTTAAACACAGAGTTACCATATGACCCAGTGATTCCACTCCTGGGTATATACCCCAAAGAATTAGAAACAAGTGTTCAAATAAAAACTTGTACATGAATATTTATAGCAGCAAGATTCACAATGGCCAAAATGTGAGACAATCCAAAGGTTCATCAACTGATGAGTAAACAAAACTGTGCGATATATCCACACAATAGAATGTTACTCAGCCATAAAAAGGGATGAAGTGACCAGGCATGGTGGCTCATGCCTGTAATCCCAGCACTTTGAGAGGCCAAGGTAGGCGGATCACCTGAGATCAGGAGTTTAAAACCAGCCTGGCCAACATGGCGAAACCCCATCTCTACTAAAAATACAAAAATTAGTCAGGTGTGGTGGTGCGTGCCTGTAATCCCAGCTACATGGGAGGCCAAGGCAGGAGAATGACTTGAACCCAGGGGGCAGAGGTTGCAGTGAGCTGAGGTCGTGCCACTGCACTCCAACCTGAGCAACAGAGCAAGACCCCGTCTCAAAAAAAAAGAAAAAAGAATGAGGTACTGACACATGTTACAACCTAGACAGACCCTAAAAACATGATGCTGAGTGAAAGAAGCCAGACACAAAAGGCCACATGTTGCACAATTCCTTTAAATGAAATATCCAGAATAGGCAAATCCATGGAAATGGATAGCAGATTGGTGGCTGCCAGGAGCTGGGGGGAGGTGGGAATGGGGAATGGCTTCTTAGTGAGTATGGGGCTTCCATCTGAGGTGATGAGAAAGTTCTGGAACCAGATAGTGGTGATGGCTACATGCCGTTGTGAATGTAATTAATGCCACTGAATTGCATCCTTTAAAATGGTTAAAATAGTACATTTTATGTTATGTGTATTTTCCCGCATTAAAAAATTAAGATGGGCTGAGTAAATCCAATCCTTTCCCTGTCTCGCACAGAAATTGCAACTGGGAAATAGCAAGAAAATGAGGAAGCAGGAGCAGAGGCTAAATGGTCTTGAGAAAGAATAGGGCCAGAGGGGTTCCCGGACCAGCCGTCGAAGTGAGGACAGAGGGACTCAGATAAGCAGTGCCCATGGGAGGTCGGGGGACATGATAAGAGAGGGTGGGCAGGCGGCTGGTGGGGCATGACAGATTCTTGTCCTCATTCTGAAATGAGGGAGCTAAGAGGTGAGCCTGCCTCATGTGGCCTGTGACACAGAACCCAAGTCGGCCTGCCAAGCCCAGGCCTTTCAGTGCTGTGCTGCACTGTCCCTGCAGGTTGGGTAGATATGTGCCTAGTCATTTCCTGAGCTGGACGAGGGAAAGAGGGAGACCTTCTGGCTCAGAGAACCAGGTCTGCTCAGGAAAGAAGCAGCACAGGTGGCCAGTGCAAATGGCCTCTTTTTTCGTTGAAGGTTGTTTGCCAGATCTTCCTTGCCTCTGTGCTGTGTGTGGACATGCGCACCAGCAGGTCCTCTCCTGGGGATGCTGAACCTGTCTTGGTTGCAGTTCCCAGTCTTCTGGTGGGGCGAGGCTGCTAAGCCAGTTCCCAGGGGTGGGGCCGATCTGGGAAATGCCCTGAGCAGCTCTGCATGAAAGCTCCTGCTGTCAGTGCTTGGACAAAGGCTCTCCAGCCTCCATTATGTACCAGGAGCGAGCAGGGAATAGGACCTCATTTGTCTGTGGCTTCCTCACCCCCAGGGATTCTCAGGGACAAAATGGGCCACATTTATACATACAAAGCCTCGCCTTCACAGAGATCCATTGGCTTCTCCCTGCAAGTGTGAGGTGAGCCACAGCGAAGGGCACGATGGGACGGAGCCAAGGATCCCAAATGTTCTGCTCAGCCTCAGTGGGGCATCTGCTGTTCCCTTCTTCCCTTCCTCCAGTCCCCGCCCTTGAAGGACTACTGTATCCCAAATACACCTCTGTCCCCATGGGCTCTGGCATCAGAGTGGGCTGCCAGCGCTCCAGTGCACCCTGACCCCACCTTCACCAGATGTCAGGAACCAGTGCGTTCCCAAGTCCATTTCAGTTGGGTTTCAGTAACTGGCAACCGAAAGAATCCTAATAGCGAGGACCTGAGATTTCCCTAGAATGGAACCCGCCCTTTCCCCCCGCCCTTCCCATCTTGGTAAATGGCGCCACCTGTTGGGCAAGTCAGACACCTGCAAAGCCCCTCCTCTTCCCTGATTCCCACCACCGGGGCGTCACCATGCCACGGGAACTTGTCCCTTCCTCTCCATCCTACTTCAAGCTTTGTCACCTCTTGCCTCAACAGTTTTATTCTCCAGTTTCACAGAAACTTCCCCTGTACCCCAGAGACTTCTTTACTTACAGTCTCTTCCCCTCCACCTCCTGTGTTTCCCTGAATTTACCCCCAACAGTGAAGACAGAGTGGTTTTCCTAAAACACAAATGTCATTCCCTGTCTTGGCTGTCAATAACCCACATCATCTGTAGACTAAATTTCAGATGCTTTCTGACTTGGCATTCAAGGCCCTGCCAGATCTGGGCTCCATGTGTCCTCAGCCTCAGCTGGGGCCCTGGCCCAACCACACAGGTGATCCGAGAGTGTGGCAGGCTCTCCCCTCCCCACCTCTGCTTTGCTTGCGTGGCCACATGCTGGAACACCCTCTGTCCTCTATCTGGCTAGCTGGTCACCACTGGGTCCCTACCCTCCCATCCCTCCACTGCCTCCTCCTGCCCCAAGGGTCCTGCTCAGATCCCTGTGCACAGCCTATCTTGCCACATGTGTAGCCCTGTTTACTTGTCTGTCTCTTTGAACTCTGTGTATCTGGGGTTGGCATCTGCCTCATTTGTCACTGTGTCCCTGGCTCCCAGCACAGGGCCTGCCACACAGCAGGAGCTCAACATGGAACCAGTAAATACGTTAATGGAAAACGATCACTGAGTCTGAGCTCAGGGCTCTGCACTCTCAAGTGACAGAAGTGGAAGCTTTTCCTTCAGCCCCTCCTCCCCGCCAGAGGTGTGATTTGGACCATTGAGGTTCCTCTTTGCAGCAATTCAGCTCAGCAGAACCTCCAGCGACACTTTGAATTCCTGTAAATTACTTCCCTGCTATGACTTGTGAGCCGGGTTGCCAAGCAACAGAAGGGGATTTGGTCCCTATCAAAGGGCCTCATCTGCACATTATGCATTGGAAAGATGTCCGAAAGCAGGTTTGGGCTGGGTGGGATTGCTGGGTGGGATCCCACTCCCTTCACCCTCCGCCCTGCTGCATGCACCAGCCTTAGTTGGGGCCTGGCCCCTGGCCCTGGAAGGAGCTAGCCATGGTGGGGGCACCCGGGACTTCTCTTTCTGATATGCCATCCAACTGGCTCACTCGGGGGCAGGGGAGGAGAGTGCGCTAACTGTGTGATGCGGCGCAGAACCTTGGGGCTACACGCCTTGGAATCAGAAAGCTCAGGGCTTGCATCTCATGACTAGCAACTTGCCTCGTGCTCTTGGGAAGCTCCTTTTCCTGGCTCCTCTGGCTTTTTCATCTGGCCCCTGTAAATATGGAGACCCATCTGCCAGGGCCAGGAGGAGGAGATGAAGTGACCGGCAAGGAGCCTGTGGTGATGCTTCTTCCTGGGTTGTTGTTAGTCCTTGAGTCTATCCCTGTCCTGGGCTCGTGGAAGCCACAGCACTGCCTTGTCAGGACCACTGTGTCCAGCACTGAGTGAGTGAGCCACCAAAGGGAAACAAGAGAACAGGGGTCACCTTTGTGGTCCTTTGGGAATGTTTTGTCAACCATCTTAAAAGTCACACACTGCACGGCAGACAGGTAGCTGCTCACTTCCAAATTTCCTTCCAACACCAAGAATTTTTCCAACTGCTGTTACTGGGCACCTGCCCCAGACCAGCAGCCAAGCCAGGCGTCCCGTCCTCATCCTCCTGAGGGCTCAGGGATCTGTTGTTAATGTCTACACTGGCATTGAGGCCCAGCGGCGGGATGTGGTTCCAGGTCTGCTTGGCCCTAAAGTCCCTTGCGGCTGAGAAGCAGAGGAGGGAAGTGGTGAGTGGGTAGGGCAGTGTGAAGCAAGGTGGAAGGATCATTTTTTGTGGGCTCAGATCAGTGCCAGGGGCCAGGGCCCCCTTTATAAGTATTTGTTGACCAACTTACTGTCCTCAAAGCCAAGGATGGCCATGCACTGTACGGGAACTGGTCTTACACTTTCACAGTTCCACAAGAGAAAGCTATCATAGAAAGGTTGGCATGTGGTGTGGGGTGCTGGCCACTGGGATTCTAGGGTCTCTGAATCACACACAGAGGCAGCCTCCTGCCTCACCCCAGAGGGCAGATAGCCTGGGGTGGTGTCATTTGACCCAGACTCAGCCCAGTTCTCCAGCACCATCTCGGTCTCTGGCAGCATCTGTCCCCTGTTGCCACCTCCATTCCCCTCTGCTAGGGCCAAGGCCCAGGTTAGACTCCAGACAGATCCTGCCTCTTCAAAGACCCCTGCTCGATGTATGTCTGCAAGCAGCAGGCACTGCCAGTCCCTTACCATGCTCAATGCCTCCATTACAGTGCAAAGCACACATTCCAACCAGCTTCTCCTTGCTGGCCTATGGGCTTCCTAAGCACAGGAACTGGGTCTGGCCATTCTGTGGCCCAGAGCAGGTGTTTAGTACAATTGTTGAAGGGCGAAATGAGTGCAATCTTTTTTCTCCTTTCTTCACTGTTAAATTATTTATTGTCTCTGCTCCTACCTGCCCTCAAATTTCATTCAATTTCCTTCTTCCCTCTCACATGGCTTTTTAATACAACGTCTGTCCTACTGGGATTAAAAACTAAGAGAAGCCCTGAACAGATAAACTGCTTCATTCCAAGACAGACCCTGGAGCTGGAGCCCTGGGCTTTCAGGACAAAGCAGAAGCCAGGCTGAAGTTTCTCAGGATGTTCTAGTCCAGCTCCCGGATAATGTTCCACCTTCTGCCTCCATCTCCTGTGATGTCTCTGGGGATAGCTGGCAGCTGACTGTGGTTCCGATCAATTGCTCCCATAATTACTTCCAAATGTCATTTTCATGAAGCCATATTCTCCTCCACACCGCTGTGACTCCCAGCCGTCCCCGGCATGTGTCCGATTAGCTCCAAACCAGGAGTTGGTGTATTTAAAAGGCACTGCAGCCCAGTCTACAGATGTGGTGTGCAAACTTCGACAAGACTGTTCTTGTTCTGTACACAGAGGAAAGCGATGCAGGTGTCGTGTTTGTAATCTTTAGAATCTTTGTCATTTTTAAAACATGAAGCCCATTTTATAGAGGAGGAATTAAACTCAGAGAGGCTAAGTGACTTGTTCAAGGTCACACAGCTGGTAAGTGGTAGAGCTGGAATTTGATATGAAGTCTGTCTAAGCAGAGTCCAATTCCGAAGTGCAGTGTTGCCAAACATTGATTGGCCATCTGTTTGCTGCATTCCAGACTCTGCACTAATCAATTTATATGTGTGATCTCATTAAACACTCACAGCGACCGTGGAGTATGAGGAACAGCGGGCTAGCTTGCCCAGGGTCACACAGCTAACACATGGCTGAGTGGAGATCTGACTCCAGGCCCTTTTGGATGCAGAGCTTAAGCTCTAACATTTGCTGTCCTGCCCCTGCAAATGGTACCTACCTACTGAATGCAGGGAACAAGCTAGGCCTTTAGGAGACAGCCATGAATGACATGCTCCAGGGAGAAGATGACAAGGCATTCATCAGTTTCAATATAATGTGAGAAGTGTGGTGTGAGGGTCTGTCCAGGGTTGGGGAGGTAGAGAGGAGGTAGGTATGGGCGTACGGAAGATGGGATGCTACCCGGTCTGATGCAGTTGTGGACACCAAAAAAGGCTCCCAAGAGTAGGAGAACGTAAGCTGGATCTTAAAGGATAAGCAGGTTTTGGGTGAGAAAAAACAAAAGAGGAAGGGAATTCCAGGCACAGGGAACAGCTGTGCTAAAGCCCAGATACTAAATATAGCATCATGTGTTCAGGGAAATGCTGGTCATTCCATGTGGCATTGGCCAAAAACTCCAGGTGGTGAGAAATGTAAGGTGAGGCTGGAGAGGCAGGTCAGGGCTGGTCGACTTAAGTATGGGATTAAGAACAGTAGTGTAAGGACCAGTTACCTGAGTTCAGGTCCCAGCTCTACTACTAACTAGCTGTGTGGCCCTGAGCAAGTTAATTGACCTCTCTGGGCTTCAGTTTCTTCATCTGAAGGGGTGACACTGAGAGAATCTACACCACAGGGTTGTTTTTATATGGCTTGAATGAGCTGGTGCCTGTAACAGTGCCTGGCACATCATGTGCTCTCAATAAATATCATCTCAGGACTGATGAGGACCTTGGGTACCAAGCTAAAAAGCTCCATTTTTCTCCTAAACAGAGTAGGCAGTGGAAAGGGAGTGAATCACTTTAAAAGGAGGGAAGTGCTGTTTAGAATATATTTTCTTTCAATAAGTACTTGTTTGACTAAGTTCTCTGTTTGTCCTCACTGAAATACCTCCCATAGGTCAATGCTGGAGGAAGGGGGAAAGAGGAGAGGATACACAGGTGAAGCTCATCTGCTTGGCTTCCGGGTTGTCTGGTTTCTTCTTCTTCTGCCAGTGTTCTGACTTCTCGCTCTTCCCCACCCCTAGGTCCATCACACTCCCGGGCTCATTCCACAGTCCGGAGCATCATGGAATCTTGGGATGGGAGAACACCTCTGAGCTCCACTTGTCTACTTCTTTCTCCTCCACCTGTGACCAGAAAGGCTCTACTTGATTGTCTCCAATAATGGGAGACTCATTCCTTGATATACAGGGCATGTAACTCTGAAGGGTTGGGTAAGACTAGTTGTCCTGATCTCATTTGAGGTGTGGAAAAACTAAATTAGATGCCATCATGACATTGCACGTGATTGCTCGGGGAGTCAGGAGTCTTCTTACCTGTGTCTGGATGAGAGGCCCCAGACCCAAAAGGGATGCATGGTGTGCTGCGGTGACAACTTTCCCCTCCATTGTAATTGTAATAGCTAGCATTTATTTATTTTATTTTTTATTTTTTATTATTATTATACTTTAAGTTCTAGGGTACATGTGCATAACGTGCAGGTTTGTTACATATGTATACTTGTGCCATGTTGGTGTGCTGCACCCATCAACTCGTCAGCACCCATCAACTCGTCATTTACATCAGGTATAACTCCCAATGCAATCCCTCCCCCCTCCCCCCTCCCCGTGATAGGCCCCGGTGTGTGATGTTCCCCTTCCCGAGTCCAAGTGATCTCATTGTTCAGTTCCCACCTATGAGTGAGAACATGCGGTGTTTGGTTTTCTGTTCTTGTGATAGTTTGCTAAGAATGATGGTTTCCAGCTGCATCCATGTCCCTGCAAAGGACACAAACTCATCCTTTTTTATGGCTGCATAGTATTCCATGGTGTATATGTGCCACATTTTCTTAATCCAGTCTGTCACTGATGGACATTTGGGTTGATTCCAAGTCTTTGCTATTGTGAATAGTGCCGCAATAAACATATGTGTGCATGTGTCTTTATAGCAGCATGATTTATAATCCTTTGGGTATATACCCAGTAATGGGATGGCTGGGTCATATGGTACATCTAGTTCTAGATCCTTGAGGAATCGCCATACTGTTTTCCATAATGGGTGAACTAGTTTACAATCCCACCAACAGTGTAAAAGTGTTCCTATTTCTCCACATCCTCTCCAGCACCTGTTGTTTCCTGACTTTTTTATGATTGCCATTCTAACTGGTGTGAGATGGTATCTCATTGTGGTTTTGATTTGCATTTCTCTGATGGCGAGTGATGATGAGCATTTTTCATGTGTCTGTTGGCTATATGAATGTCTTCTTTTGAGAAATGTCTGTTCATATCCTTTGCCCACTTTTTGATGGGGTTGTTTGTTTTTTCTTGTAAATTTGTTTGAGTTCTTTGTAGGTTCTGGATATTAGCCCTTTGTCAGATGAGTAGATTGCAAAAATTTTCTCCCATTCTGTAGGTTGCCTGTTCACTCTGATGGTAGTTTCTTTTGCTGTGCAGAAGCTCTTTAGTTTAATTAGATCCCATTTGTCAATTTTGACTTTTGCTGCCATTGCTTTTGGTGTTTTAGACATGAAGTCCTTGCCCATGCCTATGTCCTGAATGGTACTACCTAGGTTTTCTTCTAGGGTTTTTATGGTACTAGGTCTAACATTTAAGTCTCTAATCCATCTTGAATTAATTTTCGTATAAGGAGTAAGGAAGGGATCCAGTTTCAGCTTTCTACTTATGGCTAGCCAATTTTCCCAGCACCATTTATTAAATAGGGAATCTTTCCCCATTTCTTGTTTCTTTCAGGTTTGTCAAAGATCAGATGGCTGTAGATGTGTGGTATTATTTCTGAGGCCTCTGTTCTGTTCCATTGGTCTGTATCTCTGTTTTGGTACCAGTACCATGCTGTTTTGGTTACTGTAGCCTTGTAGTATAGTTTGAAGTCAGGTAGCGTGATGCCTCCAGCTTTGTTCTTTTGACTTAGGATTGTCTTGGCAATGCGGGCTCTTTTTTGGTTCCATATGAACTTTAAAGTAGTTTTTTCCAATTCTGTGAAGAAAGTCATTGATAGCTTGTGGGGATGGCATTGAATCTATAAATAACCTTGGGCAGTATGGCCATTTTCACGATATTGATTTTCCTATCCATGAGCATGGTATGTTCTTCCATTTGTTTGTGTCCTCTTTTATTTCACTGAGCAGTGGTTTGTAGTTCTCCTTGAAGAGGTCCTTTACATCCCTTGTAAGTAGCTAGCATTTATTGAGCGCTGCTGTATGCCTAGTAGTTTGTTTTAGCTCATGTTAATTGCTGCTTCCATCCTCACCTGTGATTAATGGCAAATTTTCAGAGGAGAAATGTGGTAGAAGAAGGAGGAGTGAGTCAGTTCTATCTGGTGCTCCTTCCAGTCTCTGGCTCTGATTAAGACACCAGCAGCCCTCAACCCCACAACAGCCTGTGGGTCTGCACAGGACACTGAGATCTGCAAACTGCCTTACTAATGGGCCAGGGCCTCAGTCTTTGGCTCTCTGCCCTCTCTTCCTCTTCTGCCTCCCCTCCCATCCCACCAAACACACACACACACAGACACACACAGACACAGACACACACACACACACACACACACAATGGGGTTATGGGAACGAACACATCAGATGGCTTCAGAGCCTGTTTGCATTCAGCATCCTGCTTCAGCTTTGGCATCTGTGATGACAGGAAGCTCCTGCCCCTGCTGACTTCTGTCCACTGGTCCCTTGCAGAGCGGGGGAACCCTCTGTTCTCGAGAGGGCCCTTCGGAAGTGAGAATAGAACTTGTTGGCACCTCCCAGGCCTCCCCTCTCTGTGTAAGCTTAAGCTGTCCTCTGCAACCAGCTCCTCTGTGTCTTTGGACAAAAGTTTTCTGAGCCTCTCTAGGACTCGAGTCCACCCATGTCCTGGTTCTTTGCTTTTCCAACTTGCTTTTTCCGGGAGTTTGCTTCTATACTCACAGGGTAGGTACCTTATCCAGGGCACACAGAGAATAGGTTGGCCAGAAAATGGTAGTGAAAGAATTTGAACCCAGGCTATCCAACTCCAGGGACCACAGCCATATGTCCAGCTCAAGGCGGGCATTCACCAAACATGGACTCAGATGACCCTTTTCAGTACCTTCTCTCAGACTTGCCACCTCCTTTCCTGGTTCCTGCTGGTCTGGACTCCCACTGATGATCTATCAGAGAGGGAGGGCTGGCAATTCCTGCCTCCTCCCAGCTTCCCTCGGCTGCCAGAGAAGCAGGTGGCTTCCCCTCATCTCCCATTCAAAGGGTGTCGAGCTAGTGGAAGGCAGATGAATGAGCTCCTCAGCCAGGGAAGATTTTGTTGCTAAAATACATGGTCTGATTAGCAGTGATTGAAGGGCTGGAGAGAGCGACTGCAGTTGGCTGCGATTTGTTCCGATCTGAAGTAGTTCTAAACAAGTTACCGGGAGGCAGGAGTGGGGGCCACAGAGTTCAGCAGCACAGGGCTTGGCAGGGATACATTTCCTGTGGATGCCAACGCCCTTTCCAGCAATTTCGGACAGTTTTCAAACAGTTTTTGAAATCGGATTCGGTGCATTTATTTTGTCTCGTTTCCACTTGGCATGAAAGCTTCCCCTTTTTGTCTTTCTCTCTCTCCTTTCTTTCATTATATATATATAATGAAACTATCTCCTTTCTTTCATTTTATATATATATATATATATACATATACATATATATATATATCGTTCCAGCATCAGAAGTGAGCTGTAAATTAAGTGGAGGTGGCTTGGGAAACCGAAACCAGCCTGGTGTGGAATAATGATGTTATCTGTGGCCCTAGATCAGCCATGACACTGCCTCCCATGTCGTCTGACAAGGAGAATCTGCTTGAGGGAATTCATCCTGTCAGGATTGAAGGCAGTAATTGGGGCCAGTGATTCATGACCCCTTTATGGGCTCATGAATACATTCATCTCCCAGACTTATCTCATTTCTAAAACCCATGATCGTCAGTTCCAGCCAGAGGTGGTGTGTGTGTGCGGGGGTGGGTGGGTTGGCTGGCATGGAGGGAGAAGCCTCTTTGCAAACACAGATAAAGGGAGAGCACTCAGGAAATGAGGCTCAGTGAAGAGGTTTCATTTAGATCGTTTGTGGGATGACTGACTCAGCCTGCAACAAGGCCTGATAGCTCATCCTTCCCCAGCAGGGGAGAATGAGAGTCAGTCCCTTCATTTGTCACATCTGCTTTGGTTTGAGTCATAGGATTGCTGCAGCTGCAAGTCACTGTGCTGCTCCTGGCCTTTAAACTGGTTTGAACCAGCCATCCACCGTGTGGGCCTAAATGCTCTTTCTAGAATGATGATCTCGGACTGATCCCTAACAGAGGCAGGATAGACCAGTGGTTCAGAGCGCGGATGCTGGAGCTGGATCAGCTGGGTTCAGATCCCTGCCTTCCCCATTAGCTTCAACAAGTTACATGAGCTTCAATATGTTACTTAAATTCTGTGCCTTGGTTTCCCCATAAAACTCACCTATAGCGTAATTGTGCAGCTGAAGGGAATTAATACATATTCAATGCTGATGCACAGCCAGTGCTCACTCAGCGTGAGCTTACACTACTCACGTTCCCTTGCTGTGTCTGCTTCCCAGAAGCTCCGATCCTTGATTTTGACATCTGCTTCCAGCACCATGGTTGGGGACCCCCTGGACAACCGCCATTTGGCTTCTAGCATCTGTGCTTTCTGTATGCATTTTAACCCTGATCACAGCTCCAGCTCTGGCCTCCCAGAGCCCCACTGATGAAGCAGGTCTCAAACTGGATGGTGTTCAGACAGGATGAGAGCTTTGAAATCATTATCCAGCAGTGTCTGTTCGCAGATGGCCGAGGCACTGGCCCCCAGTGATTTGGCTAGTAGTTGGCAGAGCTGGCGCTCCTGGCTTCTAGTCTCATGCTCTCTCCATGGCTCCATGCTACGTGGGGTGGTGTTTTCTCTATAGTGCCATTCCTCTTCTCTACTGTGGCTCAAGACAGAGTCCTAGTTCATGGATACAGTCCTGCTCAGAGATCTCCAGAACACACTCCTGAGAGACTCAGGTCTCTCAAACAACACTGCAGTCTGGCGTGGGTCTCTGAGGAAGGAGTTTCTCCCTTAGCTCCTGGTCCAAGAGGCAGTGGCCCGTAGTGACAGCACTTTCATGTGGCAGCTGTCCTGACAGTTGATACTATGGGTGTGATGGGCACAGGGTGTCAGCGTTTGCAGAGAAATGGACTGACTTACAAATGGACAGGTGAGCCTGCCTGTATTAAGGTGCGGACTGGGGGAATTCTATTCTTCTAGAATTAGTTGTTTGAATTATTGGCTCTTTCTTGAATACAAGAGAATAAACAAACACTTTGTGTGCTGTTTCTTTTTGCTGCTTTCAAAGCCCCATTATAAAGGCCCTGGAGCTTCAGAAACAACTTTTTGAGTCCCTGCATCTTAGAGGGAGCCTTGAGTAACTTGGCGTTTGCATTGCTGGAAGCCCTGCTGTGCAAGCTAGTTTGAAATGAGTCTGGATGAAGCCCACCACCCGAGATACCGACTCCCACATGCATCTCACAGACACACCTTCATTAAGGTTAGCAGAGTGTCCTGCATGTCAACCATATTGTCTAAAACCATGACACAAACTTGCAAAACGTAAAGAGATGATGGACTGATCCACTGTAAAGAGCTTGGCTCTTTGGAGTTAGAGTCTTGGGTTCAAATCTAGCCATTTGCTAGCAGTATAACCTTGGCAAAATCATCGTAGGTCTCTCAGTCTTAGCTTGGGATATAAAATGGGATAGAAATACTTAACCTGCGAGATGTTAGAAAGATTGAATGAGCTAACACAGGTGATCAATAGGTGCTTGTTCTTTCTCCTTGCCCCTTCTTCCCACATTCTGAAACCTACGCACTCAAGGCCATCCTAGACCATATTCTGGATGGCAGTCCTGGAGATGGGCAGGGAATCATCTCAGAGGGTCCTGCAGGGAGCCCTTCCTTCCAGCATCATGGGCTTCTTTATCAGAGCCATTCCAGGCAAAGTGCTCAGCATGGGGCTTGGCTGCCCATGCAGGCTTCTCTGCTTCTTCAGCCAGCCACACATGCATGTGAGTTATTTTCTTGGACCACTCCCAATCCCACCCCCGATGGAACTGGGCACAACCCCTCAGACGCAGCTCCCTGGTCCAAGGAGCCATCTTCCTAATGGACTCTGCTTCAGAGCAGAAACCCAACTGGATTTTATCACTGCTTCCCATTCCTGATACCCCGGCCCTCCATTTTTAAACCCCACCCTGCTCCTCACCCCTAGTCCCCAACCTCAGACAAGCCCCATCGCAACCAATGAATATTTGTCATTCAGGACTCTTTGGGGAAGCTAGGACTGGGGAGCTGCTTGGACTTTAGTGGCCTTGAAGTGGGCCTTGACTCTTACACCTGCCACAGAGGAGTTGGTGTGGGGGATCTATGTTGACTAAGTTGGATTGGTCCAGTACTCCCTCCCACCTAGCGGCTCATGCAGCATTTAAAACTGCATGACCAAACTGCTACACTCCTCATGAGAAACCCAACAGGAGCTATGGGTGATGTTTGCTACACGTAGACAAGCATGGAAGGCCCTACTTTCCATAACTCATCAGTGGGACTACTGTTATTTCCAATTTACAGATAAAGAAACTGTAGTTAGGCTGGGTGCGGTGACTCATGCCTGTAATCCCAGCACTCTGGGAGGCCAAGTGGGGGCGAATCACCTGAGGTCAGGAGATCGAGACCAGCCTGACCAACATGGTGAAAACCCGTCTCTACTAAAAATACAAAAACTAGTTGGCTATGGTGGTGGGCAGCTCCAATCCCAGCTACTTGGGAGGCTAAGGCAGGAGAATTGCTTGAACGTGGGAAGCGGATGTTGCAGTGAGCCGAGATTGCACCACTGCACTCCAGCTTGGGCAACAGAGAGAGACTCTGTCTCAAACAATAAAAAAAAAAAAAAGAAACTGTAGTTAGAGAGAGTCATTAACATGCCAGCCCCACACTGGCAGTGGTTGTCTTGGAACCCTGGCTTTCATACTATGAAGTGCTGCTCTTGTAACCACATGGCCATACCCCTCTTCTGGTGGGGAAAGAGTCAAACATCATCTCTTTCTACCCAAGGTGAGGACTGATATACCCAAGATGGGACACTTCCTGAGGTGTCCAACACATCGTGGCTGGCTCTGTGCATCCTATTATTGGATTATCCCCAGCAGATGTGATTTATCAGGAAGGAAGAGGTACCAACAAAAATGAAGGAAGATGGGAACAGTCACGGAGCTCCTACTGTGCTTCATACCCTACTGGGTACTGTCGAATATTCAAAGGTCCTGGGGCTGCCAATCTCTAGCTGTGTCTTCCAGGGAAAGTCATCCTTTGGAAGCCTTGAGTCCCATAACATGGTCACGGGGGCCCTCAAGGTCAGATGTCTCTTCCAAGAATTATATCTTGACTCAAGCTCTTGATACAAGATTGAATGAAGAGTTATATCTTGTATTCTGTTATACAACAGAGGTCCAGAAAGGTTCATTGACTTTCCAAGCTCACCTGAAGCTAGAGCCTAAGTTCTCCCACAACCTCAGGCATTCTCTTCTTTTTCTATAGTAACAGCTAGGAAGGGAAGGCCCCCCAAACATGTATTCCCAAACTCTGGTCCCTTCCTGAGGTTCATGCTGCCGTGGCAACCCCTCCGGCTCCCTCCACTCAGGGAAAGAGTGACTGAGAACAAGGGATGAGGCCCCCCCAGCACCGCCCTGCCCAGCTGGAGATGATGTCTCACTTAATGAGGGATTGTGGGAGGGTGGAAAACACACCCGATTTATCTTTGTTGCCTAAATACTTCTTAAATTCTCCCTTGAATACTTCTAATTCAGCAGAATGTGAACAATTATGGCAAGAAGCTATTCATAGGTGGAAGGGGGCTGATGGAATTATTTATCAAAGTGACATTTTAATTATAGTGAAGCATGAGTTTGTTGTCACCGAGACGGAAGGCAGTGTTACTCGGCCTCCACACACCCCTCCAAAGTAAATTACAAATGCTCCCCTCTCCGTTATATCTCTATTAGCTGCTGGGGACGGAGAAAGCCAATGGTAGGTTCTTTCTGGTAAACATTTCTGGGAGGAGGTGAGGTCACTCCCTGAGAGGGATTCTACTTCATGCCAGGAGGTGTGGAGTCTCCGGAACACATGGGGTTGGCAGGTAGAAGCCAGATGGGGTCAGAAGACTGTCTCTGTTCTCTTCCATCCACCTGTGGATCAGGCCACCTGACCACACTATTCTTGCATACACTCTTTTAAATGTAATATATGTGCATGGCAAATTCCAACTGTGTAAAAGCATAGATAGTCGAAATTAAGTTACAGAAGTAAATAAGCCAATTTTCTTGACCTCTGAGGCAACCAGTATGTCCAGATTCTTCTGAATGAGTCTGGAAATAATCGACACATATAGAAGCATATCCGTAGTCTGTGCTGACTCTGATTTTCTTCTTTGATTGTAGATGGGCTATTTTATGTCCCCAACTAGGAGGAATGCAAGCAGAAGGCACAGATTATGTTTTGGGCTTCTTGTGTTTGCCTGGAGCTTATAGCATGGCAGTGTTAATTTCTACTATTAAGGCAGCACCTGCCATATGCTAGTCATAGACTTAGCACTTTGCAGAGGTCTTTGCTCAAATCTTCTAAACAATCCACTGAGAATTGATTTTCTCTCTCCATTTTGCAGAAGAGGAAGCCCAAGTTTCCAGCAGCTAACTCAAGTGCTCAAGTCACCTGGGGACTTTAGGTGTGGCCTTGATCTTGCATCTACTTATCCAGCATATAAGAGATTCTGATCAGTGGCTGCCACTGTGCCAAAGACAAGAAGCAGTCTCTGATCTCGAATCACACTCAATTTATGTAGTAGATGGGACAGGCAGGAGAGCACATAAGTAAATCAATATGATGTTGTGGTGCAATAATAGTAGGTTTCATGAAATGTGCATTCAGTTTGGAAAGAGAAAAATTGATGTTTCAATACAAGTTGTGTCATTTTCTAGCTATGTGACCTTGGATAATTAACCTAGTCTTTCTAAGGTTTAGTTGGCTTTACTGTAACACGAACATACTAATACCCACTTCATTGGGGAGTTAGAAGGACTGGGAATACAATTTACAATAATGTGAGTGGAGTTAATAGACATTTCTCCAAGAAAGACATATAAATAAATGGTCAATGAGAACATGAAAAGATGCACACATCACTAATCTTCAGGAAAATCTACAAATCAAAACCTGCAAATCAAACCACAATGAGAAACAACTTCACACCCATTAGGATGGCTATTGTTAAAAAACCAAACAACAGCAACAGAAAATAACAAGTGTTGGTGAGGATATGGAGAAATTGAAACTCTCGTGCGCTGCTGGTAGGAATGTAAAATGCTGCCGCTGCTATGGAAAACAATATGGCAGTTCCTAAAAGAATTAAAAATAGGATTACCATATGATCCAAGAATTCTGCTTCTGGATACATATCCAAAAGAACTGAAAGCAGGGACTAATATTAGATATTTGTACAGCCATGTGTATAGCAGCATTATGCACAATAGCTAAAAAAGGTGGATGCAACCCAAATTTTCATCGACAAGTGAATGGATAGACAAAGTGTGGTATATACTTATAATGAAATATTATTCAGCTTTACAAAGGAAGGAAATTCTGACACATGCAACAACATGAATAAAGTCTGAGGACATTATGCTAAACGAAATAAGCCAGGGTACAAATACTGTTGATTCCAATTATACGAGGTACCTAGAGTAGTCAAATTCATAGAGACAGAAAATAGAATGGTGGTTGCTAGGAGCTGGGGGAAGAGCGAATGGGGAGTCGTTTAATGGGTACAGAGTTTTGGTTTTGCAAGATGAAGAACATTCTAGAGATGGCTGGTGGGGAAGTTTGCACAACAACATGAATATACTTGGTGGTACAGAACTGCATACTCCAAAACAGTTAAGATGGTAAATTTTCTGTTATGTACGTTTTACCACAGTTTTTAAAAAATGATCCGGGAGATCTCAAGAAGTGCTAATTCACTCTCCTCCTTTCTTTCCCCTTTCCTCTTCAGCAAGCTAAATGGAACTTCCACCACCGCCCAAGTTCTGAGAATACAGGCTGTGGCCCCTGCCCCGATGTGGCTCAGACTCTACTGGGAAGAAGGACACACAGTCAGGCAGTCATCACTCTCGTGATCTGTGCTGTGCTAGAGGTTAGCCTAGGACTCAGGGAAGCAGGAAGTGAGCCTGGAAGGTTTGCATTTTTGCACATGTACACACCTCTGACTCAGCTTGAGAAGATGGAAAAGGACAGAAAACATTGTCTGGAGGAGCTGACACCTCCGCACATAGTAGATGCTCCATGGGTGTGGCGGTTGGCTTGATAAAGGTGCCCAGTGTCCTTGTTCTCTTCTCCTTTCAAGGGCAGTGTGTGTGACCAGATGCCTGAGTTCTGGCCCAGGGGATGGGAGTGGAGATGGTGTGCCTCACTTCCAGGCCTGCCCCATACAAACCTGAGGCTTCCTCCAGGCTCCCTTTCCCAGCCAGCAGTGTAAGAGAGAGGATGGGGAGCCTCAGGATGGAAGGAGCCTGTGCATGCAGATGCAGACATGCCCGTCCACTCTGAGCTGCACTGGCTGCCACGGCAACAAGAAGTAAATAGCCACAGACACTTGGGGCTGTTTGTTACAGCATTTGTATTGCTCTGACTAATACAGTCTGGCAGGGGATCTGATTATTTGAAATGGAGATAGTCCCAGGAATGGTCAAAATTACAGTGAATCCGGCTGGGCGTGGTGGCTGAAGCCTGTAATCCCAGCACTTTGGGAGGCCGAGACGGGCGGATCACGAGGTCAGGAGATCGAGACCATCCTAGCTAACACCGTGAAACCCCATCTCTACTAAAAAATACAAAAAACTAGCCGGGCGTGGTGGTGGGCGCCTGTAGTCCCAGCTACTCGGGAGGCTGAGGCAGGAGAATGGCATAAACCCGGGAGGCGGAGCTTGGAGTGAGCTGAGATTTGGCCACTGCACTCCAGCCTGGGCAACAGAGCGAGACGCCATCTCAAAAAAAAAAAAAAAAAAAAAGTTATAGTGAATCCTCCCCAGTTAGGTGGCGAGGTGGCTGAGGCTGAAGGTGCAGGCTGCCTAGCCTGAGGCTGGAACCTCCCTCCCCTCTCCCGTCACCCTCTGACCTAGTGCCTGCCCCAACACTGACCGTCACCAAACCATAAAGCAGAGTTTGACTGCAAATCCTCTGCCAGTTGGAGAGAAACGTGTTAGCCACAGTCAGCCATCCCCTCCTTGGAGGTCTCATTTCCACCTCCAGACTCACTTCTCCACTCTCGCTTTACCTGCCTCCCAGCCCTCAATGTAATCAGCAGCATGGGGCCCCCAGGCCTCCTAAGCTCTCCCTCAGAGGAGCTGTGTTGGGCAAATATCAAGGTGGTTGACGGGTGCCCTGGCTGGAAGTGTCTTTGGCCCAAACCGGGTATTCAGGCACTCTGGAATGACCCCGTCTCTCTGAGGGTAGGTCCTAGGAAGTGTAAAAATTCCCAACTACCTCCTCTTTACCTTCAAGGCCATCCCTGCTGGCTCTGAGTTTCCAAACTTGTGTCCAATAAAATCAGCACCAGCACTTACCTATGACTGGGTGTGCACTGTGCTCCAGGCCAGGCACTCCGCTCACACTTCCCATACATTATTCCTCCTAACTCCCCCTGGAAGTTCTGAGCCATCCCCATTCCCATTTTGCAGAGGGGGAAAGGAACACTAGGGGAGATGAAGTCACCACCCAAAGCCATGTATTGGCTGAGATGTGGGCCCTCCACTGTCTGACTGCAGAGTCTGGTGCTCGGGGCTGGGCTTCAGGACTGGCCTGGAAGGCCAACAGGCTCCTAAGGCCAGCCTCAACCCACACCAAACCAAACCAGACCAAACCAAACCAAACCAAACCAAACCAAACAAAAACAATTTAAGCACCTTCATATACTCCTTTCATTCGAGTCTGTGCCCTTACAGTGCCTCCTCCAATGGGGCTTCCCTGACACTCACCTGAAACAAAAGTGTCCCAACCTTCCACACTCTCCATCCCTCACTTTGCTTTGTTTTCCTGCAGAGCATTTATCTCTGACCTTCTCTATTTACTTGTGTGTTTGTGTCAAGGACAGGGATGTTGTTTTATGTCCTGCTGTACTCCTGCCATCTACAGCAGTACCTGGCACTGAGTAGATGCTCCATAAGTATGTATGTTAATTAATTTAACATAGACTCTGAATACCTAATTAAAAAAGAAAATAGCAGATACCACTTATTTGGTTCTTATTGTCAGGAACTGTGCTAATGCTAACATGAAAGTATGAGCTCATTTTATCCCACAGCAACCCTGAAGAGGTAGGCACAATTATTACACCCATTTCATCGGATGAGGAAACTGAGGGTCAGAGAGAAGCGACTTGCCTAAGGCCATCAGCAAGAAACAAGAGGAGGGTGAAAAGCCTCAGTCTAAGTTCTAGGCCTGGATGCTGAGCCCCTGCACTACATGTCCCTTCTCCCCGCTCACTGACCTTGGCTCTCAATCATTGACAGTCAGACCGAATCACAGGAAACAGCCTAGACATGTGAAGGCTTGGGATGGGGTGGGTTTGCTCTGCAAAGCTTCCAGGGTCCCTTGGCATGGTCTTATATTTTCTCACCTGGGGGAGCCACTACCCAGCAGCCACACTTCAGGATGCTGACGGATTTGGGGAAGCGAGAGGTGGGCTCTCTCAGTCCTGATCTGCTGCTCCCTTTCTCCTGATTCCAACCGTTTAAACAATGACATGGCATCCCCACAGGCGGGAGTGAGTGGCACAACTACAAGCTGCTGCTTGCTTCTGTTGAAATCTTGCAATACTACAAATTATACGTATAATCCAATAGGGAAATAGGAAGTTCCCTTGAGCATAAAGCTGGGTGGCTTTATAATGTGTGGGGTGGAGAAAAAGAGCACTGGCTCTGATGCCAGGCAGCTGACAGTGAGTTTCCAAGGATTTCCACTCATGGGCTGTGTGGCCTCAGGTAACTGACTGCACCTCTCTGTGCCTCGGTCCCTCATCTGAGGAATGCAGCCAACAGTGACTGTCAGAACAGAGAAATTGTCAGAGAAAGTGCCCTGCATGGGGACTCAGTCTATGATTGCTTTCTTGGGTACCTCCCTGACTTTAAGTTCTGGGGCATCCAGTCTTACTTTATGAACCTGAAAGACTGCACTGTCCAGCAAATCTGAGCTCTGATGATTGAGGATACATTGATGAGCAAAGTAACAGTTCCTTAAAGAACCCATGAAAGCCAATTTCCTATCTCGAACCTGAGGTCAGGCTTGCCTCAGCGCATGCTCTCTTTGAATGAATATCCATGGCCTCTACTGTGCCAAGCACTGAGCTGGTGATGGCAAGGACAACGCCTGCCTGAAGTGGGTTCCCCTATGTTAGGTTGAATCATGGTCTCCTAAGGATGCATGTTCTAATCCCCAGAAGCTGTGAATATGTTACCTTACATGGTAAGAGAGATTTTGCAGATGTGATCAACTTAAGGATTTTGAGATGAAGAGATTATCCTGAATTATCCGGGTGAACTTGATGTAATCACAAGGGTCTTTCTCAGAGGGAGGCAGAGGTTCAGGGTCAGAGGAAGGCCATGTGATGACAGAAGCAGAGGTTGGTGGGATGTGCTTAGGAGATGGAAGAAGGGGCTGTGAGACAAGGAATGTGAGTGGCCTCCAGAAGCTGTAACAGGCCAGGAAGGACTTTCCCCTGGAGCCTCCAGAAGGAACACAGCACTGCAACACCTTGATTTAAGTCTCATTAAGACCCATTTTGGATTTCTGACCTCCAGCACTACAAGATAATATATTTATATCAGTTTTTTTTTTTTTTTTTTTGGAGATAGAGTCTCATTCTGTTGCCCAGGCTGGAGTGCGATGGCACAATCTTGGCTCACTGCAACCTCTGCCTCCTGGATTGAAGTCATTCTCCCACCTCAGCCTCTCGGAGTAGCTAGGACTATAGGTGCCTGCAATCCCGCCTGGCTAATTTTTCAATTTTTGTAGAGACAGGATTTTACCATGTTGGCCAGGCTGGTCTTGAACTCCTGACCTCAGGTGATCTGCCCTCCTCGGCCTCCCAAAGTGCTGGGATTACAGGTGTGAGCCACTGCACCTGGCCCATTTTTATTAGGTTTAAGCCACTAAATTTGTGATAATTTTTTACAGCAGCAACAGGAAACTCATACACCCTGCCAGCTCCATCCCACATTGTTCTGTATCCTGTGACTTGGTGTTCTTTGGGGCTGGCACCTTTACTTGTAATTACAAACTTGTTGCTTATATGTTTGTCTTCTCCACTGGGCTGTGAGCTCCATGAGGACAGAGAGAGCTCGTTTATTCTGTTTACTGCTGTGTGGTCAGAGCTGAGCACTGTGGCAGGCATAGAGACACTGCTTAATCCATAGTTGTTGACTAAATGAATGGATGTTCCATCCCTGCCTTCCAGAAGCACACACAATGAAGTGTACAACTCTGCTCTCAAGGGGAGTGGTGATCTGTAAGTTGGGGAGATCAGAAATGTACTGACAAGAGTAGCAACAGCAATATCCACTGTGAATTGAACACCCACTAGGCCAGGTACTGTGCTAAGCACTTTGTGAGCATGGCTTCATTCACTCCTAACTACAGCCCTGGAGAAGATGCTGTGCTAAGCCAGGTACTGTGCTAAGCACTTTGTGAGCATGGCTTCATTCACTCCTAATAACAGCCCTGGAGAAGATGGGGGACTGAGACCCAGACTCAGACCCACTAAGCCAGGTACTGTGCTAAGCACTTTGTGAGCATGGCTTCATTCACTCCTAACAACAGGTCTGGAAAAGATGAGGGGCTGAGGCTCAGACTCAGAGAGATAAGGTAGCTTTCCCCAGCCACACAGAACAATGTGGGATGGACCGGGCAGGGTGTGTGAGTTTTCTGTTGCTGGTAGTAAATTTCAGCACATCTGTATAACTCCAAAGGTAATTCAATTTCTGCTGCAACAAATTGCCCTCTTGTGATTTCTTTTTTTTTTTTTTTGAGACAGAGTCTCACTCTGTCGCCCAGGCTGGAGTGCAGTGCCAGATCTCAGCTCACTGCAAGCTCCACCTCTTGTATTTACGCCATTCTCCTGCCTCAGCCTCCCGAGTAGCTGGGACTACAGGCGCCCGCCACCACGCCCGGCTATTTTTTTGTATTTTTAGTAGAGATGGGGTTTCACCGTGTTAGCCAGGATGGTCTCGATCTCCTGACCTTGTGATCCGCCCGCCTCGGCCTCCCAAAGTGCTGGGATTACAGGCATGAGCCGCCGTGCCCGGCCTCCCTCTTGTGATTTCTAAAACCCATGAGGGCTTTTACATTCTTGCCTAATGTTCTCCCCCTCCTCTTCCTTTCCCTTCCCATCAGCATCTTCATCATCATCATCACCACCACCATCTCAATCACAACAACTTAATCCTGCACCTAACATATGTAAGGTACTGGGAAGGTTACAAAGAAGTAAACTTTGTGGCAGATGAACTGCAGAGGCCGATCATGCATTTGGAGAATACAGAGGTAACAGAGAGCAATCGATGATAATAATAGCCATCGTTTATTGAACACCTGCTGTATACCAGGCACGGGGCCAAATTCTTTACATTCATAATCACATTGAATTCACATGACCACTGTGGGGTGGGTATTAATTATCCCCATTTTACAGATGGAGGCACTGAGATTCAGGCATGTTGCCCCGCCTGCCCAGCAGTGAGGCAGAAGGTTGGGACTTGGAAGCAGATACATCTAACCCAAAGGCTGTACGATCAACCACTATGCTCTGCAGGGCCAAGACCATGTGCTTGAGAGGTAGTAGAGGAGACAGGCAGAACCACTGACTCCTGCAGGGCTTGGAGGGCTAGGGTCGGGGATGCAGAGTGCTCTAAAGCACGGCCGGGCTGGGAGACAGCCCTGCTCGTGAGAGGAGTGAAGGTGGCCCTGCGACTGGGTTCCATGTGAACATCTGTCATGTGCCACTCAGCAAATGGTCCCGTCTGCCCTGGGAGGAATATTCACTGTGAATGCATTCAGCTCTAATTTCCTCTATTCAAGATGCCATTATCAGCCGAGTCCTAGATGCTGCTGGGTGGCCTGATTGGTCTGGTAACAACAGAACCATTTCTGGGGCAGGGATGAGAGGCAGGGGGCTGACAGGCTTGCAGGTATTGTGGGCCTCTAATGGGCAGAAACTGCCATGCTGGGAGACTAGTGGGTGGAGCTGAACACCTCTGAGTAACAGGGAGTGGAGCCACAAGGAGGGGGGCTGAGAGGCTGGGGAGAGGCGTCCGGGGAAATACAGTGGAATGTGCCAGAGGAAGTCAACAAGCAACATGGTAAGTTCTGTGGCTCACATTTCTTCCACTGTGGGGTTCAAGTCCTGGCTCACCCCCTAACTCACTCATGATCCTGGACAAAACAGATCTCCTCACTGACCCTCAGATCCCCGCTCTGAAAACCGAGGGAGTTCTCAGCTTAGGTGTTCTCCAAGGACACTGCTATCCGTGACATTTTATGGCTTCATTGGGCCAGAGCTGTATCGTTCAGAGAGCAAGCTTTCAACTCAGATTTTTTTTTCTTTTTTTTTTTTTTGGTTTTGAAAACATATTTTTGACTCTGACTTTGTGACTCATTAGCTGTGTGACCCTCAGTCAGTTACTTTGCCTTTCTGCACCTCATTTTTCTTACCTGTGAATTGTAGGTTCTAGTAGTGTTTACTTCCTAGGGCTATTAGGGGTTACATAGGCTAATGCCTGTAAAGGGTTAACACAGTGCTGGACTTGGAGAGCGCTACTAAATGGGGCCATACTGATGACACACGAAGCCACCAGGCCCACTCTGCTCTGGGCTGTGGATTTCTTCTCTTTGGAGGATGGGAGAATGTTAGCCTCTGGGAGACTGCGGGGAGGAATGTGGAGCAGGAGAAGGAAAGCACACAGATTCCTCTATTGCCACTGATGGGAGCTGAAAATAAAACTGAAATTCAGCTAGAAAAAAAGGAGCATATGAGTCACTGGGGAAAAGAGTCCTCTCTGCCAGCCACTAAGTCCCCAGAGTTGTCCCTCCAGGCTTTCTGTCTTTGTCACTGTGACCTGCCTCTGCCGGGGGCTGGGGACCTCCCCACGCCTCGTGCGGACTCAACCGCTCTCTAAGCTGGTCTTTCTGTCTCCTTGACTCTACGTGTCCCTGCCAGATTCCTGGTGTTGAATGCAGCTTTTCTTACTTATTCCTCTGAGCCCAAACCTTTCACTACCCTCAGGCTTCCTAGTTTGGCATTCTAAGCTTTTCCAAGTTCTGGTCTCAATCTCCCCTGCCACCCTTATCTCTTACTGTCCAGCCTAACCTCCCAACACACCATGAATGGGCCTGGGAGCTGCCTTTCTTGTTTCCTGCTCCAATGCCCTTCTCTAAGCCTACATTAAGGAAGCAGTTTCTGCATTCATTTATCTATTGAATAAACAACAATCAGAATTTCTAAGAAGCACAGAGTCTGGGGAGCATGGCATGGCTCCAGTGGCTGCTCCTGGGTCCAGTGCCCATGGCAGACATTACTAATAGATCACAGCACTTCTTTTCTCACCAAGTTCAGATGCAGCCTCAGAATTATTCTCAAGGCAGCTCCTCAGGCAGCCTCTACTCATTAATTTAGTAGCACAACCCGTATTCCATCTTCAGGTACTCGAATCAGACAGATGGGGGTTCCAGCCCCATCTAGTGCCTCCACCTCCCCCTGCATTATCTCAGTGAGGCCAACGTCCATTCTGAGCATCCACATCCTCAGTGTTAAAATAACGACCTGATGTGATCATTACACATTACACGCTGCTATCAAAGTATCACATGAACCCCATGAATATGTACAATTGTTATGCAGCCACAGTAGTAACATAAAAAATTAAAAACCAATGATTATCTTTACCTCACCGAGCTACTGGGGGACAGAGATAAAGAACAAACACTGCCGGAAAATATTTCGGGAGTTTCTCACACGCTTTTTCCATCAGCTCAGCAGCATTCATTGCCTCGGGGGTGGGTGATCTAACAGGAAAGCTGAGAAAAGATTTTAAGTTTATTGAGCGCTAAGAGCCTAAGCTCTGAAGATCATTTTGTGCCCCAAACAATGGATTTTGAAGAACAAATGAAGAGGCAGGCTATTCTGTCCTTAGGCTAGCTAAAGCGTCTCTAAACCAGGGGAAGGAGGGGAGAGGAAGGAGAGAACTTAGATGCTGTGATTTCCAAGACTCGTGAGGGCTTTTACATTCTTACCTAATCTTCTCCTCCTCCTCTTCCTCTCCCTCCCCATCATCATCATCATCATCATCATCATCATCACCACCACCACCAACTCAGTCACAACACCTTGCTCCTGCACCTAATATATGCAAGGTACTGGGAAGGTTATAAAGAAGTAAACTTTGCAGCACTGGCAGGTGAACTGTAGAGGTAGATCATGCACTTGGAGGATACAGAGGTAACAGAGAAGAAGCTGTAAACTTAGTGGTCATGAGAAGGGTGGGGAGAGAAAGAGAGTCTGGAGACGAGAATGCAAGTGAAAAACAGGCAGGGTGCTGGACCTTCTCTGCACTTAGCACAGTACAGGAAATGCAGCGATGTCAGGAAGATGGGCCGGGACAGCCTCCCAGCATGCCCTGGTTTTCCCTCCTCCATTAGGAGAGTGAAAGCCCTCCCACCCACAGATTCAGAGAACTTCCATTTTTATCGTGTAGGAAACTTCTCAGGCATGATGAAGGCATATGAACTGACTGGCTTTCTAGCTCTGTTGTCAAATACATTTAATCTATTTATTAAGTGGTCTTTAAAAAATGCTTTGTGTTTTGATAAATTCGGGTACAGCAGGCTCAGGAGGCAGTTCGTTCCCGTGTAATTTAAGAAAATGTACAATCCTCCAACATCCAGTTCTCAGCTGACTGCTCCCACACATTCATTGCCTCTGGCTCTTCCCCAGTTGGGAGGACTGTGGGTGTGTACTTTGGGAAACTCCATGAAGCAGGACTGGAAGGTGAAAGGTGTTATACAGGTAAGTGATCTGCCTGAAGCTTTTGGGCCTTCCCTCCTGGCCTTCATCTTCTCAGTCACCTGGAAAGCAGGTCCCTGGGTCTCTTCGGGAATAAGAGACTCCAAAAATCTACCTCAGACCAATAGTCTGGGATTGGTGACCTATGTGTTCTCTAGCAGCACATTTATGGGTGGCCTTTGCTGCTCACCTTTGAAATGCCTGGAAAGGTTCTAACACAGAGAGAAGGGGGTAGATGCAATATTATAAAGCCAATACTTCCTACCATTTATTGAGCAACTGCTAAATGTTAGGCTGTGCTGAGTACTTTATATTTTCCCCATTTCTCATGGCAACCTTGTGAGAGAGTCATTATCTCTCATTTTACAGACCAGCCAAAGGATCTCAGAGAAGCACCTGCTCAGGACTACTCAACAAGTACATGGCGGAGCCACCTGCCAACCTGTACGTTAAATCGTCATTCAAACTATCTACACATCAACTGTCTTCTGCTCTATATTGTTGGGGCTTAAGGTCACTGCACATCTTTTGCATTCCTTAGGTAGGTGCTATAGTTTGGATATTTGATCCTCCTCATCTCATATGTTGAAATTTGATCCCCAGTATTGGAGGTGAGGCCTCATGGGAATTGTTTGGGTCACAGAGGTGGATTCTCCATAAATGGTTTGATGCCATTGTCCAGGTAAGAAGTGAGTTCTCACTCTATTAGTCCTGAGAGAGTTCCTCCAAGAGCTGGTTGTTTAAAAGAGCCTGGCATCTCCCCCTCTCCCTTGCTTCCTCTCTTGCCATGTGGTCTCTGCACACCCAGCTCCTCTTCACTTTCCGCCATCAGCAGAAGCAGCCTGAGGTCCACACCAGATCCATGCTTCTTGACAGTCTGTAGAACTGTGAGCCAAATAAACCTCTTTCTTTACAAATTACCCAGCCTTGGGTACTCCTTTGTAGCAACACAAACAGACATAGACAGTGGGTTTAACCATCAAAGATGGATCCTTGACTCATTTTCATGAATGAGGTACTACAATGTTATCTCACATTATAATCTCTTTTGCAATATTAATATCACTTCCAGGCAGCATGTGCAGAAAGTCATTAAGATGGATTAGCTCAAGGCTGCCAAACCCTTGGTACACAGGTTGTCACTTCCCCATCTGTGTCCAAAGCAGACATCACAAATGATTCACTCATGTCCACTGGATCCAGATGCGGCCTCAGAATATTTCTGGACAACAGCACTTCAGGAAACCATGACCAATGAATTAAAAGCTGGCACATGAAGTGCATCCTGTTTGCCACTGCTGGATGAGAAGACTGCTGAGGGTCCTTCATTCTTGACACTCATGATCCAGGTGGTGTAGGAAGTGGAACTGATTGTGAGCTTAGACTTGTGAATCCTCAGTCTAGCCTGACTCTGACACCTGTTAGCTCTGTGACCTTGGAAAGTTAGTCCATGTCTGCAGGCCTCAGTGTCTTCATGTATCTTTTAGCTCTGTGGTTCCATTTAGCTCCAACAACTTGTGATTCATGACAGATCACTTGATAGGGATTGGACGTGAAGTGATCCTATGGCTTTTACATTCCAGGCTAAGAAGACAGCATCTGGGAGAAATAACACCTACCTTTAGGTTTATCAAGGAGATGGCTCAATGTGCTGCTTGAGATGGACTCCTGTGCATTACAATAGAATCTCTTATACTTGGGGTCAGAAGTGCCTCAGTGGGTATTTGGGTCATCTGTATCTGTACTTGAGATACACATACCATCCCTAATAAGAAGTTGCCAAGCCTCTGATGGAGAGCTTACTACTTTCCAAGGCAGCCTGATCCCTCTTTGGATACTTCCGAGTATTCAAAAGCTTTTCCTTATATGCTGGCATTCATTCACCTCATTAGGCCTTGTAACTCTTGGACCCATAGTGGGCCTTCTGGCTCTTGATAAATCTTCATGTATATAACATTGGCTTTTCATGTCTTGCACCTCTTTACCCTGCTCATCTCCTGCCATGAGTCTACCTTTTCTTCATGTTAATACATCCTCCAGTCCTTCCTCTATTCCTTATGTTATATAGCTCTGAGTATCCATCCCCTGAATATGCCCAGGGTGGTCTGCATTGATAGCCAATCTCAACATGACCATCTGGGTATGGTCTGCTCAGTGCGGCATGAAGTGGGAGGCAGTGAGGGGGTTGAGGGTCTGGCTCCTGGAGTCTACCGACTTGGGGGCCTCAACTCTGTATAACCTTGCACAAGGGACTTCTTGGAATCTCAACTGGTTCACCTGGAAATAAGAGGGACAACAGTGCCTGACTTCCAGGTTTGTTACAAGGATGAAGTTGGCTAACACACGTACAAGATACATAGGAACTGCTCATTTGATGTTAGTTATTACTACCTCGTCTTCTTAGAGATGGTACTTCTGTTAATATAGCCTAAAGAAACAACTTTCCAGTAATGCTTCTAAGAAAGCAAAGATCTCTCAGAGCAGTTTTATCCTTTGGAGATAAATGATATCTCCATCCCCTCTACCTCTATTCACTGGACATGGACCCGTGGGTGGAGGCAGAAGTAATGGATCAGATTCAGATGCTAAAGGAATCAACAGCCAGGGGACCAGTAGCCATTTTTCCTTAAAGACTCCAAAAATCAAATTTAGAACAGAGAAGGCCACACCTTAGCCTGACAGAAAGCACCAAGCATATCTGTGAACTTGCAAGAAACTTTTTTTTTTTTCTTTCATATTTAGGGCTGTTCATCCCAGGGCATTTAAGAGCTGATTTAGGGCAAAGTACGTAAGCCAGTAATGAGCTTTTGGAATGCCACCCCCCACTCAGGCAAGGAATCAGAGAGGATGCATGTGGGGCTGTAGGAGAAAGGCGGAGAATGCTTGCTTTGATTTCTTGTGAGCCCCTCTAAGCCCTGACCCAGCAGGGCTTCCTGCCTTCAAGCAAGAGCCAAATCCAGCTCTGAGCTGGGGATAAGGAGCCCCTAGGTTGCAACGAATCTCTTGGGGCAGTCTGAAGAATCTCTTGCAATGCCAGAGAATCTACCAGAGAGAGGTGTGGACCAGAGTCCTAGGGGAGGTTTGTTACATGGGGAGATGCATTAACTCATGGCTTTCCCTGGCTGTGCCAGCAGGATGGCATCACAGTGAAATGATGCACATGATGCTAAAAATGCCCAAGATCACTGGTAACTGGTGAGATCTAGGGCCAGCTTCTGCTTAATCCTAAAAGTAGAGAGGCAGGGCCATTTTTCTGGCTTGCCTATGGCTGTTCTTGGTGAATTTTCCATCACTGATTCTCTAAGTGTCATACATAGATCACCTTCATCGTAACTATTTGGGGTGATTTTTTTAACATGCAGGTTTCTGTGAAATCAGACTATCTGGAGACAAGGCCCTAAATGCTATATTCTAAACCAGCTCAACAGGCGTTTCCTATGCTCATAAAGGTTTGAAAGCCATTACATCTAGATGTAGGACTTGTTCTTATGTGTGTAATACATTCTGAGGCTGCTGTGGCTTTAAGAGAAGGTGGATTGTACACAGGGAGGCAGTGAATATGGATGGAAAGAGAAAAATTTGAAGATAATCATGCCTGGGTTCTAGTCCTGACTCAGCTACCTCTAGTATGCCATTGAGGTTTGGATGGTTTGTTACACAGTATTACAGTGACAATTGCTAACTGATACACTTACTCCTGCCATTTTCCAAATAACTCCCTAGGCTCAAGTCATGGCTTTCTTTCTGTCCCTCAAGCATATCAAGATTGTTCCAACCTCAGGGCTCTCCCTCTTGCTATTCCTTCTGCCTGGAATCTTACGCTCCCAATCTCTCTTCATCACTGTCTCTTTCCCAATATTTATACGTTATATTCATATGTTAGCCAAAACATCCTCTTTTCAGAGAGATTCTCCCTGATCAGGCTATCTAAGTAGAATCCTCTCCCCAATCCTCTTTATTTCTTCTGTAGTATTTATCACGTTTTGAAATGTATTTGTTTGTCTATTGTCCATCTCCTTTTACTTTAAGATGCCTTATTTGTTATTTCATTGCCGGGTCCTTATTGCCTGGAATGTAGCCTGCACCACTTTTCCCAATGTCACATGTCTTAGATAACTGCTGTCAGCTCTGCAGTGATTCTCCACGGATCTCATCCCTGATGATCCTCTCTCTCTTTTGAGAGTCCCTTCCATCTCCTCGCATGCATGGCCTTTCTGATGGCAGCGGAAGAAACACAAAGGCCGCAGGCCTGTTCTCCTGGTCAGTCTGCCTGGTGAGAAAGATCTGCTCTTCAGATACACTCAGGCAAGGCCAGTTCCCCTACTCCCATCCTTCACGTCAGTCCCTCCAGAGCCAACATCCTCTTCTATCAGACACTTTCTCAGGCTCTTTGAATATCACCTCATTCAATGTTCTCTGAACCATGGCACTCAGAGATCCCTGTGTGTAGCCTTTCTACTATTCTCAGCCTCCTCCTCCTCAGCATCCAATACTGTTTACTAGATTCCTCTAGTTTTCTTTTCCCCCTTCTCACTCTGTTGTCTCCGTGAAGGTGAGAGCCTTGCATCTGCCATGGGGTCTCTGAGGTTTAGAGCAATGTCTGCCTCCCAAACAGTGGGCACTCAAGACATGTTTGTTGACTGAGTGAATATTATAATATAGGCTTTGTCCTAATAATTCCATGTCTAGTAATCTATCCTAAAGTGGTAGCCAGGGTTGTGCAAAGTTGTTCATTGTCACATTTTTTTTTAAGATAGCAAAAAAATTGTGGAAAATATAAAGTCAATCAAGAGGGATTGATTAAATAAGTCATCACATGGAATAACATGGACTTTGCAGCCAATATCAATGAAGCTCTTGACTTAAAAACATTTAGGTGACTTTCAACATTTTTTGCTGTTATAAGTAACACTGCATTGAACATCTTTGTTCTTATAAATGTGCTCATGTCTACTACGTCCTTAGGATAAGGCCCTAGGATCTCAATTATTGGGTTCATAGTATGAACTCTTTTAAAAAGTCCTACTCTTTCCAAATTTACATGCTGTCTCTGAAAATTCATCAATAGAATTACTTAGAGCACCTGAGAAAACACTGTTTCTTTGTTTCTTTAACCTTTTTTAATCAAATGAAAACATTATGGCCCCTGAGTCAGAATTAACAAGTGAGACGGTCCATATTAAAAGATTCGGTTAGAATGAAGACAAAGGCATCATATGAGCTCTGACATTCACACGCAACAGACGCATAAATGGATTTCTCATCCGCTCCAGCTTTTGACTCAATGTATCCAGGCAACAGAAGTCTGGATTTAATAACAGATGTTCGCTGCATAGCAATCACCATATAATGCCAGGGTAGACTAAAACAGCATTTTATCAACCAATAAATGTGCTGTTTGCTTTATTTTACCATGTTGTTCTTCAGTTCCCTTCAGAACCGAGAGGACAGATTGAGTCACTCGGCATCTGCTGGGAGCAATATGCTTGGCTTCATTTAAAATGAAAAATCAGGTCTGTGTTTACATTTTTCACCAAAGCATGGGATCTGATGTACTAACATTCCCAACTGGGCTAGCCGGAAGGGCTTTCAGGAAAATCTCAGGGAAACTGGGACCAAAGCAGGAAGTCAGTCACCCTCTTAGGAAAGACATATGGTGACCCTTCACTTCAATCAACCCCACCAGAGGGAGGTCCAGATTTCCCCCACCCATAGAGCAGGGTTGCAAGAGACCCCTGCTGGGTCCCTTCCCACAGCCAGCAGCTCCCGCCTTTGAAAAGATGAATCGACCAGCAATGCTTGAATAATGATCCATGTGCAACCTGTAAATTTACAAATACACAGAAATTATTTTCTCAGCAGAAATACTTCAAAGGGGGCAGCCAAGAAGAATGCCATTTTGAGTCAGTCCAGGTTGACTGAGATGAAATTGAAGAAGAGAGACAGAAGCTAACATTTGTCAGGCATATAATTTGTGACAGGTACCAGCTTAATTTTTAAAATGTATTAACTTATTTAAAGATCTCATTTGTAATACTCATTTGTCCCCACTTTAGTGGAGGAGACCGAGGCATGGAGAGTTGAAGTCACTTGTCCAAGTGGCTAACAAATGATGGGGTATGGGGGCAGAGTGGAGGATCAGTCCTGTGCTTACATTGGGTATGTCCAGTTGTATTTGCTAAAGATGCTTGCAACAAAATCTTCCATCCCACATGCTCTTTTACAACTCTGGCCAGTTATCTATGAAGAGGTGGAGTCTATGTCCCCATCTGTGAAACTGGGTGGGCTTTTGTTACAATATCTACCAATAGGGTGTAATAGAGGTTACACTATGTGACCCCTGAGGCTAGGTCTTAAAGGCCATATAGCTTCTATCTTGCTTCCTGGAATAGTTACTCTTGAAGTCTTCAGCTGCCACATTCTGACTGCCCTGAGGTCACCATACACTGTGAGGCCCAAACAAGGAGACTGGGGAGAAGCTTATGTAGAGATGAGCCAGGCTGATGCAGAGTGTCCCTGCTTATGGCTTTCAGCTGACAGCCAGTGTCCATTTGGCAGCCCTGCGAATAAGCCATCTTGAAAATAGATCATCCATGTCCCAGTTGAATTACCCAGATGACTCCACATGGAGCAGAAAGAAGCTATCTCATCCAATGCCTGAATAAGCTGCAGGCTGTGAGCAGAATAAATGATTTTTATTGTTGTAGAGCATTGCATTTGGGGTGATTTGTTACACAGCAATAGCTAACCGATACATTGGAGAACTCAGCAGATGATTAAAAGAGGTCCATAAAAGCTAACTCTTCAGTGCCTGGGTTAAACTTTTCAGTAAAAATGAAGAAAAGTTTTCCACCTAACAGTTGTAATAAGGTGAATTGTTAAGAAGAAAGACCAATTATTTTTACCAGTCCTTTCCCACTCACGCATTGGAAAGTCAAGCCAGAATTTTGCTTCTAAAGCCCTGTTGAGAGCAACTGTGCTCCCTTTGTGCAGGGGAGAGGAAGAAGGGAAAGTGGGCTGAAGGGGTACAAAGGAAGCAAGTGGGAGGACTAAGTGAGGGGTGATTTGGAGCCATTCTGCAGGGCACAGCCTAAGGGATGGACAGATCAGCACACACAAAAGCAGTCTAGACATACAAGCAAGATTTAAAGATAGTCACTGTCCCAACCCAAGAACCTGTCTCCAACTTAAGCTTAGAATTCTTATTTAACAAGACCCTTTCCTAGAAAGGGGTAGGAACTTCCCCACATAACTGAGATTGAATTTTCTGCCAGGTGGCAACTTTGAGCAGCCCACACACGTTTAAAGATATAATTGATATTTCTTAAACCCATTTTTCTTGCTTAAACTTAAGTAACATATGCCCTATTAAAGGGGACATTTTCAGTAAGTGTTGACTTTACCATAATGTTACTTAATATGTACAGACATAAAACTTAGGTATAAAATCCTTATGCTTTTTAGCTCTTATTCAGCTATAAAACTGAAACAAATTTCCAAATTAAACACAAATAAGACTGCAAAACCAATAAACTTCAAATTAACAACATTAGTTTAATGTGAGGTTGTTTAGTTGAAATGGAATTGCTGCTTCCAGTATGACTGCAGGGTGGGTTCACATTTTTTTTTTTTTCATTTTATTTCACCCTGCCTCTACTACCTTGTACTGTGACGGCTTAAGTCTTCCAGGGCTCTTCTTTCCTGGAACTGCTGGAAAGCTATACAGCAGGTCCTTGCATACTGTTGTTTCATATAACATTGGTGAAAAAACAAACAAACAAACAAACAACAAACCTTGGCGGAGCCACTGTCTGTGTGGGGTCAGCACGTTTTCCCCATGTCTGCATGGGTTTTCTCCAGGGACTCCAGTTTCCTCCCACGTGCCAGAGCTGCACACGGGAAGTGAACTAGTGTGGTCCCAGTGTGAGTGTGTAGGTGTGCGTGAGTGTGCCCTGCCTTAGGATGGCATCCTGGCCAGGGTGGGGTCCTTCCTGGCATCCTGAGCTGCCAGGATGGGCTCCAACCACCTGTGACCCTGAACTGGAATAAGTGGATTGGAAAATGAATCAGTCAGTGAATAAAAGTAATTGTAAAATAAAAATTTGTAAAGCAGAAGATAATCATACAAATGCATGGCAATAAACCATGCAGTATGGAAGTGCTTGGCGAGCCTGCCATATCTGTAATTGTCTTTGAACTGTGTGGTAGGAGGAGGTGCTCCTGACAGCTTTTGCTTTCAAACATTTATTCCTTGATCCAACAGACCACCACTATGACTGCTGGCACTCGCTAATTCACCAAACTTGGCTAAATAATTATCTGACTTGTTTTGATTAATCTTTCTTAAATGTATGTATAGCTCATATGTATTTTAATGCTTAGTATTACAAGTGTTTGGGTCTTTATTTAGAAGTTTGGTGATGTTTTTATGCCCAGAAATATGCTCTAGGAACGTAACTCATTTCTATCAATTAGCTTCTGGTCAAATTGGTTTCTTTATATGTCTTTTCACTTAATAAAGTTGCAATACCAAAGAACCTATAGACAATAATGTGAGGACTTACTGCATTCTGTAGCTGCAAATGCTCTAGGTGCCTGAGTCCTCCTCTATTTTTATTTTTCTCATTAGCCCTATGGCATTAAAAGTAAAAATCCCAGCTATTTGGTGCATTCTGGGTATTGGGGGCCCCACTTGGGTCTATCTGCAAGAAGATTTTCTCTATTTAGCAGGAAAATTTATGCAGAGGTTGCAATCCAAGAACTAAAACAAAACCATAACAGACAGTACCCAACTCAGCTGGGTGCACAAACATAAGCCACTAAAATCACATTGCATAGGTCAGGAATTGTCAAGCGTTCTGTCTGGAGCCGTAGAGTAAATATTTATGGTTCTATGGGCCATAAGGTCTCTGTTCCGATGACTGAACTCCACTGTCTTTTTTGCAAAGGCAGCTACAGATGAATGAGAACTGCTGTCTCAACACAACTTTATTTATGGACACTGAAATTTAAACTTCATATACTTTTCAAGTGTCATGAAATATTATTTTTCTTTTGATTTTTTTCCTCAATGATTTAAAACCACGAAGCCATTCTTCAGTTGTAGACCTTAGAATGACAGGTTGGGAGCTGATTTTGTCCACAGGCTGTAGTTTGTGGACCCCCAACATTGATGGTTATAAGGTGATTAAAACAGACAACCTAAAATAGTAAATTGATGTTTACATGATTATTATTTAAATGAAAAATTTTAAATTTTGTGAAGAGGGTACCTGGAGAATATCTCCCAGGATTTGAGTTAGAGAGGCACTGCCCTGGGACATCCCTGGGGAGCAACCATGCTCAACTGGGTCCCAGGCAAGAAATTCAAGAGTGCTCGAATTTCAGAGGGCAGATTTCTCCAGACCTCCACAGCATCTCCTTTCCCACCCCCCAAGCATAGATAACACACCAGGTGCATAATTAAAGTACCAATATTACCCTAGACTGTCCACAGAAGCCTTGTAGTAACTCGAGTTTCTGCAAGAGAAATTGTTCCTTGCCCAGCCAGCTTGGAAAAGACTGTGTGTGTCTGTGTCAGGGTCTTGCATAGGAAAGCAATGCCAGAGCCGAGTTGGGAGCTCAGGGCTGGGGACTGGCCCCTCTGCTCTGCTGCTTATCAGCCTTGGGCTTCTCTGCCTCAGTTATTTCAAGTATAAAATGTTACTGCCAAGGCTCCTTCCCAAATATAACAGTGGGTGTTATGAGGCTTAAGTGAGATGGTATAGGTAATGTTCTTGGCACTGTATCCGAATAGAGTAAGCATTCCATAGATAGTGGCCATTAATAAAGTCACCCTAAATGATTGTTGTTAGATAGTTGTTTGAGCTTCCCCGAGTCCCATCTATGGGTGGTTTGAATCCCACAGCACAGAAACATCATGTGCAGCAACCTGTGCCATCAGTCATCATCAGCCCCGCCCCAGAGCTTGTGTTTGTTCCAGCGGCAGAGTTCTGAAATGAATATTTCTGTTTCAGTCAATAACATTGTACAACTTGTGGTGAAAACTGAGAGGCGATTAATCATTGAAACGGGAAGCATTTGATCCTACCGCAGAGAGGAAACAGGAACAATGTGCGAGTGATTTCTGCACACCACGTATGCCTTGATCTTTTAAGCACTGCCTGGTCGGGTTATAAATATTTTTCCTTTGGCGCTGGGGTTTGCTGAAGCTTCAAGAAAGTGCTGTGAGCATAAGAAGGGAGGGTTTTGGGGCCACACAAATCCCAGCCACTCGGTGCATTCGGGTATCGGCGGTCCCACCGGGGTCCATCTGCAAGGCGCTTTCCTTTATTTCGTCGGAAAACATATGCAGAGGTTGCAATCCAAGAACCAAAACCTCTCAGCAGATGTTGCATTTGGCTTGTTTATTTTGTGTTTATTTGTGCCTGTGTGTGTTCAATTGAGGCAGCTCTTAAAAATTGGGACATTATGCATACAGTGGATTTCCAGCTCCTCTTGAAAAGTCAGGAAATCTGGCCGCACTGGTTCACATTTCCTTGGGCAATACCAGGCTGGGGTTAAGAAGCAGCAGCCTCTTTAGACAGGTTCTGTGCACCTCCATTCACCCCAGCCCCCATCACTTCCTTTCACTGTTCTCACAAGTAGACTACTTGGGCTGTCATTTATTACTGTGCGTAGGGTGCTATTTGTCTTATAGTAGAGACATAGTTCTCTGTATTCACATCTCTATTAAATGTGGGGAAATGAAAGATAGATCAGGAGGGATGCATTTTTCAAGAAAAATGATGGAAAAGATACTTTCTTGTGATAGTGAAGAATATTCCTCGGTACTTTGTAGGCGAAGGGCCAGCTTTGCTCACTTGCATGCTTTGTTTGGCCCGCAGAATGACCTATTCCCTGAGCCCCCAGAAATGTCCACATTTAAGCACAGTCCCATTATTGACATAACTCACTCAGCCAGTGTCTGCTGAGTGCCTGCCATGTACCAGCAACCCTGTTTAGCCCTGGACTCTGGTGAGTCCGATGGACATGCTCTCTGTCCTCCTCCAGTCTGGCCAGTAAAAGGAATCCCAACAATTCAAAGAAACAACCCCAACAAAGTGCTGGTTGCCGTCATAGCAGAAAAGCCCTGGCCATGGCAGTATAAATTAGGGGAAAAATACCTAGGAGTCAGCAGTCTTTCCAGGAAGAACTGATGTTTCAGCTGAGACCTGGAGTTGGAGACAGAGCAAGTTGCTCCAGTTGGGGAAAAGCCTGTGCACAGGCAAGAAGGCAGGAGAGAAAGGGGCTGGAGGAACTGGAGGAAGCTAAGTCTCGCTGGAGTATACAGCATGGAGGTGAAGGGGCTAGGGAAGAGATGAGTCTAGTGAGGGGGATGACAGCTGGGCTGTGATGGTCAAAGGGTTAGTGACCCAACTGGGTTCTAGTGTGCATGGATGAATCCCAGTAGCCAGAGGGCAGCGAGTCAGCCAGAGCCCAAAAGACAATGTAGGGGAAGAGGGAGGAAAGTGAGCAAGGACTGGGCAGATGGTGAGGCTGGAGAAGGACATCAGGGGACCTATGGGTAGCACGTCCTTCAACAGTTTTGCAGCAGGCCCCAGAATCCGAGGGTGACCAAAACACAGAGAAGAAAGTACAGGCTTCCAAGCTGGAAAGATCTAGTTGAGCTACTTTTTGACTGACTTTGGGACACCACTTAATGTTTTCTAGCCTCAGTTTCCTCATTTATAAATCAGGATAATGAGATATACTTCCAGGCATTATCTGAGGGTTAAATGAGGCTAAAAGCTTCTGGCACTTAGTGGGGGACTTAATAAAGGTAAGTTGATTTGGTTATGCATTTTAAAACCTGATACCCAGCCTGGGATGACTTGGCTTTATTTCCTCCCAGGAGGCATCTCCTGTGTGGTGTCTCCACCTGGGAGGAGCCCTCCCCAGTCAGTGCCGGCCATCTGTCGCTGGTGCTCCAATGCTGACCCGCTGCCTGGCACGGGGCCGCAATCATAATTACCACTTCTGAATCGATTCCTTCGAGTCCTTTTGAGCAGGCTGAGGAACGCTGTGATTAAAATGATTTAAAACCTGCCTCCTATTTCACAGCTTTTAATATTTGATAAGATTGGGAGCAAGGGGTGAGAGCAAGGCAGGAGATCTGGCAGTTTACAATCCCAGCTTCAGCCTTCTCAAGTGCCTATTGGGGGCACTCGAAAAAGGGAGTGGGGGAGAGAGTATGAATTTGAACATGTGGGGAAGTGTAGCAGAGTGCATTTTCCAAAGAAGAAAGGCATGGACAGATGAGCTCCTCCTTCTCCCAGGTGCTTCATGGCTTTGAATGCCAGTAATGATTAAGATGATTATTGTGAAATGCATGATCAGAAGAAGACTATAGCAGCTATCATTGATCAGGTATCTAATATATGCCTGCAAGAGATCTATTTTCCCAAGGATCTTTAATCTCCCCAAGGATTTTATAAGGGGGTATGATTTTTCTTAATTTTATAGAAAATAGAGGCTCAGTGACTTTTCTAGTGTCACTAAGCCAGTTACTGGGAGAGCTGAAGTCCACGCTGGGCTGGCTCCACCATGTACGACATTGTAGAGTATCGGAGCAGAAACAGGAGAGTGCTGCAGATGGGCAGGGACCTTAGATGGCTGTCCTATCCCCATCCATGACAATGATCCTAGGCAAAAACAGTCAGATGACAAATATCTAGATGCTTTGCTCTTTTTATTCCTTTGGCCCACTTTTAAGCTCTCTCCATGCTAAATTACTTCATTTTAACTCAATTTTGATGACTCTGCTAGAATGTCACCGAGGGCAACTTCTTTGTCCGGATGGAAATCATAACACTAGCAAAGCTAACTAGGGTGAAGGCTTACTAAGTGCCAGACACCGTTCGACCTCTTAAAAGAAAATTAGAGACAGGGCTTTGTTCTGTCTCTCAGGCTGGAGTGCATTGGTGTGATCATAGCTCCCTGCAGCCTCGAACTTCCAGGCTCAAGCAATCCTCCCGAGTAGCTAGGACTACAGTGGCGTGCAGCAAAGCCCAACTTGTTCTACCTCTTTTTCTACCTGGCACCTCACTGACTTTGCTCATCAATCCTATGAGTGAAGTACTACTGTTATCTGTATTTGACACATGAAGAAACTGCAGCTCAGAGGTGTTGGGAAGATGATTCAAATAGCTCTGATAGGAACCTGGACTGCCCTCTGGCATGGAAAAGGCAGCTTGGACCTCCCCAATGTGAGGTCTGAGAGGGTCCCCAAGTGTTTGCTAAGTGTCAAAAACAATTTATATTTCTGGAAAAGCTGTTCTGGGAAAGCCCCTCTCCTGTTGCACACGGGGGGTGGGGGGCAGATTTTGGGAGCTCCTTCTACCTGGGTCAGAATGGGCTCCTTTAAGGAAGCTTGAAGAGTTGCTCTGTTCTCTAGATTTCAGGAAGTTAGCAGAATATTCCACGTTACTGCTAAAGAGGTCTGTCTCTACCTTTCTGAGGTGACTCCAGGACTCCTGGAGGCCATGGCTACTGGGAAAGGGTTTCAGGGGGCAGCACTTGGAGCTTCCCTCTTTGAGAGGGAAGAGAGACACCAAAGCCCATCCTGGGGATGGTCACTCAGTCATGAAAAGTCTTTGTGTGGATGGAAAGCTATCCCGATCCAGCAGAGGAGGCTGGGTTACAACGTGTCATCCATTAAAGTCCCTAATAGGAGGCAAGGTGAGAGAGGAAATACACAAGCCTGGGTAGCTGCAGAGAAAGAGCCAGAACCAGAATTTCAGCTCAATACAGGTATGCATGAACTTTCTTTTTTCTTTTTCTTTTCTTTTTTGAGATGAAGTCACATTCTGTCAATCAACCAGGAGTGCAATGGTGTGATCTTGGCTCACTGCAACCTCCACTTCTCAGGTTCAAGTGATTCTCCTGACTCAGCCTCCTGAGTAGCTGGGATTACAGGCACCTGCCACCATGCTTGGCTAATTTTTGTATTATTATTATTATTATTTTTTGGTAGAGATGGGGTTTCATCATGTTTGCCAGGCTAGTCTGGAACTCCTGACCTTATGTGATCCACCCACCTCAGCCTCCCAAAGTGCTGGGATTACAGGTGTGACCCACTGCACCTGGCATGAACTTTCTCATAGTGTGAGTGGTCTGTAGAAGGAATCACCTGCCTCAGGAGGTGGTGAGATCATTGGCACCAGAAGTGTGCAAGCCCAGGACACATAAGTGGGATGTTGAGGAGGGTACTTAAGCATCAAGAGGCAGTTTATGGACTTTAAGATACCTTTCAGCCCTCAGGAGCTCAGTAAACAAAGAACAGAAATTAATCTCTATTTCTCCATGTAATCTTAGTGTTCAGCACAGTGTCTGGGACATACTACATGCCCAGGAAATGTTTGCTGGATGCATGAATGATTCTGCTGCAGTGGATATGCACCAGAGCACTCAGAAATACTAATGGGGGAATTACGTTCCAGCAATAAAAATGGCAACCACAACAACACATTTGCAAAATCCTCTACAGTTTAGGTGATCCACACAGACGTAACCTCTGTTATCAATCCCATTTTTATAGGTGAGGAAACTGAGCTTCAGAGAGAGGCAGTGACTTATCAAAGGCCACATCTGTAGAAGGTGGCTGACCAGGGATTTAGAACTCCATTGATCTGGCTCCGTAGCCCGTGCTCCACACACCCGAACCATACTGACCTTGGGTGCAAATCTCATCCTTTGCCAAGGATGTAGCCTGGGCCCAGGGCAGCTCTTTAATCAGCCTCTGCTTTTGTGTCTGCAGTGGGACAGGTTGCTGTGCCCAGTAGAAGGTGACCTGCTCCTGACTGTGGGGGCCAAGAGTGGCATTTCCCATCATCCATCAACAGATGGCCTCTGGTAGTAAAGCACGCAGGCCCCTTGTTTTGTTCAAACTGCTTTCCAGAACATCATCACTTTGACCTCCATCCACATCCACCATGGTGTTCTTCATCCAACTTCTGATCAGAAAGGCTCCTCACCAGTGGCCCTTCTCCCTGGCTGTCGCCTCAACTGTCCTTCCCCATTGCTCCTTGATCTTTGCTGCTTCTGTGGTGATTGTTAAAGCCTGACCTGTCTGAGCTCTAAAGCTTTTTTCCACCTCTGGACTTCTCTTTGCCTGATCTCCTCTATGATCCTAATCTCCTGACTGATTACTTAACTGCCTTTTGTCCTTTGGTTCATAACTCCTTGTCTGACCTCTTTTCCTCCTAGCTTCCCATCTGATGTTTGGTCTGACTTCTGACCTCCTCACCTCTTATATCCATCTTCTCACTCATCCTTAGATCAGGGTTTCTCCCCAGTGACACTATGGCATTTTGGACTGGATAATTGTAGCTGGTGGGGAAGTCCCCAGGCCTTGTAGGATGCTTAGCAGCACCCCTGGTCTCTCTGCTCACCAGAGATCCGCAGTGAGTAGATACTTAACCTGGTTGTGCTCATTAAACATGTCACCAAATATCGCCTAACATTCTTAGGGGGAAAGTCACTGTATGCCAAGGACCACTGCCTCTGACCTGTGATGGCCTACCCCTGCCCGACTGTATCCCATTCTCAAGGACAACTGGGATGTATGCATTTCTGTTTCCAGCTTTTCTAGGTAACGGTTCTGCCCAGTCCCTAGGCTACAGACCCCTGCCTTTCCGAAGCCTAAATCACATTCTTTTTCTGAATATCCAGGTGCTGGCCACAGACTTTCTGTTCGTGGTACTCCATGCCATATCTTCCTTCTCCCTAATTCCTTGTGCTTGTTTTCCTCCTTTTCCTGGTTTATGATTTTCATTTTAATAACCAGTTCAATTTCTCAGGTGCTTTGGGTGGGTCATTAATTTCGTGGTGCTCCACCGTCATTAACAGCTTTGCCCCTGACAGCCAGGGACCTGTTTAATCTCCATCCTCCCCCTCCTTGGCTTTTCTTTTTGCTTTGATCCATGCCTTCCTCACTGGCCCACTCTCCAAGAGAGAAACCAATGCTGTTACATATGTCAATGTAGACTATGAGGTCTCCTGAATCACTGCAGACCTGTCTCCTGACGGACATGTGGTGGCATGGTGTGTGGGGGAAAGCATGGGCATTGAAAATGGATAGATCCTGCCTTGGTCCCTGCAGTCCTTGTATGACTCTGGACAAGTCACCAAATTTCTCTGAGGCTCAGTTAAATGCAATGTTTCCATTTTCCTTTAAAACCTTAAATGAAAATACATAATAATACAGATAGTTGGCCGGGTGCGGTGGTTCACTCCTGTAATCCCAGCACTTTGGGAGGCTGAGACCGGAGGATCACCTGAGGTCAGGAGTTCAAGACAAGCCTAGCCAACATGGTGAAGCCCCATCTCTACAAAACAAACAAACAAACAAAAATTAGCCAGGCATGGTGCGGGTGCCTGTAATCCCAGCTGCTTGGGAGGCTGAGGTGGGAGAATTGCTTGAACCCAGGAGGCAGAGGTTGCACTGAGCCGAGATTGCACCATTGCACTCCAGCCTAGGCGACAGAGTGAGACTCCATCTAAAAAAAAATAATAATACAGATAGTTCAGAAATTAAAAGACAACAAGTTTGCCCTGTAATTGTCCTCTTCCACTCTTCATCCATATACAGATATTTTTACATTGTTGCTAATAATATCCTGCATTTGTCCATTTTTGTCATTTCCGTATGTATTAGGCATCTTAACAGTATGCTGTGTCATATGAAGATGAGGTGCTTGGATTTAAATACTTTATCTAATTGCTTCTGAAAATATTCCTGGCAAACAGACATTATTTCCTTCCATTTTGCAGATGAATAACTGAGGTCATGAAGTCCCACAGGGAGATAGTGGCAGGATTAAAATCCTAGTTTTAAAAATCCTGCTTTTTCCTACTTAAAACACATGCCTTGAACCAAATAGCATATTGCTTCTTATATAAAATTAATGGACTTGAATGAGATAATGTGTATAAAGTGTCTAACAGTGCCTGGCACATAGTAGGTACTTAACAAATGTTAAGATATTTTTCCTTAGGTAGTTTTTGGGTAATAAGTAGAAACTGTGAGTGTTTAGAGAAGAACAGAGTGTCTTTGAAAGGTCTGCCCTTTCCCTGGCCACACTCTCTACTCAGTGTAAGTTCCTTTAGGCTGAAGTAAAATCTGTCCTGAGCTTCCTGCAGTACCTTGGCCAGTGCTTATATAAATAGATATTGATTCGATTATTGGTTAAAGCAACACTGGAGGTGCAAGTCACATCCATGGTGACTCTATGGGGAGAGGTGAGACTGGTATGTTGCTGGCCCATGGCTACTCTCAGACAAGGGCATTTGCATAACTGGAACTAGCTGTCCCCATCTCTAATAGAGATTCGAACGTCACTAATTGGCAGGCAGAGGCTGTGTTCTCTCTATGGGAATCAGAAGGGAGCAGAACGTGTCCTGAATGTTAATTTTCTCATCAGCCTGCTCCTGGTGGTAGGGAAAGAGAAGGGGAGATAAAGGAAGGTTGAAAGGCACAACATATTTCACACACAGAGCTCTGGTCTGATAGTCATTTCATTAAAATATACGGAAGTAAAATTAAAAGGGCACAGGACTTGGGGCCAGGTAACCTAGGTTGAGTTCCTGAATCTCTTTCTTATAAGCCAAGTCAGAAATAAATCTCTCAGTCTCACTGAGCCTCAGTTTCTGTATATGGCAAATGAAAAAAAGGTGTAACTGGTAAAAACAATTGTTGAATGAATGGATGAAACCTGATAGATCTTTCAAAGGGATGTGACATCAGTTGCATAATTTGTCTGTTTGTTCTGCAAGAGTGTAAACAGAAGAAAAGTTTCACAAAATAAAAAAATACTGACAAACCACATGCAGGCTTCGGGTGAAGGATGAATGAGAGTCTCCCACCTCCAATGGCAAGAACAATACCACATCCCAGCACTGCGGTGCCCACACCTGGTTGGGAAGTTATTTGAGGTGTTTTCTTAAAATACAGATCACGGGCCACCTCCCTGGAGAAAGTGTGGTTCAGTAGGTCAGGAAGGTGAGGAAAAGCTAGAAATCTGAGCTTTTTTCCCCGTGTGCCCGCAATTCACTCTGTCTCCTGCTACCTCTTGGTTTTGATGATTGAAAAGACCAAAAGAGGTGTCATAGGAAAGATGCTGTGCAAATAAGTGTCGTACTCAGTTTGCCTTCCAGGATCCTTAGGGATGTTTCAAGGACATCTGAGCAGGGGCGGGAGAAGATGAGAATAGTGTGAAGCTATAATTTTTGAACACTCCCAGAACACGAGTGCAGTTTTTAATATATTATTAGCATCTGCTGCTGTGCTGACACACAATGTACCTTAAAAACATAATTATAGAAATTAAAAATGATAAAATAAAAATGTATCAATAGAAGGCCCAGTGATTTCTTTCTGCTTCTCTGAGATTCAGCAGATTGTTATTGCATGGCTGGTTCTTGATGTGTTCACAGCGTGCTGTGACGTGGTTATGGAGGAAAGAGGATGCAGGGTGGTTGGGGATTCTGTGTGTTTATAAGAGCAGAAGGAAGGGGTGTGTTGGGATAGGAATCTTCCTGAATATGCCCCAAATGGTAAAAACTCAAAACGTCGGATACAATGGCTCACGCCTGTAATCCAGCAATTTGGGAAGCCAAGGTGGGAGGATCATGAGGTCAGGAGTTCGAGACCAGCCTGACCAACATGGAGAAACCCCATCTCTACTAAATATACCAAATTAGCCAGGTGTGGGGGCACATGCCTGTAATCTCAGCTACTTGGGAGGCTGAGGCAGGAGAATTGTTTGAACCTGGGAGGTGGAGGTTGTGGTGAGCCAAGATTGTGCCATTGCACTCCGGCCTGGGCAACAAGAGTGAAACTCTGTATCAAAAACAAAAAACAAAGCACCTCGAAACTAGCACATATCTCCCATTGCTCTTGTAAACTGTGTGCATATGACTTTGCATTCTTACACAAAGGTAAGATGTAGCTGAGAGCAACACAAAGGAAAGCTCTTACATCATTTATGCCAGACACCCAGTGCAGATCCCCCACCTTAGAAATCTCAGGCTAGAGAGTGAGGTGTGGGGACAGGACAGGAGAGGAAGCCCTGTGTGTGAGCAGATGATGTCAGTGTTATGAAACTGGAATGAGGATTGTGGGCCTGAGTCCAGCAGTTCCATCAGTAGCAACCACTGGGATGTAATTCCAATAAACTGAGCAACTGATTGACCCAAAGTCAGAATAATCACTAGCCTCCTTCCCTTTACCACTGGGCCTGCAGGGCTGAGCAGGGTAAACTCTACTCCAACCAAGGTGAGAAGCAGCAGCGCCTGCCAAATCAATAAGTGAGATAGTCAGCCGCACTCTGGAGGAGTGGGGGTGAGTAAATGATAGATTGGTGGATGGCAGGTGGGAAGGCTTTGGATTTCTTAGGCCCTCCTAGCAGGTCTCCTGCAGTGTCCAAGACTGAAAGGGCAGATTACAAGGGAAACTAGATCTGGGTGTGGGTGGAGGTGAAGATAAGAAATGCCTCTTGCTACCAAAGCTGCAGTCTACAAGCTTGATAGCTCAGGCCCTGGGCTCCCTTTCCAGAGTGGAGGAGAAGATGAACACCTGTTCTACTGCCTTGGGGCTCCAGACTGCAGACAGCCACAGGAGCATGGGTCCCATGTGTTATTCCAGGGCCTGAACTTCATTCAGGGCAGGTGTCCCACTTGCTGTGTTTCAGTTTTCCAGCTGCAGCTTAGAGCCCTGGGCTCTGGAAGTCAGATTTCTCTGTACTCCAATTCCAAGAAACTTGAAATGCAAATGTGCCCCTTGTTGGAAGGGCTTTTATGAGAAAACGGAGCATGTCGTGGGCACAGCAGCTCAGGGACTGAGAGGCGGCGTGCAGGGGATGAGGAAATGAGGTACCCACTGGATGCCAGAGGCTTTTGCAAAATAAATGCACTTGCAGGGACCACTGGGCTTCAGGAACTGGACAAGGGAGGAGAGGCCAGCGAAGAGAGCTTTCATTTACTCATCCAATAAATGTCTGTCGAGTGCCTGCTACACATCAAGCACTTTCCGCAACTCTGGGAACACAGCAGTGGACAAGAGAGTTGAGGCCCTTGCCCTCACAGAGCTCATGTATTGGTTGCAGAACCCTATGCAGTCTTGTGGTCTCTGAGCTCAGATTTCACAAGGAAGCTGCTGCACCCATTGCCACCAACCCCTGCACACTCCTAGGCTCCCTCCTGGCTCCACATTTGTGCTGGGCCCTCTGTCCAGCATTCCCTCTGCCTCTCTGTCTTGCAAATGCACATTCATTCTTTGGGCCTCAGCTCTATTTGACTTCCCCCAAGAAGCTTTGTTGTTATCCAGGATAGGCCAGCTGCCTCTTTCCTTTGCTTCCATCTATCTTAACATTTGCCACATATCTATTTTTCTGTCTGTCTTTAAAAATGTAACACAGATGACCCCTGACTTATGACGGTTTGACTTCAGATTGTTTGACTTTATGATGGGTTTATCAAGACATAACCTCATTGTCAGTTAAGGAGCATCTGGGCTTACAATGTTTCAATTTATGATGGATTAACTGGGGGTACTAAACGCATTTTTGATTTACATATTTTTGATTTACAGTGGGTTTCTCGGGACGCAGCCCTGTGGTAATTTGAAGGGCATCTGTACGCTCTGTGGGGGCAGGTCTGAGTCCCACTCATTGTTGTAGCCTCAGTTCCTAGGATAATGCCCACCACGCAGTGGGAACTCAATGAATACATATTGTATTAAACTGAATGGACCACCTTGTGTACCTACTGTGTGCCAGGCACCGTGTGTGCATAGCCGTCATGTCTGATGAAGAGATGGGAACCTGGTCTCAAGAAGCCCTTGGTCTAATGGAGGGTGATCAACCACAGAGGCAGAAACATAGCGCCTAAGGGCCAAGGCACAAACAAGCTCTAGATTATGCCCTGTAGGGACTGAGGGAAGAGAGGAGGAAGCCAACCCTGCCTCTAAACTTGTCTCCCACATGCATCTTCACCATTTGACCCAGCCGCCCTCCACATGCCCTTGGCGGTGGCCTGGCACCATCCTCCTCCTTTCTCTGTTCCAAGTGTCCTCTCCCTCCAGAGTGCTCTTGAAGCCACTTTAGCCTTTTTGGACCCTGCACACCCTTTGGTCATGGTCGCTGTGTGACCACTGTATCTTTTGTGAGCTGGTAGTCCCAGCAGGGCTGGCAAGGCAGGGAGGAGGGCAGTGATCATCTGAGGATGCAGGGGCCAGCCAAGCAGAGCAGGGACTTTCTAATTGACATTTAAATGTCAATGCGCCACATTAAATGTTATGGGTGTTTCATCTCAGCCCTCGAGGAGCATAAACACATCTCCGTCTCCTTAATCACTGCCCACATTAATTACAGATGCCCTTTGGTAAGTGGAAACAAACCTACTGCACAGCCATGTGCCAGCCAGGAGGCTGGGCTCCTGCCCACTGGATGGCATGGATGCCCTCCTTGTCCACAGTGCCTTGCCTGGCCTCTGGGCCCCAGAAGGGACTCCTTCTTGTCAGAAGAATGGGCAGTTAGAGAGAGATTAGAGAGAGGCCTGTAGTGAGGGAGAATCCGGGGAGGAAGGAGTGGGAGAGGGAGAAGGAAGTGGAGGGGAAGAACAAACCCCACAGAGAGAAGAGCCTCAGGGGCAGGGGAACCAGAGTGGAGATGAGAGACAGTGTAGGACAGAAGCAGAAAGACATGACAAAGAAAGGCGGAGGAGACAGAAAGAGACACAAACATACATAGAGGGGACAGAGGGAGACGAACAGAGAGGAAGAGAGACAGGCTGAGAAGCACTAACCTGTAAACTCACATGTTTCTTTCTAGATAGGTCTGGAAACTTGAATCTCTGGAATATGCAAAATGCCCCCTCCACCACCAAGATAGGACCATCCTGGTCCCCGATCCCCAGGGGCACAACACTGCTGTATGACAGGGGCATGACGGCTCCCATGAAGCAATCGAGAACCGAGACCTATGGGGAGAACATGAGATGCCCAAGGTCACAAGGTGAGATGCTCAGGGTCACAGAGTCCAGCACAAGACTCAGATCTTGTCTTTTCTGGGGGTTTTGCCAGGGCTGCCTGTCAAGATATTCTGGGTGTGTCCCTCCAGCAGATCTGAAACCTGACCCAATGCATGTATGCTCTCAGCCAAGATCCAGCCCAGGTAACAGGTGCTGGGCATGTACGTCTCGCTGGGTCGAGTCATAAGAAAAGAACCAAGAATGCTCTCGTGTGCTTTCTGCTGGAAGCCCAGAGGCTGAGAGGAAGACAGGTGGTAGGCTGGTTTAATGAGCTCTACCTGCCCCTCACTGCCCAGAAAACTGGTTCTTCCTGAGAGGTCCCCAGGGGCCTCTCAGTGGGAGCTCCTGAGAAAGTTTAGGGAGCTTCTACATTGCACAGCATCATACTGAACATCATCTATGAATCCCCTATCCTCAAACTTAAGAAGCAGGATAATAACCAAGTAGCTGAATTTCCTTTGGGAGACACAGCCTTATGTATGCGGATAAGGAATAAGCAGGAGGAAATTTGGGAGAGTGAGAAATGTGTTCAAGGTGTTGAAATGGTGACCAAGACACTGCCTAAGGTTCAGGCTGAGGAGTGTGCAGCTTTGAGGTCTTGCTTGGTTGTAGGCATCTGTCCACACTGAGGCAGCTTTATTCAGACTCCTGATACATCATGTTAACAGCCTCACCATTGCCAGGCAGTTCACATTTACCAATGCTCTCTCAGAGCCTGGCCAAGAATGCAGGAGATGTAGAGGTGAAATGTCCAGAATGTCCTTGTTTTTCAAGGAACCCAGCCTAGAGGGGAGAACTGAGAGTAAACAGATCCCGCAGCACACAATGCCCCAAACAATAGAAGAGGGGTACGTATGAAGAACCCAAATGTAAGACTCAGCCTGGAGCAGTTGAAGTTTAACAGAGGAGGGGATTTTTGAGCTGGACTTTGAAGGATGAATAGGAGTGTGCTTAGAGGCCAAAGGGAGGGAGGGCCCATCCCAAGTAGTAGATAGAAAAGGTATGAAGTTACAAAGTTTGAAGAACTGGGCATGTTTGCAAACAGTTCCTATGCTAAGTACTGGGGAAGAAGCCAAAAATGAATAATACATGTTTCTGCTTTGTAGGCGATTTGACATAAATGGAAGTAACTAATTATGGGTTTATTGTGATAGCTTACGTAAGAATGATATACACAATGCCTTGGGACTAGAAAAGTAGAGTTTTTGAAAAAATGCATTTATCTTTACCTCTATCAAGTTTTTTAGAGGAGTTTAGGTGGTAAAGAGAGGAATTCAGTCTAGAGTGAAGGTAGATGCTGCCTTGAGGGGTGATGCTGAAACTGAGATTGGGAAGAGGATTCTCAACAGTAGTTCATACAGCTGCCAGATGCAGATACTGTGTAGCCTAGAGTAGAACTAAGAAATACTTGAGATGGAAGCCTGCCTGGGTTGAAAGAGAACAGAGAGAGCATTGTCTTTTTTTGATCCTCTTATTTCACAGGTGAAGAAACTGAGGCCCTGGGAGGTGACAGGGACTTGTTTGAGGCCACTCAGTTTCCTAGGGGCTAAGAAGATATAGTCCCATATGTCAATTGGCTTTCTGTGTTTTAAACAACTCTGGGGTTTATAAGCACTTTGTTTTATTGTATTAGATTTCTGTGTCACAGCTGATGTCCTTAAGGATTTCTGTTTGTGCTTTTCCAGTTCATTAAAACATAATAATAGACCGGGGGACCATTGAAGTTTAAATTCCCTAAATCAGTACTTGGCTGCCTCTTTTTGGGAAAGGCACAGGTGGGTTGAATGGCAGCACCCAGGGTCACCCCTGGCTGGTCCCAGGGGCTGCGCAGCTGCTGGGCTGCAGCTTCCAGAGAGCCCACTAGGGTCACTCTGAGAGCGCTTCCATGACCTTAGATGGAGTCAGTGTCCACTCCCATTCCACTTCGATCTTTCTCTGTAAGGGAGCTTGGTGTCCCACCTGTTCAATGATGCAGCTGGAAAAAATTGTTTCCTTAGGTCACAACCAGTTTAAACCTTTTTGAAAAATTAGTTAATTTTTTACTCTTTTAAATTATTTACCTTTTGAGTCTGGGTCTCACTATGTTCCCCAGGCTGGTCTTGAACTCTTGGGCTCAAGCCATCCTCTCACCTCGGCCTTCCATGTAACTAGGATTATAGACGCTTGCTGTAATTACAGGCTCAGTTTAAGCCTGCTGACCTTAGATGGCAAAAGCAGTTTAAATGATGAGATTCCTTGATCGTGGGTGGCACTTTACATTAAAGTTCATTGTCACATCATCTGGGGTGGGGAATGTGATGCTGCCATTTTATAGAAACTCAGGGAAGGAAAGGAGCTTGGCTAGGCCAGGGAAGGGCAGAACTGAGACTTGTCACCCAAATCCCATCAAGTCCTCTCTCCTAAACAAGAATACCAATAATTTCCTAGTAGACCACAGACGGCCTCAGGGCTGAATGTGGAAAGAAGCACCACCATAGTAAAGGTAACAATTATTTAAGGCCCAGCAATGTGCCAGATGCTGTTGCAAGCACTCTACCTGTCTCCTCTCATTTAATCTTCAGAACAACCTTATGCTAGAAAACTCAAAGTAAGCCCCCATTTCTCACTGTGGCGTCAAAGCCCTCTACGATTTGACCTCTAGCTACTTCTCAACCTCATTCCTACCCATCTTCTCCCTGTCCCTCCACTCCAGACACTTGGGCACTCCTCCTATTCCTCAAGCTTGTTCTCCCCTCAGGGCCTTTGCACAAACTGCTTCCTCTGCCCGGAAACGCTCTTCCCTATGGTCATGTGGCTCAAATAGGATGTCCAAGAGGCCCTCCCTGCTCTCCACTGGCACTATCTGACCATCCTCCAACTGTTTGTCTCGGAGAGGATGGGACCCACATGGTTCATTTCTGGGTGGTTGACTCCAAGCACAGAACTTGGGACACAACAGGAGGCTCAGCAAATGCTTACAGCAGGAGGCACATGAAGAATGCAGGGGGAAGCAGGAGAGAAGGAGGGAAGGGAAAGAAGGCATGAGGTACTGGAACTACTCCTCCAGGACACACTTCTTTGAGATGACTTCACAATGGACCCATCTTCAGGAGAGAAAGTTGTCTCAGTTTTTCCATATTTATTCCAGAATATAGCCAGCATGCCTGGATACTGGCTAACATGTCTGAGCACTCACTACGTGCCAAGTCTTTTAAATGCATGAATTTGTTTCATTCTTTTGACAATTCCATAAGATGCATGCCTGTATTAGCCCTGTATTGGAGCTGAGGAGAGAGGCCCAGGGGTGTTGGGTCACTTTGCCAAGGTCACATACTTAACAAGCAGAAGAGCTGGGATTGGAACATGAGAGAAGACTTAGCTTCAGAGTCCGTGCACTTAATCTTCCACTCCACTGCTGAGGGAGGCTAAGGGGCCTGTTCAAGGTCACACAGCCAGCATATGGTAATGGTGGGATATAAACCCAGGTCTGTCTGACTCCCACACTGTCCTACCCAGGAAAGTTTTAACAGGCCACATCCACAATCGGAATCCAGGCTACAGACCAGCAAGAATTCCCTGATGTGGCAGCTGGAGCTGACTGCAGGATGAGGGTCTAGAAATATTCTGGTGCATTGAGGGTGGGACCTCCCAAGTGCTCCTGTCTTTCCTAGTCACAGCTAAGGTTCTGGAACAAACACCCAGGCTTCATTCACAAAATGAGCTCTCCGCAGATGGGGCTGAATGGAGACCATCGGAAGAGACATTTCAGATTGTTAGAGTTGTGCAGCTGGCTCTAGCCTGTTTCCGGGCCCAGCTCCCACATCCCACCTCCTTCTTTCTTCCTCTCCCCATCCCTGTTCTTGTCCCTCTGCCCCTCTTCCCTGCTGACATTGGCTCCCACCCCCCACCTCCGGGAGAGGAGAATCCGTGCAGAGGGAGCTGGGGTCCCTGACCAAAAAGGGAAGGGAAATGCAGACAACACCTAAAGGTGCTTACAATGGCCTTCTGGGCCAAAGGGCACACAGTGCAGGACTCTAGGAATCTCCTAAGCCTGGCATCACAGATGCATTCTTCCTTGCACTCACCCTCAAATCATTTCTTGCAGTTCCTCCAAGAAGAATTCTGGAGTTTGGAAACCCCTGGAATACAACCAGTATGGGGGGTGGTTTTCTAGCACAGTGATTTTGACAAACTGTCAAGACCAACTGGCCTTACCCCTTGTTTGCTGTTTGACATGGGGGATGTGGCTTAATGAGCCACACTTTGCTTATCCATCAAATGGGGATAATAACACCTACTTCATAGGATCTTGAGAATGAAATGTACGGACGTGGTTCCTGGGCGCAATCCTGTGCCTGGTACATATTTTGTGCTCACTAAACAGTTGAGTTGTTGTGATTGTCATTGTTGCAGTGGGCCAAAGGTTTTCCCAGCAGCTGGTCTATTCTGGGCCACAGTGGGGCAGGAGGCTGGTTCAGAGGGTACCTGGAAGCCAGGCTGGGCTTGGGTAGTGTTTCCATTGCATTTGCTTTCCTCAGCAATTTCCTCTCATTACCTTGTGTCCCTGTAGCCCTAGGTTTTCCCATCCCAAATTATGAGACAGTCTCAGTAACCTGATACTTCACCATTCCCAAGGCTGCCTTGGTTTTCCCAGGGCTTTCAAAAATGCCATCTCAGTTCATTTCATGAAGACTCTGTGGGACAGGCAGAGACATCCCTGTTTGACAGATGAGGGTAACTTCCTTAAAGAAGCTTTGGGCAGTACAGCAAGGGAGGAAGCACTTGCTCCTGACATGGCCAGAACCTTCCAGCACCCATGAATTGTTTGGGGCAGAGCATGAGGTCATGGGTGCTCTCCCTGAGACACAATGCTGTAAAGTAGGAAGGGAAGAAACTGTGGGGCCAGCTAGCCCTTGGTCAGAATCCTGAGGCCACTGCAACTGACTCTGCAGCTTCCTCTCTTAGAGCTTTAGCTTCCCTATTGGTAACAGGGAATGATAACAGTGACCTGGCAGTGCTATTGAGATTAAATTCAATACCAAATGGGCACCTGGTAGGTGTCCCATTCATGTTGGCTCCCGGAAGGCTAACTTCTGTCTTTTTGGAGGGCATGGTGCCCACCTCATTCCTTCTGCCCCCAAAGATCCTCCTTGGAAGCTGTTTCCCATGAGCATGGAGCGAGCACTCTGAAATCACCTCCGCGATTCTGTCAATAAGCAGGCTGAGCGCCCACCTGCGATCTCCTGAGTAATGGCTGAGCTCAGTCTCGGTCTCGCTGGTGAACTGAGACAGGCAGTTGGTTAGTGGTGGAGCAACCAGGAGCCTGAGTACTCTTGTTCTGAGAAGATGGGGCTGGGAAGGAAAGCGATTCTGCTCCGCCTGCCAGCAATGAGGGATAATTACAGCACTTGTCAAAATAAGATATGGAGATACAGCCCATTCCTCGCCAGCCAGCTTCTCAAATCCCCTGGGAATTCCTGGTCTAATTAAATACCTGGTGCAAATGCTGGTGTCAGCGACATGCCTGGATTAAAAGCCCACCCTAAATGGAGCCAGGATGAGTGCATCCCCCCTTTCTTCCTAACAGGCTCTGGGTGTTGCAGAGCAAAGGGGTGGTGACGAGAAGGGAAGAAGAGGAAAGAGGGAAGGAGAGCATGACACATACAGGAAGAGAACCGATAAACAGAGTCAAAGGAGGCTCTGGCAGACGAATTACGTGGAGCCTAAAAAGAATTTCCCAACTGGGAAGCGTGCCTGCAAAGACATTTGCTATCTTAAGAAAAATAAATCTCACATCCTTGAGTCTGGCTATGGCTGGTGAATCTCCACTTGGTAAGGGTGGCTCAGCCCCAAATATGGCTTCTAAGACTCTTCAGGTGCCTGAGATTCCGTCTGTCATCAAGCCATCTTCCCCCACTCTTCTGGCCTCAAGAGCTGCTCCTTTGCTTACCATCCTGGCCCAATTTTATACACAGTCCCATCCTTTAATCCTCCTACAGAATGGCTGAGCTTGGCTGCAACATTAGACAAGACTTAACTAAAATCCTGGAGTGACAACCAGAAAATAAACATCGAACAAGTCTCAAATCTGAATAAGCTGGCATGCAAAATGCAACTTCCTCTCCGAGGCTCCAGGGAGCTTCTCATTCTTCTTAGTCTTCACCAACCCAGTCCCCATTCTGGGCCACCCGCTACTGATTCCAGACCTAGCATCTCAACCTAGGGACTCCTGGGCTGGATCTCACCCTTAGATAATATTTTCTTTGGGATACACATGATTTTTTAAAAATTAAAAAAAAAAAAATTTGCATGGCATCTGCTCATCTAGGTTCTCATGAAAAATCAGAAGACCTGGCCGTACAGGGCCACATTTCCACAGGCATGATCAAGGGGAGCTGCTTTATTTTGACAGGACTTGTAAGCATGGACATTGTCACAGCAGTCTGGGCCCTAGAGTGTGAGGGCAAGAGCCATGACATTGCCCTTCTGCCTTGTCCATCTGTATGTGCTAGGTATTTAGTTGGATGTAAACATCTCACGGACTTTCTCATGTGAAGGATGAACCCAGGTTCACTCACATCTATCCATCCATTCACTCAACAATGTTACTGAGGACTTCCTCTGTTCCAGGCACTGTGCTAAGCCTGGAGACAGAAGGTTAAACAAGACAGGCATCTGAGGTTCACCTCTTCACCCCAGGCTTCCTGTTTGAGGCTCTCTCCTCCTTACTTGGAAGGAATTGCAACGAGGAATGAAAGTCCGCCCTTCCTCTGAGGTGAGTCTTACCCTCACAGACCCCAGGATGACAACTGTGCCACAGAACAGCTCACCCACACCATTGGGCATACAAGAGATGCTCCAGCCTGCTGAGGAGAACTCTCTCCACTGTGCCAGCTCATGGACAACTGAGAGCAGGTGATATCATGTAGAGCCTAGAAGAACATGGATTCTGGGTCAGTCTGCCTAGATGTAAATCCTGGCCCGGTGCTACCTGGGAGAAGTTACTTTGCCTCTCTGGGCCTCAGTTTTCCTCATCTATTAAATGGGAATAATGATAGTTTCGACCTCCTGAAGTGGCTGTGAAAATTAATATTGGTAAAGTGATTGAAACGTAGTAAGAGTGTTGTTTAAGGATATGATGAATAAATAAACAAGAACCAGGAATATACAGGTTTCAAGACAGGGGTACAGGTCATATGATCTCCAGGCATCCTTCCCTGTTCAAGATTTTATGATTTGACAGAGGCGTCCCTTACGGGGCAGTTGTGAGGCTCACCCAGAAAATGCCTGTGGTGTCTGGCCCAGAGTCTCGGTCCCGGAAGGAGGTGCAGCCGGGGTTACGACTTTCCCTTCCTCTCTCCCCCAGGCACAGGCCGCAGCTTGCTGCTGAAGCCTGTGGCCTCTGCACAGCCTTGGGAGGAATTCCCTGCATATCAACCAGCTGGGAGCTGAGGGTGATGTCATTCTTTGGGAGCCCTCCAAGGCCGGCTGCTGGGGTCCTGCGGGAGGGGAGGGCTGAGTCTCAGGGAGTCTAAGCGCAGGGCCTCACTCCTCCTCAGCATCAGCCGGCCTGGACAGCTCCTGACTGCTTTTCCGGCCCAGCCTATCCCTTCCTACAGTTCCTGCCCTGCAGCAGGGCTGAGCTTGGGAAGCGTCAATCCGAGCCTGTCAGTCCTGTGTAAGCCCTTCTAGTGGCCTCCAGTTGCACTCAGGGTAGAATCCACTTCCTTAGCTGACCCCAAAGGCCCTGCGCAGTCTGGCCCTTGCCTTTCCTACCACCCTCCCTCTCATTTCCTGTATTTTCTGTGGTCCAACCACAACCAACCTCACTCCCCTTCTCCATGACTGGACTGGAGTAGCCTTCCATCTTCCCCCTACCTGCTATGGAAGCCCGAACACAAATACTACCTCCTTAGACAGTCTTCCGGGATTTCTGAATTTAAAGCAGCCCCTCACTCCTCCACACTCCCCTCCTCATGGCCTCCTGCTTTCTTTCCTTTGGATCCCTTCTCATTTCCCCAAACGACCTTACTGATCTGTTTACTTAGTCATTATCTGACCCACGCCCACTATCAGAGCAGCAGATCATGAATTCCATGAAGACGCGAACTGGTTCTGCTGTTTGGGTCAGTTCTTTATTCCCCACCTCCCAGCCCTGTGCCTGGCCGCAGACTCGCAACAAACATGTGTGACTTCAATGTGTGAATAAATGAATTCATTTCTTTCAGATGCCAAGAGATGCGGCCTAGTCCTCCCAGGGCCTGGTGCTGTGTTGAGACCTTCTGTGACAAATGGCTGTAATTTTTAAAACTTCATGAAGACTGGGTAAAGGCAGTGTCCTCGATCTACACAGTAGGGGACTGGGCCTCCCTCTAGCCCATCGTGAACAGCGGCACGAACACACACACACACACTCTCTGTCTCTCACACTCACACACACATACACAACACATGCTCACACACACACTCAAACACATACACACTCAAACATGCACACTCACATTCATACATGTACTCACACATACACTCAAACACACTCACACGTGTACACACATTCAGACACTTACACTCACTCAAACACACAGTCTCACACATACACTAACACGCATGCTCAAACATCACACACTGACATTCACACACTCATTCTTAAACATACACACACATTCATACACCTACTCACACATACACACACTCATATACAAACTCAAACACATGCCCTCACACACATATACACATACACACACGCTCACACACACTCTCATTCACACCCTCACAACCACTCATACTCACTCTAACACACACACGCTCACACACACATGCACACACACACTCACACAGCCACCTTGGCAAGAATAAATGCTACTGTGTAGTGAAGGAAAGAGAATAACATTTGCTTTCAGACTCATCTGTATTCCAAACCCGGGGAAGCCCTGGCCCACGACTGTCAAGAGAGGTGTGGGCAACACAGAACCTGGGAGAAGGGGGCTCTGGTCTGCATAGCTGTCACTCCATGGGGTGCATTTACCCTGCGCGTTTGCAACTGTTGCCGTGTGCCTTCAGTGTTCCACTCTGGGAGGGGGGCTGGCAATAAACTGTAGGTCAGATGTGGTATGTTCCCTCACCATAGACTCAGATAATAACGTAATCTTGAAAGTGGTGAGGGTTATACAGATAAATGGAGAAAGCATTGCAGGAACCTAGGCAAAGGAACATTGCAGTGCATTCCAGGGTGAGATCAGCCAAAGCCCCAGAGAGGCTCTCACCATTGAGCTGGACCCTGAAGGATGAGTACATGTCTTGCTAAAAGACAAGAAGCAGAAAAGACAAGTAGGGAAGAACACAAAAAAGCATAAAAGTGTAGAACTGCATGAAGCGAGTGAGTGTGCCTGTACCCAGACTTAAACTTTAGGAAGATTACATTGGCACGGTGTGGAGACAGATTGGAAGAACACACATTGGAAGCAGGTAAATGATATGAGGGGGATGTTGAGAAAGATTAAGCCCTGTTCCAAATAAATTAAAGGATGAGCTTAAGAGTTAGTTACTTATGAAGTAGACTCACAGTTCTTGGTGGCCAATTGGACATAGTATTGAGTCAAAGGAAGGAGTTGCAGATTAAACTCTATCATCACTGCCATCACCAATATCACCATCACCACCATTATCATCAACCTTGTCATCACCATTATTGTCATCACCATCATCACTGGTATTGTCATTGTCATCATCACTGTTACCATCATTGTCATCACCATCACCATCACCATCATTGTCATCACCATCATCATCACCATCATTGTCATCACCATCATCATCACCATCATCAGCATCATTGTCATGACCACCATCATCATCACCATCATTGTCATCACCATCATCATCACCATTATTGTCATCACCGTCATCATCACCATCATCAACACCATTATTGTCATCACTGTTACCATCATTGTCATCACCATCACCATCATTGTCACCATCATCATCATCACCATCATTATCATCACCATCATCATCACCATCATCATCACCATCATTGTCATCACCACCATCATCATCACCATTCATTGTCATCACCATCATCATCACCTTTATTGTCATCACCATCATCATCACCGGTATTGTCATTGTCATCATCATTGTTACCATCATTGTCATCACCATCATCATCATCACCATCATTGTCATCACCATCATCATCACCATCATTGTCATCACCATCATTATCATCATCATCATTGTCATCACCATCATCATCACCATCATCAACACCATTATTGTCATCACCATCATCATCACTGGTATTATCATTGTCATCATCACTGTTACCATCACTGTCATCACCACCACCATCACCATCATCATCATCACCATCATCATCATCACCATCACTGTCATCACCATCATCATCACCATCATCGTCATTCCTGCTAACATTCACTGGACTATGAATCAGGCACTTTTAGAGGGATTATTTTGGGAGGAAGTCTCAGATCCATAAGAGATTCTGAAAGCCTTAAAAACCACCCATTTTTTTATCTAACAGTCTTTCCCACACTTCTTTTTCTAGATAAAAGTTTTTCTGTTCCAGAACCAAATGTGTTTCTGCTTAGTCTTCTTTATGGTCCTCTTGAGGGGTACAGTTATGTCAATAAGTCTTGCATCTCCCAGGCTGGATACAACAGCCAACTGCCCAGTCAACTGCCCAGCTCTTGGGCCTGTTCCATGGCGATGATGCAACAATTTGAGGGGCAGCTGGGTTCTAGCCACTTGCTACTTCTTTCTTAATGCCTCCATGACAGTCCAGTGCTCCTACAAGCTCCATGAGACAGAAACTATATCTTTTTTATTCACCAATGTATACCCAAAGTGGTAGGCACATAGTGGGCTTTCAGCAAATATTTGTTGAATAAATCTTACTGTCTCTATAATCCACATTTAAATGTTCATTGACAGCATACAAATATCTGTGACAGCAGTGAATTCTACCCCAAAAATGAATTATTACTGCTCCAAGTTCCTTCTATTTCTGTGGTCACACATAATTTGAAAACACTGAGTCAAATAAAATTAAATAGACTTCTTTATTGCAGGATTTCTTAGAGCCTTTAATGTCTAATGTACTTCGTAAGTCTCCAAGAGAATTTCAAGCATATAATATTTCTTAAGCATATTTCAACATAAAGGACTTTTCATGGTCTAGTGTTTCAAGGAACATACTTTCAGAAACACTGTTAATGAGTTAAATCAAGCATTCAATGGTTTCATCAACAGTAAACCTGCTATCATCATCCCAGATTTCCTTAATTACACTATTAGTCTGGTTAAGAGACAGATGATAATTTTATCAATTAGTTGCATAAATGCCAGTTCCTTAAAACAGAGGAGGGGTGTTGAGGGATGAGGAATTACCTGTTGGGTACAGTATACACTATCTGGGTGATGGGTACACTAAAAGCCATGGCTTCATCACTGTGCAGTACATCCATATAATGAAACTGCACTTGCACCCTCAGAATCCATATTTTAAAAACTGAAGGAGGTTTTCTCAGCCAAGAGCATTATCATGGCCTAGGATTGGAACTAACTTCTCTTTGCTTTAAAAAGAACTTAGGGATTTAATCCTTGAAACTCCAGATGAAAGTTTAGGTTAACCAAGGCTCATGTATAGCATATTCTTTTTCAGCCCAGGTGAGATTTTTTTTCATTAGAGTAAATATAGCTTCTTATGAGAGGATCTCAGGCTCCAGGGGACATGAAGTGAAGGTAGAAGAGCTTACTTTTGGGTGTTCAGAAGCCAAGCAGGAACCCCTATCCCTCACAGTGACCATAAGGTCCCTAGTGCACTACCTGGCTTCTCCAGCCCCAGCCCCCATGCTACAGGTACCAGCATGAGGGTTCTCCCATGTAAAGAGGTTCAGGATGGCTTTAGCCCAGGGCAAACACGAATTCAGTGACTCAGAAAGCAGGGTACTAGTGAATAGGTCTACTGCCATTAAATAATTATTTATAAAAGAATTAGTTATACACTGAGTCTCCTGACCTCTGAGGTTAACCACAAAATTTGCTTAGAAACTCAGTAGGTAAAACCCAGGCCCTACCAAGTGGGAAGAGGTTCCAACATAAAACTTGAACCTCAAAGAGCTAGACCTTTGATTTAAAGGTGAATGAGAAGTAAACTAACACAGAAAAGCTGCCTATCCTGACTTTGGTACTAGGACAGTGGATGGGGAAGGAAGGAGCCTCATTTTCTTCAAGAATTTGTAACCATATGCGAGCTCTCACATGGGTTTGTGGTCTGAAAAACCTCAAATGAAAATTTTAATTGAAAATGAACTTGGATTGTTAGCTCTCTTGAGTTACTAAAAGGTACAAATACAGTAGTTTCCAGAGAAGTGAAATTTTAATTCATTCCTCAAATAATTATCAAGGATAAAGTTTTAAAGAATATTCACTGTCAACAATTGTAAAACACACAAGAAAACAAGGTACTGTGAGATAAGGCTAGCAGGAAAAAGAGACAGCAGAATCTGACTATGAAATCTTCAGATATTAGAAATTTTATTAGGACAGAAAATGATATGGCAAAATTTATATGCTTAATGAAATAAAAGAGATTTGAAAATTTCAGCAATTAATAAGACACTATAAAAATGTCTTAGCAGATTTGAAAAATAACCATACAGAGCATCTAGAAATGAAAAATACATTAGTTTAAAATTTTATGTCAGAAATGCAAATCAAAACCACAAGATACCATCTCACACCAGTTAGAATGGCTACTATTAAAAAGTCAAGAAATAACAGATGCTGGTGAGGTTGTGGAGAAAAAGGAGCGATGTTATTCTGTTGGTGGGAGTGTAAATTACTTCAAACATTGTGGAAGACAGTGAGGTGATTTCTCAAAGACCTAGAGGCAGAAATACTGTTTGACCCAGAAATCCTGCTACTGGGTATATACCTAAAAAAGTAGAAATTATTCTATTATAAAGACACCTGCATGCATATGTTAATTGTAGCACTATTCACAATAGCAGAGACATGAAATTAACCTAAATGTCCATCAGCAATAGACTGGATAAAGAAAATGAGGTACATATACACCATGAAATGCTATGCAGCCATTAAAAAGGGGATTATGTACTTTACAGGAACATGGATGGAGCTGGAAGCCATTATCCTTAGCAAATTAACACAGGAGCAGAAAACTGAATACCACATGTTCTCACTTATAAGTGGGAACTAAATGATGAGAACACAAGGACACATAGATGGGAACAATGCACACTGGGGCCCACCAGAGGGTGGGAGGAGGGAGAGGATCAGGAAAAATGATGAATGGATACTAAGCTTAATACCTGGATGATGAAACAATTTGTTCAACAAACCCCCATGACACATATTTGCCTATGTAACAAATTTGCACATCCTGCACATGTATCCCTAAACTTAAAATAAAACTAAAAAAAAAAAAAGAAATTTTAAGTCGCAATGGACAGATACAGATGGAGCAAAGAACTAAGGAGACAATTAGTAAACCCTTAGATAGTTATCAATAAAACAGGCTAGAGAGACAAAGATGGAAATAATGGAAGATGATGATATGATGTGGAAGAACAATTCCAGAAGATGAAAATAGCATCACAATCTACGACGGAGAAATATTAAAAGTAGTCAGAGAGAAAAGTTAGACCATCTACAAGTAAATAGCTTTTAGGTTAACATCTGTCTTCTCAACAATAACAATGAAAGCCAGAGGCAGTGGAATGATATTTTCCATGTGTCAAGAGGAAACAATTGACCAACTGTAAATGAATACTTAGTGAAATTATATTTCAAGAATGAGAGCAAACAAATTTTTTTATGTTGGAATAAATAAAACAGGTCCTGACCAAGGAAATTCTAAAAGATGTGGCTTAGTCAGAAGGAAAATTAGCACAGATAGAAAGTCAGAGATTCAAAAACGAATACAAAGCAGATATGTGATTAACATGTGAGCGACTCTAAATTAATATTGCTGTATATATTAATAATAATAATGTCTAATTTGTTAACTTAAAAATAACAAGATAAGGTATTGCTTCCAGGTAAGATGTAGTAGACTGTGGCAGGCTGGCTCCCCTACTGCAACAACAATTAAGAAAAAAAAAAAGAAAAGCTGCAAAAATAGAAATTTAGAAGACATCAGAAAGCTGTGGAAATGAGGACAAAATGGGCCCTATGTACGTTGATAACTCCTGACGGTTTTCTCTCCTGCGGGCAACTGCTGATTCTGGACATGGGATGAGGACTGGCATTGGCCCAAGCAGAGGTTGTCTACTGGAGGAAGCAGAAACTAAGCAACACTTTTGGCAGTTGTGCAGGGCTGGCATGATGGATTGGAAACAAGAGAAGCCTGAAATATAAGAAGCCAAGTGACTGTTGGCTTTAACACATAGGACACTGCTAAGTGCTCTATGCAGCTCAGGTGGCTGGGAAATGAGGATGGAAGGTTGGAATGAAATTTCTGCTAATCTCATGGGACTTAGAAGACAACATTCCATGAGAGAGAGAGAGAGGGCCTGACATAAATCCCTGTTTTCCCCTCAACACATTTGCCAGATTTTGAAGATAGCCAGAAAAGCGCAAAATATCTAAAAAGCAGGATTGAATCTTCTTCAGGCTTTTAGGGCTGAGGAGACAGAGACTAGCTAGGCTCCCAGTCAAAAGCCATGAAGACCACGCAAGGAAATGGGAAAAGACGGAGGTGGTCAATTTAGTCTTCCTCAAACTGCATCCTCTTAAATTTCTGACTAGACTGAGGTCATCAGCCTTTCACCCTGACTCCCCAGCAGAAGAAAGGGGGAAGCTGCTCTGGTGGAGTGTATCAACTGGAACCTCCACAGTTCTTTTACATACAATGTCCAGCTTATGGTCAAAATAATGAGGCATGTGAAAAAGCAAGAAGTGAAAAGAAAAGAAGCAAAGCAAGGAGAAAAAGAAAGCTAACAATAACAACAGATCCATAGATGACCCAGCTATTATATTCATCAGACAAGACTCTGACTACGATTATTAGTCAAAGATAATAGAGAAAAGGATGGGCAAAATAAACAAAAACATATAGCCTTCTGGAGTCTAGTATCTGTTAATAGTTACTTGGAATCAATAAAATCGTACAAACTTACTAGATGGGTTTACAGCAGACTGGACACAGCAGACTATAGGATCAGTGACTTAAAGACAGAACAATATGTAAAATTCCAATTAAACCCAGAAAGGAAAGAGAAAGAAACATTAAAAGACAACAGTATAAGTACCACATGGGGCATTATCAAAGGTCTAACATACACATAATTGGAGTCCCAGAAGGCAAGAAGAGAAACTGGGCAGAAGCAAAATTTGGAAAGACAATGACCAAGAGTTTCCAAAAATTGATGAGAGAAACCAACTCATTGATTCAAGAAACCCACCAAGCCCTCCAAAAAGTTAAACACAAAGAAAATCATAACTACACATATCATAGTCAAAATGCTGAAAACAAAGGTAAAGAGAAGTTTTCAAAAGCAGTAACAGAGAAAAAAGACTTTACCTTCAAGGAAGCACTAATAAGGTGGATTTTTCAACAAACATTGATGGACTCTAGAAAAATCTTTAAAATGGTAAAGTAAGAAGAAAAGAACACTGCCACTCTTGTATTACATACACAGCAAAAACCCTGCAAATATGAAACAAAATAAAGATATTTTCAGACAAACAAGCACTGAAAATCAGCAAAAATTCAATGCCATCACACTGACACTAAAAGACATATGAAAGAAAAATCTTCAGGCTGAAGGAAAATTATTCAATCCAGAAACACAAAATTGCAAGAAGGAATGTAAAACACTACAAGGGAGAGATATTTGGGTTAGTATAAAAGAATATTGTCTGTTTAAAATGACAATATTAATAATGTCTTATGAGGTTTATAACATATGTAGAAGTAAAATGTTTAACAACAGCACAAAAAGCAAGAAGTAGGTACAGGAGTTTAATTGGTGTAAAGTTCTTGCATTGTTCAGGAAGAAGTAAAAGTCTTAACTTAAAAATAGAGTATAATAAGCTAAAGATATATATTAAAACTTCTAGGGTAACCATGGCACAATAATTCAGGAATGTGAAACAAGAAGCCAATATAAGGAAAAAAATACAATAATAAAACTACTTAATTTTTTTAAAAGACAGAAATGAAGAAATAAAGGAATAAAGAAGAGATAGTACAAATAGAAAAACAAATAGCAAAGTGCTAAAATTAAACCCAACAGTGTCTGTAAGTATAGTAAATATAAATGACTAAAAGTAACAAGATAGAACTAAAATAATGAACAGTAGCCTATGCAATAAGAAGGAGGTAACCAGAGTCCAAACACTGAAAAGCTATTATTGTTCAGGAGTTAAAGTATCAACGAGATCTAGACATTTAGTAGGTACATGTTAACCTGTAATAGTACATGTTAAAATATCAAGGGTAACTATTGAATGAATCAACTTAGTAAGCTTTCTATTCTGAACTACTTTAGAAATTATAGTCAGTTATTTTATTATTATTATTATTATTATTATTATTATTTTTAGTAGAAATTGGGTTTCCCCCATGATGGCCAGGCTGGTCTAGAACTCTTGACCTCAGGTGATTCACTGGCCTCGGCCTCCCAAAGTGCTGGTATTACAGGCGTGAGCCACCAAACCCGGCCTCTTGTCAGTTATCTTGAATTTGACAACTAAGTATCATTATTCAATTCTCTAAGGTTACAAGGTTTGATAGAGAAATAAAAATCTTCATAACATAAAAATATTTACTAATGGGTCGGTCACTTACACGTTTTATGAACACTTAAGTTTTACCTCCCATTAATGCTGGTTTCTAGCCTTACTCATCTCACCTAGATCTATTGGTTTCCCTTCGGCTTGTTGGTTATTGTAAATGTCTGATGATGTAATGGAAATTCAAAGGAAATTGATGAAGAGGAAAAATGCGAATCTTTAAACAGATTCAGGATTCATGAAGATAGCAAAAGTATTGTTGGATAACTTTTCCATTCACATTTAAACTACAGGCAAATGAGAAGCTGGCAGAGTTAAACTAGTTAACAACTGAAGAAGAGAAAAGCGACAAAGTTGTCAGGTGCTTCAAAGGAGGAAAATGTTATCTTCTAACGATTGGAAGAGGCCTATGGGAAAATGGATAAAGCTTGGAAATATTTGCCCCAAATGACCCCCTTTATTTATTGTGCTGTGAAAGTCAAACAAAATCAAAACTGTTAGACTGTGCTAAGATAGGATTTTGTCTAAAAAATGTGCCACACCTCCCCCAAAGTCAACACTTGGTAATTCCTATTTTTAATGGAAAAAATTAACTCATTTGACATTAAAACTACATTTTGTTAATAGACAGTAAGCTTTACTTTTGTGCTTTCAATTTTATTTTTTGAAGATTTGGCCCTACCCAAAGCTTTTTCCTTCACTATCACAATAGATAGTCAACATTTGTTTTAAGAAGATTCTCTTTAAGTGGTATTTTTATTGGTACCAATTATTCTTAGAAAAATGAGGACTGTCCGTGTCTACTTTCTTTTACCTGATAAACATCTTTCTGTGTAGTATTTACATAGGTGTGAATGCTCATGTCCCCCAGTATTCATATGTTGAAACTTAATACTCATTGCCATGGTGTTGGGAGGTGGAGCTTCTGCAGGGTGATTAGGTCACGAAGTCAGGGCCCTCATGAATGGTATCAGTGCCCTTACAAAAGCGGCCTCACAGAGCTTCTTTGTCCCTTCTGCTATGTGAGGACACAGCTAGAAGGCACCATCTATGAAGAACTGGCCCTCACCAGACATTGAATTTGCTTGTGCACTGACCTTGGACATTGCAATACATTTCTATTACTTATAAATTATAGTAAATTACAGTAGTCCTCCCAGTCAGCACTTTCACTTCCCGCGGTTTCAGTTACCTGTGGCCACTTGCAGTTTGAAAATAGGTGAGTACAATACAGTAAGATATTTTGAGCGAGTGAATAAGAAAGAGATGCCACATTCACATAACTTTTATTATAGTATATTGTGGTAATAGTTCTATTTTATTATTAGTTATTGTTGTTAATCTCCTACTACGCCTAATTTATAAATTAACCTTTATCATAGGTATATATGTATATGAAAAACATAGTACACATGGGGTCTGGTACTATCTGTGATTTCAGGTGTCAACAAGGGGATCTTAGAATATATCCCCTGTGGATAATGGGGGACTACTATATCCAATCTGAGGTATTCTATTAAAGCAACCTGAATGGACTAAGACAGTATGTGTGTCCTATTTCCTTTTCCATGCAGGATTGAGTCTTGACACTTTCTGTTTCTGACAGTTACTATGAGCCAGGCACTCTGCTAAGTATATATCTCATGTAATCTTTGCAGCAACTCTATGGGACATTTTAGATTTAAAAGCTGAGGTCTAGAGAGTTCAAGTGATGAATCTGCCCAGTGCCACATAGGAAGTTTATGACTCAATCCAGATCTCCACCTCAGGTGTGTCTGACTTCCAAACCAAGCTGTTAATTTTGATGCTACACTTTCCTATCCATCTTCCTCTCTCCAGGGGTCACGACAGGGCCTGCCACATAGTAGGTGCTTAGTAAATGTTGGCAGATCTGAATTGTTGCTTAAGTCAGGTCCTCAGTTCAGCGTGACATGGCTGAATAAATATTATTACCATTGTTCAGTTTGACTTTTGGGCATGTGGCTAGGAGCCCAGGTGCAATAAATCTGTCGATGGCGATAACTCTTTAGAATGGGAGCTGGCAGTGAGGATTTTCCCCATCTTGCTCTGTAGATGATATTACTAGGATGGGAGAACTGGAGGAGAACCAGTAGTAGATCTCAAGCTTCTAAATGTGCCAGGCATTATCCGGCATGTTTTCAATTCGTTATCTGGATCTCCTAAGAACTCTGCTAGGTACATGTTATCTCATTTTTGTAGATGTGCAAATGGACCTCAGAGAGGTGAAGAGCTTGCCAAGCTTCAGCCTGTACATGGCAGAACCTGGGTTCAGACTGTCTGACTGCAAATCTCTTTCCCTCTTCACAACATTACTTTATCACTATGACTTGGAGCATCCAAACTAGGTCAGAAAGTGGATGGGTGGGTTGTGGGTGGGAGTTTGCTTTGTGGTTCTGCCACTGCTCTGAGGAGAAGATGACAAAGTCACCTGGGTGGCTGGAGTGTGCTGCCTCAGGAAAAGAGCTTGCAGGTGACAAGTATTGAATAGCCCAGCCCACATTTCTGGGGCAAGGCTGGGAGCATCATTCATTCAGCTGAGAAAGATAAATCCCTGTCAGTGGGATTAATGGAGCTGGTAGCATTCACTGTTTGGGACCAGCTAAAAGCTGATTATGAGTTCAGATAGACGCTTCACAGTCAGAAGGACTGAGAAATGATTGGGGCAGACTCCAGGGGGTGATCGTGAGAAATGACAAGTCCAAAAGGAATACTTCAGGCCTGGCACAAAGGACGGACAGATGGCCATGGGTCATGTGGAACATTGGGTCACTTACAGCAAAGAATCATATGTAGCTGTACGGAAGGGACCTCAGAGGCCATCCTTTTTCCACCCCTATCATTAACCCATTTTATAGATGGGGAAACAAGGGCTCAGAGAGGGGAAGGAGCTTGTCCAAAGTCACACAGCCAAGATAATCAAGCTCATACTTCATAGCTGGAGAAACTGAAGTTCAGAAATTGTGAGATCTGAACTTGCCTAAGATTGTCTATCTCTATACCCCATTCTACAAATGAGATCACTGAGGCAGAGAGGTGGCTGGGAGAGGGCACATTTCATATCCAGTGTAGAAATGACACACTGGGCAGCATTAGATCTGCCAGCCTCCACTTACCTTTTGGCGTGGCCACTAGAACCTTCTCTACCAGGGGCAGTGGGAAGTGTTTGAATTTTTTTGTTGTTGTTGAGATGGAGTCTTGCTCTGTCACCCAGCAGGCTGGAGTGCAGTGGCGCGATCTCGGCTCACTGCAAGCTCCGCCTCCTGGCTTCACACCAGTCTTCTGCCTCAGCCTTCCTAGTAGCTGGGACTACAGGCACCTGCCACCACACCTGGCTAATTTTTTGTATTTTTTAGTAGAGATGAGGTTTCACCGTGTTAGCCAGGATGGTCTCAATCTCCTGACCTCGTGATCCGCCTGCCTCGGCCTCCCAAAGTGCTCAGATTACAGGCATGAGCCACCACGCCCGGCCTGAGGTTCTTATTTTACCGGCCGCACACTGTCATGGTGGTCTGCTGGTGTTTCGGGACCTCACCTTCTGTGGTTGAAGGCAAGTTGGTTTGGAAGAAAAAGCCCCTGTGATGCAACCATTATGGCAGGAGTGGGACCATGGTAAGCCCGCTGGAGTTTCTGCTATTTCAGATGCCTCAGGCATGGGCCACAGTGCATCCTGCCTTACTGAGGATGGGCTGCCCAATCTTCTCAGCCATTACTCGTAGCATTGCGGTCAGGAAAAGGCAGGTCTTCATCACATGGTGGGCTTGTGAATTTCCACCTGTTACCTGAGAAGCACCACACTCTCCAGTGTAATTGTGGATAAATTATTGTCCCCAACATCCACATAGCAGGGCTGGGCAACAGCTGTTGGTGCAGTAACTCATCATGAGGCTCACTGGCTGACAGCCCCAGGGCTGTGAGTATGCTGTGCACTAGCAGCCTGCTTACTGTGCCTCAACACACCTTTTGAGACTTTTGCAGGGTGGAGTGAGAAGTGGCCCTGGGGGCAGACACGCTATCCAAGAAGCCTAGGAGCTGCTGTCTCTGCAGGATGCAGGCTTTGGGGAGCCATGCCCCCAGGAAAGCTCCTGGTTCTGTTTCCTTGCCCTGAAATCTTGTTTGTCTCACATTTGAGTTTTGTGAGGAGATGATTTCCCTGGAATCTAGAAGGAAAGCAACATATATTGGGAGCCTTACTTTATATCAGAAGAACCCAGACCCAGACAGTGAAAGTGCACAGGTCAGATCCACACAGCAGGCAAGTAGAGCCGCTGAGGCACACACACAGGTTGAAAGACCATTCCTTTATTATTATTATTATTATTATTATTATTATTTTAAAAATCTTTTCTCATTTCAGTGTGGGCATGGCTTAGAAGACACATTTAAACTTCTAGCAATTTTTGGGCCATAACCAAAGAACCCATTCCCTCCAAGTCAGCCCCTCACTTCCCCCAGGTACTGCTTGACATTTGTCCTTAACAAATAGCTTGTTGAGTGCCTATCCTGTACCAGGCCTGAGGTCTAGGCGCTGGAGACAGTGGTGAACAGGGAGGCCAGGTCCCCACTCTTTGGGGGCTTGAAGTCTGATGAGGACAATGGATAACAGGCCAGCAGCACATTCATGAGACACCTTAGGTTGGGATGAGGGCTATGCGGAAAATAAAACAGGGTGATGAGATGTAAGACCCAAGATGAGATGTGGACAGGGGCTTCTTCAGGCAGAACGGCCAGGGAAGGCCTCTCTGAGGAGCAGACATGTTTGCTGAGACCCGGATGCCAAAAGGTTGTGGACCATGGGCAGCTCTGGGGATTGAAAGCAGGAAAAAGCTTGGTGTTTGCAAAAGCGCAAGGAAGCCACAGCCAGTGGTGAAAGACGGGAGGTCAGCAGGGCCAGAGCAGGTGTGGCCTTGAAGGCTGTGGTTAGGAGTGTGGATTTCACTCCAAGGACCAGAGGAAATGCCCCAGTTTCATGCTGGGGAATGCCAACAACAGTGTTTCCCTTCAGGCTTTTTAAAACCTGAAGTAAAACCAGGAAGTGACAACCCGACATATGAATTAATAGTGACTTGTAGGAGCCAAATTTGGTGGCAATGAGGCAATCCTGAAATGTCTGCAATAGTGTAGACTAGAGATGAGGTTGGCTTGGGCTAGTGAGAGAACAGGAGGTGAAGAGATGTGGAAGAAATGAGACAGAATCTGGAGGCCATGATCACAGAACCTGCAGGTTGTATATGGATGGTCTTTAAGGCCAAGAGAATGAATGACACCCCCAGAAGGAGGAATAGAAAACCAGCCCAGAGCCCTGGAGCTAGCAGCAGTTCAGCGAGTGTCAGTGGAGGAAAATCTCATAAAGAAGGCTGGCTGAGAAGGAGTGGCCAGAAATGGACTCATTGAATAATATTGGTTCAATTAATGAATGAGTGCAGGCACACGGGCCTTTGGCACTTAGAGGAACATATGATGAATGATTCCTCTAAAAGCCAAAGGCCTGTGTGTCTTTGGTGAACCACAGGATTCCTCTCTGCTGGAGCATTGAGCATCCTGTGGTCACTGCTTCAAGATGGACTGTCCATGAACTGACAGTTTTGGGGGCAGCACCTGGGTCTTATTATGCATCCCTGAGCCAAGGACACAGCTGGTACAAGTGAGGAGTCTGGAATGATGACTGGGGATGGGGAAGAGTGAAGGTGGGGATGAATGAGGAGGAACAACTGTGTGTGGACAGACAGACTCTCTTGTGACCCTCAACCCCACAGGGTCCAAAATCAAGGCCACAAGACTGGCATGACGAGAAGAACAGGAGCTGGCAAGACTGTGGGGAAGAAATTGGTCATAGGGAGGCTTCCTACTCTCCACCCCACTGGAAAAGGGTTTTGGAGTAATAGTCATAATAGAATATTTACCGTCCATTGTGTTTCTGCTTTGTCAGGCCATGTGGGACTGACCAATTATTAGCCCAGATTCCAGATGGCATATACCTCAGAGCAGTTGTGAGAAGGACACTTCTACTTGAGAACATGCTTTGGAAGTTCAAGCACATATACTCAGAAGCCTCTCTGCCTATACCGGAGAGGGTATGAAGATAGTCATTACGGGCTCTAGGCTTAACTCTGACTGTGAAACCTTCCCAGAGCCTCAGTTTTCTCATCTGTAAAATAGGAAAAGCTGTAGTAGCTTCTTCCCAGGGCTCTCTGAAGAACTGAGATTTCACACGGAGAAGGGTTAGCACTGAGCTGAACTCAGCAGTGTTCACTACTCCTGCTTTAAGTGCCTGAAGGGAAATGGTGCCAGGTCTGTGGCCAGAGGGGACGGCTGCTTCAGTCAGGGTCTCAGCGGGACACAGTGGCGCCCTCAGATTGGGGAATTGGAAGGCTGTGTAACAAAAGGACTGTGTACAGTGGTGTAGGGAGAGTGTGGGAAAGCACACGGAGAGGGCAGTGCCCTGGGCCAGGAGCAGTGGGTGCCCTCAGCACCCCAATTTGATGAGTGAGGGAAGGCATCAACCAAAGGTAGAGCAAAGAAAGCTACAGAAGAGAGCCACGCCCTGTAACCGTCAGGGAGGGAGCCTGGGAGTTGACACCTCGTGTCGCCGTCCTCCTGCCTGCAGTCTCTTCTGGGGCCTCCTGTGTCATGAACAGCTGAAGTCAGAAGGCAGGGGCCTCATTCACAGAGTCCTCCCAGGGCGCCTCCCCAGTCCACAGTGGAGAGGGGGTCCTAGGGCAAACAGAACATCCAGGGCAAGGGTTTGTGCAAGGGACAAAGCGGGAGAACAGGCATTTACTCTCCTGCCTGTATGACAGATGGAGAAACTGAGGCTCAGGGGTGACATCACTTGCCTAGAATCACAGACCTTGGCTGCCTGACTCCCAAGTCCATGCCCTTAACTGTTGCTCCACATGGCTCCACTCATTCATACCCTAAGTTGAGTGCTATTTTCCTCATTTTATAGTTAAAACAACATGTGCTCAGATGGGTAAGGTGACTTGTCCAAGGTCACACAATTGTCAAAATTGGGATTGTAGGAACCAGGCCAGGAGACTCCACTGCCAGCTGCTCCTATTACTCAGCACAGTCCTTTCTCAGCAGGAGAAGAGAAGGTTCTGGAAGCTATGTTTAGTTGGGAGCTGCTACCTCTCTGAGCCACCAGCCTGAAGTGAGGTGGCCTGTGGCACAAGGATAGACCTGAGGGGGTGTCCCAGGAGAGTTAGGTGAGCTGGCAGAGGAACGAACCCTTGTCTCACTTTGCAAAGCAACATTCTGGTGAGATGGTGGAGCATAATCTCTCCTTCGTAATAATTTTTCTCAGCAGAGCTGCCCGTGTTTGACTCTCCACTCCTTAATCCAGCAAGTCTAACGCCCAGGAGATGCATGCTTCCATCCTGCCTCCCTCCTTTCCTGCCCTCCCCCACTTTCAGCCGCTCTCCAGGCTTCTGAGTGGGTTTTCTTTGATTCTGTCCTCTGCTCCAGACAGAGAATACATGTCTGTTTGCCAAGGTCATTTTTAACTCCGGTGCACTGCAGGTGTGGGAGTGAGAGAAAGTTAAATCACAGAGAGCCAGCCCAGGGTAGCTCCACTTTCCTTAATGCCTCCGCAGGTGTGTGAGGGCTGAGAGGGAGGACTGTAGCCCCTTCCCTCCTCTCACTCCACCTTGGCCCAGTGGGACCTTGGCTGGTAACAGGAAAATGTTTGCCTTCCTTTGTTTCCTCTTTGGGGAGGGTGGAGCTAGAAAGGAAGGGTTGGAGAAGGAGAGAGAGATTTTGATGATGGGAGAGAACAGGTTCTGGCCACAGCCTGGGCAGAAAATGGTCAGCTGTTGGGGGAAGGTGGGACAAAGCTCTGCCTGTTTTCCAAAGTGGATATGTGGTCTTCTCCTCTAATAATAAGCCCATTCTACTGCTAGGAAAACTGAGGCCCAGGGAAAGCAAGGTGATGCACAAGGCTGCACAGACAGTAGTAACTGGTGGAAGGATTGACAGCAAACCCACATTTCCTGCCACAGGCTAATGCAAGGAGCTCATAGTTTAAGGCCCAGGGGTCCTTGTTTTCAATCAGGGCTCTGCTCTAACTTGCTGTGTGATCCTGGGCAAGGCACTGCTGCTCTCTGCATTTCGGCATCCTCATTGATGGCTTTGTTTTTATTAAATACTTACCATGTGTGAGGCACTGGGGATACTACAGGGAACACACAAAATTCTGCCTTTACGGAGTTAATATTCTGGAGGAGAAAGGGGTATGAGCTAAACTCATGACAATCATGTAGGTATTATCAATCCCATTTCACAGATGGCAAGACTGAGCTGCATTTCCACACGGGTGGGGCTGGAGGAGGCAGTTCCTCAGGCCCCTTTCTACCTGATGTTCTTCTGGCTGAGACAGGCGGAGGGCAGTTCACACCAAGCTGCAGATCTTGGAGATTTGAAGTCTTATTTATTTGGTCTGGAGATGAGCAGTCAGAATTTTTTCCCTCAAAAGTAGATTTACTTTCTTAATTATGTTTGAGTTAGATTTACAATGATATTAATTCTCACTCCCTGAATAAACAAAGCAGGTGTTTGCTCAGGGAAAGACCTCTGTAAGCGTGAGAAACAAAGGGGGCTGGGATTTGAGAATTTCTGCAGGTTTTCAGACCATGATCATTCCTGAAGGGGAACAACTGGGGTGGGGTGCTGGATTTACAAAGAGTTTGGGGCCAAGCAGGAGGGAGCTTCTGAGGGTGGTCCCCTCTCAAATTTTGTCTAGTCCCACATCAGCAGAAGTGGGAGCTCACGGCACATCTAGATATTGTTGTTGTTGGAGAAGCAAATACATGTACACTCCCCAGTTCCCTGTCTCCTGGCTTCTGCTATCCTGCAGAATCTGCTGGCCTTTGCTTGTGGCCTCAGGCTCAGGGTAATGACATTAAAGAAGGCTCAAGTCTTCCCTCCTTTATCCTTCACCCAAGGGCACCCCGCTTGGTTCCACTGTCATTAATGTCAAGGATGTCAAGGAGAACGTCCTTCCAGTGTGTCAACTAGGGGAGTGGAGGACACGGCCCCCCTCCTAACATCTCTAGGGACAGTGGATAATCTGACCTGTCAGTGGGGGTGAGGCACACTGAGAGACAGAGCCAGGGAGGCACTGCTGCCCCGACCTCTCCCAGGTTGCTGGGACAGCGCTGGGACCCAGCCCCTGCTGTGCCCGCTGGCTGAGTCAGCTACAATAGGGTCTGCAGCCATGGGGAGAATTTAGCAGCTAATGAGAAATGAAAACTGGGAGAAAAACAAATGAAGCAGCTACTGCCTGTGGAGGAAACACGTTCATCAGACTCTGGGAAACCGAGGCAGCCAGCACAGCCTGCTGCACACAGGAGGAAGCAAGTCTCCTGGGCCTCCCCTCTAGGCCAGGCAGCCAGTCTTGTCTGTAGCCTCTGTTAAAAAAAAAAAAAAAAAAAAAAAAGGCATGGTGGCTCAAGCTCGTAATCCCAGCACTTTGAGAGGCTGTGGTAGGAGGATCACTTGAGCCCAGGAGTTCAAAACCAGCCTGGGGAACATGAGACCTCCATTTCTACAAAAAATAAAAATAAAAAATAAAAAATAGCTGGGCATAGTGGTGCCTGCTTGTGGTCCCAGTTACTTGGGAGGTTGAGGTGGGAGGATCACTTGAGCCCAGGAAATCAAGGCTGCAGTGAGCTGTGGTCACACCACTGCACTCCATCCTGGGCAACAGGCACTTCTGTAGCTCTGCCACTTCTCTGCTTCTCCTCCTTCTCCTCTTTCTCCGCCTTCTCCTCCTTCTCCTCCTCCTCCCCCTCCTGCCCGCTCCTCCCCCTTCTTCTTCTCCTTCTTCTTCTCCTTCTTCTTCCTCTTCTTTTAAGGGTCTCACTCTGTTGCCCACATTGGAGTACAGCGGTGCAATCACTGCTTACCACAGCCTCCATCTCCCCTGCTCAGGTGATCCTTTCACCTTATTCTCCTGAGTAGTTGGCTCTGACATCTTAAATTCCTATGGGGACAAACCACAGACCAATGTAAACAGTAAGTTGAAACTGGAAACTGCACCAATCAGGAGCCACCAATGAACCTCTAATTAGGAACTTTCCATTCCAACACATTAAAATTGTTTTCTTTGTCTTGCTTCTGCAACCACTTTATAAAAGTATCCTGTTTTGCCCCTCCTGGAGGAGTGCTAGATGCTTGCTGTCTGTGCTACACCGTTTATGAATCACTGAATGTTCAAATAAACTTTTAAAAGTTTAAATGTGTATACATTTTTCTTTTATTACCTCTATGGGACAGACTGGCTGCAAAGTGAATCTGGGCACCTTCTGGTGCCAAACTGAACAAATGCATGAGAAACTACACAGGAAAACATTTGAGGGTCTGGCCCAGTCAACCACCCTCCCACTCCCGTTGCTCACTGGAACCATCTATTTACTGTTTATCAGAGGTGTTGTGCTCATTTTGTGGATCAGGAGACTGGCATTTGGAGAGGGAAAGTGACTTCCTGAGAACTGCAATCTAACAGAAGAAATCTGATCTTGGTTCACACAAGTCTTGAGATTCAAAGTCTGAGCATCTTCAGAGCAGAGCTCTCACCTGAGCCACCTCATTTAGTGTTCACAGCAGCCCTCTGCTAACCAGGAAATTAGCTAACGGGTTTATTAGATCCATTTTGAAGAGGAGGAAAATGAGGCTTAGTGGTATTGAGTGACTGATCCAGTGACACACAGTGAGTAAATGACAGAGCATAGTTCCACAGGCTGGATCCTCCCAAGTTCCAGGCACTGTGCCACCTGCCCTCCTGTGAGGCAGTAGAGCCCAATGGTTAAGGCTCTTCAGCCTGGGCACTGCGGATCCTGGCATCAGGATCTTAAGCAAGTTACTCAGTTCTCTCTCTATTAGTTTCCAGGGCTGAAGGATCAGGATAAAAACAGTACCCCCAGCGTAGGGTTGCAGGATAGTGCAACAACAATGCCACAAATCAGAAATGCCTGTAAAACTTGGCTGGCATTAACCCTCCCTCTATTATGCCCAGGCAGGGAATATAGGGGTGAGGGAGGTGCTGGGGTGCCCCTGTGAGAGCTCTCTGAGTGTTCTCCTTTCTTATTACCCACCCCTCAACACACACACACACTCAGTGACCCTTTCCCTGAGTCAGACTGCAGGCAGGGTGTTCCAGGCTGACTGCTTCCAGAAAGCAGAGAACAAAGAAGATGCTGCTTGTCTCCTGAGTTTCGAAACAGACTTTCACAACTGCAGACAGAGACCTGCAGTTGTGAGAGAAAAGGCTTTCGATTTCCTGAGCTTGCAGAATTCCAAAAGCTTAGAGCTTTGAAGGACTCCTGGAAAGCACAACAGATCTGGAAGGCTACATGCTTGGTCAGAGAGACCTCCACCTCATTATTGCCTCCTCTGGCCTTTGCATAAAATTTCCTTGGACTGGAAGAGGAGGAAGGGGAGAGGGAGGAAGAGGAGGAGAGGATGAGAAAGAAAGGAAGACTGGGTGTTTGTTGGTTGTCAATGGAGAAAGGACTGTGAAGGACTGTGACCCTCCCCTCCAGCTGAGTGTCCAGGGCAGGGGGAGTCAGACACTCCCTCTGGTGGCATGGGGGGCAGATCTAAAAGCAGAGGTGGCCACACAGCCTTGTGGCTTGTGGTCCATGGCACCACATGGCTACAAGGTGTGTACAGGCCAATGGATCTGAGGCAGTGTCGGTTGCCCTCATCCTAGAAAGACCAATATCTCCTCATGTCCAAGAGTGTCCCAGAAGTGTCAGAGAGAGAGAAAGAGAGAGCACATGCATGCATGGTCTCAAGAAGTGTTGAGGCTCAGATGAAGAGAATACTAGAATACTCCTGGAGTCAGCATGGGCCTGTGATCTGAGACGAGAAGGGTCAAGGACAAGTCAATGGATGCCAACACAGAAAGAAGACTGAGGACCAAGGAACAAAAGCACCAGCAGAAACTATCTGGCCTGGAAATTCAGCCCCAGAGAGTGGGAAAGGGAACCTAAGTTGACCAAGATTCCATTTCTATCCCTTGGTGAGAAAGGGGACTTGAAGTCGAAACTAAAGTTAGTTACAGAACAACAGAGAAAGCAACCTTTCTCGTGTAGCCAAGTATGTGAACTGAGTTTGCTGTAGGCTTTAAGCAAATGAAAAGTTTGAAAATGAAGTACTAATCTCTAGGATTTAAGTCAGCCTAAATCCTGAAACAAAGAAAGGTTGAGGAAGGCTTTCTAGAACCTTCCACATGGATCTCAGGGGTCATGGAGGAGTTGGCCGGATGGATAAGAGTAGTGGTGGTGAGGGTATTCCAGGCTGGAGAGCTGCCTATGCAAAGATGTGGCAGTGAGAGAAGAAGTTGAGAGAGGCTGAGGCCAGGTCACTGTGGCAAATGGTGTGAGTTAGATTGGGAAGAAGATGGGGGCAGGACTTGGATGTTTGCAGCTGGTGAGGATTCTAGAGGATGGGACAACTGCTTCAGGGGCCTATTTTCCCTTCTGGGCAGGGTGAGGGTTAGGACAGGGGGTGGGGCATGAGGTGGGGAGGCTGGGACTCCAGCAGTGGCTCCCCTATTGTCAGCACTCCCTGGGCTGAGTTAAAGGTACAAATAGCAAACCACACTCCTATCATGCTGCACTGTAGGGGAAAAGAACTGATCCTGTTTCTTCAACAAAGCAAATTATCAAAGTGTCCTCACTAAGAGCAGGCCCGGCATAACAAAGCGTGCTAATTACGAGATTTGAAGCTCCAGGTGTCTTAGAACTTAGGATATTACCAAAGATGGGAATAATTTTTAGTGGTGGGCTTGCCAAGGATGATTTGGTCTCATTAACTCACGCAATTGAAGTAGGCATTTGTGTCATGTGTGATGTTTTGCTGGAGGCTTCAGGGTTCCTGGAACCTCACCACCTCATTGGTGGTCCTCAGACTACCAGCATCAGCAAAACTTAAGCGGAGAAGGGTATTGGACCTACAGGATCCCAGGTCCCAGCCCAAAACTCCTGAATCAGAATTTGCATGCTAACAACATCCTTAAGTCATCTGTGTGCACAAGAGTTTGAAAGTACTGATGTAGAAGGCAGAGGTTTTCAAAGGCCCATCATCATAATAATTCCCCTTGTTGATCCCCTAGGGTACCTGTTTGCTGCCACATCTTCAACTGATTTTCTTTGTAGTCCAGAGCTTATGTTGCCTTCCCGCATGGTCATACCTAAACCCACAAGCTTCAGGGATTTCAGTCAAGATTCTTGGTTGTAAACTACAGAATCTATTCTAGTTGATTTATGCAGAGAAGGAATTTATTAGAAGATATTTGGCAGTGCAGAGACTCTCCAAGAGGGTCAAGGTATTAGGCTTGGAGGCCACCCTAGCTAGAACAATGTTTGAGCCCTACCATGGAGGCCTCTGCAGGAAAGACCCCACTATCTCCACTGCTCAACACAGGCACGATGGCCCACACTAGGAAGGAGACACCAGCATTTCCCCACCTCTGCCTCCACACAGTTGTTTGCTTCTGCTGCCACCCCAGACATGAATTCATCCTTCATCCACATCCTCAGGTGGACCCTTCTAAATCAAGCCTCAGGCAGGTCCCTCTGCTATCTGAGCCCTGGATGCAAGGGTGGCTGGAAGTCTGAGTTTGAATACCCACCTTGGGAAAAAAGGACTCATAATGTCGTGAATTCTCCAAACTTAGGAAAAGCGTTCAACAGATTTTGGGAAGCCATAAACTGAATTTTGAGCTCCAAGGTTGGCAAGATTGCCAAGGGGCTGACCTTGTGGGCAGCTCCCTGGGTACGAGAAGCAGATAGGGTGTTGAGGGGGCCAGAGGGCCCCATCCTTGCAATCCAGATACATTATATGCAATACTTTGGGAAAGCCATTTCACCTCCTTGACTCCCAGTTTCTTTATGTACAAAATGGGAAGAGTAATATCAACATGATAGTATTATTGGGAGGATTAAAAGGAACAGTTCCGTAAAGCCTCTATTATAGTACCTGGCATGTTGGCTATTATCAATGTAATACTCACTAACTATCAGATCATTACCAACAATAATAATCCTGTCTTTGAGTCTCAGCAAGCTTCTGTGCTTTGATTTTATCTGTGTTGCCATCTAAACAATCAATAAACATGTTATGAGCCATGAGCACCTACTCCATGCCAGGCACTGTACAAGGTGCTGGAGTGGTAAACAAGCAATGTAGTCTCTGCCCTCCAAGGGTTAGGACAAACAAATATACCAACTGTAGTCAGCAGTGGCATGGTGACCCTGGTCTTATAGAAAAGGGTCTTGCTCAGTTTTAATCCTGGGAAAAACTATTAGGAGGAGGAGCATTCAAGGAAGAATTTAATAAGTGAGCGAGGAGTGAAAAGAAGGGCATTTAAAGCCTAGAGTCAAACAAGAAGAAAGGCCTGAAAGGTGAAGTGGTGAGACATTCTTGGGGAAGCCATATTGCTTGATGGCTAAGAGTCTACACTGTGAAGACAGACTGTTTAATGTAGGTCCAAACTCTAACTCTGCCATTTATAAGCTCTAACTCTGGGCAACATTGTCACTCCACCCAGTAAGACTGTGGTTTGCTATCTGTAAAATGAGAATAAAGATAACAGAACCAATCTCAGAGGTTCAGAAGAAGGTCCATGTACAATGAGCACAGTGCCTAACAGAGCAGGTGCCCTGCAAAGACAAGCTTGAATTCCTTATAATCCTTCAGGCTGGAGTTTGGGGCAAGTGGTGCCTCAGTGTGAGATTAGGCTTTACAGAAACCTGTGTATTTGAAGAAGGTAGTGACATATTTTGTTTCTGCTGGCCCAGCATCCATTCTCCTGGTAAGAGCTCCTTGGTTTCCCAGACCTCACCACAAATACAGTCCATTGGGTTGTTAAGGCAGAACACTCCTCCCTCCCCAGAACCTGGCATCTCACAGCATAGAACAGGACCCAATCTAGGCCAATGGGAGCCAGCCCTGGGACTTTTCCTGGAACTATTGAGAAGCTCTTTCCCACTGAGGTCGCCGAGCTGGTGGGCTGTAAATCTGGGGCTGCTGGTGACTACTCTTGGAACCCCAAGGTTAGAGCATTTTCTGAGAATAAAGCCAAGACAGAGGAGAGCAGACCTAAGACATGGAAATCAACAGGTTCTTGTTGACATTTTCTTTGAGCACCTGGATTCAGCTGTGCTTGAAGTTAATCTTACCCTGGCCGTTTTATTACATGAACCAATACAACCCCCTTTTCTTCCCTTAAACAGGAAGAGTTGGCTTTCTGTTGTTTGAAACTGAAAAGGTTCTAACTAACAAAGATGGGAGGCTCACTTATGCTTTATCTGACAAAGAGACTATGGGGCTATCTTTGGGGCTAGGTATGGTCTCCCATGCGATAACAGTGCCCAGGACTATTGAACATTTGAACGCAGTGGAGTGGACTCCCATCCTCAAACTCAGACCATTACCCCATCTGGAAGCACATTCTGCACATGCATTCAGAGACAGTGCCAGCACAACCCCTTAAAGAATTCTTCCTTCCCTAATGAAAAATGGTCTAAAGCCCATTCAGAAACTTAGATTTCTCTGACTTGGTATCTGTAACCCTGTGGCACTTTGAGGTACCAGAATAGGCTACAGATTTCCTGTCGATGAGCAGAGAGAAGGGGGTGGGGAGTAAAGAGCCCTATTAAGTCTGACATCTCACAAAGCCCTTCTTTCCATATATGCCTGGTACAAGCCCCTTCAACATTACGCCCTTGGATGTTTGTTTCCAATCATCTTCTTGATCCTTTAGGAGGATGAACTAAGTTTCTTGAGCTTGCGCTATGCCCCAGGCACTGGATACAATCATTTTGTTTATTCCTCATGCCGGCCATGCAGGAGAGTCCCATTCTATAGATAAGGAAGGTCATCCAGCTTGTGAATTACACAGCAGAACTGAAGTCTGGCCTGCAGCGCTTTACACTCACCCGATGTGTTAGGAGGAAGATTGCCAGGGTCTAAGAGGCTTTAGAAATAGTTATCCAGCTGCCCAGACACCACTTGCTTACAGCTCCGTCCTTGAACAAAGGGCCTGCAGACTGGGGAAGGGAATGGGAGAGGCGAGGGGGAAGTGGGTGGGGAGCAGGGGCCAGGGAACTAGAGCCTCCAGTTCCAGAACAGCTTAGGTGGGATTGGCTGCTGAGATGCAGGTCTCTTCCAGGGCGGGCCCCAGGCAAAATTCATTTGAGCTCCTACTGCAGCCAATCCTTGAGGCTCCTCGGAGGGTTCCCGAGGCTTTCCCAGATCCTCCAGCTCACAAACACCACTGCAGCATGCCATGTCCCTCATAACATGCAGTAAAGATGAACAGAAAAATAACATGACCCCTTCCAGAAGTGTCCTGTGTCTGTACATGCAGGACGATAACCGCTAATGAAACTATCAATTTAAATATGTCCCCCCAAATGAATGTTACTTGATATTAGATTGTATCATGACGCATTTTGTTTTGTTTTGAAAGTACTTTTGCTGTAACTGAAGACCCAAGGACAAATAGAGGAAAACATTGTTTTGAGATGTGCCTGCTGGGGTGGGCCTGTGAGTGTGTAACTGTGTGTGCAAACCTCCAGCTCAGTGACTCTCCCACATCAGAACTCCAAGGAGCACCACCATTCAAGTTTGTACCTAAGCAAAATCACTAGTGACAGCCTGCCATGGGTCTTCTGATCATTCGTGACTAGCTTAAAAGGCCAATGTCAAACTCAACTGCCTGGGTCTGCTGCAGCTGCGAGTGGCTGATGTGGGCACGTGGCTCACACACCAGGTCCTCATGATAGATTGCCATTCACAGTCCCTGAAGAGCTAACTTAGACTTTGAGAGGGAAAGTGACCTTTTTAATGTTCCATAGAAGGCACAGGTCTGGAGAATTCTCACCCAGGACTTCCTAATGCCCAAGCTCATGTATTTTCTCCTGGGCCGGTACCCTGTTTCAGTTTAATTCAGTTCTGCAAACATTTATTTGCTTAGTTGGCTCAAGTCTCTTTTGTAATAAGGCAGAATATTAGCAAATAAACAAATACAAACCTTAACTTCTGCCATCTGTCAGACCCTGGAAGATCTATAAGGCTTGGACTGATATTAGAGCTCCATGCTGGGACTACTTAGGTGCAAGGGAGTTTTGGAGCATGGGGAAGGGTCACCCAAGCCAGCCCAAGCCAGCCTTGTGATGAGGGAGGGCCAAGGGAAGCATCCCAGAGAAGGTGATGCCTGTACCAGGTCCCAAAGGACAGGAAGAAGAAGCTAATCAGGCCGGGTGCAGTGGCTCACACCTGTAATCTCAGAACTTTGGGAGGCAGAAGCGGGCAGATCACCTGAGGCCAGGAATTCAAGACCAGCCTGGCCAAACATGGTGAAAGCCCATGTCTACTAAAAATACAAAAATTAGCTGGGTGTGGTGGTGGTCACCTGTAATCCCAGCTACTCAGGAGGCTGAGTCAGGAGAATGGCGTGAACCCAGGAGGCAGAAGTTGCAGTGAGCCGAGATCACGCCACTACACTCCAGCCTGGGCAACAGACAGAAGGTATGGGTGAGAGGTTGGGCAAAGGTGTCCCATCAGTGTGCACAGGCTGAGCAAAGGCAGGGGGGTAAGAAGCAGCAGATAATACCTGTCTTCTCCCCGATGTCACTACCTGAGTTTTATTGGTGACTCTCCAAGTCCAGCAAATCTCCAAAGCCCAGAAGGATAGGTCTCCAATTAAGGATGGATGCAATCTGGGTGCACTGCATATTTGATATGTACAGGAATGAATGAGTCCCTCTCATGGCAGTTCCAATATGTCCTGGAAAGAGCAGAAAAGCCCAGACTGGAACCCGACAGGCCTGAGTTCGAATCCAGCCCACCCCTTCCCTTCCTGTAGCCTCCCTTTCTTCATCCGCAGAAATGGGCTACTGCGTAGAGTTGATATTGACAACATAGCTGGCATTATTGATTGTGTAGTAGGAGCCAGGCACTGTTCTAAGCACTGCTGACTGCTTTCTCACTTCACAGTCACAGCATGTAGGTTGAACTTTATAAATCAGGGTATTGGGTGCCCAGAAGGGTGACATGAGCATGGCCAGGTCACACAAGTGCAAGGTGGAGGAGCCAGGTCTCAATCCCAGCCTAATGACCCTGAGCACACAGTGGGGTCCCACGATGTGAGGCTCAGTGACAAGCCGGAGCTGGCACATGGTAAATACTGGAAGAGAGGTTGTAAGATGGCAGACATGTCGCCCCAGGAGAGCAGCCTGGTTGGTGCTGGCATCCTCAGCAGCCCATTTCTCTGGTGACTCTGACACAGAAGCCCCGTGCAGCAGTGTGGTTTCTGGGCCCAAGACACAGGGTGGGAGGCACAGCTAACATGACCTGAACTAACGCCCTCACCCTTGGCTAATAGAGATGTCAGAGACAGAGTCTGGAATTACTTCCTTCAACCAGGTGGACAGTGCAGCATCAGATGGCTCTGCCCACCCTCACTCCCACTCCAGGAGAAGCGTCCAGAACACTCCTGCCTGTCCTCAGTTGCCTGGGAAGGGGCTTGTCACCATGTTTGGCTGGCACTGCAACACTGCAGTCTGAGTCAGAGAAACACACGGCGGGAAAGGTCACAGGCTCCCAAATTAACTAGAGGAAAAACTGCCAATTGGCAAAGATGTATACAGGGTTCTCACGGAGGTCTTCCTTCCTCTGCATTCTAGGGAGGGAAGGCAAAGGGATTATGCACAAAGATGGGTGCCCTACGTGCATGATAGTGCTTGGTTCTTGCCATTTTTAAATGTTGGTTGAGCCTTTGCTAAATCTCAGGCACTACCTAAGTGCTTTAATGCAGATTCTATCCCTTATCCACACAACAACTCTATGCGGCAGGTATCATTATGATCTCCCATTTACAGAAGAGAAAACTGAGGCTCAGGAAGGTTAAGTCACTTGCCCAAGGTCATCTGACTACTAAATGCAGGAGTAGGGGTGAGGACCCAGGCAGCCTGCGGAGTGCATGCTCTTAGCCCTTCTGCTAGAGGCCTGCAGAGACAAGGTATCACCCACGGACACAGCTGTTTCCAAAGCCCAGGACAGCTGGCTCCCAGGTATGGGTTCTTTCCACAGATCCTGGTCTCAGAGCAGGGACCCAGCAAATGGGGTGCCTCAGGCTGAGCCCAGGGCCTAAATCTTAGGCAAAGTGTCCCAGACCTTGTGCAGAAGTCCCCTCCTAATGCCACCACCGTCAAATGTCCTCTCATGGGTTTACCCTGGAAAGCCGAGTTGAGTTGCACACTTTTCTTCTCCTGCTCAAACCCACTTCTCAGAGTCAGGGGTTTGGTGGGGAGGAATCCCTCACACCACTGGAAAGCCCTCAAAGAACTCAGAGAATGTGGTCACTCAGAGGGAGCCGTCTGCTCCATGCCAGGGCAGCCGGGCCTCAGAACCAAGAACACTGGGCTGGGTCCTGGGGTGGCCATGAGTAAGGCCCCTCCTCTCTCAGGAGCTGTTTCTCCCTCTGTAAAATGAAGGCATGAACCAGTTTAAACTGAATTCCCACCCCACACCACACCACTCCTCCACCACCCATGCGTGGATTTCACATTTTGTGTTTCCATCTTGGGGCAGGCAGCAGACAGTTGATAAGACGGCCACTGTGCACTGGTCATGCTCTGAGTCTTTTCCATGAATATATCATTGAATCCTCCCAACAACCCCATGGATGGGTTCTGTTATTACTATTATTTCTATGTTATAGAGGGGAAGAAAGAATAACAGAGGGGCCGAGTGACTTGTCCCGGGTCACACACAGCTAGCAAGTGACACAGCTAAGATTTAAACCCACACAGTGTAGCTCCAGAGTCCAGAACATTCACCCTTGCGTTCCTCCCTTCCACACATGTTCAGGCTTGGCAAAGCCACACTGGACAACTGGTAGAAGTGCATGTGACATCCGATAAGGTTGGGTGTCACAAGCAGGGCAGGGGATGCAGCACTGGAGCGCTGGCAGCTTGGGAAGAGTCTTCAGCACGGTCAGAAGGAGCCAAGTTGGTGCTGAGAGTGAAGGAAACCACAGAAGGACTCCAACCATGGGAATAGGTAGCCAGATTTACTGGAAGACATTGGATCTGAAGGCAGTGGGAGGCTGGTCCCCAGGGAATGAGGGTGGGGAGGCCAGGGATGAGGCCACCACAAGAAAGCCAGGGCGGACCATGGAGCCCGGATCTGGGCTGTGCCGGAGGATGGGGGAGCTGGGAGGAGAGGCAAGAGCCAAGGCACATCTGTTGTAGAACTGACATGACCTGGCTTCGGATGGTGCACAGGGAGTGGGAAAGGACTTGCAGGTCAGGACTCCTGGGTGCCTAGTGGAGGTCTGGGAGGATAGGTGTGTCTGGCTGGGAAGAGAATATGGACTGAGAGACAGACTGGGGTAGGAGGAGAACAGCTCAGGTTGGAGTGCAATGGGCTGGAGGAGACATGTGAGGGAGATGCCCAGCATCCATTTGCAGATGCCAGGCTGGAAAGACACTTGGTGTCATCCGCAGATATGTGCTAATGGGCAGGGGTGGATTGTCCCAGGGAGGTGACACGTGCAGGGAGTACAGAAGAGGGATTAGGTCAGAACTCTGGGGACCACCTCCTGTAAGGGGGTAGGTGGAGTAGAGAACTCATCAACTCCCTGCCTCCCTTAGCTTTACGTTTGCCATGTCCTGGTCCAGCCAGGTAGGAGTCTTAGGAGGAGGAATGATTACCCTCTTCTTTCAAAGTTGACTCAGAATCAGCCACTGGCTGCAGTTCCGGAACCCTGCCTTTCTGCTCTGGCACCAGCCCAGGATTCTTCAGCAGGCTCTGAATCGTGTAATTATCCATGCAATAATTATGCCTGGCAGAAAGCATTGGCTTTCCTGGGGGAGGGCTTCCCAGAGCATCACATAGCAGTCCAGCCACCCTCAGCCTGCTCTGAGGACAGCTCTCTACAGCCCACAAGATCGGGAGCGCAGTCCCTGGCCGAGGGAGCTGAACTGTACCTTGGGCACCTGTCAGGCTGTCTCTTCAGGTGGCAGGATGGGGGAGGGGGAGCTGCCCACAGCACTTGCTTGGGCTTCCTGGATGTACAGTCCATCTTGACCTGCTCTCACCAGCATGCTTCCACCATCTCCCACAGCCCTATTTACGACCCAGAGGGAAAAAATCTATCAACTCAGAGCAGTAGCTAATCAGTTTACTCGGTTGCCTGGGGTCTCCTGATGTAATTGTAATTCCTACTAAGGCACTGGCGAGTGTCAGACTCATTTCAACAACTGCTGCAGACGCGATCATCAAAGCGCCAAGATTCCTTTGTTCCAAGTCCTATTCAGAAGCGGCTTGGGAGGTCCACTTTAGAGGGAAAACTCTAAGACTGGAAATTTTTTCCACTTCCTCTCCTTCCTGCTGCACGCTTCCTTACAGAGATCAGGGAAAATCTGCCAGAATGTCCCAGCGCAGCTGGAAACAGACCCAGACCCCTGGGGTGTGGATGTGGCTCCCAAATGCCCACGGGCTGGCCAGAGAAGCCTCATGCTGAAGCAGGAATGGTGCCCCGGGGAGGCTGCTGGCTGTGTCCCAAAGACCTCACAAGGTGGCATTTACCTTGGCGAATTCCCCAGCCTCTGGCAGTGAGCCTTGGAGGCTTGGGAGCCTGATTTTGCTGGCACACCCAGCAAAAGGGACTCATCTGTCAGGCGAATACTCCCATTAGCTCAGATCATGTGACCAACATATAAACCACAATGAGAAAAGCAACTGCCATGCAGAACAAGAATGCTGAAGTTGTCATGCCCGGCATTGTCTCTCCCTGAGGCAGAGCTGCCTGGGGAGCACATTGCAATAATGTTTCTTGGTGAACCCAGACTCATCGGGATGCTGGTGGAACCACTCAAATGTTTAATGGCAACAGGCTCTGACCATCTGCTGCAGGCTGTCCTCAGGAGGGAGGCAGCTGACATCGGGATTACACAGGCCTTGTCCATGGTCAGGGCAGGGCTTCCCTGGACAGGCTTGGTGTGGACCCTGCCAGTTAACCTCTGGTCCCTGAGCTGCCCTGCTCTGTGCCCAAGATGACCACATAGCACCTGGGCTCAGATTCCTTGGCCAGCTGGGACTCCACCCAGCTGATCTGGCGCCCAGCCCTGAATTGCTGCTGGTAGCAGGCCTGACGGTGATCTTTATACTATATCAGGGGCTTCTCCAAGACTAGAGTTGTTCCTGGACCAGAGACCACATTTTTTGCTCCCCTTTCACCTAGATGTAGAGAAGGCCTTAGGGCTAGGGGAGCAACAAGATGGAAGGAGGCTGGGTCCCTGAATGACTACATGGAAGAAGGCTACTGGCCCACCAAGAACAGTTATATGAAAGATAAAAACAATTCTATGTGTCAGTCTACTGCAATATTGGGGTTTATTTGTTACATCAGCTAGGGTTACCCTAAAGTATGATTGTTCTAGCCTAGGCCTGCCTCCTTGAGATTATGGTTGTCAGCCAAAGGAGTGCTAAATCTTTGGAAAGACTTCAAATTTATATTTAAACACCATCTCTTGTGTCACTCCCAAAGGTGGCTGATAGTGCATGCTGTGTATGGATTTTGCTCTCCTAAGTTCTAACTTTGATTCTCCTTGTCCCTCCCAGATGTAAGCTGATATTACTTGGAGATCCCTAGCCACAGACATGACATTGCAAGTGGGATTCTGAAAGTCTAATGATTTGTACAAATCAGCACACAAATGACTGAAATGGTCTTTCACTCTGGAAGAGGAGTTTAAACACACACATACACAAACATAGAAACACACATTCACAAAAGCAGGTGGGAGACAGAGCAGAGAAACAGCCTGCACTGAGCAGATGGAGCAGTGAACATGGGCTTGGTGAGAACTAGAAAGCAAATAAACTTCATCTATCTTCCATGTCAGCTATGTTCAACTGGGAGTGACTGCTTGAAGCATTGTGTTAAGAAAGATTCTGAGGTCACATTCTAGCTCAGAATAAAAAAGTCTCATAAGGAGGGATCTGTGTCTGCCATGGCTGATGGATATGGGAGGGATAGTACATGCCAGGCAGTGTCATGCTTGTGCTAAGGACTAGGATTGTGGTTGCAGAGGAACCTGTATTTATCAAGTCTGTCGCCTGAGACCCATGGGCTCACACTGTAACAATTGAAGCCTTGTTAATTCTCAAACAGGTGTCTGTTATGGGGCAGGCATTTACATATACCTTCTCAATTAAGCCTCACAGCAACTCTAGAAGGGGGGTGTTAACTCTGTTTTGCAGACGAAGGATCTGAGGCTCCTAGAGAGTAGGTGACTTATCCAAGGCCACAGGCCTAAGAAAGGCAGAATCAGGTTCCAGAACAGCACCGCCCAGCTTCTGAGTCTATGCACTTCACCATTACGTGGAGCCTTCCCTGAAGGAAGTGGTGTCTGGGTTGAGAAGGGCCAATGCATGTCAGCCCTGGAGTCCGGCTGCTGAAACTGACAGCAGAACAATGGTGGGCGAGAGTGAGGAGAGTTTGTCTCCAGGGAAGCTCAGGCAGAGGTAATGCAAACACCAAAATGTTTTTGAGTTGGATCTTCCTACAGCCTTTCTCTGTCTCTCAAGTTGGTTTATCGTTCCCCTAAAGTTTTGGATGACAGCCAAGAAAAGGAGGAAGAGAAGGAAAGAGATGGAAGATTCTTGTGTTGTCAGTTCCAATGATGTGCAAGGCCCCAGGGAGGGACTGTGGAGCTGGCAGTCAGAACTGGGATTCAGTCTACCATTGCTTCAAGCTGGCTGCGCAACCGAAGGAAACAACTATCCTGGGCCTCAATTTCCCCAAGTGTCAGATTGAGCTAACACTAGGTAGCAGGTGTAGAATCTCTGAGACCTAAGGGCACAGACAGGCCTGGATTCTGATGCTGTCCCTGTATTTAGCAGCTACGTGACCTTGGATTGGTCATCACTTCTCCTCTCTGAGCTTTAGTTTCCTTGTCTCTAAAACTGAGACAATAACAGCATCTGCTTCATAGCACTGTGTGACAATTAAATGAGATAATTTAAGGGTAGTGCCCAGCACAGTGTCTGACGTATACAAAGAAAGCATGCTTCATCCCTCTACACACACGCACACACCAAACACCCTTTAAGGAACTCCTCCTGTCTGACACATAGAGTCGCAGGGTGGTACCAGTAGCTTGGTGACAACCTGCCTCAGTTTCCACCCTTTGCAGATTGCATAGGGCGCTTTGTAACCTGGAAGACATTCAGCTTAGATTCTGTTAATTTCTTTACGCTTTCGCTCACCCTCTGTCTTTGCTTGGATTCTTTGTACCTGATTTCTCTTCTACCTCTTTCAACAATAAGAACAATCACAACAATACAAATGACAACAACCAATTAATTCTGTCTCTGTGGAGGGCTTGCTATGGGCAGGCAGCTGCTGCCTGCACTCCACATGTTTACATTTGCTTCCATACTCTTATTACGCATCTCCCTCCCTTCCTTCCTCCCTTTCTTGACTTTGTTCCAAGATTTGGGGGAATAATAAATCAACTCCAGAGACAGATAAAGGCTGCAGGCAGCTCTAATCCAAAAACCACTTTGGTCTTTCCATTACCTTCTGTCCTGTGCTGCCTCGGAGACAAATTCCCCTCCCTCGCTCCATTTACACTTCATTTTCCATCCTCTTCCCAAAGAGCCAATGTGGTCAATATTACTAACCTTACTGGACACAAGAAGACAGTAGGGCTCAGCAGAAATACTTCCCTAGGGCCACAGAGCCAGGGAAAAACAAGTCTGGGATTTAAATCCAAGGGTCTTTGGTCCTCAAATTGTATTCCTTATTCAGCAGAACAGCACTTGAACCCAAATGCCTGTAGGCCATCTCATCTATCTCAACAATCACATTGGCACCATGTGACTCATTCAGAGGACACTCTCAGGCCAGAGTGCCAGAATCAGGGGATTCAAGGTGAATCCAAACCACACATGTTCTACCTAGGAGACTCACAAAGTCTCCAGTCTATCATTATTGACCCATCTATCAGCTCAATGTCTCCACTAGTAATGGAAATAATAAATGATACCAATATTAATAGCTGCTGCCATTAACGGAGCCCTCACTATATGCCACACCCCTAAAAACCATGAGAACCTTATAATGCTGGTGTGAGGATTATTCCTTTTCCACACACAAAGAACAGAGGCTCTACAGGTGCCTCTGACTTGCCTAGAGCAGAGGGTGGGTGGGCTGTGGAGGCACTGGCACCTGAAATCACTTCTGTAATCCCTCCCGCCATCAGGGAGGACTTGCTGCCAAGAAGAACATCTCCAGAGCCAGGACATGCCTCTCATTCCTGCCACACAGCAAGGTCACTGAGGAGGGAGGCTTGGACTCTCCAGAAGCAGCCAGCGGGAGAGACTGTTTTCCCCACTGTTCCCTGTGATCAGTTAGCATAGAATCTGGATAGAACAGGCCCTATCTCTGAAGGCAAGGTGGTGGGTACAAAGGGCCAGGCAGGCTGACGTCTGGGGGCTTCCAGGGGGCAGAGTAGGTGCTAAGAAGTCTTCCTGACCTGCCAGGTTATCGAACTGCTCATGCTGGCGATGGTGTTAATGCAGGTATATTCTGATGTGCCTGATAACCCCCGCGTTATCTTCAAAGATGAAACATTTAACTCTGATAAGTTCATCCAAGAGAAGAGCCTATGTCTTTCTGCAAGTTCATCCCTTCATTTCACAAATATTTATTGAAGACTTGACGATGTACCAGCCACGGCACTGTGCTACGTGCTGGAATGCAAATGTCAAGAAGGCAGCTTACATTAAAATGATTCTGAAAGTACCAACCAGGAATAAGAGAAGAAATCTGGAGGCATGTGCTGATGTGTCTTATTCTTTCCTAGTTTTGGCAAATACACCTGGGGGAATTCAAGTTCTGGGGGTTGGAAACCCTTCTGTGTAGCCTAGTCAAAGAAGATAGTTTGGACAAAGGGAAAGATTGCCTCAAATTCACCAGTGCTGTTGACACCACTACCACCATCATCCTACCAACAACACTACTACTCACATCACTATATCATCACCACCATTACCACCATCAGTCCTTCTGCTACCATCACCACTGCCACCATCACCACCTTTCATCACAACTACTATCACTACCACCATACCATCACCATCACTATCATTACAACCACACCATCATCATTACTATTATCATCATTACCACCATCACCATTGCCACCACCACCACCTCCATAACCACCACCATTATATCACCATTACCATCATCACCACCACCACCACCACCATCACTACCATCATTACCATCATCACCATCATCACCATCAACACCTCCATAACCGCTACCATCACTGTCATTACTACCACAGCATTATCATTATTATTATCATTATCAGCACTATCACCCTTGTCACCACCACCACCATCACTATCACTGTCACCATCATCACTACCACCATTACCATCATCACCATCACCACCTCCATAACTGCTAACATCACTGTCACTACTACCACAGCATCATCATCATTCTCAGCACCATCATCCTTGTCACCACCACCACCTCCATAACCACCACCATCACTATCACTTCACCATCATCACACCACCATTGCCATCATCACCATCACCACCTTCATAACCATTATCATCACTGTCATTACTACCACACCATCATCATTACTATTATTATTATCACCACCATCTCCATCGTCACCACCACCTCCATAACCACCTCTATCACTACCACCAATACCATCATCACCACCACCTTCATGATCGCCATCACTACTACCATCACCATCACCATCATCACCACCGTCACTATCGTTGCCAGCACCATCATACCACCATCACTGTCATTACTACCATATCATCATCATTACTATTATCATCATCACCATCACTACCACCATTACCATCATCACCATCACCACCTCTATAACCACTACCATCACTGTCATTACTACCACATCATCATCATTACCATTATTATTATCACCACCATCTCCGTCGTCACCACCACCTCCAATAACCATCACTATCACTACCACCAATACCATCATCACCACCACCTTCATGATCGCCATCACTACTACCATTGCCATCACCATCATCACCACCGTCACTATCGTCGCCAGCACCATCATACCACCATCACTGTCATTACTACCATATCATCATCATTACTATTATCATCATCATCACCATCACTACCACCATTACCATCATCACCATCACCACCTCTATAACCACTACCATCACTGTCATTACTACCACACCATCATCATTACTATTATTATTATCACCACCATCTCTGTCATCACCACCACCTCCATAACTACCACTATCACTACCACCAATACCATCATCACCACCACCTTCATGATCACCATCACTATTACCATCGCCATCACCATCATCACCACCATCACTATCATCACCAGCACCATCATACCACCATCACTGTCATTACTACCATATCATCATCATTACTATTATCATCATCATCACCATCACTTCCACCATTACCAGCATCACCATCACCACCACCACCCTTATAATCAACAACGTCATCTATACTATAATAATCACCATTACCACTAATATTGTGATCCTCCATCATCATCATCATTACTGCTGTGAAGCCCCTACTGTCATTACTGTCACCAACACCTCTGCCATCATCAACAATATTATCCCTTGATATGGTTTGCCTCTATGTCCCCACCCAAACCTCATGTTGAACTGTAGTTACCAATGTTGGAGGAGGGACTGGGTGGGACGTGATTGGATCATGGGGGCAAGTTTCCCCCAAGCTGTTCTCATGATAGTGAGGGAGTTCTCATGAGATCTGGTTGTTTGAAAGTATGTAGCACATCCCCCTTTGCTCTCTCTCTGTCCTACTACTATGTGAAAGTGTGCCTGCTTCCCCTTTAGCCTTCTGCCACAATTGTAAGTTTCCTGAGGCCTCCCCAATCATGCCTCCTGTAAAGCCTGTGGAACTGTGAGTCAGTTAAGCCTCTTTTCTTCATAAATTACCCAGTCTCAGGTAGTTCTTTATAGCAGTGTGAAAACAAATACATCCATAATATAATAATTACCACCACGAATAACACCACCCCCATCACCACCGTCACACTACTGTCACAAGCACCATCACCACCACTATTATCAAAATCATTATTATTGCTATGACCATTATTGTCATCTAATACTGATCCCCACCATGTATGCACTGCCTTATAGCTTACTAAACACATTCATATTATCTCACTAATGCTCATGACACTCCAATGAATTGATACCATGATTGTTATTGTTTAACAGACGAAGAAGCTGATATACAGAAAGGGGCTAAACAATTTCTTCAAACCACACAGCTCCTAAAGGGTAAGCTAGGACTGATCTTCAATTCTGTTTCACCCAGCACACCATCAGCTCTCTTCATCAGCTCTAAGTTGTTATGGAATGGTCTCCAATGTGCTATGTTTTTGCACCACACCACAATCTCTGATGTTCATATCATGTGAATATGCTGTTGGCGAGTGGGGGAGGTCCTCAAAGTCATGCCCAAGTTTCTCTGCCACATGAATTCTAATTAAGGAATCCCAAGTCTTTGTGCATCTCTGTGAAATATCAGTTCCAGTCACCAAGTACCAGTCTTTTGCCCAGAACTGTCCTGGGATCTTCAAAGATGCTCAGAAGGGAAGAAAGAAAGGTCCAGGTCTCTGAGGAAAGGCCACTCTTGCTGGAGAGTCAAGCATGTTTACAGGGAATGACGATAGAACAGTACAAGGTAATCAAAGGCTAAATCATGGAGACAAATAGTAAGTTCCCGGGGAGAGGAGAAGGAGGAATCAAATATAAGCTGCAGTGATCATGGGGAGACACTTAGGGGGACAAGGGTGGCAGTGTGAGGGCACAGTCTCTATCCCTACTTACTCGGTGCTTTTCTCATCCTTGCTGTCCACTACCTCCTAGGACCTTGTCCCCCTCTCCTGAACATGGACAGCCTGACTCTGCTCCTTGCCTCCCACTTCCGATGGCATCTTCTTTCTGTTAACATCCTCCAAGTCACAAGCATACAAAACATCACTGGCATTTTTAATTCCTTTCCCCTTCTTGTTGCCTGCCTCTGTGGCTTTGCTCATCCTGTTCCTTCTGCCTAGAACTTCACTAACCTACATTCCTGCCTGGGCCAACCCCTAGCTCATTTGCTGAGCTCTAATGCCACCTCTTTCGGCCACCTTCTCTAATTCTCCAGCCCCCGCCCCTCAGATAGAGGTGCTTTCTCCCTCCTCTGAATCCCCACAGTGTTGCATAATCTATAATATCCTCTAGTTAAATGCTCAGGTTCAGCCTGGTCCAGAGATTCAGCATGCAGGCACTGGAGGCAAACCATCTGGTTTCGAATCCTGGCTTGTCCACTTATGAGAAGTGAGACATTGGACATTTGCTTATGCCCTCCAGTCTTCAGTGTCCTCATCTGGAAAGGGTCTAGTAATAATGCTCGCTTCCTGGGGATACAGTAAGGCTTACATAAAGTCAAGCTGCTAAAGTGTCTAGCACATAGCATGTCATAGATTTGCTGTCAATATAATTATTACGAGCAGAGAGAAGTTCTTTGGGGACAAAGACTGTGTCCAACATAACTCGAATTTTCCAGCAGCTTCTTCTTCAGGGTAAGGCAAATGGGAGCCAGAATTGCCTCTAGCAGAGGCTACATGATATGGACCAATGTACAGAGCGGTCACTTAGCAAGGGAAAAACCAGGGAGGGCGGAATGGTAGCACCAGGTGAGAACAGATGCAATAGGCAATTGGGAATGACAGAGAGTTCCTGGGAAGATCAGGACAAGATTCAATGCTCATTGTAGTCCCAGGTTTTCCTACCTCCTCTTATAATGCACCCTGAGGACATATCAAATCATAAGGTGCTTCTGGGAAATGAGTGAGGCTTGCATTTGGAGTGTCAACATCAAGGGCTTTGGAAGTGGCCAAAGCTGGTGTGAACCCTGTTCTTCCACCAGGCATCTGGGGGACTTGGGGCAAGTCACTTCTTCTCAAGCCTCAGTTTCCTCATCTATAAAATAGGGGGATCAGTGCCTGCCTCTCACAGTGTGAGATTTCATCTGTTACATGGGAATAATTGTACTGCCTACCACATAGGGTTGTTGTGAGGATTACATTAGTTTAATGTACCAAAGGCGCTTAGAGTGGTACTTGGCACAGATTGCTATATAAATGTCACAAGGACTATTTAAATGTTATGTTTGTTACTGTTGTTATTTTGTCAACACCTTGCACAGTCCTTGGCATGCAGCTGGTGCCCGATACAGATCGGTTTTTTTCCTTTTCCTGTCTGGTTCCAACTCCAATGCTGAAATGCCTCACAGGCACACTCAAGAGATGCTTAAAGCACTAGCAAAGTAGAGGCATGAAAAATTGCATTTTGGAAGCATATTTTATTTCAGAAAAGTCACCAAAGTACTCAACATGGGAAAAATCCAAATTTGGCAGACTTCCTTAGACTTATCTTACTGTTTCTCCTTTGAAATGCCTGTGTAGCCATTGGTGGGGCAGGGCAGGGTGGGGTGGTGGTGGGAAGACCTGATCATTTTAGTGTTAGGGCATACAGGGCTTAGAGTCCTAATCAGCCCAGGGCTGGATGTATGCAAAGGGGGAAGGAAAGAAGGGGAGCCGCCTGCTGCCCTGACTTCGATGGGTGGGGAAGCCTCCTGAAGACACCCCTGCTGAGTGCACGATTTGGACATCTGGAAGAGTCATACATGGGAGAATCCCAGAGATGGAGAGAAAGTGCAGCCTCAGTCACACGGATGCAAATGTGCCACAGCTTCCCGAAGGCAGCTGGGAGCTGCGTGGTCTCCACCAGAACACTCCTCTCACTCTGGGTCCAGGGTTGGCATGGGTGAGGAGCTGATGGAGCCAAGAGGAGACTGTCATTTTCAGTTCCTGGGAGCTGGGAAACTAGCCGTCACTGCGCAGCCTCTTCCTGGGGCTCAGAGGCTTGCTTGTCCTGGATGTGCCCTCCAGCTGCAGGCAGGAGCCCAGGTGGTGGAGTGCCTCGCAATCAGATCCACTTCAAGTACTTGCTCACTAATCACTAGCCAATCAAGAACCTCCCTGCACCGAAGTTTCCTAGTCTGCGAAGTGAGAATAATAATGAAACCATTACAGGACTCCTACAAAAATAAAAAGATTGCTTTTTTGGGGGGATCCCCACCAACAGAGAGGTCCTACTAGACCCCCTGGAAAAGGCATTTGAGTTTAATTCTCCAGGCCCTACCTGTGTCTGTTTAGACTCCTACTTTGGTCACATTTTCTGGCTTCAAATCGCACACAAAGGCTCTGCATGTAAACCAGGCTGCTAGCCTGGCCTGGGATTCTGAACGTTATCAGTGAAATCCATTATGCAGGTAAGTCTCTAGTTGTGGTCCACACGGCTCTGTCCTGCACCCTGTTCTGGCCTGTGTTTTTAGAAACAAGGTAGATAAAGACCTAGAATGCCTCCTTATCATATCTTCAGGTAGCAGAAAACTTGGAGGTATAGCTAAGATGACAGCTGGTGGAATCAAGATTCAGGATCTCACTTGGCTGGAATAACATTTAAAATGAGTAAATTAAAACTTAATGGGCATACGTCATTCTGCACTTTTTCTTTGTTGTTAAAAAGAAAGAGAGAAAAAGAAAGAAAAACAGACAAGCTTGATTGCAGAAATGCAAATCTAGGAATCTGACTTCACAACATCTTATATGAGATGACCAGGGCTGGGGTTCAGATGTCAGGCCTGACACTTGAGTTATGTGATTGTGGGCAAACCACTCACCTTCTCTGGACTCTATTTTCTTATTTGTAAAATGAGGCTTAAATCAGAAGTCTTCAAAGTCCTCTTCCAGCTTGATATGTAATTTTGTATAATATAATACATATAGTTCCATTGTCTGTGCTTTAGGCCGGTATTCCTCAGACTTCAGTGGGTATATAAACCATCTGGTGATCTTGTTAAAATGCAGGTTCTGACTGGGTAGGTCTGACTGAATTGAGGCCTGGGACTCTGTATTTCTTTTTTCTTTCTTTCTTTCTTTTTTTTTTTTTTTTTTTTGAGATGGAGTATCACTCTGTCACCCTGGCTGGAGTGCAGTGGTGCAATCTCAGCTCACTGCAACCTCCACCTCCCAGGTTCACGCCATTCCCCTGCCTCCGCCTCCCGAGTAGCTGGGACTACAGGCGCCCGCCACCATGCCTGGGTAATTTTTTTGTATTTTTAGTAGAGATGGGGTTTCACCGTGTTAGCCAGGATGGTCTCGGTCTCCTGACCTTGTGATCCACCCGCCTCAGCCTCCCAAAGTGCTGGGATTACAGGCGTGAGCCACCGCGCCCGGCCGGGACTCTGTATTTCTAACAAGTTCTCAACTGATGCTGAGGCTGCTGGTCTGAGGAGCGCACACTTTAAGGAACATAGACCCAGATAGTAATAATTTACCTTTAGTGCATTCTATGTGCTGACCGCTGCATCTTACATGCATGATTGCATTTAATCCTCATAACAACCTGGGAGGGAATTACCAACAATATCCTCGTTTTCTAGATTATGTAGAGATGAAAGTTCACAGAAGCGAGGTAACCTGTTCAATGTCACACAGCTAATGAGTTGCAGAGCCAGGATTTGAATTCTAGGTCTGCCTAACCAGGAGTATATGCTCATAACAACCATACAACATACGCAGGTGATTCGGGCCAGCATGTGGCTAAGGAGAGAAAGGAAATGAACGGGATAGCAATAAGGTACTTGCAAATGTACTAGCAAGCTCTTGTGTCTTTTTCTTAGCAGTAATAACCACTTGTAAACAGACTGACCTCTCCTTGTCCACCTGGACCATGTGAAAACTCTGATCCTGGTCCCTAGTTCTGAATGTTTGCAATTCTAACATACTTGGAGGATATTTAAACACTCTATCTTCACTGACAGGCAATGATGGCTATAACAAAGGGAGAAAATGTTAGTTCACATAAATGATTAGAGCAGAGGAGAGACGTTTAATCCTATTAATGAATTTGCTAATTGGCCTTTTGCCCCCAATCATTTCATATTCAGGCTTCCACAGCATCAGATTAAATGGAAATAGATGTAGGGGGAGGCGGGGTTGGGATGGCGCTAAAAGTGTTTTGCTCAAGGCCTGCACGTAGCTCAGTTGTTCCGTGTGGTTAATGAGGTGCTTCAGTCTATCCTTGAATGCCTTCTCCCCAACATCCATGTACCCTTTTTGACAGTTTTTCTACTCAGGTCCCTAAGGTTCCAGAGGCAAAGCCAGGAGGAGAGGAGGTTAGTGTGGCAGTTAGAAGCTCAGGCTCTGGGATCAACCAGAACCAGGCTCTGAGATTCCCAAGCTCTGTGACCCTGAGTAAGGCACTTCCCTTTTTAGAGCCTCAGGTTCCTCAACTACAAAATAAGAACTGTAACAGCATCTTGTCCTCCAGGGTTGGGGTTAACAAAATAACACAGGAAAGAGCTGAGCAATGTACCTGGCACTGGGTGGAAGACACAGTGATTTGGGCTAGCATTACTATCCTCCCTGGCGGGTGACCTGCATTTTCATACCTCACTGTTGGGAATTGCTTTTACCACCTAAAGTTGACAGCTTCCCTGAGGAATCACCAGAGAAACTGCTTAGGGTGCCAGTGACCATGGATATAGTGGCTCGGGATCTCAGAGGGCTGGAATCAGAGGCCACAGCTCAAAGGGATGAGGAGATTACCAAGGGTAACACCGTCATCATCCAGGTGGAGCAAGGCAGAAGGAAGGGGCCTGCCCTGAGATGGGACAAAAGGCGGCAGCAAAGCCAGCACTGCCAACTCACCTGGTGTGCATGTTCACTTCCTTCTTGGCCCTCATGCGGCCCTGTAGGGAGACACTGTCCTTGTCTGCATTTTTTTTTTTTTTGAGATGCAGTCTCGCTCTGTCACCCAGGCTAGAGATTGCGCAATAGCGTAATCTTGGCTCACTGCAACCTCTGCCTCTTTGGTTTAAGTGATTCTCCTGCCTCAGCCTCCTGAGTGGCTGGGATTACAGGAGCGTGACACCACACCTGGCTAATTTTTGTATTATTAGTAGAGACGGGGTTTCACCATGTTGGGCAGGCTGGTCTTGAACTCCCGACCTCGTGATCTGTCCACCTCGACCTCCCAAAGTGCTGGGATTACAGATGTGAGCCGCCATACCTGGCCCATTGTCCCCATTTTATAGAGGAGGAAACTGAGGCCTAGAGAGGCTCAGCTATGAACCAAAGAAAAGGAGTTGAATCCCAAGACTCTCATGTTTTAATGCAGTGCTCCTAACCATAATGCAATCCTACTTCTAGCTTTCTGATTTGAGTGGTATGTGGTTTCTACTTCCCCCCACCGCACCAATGAAGCTTTTAGTCTGGCCTTGAATAACAAGATTTAATCCAAAGTACTACTCCCATGGCTGGGGTGTGGGAAGCTAGCAATATCCCAACTTACTGCAACTACTTCCAGAAGGTGACCTATTTAAAATACTACCGGGAGGAAGGGGAAGCATTTAAAGAGAAGTTTCTCTGGTGGCCCTAGGACTCTTAGGCTCTCTCTCTCTTTTCTAAAAACTGCTCCTTCCCTGCCTGATGAATGGGAACATCAGCTCCAGGGCCATTATGCAGAACTTTGCAGAGCTTCTCCCCAGGAGCAGACCTGGATTCCTCATCTGCACCGCTGCATTCCAGCACCGCTCAGAGCCATCGAGAACGCACACTCTGGCCCATCCATCCTTACCTCCATGCCGCCAGCATCCATCAAGTCTGGATGCAGTGTCAGGCCTGACAGAGGCCCTGGGATAAGACTCAGTCCCTGAAAGCTAGTCAGAGAGATAAATGTGTAAACCCATAATGACAACCTTATAGTGTGTTCAGAATTGTAGTGAGGGGAAGCAGCAACAGCTATGCGGGAAGAGAGACGGGAGAGATGTGCTCTGCCTACAGAAGCTGGGAAAGGCTTCCCAGAGCGGTGGCATTGAATGGGGCCTTGAAGGATAAGTAGGAGTTGGCCAGGTGAATGAGGAGATGGAGGAGGAGGGAGGATGAGGAAGCCAGAGTGGATCTTAGGCAGAAATGACATCAGGGAAACGATGCTGAAGGACATTTGTGGGACTGACTAAGTGAACAAATGAACGAGTGGATAAATATACACATTCTGATCTCACCCAGGCAAGGCAAGGGTGAACCTGAAATATAAGGGAAGACAAGGGGAATCACCATGAATCAGTCTCTACTTTTCTTTCAGCAAAAGAGTGAAAACTTAGACATCTCCTCACCTTCTCCAAAGATGCTACACACCTACCAGTATCCAAAAAATTACCAGGACTCTTCTTGACTGAATTTATATTTTTCAGTTTTGGAGAACATGACTATCAATGCTCTTTGTGAAAAGATAGTCTTTTAATTATAGCCATTCTGGCACTTCTTCATCCATTCATTTATGGACATATTCATTCATTCATGCAGTCATTTATTCCGTCATTCATTCTGTCATTCAGTTGATAATTCATTTGTTTCTTCATTGATTCACTCCTTTACTGTTTCCCCCATTCATTCAATCATTCATCTTTTCACTCATTTGTTAAAGCATGTGCTCACTTATTCACTTACACATTTACAAAGCATTCATGGAGCAAGGCCCATCCAGGTAGACAAAGAGATCTAAGCCTTGGCCCTTTTCCAGAGACTAAGTCAAAACAATCCCACTGATTTTAGGCAGTAAGTCCTTCCCCTCTGTCTTCTGTTCTTTTCCATCTCTCTCTTTCTGTTTATCTTGAGCTCCGCTGAGCTTCTTCTGGGATTGAGGGACCAGAACTCTGCCTGGTGCTGGATATGGGTTCCTCATACCTTTGTGATTACGAGGGGAGTGGGAGTAGAATCACTGTTCTCAGCACTTCCCTGCTAAATGGTAAACAGATTCGGTACATTTTATGGACAAAGTCAATTCAAAACCAGCAGGCTGAATAACAGAATTCATTCCCGGTAGAGGGCTGGTAACTGAAATTCCAGTGGGAAACTAACTTTTCCTGCAGGGTCTGCAATTCTAGAAAATAATGGAGAGTGGCCAATCATTCCATTGTTCATAATTTCCTCTAGAAAATTTTTTATTAAGTACCTACTATGTACACAGAACCAAGCAGAGAGTTGTGAAGGATGAGTTAGATGAACTCCTACCCCAAGAACCCTGCCCTCTGGTGGAGGGGAAAGGGGTTAACACCTCCATTGATTGTCTAATTCCAAACACGATTGTGAGTCATAAGAAAATGTACGCCTTAAAAGAATATGGGAATTCAGATGGGAGAAGTCACTTCTCTCTGGGGCTTGGAGAAGGCTTCCTGAATATGGAAACTGGTGAGTGAGGTCTTGGAATGTGTGTGGAATTTTAACTATTAGACAAGGTAGCAATGGGTGGGGTGGGAGAGTATTACAGAATTAAAAGGACAGGCAAAGATGCAAAGATGGGTAAAGATCAAAGCGCAAACCTTTCTATAAATCAGGATTCTCCTTTTGCAGATAAAGAAACTAGCATTTACAAGCTAAAATGACTTGCTATACAGTACTATGTGACAACAGGACCACTGCTTCTCTATGCCCCTCTGTCTCTTGTCACTCTCCCAGATCTTTAGGTTGAAAATACTGCCTTGACCAATAAACCCTAAACCCAGCCTCATCAGGTGCACTCTGCTTCCATAAGTTCCCTGAGGTGCTCATTGATCTAGGAGCAAATATGGGACTATTAGGAACATTCCCATGTTTGGCCCTATGTTAACCAGTACCATATTAACTCACCATGTGGCCTTAGAAAAAGCATCTGATAGCCATGGAGTTGAGTTTACTCACCTATGCTATGACTATTCTTGAGATCCGAAGCTCAGCCCTTTCAGAAAGTTCTGCATGCTTGCATTCGGTCATGGAGGACTTCTAACTCAGCCACCCCAGCAGTGTGGGATTATTTGCTTGTAGGCAATTCTCTATTGAGATGGCCTTGATCTAGTGATGTTGTCCCTAAATTCTCCTGCCCCCCTGACAAGCACAGCAGTTGCACCTGTATGGTCCTCCTCTGGTTCTTCTCAGTGCCCTAGCCTGTCTCACTTGCCCATTCAAGGCCAGGAGCAGTGTCCTTGGTGTGTCATGCACATGCAAAACTGCTAGAGCCAGAAATTCTATCTGGGACTGGGATGCAGAGGCTGAATCCCAAAAGCAGGGCTCTTCTACTTTTAATTAAAGACACACAAAGATCCCAAACAGAGAGAAGGACAGGAAGTGAGCCTGAATATTTTTATTCACTGGCATGGCTCTTAAGTTGCTTTAGATTTCTGTTGCCTTTAGAGAGCTCTCTCTGAATACCCAGGTTGGGCTAGATATCTTCTCGCAGCACTAATCATGCAGAGTTTTTGCCCTATTTAAAAACTATGTATGTTTCTAAATTGTATTATCAAAGCATTCAGGATTTTAATTGAGCAGGCTTTGATGTTTTCAGGACAAGCCACAGAGTAGAGGTCAGTGAGGGTTGAAGCAAGGGACGAGCATCTGTGTGCCTGGGTTTTTGGTCCTAGTTATCTGGATAGGGCTGGATAAGGTTTCCAGAAATGAGCTGTTAAGACTCTCAGATGTACTGCCTACTTCGAAAATGGCCTTACTCTGGACGTTCAGAAGCCCCAAACAATAGAGCCACAAATTGAATAGTACCTAAAATTTGCAGACCACTTATGGAGCAGAGCTGTGCTAAATGCTTGACTTGCATGATCCTTGAAATCCACACAACACAACAGCTATTTTAAGATGGTAACTACCACTACCCCTGTTTTATAGTTGAGGAAAACAAGGCTTAGTCATCCAGCTAGTAAGTGGCAGAGCCTGAATTTGAACCCAGCAGGGAGACTGATTCCTGAGTTGAAAAATCCCAACTGCCCTCTTCTGACCGCTTCTAATTAGATCTGAGCCTCACGTCTCTGAGATCATAGCAGCAGCTCTGGTGAGAGCATCAACCACAAAAATATTATATTTGAGAACCAAATGGAACCTGAGGAAATGCCTAATGTGAATTTCTCCTTTTACAAAGAAGAAACCGAGGCCCCAGTGGGGAAAAGTGACCTGGCCAGGATAGGATGCCTGACCACTAGCCTCCCCAGCCAGGGCTCCCTCCAGGTTTCCAAGCTGCCTCCCATAGAAGGGTCTTCTGCTGATTAGCATTCCACTGTGCAAGGCAGTGAGATGACTCTGCTCCGGGGGCAAATGCCTGGGGGAACATATGCAGCTGGACCCCTGGACAACTCACGCCGGTGTCACAGGCTTTGTGCGGGAAGGGCTGAGTGCTCATTGCTTTGGTAGCTTGTCTTGGGAGTCCACCCATTGGCCCCGAACCTGCTATGAGTCTCAAATAAACATTGTTGTGAGGGTTAAATGAGAGTTGTTGATAAAACACCTAGCATTATGGCAAGCACATAGTAGGGGCACACTGAATGCTAGTATCCCCTCTTCTCTTTCTTTGAATCTGAGACAGAAGCAAAGACCTTTGTACTTTGGGAATCCTGCAGGAATTCATCCAGGGTAAATTCCTGGATGTTTAGGGTAGGAGAAGGAAATGGTAGACAGCAATGCCTGAGCTCTTACTCTTTCCCCAGCCCTATGCAAGGAGCTCCGTATTCATCATTCATTCAATCCTCACATCCTTACAACAACTTCCTCTGGGTCCCTGGTGGCTGCAGCCAACACAGAATATGAAGCAGAGTCCCCCCTTCCTCGACTTCCTACATAACCAGTTTCCTTCCAGGAAGTAGCATACGAATTTTATGGATGAAAAACTGAGGCTTAGGGAGGTGGGGGGACTTGCCTAAGGTTCCAGAAGCAGGGAATGATGGAGCTGGGATTCATACCCAGACTCAACTTGACTCTAGGGCCTGAGATAGTTCTGTGACACCCAGCTCCCAGGAGAGCCACAGGCATGCAAAATATTTAAAAACAAGCCCCTGACTTTCCTGTCTCCACAGTCCCCTGGCCTCTGAGACCGCATGGTAGTCAGACAGGTGATGAGGGAGAAGACCTAGATTTGGTGCTGAAAATTGTCCCCAGTCTAGCAGCATCCCAGGATCTGCAAGAGGTGAGGCTTGGAATGTCAAGGCCTTGGGCTGAGCTTTGCAGATCTGTTCTGGTCAGGACTGGTAAAAGGGCAACCAGTCACTTCCTTGCCAGCAGGACGTGTAACTCAGCTGGACAAATGGGTCAAAGCCTCTTCCTATGTTCTAGGCTGTAAATGCTAACCCAGCTTCAGCACCTAAGATCTGCACCCAGAGATTTCTTTCCTTGGGGCTCAGCCAGCCTGATGCCTCTGGGATCTAGGCCAGAAGCTGGGACCCCTTCTTCCAGGGGGTTTCAAGGATAGCTTACTTGTGCAGATCTCTGTGGTTCTAACCAGGGTGAGACCAACCACGTTCTAAGAGGAGAAGTGCATTTCTACTCACTATTGGGCATATAGGGTAGGAGCTGTAACTCCCACCTGTATCCAGGATGGGGGCTCTGATGGTAGAACTTGAATGTTTAAGTGTCAAAGCTACTTAAAATCTTACCACTCATAGTGACATTTGAACATTAAACAAAACAAAATCCATCATTTCCCGTTTCCTAACTGCTTCCATTTTCTTTATTCCAACAACTAACTTTCGAACTGCTGGTAAGGAGACCTGCATTGTCCTCCAGGGCACAACACACTGGTTCCAACTTCACCTGGACCCATTTGAGGACTCTCTCACAGATGGTGAGATCAGCCATGTCTCGGCTAGGGACAGGTGGTGATGGAACGGCGTCCAGGCAGAAGAGACTCCAGGATAGTATGCTTTTTAATCCTTGATGTAAGCTCAGCTCCCAGCCAGCCCTTCACGGTTGCTCCTCCTGACTCCCGGAGCCACCAGGACATGAGGCCTGGGAGTTTTACCCCTGGCAGTAGCTGATTCCTTTTGGCTTGCAGAGGTTTCCGGGGTGCAGACAGAGCACTCTTCCTGATGAAGGGACTCGCAGGTCTGTACCTGGCATAGCCGCCTGGGAGGAGTGTGGGAGTGTGGGAGCACCATCACTGAGTGCTCAAACGCCAGCTGTCACACACACTTCCACCAGAGAATCCGGTCACCCCCACCTGTGAACGTGCCTCTTCCTTCGGCTCCCAGAGATTTCCCCAGGAGGAGAGTCCCGGCGCCTGGTGCCCCAGAGGGGTCCAGTCCCCGATGGGGCAAACGTCCACTCTGGCTCCCTCCTCTGGTGTTCACACCAACCCTCCCACCGGTTTCTCTCTCCTTTGGGTACAATCACCTGTCCGGGCTCCTCGGGGAGAGGGGAGTCCGGACTAAGGGAGGCAGGTGGCACACCCCACCTCGGTGTCCAGCACCCCCAAACCCAGACAGGGGAACAAAAGGAAGGAGGTCGCTTACCTTTCGAGGGTCGCCTTTGTTTGGTTTGCAGAGATGAGAAGGTGCCCATGACGGCCCCCATGGCAGCGAAGACTTGTGTGCGAGTTGGGACCCCGGGCCCTGCCCCTCCCCTTCCCTGGAAAGAAATCCCCGTGGTTTGTCTACTCTGAATTGGAGGAGAGAAAAGCGACCGGCAGCTCGCCTGCAGCTTGGTATTCAGCGAGCGTGGAGCCGAGGCTAGATTTCTGGATTCCTTCTTCAGCCCGGCACATGCAGGGACTCAGGGCTAGCTGCTCCCCGTGAGCCTTCGGAACCGCTTCCCCGCGCGAGGACCCGGCGCGGCCGGTTCCCTCGCCCAGGGCCGAGGAGGGTGCCCTGAAGCCTGCCTGGCACTGGACAAGGGGCCAGCGCGCCCGCCCGGCCAAGGCTGCCGAGCCAGCGCCGCGTGCGGTGCGGGAGCCGCGGTCCGCCCGCCCCTCTTGCCGCACGCTCGGCTCCCCTCCGGGCGCTCGGGCTGGGTCTCGGAGGGCCGAGTACCAATCATGAATGAACAGAGCTCGGACCGCGCGGCGCGGAGCCACAGCGCGCCCTCCCGCTGCCTGCTGCCTGCCGCCAGCGCTCGGGGCGAGAGTCGGAGCCGCGGAGGGGGCGGCGGGCTGGCAACTGCGGAGGGGCGGGGCGGGGGCGAGGGCTGCACGGTGGGGGCGGGGGACGCCCGGCCCTGCGCCCTCACCCTCGCGCACCCTCATTGGCCCTGGGTATGCGTGGGACCCCCAGGAGCATGCGACCCTAAGAGACAGACCCGGGGCCAGGTACCTGGCTGACGGATGCGGTTCAGGGGGCAGTAGATTGAGTGGCCCCAGGGAGACTCTGTGTGTGTGTGTGTGTGTGATGCGCGCGCGTGCGTGTGTGTGTGTCCCTGTGTGTGGTGCATTGTGATTTCATTCGACTTCAAGGGAAATCTTATTTAACCCACTGCCTGAACTCATGGGGAAGGGGAAAGTCGGCCCCACCCAGAAAGGGGTGAAAAACACATCCAAATGGATGGTCATGGCAAGAAGGTGCCATCCTGCTCCGCGGGTCCTTGAGGGTTCTGCAGAATTCCCCCATGGCAGGGCCCACCTTCTACTGACAGGAAGCTGGGGAGGAGAAAGGAGCCCTCAGCCCCTCTGAGCCTTTACACTCCCATTTTTCTTTTTCTGTTTTTTGAGACGGAGTCTCGCTCTGTTGCCCAGGCTGGAGTGCAATGGCTAGATCTCTGCTCACTGCAACCTCTGCCTCCCAGATTTAAGCGATTCTCCTGCCTCAGCCTCTGGAGTAGCTGGGATTACAGGCGCCTACCACCAGGCCCAGATAAATTTTTTTGTATTTTTTAGTATAGATGGGGTTTCACCATATTGGCCAGGCTGGGCTTGAACTCCTGACCTCAGGTGATCCACCCGCCTCAGCCTCCCAAAGTGCTGGGATTATAGGCGAGAGCCACCGCACCCGGCCTGCTTTCTCGTTTTTCTGTTTCTTTCCTCCTTGGTTCTCCCTCTTCTCCCTTTCCAGCTCAAAAATTTATTAGCCATCAGCTGCTGGCACGGTTTGTTAGTGCTTGAAGGGGCAATGATTAGATTCAGGAAGCCATTTCCCTTCTGTGAGTGGCTTCTCACCCAAAGGGCAAAGTTTGCGTCCCTGCCTGTGAACTCAAAGCCTTGTGGTGTTGAAATGCAAGATTTGCTCCCTGGAAGGAGAAGGAAGAGCTTCCCTCCCCCAAGTCTGAGCTGCTTGGGTTCCCACTGAGACCCATTGTGACACTAAGAATCCTTTATCCAAGCTGGCCCCCACACTCCCACCCGGTCATCTTCTCTCTGCCACACAGATACACACCTTGTTAGCAGTTCACAGAATGCCCAGACAAAAGGCCTCATGAACAAGCATGCATGCCCATAAAATCCCACAAACATATGGGCTCAGCTCCTTAAGTCCGCACAGACATTGCTATTGTACACACAGACAGACCCAAGGCTCATAATACACCTACAGTTGCCGCCCACAAAGACGGAGAGACACACAAACACACAGGCACGCAGACGCACACACAGTGCAAAACTGCATCACGGTCCGAACACAGACTGAACGCCACACAGGCATAGAGTTGAATCCCCAGGATACAGGCCTCTTGAGAGCTGCTTCCCCTAATGCTAGCCCATGAGCTGTCCCCTCAGGGCCACAGGTGGCCTGTGACTTGGTTTTATTCATGTCCCTGAATAGTTTTCTTCACCCATGCAGCATTTAATGCTTTTCTGCAATCCCAGCACATGTCCTGTTTTGTGCAACAGGGGAGGTGCACTTACGAGCATACTTCCTTTCCTTTGCATTGCCAACTGCTGTGCAACCACATTGTCCACATGATGCCCACCAAAGCCCTGTGAATTAAGCAGGTGCCTGACCATCACCATAGAGAGAAATTGAGACTTAGCTAGTATTAGAGATTTGCCTGAAGTTGCCCAACCAGGATGTGGGATTAGAAGTTGGGTTCCAGGCCTCTGTCGGGGTCTCCTGGGGAATCCCCTGCTCACAGATGAGGGCACTGAGCCAGAAAGACCTGCTGGGGGTCCCACAAGATTCACAGCCTCTGCTTTCCTAACTGCCAGCTCAGGGCTTGTCCAGGCCAGGGAAGCCTTGAATCCTGGAAAACGGGGCAGGGGCTGGTCCCTGCTTCCCTCCTGTGTATTGGGGAAGAGGGTGTGTGGGGCTGAAGCTCAGGATCACTAGAGGACCAAGTAGGATGTCCAGGATTCAGGGAACAGAGGAGAGCCCTTTGCTGAGGAGAAGGTGAAGCCACCCTGGGCGTCTTTGCCAACTTCTCCGGGACACCACTGTGGGAGCACCAAGCTACTTCCCCCTCGGGGCTCTGCTAATTTTCATGGTACCTGAATGATCATAAGGACAGCACTTGAGAGGTCGCGAAAGTCTAGAATGTCATCCTCTCATTTCTGCTTCCCCACAACCCACTGAAGAAGCAGAGTACAGATGACTTGCTCCATTTTGCAGATCAGAAATAGCAAAGTGCTTCTGGACGTGTTTGCAATTGGCTGCCTCTGAACAGTAGGTGTAAAGTGAAGTCCAAAATAAAATCCAAACCATTGAATATGAATTATAAGGTATTTTTTGTGGCCTGTGGCTTCTTCTACAAATCCTCCCTGACCCCGGTGCTCCCTTTGTGGCTCAGCCACCCAGACCCCTCACTATTTCTCAGATGCATGTTGTGGCTCTGCTTCAGGGCCTTTGCACGTGCTGTTCCCTCTGCCTGGAAAGTTCCTCACCTCTTTCTCTTTCTGGCCACCTGCTGCTTACCCTGGAATATCTACTGCAGATGTCATCTCCTCCAGGGATCCCTCCCTGGCCCCAAGTCAGTGCCCCGCTTGTGGTTTCCATAGCACTCAGGGCTCCTCGTCTTATCAGAGGACTCCTTGCTTTGTTTCTCATTGTTCCGTTCCTTGCCTGTCTCTCCCTCTGGACTGCTTTAACTGATTTACATACTGATTTAACTCTCTACTTTCTGCTTACTCTCTGGTTTCTGACAGGGTGCAGTCAATCTATGCTGAATAAATGAATGACTGAGTTGATATTCTTTGCTCAGTGACCCAGTTAGTAAGTAAAAACTGATGATTACCAGATCATCCTTGCCCCTTAAAGGAAGACACATGCTCTGCCAAGTAAAGATTCATTCATTCACTTATTCATTCAACAAATATTAATTCATTCATGTATCCACCATGTACCAGATATTTACACGCACAATAGCTCATTTATTCCTGCAGATGCCTTGTGACATAGGTATTATTTGCAGATAAATACACACACGTGTGCACGTGCCCACTGTACAATGCAGCTGACATCACCCCTGAGATGCTCACAAAGAATGTGTCTAAGTAGGAGAACACAGGTAAGTGTGAGGGGCAAGAGAGAAAGATGAGGATAACAGGCCCTCTCTCTGCCTCCTGGGAACTTGCAACAGAGAGCAGAGAACTGCATGGGGAGAGAGGGAGTGACAGGAGTGCTGAGGAAGCCTCCCATCAGTCACCCTGACTGCAGGAGCCATTTGTCCTGTTGTCCCTGCCACGATGTACTCACTATGGCAACCTTGCCAGCCCCATCCAACCTGAGCTTCAGTGGCTGTGGCTCCCTTTACTCTGGAAGGTGAGTTAGCTCATGCACTGCCTCCAGCTCTGACCCCTCCCTCATGCACCCTGGTGTAGACTGAATGTTTGTGTCCCTCCAAAATCCCTATGTTGAAGCTCTAAGCCCCTGTGTGGCTGTATTTGGAGAAGGGGCCTCTAAGTAGCTAAAGAAGGTTAAAAGAGGTCATAAGGGTGGGGCTCTGATCTGATAGAGTTAGTGTCCTTACAAGGAGAGATGCCAAAGACCCCCATGCACAAAGATGTCATGTGAGCACACAGGGAAAAGGCAGATGCAACCCAAGGTGAGAGGCCTCACCAGACGCCAACCCTGCTGGCACTTTGATCTTGGACTTCCAGTTTTCAGAACCGTAAGAAAATAGATTTCTGTTGTATAAGCCACCTAGACTGTGGTATTTTTTGAAGGCATTCCAAGCGGACCGATACACAACCCCAGTGTCAATCCTTGAGCTCAGAAAGTTCTGGATGCAAGGCCTTCCTTCTGCCATGAGCCTCCATATAGGACTCCTTAGGGCACTCCTCTGGGGCTGTTCAGGGAGGAAGGAGTGAGGTTGTCAGACCTGCAGAAATCGTGTCAAAACATGCATGTGCTTGTCTGAGTTTGTGTAACACACAAGCCCTGTTCTTTCCCTCCCTCACTCTCTCCTTTCTTCCTCTCTGTATCTCTTTCTTTCTTAATTTATTTCTTCCTCCCTGCTCCTTTTCTTCTTCCCCACTCAGTGCTCCCTCAGCCATGTTTCTTCTCATCCTTATGGACTATAGTAGTTCCTTCCAGGCACAGACGTAACATAGCATCAGATTGAGAGCACGAATTTGGGAGGCTGCTAGAACTGGGTGCAAACACTGAGCTTGCCCCTTTACTCTGGAACTGTGGGCATGATGAGTACGATCTGTGAACCCTGCTTTCAGCTTCTTGTGGATTACATTCATAATTCCTTTAGTAACTGGTTGTGTTGCTGTGAGGGATTGGTGACATGATGTTTGTAAGGCTCTTAGCAGGTGCCTGCACAGAGTGGCCCATTACTGAAGGTGGACTGCCCTATTCCTGTTGCTGTGGGCCAGATATCCTGCTGGGTTAAAGGGGTATAAAAATGAGTAAGCCATAGCCTTTCCCTCGGCTTCCATCTTTGCTCTTCATCTGTTTGATAGGAAATCTATTCTCAGGGTCCCCATCTGGTATTAAAAGACTCAGATTAGTTAAGGAAGGGAATGGAGTTGGCACCTGATTATGTGCAATTCAGCACTACGCTTGCTGCTGTCTTGTACCATTTCCCAAATGTTCTGCATGCATAAGTCTGGCCTCAAATAGACTGGGAGCTTTTAGAAAGCAAAGGCCGAGTCTCCTGCTTTGCATTCCCCCCCTCCACCGCCCCCATCCACCGCCACTCAGCCTGGCCCAGAACATCCTAAGTGTTCTACAAATACTCAAACTGAGATCCTTCAGGGCAGGGGAAAGGGTGTCATCATTTACCCCTGAGTTCATATGAACCCAATCCCATGTCCCCTGGTATGTAACCCTGGCCCTTAGCCTCCCCACCTGTGGAACATGAACCCAATCATGTCATGGGGTTGTGAGAATGGGGTAAGATAAAGTAAAGGGAAAGCGCTTGTCTCTCTGTAAAGCCCTCTGCAAAGGTCCTTTATTGTTATTTGCTTTGGGGTTCATTGGATCATTCATTCATTCGTTCAATGAATATTTATTAAGCACCATCTACCTGCCAGGCACTATTCTAAATATATGGATCAATAACGAGCAAGAAGAGGCAAGAGAACCTGCTCTCAGGAAGCTGGAGGTCTAGAGCTGAAGAAAATCAAATCATCTCCTCATTGCAAATTGCATTCAGGTCAGGAAGGAAAGAGTAGGGCAGTAAGCTCAGGGTAGCAGGTGCTTGGAGAAGCCAGGTATCACCTTGTGTGAACAGTGAAGTGATGACATAGGACATATAGGTCTTCAGAGGGCAGGGAAGTAGATATGACTTTCAGGTCAGGGAGATGAGGCTTAAAGTCCTGGGTTTGTTTTGTGACCTTGGGCAAATTATTTGACCTTTGAGCCCCTCAATTTCATCACGTTTGCAAGGAGAACAATCTCAGCAATATTGATGGAGGTCGCAGGGTGAGGTTGAAAGTTACCGTGGTTACAAAAGTGCCTGACACAGGGTCTCCCTGGCTGGAACACAGTCCTGATTCAGAAAGCACAAACGCCATGCCTCACTTTCCCCTTCCAGTCCCCTTTGCTTGGACCTTCTCCCCTACCTCCCCAGGAGGAAGAAAAGACCTTTGAATAGGACTTGGGTTTGGGAAGCAGCTCTCCCGGGCTGCATTCTTATGCATCAAGCATGGCCTCATCTGTCGAGGTTGATCATGTTCTGGAGGGAGCAGGACTGACGTGGACTGCAGGGGAAGCCGGGGAAGCCAGGGCACAGGCTCTGCCCTTCATGTCCTGATGGCTGCGCTGCTCAAGGATTCCCCCTTCATGCTTCTGCACTGCCACAGTCTCCACCAGAGCTGAGATGAGTTCAGACAGAGTGCAGCCACCCACGCAGCTGGGACACTGGCGGTAAAGCCCTCCAACTTACCCAGATCCTGCTAGGAGTGTGTGTGTGGCGGGGCGGGGGCAGGGGTAGTCAGGGAGAGTGGGAAGGATATTCCTGGAGACCAGGGAAGTCATGGGTGCCGGCACTATGCTTGGTGCAAGGCAGATACTTCATGAATATTGATCAAATGGCTGTCTGGGGGTGGACGGAAGGGTGGGTAGAAAGGGGACGGGTGGCTAGATGGATGGTTTCAAATATGTTCTAACAAACTGTAAGTATCTGATAAAACCTGTGAATCTTTTCCCCCAGAGTTACCATGCAGCACGCACACATGCTCACGCTTGGTGTAGAATTTCAGACCCTCCCCCGTGAAGCACAGCCTTGGACACTTGGTGAAGAAACTTTGTCCTAAGGAGGAAAGGTTATGGTAAGGGATTTTATCCATTCATCCCTTAGTTGTGTGCCTTTAACTTCCCTGATCCTCAGTTTCAACATCTATAAAATCGGTACAATAATCACGCCTATGTCTTAGGGCTACTGTAAGGATTAAATGACTAGAAGCATTTAAGTGCTTTAGTGTGGTACCTGGGAGATTGCAAGGCTCATGAAAAAGGCAGGTCATTAACATATCCACTAATCTGCATTCGTTCATTCAATCATTCATACACTCATTCATTCATTCACTCACAACTTTGTGAGGGCATTGAGTGAGTGCCTCTCGTTCATTGCACCTGAGCAGGGCTCTGGGGCTCTCTGCAGAGGTGGATTCTCACTGCATTAGGGAACTCACAGTCACAGGGCGCTTAAGTAAACAAGTCACTATAACATCCCAGACTTCACCAAGATCCCTCTCTAGTTCTGCTGCTGAGAGTCAAAGGCACCGAAGTCCTGGAGACTCGGCAAGGTCAGGGGTCTAGATCAGCCTAGGAGGGTGAAGGTCAGGGTGGAGAAATTAACGGTGGAGCTGGGTAGAAAGGGATGAGAGCTGGAGGGAGTGGAAGTGAGACTTGAGCAGAGCAGAGCTGAGGTGGGGTGAGAGTGGCCCTGGGCAACTGCATTTCCAGGCCACAGTGGTGAGGTTGAGGGTGGACAGGCGAGACTGAAATGATGGGGGCAGTGGAGACAGATGTTGTAATTAGAATTCCTTGTCTTTCTAAAGTGTGTGCAAAACATGGATCCATAATCTCCTTGGGTAAATGTCCAGGAGTCAATGGTGTTTCCTCCCCTACTTTAGTCTCCCAAGGTGATAGAGTAATTGCATTAGCAGTGGCGCCCTCTGTTTATGGAGCTCTTACTGTGTGCCATCACATGCCTGATCTCACTTAATCATTTCAATAGCCCCATAAGGAAAGACTCTCATTATCTCCTGTCTTATATATGAGGTAGCTAAGGCACAGAGAGGTTAAGCAACCTGCCTGAAGTCACACAGTGAATAGATGGAGGAGCTGGCCTTGAACTCAGATGGTCTGACTCCAGAGCTCACACTCTTCGTGTAGCTCCAAGTCCTCCTGCTGCTCTTGCCACTGACCTCTAGCACTGTTTCTCTAGGGAGGCAGCAGTTCACTGGGGATTCACAGATAGGAGAGACGGGTGCATAGGGTAGGCACAAGGGTCCCCAGCCCTCTGAGTGGTGGATGATGCTCCCACCCATCCTCTTAGTGCCTGGGGGCTGCGGTTGTGATTACCAGCCTGCCAGGGTGCGCACAGGGTCTTTCCCTCTTCAGCTCCTGCAGCCTGAAGACCCTGAGGTCTCCCTCACTAGCAGGGAGGGGAGGAGGGAACAGTAACCCTGCTGCTGCCTCATGATTAGTAATCATGCCAGTGATGAGCCGATGAGCACACCCCTGACCCTGCATGGCCCACTGAACACGTCAGAGCTGGCTCTGGGCTCCCAGGCTCTCCGCTCTTGGCATTGCTGCTACTGCAATTGGAGCCTGAAGAGGGAAGAAATACACGAGGAGGGAAGGAGGAAGGAATGAGGGAGAAAAGAGTCTCAGTTACCCTCGTGCTGAGGACTCACTCTGGGACAGGGCCCGCAAAAATGAGGCAACATACAACTGAGATATTAATGGATGTTCCTTCTGTTATTTCCTGTGACCACACACCCTGCTGCACATTTGAGCTGTGGCATTCACTACCTGTGGAAGAGGTGGCACAGAAACAATGGTCACATCTTGGATTTTGAGACGAAGCGCCTGGAAGAATATATGACCGGTTGGAGCAAGAGAGCTTTGCCCTTGTCCTCCACTTCAGGCAGAGTTTGAGGGTTGGTGGCCCGTTCAGCACTGAAACCACAGACGTTGGTGGAATGTGGGAGCTGAGAGCAGACCTTGGCTTTTCCGAAGTGGACCCTGGGAGAGTGAACACGTAGCATAGTACAGTCACTGACCTGGGTGTCTTTTTCAGGCAGGGGTTCCTGACCTGCCTCTCCTGGGCAAGTCTGGTAAGGAGAAGGGTACTCTTCCCCTGCACTCAACAGTGGTGCGGTCCAGAAAACCCTCCTAGAGCCTGGGAAGCTCCAGCTGTGACCTGAATGGCACAGTGACCACAGAATGCACAGGAGTCAGAACCTCTCGGGGTGCCTTTCTGGAGGCAAGACACCTTTCTGATAGGGCTGCCCGCCAGAGGTAGAGCCCACTTCATGCTCCATGCTCCATAAACCCACCCCAAAACATTCAGGCAACAGTGGGGATGGAGTATCCTGAACCGATTGAGGGTTCTCTGCCACTAAGAGGGATGGGAACTTGGAATAGAAATTAAGTTCAGTGATTGAAGCAATAAGCAAAGTAACTTTCTGACACGTCAGAGTGAGTTATCTGAAATTCTTAGCTATTCGTAAAATGAGCCTCACAATGCCACTATGGCAGGTACTTCTCTTTTCTCCATTTTATACATTAGCAAACTGAAGTTCAGAGGCATGGTATAATTCGCCCGAGCCACAAAGCTTGAGTGATCTGTAGAGTCTGAGTTTGAACCTGATCTCTCTGCCTTCAAAGCCAATGCTATTATCCACTAAGGAAGGAAAGCAGACTGGAGCAGGGATGGGAAGAGGAAGAACTGTAAGGAAACAGCAGTATTGGGAAGAAGAAGTGGGTGATGGGGAGCTCTCCTTTCATCCTCCCTCCCAGGATGAAGTTGGTCCTGAGTCAGAAAAGAGTGACTGTGAAGAGCCTTGGTCTTGGTTTAGAGAACAACACAGGACATAGGCACGTAGCATGGCACATAGATGGCCAGGTGGAGGGAGAAGGATGAAGCAGCAGTTCCAAGAGCTGTGACACGCATGTAGCAATTATTACCTGGGCCCCCAAGAGCACCACCTTTCCTCCCAAGAGTACCCGCAGGAACCTCTACCTCAGAGGCTAGGCTGGCCCTCTTCTTCCTTCACTCTACATGGAAGATCCCTTCCCAGGCTGACACAAGACACTACCTTGACTAGAGCTGCCCTTCAAGCCAAGTTCTGTTTCTGTTGCCCCTTCTTGCACTGGGCTGGCCTGTATCAAGTGAAGGGGTTGGGCACTCTGGCTGGTGCTGGGGGGAGCTAATTGACAGTCCAGGGCTCTCTTGCCCTAGGCTGGCATTTGCATGATCCATTAGTATTCGTGCCCGCAGCTCAGGGCTGCTCTGGATGGAGGACACTATGCAGATGAGCATCGAGCAGGGTGTGCAAAGAGAAACTGATGTGGTTTGCTGGGAATCAAGGCTACTAAGGAGACTGAGGAAGGCTGCAGACCTGAGACTGGAGCTTCTCGCCTGGTTCCCACATTGCCAGTCCCTGGGTATCTACTGTCTATGAGGTATTGGCTCCCAGTCAGTCCCTCCAACAATTTAGCCAGCATCTACCAGGCCCCTGCTCTGCCCCACCTGTCCTGCGATGGCAGGCAGTGAGAGATGAGGTGGGTGTGGTTCTGGACCTTAGAAAGCTCACAGTTTCATGGAGAAAGTAGAGTATGCACTATTTGCAATCAACCAAGAGGCCACACCAGCTGAGAAGAGACATTTAATTAAACCTGGAGAAGGAAGAGTGGGGCGTGGGGAGGAGTCCAGACCAGGCTTCTCAAAAGAGGAGATGCTTGAGTGGGGTCCTGAAACATGAATCAGAATTTTCCAGCCAAACACCACTCTTAACACATGACTTCATTCAGTGTCCTCCTCTTTAACCACCTGCAGAGGAGTCACAGTCTATTTCACTCTCATAAGGGTGCCCTGGTGAGCTAAGCAACAATGCTTCACTAACCCCATCTATGGGCTCACCAACCTGCAACTGGAGGGACTTTGGAGAAAGCAGGTCCAGCCACCATGGGTGACTGAACTCGATAATGCCTGTAATTCATGATTGAAAGGAGCGACTGAGTCACCCAGAGCAATGGGATCTTCCTAAAGATCTCCAGGGATGGAACCTTCCTAGCTTCTATATGCAACCTATTCCAACCTTCTACTCAGGTCCAGGAAGTGCTTTCTAATATCTCATGAATTTCTGCTGAACTGAAGAGCATTGACTCTTACTACTCCAGGAAGAAGGGCATGGAATGCCTCATCTGAGAACCCATTGTGCAAGCTGCCAGAGCCACACAAAGCCCTGAGTGTCTTCAATTCAGCATCAGGATGGGATGGGGGAGCTCACATTTGGTGGGGGATATAGATATAGGTAGTAAACAAAACTTTCTACCACAGAAACCAAGTGGGCGGGACTGGTGGAGGGCTAAGGGATTTGACCTGCACTCAGGCTCTGATTCTGACTGTGCACATCTGTGGCATCATAGAAAGGGACCGGGAGAGGTAGCTCAAGCCTGTAATCCCAGCACTTTGGGAGGTCAAGGTGGGTGGATCATGAGGTCAGGGGATCAAGACCATCCTGGCTAACATAGTGAAACTCTGTCTCTTCTAAAAATACAAAAAAATTAGCCAGGCATGGTGGCAGGCTCCTGTAGTCCCAGCTACTCAGGAGGTGGAGGCAGGAGAATCGCTTGAACCCAGGAGATGGATGTCACACCTCTACACTCCAGCCTGGGCAACAGAGCGAGACTCTGTCTCAAAAAAAAAAAAAAAGATATTTGATCTCTGTCTCCCATTCCTAGCACAAAGCCCCTACCTAAAACCCTTGGAGTTTCCCAAGTGATGAGGGTATAGGAGCATCTTTTGTTCCAATGAGGTGACTCTTGGTGAGCCCTTGATAGCTTCAGGATTGGGCTGGTCACCAAGAAGACCAAGCCTTAAGTGAAAGCTTGAGACCTTCAGCCCCACCCCCAACTTCTGGAGAGAAGGGGGAGGATGGAGATGGAGTCAGCCACTATTGGCCAATAATTTCATCAATTATGCTTATGTAATTGAACATCCATAAAAACCCCTAAGCACCAAGATTTGGAGAGCTTCCCTGTTGGTGAGCGCGTCCAAGTGCTGGGAGAAAGGCATGTCTGCAGAGGGCGTAGAAACTCGATGCCTTCCTCCCCCAACCCCATATACTCCCTGATTCATTCATTTCATTTGGCTATTTCTGAGTTGCATCCTTTAAAACAAACCAGTAAAAATAAGTAACATGTATTCCTGAGTTCCGTGAGCTTCTTTAGCAAATTATTAGACCTGAGGATGGGGTCTTAGGTTTTAGCTACCTCCCCTGGCCCCTTTCTATGAGACCACAGATGTGCACAGTCAGAATCAGATCCTGACTTGACTTATAGCTGATTGGTCAGAAGTCCTGGTGGTCTGAGACTGGCCACTGGTGTCTGAAGTGGGGGTAGTTTTGTGGAACGGGGCCTTTAACCTGCGGGGCCTGTGCTAACTCTGGATAGTTAGTGTCAGAACTGGATTGAACTGTGGGGTACCCAGAACTGGTGTCCGAGAAGTGGAGAAAAGTTGGCGTGAGCAGGAAAAGAGAACTCCTCAACATCATTCTGAAAACTCAGAAGGAGTCTCCCCAGAAAACAAGGGCTCCCCTAGAGTTATACTACTGGAAGTTAGAGGGGCTTTATATGCCATCTAGCTGGGCCCTATTTTCACAGACGGCCCAGGGAGGGGTGAAGTCTGCTTAGCAAAGCACAGAGAGACAGTGGCAGAGCTGGGACTGCAACTCAGGGCTCTGGAAAGGTTCTGGCATATTTAAAATTCCGTGAGTTTGCTGCAACTGCCAGACCTCCTCTGTAGGTCTAGATGCACATTTACTCTTGGCTTCCTGTGAGGCATAAATGAGCACAGGAAAAGGCCTCTGTACAAAAATGTTCCTTTTTCCCCTTTACTGAATGCCCTCAAGATGACGTAATATCACATGAAGCTTAAACCACAACTATCTGGAGGAAGTTGGCACTGACCTGGAATTCAGACTAAAGTACAAATGACTGATATTATACTGTGAGCCAGAATTGCTAGGTAAGTAATGAGGAGGAAATAAGAGCGCTGGAGATATGAATCCGGTTAGAGCGGTGGGAGATGTGGGCCTGGAGAGTAGCCTGAAGCCTTCAGTACATCACGGAAGCAAGGGTGAGAGCGGTCAGCTGAGTCAAGGACATGGCCTGTCCAACTTTGGATGCCCCAGAGGCCTTTGAACAAAGTAGATTCACCATGAATATAGATGATTTTAAATGCTTTCACTTTGTAGGGGAGGAGCATGAACAGAGAGGTTAAGCAACTCAGCCATGGTCACACAGCGCTTCTCATGGCTTACTGAGTATCTCAATTTACATGCAGATATTGGCTGGAAAGTACCGGAGAGAACCTGTTGCCCCACCTTGAACCCTCTCAGTCTTATTCACTGGGGTGGGGTGGAGATGAGTGTGCTGGGAGACTGGTGAATGTCCTTGACCCTCAAACCCTGGAGTTCATCTCCTTCTTGCAGCTGCCAGGCTCATTATCCCTTGCACATGGCAGACATCTCAGGGCTGCCTGCAGGCATGTGGGGCTTGGGGCGGTTGGAGGCGGGGACCTGCGGGAGACCCTCAGTTCTCCCCTTGCTTTGCTAGGGACCCAGTGACTAAGTTTACTTCATGAGGCTGGAAATAGGGCATAGGTTTTAGCCTTAGGCCTCATTCCCCAGGATAGCTCCCGCCAGTCATAAAGGGGGTAACTTCTGCCCTGAGCCTCCATTTTTTCTCAAATTGTTCATGGGAGAGGAGTGTGAGTGATTGCTACCTTTCAACTTCAAGACAAAGCACAGTTCTGGGTCCAGAATCCCGGCCACAAATAACGTCGCAGTTGTATTTAACGTGGTCTGCTCAGAACTGTCTGAAGGTGTGGGTGTACACCAGCGGGAGGAGGCAGGGGACCAAGAGAAGGGGGTCTAGCAATATGGAGAAAGAAGGAGAGAGGTCAGGGGTTGGTGCGGCTCTGGGGCCTTTCCAGAACACTGAGGGAGAGGAGAAGGGCCAGCCCCTGCCCAGGGGTCCCCTGCACGAGGCCCTTACCCCCAGGATGGCCCTGGCCAAGATCTGGCGGCAACCAGACAGTCTCATTCCTTCTCTGCTGACAATGTGCAATCTTGGTTTCCTATAGTACGGCTTTTTCATTCTCAAGGGAAATTTCTGTCTGTTTCTGGCAGCGGTTCTCCATCTTTTGGGGTAAGTGCTGAGGTGAGGGATGGAATCATTATCGCCTACCTCTTCCTTCAGTGCCTGCAGCCTCCCAGGCTGCTCCATCACCACTGTGGGGCCACTGGGTCAGCCTCCCTGCCTGGCTGGCCTCCTGACCTCTGGTCTCCGGGGGAGAAGGCACATCCTTCCTCTTTAACACTAATGAAGTCTTCCTTCTGCTCAGAGCCCAAGTGGGCTCGGGGTCAGTACTCTTACCCACTTGGCTCAGCTCTGCACTCTGGCTCAGTAATTACACCCCACACCTCATTGCAGACAGGCCTCAGCTCAGCTTTTCTGCACCTTCACCTCCTGGAATCTTAAAAAGTCCTCTCCAGGCTTCAGGGACTGTGGGTGTGTAAATTCTCTCCCTCTTCCGGGTCCTCTGCAGGCCTGGCATTTGCTCACGTGGATGCTCCCCCGAGCACACACACTCAAGACACCCTCCCCCGGGCTCTGTTCCATCTGGCTGAGTCCCAGTCCTTGCTCTTGGCTTCGCTCATGTCATGTGGCCTCTCCCCCAGGAAGCCTTCCCTGGTTTACTTCATAGTCTCTCTCTACCTTCTGAGACCAACAAGTGGTACCTGCTTGCTTCTTGGAGCTCTGAACACCCGGCACTGGGAGCACTGGGCTTTGTACCTTGTAGGTGCGTACGCTAAATTGTGAATGGATGAGCAGGTGAATGAATGAATACACAATTATGTGTCTATCCTCCTCCTCTGATACTTAACCGTGTGTTACTTTGTTTTGCTTTTTAACTGCTTCACAGAGAGTGATGATGGAAAACCTTGAAGGAAGGACACTTTTCCTACATGTGACTACTCATTCATCACCCAGGCTCATCCAGCAGACCTCACCTGCACCAGGCATGAGGACACAAGGACTCAGGACACATGCCTCTGCCCTTCAAGAAGCCCCTAGTGTCATGGTTCTTGGCCCTTCCTGGGATCCTTTTGAAAATCTGATGAAACTCTGAACTCTCTCCCTCAAAACACAAACACACCAAATGATTAAAATATGGGGTAAGTGTCAAGAACCCCTGAAATCATAGTTTAAGAACTGCCGGTCCCGGCCGGGCGCGGTGGCTCAAGCCTGTAATCCCAGCACTTTGGGAGGCCGAGACGGGCGGATCACGAGGTCAGGAGATCGAGACCATCCTGGCTAACACGGTGAAACCCCATCTCTACTAAAAAAAAATACAAAAAATTAGCCGGGCGAGATGGCAGTCGCCTGTAGTCCCAGCTACTCGGGAGGCTGAGGCAGGAGAATGGCGTGAACCCGGGAGGTGGATCTTGCAGTGAGCTGAGATCCGGCCACAGCACTCCAGCCTGGGCAGCAGAGCGAGACTCCGTCTCAAAAAAAAAAAAAAAAAAAAAAAAAGAACTGCCGGTGTGGTGAAAAGAGAAGCAAGTTGATTAGGCAATTTTAATATCTTTTGCTAAAGGCTATTCCAGGAGGCACCATCAGCTTATATTGGGGGTTCACAGAAAATAGTGATTAACTCAGTTTGAGGTGGGACACGGCGTTTCAGGTAGCTGGGGATCAAGGAAGATATTTCAGAAGGGCTAACTCTTGAGGAATGAGTAGAAACTTATGAGGCAGTCAAAGGGAGGCAAGGAGGAAGGCGAACCAGCATGTACAACATGCAGGCCACTGTGTTTAGGGGTTGCCAGGAACTGGGAGGAGTCAGGGCTTTTTTTCTGGGGGAAGAAAAATGTTCTGTGACTAGGCTGGGAGCAGTGGCTCATGCCTGTAATTCCAGCACTTTGGGAGGCCAGGGTAGGTGGATTCCTTGAGCCCAGAAGTTCGAGACCAGCTTGGGTAACATGGCCCCTGTCTCTACAAAAAATACAAAAATTAGCTGGATTTGGTGGCATGCACCTGTAGTCCCAGCTACTCGAGGGGCTGAGGTGGGAGGATTGCTTGAACTGAGGAGGTGGAGGTTACAGTGAGTTGAGATCACTGCACTCCAGCCTGGGTGACACAGCCAGACTCTCTTAAAAAAAAAAAAAAAAAGAAAAAAGAAAAGTTCTGTGACTAGATCATGATGAGGATTTCACAACCTTGTGAATATGCTAAAAACATGGAATTGTGCACTTTAAAAGGGTTAATTTATGCTATGGTGTGTGAATTGTGTTGGTTAATTTTGTGTGTCAACTTGCCTGGGCCATAGGACCCAGTTGTTTGGTCAAACACCAGTCTAGATGTTGCTGTGAAGGCATTTTTTTCAAAGAAACTAACATTTAAAACAGGAGTCTTTGAAGAAAGCGGATTACTCTCCATAGTATGTGTAAACTTCACTGAGTCAGCTGAAGGCCTTCAGGGAAAAAGACTGAGGTCTCCCCAGGAACAAACAATTCTGCCTGCAACTTTTCCCTGGGTCTCCTGTCCTGCCGATTTTGAGTTTCCCTTGACTACCTGCCCTGCCGATTTTGAATTTGCCAGCCCCTATAATCATGTAGGCCAATTCCTTAAAGGAAATCTCTTTCTCTCTCTAGATATATAGATATGTGTGTGTGTGCATGTGTGTAATATATAATAATGTGTATAATATATATTGTTTCTGTTTCTCTGGAGAACCCTGACTAATATATGAATTATCCTTCAACTTAGAAATGTTCATTAATGAGGGATTAAATAAATAAAAGTGAGACCGTAAAAGACAAGTACACAGGCATGCACCAGTGTGGTGCACTCAGGGTGGCAGGTACAGGCTGGGGAGGAGAGAAAGCTGGCTGGGGCAGGCGGGGGCCAGACGATGGCTAGCCTTGACTATCAAGCTGTGGCCCTCTCTTGCCTGCAGGATAGCAAATCTTAGTTAGGTTACTTTTGATTGCAAAAACCAGAAACTGACCCTGGCCAACTTCGGCATAATGAAGAAGCTATGAGAAAGGTATGGGTACGGGTATGCTTCATGAGTCCTTGTGTCCTCATGCCTGGTGCAGATGAGGTCTGCTGGATGCTTAAATGTTAAGCATTTAAGCTTGAAAATGCTTAACAACCAAATCCAGAAACTGGCAGGAGCTAGGGAAATCCCAGAAATCTTGGCAGCAGGAACTCATTACTTGGATTTCTTAAGGATAAATCAGTTGCCACCACTTTTTGTTCTTGATTCCTCTGGTCAAAATGCAGGATCTCAGGAAAGACAATGTGATTGGTCACATGTGAGTCCTCGTGCCCAACCCTTGCACCGGGAGTGCAAGGCAGAATCCCATGTTTGAAATTCTTGCCAGTTGGGTGGTGTCTGCGGCTGCTCCTGGGAAAATGGGGAGTAGAGGCTTGCAGGTAGATCAGCCAGAGTACATGGCACAGGTGACACTGGAATCCCTGACCTGCTAATAAATGAAAACAGGGCCTGATGTCCACTGAGTTGAGCAGCTGGGCCTTTGCTACAGCAAGGACATTGTCCCCACCTCTGGCTGTGTTAGGATCACAGAACACCTGTCACCAGGGAACAGAGTTTTTTCACAGATCCCTGATGTTTCTAGCTGTGTGACCTTAGTCAACACACTCAGCCTCTCTGAAATGCAACATCTGGGGGAAAAAATGAAAGAAAAATGAAGCAAGAAGAAGAAGAGGAAGAAGAAGAAGAAGAAGAAGGAGAAGGAGAAGGAGAAGGAGAAGAAGAGGAAGAGGAGGAAGGAGGAGGAGGAGAAGGAGAAGAGGAAGAGGAGAAGGAGGAGGAGGAGGAAGAAGAAAAAGAAGAAGAAGAAGAAGGAGAAGGAGAAGGAGAAGAAGAAGAAGAAGAAGAAATGTAATGTCCTCATCTGCTTGGGGCAGGCCATTTTACCCACCTTCTGGGCTTCTTAGGAGGATAAAATGAGAAAACGCGTGGGGTGACATCTGGCCCAGGGTCTGACATATTCCAAGTGCTCTGTCCCTCCTTGATGATGATCTGATGATTCAAATGCTCTGTCCCTCCAGTCTTGATGATGCTGAGTCTAGAGGAAGGGCACAAGCAGCCTTTTCCAGTCCGTTTTCAATTAAATTGAGCCCAGCTGCGGCTGGGGCTGGGGCTGGGGGTCTTTGAGCTGGGTTGGGTTGCTCTTTCCTTGGGCTCCCCATTTTCTCTTCCTCCTTCCCGTGCCAGTCCCAGAGGCAGCCTGGAGGCCTTGGCCTTCCTCTGAGATCGTGTCATCAGCAGTCCCTCTCCCTGGCCCCTTTGGGAAGGGAAGTGAAGCTCAACCCTCAGAGGCAGAGAGGGTGGGCCTGGTGGAGACTTAGCTGCCCTAGATCCCTTGAAGATTCCTGGAGGCGCTTCCCAGAATAGGGTTTATGAATCTTCATGACCCTGAAGGTGGGCCTTGTGTCTGTGTGTGAGTCTAGGCGTGCTGTTGACTCACAGGGCTCAGCTCTGAGCCACCAGCCACCCTCCCCATCCACACCCTGGGCCCAGAGCTGGGCTCTGTGGGCTTGAGTTTGGGATATGGAGTGGTATGGTGAAGGAAGGAGCAAAGGTTTTATCCTTAAGAAATCCAGCTGAGGAAGGGATAATGGGACTCCCTTCCAAGCCCAAGACCAGAGGTCCAGGCCAGGCCACGGTTGTGTAGGGGCATGAAAGACCTAGCTCTGGCCTTGTGCAGTGGCTCACACCTGTAATCCCAGCACTTTGAGAGACCGAGGCGGGCAGATCATCTGAGGTCGGGAGCTTCAGACTAGCCTAAACAACCTGGAGAAACCCCATCTCTACTAAAAATCCAAAATTAGCAGGGCGTGGTGGCGCATGACTGTAATCCAGCTACTCAGGCAGCTGAGGCAAGAGAATTGCTTGAAACTGGGCGGCAGAGATTGCGGTGAGTGGAGATCACGCAGCACTGCACTCCAGCCTGGGCAACAAGAGTGAAACTCCATAAAAAGAAAGAAAAAAAGAGAGAGAGAGAAAGAAAGAAAGAGAGAAAGAAAGGAAGAGAGAAAGAAAGAAAGAAAGAAAAGAAAGAAAGAAAGAAAGAAAGAGAAAGGAAGGAAGAAGGAAGGAAGGAAAGAAAGAGAAAGAAAGAAAGAAAGAAAGAAAGAAAGAAAGAAAGAAAGAAAGAAAGAAAGAAAGAAAGAGAAAGAGCCCAGCTCTGAGCCCACTGGGTATGGGTGCAGAGAAGGAGGGTGGCAAATGGAAGAAGAAGTGGAGAGAGCAGATAAGTGAGCCAGAGACACAGAGGGAGGAAGGGAGAAGCAGAACACAGAGAGAAGGTGGAAAGGTGGAGGAGGGTGTGAGAGGCAAAGGGCGAAAAGAAGCCTGGCTAAGAGAGATTTGGGAAAGGAAGAGAGGGAGAGGGAAAGAGGGAGGAGAGAGAGAAGGGAAGGGGGGAAACGCTTAGAGAGAAGGACATATTGAGGGAAGACAAGAGACAGAGAAGAGGAAGAAAAGACAAATGGGTAGACAGAAACAGAACAGAGCGATGGAATGGAAAAAGGAGAGACAAGATGGGGATCACATAGCCTTGGAGGGAGAGAGGAAGCCAGAGGGAGGCCTGGCGGCCACCAGACTCTTGCCAGCTTCCCCAACGTGCGATGGAGGGCGTGCTGGCTGGGAGTCACCTGCCAGCCTCCTGGAGGGCCCGCACCTGATCGGCTTGTTTTCGCCGTTTGAAGCTCTAAATGGTCTATTATCACAGAGAGAGCTCTTCACGTGCTTCCTCCCACCACCACCCCCGAGGAACACATGCTATATTTGTGAGGTGACTCATCTGGCTGCCACAACCTCTGGGATCCCAGGCAGAATGCATGTTAGGAGTTCACCTTCAATTAGCCACAGGGCAGGGGAGACGGGGCCTCAATGGGGAGAGGGTGTGGAAGGAGCGACTCAGATGTGCCAGTCTTCTATCCTGTGGGGATTGGGCTGATGCAGACGGCCAGCAGGATGCTCTGTGGGGGGATGGCATGATGTGAGTGCCCCCCACTCCGGTGCCTTTTTTAAGCTCAGTCTCACGGAGGAACCTTACAAGAGGAATTGTCTAAGAAATTCCTATTTCTCTTGGCAGCAAAGTGACGAGGTGGAGAATGGACACTCTCCCTTCTGGCCACAACTCAACTCCCCAGGCTGTCTAAGTGCCTCCTACATCTCCTTTGTCACATTCATCAGTCATCACGTCACACTCGTTGTGAAGTATTCTCATTATCATCGTGTCTTTCATGCCAGTAGACCGAAAGCTCCCTGACCGCAGAACGAACCAACGAATGACACATGCACCTATTTGAGAATCTACAGATGCTGCGTTTTTATCCCACCGAGGTATTTTTGACAACCATAAGGAAGGTGAAGTTCAGAGACAGGTAGCCACTAACCTGCAGGATACAGCTATAAAGAAGAGTGGGGGATTTAACCAACCCAAATGTGACTGATTGCAGAGTTGTCCCAACCATCTGGGACCCTGTGGCCCCACACAGATCACCATCGACATGCATTAGCCAAGTTATGCAGTGATTGGTACTCTCCTCTTGCATGTTAACCCAATACAATCAGCCAGATGTCCTTAAAGAAAAAGAAGCAAGAGCAGCTGTAGCAGACAGGAGATGTGGTCTTAAAATGGAGAGGCTGGCTAGGTCCAGTTTAAGGGGATTCAGAAGCTGACTGCAGATCTGTGCAATATCCCAGTGATGGTCACTAGAGAGTGCAGGAGGTTGCATCTCCTCCTGGGGAGGGAATGGTGGCTTTCATCTTTTTAGTCCAAAGGTCCCCAGCCTGGGATCACCCTAGGGTGTTCCCACCACGGCATAGATCCCTCTTGCCTCACAATTACCTGTGATTTTCAGGCCAGGATGAGAGGCAGGGCAAGTGAGCTCCATAGAAATACCTGTCTCCACAACCTGCAGGTGCACACACGTACTGCCCAAGCTATTTGGCTCTGCGGGCCTAAGACTCACTTTTGACCCCATCTGTCCTTGGAAACAAAAGGGAGGAAAGGCTGTTTCTTCCACCTCATACTTTAATTTAAAAATATAGGCTTATATTTGCCAGGGACACATGGAATCTAGTCATGACCAATTTGAAATCCTGAAAGACCAGATAAAACCTCTCAGGACAGAAGGGGTGGGACGATAGCAGCAAAGTGCTTCTTCTGATAATTGTCCCAAATTTATACCTCTAAACATCACCAGAGCTGATTCAGTGGAAAGCAGAATTGTTGGAAGAAGGTTGTGGAAGTTATTATAATTTTGGAGCTAATAAAAATCTCTCTCTTGGACAGGCTTGGCCTTGGACATTGCTTGACTCCCACAGCATACCAGATGAAATCTGGTCTCTGGGGACTTTTAAAACATCAATGCCCAAGCCTCAGCAAAGACAAATTACATAAGAATGTCTGGGAGCTATGACTTTTGGGGAGAATGGTTCCTCAAAACACTAACGTCCGATATATCTAATTCCGGGCTCTGCCACCGATCATCTGTGAGTCCTAGAGAAACCACTTCAGTTACTTGATTCTTGGTTTCCCCAAAAGCAAAATGGAGCAAATCATGGTGCACATGTCATGGGGCCGTTGTAAGGGTTTTATGATATTATAGCTGCAAAAAGCCCCGTACTGTGTCTGGCACACATTAGGGATTCAAACATTGGCCATTGTAATTTTATTGTTATTATTCTTATTGATAAATATTGACTAATCACTGGCTAAAATTCTACCCTTCTTTGAATCCTGGAGAAAGCATATGAACTTGATGGTAGATGGGCACCGTTGGGGGAAGATTAATGGAGGTGTCCTGTGCTGCCTAAATGATAAACCTCTAAGTGCAGAAGTGTTTTTTCCTGTTAACCGCTAATTGGAAAATATTAATATCACCCACATTCTCAATTGGCCTAAAACACCCACCACTAGAGGAAATGCTAACGTGCCTGGCTTCGTTTAAGACATAGATTGCAAAGCATGCCATAACCACAGCCAACATTCTGTTGATCATATCGGAGGGAAGCAGAATGCTTTAGCAGTTGATAGAGGGCAGGGATTTAAAGAATTCACTTTACTACCTACATAAACAAAGAATAAGACTTGGAAACGGGGGCTCAGAAGCAAGAAGGGATAATTTCAGTTCTGATGTGTCCATGCAGACCACTCAGGAAAAAACCCACCATGGATGAGTTCCTTCTTGTCACTATAAAATCACCTCTAAAAAGCTATTTTTATAAAGCATGGGTGGGGTTATTCTCAATATTTCTTTCTGTCAAGGTAATAAATCACAAATTCATAAGCCCCTTCAGATAAGGTTAGATGCAGGCCCCTCATTAAGGTGGAACTGACTTCACTTCTACACTCTTCAATCGGGTGACCAAGGACTGATGAGAAATATCAAGTATTTCATAAATATTTATTTTCTAAACATAAAACAATAGAAAAGTGAGGTGTAACATATAGCTTGGATGAAGGATTAAAGTGTTAAGTATGCCATTGATAACATGTGTTTGGCATTTTTACATTAGAACAACATAATGGAGCAATGCTAATGTTAACTTGGAAACACTAATGTGAACTCAACTTAAATCTTTTCCCACTTCTGTCACTAACAGTGGAGACAGCAGCAGCAGCAATAGTACTAATGCCCACAACTCTCATGTGCCCCTAAATGCCCAGACTTTGTCTCTGACAGTTTTCTCCACTTAAAGAAACAGGGGCTCTTTGGAAGGGTTGGCATGAGTAGGGTAAAACAAATGGTTTAAGCCTGGAAGTTTCTTTTGTAACCAGAAAGCAACGATGCTGTCTAGAATATCACAGGGAGGTTCTGCAAGGACTAAGAAGCTAGATTAAAGAGGCTTCCTCTGGTCAGGCTCTGAGATTTTGAATATTAAATAAGATTGATAGCTATAATCAATTAAAACACATGGAGTCTGTGAAGAGCCGTAAGTTCCTAATGAAGCTGTGAAGAGAAAAGTTGATTTAAATGGCAAATGCAATAGGGTTTTATTTCATATTGTTTTTAATGGCAGATTTATATATGGGTGATATTATTTCTTCTATTAAATATATGTTGGGTTATTAAGCATCGCTAGGCACTTTTCTTTATCCTTGTAAGAAGGAAAGAGAGAATTTTGAATACATCTAACAGTATTGAAAAAAATAGAAATTAGTAGTCATGCTTGGTAACATGTAAAAAGGGAACTGATAACATGGCAGGATAATTGGCCAAATGTGCTTGTAAGGACAGCAAACTGCAGGGTTTAAATTCCTCATCTTGGCCGAGTGCAGTGGCTCACACTGTAATCTCAGCACTTTGGGAGGTTGAGGTGGGTGGATCACTTGATCCCGGAAGTTTGAGACCAGCCTGGGAAATATGGAGGGACCTCATCTCAAATACAAAAAACACAAAAAATTAACCAGGCTTGGTAGCCTAATTATCTCTTGAACCTGTGAGCCAGAGGTTGCAGTGAGCTGAGATCACAACACTGCACTCTAGCCTGGGTGACAGAGTGAGACTTTGTCTCAAAAAAAAAAAAAAAAAAAAAAATTCCCTGGTCTCCTGGGAGATGAAGCGCACTTTAGGAAACACTCTTTGTCTTGTCACATGGGTTCCTTAGAAAAGGATACCCATGTGAAGGCATGGACTTTTCTATTCTTAGTTAGGCCACATTTAATCTCCAGTACAATCATGTTGGGAGACACTTTATCAGCTTCAAGTAAGAATCAGTAACCCCAGACCTGCTGGCCTGAGATTATTTTTATTTTGATTCTGGAAGAAATTTGTATTCTTAGGAGAAACTGTATCACTTCATACTCTTATCCTAGGAAATTATCGCATTGACTCTAAGAAAGTAACTGAGAAAATGTAAGAATAAGTATAAAAATGCTTTTTAAAACCAATATATACCCATAATCTTCATACCTTTGTGACCAGTGTAAAGGTAAGTATGAGTATATATTTTTCAATCAGTGTGACATTTTGTGTGCATTTTTGTTGACTTTTTAGGTGTTTGAAACATTTAAGAGAGTCTGACATATTAAACTTATGGTTTTAATTAAAAGTGTTGGAGAGGGTGGTTTAATAATTTTGTAAACAATGATTTATAAGTTTGAGAATTTTTAGTTGTTTCACTTTTTAATAAGTTTTTAATTTATTAATTGTACAGATAGTGTTCGAATGTCGAGAGGAATAGTGTTTAATAGATGTATAAAATTCGGAAGTTAAGTGTTAAACAAAGCACAAATATGAATCAGGAACACTAATCAGTGCTTTGTTTCATATTTAACTGATTCCTGAGTCAATTTTGGTGACAAATATCCTTCCAATGCATCACAGTCCAAAATCCAGAGCCCTCATGTGAGCAAAACAACTCGGTATTACCCTTATGGAACTGTAGTAAGAAGAGAAGGGACTGATACATTTTTCCTTGGGGTATGTCATGCTGAGCTTGCATTTTACTATGGCAATTCTTAGGAAAGGAGAAGTCTTCATGTCTTAAAGGAATTGATCAAATGGAGCTTTTCTCGGTCCTTTGCAGAAGGTGAGGGGGATCTTTGGGACGGAGTCCTAACCTCTTCCCCAGTTATCTCTGGTGCTTTCTGCTAGTGCCTGCTAAGACCTGAAGTTTACTTCTTTTCCCTCAGAACTCTGAGATTCTTATTTTATTAACTCATATAATCAGGATTTTATAGTCTAGGAAAACAGACCATTACCTGCTTAGCGCCTCCAGCTGGTGACTTCTTAGAAATACAACAAACCCCCTAGTTCTCTTAGTAACCAAAGGAGCAGGGTCCTTTCTGAAGGCTTGAATTCTATCTGACACCACACATTTGTGAATTTCTCTGCTTTGATGCCTTCTTGACAGGCAACTTGCAATCCCCCTTTTCAAAGTCTAAAGAAAACAGGATTGAAACATTTGGGAGCAAATGTCCTGCAAATATTGCCAATCTTTTTTTTTCCCTCCTTTTCATTAACCACATTGAGAGTCATGCATGAAACTTGGATCTATATTGGTGTTTCGTTTATAGGAAGTGTTCGACTGTCTATCATTTTTATTCACCCTAAGCACCTTGAACATCCTACGGAACTGTAATCTTGAAAGCTAATGCTTCGTGAGAAACCTTTTCTTTTTTCCTTTGGAGCTTACAAGTGTGTCCTATTTAAAAGGAATCCAAGATGCCAAAATTCTCACATAGAAACTTAGACATCTTGGCAATTGTTCTTGCAATGAAAAACTGGGCTTGGTAGAGAAATGGTTTCCCTGGGAAACTGACCATGGGAAACTGACTTTGGAGTCGCACAGTCTTACAGTAAACCTTTAGACATGGGCTGAGTTCAGAGTCCCTAGGGCCATCTGGAGCTGCCAGCCAGAGAGTAAGACAACTTTGTGAGGGTGGTAGAGAGAGGGTCCCACAAGCTCGAGGGATCTTCACTCCATCAGGGCTGCCATTAACAGCAGGTGCCCTCATGGGACTGGACGGCCAGGGAAGCTTGTCCTCCAGCCACGAGTGTTGCAGAGTCTCTTAGACCATTAAAAGAGCCAAATTAAAGGAACATGTAAACTTTTCCTAAGTCTGCGATATCTTTCTAACCATTATGCCCCCAAACTTTATGATAATTATGTAATAACTAAGCAAGGAACTTACAAAAGACATCAAACGAATACAACTACAATAAAGTCCATTTGGATAAAGCCCCAAGTCTTTACCTGCCCCCCTGCCCCCATGAGGCCGCCTATCATTTGACCACTGTTGCCTCTCTGGCTTCATCTTGGCAGGTCGCCTCATGTGCCCTCTGCACTGAAAGATGGAGGTAGGTGTCTCGGACTCAACCTCCCAGGAGGCATGAAGATCTGAGATCCACTTCAATGACCCTTCCGCCATGAACCCTCCCCTGACACCTCCCCAGCAACAAGTTGAATTGGTACCATCTTCCCTGGCTGCACTTCTGTTGGAGTTTTTGTCATATTCTACTGCAAATATTAATTTACAGATCTATGAAGATGTGGGCTCTGCGGACAGGGCTGTGTTGGATTCATCGCTATCTCTCCAGTGGCCTATAGGGCGCAGCACTCAAAAATGTTTGTTCAAGGAGTGAGCAACAGCCACTAATGACTCCAAACCTGGCTATCAAATAAATAGATTAAGAGCCAACCCAGCCGGGTGCGTTGACTCACGCCTCTAATCCCAGTACTTTGGGGACCCGGCTGGGTGCGTTGACTCACGCCTCTAATCCCAGCACTTTGGGGGGCCCAGGTGGGTGGATCACGAGGTCAGGAGTTCAAGACCAGCCTGGCCAACATGGTGAAACCACGTCTCTACTAAAAAATACAAAAATTAGCTGAGCATGGTGGTGTGTGCCTGTAATCCCAGCTACTTGGGAGGCTGAGGCAGGAGAATTGCTTGAACTGGGACCCAGGAGGCAGAGATTGCAGTGAGCCGAGATTGCACCACTGCACTCCAGCCTGGGCCACAGAGTGAGACTCTGTCTCAAAAAAAAAAAAAAGAAAAAGAAAAAGAAAAAAGAAAAAGAAAAAGAAAAGACAACCAATGAAATAAACACCTTTAGGGGACAGTTATAGCTTAGACTTTTCACAATAAATATTTACTTTCTGATATATATATATCCCCAGAGTGAATTTACATATCCAAGTAACATATAAGAAATGTCTTCATTTCTCAGCCCAAGAAAAGGCCATTTATTTACTGACTTATTTATTTACTTAATTCTACTTTTTTGAGCAGTGTTAGGTTCACAGTAAAATTGAGCAGGAAGTACAGAGAATTCTCATATATCTGTCTCCATAAACGTACAACTTCCCTCACTTCAACATTCCACATTAGAGTGATGCATTTATTACAATCTGTCAACGGACATTAACACATCATTATCACCCAAAGTCTATAGTTTACATTAGGATTCACTCTTAGTCTTGTAGGGAAGGCCATTTATAATAAAATAGTGTACATTCCCAGACTGTCTCTGTGCTTCGTAATTTATGTTGAGCATTACTGCAAGGATGTGGTGAGAATATTTTCATTTTTCATGAATAGAAGGATCATGAGACTCTTTGATGTATAGTAGGGAGTGATGTGTTAGCTGGTGAGATTGTAGTGCTTTTCCTTAAGAATGGATCTCTAAAGCAGAAGTCAGCAGAAATACGCAACTTTCTGTACCAAAATTTGCCTTATGATCAAAATTTCAGGCCAGCAGCCATTTCAGTGAGTCATAGCACCATCCCAAGACCATAACTTTGATACAAGCCACCACTGAAAGGTCAAAATTCAAGACAAATTATCATATGCCTCTTTTCTAAGGCTAAACAAAAAATTTTCTATTCATATTGTGTTTATCAGCAGTATGCCTTTAACTAATTAGCCATGAAGAAGGGGGAGAAAACCCAGATTGGAACAGAGGATAAGTTTACCATCTAATGTATGACACCAAGACAGTTAAGTCAAAATGTAGAGAAGCAGAATCTGTTTGTTCCTGTTGGAATTGAAAGGACAGCTCAACACTTTGATATTTCATCATCTGTTATTGTAATTAGTCAGAGATATGAGCATCTAAAAATTTGGAACTGCAAATTAGAAACAAGTTTAAGCTAGGTGTAGTAGCTCATGCCTGTAATCCCAGCACTTCGGGAGGCCAAGGCTGGCGGATTGCTTGAGCTCAGGAGTTAAAGACCATCCTGGGCAACATGGCAAAAAACTGTCTCTACAAAAAATACAAAAATTAGTGAGGCATGGTGGCACAGGCCTGTAGTCACAGGTACTCGGGAGGCTGAAGTGGGAGAATCACTTGAGCCTGCAGAGGTTGAGGCTGCAGTGAGCTGAGATTGCACCACCGCATTCCAGCCTGGGTGACACAGTGAGACCCTGTCTCAAAAAAAAAGTTTAAACCAAAATTGTTCTAATAATCATTTCTTCTCCCTGACCCCAGAAAAAGCATGGGCCACTTGCCACCCCTCAGCCTACTTCTGACAAGGGGGGAATTTTGGATGATTCAGGATTTGGCCCTGAGCTGGCAATAGGATCAGTTTCTTCTCAGCAGGGAGTGGATCCCTGAACAAAATTGGGTCTGTTAGTAAGGCAGTGGGGGAAGGGAGGGGAGGACATGGAGGTGGGCTAATCAGTCTGCTTCGGCTTTGAGGGCCTTTGTGGTTCTGCAGATAAGAACCCCCCCAAAGAGGCCCTGCTGCAGTTGTGTTTGGAGCAGCATCCAGAACAGAAAGATATATTGAGATTTCCTGTAACTTTGTAACTTCTCCTTTTGTTTTGTTATTTTTATCTCCTCTATTTCCCTGTCTTACCAGCAGGGAGAGCCCTTAACTTAGAACAATCTAAGAAAAGCTGCTGTCTTGTTCCAGGACAGCTGTGTGGGAGTCACCTCTCTGGGTCTGCAGCAGGAGACAGGTAGGTTCCTCCCAGTACAGCCCTCCTCTTCTGGACAGAAGCGAGTGGACTAGTTTCCAAAGCTATGTTCGAATTAACACTTAGGCCAGTGCCTGGCATGCAGGAGGTGGTAAATGTGAGGCTGAAATAAATGTGCAGAAATGGATATGGTGGAGAGGGAAGTCGAGCAATGAAATAAAAAGACTTGGAAGTTGGTCACACTGAGAGTTGAAGCCAGCTAGACTCTGGGTCAGGTGAGGACGTGAAGAACTTTTCTGTCTTACAAGGGGATTGTAAAATGCACCAATCAGCACTCTGTAGCTAGCTAGAGGTTTGTAAAATGTACCAATCAGTGCTCTATAAAAATGCACCAATCAATGCTCTGTAGCTAGCTAGAGGTTTGTAAAATAGACCAATCAGCGCTCTGTAAAGTGGACCAATCAACACTTTGTAAAATGAACCAATCAACACTCTGTAAAATGGACCAATCAGCAGGACAAGGGCGGGGACAAATAAGGCAATAAAAGCTGGCTACCCCAGCCAGCAGCAGCAACCTGCTGGGGTCCCCTTCCACATGGTGGAAGGTACAGTCTGTCGCTCTTCACAATAAATCTTGCTGCTGCTCAATCTTTGAGTCCTTGCCATTTTTAAGAGCTGTCACACTCACTGTGAAGGTCCCGTGACTTCATTATTGAAGTCAGTGAGACCACAAACCCACAGACACAACACCTGGGTTCCACTCCCAGCATTGCTGTTTCCTGGATGTGTGACCTTGGACAACTCACTTACCCTCTCTGAACCCTCCGTTTTATTCATCAGCAAAATGCAGGTAATACCACTGAAGCTAGAGGAGTCTATGAGAATCAGAAATAACACATGTAAAGCTCATGGAATATGGGGCCTGGTGCTTACTAGGTGCTCAATAAATGGAAGCTGACTTCTCTCCTAGACTAATTCTCTTGTAAGGGAGGGAACAATGGCTAACCTCCACACTTCTAGGTTCTTTGACTGGGCTATAAATTAAATTTACGTAAGACAGATTAGCAGAAGCAAAAACATTTCTAATTTACGTGCATAGGCATGGGGAGGGTCCCACAATACATGAGACTCAAAGAAGGGCCAGATGATGAAGCTAACGTAGCATCCTGAGCTACAGAAAGGAATAGGGGTGCTTTGGGTTTCTCGGAGATGGTGGAGTTCTGGGAGGGTGAGGGCAGGAAATGTATGATAAGTAAAGGTTGTCTCGTTATAAAGATAAAAAGCCTCTCGGGTAATAAAAGTTGTCTCTGAGCAGCCCTCTTCCTGATACAGATTGTTTTACTAATGTGGATTTCCTTTATAGATGTAAATTTCCTTTACAAAAGGACAGCTTTTCAGAGCTACTACTGTGTCTGCAGTTTCTCATAATAACGAGCTTGAAAAATGCCAAAGAAGTAGATTTTGCTGTGGCAGATTCCTGGTCTTCTACAGTCATATTTTGGAGTGGTGTGTCCTGACACCAAACACAGTCTAATTATTTTCTAAATTCATGTGCCATATCCTAGCCCTGTGTCACCTGCACCAACACTACCCTGTCTCCTTGCTCATGCCACACCCTGGTGTGAGGCTGGGTCAGAGAACTGGCGAAGATGCCGGGACCCTGTTGGCATCATGGGATTAGTGGGTCAACTTCCCTGGGGGTGGATTTGTGAACAAAATTGGGTCTGTTAGCAAGGAAGTGCAGTGGGGGGAAAGGAGGAAATAGGGGTGGGCTTTGTGGATGAAGTGGCAAGAGTTCAGTCTGTCCCCTTGGAAAACCACAGGTGTGGCATATCATGAGTGCAGGTGTCACTCACGGCCCCCACGCCAAGCTGCCAGGGGCCCTGGTGCTCAGCCGAACCTCTGCATTCCCTTAGACTTCAGTGTGAGGTTGCTTTGATTATTAAAATCTCCTGCCCCCTCCCTGATTTCTCAGGGGTGAGGACTTTATTGGTAAGAAGGGTGGACTCTGGAGTTGGCCAGAGTTCTAATTCTGGCTCTACCATTGACTGGCTTTGTAAATTCGGGCACATTGCTTTTGCCTCCCTGTGCCTCAGTTTTCTCAGCTATAAAATAGGCACAACACTGGTACACATCTTACAATATTACTAACAAGTACAGCGACTGTGAGATTTAGCTAACTAGTACATATGACAATATGACATCCTTGGTACAGGGTCTGCAAAGCACTTAATAAATGTCAGTTATAGACAATTCTCAGAAAAAGATATACAAATGGCTAACAAACATATGAAAAAATGCTCAACATCACTAATGATCAGGGAAATGCAAATCAAAACCATGGTGCAATACTACCTCATTCCTGCAAGAATAGTCATAATAAATCAAAAAACAGTAGATGTAGGTGTGGATGCAGTGAACAGGGAACACTTCTACACTGCTGGTGGGAATGTAAGCTAGAACAGCCGCTCTGGAAAACAGTGAACAGTGTGGAGATTCCTTAGATTACTAAAAGTAGAACTACCATTCGATCCAGCAATTCTACTACTGGGTATCTATCCAAAGAAAAAGAAGTCATTATATGAAAAAGATACTTGCACACACATGTTTACAGTAGCACAATTCACAATTGCACAATTGTGGAACTGACCCAAATGTCCATCAGTCAAAGAGTGAATAAAGAAACTGTGGTATATATATACAATGGAATACTAAGCCATAAAAAGGAATGAATTAATAGCATTTGTAATGACCTAGATGAGATTGGAGACTTATTCTAAGTGAAGCAACTCAGGAATGGAAAACCAAACATCGTATGTTCTCACTGATGTGTGGGAACTAAGCTATGAGGACGCAAAGGCATAAAACTGATACAATAGACTTTGGGAACTTGTGGGGAAGGGTGGGAGGGGGGCGAGGGATAAAAGATTGCAAATAGGGTGCAGTGTATACTGCTCGTGTGATGGGTGCACCAAAATCTCACAAATCACCACTGAAGAACTTACTCATGTAACCAGCCACCACCTGTACACCAATAACTATGGAAAAATAAAAATTTTGTAAAAGTCAGTTATTACTGTGATCATCAGAGATCCCCAATTTCACCCCATCCCTTACCCAGGCAGGCAGATCTACAGGCCTGTGGGGCAGGTACCACCCCAGTGTGAATCCACCCTTGCAGTTTTGCCTCCATCTGCCTGGGGAGGCCTGTCATTGCGAGAGCTTTCTTCTGAATCTCACAGTGGCTCTGTCTGGTTTGGACTGAGACAACTCCCGTCTTGTACATGAGATAGCTGAGGCCCAGAGAGGATGCCTGCCTTCAGCAGGTTCTGAGCAGTTTGTAGCAGAAGGAGGATTGAGTCCCAGGTCTCCTGACTCCATGTTTGGTGCTCTTTCCATCCCACCCTCAGAGTCTGGAGAATAAGGGGGGTGGGCTACCAGAGGAAGGGTCAGGTACTGCTTCCACAAACCGTGCTCCTGCGGAGGCCAGAAAAAGCTCTGACACTTCCACCCCACAGCCTCCATGACTCCCACGTGGCTGCCAGGAGGCCTCCGACGGAGATGTGAAAAATGAACCAGTAAATGTATCATGACTTGTGAGGCTGTCTTAATAATTAAATTTTATTAAAATGAACACCAAGAAATTTCCTGACATGGTCTGCCTGGGAGGAGCTCATCAAAAGGTGATAAATGAGTGGGTTCTGGGGAAAGAGAATCTAAAGGGGAAAGTAGGGACAGAGAGAGAGGCCCCAGGGTGGAGAAGAGAGGGAGGTGGCAGGGGGAAGCTCAGGAGCCCTGAGCAACAGTTCAGTTCAGCACCTGGTCCGCTGCTTCCCTGCTTTGCTTGGAATTACTGCTGAGGGCACTCAGGGCCTTGCAGACTGGCATGCTGAGCCAAGCTTCAGTCACGCCTTTAAACCCCAGCTGGGCCACTAGTAACTGTGGCAGCTCTCCTTCCTGGGTCTTCCTCCCTGAGGTGTGAAAAGGAGACGGATCGAAGCAAACTACGCTGGCCCTGGAAGGGAAGTGGGTGGCCATCCATTTATGGGAAACTTGGTCATCCGGTCTGCAGACATTGACTAATATACTCACCAAACAGTGGTTTCTTCTGGACAAGGTACTGGGAGTGGGGAGGGTGTTATTTAGAGCAACTCTCTTATTTGGGTTTTCCACAATAAGCATTGATTGCTTTTGTACAGAAAATGAATGAACACTTCCACCCCATACAAATTCTAGAGCACCCAATTGATCGTTCAAGATAGGGGGTCAGATGGAGAAGAGACCCCTCTTAGGAGCCTGCCAGGTAGGTACTCCTCTCCCCAAGCATGGAAATAAAGGAAAATCTAGAAATTCCAGGCACCTAGCTAGCCTTGAGAAGTAAATGAGCAACCTGACAAGCAAGAAGGTAATAGTAGCTTAAGACAATAGCCAAGGAAATTAGAGTCAGAGAATATTTGGTTTCCTATAGAAACTAAAGATAACGTCTCAACCTATGTCCCTGAGTTGTGTTTCAGAAACCCAGACCTCCACCAAATGGAAAGTACCATCTGCAGGCACAGAGACTTCAGATAAGGGGAAGCTGAGGACCGAACTTGGATCGCCATGCTTTCTTCTAAGTTTCTTCCTGAGGGACCTGGAAGAGATCATGCCCGTGGGCAAGAGCTAACATTCCTTTCTGCCTACACCAAAACTGTAGACAAACCTTCACCTCCTTAACCCATCACAAACCGGAAAATCTTTGAATCCACCTTTGACTTGCCACACTCCCAAACTTCTGCTTCAAGATGTCTTGCCTTTTTAGGCCAAACCAACGCGTAGTCTCCATGTATTTATGATTTTGCCTGTAACCTCTGCCCCTCTACCTCTAAAAACCCTTACCTGTAAGCCATCAGGGAGTTCTGGTCTTACACATGAGCTGCCCAATTCTGCTTGCGTGGTGCCCTGCAATAAACGCCTCACTTTCTCTGGCTGCAATCCCAAAATCAGTGTTTGGCTTCACTGTGCCGGGTGGGCACACCCAAGGTCGGTTCAGTAACAAGAGTACAAGTCTGCTGAGAGACAGGCCCTGCCCTTGGGGCACTCACGGTGGTCTAGGGGAGAGGGGGCATAGGGCAATTCTCTTACAGGCATGTTGATTCTGTTGTGTTAAGGGCTGGGGCAGAGGTGGCTAATGTGGGGCGTAGGGAGGAGCCTCAGGAAAGGTTCCCTGGGCAAGGGGACACCTGAGCTGAGATGTGAAGAAGAGCTCTTTTGCTGTTTAGTAGAAGAGACGAGGAAAGGAGAAAGTGGGGGCCGGATGTGCTCAAGTGAACGTGCAGAGGCTGGAATGAGCACTGGGAATTCAAAGACTGGCAGCTAGTTCTGTAGGAATGGGGTGACAGCTCAGATTGGCTCTTCCTTTTTCACACAAGGATATCAATTCCACTATCTATCTGGCTGATAACTCTGCCCTCAATCAACAATAGCCCAGAATAATGACATTCTGGGCCTTGCCAGGAAATATGTGAACCTGTTATTTATGGAGGATAGAGTGAAGGACATTCATTCTGCAAGAGTATAGGTTTTATCCTTGAATCAAGTCAGGTCATCAGAAAACTTGTACCCAAGGACAGAGAGATCAATGGAAGAGAATAGAAAGGCCAGAAATAGACCCAGATACAAATGGGAATTCATTGCTAGATAAAGGTAGCTTTGCAATGCATCAAGGAAAAGATGGCTCAGCCAGGGGACACTGTCAGGATAGTTGACCAGCCATTTGGAATAAAACAAAACTGAAGCTTCGCGCCTCACATCCAACCATGATTGCTCCAATATTGACAGGTAAAAAAAATGAGACTACAAAATAGAGGAAGAAAGCATGGATAATGTTTTCATAATATTAGAGTAGGAGGAAGTCATTCTAAGAACATCAGTCTCAAAAGCCACAAAAGAAAAGGCTGAAAATTTTGATTACAAGAACATAAAAACTTCTAGATAATGATATGCGCAACATCAAAAGGAAAGAGATAGGGGCAGAAGAAGGGAGATTTTCAAAGGGGAACTCCTGAAGAGTTTTAAGTAAGAGATTGTACGGTAGAGGGTGGAGTGGGTGATGAATTGTCAGAGTTTTATATTTTGAAAAAACATCTCTCTGGCTATGCTGGGGATTGTAGAATGAGAGAAGACTGACTGGATGTAGAGAGAAATGCAGTGTAGGTGAGAATAAGAGAAAAGGCTATTGTGATGGGCCAGATAGGAGATGGTGGCCGCTTGGGCTAGGGTGGAGCTGGGCAGCATGCAGTGGGTGGAATGGAAAGACACCTGGAAGCAGAAATCCACGTGAGGTTTGGCAGTGCACTGGATAAAGGGGTCATAGGGGAGTGGGTGTCAAGGATTCCCATTTTCCAGGTTCACAAAGCCAGATGGTGGTGGTACCATCTGCTGAGACAGGAAAGACAAGAAAGGATGGGTTTTGTGGTGAGGGTGGGAGGTGTATGGTTTTTTCAGACTTGCTGAATTGGAGATGCCTTTTTTTTTTTTTTTTTTTTATCCTCTGAGACAGAGTTTTATTCTGTTGCACAGGCTGGAGTGCAGTGGTGTGATCGCGGCTTACTGCAGCCTCGACCTCCCAGGCTCAAGTCATTCTCCTATCTCAGCCTCCCGAGTAGCAGGGACTACAGGTGCAAGCCACTGTGCCCAGCTGGTTTTTTTGTATTTATTCTAGAGACGAAGTTTCTCTATGTTGCCCAGGCTGGTCTAGTGTTCCTCCTCCCAAAGTGCTCAGACGACGGGCATGAGCCACTGAGCCAGCCCTTGAGATGGCTTTGAGCAGAGCCAACCTCATGGGCCAGGGACCTGTCACATAGGGTCCCAAATTTGGTTTAATACTCTTTTTGTCACCATCTTGAAATCCTTAATAATTTTTACACAGGGACTTGCATTTTAATTTTGCACCCAGCCTGCTCCTGCCTTTGAGTCACCTAGGAGTCAATGCTGTGAAATATTCAGATGTCTCAGGAGCACGGAGGAAACTTCTGAGCTGCAGATAAACAATGTGTGAGTCATCTCCACTTAAGCAGTGGCTGGAGACCTGGGCGGGTTATACTCCTTTCAGGAAATGCTTAGGATGACAAGAGGACAACTAGGGCCTGAGTTTTCACGTACGTGGAGATGTAATGTCTAGGTAGGAGAGGGTATGAAAGTAGAAGGGGATGGAGCAGCAGGAGAATGTGGGAAGCTCTCAGGAGGGAGGGTATAGAGAAAGAGCACATGTCGAAAACCAGAGAGCGAGAGATGTGAGAACTGAGAAGCCTCTAACGGGTTTGGTAAGGTGGAGGACATTGGTGCCTTAAAAAGCACAGTCTTCATACAGTGAGTGGCTGGGGAGACAGGAAGTAGAGACCGTGAGAGGATCCACTCTTGAGAGAAGTTTTGGCACCACCCGGAGGGGAGGCGTGAGGCTACACCCCAAAGGCGATGAGGAAGGAGAGAGGAATGTTCATCTTTATTCTTATGGGAAACATGAACATGTTTTTAAGATAGATTGTTTTTTGCTTGTTTATTTGTTTTGAGGCAGGGTCTCCCCCTGTTGCCCAGGCAGGAGTCCAGAGCACGATCATGGTTCACTATAGCCTTGAATTCCTGGGCTCAAGTGATCCTACTGCTTCACCCTCCTAAATAGCTGGGACTGCAGGTGTATGCCACCATGCTCAGCTAATTTTACGTTTTTTTTTTTTTTTCCGGATAGGGTCTCACTATGTTGCCCAGACTGATCTTGAACTTCTGGCCTCAAAGAATCCTCTTGTCTCAGCCTCCCAAAGCTTGAGGATTATAGGCATGAACCACCACACCCAGCTCAAGTTATATTGTTAAGCACAAAAGCAGTACATAATATTAGATGCAGAATATACGTCTTTGTTGAAAAATGGGGCTGGGGACAGATTCTATGCTTATGCAAGGAACATTTCTGGGCAGAAACACAAGAAACTTGTAATGTTAGTCACCTCTGGGAAATGGTGCAAAGGGCTTCAGCTTTTTCCTTCCATACTGGTTGATTTTTTTTTAAATTATAACCATAAAAAATTTTTTTTTGAGACAGGGTCTCACTGTGTCTCCCAGGCTGGAGTGCAGTGGTGTGATCTCGGCTCGCTGCACTCTCCACCTCCCGGGCTCAGGTGATCCTCCCACCTCAGTCTCCTGAGTTGCGGTGTGCCACCACACCCAGCTAATTTTTGTATTTTTTTAGTAGAGATAAGGTCTCTCCATGTTGCCCAGGCTGGCCTCAAACTCCTGGGCTCAAGCTATCCACCCACCTCAGCCTCCCAAAGTACTGAGATTACAGGAGTGAGCCACTGCACCTAGCCTAATGGTACTTTTTAAATAATAAAAAAAAAACTATTAATTTCATGCCCTCAAGAACAGCTCTCAGGCACCAAAAATATTGATTAAACGTCTATCTGGTTTTCAAAATTAACATTCAATTTATTAAAGTAACAAATTCATACGGACCCAAAGTTCCTCCATAAGCTTTGAAATTCAGCTTACAAATCTTATTATTTATTTATAAGTCTAGCAAATTTTAACAATCACTTTTAAGAGTACCTTTGAGAAATGTTTTGTCTTATTTACAAATGTTTTTAATTAAATTGCTCTAAACGTTGTAAACTGCATTTATAGGCTTAATATATTTTAATTCCTTTTTAAGTACTTCACTTGTCTAACAAACCTTCTCGGATATTTAAGTAATTGTTATAAATCTAATTCATTAAACTTCTAAATACGGCAAGGCTTAAAATCTTTTACAGCTTCCAAATCTTATTTAAATACAGTAAGATTTCAACTTAGAATCTGATGTCAAAGTCAATTGCTCCATTAAACATTTTGTATTAGAAGGAAAGTTCATGTGTGACTCTGAAAGGCCACAGATTCTTAAACATTACAAGTGTGTAAACATAGATTATTTCAAAGCACACATATCTTAATAGAAAGAATATAGTTCTATTCTATGTTTCTATACTTAGTTTTGTTTTGTTTTGAGATGGAATCTGGCTTTGTTGCCCAGGCTGGAGTGCAATGGCGTGATCTCATCTCACTGCAACCTCTGCCCCCCCGGGGTTCAAGGGATTCTCCTGCCTTAACCTCCTGAGTAGCTGGGACTACAGACAGGTGCCAACACACCTAGCTAATTTTTGTATTTTTAGTAGAGATGGGTTTTTGCCATGTTGATTAGACTTGTCTCGAACTCCTGACCTCAGGTGATCCACCTGCCTTGGCCTGTCAAAGCCCTGGGATTACAGGCATGAGCTACCGTGCCTGGACTATACTTAGTTCTAAATCTTCCTTAGGTTAGAAGATGCTCACCTATGATCCTGCCAATGTCATCTTCCTCATTCTAAGAACCTGAGCATGGGTGGGGCCTCCCTCTGCTCCCTGCTACCTCCCTGGCCCTGCACCAGCCTCTCCTTCCTTCCTGTGGTAGTGAAGAAGCTGTTCCTCCTCCCCACTCAGGCCAAAATCACCTTTGTTTCATAAAGATCCTCCAACTTTCTTACAGGTTGGTGCAAAAGTAATGGCAGTCCTTGCCACACTTGCCTGATATTCATCATTCTTTTCTCTCATATAGATCTAATCATTTCCTCTCAACTTGGACAATTTCACATCATCATTTTAAATATGCTCAGGTCTCTCTCTTAAAAACAATAAAGCTAAAAACGTCGACCCCTGCACCCTATTAGTCACCTTCCTGTCTACCTCTGGCTCACGGCCAGCTGCTTTCAGAAGCTGTCTACACTGGGTATCTTTATTTCCCCACTTTTGCCATCCACCAGCACGTTCCATCTGCCTCTCCTTGTCAACTGCACCAAAACTTCTCTCCCTAAGGTAACCAATGATAGTCATGTCATCACATCCAACGGCTACTTTTGAGTCTCGGTTTTATTACACTCAAATTCTCAGTAACATTTGACTCAGGACTTGGTTTATTTGAGACATTGTACTCCCTTGCCTTCCGTGAAATCATCCTTTTTGATTTTAATTCATCCTTCTTGGCCATTCCTACTGCTATAGACTGAATACTTGTGACCCCTAAAGTTCATATACTGAAATCTTAACCCTCAAGGTGATGGTACTAGGAGGTGGGGACTTTGGGACTAGGTGATTAGGTCATGAGCGTGGAGTCTTCGTGAGGTGATTAGGTCATGAGGGTGGAGTCTTCGTGAATGGGATTAGTGTCCTCATAAATGAAGTCCCAGAGCTTCCTTACATCTCTACCATGTGAGAGAACATAGCCAGAAGGCAGCATCTATAGCCAGGAGGCAGACTCTCACTTGCACCTCGATCCTAGATTTCCCAGCCTCCAGAACTGTGAGAAATGAATTTCTGCGGTTTGTAAGCCACTCACGCCATGGTACTTTGTTATAGCAGTCTGAATGCACTAAGACAAATTTTCTGCTTCTAATAATGGATTTCTTTAAGCCTTGGCCCTGGATCCTTTACTCATTTCACCCTCTGCTTTTTCCCTGGAAATTCCATCCATTTAAAAATTGTGTTTATTTTATTACCATCTCTTTGCAGATGACTGCTAGGGTTAGATCTTCACCTCAGAACTTTCTTCTAAGCCCCAAACCTACATATCCACATTCTGACTAAACATATTAATGTGGATCTACATATCAGCTTGAATTCATGCTTTCTCCCCTGCCAATCACATCCTCCTCTTGGGTGTCCTTTCTCAGTGAATGACACCACCGTTCATTCTGTTTGCAAGCCAGATTTGGGAGTTACTCTTGACACTGCCTTCTCTCTCTCTACTTCATACATCATCTGTCACCATTCCCTGTATATTTTAATTTAAAAATTCTCTCTTAAACCTCCCCTCTTGTCTTCTTCTCAATTTGAGCCCCAACCACTATTATTTCTTTACTGGAAAAATGCAGTAGTCTCCTCCTTGGTCTCCCACATCTGCCCTGTGTTACCCTCTCACTGGTCCTCCAAACCACAGTTCACCATTCCAATTAGTTACAAACATGGCCTTTCTGACCCTCCCCCTGTTGGATTCTCCTGCTGCCTCCTCGTGCTCCATGTGGTTCAGAGACATTGGTCTTTCAGTTGCAGGAATGGACCATCTCCCTCCCTCTTGGGACCTTGTACATGTTCTAGAATATTCTCCTGAGGACCTTCCCCCAACACCTGCTTAACTAGCAAATTTCTTTCTGTTTCTTAGAGATCCTAGTTCGAGAAGCCTTCTCTGCCCTCCGGACCTGGATAAGGTTCAGAGCAGTATCTGAATACACGTATTTTTTTTCTCTCTCTTTCTCTCTCTCTTTGTATTTGTGTGTGTGTGTGATCAAGGTCTGACTCCATCAGTAGACTGTCCCTTGAGGTTAGGAAGCATCTATTTTTTGTAGCCGGGCGCGGTAGCTCAAGCCTGTAATTCCAGCACTTTGGGAGGCCGAGACGGGCGGATCACGAGGTCAGGAGATCGAGACCATCCTGGCTAACACGGTGAAACTCCGTCTCTACTAAAAAAAAAAATACAAAAAGCTAGCTGGGCGAGGTGGCGGGCGCCTGTAGTCCTAGCTACTTGGGAGGCTGAGGCAGGAGAATGACGTGAACCCGGGAGGCGGAGCTTGCAGTGAGCTGAGATCCGGCTACTGCGCTCCAGCAAAAAAAAAAAAAAAAAAAGGAAGCATCTATTTTTTGTTACTTCAGTGTCGTCAGAACCTAGCACAGTACTTGGTACACAGTAGGTGCTCAATAAATTGTTGACAAATGGCAAATGCTGTGGAGGCCAATGCCTTTCACAGGTTCCTTGGATGAAGACATTTCTTTGAGCAATAACAGCTTGGAAAAGCTCAGTTTTCTCTAAAGGACTAATGTGTGAGAGGGAAGCAGGGGAAGGAGGATGTGAAGAAGAATGGGTGGTTTATAGCCTCCAATAAGGGGCAGGCTGGGTTTTCCCCCTAGGAATTTGCAGAATCAGGTTCACATTCTAATGAGAATAATTGATATATTGTAGGATCTATAGCAAAGGTTTGTAGTACTGAAAAATTTTATCATCTGTATGAAATTTTGTGTCTCCTCCCCACAAGCTGTAGCATGTTAACTCAGCCAACTCTGGGTGTCTGCATCTCTCTCCAGCGTCCAGCATGTCCCAGCAGTGCTCATGTTCCAGAAGGATCCCTCACGTGGCTTGGAAGTTGAAAGACTGAAAGCTCACCAGAACAGGTGGAGCACGTGTACAGAGAGCACTTGTGGCACACAGGTGATGGTGGAAGTGATCATATGGGAGCTCTGGGGCTTGCCTCTTAATCATCTGGGTACCCACACTCAAGCCAGTAGGGTAGAGACCAGAAAGCAGGCTGTCCACTGAGTGGACACTTTCAGAAATGTGGATGAGGCACAATACACCCTTTCTGGTCGCTGGATGAGGTTTCTACAGTCAGACTTTGGGGGTTTAGAATTCCATGATTCCCGTGCTTCTTGAGCTGTCTGTTCACAGGTCCTTTGTCGGAGAAACTCAAGAGTGTTGTTGGTAGTGGCTGAGAGGATGCAATGTCTTTATACTCAGGGCAGATCTGAATGTGCACCCCCATTTGTGGTTACCCAGCTCTCTGACCTCAAGCAATTCTCCATACTTCTTTGAGCCTTGGCTCTGCATCTGAAATACTAAGATAGTGGTTCCACTTGACTGCATTGTTGTGAGGTTTTGAGATGATAAATATTACCATACTCAGTTCAGTGTTTTCACTGCCATAGCTTTGAAGTAAGATTTGAAATCAAGAAGTGCAAGATGGACTTTGTCCAGCTTTATTCTTTATCAAGATTGTTTTGGCTATTTAGGGTCACTTGCAATCCATATGAATTTCAGCAATAGCTTTTCCATTTCTGCAAAAATGGCCGTGGGATTTTGACAGGGGTTGCATTAAATCTGTAAATAACTTTGCAGTATAAATAACTACAAAAAATGCTATGAAACTTTGATAGAGATTGCATCAAATCACTTCGAACCTATAAATCAATTTGTAAATCACTTTATAATATTGTTAAGTATTGCCATCTTAACAATACAAGTCTTCTGAGCATGGACATGGATGTCTTTGCATTTATTTCCATCTTTAATTTCTTTCAATGATATTTTGTCATGTTTTTAGTATAAGTTTTAGACTTCTGTTAAATTTATTCATAAGGATTTTATTTTCTTGATGCTATTGTAAGTGGTATTGTTTTTTGAATTTTATTTTTGGATTATTCATTACTAGTGTGTAGGAATTTTAATTTTATATCCTGTAACCTTGCTGATCTTATTAATTAGTTCTGATAATTCCAATAATGGATCCTTTAGGATTGTCTCTATATAACATAATGTCATCTGGAAATAGTTTTATTTCTTCTTTTCCAATTTGAATTCATTTTATTTCATTTCCTTGCCTAATTGTTCTGGCTAGAACTTCCAGTACAATATTTAATAAAAGTGCTGAAAAAGTGTCTGAAATACAAGACATCCTTGTATTTTTCCTGATCTTAGAGGAAAAACGTTCAGTCTTTTTCCATTATTTATCATCTGTGGATTTTTGGTAGATGTTCTTTATCAGATTGAGAAAGTTCCACTCTATTTCTAGTTTGTTGAGTGTTTTTATCATGAAGGCAGGTTGGATTTTGTTAAATGGTTTTTCTGTGTCTAATAAGATGATCATGTGTTTTTTTCTCTATTCTGTTGAATTATGTATTATATTAATTCATTTTCAAATGTTAAGCCAACTTTGCATTCCTTTGATAAATCCTATTTGGTCATAGTGTTAATCTTTTTAACAGACTGCTGGATTCAGTTTACTAGTATTTTGTTGAGGAGTTTTATATTTATATTCATAAGCAGTATTGGTCTGTAGTTTTCATTGTAGCAGCTTTGTATGGTTTGGTAATGGGATAATACTGGCCTCATAAAATGAATTACAAAATGTCCCCTCTTCTTCTGTGTTTTAGAAGAGTTTGTGAAGAATTGGCATTAATTCTTTAAATATTCTGTGTAATTCACCAGTGAAGCCATCTAGGCTTAAGCTGTTCTTTGTGGGAAGTTTTAAAATGATGAATTCAATTCCATTATTATTATTATTATTATTAGTTGGTAGTTTTAAAATTTTATTTTTAATTTTTTTATTTTCATAGGTTATTGGGGAACAGGTGGTGTTTTGTTACATGAGTGAGTCCTTTGGTGGTGATTTGTGAGATTTTGGTGCACCCATCACCCAAGCAGTATATACTGCACCATATTTGTAGTCTTTTATCCCTCACCCACTTCCCATGCTCTCCCTGTGAGTCCCCAAAGTCCATTCTGTCATTCTTATGCCTTTATATCCTCATAGTTTAGCTCCCACTTATGAATGAGAACATATGATGATTGATTTCCCATTCCTGAGTTACTTCACTTAGAATAGTAGTCTCCAATCTCATCCAGGTTGCTGTGAATGCCACTAATTCATTCCTTTTATGGCTGAGTAATATTCCATCATATATATATCATATATATCATATATATCACATATATATCATATATATACACCACAGTTTCTTTATCCACTTGATTTGTGTGCATTTGGGTTGGTTCCATGTTTTCACAATTGTGAATTGTACCGCTATAAATGTATGTGTGCAAGTATCTTTTTCATATAATGACTTCTTTTCCTCTGGGTAGATACCCAGTAGTGGGATTGCTGGATCAAACGGTAGTTCTACTTTAGTACTTTAAGGAATCTCCACACTGTTTTCCACAGTGATTGTACTAATTTACATTTTCACCAGCAGTGTAGAAGTGTTCCCTGTTCACCACATCCATGCCAACATCTATTATTTTTTGATTTTTTTATTATGGCCATTCTTGCAGGAGTGTGGTGGTATCACATTGTGGTTTTGATTTGCATTTCCCTGATCTTTAGTGATGTTGAGCGTTTTTTCATATTTTTGTTGGCCATTTGTGTATCTTCTTTTGAGAATTGTCTATTCATGTCCTTAGCCCAATTTTTAATGAGATTTTTTGGTGGTTTTTGGTTTTTGGTTTTTTTTTTGGTAATTTGTTTGAGTTTGTTGTAGATTCTGGATGTTAGTCCTTTGTCAGATATATAGATTGTGAAGATTTTCTCCCACTCTCTGGGTTGTCTGTTTACTCTGCTGGCTGTTCTTTTTGCTGTGCAAAAGCTCTTTAGTTTACTTAAGTCCCAGCTATTTATCTTTGTTTTTATTGCATTTGTTTTTGGTTCTTGGTTATGAAATCCTTGCCTAAGCCGATGTCTATAAGGAGTTTTCCAATGTTATCTTTTAGAATTTTTATAGTTTCAGGTCTTAGATTGAAGCCCTTGATCCATCTTGAGTTGATTTTTGTATAAGGTGAGAGATGAGGATCCAGTTTCATTCTCCTACATGTGGCTTGCCAATTATCCCAGCACCATTTCTTGAATGAGGTGTCCTTTCCCCACTATATGTTTTTGTTTGCTTTGTCAAAGATCAGTTTGCTGTAAGTGTTTGGGTTTATTTCTGGGTTCTCTATTCCGTTCCATTGGTCTATGTGTCTTTTTGTTTGTTTGTTTGTTTTGTTTTGTTTTGTTTTGTTTTTTTAGACAGAGTCTCGCTCTGTCACCCAGGCTGGAGTGCAGTGGCTCAATCTCGGCTCACTGAAAGCTCTGCCTCCCAAGTTCACACCATTCTCCTGCCTCACCCTCCTGAGTAGCTGGGACTACAGGCGCCCACCACCATGCCCAGCTAATTTTTTGTATTTTTAGTAGAGACAGGGTTTAATCGTGTTAGCCAGGATGGTCTCGATCTCCTGACCTCATGATCCGCCCACCTTGGCCTCCCAAAGTGCTGGGATTACAGGCGTAAGCCACCGCCCCCAGCCCTATGTGACTATTTTTATACCAGTACCATGCTGTTTGGGTGACTATGGCCTTATAGTATAGTTTGAAATCAGGTAATGTGATGCCTCCAGATTTGTTCTTTTTACTTAGTCTTACTCTGACTATGTGGGCTCTTTTTTGGTTCCATATGAATTTTAAGACTGCTTTTTTTCATTCTGTGAAGAATGATGGTAGTATTTTGGTGGCAATTCGTTTGAATTTGTAGATTGCTTTTGGTAGTATTGTCATTTTCACAATATTGCATCTACCCATCCATGAGCATTGGATGTGTTTCCATTTGTCTGTGTCATCTCTGATTTCTTTCAGCAGTGTTTTGTAGTTTTCCTTGTAGAGGTCTTTCATCTCCTTGGTTAGGTGGATTCCTAAGTATTTTATTTTATTTTATTTTATTTTATTTTATTTGCAGCTGTTGTAAAAGGGGTTGAGTTCTTGATTTGATTCTCAGCTTGGTCACTGTTGGTGGATAGAAGAGCTACTGATTTGTGTACATTAATTTCGTATTCAAAACTTTGCTGAATTCTTTGATCAGTTCTAGGAGCTGATCAAATGTCTCCATTCACTTCTTGTATCTTTTTTTTTATTTCCTTAAGTTGTACTTTGCCTTTCACTGGTGCCTTCCTGATTAGCTTAATAACTAACTTTCTGAATTCTTTTTCAGGTAATACAGGGATTTCTTCTTGGTTTGGATCCATTGCTGGTGACCTAGTGTGATTTTTGGGGGGTGTTAAAGAACCTTGTTTTGTCATATTACTAGAGTTGGTTTTCTGGTTCCTCCTCATTTGTGTAGTCTCTGTCAGATGGAAGGCCTAGGGCTCAAGGCTGTTGTTCAGATTCTTTTGTCCCATGGGGTGCTCCCTTGATGTATTACTCTCCCCCTTTTTTCTAGGAATATGGCTTCCTGAGAGCCGAGCTGTGGTGATTGTTATCTCTCTTCTGGATCTAGCCACCCAGGATGTCTACCAGGCTCCAGGCTGATACTGATGGTTGTCTGCACAGAGTCCTGTGATGTAAACCATCTGTGGGTCTCTCAGCCACGGATACCAGCACAGTATTTGGGGTGTCTCCTAGGTCCTACAGGAGCAATCCGCTTCCTTCAGAGGGTCTGTGGGTTCTTTTGGCTCTCCTAATTTATTCCTGCAGTCGTTCTGCCCCTCCAGGGCCTCTCCGTACTCTCCCTGACACGTGGTGGTGGTGGCGGTGGCCCCTGCAGTTTTGCTGCCCTGTCTTCAGCTCCCAGCTTCAGTGTATTTTTTAAATACCTATTTAGATTTTTTTATTTCTACTTGAGTCAGTTTTTGTAGTTTGTGTCTTTCTAAGAATTTTTCCGTTTCATTTGTAATTTAATTTGTTGGCATATCATTGGCTCCTTGTATTCCCCTATACTTTTTATGTCTATGAGGTTGGTAGTAATGTTCTCTCATTCTTTCCTGATTATGGTAATTCAAGTATTCTTTTTTTTTCTTGGTCAGTTTAACTAAAAGCTTGTCACTTTTGCTCATCTTTTGAAAGAACCAGCTGGTTGTGGTGGCTCAGCATTTTGGGAGACTGAGGCAGGAGAATTGCTTGAGCCCAGGAATTTGAGACCAGCCTGGGCAACATAGGGAAAGCTCATCTCTACAAAAATTAAAAATATTAGCTGGACATGGTGGTGCACTCCTGTGGTTCCAGCTACTCGAGAGTTTGAGGTAGGAGGATCACTTAAGTCCAGGAGATCGAGGCTGCAGTGAGCTGTGATTGCACGACTGCACTCCAGCCTGAGTGACAGAGCTAGACCTTTTGAAAGAAAGAAAGAAAGAAGAACCATTTTTTGGTTTCAGTGATATTCTCTATTGTTTTTCCGTCCTCAATTTCATTAATTTCCACCTTTATTATTGTCTTCCTTCTGCTTGTGTTAGGATTAGTCTGCTCCTTTTCCCCTAGTGTCTTAAGATAGAAGTCTAGGTTATTGATATGAGATGTTTTTTCTTTTATTAAAAAAATTTTACTTTAAGTTTGGGGATACATGTGCAGAATGTGCAAGTTTGTTACATAGGTATACATGTGCCATGGTGGTTTGCTGCACCTATCAACCTGTCATCTAGGTTTTAACCCCCGTATGCATTAGGTATTTGTCCTAATGCTCTCCCTCCACTTGCCCCCCACCCTCCAACAGGCCCTGGTGTGTGATGTTCCCCTCCCTGTGTCCATGTGTTCTCACTGTTCAATTCCCACTTATGAGTGAGAACGTGCGGTGTTTGGTTATCTGTTCCTGTGTTAGTTTGCTGAGAATGATGGCTTCCAGCTTCATCCGTGTCCCTGCAAAGGACATAAACTCATTCTCCTTTGTGGCTGCATAGTATTCCATGGTGTATATGTGCCACATTTTTTTGTCCAGTCTATCATTGATGGGCATTTGGGTTGGTTCTAAGTCTTTGCTATTGTAAATCGTGCTGCAATAAATATACACGTGCATGTGTCTTTATAGTAGAATGATTTGTAATCCTTTGGGTGTATACCCAGTAATGGCATTGCTGGGTCAAATAGTATTTCTGGTTCTAGATCCTTGAGGAATTGCCATACTGTCTTCCACAATGGTTGGACTAATTTACACTCCCACCAACAGTGTAACGTTTTCGATTTTTAGTGTAGGTACTTGGAGTTATAAATTTTTCTCTAAGCATTGCTTTAGCTATATCGTATAAATTTTTATATGTTGTGTCTTAATTTTCATTCATCTCAAAGTATTTTCTCATTTGTTTTGTGATTTCTTCTTCGACCAGTTGGTTACTTATGGGTATGTTAATTTCCATATACTTGTGAGTTTCCAAAAGTTCTTTCTCATTTTATTCTTTATGGCCAAGGAACAGATTGTGTATAATTTCAGTCCTTTAAAATTTTTAAAGCTTGTTTTGTGGCCTAGCATATGGTCTATTCTACAGAATGTTTGATGTGTGCTTAAGAAGAATATGTGGGCCAGGCATGTGGCTTGTGCCTATAATTCCAGCACTTTAGGAAGCTGAGGCCCATGGATCACCTGAGCCTGGGAGGATGAGGCTGCAGTAAGCCATGATTACACCACAGAACTCCAGCCTGGGCAACAGAGTAAGATCCTGTCTCAGAAAAAAGAAGAAGAAGGAGAAGGAGAAGGAGAAGGAGAAGAATATGTACGCTTCTGTTGTTGGGTGGATTATTCTATAGATATCCATTAGGCCTAGTTGGTGCATTCCTCTGTTAAAATATTCCATTTTCTTGTTGATCTTATGTCTAATTGTTCTATCCAACTGCCCATTTATTTTTCCCTTCGACTTTGTCAGTTTTTGTTTTATGTATTTTGAGATTCTATTGTTAGGAGCATATTTGTTTGTAATTGTGATATCTTCCTGATATTTTGACACTTTTATTATTATAAAATGTCCCTTTTTTATCTGTATTAACATTTTTGTTTTAAAATCCATTTTGCCTAATATTGGAATAGCTACTCCAGGTTTATCTCTTCTTTTTTTAAGAACAATATTTTTTTTAACCTTCATTGAACTTTGTAGTGAGGGTAAAAATAATAGAAACATCAAATGAATACAGACTAGATAATCTATAAAAATAACTAGTTATTTATGTTTACACAGAAGTCTGTCACACAGATCCCAGAACATTCTTTTTTTTTTTTTTTTTTTTTTTTTTTAGACAGAGTCTCGCTCTATCGCCCAGGCTGGAGTGCAGTGGCCGGATCTCAGCTCACTGCAAGCTCTGCCTCCCGGGTTTACGCCATTCTCCTCCCTCAGCCTCCCGAGTAGCTGGGACTACAGGCGCCCGCCACCACGCCCGGCTAGTTTTTTGTATTTTTTAGTAGAGACGGGGTTTCACGGTGTTAGCCAGGATGGTCTCGATCTCCTGACCCCGTGATCCACCCGTCTCGGCCTCCCAAAGTGCTGGGATTACAGGCTTGAGCCACCGCGCCCGGCCTATAAAAACATTCTTAATTCTGAAACATTTCCAACGTCCTACTCATTAATGTTTCATAGTTTTACCAGGTAAAGTTTAATATCTTTTCATATGATCATCAGGAAGTTTTGTAAACTTCTAACCTACATTCTTAATTCTTAGCCTATGTAAGACAGAGTACAAAAACCAGTCCTCCTGGGCATCAGGTATCTCCTGAATTATAAGTAAGGGTCTCTGGCAGGATGCAAACATTTTAGGTGAAGGCCACTTCTTGGAATTTGCTTCAGGTTTAGGTACACTCCTCTAGTCCTTTATTACATTTAATGCCAATCTCCTTGTTTCACCTTGCTCTTTATAACTTGGAAGAAGCTCCCTATATGCATACCAAAATTTAATTTGTCCCTTCCTCCCACCTTTTCTGAGTTAATTATACTCACTTCCTCAAGTCAACCATGAAAACAAACGCACTTCTTGCAGAATTTTAAAAGTTTGGGTATGGTGAGAAAGAAATTACCTTCTAAAACGGCAGGACGTTTCCCTCTTTTTGCAAAGCATGAATTTTTCTTCTAGGAATAAAGCTTGCTTTCCTGTGAATGGATTGAAATCTGGAGCTAGCCAACCTTCCTGAGCAGCTGCAGTAGTTTTCTAAGCTGTGTAACAACTAACATACCTTTATTATGTGACGGTTTCTGTGGATCAGAAGAATGGGCATGGTTCAGCTGTGTCCTTTTCCCCAGGTCTCACAAGACGGCAATCAAGGTGTTAGTTGGTCTGTATTTTATTTTTCAGGCTCAACTTGGGGCGAATCTAGTTCCAGATTTACTCAGGATGTTGGCAGAATTCATTTCCTGGGTCTGTAGAACCAAAGACGTCTGTTTCTTGCTGGCTGTTTGTTAGATGCCAATCTCAGCACCTGGGCTTCCCACAGCTCCTTGCCATGTGGAAGTCTTCATCATGGCTACATACTTTGTCAAGTCAGCAAGGAGAATCCCTAGCATGAATCTTCCAGCATAAAGGAGCCACATGATGCACTGTAATCACAGGAGTAACGTCCACCACCTCTGCCATATTCTGCTGGTTAGAAGCAAGTCACAGATCTCATCTACCTCCAAGTGGAGGTTATTACATAAAGGTGTAAATACCAGAAGGCAGAGCTTATTGGCAATTAATTTAGGATCTGTCCACTACTGGTGTTGGAGTACTCCTCAAAAGACATGCCCCAAAGTTACTTTCGGATTTTCTAAAAAGGAAACTGGAACCAGGAATGTGGTACCCCTACTAAATGACGCCTGGAAGTGCACCTGTTTTCTTTGGTGGGATGGTGGCTGCAATATGTGAAAACTGCCTTTCCCCATCCTTCAGCACTAAACCAGCACATTGGAAGATGTGACAAAGACCATTACATTGAAATATAGGCCACTTCCCTAATAAGGCAACTTTCCTTTAAAGTTAAATTGAGAAACTAAGTGACTGGATGATATCTTTTTAATGCCTGCTAAGCGTAAATGCTTTTTGAGAGCAAATGCTCCTTCAGGAAAGATCATTTCTAATGTTCTTTCAAATCGCCAATTTGGAGGGTGAAGAGGAATGTGATTAGAAGACCAAACTAAGAATTTTGAGACCAGCAAAAATGTTGACTTCACGGACGTATAATTTGAACTGCCAGAGTGCTAGCACATTTTTAATGCAAAATATACTTAATCAGTAATAATCCTGTTCCTCAAGAAGGCTTCTAATTTGTTTCATTGCCTTTTTAGATGTGTCCCCTTTCATTTTCTAAAACATAATCATAGTTCAGCGACTCCATCTGTGAACGATCCGGCGATGAATTCTGGGTGGTAATGATGTACAACGAGTGAATAACAATTCCTTAATCACGCTGTTTCCTCTGTTGTCGCCTCATTTGAATTCCTGGTTTTCAGAAAATTCAATTATATTTGCAATTTCATCAAGAAATTACTCAGATAAATAACTGACAGAGTAACAGTTCACTTCTTCGTCAGGGTAAAGGCAGAGGGAGCAGGGTGGGGAGAGAAGAGGCGAAAGACAGATTTGATTAAAAGTGTCGTAAAGAAGTTTTGCTTTCCTGAGAGGCAAAGGAGAAGGGTGACAATTTTACAGCCATGGATGTCAGCTCAACCTGAAGATGGGAAGTGACAGGAGCCCCTAAATGAAACTTCCTCATCCATCAGGGCTGGCCTAACATCCCTCTCTGGAGCTATCACCAGCTTATGTTGACATTTATGAGGCCCCAGCCTGCATTCCAGGCAGAAATTTATGATGGGTGATCAGAGGTGCCCATGGCTACCTTCATCATCTGAGTTTCATATTGGATTCTGCAGCCACGCACACTAGGCACTTTCTGGTTGCTAAAGAGAGGCCTTATCTTGACTTCAATCTTGCCAATAAAGATTCTCTGAATTTTTGAAGAAGGAGATTAATCATCTTCCTCAACTAACATCTGTTGGCATTCTGTCTCCATTGGGTGATCCAGCCCATTACCCAACCACTGTCAGAGGTGATGCAAGCATCACACAGTGCGTCTCTAATCCACACTGAAAGCCTGAATTTGTTCTGTTCTCAGTACCCAGTGCCACCAACCACGTTTCCCTCTGGGTCTTTCCATGGGAAGCAGGCCTGAGGAATGGAGATGGAGTCACAGGGGTGTCCATGGATTGGAGTGATATCAGCAGGACTTTTGAGGATGGCCTTGCAGACAGTTACCACTCCATGACAATAGCCACCAGCCCAGGCCTGGGCAGGGCAGCTCCTGGGATAGAGAGGGTCTGCTGCATGCTCCATGCTCTTACCTCTGGAAGCAGATGTAATCATCCAATTATAACATTCTTTTTTTCAATGAATATTAGCTGATGTCCTTCCAGATGAGACATGCCCAAGCACGGACACCCAGGACAGCAAAGCTTGCATCCTCCCCCTGCAAACACACACACACACACACACACACACACACACAATGCAGGGGAAGCTGAAGCAACTGTCTGGAAAGCGTATAGTATGTACAAGGTTGTCTACTCCAGCTGATGCTCCCTATCAGAAATACATTTCTCACTACCAATTAATTTGTAGAAATTATTTAATTAGGTTTTTTTTTTTTTAAGTTCAGGTTTCTGTCAAATGGGTGGTGTCAATGCCCTTTAGCCAAAGACCAGGAACACACCTGCAGATGAACAGAACTGAGTTAATTGGCTCATTGCAGCAAGGAGACTGTGCACTGTGGGGAAAAGTGAGGAATTTTTGTGACAGGGTGTTAGGAAGAACTTACAAAAGGATGGAGGTTTGTGTTAGGTGACTAGGGAGGGTTAAATTGGATGCCATCAGGCAGTAGTACTCATTCTATAATTGGGTACCTGTAATCCTATCTATAAACTAGAAGGACTAGTGCAGGGCCAAAATTGTAAACATTGGTAAACAGTTACTCCCATTAGCCAAAAAAGCGGGGTATCTGGTCATTTTTGTGGTTTAGACAATGTTCTTGCTTTGTCTGCGTTTAGACATGACTATGAAGTGCTCTCGATTTTGTCTTGCTCCAACACAGTCAGAATAGCCTTTTCTGATGTCAATGCTTTGTGAAATTGTTCAACAGGAGACTAACTGTGAGGACCAGACCAGCTCCCATCAGTTGGGGCTGCTTGCCTCTTTCTCAGTGACAAATTTTTCAAGGTCATGATCTCCTTCTTCATGTCCATGCTCTCGGTAATCGCACACACTCTTCTAAATATTAAGCACCTTCTCTATGGCAAGTGTCAGGTGATGGGACTGGAGCACTGAACGTGTTAGCCACAGTCCCACCCTCTCGAAGCCCCTGGCCTTGCAGGGGACATCATCACAGTGGGGTGTGGTGAGCGCTCAGCTTGTGATCCGCAGGATGTTATCATCCTCAAAACGGAAGGGATCCTGCGTGGCCAGGGGAGACGTCCTGCAAAAGCCGAGCCTTCAAGGAGATTTAAAAACAGATAGAAGTTGGCCAGAGAAAGAGAAGGGGGAAACTGTTTCTGGGGATCGGTGTGGAGGTGGTCAGAGCAGCTGGGTCAGATCTTTAATTCTTGAGATCTGAGAGCTACAAGGGGTTTACAGGGGCAGGAATGAGGGATGAGGGTGGATAGCAGGCAGAAGCTAGAACACAGGAGGCTTTGCAAGCCCTTCAGAGGAGTCTGGGTGGAATTTAGCCTATAGTGAGTAATAGGGAGCCACGGAATGGTTTTCAGCTAGGGACTGCTGTGGTCTGATTTACGTTTTATACAAGATAAACCTACAGAGTGACTGTAAGAAAGGAAGACAGATAGGGGTGGGTGGCTGAACTGAATATCTTGATTTGTGAGTAGATGCTGGGTCCAACCCGCAGACCCTGGCTGAGTGACAGATGAAAAAATGTACACAGACACAGGTTTTTTGCCTGGCTGCAAAGCTAGGGGATCTGGCCGCTCACAGGCACCGAGGAGGGTGCTGTAAAGAGTCAGCAGCTGGAGCCTGGACAAGCTGGTGCTGTGGGCACGTATTTGGTACAGATTTAATGACAAAGGCTTTGAGTCAACACACTTGTGGGTAATTAACATGGTGGCGGGCGTGGGGGTGGGTGGGGGGGTCCAGGGGGGGCCTTTCCACTAAGAAAACAGTCCTGCTCTCTTGGATGATTAAAGGCCAGGTTTTAAGGCCTAAGTAAACTAACTTATCTAATCAATTTCCTCACACTTCGTTGTTATCTACTCTGAGAAAATTCAGCTGCCTTCAGCCAAATCCTTTCCCAAAACTTTTGCAAAACCTCCTGGCCTTCCACGAAGGTTTGAGTCTTTTTATAATTTTTATAATTTTTCCCACCACCGACTGAACTCCTACAAGTAGAGACCCCAGGCCCTATACGGCTGCTTCTAGTTGTCAAAGCAGGAGAAGGAACCACAAAGCAGGGTGGGGCCTGAGGGTAGAGAGGAAAGAGCTGACCCATTGCTCAGGAGCACCTGGCAATGCCACTGCTTCTAATCCCAGCTGATGTGCACTCAGCATTTAACACACACCGCCAGCGCGGTTCTAAATTCCTCATGTGGATTATTGTATTGTATCATGATGATAGCCCTATGGAGTGGGCACTTCTTTTTTTTAGCCCTAGGTTAGAGGTGAGGAAACTGAAGTACAGAGAGGCTGAGCAATCGGCTCATCATCCAGCTGCTAAGTGGGGCAGGAATTCAACCCAGAGCAGCCTGATTCAGGACCTGCCCGATTTTCCTCTGAGCTCCTTGGAGCCCTGGAAGTGCCAGGCTCTGCCCTGCACATTGTGCTCATCTGGGCCTCACAAAGCTGTGTTCTCAAGGGTGTGTGGTCGGGGTGGCAATGTCAGTGCCCGAAGCACAGTTTGGAAGTGGAGGGCTGCTTTTCAGGAGTTGGGACGAAAAGCTAGAAACTCAGCTACTATGGGGAAGCTCCTCTAACTTAGCAAGTGTGCTATCTTTGAGTCCAAAGTGTCCCATATGGGGCTTGCTGGTTTTGCCCTTGAAGTTTGAGTTTAATAAATGTGTATGAATGAACAAATGGAGAATGAATGAATGAACCAACTCACTACCTCTCTCCTAAATAGATGGCAATAGGATATTGTGCAGATGAGACAGGAGAGGGCTAGTATCTCATTTCCAAGGACACTTCCTCATGGAGGCACTGGAATTGCCACTGTGATGATGTTAACCACACAAGGAGAATTTGCTTCCTTGAATTAAGCATGAAGCAAAGTGCTGCATGTGCTTCCCAGCTGCGTAGCCCTAGATGAGTCCCTTACACTCCCTGAGCCTCAGTGTTCTCATCTGTAATATGGGAACAATTACCTTGTAGGATTGTTTTCATAATTATAGAGTGTATTTGAAGTGTCTGTTAAGGCATGTGGTACATAATGGTTGTTGGGTAGATGAAAGAAGGTATGGAAACGAGTCATTTTTGAACAGTTATAAATCACTGAAAACTATGGCTTTATTCACTGTAACCAGAGGGAAAGAGAGAGGGGTGGGAAACAGGCCTTGGGTTGAGTCCAGACCAGCTCATACCCTATTATTTGTTTGCAATGCCTTTTCACTTGTGGCTTTTTATCTTGCCCATTCTTGAAAATTGCTAAAGAAATGGCCCTTCTTTGGTAATTGTTCCTTTTGGTGGTCAGTATTCCTCAGGCAACTCTCTCCATTAGCATCACCATGGCAACCTGCCCACTCAAGGGGCTTGCAAGCCCAGCTTCCCCCAGGGAGCAAGCAGCCTGCTCCTCCAAGCCCCCAGGGCCTCCGTGGCTGGGCAGAGAAAAGGGAGCACAGCAATGTGAGCGCTTCTACCTGCAGGATCTGGGATGTGGGCGTAAGAGGACACGGGGCCTGTCATACAGCAGATGTACAAAACATGCTGGTAGAAGTGAAATGAGGCAACTCTATTTTGGGGTTTTCTGGAACACGGCAATTGTACTGAGTCCAAAAACCGAAGCTGCCCCATGCTGCCAGGCAGTGATAGTGGGCGATCACTCTGGCCTAAGATAGTTCAATCCATCCATCCATTCATTCAACAATATCAATGGGCTGTGCAACTATACTAACTACTACTAACAATGATGAAATAGATGCACTTCTGTCCTCATGTAGTTCACAGAATAGTGAGGAAACACAGAAATATACAGTAAAATCTGGGGTCAGGGTGCTACTAAGAAGAACATGCAGGGTGGTGTGGGAGTCCAGATTTGGGGTGATCTGGGAGGGCTTCTCAGGGGAAGAGTCTTCAAGCCTGACTCTTGGATGAATGGGTAGGAGTCATCCAGTAACACAAGGAGAGTGAATGCCTGCTCCAGGTAAGAGAAATGACATGTACAAAGGCCTCAAGGTGAAAGGATGACCGACTGGAAATTCAAGACAGTTTGTCTCAGTCAAGGTCTCATTTGTAAGCAACAAAAACTGAGTCTGGCTCATCCAAGCAGAAAAGGGATTGATTAAGTGACATTAGTTGGCCCACTGAAATCTCTGAGAAACTAAAATAAACTGGGAGGTTATGGGCCAGGAGCAACCCGTGAAATAACATGACGGAACTGGCCCTGTGAAGACACCCCTGTCTTGGCTGCTGGCACTAATTTGGTGGCTTGCATGGCCAACATCCCTGAGGCTGAATTCTGGATGCTGCCCCTGGGAGCTAGATGCCATGCACCTTGTGCCCCCCCCTTCACAAACGGGGTCCCGTGTGGTTCCTAATTCTTCAAGTCAGAACTTCCCATTCAAACTCTAGGGCAGAAGGGTTTGATTGACTGAGTCTAGCTCATTTAGCCTCACCAGAGCTGCAAGAGAGGCTGGGACGGAGGGAATGTGGCATTTCCAGTTTTATGATGAGAGGTAGAGTCTGCTTCATAAAGAAAACAGGAAGATTCCTGAATGTAACTTGAACATGTGAGTGTCCGTGGTCCTGTTATTTGACCCAAATTGCGTTATTTGGATCAATAAATGACCCCTCCCAGTTCTTCCCCTTGGTCCCCTTTGTGGTGTGCCTCTCTCTTGCAGTAGGAGCTTTCCCAGCTGGCATACAGCAGATGCACAAGACATGCAGTAGGAACTTTCCCAGCTCCTACTGGGACGTTTTTGAATTCCTACTCTGTGAGCAAGGCATGATGCCATGCTTGAGGAATATTCATATGAATTAGAAGATGGAGATTCACCTGGGCTTCAAGGGGCTGAAACATCAAATGGGAGAGATAGCTGAAGAATGAAAACAAACCTAAATTAAGCCATTGCTTAAGGCAGGAACACTTATTACTCTTTGGGTGTGTAGAGAGAGGATATTTGGTTCAGTCAGGACCTGGAGCAGGTTCTCAAGTCTTTTCACAGGATCCCCAGGGAGAGATGTAAGGGCCCAGTTAAGCCTAGAGTGCTGGGGACGAATGGAGATTTGGACATGTGGCAGGCCCTGCCTCACCTAGAACTGGGGAGAAGATAGAAGTGGGAGAAGTTGAGGCTGGGTGCAGTGCCTCATGCCTGCAATCCCAGTGCTTTGGGAGGCCAAGGCAGGAGGACAGCTTGAGCCCAGGAGTTCCAGATCAGGCTGGACAGCAAAATAAATAAATAAAAATAGCTGGGCATAGTAGTACGGGCCTGTAGTTCCACCTACTCATGAGGCTGAGGCGGGAGGATTGCTTGAGGCAGGAGTTCAAGGCTGCAGTGAGCTTTGATTGTACCAATGTACTTCAGCCTGGGCAACAGAGCAAGACCCTGTATCTAAAAAAGAAGTAGGGGAGGTGGAGTGTCAGGAGCTGTACCCAGCACTGTGATTTTTTTTTTTTTTGTCAGCAAGGTCAAAGTTTAGTACACAAATAACTCAAAGCAAGACCTGAGCTCAGACTTCTCAAAGAGAAGATGCAATTTGCCCATGTCCACATAGTCTATGTAAGAGTCCACTACCTTCAAACCCTGTCTCACTGCGCTACTCAACAGCAGCAGCTTTCAGAAATGGATTTTTCTACGCGCAGAGTTTTCCAAGTCTCACCACACAAAACAAAAGGGGAGAACATTCCCCATTCTCTGTCCCCATGCTGCCAGTGAAGGTAACGACTGATGGCCAAGCTGCAGGGAGACTTCCTGGGTGACTGTATCGGCTGGCTACTGTATCAGCTGGCTACTGCTTAGAGCCTGCTCGAGGGTAGTAAACAGAGGGGCAGGAGCTGCTCCATGCATTTTACACTGTCAGTTTCTCCAGGTCAGACTGCATGCTTATGAAGGACTGAACGAAACAGACAGTGGTGTGGCAATTTCCCTCATCTCAGCACAAACTTCCGGGATGCTGGGCAAATCAAACTTTCTTCACCCGGGGAAGGGAGCAGAGAGTGCAGTGACGAATTAGGATTAAAGAGTTAGGATTAAAGGAGCAATGTTGCCCAATGCAGCCCTTTCACCTTCTTTAACCTTGTTAGTATGGCCTGGCTTTAGGCCCTGATAATTTAGACCCAAGGAGATCTCTGCAGATGGAAAGGGAGTGGGGGATAATGGGAAGAGAGGGGTTAATCGCTGCTGGATGAAATTTGGGAAGGCCGACTATGTGCCTGTGAGGGAAGGAGGCAAGCTGCTCTCTCAGTGAGCATTCAGGTTCACATCCAAGCTCTGACACTTACTAGCCATGTGGTCTTCAGCAAGCTTCATCTCAGTACCTCAGTTTCTTCATTTGCAAAGTGAAATGATAACAGGAGGAAACTTGGAAGGGAGCCATGTGGCTTAATAAATACCAGCAACGTGCTTTGTAAGCAGCAGCTGCCACCCCAGGAATCCACCTCGGGATCCACAGTCCTCTCACTCACAGCCATGGTGGCAGGCGCTGGCCAGGTCTTCTCTTGGCTCGCCCTCTGCTTTTCCAGTTGGCCTGATACAGTCACTGATTCTCCAATCAGGAAGGACCATCTATTCATTCATTCATTTGACGAATGAGCATCTACTATACATCTGAGGCACTGGGAGACAACAGTGAAGGAGGCAGGCCGGGCCCTGCCCCCACAACGGAGCTCTGTACTGGACGTGTAGGTGCTCATGTGATTATAAAACCCCAGGGCCCACAGGAAGGAAAGCTCCCGCCTGCAGCAACAGAGCTGGCCAGGGAGGGCCAGGCACATGCACCTTTTTCATCACCCTTGTGTTTCCAGTCTCACTGGCACAGGGTAGCTGCTCAATTAATACTTGCTGAATTGATGAAAAAATGGATTAATAATGCCTAGCTGAGTGCTCTTTCCTGACTTCCATCAAAATAATCAGAAAGTGAGGATTTGTGTGGACTGAGGATTAGTGTTTCCCACTGTGTGGCCCCAACTCAATTCTTCCTCTGCAAAGAGTGGGCTGAGAGAGCGGGAGGGGGTTTTATTTCTGCTCTCAGGCCACTGCATCTGGACCCAAAGTAATGCAACAATGTCAGTCAGAAATGGGATTATGTCCAGATAATCACATAACTATCCATGCACGCAGATCTTCTCAGGTATGCAGTCCTGAGGTCTAAAGAAAACCAGACTTGGGGAAGAAGGTTTTTTTTTTTTTTAAAAAAAAGAAAAATACATAATTAGTAGACACTGGTAGCATTGTATTCAGAATTCAGCAAATTATATGCCTTGCTTTTGTAGGGGTTGGGACAAGAATCCCAATGGTGGCTGTGGTAGGCACAACAGTGGCCCTCTGAAGACATCCACATCCTCATCCCTGTGCCTGTGAAAATGTCACCTTGCATGGCAGAGGGTCACAGAGGTTGCGGATGGGATTAAGGTTGTCAATCAGCTGGCTTTAAAGTGGGAAGATTATCCTGGGTTATCTGGGTAGGCCTGTGGAATCCCCTGTGTCTTGACATAGGGAGGCACGAGAGAGAGAACAGAGGTGGCAGCCTGAGAAAGACTCGGCCCAACACTGCTGGCTTTGAAGACGGAGGAAGGGGCCGTAAGCCAAAGAATGGGGTCAGCCTCTAGACACCGGAAAAGGCAAGGAAACAGGCTTCCCCCAGGACTCCAGAAGGAACGCAGCTCTGCCAACACCCGGATCCAGCCCAGGGAGACTCATTTTCGATTTCTGATCTCCAGAAACATCAGATAATAAAGGTGTGTTGTTTGAAGCCGCTGAGTTTCTGGTCATTTGTTCCAGTGGCAATAGGAAGCTAATACTGAGGTCCACTTACCATGTCTGCATACTTAAAGTTACGAATCAAGTCAATCACTGGTTAAATATAAAATGTCCTACATTAACAGATATATCTTCTTAACCATTTGGGTTTGCACATTTACACCCACCTGGGAGGTCCTCACCAGAACCTGGCTGTGTGGAGAAAGCAGACCCCAGACCCCACCACTGCCCTGGGCCTGACTCTCTTTCTCTTCCTTCTACTCCCTGCCCATTTCTGGTGGGAGGGCACATGCCTGTAGGTACCCCAGCCTGCTGCCCAAGTCCCTCCATGGCTCCTGCAAGCAGCTGCTTCATTTGCATCATGAGATGTCCTCAATAGCACCTTCTAGGGTGCAGATCTTTTTGCTGCAATGAAAGAGGGGCTTATGCAGAATGTTATTGTCAGTCTAGACATGTTTCACACAGAGGACAACTCAGGATGAGGACAGGAGTGGTGGCAGGAACTCAATCTATTACAACAAGTTTTTTGATGTAGTTATGCTCCAGGGATGTAGAATCCTGTGCCTTTGTGTGCAAGGAATCCTTTCTACAAAACCCGTAAAAAAATAATCATTCTACCTGTTCTTGAATACATCTTCCACAGGAGGCTCACTGCTTTACATGGCCGTCTCTCTAACAGTGAAAAGGTTGAGGCCAGCCCTGCTTTCTTCCCACTTCTATGGATTGGTTTTGACCTTGGCCTCTGCATCTCTTTTTCCTGAGGTTGATTTGGTTTCCAAGCCCTCCCCGTGCATTGGAACTGTAGGGTGTTCACCGAATGTGTAATAAATAGCAGGCTTTGGTTCAGAAGGGTTGCCTCTCTCCATAAATAGTCACTTCAGGGCCGGGGGAGGTGGGGAATGAGGCATTTTTATGTGGCAACAAAACACAGCCGCTCATCAACTTATCACCCAGCTGTGCCTAGGTGATGATCTGAGCCACCTTTGGGTCTGAACAAGAGGGGTGCCTAACATGGAACCCCTGCTTTACCCTCTCTGGACCCTCCACTAGCTGAGTCCCTCCCCACAGGAAGAAGGAAGGGAAAGGGCCGAGGTGGGTTTGCCCATCCAGAGCCCATTCCCTCCTTCTGTCTAGACCAGGCTCCGGGTACCCTATCCCTATCTGGGTACCTAGATCCCCTATCCAAATAGGCCTGGGGCTGATTCCAGGGCCTGCCCAGGCCTGTTCTCTGGGACTGTCTTTAATCCCAGAAATCCTGAAGCCTCAGGATTCTACATCCCTGAAGCATAATCAATCAGAAAACTTGTTCTAATAGATTGAGTTCCTGCCTCCATTCCTGTCCCCTGTCCTGAGTTCTCCTCTGTGTGAAACGTGTTTACACTGACAATATCACTCTGCATAAGCCCCTCTCTCACAGCAGCAAAAACATCTGCACTCTAGAAGGTGCTGTTGAGGACATCTCATGACTCAAGTGGGGCGATGTCCTCTGCAGACTGTCTTGGCAAAAATGGGAAACTCCTGAGTGTAGTGACCGAGTGTCTTGAGAGTCCTGTATGGTCCCCAGAGCCAGACAGAGCAGGGCAGAGCTAGAAGGCCTTTCCCTGGAGAAATTCATCCTGAATGCAGAACGGGCCCTGTCTCTCCTTAACTTGACATGAAGGCCCAGGGTCAGGGTGGATCCTAGATGGTTCGGTCCAGAGTCCTTTGCAGACAAGAAAACTGAAGCTCAGAATAGGACAGCGACTTGGACAAAGTCACATAATTACGGCCACCATTTCTAGGAACAAGACCAGATTCCTTTCCAGGGCCCCTGGGCCCCTGAGGATCTGGCCCTAATGACCTCTCCAGTTTCACAAAGGCTCCCACTATGTGGCCTTTTCTCTGATCTCCGAAAGGCCTGTGCTTGCTTGGCCCCCGGGGTCTTTGCAACGCTGTCTCCTCAAGGACCTCAGAGCTCATATGGGGACAAGCTGGGATTTGACTCCAGGGTGCACCGTCTTAAGTACTGCACATGTCAGTGGGTGAGGATGCTTCACAAAGGTTTGGAACGGACAAAAGCTTGAGAACAATCTTGGCTTGAGCACTGAGTGGTGGCTTCCTCTTGCTAGATAGAGTATCAGCTATGCTCATTGTAGTAAACAGTAGTCAACACTTGTTCATTCTTTAAGATCGCATTTTCTTTCAAAAGCCAAGCCCTGGGATGGTTCTGGGTATACGGCCCTCGAGGAAAATCTGGAGTGGGCTCTAGGGCCGCAGGTGCCTCTTACCTCCTGGGCTTCTCAGTCTCCCACCTGAGTCACTGACTGAGACAGAAACACCATTGATCGCCTGCCACACAGAGGTACAAAGTGCACAAAGATACAAACCCCGCACGTGGGCACATGGACACCAGAGGCTCACAGACTGGCACCCCACCCCACCCCTCCCCAGCACCAGAGGTACACAGGCTCTGAGGTGTCTGTGCCCTCAGGGGCCTCGTTTGTTCCACACTCCCTGGAGCTAGCCCTATTATCTGAATCACAAAGCCTCTCTACAAAGCACCAAGTTCTCACTGCTTCCTACTAGTTAGACTTTAGACAGATCTGTGTGTAATTGTGCACACATGGATGCATGAAAGGGGCTTTGAGTTCTGATCTCATCCCTGCCAGGGCAGAGGCCCTGCTGGGCTGGGAGGACAGCTGGAGGAAGATCAATGCAAACTGAAAATAAAGTTTAGTTATGGGAACTAAAGGCAGCCAGGTTTCTTGCACAACTGAGGGTGCATACTAAAATTCGTGCCTGTCACCCATGGTCACATCTGATCACTGACAAAGAGGGCGACGGCAGACCAAGGGAAGGAAGAAAGAACAGAAGCATGGAAAGGAGGAGCTCAGACAGGACAATGGGAACCAGGGCACTGGACCAGAGGGAGAGAACGCCTGTGAGCCGGCAATGCAGCCTGACTCCTGGGTCCTCCATGCTGTCCAGGGCGGGAGCTTCAGCCAAGGACAAACCCTCCACTCTTCCGTTGCCTTACAGCTTACAGTTTTGTACATCATGATATCAGTTAACCCCCAACTCTCCCTGGAGGTAGGTACTGTAAATTTCTGCACTTCAGAGATAAGCAGGTGAGGCTCAAGTTTCCACCATGAATCTGTGGTGGGGGCATGACGGGAATTCCAGATATCTGTGTTCTAATTCCGTCAAGCGGGATCATGCGTCATACTCACCCGGCTTCTACCCCTTTACTCAGCCACGAAACAACCCCCGTCTGTGGTCTCAGCATCCTCATGCTCCTGGAAACTCTCTGACACTCCCCTAGGAGGGGGTCAGGCAAGGGCCCTCCCCTGGGAATCAATTTCCTTCAGTTCTGCGTTTCCTACAAGTTGTTGTGTGGCCTTGGGGAGGCCCCCGTCCTCGGCGTCCTCACTTTTGTCATCTGTGAAATGGCTGAGACCCTGCTCTGGGATCTGGGACCACCGCTGTGTATTTGTGGTTTAAATGGACTTATCACACTTTTCTGTTTAGCTCTCTGGGCCGTTGTGTATTGGTTTGCTCTGGCTGATATCACAAGGTGTCACAGACTGGGCGAGTTAAACAAAAATTCATTTTCTTCCAGTGCTGAAGTCTGAGATGAAGGTATCAGCAGATTGGTTCCCCCTGAGGCCTCTCTCCTTCGCTTGCAGACGGCCGCCTTCTCCGTGTCTTCACGTGGTCTTCCCTTTGTGTGTCTATGTCTTATTCTCTTCTCACGGGGATACCAGTCATATAGGATGAGGGCTCACCGTAATGACCTCACTTTAATGTAATTACCCCTTTAAAGGCCCTGTCTCCAAGAACAGTCCCATTCCAAGGTCCTGCCTTCAGCACGTGAGTTTGGGGAAGACAGAACTCAGCCCGTAGCACATGGATGGCCACCTGTGGACAACCAGCCATACCCCAGTTGTATGAAAGAAGGGATGGGCCTCTTCTCCAGGCTCTAAGCCCCCTCAAGGCTGCAAGCCCACTTCTTTTCAGCAGACTGCCCCAGGCCCACAAGAAAGGAGCCCACCTGGTGTCCCATGACTGAGTTGTGGGCTGGCACTGCCACTGGGGAAGGGGAATGTTGCTGGAAGCCTTAGGGGCTTGCCAGGCCTGCTCCTGTAGGCTCCACCTGGGAGTACTGAGGCTGAGGGTTCCTCAGGCCAGCACCGCCTGCTCACAGCAGCCTGCCACTGCTCCTAAGGCTCTCGTAGATGAGCCCCACAAAGTGGTCAGGCTGGATTTCACCTTCTGCCCCAGCAGGCATGCAGCCTCCTACTTGTGGAGTGGCAGCTGAAAGCGCCAGGTGGGTAGATGCTGAGCTCTGCATCCCACCCCTCCTCCCACCCCCCACATTGTGCCAGGCTCTTCTGATACATTGCAGGAGAAACCTGCAGTGGCCTGTGTCGAGGGGACCTGCCTGGAAGGCAGCCCAGCCCGGGGCCCTTGTTCCTCACTTGTACCTGCCTGCCAGGTTGCCTGCCGAGCTTCATAAATGCTGCAATTTGTGGAATTAAAGTTTCCTTCTTATTTGCATCTGGTGGCATGAGGTCAGGGAACAGGGCATGAGAGGTGAAACCTGAAGGTTTCTGATTGATTCCTGGGCCTCCACAGCAGCCCTAACCCCATCCAGTTCACCTGGTTTATTAAATAGATATAGAAGCCCTTATTCTCAGCTGTTCCATCTTCCCCAGGCATGTGAGTACAACTGATTCTTTTTCTCCTGTGAATCTGTCCATTGTCAGTTATTTGTAGCCCTCCACCCCACTACTAGGATCTACGTTGACAGGGAATATTTTCTTCCCAATAGATTCTTAGAAGCCAAACACACAGAAGCCAGGGGAAGAGTGCTCAGAAGTGGTGAAAGGTACCCGAGGGATCTAGGTGGCGTATGGACAGTCCCACATGCAGTGTCCAGGCACAAAGGAGTACTGGACGTTTCCAGCACTACAACGTGCCGCTCGGTGCAGGGTGCTCCAGATGCTGGGCAGTCCTTTGAGGGGGAATTGAACATCAGGGAGGACTTCCTGGAGGAAGAAACATGTAGAAGTCAGATACAGGGAGTGTTCTAGACCAAGGGAGTGGGCTGTGCAATGGCTTGGGTGTAAGAAAGAGCACGGGTTAACTTTAGAACTTCGTGTGGCCCCCCACCCCCTCTAAGAGTGTAGAAGGCTTTAAACTGGGCAGGTCCATGGGCAATTTTAAAAATGTTATTTTAGAAAGCTCCCTCAAATGAAGAATTGATTTCAGGGGAGTGGCGAGGAGGCCAGGGCTGCCTCTGGGCCAGCTCCTTAACCTGGGACAGGAGACCCTCCTGACTTCTCCAGTGTTCCCTGCTGTCCCCACACAAGGTATTTTCAAGCCCGGAGTGGGCCCTGCTTTGAGCTCAAGCAAGAGTCTGAACACTAGAGCCTTGTCTGCAGTAAGCCAAGGGGCTGATGGGAAAAGCTCAGTGCCAGTCTGGGGTCAAGGCTGAGGGAGAAGTGCTGGCACAGCCTGCGTGGGAAGGAGAAGCCACTAACAAGGCTGGGTGAGGTTCGGGGCCTGAATAACATCCAGAGGGATGGAGAGAGCCAAATTCCACCAGGGTCAGAGAGCCTTCCAGAGCCTCTTGATAAAGCCAGTCCTCTAAGCCTTGAGCCTCTGCATATGTTTCTGGAAATACTGAGGCTGGTGCTAGGAAGGACAGCAGGGAGCAGGCAGGGGGCTCTGTGGAGGGACCAAGGCTAGGAATGGTAATATGGTGTGAAACTGGGGGATTGGCCTCAGAGCCAACTCCGGGGAAGGAGCCTTTCTTCGTGGCCCAAAGTTTGTTCGGTCATGTGCTGATGGCCCAGGAGATCACCTTGGTCCTACTCTGAAGGCTGTGCAAAGGCCCAGAGGTAGAGGAAATCTGGATGGTTTGGGATCCTCTTGCAGTTCCATCTGAGAGAGGGAAGAGGTCAGAGGAAGCATGGTGGGCTGGAGGATTGCCTTCCTCCATGGACCCTGTCCAGAGTGGCTGCTCAGGGCTCAAGGACAGAGTCCCGCTTTGAAGGGGGGGGGTCTGTTCTGCTCCAGCCAGTCCCCCTCCTAGCTCTGAGCCTGCTGAGGAAGATACCTGTGCTGCACTGGATTTCAAGCCCTAGGTCATGGGGCCCAACAGACCTGGTTCAAATCTTGGCTCCGCTCCCTTGGGAAGGTTGCCTCATGTCTCTTGGCTCATCTCTGGTCCCTCAAATGGGGGTGAGCAGAGATTTGAAGTTTCGTTTGGAGGATCTCACAAGTCAATACACATTCATGGCCATGAGTGACTGGCCTGCAGACAGTCATGGATATGATGGAGTTCAGGACACACTGTCCCAGATCTGCCACCTTGGCATTTGAGAAAAACCGCAGAAGCAGGAAGGTCACTCTCTGACCTTCTCCTGCCCTTCTCCCCTGAAGCAGGCCATAAAAGAATTTCCTGACTTTCTTCTCAAGTGGGTCACAAAACCTTCATTTAAGAGGTGCCTTCCCTAGACCCACAGGGAAGGAAAGTCCTTCTCTATGAAGATGCAGGGACACAGAGAAGAATCTGAACAAACAGACCTTCTAAATGCCACTTAGGTCATTACCATCAAGTCATACCCCCTTTTTCCAATAATATTTCTCCACAATTATCTGCTTCTTCATCAAACTTGGCAAAAAATCACATAGATTTCCCTGTTTCTTTGGGTGTTCATTTCTAAAGGCTCCCATGCCACACAAAACTTAAATTACTTGGTTGCTTTTCTCTTGTGAGTCTGTCTTTTGTTACAGGTGCCTCAGCCATGAACCTAGTGATGGATGAGGAAAGAAATCTTTTCTCCCCTACAGATACACTTTTAAAACCAGCTTATGGGGCGGTTATGGGGCCTGGAAACAATGGCCGTGGGAGGGCTTGTGGGCTCTAAAGGGCTGGGCATGTATTACTATTCTTCTAGGTCTAGACTGGGCCTCTAGTCAAGTATGGGGCCCCAATCAGGAAGTCTGAGCTAAAACACTGCAGAAAGCAGAAAACAGGGGAACACACACATGCGCAGGCACAGACACATGTACACATGCATGCATGCATGCACACACATGCGCTGCAACACCTGGGAACTTGTCAAAATGCAGTTTCTCTGGCCTCATCTCAGATGTACTGAGGTCAGCTCTGGGGCTGGAGCCAGCTCTCGGGGTTTCCGTGTGCCCTCCTCAGGATTCCAGTGCCGACTCAAGACCGAGAACCACTGAGCCAGATGAGGGATCTTCTTCATTCTGGCCTCAGTCCTGGCAGCTGTGCCCTGTGACCCAGCGGGAGGCCTGTCATCCTTTAAAGCTGGTCCCTGAGACCTTTCTGCTCACCAGGCGGAGCAGGAACAGGCCCTGTGAGGCAGCCTCCTGACTGCCTGATATTGTGGGCATTTTTTACCCAGCATCTACAGTCTCTCCTGCAAATTAATAACCTTGAATGGCCGGAATTTGCATAACAGCTCTCCTGTCCCCATCATGGGCCTTCATCAATTGTTTTAGAATCCTATTAGAATACTATGCCATTGCCTAGAGCAGTGGCTCTTCCATTCTGTGGGCCTCAGAACCCCCTGGAGAGCTTGTGGAAAGGTAGATGCTCAGCCCCACACCTTCTCGGCTCCACAGTCCTATAAGATGCCTGTGTACTTTACAGAGGATTGGGACAAGGCCAGGGTCTTGGTCAATGAAGGGCTTTGGGAATGGGGGGCAGGAATGGGGATGTCTGATTGAGATTGAGGGGGCAGCCCTGCAGCAATTTGCAGGCCCTGGCTTAAGAAGGGGGTGGTCTGGCTCAGGTAGTGGTGGCCTCCCTGCATGTGAAAACAAGAAGGTGATGTAGGAAATGGAGGGAAATTCTGGATACTGGTCCTTGAAAAAAGGTCCTCTGGGTGGTCTCCCCAAGATGTAACCTGAAAAACAATAGCATTCTTTCCTGAGCATCTTGCTGCGCTCCGTGCACGTGGTCCCTCACATAGTTCTCCTGTAACCTCGTGGGGTACAGATTTTATCCATCACTCCACAGAGGTCAGTGAAGGCTTGTCCATAATCACATAACAAGGCAGAATTAAGCACGACCCTGTCCTCTTCCAGAGCCTGTGCCTTCAGCATCATCTTATGCCTTCTCCTCCTGGGAGAGAATGGCAAGGGCAAATAGCTCACTTGGCCCTGGTGAGCTTGTAAAAAAGCTCCCAAAACCATCCCTTCCAGCCCCTTTCTCCAGATGAGGAAGCGGAATCTCGGGGATGTTGGGGGTGCGCTGTCTGCACATACAGGCGCTGGGACCCTCTGCCCTGGAACGCGAGCTCAAAGTCCCGTTTCTGGTTTGCAGTGAAGCTCTGAAATATGCTAACAGAGTCCAGAAAGACCTCAGAGTCTGGGGATGAGGATAAGGATGAGGCAGGGTGCCTGTGATAATGTCTGGGACTTCTCCGGCCTGCAGAGAAGAACAGGGAGACACTGAACCCAAGAGGCTACACGGTGTAGCAAAATTTCACCAAGAAAAAGGCAGCCTGTGGCCTGTGCTGCTCTCTGCTGGTCACCAGGTGGTACTGGCTGCAGCTGGCCAGGGCTGGCTTTCTGGGTTGGGTGGGCCTCAGGCCAGACTACCAGGGGGAAATTGTCTGAGGACCTGACACTGGCCCCTTCTGCCTCAGCCCAGACAGGCTCACATCGGTGGCATCCAAGGCCGTGGGCTGGCAGCTGACTGAGAGCTAGGCGCCTCCTTCCATCCTGCATTTTATTGATAGATTGATTGATTGATTGAGATAGAGTCTCGCTCTGTCGCCCAGGCTGGAGTTCAGTGGCACGACCTTGGCTCACTGCAACCTCCATGTCTTGGGTTCAAGCTATTCTCCTGCCTCAGCCTCCCAAGTAGCTGGGATTACAGACTCGCACCACCACGCCCTGATAATTTTTGTATTTTTAGTAGAGATGGGGTTTCACCATGTTCACCAGGCTGGTCTCAAACTCCTAACCTCAACCGATCCATCCGCCTTGGTCTCCCAAAGTGCTGGGATTACAGACATGAGCCACTGCACCAGGACCCATCTTGTTTTTAGAGGAGGTTTGATAGACATGTCACCCCACCCCCCGATCCACCCCCCAGTCAACCCAGGTCCCTGGCTGCTGCTCCTAGTGACAGCAGCTTCCTGCCTGAGCTTCCCTGGTGAACCTCCTACCTCCAATCTGCCTGAGCTTCCCTGGTGCACATCCTACCTCCAACCTGCCTGAGCTTCCCTGGTGCACATCGTACCTCCAACCTGCCTGAGCTTCCCTGGTGCACATCCTACCTCCAACCTGAGTGCTCTTACAATTCCCTATCCCGGTCTCCTGGGGAGAGCTATGATGATACCCTATCCAGGATGCCACCCAATTGGGGACTGGAAAGCAAAAACCCCGGGGGGCCTCTCACTCCAGCCCATAGGATAATATTAACAATAATTGACATTACCTGAACACTGGCTGTATGTCATGCACTATTCTAAATGTATGTGTATATATATATATATGCTTACATACATACTTAATCTTGTGTGTATATGCGTACAAGCATAATTCTCACTTAATATGAATCTTAACACATACATACTTAATCTTCATAAGAAACTTCTGAGGAAGGTACTGATATTATTCCCATATTATAGAAAACAAAAAAATTGAGGCTCAAAGGAGCTCCACAAGTAGTTTGGGGTCCAATAGCCAGTAAGCAGCATTTGAACCTAGATAGCTTGGTTCAATTTTGGTCCCTTTTCTTAACCGTGGTGAGAAAAGTGGGTACAAATCTACAAAACTCTTTTTGTGGTCAGACCAAAGCAGTGCGGCCCAGTCAAGGCATTCAGGCTGGGAAATGGGAGCCAAAGTGAGCAGGGGGCCCCTCTGCATGGAGACAGGAAGGAGTGTGGTCTCTACAGTCAGGTGGGCCTGGAGGAGGGTCTCCCACTGCCCTGATGAGCTGTGAAATCCTGGGCAAATTGGTGCCTTGTTCTGAGCCTCAGTGTCCTCATTTGTGAAATAATAAGGGTTTCGGTAAATGTTAAATGAAACAAAGTGACAAATTGAGCATAGTGCGTGACATACAGCAAGCCCTCAACAGAGGCAGATTTCCTTTATTCTTTTGACATTGGACTTAGGCTATCAAATGATCTGGAGGAGGCAGAGGTAGTGGTGATGACAAGTATGCTGATGATCTACCTGCTCATTATCACTGAGCATCTCCTCTATTTACTCAATAGCTATTAATGGCTATTGTTTTAGTATATGAGCTTTGGATTTACTTTTGGTTTCATTTCACTGGTTCAACCATGAAGCTTTTAAAAACATTGGCACCAGCCAGGTGCAGTGGCTCATGCCTATAATCCCAGCACTTTGGGAGGCTGAGGTGGGTAGATCACCTGAGGTCAGGGGTCCGAGACCAGCCTGACCAACATGGTGAAATCCCATCTCTACTAAAAATACAAAAATTAGCCAGGTGTGGTGGTGGGCACCTGTAATCCCAGCTACTCAGGAGGCTGAGGCAGGGAATCGCCTGAACCCAGAAGGCAGGGGTTGCAGTGAGCCAAGATTGCGCCACTGTACTCCAACCTGGGTGACAGAGCGAGGCTCCATCTCAAAAAATAATAATAAATAAGATAAAAATAAACATAAAAACACTGGTACCTGGGTTCTACTGATTTAATTAGACTGGGACTGTACCAGGTCATGATGCTTTCTTTGTGTGTGTGAACCTCAAGTGGTTCAAATTGTGCATCTGGGATTGAGAGCCATGGATAATATTTCCCTCCTGCCCAATCTTCTCCTATTTAACACTCATTTAATCCTTTAGACTTCAGCTTAAATGTCACTTCTTTAAAGAAACATTCTCTGATCGCTTAGATCAGGCCCATTTTCTTTGTTTTACACCATTGTAAATCCCTATTCCTTTCCTTCAGAGAGAATTTATCTCATTTATATTTATTCTCATGGTCATGTCAATAATATCTGTCACCCTCACTAGATAGTTTACCCATCTGTAAAATGGGGATATTAATTTCCACCTCAGAAGGTTGTAGTGAGGATATAATAACAAAATGTAGGGAAAGAGCCTGGTTCAAGGTAGTCTCTGTGAATGAGACAACTCTGTGAATGAGACAACTCTGTGAATGGACAACTGCTCACTGCATGTTGTCCCGGGAGTCTCTTGGGATAACACATCATCACTTTCTACTTTCCAAAAATGAACACTTGCCAGCTTCAGAGTGTGAGTCTGGCTTTAGTTTCTCTGGATTTAGGCTACCAAGTGGTTCTCATGTCCCATCTGAACTTCTCTGATTATATGGGTTCGTATCATAGCCCCTCCTCCAAGCCATGAATATTCTACTGAGCCCTCAAGTGCCAGCTCTGAGCTAGCATCCTTGTGTCCAGCTGGCCCGTCTTTTTAATAATCAAGATGATTTGCTCAATACATATTTATTAACTAAGGATTAGGTTAGGTGCCAGGCACCATTCCAAATACATGCATTATCTCATTTAAGCAGTTTTGCTGTTTAAATAAAGCTAATCCTCTTGTTTCTAGTTAAAACCTACAATATATGTCTGCAGGGGCGGGAGTTGATAAAAATGAGTGCAGGAAGGGATTTTTTTTAAGGGTGTGGTAAGTCCTTTGGCTGCTGGGAGCTCAGGCTTTATCAATAGCCCCTGTTTTTAGCTCTACCTAATTGTTTTACACGAGCCCAGAACTGCCAGATTGCCCTACTTTTAAAGAGAAACCAGCAACTTGCTTTTTTATATGAAAACCTCAGCTGTAAGAAGATGGCTCAATTTGAAAAAAAAAAAAAGAGAGAGAGAGAGAGAAGAGAGAGGCAGGGGGAGTAAAATGCTGTTGAGGCCAAACAGCTCAACCATGAGATGGAATCTGCCCACCAGCAACCTCTCAGGCCTGAGCCTTTGAGAAGAGAGCGGAATGTCCTGGGGGACAGCAAAGGCAGGTGTCAGTGGGGAGGAGGAGGCAGAAGGAAGCCTGGAGGGAAAAGGCCAAAACCAGACCCATCTCAAGTCCAGAAAGGTGCTGAGCTCATGGGTCCTGCTGGGTAGGTGGCAGAGCCTTGGCGGGAATGCCTGGCCCCGTTGCACCAGGTCTGGGTAGCTCAGCCCATGTAGACCCTGGATGCCCTGGTAACCTCTGTCTTCCAGGGCCCCCATGGGCTTGGGTGAGAAGGAAATGAGGAGGCCTTCTCTCTTGTTGGATCCATTTGGGAGATCTTGTTACTTCTTGCCACCACCCTTTCCCACCAGATGACAGCTTGAAGTATTAAGTTCCTCCATTGAACCCAGGTGATTTCCTGGAAATTTCTCAGCTGCATGGGGATCCCAGCTGTGAGCAGAGGTCTACGAATGTGATTTCTTTCCTTATTTTCTCAGCACCAACTAAAAATCCCCCAGATTCTTGCATAAGGCTAGAGAAGGGGAAAGCCTATCAGGAGAGAGACGATCCTGTGCCCTCCCGCAGCCTGATTCTTGGTTTTAAGAAGACAAATGAATGGGCATTTCTTCCACCGCGAGCCGTGGAGGGCGGGATCCGTGCCGGCCCCTCACTCACTCCACACAGTTGTCGAGTAACTGGAGAAGATGTCTCCTGACAGGCAGTGGCAGCAAGGCCTGCTGGCTCCTCTGCCAGCCTAGCTTGTAAACTTTAATGCCTGCTTCGATTCACAACCCAATTGCTTGTAAAATGAGGCCACTTTCCGCAAGTCCCTTAATTGGAATCCGTTTCTCTGCCTCAGAGACGAGGGCTGGGACGTGCTTTGCCAGCATCTGCAGATGGAGTGAGGCAGGGGGATCTTCCTGCAGGAAGGGAGGGTTTGGAGGGATGGCACTCTTTGTCTTCCCCTCCCACGAGTGGGACCAGATCCTGCCTGAATGTTCCCAGCCATGAGAGGAAGTCATGGACAGTGAGCAAATTCTGGGTTCTAAGAGGCAGGCTGGCCCCTCATCTATGAGACTAGGGAAGGGGTCAGTTAAGAGAAGGGCTGAGATCAGTAATCACATAGTAACAGTAGGGCAACAATCGTCGCTGCAGCTACCATTCGTGGCTCACCTCCGTGAGCCTCACATAGTCCCCACGTCCACAACTCCTCTTTCCCAGCTCTATCCTTCACTGGTTCCTGATGAGGGGCTGAGTCTTTGGTTTAGCAAGCATTTCCTAAGTGATGGGAAAGTGAGGACTTTCCCATCTTTGGGTACAGATGAACGTTTGGGAAAGTCACCAAGCACCAAGCAATGTTAAGTGCTACACTAGCCATACAGGGTATGATAGGAGCCAAGGAAGTAGCAATGTAATCTCCTTCAGCTCGAATCATTGTCAGGGAGAGGACACATGACCTGGACTTTGAAGGGTGTGTAGGAGTTTGACAGCTGGAGAAGGTGGAAGAGAATGCTGGGCAAGTAGAACAACTTGGACAAAACATAAAAGTGTCAGGGGCATTGGCTTATGAAAAACTGGAGAAGACAGTGTTTCAAGAAGCACCTGAGACAGTACATGTAAATCGTGTGGCTCTAACCATAAATAGAATGGGGGCCTGCAGCATGGACTGGAATGGTCAGAGGTTTGGAACTGGAACCATGAAAAGCCCCTGTTAGGTCCTGCCTTCTGCCCACCACACCATGTAGACCAACAGATGCTCACTGTCCACAGGCTTAACTGATGATTCTTGTCACCTGATTTTCCAGGGTGAGCAGGTCACTGAAGTATCTCAGGTGACTATCCTCTAGAGGAGAGTGTGTGGGACAAGAGGAATAAGTGGTGAAATCTGTGGGGACATCAGTGGGAGTCTTTGGTCTGTGGTCTAATAAGTAAACTTGAGATGGTGGTCAGGATCTGAAATACCTGAGTCTACCTTATGGATTTGTATATTGCATCTGCCTCATGTCCAGTGTTGCATGTGATCATATTTCCTGTAGGTTACATTTCGCAAAGGTTTGTTAGTTTTGTGTAGCCAAATACAAAGAGGGTGTGTGTTTGTATACATAAGCATTTAAAATTCTGTGAGGCATCTTTTGTAGCAACTGGAATGAAACTGGAGTTCATTATCTTACATGAAACAAGCCAGGTGAAGAAAGTCAAATATCACATGTTCCCTCCATGAATGGGAGCTAAATAACCTGTATACATGGATGTAGAGAGTGGGATAATAGACAATGGAGGCTTGGAAGGGTGAGGGTGTAGGGGAGGAGTGGATGACGAGAAATTAGTTAATGGGTACAGCATACGTTATTTTAGTGATGGATACCCTAAAAGCCCTGACTTCACTACTACACAATCTATGCACGTAACAAAATTGCAGATGTACCCCATAAATTTGTACAACAAGAATTTGAATAAAAAGAAGTGTCAGGGGAATAAAAAGCATTTCAGTTGCTTCACCTATGGTATGAGAATATATCTATATATGTAGGGGAAGAATAAGGAAGAGAGACTAGGCTGAAGTAGGACTGTGGTGAGCCTCCAATGCCATGAAGCTTGGATTTTATCCTGTAGACACTGGGGACTCACTGAGGGGTTTAGCAGAGACAATGGCATGCCCAGTCTAGCGCTGCGTTTTAAGATGTTCCCTCCGGTGGCTGATGTGGAGAACAGGGTTGTTGAAGGAAGATGCAGGAGGCAGGACTGGGTCAAAGAGAAGTTACCAGGAAAGCACCTTGGGCTCAGTGGGAGAAAGGCAATTTTGTTTGCTTGTTTTTTGAGACAGAGACTCAGTCTGTTGCCCAGGCTGGAGTGCCGTGGCGTGATCTCGGCTCACTGCAACCTCTGCCTCCTGGGTTCAAGTGATTCAATGGGAAAAATTCTTAACACTTCAGGACATGATATGATGGGAAAGGGTGGTATCCAGGAGCAGCAAGTTTTCCCTCAGCAGAGGAGTACAAGCAGAGGGCAGACCTCTCATGTCCTCCTTATTTAGCCCCCACAGCAGACTGTCACATCCCAGACACCTTCTTACCTAGCACCACCCGCAGCTGGGCAGGGACATAGAACCAGACTTTGATCAAAGGGGCACTGAGAAGGGAAAGGTAGGTCACCTGGCAAATATTTTCCTCCCCACATAAAGGGTGGGAAGGTGAAGGCAACACACACCTTTCTTCCTACTGGCTTTAGTGTAGGTGGTTTCATGAGGCTGTGATGTCTGTACCAGACACAGCCCCCGCCAGTGAGTATTGGAGTGAGAGCAGGTAGAATCCCAGAAACTGCCCAGAGCCTGGACATAACGGAGCTGCCCTTAAAGTTCTCAACACCCTGATCTCTTGCTATATAAGGTGACAAATATCAAGGCTTAGGCTATGTTTGTGTCAGATATTATGTTCCTTGTTGCTAAATTCCATCAGCCTGGACTATTGTTTTAATAATAATAATTTTAAAAGACAGCATTAAGCCCAAGTCGAGCTCCAAAGCATGGTTGAGTAATGTGTACTTTGACTGTGGTTTCATGGAGAGACTGAAGAGGGCCTTGCATCCTACCTTCTGCACTGTGTCAAAGTCCTTTAAGCATAGCTACCCTGGCTCTCAAGTTCTTTACCCTCAGGTGGCTGCCACAGCGTCCCCATAAGTCCTTCCACCAACCCTGCCTTTCCCAGCTTCCTCCCATTTCTAGTTTACCTCCTTATTCTTTTTTCTTATGTAGAGCAGCTTCTCTCAACTTCACTGAGGAACACAGATGTTGTCCCTGGGACACATCCACATTAGAAGGGGAGGAGTGGAAGGAAACGGGTGGGCAGGGAATAGTTGAGCATGGTTTTGAAGTATGAATAGGAGCTCACCACATGGAGGAGAGAGGAAGGCATTCTGGGAAGGGAAAATCACACTTGTAAATATAACAAAACTATTTCTTTTCTACCATATGCTGAAAATACCAAATATGAAGTTAACGCATAGGCCTCCTCTGGGAGGCTCTGGGCAGCTTGCCAACTCTGGGGTTGGGGGTGGGACTCATGCTGCAGGGAGCGTGATGGGGAGAGTTGTCTGTGGGTCATCTCGCTCCAGCTGCCTGGCAGCACGCTTTCCCTTTGGAGGAAGGCGAGAGGGTGGGAGCAGCTTCTCAAGAGGAAGTCGAGGAGGTGACAGACCCTACAGGTGGCAGACCCTACAGCCCTGGGGCCCAGCAGCAGGCTGGCAAGGTGGAGACCTACCACAGGGGACCAGTGGAGACTGGTCACTTCCCTGTTCGCATCGGCTGGGAACCCCTGGGTGAGGATGCAGGGGTTCTGAGCTGGGGATGAATTCCCATCCCCATGGCAGGCTGTGCTTGTCAGGGCCTCGTCCTACCACTTACTGGCAGCGTGAACCTGGGAAGTCGCTTCTCCTTCCTGTGCCTATCTCAAAACTGGGGAAGTAAGAATGCCTGCCTCATAGGGCAGCAGTGAGGATTAGATGAGCTGGTTGTAACTAAAGTGCTCCTGTCCAGACACAAGAAAAGGGTAGCCATAAGCTGCCAGAACCTGGCCCAGAGTCTTATACCTTATGCCTTTCTCTCCTGGTCGTTGGAGGCTGCAGGAGGAGCTAGGAATGCAGGGGTTCTGGCTGATAGTCCTAATGCACCAGAAACGGCTGCCTTGGGTCTGCCTAGCTAGTGACTCTCAGCACATCTTTAAGGACATGACTTGGAGAGGAGGATGCTATTATCTCCATTTTGCAGGTGAACCTGAAGAAGATCTGGGAGGCCATGACTCTCCCCTGCCCTGTGTTGTAGCACAAAGCAGGGAACCTGCAGCCCCTGCTCCAGCCCTCCTTGGGCTGAGTCAGAAAAGGTCTGTCCTGCTCTCAGCTCCCCATCCCTGAGAGGAGGCCTCTTTCCTCTCCCTATGGAGTTGGTCCTGTGACCATGCAAAGGCTGCACATGGGATGGTTTCTATCTGGATTTCTGCTCCCTGAGGCCAGAACATGGCTTGCTTTCTGCAGGCTGGTAGGGGATGCAGGTTCTTGGCTCCACCCTCTGCCAACCCCTCCTGGGAGTTGGATGGAAGCAGGTGCTTTCCCAGAAGTTCCTTCTTGGCTGCTGCAGTGAAAATCTGGGTGGAGTGTGAACTGTTCCCTTCAGGTAAATCAGACAGTGCTGACAGCAACTGCCATTTACCAAGCATCTGCATGCACAGGGAACCCCTGGGTGAGGATGCAGGGGTTCTGAGCTGGGGATTAATTCCCTTCCCCATGGCAGGCTGTGCTTATCAGGGCCTCGTCCTACCGTTTACTGCTGGCGTGAACCTGGGAAGTCCCTTTGTGCAGACTGCCCTCCATGCTCACAGCGCCCATAATGCTAGATGCAGCTGATAGCTCCATTTTGCAGACTGGTAAAACTGAGTCCCAGTGGTAACTAATTTGCTTAGTGTCATGCAGACCGTAACTGCCAAAATTCCTGTGACTTTGTGACTCAAGCCTTCGCCCTTCAGTATGTCCCAGTATTAACTCTCAGTAGGAGGCAAAGCAAGACAAGGTCAGGCTTCCAAATTGAGCTGGAAAATAAGAGTGTTATTAACAGGATTTGTCTGGAACAGAGCAGCTGCCTCAGGGGGCTGATGTGACTGATAATATTAAAATTGTGTGTGTGTGTGTGTGTGTAGGATTCCTTTTGAGTCACATAGCATTAGCAAACATTTTCCCAAGCATGCTGGGCCTGAGGATACAGGGGCCTAAGAGAACCAGTCCCTACCATGGAGGAGCTCTGCATCAATCAGTGGTTCGAGGAGGAAGGGACTTACTGCAAGGAATCATCCGCTTCCAAATCACTGGAAGGGCTGAAGAAGTGGCCACCAGGCTGGGCCTCCAGGAATGACCCCCAGGACACTGCCGAACTGACCTGCCTGGGGCCACTACCTCAAAAGCTGCTGAGAAAATGCCTGAGTCCCACAGCACACCACGGATCAGTGCTGCAATTCAGGAACTAGGAAGCTGTCCCCATGGCTGCCACTGATGCAACATTTTCTGTCACTGGAAGCAGTAGGATGGTCAATGGACCAGTGCCACAGACAACTTTGTATTTCAAGGACCTTGCCTGCCTGCGGGAAGGTGGCTCCTGCCTTCCAGATCTTGCTAGGGCATAGGGGACTGACACCCAGAGCCCTCACCCCAAGAGGTCTAGTGGTCCTCTCCATGGCACAGAGGCCTCCATGGCAGAGGAAAAGGCACTTGCAGGAGGGAGGGTGGAGTTGCAGCCAATTCAAGAACTGCGCCCAAGTCTCTCTCCAGCTAAAATGGGGTGTCAGAAGCTTTGGTGGCAACAGAAGGATGTCTTGTGTTCTGTGTATCCTTTAGACTCAGCTTTGCAGAGTTGGAGGCTTGGATCCAAGGGATCCTCCTTCCTAGGAATGCAGGGAACCCCAAAGGGCCTCCTGGCTTTTCTCCAGCAGCTCTCTGCCTCACTCTGTGACTGCCATCACCTGCATGGCCAGGCCACCTGGAGAAAGGCTCCTGCCTGGGGCCTGAGCCTGGAGGTAAGAACTGGTTTTCAGAATCAAATTCTCTCTTTCTAGGGGCCAGGTCAGGGTTCACCCAACTTGGATGCAGGGGGAAAGGATGAGACAAGTTAATTCATATATTTAATTAATAGTTATTGAACACGTACTACATTACAGTCACCATTCTAGGACTGGGGAAGCAGTGGAGAACAGGCCAGATATCTCTCATGGAGCTTACATTATAGTGGGACAGGAAAATAGCAAATAAGAAATAGAGACAGTGTTCAGTGCTGTAAAGTAAATGAGACAGAGCTATGGTGTGGAGTGTGTGCAGGGGAGGGCAGTTTTCAATCCAGGGTGCAGGGAGGGCTTTTCTGAGGAAGTGATTTGGAGCTGAGGTCTGAATGACAGGTTGAAACTAGTTATGGGAAGGGTCTGAGGAGGATGGTTCCAGCGTGTGCAAAGGCCCTTAGGTAGGCATGAGCTTATTGTGCCTAAAGACCAGAAAGAAGCCAAGATGCCCAGATAAAGGAGCAGGGTAGCAATGAATGAGCAAATGTTGGCAGGGGTCATACCATAAAAGGCCTTGAGGGCCAAGGTGGGAGGTTAGGCTTTATTCTAAGAGTGGTGGGAAGCCACTGGAGGCTTTTGAGCAGGAGAATGATATAATCTGACTTCTACTTTTAAAAGATCACTCAGGCTACTGGTGAATGATGGATTGAGATGGAAAAGAATGGAGGCAAGGGAGCCAGAAGGCTGTCACAGTGAACAGGGGAGAGAGGATGGAGATTTGTCCTAAGAAAAGGAGTCCAAATCCTTTGGATCAGTATCTACCCTGCCCCACCCCTAGCCCCAGCCCAAAGGATTCTGCAGTTTTCTGAGTCTTGGTGTGTTCTTCACTGATCTCATCATTGCTAAAAGGCCTGAGGTGTGTGGAGCCTTGGGGTGGGATGCACCCTTTGTTCTTGGACAGCCTTGTGTGAGTTGCCAAGGCTCAGACACACCTGAGTTCACATACGGGCTGTATTCCCTACTCTGGGGGCAGCTCACTTCATTTCCATAGGCCTCAGCATCCCTATCTATAAAATGGGAACAGTGATGCCTCCTTGTGGGGAGGATGAAATGTGACATGCCAGCCCAACGGGACATGTGCAAAGTAGGCCTTCGATAAATGGCGGCTTTGTGCCTGCTCTTCATTCCTTATCCCCTCCCTCGGTCTCCTGCTACCCCGCACTTGGGTAAGGACAGGAAACCCAACAGCATGTCTGAGAAGCTCCCTAGTAATGGAAATGTCAGCAGCAGAAGAAAAGGAGCCAGTGCTGCTTTGACAGCAGTGATGGCGATGAATGATTTATGTCCAACCTAATGGTTACATAAGCAGCTGTTACATTTTAAAATCATCATGCAAACAATATGAAACATTTATTTAAGTGGTTCTACACTATGGGGAATTTGATTTAATCAGCCTTTATTTCTGTTCTCATTAGAATGAAGTCTGGCAACTCTAGTAGACAGCGCTACCTCCGTTCTGTAGCTTCCAGCTACTGAAAGCAAATATTTTTACTGAGCCACAATTAAACATTTATACAGCACCCGGCTCCCCATCTGGCCTGTGGAGGGGAGGGGTGATGCAGTGAATTCATCCAAAAATTCCACACAGAATAAAGCCAGATGCACCCCCACATCTAACAGAATTGATAAACCATCTGAAGAGTCCATCTGAGAATGAAAAAGTTCACCGATTCATAAAATTTCTCCAAGCTGCTGTGAGCTGCAGGTAGCCAAGCTGGGGATCCTTGAGGCTGGCTTTTAATCTTTGCTCTTCTGGGCCAAGTGGAGTTTTTTGATTTTGTTTTGAATTCTAAGACCATGACAACTTAGAAATCATGGGAGATGCTAAGAAGATCTTCTAAAGACAGTATGACTTATTTGAAATTCCACCAGAATTTTCATATATTATATCGCCAAATTCAGGATATGGGTTCCCTTGGGGAGACAAATGGAGAGAGGTACACAAGGGGGGGTTATTGTGTTGGTGATGTTTTATTTCTTACACTAGGTAGTGGTGCATGGATATCTTGTATTAGTCTTTTCATCTCTTTGTGTGTCTTAAATTGTGTATAATAGGAATTAAAAAAAAAAAAACAAGAAAAAAAAAAGAAAGTCACTGGGTATTGGAGTCAAAAGACCAAAAATCCAGTCTTGGCTCTGCCACTATCTTTGTGAAATTTGGACTTGCCTCTTGCCTTTTCAGTTTCCCTATCTATAAAAAGTGAGGTCTAGAGCAGTGAGAGTTCTGTGAGGTTTTTGTCTGTTTGTTTGAGACAGCGTCGTGCTCTGTCGCCCAGGCTGGAGTGGAGTGGTGTGATCACAGCTCACTGCAGCCTCCACTTCCTGGGCTCAAGCGGCTCAAGCAACCCTCCCACCTCAACCTCCTGAGCAGCTGGGACTACAGGCACGTGCCACCATGCCCAGCTAATTTTTGTATTTTTAGTAGACGTAGGGTTTCGCCATGTTGCCCAGGGTAGATTCTAAGTCCTGGACTCAAGCAATCTGCCTGCCTTAGGATAACAGGTGTTCACCATTAAATAAGTCTGGGAAATGCTGCATACTCTCTGCCCTTTGGGAAAATCATAGAATGTTAAAGGTTCTGAGAAGTCTTACGGCAAAGAGGTCTGTTTTGTTATGTATCTATTAACATCATGAGGTACTAACATTCTGTAAAATAATCTCTGCGACCTGTTATTCTGGATTATGTCAAACACCCCTTTAGATTCTAGGTTCTTTAGGGCAACAATTTTTGCCTATTAACAGAGCAATCTCTAACCATCCCTGAAACATAAACCAGACACTCCAGCCAATCACTTTCCTCTAGGTTAGCCAGTTGAACACCTTTCCTTCCTGTTCCAACTCCCGGCTTCTTGCGCCTGGGCTCATGCTGACCCCCTCACTGCTGAGTAACTCTTCCTGAGCCAGTCACTGAAGTTCTTGGGTACTAGTTTTCTTTTCTTCTTGTTTCCTTATTCTAGAAGCATAAATTGTCCAGACTGTCTCTTGCTAATATGAGATGATAAAGTTGAAGACCAGAGAGACTGTGTGACAGAGACATGGTCACACAGCTGTGGGTGGCAGAGCTGAGACCAGAATGAAGTTCCTTTCTCACTGCCCTCAAATGCTTTGTTTTACATCCAATTTATATTCTGCCCTTGATGCTGTTTTTTTCTGTTTATCTATGATGGTTTTTCATGTCTCTCCTGGGAAGACTGTATTCTCCTTAAAGGCACAAGTCACATCTGTGTTTATATAAATTCTAACACTATTCTGAGGACAGCATGGTGCTGAAAACACTCTCAATGCCAAGTTATTGAATGTCCCAATGGATTATTCTCTCTGCCAAGTCATTTCAGCTCCAAACACTCCTTCCTGGAGTGATGCAGACACATCATTTTATTCACACAAAGTTGTTTTTAAAACTCCCCTTCAAATGTGGGAGTGATTCGGAAGTACAGAATAACATTGACCCTGATCAAGTGTTCTTAATCAACTATTCACGTTGGAAAAATACATCTTGGTTCACTGAAATTCTGGAATAACCACACCCACTCAATTTGAGTGAGGAAGATACAATTTGGCAGACGCTATGGTCTCAAGGTTTCTATCCTCTCCCAAATTCATATATTGAAATCTAATCACCAAGGTGATGGTGTTGGGAGGTGGGGCCTTTGGGAAATTATTAGGTCATGAGGCTCGAACTATCACAAATAGGTCTAGTGCCCTTAGAAAAGAGGCTGCAGAGAGCTGCCTTGTCCTTACACCCCCGTGAAGACACAGCAAGAAGATGCCATCAGTGAACCAGAAAGCAGGCTCCCACCAGACACCAACTCTTAATCATGGATTTCCCAGCCTTCAGGAATGTGAGAAATAAATTTCTGTGGTGTATAAGGTCAGCTTATGATATTTTGTTATAGCAGCCATAATGGGCCAAGACAGAAGAAACGTTTTTACTATGAATGAAAAGAGAGATCACATGATTTCTGGGGAGAAGCCCTTCACACAACCACGTGGCGAAATTGGGTGTGAAAGAAACTCCTGCTTTTTAAAGAGCTGTTTAAACATGCCTTCTGGAAAAGAGTTACCATTTTCTGCTAAATCCTTTTGCAACCAGGAAACAAGAGTGCACCACGGCCAAGGTTTGCCGACGTCGTAAGTGACTTGAGTTTGCTCCATGGCTGTACATCTTCCCTGGGGACATCTTCAGCAACAACACCCCTCCAACCCCAAGTTCTTTCTGGGGAGCTGATCCTGAGGCCCACTGTGCTATTTTCCCAGATGCTGATCCTTTCCTTCGAGGTGGTTTTTCAAGCAAGGAACGTCTGTCCACCAGATGGCAGTGTATCAAGAACCCAATCAAATGGCTTCTGCCTAGATTAGGGCTAGACCTCGCTGTCCAGATGGTAGACCCCAGCCATACGTGGCTATTGAGTCCTTAGAGTGTGAGTAATCCAAATTGAGATATGCTGTAAGGTTAAAATACCCACTGACTTTGAAGACTGAATACAAAGAAATGGGTTTGAAGGGAGAAGAAGAAGACACAGTATTTCATGAATAACTATTTTCTATTGATTACATCTTGAATAACATTTTGAATATACAGTGAGCCTTGAACAATGTGGGAGTTAGAAGTGTCAACCACCATGCCATCTAAATTCTGTGTATAACCTTTGATTCCCCAGAAACTTAACTCCTAATAGGCTACTGTTGACTGGAAGACTTACTCATTATATAAACAGTTGATTAACACATATTTTATATGTTATATACATTATATACTGTATTTTTTTTTTTTTTTTGAGACAGAGTTTCACTCTTGTTGCCCAGGCTGGAGTGCAATGGTGCGATCTCGGCTCACTGCAATCTCCCGTCTCTCAGGTCCAAGTGATTCTCCTGCCTCAGCTTCCTGAGTTGCTGGGAATATGCTGTATTCTTACAGTAAATGAAGCTAGAGAAAAGAAAATGTTATTAAGATAGATCATAAAGAAGAGAACATATATTTACTATTTATTCAGTGAAAGTGGATCATCAAAAAGATCATCATCCTCTTTGTTTTCATGTAGAGTGGGCTGAGGAAGAGGCGAAAGAGGAGGGGCCTGGTCCTGCTATCTCAGGGGTGGCAGAGGAGGGGCTGGTCCTACTGTCTCAGGGGTGGCAGAGGAGGGGCTGGTCCTGCTATCTCAGGGGTGGCAGAGGAGGGGCTGGTCCTGCTGTCTCAGGGGTGGCAGAGGAGGGGCTGGTCCTGCTGTCTCAGGGGTGGCAGAGGAGGGGCTGGTCCTGCTGTCTCAGGGGTGGCAGAGGCTGAAGAAAAGCCATGTGTAAGTGGACCCACATAGTTCAAACCTGTGTTGTTCAAGCGTCAACTGTATTGAGTTAAATAAAATATCATAATAAAACAGATTTTACTTGATTCCTTTTTCTTTTCAATGTGGCTATGAAAAAATGCAATGTTACATATGTGGTCTCATGGTGTTTCTGTTGGCCAGAGAAGAGAGACAGTGGGCAGAGAAAGGTCGCACTGGGAAGCTGGGTAGAGCCAGCAGTCACGGTCCCATGCAAAGTGGAAAGAGCATGGCCTTTGGTAAATGACCACCTGGGCTTGAACTGCAGCTCCATTGTTGATTTTGGACTTGTGACTTAATCACTTCAAGTGTTGGTTTCCCCAGCTGTCAGTGGGCATAAGCATGCTTCCTTCTCCCATGGATGCTGTGAGGGTCAGATGTAGGGCAGCCATAAATCATGGCCTGCTCAGGCCTGCATCTCAATGCAATTATTAACAGCACCTCCTTCAGAATTTTGTCAGCTAAAGCAATAAATTATACAGTTTCCTTGGTGAAATGAGATCACATATATTAAGCACTTGGTACGCTGTAAGTGCACAATGTTATGTCTAAAATGATCATACGACTCAGAGATGGAAGATGGTGACTTTTCTTCTATAACTCCACATAATTTCTGACTCCAAGCTCCATTTCTGGTTGAAGCAGGAAACTCAACCTAGTCATTTTCAGGTAAATGTGGTTATTTTAGAATTATATTCAAATCCAGAGTTCTATCTTCTTCCTTCTTCTGTGGGTAGAGTCTACACTGGGGGAGTGGTGGCTTATGCAGGTCACAGCATTGGACAGGGAGGGAATACTTGGTGTTTATTTGACTTCCCTTGGCTTCCTTCCTCCACCTCTCTGATTACTTCCTCCTCTGCTGATGGCATCAGGGTCCTGCCATGGTCCACAGCTCCTCCTCTGCTACGGAACCTCCAAACCTCTCTGGGGTCTTGGTCTCTGCAGCCTCCTAAGGACTGACCATGTTTTTCCATTTCAGAGGTCAGCACTGGACACTGAATCTGCCTGTCCCCTCTGTCTCAGCTCTCTTCTTCCATTCACCTGGACAACGACGTTTACACTTTAGGAAGATCTGTTAATTCAGTAACCATGTAGACTTTGCACCTGTTCTGTCCCTTGTTTTTTTGCTAAGGTTATGGGATAGAGAGACAAATAAGAAAGGTTACTGCCCTCCAGGAAAATATAGTCTTAATCAGGACACTCACTCAAATGGCACGTGAAAAATGATAGCTTCCAGAAAAGAAATGTAAATAGAGGGCTATATGACTGGGAAGGATGAACTGGTTACTTGTGGGCAAGAAAGCCAGGGCCGAGGAACTTGTGTGGATAGCTGCTGCTGAGTGGTCTTGAGGGACACCTGGAAATGTGGAGGGACGGTGATCCAGCAGAGGACCCAGTGTGAGCAAAGGCTTGGAGGTGGGACGACCTTTCTGTAGATACAATGGTTCAGTTTGATTGAAGGGAAGGTTGTTAGTGGTGAGGAATGAGACAGACTGAAAAGTACTTTTAAAGCTCTGAATGGAAGGTTGCAGAGTTTGGTTTTGATCCCATGGGTACAGTTTTGAGTAGGGGACTGGATGGGATCCGAATTGTATTTTGAGAACCTTTACCCAGAAGTCACACATAACAGACTGAGGGGGAAGCAGGGAGCCAGTGGGACCCAGTCAGGAGGACTCAAGGAGGAAGGGGCTGGAGAAATGATGGGAAGGGGTTATTTGTTTTGCTTTTTGAGACAGAGTCTCACTTTGTAGTCCAGGCTGGAGTGCAATGGTACAGTCTCAGCTCTGCAACCTCCACCTCCTGAGTTCAAGCAGTACTCCTGCCTCAGCCTCCCCAGCAGCTGGGATTACAGGTACACACGACCCTGCCCAGCCACATTTTGTATTGTTAGTAGAGATGGGGTTTCTCCATGTTGGTCAGGCTGGTCTTGAACTCCTGACCTCAAGTGATCTACCCACCTCAGCCTCCCCAAATGCTGGGATTACAGGCATGAGCCACCGTGCCTGACAGGGAAGGGGTTATTTGAAAGAGACATTACTGAGGTTGATTTCAGAAGCTTTGGGCACTGATGAGATGTACAAAATTAAAGGAGGGGCAGACAAAGGTGATTTTCAGGTTTGGAGTGGGTGGAAAGTCGAAGAGTGGTGCTCAAGGAAGACAGAATTTAGCTTTGGCAGCACAAAGTCAGACTTCTGTGGTGGGCATCAGGAGGCTTATAAGCTGCCTGGTTGTCCAAACGAAGATGTCTAGTGGGCAAGACTGGGTATGAGGAGAGAAGGGCAAGGCGGACAGGTGAATTGGAGAGTCATTTTATTTTAGGAAATTAGGACTTAGGAAAAGAAGAGACAGCAAATCAGGTAAGTGTATTCGTCAGATCCTCAACAGGAAGCAGATGCTACTCTACGTTCAGGTGATTTGAGGAGGGTTCATTCACAAAATGACTCATGATCAAGGTGTCAGGGGAGTGTAGAGAAAACACCAGGGGGCATTTAGAACCAGGGCCAGGGCAGCAGAGCTTTTACTATCTCTATACCTGCAAAAAAAAAAACAGAGTGGGGAGTTTACCAGAACCCAGATGACAAGAGGGTTTTGCAGAGTCAGATGCTCTGGGAGGGGCAGTGACTTCTGCCAAGCTGGCCTCACGCAGAAGGGACCAGGTAAATATAGACCCCATCTCCCACTGGCAGAGAGTGGAGCATTTGGGACAAATGAAAGGTTCCAGCAAAGCAGCTATAGCCTCTACTCTCAGGGAGGAAGAGGCTCACTAATTCCCCAGGAAAGAAAGATTTCTGGCTGCTTGTTCTTTTATTCAATAACTTTTATTGAGTTTCTTTCTTATTATAAGTGTAGTACATGTCCATTGTAGAGAAATTAGACACTATAGACAAGTGAAAATAAGAAATTAAAAGTCAATAGAAATCTCAGTCCTCAGACAAAATGACTGCTTACAAAAATGTGATTATTCTGGACTTTTCTGTTAAAATACATAATTTAGATATCTTTTTATGTTGGTACATACAAACAGATGTCATTTTGAACAGCTACTTTTATATGGAGGCATCACAGTTTATTTAAATAAGCCCTCTTAGTGGAGATTCTCATTGAGTTCCACATACTAAATAATACTGCATCCTTCTAGCTAAATACTTTACCTCCTTAGGCTTAGTTCCTAGTGGTGGAATTGCTGGGTCAAAAGATATACACAATTAAAAAGATATGGCACCATATTCTAGCACTAATTTTAAAAAGAGGATATTATTTAAGGGTTAATGGGTGGATTTCTTTGTTAAACCTATCTTAGAGATTTTAGTGAATCTGGGAAAATTACTAGACTTCACTGCCTTAGTTTCCCCATCTGTAAAATGGGGATGATAAAAGTATGCACCTTACAGGGTTGTTGTTAGGATTAACTCATTTCCTGTTTGCCCCAAGAAATGAGTGCTGGCAGTGAGCTGCACTTTTTTTTTTCTAGACAGGAAATGGGTAAAACGAGTTATGGTAAGTATTAAAAAAATTAGCTGTTACTATTGCCAAATGTCTTCTTACACCAGAGATACTGAGTGACTTGATCTCCATTTTAAATGCAGAAATGTAGCTTTTTCGTTAAAGACCTTCAACACCAGCTCTGTCATAGCATTGAGGCAGAAGGGAAGTCCCCTGTGACAAGGCTGAGTTAGCAAACCCCGGATCTCCAGCATGGTTTGACCAGGAATGACGAGTCTCTTCAAGGATCATTCCTCCTCATCACTTCTTTAAGCTGACTTCCGGGAGGAGGCAGAAGTGGAGGATCCAGGCCTTCCCTGCCTGGGCCTGGAGTTTGTGGTTCCGGATTGAGGGCCTGCCCATGAAGGCTAGAGGGGTGGCTGAGCGCTGAGCTGCCCTAGTAGTGTTGCTTCCTTGATGGGACGACTCTCTCCCACCCTGAGATATGACTTGGGACCACGTCAGCTCTGGCTTCAGCCTCAGGAGTTCAGACCAGATTTAGGAATCCTCCCCAGCCTTCCCAGAGTGAGGCTGGGCGACAAGGAGAGAGGAGAGTGAGAGTGGGCCAGGGGTAGACCTTGGGACATCTGGGAGGTTTCCAGAGGGCTTCTTGTCACTCCTGGAACTGAGTTTGCACTCCTCACTGTGGCCTCCTGACTAGCTCTTCTGGCTCTTGGAGCACCCTTCTTCAATCCCGCTCCCCTCTCCTCTCCAGCAGCCTTCCACAAGGCAAGCCTGTTCCTGCCTTAGAGCTGTGCAGTGGCTGTGCCCTCTGTCTGGAGTGCTCTTCCTCAGCACTTCCCAAGGCTGGCAATTTCATGGCATGGAGACGTCACCTCCACAGGGAGGCTATGCTAGTCACCTGGTCCTCACCTTCATCCACTGGAGAACCTATTGAGTGCCAGGCACTTCTGGGCCCCAGGGATAGAGAGGGAATCAAGATACCAAAAACTCTTTGTGGAGCTCACAGCCCAGTGGAGGGGAGCAGACAACAAATGAGAGAGACACCAGGGAATGGTCAGAGAGCTCCTTCGAGATACGAGCCTGGAGGGTCGATAGGATGGTGGGCCCGAAACTGGTCTGGACCATGAAGTCAGAAGGCTTGTTGCATACTTGATGTTCCTTCTGAAACTGTTCAGAAAGAAGGAACCAGCCATGTTCCCCGGGGAGGCTAAGCAGTGGTTCTCACCTGGACAGTGTGTTTTGAGACGTTTTTGGTTGTCACGGCTGGGGGTGGGGGGTGCCTCTGGTATCCAGTGGGTAGAGGCCAGGGATAATGCTAAATGTCACAGCACACAGGACAGTCCCCCACAGCAAAGAATTATCCCGTCCAAAATGTCAGTAGTGCCATTGTAGAAAGTCCTGGGCTGTAGGATTAGGGATCTAAGGATAGGAACACACTGAAGGAAATGTAAGGGAGAGGCAGACGGCAAACACAAACACAAAAGCAGGAAGAAATCAGCAGGCAAGCCTCTCCCCAGTGTCCTCCATCAGCCCCATCCCCTCACTCAGAAACAATGAAACAACATCCTCGTGAGTTATCCCGATTGATTATCATGGTGTCTACTCACAGAAAAAGAGAGAAGAATATATATGACAGGAGATAAAATACTACATTTAAACTTAGCTAAGGTAACAGCACTTATGAATCATGAAAAGTTATGCAGAAACTGAGTTCATTATTAAAAATTCATTCAACAAATATTTGCTGAGTGCCTACTATGTGCTGGGCATTGGAAGCCTTCCCAACACCTAGAAGAATCTCTTCCCCATCTCTACAGCTCCCCTTTCGCATCACACATAGAAACAAGAAGCCACAGAGTGGGAAAAGCCCAGGTAGATTCAGCACATTTATTTATACTCCAGAGAATACTCATTGAATTTTCAGTTGAAAACCTGAAGTAGATGTTGATAGAGAAAGGATAGCAAGTAATGATTTCCTTCTTTCAAACACACACACATTTTGTAAGTTCCTGAAACTGGGATCCATTCAACAAGCAACATCTAGCATTAATAGAATGATAAAAGAAAAACTTCAGCAGAATTAAATTTGAAAGAGCTTAATTGAGCAATGAATGATTTTGAATTGGGCAGCCTCCTGAGCCAGAGTAGACTCAGAGACTCCAGTGCAGCCATGTGGTGGGAAAAGATTTATGGACAGAAAAAGGAAACTGATGCACAGAAAACAGAAGTGAGGCACAGAAACAGCTGGGTTGGTTATAGCTCAGCATTTGCCTTATTTGAATATGGTTCTAACAGTTGGCCACATTTGATTGGCCAAAACTTCTTGATTGGCACAAGTGTAGGCTACAGTCTCTTTATATCTCTACTTGTTATAGTTCACAATGTGCAGAGAAACATTTGGGCTGAACTTAAAATATGTAAGAAGGTAGCTTTAGGTTAAACTTGATTTAACAATAGACTTTTTCCTAAAAAACTTCATCAGGTTGATTGCATGTCTCACAGCAGAGGGTATCTTAGATGTAAGGGAAAATATTAGATATGACATACAGACCATAGTTTCTTCTCCCTTGCCTGAGGCAGACATTGCTAACTGATTGCAGCACTCTTGATTGGATTTACAGAATTCTGGAGCCAGTCTCAGAGTTCTTCCCAAGGCAGGGCTCCTGACACTCAATGCCCATTAATCTTAGTTGCTGTGAGGATAAGACATATCTGCCTTCTACATTGACTGTCACCTTAGGTCATTTCTTTCCCATCTTCAACTTGCGCTGCCTTTTTTTTTTTTTTTAACTTCCACTCAGGAATGGTAGCAGATACAGTTGGACAAGACTATGGGAACATGCAGGATTCATAAATGGTTGTGGTTTGTTGATTTCCCTATGTAAGAGAGAGGTGAGTGGGTTCTGAGTCAGTCAATGGCTCCTTCTCACTGTGACAAGCGGAGGCTGCGCTGGTGGAGGAGACCAGTCTGTGCTGAGAGGGAGACCCTGCCCTCATTCCATGTGGCAGACCAGGAAGCCAAGGATGCAGTCAGGAGACCATTTCTACATGTTTATGTATAAAAGTCACGTCCAATGTGTGATGCTTTTCAGCTTCCAAAAATCTCCCACCATGCTCAATTCCTCGGCCTTCACAACAGTCTGTGACACAGTTACTAGTACCATTCCCATCTTACAGATGAAGAAACTGAAGCTCAGAGAAGTGCAGGGCCACACCCAGGAGAGAGAGATGGCTAGATATTTGGGATTTGAGTCCATCTCTTCTGACTCAAGACCTAGAGTTCTTTCTAGTACCACACAGCTGCAGCATTTGCACTGTGACACTTTAATTTTGCATAGCTATGTTTAGAAAGGTGTCATTATGACAAAAAATGAGCCCATTGATTGCCAAGGCCAGGCGTGATGAGTTTGAAAGTGTCCACCACTGCAGCTGTGCCTCCCGGCCCCAGCCAGAGGGCCCTGAGAGACCCAGGCCAGGCTTCATCTACCAAGACCCCGCAGTCCTCTGTGATGCAGGTTGGCACGGGAGCCAAGGACCTGCCCTGGTCTGCTCTCTGGTGCTCAAGTTAATGTCCTGTGTAGGCCACACACTTGCGGCTTTACCCACCATCATTCCTTCCTTCCTCCCTTCTTTCATTCACTCATTCAACAGATCTTCACTGAGCACTTACTATGCCAAGCACTGCTTTAGCACTGAGGATACAGCCTGTGTGCAAAACAGACAACAATCGCCACTGCTGTTTCCATTCCAGAGGGATAGAAGATACACAAATAAAATGAAGAGTATGTCAGATAGTCACGGGGCTGGGTGCCTGGGGCAGCAGATGTGTGCTGTAAACAAGGGGCTGGGGGTATGGAAGAAAATTTGAATAGGGTGATCAGGGAAGGTCTTGCTGAGAAGGGGACTTTTCGGCAAAGAAAAGGATTAAGCCATGCGACCGGACAGGGAAAAGCGTTTCAGGCAGAGGGAACACCTGGTGCAGAGGCCCTGAGGCGAGAGCCAGCAGAGAAAAAGCAAGCTCCCTCACTCTGCACTGCACCCCTGGAGGAAGCTGCATTCTAGTTTTCTCCATCCAAGACAGCACTGCAAGGACCTCCAGGAGGCATTTTGCTGATTTTGTTTCTTCACATTTGTTCCGCGATCTAGGGGCTAATGTCCAGAAGTCACATTTCTGGATGAAAGGGTTTGCACATTTTAAACAGCAGGAGTCACTTCCTGAAACCCTCTCCTTAGCATTTTTCCTCTTTCCCCCTTGGAGGGCTAGATCGATCTCTCCAAATCGTTTACCTCTTGCTACTTGAATGTCCAGAGGCCTCAATGGCTGCCTCCTGCCTGCAGGAAAAAAGCTAACATGTTGGACTCACATTCAAGGCTTCCTCCTTCTGTCCCCCAAGACTTCTCCCATCTTTTCTCCTGCTTTTCCCCTATAGACTCTACTTGCTGCTCCCACAGATGTGCCTGCAGGACCTGAAAAAAGGAAAGTCAAGAAAGCTCATCTACCTGGTGGGGCCACAAGTCAACTAAACTGCATTGGTGGGCTGGTTAGAGGCTCAGTGGTCACACATCCCTGCAACCCCCAGTCCCTTTGTTATGCCTCATCTCTCAACCATTTGTCCTTTCTTTTCATTGGGTCCAACATGTATTCATTCAGCCAGCATGTACCATCACCTGCTATGGGCAGGCCCTCTGCTAAGCATGGGGAAACTTGTACTGCCAAACACTAGGCCAAACACATTTAGGCCCCAGCCCTAAAATGCACCCTTTCTGGAATCTTCCATAACCCCTCCAACCTCTCCCTCTCCATCTACCCTGGGAGCCTTCCTTGACCAACCCAGAGCCCAGACTGCCCCCTCCTCTGACCTCCATGGCACCTACTCTCTGACTTTTATTTGATGCTTGGCACTGGTTTATTGACACTGTTACTTATTATCTTCTAAATAAATCTGTGTTTCAAGTAGACTGAAGCTAGGAGAGGGCAGAGAATACATCTTATATTAAGTGTCTGCAAGCCTCTCTGCACCTAGAAGATTGTCTGGCACCTCGGAGTTGCTTATTAAATATAGATTTGTTGGGGATATAATCATGTCTCAATTCTGCTCAAAAAAGAAAAAAAAGTTGATAAAATCCAAATTCCTTAGTGTAGCATTTAAGGCTTTTCTTTTAGGATTCCACTAGACCTCACCACCTCCAAGAAGCCTTCCAGGTTGACACAGAGCCACCGCCATACACATGTGCACACATGTGCATATGTAATCTCTCTCTCTCTATCTCTCTCTCTGTCCCCTGCCTGTCCTCTGCCAGAATATTTGTCTGCACAGTGGATGAGAATTTGGTCTTTGAAGGTACGAACCCCTGGGTTTGAACCGTGACTCTGCCACATATTGGCTGTGTGGCAGTCCCCTCACATCTTTGAGCCTCAGCTTCTTCACCAGTAAAACGGGCATCATAATGACATTTGATCCTTAGTGGGGATAGAGGAGGTACCATGAGGTAAAAGTGAGCAAGTGCTCCCAAGGAGCTCTAGCACCCTGCTAGGTCCATGCAAGGCTGCAATCAATTAGCATCGCTTGGGTGCAATCGTCTTGGCCACACGATATCTCTGGGTGCTCCTTGAGGGCAACATAGAGCCGGCTCTGTTTCCCTCTAAACCTCCAGAATCTGGGAGGGTGGGCAACAGGGAAGGTGCTAAAATCACATTCACTGGGTGAGGACCATCTATATTCACTTTGATAGAAAATCTGACAAATACAATCATCTCTCATCCCAGAATAGCCCTGAAGCCCACTGGGGGGGCATGGCTAACAGTAAGAAGGCAGGACTCTGGAGTTGCATCTGCCTCTGTGTGGGGCCCTGTTTCACCGTCCTCCCAGGCATCTTTGTGCACCTGCACTGAGCCAACCTCAAAATTCTTCTGACAGATTCACTGAGATTCATTCAGACACCACTAATTTCTTCCTATTTATCCTGATCCAAATAATTTATAAATTTTCCCATTATAATTTAATTTTCTCCCTTCCTCTCAAACCAGAGCACATTGCCCACAGAGACATGGGCCATTGTTTGTATTTATAGCTTCCTTATTAATCCTGCCCTGACCTCTGGCACAGAGCTCAGCCTGGGGAAGCAACTTTAGTTCCCTTTCCACAGGGCCTATTTAAAATGCCTTTCTTTTAATTGGTCCAAAACAGAAGATGAGCTTAAAAAGAAAAAAAAGCCAGCTTTCCTATTCCATTTCAGGGTGCAAGAAGAACATGCAGGTGCACCTGCACTGTGTCTGCAATCCCCTGTGTGGGGGACCCAGGTGCACCCGTGCTGTCTGTGATCCCCTGCATGGGGGATCCAGGAGGCCCTGCCCAGGGAAGGCTGACGAGACGGGATGGCTGGCAGGGGTTCACGGCACTCTGATGGCTTTGCCCAGGATTCCTGATAGTTACACTGGATCTAAAAACAAAATCATATAAAACTAGAAAACACTACGGATTCAAATTTGGCCTTTAGCAAAACAGGCACTTAAAAATGCCAGTCAAATGCTAACAGCTAACCTTTTAGATACCTACTACTTGTTTTTGAGTATTTACTAGGCTTTTGGCACTGATCTAAGTTCTTTCTAGGTATTAACCTCTTGGACTCTCATGACAACCCAGATGAGAAATGCATTGTGTTACCCTTTTGACAGGTAAAGGCATTGAGGCACACTGAGGGTACGCAACTCAACCACATTCCTGAGCTCTAAGCAGCACACAGGGCCAGGCCTTGCCCATGTGAATACTTTGTAGAACTGGCATAAGACACCCTGCTGTCGGTGGAGTTCCAGGGACCATGACTTAGTAGAGGGGCACAGGCTGGGCCCCCTTGTCATCTTGGCCTGGAGCTCTGGAACAGGGCATAACCCACCCAACCTTACATGGTGATCCTGGTGGCAGGAGTAGGTTGGAACCGAGACTGCCTCAAGAGCCTGTGCGTGTCACTACTGCACAACCTTGCCTCTGTGAACTTACTCACGGGCTACTGTTTGTCCCCAAGTTACAAGAGCAAAGCCACGGGACGGAGAAGTGACTTGACCTTGTTGACTTGCTAAGAGCAGCTGGACAGGTGAGTTCACACACGCATTGCACACATTGTGACCCCAGGTCTAATCCCTGAGGGCAACTTTTTGATGTCTCAAGACCCTGAAGGCAGGTGGTCCTGGGGGAGTGTCCTGATGGATTTTTGTAAGTTAAGAACTCACTCCCAGCCAAGGAAGACAGTGGTGACACAGCCAAGTTTGAGATTTCAACTTCAGGAGATGGCACGAAGGCAGAGGAATGGCACAGTCTCGAGCATCAGCCAGACCAGTGTTCACATCCCCAATCTGCCTCTTAGGTCTGTGTGATGTGAGCTTGGGTGCATCAGTAATCAAGCTGAGTCTGGAGAGGAACAGTCACTGATTGTTGAGTCCCTAGAATAGAGCCTCTCCCCCTACTGTCCCTCCCACCTCTACAGCCTCGAGGGCGGCTCACCGGCAAACCACACCTGCTTGCCCACTTTGCAGTGCCTGGGCAGTGTGTGCTATTGATGACACCCTTAGAGCCCAGGTGTTCCAGGACTGAAACGTTTCCAGAGCAGCCTGACTTTCCCTCCAGCACCTTTCTTCTTCCTTCAAATACTCATGCAAAAAGACCCACCTCCTGACTGAGCCTTTGCTCTTTTTCTGTGCCTTCTTTTTTCTTTTCAACTAAGGTATTTGTTGTTGTTGTTGTTGCTGTTGTTGTTGTTTGACAAGGGCTGCAGTGACAGCAGAGAAAGCATTCTTCAAGAAGTCAGGGGGCATTTAAAATACAATTTTTCCTTTACGCCAATAAAAAATACCAAATACCCCAAACCAAACAAGCACCTTCACCCCACCCAAACTATGCCAATTACTTTCTCTCATCACCCGAGAAGGACAGGAATGCATTTGGAATTTGACCATTTCCTCTCTGTCTGAGACATGGAAAGTGGCTAGGGACAAGTGTGCTTCTGCGAGCTGTTTTCCACCTTCCTAGTTTGGGGTGCAGGATGATTCTGCTCACGCTCTCGGAAATCACAGACACCTGGTTCCTATTAAATTACATGACAATGAGCTCATTCAGTCAGCCTGTGGTGAGAGCAGATTACAGACCAGGATCTGGCTGAGCCCTGGAGATTCCCTGGGGATTAACAGCTTGCATTCAAGCAACTGCTCTCCCTCCAATGGCCCTGCTCTATCTAACTGAGACTGTCACGAGCCAAGAACTCTTCCATGAACAGTTCTCTGCCAGTCAATAATTTGAATCTCCTTCTATCATCTAGTAACCATCTTTTATCTAACAATTCCCTCCTCCAATTAATGCCATCCACCATTGACCACTGGGGGATTTCAAGATAACATTAACAGGCAAATGACAACAGCTAGCATTTGAGTTTTATCTCATGAGCGACTGTAAATGACTCACTCATATTACCTCCCTTAATCTGTTCTAGAAGCTAAAAACTATTATCCTGCCCATGTTACAGGTGGGAAAATTGAGGCTGAGAGAGATGAAGCTATTTGCCTTAAGTCACACAGCAGAGTAAGCTGTGCTTCAACAAAGCCCATGCTTTTTGAGGGACACCCCTATACCTAAGATGCCACCATAGTTGAAGGTCATTGTCACTACCCTACTGAAGATGAGGTGGTGTTTTGATCAAATAGTACAATTTACACCCATAAATCCTCTATGACACGTTTGGAACCTGAGCAGGAATGTGACACATTTTCAGATTGGGCACTTGTTCTATCAATGATGTCCAAGTTTGCCCTGCCCTCAGGAAGCGTGTTGGGTAGATGGGAAGTCAAGACTAGCAAATATAAAATGACAACAGAAGCAACACAAGGCAGATCCTAAAATGTGTTCTGAAATGTATAAATACTGTAGGGCAATGCTTTTCAAAGTGCATTCTATAGAAATACAGTTCCCTATAGTGTTAATATGTCTTTAAAAATATTCAACAGTCACAAATATAATGATAGTCCTTGTGTTCAAGGATTGGGATTGTTGGTAAAATTTTAAACCTCCCTATCTTTACATAGCATTAGAAAAGATTTTTTTGTTTGGTTATACTTCTGGATAGAAGAAAATAAAAGTATCAGCCAAGGCAGACAGTACGCTTACCTTTCTAAATTCCTGCCCATCTTTAGATCTATAAATATTTCTCCCATTCCCGGCAGCTACACCCACCTTAGTTGTGGGAAAGCACTTGCAATCCTTGTCTTTCTTGTTACACAACACGATGGGGCACAGACCCACCCCTGGGGTCCTTAACCATGGCACATGCAGCTTCCCCCACTAGCAGCAGCACGCTGTCACTCTTAACTGGTCCATGATTAGCTGGTCCGTGGTGTGGACAGGCAAGGGTTGCTGCCCACCATGCACACCACAAACCCTAGGCTGCTTCCCAGTGTCAGTTCCTCAAAATCACCCCCAAGGCTCCACGCTCCTCTGAGGACTCCATCAGCTGAGGATTTCATAGGCTGAGTATCTTGCAAGCAAGAGAATAGTATGGACTTCTTGGTCTTGAAAAGCTGCTGAATGGTTCTGGGTTGAGTCTGAGTAAGCTGATGGCCCCACATCACTTGGGGTTTTTATTTGCGGTCTCCAGCTTTGGGATCTTCTGTTGATGCTCATGGCACAGATTTGGGCCCATGGCCTTGCCTCCTGCCTGGCCTCCTGCCTGGCCTTGGACGTCATGAATGCGGAAGGCCTGGGGTTCTCCAAGCTCTAGGCAGGAAGCAGATCCCTCTCTGTGCAAAGATCCTCCAGGCCTTGGAATGAGGAAGGAACCTAAGATGAAGAGGGCATGAACTTTCTGGGGCCGACATAGGAAGAAGAGAGGGATGCTGATGTCGGAGGAGAAAGAAACAGCTTCCCTGGATATGAGGGCCAGCTTACTGGCCCCTGCTGAAGGTCTTCCAGGCCATGCTGTCTTGAACAGGCCACTCACCTCTTGTGCCTGAGCCACTTTTTAAATGCAATAGGTGTAATTATTGCTACCTGCCATTTCTTGTCAAAATCCTTACAATAACCCTGTATGGGTTATTATGTCCATTTTAGAAATGGGAAAACCAAGGCACAGAGTGGTTAAGTAACTTGGCCACATTTACACGACCAGTAATGGGTAGGTGATTTGAGACTGAGTGTGTTGAACTCCAGAGCCCTTGCCCTCAAATGCTATACACACAGGCTCTCCAACTTATTCCTCCTTTATTTGCTTAAGGGGCCAGCCCTCTTTTAACTTCTAGACACACGGATCTGTGATTTTCCATAAACATACCCTCAATCTCTCTTCCACCAACTCACTGCTCATGGTGATCCCAATTTCCCTTATATTAGAGCCAAGTATTTTTAGAAAATCTTCAATGAAGCTTGTTATGCAAGAGGAAAACATAGTACCCATAAATGCAATTATTTATCAGTTAGCTGGTGTTTTAGACAAACAAGGAACTGAGGAAGTAAAAGAGGAGACATAAGTTTTGAGGAAGTGGAAGAAGTGTCTGGTTGAAAGGTCAAGCCCAGGGGAAGTGGGGAGGGAAGAGGTATTCTAGCCCCTAGTCTCTATCTGGATGTGGTACAAATCTTGGTATTGCTAATCACATGAGGCTTCCATGAGAATCACATGGAAACATGATTGAGCAAGGGCTGGTAACACAGCTATGGAAGGGAACTGCAAGAGCAAGCCTGGGATGGGAGCTCATCTGTGATACCACCTGCTCCCCAGCTCAGGGTGCAGGTGTTACCATCATTGGTCCAGGAGACTTCTCATCTGGTCTCGCATGGACAAGAAGATCACAGGGGCCTGAACCAATCGTTATGTACCACAGAACTGACTGTCAGAGAACAATGACCATAGACACTAATACTTTTGCCCAAGGAAGGGTCTGCCCAGTTGTGCCTCATTCCAGCTCCCTGGCATGAGGCACCAGGAAAGCAAAATGAATCAAGGGAAGCCAGGAGGCCCTGCAAGGATACTCAAGTCCAGGATGCTGCTGAAAATCCCTCTTCTCAGCTGGGCGCAGTGGATCAGGCCGATAATCCCAGCACTTTGGGAGGCCAAGGTGAGCGGATCACCTGAGGTCAAGAATTCGAGACCAGCCTGACTAACCTGGCAAAACCTGGTCTCCACTAAAAAATTAAAATATACTAATAATTAGCTGGGCATGGTGGTGGGTGCCTGTAGTCCCAGTTACTTGGGAGGCTGAGGCAGGAGAATCGCTTGAGCCCTGGAGGCGGAGGTACAGTAAGCCGAGATTGCACCACTGCACTTCAGCCTGGGCAACAGAGCAAGACTTCATCTCAAAAAAAAAAAAAAAAAAGAAAGAAAGAAAGAAAGAAAAAAGAAAATCCCTTTTCTCTCTGTGGCTGGAGGTAAAGCAGCATAAATTTGCAGGGCAATTTGGCCATAATGTATTATTAAATCCATATTTATTTTCATTTATCAGAATATCAAAAACCATTTATGCTTTATTGATTCCACTTCTGGGAGTCTATCCCAAGGAAACAATCAAAATTACAGAAATACCTGTCTATTCCGTGCAGCTTTATTTATGTGCGGGAGAACTGGAAGTCATCTTTATGTTTAATAATTGGGAGATGTCTAAGTAAACTGTAGTCTATCTACTATCTAAATAATATCATGAATCCTTTGTATTAATAAGGAAAAAATTATAATACAATAATAAATTTTAAAATGGAAAGGTAAAAATCTTCACACAGTCCTGATAGATTGCAAAAATGGCCATAATATTTTGTAGTTCCTCCATCAAGAAATAATCTTTCTTTACCCTTGAGTCTGGGCTAGCCTCATGATCTGCTTGGACCAATCAAATGCCTGTAAGTGACAGTGCAAGTTTCAAGCTTGGACCTTGAGAGGACTTGCAGCTTCTGCTTCCCCTCCTGCTTCTGCATCATGTCACCATGAGAACAGGCTCGTCTAGCCTGCTGAGAAACACATGGCACAGTCACTAGCCTGTCACCCACGATAACCAGGCAACCACCTGACACAAGGAGTCCCATGGGGCCCACTGACTGCAAGTACATGAGTGAGCCTAGCTGAGAACAGCTTAGCCCAGCCCAGAAGAACCACTCAGCAGAATCATGAGCCTTTGGTGCCACTGCATTTTGAAGTGGTTTGTTACACAGCAATGGATAACCAATACACCAGTCTGTGATGATAACTATGTACAGAAAAGCCATGTAAAAAGGGGAAAAAAAATCTGGGAAAAAAATTTATACATACACATAGTACATTTATTAAATGGTAGAATTATAGATGATTTTTTATTAGTTTCAAATTTTTAAGACTATGCTTAAGCTATTTACAATGAAAAATAAATGCACATTTAAAAAACTAAAACCTGAAGGCCGGGCGCAGTGGCTCAAGCCTGTAATCCCAGCACTTTGGGAGGCCGAGACGGGCGGATCACGAGGTCAGGAGATGGAGACCATCCTGGCTAACACAGTGAAACCCCGTCTCTACTTTACGGGTGGATCACGAGGTCAGGAGATCGAGACCATCCTGACTAACACGGTGAAACCCCGTCTCTACTAAAAATACAAAAATTAGCCAGGCGCGGTGGCGGGCGCCTGTAGTCCCAGCTACACGGGAGGCTGAGGCAGGAGAATGGCGTGAACCCGGGAGGCGGAGCTTGCAGTGAGCGGAGATCGCGCCACCGCACTCCAGCCTGGGCGACAGAGCCAGACTCCATCTCAAAAAAAAAAAAAAAATACAAAAAGCTAGCCGGGCGAGGTGGCGGGCACCTGTAGTCCCAGCTACTCGGGAGGCTGAGGCAGGAGAATGGCGTAAACCCGGGAGGCGGAGCTTGTAGTGAGCTAAGATCCGGCCACTGCACTCCAGCCCGGGCGACAGAGCGAGACTCCGTCTCAAAAAACAAAAACAAAAACAAAAACAAAAAACCTAAAACCTGAAGCTTAATTTTCCTCTCTAGAGAGTTCTAATTCAAACCTCTGACAAGTTTGTGTCCAGAGTTAGGACCTCATTATAATATCCTGCCTCCTGCCCACAAGAGATGGGGGAGGAAACTTAAGCCATGTCCGCTAGTGCAGGACCAAGACAGTGTTTTCTGGAGGGTGGTCCTCAGTCCCACTCTGCTTCTTCCCCACAGGCTCTGAAGTGGGAAGCTTAGGAGCTATTTTCTGCTACCATATGCATCTCCCCTCTGTGAATCCCTCTGGCATGCAGTGCAGGTGGCTCCACACCAGGAGTCACTCTTTAATTGCTTCACTGCGTTCAAAGAGCTCCTCAATCAAAGCCGGAGTAGTAGGATGAATCTGGCATTTGGATTGTAAAGGCCTGAACTCAAACTATAGCTGGTTCTTCCTGGCTTCTGCATTCATTTTCTTGGGCACCTGCTATGCATTAGGGCCTGAGCTATGCCTGGACCTTCAGAGATAAGCTGGCCACGGCCTCCATCCCAGAGGAGCACTTGGCCTTGGGAAGGGGACCTATACACTCAAAAGCCAGTTTCCCCCAAAGTTAGGATGGCCACTTCATTGACTCAAACTAGGACACATTTGAGAGTAAAAGGAGATGACAGGAGTAAACAGGGCCTGTCCATGGCTGATGGGGACCTGCGGTCATGCTACCCATAGCCCATCTCTCTGTATGGGGTCATAGTCAAGACGTACAGTCTAGCACACAAAAGGAATTAAAACAAATTCAGAAGAAAGTCACTGATTTTCCATAAACACGTAAAAGAGGATCATGTTAATAACTCTCAGTTAGGTTTCTTGTATTTTTCCTCTGCTCTTGAATCTTCCCTAAATGAATGTGCTCCAAAATCCCTTACATATCAAACCAGGGAAACTTTTCTAGGACATCTGGCCCACGTGGAGTTTCTTTCTATCTTTCTGCCACTCCTTCCCTTTCTGGCTCTTATCTCTGGTACCTCTCTGCCTCCTGCTTTCCAGCTCTAGCTCTCTCTACCCATTCTCCAAAGGGATAGATGAGAGAGGGAGGAGGACTGAGAGCCAAAGTACAATTTGGGAGGTGGGGTAAATCAATCTTATCAATCATGATCCTGGCACACATATAGATAAATCCTATAGTAAGTTAAATCCAATGATGGAACAGGCCTACATGAAGGAGGGGCACCTAATTCAGCATCCCTTAATAAATAATAATTGAACTGTGACTTAAATGCTCTGTGACAGTCAAATCACCTAACTTTCCTGAGCCTCAAATTTCTCTTCTGAAAAATGAGCAAAATAATGAATTACATGAATAAAGAATAAGTGAACGAATGACACTGGCAGCCATGGCCAGCTGACCAACAAGATGTGGTGCTTTCCCCCTACCCCCATCCCAAGAGTGTGATATTCATGCTGAGAAGTCACTGAGCCTTCAGGGGCTACATTTCCCAGACTCCCTTGCCGGTGGGCAGACCACATGACTCGTCCTCACCAATGGGATGTGAGGATCAGTAATGTATGTCACTTTCAGGCCAATGTGTCTGTGTGTCAGATGTTCAATGATTCACACGCTATTTCTGCCTCTCCTGCTCCCAGTCCACCTGCTGGATAACTCCAGGGGGACCTCAAGGCCACAGGATGGTGCAGCCACAGATGGAAGGAGCCTGGTTCTCCCAGCAACCACCTAGAGGAGAGCCTCCCAAGCAGGAACATCCATACTGGACTTCCCACGAGTGAGAAATGCACTGTTACTGTATAACACCATTAAAACCTTGGGGTGGTTGCAGCAGTGAGTCCATCATGGCTAATTCACCTCCCTCTCAGAGTTGTTACATAGATTGAATAAGATGAGTATAGTGGCTTGAATGGTGCCCCCACAAAAGATATGTCCATGTCCAAATTTCTGATACCTTGAATATGATCTTATTAGGAAAAAAAGAGTCTTTTTAGACATTATTAAACAAAGAATCTTGAGATCATCTTGGATTACCTGGGTGGGCCCTAAATCCAACAGTAAGTATCTTTATCAGAGACAGGAGAGAAGAAGCCACTGTCAGAGCAGGAGAAGGCCACGTGAAGACAGAGGCAGAGCCTGGAGTGCTTCTCCCCTTAGAGCCTTTGGAGGGAGCATGGGCCTGCTGACAGCTTAATTTTGAACTTCTGGCCTCCAGAGTTATGAGGGAATACGTTTCTGTTGCTTTAAACTACCCACCCAGTTTGTAGTGATTTGGGTCACAGCAACTCTATGAAAGTACTGTGGTGAGGCATGTGCCGGGCCCAGGACAGGGCCTGGCATGAAGAAGACACTCAGTAAATTATGAAATTATGAGGTGTTTGTTTGTTTGTTTGTTTTAGACAGAGTCTCACTGTCACTCAAGCTAAAGTGCAGTGGTGAAATCACGGCTTACTGCAGCCTTGACTTCCTGGGATCAGGCCATCCTCCCACCTCAGCCCGTCAAGTAGCTGGGACCAAAGGCATGCACCACCATGCCTGGCTCATTAAAAAAAATTGTAGAGATGGGATCTCACATGTTGCCCAGGCTGGTCTAGAACTCCTGGGCTCAAGTGATCTTCTCGTCTTGGCTTCCCAAAGTGCTGGGATTATAGCCATGAGCCACTGTGCCCAGATTTAATGATGATTTTTTAAACATCAGTCCTTTTATGCCCCTTTACTTCCCTCCTTAGAGACAGAGTCTTCTGGGAGATGGTGCTCCGCTGAGAGAAGGCACAGCTCTCATCTACCTTGTTCACTCCCAGAGAAGATTCTAGTGAAGTTCATAATAATATTCACTGTGAGTGTAAATGTAGACCTTGAGCTTCACAGGGGCAATTTTATTATTTATGGATGACAGACTTACATTTTCATTAATGTGTAACAAAAGGGGATTAAAAAGCCTCTCTCTGCAGTGTGTCTTTTTAAATGCCCACAGGAAGTAGTTCCTGGGACTGCCAGCCCTATGGGCCACGGAAGAATCTGCCTCAGGCACAAGGTCCCGGCTCGGAGAAGGTCTCTGGCTCAGAATTAGCAAGGTGTGTCAGGAGGGTTATTCTGAGCCCCACCCCAGGCTGAGGTCCAAGGATGCTAGGGGAGCGCTCTTCAGAGCTGCCTGTGACAGGCTATGATGGAGGGAACAGGGAAGCTTAAGGCTCCAGAGATACATGTCCAATATCACTAGTTACATGTGGCTATTTCCATTTACATTAATTAAAGTTAAAAATGTAGTTCTCCACTTACACTCTTCACATTTAAGTGCTCAACAGCCGTAGGTAGCTGGTGGCTACTGAATCGAATGGCTCAAAGTTATAGAACATTTCTGCCATCACAGAAAGTTCTATTTGGACCACACTGCTCAGACAAGAAGGAATGGGGGTTTCGGCTCTAAGGTACTAGCATCGTGACCTTGGACAAGAAACGCTGTGTTTCTGCCTCAGTGTCCCCATCTGTAAAATTAGGGTAACCGGATAACCACAGTAACCACTTCAAAGGGTCAGGATCAAATGAAATACTACAGTTCAAGTACTCAGCATAGTTCTTGGCATATGTTGGTGATCAGTAACTGAGAGCTCTCACTGGTGGAGAAATATTCTACAAAGAAGAATGATATGGCTAGGCTCTGTGTCCCCGCCCAAATCTCATCTTGAATTGTAATACCCAAGTGTTGAGGGGAGGGACCTGGTGGGAGGTGATTGGATCATGGGGGCTGTTTCCCCCATGCTCTTCTTGTGACAGTGAGGGAGTTCTTATGAGATCTGATGGTCCTATAAATGGCAATTTCCCCTGGGATTTTCTCTCTTTTTCCTGCCACCTTGTGAAGAGGTGCCTGCTTCCCCTTCTCCTTCCTCCATGATTGTAAATTTCCTGAGGCCTCCTTAGCCATGCAGAACTGTGAGTCAAGTAAACCTCTGGTGCTTATAAATTACCCAGTCTTGGGTAGTATCTTCTTTTTTTTTTTTTTTTTTGAGACGGAGTCTCGCTCTGTGGCCCAGGCTGGAGTGCAGTGGCCGGATCTCAGCTCACTGCAAGCTCCGCCTCCCGGGTTCTCGCCATTCTCCTGCCTCAGCCTCCTGAGTAGCTGGGACTACAGGCGCCCGCCACCTCGCCCGGCTAGTTTTTTGTATTTTTTAGTAGAGACGGGGTTTCACCGTGTTAGCTAGGATGGTCTCGATCTCCTGACCTTGTGATCCGCCCATCTCGGCCTCCCAAAGTGCTGGGATTACAGGCTTGAGCCACCGCGCCCGGCCTTGGGTAGTATCTTTATAGCAGTGTGAGAACGGACTAATGCAAGGAATAAGGCAAGAATATGGCATAGGAGTCAGGAAGCATGGGCTCCCGGCTGGGTTCTGGCACTCACGAGAGGCTGTCGAGATAGGCCTGAGTTCCAATCCCTGGTCTAACAAAGCTATGTGGCTTTGGGCAAATCACTGCACCTGTCTGAGCTCACATGGCTCACCAGCTGAACAGAGGTGTGTGTTTTATCAGATCCTGTGCTTCCACAAAAAGAGAAGAGGCAGAAGCCTTTAACGGCTAATATTCTTTGGCTCTGATCCATGCTTTTAGGAACCTGTTGGAAGGAAATAATCAGAGAGGTGAGCAAAGGCGACATGAACAGATCATCCCTGGAGAGCAGTCTACAATAGCAAAGTCTGGAAAACAGCTTAAATATCTCAGAATAGGAAAATTGTAAAACATTTTATGGCATATCTATATGATGGACTATTATAGGATCATGAAGTGGTATTTTGAAAAACAATATTACATAAATGGGGAAAGGGCTTCTATTTAAAATAAGAACATATTTTAAATTGTATGGCATATTCCTAAGTTTGTTTATGGAAAGTATTTGTATCAATCTTCAGAACATAATCCACCAATATTTTGACTGTGGTTTCCTCAGGACATTGAATCTTGATTAGTTTTTATTTTCTCCCTTTTTTACTTTTCTGTACTATCAAATTCTCTATGACTTACCTCTATCAGTTTATAAATAGAAAACATTACTCAAGGACAAAGTGATCGTGTAGGCCTGTTATAGAAACCCCTGTTTACCAGGCCTCTGGTTTAATAAAATGTGAGTAGAGTGACTCCATATTGAAGTAAGCAGCCAGGCATTCACAAAGCATGTTTAAGGTTAATGCTAATGGTCTGAAAATAGCCAAATTCTAAGCTGACCACCACTTATAATTATGTAATATTTATCGCCATACAGAACATCTCCCACCAAGCCTGTACAATGTCCAGATATCTTAAGAGTACAGCCCATTTTACTTAAAGATAACGTCAGTTAGCAGCCTTAGGTTAAGAGATTCACGGTCATTGATAGCACCAATAGCCCTTACCTTTGGTGAGCACATCTACACAGTCCAAGTTTAATTATAGCTCCTTCTAATTTCTTATAAATAGAGATGCTAGCAAAGGATGGCATGTTCCTCCTCCTGCTGAGGATGCCCTACTCTGTAACAAAGTAGTTTCTAATAAACTTGCTTCTTTCACTGTGCTCTGTGACTCTCCTTGAATTCTTTCCTGCATGAGATCCAAGAACCCACTGGAGGGGTCTGGATCAGGAGCCTCTTTTCCAGCAACTAGCCTAGATGACCTCTAAGGGCCCTTAGAGGACATTCTATGACTTAGCAAAGGAAGTTTACAGAATAACCTGTTTGTTTTATTTTATTTATTTATTTATTTTTTTGAGACGGAGTCTCGCTCTGCCGCCCAGGCTGGAGTGCGGTGGCCGGATCTCAGCTCACTGCAAGCTCCGCCTCCTAGGTTTACGCCATTCTCCTGCCTCAGCCTCCCGAGTAGCTGGGACTACAGGCTTCCGCCATGTCCATCGCCCGGCTAGTTTTTTGTATTTTTTAGTAGAAACGGGGTTTCACCTTGTTAGCCAGGATGGTCTCGATCTCCTGACCTCGTGATCTGCCCGTCTCAGCCTCCCAAAGTGCTGGGATTACAGGCTTGAGCCACCGTGCCCGGCCCAGAATAACCTGTTTATAACCTCAAAACCCCCTGCCCATACTGAGAGGCTGGGAAGGCATGGGGTGGGGCATTCAGCCCCTGGAGCCTGTCCTGACCTGAACCACTTAGAACAGCTGATGAAGATGGGACCTCTGAATCTTGCCAGAGAAGAAGGACAGTTAGAATGGTCTAAAACAGCGGCTTCTTATGTATTCCTGGTCACAATTTGGGACCAATAAAATATTTCACTTCCAATGAACATATAAAAGACTGTACAATCTTGCTAGTAATTTAAAGAAAGCAAATTAAAAACCAGATGAAAGAGTTTTTACCTAGCCAAAAGACACATATTTCCAAATTTAAGAGTGTTAAGGATTGGTGATGATGTGTGAAATCAACCAGTCTCCTCTACCAGCTGTGAGTACAAAAATCGGTATCGGTATTCTCGTCAGGCCTCTGAGCCCAAGCCAAGCCATCGCACCCCCTGTGACTTGCATGTATATACACCCAGATAGCCTGAAGTAACTGAAGAATCAAAAAGAAGTAAAAATGCCCTGCCCCTGACTTAACTGATGACATTCCACCACAAAAGAAGTGAAAATGGTGGGCCCTTGCCTTAAGTGATGACATTACCTTGTGAAATTCCTTTTCCTGGCTCAAAAAGCTCCCCCACTGAGTACCTTGTGACCCCCACTCCTGCCTGCCAGAGAACAACCCCCCTTTGACTGTAATTTTCCTTTACCTACCCAAATCCTATAAAATGGCCCCACCCTTAGGTCCCTTCACTGACTCTCTTTTCGGACTCAGCCCACCTGCACCCAGGTGAAATAAACAGCCATGTTGCTCACACAAAGCCTGTTTGGTGATCTCTTCACACGGACATGTGAAACAGTTCTGGTAAAAGGTGTGCAGTATATAACAAAATCTTAAACATGTAGAAACCTTTTGTCCTAGAATTTTGCCTTGGAGGTCCAGTCTTTATTCTAGGAAAATAACAAGAAGTGTGCAAACATTCATAAACCAAAAATAAAATTTTAAGGTCCTCCCAATCATCTGAATGGATCACTTCTCTCACCAGGTCATTCCAAAATTAACCTGAAAAACTGATTCAGGTCATGATGGAAAGAGGGGTCCAGACATGTCTCATTATGCCCTGCTCCCTTTTGGATTTCAGGAAAAGCTGACCAACATTCAACGTCAACACAAACCTTAAGTCTGATAAGAAACATCTACAATCTATTCTCTCTGAAGCCTGCTTCCTGGAGGCTTCATCTGCATCATAAAACTTTGGTCTCCACTTTCACTCGTGTCCCTGTGAAGAGACCACCAAACAGGTTTTGTGTGAGCAATAAAGCTTTTTAATCACCTGGGTGCTCAGGCCAGGCGGACTGAGTCGGAAGAGAGAGTCAGGGAAGGGAGATAGGGGTGGGGCTGTTTTATAGGATTTGGGTAGGTAGTGGAAAACTACAGTCAAAGGGGATTGTTCTCTGGCGGGCAGGGGTGGGGGTTACAAGGTGCTCAGTGGGGGAGCTTCTGAGCCAGGATGAGCCAGGAGAAGGAATTTCACAAGGTAATGTCATCTGTTAAGGCAGGAACAGGCCATTTTCCATTTTCACTTCTTTTGTGATTCTTCAGTTACTTCAGGCCATCTGGATGTATATGTGCAGGTCACAGGGGATATGATGGCTTAGCTTGGGCCCAGAAGCCTGACATCCACAACTTCTTATTATAACCCTAGCATCCCTTTCTATAGATTATAACTCTTTCAACCAATTGCCAATCAGAAAATGTTTAAATCTACCTATAACCCTGGCAGCCCCCTCTTCAAGTTGTCCCACCTTTCTGGACTGAACCAATGTATCTCTTAAATGTATTTGATTGATGTCTCCCAAAAATGTATAAAGCCAAGCTGTGCCCTGACTGCCTTGGGCACATATTCTCAGGATCTCCTGAGGGCTGCATCACGGGCCATTGGTCAGTCATATTTGGCTCAGAATATTTCACAGAGTTTGACTCTTTTCATCAACTTATTTTGTGCAAAGAATATTTAATGAGGCATTGTTTATGGAACCTGAGTTTCCTGAGCTCTCACCAACCTGGGGCTCCAAATTAGCCACATAAAATTTGACTTACAAATGTTTTGGTTCAGAGTCCCTACCTACATAGCTTTCAGACCGCTACAGATATTTCTGGGGGATTTGCAGGGAGTCCATGTGTGCTCAAGCCCTCTTGTTTTGCTCTTACCTAGTTTTCCTGTCCCAAAGCCACATACACAGGGAGATGGACTGATATCATGTGAGCCCCTCCTGACCCCTTCTTACTCTCTAGCTGGCTCTGCCCTGGAAGCTGATCACTGGGACTGCAGCAACAAGCTCTTTGTCTGTCTACCAGTTGGATTCAACCAAAGGAGATCAGGTGTCTGGAGAAGGGTCTGTAAGCCAAAAATAGAATGCTAAGTCCCTTGATTGACTGAATGGACCCCTCTTCTTGGCCAAGGAGATTTCAAAGAAACCTGAAAAACTAGTTCAGGCCATAATGGGGAGGGGATGTTGGACTTGCCTTATAATAAAATACCTTCCTCCCTTTGGTATTCAGGCACAACTTATCAGCATTAACATTAACACAGAAGTCTTAAGACTGACAGACTCTTTGTAGTAGTAAATGCCAAATTCCACTATAGCATCACATGACAGATAGCAGCCTCTGAAAGGAACAAGTATTTTACCCCAAACTATATTTATTTGACATATTTCGAAACAGCCCTGCAAAGCTGTCAGTTGTGGGGAAAATCTACATTCGGCAGAGAATTCTCTTCCCTTTCCAAGTCTTTTTCTCATCCCAGAGAGATTTAACTAAGAGTCTAATCAAACCTTCTAAGGTCTGATGAAAGACATTTATCATTTATTCTTTCTGAAGCCTGCTACCTGGAGGTTTCATCTACATAACAATAACCTTGGTTTCCACAACCCCACTTCGTGGTTTTTTCTGTTGACTTCAACTCTTTAGGCAAAACTTAATTATTTCAACCAATTGCTATTCATGAAATCTTTGAATACACCTTTGAATCTTTGAATCCACCCGGAAATCTTTGAATCCATCACCATTTGAGATGTCCTGCCTTTCTGGGCCGAACCAATGTAAATCGTATGTGTATTCATTGATGTCTGCCTGTAACTTCTACCTCCTTAACATTTATAAAATCAAGCTGTAATTTAACCACCGTGGACACATGTTCTCAGAACCTTCTGAAGTTTTGTCACAGGTCATGGTCCTCACATTCGGCTCAGAACAACTCTCTTCAAACAATTTACAGAGTTTGGTTTTTTCATCAACACATCCCAGGAGAGTGAGGACAGCAGTCTGTTCCCCAGCTTCTCCCTGAGAGTCTCCCCAGGCTGGGGACATCCCCTCTCAAGAAGATTCTCCTGCCCATCCTGGACATAGCTCCCTTCCCTCAGCCCTCAGCCAACATTGTGAGCCCCTAGGTTACTACTGGTTTCCTATAACCTGTCTGCACCTTCATTCCTAATACCTGCAAAAGTTTCCCAGTTTAAGTGTATCCTCTAAAGTGGTGTGCTGGCAAAGCAGCTCTCCAAAAAGACAAAAGCCCTGGTTTGTATTGTTCGTAGATTTCCACAGTGTAACTACTTCCATCACTGTGGTGGATTTTCAGCTCCTGATGGTTGAACACCTGGCTTGCAAAAGCTCTCACAGCGCCATTGTGAGTCAGCTCCAGCGCGCCTGGGGACCCTGATTCATACAGGAGTCTACCTTTGCTGCAGCTGTTTTAAATAATAATGATGGCCATTAACTATCAAGGCCACTGCCCAAGGTCACAGCTAAGCAGAAGTGGAAATACCCTCTTCCTCGGTCCCAAAGTGGCATTGTTCATGTTCTGAGTCCCACAAGCCGCAACAACAGCTTTCTTTCTATTGCTCTCTCTCACTCACTAAGGCTCAAATCCGGCCTGGGACAGGGTTAGGAAATTGCCAACCTGTCTCCATCTCCCACTTCTATGATGTTGCCATCTCTATCCACCTGTTCTGGTCCCCAGACTTTGTGCTTATAGATACAATTTCCCTTATGCCTGTCCATTCACAAAAAATGACATCTGGGCATGGGTGTGGTTCAGGGGTAGAGAATAAAACAGGTCTGCTGAGAGCAGAGGCAGACTCTGCCTTCCACTAAACACAAACAAGCATGCAAGGAAGCAAGCACCCTTCCTAAATATCTGACAACATGGTTTGATGAAATCTAGCCTGAGTTAGCCGTAACATAGAAAACTGTATAGGCTTTCTAGAAAAATGTTTTATGAAATGCTCAGCGTCACTAATCATCAGAGAAATGCAAATTAAACCACAATGAGATACCATCTCACACCAGTCAGAAGGCTATTACTAAAAAGTAAAAAAAAGTAACAGATGCTGGCAAGGCTGCCGAGAAAAGGGAATGCTTTTACGCTGTTGGTGGAAATGTAAATTAATTTAGCCCCTGTGGAAAGCACTTTGGAGATTTCTTAAATAACTGAAAATAGAACCATCATTTGACCCAGCAATCCCACTGCTGGATGCATACACAAAGCAAAATAAAGTATTCTACCACAAAGAGAGCTGCACTTGTACATTTACTGCAGCACTATGCACAATAGCAAAGGTGTGGGAACAACCCAGGTGCCCACCAACAGTGGGTTAGATAAAGACAGTCTTCTGCATATACACCTTGGAATATTACACAGCCACAAAAAAGAATGAACTCATGTCCTTTACAGCAAGATGGATGCAGCCGGAGGCCATTATGCTAAGCAAATTAATGCTGAAACAGAAAACCAAGTATCAGATGTTCTCACTTCTAAGTGGGAGCTAATCTCCAGGTTGACACAGACATAAAGACGGGAATAATAGACACTGAGGACTCCAAAAGGAGAGAGGGAGTGGTACAAAGTCTGAAAATCCTCCTATTGGGTATTTTGTTCACTCTTTGGGTGATGGGATCAATAGAAGCTCAAACGTCGGTGTCATGCATTACACCCTCATAACAAACCTGCACATGTACCCCCCGAATCTAAAATTAAAATTCAAGAAAGAAAAAGTTTTATGTACAACTATGAAAGCATAATATATCAATTTAAAAAAAAATGTTTCATGGCATGGGAAAATGATTATAATATTCTGTTACATAAAAAAGCAAGAGATTTTTTTCCCAAAAACCAAAGCACGATGACAACAAAACTGCAAGATCTCTGTTTATTCCTCCTGATGCTAGAGATGTGACAGTGAATAAGAACGGTTCCAGTCCCTGATTTTAGAGAGCTTACCCTTGGGTTGGGAGACATGTTAATGGAGGATGCACATGAATAAATGTTAAATTACAGGGGGAGGAAGTGTTCTGCGGAAGAGGCATGCAGGGCTCCCAGCATGCGGAGCCAGAGCTTCCACTTGGCCCAGGAGGCGCAGAGAGTGGCTAAGGGGTTGGGGGACGAGGGAAGGCCCCCAGGAGGGAGTCCTGTGGAAGAGGAAGAGCTGGCTAGGAGGCAAGGACAGGGGAGTCATGTGCCATGGAAGGAGAAGGCACGTGCGTCCTTTATATGTGTCGAAAAGGCCACACACCACTCTTACAGCAACTCTCTCTGAGCGGTGAGGCTCACATTGTGCTCATCTTCTCCCTGTGCTTCTGCATCATGCAACTTTCCTACAGAGCAGGGATGATTTACACTAAGGAAAGGGCATTTTTTTTAAAAAAAACAACCTTACCACACAGACAGACAGCAGGGCTGTTAATTTATTTATGCTCCTCTTTGTCTCAAAGAGGATTTTCAAGGTGCTTACAATTATGTTAACAGCATGGCAGGATAAAGTAAGAAAAATTAGGCCAAGGAAAAATATGATGAAAAAAGTCAGAGGAGAAAGCAGTGAGTATCCCCCCACACAGCAGGGAACAACCTTACCAGGTTTTTTTGTCGTGTCTTGTCTTGTGGCCATTTAATTCTAATATTGGCATTTACTTTTGCTGTTGTTATACTTGGTCATCTCAACTCTTCTAAAAAATCTTCCATTGTTATTTCCTCTCCCTTTTATTACTCTCTCTCATTTAAAATACATCTTTTGCTTTCTGTTCTGCATTTTTGCAGTTTAGGAAATCTGGCATCGCTTTTCTGCAGGGAAGGGGCAGTGTCTGAGTTGCCTCGGCACAGTGATGTATCCAGGGCCTCTGCATAGCAAGTGCTGAGAGGTCTGTGAACGCACAGCTTCGTTAGGACAGAGAGTGACTAAAACCCATTCCTGCAGCACTCAGAGAGGCACACACAGGGGTTCAAGACCCAGTTGCCAATTTGATTTATGGAACTTATTATCCCAAGTGTTGGCAGAGAGGAGATATTGATTCAGAAGGACTTAAATAAACAAGCAGGTGTGTAATCCAGAGGGGGGTACAGACTGAGCTGAGGACGTCTGGAAAGCAACGGAAGCAGACATCGTGAAGAAACCTGAGGTCTCTTGAAAACTGCTCCCAAGGGAGTCATGGGGTGACAGAGGGGCAGGGACGGGCTGTAGAGTCAGCAGGCACAGGTGCACTCCAAGCTCCACCACGTGACACGCTAGGGGCGTGACCTTGGGAAAATCACTTTGCCTTGTGCTTTTACAGAAAGAACAGGCCTTTTGTGGGGGATTGTGGAGAGAAATGTCCATGTGTATGTGTATGTGTATATATTGCATATCGATGTGGTCATTCCCTGGTACATGGTAGGTGCTTCATAAACAAAAACACCCTCCCATATCACTGCCCTTCTATTCCATTTGTGCCATAGTGTGTGACCTAAGAGTAGATAAAGCACTGTTTTTTTTATTTTTTAATTTTTTTTAGACGGAGTCTCACTCTGTTACCCAGGCTGGAGTGCAGTGGCTCAATCTCAGCTCACTGCAACCTCCGCCTCCTGGATTCAAATGATTTTCATGCCTTGGCTTGCCAGAGTAGCTGGGATTACAGGCACCTGCCACCATGCCCAGCTAATTTTTGTATATTTAGTAGAAATGGTTTTAGTAGTAGGTTTTTTTTTGCCATGTTGGCCAGGCTGGTCTCAAACTACTGGCCTCAAATGAACCGCCTGCCTTGGCCTCGAAAAGTGCTGGGGTTACAGGCATGAGCCACCATGCCCAACCTAGATAAAGCATTTCTAAACTCTCCTGTAACACTCCATATAGCAATCTCAGGTGTTTTAATTCCCACCAGTTTAAATTCCCACTATCACCAGCAACACTAACAGTACCCCTGTGAAATCACTTGCAATTGTATTCCAGTTACTATGACTGCACAACAAATTACCCCAAAATGCAGGGGCATGAAACATTAGGTTTTTTTTTCTTCTCATGGATTTTGTGGCTCTGGAATTCAGTGAGAGCACAGAGCAGGTGGGCTGTCTCTGCTCCACATTCTCTGAGGCCTCAGCTGGGAGACTGGCAGGCTGAGGGTGGAACTGTCTGCAGCCTTGTTCTCTCCCATGCCTGGTGAGAGGTACTAGTTGTTGACTGAGATCTGAGCTGGGGCTGTCAGCTGGAGCACCGGGCCTTGGCTTCCTACAACATGGTGGCTGGTTCCCAGGTACATGTCTCGAGAGTGTGTCGGGAAAACTTGAGCCCTCGTCTATGACTTAGCCTTGAAAATTGTGCTGTGTCCCTCTACCATATTCTACTGTTGAGGCCCTTACAAAACTCCACCCAGGGTAAAGGGGAAGAGACATACATGCCCCTCTTGATGGTGGAGTGTTGATGCCACACTGTAAAAAGGGCACATGGAAGGGGAAGTACTTCAGTGTGACCATCTTTGGAAAATACAATCTCCATACTATGTGTCAGGTAGCTTAGGTGATCTCTCTTTCCTCAAAAACACTGAGGGCCTAGGTACAATTATCTCTGTTTTAGAGACAGCCACACTGAAGCGTAGAGAGGCAAAGTAACTTGCCTTGGGCAATTTATTTCCCCTCTCTGAGCCTCAGTTACTTACTCTGTCAAATGGGTAGAAAAATCTCTACCTCAGTGGTCTATTGTGAGCCTATTGTGCTAGTACCTTAAGAAGCTGTTGGAAGAGTCAGAGAAGATACTTGTGATCTCTGACACCCCATACTAATGCAGACGGTCAATATTTATTGTTGCAGCATTGTTATTTTCTTGTCCTCCACCTGTAGCCATCTGTCACACACAACCCCACAGTCAGCAAAGGACCTGGGTTTGCACCCACAAAGGTGACACCCTTGAGGACAAAGCTTGTCCATGCCTTTTGGTTGTGGCTCACTTAGGGGCAGCAGAAGACCCCACAGCCCTCCTTCCCTGTTTGTTCCCGCCTTCCCTTGGGAAGAATGCTCAAGTTTGTTGATAAATTCCAAATAATATGTAGCCCTTAATAACTTATTTAGAGTATTACGAGCAAGGAGCCCTTTGGTTATACTCATAAATAGCAGCCTGTTGCACTGTGTATCTCTCCCCCAGGGAAGCAGGGGTGGGGCCTGGCATTTCTGGAATAGCCTCAGGAGGACTTTTCCTGCCCCTGGATGGACAGAGGATCATCCTTGGAAAATTACTCTTCTGAAGTTGAATTCCAGATCCTGCATCCCTCTGTCAATCTGCCCGCAAGGTCTGAAGCTGGCCTTAGACCCCCTGGTGCTATGGTGCCCATTAAACAGGCAATATAGTCTCCTGTTAATATGATTCAATTAGGAAAGGGGTGGAGAAGGGCACTCACCGGCTGAGAGTGTGTCAGGGAGGCCTGAATGGCCGCCCTCATTTTGCGCCTGCTGGAGGCAGGAGGGAAGGAGGTGATGAGCTCGCTCAGCAGGGTAGGCCAGGCTGCACCCACCTCCCTGGGGGCTGGGGAAACTCAGGGTGACCTTCAGATCCTCAGGTGGCGGCTTACTGTATGATAGAGGTGATTTTTAATGTCTCAGGGCAGCCCCAGAGTCAGCAGAGACAGACTGAGCTGTGTAATCTGGAAGGGCCAGCTTTGAATCTAGTTTTGGCCCTTAGGGCTGGACCAGTGACTTCAAGCCTCCAAGCCTCAGTTTCAGGTTCTTTGATCCTTGGGTCCTGTGAAGGGTGGAGATACGCTGCCTTCTAACATCATGCCTGATACATAGGAAAGCCCCAATATCTGGGATTTTTGTTGTTGTTGTTCTGTTGAAAAAATAGAGAGAGAGAGAGAGAGAGAGAGAGATGGAGTCTCGCTCTGTTGCTCAGGCTGGAGTGCAGTGGCACAATCTTGACTCACTGCAACCGCTGCCTCCTGGTTCAAGCAATTCTCGTGCCTCAGCCTCCCTAATAGCTGGGACTACAGGCATGCACCATCACGCCCTGCTAATTTTTGTGTTTTCAGTAGCGATGCGGTTTTGCTGCTGCCTAGGCTGGTCTCAAACTCCTGTGCTTGAGCAATCCGTCCACCTTTGGCATCCCAAAGTGCTGGGATTACGGGCATGGGCCACCGCACCTGCCCTTTGTTGCTGATTTTTAATCCTTACATTCACTTTACAGATGAAGGAGCAGAGATCGAAAAGCATGTTTCTTGCCTGTAAATGCTGATGTTCACTTGTCTGATTGCCAGGTACAAATCTCTGTACTTTCACAGTCTCTGGGAGGGCCCATAGTGAGCAGACTGTCCAGACCTGATTGGAAGCAGCCGTGGAGCTCTCACTACTCCCAGCTCCATCTTGGTTGGTCCTTAAAAGGTGAGTTCTCTTCCATTGCCATAAATCCCCACCGTCTCTAACCCTCATCGCTACCCTAAAGCAAAGTCAGTTTTAAAAATGCCAGTAACACAAGGGAGAAAACTGAGGTCCTTTAATGATAAGTTTGCGAGAAAAACAAAAAACATAAAAGGAAACTGAGGCCCAGAGAGGTGCCATAACTTGCTCAGGATCACACAGCACGTAAGTGCCAAAGGCAGGGAGCTGTAGCTGCTCCAGCATGGGTATGCCAGGGACTGGTGACAAGCCCAACCCCTCCAGCCCAACTCCACCCTTCCTCATGCCAACAAAAGGAGAATCATTTCCTATTTCTGGCATCTTTGCCAGCCCACAGAGCCAGAGAGAAGAAATATTTCCAAATACACCAGGCTGATCTTTCGTAGTTTCTCAGTCTTGCTGTCTGTTGTCGTTTGCAATCTGTTTCCCACGAGACTCTGGAAAGATGGAGGTGCAGGGCCTGGGTAACAGCTGCCCTCCCCAGGGCTGGATACCTGCTCTCCGAGTCTGTGTCTCCAGGCTGTGTGCTCAGACTTGACCATGTTTGGGCATGGAGGCTTGCCCCAGATGGGGACCAAAGTCTGCTTCCCTGGAGACGGGCGGGGAGGCCAAACTTCCTGCTGGAGCTCTGTGGCCTCTTTTGGGGTAGGGGCTGTGGGCCAGGCAGAAAGAAACCATCTGCTGCTGAAGACCCACAGGGCGCCGGGGAGACTGTGAGTACTGGATCTGAAAGCACTTGGGAAGTTGTTTCTCCGAAGACCGGGCTGGAGGGAGACTGTGGGGAAAGCAGCCTGCCGCGGGGCAGGGAGGAAGGCAGGCAGGAGGACTCCCTTCCTCTCAGGGCTGTCCTTCCGGATGGAGGGCCCGTGGTCTGATGGCCAGCAGGGAGGGTGGCACAGTGGCCAGGTTACTCTGGTAGTAGATGCCCTGGTCCTCTAGGTCCCAGTTCTCAGAGTAGCCAGAAGGCTGCAGCCTGGAGATTAACACCAGTCCTGGCACTTGTCACTGGTGAGAGGTGGGACAAAAAATAGATTCATCAAGAGGGGTCCAGACTTCTGCTCCAAACTTTCAGGGTTTCCTTCATCAGTAATAATAGCTAATATTTACTGAGGGCTGATTTGGGGCTAGGCACTATGATACATGCCTGATACTCAATATGGCATTTGATCTTTAGCTGAATGCTCTGAGGCAGGTACCATGATTCTCATTTCACAGTCATATGGTTGCTAAGTGGCAAAGCCAGGATTTGATTCCATGTCTGATGACCTCAGAATCGCCCTGTCTACACCCCACCAAAGTGTTAAACAATGTACACTATTACTTGTCCTTCTAAGGAAAAGGATGTCGACCCAGCTACCTGTTGACTACTCCAAAGTCCTGCTTTCCTTTGTCCTCCATCTTCTCTGAATCTATCCCAGACCTCAGGTGACCTTTCTAAATGGGAAGATACATCCCGGAAGTTCAGAGATATTTAGAAATGCTCAAAACTGGGAAGTTCTTCTTAAAGTCTAACTGAAATCCCTCCTATGATAGCTGAAACCCACTTCTTCCTGTTCTTTCTGTCCCTTGGGGGATATTGACAGTTCCCATCCTTCCTGCCGCCAAAGGTTCTCCCTTTGGATGCTGAATATTAACTTCCTGCTGAAGTCACATCTGCATTGAACCCCATGCATGGTCTCAGGAGGATTTATCAAGACTCCATAAACTCACTCACTCAGTGCAGGCAACAGTCTCATCAGAGCATTAGACACAGGTCAGACCTGAGTAAACCAAGTTTCCAGACTTCTGTGTGACGGGGAAGCCTCTCTTTTCCTTTCCTTCTGAGCTCCTAAAACTGGTAAAACCAGATTCCTGCCTTCACCAGCTTCAGGAGTGCCCAGGGGCCTGGGAGTGCACTAGAAGCCACACAGCAGAGGAGGCAGTGGCCCTGGAAGGTAGGGGGCCAATTAGCCAGGAAGGAGCCCGCACGCAATAGGAAACCCCCACAGGTACACTCCAACTGCCCCAGGAGAGAAATGGTTTCGTTGTGGGTGCTCAGCCCTAGGTTTCCAAAATGGGATTTCCCACTGGCTTCAAATGATTTATGTCTCACAGTATCTGGGGTGGGGCCAAGTGCCAGTGACCCCTAAAGGTCTTGGGGAAGCAGTCTGTTGGGGCTTTTAGCCTGCCTCCAGGTGATTCTGTTGTTTTACCTGTGAATACATGGAGAGGCTTTCTCAACTGACGCCAGGTAGAAAAAGGCATGGGCTCTCCCAGTTCCACAAGATCACAGAATGGAAGGAAAAGGATAAAAAGGAGTTGAACAAAACATCTCTCTTTGTCGGGGGAAATTTCTGCTTGCTTGTGTTTCTATAATGTCTCCATTAGAATGTAGGGGAACCCCACCTCCTGGTTCCAAATAAAGCAGAAAAAGTTATCATTGGATGTCACCTCTGTCAATTGACAGGGGAGGTGGACCAGCTCACTGGGAAGGTGCAATGGGTATCCATACTGCCTGACCCTGGACTCTTCCGTTTAGCAGGGATGCCCAGGTATGGGGGCAGCCTGGCTGAAGGGAGGGAGTCAAGAATCTCTGATTGAATATTTGAAACAGTCCAGTAGTTAAGAGACGCCTGAGCAGAAAATAGAGCACTTTGCTGAAAATCTTTTTGGACTAATGCCTGTCCCCCTGGACACTGACTAATTAAACAAACAAATAAAACATAGTATGTTTATTACTTTAGGGACCTGGCAAGGACAATAAAGTCTTCCCTGATATCTGGCTAAAATTTCCCCTAAAATGGAGGATTACAGTGAACAGGTCCCATGGCCCTGGTATTTTTGGTAGAAATGGACTCTGGTTACCTTAACCAAATAAAAACAACAGCAAATACATTTATCAGAAGGCTCTAGGACAGCTTGTGGAACGCACAGGAGATCACACGGGGACCATGGCTGGGCGTCTCTGTGGCTCCAGGCAGCATAGATTAAGGGCTGTTTCTTGAAGTCTTTGTCAAGATTCACGCTCCTGGGGGAGCGATCAGGAGCCTAGCAGGGGAGGGTGGAATCTTTGCTTGCATTGGCGTGGGGTCAATGCCCCGGGAAAAAACAAGGAGTTGCTGCCTAAAGAAGGAGGAGAGAAGGAAAGCCACCACCAGCAATGTGCCCATTCCGCTTTGTCCCAGGTGGCTTCAAACCCTGAAATAAGAAAGCCATCTTTGAGGCCACCATGATGCCTTCTTTCTTCTTTCTTTGCTTGAAGTGGGGGAAGGTTCCTTACAAAAAAAAAAAAAAAAAAAACAGAAAATGGTAAACCTCCTGCCTCTCCTGACAACCTGCAGCTGTCTTCTGGGGCCCTCCTGTCCTTTCCCTGCCTGCTGCCCGGCCCAGCCAGGCCTACCACAGAACCGTTTCCGGGCAGGAATACTCCAAGTTTCCCTGTGAGATAAGTGCCATGGAAGGAGGCGTGTGGATGATGCACATGGACAGCTCGCTCACTGTATGGGACCTATGACCATTGTAGCAAATGATCATAAATCTGATGGCCCCAAACAACAGAAATTTCACCAGACGTCCAAAACCAGCAAGGTGTCTGCAGCCTGCACTCCCTCCAGTGGCAGTAGGGGATGAGCCATTGTTCCTTTCCCCCGCCTGCTTCTGATGGCTGCCCGCACGCCTTGGCTTGTGGGCATATCACTCCAATTGCTATCTCCCTGGTTATATCATCTTAGCCTTCTCTTCTATGTTTAATCTCCCTTCACTTCCCTCTTATTAGGACCCTTGGGATTACATTTAGGATCTACATGGATAATCCAATATTGTCTCCCCATTTCAAGAGTCTTTATCTTAATCACTTCTGCAAAGTCATTGCCACATAAAGTAACATTGATAGCTTCCAGGGACTAGAAAATGGACATCTTGGGGGGTCATTACTGAGCCTATTACATACTGTGTGACCTAGGGCAAGTCACTTTACCTCTCTGAATCATAGGTCGTTTATCTGCAACTGCCTCTCAATTGCATGGATTAGGCTTACATGGGGTCTGAAAAGCAAGCCTTCTGGAAGTTGCAAAGCTCCAAATACAAACAAGAGTAATATTAGTATTTGAGAACCTTCCCCTCTCACCTGTCCTCTCTTTCTGTGGATCACCTGTGAACTGGGCTGATTTCACTTCTGTTTGCTTCTGTGGACCTAGAAATGTTCACTGCCCCCAGTGAATATGGTGAAGAAGCTGGTGATGGCCCAGAAACGGGGAGAGACACGAGCCCTTTGCTTGGGTGTAGCCATGGTGGTGTGTGCCGTCATCACCTACTACGTCCTGGTCACGACTCTGCTGCCCCTCTACCAGAAAAGGTACTGAGCTCTTCTGGCCTGCCCACCCCCCACCCCTCTCCTAAAGGTCTGACATCCGTAAGGAACCCTGGCCTTCTACTCACCCCTCTCCTTGACCCTCACTCAATAGGCAACAGGGTCAAGACAATGCTCATTCTTAGGTTCTAGGGTTCAAGTGCAGGGAAGGTAGGATGAACTGAGCCCCACTGCTCTGAGATTCTAGGACCTGGTGGTAACAGACACATGATGCCCTTCTCACAAGAATTAGCAAAGAATCAGAGGAAATATTCCAGTGCAAGTTTGATCCCAGGAGGAATCAGAGAATTGCAGACGTTTACAACTCAGCTGCATAATTCTCTCCCCTCTGAAGCCTCCCTGTCAGGTGGGCATCCAGCCTCCTGATGAATACCTCAAGTGAGGAGGAGCTCCTTGCCTCAGTGAACATACCATTTCATGTTTGAGGTTTTCTGACGTGTCTGCATTGAGCCAGCATCTGCTTCCCTGAAGCCCTGCTCAGGAATCTCAGAGAAGGGTCCCTTGCTCCCTGACGTATCAACCACTTGAGTTTTTGGGTTTTTTTGAGAGTTTAAGGAAGAACTGTGAATTCCTAATTTGTGTTCTATTTGAAACAAACACACTCAGTTCTCTCAGCCTGTCCTTAGAATAAGACTCAGACCTACGCTCTGGGCACGTTCCAGTAGCTGACAGCCCGCTTCTGACTGGCAGTGGGTCTCCCGCAGGATACTTGGGAGATGAATCACAATTGATTTACTAACATGTTGATGAGCTGTTAGCCTCTCCCTGGCCTGCTGCAGCCTCACTCTTCACAACACTGGAGTGATTCCAGGCTGGACCCTTACCCTGGTGAGGCACCATTTAAATATCGTCCCCACCATCTTTCCCATCCTGGCTCAAATCAAGGCCCTCCTACATCTGCTCCTTTTAGGAGAAAGAACAGTTTTCGAAGCCACTCAGACCTAGCTTCAGGTCCTGCATGGCCTCGGCAAAGTCATTTGATCTTTCTGAGTTTCTCTTCTGCCTCTGCAAAAGGAAGATGATTTGAATAAGAGAGTCTCAGGTTTGGCTGCTTGTTAGAATCACATCAGGGACTTTGAAAAACCACCAAGGCCTGGGCCCAACCACCCAAGAAGTTCTGATTCATTTGCTCCGGGGTGTGGCTTGGACACAGGAATCTTTTTCAAAGCTCACCAGGTTTTTAGAAGAGTAGCCAGGGTTGAGAACCAGTTATATAGATAATGTCTAAGACCCCATCCAGCTTCTACAATTCCTCCCTGTGTCCAGGGACTGTGGGGTCATGTGCCTTTATTGCTGGATGCTTAAGACAAGATGAGGAGCCCAGTCCTGGATCCCTCTAAAGGCTCCCAGGGGATCAGGGGTTCAAATGGGTGTTCTGTGTGTCACTCAGTTCTAAGTGTAATGTGTGCCTGTGTGTGGTCTCCTCAGCGTGTGGACCCAGGAATCCAAGTGCCACCTGATTGAGACCAACATCAGGGACCAGGAGGAGCTGAAGGGCAAGAAGGTGCCCCAGTACCCGTGCCTGTGGGTCAACGTGTCAGCTGCGGGCAGGTGGGCTGTGCTGTACCACACAGAGGACACTCGGGACCAGAACCAGCAGGTACTGAACTGGGGGGATGGGGACACATCCCCTTATCCCTGTCAGGTGTGTGAGCCTGTTCCTAACTGTCTCTGTCCCTGAGGCTGAGAAAAATCAACCCACTTGACCAGGTCTCCCAGCTGGAATGAGGGTGAGCCAGCCCTAGCTCATCCATGTTGGAGTCACACAGACCTGGGTTTGAATCTGCCACTAACTGGCTGTGCAAACCTAGGCAAGCCACTTAGCCTCTCCCTGCCTCAGTTTCCACCCCTGTAAAATGGAATGCTAATGCTGCACCTTGAAGAGCTGTTATCAAGTCAGAGACGCTGTATATAAAGTGCCATGCTTGATGCTGGGTGAATAGTGGGCACTCAAACAAAAGCAGCGATGAGTGTTATTACTTTCATTCTACAACCTCAGTCAAAAGAGGGACCAGGCCCAGGGCCAGATCCTCAAAGTGGAATCCCAGTGACTCTCCGGGAAACCAGGGACTCAGGGCTGGAGTAACCTCCATAAACAAACATTTAGATGGTTTTTCTATCCTTGCCTCCCAACATCCCACCCTCCCCTTCCAAAAAACAAAACTTGCCACCATATCCTTTCCTAAAGCGATCAGTTGACCCATATTCTGTCTCCCTTCCTTCTTTCTTTCCTTCTTTTTTCCTTTTCTTCCTTCTTTCCTTTCTATTTTTCCCTCCCTCTCTCCCTTCCTTCCTCCTTTCCTTCCTTCCTCCTTTCCTTCCTTCCTCCTTTCCTTCCTTCCTCCTCTCATTTATTTATTCAACAGTCATTGAGCACCTCCTGTGTCAAGCCTGTAGGACTCAAGAGGAGAGAGCTCATGCATGAACAGGCCTAGCAGGGAGGGATTGGCACTGAGGAGAAGAATAGAGGAAGTTACAGGGATTAGAGGAGGAGGATGTTTTCCAGCTGACAATGATGAGGGTATCAGAAAGGTTCTTAGCAAGATCACACCATTGCTCTCCAGCCTGGGCAACAAGAGCGAAACTCCATCTTAAAAAAAAAAAAAAGAAAGAAAGGCTCTTGGCGAGATCGCGCCCTTGCACTCTAGCCAGGGCAACAAGAGCGAAACTCCATCTCAAAAAAAAAAAAAAAAAAAAAAAAAAAAAGAAAAGTTCTTGCTTGGGTGAGACTTTTAACATCAGACAGACACAGGATGCAAGGCATAGAGAAGGAGGTGATATGGAAAGTGGGTATGCCTATAGGAGGAGGCATGGTGGAGGGAAGGGCTGGGTGGAGACAGGGATGAGAGGGCTGACGACAGAAAGTGACCCATGATGGGGTGTATGCAGCTGGAAAAGGCTGCCAGGGCAGACTAACGCCTATTCCCAGAGGCCTTTGATCATCACAGTATGGAATTAAAATGTGTGTATGTCTCAAGATATATCGACTTTGGCTATGCATTAGAACCATGTAGGAGTCTTAAAAAAACAAAACTAGGGTCCAAAACTAGACCTATCAAGGCGGAATCTCTGGTTAGAGATCCATTCATGGAGCTCCCAAGGTGATTCTAAGATTGGAAACTATTGCTGTGGGCAATGGGAATCTTTAGGGCATGATCAGAGTTGGGCTGGGAAGATGGAGCCTACAGGTGTGTGGGTCCAGTTACGAGAGAGAGGAGCCAAGGCCACAGCAAGCACTCAGGACCAAGATGTGGGCCTACAGCAAGGGAGATGCTGACTGTCAGGACTTGATGGCTGATGGGATGGGAAAGGGCAGGGTGCCTGGGATGGGGCATGGAGGCTGTGGGATCTTGAGAGTGCTGAAGGTCAAGGAGAAGTGGGTCTGGGCAGTGCAGGATGGTCAGGTGTTTTGTCATCGCTAGTGTGACTCGGCCCCACCAGGTGGAGAGAGGTCTCCGGGCCCACTGGAGGTAGCTCCTGCTCATGACCTCTGCTTTGGCATTCAGTAGCCCTTAATTTATCCCAAAGCAAGATACAGATTTTTAATAACTGGTGACATTCTCTGGGTATGATATGGGCTGGAGCAGGCTGGTTTTCAGGCTGCCTCCCTGGTCCTGAGATTGCCAGCTCAGAGGAGCATCCCCTGAATGAGCTGCCAGCAGGATGTGAAGGAAGGATGTGCTGGAGCCACTGCCGTCCTCTCCTCTGCCGTCCAGGCTTGACCAGGTGTGGTGCTGATAGCAGGCTGCAGGGGCTGGGAAGAAACAGTGGAAATGCCCTTTGTGTTTTTGCCAAGCAGCTGGGTTGTGGGCTAGCTGCCTCTTCCGCCTACATCCGTCATAGGGGTTCAAGTAGCTGGGGCCCCAGGCGAGATGGGTGTCCTCTGGAATCCCTGTGAAGGGCCATGAAGGCTCTCATCCCACTCTCCAACTCTGAAGGTGGGGGCCACAGTCTACCCTCAGTTTTGTTTTTGTTTTTGTTTTTGTTTTTTTTGAGACAGAGTCTGGCTCTGTCGCCCAGCCTGGAGTGCAGTGGCCGGATCTCAGCTCACTGCAAGCTCCGCCTCCCGGGTTTACGCCGTTCTCCTGACTCCGCCTCCCGAGTAGCTGGGACTACAGGCGCCCGCCAACTCGCCCGGCTAGTTTTTTGTATTTTTTAGTAGAGACGGGGTTTCGCCGTGTTAGCCAGGATGGTCTCGATCTCCTGACCTCGCGATCCACCCGTCTCGGCCTCCCAAAGTGCTGGGATTACAGGCTTGAGCCACCGCGCCCGGCCTACCCTCAGTTTTTCCTGTGAGTCTTAGCCTGGAGCAGGTAAGTTCTAAATCCCCTCCCATTGTCTGTCCTGGGGACCTTACACCACAGGGCTTGGGAAAAAGCTGGGTGGTTTCAGATCATTCAGACGAGGCTTAGCGGGACCCAGGACAGGAGAGAAGGATGCATTCAGGCCCCGGCTTCGTGTTAGCCAGGATGGTCTCGATCTCCTGACCTCGTGATCCGCCCGTCTCGGCCTCCCAAAGTGCTGGGATTACAGGCTTGAGCCACCGAGACCTCTCTTTAAGAAGTTAAAGAAGGAGCTGTTGTTGCGATTTCATAGATAAGTCAAAACATATTATCATTAATAATAATAGCATCTTCCACTTTTTTGAGTTCTTATCATGTGCTGGGCTCTGTGCTCAATGCATTACATGCATCATCTCATCGAATCCCCATGCCAGTTCTTCTAGGCAGATAGCCTCACTAACCCATATTACAAGGCCCAGAGAGGTCGTGGCAGTTGCCAAGGTCACGCAGCTCAGAACTCAGGCCTGTCTGACTCCATAGCCACACTGTTGTTTAAGGAGCTAGGTTAGCCAAGGTCACAGTCAGAGGCATTGGAGAGACTCAGGCCAGGCCCCCTTACCCTCAGCTCAGGACGCTGGATTCTGTGCTACTGAGGACCTGGCAGTACCCAAAAGCTCTGAATGCCAGATTACTCAGGAGCCAGCTTCTCCCCAGCCTCAGCTGCTCCCTGGTTGGCTGGCATGCTATATCTGAGTGCAGTGCTCCCCATTTCCCAGGCTGTGAGAACTACAGTGCAACCCTGCTCTGTGCTGCTGGAGTGAAAGCCCTCAGGGAGGCAGCTTCCAGGGTGGGGCCTCATATAAATCCAGGGAGTGGCTGAGACCTGCAAGGAAGCTGGCTCAACACCTGCCATTTGGGTCTCAGTTGTACACATTTTGATCTTGCACATGATTTCACTAGGGCAAAATGAAGTGCATGAAGGAAGCACAGATTCCTGGGCCCCGCCCTCAGTGATGCAGAGTGGGTAGGGACCTGGGCTGCGGGGGCCCTGTTGGTATTCCGCTGCAGATGGGGCACCACACTTGCAGCACAGAACAGAGATAAAACCAGGGTCTCCGCTTTATGACCACTTTGCAGTACTTTCCAGCTGGCCTCACATGAACAGGTCAAAAGGTTCCTAATAACAATAATCAGTGTCAGAATTAAATGTGTGTTACGCTCTGCCGGCACAAAACTCTTTTTGACGCATCCTTTCTTTCCTTTGGATCCCAGTGTCAAATACCAGCTTGCCAACATATTTTGTTCGCTGTACACAGGTTGAAACTGCAAAGATTTTCAGTTTTAAGTTTAGCTAATATTTTACTTTTTTTTTTGAAATGGGGTCTCGCTTTGTTGCGTTACCTGGAGTGCAGTTGCGAGATCATAGCTCACTGCAGCCTCCAACTTCTGGGCTCAAGTGATCCTCCCGCCTCAGTCTCCTGTGCAGCTGGGACTACAGGTACACTACCATGCCCACCTGGATAATTTTTAACTTTTTTCGTAGAGGTAAAGTCTCGCCATGTTGCCTAGGCTAATCTCGAACTCCTGGGCTCAAGGGATCCTTCCCCCTCGGCTTCCCAGAGTGTTGGGATTTCAGGTGTGATCTGGTTTCTGACTTCTCTTAAAGTGTTGGAGGTCTGGCTATTATAGATGTTCTAGATGGCCTGACATCCATTGTCTGGAGGGAGTGGTGACTGCCTGTCTGGAGGCAGCTGGCTCTTTCCCTATTGTCAGGCCCTGCCACTCCCTGGCAATTCTTCCTGGCACCAAGGCAAGTGTCAGTGGGTACCTCTCATCTCACTGCTTTGCCTGCTTCACCCACTGACAATACCTTCATGAGGCCTGCAGGCAATTGAGCACATGATCTCCATTTCAAATACATAGCCCACTTGGCCTGTGTCCCTCCCTGGTTTCCTTAGATAGCTCTGTTTGAAGTCCTTCTTTCATAATATCCTTTGAAACTGATATTCACCCATTTAAGTGATAAAGCCATCAGGGCTCAGAAAGAGTGAGCGATTTGCCAAAAATTCTACAGCCAATCCAGGCAGAGCCAGGACTCCAAGGCAGGACATGTGCCCAGGTGTGTAGCCTGTACCCCGTGCAGCTCCAGCACTGCCATCCACACACACGACACAAATGAGAGCGTGCTCTCCAGACCTGCACAGCGCATGGCCTGCCAAGCTTTAGACCAAAGTCCTGACTCCAATCCAGGGGCCTGACTACAGAGCTGGTATTTTTCTTTGCTTCATATCAAGCCCTTGGCTAAGAAATGGGGATTTCCAAGCCCACGGCTGCTCTTGCTTCTCCCCACAGTGCTCCTACATCCCAGGCAGCCTGGACAACTACCAAACGGCCCGGGTCGACGTGGAAAAGGTCAGAGCCAACTTCCATGAGCAGCAGGTCTTCTACTGCTTCTCCGCACCTCCGGGGAACGAAACCAGCGTGCTGTTCCGGCGCCTCTACGGGCCCCAGACCCTCCTCTTCTCCCTCTTCTGGCCCACCTTCCTGCTGACCGGTGGCCTCCTCATTATCGCCATGGTGAAGAGCAACCAGTACCTGTCCATCCTGGCAGCCCAGAAGTAGAGCCATCCATACCATACCACTTGTCAGGGCATGGGGGACTGGCTGAGCCCCCAGGGCTGCTCCCCACTTGCAGACCTATGCCTTCTGCGCCTGCCCTCCCACTCTTCCACTCCAATCCACCCTGTCTTCTATTGCAGGATTAACCTTTGAGAAATCCCTTTGTGAAGTCATTTCCTGCTCAATAATGTACAATGGCTCCCCAGTACATAAGGCCAGCCAGTTATAGCTCTCTATTACCTGTTCCTACTCAACAAACTCATACCTGTTTCCGGTTGCGTCACTATGTGCCCCACAGAGAACAATGATCATCACCTCTGTGCCTGTGTTCTCCCTGTTGTCTCAAAGGGGTACCCATCCTCCCCTGGAAGCTGTCGCCAGCGAGCCTCAGTTCTTTATTTGAATTCTCTAATAAGAACACCAGCAGCTCCCATTTCTAGAACACATTTACAGTATTACTATTTTCTAGGATACAAAGTGCCATATATATTTTTAATTCCAATATTAATAAATGTATGCAAAACAACAATCAGCTGCAGGGAAATACACGATAACTCATCGAAATATTAGCGGCGGGATGGTGGTTAATTTCTGTTTTCTTCCTTACCCCCTTTTTATTTTTGGTGCTTTTCTAAATTTTTTTGTTATATGAAGGTTGTGTTCCGTATGTTTTTAATCAGAAAAGCCATGGTAGATGCCATTTTGGAAAAGTTGAGAGAGTGTATCCCCCTCACAGAAAAAGATGGAAGTGGGTCTGGGGATGGAGTTGGGTTCCAGTCAGAGACAGGCCGTTCAGAACACACAATCTTAAAAACCCCTCTGGAGGAAAGGTCATGATGTGGAGGAGGATTTATTACTTAAATTGAGGGTATGGACTCCGGCACTGAGCCTGCTGGGGAAGCCTATCTCAGATTTGAAAAGGTCTAAATGGGAAGAAGCCATCGCCTTTACCATTCCCACTCCAGGAAGTTTTCCTAGAACTATGACTGTCCAAGTGTGGTCCCTGGACCAGCAGCATCAGGATCCTGGGGCAGTTTGTGAGAACTGCACACTCTCAGGCCCTTGTCCCAGCCACACCATGCCAGAAGCCCTGCACAGGGTCGGGGTAGCAATGCTTTGTGTTTTAACAATGGTGTAGGGGATTCCGTGGCACACCTCGAGCCGGAGAACTACTGGTATAGAAAGCGAGCATCCTGTCACCAAATTTTTCAGAGCAGATGAGTGACCTTTCAGCAGGACCAGTCCTGAGCTGGGTGTGAAGTTAGGCCGGTGTCTGAAGTTTCTTCCGGTGCTGTGAGTCTAAGATGCAGTTCTGGCCGGGCACGGTGGCTCAAGCCTGTAATCCCAGCACTTTGGGAGGCCGAGATGGGCGGATCACGAGGTCAGGAGATCGAGACCATCCTGGCTAACACGGTGAAACCCCGTCTCTACTAAAAAAATACAAAAAAACTGGCCGGGTGAGGTGGCGGGCGCCTGTAGTCCCAGTTACTCGGGAGGCTGAGGCAGGAGAATGGCGTAAACCCGGGAGGCGGAGCTTGCAGTGAGCCGAGATCGCTCCACTGCACTCCAGCCTGGGCGACAGAGCGAGACTCCGTCTCAAAAAACAAAAACAAAAACAAAAAAAAGATGCAGCTTTTGGGTTTGAATCCTGTCTCTACCGCTGCCCGATTTCATCTCTTTGATTCTTAGTTTTTTCATCTATAAAAGAAGGACTCCTTCTGGATAGTTGGGAGGGTTGAAGGAATGTTTGACACATCATAGATGTCTAAAATGGCAACTATAGTTTATTTTTGTTTGTTTGTTTTTGTTTTTGTTTTCTTAACTTTCATTTTAAGTTGCAGGGTACACGTTCAGGTTTGTTACCTAGGTAAACTTGTGTCATGGGAGTTTGTTGTACAGATTATTTCATCACTCAGGTATTAAGTCTAGTACCCATTATTTTTTTTTTTTTTTTTTTTTTTTTTTTTTTTTGTTGAGACGGAGTTTCGCTCTGTCGCCCAGGCTGGAGTGCAGTGGCCGGATCTCAGCTCACTGCAAGCTCCGCCTCCCGGGTTTACGCCATTCTCCTGCCTCAGCCTCCCGAGTAGCTGGGACTACAGGCGCCCGCCACCTCGCCCGGCTAGTTTTCTGTATTTTTTTTAGTAGAGACGGGGTTTCACCGTGTTAGCCAGGGTGGTCTTGATCTCCTGACCTCGTGATCCGCCCGTCTCGGCCTCCCAAAGTGCTGGGATTACAGGCTTGAGCCACCGCGCCCGGCCTAGTACCCATTATTAAAGAAAATGTGGTACATATACATTATGGAATATTATGCAGCCATAAAAAGGAAGGAGATCATGTCCTTTGCAGGGGCATGGATGGAGCTGGAGGCCCAATATTATCCCTAGCAAACTAACACAGGAAGACAAAGCCAAATACTGTGTATTCTCACTTATAAGTGGGAGCTAAATGATGAGAACACATGGACACAAAGAGGAGAACAACACACACTGGGGCCTCTTGGAGGGTGGAAGGTAGGAGAAGGGAGAGGATCAGGAAAAAAGAGCTATTGTTAGTAACAAGAATACTTCATGAATACTCACAAACTTCCAGAAGTTATACTAACAATGTTATCTGGTATGTATGGGTGCTTATTTATTCTGTGCCAGGCACTGTGCTAATTAGTTTGCCTTGTAAAAAAAAAAATGAGGTACTCCTGAACCTGCCTCATAGATGATGAGAAGCAACAGAGGACAGTGGCTAAGTAGGTGGACCTGGGATGTGCACTATTTGTGTTCAAATTCCAACAGTGCCATTCACAAGGTGGGTGACTTTGGGCAAATAACCTCTCTGTGCCTGTTTCCTCATTTGCAAAATGAAACTAATAATAGTATCTTTCCATAGAGTTTTGGCATGAAACGAATTCTTATGTAAATTTCCTAGGATAGTGACACATGATAAGTGCAATCTAAGTTACTATGAAAAACTGAGGCTGTAAGAGGTAACTGGCCAAGGCCATCTGTAAAGTGAGGGGCTAGGACTCTAGTCTAGAGCTGTGTGATTCCAGAGCCTGGCATCTCAACCACAGAACTCAGCAGAGCCAGCTGAAGGGCTGAGAAACACAGCCACCCAAAGCCACAGGGGCCAAGCAGGGAGCTGTGCTGCATCCCTGGAACCCAGGTGTCCTCATGCAGGTTGGAGTTCTGAGGCGAGGCCCTGGAATCTGCACCAGCATCTGCCACTTCCAGCCAGGGAGCCCTGAGGTATCACTGTGGCCTCCAGTTTCTTACCTGGTGGACCTTCCTTCCAAAGCCAGGCAGCTCATCATTCCCTGGAATTTTTCCCTTCTGGGATCAGGGAAGTCTCAAGGGTCCTTGTGAGTCTTTTAAGAAAGCCTTAATTGTAATATTGTACGATAGTTTTGCAAAATATTAAATATTACCACTGGGGACATTAGGTAGAGGGGGCATGGAAAGTCTCTGTATTATCTCATACAGCTGCTTGTGAATCTACAATTATCTCAAAAATGTAAGTTAAAAAAAGGAAGAAAAATAAGAAAGGAAGTTCCAACTGGGAGTCTGATTTAAAGGGTCTATGTTGTCAATGGTTTCCATGCACCTGAATTTGGGACTAAAATACACAGAAACTCAGAACACCCAAACAATCCCTGCAGGGGAAAAGGCCATGTTCCTCTGGGAAAATTAGTATGTGGGATGCCTAACCCCCACTGTCCCATAAATTATTAATGATGACCTTCATTTGCTTGAGACAGATGTTCTCCTCCTGTCAACAAAGACTGGCCTTCTAGCAAATGCCACAACTGTCTCCTGCTCACAGAACTATATGCAAAGGATAAGCATGAAATAATGGGAATTTAGGCATAATGGAGTTAGACACTGTGCTTACATGTTTTTTGCAATAATATCTGCCTGGGAGCAGAGAACCTTCATCAGTTCTCAATAAACCACTCTGCTAATGAGTGTCTAGTGCTTCCATCATTTATTACTGTCCTTTCATGGGCCAGTGACTCACACCTGGAGAGGTGCACCTGGATGGTTCTCCCATGTGCCCTCCTCCTCCGGAACTCAGACAAAACGGTGGAAATCAGAGGCAAGGGGCCCCCTGAGCTCCAGAACTGGGGTGGGAAGGACCCTGGGGGACGTCCTAACAGTGCCAGGCCTCAGACAGAGCTTTAGCTCATCAGTCCAAGCTGCAACCAGAGGAGGAAAGAAATGAGGGTTTCTTCTATTTTTGAAGATCTCAGAGGACTGGAATTTCACTTCACTTTTATGGTGTATCTACTCGCTTGCCTGCAAGGAACTTGGTGTCTTCTTGCCATTCTCTCTCCCTACCCTTTACCAATCATAGTGAGGGGCTTCTTTCTTCACAGTGAAGACTCGGCATTATATAAATTTAAAATAGTGCAATATAAATACTAATATAATCTTACTTTTTGTGACTTACTGAAGTGGTACCAGCTCCTCCTCTAAATCAACAATTTATCCAAAATTGATCTTAAACTCCTTGGGTCAGGGCATTGCAAACTGCACTTATTTTATTATTCACTGGCAGCACAGGCTGTTATGTGAGACTATCCGGTATTCTTTGAATTAGTCTTGTGTTTGGGGGAGTTTGAATTCTATGAAATATTTGAGAAGACACTGTTTGAACAGAAGTGCCACCTTCCTGTGCCTTACCAGCCATTGCCCTGTGATATAGAGGGGAAAGAAAATGACCAAAGGAAGACCAGAGAGACATGAAGAAATTCACTAGAGTCCAGTGTGGCAGTTCTCAAAGTGGAGGCTTGCAAAGTCAAAACTCTGTTCGTAATAACACTAAGACACTATTTGCCTTTTTCATTTTCATTGTTATAGGAGCGCAGTGGAATGTTCCAGAGGTCATGTAACATGCATTGTTACAATAGTCTGAATGTCAACATAGCAATGAGATTCCAGCTGCCTTTCTAAAGCAAACTAACACATTAGAGATTTGCGAAAAATATAAAACAATACCACTTCTCCCAATGTATTTTTTGGCACATATAATTATTTTTCACAAAATTATGTTACTTTGTTAACAGCTAATGGATGTATTATTATTTTTAAATAAGTAAATTCAAATTAAATATTTTTACCACTCTTAGTTCTAATCTCGAAAATGGTAACTGTTAATAGATATAACCCATGTACACCAAACCTCTTAGGATCCTTGATCTTTTTCAAGCATGTAAAGGGGTCCTGAGGATGAAAAGCTTCAGCACTGCCAGTCTAGTGCATCCAGAGATGAGGCCTCCAGACTCCTCCCACACTGTGCCCTGTGGAAATGTGAAGCTCTCCACCAGGCGCCATCAGATTCCCACTGGGGGCCAGGAGGAGGGCTTCAGTTTTCTGTATCACCTCTGGCTCCCAGATCCTGTTCCCCCAGATGAGTCAGTTGATGGATCATCCTCCTCTCCACAGTGCTTTCCTGGATTTTTCTCATTTCACATCTGATGCAGAACTCAGCTTCTTCCTAGCTTTGCACAACTCTCCCTCCCTACTTATATAAGTACATTTTCACTAGCCAACTTCCTCAAAGGATGTGGGAGATGAGAAGGGAGGTATATGGAAGCAAAGCCAACAACTCTAAACTGAGTATTGGACCACATTTGTGATTCCTCCCGAGGCCTGCTGCATCTCCCCCAGTTGCAGAGTCAAAGGTGGCTTAGATGGACTGTGTTCTCCCATAATCTCCATCATCTCATACCAACCTGCCCTATCCCCAGTACACATAAAACAAAAGCAGGGGCTTGAGAGGCACATGCAGCTTTGGGATGTGTCTTCTGTCCCCATGCCCCACAAGACTGCTGCACTGAGTCCTCCTCCTCTGTCAATTCTGGAGCCCCTGCTACTCAACTCCCCTTTGATTTCACATGTTCAAATACAAATGCTTCTTCTCTAAGTGCCAGTAAGACTTTAGAGATCATCTGCCACTTCTCCACTTTCTATTTGGTGCTTGAACTCTCCATTGTGCCACAGAAAATTATTTGGTCTTTGGTACAGAGATCCTTTAGGGGTGACAGGAGTATCTTTTGTTCTAATGGGACAACTCTTGGTGGGTCTGTAAATAGCTTCAGGATGGGAACGGCTTGCCAGAAGGACCAAGCCTTGATTCGAGGGTTAGAACCTTCACCTCTACCCTGCAACCTCTGCAGAGAGAAGACGGGCTGGAGGTTGAGTTTAATCACCAATGGTCAGTGGTTTAACAATCATGCCTATGTAGTGAAATCTTCATAAAATCCCCTAAATAATAGGGTTTGGGGGGCTTCTGGGTTGGTGAACACATCAAGGTGCTGGGAGAGGGCCCAGAAACTGCACCTCCACGCTGCATCTCTCACACTTTGCCCTGTGCGTCTCTTCCATCTGGCTGTTTTTGAGTTATAGCCTTTGCAGTAAACATGTAAGAGTAAGTAAAGTATTAATAGTAAGTAAAGTGCTTTCTTGAGTTCTGTGGATCGCTCTAGTAAATTATTATATCCTCCCTGGAGATGCGGGGGAGGTTGTAGGAATGCCCAGTCAGTCAGGTAGTGTGTGGATAGCCAGGACACGCTATTGGTGACTGGCATTTGAATGGGGCAGTCTTGTGGGACTGAGTTCTTAACCTGTGGGGTCTGAGCTAACTCTGGGTAGTTAGTGTCAAGAATTGAATTAAATTGTAGGACACCCAGTTGGTGCCAGAACTAGTTGGTATCAGTAGGGGAAAAAAAAAAACCCTCTTACGTGGTGTCAGAAGTATTGTCAGGGAGAACACAGTCACACTCTTTCTACAATAGTTCTTTTTAATGACAACCTGCATCAACACCTCTTTGGATGAATAACTCACTATAGCAAGATGCAGTCACTTCCATGTGGGCATATATTTAGCCGACCACTTCCTGTGCAAGAATCTGTCATTCCTAATGGTAATAAGGGCTAGCATTTGTTGAGCACCTACCTGAATGCCAGGATCTTTCCAGGCACAGCTCATTGAACAGTAACAACATCCTTTGAGGTTATTATTAGTATCTTCATTTCACCAATGAGCCAATGGAGGCACAAGGAAAAGATTTAACTTGCCCCAAGTCAGAAGTTAGCAAATAGCAGAGCTGGGTTTCAAATCTAGAAACCCCAGAATACACTCTAACCACAGGGAATCTTGTTCTTTAGTTTTTACTCCATAACAAAAGTGGAAAATGCCAACCAGGTCAAGGTCAACTATTGAGAGCTTGTTAGATGCCTCCATATACCTTTCCACTACAGAGCCCAGGCTCTCAGTTGACTCCCTGGGACCACTCCTCTGAAGTGTCAATAGATGTGGAGGTGATGGCCAAGCAGAAGGATCTGAAAAAGTCCCACAAATGTTCTGCTGTGGGCACTGCCAAGACAGACAGGACCACGAGGTCAGCCACCACCTGCCTGAAGCCACGCTTTCCAGTCCATAGCTCATCACATGCCCAACTGGAATCCAGGCACACTATGGTTGCAGCAATCCTTGAACTGGTCACTATGCAAAAGCAGAACAAAAGGGAGTCTGGTCCACCGGCACAGCTCCTTCTCAGTGACTGCACCCTCCTCTCATTCATCTCTACTTTTTTCCATAAGTGTTCCCAAACCACGGGTTTAATCATGTGGTCTAGAATTCGTAAAGGAGTTGACAGCATGCTTGCTTACATATTGCCTTAGAGTCCTCTTTTACTATCATTAATTAAACTTAGGCCATGTCACACCTTGTTGGCATCTAACTAAATTTTCTGTGGCTCCATTAGTCATGATCCCTCATTCCCCTCTGTTGTTTCTTTCCAACCCTTCCAAATTGAAATCCCCTCAGCAGCAAGCCAGAATCCCACTGGTTTGAAGCAGTCTAAGCTGCTGGAGGAGCTCCTGACCTCACGGGAGCCTCTCAGCCATGCTCGGCCATGGTACCCAGGTCTCAGGTCTCCCTCCTTGAGGGGCAGGTGGGAACAAAAACAACACCCGAAAGAGAAGTGGATATTGTTAGCTCTTCCATCAGATCACTCGCCCCAAGCAGCCTCAGCCACCATTTATTTTCACTCTCTCAGGACTTGTTTGAAAGGCCTTTTTCTCATGCTTACAATTTTGGTGGGTAAGATGCAGCTGAGTGTGGCATTATCCTTATGGCCCTAAATGATGTTTTTGTATTTGTCTTTGAGAGGGAGCCTGCAGGGAGAAAAGCTCAGGAAAACAAGAGTTTGAATCTGTCTTGTTTATGACTTTGGGCAGTTTATTTAATCTTCCTGAATCTCAGTTTCCTCAATTGGAAAATGAGCCTCACAGTGTTTGTTTTACAGGGTGCATTGAATCATCAATCATGAATGTGGAGTACTCAGCACAGTGCATAAAAGATGCTTCACGAATATCTGTTCTCTCTTCAAGCAAGTGTGTCTGCTTCCACCGATAATTCAGATTCTTTTCGTTTGGGCTCAGAGAACTCCCTCCTGCCTTCTTTTTCTCACTAGCAACTTCCCGCCTCTCTTGCTTGTGGACCTGATTGATGACTGCCTTGCCTCCCTCCCTCTCTCACCTCTTGCTTCATTTCTAGGGATACCCTGACTTAAAAATTTTGCCCAAAAACAGACTACCTATCTTTGCTTTGAACTTTCCTGACTCTACTTGTATAAACTTATTTCCTGGGGAAAAACGGTCCTACCCACAGAGGCCGTATTTCTGCCTCACTGAACCATTCCAAGGGTTGAAGGATCAGCTTCCTTGAGAGTCCACTTCATGGTAGAATCATGACCTGTGATAATAATAGTCCTGGCCAGAATAATCCTCCTAGCGCGAGGTAGGCAAACCTCTTGGCCCAGAAATCAGGCTTAATTGGAAATTAAATTGCTTTCCCATGCCAACTGCAAGATGCCTATATCCACAGCTAATTTATCAAGGTGATGCCTTATCTCAAGGAAGCCCATGAGGACAGAGTGGCTGCATCAGCAAAACTGCAAACTTTGTCCTGATGAGAAGAGTTTTCTTTAAAGTACAGCTTGAACCCTTTGAGTTTCTCATTTGGGGTTCAGTGCATTTAATGGCTTCTTCCCCCTTGCCAGGCTCTGTGCCAGGGCCTGGAGGCATGGATACCAGCGGGACAGGCACTGCATTGGAGCAGCTTTCAGGGCTAGTGGCAGAAAAAAAAACCATGCAAGCAAAGATTTCAAAGCTGTAGCGCTTTACTTAGTTGTCCAGGGATGAGTAGCTTATGGGGGTAGAGAATATCATGAATAGAGTCACGGTTAAGAAATTGATTTCCATATTTAGGATTGATACTAACAGTTCATGATCAAGGGTGTGTGGCACTCTTAACCAAGCCCTTTACACACATATATTCCATTCTCTGGGCAATGGTGGGAAACAAATACACTAAGATTTTGATTATCCCCGTTTTACTGATGAAGAATCTGAGTCTTAGAAAGTAAGTACCATGGCTGGGCGCGGTGGCTGAAGCCTGTAATCCCAGCACTTTGGGAAGCCGAGAGGGCGGATCACGAGGTCAGGAGATCGAGACCATCCTGGCTAACACGGTGAAACCCCGTCTCTACTAAAAAATACAGAAAACTAGCCGGGCGAGGTGGCAGGTGCCTGTAGTCCCAGCTACTCGGGAGGCTGAGTCAGGAGAATGACCTGAATCCGGGAGGCGGAGCTTGCAGTGAGCTGAGATCCGGCCACTGCACTCCAGCCCAAGCGATAGAGCAAGACTCCGTCTCAAGAAAAAAAAAGAAAGTACCTTGCCTAATGTTACTACTTTCCAACTAATAGGCAGTGGGACTGGAACTTGAAATAAGGTAATTTCATGCAGAATTTATGCCTTTAAATACTATACTACACTGCTCCTTTACTTCCCAAGCTTTTTATTTTGAAAATATCCAATTACAATGCAAATTGTGAGCATGCCTACCCTTCACCTAGGTTCAGCAATGATGATCAGCATTTTTTCATATTTGGATTTTCTCTGTCTCTATTTCTCTCTCTGTGCATGTGCATGTGTGTTTCTGAATCATTTGAGGGTTAGGCTGAGGAACATAGAACAGAAGGCTGGTTTGGAAAACATGCGGGGACCAGTTTGGCTGGAGGAGAATGTGTGTGTGGGTTTGGTCACGGGGAGACAGGAATAGGGAGTGGGCTGAGGTCTGAGACTGTGGGGTTAGGGCTGGGAGCGTCAAATCTGGTAGTTTCGGGTGTACTGTCACATGGCATGATATGCCAGTGAAAGCAGAACTTTCATTCGTTCCCATATTGAAAACTATACAATTGAAGATGTGTATTTAGTGAATGATATGTTTATGGTTTCTGATTAAATATGGATGCTTATTGAAGACAATTCAGACAATGCAGAGAAGCATCAAGAAGAAATTTAGGCCGGGGACGGTGGCTCACGCCTGTAATCCCAGCACTTTGGGAGGCCGAGGTGGACGGATCACGTCAGGAGATGGAGACCGTCCTGGCCAACATGGTGAAACCCCGTCTCTACTAAAAATACAAAAATTAGCTGGGTGTGGTGGCGTGTACCTGTAATCCCAGCTACTCGGGAGGCAAGAACCCAGGAAGCAGAGGTTGCAGTGAGCCAAGATCGCACCACTGCACTCCAGCCTGGTGACAGAGCGAGGCTCCGCCTCAAAAAAGCAAACAATCAAACACATAAAAAAGAACTTTAAAAGCTGACCTTTAATCCAAGCAAAAACCCACACTAATGTTTCAGCTTATTTCTTCTCTATTTTACTTTTCCATACACAACTGTTCCCACAGACTGGAACTTCATTGAGCACACAGTTTTTTTCTCCTGGCTTCCTACTTGATATGATATCAATAGCATTTCTGTAGGTTATTAATTCATTCTTAAAATAATTTTCAACAGTTTAGTATTATTCCATCAGATAGATGAACCAAAATGTATTTAATGCACAATTTTTCTCCATTGGCACTTAGATTGCCTCCAGTTTTTCACTATTATAAGTAATGCGATAATACCATAATGAGTACTTCTAAATAAAAGTCTGTATGCACATCTGTGATGATTCACTTAGAATAGATTTCTAGAAGCAGGGCTTCTGGGTCAATGGGTTGGATGGGCCATCTCTTTGGAATGTTGTGGAGGAGCAGAAAGGGAAGAAATGGGAAGAAATGTAGTCTGCAGGCTGCTGCAGCAAAGCAGTTGAGAGGTTAGAAAGTTTCAGACTTCAGGAACGGTTCTGAGAGTGGAAAGGGAGTGACAGATGGAAAGAACAAAGTTCAAGACCGGGACATGTAAAGAGAAAGGGTAAAATCAGGAGAGAGAGGTCTGCTTTGGTTTTATAAGGGTTGAGTAGGGGCTAGAGAAAGACATTCAACTAGAAGGGTCTAGTGGTCCTTCCTCCCATCCTCCATCCATCCATCCGTTTGTTAGGCCCCTACGCTATGCCAGGTCTTGTGTTGGGTGCTGCACATTCTTCTTCTTCTTTTTTTTTTTTTTTTTGAGATGGAGTTTCACTCTTGTTGCCCAGACCAGAGTGCAATGGCTCACTGCAACCTCCACCTTCCAGTTCAAGCGATTTTCCTGCCTCAGCCTCCCAAGTAGCTGGGATTACAGGCATGTGACACCATGCCCAGCTAATTTTGTGTATTTAGTAGAGACAGGGTTTCACTATGGTCAGAATGGTCTCGAGCTCCTGACCTCAAATGATCCACCCGTCTCAGGCTCCCAAAGTGTTGGGATTACAGGTGTGAGCCACCGTGCCGACCTGCACATTGTCAAATAGGTAAAATGTAGCCCCTGCCCTCCCAACAAGTTCACAATCCAGTCAAGGAGTCACCTGTAGGCCTGGAGCTTAAGAAAAGAGCCAAGGCAAGAGAGAGAGACTTGGGAGTCTCCCCTAGAGGTAAGGCCATGAAGGGAAGAGTGCAGATATGAAGGGAAGAGGCGACAGGTCTTGCTTGGTCTATGAGTCACCGACTGTGTGGCAACGAAGAGCCATCTGTTGGGCGGCCACCACTTCCGGGAGGGGCCAGATTACCCTCCATCCCTGTGCCCCCAGCTACCAGCCAGAGGAGGCTCCGTTTTGAGGGTAACTTATTCAAGGGCGTTCCTTGCTCTGGCCTCAGTTTCCCCATCCTTGTGCTGAGGACATTTGGAGGAGTCTCATGCTGGTCACTGTGTCATGTAGCCTTGACTTCCAGTCACATACTGGCCACCTTCAGGCTCTCAGAAGCTCCCTTGGCCAGACTGAAATTCCCAGATATAATGGGAATTATATCTACTCTCTTTTTACCTCGTGCTTGCTGTCTTTTTACCTCATGGTGCCCTGTGAGACAGGCCAGCAGGCACAGCAAATGCTCAAAGTCAGTGCCAGAGCCTGCTTGTCCATGGGGCTTTGTGGTTCCAGCCGGCTTCTGCCTTCCAGGGTGGTGTCCTCAGGGGGCTCTGACCCAGGGTGCAGTGACTGCCACAACATTCAGGTCTGAGGCCTCCTCCACCTCCTTCTGTTGAGCCCTTGGTGGACTATACAAAGACAAGGTTTTACTGCCCCTTCTTATTTTTCATCAGTAGGAGAGTGTGGGCTGGGAGTGGGGCAGGAGTGCACAGGAGACTTTAAAGTTTCTGGACATGAGGAGCTTGCTCAATGAATGGAGTGTGAGCTCTCCTGTCTCATCTCCCTAGAATAAGACTCTTTGTCACTGATACTTGCATCCCAGGGAGGGAAAGGAAAGGCAAAGTGCATGTTGAAAACATCTCTCACTCTTTTCTGGCCCACATGGGTGATTTCTGTCACCCAGTCATTTCCCAAGACATGGGAGGTCCCTGGTTTGACTAGGATGCAATGAGGGAGATTTAAGCTCAGCCCTAACAAACAGCAAAGCCAAATAAAAGCAAAACCACTTCATCATTTGTTGAATCCCTAATTTGACACAAGCACTGCACTAAACACTTTCAAGTACATTACTTTAATAAACCTGTGGTATTGGCATTATTGCACACATTTTACAGAAAAGAAAGCTACACTCAAGGGAGTGACTCCCTTGGACTTCCCAAGGTCATACAATTTGGTGGTAATGGATTTGGCATCCAGTGAACTCGAAAAGTCATGTTTCCAGAAAGTCCTGGATCCTCAAGGGCTGGAGGGGAATACAGCCATGGAAGCCAGCTGCGTCCGCAGCTCCCAGATGCCTTCGCTGGTGACTGCTCACTTCATGCCCTCCCGGAAGAGCCCCTTGGCTGAATGGAGCAGAGCACACTGGAAACCATCACCATCCTTTCCCAGCGACAGGTTCCCCTCTCTCCATGACAAGAACAAATAAAAGTGAATCAAATGGCCCACCAGCTGCAGTAACTGAGGACTGCCGTTCCTAGGATGGTAACCTGAGAAGCTAGATGACTATCTTAATTAACCCCTCATGTCCTGGATGCAGGAACATGGGTGGCCTTGCTAAGGAGGAAGTGTAGATGGACAGACAGACGTGGGAATGGTGGATACAAAACTGGAGCCTTTAAAGGGCGTGCAGCGCCGAACCTGTAGGGAATGGAAAGACGGGGAGGCCCTGGTTCAAGGGCCAGCTCTGCCTCTGGCTTGCTGGGTGGCCTTCCCTGGGCCTCGGGTTCCTCATCTGCCAGCTCGACCTCTCAACTCCCAGTGAGGGCCTACCATGTACTAGGCCCTGCACCAGGTGCTGGGGAAGTAGTCAAGGCCAGGCAAAATTCCCTGCCCTCACAGGGCTGGACTCTTAGTGGATAAGCTGGATCAGAAACAAATGAATAACAGGGAGATGTTGGCCAAAGGGTGCAGAGTTTCAGCTGTGGAGAATGAGCAAGCTCTAGAGTAATCCACAGCAAGGAGACTGTAGTCCATAAGACTGCACTGTATACTTGAAATTTGCTAAGAGAGTAATTCTCACCACACACAGAAAGGTAACTATTAGAAGAGATGGATGTGTTCATTAGCTTGACTGTGATAATCAGGCCATTATCTATGTGTGTATCAAGACATCACACTTTGTACCTTAAACACAGACAATTTCCATTAAAACATGTAAAAACACCAAGCAAATACATGGGTAATATTGTTGTGGGAGCAGTAAGCGCTGTGCAGAAAAACAAGGCAGCATTAGGCAATGTGTCGGGAGAGATGAGGAGGGAGCAGCCATTGCAGACAGGAGAGGATTTGAATGAATTGAGGGAGACAGTCCAGGGAGATTTGGTAGAAAAAGTCCAGAGCCCAGACTGAGGGAACAGGGACGGTGAGGACCCTGGCGCTGAAGGAGCTCCATATCCTAGCAAGAGTAAGGCGGCCTGTGTTTGGGGTGCATCACCTGGGGTGGGGCCATGGGGAGAGGGAGACAAGCAGAAAAGGACAGAAATGCAGAGGACAGATCATGCAAAGCCAACAGGCCACCGAGAGAAGTCTGCATTTAACTCTAAATGTGTCAAGAAACCACTGGCGACAGTTTCCAGCAAGGGGATTATAATTGTATGTGATTCATTTTTCATTTTAAAAATATGGAAATGGTCCATCAATGGAAAAAAAAAAAAGCAAAATGTAGTATCCATACAATGGAATATTGTTCAAACTCAAAAAGGAAGGGAGCTCTGACACAGGCTATAACAGGAATGAAACTTAAAGACATAACACTAAGTGAGGGCCGGGTACGGTGGCCTGTAATCCCAGCACTTTGGGAGGCCAAGGCGGGCCAATCCCAAGTTTGAGACCAGCTTGGGCAACATGGTGAAACCTCGTCTCTACAAAAAATAAAAAAATTAGTCAGGTGTGGTGGTGGCACACGCCTGTAGTCTCAGCTACTCTGGAGGCTGAGGTGGGAGGATCGCTTGAGCCCAGGAGGTAGAAGCTGCAATGAGCTGTGAGGACGCCACTGCACTCCAGCTTGGGTGACAGAGTGAAACCCTGTCTCAAAAAAAAAAAAAAAAGATATTACAGTAAGTGAAATAAGCCACCACAAATATTGTTCATGACTCACTTATATGAGCAACCTAGAACAGTCAAGTTAATAGAGACAGAAAGTACAGTGGGGGCTGCCAGAGGCTGAGGGTAGGCAGAAATGGGGAAGTGTTTAATGGGTGCAGTGCAGAGTTTCAATTTTGCAAGAAGAAAAATGTTCTGGAGATGGCTGGTGGTGATGGTCGCACAACATGTGAATGTGCTTAATGCCACAACTGTGCACTTCAAAATGGTTAAAACAGTAAATTTAATATTAGATACATTTATCACAATTAAAAACATGGGAAAGGATGCTACGCAAAGAATGGTCTGTGTGGCTATATTCGTCTACTTGGACTGACACAATGGAATGCCACAGACTGGGTGGTTAAATAACGAAAATCTGTTGTCCCACAGTTCTGGACACTGGAAGTTCAAGACTAAGATTCGGGCAGGGGTGGTGTCTGGTGAAGTTTCGCCTCCTGGCTTGTGGTTGGCCGTGTTGGCCTCACATGGCCTTTCCTCTGTGTGCGTGTACTGCTGGTGTGTCTTCCCCTTCTTACAAGGACACAGTCCTGTCGGATTAGGATCCCAACCTTATGACCTCATTGAACCTTAATCACCTGTGCCAAGGCCCTATCATCAAACGCAGCCACCTTGGAGGTTAGGGCTTTGACATATACATTTTAAGGGGACACAATTCAGTCCATGACAGCAGTGATGGTGCTGACGGGTTTAACCAGGCATGTTCAAAGGAACATTAGTATTTGCACGTGACCTTTTAAACCACAGTTCTGTATTTGTGATGTCATCAAGTTATAACCAGGCATGTTCAAAGGAACATTAGTATTTGCACGTGACCTTTTAAACCACAGTTCTGTATTTGTGATGTCATCAAGTTATTCAGCCTCTCAAAGCCCCTGGTTTGGAATAAAAACAACTCACAGAGAAAGGGCTGGACTGAATACAGGAATCCTTGTAAAGCCCACAGAAAATAAGTAGCACTCAATAGAGGATGGCGATGGCCATTCCCCTCATGTTTCCTGTTGAGTTTGAAATGAAAGCCACCGTTTCTGAAATTGTGAGGCCTGGGCAGAGTTCATCAGCACAGGGATGTCGCGGATCATTCTGCAATCCAATATGCTTCATGGCTTAGAGACATCCCGGGCTCTGGGTGACAGCCGGCTCCAAGCTGATGTCTGCAGATACTGAGCAGCAAGCCTGGGCTTGGCCCAACCTGCCAAGCACAGATGGTTTGAAAAATGTCATCCAAACTGGCCCAGGGTTAATCAAAAGATTACAGAAAGAAAATTAGGATAGGTTAACCCCGGCCTCTCAGATACAAGCCCCAGAATCTCACCCCTGCTACCTGATTCCTACCCAATTCTCTGCCTCAGCTTCCAACTGACCTCATTCCAGCAATAAATGAAAATTGGCCAGGCTAGAAATACAACTGGAAATCTTGCCGGGTGGTGTTTCCTTTTCTGTCCTCTCCCTGCAGCCTTGGCTGTCGGGCCTGCTCCCTGTATGTTTTGTTGTTTGACTGTGAAAGGTGACCTGTGGGTAATGGTTTAGGGGACGGATTGGCGGGGCTTGGGTCTCAGCCGGTATTCTCCTCAATTGCACTTCTTTAGTCAGAATGGAGGCCCTGAAATCTTGATTTCTAAAACAAGAGTGTGTGTTGTCTCTTGGCCAAACTGGGAAGGAATCTGTTTTGTCTTCGTTGCCTTCTTACCCTGGATCTGATTTTCAGAAACGGGAAAAGTGTAATGGGGATGGACTGGGGAGGGCTTGGGGCCAGACCGCCTAGGCTTCCAGTTGTGGCTACACTTCACGCTGGCTGTGTGACTCCAAGCCAGGCCCGTCCCCTGTCTGAAACTCGCTCTTTATATCTGCAAGTGGGGTTAATTAAAGCACTCGACCTCCTAGGGTTCTCATGTGCACTAAATAAAACGGTGGGCACGGAGTGCTTAGGCAATGCTGGGCACATGGCAGGTGCCACCAGCAGTGCTGCAATTTTGTTTAATCTCTAAATTCCAAAACTGAGAGGCCTTTGAAATCAGCAGCTCCTTCATTTTAGAGATGAAGAAACTGAGGCCCAGAGAAAAAAGCCATTTGCTTAGTGAAATGGGCTGAATGTTTGTGCCTCCTCTCCCCCAAATTTACATGTTGAAATCTCACTCCTGAGGTGATGGTATTTGAAGGTAGGGCCTTTGGGAGGTGATGAGGTCATAAAGGCAGAGCCTCTTGAGTGGGGTGTGTCTATAAGAAGAAGCCAGAGAGCTACCTTACTCTCTTTCCTCCGTGTGAGAATACAACAGGAGATGCTGTCTATAAGCCAGGAAGAGTCCCCACCAGAACTCCACAGTGCTAGCATCCTGATCTCAGACTTCCAGCTTCCAGAACTGTGAGAAATACATTTCTGTTGTTGATAAGCCGCCATGTCTTTGTATGGGATGTTAGGCCATCAGGTTGATAAGCAGCCTGATGGCCTAAGACAGCAATCAAAGGTGAGGATTTGGACTCAAACCCTCCATTTTGGTCTGGCTCAAAGCTGTTGTTCTTAGCACCTCTAAGAACACAAAATGGAATCTCAGCGGCTTCAGCCAGAGGGGACCAAGGTTAGCTTTGTATTCATGGTCCTCCTACCCTCATCCTAACAGAGAAGCAAGGCTTTCTTTTGCCCCTAGACTGGAGACCTGTGAGCAGTACAGAGAGGGTGGTCAGTGGTGATAGTAAATGACCTCCCATGAGTCTTCTTCAGGAGTCCTGGCTTCTCTTTCCTCCAGCTGGCCCAGGAGGCCTATGCAATTTCCTTATTTCCACATCCTCTCCCCCAAAGCTCCACCCCCTGACTGCCTGCCTTTAAGCAGGGTCCCCCCCCTGCACTTCTGGGTGGGGTGCAGGTGGATAAAGGGGAAGAACCCCCGCCTCACCAGAGCACCTGGCCAACTGTGATGCATGGGCAGTGTGGACCTGCACCTGGGGCAGTCCCCCAGCAGAGCACGAGAGTGGAATGGGGGCAGGAACAGGCCTTTGGTCTTGTTTGCACTGACCCTTCTATCATCCAGGCGGCTCTGGCTGGTCACTGCTGTCAAACTCCAGCACAGGAATTCCGAACAGGGAGATAGGGAGTGGCAGTCTGAAGAGAAAGCCTGACTAAGATCAGACCTCAAAAAGGGAACTCCAGGCACATGGCCTGATGTTGCTCGGCAGGGAAAGCATTTAGTCATCATTTATTCAACCTTCCTCGGCTGCGGGTGCTTGAGGCACTCACTCTACGTGATTCCCATGTGGTGAACGCTTTTGCAGGGCTCCCATTCTCATGGGAATGGATGGCCAATAAATCCATAAACAACTAAATAAAAAGGATCGTTTCAGTTGTTGGCACATTTTAAATTACAGAACTTGTCATCAAGAGTGACTGGGGGCGGGGGGGATAATTTTGGAACAGCAGCACATCTGGATAGGAGCCGGGAAGTGAACTTCACCCACAGAGGCTCAGCTTCGTTTCTCTTGACTACAAGTCCAAAGTCATATCACAGGAGAAGAGAAAGGTGGGGAACTTGACTTCTACTGAGCAGCCTTTAGGAGCCAGGTCCTGTGCCTGTCACACGTCCCATCTCATTCCATCTCCAGTAGCCACATGCGATGGAAATTACTGGCCCATTTATGGAAGGACACAGACTCAAGATGGGGAATGGCTTGTCCAAGGCTGTCCTGCTGGCGCATGGCAGAGTTGGAGCCCAGGTCCGTCTGGGTCCAGAGCTTTCCCACCCTGCACCCTGCTTCCCTCCACAGTGACTTCACATCGCCACTTCCACCCTTGGGAAGCAGTGGCTTTCAGGGATTTGGGACCTGGATCTGGTGAGAGAGGTGGCCCAGGGGAGATTCTGTAACCCTAAGAAGACTGGGGAAGATGAGGGTCCCTGTGGCATGGCAAAGGAGGCCCAGGCCTGAGAAGGCTGATGAAGACCTGACTAGATGCACTCCTCCCAGGGCTATGGTGTTGCAGCCTGTACTCTCCTGCCTGCCAGAGGGCCCCATTTCCAGCTACTTTTAATTTGGAGCAAACTAGCCGCTCCCCTGTGGTCTTGAAGTTAATAGGATGTCTGTGCAGCAGTGGCAGGATAAATGGCCCTGAACAAATTATTCCTGCATGGTATCAGGGTTATCTAGGAGAAAGACACGGAGGCTCCAGAGGGGCAGGTGATCCCACCTTCTTCTCTGCCCTCTGCTGTGGGACTATGGAGACCCCAGTGAACTGAGCACCTGGACAGCCCAAATGGGTCAGGGAGTGCTGGGCCTGCTGCAGAGGGGCAAGGGTGGTGGGGTCAGTAGGCTGGGATGAAGGCTACTGGACACCAGGAGGGCCAGAGTGAACACATGCCCCTCCTGGCAGGCTCTAGCTTGGGGCTGGAGAGGTAGGCGGGGACCCAGAAGGCCTGGATAATCAAGCTTTCTTCCTGTGACAAGGCACCGGCACTCAGAGGTTCCAGGGCTATAGAGAGTGAGTGGGGCTGTGGTAACATGACCAGAGTGCTCGCTCAGCCCTCACTGCCAGGACAGTAAGCGAACCAGGACTCAGATGAGGGGACTCTCTTTCCCCAGGAAGAGGCAGCATTGAAGCTTAGCTTTTCACGGGATAGGTGGCATTCTCTCTTTGGTAGAGGACATGCTATCTCCCAGGTCTCAAAGTCCTCAGTGTGAAGGCCTCTGCTTTCCCAGACCATTCCAGTAAACAACTGCAACACCTCAATTCCAGCCTCTGCCTAGTGTCCAAAGCTCTGTGTATTTTCCCACACCCAATACCACTTCTCACATTTGCCCTATAAGAAGGAAGAGCCATGGGGGAGTGGCCCCGTGGCCCAGTAGAGGAGTAGGCAGAGACTACTCAGTGTCTGGCAGGTGCCTTGGGCCTGCACACCTGCCTGAGAGGTGATAAGGATACTGAGAGAGCATGGGTATGGCTGTCCTGCTGACCTTGGCCTCTGCAGTGCTCCCTTTCCCCATAACCAAGGTGATGACACTTTAATGGAATTTGTCACAACCTTTTGCATGACAGGTGGCTGCTCTGATGAGACCCAGCAGGGAAAAACCCACCAACAAAATTAGTGGGTTGCTGGGGGACTCTCTGCTGGTGGCAAGGTGGGAAGTAGTGCAGGCAGGCATGACTTCTCCAGCCCTAGGAGTGCAGAGGAATGTACCTTGTCTTGGCACCAGCAGGACCTAGGTTCTAATCCCAGCTCTGCCACTCACCGGGGAGCCACCACACTTAGCTAAACCTCAGTTTCCTTATCTGCTGAAATGGTGATTGCAATCCCTACCTCCAGGATCAAGACTAGAATGAAGCAAGGAAGGTGCCTAGGGCACAAAATGTAAGAGGGGGCCCTGCAAGAGCAGAGTTGGGATTTGCCCGTGAGCTGCTAGCCCTTACTCAATATCATCATTACATTAAAAAACAGTCTTGTGCCATTGATGTTATTATTATCTCCAGTTAGAAGTGGGGAGCTTGGCTTGGGGTGGTGTTCAAATGACACAACTTCACACAGCTGGTAAGAGGCAGAGTTGGTACTCCAGCCTGGCCTGCCTGAAGGCAGAGTCATGCCCAGGTCCAAGGTCAGTCTCTTGAGGATCTTGAATAGCAAGAGGAGGAGGCAAGAGGAACAGTGTGTCTCTGATGGGGGAGCTGAGGTTTTGTCTCGAAAAAAGAGCAACAGCCTGGGCTGGGGCGGGAGGGGCCTTGTCCTTGAGATAGATCTCATCTTCCCACACCCCTTTCCCCACCCCCGCAGCCTCATGGGTGGCCTGGAGGACACTAGAAGCTCTCCTGGATTGGATTCTTCCCTTCTGCTCACTTTGGCTCTGTCATCTGCGCCTGGGGTAACATTTGTTCCCGGTGTGCAGAAGGAGATGAGTTTAAACCTCCCCAGCCAGAATGGAGCCTGCACAACTTCTGGCTCCTGCCAGAGGCCCCCAGGAAGTCTGTGAGGGGGGTGGGGAGCTGACTGTGCAGAAAGAGGAAGAGGCAGGTTCCCCAGACCCCTGATTTCTTAAAGCACCCGAGCCAGGAGCTGAGCTTCTCCTAGGTTAAACAGCAGGCAGGGGCCTGACTCTGGGAATCAGGCTTTTAACTCCTAATAAGGAATCAGGTGAGAGAGATGGCTCTGGGCAGGCCCTTAAGAAAAGAAGTTCAGCAGAGGGGAAGCAGTGGTCTAAAGTCATCCAGTGGTCGGATGTGGTGGCTCATACCTGTAATCCCAGCACTTTGGGAGGCCAAGGTGGGAGGGTCTCTTGAGTCGAGAGTTTGAGATCAACCTGGGCAACATAGTGAGACCCTGTCTTTACAAACATTCAAAAATTAGCTGGTTGTGGTGGCACAACTATTTGGGAGGCTGAGGTGGGAGGATTGCTTGAGCCCAGGAAGTTGAGGCTGCAGTGAGCCACAATTGCATCACTGCACTCAGCCTGGGAAACAGAGTGAGACCCTGCCTCAAAATAAATAAATAAATAAAGTCATGCAGTAACTGACAAGGCCATAGGCTCTCACAAAGTGATCATGAGATGTTGCTCTCAGAATCTGTGCCTGGTGCTGAGAAAACAAGAAGTGAGTGAGAGGGAGTCCCAGCCCGGAGGGGCTCTCAACCATGAGAATATCAGCTAATAACAGTAGTCAGATCCGTCAACACTACTGAGCACCTAGTAGGCAGGGAGCTTTATCTACACAATCTCATTCAACCCCATCAGAAGGGTATTATAATTCCATTTTACAGACGAGGAAACTAAATGCCAGGGAGGTGAGAGACCCAGTCCAAGGCTTCTGAGCCAGTGTGCAGCGTTCAGGGATGTCTCAGTCTAGAAACCAACTGTGCTTCTCACTGCATTCGTGGTTTGCAAATTTTTTTAATGCCAAAGAGCTTCTTTAAATTTGGGAGAAATCCAGTCAATAAAACAAATAAAATTAGAGCCGGAGGGGTGGGAGTGGGGATGCCAGAGGCCTGCCCACCTAGCCTTTCCTTCTGGGAACAATCTTAATGCCCTTCCCTAGACACTACACAAGCTCAGACAGAGCCTGAATGTTTTATGTGGCTGGAGGCTCACACAGGCTGGAGGCTGGGGCTGAAGCTAAACAGAGTTCAGAGAGCATTTGCTGAGCACCTGTGGGACAGGTGTTGCATAGTGCTTCCTAGAAAGCTCCTGCACCAGGTGGCTTCTCAGGCTGATGGCTGGTGTCTATGCCGTGCAGTGCTGTTTCATTCATTTAACACAGTAACACACATACTCCATTCTGGGCATCATACTAGTAGTTCTGGCTCCAGTGGTAAGCAAAAAAAATGCACACAGTCTTGCCTTCATGGAGCTGAAGTCTAGTGGGGAAGACAGCCTTTAGCAAACATGTTCCTAAAAGGAACACAGATCACAAATTATGACTGGGGTAGGAAAGAAAGCTCAAGGTTGATGAGATATGTGAGCAGGTGGACATGAGCAGTTTATCTCTGCAATAAGCACTGATGAGAAATCTGGGCGAGCTGGCTTCTTAGACCAATGGCAAGAAGGATTGCTGGCATGGCAGAAGGTGGCCAAGGGTTAGGAACAGGCAGGACAGGGAGGGTGGTCCTGGACCCTCCTTGTTCCCCAGGTATTTGCAAGGCTGTTAAGAAACAGTAAATTGCCGTAGGACTAGCAGGTACCTGGTCCAACACATTCTTTGCATTCCTCAGTTCTGCTATGGACAAAGAAAAATCCTTCTCCTGAGAGTTGGATTACTGCAAATCTAGAACTCAGTGCAATGAATAATGAATAAGTGAAATCAAATTAAAACCAGAAATCACTAAGCATTCGACCCTATGTGGATAATGTATCCACATAGGGTCGAATCTAAACCCACCTAGGGGAGGTGTAAACATGAGAAAGCCGTTTTCTGGACTCTCTGCAGGCCTTTCTCAGCTACCCTGCTCCCAGCCTGGCCCTGCTCCCATGTTCCTCACTATTTAACAAATATTTAGCAAACACCTGGATTGGGTAGAACACCAGTCACCCAGCATGTGCCTGGCGCAGAGCTGGGGCTGTGTAAACACTTGGTCCTCTCTGCGGAGCTGAAGCAAAGAACACGGATACAATCCTGCCCCAGTGCCTGCCATGGGCTGCCTCTCTGAGCCCTGGTGGCAGGAAAGGCTCTACTGCAGCAGGTCACAGCAAGGCCACGGACTCCCCACGGAGTCCCTTCTGTGTCACAAGGATCTTAGTTTCTGGGATTCTGAGCAGAGAGAGGGAGCTGTCCTGACCTGCCAGCTGTTTCCTCTGCAGAGGCCAACACTCTGATGCTCCTCCCTCTTCCAGCTTCGGCCTCCTCCCACCTTCTCAGTCCTGCCTCTCTTCGTCTCAGCTTAGATGTCACTTTTTAGAGGTGCCCCTTAGCCTGCCCCAGACATCTCTTCTCTATGCTTGTTGACCTCCATGGTCCCCCCATCTCAGCACTCCTTCCAGGGAGTATCTGCATGTGAGGCCTGGGTACCCATCAGACTGTAGGTGGGGACAAGCCCTCTTGATGGAGGGCTTGTGTCTTATTCATTCACATGTCTGTTTTCTTGCAATAAGCATGGCACAGCGTAGGTGCTCAATAAATAAACTCTGAACGAATGAACACAGGCAAATATGCAGAAGAAAATATCTTCCTGATCATTTATTCAAGTGGCCATCTACCCTCGCTCTGTTTCTGTCCCTGTCTCTGTCTCTCTCTCTCAAATACACATGCACACAGAGTTCTTTGCCCATGCTCTCTCCTTTGCCAGCTTGCTTTTTCAGTCACTCCTCTTGCTGCATAATGGCCTTCTGTGATCTCATTCCTCTTTTGGTGCTGCTTGGGAAGTACAGACTCACCTGCAGGAGTGAGTCAGGAGCAACTGAGGAGCTCTGACCCTGGTCCTGCCAGGGGAATGGGTTGGGGTCTCTCTCTGCAGACCCATGTTCATCTCAGCCCTGACCCCACCCTCATAACTGGTCATGGCAACACACTCCACAAAGGGATTCCATGGCTAGGTGCTGCTGGATCTTTGCACCAGTGCTGGGAGGAGGTAGACAGGCTGGAGGTAATGGACTCGTTTTACAGATGAAGAAACTGAGGCTCAGAGAGATTGTGACTTGCCCAGGTAGCAGAATCAGAGTTGAGATCCAGGTTTCCTTAGGCCAAAGCTCTTTCTGCTGCACTTACGGGAAACCCCCATGATCCCCCTATCTCGGCATTCAGTGTGACATCCAGGGAGCATCTGTGTGTGGGGTCTGGGTCGCCACTAGACTGCAGGTGGGGACAAGCCCTCCATCAGAGGCTGCGACGGGATGCTGCCTCACACCCATCACCCTCTTAGGTCCTGCTCTCTGTAATGTGGAAAGAAAACCTTCCAGTTGTCTCTGAGGATTGAATGGGGAAACTTTGTGAAATGTCCTAACCCCTTTGCTTTCTCCTTCTCCAGGAGGTAAAGCCACTGTGAGCAACCACAGCTATACCCATTAACCTCCTGTTCACCCCACTTCTGGCCTCCAGTCTTTCTGCCAGGCAGGCTGGCCCTCCACAATGGGGGCTCAGCCCACCTGGGTATCTTGGAGGAGCAGTGCCCCATTTCAGAAGGATGGTAGGGAAATAACAGGAAGGTCAGAACATCCCAAGGAAGGAGATAAACAGAATCCCATCATTCCCACCACCCACACATGCCACACAACATACACCCGACCAGACCCACTAGGCAGCAGGCACCTGAGCCATGTCATGAGATCTGGCTGCACATAGCCTGTCTCTGCGCTCACTGTTATTTTTCAAAAACCCATCAAAGGTTTGTGGGCTCCTTCCCTGAATATTCTGCCGGCTGCTTCCAGTGCCTCTCCCCCCAGCCCCCAAAAGACTCTTCCTGAAAGACAGCATGAATATTTAAAGACATTTTTTCAGCCAGTGGAACCACATCACGCTGCCGCTCTCCCTTGACATCATCTCCAGAAAGTTGGCCAGATCCCTCCGAGGGCCTCACCTTCCCTGGTGCCGAGTGTAAAATGGGGTTTAAGACACAGGGCCAGGCCCTGAGGAGTTAGCCTTCTTTCTGCCTCCCGGCTGTGGGCCCATCTGGGGCTGCAGCCCTAATTCTGTTTCATAGCCACAATTTCTGGTCTGCCCAGACAGTCACTCCTGCAAACCACCTGCCACCCCAGTTCTTGGAGAAGCAGAAAAGACAGGCATGGACATAGGCATGAAATGTGGAGGGACAGGGATCCAAGAAAGCAGAACGATGAATGAAGCCCCAGAAGCACGAGACCCTGGAACCCTATGGCACCTGAGGTGCAGAGCTGATCCAGTTTCTTGAATCCACCAGTGCAAAGCAGATTCCGGTCCATCACCACCTCCTGCTGGCCCCCTCAAGCGTCTCTGTTCTGCAGAATTACTCACAACCCACTGCATCAAATCTCTCTTTTATCAACAAAATACAACCCTCCGTGGATAACTTCTTGAAACTCCAGTCACGCTAAGCCACTTCCAATGCTCTGGAAAGGGTTCTGTTCCTCTGCCCGCCTGTAACCTATCAGCCACACACCACCAACTCCATTTCCAAAGTTCCAGGCAATTACAGCCAGCTGAGTTCCCTGGCTGGGTGCCTGCCTACTCAGAGCCAGGACCCAGGTTGTCAGCAACCTCGAATCCCAGCCACCAATTTCCCCAGCCTTTTCCAAGACCTGGGTGCACCAGAATGGCCACGCTCACCACACTGAGGCAATACGACCAGCCAGGTCGTATCAAGACAGAAAGCAGGGGCAAGGCCAGTTTCCATACCTTTGCTGAGGGTCCCAGTGATGAGCTTAAAGATGGTCTGGGCAAATTTCACGAACCCGAGCTTGCATCTTTTGGAGCAGCCACTCATGGTGGTGGAGGGGAGCCAGGCTCGGCTGTCAGCACCCAGAAGGGACAGCACCCACCTTGTGCACCCCAGGAACTTGGAGCCTGCCTGGGTGAACCCTGAGTGACGGATGCACCCCCAAAGCCAGGCTCCGGGAACAGCACAGCTGCCTCTGCAGCAGGTCTGGCTTCTGCATCCAGAGAGCCTGCAGGGCAAACTCTCCCTCCCTCTCTCCACCCACTCCTGCTGTCCACTTAAGTCCTCGCCACGGGAGGACCTCAGGATGCCAGGGCCAGGACAGCACTGCCGGGGCACAAGGTACTCCAAGGGAACCGAGGAGGAGAGTAAAGCTGAGCAGAGCAAGGAGGGAGGAGCTGGAGCTCTCCCAGCCTTTGCTGACTGTCTTTCTTACATGGCAGCAGTAATGTAGCAATTAATACTCAAGTCAGAAGGGAGGGGACTGCTACGCAGAAAACACTCAGCCCCACAGTCTCCCACACTCGCTCTCCCACTCTTTCCTTCCTGGTTAATCTGATAGATCAATTCTCTGTGCCTTGATCAGGATCTGGAAGAACTCCCCGCAGAGCAGGAAGTGGCTGTCAGCACTCAGCAGAAAGTTTGCAGGCAGCCTCAGAGTGGCCTGGTTTGCATCTCAGAGAAGCTGGGCTGAGTGCGGAGCCTCCGGGGAGCCGGCCTATGAACATCGGACAGACAGACAGACAGAGCCCACGCAGCCTGTCCAGTAACCTTGGCACCAACAGCAGGTGCTGTCTGCCTTCCTGACTTGGAAAGGACAATGCCCCTGACCACCTCCTGCTCCAGGTATCCCCGACTCAAAGTCAGACTACTGAATTCCAGCCTCCACCCCTGTGGAGCAGTCACGAGTCTGCTCTCTCACTGGGATAAGAAAGGAGTGCAATCAGGGCTTTTCTTGATTGAGATAGTATTCCTCAGAAATGTCATAAAGGAATGACCGAGTTTCATATAATTAGAATACAATGCAACACTCTTAACAGTGAAACTGCAAGGCAGTATGCACATGTGAAGTCCAGCTATTGCTCCATAAAAAACCTGGCTGCCATTCAGTACCCTAGGCTGCGTGAGTTGGAAGGGACCTTGGTGGCAGGGACATCTCATCCCACCCTCTTCACCGGGTGTGAACCTCCCCCAAAACAATCCTGCTTTGCTTTCTTCAGAAAGTCCTTGTGGTCCCTGGCCATGGGCACATCTGTGAATGTAGTGTGGCTACTTGTGAACAGCAGATATGAAACACCTTCATCTGAATAAGGCTATGCACTGGAAACTCTCTTCTTCTGCCCCAACTGTCTCCCTTTGATCTGCTTCTCTGGGATGTTCAAGAGGAATCAGTTGCTTAAGAGACGGAGAATGGAGACTGCCAGTTTACAAAATGCCAGATAAGCCAGAACTCATGTATCAGGTCTGATTTTTACCCCATGTTCTGGGAATCATTGTGGAAGTGAATCTTCAAGAAAGAAATATCAGCCCTTAGAGTGGTCATCAACAAATTTCAGCTCTGAAAAGAGGCCTGAGAGACAGTCTGCAAACTCAGAGCCTTTTCAAAGCCCCAAAACCCTCAAGCCTTGTCAGCATGGTAGGAGTCAGAGCATATAAAACAGAAGTAGCTCTGGCAGGAAATACCCCATTGTGCTGGATGTCTTAGGGCTTGAAATTGCCGTGTTATTCACTCTCTGTCTGCTCAAGCCTGTAATCCCCCAGCACTTTGGGAGGCCGAGACGGGCGGATCATGAGGTCAGCAGATCGAGATCATCCTGGCTAACACAGTGAAACCCCGTCTCTACTAAAAAAATACAAAAAACTAGCCGGGCGAGGTGGCGGGTGCCTGTAGTCCCAGCTACTCGGGAGGCTGAGGCAGGAGAATGGCGTAAACCCGGGAGGCGGAGCTTGCAGTGAGCTGAGATCTGGCCACTGCACTCCAGCCTGGGCGACAGAGCGAGACTCAAAAAAAAAGAGTTGAAGGTGCCAGATAAAAGGCACATGGTGTCCGGGAATGTTAAAGGCACTTAGCCTTTGGTTCACTCATTCACTTATCCAGTATTTACTGAGCTCCCAGTGTGTAGGAAAGAGCTGAGCACCCAGGGTGCAGAAAGGGTTGAGCCAGACAATTGAGACAACAAGGTCAGAGCTCTCATGGACTTACAGAGGAGGGGATTCACCACGAGACACTCAGTCCTTGTTGAGAATCAGTTTATCTAACTAATTTCTTTCACTTTGCAGAATCTTAGTGGAATTGAGGCATGAGGCAGGTAGGTGTTAAGAAGATCATGGAGCACGACCTGGCAGGCAAGGAGTGGGCAAAGAGCAGACAACCTGGGCACCACGGAGGAGAAAGATCAGAGATAGAAAGTTTGGAAGGGAGGGTGTGGGACCCATCTGATCATTTTACCAAGAATAATACTGTCCTCTGAATAGGTGAGTTCACTTTGCAGGACATAGGACTCTCAGCTATGCCCAGTTGCTCCTCTCTTCCATCCCATCAGACAGGGTAAGACTAAAAATTGAGAAGCCAAAGGAAGAAAGGCTGTGACAGTAGTGATATTAGGTGATCCAGAACTCAGTCTTCGCCCTGGAAATCTAGTCAGGAATCCTGCTGGAGGAATGACTGCCACGAGACTGTCAGCAGCCTCTGTTCAGGGATGATAAGAGATGCCCAGGGTGGATCTGCATTTGGGACCTAGTTCAGGAATCCCAACATTTGACTATATATTGGGAAAGAAACAAAAGCATATGTTGTTTGCTCTGGCAAATCCTATGAACATCCCATAGCACCTCCAAGCCAGATGTGTAATGGATAAGAGCACAGATCTTTGCACCAGGTATTTACTGACTCACTTGTTTATCCTACACATGCCTATTGAAAGTATACCATTATCATGGACTCTGCTCCAGGTGCTGAGGATACAGTGGTGGATAGAACACACAAAGTCCCTGGGCTTATTGACATTATATTCATGTGGTCCAGGGACAAAAACAGTCAACAAATATGTCTCCGTACAAGAAAGAGTGCTTTAAAGAAAAAGAAAACTAATCAAATGGATAGAGAGTAATGGGAACTCTGATTTCAGATAGAGCCACTGGGGAAGGCTTCTATTAAAATGACATTTGAGCAGAGACCCAAACCAGCCTTACAGCTCTCTGGGGGGAAGAATATTAAGGCTGTGAGAATAACAAGCGCAAAGGCCAAAGACAGCCCTGAGCTCAATCCTAGGGTTGAGCTCAACTCAGCAGCCATTGAACAAACAGGTTAGCCTCACTGAGCCTCAGTTTTTTCTTCTGTAAAATGGGAATAATAATCCCTGACTCATAGGGTCTAGGGAAAGTTTAAATGAAATTAATGTGCTTAATATAGTGGCTGGCATAGTACATGGCAGAGGTTATTATGTCAATGGCAAAGGTTATTGCTGCTGCTCCTACCTCTCCTACTATCGATGCTGATGCCATTCCTGCCCCATCCCCAAAACAACCCCCTACCATCTATGTGACTAGACAAGAAACATTCTCTATCAGTCTGGAGTCCTGAACACCTACTATGTGCCCAGTCCCAGGCAAATGCTGCGGAGGGCTCCAAAGAACGTGTGAGATGGGATCGTTGTCCTCACATGAAGCCATTATAAAACAACTTTTATCAAGGGAGGAGTAGAGAATTCCAGAAGAGGAAGAGAAGATTGAGATCACTGAAGCTATGGTGAGTGGAAAAGAACTCACAGAGGTGGAAACCAAGCAAGCACAGAAAAACGAAGGTGAAAATAGAGGCTGTGCAGGTGAGACTTTTTAATTGTTGGAAATTATGTTTATCTCTCCCAGCAGTAGGCATTTTGGATTCTCCTCTGATCTCTGCAAGGCATCATGTGTTTGAACTCTCAGCCTTGGACTAATAAGTCAGGCCCAGAGAGGGTCAGCAGTATCCAAAACACCACACAGCAACATCCCCCAACACATGGGCAAGGGACTCAGTGTGCCAAGAACATTCCCAGCAAAGGAAGGCAAGGTGTGCCAGTATGCGGTGCATGATAGGAGAGTACAGGAGAGAATCGTACTCTGCGCAAGGAATGTGCTATTCTGCAAATAAGGAACAGGGAAGAGGATTTACGTAGCACCCGAGACCCGAGAAATGAGACCATCAGCAGCCATGTGTTAGTCAGCCTCTGGGTCACAGATGTGCGTTATCCAAAGGAACTTGGGAAGTCAGAGTTTTCTCTCCACCTGAAACGTTTATGGGAATCTTCACACCCCAGTTCCAGGCGGAAGTAGGACAGGCAGATGGGGGCTCCAGCTGGTGTCTGGGCCTGGGAAAGTGCTCCGACTTTGAGTGCAAGGCTAAGAGAAGACACTCTGTCCTTCAGAAGGTTGAAAGGCTGTCCTCCTCAATAATAACGATAGCATCATTCACCAAGTTTCTTCCCCATGCAGGCGACTGTTCTAAGTACGTACATACCTTAAATCTTTATTATAGCCCTATGATGTAGCTATTATGATATTATCTATTCTATAGGTGAGGAAACAGAGGCTCAGAGAGGGAAGGTAACTTCTTGATGGTCACACAACTGAAGCTGAATTTGAATCCAAGATCATTTGACATTTGACTCTAAAATTTACAAAACCTTGTTTGATATCTCACCAGGGCTCAGAATTAAAGTGACTCACAGTGTTAGAGAGGTATATTTCGCCTCGATATTGGAAGAAGTTAGTAGCTGTCTATCATAATCGTACACTCTCCGTCTCTGGATGCATCGTGGAGAGAGATTGAAGATATTTGTTCTGGAAAGAATTCCCTCTAAGGCCAGAGTTATAGCGTGGGAGGGGAGGCAGGAAATGACTAGACAAGGGATCAGTCACTGTCCAGCCAGGAGAAAGAGACCACAGCAGCCAGTTTAACAGAGAGAATCTCACATAAAGACTTGTTAAGCTAACAGTGGAGGACTGCAGGAGGCTAAAAGGAACACTGAGGAATCATAGAGGTAGGAACTGCAGGAAGCAGCTACCACTCCTAGAGCTGGGTTGGGGTGAGTAGAGGGCAAAGGAAATCGAGGCTGGAATCCCCTGGACCTAGAACTTCAGCAAAGGGGCCCAGTGAGGCTGAGCCCTAGACTTCTGCAGAGGCAGTGCCTGCTGGCTGATGCTGATGTCCTGAGGTTGTGTAATGAGCTTCATTCTGGGAGTTAAAGAAAGAAAAACACTACAAACTGCAACCAGCTGCTGCAGCTGGAACGTATTTGATGCCAGGGTCAAGAACTATTGCCTTGTAGATGCAGGCAGAAGTGAACTAGAAAAACACTGTCTTCTTCCAGCCTGCATCTCTCTCCCCCCATAGTGACAGAGCTTGTCACAGGGCTGCTAGCAAAGCAGAAATGAGCAGAGTAGAGAAGGGAGCCCTGAAACCTGAGTGTGAAGGACTTAAAAACCAGTGCCGTCTAGATGTCTTCCTTCCTAAAACCCTAGAGCCTTTTTCTCCTCATGTGTTCATTCAGCAAATATTTACCCAACACCTACTATGTGCCAGCCATTAGGGATATGCTGGTAAATAAGAAAATCCCTTGCCTCAGAACAGAAAACCAAGCACCGCATGTTCTCACTCACAGGTGGGAATTGAACAGTAAGATCCCTTGGACACAGGAAGGGGAACATCACACATACACCGGGACTTGCTGTGGGGTGGTGGGAGGGGGAGGGAGAGCATTAGGAGATATAACTAATGTAAATGACGAGTTAATGGGTGCAGCCCACCAACGTGGCACATGTATATATATGTAACAAACCTGCACGTTGTGCACATGCACCCTAGAACATGAAGTATAATAATAATAATAAAAAAGAAAATCCCTTGCTTCATGGAAGTTGCATTTTACAGGCTGAGCAGGGGAGGGGGTACTCAGACCACAAACAAACAGATTCATAAGGTAGAGAATTTCAGGCAGCGAAAATCCTGATGAAATGAAGAGTGTCTGGTCTGTGTTTTCTAATGAGCAGGAGAGGGGTATCCCAGAGTTTGCTGGTCAGCTGATAGAAAAACCACAAAGAGGAAAGGGGCGGGTTCCACGGGGGTCATGATCATTGTCACAATCATTACAGAAATATCACTGTGATGTGTTACGCTGTTGCCAGATGCTGTTCTGGGTTTTTTATTTGGATTAGCTCATCCTAGTCTTGTAACAAGCTCATGAAGTAGGTATTAGTATTTATTAAACCCATTTTATAGATGAGGAAATGGAGGCTTAGGCAAGTGATGTTATTTGTCCCGGTGGGAGGAAGGTTGAGCAGTGTGATTAATGACTGATTGGAGGAAGGCACGGGGGAAGCAGAGGGAAGCAAAAGTCATCAGTAGTTCTGGAAACAGAAACAGGAAAGGTATAAAGAGAATCCGGTCTGGGGAGGGAGACGGTTACAGATTTTGTACGTCTTCGGAAGACAAACATCCAGCTGGTAGATGGAAATGAAGATGAGGAACTCAGGAGAGCAGGAAGGAGCTAGAATTCTCATAAATAAATGATTTTTGTTGCTGCTAAGGAAGAAAATAAATGTGGCATCCCAGCAGGCCAAATATATTAGCATTTAAATACAGGCTTACACAGGTGGGTTATAAAAAGCAATTTCCTAAGAATTAAATCAGATTTTGTTTCTTCTCTAAGTCTTAGAAAAATCCGTTCTGCTTGAGTGTGGTCCTCAGAGAGGGATTCTGCCTTGCTCTAGGGGCAGGCTAGCTCCACGTTCTCAGTGGGGCTCCATGTCTTCTTCCCATTATAATTACGAGAAAATGATGCCTAAGAAGCCGAGGGCAATTCATCAGCACTGTTTGCTGGAGTTTCGAAGGCTCATTTGTTCTGAGAGAAGGGCACCTCATGTTGGGGTCTAGATGCACTCTGCACTCAGCTGTGTCAGCAGGCGAGGTAGAGCAACCTTGGTTTTGCCATGGAAGTAGTAAGAAGGGCCAATGTGCAGCTGCTGGTGCTGCCAGGGCAGAGATGGGAAGAGGCCAAGTTGGTCTTTGAAGCAGACCTTTCTCTTTCTGTTGCCTCCAAATGCCCAGGGTCTTTATACCACCTCACTGCTGCCCGTTGACATGTCCTTCCCAGTTCTGCCTTTTCTGCTCTTGTTGCATGCTATGCTAAAAACTAGACTCAGTCCTGGAGCACTACAGGGGCTCCTTCACTGTGTGATCATGGAAAGAGAAGAACTACTTTAAATTGGATACCAAAGGCCACAGGTGTGGACACTGGCTGGTCCCACAATGGGACCAAGAGAAAACCCTACAAGACAGACTAATCTATATCTTACATCCACTTTCCCCTCTGCTTTCTAGAGTCATGAAAAGCAGGACACAGCTGCATAAAGGAGAGAGATTAGGGCAGGGATCCCAATTCCTAGATGCAAATCGATTGTCGATGCTACTTTTCTGTCACTTTCCCATCAAAATATATCTGACCTGTGTTCCAGGTACTCAGGGCTCTGCTCTTTCCAAATGGCCCAGCTGGCTTTTTCCACACTCTCTGTCTCCAGGAACTGCGTCATCAATGTCCCAGAGCCCCCAGGTCAGAACAGTGGGAGTCATTAGCAACTCCTCCCTATCCTCTTCCACCCAGCTTGCCCATTGACAGCTCCTGTTACTTCTGCCTCCTTAGTGTCTCTCTGATCAGCCCATTTCCTACAAGGCACACGCAAGTTTTTCTCAAAGTATGGTCCAGGGTCCTTGTAGTGGATTGAATGGTGGCTCCCAGAAAGACATGTTCATGTCTTGCAACTTGTGAACATGGTGACTTATTTGAAAAAGGAGTCTTTGCAAAGTAATCAAGCATCTTGCAATAAGGAGATCATCCTGGATTATCTGGCTAGTCCCTAAATCCAATGACAAGTGTCCTTACAAGAAACAGAAGATAAGGCAGACAAAGGAGGAGATAGCAATGTGAACACAGAGGCAGAAATGAAAGTGGTGAAACCACAAGTCAAAAAATCCCTGGAGCCACCAGAATCAGAATTTCCCTGAGAGCCTCGGGAGGGAATACCACCTGATTTTGGATTTTTGCCCTTCAGGACCATGAGAGAAAAAATCTCTGTTGCTTTAAGCTACCCAATTTGGGGTAATTTGTGACAGCAGCCACAGGAAACTAATACAGTTTATTTAAATCATAATTACTTACAGGAGTTACCAAAAATGTGGATTTTAGGGCCCATGCCCAGACGCTTGGAGGACTGACTCTCAAATTTCAGCAAGCTTCACAATTGCCTGGGAACCTGGTAAAATGCTGAGTCCTGGGCCTGCTCAGAACACTAGCCTCTGGGCATGGGCCTTGGAATCTGTATTTTAATAAGTCCTCCAAGTAATTCTAAGAACAGGGACTATGACCTTTTCATCCTGCTATCCTAGTGTCTGGCACAAAGCCCAGGGCAGAAGAGGAGTAAGAAAGTTAACTGGAGGAATGAATAAGTGACATTTAGAAACACACAACCATGGCTTCTGAGTACATAGAGACGGAGTCCTCAAGCCTATTCAGCAGCTGGAGAGAACGATGCTCCCCACCTCCTTCCCTAAAAGACATCTTTCTTGGTCTCCTGACTGACAAGGGCAATCATTTTATGTAGTTGTGGAGGAAGGGAACTTGTGTCTGTGTACCCACTAAGTGCCAAGCACCATGTCAGGCAAGTTCATCTCACAGAATAGTGAATGGACTCCACCCTCCTCAAGTCCCAACACAGTGCTGGCCATGGAGAGCTTGTAGAGACTATGATAATCAGACAAAAGTTCTCTGGTCCTGGAGTAACAGACAGACATGGAAGAAGGCAGAACATGGAAGAAGATCCCTTCCCAGGGGAAGGGATCAGAGAGAAGCTGCTAATGGAGCCTCCCATTCCAAGTCCTGTCTTCTGGGTCCCAGAGTCTCAGCTAACTGGCCATAGAGACATCACAGCCCTGGAACTGATGAAGACATCACCTCCATGGCTGAAAGGCTGAGGGTTGGGCAGGGGGGCTGAGAGTAGAGCCTGATCTCTTTTATCCCCCCACCAACCATCACATCCTTCTCCTACCCCAAGACCTCCAGTGACCTCCCATTGCCATTCCAACAAAATCCAACATTCTTACTGGGACCCACAAAGCCCTGGGTGACCAGGTCCCAGTTGCCTCTCCATCCTCACATCTCTCCCGTCCCTCACTCCCTTCCAGCCCTTCTGACCTTCTTGTTGCTCTTCACACAGGCCAAGCATGCTCCAGATGTAGGGCCTCTGCATTGTTCTTCCTTAGCCTGGAACATTCTATCCCTAGCCAAGCTGATTCACACTTTATTGAGCTCTTTGCTCAAACATCACATCCACAGAGAGGTCTCTCCAACATGCATTAGAAAGGCACTCTGCCACTGTCTAGTCCTTCCCCGGTTTATCTTTCCTCAGAGTAAGTGCCACTCCCTGCCTCTCTGTTATATATATTTGTCTGCCTACTGTCTGCTCCCCTACTAGCCTGCATGCTCCAACAGCAGGGACTTGGGCTGTGTTCCTCTATGCTATCCCTAGCGCCTAGGGTGGCATGCGCCTTTCAGTAGTGGCTCTGAAAATGTATGTTAAAAGTGTAAGCCAAAAATAAAATTCTAAGCCCCACCAACTCACTGAATGAAGCTTCGTCTCAGCCAAGGGGACCCAACTAAACCTGAAAAACTAGTTCAGACCGCAACAAGCAGTCAGGGGAGCTGTTGGACATGCCTTATTATACCCTCCTCCCTTTAGAGTTCAGGCACACAACTGACCCATTAAATATCAAAATAGAGACCCTAAGACGGACAGAAGAGACTCTCCAGAACAATAAGATACCAAATTCCAACCTGACTCTAGCATAGCATCACATGACAGACAGCAGGCCCTGAAATAAGCCGAAGTATTTTACTACAAAATATATTTCTTTGACATCTTTTGAAATGACCCTACAAACTGTCTCTTGTGGGGAAATTTTACATTCTGTAGAGAATCCCTTTTCTTTTCTGGATCTTTTTCTGGTCCAGAAGAGATTGGCTGAGAAATACCTTTTCAGAGTCTGAATAAGAAACATTTGTCATCTATTGCCTCTGGGACAGCCACCAATGAGACTTCATCTATGTAATAAGAACCTTGGTCTCTACAACCCCTTATCTTAACCCAGACACCATTTCTATTGATTCCGAGTCTTTAGATAACAACTTAACTCTCAACCAATTGCCAACTAGGAAATCTTTGAATCCACCCATGGCCTGTAAGCCATTCCCCATCCCTCAAGTTGTCCCACCTTTCTGGACCCAACCAATGTATGCCTCACATGTATTGATTGATGTCTGCAGTCTTCCTCAAACATGTAAAACCAAGCTGTAACCCAGCCACCTCAGACACATGTTCTCAGGACCTCTTGAGGCTCTGTCATGGGTTATGATCCACAACTTTGGCAAAATAGCTTCTGAATTGACTGACCTCTGTCTCAGATACTTTTTGTTTTCCAAAGGAAAGGATGCCCACCGCCTCACTGTTGGACAGTTGGCCCGTCCCTCTCTTCAGGAAAGTAGGCTCCCTCCTGCCTCCTGTGTACTTTGGGCTCCAGATGTTCCAGTAGCCACACTCTGTTAAACAAATCCACCTGAACATGCTTGAAATCTGGGTCTATTCAGGACATTTCCTAGTTTAGAGCAATACTGAATCTGGATAATAAGGGTTTTGGAGCCTACGGGAGGAGAATTCAAAGCATGCTTTGAGGTAGGAATCATGATGGTTGCCTTGATAAACAACAGCTGTCAGAGGACACACAAAGGTAAAGAGGGCTTAGAAAAGAGGAGAGGGAGGCTGGCTTCAAGTTATTGCAAAGAGTCATAGGGATTTTAGGAATACAACAGGTCTAATATTTGACTTGAAGTTGTTTGTGTAACCATTCATTAGGTATGTGCACATAACCCAGTTATTCCAACCCATTAAGTCTTTATTTCCTTACCTTTAAAATGCAGCTAAGACTCCCTACCTAGTGGAACTGATGCCTGCATTGAACAGGGGGGTGACCAACTGCCCTGGTTTTCTTGGGACTAAGGGGTTTCCAGGGACACAGGATATTTTGTGCTAAACAGAGACAAACCTGGGGCACCCTGAGGATAGCACAGAAAAGCCCTTGAACAGTGCACCAGACTCTCCCAACAACGATAGTAATGCCAGCGGAGAGCCTGCATTATTTTAACCAAAGTTCTATACTGCTTTCAGATTTGTGGTCACTTGCATTTTACATTTTACAACATGCATTGTCACAAATGACCCCTAATCCTTTGTGGCACTAAGGTCTGGTGATAGAAACAGTAAAGGGGTAATTAGTCACAGGGGCCCAGTCCCTTTGGCTTTTGTTTTCTTCCCCTGTGCCCCCACCTGTCTGGGTCTTGTCCCCAGAGATCCATTTATGGAGAATATAAGAGCTGACCCTGCTGTTCACAGCCAGACAACAGACCATCCCCTAACACCTTCAAGGCTACCTACCAAGAAAGGGTGAAGAAAGGCCTCATGACGAGGTCAAACCACAGGCAGCACAGGACCTGTGTCACAGCAGTCCCTCCAGAAATTCATCGAGAGCCGATGATGGAGGGAACTTGGAGAGGAAGTATTTATCGGTTAAGTAAGAGTCCCTTTAAATATTCATCTCCATTTTGGTAATTACATCAGTGCCTGGATGGGCCGGCAGAGTCCTGGGCAGCTAATGGGTGGACTGGAGATGATGGCAAGTTTGCCCTGGGTCCCAGAGTGGGGTACTGAGTAGGCGCTGTTTCCCACACTCTGGTGTAATGCTCACTGCAGATTCGAGAAAACCACCCTTGTCATTGTGCCCAGGGCCTCAGATGACGGAATCAACTCAGTGGAATTCTAGCCCAGTGCCAAGCTGGAGCGTTCTGGGAAGGGCAAGAGGCAAGAGGCACTCCAGATGAGAATCCAGGCTTTGGGGTGACTTGACTTCGTTTTTCTCCATCCAGCCTGCAAGCTCGCTCATCACAGAGGAGGCTTCCCTGGCTCCTTTTATGCACATGCCTGCTGCACCACCCCTGTCCAGGTTATCTCCCTGCCTGAAGAATGCCAACACCCTGCATTTTTGTATCATCCTCATGTTCCTGTGAGCAAAGAAAAGTCAGGCCCCTTCACCTGTACAAGTCTCAATTTCCTTGTCTGTGATATGGTTGGAAAAAGAGTTTCCAGGTTGTATATATCCAGGTGAAGTATAAATGAAATAACATACAGTCTCCCACCACATAATGACATTTCAGCCAACTGTTGACCTCATATATGAAGGTAGTCCTATAAGACTATACTACTGTATTTTCACTGTACCTTCTCTATGTTTAGACAGACAAATTTAGATAGACTCACATTTGTGTTTAGACAGACAAATACCGTTGTGTTACAACCGCCTGCAGTATTCAGGACAGTCCCATGCTGTGCAGGTTTGTAGCATAGGAACAACAGGCTGTACCGGAGAGCCCAGGTGTGTCGTAGAATATGCCATCTAGGTGTGTGTACGTGCACTCTGTGGATGTTTGCACAACAGCAGATTCACCTAAGGATACATTTCTGAGAACGCATCCCTGCCGTTAAGTGATGCATGACTGTATGAGAATTTCATTCCTAATTGTAAATTGTTACATGAGCATGCAGTGGTATACTGAGTGAGAGGCAGTGCCTTGTGGTGGTGAAGAGCCCAGTTTCTACACCTTCCAGCTATGTGATTTTACACAAACTGAACTTCATAAGCCTCAGTTTCCCTATCTGTAAAATGGGGATACTAATGTCACCTACATCATATGATTACTATAGTTAATGAGAAATGTGTGTCAGGACCCAGCATGTAATAAGGGCTCAGACCACTGTAGCTGTCATCATTGTTGCTATTGTCATAATGATGATCATGTATCCTAATAGAGGCATGAAGGAACAGAGACCCGTGACAAGCCCCTCCAGGGGGTTATATCCTAGAATCACCAGGAGTCTGGCATTCTTCCCCACAGCTCTACTCCCAACATTCTCATATCTCTGTCCCTGGAAGCGAGTCTGGGAGTTGGATGTCCTTGGACTACAGAGCTTCCCTGCAGGAGGGCAGAGGACTGGACACAAGTTGACTTGAGGAGTTCCCAGGCTTCTTTGCATCTGTAGCTTCAGCTCAGGTTGGGAAGGGTGTGGGTTGTGTTTCTCCAAAGTGTCAATAAAGGACTTAATCACAGGACAAACTTTTATTAAGCTCCTGCCATGTCGATGGAAAAATGATTGAGGTTGGCTCTATGCCTTCCATCAGGGAGCTTAGGCCTTCAAAATGGCTGCAAGGGGCCGGGTGCAGTGGCCCATGCCTAGTACTTTGGGAAGCAGAGACAGATGGATCACCTGAGGTCAAGAGTTTGAGACCAGCCTTGCCAACATGGTGAAACCCTGTCTCTACTAAAAATACAAAACTTATCCGGTCATGGTGCTGGGTGCCTGTAATCTCAGTTACTTGGGAGGCTGAGGCAGGAGAATCACTTGAACCCAGGAGGCAGAGGTGGCAGTGAGCTGAGATCGTGTTACTGCACTCCAGCCTAAGCAACAGAGCAAAAACTCTGTCTCAAAACAACAACAACAACAACAACAAAATGGCTGCGAGGTAGAACAATGAGAGGCATTGGAACCCCTCTCTAAAGCCCCCCATGGTATGCCCTGCAGCAATGTCTGTCCCTTCCAGTTCTCGCTTTTTCCTATCTCTCACCCGTATGGGAGGAAGGTCCGGAGATAAACAAAAATGTTGTCAGGACAAAGAAATTACTATCTCAACAGCTGGTACCTGCCTTCCTCTTCTGGAAGGAATTGTGTTTATTGAGGGACAGATCATACTGGTCACCTTGATAAACAGCAGCTGTTGGAGGACACAGAAAGATGAAGAGGGCTTAGGAAAGAGGAGAGAGAAACTGGCCTCCAGTTATTGAAAAAAGCCAAAGGGCTTTTAACAATTTGCAGGTCTAATATTTGACTTGAAGTTGTTAGTGTGGCTACAAAGTAACCCCCGTGTCTCCTCAGACCTCCTGTGAAGTCAGCTACACACAAGCGACTGGTCAGGTTTTTAAAAGTGAAAATTCAAGGGAGAGATTGAATGAAAATTCAGATGCTTTTGATGCAGAATGGACCAGTACACAAAAGAAGCCAGTCAACTAAGCTGGCCTAGTTCGGGGAAGCAGGCACTCAGGGCCCCAGGTGACTGGGGAAACCCCACTCTACCCATACTACCACCTGCCTACACACACACACACGCACCTACACAATAGCAGATAAATCAGCAAAAGAAGGGGTCCACTACTTGGTGTGAAGACACTCTGGCAAAATCCATTTGAGTTTTATAGGATAAGGCATCTTAGCTGACTTCTGGATTTTAACATCAACTTGCACACTAAACTGTCCAAAGTGCTTTCCCATATTTACCTCCCTTTTAATCCCTGCAATTTTAGTTTCCATTTTCAGACAAGGAGACTGCAGCCCTGAGAGGTCACACTGCAGGCTCACAGCGACCTGGGCCAGGGTCTGCTCCCCACTGCTGTGGGAATCTTTGCTGACTCAGCAGAGCTCAAGCATCTGGTTGCAATAGTTTTCTGATCATTAGGATGCTAAGTAGCTCCAAAAATACTTGGGGTGATTTCTAGGAGGCAAAGCTAAGTCCGAAAATGGGGCTCAATCTCTGTCATGACCCGCCCCTCACCCCCAACCAGGGCAGGGGCTGGGACAAATCCAACCCAAGCCCCAGCAAGGGGAGCAGAGTGTGCGCTTGGTCTGGCAGCACAGGGATGGGAAGGAGGCTGCTTCCAGCAGGGAGCTCTGCGGGGGACCACGTGGGCCCAGACCCCAGACATCTGCATGTGTACAGATGAGGGGATTTTGGGTTCAGAGCCAAGGACCTCAGAAGAGTGAGCATTTCAAAAGATCTCTGCTGGGGAGCTGGGACTGCCCTTGGGACCCACAGAAATAGTCTACTTTTGACCAGGACTCACTCAATCCCACCGCCTCTTTCTTAATGGGGAGAAAGTCCTGCAGAGGTCACTCTGTACCTAGGCTGGAAGTGTTTTCTGTGCTGCCCCCCACTGCCTCACTAGAGGGAGCTCAAGCTCCCACTTCTACCATAAGCCCACCTGGCCAGGTGAGGTTTCCCTTCTGCCCAGAGAGGATGTGGGTCAGGGGCCTTGGCAGAGGCAGCTCTCCCTCCCAGTGATGGGGAGGTCTCAGTGAACTTTGGGAAATGTTTTCAGGAATCACAGGCAGCAAAGGCTAGATTTGACTATAAAATGAGTGCTGTTTCTACTCATAGTTTGCAAGACTCTGCAAGCCTCACTCTGAACCTGATGGTCTGTATCCCACCCTCAACCTGCTCCCCGATCCCCAGGTTCAGAGTTCTTCTCAGCAAGTTCTGCTAAATACAGAGACCAGAGACCCGAGACCCAGACACAGGGATGGCAGTGGGGAGAGGCAGAGGGCATTCAACTGCGCCAAGGTCACCGTAAGAAATATCCCCCTCTCTGGATAACCAGGATTAATTTCTGGACATTTCATACTATTCTGGCCTCCAACCCTTTGCTGGATTCCTTCTGCCCAGCCATGTGCTCAAGAACAATGATAAGAACCATCTCCCCTCTAGGTGGCAGTATGAGTGGTGTTGAGACCTAATCTCCCCCAACTGGATGTGATTGTCATGAGACCAGAAACCTTGTCTATCTTGTGTACCACAAAACCCTCAATGCCTAGAATAGAGCCTGGCACACCGAGAGCATTAAATATTTTATGAGTAAACTAATGGTTCCGACCCTTAACTGCTTCTTTAACCTTGGACCAGTTACCTCATCTCTTTGAGTCTCAATTCTTTCCTCTGTAAAATGGGACAAAAATACGCTTACTAGACATGGTTGTGATGAGGATTACATGAGAAAATCAGTTAAGGCACCCAGCACGGCACTTAGTTAGAAGTAAGCCTCAACAACAACAACTAAAATCTCACTAGCAATTTATCTGCTTTGGGGTGAGAGTGAGAGAACGTGTGCATATAATCTTATATAATCCTTCCAGGAGTGCAGTTCTATTATTGTCTTATTTTACAGTTGAGGACACTAAGGCACAGCAAAGTTCAGTGATGAGCTCCAAGTCATTTTGCTGGTAAGTGGCAGTGGAACACGATTTTTTAGCTCAGGCCATCTGACTCTGTGGCTTTGCTTTTACGCTCAGAAACTGCTTGCTTAGTAGAGTCCTCTTGGATCTGATACTCTGCAAGTGACAATGCATTGTTTTGGTTGTCTCATGCAGAGAACCAGGCAAATCTCCAAACACCCGTTCTGTATCTGACAATTGCTTTTGGCGTCTTTGATCCCAAGCACCCAAGAGGTGAGTTGCGCAAGGATCCAGTGACCAATGGTCAACTGTCCGACCCGCTGTGGTGTAGAAGCAGGATGGGGTCAAGGGGTGTGCAGTCCACATCGGGGGCTCTCAGCCTGCAGAGCCCCCTCAGCAGCATCCAGTTCTCTGGTCAAGTGAAAATAGCAGTGCCCCTCCTCTTCCGTTTTACAGAAGAAGAAACTAAGGCTCAGAGAGACAGTGGCTTGCATCTTTAATGAGCACCCTGTGCCATTCTGAGGCAAGTACCCCTCCCATCTTTGTTAATTAAAAAACAAAAGGAAAAACTAAAGATCTACCACATAGGCATATACTCCAGGGTGATCTGTTTACTGGGAAAAGAGGGGACAGCCAGCCCTGTTTCAGCTTTTCAAGAAATAGGAAAATGCCAAAGAAACATCAGTTTCCCACCCATGGCTGATTCCCCATTCCTTCTGCCTTCCAGCATTAGGGAACCACCCCTGTGGTCTGTCCTCTAAGGAGAGTGCTGAGTTGGCTCTGAGGCAGCACCTAACCCTGCAGAGAACACAAAGCCTGGAAAAAGGGAAGGAGTGCAGTCTCTGAGCTCCTCCCTGTGTCCTCACTTCTCTACCTCCCTTCCTTTCCACTGGAAAAAAAGAAAATTGCCAAGTAATTGCTCCTCAACAACCCCCCCGGTCCTCAGTCATTTCTTTCTTGCTGAGATTATAATTAGGGATCAGTAAATTTAAATGGGAAATCCGTGAGCAGCACAGAGCCTTCATTTGTCAACTGCTGTTTCTTGCACCCTGCAAATGGTGCTCATATTCAGCTGTGGGCAGCAGTGACGAGGTGAGTTCGCCAAGTCAGGAGGGGTTGTTAAGTCAGAGAGCACAGCCCCTTGACTCTTGGCAAGGGTACAGGAGCACCAGCAACACAGATAAGTGTGCCAGAGCCTGGGCCGGGTACTTTCTAAACCTGATTTTACCACATCTACACTTGGAGGTAAGCGCTAGTTTTATTCCCATTTTATAAAAAAGGATACTAAGGCCCAGAATGACAGTGACTTACCCCAGGTCACACAGTGGGGACTTGAAGCCCCATGTGACTGAGCTCTAAGCCTCTATCTTTTATCCTAAAATCTGACTGCTTTCCCAATGGAGTGGAGGTCTAGGTCCCAGACCTGAATAAATTCCAGGTTTTTGTCTCTTTTCCTTCCCCACTAACGTCTGGATGCAGCCACACCTGGCTTGGGCCTATCTTCTCCCTCATGTGCCTGGGATGCGAAGGTCAAGGCAAGTCTGGTAGGGGTGGGAGAGAGGAAGAGAATACTGCCCTTCCCCTTTCTGTGGCTTCTCCCTGGACTAATAAGATTGCCCTCTTACACTGGGTCCTCACAACATGCAGGCAGGTAGGAACCACAACATTCCCTGTATTTTAGAGAGGAGGAAACAGAGGCCTCAGAGAGATGAAGTGACTTCACCCAAGGTTCCTTGGCAAACTACTGGCTGAGAGAGTCAGGACTCGGGTGCGGGAACTCTTGACACCCTTACTCCCACCTGTACGGCTGGGCTCCCTCTGCAGGGAACAGGTCTATGGAAATGGAAAACCAAAACATCAACAGGTGGGAGAAGGAGATGAAGCAAAAGTGTTTTGGGCACCTATGTGACTGCTAAAGCAAAAAGGCTTTGGAGTCCCTCTGGCAGTATTAAGTTTTGTCTTGGCTTTTCTAAGCATCATTTAAAGAGGGAGGCTGTTTGTGGTCCTCACCTGGTGGGGAAAATGTGAGGACCCATCAGGATCATAAATGTAAAATGAGGACCCAGTGCACTGTTCAATACATGTGAGCTATGAGCAGTTGCCATTGATAGTTGTGTTACTTGATAGCATATTGATATCATGAGAGAGTCTTATAATAACATTGTGAGATATTGGTATGTGCATGTTCCAGATGGGAAAACCGAGGCTCAGAGAGAAGAAACCTGGTTCAGACACACATCTTGTAAGTGGTATATCCAGGTTTCAAGGGTTCTGAATGGCACCCAGACAGATCAATCCGTAACCTGGGTCTCTAGGACAAGCTTCAGTGCCTTGACCACTGCACCTCTCAACCTTCCTGCACCCCAGAAAAGTGCACAAGCTACAAAAAATCCTTCGGGTCAAGGACAAAGGCCCAGTGAAGTGACTCTCATTTTTCTGGAACCTTCTTCTGTCTCCAGTCACTTGCTGCTGGGGCTCTTTTAGTGAGTGGTAAATAAAGAAAAATCCCTAAAAATAAAGCGTAATAAAAAAACTTTCTATTTTATTTTATTATTTTATTCTTTATTTTTATTTTTGGAGACAGAGTCTCACTGTCACCCAGGTTGGAGTGCAATGGCACAGTCTCGGCTCCCTGCAACCTCCGCCTCCTGTGTTCAAGCGATTCTCCTGCTTCAGCCTCTAGAGTAGCTGGGATTACAGGCGCGCGCCACCATGACTAGCTGAGTTTTGTATTTTTAGTAGAGACAGGGTTTAACCATGTTGGCCAGGCTGGTGTCGAACTCCTGACCTCGGAGGATCTGTCAGCCTCAGCCTCCCAGAGTACTGGGATTACAGGCGTGAGTCACCGTATCCAGCCTAATGAAGAAATCTTAAACCTCTGCCCATCTCTTCAAATCTAATTTGTAACTTTTAAAAAAAATTAATGAGAGGTCGGATTTCTTTCTTTTTCCTTTTTCTTTCAATATTTGCTGTCTCTCCAGTCTCTCTTTGTCTAACTCTCTCTCTTTGTCTCTCTCTGTCTCTCTGTCTTGCTCTTCTTCCCCCTTTCTCTTTGTCTTCTGTCTCTGTTTTCTGGTTTAGGAATATCTTAGTAAATTAACACCTAGAATCTGGAGGAGCTATAGACCTCTCCTTCCTGCCTCCCCTCCTGAAACTTTCCACTCTGAGCTTAGTGGCTGCCTGAACCCAACCCCGGCTCAGCACTTCAGTGAGTGCAGCACCGTTATGTATCACTGTAATTTTCCCTGGCCTCAGAAACTCACAGCTAAGCCTCTCATGGTCCTAAATATAAGTGAACATTGTCCCTAGCTGGGAAGGCCAGAATCATAAATTGACTATGTTTCTGCAAAGCAAAACTTTTTAATCAGAAAGATGTACATTCTTTATCTTCTCGGCTGGAGGCATACAGAGATTAAAAAAAGAAAAAAAAGAGGCATAGAGAGACAAAAAAAAAAAAAAGAAAAAAGAAAACAAAAATGAGGGGAGAGAGAGAATAAGCAGAAGGCAGGAGAGACACAGGGTGACTGAAGGAAAAGAGGGGCTGCAGAGAGGCCCACAAGAGCCATACCCATCTCTCTTATGCCATAGGTAAAAATTTTAACTTTAGGTTTTTCATTTCACAGACAGATAAACTGAGGATGCCAGGAGCTCAGTGGCAATATGAGGAGAAGGCAGGATGTTATCTAAAATTAAGAACAGTGCAGCCTGGGCAGGGAGAGAGGGAGCTTTGGAGCTCCCTAAGCTCCAGGAACTGAAAACCCACAGTCTGCCTCATCTTTCTCCCTGCCCGTGAAACGGAACTAGCCTCCAAAGCCAAACGGGTTGTTCTGCTGACTTAGCTTTGTGTGGCAAATGCATATGAAGCTTCTGTAGCTTTCCAGAAAAACAGTGCCTTTCCTAAGGAGTAAGCACCATAGCTTGATTCATGTTATCAGTTTTGGGGTCCATCTACCCCATAAACCACACATGATTCCACTTTGCTGAAAGACGAAAGATGGTGCAGTGATGCAGTAGTCTTAGCAGGAAACAGCCAGATAGGATCTAAATGGGGCAAGGGTGTTGATTTGAGGTTCAGGAGAAGCCTCGTGCCATTTTTTCAACCTCACCATATAAAGCATGGTTGAGGGTCAAGGATAAAAGCTGCTTCTGCCCAGTGCACATTCCCAGGGATCTCCTGGTACAGTCGACAGTACCGATGATCAAAGCGGGAACAGCAGGGTCTTTGCACTACCTAGGCCAGCTGAGGGTTCATAAGCTAAGCAGGCGTTCAGCTTTCCTACCCCTAGAGAAATGCTGCATTTTCACTAAAGAGCATTTCCTCTTGCAGAGAGGAGAGCTCTGCCCCCTGCCGGGATAATCACAATAAAGTCTCAGTGGATAAAAGGGCCAAGGAGCAGTGTCTCAGGTGTCTCGGGTTTGCAGGTTATCGAGCTCACTTGTGAGCTCCAATCCTTGTGAGTGGAAGCGTCTTTCTGAGACCCAGCACCCTCTGCTTTCCACTGTACATTCATGGTGCTGGGCTTGGGGAAGCCAGGGACCAGGACTATGGACTGAGTGCTTCCCACACCCGTCACCCCAGGACACACGCTGGAAGATGTTCTCTTTTCTAATAAACTGTCTACTAAGAATATCCATTTGTCATGTTCTTTTTTCTCCTAAAAGTCAGGCGTGGGTGTCTTCCTAATGTCTGGGTCCAGTACAGTGTCTTCTGTGTACTGAATGACAGTCGGAGTTTCTCTTCTTCCTGTGGTTTTGTGGGCAGTGCTGTTTTGTGCCGGCCTGCTGTCTGGGGTTGATGAGCGCTCACCCACCCACCCTAAGACTCAGCGATGGACCGATGCACCCTGCTTCCTGAGATAGGTGCTGGGACCCACGGGTGTTGAACAGACCCCTCTGGTCATGAAAATGGCCCTGTGGCAGCCTCTCAGTGACCTGTGTAAACCAAATATAAAATTCTAAGTCCCCCCAGCCATCTGAACGGACTCCTCCTCTCCGGCAAGGGCATTCCAAAGTTGACCTAAAAAACTAGTGCAAACCATAGTGGGAAGGGAGGGTCAAACGTGCCTCATTATTTCCTGCTTCCTTTTGGAACTCAGGCACAACTGACCAGCATTAACATTAAAACAGACCTTAGGACTGACAAAGCCAACTCTTTGTAGCAACAAGACACCCAATTCCAGCCTGGCTGTAGTACAGCATCACCTGACAGAGAGCAGGCCCTGAAAAAAAAAAATCAAAGCATTTTGCCTCAAATTATGTTTATTTGCTGTATCTCAAAATAGTCTTGCAAAGCTGTCTCTTGTGGGGAAAATCTATCTTTCAAAGATAATCCCCTTTCTTTTCCTGATCCAGGATAGAATTAAGAAACATTTACAACCTATCCTCTCTGAAGCCTGCTACCTGGGGCTTCCTCTGCGTAATGGGGAACTCTGGTCTCCATAACCCCTTATCTTAACCCAGACATTCTCTTTTATTGATTCTAGGTCTTTAGATGATAATATAACTTTTTTAACCAATTGCCAATCAGAAAATCTTTGAATGTATCTATGACTTGAGGCCCCTGCTTTGAGTTGTCTTGCTTTTCCAGTCCAAACCAATGTACATTTTCTATGTATTGATTTATTTCTTATATCTCCCTAATATATATAAAACCAAACTGTAGCCTGACCACCTTGGGCAAGATCTCCCGAGGGCTGTGTCACAGGCTATTGGTCACTCATATTTGGCTCAGAATTAATCCTCAAGTATTTTACAGAGTTTGGCTGTTTTTGTGGACACCTGGGACAGGAACTCCTGCAGAGCAGACCCCGGGAGGCAGCACACACAACTGTGGCTGTGCCTGCTTTCAAAACCCCATGGCTCATCCTCGGTCCCCTCCTCTCTGTCTCTCTGTGACTTGAAGAAGAAGGATGAAAGGCGGCCTGCAGGTGGACCACAAGAGCGGGAAGCATCATTCCCACCAGAGAAAAGAAACGAAAGAGAACAGAAAACGCCTGATCAGAGCCTTCCTGAGGACTCGTCTCCCCTATCCCCAGGGAGTTGAGAACCACCCCCAAGGATTTGGTGGGTCCCCTCCCCAATAGGCTCCTCCACCTCCCACAACACTATACTCTTTGGTGAAAGAGCCCTGCCCACTTCTCTGCTTAGTCTGGGCTGATAGGAGGGAAAAGGAGAGCACTGTATGAGCCACAGATCTTGTTACCTCCCCTCATAGCCCAAGGTAAGGGGAGATGGCAGAGAGGAGTAGCAGGCAGGGCTGGGGATGTGCCATGGGATTCCCCTGGCTTCTCTCCCCAGAGGCTGAACCTCCTGGGGGAACATTCGAAAGCCTCAGAGACCAGCTATGGTGCCAAATATTAATGGCCTTGGTTTCCTTTCCTATCCCCCACCTTTGCACAAGTGTGAGCACTCACCCTCCGCCAACTATGTGACCTTGGGAAGAACCCTCTGAAAGACCTCACACCATTCATGTCATTCTCCCTTCCCCACCTCCCCACACCATCCACACACCACATGCATCAAGCCCCACAGACTTCAGTCCTCAGCATCCTCGCCCCTCGAGAGGGCTGAGAAAAGGAACCATGCTCTTTGTGAGCCACCATACAGACGTGGGAATTCCCCTGAGGGTCAGAACCACAGCTCCTTCTCAGCAACTCCTTCTTGCCCCAAGAGTGGGAGGTCTCATTGTCCCAAACAAAACGGAATTGCCTATGACTCATACCAGCCCTGCCTATTGAGAAATCTACTTCCGGGGTTGGGGGTTGGGGGTGTGGGGTGATGCGGAACTGGAGCCAGGGAGGGGTGTGTTTGTGTGTGTGTGTGTGTCTGTGTGTGTGTGTCCCTCAGCTTCCTGGCTACTGAATCTTCTCAAGACCAGAGCTCCCTGGCTTTTCAGAAAACCAACTCCCAAATCATCCAGATCATCTATCCTCCATACTAGGTAGTCTAGCGTGGCCCAAAGCCTGTTTGGACTTTTTTTTAATAGGAGAAGAAAAAAAGAACTAAGTGAAAACAGAAAAAAAATTCAGCCACATGAAGCTGAATTATTATAGCTGCCCCATGTGGGTCGGGAAAGAGAAGGGTGCTTCCTAAAACATGTTAGACAAGGCACTCTGCGGCTTAGTCCCCTCCTCCACTCCCCGAAGTCTGCAGCTCTCTCATCATCTTTGCTGCTAACGTTTTGAGAGGGGCCCAGTGTGCCTTCTGCAAAGCCTGTGCCACTTGCTTCGAAATGTGGCTGTTTCTGAAGGGTTCTCACGAGTGCCACGCTAGATCCCGAGGGCACAGAACTGAAGCTGTTTTGGTTTTTGGTTTGCATGTTGTTGTTGTTACTGTCGCAAAAGGGAAATATCAACTTGGATATTAACAAAATGGAGAACTGAGACCCACTCTGTGATTTTTGCCATTTTCTCCTTTTGGTAGAAGAAGAGCAAAGAACAAAGGCGCTTTCTAATGGTATAACCTAACTTTTAAGGCAACAGCATCATTATTTGTTTAAAGCACGAAAAGAAGAGGAAATAATGTTTGTCAAAACCTATTACGTGTCAGACATTTTACTGAACTGCCTTAGTCAATGTTTCTCCCCAAGCCCAATAACACAGGTACTTGTGTCCCCATTTCATGATGGGGAAATGGGGGCTGAGAAAGGTGCAGTGATGTGGTTAAGGTCATATGTGTAGAGATGAATGCTAGAGAAAGGATTCAAAATTAGGTCTGACTGTTGCGGAGCTTCCTGTATTTTCCAAGTTCTTACACTTTCCCCAACTTCCCTGCCTTCATCTCTGTCCTCTCCTCTGCTTCCTCCATTCTTTCCTGTCCCTCAAACACACAAAGCTCATTCCCACATCAGGACTTTCTGTCTCTCTTTGTTTGGCTGCTTCCTTTCTTATCATTTGGGACTCATCACAGAGGCCACCTTCTTGTAAGGTGACCTGACCATTCCTTCTAAAGTAGTGCCCTCTGGGATATTGCTTTGTTAATTCACTTTACAATATTTCTCACTCACGTACTTTGTTTATTTGTTTATTTCCATAGTCTGTGAACCCCCCCCCCCCCCACTGGCCCCGCAACAGACACTAGAACATAGGGCTAGTGAGAGCAGAGGCCTCATCTTTCTTGTTCTTCTCTATATCCAAAGAATCTGGAGAAATGGCTGGGACACTGAGGACATTCAGAAATATTTGTTGGATGGATAGGTGGGTGGGCAGATGGATGGATAAACAGGTGGGTGGCTGGGTAGATGGATGAGTGAGTGGATAGATGGACAGGTGGATGGGTAGATGGATGAGTAGATGGATGGATGGACGGATGGGTAGGTAAATGAATAAATTGGTGGATGGATGGATAGGTGGGTGGGTAGATGGATGAGTAGATGGTTGAATGGACAAGTGGGTAGGTAGATGGATGAATGAGTAGATGGATGGATGGATGGATGGGTGAGTAGGTAGATGGATTAGTGAGTAGATAGATGAATGGTGGGAGGGGTAGATGGATGGATGGATGGATGTAGATGAATGAGTTGATGAATGTACACATGTACTAGTGAATGGTGTCTACTATATACCAGGTTCCAGTGAGGATGTAGAGATGAATAAAATGATGTCTGTTTGATCCAAGTGTTTGATTTGAAATGAGGGAGACCTTCTCAATGATCACATAGGTGCATCAAAGTTTATTAGGTGTTCTGAGGGAATATCAGATCTCAAAAGCACATTTGGGATAGAAATGAGGAAGGGATCCATGTTTGCTGGTGCAGGGTGATCAGAAAATGCTCTGTATGGGAGATAACATTGTATTTGATCGACGAAGGATAAATGGTTATTATTCAGGTAGTCAATGAATTAAAAGCTTCCATGCAGCCTAGGAAAAGGGAAAGAGGCTGAACACAATCCTAGAGTCTAAAAAGCTATTTGGTGTGATGGAGCAAGAGGTGTGAAAGATGTGGTCTTGCTTGCTACTGCATATTCAGTGTTTAGCATTCAATTACCCTACTATTGGCACTTGGTAATAGTACTCAAGAATAGTTCCTCAATAATTACTTGTTGAAGAAAGGAACAAAAGGAGAGCACAGGGAAAAGTAAAGCTGGCACGATTGACCTGTGCTGGGTACTGCTGGGCTAAGGAATGTAGTCGCTAGTCAGAGGACAATGGACCATCACAGAAGGGTTGATGAGATGCCTGTTTCTGGTGGTAACCCTGCTAAGCACAGGAACTGTGTTGGGGAAAGTCCAGGAAGAGGCAGGAATAGACAGAATGGTCTATAGCGAAGGTCCGAGTGCGGGATGTTGAGGACCTGAGCTATATCAGGCTAGTGTAGGTGAAGAGGTAAAGAGGGAGTCTAGAGGCTTGAGGAAGATAGAACTAGAGTGCCATCCATGGTTCCATATGGATGAAGAAGGGAAAAGGGAGAAAATATAAAGAGAAGAATTTTCCATGCCCCTGCTGGAATGACTAGACGCTAGCCACTGGAATACAAAATGCATGGGGTGGGGTTCACCATGAAGTTAATGAAGGTTATGTGTGAGAATCCCTCCCTTTCGTGTCCACTATCAAGGTCCTAAACCTACTCTTGTTTCCATTGTTTTCTTTTTATTTATTTTTTCCTAAAGAGCCCCTTCCTGCCCAATTATAGAAGCCTCAGGCTCCACTAAGCCTGGATCCTCCCCTGGAAACACAAGGAGAGCAGTTTGGGGGAAAGGATTGTGAAGTCCATTTGGGGCATGGTAGGATAGAGGTGGATGAGAAACCTTAAGGTGGAGATGTTCTGCAAAGAGCACAGTGCAGGACAGGGTTTGAATCCTGGCTTCATGCTGTGTGGACTTAAGCAAGTCGTTTGAGCTCTCTGTGCTCAGTAAAATGGGATGTTAATGATGGCACACCCTGATAGGCTTGTAAAGATTAGATGAGACAATGTAGGTCAAATGCTTAGAACAGTGCCAAGCACATACTAGGTCTTGAAAACAAGTTGTGTGTTGGCTTTTGGTATTCTGTGGGACAGTGTATATCTGAGAGTCACTAGAGTTGAGGGTGGCCTTGGGAGGAGTTGGATTGTGTAGAAAGAGTGTGTTAGGATTTGATATGAGGAAGACCAAGGACAGAGCTCTGATATTTATCAGGGTGAACAGAAGAAGGGGAACCAGCAAAAGAGGCTGACAAGGACTAGCCAAAGGGGTCCTGGAAGCCAGGGGAGGGGAGAATGCCAAGCAGACACTCAGTGATGGGTGTCACCTGCTGCTAAAAGTCTAGCAAGAAGATGACCACAAGAGACTGCTGACATGGGTTTTGGGGACATCTCAGTGACCTTGTCAGAGGGCTCTTGGTGGAGAGTTGGGTACTGAGGAATGAAAGTCCTGTGCAGATGACAGGTGCAGATGGTCTTCTGCAGAACCTTGGCCTTGGGAAAAGACAGGAGGCAAGAGGCAGAGAACAGAGGCAGAAAGAAGGTGTTAGGGTGGTTGATTTGTTTTGCTTTGGGAGGACATGATTCACTGTTTAAAGATGAGATTCACAGGCTTTGGGGGTTGTGATGAAGAGTTGGTGCGTAAAGTTTAACAATTTGAGGAAGAAATAAAATAATTGACAAAAAAATTGTAAATGCCTTGACAAAATTAGGAAGGGGAGGATCAAGTGACACAACAAGGGGCCAACCCTGAACTGCACTCTGAGTCTGGAAGGAAGGGGGCAAGGGTGGGAAGGTTATAAATAAGCTTCTAGGTAGGAGGACAGGAAATGGGGCAGTTATGCCTGATAGCCTCAGCTGTGTTGCTGTGAAGTGGGAGAATAGATCATCTGCAGAAACATAAATACACAGCTTCTCCCACACCGTGGGCACTTAGGAGAAATTATGATTACGAAACTTAAAATCTCAAGGGAATATTAGGGTTAGAGGAACCCGAATTGATGGTAAAGTTATTAATATCCTTACAAATTGTTTTACATTGATTAATATAAAGCAGTGAACACAGCATACCAAGTAAAAACAACCTCAGAGGCAATTTGCACATCTTTGTTAGTGCTCTACAGTTCATTTTAATTTGCAATCTTTTGTTTGCTTGTAGGTGCTTGAAGCATTTCAGGATCTTCCTACCCTGAAGTTTCAACTTACAAATAAATGCTAGCTAATTAATAAAGTTATGAATCATTTCAAACTTATAATGAAGTGGAAAGAGTCTCACAATTAACACCAATATACACACAACTTTGGTTCAACCATTAACGTATTACTGAGCTTGTTTATTTAAATACCCCTTTTAACTGCAAACAGGAAAATTGCACAAGTACAGAGTTCCCATACACTTCCTAGCCAGTTTCCCTTATTATTAAAATCTTACATTAGTATGGTACATTTGTAATAACTAATTAACTGATATTGGTGTATCATTATTAACTAAAATTCATACTTGGATTTTCTTAGCTTTTGCTAATTTCGTTTTTCTCTTCCAGCATCCCATCAGAGACACCACATTATCCTTAGTCATCATGTCTCCTTATGCCCTTTTGGCTGTGACAGTTTCTCAGGCTTTTCTTGTTTTCCATGGCAATCTGAGGTGTACTTCTTCTTCCCACCCTCCCCTTGCCTGAGATGGAGTCTCATTCTGTTGCCCAGGCTGGAGTGCAGTGGCGTGATCTCAGCTCACTGCAACCTCCGCCTCCCAGGTTAAAACAACTCTCCTCCCTCTGCCTCCTGAGTAGCTGGGATTACAGGCACATGCCACAAGGCCCAGTTAATTTTTTTGCATTTTTAGTAGAGACAAGGTTTCACCATGTTGGCCAGGCTGGTCTTGAACTCCTGACCTCAGAGGTGTACTTATAAGGTATTTCATAGAATTTCCCTCAACTGGGATTTGTCTGATGATTTTCTGGCAATTACACTGTGGTTGTGGGTTTTTAGAAGAAAGACCACAGAGGTAAAGTGTTTTTCCCATCTCATTATGTCAAGGATACACACTGTCCACATGTCATCACTGTTGTTGACCTTGATCACCTGGCTGAGGTAGTGCTGGTCAGGTTCTCCGCTGTGAAGTTACACTTTTTCCTTCCTTTCCATATGTACTTTTTGAAAGGAAGTTACTAGGTGCATCCCATACTTCAAAAAACTTCAAAGAAGGAGGAATTACGCGTCACCTCCTTGAGGGTATAATTTTTTTTTAAATCACATATCTATCCATCAATTAGCTGTTCCTTTACCCATCCATCAATTCATCTTACTTTTTCAGACATTTAAAAATAAGTTTGCAGATTTATATTATTTTGTTGCAAGCAACACATATGCTAAGGCACTTTGCTTCTGCACCTCGTCTGATCCTCAATCCAAATTTCAGTTCTTTTTAGGTTGTATATAATTTCTGGGTTCTGCCTCCTGGGTCCCCATCGGAGTCTCAAATCACACACAAAAAGTCCTAGATCATGAAAAGATACCAAGCCTGAAGTATTTATTCCATTATTTGGAAACTGAGTAGACATTTCTCAAGGCCCCTTTCCAGTCCCCAAGGTTAGTGGTCTCAGCTTTGCCATGTCGACACCTTGTTCAACACACTGGATGGTGCCCCACACACTCACTGCCTGAAGGTCATCCTCTGTGTCCTGTTCTTCCATGACTTCCAGGGCTTTTACGCAATAATTAAAAAGAGAAACCTCCACTCCTCCTCTTGTTCTGCTGACCTTCCATGTCCATTCTCAGTTCCTAGTTTCCCTTTTTGCTAATTATCCCCATCCAGAGGGATACTCCATTCACACCCTGAAACTGAGATTCTTCACTTCCCAATACATTGGAATATATTAGACTTTCCAGTATTTCATATAAAGTAAATTCAGGGCTGTAGACATAACATTGCTGCATTTTATACAATATATATATAAAATAGCGATAGTGCTATACATTTTGCAAATATGCCAAATTAGATATTTTGTGCCAGTGTGCAAATAGCTGCATGGGGATAGCCCAGTGAGTAAAATAATTGAAGGCTATTAAACGTGATATGAGTCTGGTAAATTCTTGCCTAAGTGGAAACCACTTTAGAAACTTTTCTGTCTTCCAGTCATCAATGTATTTCTTTTTGATGCTCATCACACTTAACATTTTTCATGTATTTTGTCTTTCCTTATACCTTCCTCCTCCATCATATTGCCTTCTCCAGAAGAATTGGTTGTGTGCTTGTCAGAACAACCCATAATGCCTGGCTGGTTGGGTGGATGCCTAGATGGATGGATAAATGTAAGTTCTAGATATTTTATAAGAATCATCTAACCTCTTACTTGTACCATGTAGTCGTCTGTCCTCAATTCAGAGGTACTGGTAGTGATGACTGACCACCATCACTATAGTATTACTTCCAGGATTTAAAAAATGTTGTTTTCTAAACTAACATATACCAACATTGACTTTTTTGTGTGTACAGGTCTATGAATTTTAATGTCTAGATTTGAGTAACTACCACCACAGTTGGGATACAGAACATGTTCCGTCACCCCAAAAATCTCCCTTGTTCTAATCCTTGGCAGCCGTACTCTCCCCAACCCCTAGCCCTTGGCAATCAGTGGTCTGTTCTCCATCACTGTAGTTTTGTCTTTTTAATGAATGTCTTATAAATGTACCCCTTTGAAACTGGCTCTGTTCACCCAGCGTAATACCTTCAAGATTCACCCCAGGTGTTGAGTGTATCAACTGTTCACTCTTTTATTGCAGAGTAGCATTCCATGGTAAAGATGTGCTACCATTTATTGATTCACCAACAGAAAGACATTTGGATTATTTACAGTTTTTGGTGATTGTGAGTAGAACGGCTATAAGCATTCACACACTCGTTTTTGTGTGGACGTATGTTTTCATTTCTCAAAGATAGTTACCTAAAAATGAGAATGCTGGTTCACATAAGTGAATGCTTAATTTTATGAGAAACTACAAAGCTGTTTTCCAGAGTGGTGTACCATTTGCATTTTCACCAGCAAAATGTAAGAGTTCCAGTTGCTTCCAATCCTCACTAGCACATGGTTTTGTCAGTATTTTTAATGCACTTAGGGTATGTAGTAGCATTTCATCATGGTTTTAATTTCCACTTCCCTAAAGGCTAATAATATCAAACATCTCTTCACATGCTTATGTGATGTCTGTAGGTTCTCTTTGACGAAGTGTTTGGTCAAGTATTTTATCCATTTTTAACTTGGGTCTTTGTTTTCTTACTGTAGCATTTTGAAGTTATTTATATATCCTGGGTATGAGTCTGGGCCATTATCCTGAAAGACACAACCCCGAACGTCGTAATCCCAAATGTTGAAATCTCCAAAGATAAGAATCTCTAAAGTCTAAAATCCTGAATTTAACAATCCTAAAATATGTAAATCCTGAAAATGTAATTTTGGGAAAAATAATTTTTAAAAGTTTAGAGATTATTTACATTTGAAAATATGCTTCTTTATTTAAAAACACATAAAACATGACAGAATTTCATAGGCCACTTTACTCAACAAAATAGGCAATAATAACATTCATATCTTTGTAAACATAAACACTCAGGTACACTAATGACAGTCACATGGTTATAAGAGTTCTGAGCAGATAAACCATATTCATAAATAAATAGGTCAAAAAGTGAAATGTATATACACATATCACTAATGTTGGTGTTGTGTGCACCTCACTTCATACCTGCAGTCATCTGAAATACCTAAGTCTTAATGAGATGGATCAAAAACTGCAGTGGATTACCATGGGATATGTAGTTGCCCAAAGAGCTGAGATCTGGAGACATTTTATCTTTCACAAATGTAAATGTACAAAAGGATAGCTCTTCCTTTGTTGAGGGAGTTTTGATTTTTTTACACGCACACTCACTGCTTACGCACAAAGTCAAAATTGTAATAAGGCACTTTCAGGAAGTCAAATTTGCAAAAGATGCATACAGTGAATTAGAATTTTCTAAAAGTCTGTAAGTAATTTATACCTCCAGGGTTGAAAATAATGCAAAGACGAAATACATAGCATAGGGAATTGGTGCTCTGTGTGAAGGAGCAGAAACCATACATGATTGAATAATTCGACAGGGGAGTTTTCTTGTATTCTTGGCCTGCATTTTCAGTTGTATAATCTTCTAGACACTTGCTGCACTTGTATTTGGAGAGTGACTATGGTCTACACATTTTCTAAGTATACGATGTCCATTTAAAAGTCTGGTTATTGCTTGACTGTTGCAATTAAGCAATTTTCTGCTTTTGCAGCACTAATAATAATTAGCTTTTAAACTTTTATCTTTCACCATTAAATAGTCTCATATACTTAACTTATCACATCCTTTTTGTGAGAAATAATTTCACAGAACTCTTCTGTTGTGTTTTAAGGAATACAGTAAGAAGGAACGATATTGGCTTCCCCAATACTAATTCCATATTTGTAAGGGTTTTTTTGGAAAGATGGAACCAAAAGGACATGCATATAGGTAGATAAGAAGAGATTTATTAGGGGAACTGGCTCACATGATTATGGTGACTGAGAAGTCCCAATGCAGGCTGTCTGCAAGATGAACTCTGGGGCACCTATAGCATGGCTCACTCCAAGTCTGAAGGCCTCAACACCAAGGAGGCTGATGATGTAACTCGTAGTCAGAAGCCCAAAGCTTCAGGACGCAGGTGGCTTCTGAGGTAAGTCCTGGAGTCCAAAGACCAGTGATCCTAGAGTTCTGATGTCCAAGGCAGTAGAAGAAAAATCTGTCCCAGCTCTCAGGGAGAGACCAGTTCACCTTCTGTATGTGTTCTCTTCAGGTCCCTGGCCTGTGGGATGGTGCCCGCCAACACTGAGAGCAGATCCTTCCCTCCTAGTTCACTCAGACTCACACATTACTGATCTCCTCTGGAAACACCCTGACAGACACACTTAAAATAATACTATACCTGGTTTCCAGGTATTCCTTAATCCAGTCAAACTGACGCTTAAAATTAAGTCCACAAGTCCATTCCTTGTCAACTTGGCACCCATATGAATCTCCTTAAACCATACTTAATTTCCAAATAAAGATAATAGTAAGGCAATAGTTCTGCCTAACATGATGCAACTAACATTAAGTGGCATACAACTAAAAATGCACCAACTTCGTCCCCAGAATTTGGATTTTGGGCTTTCAACATTCGGAATTTTCATCCTTTGGGATTGTGATTATTGGGATTTTAGACATTAAGGATTTTTGAATTTAGGGATTTTGATCCTTTGGAATTTCAACATTTGGGATTATGGCATTCAGAATAGTATCTTTTAGAATTATAATCAGTATTGCCTGTGTACATTGTCAGATATGTGATTTGCAAATATTTTCTCTCAATTTGTAGCTTGTATCTTTGTTCTCTTACAAGTGTATTCATAAAGCAGATTTTAAAAAAAATGTTGGTGAAGTCTAATGTATCTTTTTTTTCTTTTATGGATAGTGTCTAAGAACGTCTTGCCTAAAATATTTTTCTTATGTTTTCTTCTAAAAGCTTTATAGTTCTACTTTCATACTTAGTTCAATGAACCAAACATTTGAACCAATTGTTTGACCACATTTTTGACCAACTACCCTTCTTCAATGATTTGCCTTTACACATTCGTTAAATATCAGTGGACCATATTTATGTGGATATATTTCTAGACCCTTTACTTTGTTATCCTAATCTATGTGTCTGATTTGTTACCAACATCACGTTCTCTTGATTACTATAGCTTTGTAATAAATATTAAAATCAGGCAGTGTGATTATTTTTTCAAGTTTACCCTTTGTTTCCCCAAAAATTGTTTTGGCTACTCTAAGTCCTTTGCAAAACCAAACCTTTAGAATCGGCTTGTCTACACAATATGTGTGTCAATTTACTTAGGTCTTCTTTGGGATCTTTCTTCAGTGTTTTACAGTCTTCAGCATATAGATCCTACACACCTTTTGTTAGATTTTTCCCTAAGCATTTCATTTCTTGGAAGCTTTTATAGATGGTCTTTTTATTTTTCATACCAGTTTACAATTGTTCATGCCTAAGTTGAAACACAATTTATTTTTGTATGTTGACCTTGTATCCATTGATGCTGCTATATTCACTTACTATTTCTAGGACTTTCCAAAAAAGGAATTCCTTGCGATTCTCTATCTAGACCATTACATTGTCAATGAATAAGAACTCTTTTATTTCCTCCTTTTAAATGTGGATATCTCTTCTTTTTCTTACCTTATTGCACTGGCAAGGACTTCCCAGTATGATGCTGAATAGGAATGGTAAAACCAGGCATCTTTCCTTTAGTCCCAGTCTCTGGCGGAAAGCATTTACTCTTTCACCATTAAGTGTGAAGGGTCAGCTATGCATTTTTTGTCTGGCTACTCTTAATCAGGGTAAGAAAGTTATCCTGTATTCCTAAGTTGGCTAAGTCTAAGGCAAGGAATTCCCTTTAACCAAGTGACATTGAAACATCACATCCTGCTCAGATTCCACTGGTGAACACTTGGACTGATTAGTTTCCTTCACTTCACTATGCTTTAAATCCTTGAGGTCAGAAACTGTGTCCTGTTCAACTTTGGATCATCATCACAAAGCTCTTCCTACCCTCACGTAAGACTGGACATGCCATCACTCGCTGTGTAGTCACATACTCAGGAAGAAGTGGAGGATGAATCAATTTTCATAATTAAAGCGAGTTCCACTGCTCAGTTTTAGGTATAGTAATGTGCTCCAATCTGTCCCCAGGACACAAATGCACTAGTCATACCCTACTCCTCAACATCCCCTAATCCCACAAGACAGAGTAGAGTTTAAGTCTGTTCTCTGCAACAGTTTTCAGAGTCCCCCTATCCAAGATATGCTCAGGGGTCCCCTCACATTTATAAGTGTCTTGAAGGGAAGACCAGTAGAGTTGGTCCTTTTTCAATAAATCTAGGGGATGTGAGCAGCTGCATGAAAGCTGTCCTTGGCTAGCTGCGTCCAATAGCCAGAAGTCCCTATAGTGGGTTAAATGGTGTCCTCTAAAAATTCATGTCTCCCCAGTACCTGTGAATGTATCCTTATTGGGAAATGGGGTCTTTGTAGATATAATCAAGTTAAGATGAAGTTATATTGGATTAGGCTGGGCCCTTACTCCAGTGGCTGGTGTGCCTATAAGGAGAAGGTGATTTAAAGATACAGAGTCACAGAGACATGCAGGGAAGGAGGTCATTTGAAGACAGAGGAAGAGACTGGAGTCGTGCACCTGCCAACCAAGGAACACCTGGGATTGAAGGTAATCCCTAGAAGCTAGGAACAGGCAAGGGACGGTTCTTCCCTAGAGCCTGCAGAGTAAGTGTGATCTGCCATGATGAACACCTTGATTTCAGGCTTCTAGTCTCCAAAAATGTGAGAGCAGAGCAGTTGTTCTAAGCTACAACTTAAATTTGTGACAATTTGTTCGGCAGCTTACAACGTGAATACAATCTCCAACATATGTAACAGTCACAGGTGTCAGGATCTGGAGCTACTTTCAGAAGAAGAGACACCCACTCCCCATATTATTCAGGGGGAAATTGTGAACAGATCTACTAACTCAGGCCTATTCCCAGAAAGCTCTTTCAAAATCTTCCCTCTTGGTGGAGGAAATTTCCAGTCAAACTGGCCACAGACCTTAGGGACAAGGCATTTTCCTGTCTGCTCTTGAAGGTAAGGCCGCAGAGAACTGGAAGTCTAGTGGACCAGAGCCACAGGGCCCCAAGCCCCCATCTCAGCTGTGATTGTGGAGCACAGCGGGAGCAGGAAACAGAAGGTTGCGGCAGAGGCGTGGAGGTTGCCACCTCTCGGAGAAGGGCAGATTCAAGTTGGTGGCGTGCTGACAGTGCTTCAAAGCTGCCCCTGAGGCTCCAACCCGAGATGCAGTGCTGGGCGCCACCCTCTGCTTCAACTGACAGGATTGTGACCCTTCTCAGTTGTGTTTTGGGAAACTGTTAGAGCCCTGAGTGATTGTTATTTGAGTTCTCAGACCCAGCCGGTTCATAACTGACCCAGAGGCTTTGGGATGGCACTGGTTCTGGAATCTATCACCTCACATGCAGAACCACAGACCTTCTTGCTTCCCCAGTAATCCCTATGCAAAGCAAGACAGCTTTCTTCTTCAAGCCTTCAAATTACATACACAAAAATCTTGTTATGTGTCCTTGCTCATTTAATCAAAGCAGTTGCTTTCTACTTCCTTATCCAAGGAGGGCCAGTCTTGGCCATTCCTAGGTGGTATGCAGAAAGACAGAGAGAGAGAGGGGACACAGACTCACTGGCATCTGGCAGAGCCTTTCTTGTAGGGAGCCTCCCAGGTGATGGGGGTCTGTGGATTTGGAGCCACATTTGACTCCCCTGTTGGTAGCATGGGCTTTGGAGCTGAGACTTCATTTTATTCCATGCTAGACCAGCGATGTGAGGCTGCAGGCTTAAAGCTAGCCTTAGCAGGGTGCACCTCAGCTTATGGGAGCTCTTTGTGATCTGGCCCTGGCTTTCTTCCGCAACCTCAGCTTGTGATCCCACATACTCCCTCCAGCCTCACAGATGCCTGAGCTTTCCTAGAAACCTGCACTTTCTCTCTAGCTCTGGACTTCTGCACGGGCTCTGTGTTTTAGTTTATATTGTTCAGTCGCCACATTTTGAGCCCTTCTCTATGCCAAGCTGCTTTGCTGAGCACTGTCTTATTCTTGATTGTTCTTATTAAATATTTCAAACATAATAAAGGTGGTAAATCTCAATGTGTACCTTATTCTGATTCAACAGAGGCAACATTTTGCCATTTGCTTCAGATCCCTTTTGTTTTAAGAAATAAAATTTACAGATGCATCAGGATCTTTCCCTTCCCAATTCCATTACTCTGCTTCCCCTTCTGGAAAAAAAAATCCTTGCCAAAAATTGGAAAGCAGCCCTCTTCCTATGTTTTTATACATTTACTACAAGTGTAACTATTCATGTCTGCTCAAGTTCTTTCTCTTTTTTATTGTGAAAAGGTGATAACATACAATCTGCCTCTTAACAAATTTTTGACTGCACAGGACAGTATTGTTGGCTGTAGGCACTTTGTCGTCTAGCAGATCTCTGGAACTTTTTCATCTTCTGTAACCGAAACTCTGTACTCATTGAACAGCAACTTCCCTTTCTCCGTCCTCAGCCCTTGGCAACCACCATTCTACTTCCTGCTTCTATGAGCCTGACTACTCTAAGTACCTCCTATATATGGAATGATGCAGTACTTGTCCTTCTGTGACTGGCTTATTTCTTTAGCACAATATCCTCAAGGTTGATATATGTTGTTACCCACGACTGGATTTCTTTCTTTTTTAAGGCTGAATAATCTGGACTCCCATGTCATTAGCCAAGAGGTGGAAACAACCTAAATGTCCACTGATGGATGAATAAAGAAAGCGTGGTATATACATTCAGTGGGATATTATTAAGCCCTTTCCTTTGTAATAGGTTATCTAATTTAATCTATGAAGATCTTATTATTCCCATTTACAGATAAAGAAACAAAAGCATGGTTAAATTATGTAATTTCTCCAAAGAACAAACAGCTAGTAAATGGGGAAGGCTTGCAAATCCCTGCTTGGCTTAAACAAGGCCTCCCTAACTCCCACACGCCCCACCATTTCTTCTGCAATCCCGTTTACCCTGCATACACAGTAAGGTCAGGATCATCCCCTGCTCTTTTGGCTCATATGCTAACCAGTACCATTGCATCCACACCAGTCAACTAAATGGGACAGATTACCCATCTCTCTTGCTTTGGAGGACAGACACTAGGTACTTGTCCACCCTGAAGTGCCAGTTCAGAGCAGTGTCTGGCACCTGGTAGGTGAGCAATAAGGAGTTTTCTTTTTTTTTTTTAATTATACTTTAAGTTCTAGGGTACATGTGCACAACGTGCAGGTTTGTTACATGTGTATACATGTGCCACGTTGGTGTGCTGCGTCCATTAACTCATCATTTACATTAGGTATATCTCCTAATGCTATCCCTTCCCCCATCCCCTCCCCACAGTAGGACCCGGTGTGTGATGTTCCCCTTCCTGTGTGCAAGTGATCTCAATGAACGCTGGAAGCAAACAGTGAACAGACAGAAGGTGACTCTGATCTGAACCTCTGCAACACCTGGAGGGAATGCTTCACCTGGAAGCACACTCTTGCCTACGCCTTTGGGTTAACATTCGCCATAACTCTTGATTTTATATTTTATGGGCTTCCCAGGACTTCCCTCTCAATAATCAGAAAAAACTCAGCTTGCCCACATCACTTGCCCGTTAGACACTGGGCAGAGAGGCTATCTCCTTCGTCCAGGCTTGGTTCCACTCATACTTCTAGATAAAGGATGGACAACCAATAGCAAGTGAAAGCCTAAAGATGATTCATCTCAACCAAAGAGATGGTACCAAGAAGATGCATCCTTTGCATTGACACATCTGGGACAAGAATCTGCTGAGATTTTCCTCAGGGTTCTTCCTACTCTGTGAGGGACTCTCCCGTTTCAGACCTCCATTCATCACCATTCTGGTTTTGGCCACACTAAGATGAGCCACAGTTACTTTTGTTTATTTATGTGTGTGTTTGTACTTTTGTTTGTATGTGTGTGTGTGTGACACAAACTTACATTTGTAAAACATCTATATTCATCTGTGTTCTAACTCATATCACTTTGTGTGTCATACCTGGTGGAACTGTACTCAGGAACAACCTGCCATTCTTTGTTGACCTGGATTGGCCATGTTGAATGCACAAGTCAGGAAATAAACTGGTGTGCAGGCCTCAGTGAGAAAACCAAACCAAAGAGGAGAAATCGTCCCTTTGGATATCAGGGTTACAGACCTGGTCCAGCCACGCCTTGACACAGTATTCTTGGATACCTGAGTTCTCTAGGACAGGAGTTTATGCTCAAAAGCTCTAATCCCAAGCTTAACTTCTTTATCTGCAAACTGGGGTCAATCATTCCTAGAGATCACACCAGGTCCTTAGTTACAAACAGCAGAAAGGGACTCTCCCTTAAACAACAAATGGGGCCCAGCACAGTGGCTCAAGCCTACAAACCCAGTACTTTAGGAGGCTGCAGTGGGTGAATCTCTTGAGATCAGGAGTTCAAGACCAGCCTGGCCAACAAGGCAAAACTTCATCTCTACTAAAAAAAAAAAAAAAAAAAAAAGCCAGATGTGGCTGCGTGTGCCTGTAATCTCAGCTACTTGGGAGGCTGAGGCAGGAGAATTGCCTGAACCTGGGAGGTGGAGATTGTAGTGAGCTGAGATGGCACTACTGTACTCCAGGCTGGGTAACAGAGCAAGACTCTGTCTCAAAAAAAAAAAAAAAAAGGAATGTATTGAACACCTTTGAGGGCCAAGGCCTCACAGAATTGCTGGAATATGTACAGTCTTGGAAAGCAGAAAATGGTCAGCAGCCACGGGATCCCAGAGGGCCAGGCTGCAGAAATCACACCACAGGTTCTCACTGCAGGAACCGAGTGATACACAGACGGGTGCTGGCTGCCAAGCTCCCAGTGGAGCCCACACCTTCACATGCTCAAAGCTTAATGCTCTGGGACAGAGTGTCTGGACCAGATCAACAGAGGAATGGCTGATGGACCAGATCAACAGAGGAATGGCTGATGGACCAGATCAACAGAGGAATGGCTGATGAACCAGATCAACAGAGGAATGGCTGATGGACCAGATCAACAGAGGAATGGCTGGCTCCAAGGAAATGAACTCCTTTGGGGCCCACAGGTAATGTTCACTTGCCACTGTCGTAATGTACCGAGAGGAAGGAGCGGGTGATGCCTGATCACCAAAAGTAGCAGCTGACCCCTAGACTGACCTTTCCAAGTTGCGTTGAGAATGAGAAATAATTTATCCAAAGTGTCTGATAAAGTGCCTTTGTACAATTATTGTACCCAAATAATTTCATGAACTGGGAAGATATACAGAAACACTGAAGGAGAGGGAAAAATAGGTGCTCTAACTTAAGCATACAATGCAATATCAGTTATCTTCCTGGGAGGACTCCAAAGAGTCAGCATAGAACTGTGTTTTAAAAGCTCCCTGTTTTCCAGACCAAGCTGCCAGTCATGAACACGTGGCTTCTGCAGACAAAGTCAGCCCCGTGGCCTGCTGTTGGAGGCAACTCTTTTATTGCCAAAGGACATTTAAATGGAAAACAGCACATCTACCAGAATAAATGTGTCCCCAGGGAAGGAAGTAGAATTCTGGGCTGTGCTGCCCTGACAATACCATGAACCAAAAATCTGACTTCGTGGCCCCCTTAGGGGCTGGTCTATGGTGGAAAGAGAAATATAAGGTCACAGCAGAAGGTTTGCAACTGAAAGTTAATCTTATTAAAAGACCTAAGACCATGTTCTCTTCTGGATATACAGTAGAAATGATGCTTTGGTCAATATTTTTAACATGAACGGAATGGAATGGAATAGAATGAGATAAAATGTCATTCTTCTTTCTAGAAATCTCCAAATATCCCATTTATGGTTACCCTCTGGCATGTCCAATACCAGCTTGCAGTTTTAGGCCCAGCCAGCTTAAGAATTACATGAGGAGTCTGTTAACGATACAGACACCTGGGATCCCCAGGGTGGCCTGGAGATCTGAGCCAGGGGGACTCAGTGAAGCCCAAGGATTTGTATTTTCCCTAAGCTCACCAGCCAGGGAGCCTCTGCCCTGGTAGCTGAGCCTGGGTTTGCCTTTCCCTTGCCATGGAGAAGGTTTGGTAGGACAAGCTCTGTGAAAATAGGCCCTGTTACACCAAATAAAATTTCACAGGGAATGTTAAGAAACACTGAATTATGAAATATAGAATATAGTAAACATTTAAGGAAATTGACTCATATGGGGATCTCTTCCCCTGGGCATAATTGTTACACTGGCTAGAAATCATTCTTAGCAGTTTAACAGGTCTCTTAAGTGCCCCAATTGAACAAAAGTTTTGTTATATTGGCTCAAATTATTGTGCCTATTTAGTAACAATTCTGGCTACTGTGTCCTGAGGGCCCACGGGGTACCTGCTCTGTGCTGAGTTTTTCACACCTGATTGGATTTAACTTTCAATAAACCTCATCAGGATGGGACAGCATGATTCCATTTCACAGCTGAGAAAACTGAGGTTCAGCAAGATCTTGCCCAAGTCAAGGTCAGCATTCAAACCAAAGTCTATGTGATCCCAGAGTATATTAATCTCTGTGCTGTGTATAATAGGATCAGCATGGGACTTCTTCAATCATTCATTGTTGTGTCCTACTGATGCTCACACTGGCCATCCCTGGTATGAGCCAGATTTATTGAGGTGTCTCTGGGGCTTCTCTCAGGTGGGTAATGGAGCCAAGTCCACGGCCTGCCATCCATCATTTCATGGAAAACAGGTTAAGAGGACACTAAGGCAGCTGTGACACGAGGAAATGTCACAAAATGACAACACATACCCTCATGGCCAACTGGCAGGAGCCAAAATGAAAACTGTGTAGAGAACAGTGGAGTGAGATGTAGCAAAATTATAGCAGTTCATATCCTTGAGCTAGCAAACTGATATCTGGCAATTTATCCTAGAGAAGTAATCATGGCTGTGTGCTGTGGGTCAGCTAAAACGATGCTCATTTCTGAGTTATAATAATGAAATTTGGAACCAATCTAAACCATAGGGAATAACTGAAATAAATTCTAGTACCTGCATGCAATAGAGCACCCTGCAGCCATTTCAAAGCTGCTGTGGGATGACATTCAGCCACATGGAAAGCTGTTCATAATATGCTGCATATATGAAAATGGATTTTAAAAACCACAAAAAGGTGTTAAATTAAACAAGCAGGAAGCCTCTGTACTTTGAGTTTCTCCATAACAAAGTACACCCTAACTTAGTACATAAACAAACTGAAACTTAGGAGAATACTTTTTGTAACAAATAGCTGGTTTCAGCCAGTCACAAACAGCTGAGATTCAGCCAATCATGGACAGTCAATTCATTGCACCAGGCCCAAATAAGGCCAATGCCAATAGCTGTAGCAATCAGGTGATTTCTCTGCTTTGTTTCCATGTTCAGCCTATAAAAGCTCAGTGCTCATGCTGCCGGGCTCCCGGAACCTCTTCTGGTTCTGAGTGCTATGGATTCATGAATCATTCTTTGCTCAAATACACTCTGTTAAATTTAATTTGGAAATTTGAAGTTTTCCTCTAACAGAGGTTATAAAGAATTCTATGAAGATGGTACTCTCATTTTGACAGTGAGAAAGATTTTTTTACTTGAAGAAAGGAAATACCAACATTTTAAGTGTCTAATTTTCATTATTCTTTTTCTTGCCTGTATTTTCTTTATGTTTCCATAATGATTCTGTTTTACTTTTACAAGTAGAAAAAAATCCATAACTGCTTAAAGTAAGAAATGATGGTCACAGACAACTTGAAGGGATTTGGATGGTGCATCTATATGAAACCATCTTCCCCCCACCCGCCTCTTCTGGCTGTTCTGGCTGTCTCACAGACCTCAGCCTTCTGCTGCAGTTCGAAGCCCCAGACAGTGCCAGTGTGATTCACTACATCCTAAACAGGGCTGTCTTAGAGTCTTCCTGGAAACGCAGAAATCCCCAGGCCATGCATGCCCCAAAGTGATGATGTCACAGGGAGTCTGGTTTCCCTGCTTGTCACTGAGCAATCCTAGGGTGCTCTCAACACATGCGCTTCTGATTCTCCAACCCTTGCTGCACCTACAGATCCCCAAGAGGAAGCTGAAGAGTCACCCAATCTGGAAGGATTCCCACACCCTTGACATCAGAAAAGGAAATGAACATGTCTTCTGCTTTCCCAGGGTAACCTGGTAGGAGGGCTGCAGCGGCCTCATTCATTCATTTGTGCCAGGCACCCTGTTAATCATGGAGATACCATGTTGACCTGCCTTTGAGGAGATCATATTCTAGTGGGAGAGCGGAGCAGCGAGATGGCCACGTGTAGATGGTGCTATATGAAGGGTAAGTGCAGCACACCGTGGAAGCACTTAGGAGGGACCCTTCACCCATATTTGGAGGTTCTGAGAAGTTTTCCAAAGGACATAATGCTCAGCATTGATAGAGAAGAGAATTAGGGAGGGGTCATTGGCACAATCTCATAGAAGGTACAGGATAATGCTGGAAGATGCCTTTTCACAGTTTACCATTCATGGCTCATGAATAAGGGTGATTCTGCGTCACTTACCAGCTCAATAGGGTCTGAGGGCGCTGAGTCTGATTGTAGGGCCCCAGAACCCTGGCCAGGTGACCAGATAGAATCTGAGAAGAGCCAGGAGGAATCCAGGAGCCCAGGGGAGGGAGGGTAAGCAAACTCAAAGCCAGACATCAGGTCTGACCAAGCCTCCAATCTGAAGGTGATTGGGCAGAGATGGAGAATCTGGGTGGGAGACTGTGGGTAGGGGTGGAGAGGGTGTAGGGGGAGGAAGAACCAGCTGCAGAGGGACAGCGGAGGGCGAGAGAGAGGTGTGGCTTGGCAAAGTCCCCAGGAGAAGCCAGAGGTAGTTGCTGCTACAGATATCTCTCTCTGCTGGAATTGTTCTTTCATCCTCCTCAGCCTTTGGTGTCAGCAGGAGTAAGCCACAGGCAGGCATAGAGGGAAAGAAGGGACAAGGATTGAAGAGTGGCTTGACATTAAGCATAAGAGAGGAGATGGTATACATGACTTAATAAAGGAGAGCTGGAGATGAACGAAGATGCCCCTAAGTGGCATATTCAGATTTTTGCATTTCCAGAAAGACTCTGAGCCACTCAGAGATTCAAGAGATCTGCACCACTCAGGAATTTTCTCCAGGGTCAGCCTCGTACCTCCCCACCTCCTGACACTGCCTCAATCCAAGGCTCTTTCCTAACCTAGATCCCACCTCCCTCCCAGGGGAGTGTTTCCTTATGGCTGTATTTGGCACCCATCAGCATGCAGCAACCGATTGCCACTCAATTCCCAACCAGTCAATGGAGAAGCCCCTACACTGGGCCCACTCTGGGCTTGTTTCAGTGGGACCACAGCAGTTGTCCCATCCATCACTTGATTTGTGCATTTATTTCCTGTTCATTGCTTTTTCTCCCACAGCTTGAGTAGAGTTAGTTATTTGTGGGAAGGACCCTGTCTGCCTCATTCATCACCATAATCCAATGCTTAGAACAGTTGCTGGTATACAGTATGTCTCAATTTAAAAATTACTGAATGAATGAATGACTGATTGTGTATGGGGGAAAAGAAAACAAGCTTCGGAATCAGATGCAGACAATCTTCGGATTGAGCCCAGCTCCACCCTTGGGGTAACCTGTAAGCCCAGCATCCTGATTTGTCAAATGGGATGTGCAGGACTGTGGGTTTGCAAAGTGCCTCATATGAAATAAGTATTCTAAAAGGTAGTTGTATGTATTTTATAATGTATTATAATCATTATATGTATTTTATAACAATTATAAAGAATGAGGGGAATTGTGCTGTCATGCCAGAGGCAGGATGGAGTGAGAGCCAACCCTGCTGACTGGGCAGCAGGAGGCTGGAGAAGCACACCATCTTTATTGGTCAGGAAGGGGAGGACAGAAGGAGCAGGATGAAATGGCTGGCTCTAAGGACCGCCAACCTATCACACAGAGGAAAGGGAAGCCTGAGCTCCCAGGCTGCTCTACTCTGGAGGGCAGATTTAGCGAGGTTTCTCAGAGCATTCCCTGGGCAAGTACCAGAGCAAACAGTATGGCCGCCATCATTGCTCAGTAGCATCTATGTTTGGTGGAGAGGAGGCTTATCTTGGCTTAGCTCCATCACCCTGCTGCTCTCATTACCCCCAGGCAGGTATCAGCGTCCTTGCATCTGACTATGCAGACCACCCTGATGTACTTGTTCCTGTCCTACTCAGTGCAGAGCTTCCTGGGAAAACTGAGCAATGCTTCAGAAATTACACGTGCCAAAATAATAATAATAATAAAGAAAAAGGAAAAGAAAAGAAAAAGAAATGCAACTGGCTTGTGAAACAGGAGCATCCGTCTGGGAAGCAGGCCATGGAGTTGACGGCAATGGCAGGTAAAGGGCCTGGCACCATGCACGCCCATGTCTGGAAGGGAGTTATGCTTGGACAGGGTTTAGGTCAACAGGAAGCACCTAGAGCTGGCCTTCTTGAGCTTACTCTGGGGCATTCCTTTGTTTCTTGAGTAGAACAGCAGGCAAAACAGCCCTCACTACTTGAGCTCCTATTTCGTTCTCCCTCTAGCCACGTGCAGTTGTGTTTATGTAAGTTTTACGCACTTATGACGTGAACTCTGTTGGCAGGAACTTACCAGTATTACTTCACCTCCATTTGCCTTCCCTCGATGGCTGGAGAGCCGTGTGAGTGCTGTTCTAGGACTCAGCCTATCCAGTATGAGTCACAGCTATGTGATCTTGGCCCTCCCTGCCACTGACTAGGTCATACAGTCTGGGGTGCTGATTTTCAGGTCCTTCCACCTTAAAAATAGTACCTGTCATTCAGTGATTCTCAGTCACAAGAGGCTCTCAGAGGCACTACAGCCAACAAATGTGGTTGGTTTGTCCTTTTTTTTTTTTTTTTAAGATAGTTGATGTATTCATTTTCTACTACTGCTGTAACAAATTACCACAAATTTAGTAACTTTAAAACAACACTAATTTATTACCTTACAGTTCCAGAGGTCAAAAATCTGCAACAGTTCTCACTGGGCTAAAATCAAAAGCCGTGTTCCTTTCTGAAGTTTCCAGGAAAGAATCTCTTTCCTCACTTTCCCCGGTTCTAGAGGCCGTTCACGTTCCTTGGCTTGTGGCTCCATGCCTTCATCTTCAACATCAGCAATGTTGCATCTCTGTGCCTGGCTTCCATAGTCACATCTCCCTCTGATGCCTCCTTCGCCCACCTCTCCTCTTCCACTTTTAAGGGCCCTTGTGATTACACTGCACCTATCCAGATATTCTAGGCTTGTCTCCCTGTTTTAAGGCCAGCTGATTAGCAACCTCAAATCCATCCGCAACCTTAATTCCTCTTTTCCATGTAACTTAACGTATTCAGATTCCAGAATGAAGATGTGTACATCTTTGGGGGTCATTATTCTGCCTACCACAGTTGCCCATATTTTTCTTTTTGATTTTTTTAAACATAATATCTAGCTTTCTACCTTTTCTTAAACAAAAATCTGGCAACACAAGACCCACATTCTTGCCTAATGTGCCCCATTACAGTATGGCAACAATGCACTTGGCTTGAGTGGCTCCCTGTTTGGCCCAGGCCCCACCCTGCCTTACTGCACCCTCACACAATGCCCGGAGTAGGTTGCATCAGGCGGTCAGTTATCCCATCAGACGTGCTTCATTCATTTGCATTTTCTCCTGGCCTTATCACCCTTTGAGCCTGCAGCACCTCCTTGAAATTATTAGGAAAACCCAACGCTACACTTTTGCTCTCTGTTTACATCGGAAATATTACAGAGTACTGCATGCCACTGGTGCACACCCACATGTGATACAGGAGAGGGGAGCTCAGGGTTATCTCCAACCCGGGCATGCACAGCAGTGGAGAACGGACTGTCACTCAGGGCCAGTCCCTGGGGAGGGATGAATGAGTCAGGTATGTTTATATTAGTGAAAACGGCAAGCAAGGACACCATCTATAGTGTGCCAGGGGCTGTAATCCATGCTTCTAATTCTATTTCACTGAATCCTCACAGCCACTTAATGAGATTCATGCTATTGTTTAGCTTTTTCCCATACCCCCATGGCAACTGTGGTACAGAGAAGTTAAGTAAGTTGCACCAGGTCACACAGCTGGAGTGTAACAGAGTTGGGATTCAAACATGTTATTCTGACTCCAGAGTCTGCGCTTTGGCTCCTGTAGGTTCTGTCTCTAGAAGGAAAAAAATATCTGCGTTTGAAACTTTTGAGGGGTTGGACTTGGGAAGAAAAGCTAGACCAGGAGGATCGTTCTGCCAAATCTCCAGAATGGATTTGGGTCCCTCTGAGAATCCAGGTTCACACAGGAAGCCTCCCGAACAGAAACAAAGGCCCTCCACAATGGGACGCTGCAGTTTTGTGAAATTCTGGCCTTGAGTTGTTTAGGACAGACTTCCTGAATCACAAGCCTGACCGTCAGGGAGCACAAGACCCTGGTAAGATGGCCTGAAATCTACATCAGATAGCAAAGAACAATGGCAGGGCTGAGGGGGATGACACAGGGGAAGTCTGTTTGTAAGAATCTGGCGCTTCTGTTGGCTAGTCACACATTAAATTTAGAGCTATGAGCCTATGGAGTCTCCTTGGTTTAAAGATAAGGTGGACCTTCCAGTTCCAGTAAGGGCAGGATAAGGCAATGCTCTGAAGAGGCCTCATGAAACAGCTGGGAATGAATAGGGGCTGGGCTCAGGGAACATAAGCTATTGGCACGTGCTCAAACTACCCACACTTGAGTTACGTTTGGAGTTTCTGCCTGTGATAAAAAGTATTCCAATTTTCTGCTAAATGCAAATAGAGTCACTCTTTGTCGCAACAAGTAAGGAGTAGGAAATTCTGCTTTAGTGGAGCAGATGAAACTCTGCAGGAGGAAAACAGACCAAGGCATCAGTATAATGGGGTGAGAACTCTGTGACTGGGGATCCCATATGTTTCCATTGCCAGGGGCAGCCCCAAATTCTGCCTGCCATCCCAACATATCACAAGCAGCACCCCTTCCACTTCCAAAAACATCCTAGTTTGGCAGATCACATGTACCATCACCCTCTGATATTCCATGAAAGCTTTTCAGAATAAATTCTTGATATCAGATTATTTTTATTTTATTTGTTTTATTTTTTTTTTTTGAGACAGAGTCTTGCTCTGTCACCCAGGCTGGAGTGCAGTGGTGCAATCACAGCTCACCACAACCTCCGCCTCCCAGGTTCAAGTGATTCTCCTGCCTCAGCCTCCCGAGTAGCTGGGACTACAGGCGTGTGCTACCACATCTGGCTCACTTTTGTATGCCCCATCTCTACTAAAAACACAAAAAAGATAATTTGTTTATTTTGCTTGGGTCTTCAAAGAGAGGTGAACTGAAAATTAATCTGCCACTGAGAGGAGCATGGACTAAAAGGAAGCTCTAGAAATTGTCTAGGGGATGGAAATGAACTTGTAGCATCTCCATGTCAGATATGTCAGACACAGGACAGACATGTAACATGAGCAACCTCGTGTGTCAGCAAAAGCATGTGAAGTGGGATGTTAAGTTTTATCAGTCCGTTTTAAAGATGAGGAAACTTTAAAAGGGGCTCAAGGTTGGACACTCAGCTGATGGCACTGCTTGAGTAGAATATAAGCCTAGGACCTCCTCATCTGCCAGTCTTTGACTCTTCCTTACTCCGCTTACCTCCTTTTCCCCCTTGAGACTGTTTGGACAAATTAAAGAATGGTCTATGTATGTGGAAGAGTTGGGGTTTTGGTTGCAAGCAACAGAACCTAACTCTGTGCAACCTGAGCAACAAAGTTACTTGTTGGAAAGATATAGAGGCATTCGCATACTCAAAAGGACAGTTTTAAGAGCAGGCTTGGAACGTGGAGGAGCCAGGCAGCTCCAGGTTCATAGCAGGAGCAATTCAGGCTTCCTTGAGGCCCCAGGCTGGAATGAATGGAAGCTTGTGGTCATTTTCCTCCTTTATTTTACTCTTTTCCTCCACCACCTCCACCTCCCACCTGTAACTCAGCCTGACCCAGCCAAGCTCTGCAGCCCTTAGCAGGTGTCTTTCTACAAGCAGGATACAACTGAGGGACTCAGTGAGCCTGCAAAACTCATAGAGCATTAGATTGCTGGGCTTAATTATTTTTAATTAGAGAAAAATGTATGCAAACCAAGGATCATCATTTTAGAAGAACTCAAAAGCAAAAGATCCTGTCTTTCCTAATAAACATAGTTGAAAAGACCTGCTCTAAACTATCGATAATTCATTTCGTAACATTTCTATCCTTGAAAAGTGCATCTTTTGGTGGAAAGTCTTAGTGTCAGACAGATCTGGTTTCAAAGCCCACATTTTACCTCTGATGAACTGTGAGGCCTTGGAAAAGCATTTGGTCTCCCCAAGCCTTTCTTTTCAATCTATAAAGTGAGTATGTAAGACTCTACCCTCCTTTCACAAACAGCAGTTAGGAGGGCTATGTGACGTCATAGGCACATGGACCTACGCTTTCTTTTTGTCAAGCCCTTGAAGCCTCGTGGAACGGTTGGTAGACAAATTACATGCAATCAGAATGCGCCCACTTCTCAAACCTACTCTGAACCTTCATCTATGCTGTTCTCATTTGCTGCAAGCCACTTCATCTTAGGGACGTGCTTGCACTTTCTGGGCCCACAGCTCTTCCTTGTGGAGAAGCAGCTGAAGTCGGTCACAGGTGCCTTTGCTGACTGGGGATAAATTTCATTTGCTTTATTTTCTGGCACCCCTTCCCACCCTGCAGAAACCTTGCCTTCTTCCAGCTTTCCAAGGAAGAAGACAAGGATTTTTCTATTAAGTTGAGAAGCCTGTTACCCCCTCTCCGGCCCCCAGCCCCCACTCCACCCCCTTTGCTGGCACTTCGGGAGTTTCCCTTTACAGCAAAGCTATCTGGGTTCAGGCTGCTAAAATCAAAAATAGGGCAGCCAAGGAGGGGAGGTTTGACAGGAAGTCCAAATAAGTACTTCCTCCTACCCACCTTTGAACTTCTGAGGCACCTCAACTAAAATAGTCGAGCAAGGGACACAGAGAAAGGGGATGAAAGAGTTTTTTTAAAAAAGAATGAAATTGTCAACTGGGAGGAAGTGGAAAATATTGCTTTTCGTTGCCTTGCACAGGAGGGCTGGCTCATGTTTTCCCCGTGCCGTCTCCCAGGGTGGGGGAGGTCAGAGCTGTGTCCAGGCTTGGGGGCAGGGAGCTCAGTGACTGTCCAGGTAGAGCGGAGTGTGGCCTGCAGGAGGGCTCCTATGGGGTTGCTGTGCGGCCCCCTCCCCACCGCCTCCCGCCCACGGCCTGCAGGAGTGCTGTGAGCGCTGGCGCTCTGCATGGAGGATGCGTTGCGTGGGAGGCAGGTCTCCCCCTGCCTGCACACTCTTTCTGAGGCCGGCTGGTATGGCTGCTAGAGTGTGTGGGCCCCTCTGTCCAGCAGAGCAGTCAGGACCCCTTCCTGGCTCTGCTTGCTCCACCGAACTCTGCCACGTAGTGGAGCCCTTTGCCATCCACAAGGATCCCAGGCATGGAGGGTGCTCCCACTGCCTGCCTTAAGGATGGAGGGGGAAACTGCCCCCTCTCCCTGTGAGGATGACAGCTGCAGCCTTTGCTCCCACGCAGGCCCTCTAGAAAGTTCCAACAGCAAGGCACTTCAGCCTCTGGTGATAAATCTGAGATGTTAAAAAGTTGGTGGGAGTGAGGCTGGGTGGACACGGGCAAGGGCATCCTCCGATTGCCTGTGGTGTCTGTCCCACGTCAGCATCCTCTCAGGGCCACATACCACCACCTTATTCTCTCTCCATGGTCAGGACCCTCTGTCCAAGTCAAATTCAAATAAGCACTTCCTCCCACCCACCTTCTAACTTCTTGTGTTCCTCTCCTAAGAAGGTCAGCGCATTCTTGTCTGTAAAGTCCCTGCTTTCCATTCTCCCCATCCCCTAAGCATCAGCTCCCCAGACTCTTCCCCCAACCCCACACGCAGAAGCTGCAACTCCCTCCCAAGTCTCTTCTAAGGAATTGTGCATTTCTCTCACCTCTAGAATTAGCTGTGAAGGAAGGCAGTTATCTGCCCACCTGATTCTGCTGTGGGTCAGATGGAAAGGGAGGGAGCTGGGAGTCTGGACGTGGCCGGTGGGGTGGAGAGGAGATTTGGGCAATGCTCTGGGCTGCAGTTTGCTGCTACTACATCCACTGTTCCTTCCTAAGCTCTCACAATCTGACACAGCCCTCCCTGCAGGTACTGCTTTCTTGTCCACAGCCTCCACTGGTTGTGCAGTAAAGATTCCTATCCCTCGACCGGACACGGTGGCTCACACCTGTAATCCTAGCACTTTGGGAGGTCAAGGTGGGTGGATTGCCTGAGCTCAGGAGTTCGAGACCAGCCCGGGCAACAAGGTGAAACCCTATCTCTACTAAAAATACAAAAAATTAGCTGGGCGTGGTGGCATGCACCTGTCGTCCCAGCTACTCGGAAGGCTGAGGCAGGAGAATTGCTTGGATCTGGGAGGCGGAGGTTGCAGTGAGCGGAGAGGATACCACTGCACTCCAGCCTGGACGACAGAGTGAGACTCCGTCTCAAAAAACAAACAAACAAACAAACAAAAACAAAAACAAAGAACCAAGAAAAAGAAAAACCATTCCTATCCCAGGAGCCCTGTTTCTGTGTAGGAGCAGAATTGTCTTTTTTTTTTTTTTTTTTTTTTGTTGAGAGGGAGTCTTGCTGTGTCACCCAGGCTAGAGTGCAGTGGCGCCATCTCAGCTTGTTGCAACCTCCACCTCCCGGGTTCAATCATTTCTATCTCAGCCTCCCCAGTAGCTGCAACTGTAGGTGCTCACGCCACCACGCCTGGCTAATTTTTGTATTTTCAGTAGAGACAGGGTTTCACCATATTGGTCAGGCCAGTCTCGAACTCCTGACCTCAGATTATCCGCTCGCCTTGGCCTCCCAAAGTGCTGGAATTGACCCACCACATGACTCCCAGGCATGACCCACTGTGCCCAGCCCCTAGAATGTTGTTTTCATTCTGCTCAGAGATTGTTTGCCTTTTCCCAAATCTTGAGGTGTGTGTCGCAAAGCCTCACAAGGCCTCTGTAACCTTGTTCCTTCATAAGTGCCGAGTTCTCCACCTGGTTGGGGGGAGGGAGAGAGACATGGGCGAGGGTATCCCCACCACTGCTTCAAATTATTGTGCGCTACTGGATCCCCGCCCTCTGTTCTGCTTTATGCTTGAAGGCAACAGACAGATGCTGTACACCGAACTGCTGCCCCTGGCCTCCATGGTCATGGCAGCCCCTCTGTCGTGGGCTGTACCCAGAGGCTGCTGTCATGGCCACCCCATTTTGGAGGTGAGGGGCCTGCAGCTGAGCCTGCACAGGGTCCCACTGGTTCTTCCGGTCTCCTGAGTCTCTCTTGGGGGCTAACTAGCCCAGTCTCCGGAACTTCAGGAACCCTCCAGCCAGAGACAGGAGATGTGAAACTCATGAGTGTTGAGAAATCAGCAAGGCCTGAGGAAGAGGAAAGGCTCCAGGCCTGAAGCAACATGCTTCCCCTTGCACCAGCTGCCCTTTCTGAGGAATGGGCTTGTGGTTCTGTGAGGAGGGGACACCAAATGCCCGCCTCGTGCAAAGTGCTGCACCCTTTACTGAGCTTGTTCAGATTGACATCCTCTCTTTCTCCTCACCAGAGGCCACAGAGAAGAAACTGCTCAGGCTCTGGAGACAGACTGGGTTTGAATCCCAAGTCTACTTTGGGCAGTTTCTGTAACATCTCAGAGCCTCAAGGTGGCAAATGGCCAAGGACAGGAGCTCTGGACTCACATCAACTTTGGAAGAGTCCTGGATGCACCCCCTACTCTGGATTCAGAGGGCAAGTAGTTCACCTCTTGGAGCCTCAATTTTCTCTTCTGTAGAGTAGGAGCAATAATAGTGCCAACAATTAAGACAGTCAGGAAGAAGTTCTTAGCTTGTGCTCTCTGGCGCATAGGAAGAGGTCAAGGCATCATGTCTCTTATGTTTCTCAAAGTCGCCATTATTGTCATCCAGGTTTCTCAGCTGCTTTGTCTGTCTTCTAAATGAGCTCCATGGATCCTCCATCTTGGCCACATTAATTAGATAATTATTTCTAAAGGAGCCTAATATTTAGTGATACCTTCATTACAACTGCTTTTCTGTAGATTTTTCTTATCCTGAGTGGGGTGAACATCATTCAAAAAATTAGGCCAGTCTTGGTGGCTCACACTTATAATCCCAGCGCTTTGTAATGCCAAGATGGGAGGGTCGCTTGAGACCAAGAGTTCAAGACCAGCCAGGAAAACAAAGCAAGACTCCATCTCCACAAAAAAGTAAAAATAAAAAAATCAGCTGAGCGTGGTGGTGCATGCCTGTACTCCCAGCTACTTGGGAGGCTGAGGTGAGAGGATCACTTGATCCCAGGGGTTCGAGGTTACAGTAAGCTATAATTGTGCCACTGCATTCCAGGTTGGGCAATAGAGGGAGACCCCATCTCTAAACAAAAAAACAAAAGCAAATAAAAAGAAGAAATGAAAATAAAATAAAGTAAAATTGCTTCTACTTTTAAGGATGATCTGGAATGTTCCTTTTCATAGGTGGCATGTGTTTTGAGAGAGGGAGAGAGAGAGAGAGATTGATTGATCCAGGTCAGGAATGTCCTCCCTTTTACTCCATCCTCCACAGCCCTGCTTAAATCCCAGTTAATTCCATGACATCTTCTGTGCTTACTGTACTTCAAAGTGATTTCTCTCTCTCTTTCTCTTCAAATGGCTTTTTATTGTTCACTGCTATGTTAGTGATTTGAAAGACCAGGTGACCTCTCACCCATGACGGAGCTTTTGTACAGCAGGGCTGTGCTTTATACAGAATGATCAGCTACCAAGAGCTCTTAGATGCGGCCCAGGAGCAATGGCTCATGCCTGTAATCCCAGCACTTTGGAAGGCTGAGGCGGGCGGGTCACCTAAGGTTGGGAGTTTGAGGCCAGCCCAACCAACTGAGATAAACCCCGTCTCTACTAAAAATACAAAAGTAGCTGGGCATGGTGGTACATACCTGTAATCCCAGCCACTCAGGAGGCTGAGGAAAGAGAATCGTTTGAAACTGGGAGGCAGAGTTTGTGGTGAGCCGAGATGGCACCATTGCACTCCAGCCCGGGCAACAAGAGTGAAACTCCGTCTCAAAAGAAAAAAAAAAGGAAGAAAGAAAGAAAGAAAGAAAGAAAGAAGGAAGGAAAGGAAGGAAGGAAGGAAGGAAGGAAGGAAAAAAAGAAAGAGCTCTTAGGTGTGAGGCCCTGCAAGGAGCAAATGGCCTGGGCTACCTTCACTGATGCCCTCAGCACCTTCTAAGGTGAGGCTAACACCAGCTCACATTGATGAGCTGGTGCTGGGCCTGGAGCAAAATGTGTATTTCATTTAAGCTGCCCACCAGCTTGTGAGGCTGGTGCATTACAATGACGGCGGGGCTCCTCAGAGTGTGTATAAGACAGAAACTGTGCATGGCCAAAGCTATGCTTGAAAACCCTCAGGGAGGCACCACCTTAAGGACCAACATAGCATCACTTAGTAAAGGCAATAGCCTTGGAACAGATGACTCTGTGTGTGTGTGTGTGTGTGTGTGTGTGTGTGTAGCATTAGATGAAGTAGTAACTTATGTTTAGAGGTTGCCTTATTGCACAAATATAGTTGCTTTTACACACTGGACTCACCTTCTGCCAATAAGTTGTTCAATTATGAGAAATAAACAATGTCTGAAACTAAGAAAATGGCAGATTCTCACCTTCTATCTCCAGGGAATGTGCTCTTTGGCTAGAATATATAGCAGAATCAATAGTGAATAAAACATATTGTGGAAACAATAGTGAATGGAATATATGACACTATCAATAGCAATCATTAAGTTTTTTTGCTTTTTAATTTTTCTTTTTAGGTTTGTCTGGTTAAATGCATCTAAGTTTCATGTGTATATGAGGAATCACTGTTTTCCTATTATACAAATTTGGAAACTGAGATTCCCAGCTTTTAAGTCCTTGCCTAAGGTTGCATAGCACAGAAATAGTCACATCAGAAACTGAGCCCTGTCCGCACAGTGCAGCACTTTGTTCAGCCCTGGGTGCCTGACTCACTCATTCCTTGAGGACCCTCTCATGACAACTGTAAATAGGCAGCTGAAAGAATCCCAGTGATGGTGGGAGGGGAAGGTGGTTGGAAAGCATTAAAAGACCACGCTCCAGCAATTCACTGATGTGGGAAATTGTCTGTATTTCAGGTCAACCATCAGCATAGATTTTGGTCTGCAAAGCCCCAGCTGAGCAAGCATGCCGTGTAGACATACAGGTGCCCAGAGTTTAAAGGAAAAATACTCAGACTCACACTGGAGTTTAAGATCCCTTCATTGCCTCTCCTACTGGGTTGTAGTGACTGGAGTCAGTGGGGAATTACCAACCCTGGGGCTCTCTCTGCATCTCAAGCCCCCAGAGCTGGGCTTCCTTGTTTACTTATTTAGAGCCCAGCAGAGGAAGTGGTAAAGGAAACTAGCTGAGTCGTTTTCTGAGAAGAGACCATATTTGTTCGCAGAGGAAGTTGTTGCTTTCTGGGATCTGGCTACGGCAGAAAAGACATCGGCTCCAACAAGGGTGTTCCACAGGGTAGCAGGGAGTTGGAAGAGCCAAGAAAGCCTCTGAGCTCTGGATTTGAGCTTCTCTGCCCATGGGTGCAGCGCCCATGCTCAGCTTGTGAGCTTCCTCCCGGGAGAGCAGCCATGGCACTGAGGAATGTGCCCTTTCGCTCAGAGGTCCTGGGCTGGGACCCTGACAGCCTTGCTGACTATTTCAAGAAGGTGAGCCTTGCTCTTGTGTGAGTGGTCATGAGGATAGTGCCTTTGGTGGGCTGAACTGAGGCTTGACAATGGAACTGGGGCAGAATGTGGGAGGTGTATTAAGATAGCAATGGTACCCTATGGCAACTTTACTGGTTGAGTGAGCGCCATATAGACTGCTGAGTTTTCCTGGCAATGAGTTCTGGAGAGAAGGATGTGAGCAGGAGCCCTCAAATGAGTATGTGCCTATTATGTGCTAGGGTTTGAATTCAGTGTTTCACAGGCACCGTCTCATTTAATGCTCCCTACTGTCCTGTGAGGTCAGCATTGTTATCCCCTTGACTCAGCTGTAAAGTCAGCTCAGGAAACTGAAATGGTCCGAAGCCCTAGGGACCACATGTGATAGAGGCAAGATTCAAGTCACACCTATCTGGTTTTAAAGTCCATGCTCTGAGATGCAGAGAACTGTTGCAACTGCTAATGAGATCAACGCTCCTTACTAGAAAGGGGAGACATGGTGTCCTGGAGGCAGGAGAAAGAATAGGCCGGACACGGCATTTAGGCTTTCACTGCTCAAAACCCTGAGGGGGGTCCTCAAGCTCCTGCTTGGGGCAGAGTCTCCTTGTAGCTTTATGAGAGTCTTGTGAAGCAGGCCAGAAAACTGATATGAGCCCCAATTTATAGCTATGAAAACTGAGATCCCTAGAGGGGAAGAGGCTTGTGGCAGTGCTGGGACCAGAATGTTGCTGTCCTGTCTTCTGGGCTTAGAAGAAAGACTGAAGGATCCCTGTGCTTGGTCATTGGCAGAAGGGGACAACACATCTGCTTGGGCAGATCTCAAGCCACATGACTTAGTTAGGGTCCCTCTACCCTGACCATGCGGTAAGATGCCTTGTGAGAGACATTTAAGCTTCTGACACCCTCATCCCTGCAGGCTGGCATCAGATTCTGTTGACATTCCAGACTGTCATAAAGATGAGATTGTAAAGCTAAGATGGTAGAAGTCATCTAATTCAGCTTCCTGTTTTTCCTGGGGAAATTGAGATTCAAGTGGGTAGACGAGGTTCCCAGGACATATAGCCAAACCTGGAGTCTACGCAGTTCCAAGGCATTTATAGTCACAGCTGTTCTACCCCAACCTGAAGAAGAAAATGTGAACATGTTAAACTAGGTGTGGTATGGTAGGGGTGCAGCTCACAGATCCTGTTTTTTTTGGGTTTTTTTGGCCACATTTAGTGCTTTCATTTCTGTTTTGTTCCTTCTGCAAGGTCATAATAAACTTAGGTTTCAGCAAATATTGTTGCACAACTGGTTTTTTGAAGGTTGTTTCTAAATATCTTTCTCAAATATAGACCAAATAAGATAGGGCAACAAGGTAAAATTTGCCAAGAAGGAATAAAGTTGCATGTTACCTCGTTACCTCGGTAAAGGAAAAAGAAAGGAATTGAGAATTATGAAGAGAAAGACTTGAAATGGGCTGAGAGGCACAGACAGGCCTGACCTTCAGGTGTGACCAGGAGAATTACACAATCCAATTGAGCAACAGAGAATTGATCCCTAAAACTCCCATCAGTACAGGGAGATGGACCATGGGTCAGGGATGGTATAGGAAGACCTCTGTGCCTGAGCTGGGGGAAGGGAGAGTTTTCTTCCTGGATATCTCAGACCCCAGGACAAATCTACAGCACCCAGGCAGGTTCCTTCTTCTGGCATAAATGGACTGAGGGGAGAAACTAGGAGCTGAGGTGAATCTGTGATCCTGGAAGTCCTAGTCTCTCCACAGACTTGGATAGAAACCCCTCAGATTCTGAGTACCTCAGCCCCCTGAAAGAAAATACCAAATGAATGGACCGCAGAGTTGTTTAGGAATGGATCTCAGCCATCAATCATGACATGTAAAGGATTGATCTGCAGATGCAAACTCTACCCAAGTAGTGGGGTCAGGCCTCTCCTGGAGACGCCTCCCTTGGAGTCACCTCCTGAGTCAGCTCTGGAGTCAGACACACCTTGCCCTGGCTCTGCCACCTGCTAGCTTGGCAACTTTCCCATAGTTGCTTTGCTTCTCTGTGCCTCAACTTCCTCATCAGTGAAATAGAGATATGAACAGTAACTAACTCCGTGGGCTGGTTGTGAGGATTAAAGGAAATGATGGGTGTAAGGCACTCAGCAGACAGATGGGTCCTAATTCATGTTCCATCTGCCCTTTTTCCTTCTCTATTAACTGGCTCCTAGCTGGGGACACCAATGCAGACTGGTGGGATTTTGTGTCTTCTTGTCTCTGACATGTGTACCTCATCCTGTGTCTGGAATATAAGCTCCTGAGGACTGAGACCACGTTGTATATTTGTTCAATCTGTCCAATTCCTTTTGACTTGCAGGAGAACGTCTTTGGGTCATGCAGTGGAGAGGCACTGGCTCAGAGCTATGTGTCCTAATCCTAGGTGGGGTCCCAGCTGGTATCCCAGCATACTGTGTGACCTTAGACCAGCCTTTTTGCCTCTAGAGGCCTCAGTCTTCCTTACTACAAATCCAGTTAACTTTTCTGGACCGCTTTATGCTCCTTAAAAATACAGATTTGAGGTCCACAAGCCCAGATCTTGCTGGAGCAGAATCAAATGCCTGGGTCCCAGTCTGCAGGACTCTCTGCTGATCTAGACACAAAGTTAGCACTCTTCAAAATCATCTGGTTTATCTGATAATGATAACAGTGAGGATGATGAATTAAAGGCAGTTGACTCTTCCAAGAACCACTTACCCTCCACTGCCTGTACATAAAGGGGATACCAGGGCTCCACAGATGCGACATGCTTTCAATATCAACTTCTAAGTCAGCTTTCTGAGTATGATATTCATCCCGCCCTTCCAAGCTAAGACATCACAACAATTGTATTTATTCTTTGGATTTGTCAGCTATAAGATAAAAAGATGGTTTAAAATGTGCTCCAAAAGAAGGCTGCCACAAACCATGAGCCCCCCCCCCAACCCCCACCCCTTGTGAGGAGAACCTGGGATCCTCAAGGAGAAACATTTAACCTTAAATGCTCCACCTCAAAGCAGCAAGCTGAGAGATACTTCAAATGTGAACATTTATGCTGTTGAGGACAAGTTGAAACCAGCACTTCATTTGATTGCTGATTGGTTTAGGAAAATAACCAAGGTCTTAAAAATGCTCATTCATATGGATCCTATATAACTCTGTTCTGAGATTCTGACTTAAACAATTTATCTCAAAGAGGGAGGAAAAAGTTTTGCAAAATAGTATCCATGATGGTCTATATTTTGATTGGGATGATGTACTGCAAATAAATGAAGCTGCATTTTCATTTGCTCATTTTACTTACCATATATAAGTTATACTGTTATTAAAAGGGGAATATTTCTGAAAGAGACATTAAAGCCTGTTCTGAAACCTGTCACCTAAAATCCATGGAACCTCATGCAAGTTACTTGCTGTCTGTGTCTCTCATTCCCCATCTGCAAAATGTGAGGGTAAAATGATTGAAGACTAGTTTAACCACTTGGACCAGTGCCTGCCATACAGAAAGCTTTCGATAATTGTTAGTCATTTTTATTATCATTATTGAAACAGCAGTTTGGTAAATAATCTAAACGCCCAGCAATAAGGGAATGATTAAATAATGTTGTGGTCATTAAAAATAATGTTTAAATTGAGTTTGCATAACACTAGGCAGTGTTTATATTATCCTTTCAGGTAATTTAAGAGAAAAAAAAGTCAGGATAATGAGATTGAATCTAAATCATAACCTCAATTATGTTTAGAAACATGCTAGGAAGAAAGCATTGAAAGAAACACTGAGGTTGTCTCTGGGCATCGAGACAATGGATGGTATTTCTTTTCTTCTTTCAGCCCCTCTCTACCTTCTTGAGGAGCATAGGGCAGAGCTCTGCATGCCTTGAAGGCAGTCTTTCTGGAAGGGTTGGCCCTGAAGCCTTAGAGCAAGGCAATTTCTCCATTTCAGGCAGTCCCAAGGGGGTAGTGAAAGCGAGGCTGAGGTGGGGACTGGGCCCTCTGTTAGCCAAGGGAGGGCAGTGGGGAGCCTGGCTAGCCACAAGTACCGCAAAGTGCTAAGTTTCTGGGGTAGACAAGGGAGAGGAACCAATGGTATGAGCCTGCCCGTCACTGACAACACCTTCCTCTTCTCTTTGCAGCTCAACTATAAGGACTGTGAGAAGGCAGTGAAGAAGTACCACATCGATGGGGCTCGCTTCTTGGTAAGCTCTGGCTAGTCCAACACACAAACCAAGACTGTTCGGCACTTTTCCCCACGGCTGCAGGGCCAACTGCCCTACCCTTTCCCCGGGGACACCCATGGTCAATGCCTGTCTTTAGGATCCCCACACAGCCCTTTGCCTTCTCCAGAAATTTGGTAGGGCCCCCTCTCTCACTACCTCTCAGGATCCTACCATCCAGAATCCCTCTCTGATCTTCCACTTCCACTTTAAAGAGGAATCCAAGTATAGTAAAAAAAAGTCTGGAAAATCTATTTAAATGCCATCCATCCTTTGAGAAGCCCAAGGGGAAGAAGGACCATATGGGCGAACAGAAGCTTCTCACTTCCCATTTCTCACTCTGGAGCACATACTCATGAGTGAAATAAAGGATGGCATCCCCCTCATTGTTTCAATTACTTCCTTCTTTCTCACTACCAGATTCATAAAGCTGATATTGTATCAAACACACATGTGATATGGCTGTCTCCACTGTATTATACTTCAAAAAGCTTGAAGTCTAAGACCAAGGTGCAGATGTATATTAAAGACTAAGCCATTAAAGGGAAAATGATGCAGCTTTAATGGTGGGGACAGAGGTGCTAGGTTGTGGTCGGGGAGGTGGTTTGAGCATTTTCCCTGAAATGACACCTTTGCCCATGGGTTAAGAAAGACCCTGACTGCACCAACCCATCTTTTCTGGGAACTTTGCTTTACTCTTTGAAAACAAGACTTCAAGGGTCTCATGGGCGTAGATGTTCCTAATTTAAATTCAGAGTGGGGAGAGTAAGCTAAGTTGTGTCTCCCTGTAAGACATTGTCAGTAAGGGAACTTGACCATGAGACTTCAGGCCATTTGGACGAGACCAGAGAGATCACAGCTCCAGCTTGACCCCAGAGAACACCAATCCATTTCTTATATTACATCTCTGCTACCAACATCTTCTTGAATTCCTTCAGTGATGGTGAGCTTGCCACTACCCACAGTCATCTGGCCCTTTCTAGGCAGCTCTCAAGTCTTATGCTGAAACTAAACTGTGCTCCTATTGGTCTGAGTTTTGCTTCCAGGTGCCATGTAAGACATGTTTACTCACTGTCCACCTAAATCATTCATTCATTCGCCTATTGGTTCACTTGACAAGTAGTTTCCTGAGCTACTTTTACGTACTGGAGAGCATTATAGGTGGTGGGGATAGAGAAATGGTTAAGATACGATTTCTGCCTTCTAGAAACTTGTTTTATAGCAGAAACATATGTTCAGAAAGGTTTCCAACTACCTCATTTGCAGATGAGGAAACACATGCAGAGGTGTGATGTGATTTGTTCTATGTCACAGACCTCGTAATTGAACTAAAGCATACACTTAATTTAGTCTAATACCATTTGAGTTTTTAACAATATTTTTTATTCGTAGTGAGATTTGAGTCAGTAGAACTCCTGGAGTTTTAGTGCTATTCTTGCAAATTATTGCTAAACCCAAATATTTCATTCTGGTGCTATTAGCACTGAGAACAGAGACTTATCACAGTTGAACAGAAAGGGAGGAAGACATCTTTGCAGATGGTGCCTGCGAGGCCCTGTTGCCTGGGTCACCCTGAGCAAGCACTTGACCTCTCTCAGCCTGCCTTGCTTCCTACCCTGTTGACTGAGCACAGTGGACTGGGTCATAGTGGGTGATGACCCCTCCCAGCTCTGTGATTCCCCACAACAGTCCCAGTGGGAGTGTCAGGCCTGGTAGAACAGGGTTGTTTGAGAGATGGTATCTAGGCAGCTATGTTTCCTCTGCTCCAATCAGTCCTCTATCAGTTCTTCAGACAATGTGGCACATTCTGTTCATTGTATGAAGAGGAGGAAGTGGAAAGTAGGGTGATAGGAACCAGAAGAAAGGAAGCAGAATCCAGTGCCTGTCCCAGCAACTGGGAGATGTAAAGGCAGCTTCTGCTGAAACCCACCCTCCACCACAGGTGTGCTGGATACAACTGGGGACGCTTGATCTAAGCTCTGATTACTCATCTATCACCCTTTCCAGCTCTGTAATTCCAGGGCCACTCTGCTATTGAAGGCAAAAGTGAAAGGCCCTAGTTATTTTCCTAACTTCCTTCCTTCCTTCCTTCTTTCCTTCCTTCCTTCCTTCCTTCCTTCCTTCCTTCCTTCCCTCCTTCCTTCCTTCCCTCCTTCCCTCCTTCCTTCCTTCCTTCCCTCCTTCCTTCCTTCCTTCTTCCCTCCCTCCCCTCCCTTGTCCTCCCCTCTCCTCTTCCCTCTTTCCCCTTTCCTTTCCTTCCCTTTCTTCTTTCTTCTCCCTCTCTCTTTCTTTCCTTCCTTCCTTCCCTCTCCCCATCTCTTTCTCTTTCTTTCCTTCTTTCTTCTTTCTTTCCTTCCTTTTTTCTTTTCTTCTTTCTTTCTTTTCTTTCTTTCTTTCTTTCTTTCTTTCTTTTCTTTCTTTCTTTCTTTCTTCTTCCTTCCTTCCTTTTCCTTCTTTTCTTTTCTTTCTTTCTCTCTCTCTCTCTCCCTTCTTTCTTTCTTTCTTTGCCATTTTTGTTTTCCACTGAAAAGGATAGATCCTTATCTGGTAGAAGCTATGCTTCTACAAGGTATAAAAAGAAGATAAAAGGAGCTTGAGACCTGTGTCAGCTGGGAAGGCATGTGACCCATGTTGCAGAAACCTGACCACAGAGGCCTAACCAAATAAGGGTCAGTCTGTTTCAAGTAATAAGAAATGTATAGGGGGGTGCTTGGCGATGGTGAAGGAAGTCATCAAGACCTAGCCTTCATCTAACCTATGGAAAAGCCTGTGACTTCTGTCCTAATGGTTATGAGTTGGCCACTTCACCTCTAGGCATCATATCTCCAGGGAGATATGGGAGAAAGGCAGGGAGGAGGGGAGAAAGGCAAAGAGGAGAAGGTGTATGGTGAACAGTAAATGCATGCTCCCTTTTTTCCAGGAAAGTAGTAACTTTTCCAGGAGCTCCATCCAGCAGACTGTGGTTGTATCTTACTGTCCACAGCAGAGTCATGTGACCTCCACCCTCTGCAAGGGAGTCTGGGGAGTTAAATATTTTGAACAAGCACATTTCTGCCCTGAATGAAATCCAGGTCTTCCCTTCCGACATAGGGCACGGGGGCCCTCAAAAGGATCAGGCATGGTAGGATGGAGGTTTGCAGGAAGAAAATAGATTATGGATGTCATAGAGTGGAATTCCAGCCCCAGCTCATTCCCCACGAGTGGAAATCCCCTTCATATCCCTGAGCCTCGGCTTTCTCACTTGCGGAATGGGAATGCTGGTAACTCCTGCATCACAGAGTTGATGTGAGGATTCACTAAGGTGTTAAGAGGCAGAGGCCCAGGGTTAGTTCTTGACAAATATGAGTTTCTTTCTCCTCTCCCTTCTCAGTTCCCTCAGGAAAGCCTTTGCATGGCATCCCCATATCTTGAGAATTCTACCAATAACCCTGGTGAAAGAGGCTCTCCGGGGTGTGATGTCGGTAAAAGAGGCACGCAGTGCTCCAGGCTGGCTTCTCTGCAGCTGACCTTGTGGAGACTGAGAGGGCCTGAGGTCTGGGGTGTAGGGAAGAGGTCACAACATGGCCAAATGCAGCCCACAAAACGAGTTGTTTGGTTTCACAGATTTAGCTCTCACAGTGTTTTAGTCAAAATTATTTGTCAACATTTGGAACTCAGAGCATTTCACATAAAACCCAGATTTAAGGATTCCCTTTGAAAAAGCAGCTCCAGCAACACCAGGCCCACAGGCTTTTAGGCAAAACATCTAGAGGCTGCCCACTTTGGTAGGGTGGGTGGGCCGGGAGCTTTCTCCTCCGTTTGCCACAGTCCCCGCCACTCCCTATATTGTTTCACATATCACTCTTCCCCTCCTACCCAAAGCCCTTTCTGTGGGTTGTAACCTGCCTGCCATATGTGTCTTCATTTCAGAACCTGACAGAAAATGACATCCAGAAGTTCCCCAAGCTCCGGGTGCCGTAAGTACTCCTCCAACTCTATAGGTGATCTGGGAGCAGAGGTGGGAATAGGGAGTAGTGTGAGTGGGGGCTGGGTCGGCTCTATGTCATTGTTGGCTTGAAATAAGAAAGCAAGTAGGGGCCGGGCACGGTGGCTCACGCCTGTAATCCCAGCACTTTGGGAGGCCGAGACGGGTGGATCACAAGGTCAGGAGATCGAGACCATCCTGGCTAACATGGTGAAACCCCGTCTCTACTAAAAATACAAAAAATTAGCCGGGCGCGGTGGCGGGCGCCTGTAGTCCCAGCTACTCAGGAGGCTGAGGCAGGAGAATGGCGTGAACCTGGGAGGCGGAGCTTGCAGTGAGCCGAGATTGCGCCACTGCACTCCAGCCTGGGCGACAGAGCGAGACTCCGTCTCAAAAAAAAAAAAAAAAAAAAAAAAAAGAAAGCAAGTAGGAAGGATGAGGGCAAGGGCAGGATGTGGGGAACAGAAGTTACATGAAGAGCTGGAAAACAGAAGTCACAGATCCAGCCCAGCTGGCGACCTGGATGCTCTTGCCAAAAACAAGCTCAACTTTGGCCCGTGTTTTCATTTCTTCTCTTCTCATGGGGTGCTTGGGCCTGTGAAAATAGCACCAGTGTCAAGGTTTCATTGTGGCGTCACCATTGACTCAGTGATGGCTTAAGTTTTCTTGACCTCCATTTCTCACACAGTAAAATGAGAGCTGAACCAGATGACAGCAATGGACATGATTATGTGTCGATACTGAGTGCTGCCAGGGAGGTTATGTTGAGAAGAATCCCAAGGAAAGGGAGCTGTGATTCATTATTCATGTCTGCCATAGGTGCTGAAATGGGAAGTTGCCGTATGCATGTCATGCCATGTATTTTTCATCCCTCTAGTAAAGGTCTCACACACTCAAATACCTGCAGGAGCCCACTATAAATGTGTAAAATTGGCACACAAAGCCCTGTTGTTTTGTTTTGTTTTATCATCATTGGACAAAACAGTGGTAAACATTGTGTATGATGAAATATTTCTCCATTATAAGAAAAATAATAGCACAGTTATCATATGATGAAAAAAGTAACCATCGCAAAGCCTCATTGTTGGTGAAACAATAGTGAATGGTGGGGACTGTGGCAAATCAGATATCATATGTTCCATTCAAAGAGTGCAGCAGCTCCTCAGCTCCAGTCAGTGTGGACCCAACAATGTCCAGTCTTCAAATTTATCAAGAATAACTAGAAACATGGGTTTCATGTGATATATCTCAATTTTTAAAGATTGGTTCAAATGTTTTAAATATTGTGAAGGCCACAGTAAACACACCTAAGGGCTACATATAGTCTGTGTGTTACCAGTTTGAGTTCTCTTCTCTGGACATTGTATAAGGACCCTTCTCTTACTCTAAGGGTCTCAGAGCTCATCATAATAAAAGGGAGTAGGCCAAAGGACTAGGAGGTGGGGAGATCTCATGAATAGGTAAGAATGCTGGCGGCTCAATTAAGGAGACTATTTTTAGCATGACTATAGGCTTTCCCTTGTCTGGAAGCGGGAAGGAAAAGAGAGGAATAAGGATTTGCCTTTGGTGCTGTCTATCTCCAGGGACACATGTTGTTGAAGATGGCTTGAGCTTTCTAAGGATATCTAACCACATGTGGCTACTTCAATTTAAATTAAATTTAAAATTCATTCCCCTGAGGCACTAGCCACATTTTAATAGCTATGTATAGCTGGTGACTACTATGCTGGAGAGTACAGATATGGAACATTTCTATGTTTGCAGAAATGCGATGTTGTAGAGATAAATCATAGTTGTTTGCAAAATAGGGATCTTTACACACAGGTATCAGAATTGGTGGCTGGTGGGCCAGTCCCAGGCTGCAGGTGTAAGTTTGGTGACCACTGCTTTGAAATCAGGAAAAATTTCACAAAATCCAGCCTCTTTAGAAACAAGTGAAAGATGTGGCAATTGAGGGCATATATTCTACTGTGGCAATAGTCAGCCCAATCTGATGTCTGCTGCCTGTTTAGTTGGGATTTGTGCTCCCCAGTTCACCAGGGTCCCACCATTCCCTGAGGGATCATCCTAAGGTGCGTCAACCATTTATTTCATATCATGGCTTTCAAAAAAGATGAAACAACAGGGATCAGATTTACTTTCCCACCTGAAATAACCAAATAACCAGGCAAAATATATGAAAGAGCAATTTTCAAGACATTGGGCATCAGACACCGAGGGATGGAAAACAAAGGCGGTGAAGCCTGTGGTTGCTTGCTGCTTTGAGAATCTCCAGGCCATGGCACAGGGAGCAGGGAACACGGTGCCGGGTCTGGTGGACGACTTGAGTTGAGGAGGCAGCAGAGAGTCCAGGAGCCTAGAGTTCATTCAACAGGTGTCAGAGAGGAGAGAGCTACATAGAGACAGCATTCTGGAGAGCTTCAGAGGGGCCCCTCTTTAGCAGAGCACAGATCAGTCCATGCATGAAAGAAGAGACTACCTGTAGGTGGCAAAAGAACTACCCAACAGTACTGGAGGAAAGAGTAGCCACTCACAGGGCTGGAAATGGTGCCTTTCCAGCATGACTGGAAAACCTGGAGATTCACAGTCATTGGGTAGCATGCCTAGAAGGATCTTGCCTTAGTAGTGGGGAATAATTAGCCCTAATCTAAAAATTGTTCTGATCCTGGCTAGAAAACCTTAAAAGAAAGACCCAAAAGAAACAAACTGCTTCTAAGTAACTTAACTACATCTCAGAACAAAACTTAAAACTATTTATAGGAATGTAAAAATATTCACTACCCAACAAATTAAATTTATGATATTAGGCATCTAATCAGAGACTAACAAGCATGCAAATGAGCAGGAAAATATAACCCACAACGAGGAGAAAAACTAAAACATCAAAACTGACCCATAACTGACACAGAGATTAAAATTAGCAAACAAAGAGAATGTTGAGTGTATTTCATGTGTTCTAAAAGTTAAATTTAGGCATAGGAAATTAAAAAAAAAAAAACCCAACAGAACCTCTAGAAATGTAAACTATAAAATCTGAGATTAGAAATACACTGCTTGGGATTCACAGCAGATTAGACATTACAAAAGAAAATAGTAGTAAACATGAAGATACGGTAATAGAAATTGTCCAAATTGAAACACACAGAGAAAAAAACTAAAACAAAACACTGAAAAGAGCATCAAGGGACTGGGTGCGGTGGCTCACACCTGTAATCCCAGCACTTTGGGAGGTTGAGGTGGACGGATCACCTGAGATCAGGATTTTGAGACCAGCCTGGCCAATATCGCAAAACTCCATCTCTACTAAAAATACAAAAATTCACTAGGTATGGTGGCAGGTGCCTGTAGTCCCAGCTAGTCAAGAAATTGAGGCAAGAGAATCACTTGAACCTGGGAGATGGAGGCTGCAGTGAACTGAGATTGTGCCACTGTACTCCAGCCTGGGTGACAGGGCAAGACTCCATAAAAAAAAAAAAAAAAAGCATCAACGAATTTTGGGACACTTTCAGAGAGCCAAATATATGTCTAAAGTCCCCAAAGGAGAGGAAAGAATATGTATGTGAGTGGGGTAGAAGAGACAGAAATAAAACACTTGAAGACATAAAGGCTAAAAATGTTGCAAACTGGATGCAAATTATAAACCCACAGATCCAAGAGGCTCAACGAACCCCAAATGTAAGAAATAGGAAGAAAACTAGCTCTGAGGTACATCATAATCAAATTGCTCAAAATTAATGATAAAAAGAAAATCTTAAAAGCAGTCAGAAAAAAAAGAGACATGTTACATACAAAGGAACAAATGTAAGGATCACAGCAGCTTTCTCGAAAGTAAAAGAGCAAAAGAAAAATATTGTCAACCTAGAGTTCAATACTAGGCAAAAATATCTTTCAAAAATGAAGACGAAATAAAGACTTTTTCAGACACACAGAATCTGAACTGTACTGCCACAGGTGCTTTTTAAAAGTCCTTCAAGCAGAAAGGAAGTGACACCAGCTATTAACTGGACATGTACATAGGAATGAAGAATGCCAGAAATGGTAACTGTGTAGGTCTATGTATGTACATGGCCCTTGAGGGCATTTGAGTTTGCATCTTGTGGTCCCTATACAAGATTAATAGTTCCATAATACTTTAGTTATTTAGTGAACTGCTATTAGATAACTACAATGTGTTAGGCCTTTGTTAAAATTACTCAGGCTACAAAGATATGGGACAGAATCCTCATCCTCAGGACACTCACATTCTAAAGGGAGGTCAGATAGACAAGCAAAGCAATTATACTACAATTACAACAGTGCAATGGTGCATGCATGCACAAGTTCAAGCGCTAGCAGGAAGGCAGGAGTAATTTTCCCCAGAGTATTCAGGGCAGACAAGGGAGGAAGGGACCCTAAGTTAAATCTCGAAATAGGAAGGATGGTTTGTAGGACATTCTAGAAATGGGAACATATTACAGAGGCACCACTCAGTGTGCCTGGCGGAACGGCCAGTGGGGCAGAGCAGCTGGGGCGTATACCTGGGGGAGTGGACAGCAAAGAGGCTGAAGTGACTGGTTGGGGGCCGTGTGCCACAATTTATCAAGGTCCCATGAGTCGTTCTCAGGAGCCAGAGAGTGTTGGTGAAGTAAGCATCAAGGTGAATTTGTGTCTTATCTCTGTCCAGGACATGTAAGTGATGATTTGGAGGACAGCCCAGCTGGGGACATGGGACCAAGTTAGTTGGTAGTGACCAAGATCCTGCCAATGAGCTAAGAGCCTACCCTAGCGCTGTGTGAAGATGGGAGGATGGAAGAGATTTAATCAGAACAGTGGAAGGACAGAGATAAAGAAGTCACTTTCAACTTGGAAGATACTTTTTCACCTTAAGGCTAAGCTCAGCTGATGTCTTCTGGCTTTTTTGAGAGCTTGGAGAAGGTGGCAGGGGTGGGAAATGGCTTCTGGTTAGCGTGAACGGGAGAATTAGAAACATGTTGCGAACGGGCTGGGGTGGGATATTTCTTTAGCTCTCTGAAAACTGAAACAGAAACTTGGCCTGTGATGGAATCCCCTCCTCCTATGTGTTTGAATGTGCCCCCTAGAAAGACTATGAGGCCTGCCCACAGAACATGAAAGGTTAACGTGGAGAACGATGGAGAAGATATCAAGGGAAGGTCCAGGCTGCCCTAATGAGGTGACTTAGAGACTCACTGTCCCTCTTGGCAGAAGTGTGTAACAAGGACCAATTCCAGCTCTACTTCCAATGACTTATGTGACCTGGGACACATCCCTCGACCACCCTCAGCTTCCTAAACTATAAGAGGAAAGGATGGGTTACAGAGACTGTACAAGCCCACCAATTTTAAGTGCTATTATTTTGAGTATAAACAGGCAGATAGGAGAGCTTAGTGAGAAAAAGCTCAGGCTCTGAGGTCAGATGCTTGAAATCCAATCCTTCCATTCACAGGCCGTAGACTTGAGGGCAAGTTAGCTCAGCTCTCCGAGCCTCTGCTTCCTCATCTATATAATGTGAATAATGATAGAACCTACCTCAGAGGATTAATGGGAAAATTAGGGGAAATATTGGGAAAATAACAATATGCACTGAATAAGTGTTGGCTATTCTTGCTTTATGTAAAATCCCAATTAGAGCAATTTTAGTTTTTAACTATTCTATCTTTCTGGAGAGGAGAGATTAAAGAATAGAGAGGACGGAGGGTTTTGGAGTGAGGGAGATCCAGGCTCTAAAGCTGACTTTGCCTCCCACCAGCTGTAGGACCTCGGAGAAGTCATTTAAGCAATCAGCCTCAGCTTCCTTGTCTGTAAAAGAGAAAAGAGCTAACTTCTAAGGAATGGGGAACATTAAAGGAGGCAGCAAACATAAATTGCCTGGTGCTGTCCTTGATACTTACAGGTGTTCAATACTTTATTCATTCCAGCCCTTGTACACAGGTTTATTTGTCTTGATCATTACCCCAAAGGCCTTTGGAAAAGAAATTGTGTTCGTGTACAGAAAACCAAAACAATATTACACTCCTCTGAATGTCTCTATTTCCTTCCCTGATGCTTACAATATAAGTATTAAATAGATTTTTAAGAAGGTAAGTTGTGGTGAGGAAGATTCTGTCAGCCTGAAAATACTGTCACTCTCTCAGGACATGGTTGATCCCAAGACACCTCCAACATTGTAAAGGTGGAGGATTTTTAAAGAAAAAGAATGAAGGCTCCCTTTATAGGGCCTAGGTTGACCCTCATGTACAGCTGACGACAGTCTGGTTAAATCAACAGAATACATGAATACATGTTCAAATCTACTGGTGTCTTTTTGCAGTTCATTAAAGGAGCGTATGTTATACGTTTTGTATTTAAATCCACAGTGTAACTTTAAAATTAAGGAGAGGAGAGTAACGGGGTGGGCGGTGGAGGCAGCAGATAGGTATTGGATAATACTCTTTCTGCTGGTTCTCCCTGTAGCCATTACCAATAGTGCAATTAGGTTGGGAAAACTTAAGATTCAAGCTGAGAAATAATGCAGAAATATTTGTCTGTCTCCCTGAAAGGCTGTGAGTCTCATGGCAGAAACAACCTACTGAGGCATCTCCTGTGTACCTATTTCCCTACCAGAGACAGGGAAGACGGGAAAGGTGTGGAGGAAGGGACACAGAGGCGAAATGAATATTCTTGTGCCTGTTAAAGAATGTGGCCACTCAAATGCCTGTAATCCCAGCACTTTTGGAGGCCAAGGAGGGCAGATCACGAGGTCAGGAGATCGAGACCATCCTGGCTAACACAGTGAAACCCCATCTCTACTAAAAATACAAAAAAAATAGACAGGTGTGGTGCCTGGTGCCTGTAGTCCCAGCTACTCAGGAGGCTGAGGCAGGAGAATGGCGTGAACCCGGGAGGCGGAGCTTGCAGTGAGCCAAAATCGCACCACTGCACTCGTCTGGGCAACAGAGCAAGACTCTGTCTCAAAAAAAAAAAAAAAAAAAAAAAAAAGAATATGGCCAGCCCTCAGCAAAACCAAAAGAGTGACAGGGCCTCTCTCCAACATGGTCCTCCCCTGTCCCATTCAGTGGCTAATTGCTGTCCAGGGACCCAGGTCTCATCAGTCCTCAAGGGCCCTCCCACAGGAAAGGTGCCTCCCTTGGCTGTTGCTCCGTCTCTTCCAGTGCAAGCCCACAGCACTCGAAGTGAAGCCTCCTCTCCCCATAAATGCTGGTCACATGCCTTTTGACAGATGCGTCCCTCAGAGCCTCGTCTTTCTTTTTTTTTTTTTTTTTTTTTTGAGTTGGAGTTTCACTCTTGTTGCCCAGACAGGAGTGCAATGGTGCAATCTTGGCTCACGGCAACCTCCACCTCCTGGGTTCAAGTGATTCTCCTGCCTCAGCCTCCTGAGTAGCTGGGATTACAGGCATCACCATGCCCAGCTAATTTTTATATTTTTAGTAGAGATGGGCTTTTGCCACGTTGGCCAGGCTGGTCTCGAACTCCTGACCTCAGGTGACCCACCCGCCTTGGCCTCCCAAAGTGCTGGGATTACAGGCATGAGCCAACACACCTGGCCAGCCCTGCCTTTTTTATTTGTAAAAATGAGAATAATTATACTTGTATACCAGGAAAATGATCGTGAGGCACCAGAAAAACACTCCATGTAAAACTGCAGTGGGACCTGGGTGACAAGTAGGGAGAACACCCTGTGTCCTCAAATTATTATGTCCTACTATTACGCTGTCGACCGAGGCCTCAGGTGATGGTGAAAAGCTCCTTCCTGAGTCTTAAAACATCTGGCTGCCTCTGGCTTCTCAGGTAACAAGGATAGAATTTAGAAGATTTAGCTCTTGGGTCAAGGGACGATCTTTAAAGACAGAAAGAACAGGCCGGGCGCGGTGGCTCAAGCCTGTAATCCCAGCACTTTGGGAGGCCGAGACGGGCGGATCACGAGGTCAGGAGATCGAGATCATCCTGGCGAACACGGTGAAACCCCGTCACTACTAAAAAATACAAAAAACTAGCCGGGTGAGGTGGTGGGCGCCTGTAGTCCCAGCCACTCGGGAGGCTGAGGCAGGAGAATGGCGTGAACCTGGGAGGCGGAGGTTGCAGTGAGCTGAGATCCGGCCACTGCACTCCAGCCTGGGCCACAGAGCGAGACTCCGTCTCAAAAAAAAAAAAAAAAAAAAAGACGGAAAGAACATTTTGTTCCTTGGAAGAAGGATTGGAATGCAGAGTGAGAGCAGGATTGAGCATGGGAATGTGTGCAGGGAGGAGGGGTGGGGAAAAGAAGGAGAGTTCCAGGGTCCCACTGCGAGAACAGCGAGAACAGCGCTGTGGAAGAGGCATCTGCCCTACCCAGGGCCTGGAAGCTTTGTCCCGGGAGGGAGCAGCAGGCAGTCTGAAATCTGAGCCCAGGGAACAAGGCTCCTACTGTGGGAGGGCCCTATAAAAGGAGTAGGTCAGAAGTTGGCCAAAGCTGTGGCAAGAACGCGCTCTATATCCATAAGCCAGTACACAGCTACATGTGCCACAGTAGAGGAAACGAAGATGGAATTTTCACGGAACAATGGATGCTTTGTGCGCTGATTATTTTCTATTCTGTACTCCTCTCCTTCCCTTCCCTTTCCTTCCATTCCCTTCCCTTCCCTTCCACCCTCCCTCTCTCCCTTCTTTTCCGCCTGCCTGCCAGCCTTCTTTTCTTGTATAGTTTCTTTCTTCTTGTGTCATCAGCAAAGTTGATTTCCAGACCCACTAGTAGGTCTTCCTTCACAGTTGTTCAAGCATGGGGGAGAATTAAAGAGCTATATCAAAGGCCAGCTAAGGCCTCGCATACCCCCACTCCCCTACTTCACTCCCTTTAGAATCACCAAGTTTCTTCTCCTGCCTTTCCTTCTCCTTCTCTTTAAAACAAGCAAACAAACAATTTCATCAGTGTCAAGAATAACAGGATTTATTCCACAAGCTTTTTGGATCATAATAAAAATCACGTGGGGGCTGGCTGATGTCACTGAGCCTCAGGCTTCTCCCCGGAGGGTCTGTTCAGGTAGGTTTGGCTGGGCCTGGTGATCAGTGTTTGTAACAGGTATAGCTAGGTAATCATGATGATCAGCCCATCAGGGATTCACTAATCAGGTTTAACCCCTGTATTGTGCTGATAAGGAATCTGGGGCCAGGTGAGGGCAGCTGCCTTGTCTGAGGTCACACAGTGGGTGCCACCCTTGGGGCCAGACATTGCAGTTAGACCGTCTATGCCTGCAGGCCCTGTACGTTGTACATTACCAGGATAGCCCTTGACTGAGAAGATGAAGACTAGCCCCCACCATGCTGCAAGTTAGGGATGCAGCTGGGCTGGACCCAGGTCATTGTAGAATGCCACCTTCCTACAATGGGCTGGCTTCCTGGGGGGAGGTTCAGCCAATTTCCAGGGCCAGCTAGTTCCTTAAACGAAGGCAAGCAGAGAGGACTACTGTCTATGGCTGCCCAGCCCCCGTCACTTCTTGCACTGGTCCTGAGTGAGGCGTGGGGTTTATGGGGTGAAGGGAGAATGAGTCACCTACCTCAACTCACTGTCACTTGGTCCTCTGGGGGTAGGGTGTAACTTGAAGGTTTGCACCTAGTGATAGCCATAGCAACCACCTCCCTGCTGTGCCCACCATCACTGTTGCCCCGTCCACCAGTCCCTGGCAGTGGTCCCATAGGCTTGGAAGGTGCTTCCTGTAGCCCATTAAAGCAGAAGAACCCTGGGAGCCCACACTTTGCTGCAAGCCAACTGTCAGGCCCAGTTCTGCCCACCCCCCGCTCAGCTCTTTGCTGCTCCTCTGCTGAGGCCTGCGGTTTGGCATTTCCTTCCTCACCCAGTTCGAGCCCCAGCATCCTCCAGCCTGGCTGTAGAGATACTGGTGAGAGGCAACACCACAGAGAGCAGGAGATTCTTTCAAGATCCAAAGCAGCGCTGTGAGCTGGTCAGAGCCCCATCAAGCTCTGTAGGAGAAGGGCGTTGAGGTGAGCCTCAGTCCCACCTCGCTCAAGTCATTACTGAAATGTCACCTCTTCAGTGAGGCCCGATCATTTTAAATGGCAACCGCACCCCACCCTGCACTCCCATCCCCCTCCCCAGCCCCCCACGCTGCGTGCGCATGGTGCATATGCATCACATTTCCCCTCCTTAAAGCTTCCTCTCCACTAGCAGGGATCTGTCTGTTTTGTTCATTGATGCACCTTGAGCACTTAAGTTCCCAGCACTTAGAAGGCCCTCAGTGCACATTGTTGAATAAACAGGTGACAGAATGGGAGTGGCTGCTGCAGCCAGCACCGCCTGACATGGCCAGGACACAGAACACTAACGGGGCTCCCTCGCCCACTCTGTAGGAGTCCTTCCATCCCACACGTCCATTGTCTTCTTGAAATAACCACTTAAAGGAACCAAAAAGAACCGTGTCACAAGCACTCTGACGGCATGGTCAGGAGGCGACTGGGAAGCCCCCGCTGCTGCTCTTAAAACCTCTCTCCCTCTGCGCAGTCACAGAAGCCTGGAGTTGTCAACAATATTACTACAGAGAGTAAACCTTTCCCTTTCTCCTTCTCTTTCCTCTTAAGTACCCAATGTGTTTATCAAAATTTGTTTATCCTATTATTCTAATGAGGTAGGAGGTTTGGATACCATTTCTTTTTTTTTTTTTTTTTTTTTTTTGAGGCGAAGTTTTGCTCTTGTCCCCAGCCTAGAGTACAGTGGTGTGATCTCGGCTCACTGCAACCTCTGACTCCCAGGTTCAAGTGGTTCTCCTGCCTCAGCCTCCTGAGTAACTGGGATTACAGGCATGCAGCACGCCCGACTAATTTTTGTATTTTTAGTAGAGATGGGGTTTCACCATGTTGGCCAGGCTGGTCTCGAACTCCTGACCTCAGTGATCTGCTCACCTCAGCCTCCCAAAGTGCTAGGATTATAGTCATGAGCCACTGCGCCCAGCCTGGATCCCATTTATTGGGAGAAATGGGGGAGTTGAGGGGCCGGGGAGGTGATGGAGGAATCGAGAAATGGTGGCTGCTAAGGACTTCCTTTGCTAACTTAGCAAGTTTATTTTAGGCTAAACTCATTACTTTGAGATGGTCGTTAAGCAGAAAGAGTAGAGATCATGAGCCGCTCTCATAGGCAGGCCAGGGACTCAACAGTGTCTGCCTCCAGAGAGCTTGCAGCAGAAAGGGAGCTGACACAGGGGTGTGTGCATTGAAAGGGCACTGGCTTGGAAATTTGAAAGGCAAGCTTTTGGTGCTGGTGTGAGTTGTGGGAAGAAGGGTGGTCTTTACCACTAACTACGGTGTGGCTTCAAGCTAGTCCCCCCCTTTTTTTTTTATTAAATATGAAGTCTCCCTCTGTCGCCCAGGCTGTAGTGCAGTGGTATGATCTTGGCTCACTGCAACCTCCGCCTCCCGGGTTCAAGTGATTCTCCTGCCTCAGCCTCCCAAGTAGCTGGGACCACAGGCACGCGCCGCCATGCCCCAGCTTTTTTTGTAAATTTAGTAGAGACAGGGTTTCACCATGTTGGCCAGGATGGTCTTGATCTCTTGACTTCATGATCCGCTAGTCCCTTCTTTGTCTTGGCCTCTGCCACCTCCTCTGTAAAATGAAATTGGACTGATAATCTGAGGTTCCTTCCAGTTGCCCCAAATTTTGAGGAAACACTAAGCCTGTTGACTACCAAGGGTCTTGTTGGTCTCATCAATGGGTACTAAATGGGGCTGGAGTCTCAAGTTCTGGATGTTTGAGAGACTGGAATGGATGCTTGTTGCTAGGGCATGCTGGAGATACCGTTCTGACAGCAAAGCCCTCCTGCCCCAGCTTCCCCAGCTCTATCCTGGGATTTGGGGATTTGCTAGTTCTGACATGAAAGAACCTGGGGACTAAGAATATCTTCAAGTGTCTTCGTCAAAGCTGGTCTCAGGGACATGAGTGATTCAGGGAGTCTCTCATTCTGCAGCCCCTGCCTTTATAGAGAATACCTCCCCAAGCTTTTATAAGAATCCGCATCACCGAGTGGGAGTCCGGGAGGGGAAGATGGAAGGAGATGGGAGGCCACAGAACAGCCCACTAGAGGTTATGATAAGAAATCTCCAAGAAGCAGCTGATTCCTGTGGGTCTAGATGATGGTCTGAAGATTCTTGGGAGCAAGACAGCACTGCCAGGTCATGCAGAGCCAGGGGAACTCAGCCCCAGGAATAGTAAGAAAAGAAAATACGCAGCTATTGTATCTAGAGCCTAAGGTTCCTGATTTTCAGAGGGAAAGCCAGGTGTGAGCTGACAAGTCTTTAAGGGGGAGCTCTGAGCTGGACTTGGAAGGCTCAGCCAGACACAGATCAGCAAGGAGGAAAGAAAGCTTCCTGGGCAGGAGGAAGGTCTGGCCTGGAGAAAAAGGTGGCAAATTCTGGAAGGAAGTGAGGAGCAGAGGGTCCCTGCAGAGGTGACAAAGAGGAGGCTGGCTAAAGTTGGCCCTGGTGCCCCAAGTTTCTATAGACCAGGGGACATCAAGGGTCAGGGGGAAGGTTGAGACTGAGAGAAGATGGTTTTGTCTCTTCATCTGTCTCTTTATCTTGCAGGATTCTCAGTAAGTTAAGTCAAGAAATCAACAAGAATGAAGAGAGGAGGAGCATCTTCACACGCAAGTGAGTGGAGCTGGTGTAAGGAAATGCAAGATTTTTCAATCCCAAGTTGAACCTTAAAAGGAAAGCACAGAACTATTTTTGCCTTACTTTTTGACCTGCATTGGTCCCCTGAATCCCAGGGGTCTGGAAGATGGTGTCCAAGGAGAGGAAGGGGTTTCCTCCCCTGCCCTGCATCCTGTCCCTGGGTCTGGGACATCAGGGGAACCTCCCTCTAAAGCATCAGACAGTCATGAGCTTCCAGTCATGCCACTGATGTGGCTTGGTGATTTCCAGAATTTTCAGGGTATCCTAGCCCCAGTTGCTGAGCAGCAAGGACACAAGCCCCTCTTGAGCAGTGAGACATGTCCTCCACTGGGGCTCCCTCTCGCTGGACCAGATTGAGGAAAGAGGGAGATCCCCTTAAATCAACAAGACCGTTAACGCAATGCTATTTGCCTTTGCAGACCCCAAGTCCAGCGGTTTCCTGAAGAGACAGGTAAAGCTATCAGGGCTGAGAGGTGATTGCTTTAGTTGGTGATAGGTATTTCAATTTTCTTGCCTTTCTGGTTCGGGGCGCTCCTTGAGTTCATTCAGGTGACCTTACTGACTTGTCTGTCAGCCATTTCTTACCCAGAAAACAGTTTGGGTCTAGATGGAGGGGAGGAGATGTCTCTCTGCAGGGCACCTGGCTTATGGCCCCTGTTCTGCTGGGACCATCTTCAGAGACACACTAAGGAACTCTGGGGGCTCTGTAGAGGAAAACAGGGACCCACCTCTGAGTGAGCACGTGAGCTGAGCTAGTCTCCCTGCATCTGAGTCTTTAAAGCAGCTTGTCTTTTTTTTTTTTTTTTTTTTGAGACGGAGTCTCGCTCAGTCGCCCAGGCTGGAGTGCAGTGGCGCGATCTGGGCTGACTGCAAGCTCCACCTCCCGGGTTCACGCCATTCTCCTGCATCAGACTCCTGAGTAGCTGGGACTACAGGCGCCCACCACCTCGCCCGGCTAGTCTTTTGTATTTTTAGTAGAGACAGGGTTTCACCGTGTTAGCCAGGATAGTCTCGATCTCCTGACCTTGTGACCGCCCACCTCAGCCTCCCGAAGTGCTGGGATTACAGTAAAGCAGCTTTTCAACTGTTCAATCGCACAAGTGTTGCAATGCAGATTCCTGGGGCCTGTCCTGTCCTGCTGAGTTAGAAACAGTAGGCACAGGCCCCCAGGTAACTGCAGGTCTTAAAGCACTTCCTAAATCACTGTTACACATGTGAAAGGTTGAGAACCATTGCCACCCCCTGGTTCTCCAGTAGAATGAGCACCTTGGGCAGGGTCTCTGGAGTTGACAGTAAGTGGCTAAACCCCCAGGGGTGTGGAAGGTAGGTGGAAGCCGGGGAAGGGGCATTGCTGAGGGAAGGCATCAAATGGGGAAGCTTTGACTTTCTTTCAAGCGGCGGCTTTCTTCAGTACTGATGGTGGTGTCATCTCCTTCCACAGAAAGCCACGAAGAGGACAATGGGGGCTGGTCGTCCTTTGTGAGTATGGTGTGGGCTGTTCTTGCACCTTTACAGCAGCGTCCAGGGCGGCTTTGTGATATAGACCCAGCATGGAGCCAAGTGGAGTGGGGCTCTAACATGATGCCAGCACACCCACCCATGGCCCAGAAAAGGTGCTCTACATAGGGCCAGACAGGAAATAGTTTTGGCTTTGGGAGCCATGCAGCCTCTGTCTCAGCTACTCAACTCTGCTACTGGAGCACAAAAGCAGCCACAGACAATGAGCAAACAAATAGGCTTGACTTTGTGCCCATAAAGCTTCATTTACAAACACAGAGGGTAGGCTGCATGTGACCCTAGGCTGTACTTTGCTGACTGCACTTTACCCACTGCTACCACTCCCCACTCACAACCCCCATCTCCAAAAATGGACACTCCTAGAAATCTACCCACAAGTAGCTTTTCTCATGGACTTAAGTCCCCATTGGTGGCACGGAGGGAGAAGAACTTCAGAACCGACTGTTAGCCCGGAAAAGACCTCAAAAGGGTGCGATCCAGTTGGTTTTTACATTGCAAGGTCACAGTGCCTACTCTGAGAGTCCGATGGATTGTACAGCCCCTCTCCCGGAACCTATATACACAGTCACCACCCACGAAGCAGTCTCAGGCTAAGAACTCTATTGTGGACTGTAACCCAATCTGTTCATTTTACAGATGAGGCAACTAAGCCCACAGGAGAGCAGAATGTGACTTGTGTAGAACACAAAGCTAGTTAGAGGCAGACCTAGGGCCCAGGTAACCAAACCCTCAGTTAAGTGGTCCTTCTGGTACAAGGCTGCCTCTAGTGCCTTTAGAAAGCAAAAACAGGCTGGGCACGGTGGCTCACGCCTGTCATCCCAGCACTTTGGGAGGTGGGTGGATCACGAGATCAGGAGATCGAGACCATCCTGACTAACACGGTGAAACACTGTCTCTACTAAAAATACAAAAAAATTAGCTGGGCGTGGTGGCGGGTGCCTGTAGTCCCAGCTACTCGGGAGGCTGAGGCAGGAGAATGGTGTGAAACTGGGAGGTGGAGCTTGCAGTGAGCCGAGATCGTGTCACTGTACTCCAGCCTGGGCGGCAAAGCCAGACTGTGTCTCAAAAAAAAAAAAAAAAAAAGAAAGCAGAAACAGAATGTCCCTTGTCCTATTGGGATTCTGGTAAAAGAAGCATTTAATCGGGCGGAG